>NC_092335.1:386852500-389550000 GCF_046630445.1 Rutidosis leptorrhynchoides | reverse complement strand
CATGAATTGCTAAGCCTAGTTTGTTTGGAGATTGAATTTTATTGATACTTTGATTCTAGCTTTTCATGTAACATGGCATGATTGTTTAGTTGGTTGCGAAGGATAGTGTTATTTTGAGACATGCTCTTATGTGATGTTTAATTAGGAAAGGAAAATGAGTAAAAGAGGATGTTGCGAATTTAAATTTAGCTAACACTAACTTTTAAGTTTTTGTGGTTGTTTTGTGGCTAAATTGTGAATGCAGAATCAAGCAAAGCGTACTAGAACCACACCAAGTGCTTCAGCAGACGCACAAGCACCGCAAGAGGATCCGCGGGATTGGATTGAGTACGTCAGGAATGAGTACCCGACTGAGTTTGCAAGGATAAATGGCCGGGTTATTGGTTTAACTTGGTACTTCGATTGGAGCTTTCTTGAGGAAGCTCAAGTTCATCGAGAGTTTGATTCTATGCTAATGTTGTCTTATAACAACACGATTCTCCGCCCGTGGGAGAGGGTGTTTTCGCTTCATGATGATATTTATCCGTTGTTATGCAAGGAGTTTTTCTCTTCTTTGGTGGTTACTAATACCCGGGATCCGAATGAGCGTAATTTTATGCGGTTTCGTTTGGGTGGCCAAAATCAAGCAATGAGTCGGTCTCAAATCGCTCGAGCGTTAGATTTATATCCGGAATTGGATAATATCCGACTTCCGAATTATTTAATTAGGACTGAATTTTACAAGCAGGAGCCTTTTAACACTGTTGCTTTTTGGGGTAGATTGACTGGAGGTGAAATTTTTCATGCAGGAAGAGTAAGCTATGAGAAAATTAAATTACCATTCGATCGGTTGTTGCAAAGGTTGGTGGCTTGTACTTTTAATGCGTGGGTAAATGGGAATGAGAAACCAAATAATAAGGATTTGTGGTACATGGATCAAATCAAGAGGGGGAAGCATACTGACATTGTTGGTTCTATAGCTACTTACTTGAGCAAATGTGCAAGCGATACGGCTCTGGGAAAGAAGCTCTTGGGGTGCCATTATATTACTATGTTTGCGAGAAAGTTGAATGTGGATTTGAGCAGGTTGCGTACGACAGATCAGAGTATGCCAGTTTTTGGTTCGATGTTCTATACTAATGGAAAGATTTTGATGCACGGTTTTGAAAATCGACTGGTGATGTATTGGGAACCTGTAGGTTCTGGTGCAGCAGGTACGAGTGCCGCTGGGGCTGCAGGTGGTTCTTCATCGGGACCTAGCACGGGAGCTGGTCCATCTGCTAGTACACATTTTGAAGGTTCTTGGTACCTGAGTCAGGAAGGTTGGGACAATCTGATAAACAGTGTGAATAGAATGGGTTTGGATTATGGCGATGCTGCAAGTCAGGTAGAAAATCATGTGTATCAGTATACTATGGATCAAGCTGATAATGCGGAGTTTCATCGGAACATTCGTAGGCATACCGAGGTGGTGGAAAAGCATAATGACGAGGTTAGTCGACACAATGCTCAAATGTGGGAGAGTCAGCAGCGCACGAAGGAGCTCGCAAGAGCTAATCATTATGATACAGGGATGATTGCATATGGTGTCGATTGGCAGCGCCATAATTCGCGTTTGTATTTTTCTAACCCGGAGCAGTATTATGGTACGGCGAGTCAGGAGTTGGTTTATTATTATGATCAGAACCGTCCGGAGCATCCACCGCGTTATAGAGAGACAGAGGCTATAAGGGATGCACAGTTGAGGTTCGAGCAGGAGTATCCAGGCGGGCGTCCGAGCAGGAGTGGTTCGGGAACCTATGGATAGCCGTTTGATGATTACCAAGGTTAAGGGCCTGCGTACCTGTTGATCATGTTGTATTTGTTTGCAAACATTTTATTTGGTTCTGTAATTTGATAACTATTTCCTTTAACTATGTACTGTGGATTTATTCGGGGACAAGGCGTTTCGGTACCGGGTGGTACCACCTTGTCCCGTTTTATGTAGTTTGTTTTTATTTTTTATAGGTTTGTTGGTGAAATGATTTTTCAAGTCTGGCATTAAGTTCAGCAAAACTGCATGATTGATGATATTGGTGTAAGGATCGGCAATGGATGATGTTCTTATGCTGGCAGTCAGTTCGGCGCCATATGTCACTGTCATTCCACGATCAGTGGTTAACTCGATAAGTTTTTATTTTTCTTACCCTTTCGATTTTAATCTATTTTTGATCTCAAGTGATGGGGACATTACTTGATCTCAAGTGTGGGGTGGGGATGTAAAATCTCTCGGGTTGGTTGTTAATGGAATCATCATCATATTAGTTTTGATTTAAAAAGACTTGACGTTTCACGGGTTTTTGTCGTAAAAAAATTGAAAAATTAGGGGTAAAAAAAATATATATAGAAAAGTTAGTTTAAAAAAAAAAAGTAGAAAAACAATTGAAAATTCGGCCAAAACCTTTATTCTGAAAATTGGCTTGGTATTTTATGGTATAATTAATGTTTTCAAAGAAGCCAAAATTGTTTCACATGTTCATTTTCTTGGACATGAAATCCTACGAGTTCGGGGAACTCAATAGTAGGTCACCTGTATCAAAACGGGTGTAAACCGTGAGAGAGCGGTTATTGCATAGCGTGATTGTGACCGAATCACGTGCCAGATCACAAACCTTTGGTTACTTGGTATTGCAGACTTCTGAAACTATATCATTTTATTATTACATCATTCAATGGTGTGATACTGTGGGAAGAGGATCCTAGAGCTTCACCAGTGTTGTCCTTTTTAGGAACAATAGCTATGTGATTGTGTTTGCTTAGATAACACAACCCATAGCCAAAAGCTATGGCACCCAAAGGTTTTTGGGATTTAAACCGAGTGTCAATTGAAACAGATTGGCATTCCCGAGTGCCTCAGATCCACTAATTAAGGAAGTAAAGTCTTCCGACCGTTTTACTTGGTACGTATACCTCTTAAGTTGTACCATTTCATTACCCATCATTTCACGATGAGGTACTGTTAGAGGAGAAAGTCTTGAACTTTCAAAACATGTTCATTATTTTGAATGTGAAATCCTACATGAACATAAATATTCATACGTAGGTCATCTGCACCAAGGCGGGTGTCAACCGTATGAACGGTGATAGTGGCGTGAGGTCGAAACCGGACCATGCGTTGGATCGAAAACTTTACATAGGGCGATCCTCATTGTTTCTCCTAACAAGGACAATGTTGCACCCGACCACCTTATTTAACCACATAGGATGTATCTATTCCATCCTTAAGGGAGTTAAGTCTCCCGAACGACACACTTGCTGATTTGTTTCAGAAGTTGTAGTCCAGACCAGTTGTAGGGTGACGAAAAATCTTGAAAAGTCATTGCTAAAATCGACTGAAAATCTACCATGCCTCAATGTCAAACAGGGAAACTGGTAGTTAAAGCTTGTCTCAATGAGGGAGATTTGCTAGCCAAATGGGAAGCGCACCATGATACACAAAATGTCAGTGATTGATCAGATTCTCAGTGTATAACCTCCGAAAAGGTAAGATATCAGCTTTTAAGCCTGATGAACCTCAATCTTTATGATTGACTTAACGGATTAGATGATTACCTCATGATTATCGATGATATCTGGACGTAATGTGTATCCTCCTAAGCACATTATTTTCTTACCGACATTTCACGATTTTAGGTACTGTGGGAGGCATTGGCTTGACCAATCGTGGGGTAGCCCGTATGGTTCTTTGGTTCGAAGGTTTCACCTTCTCGGCTCATGGCTTCCACTTGAATCCACGTTCTATATTTGAAGACATTATCAGGTTCGAGATTCTCTACATTTATTTGGATTACATATTTGGTGCACTTTGTTCGAGTTATTATTATCGTGCCGATACTTGATTTAGGGATGTTGGAGATTTTGGGATTACAAGTGGAAGTCACATTGTTGATATGTTCTCTTAAGACCGTACCCATGCTAGTTTCTCTTTTGGTTCATGTTTGTTGGGTCTACTTGCACTTATGAAGATGTTATCATTTAGCAGAAGATTATTTTCGGGTCGACTTTGCTTGAGGACAAGCAAGACTCTAGTGTGGGGTGATTTGATATTGCGCATTTTTCATATATTTTTCATGGCAATATCCGTCATTTTTAGTCCATTCGGATACGGTTTTGGTTATTATTCGCGATTATTAGGAAGATTATGATTTGAGAGCCTAGAAGTGTTAAATGATTGATTTAAGGTGTTTATGGCGCGTTTACAGCAGTTATGTGTTATTTGTTGATTTGGGACGAGACCAGGGTTTGTGATATATAAAAAGGGGCAAGAATTGCTGAGTTAGGTTATGCGCGCCGCGCAGAAGGATGCGCACCGCGCATTTTTTCTTCAAAACAGACCAGAAGTTATTGAGTTTCGAACAGCAGTTTTTATGAAGAACTGCGCGCCGCGCAGAAGGATGCGCACCGTGCAAGTGGAGTCGGCCAGCTTTTTACTTCTATAAATAGGGAGCAGTTTTCTTTAATGAGGGTTATCTTTTTAGCAGCCGATTTTGAGAGCATTATGAGCGATTTTCAGTCACTTTTGGGGAATTCCAAGGTCACTTAAACGCTCTAATCATTCCGATTTCAATGATCAATCTCAGCACTCATCAAGATTCATCGTGTTAGGTTGATTCTATTTTATCAAATAATGTTTTCTTCATTATTTGTTATTTTGATTTCTATTGTTGCCATGATTATTGGTTAAGTTATTTAATGTTTGTCTAGACTTATAAACCTATGTTTTGGATGCTACTTAACAGTTATTCGTTTTATTTATGATGATTTGATGTTTGGATTAAAGAACGATTCTTATTAAAGCTAGACTTTTCGATTCAATTGGTTGTGTATTTGTTTGATAGGACGAGGGTTCATTAATTTAATGCATGAAATTACAATTGGTTTGTCTTAATTGGTTGTTTGCTTACTCGGAGACGAGAGTAAATTGAATTCAAAAGGCTAGACGAAATAGGGGTGAATTACACACAACGAGAGTTGGTGTGATTGCGATTCAAGTCTTCATCTCAATTGAAATATTTGGTCACAATTAGGAGGTCTTAAGCTACAGGGAATTCCGTGTCGTGTAATTTTCATTGAAGTGTTTACGCTGGGGAATTCCAGGTGAACCGACTAGATAATTCACATAGGTTAGAAAATAACTGGGGCTTAATCTAAATGCATCCAAGACTAGGTGTAAAGAGTCTAGACGAACATTTGTTTTTCCTATTTGATTTAAACTAACTTATTTTATTTGTCTGTTTGCTTTAAAGCTTAAACCTAAAAATACCAAAAATATTATCTTTTACTTTTAATCAATCTTTGATTTGGCTAATCGTTAAATAGCCACAAAACAAACTATCTCGTACTTTCGATTTTCATAGATTAACTTAGTTTATTTTATTAGTTACAATCTTAATTCTCACATTTAAACTGTCCTTGGAACGATTTCGGAATTACCAATTTTATACTATTACACGATCGGGTACACTGCCCGTTAGTGTGTAGTAATCTTTTAACCGGCATTTTCCATTATAAATTATAGACACGATTTTTGTAGTGACCCGAACTTTTCCATGTTTATATATATTAATTGAGATTGATATTTACATGATTAAATGTTTCCAACATGTTAAGCAATCAAACTTGTTAAGACTTGATTAATTGAAATATGTTTCATATAGACAATTGACCACCCAAGTTGATCGGTGATTCACGAACGTTAAAACTTGTAAAAACTATATGATGACATATATATGGATATATATATATATAGTTAACATGATACTATGATAAGAAAACATATCATAAAGTATATTAACAATGAACTACATATGTAAAAACAAGACTACTAACTTAATGATTTTTAAACGAGACATATATGTAACGATTATCATTGTAAAGACATTTAATGTATATATATCATATTAAGAGATATTCATACATGATAATATCATGATAATATAATAATTTAAAATCTCATTTGATATTATAAACATTGGGTTAACAACATTTAACAAGATCGTTAACCTAAAGGTTTCAAAACAACACTTACATGTAACGACTAACGATGACTTAACGACTCAGTTAAAATGTATATACATGTAGTGTTTTAATATGTATTTATAAACTTTTGAAAGACTTCAATACACTTATCAAAATACTTCTACTTAACAAAAATGCTTACAATTACATCCTCGTTCAGTTTCATCAACAATTCTACTCGTATGCACCCGTATTCGTACTCGTACAATACACAGCTTTTAGATGTATGTACTATTGGTATATACACTCCAATGATCAGCTCTTAGCAGCCCATGTGAGTCACCTAACACATGTGGGAACCATCATTTGGCAACTAGCATGAAATATCTCATAAAATTACAAAAATATGAGTAATCATTCATGACTTATTTACATGAAAACAAAATTACATATCCTTTATATCTAATCCATACACCAACGACCAAAAACACCTACAAACACTTTCATTCTTCAATTTTCTTCATCTAATTGATCTCTCTCAAGTTCTATCTTCAAGTTCTAAGTGTTCTTCATAAATTCCAAAAGTTCTAGTTTCATAAAATCAAGAATACTTTCAAGTTTGCTAGCTCACTTCCAATCTTGTAAGGTGATCATCCAACCTCAAGAAATCTTTGTTTCTTACAGTAGGTTATCATTCTAATACAAGGTAATAATCATATTCAAACTTTGGTTCAATTTCTATAACTATAACAATCTTATTTCAAGTGATGATCTTACTTGAACTTGTTTTCGTGTCATGATTCTGCTTCAAGAACTTCGAGCCATCCAAGGATCCATTGAAGCTAGATCCATTTTTCTCTTTTCCAGTAGGTTTATCCAAGGAAATTAAGGTAGTAATGATGTTCATAACATCATTCGATTCATACATATAAAGCTATCTTATTCGAAGGTTTAAACTTGTAATCACTAGAACATAGTTTAGTTAATTCTAAACTTGTTCGCAAACAAAAGTTAATCCTTCTAACTTGACTTTTAAAATCAACTAAACACATGTTCTATATCTATATGATATGCTAACTTAATGATTTAAAACCTGGAAACACGAAAAACACCGTAAAACCGGATTTACGCCGTCGTAGTAACACCGCGGGCTGTTTTGGGTTAGTTAATTAAAAACTATGATAAACTTTGATTTAAAAGTTGTTATTCTGAGAAAATTATTTTTATTATGAACATGAAACTATATCCAAAAATTATGGTTAAACTCAAAGTGGAAGTATGTTTTCTAAAATGGTCATCTAGACGTCGTTCTTTCGACTGAAATGACTACCTTTACAAAAACGACTTGTAACTTATTTTTCCGACTATAAACCTATACTTTTTCTATTTAGATTCATAAAATAGAGTTCAATATGAAACCATAGCAATTTGATTCACTCAAAACGGATTTAAAATGAAGAAGTTATGGGTAAAACAAGATTGGATAATTTTTCTCATTTTAACTACGTGAAAATTGGTAACAAATATATTCCAACCATAACTTAATCAACTTGTATTGTATATTATGTAATCTTGAGATACCATAGACACGTATACAATGTTTCGACCTATCATGTCGACACATCTATATATATTTCGGAACAACCATAGACACTCTATATGTGAATGTTGGAGTTAGCTATACAGGGTTGAGGTTGATTCCAAAATATATATAGTTTGAGTTGTGATCAATACTGAGATACGTATACACTGGGTCGTGGATTGATTCAAGATAATATTTATCGATTTATTTCTGTACATCTAACTGTGGACAACTAGTTGTAGGTTACTAACTAGGACAGCTGACTTAATAAACTTAAAACATCAAAATATATTAAAAGTGTTGTAAATATATTTTGAACATACTTTGATATATATGTATATATTGTTATAGGTTCGTGAATCAACCAGTGGCCAAGTCTTACTTCCCGAAGAAGTAAAAAAAATCTGTGAAAGTGAGTTATAGTCCCACTTTTAAAATCTAATATTTTGGGATGAGAATACATGCAGGTTTTATAAATGATTTACAAAATAGACACAAGTACGTGAAACTACATTCTATGGTTGAATTATCGAAATCGAATATGCCCCTTTTTATTAAGTCTGGTAATCTAAGAATTAGGGAACAGATACCCTAATTGACGCGAATCCTAAAGATAGATCTATTGGGCCTAACAAACCCCATCCAAAGTACCGGATGCTTTAGTACTTCGAAATTTATATCATATCCGAAGGGTGTCCCGGAATGATGGGGATATTCTTATATATGCATCTTGTTATTGTCGGTTACCAGGTGTTCACCATATGAATGATTTTTATCTCTATGTATGGGATGTGTATTGAAATATGAAATCTTGTGGTCTATTGTTACGATTTGATATATATAGGTTAAACCTATAACTCACCAACATTTTTGTTGACGTTTAAAGCATGTTTATTCTCAGGTGAATATTAAGAGCTTCCGCTGTTGCATACTAAAATAAGGACAAGATTTGGAGTCCATGTTTGTATGATATTGTGTAAAAACTGCATTCAAGAAACTGATTTCGATGTAACATATTTGTATTGTAAACCATTATGTAATGGTCGTGTGTAAACAGGATATTTTAGATTATCATTATTTGATAATCTACGTAAAGCTTTTTAAACCTTTATTTATGAAATAAAGGTTATGGTTTGTTTTAAAAATGAATGCAGTCTTTGAAAAATGTCTCATATAGAGGTCAAAACCTCGCAACGAAATCAATTAATATGGAACGTTTTTAATCAATAAGAACGGGACATTTCAGTTGGTATCCGAGCGTTGGTCTTAGAGAACCAGAAAATTTGCATTAGTATGTCTTATCAAGTTTATTAGGATGCATTAGTGAGTCTGGACTTCGACCGTGTTTTCTTTAAAAATGATTGCTTAACATTTTTGTTGGAAACTATATATTTTTAACATATGAATATTATGTGATATATTAATCTCTTAACGTGTTTGATATTATGTGATAGATGTCTACCTCTAGAACAAGTCCCATTGACTCACCTAATAATAATGAAGAGTCAAATGTAAATTGGAATGATTCGTGGACTGATTCACAAGTTCCCGAAGAGGAACCGGAAGAAGAGTCGGAACCGGAAGAAGAATCGGAACCGGAAGAAGAATCGGAACCGGATGAAGAAATAGAACCGGTGGGGGAAATAATAAAACGGTTAAGTAAAAGAAAATCCTCAACCAACCGACCAAGGTTAATTATGGTCAATGGTGTTTCCGCCAAGGAAGCAAAATATTGGGAGGATTACCAATTCTCCGATGAATCAGATTCCGACGAGAATTCCGATGATGTTATAGAAATTACCCCAACTGAATTTAAAAAGGCAAAAGAAAATAATAAGGGAAAGGGCATAAAAATAGAGAAATCTAATTCCAACCCCGATGAACTTTATATGTATCGTCAACCCCCGAAGTCCTTAAGTTGTAACAATGACCCGGGAACCTCTAAACCACCAGGTTTTTCTAAACCAATGTGGAAAATTACGGCTCGTATTAGGGGAACATCATATATCCCTAGAAACTTGGCAAAACGAACCAAAACTGAAGAAGAAGAAACGAGCGAGTCGGAATAAGATAGTTGTATTCGTGTGGTGTAATATATGTAATATAGTGTTCTTATGCTTTATGATATATGTAAAAATTGCTTGTATTAATAAGTATTTTTTTTATGAATCTAACTCTTGTCTATTTTACAGTTTAAAAACACAAAATGGATAGACAACCCAATATTTTAAAAGACCTACCCGGAGACATGATTGATGAAATCTTGTCTAGAGTCGGCCAGAATTCCTCGGCACAACTATTTAAGGCGAGATCAGTTTGTAAGACATTCGAAGAACGTTCCAAGAATGTCTTGGTTTATAAGAGACTTTCGTTTGAAAGATGGGGGATATCACATTGGGAAACCCATAAGTTACGATGTGTTTACTTTGACGCATATATTGCGGGGAACCCAAATGCTATTTTACGCAACGGGTTAAGAAATTATTTTGACTCAATATATCCGAATATTGGACTTCGTGATTTAGAAAAAGCGGCTAACATGCAACATAAAGAATCATGTTATGCTTACGGATTAGTAATGTTCGCTTCTCACCAAAGTGAGAACAAGAACATCGGGCTACAACTATTAAACAAAACGTTTCCACAAGTGACGGAGTCGATAATTGGGGTAAGAAATGAGGTTTTTAGATTATTACGGGACTGTTGGACATTACGTAACCCTCGTCCCTTTGACGACGTTACAACACGCTGTCTTATCAACGGCCATAACGGTTATGTTGCACAAGACCAAGGATGGGAAGTAGTCCTAGTAAAACCAGAATGCATGACTTGTTTCTGGACGTATGAATTACGTGTCTTTATTGCCTTTGCTGAACGACTTGTGTACTAGCTAGAATTATCTTCACAACTATCTTGTATCAAAATTATTGTGTGCTATATTTCATGCTTTATGTAAAATAAGCGGTATTGTAAGTTTGTAAAATATTGTATAAAAGTTTGAACGCGAAATATTATTATAATCAGTTTTTCATATAGAATTGTAGTAGTTGAATTGTATATTAGCTACTAAGTATGAACTTAACGGGTAGGTACTACCCGAATTTAAACTTATAAAACGCTAATATGAAGAAAAAGCTTTTATAAATGAGTTCATATTATGCTACGAAATACTATTAACTACTCTTAATATTCTGTATGATTAACTTGTTCCATTTGACTATTTTGAAGGAAATGGCACCGACTACTCGACACACCGTGAATATGAATGAAGAGGAATTCCGTACTTTTCTAGCTTCAAACATAGCCGCAGTACAGGCTGCGCTACATACCAACAATAACCTTGGATCTAGCAGTACAGGAAATCGTGTAGGATGCACCTACAAAGAATTCACTGCCTGCAAACCTTTGGAATTTGATGGAACCGAAGGACCGATCGGATTGAAACGGTGGACCGAGAAGGTAGAATCGGTGTTTGCCATAAGTAAGTGTACTGAAGAGGACAAAGTGAAGTACGCTACGCATACCTTCACAGGTTCTGCGTTAACATGGTGGAATACCTATCTAGAGCAAGTGGGACAAGACGATGCATACGCACTACCGTGGTCAGCATTCAAGCACTTGATGAACGAGAAGTACCGTCCCAGAACCGAGGTCAATAAGCTCAAGACAGAACTTAGAGGGTTACGAACCCAAGGATTTGATATTACCACGTACGAAAGACGATTCACAGAATTGTGCCTATTGTGTCCGAGAGCATTCGAAGATGAGGAAGAGAAGATCGACGCGTTTGTGAAAGGATTACCGGAAAGAATCCAAGAAGATATAAGTTCACACGAGCCCGCCTCCATACAACAGGCATGTAGAATGGCTCACAAACTCGTGAACCAAATTGAAGAAAGAATTAAAGAACAGACTGCTGAAGAGGCCAATGTGAAGCAAGTCAAAAGAAAGTGGGAGGAAAATGGTGATAAGAATCACCAATACAACAACAACAGCAATTACAACAATAATCGCAACAATTATCCCAACAATCGCAACATAAATCGCAACTACAACAAACGGCCCAACAACAACAACAACAACAACAACAGCAACTACAACAATCATCCCAACAACAATAATAACCGCAACAACAACAACAATCAGAAGCAGCTATGCCAAAGGTGTGAAAAGAATCACTCGGGGTTCTGCACCAAATTTTGCAACAAGTGTAAAAGAAATGGTCATAGCACGGCGAAGTGTGAGGTCTACGGACCAGGGGTTAATAGAACGAAAGGAACAAATGGTGTCGGAACGAGTAATGGCAAAGCAAATAGTGTCGGAGCAAGTTATGCCAATGTAGTTTGTTATAAATGTGGAAAACCGGGCCACATTATTAGAAATTACCCGAACCAGGAGAACACGAATGGACAAGGCCTTGGAAGAGTTTTCAATATTAATGCGGCAGAGGCACAGGAAGACCCGGAGCTTGTTACGGGTACGTTTCTTATTGACAATAAATCTGCTTACGTTTTATTTGATTCGGGTGCGGATAGAAGCTATATGAGTAGAGATTTTTGTGCTAAATTAAGTTGTCCATTGACGCCTTTGGATAGTAAATTTTTACTCGAATTAGCAAATGGTAAATTAATTTCAGCAGATAATATATGTCGGAATCGAGAAATTAAACTGGTTAGCGAAACATTTAAGATTGATTTGATACCAATAGAGTTAGGGAGTTTTGATGTGATAATCGGTATGGACTGGTTGAAAGAAGTGAAAGCGGAGATCGTTTGTTACAAAAATGCAATTCGCATTATACGAGAAAAAGGAAAACCCTTAATGGTGTACGGAGAAAAGGGCAACACGAAGCTACATCTTATTAGTAATTTGAAGGCACAAAAACTAATAAGAAAAGGTTGCTATGCTGTTCTAGCACACGTCGAGAAAGTACAAACTGAAGAAAAGAGCATCAATGATGTTCCCGTCGCAAAAGAATTTCCTGATGTATTTCCGAAAGAATTACCGGGATTACCCCCACATCGATCCGTTGAATTTCAAATAGATCTTGTACCAGGAGCTGCACCAATAGCTCGTGCTCCTTACAGACTCGCACCCAGCGAGATAAAAGAACTACAAAGCCAATTACAAGAACTTTTAGAGCGTGGTTTCATTCGACCAAGCACATCACCGTGGGGAGCTCCTGTTTTGTTTGTCAAGAAGAAAGATGGTACATTCAGGTTGTGTATCGACTACCGAGAGTTGAACAAACTTACCATCAAGAACCGCTACCCACTACCGAGAATCGACGACTTATTTGATCAACTACAAGGCTCGTCTGTTTATTCAAAGATTGACTTACGTTCCGGGTATCATCAAATGCGGGTGAAAGAAGATGATATACCAAAGACTGCTTTCAGAACACGTTAAGGTCATTACGAGTTTATGGTCATGCCGTTTGGTTTAACTAATGCACCAGCTGTGTTCATGGACCTTATGAACCGAGTGTGTGGACCATACCTTGACAAGTTTGTCATTGTTTTCATTGATGACATACTTATTTACTCAAAGAATGACCAAGAACACGGTGAACATTTGAGAAAGGTGTTAGAAGTATTGAGGAAGGAAGAATTGTACGCTAAGTTTTCAAAGTGTGCATTTTGGTTGGAAGAAGTTCAATTCCTCGGTCACATAGTGAACAAAGAAGGTATTAAGGTGGATCCGGCAAAGATAGAAACTGTTGAAAAGTGGGAAACCCCGAAAACTCCGAAACACATACGCCAGTTTTTAGGACTAGCTGGTTACTACAGAAGGTTCATCCAAGACTTTTCCAGAATAGCAAAACCCTTGACTGCATTAACGCATAAAGGGAAGAAATTTGAATGGAATGATGAACAAGAGAAAGCGTTTCAGTTATTGAAGAAAAAGCTAACTACGGCACCTATATTGTCATTGCCTGAAGGGAATGATGATTTTGTGATTTATTGTGATGCATCAAAGCAAGGTCTCGGTTATGTATTAATGCAACGAACGAAGGTGATTGCTTATGCGTCTAGACAATTGAAGATTCACGAACAAAATTATACGACGCATGATTTGGAATTAGGCGCGGTTGTTTTTGCATTAAAGACTTGGAGGCACTACTTATATGGGGTCAAAAGTATTATATATACCAACCACAAAAGTCTTCAACACATATTTAATCAGAAACAACTGAATATGAGGCAGCGTAGGTGGATTGAATTATTGAATGATTACGACTTTGAGATTCGTTACCACCCGGGGAAGGCAAATGTGGTAGCCGATGCCTTGAGCAGGAAGGACAGAGAACCCATTCGAGTAAAATCTATGAATATAATGATTCATAATAACATTACTACTCAAATAAAGGAGGCGCAACAAGGAGTTTTAAAAGAGGGAAATTTAAAGGATGAAATACCCAAAGGATCGGAGAAGCATCTTAATATTCGGGAAGACGGAACCCGGTATAGGGCTGAAAGGATTTGGGTACCAAAATTTGGAGATATGAGAGAAATGGTACTTAGAGAAGCTCATAAAACCAGATACTCAATACATCCTGGAACGGGGAAGATGTACAAGGATCTCAAGAAACATTTTTGGTGGCCGGGTATGAAAGCCGATGTTGCTAAATACGTAGGAGAATGTTTGACGTGTTCTAAGGTCAAAGCTGAGCATCAGAAACCATCAGGTCTACTTCAACAACCCGAAATCCCGGAATGGAAATGGGAAAACATTACCATGGATTTCATCACTAAATTGCCAAGGACTGCAAGTGGTTTTGATACTATTTGGGTAATAGTTGATCGTCTCACCAAATCAGCACACTTCCTACCAATAAGAGAAGATGACAAGATGGAGAAGTTAGCACGACTGTATTTGAAAGAAGTCGTCTCCAGACATGGAATACCAATCTCTATTATCTCTGATAGGGATGGCAGATTTATTTCAAGATTCTGGCAGACATTACAGCAAGCATTAGGAACTCGTCTAGACATGAGTACTGCCTATCATCCACAAACTGATGGGCAGAGCGAAAGGACGATACAAACGCTTGAAGACATGCTACGAGCATGTGTTATTGATTTCGGAAACAGTTGGGATCGACATCTACCATTAGCAGAATTTTCCTACAACAACGGCTATCATTCAAGCATTGAGATGGCGCCGTTTGAAGCACTTTATGGTAGAAAGTGCAGGTCTCCGATTTGTTGGAGTGAAGTGGGGGATAGACAGATTACGGGTCCAGAGATTATACAAGAAACTACCGAGAAGATCATCCAAATTCAACAACGGTTGAAAACCGCCCAAAGTCGACAAAAGAGCTACGCTGACATTAAAAGAAAAGATATAGAATTTGAAATTGGAGAGATGGTCATGCTTAAACTTGCACCTTGGAAAGGCGTTGTTCGATTTGGTAAACGAGGGAAATTAAATCCAAGGTATATTGGACCATTCAAGATTATTGATCGTGTCGGACCAGTAGCTTACCGACTTGAGTTACCTCAACAACTCGCGGCTGTACATAACACTTTCCATGTCTCGAATTTGAAGAAATGTTTTGCTAAAGAAGATCTCACTATTCCGTTAGATGAAATCCAAATCAACGAAAAACTTCAATTCATCGAAGAACCCGTCGAAATAATGGATCGTGAGGTTAAAAGACTTAAGCAAAGCAAGATACCAATTGTTAAGGTTCGATGGAATGCTCGTAGAGGACCCGAGTTCACCTGGGAGCGTGAAGATCAGATGAAGAAGAAATACCCACATCTATTTCCAGAAGATTCGTCAACACCTTCAACAGCTTAAAATTTCGGGACGAAATTTATTTAACGGGTAGGTACTGTAGTGACCCGAACTTTTCCATGTTTATATATATTAATTGAGATTGATATTTACATGATTAAATGTTTCCAACATGTTAAGCAATCAAACTTGTTAAGACTTGATTAATTGAAATATGTTTCATATAGACAATTGACCACCCAAGTTGATCGGTGATTCACGAACGTTAAAACTTGTAAAAACTATATGATGACATATATATGGATATATATATATATATATAGTTAACATGATACTATGATAAGAAAACATATCATAAAGTATATTAACAATGAACTACATATGTAAAAACAAGACTACTAACTTAATGATTTTTAAACGAGACATATATGTAACGATTATCATTGTAAAGACATTTAATGTATATATATCATATTAAGAGATATTCATACATGATAATATCATGATAATATAATAATTTAAAATCTCATTTGATATTATAAACATTGGGTTAACAACATTTAACAAGATCGTTAACCTAAAGGTTTCAAAACAACACTTACATGTAACGACTAACGATGACTTAACGACTCAGTTAAAATGTATATACATGTAGTGTTTTAATATGTATTTATAAACTTTTGAAAGACTTCAATACACTTATCAAAATACTTCTACTTAACAAAAATGCTTACAATTACATCCTCGTTCAGTTTCATCAACAATTCTACTCGTATGCACCCGTATTCGTACTCGTACAATACACAGCTTTTAGATGTATGTACTATTGGTATATACACTCCAATGATCAGCTCTTAGCAGCCCATGTGAGTCACCTAACACATGTGGTAACCATCATTTGGCAACTAGCATGAAATATCTCATAAAATTACAAAAATATGAGTAATCATTCATGACTTATTTACATGAAAACAAAATTACATATCCTTTATATCTAATCCATACACCAACGACCAAAAACACCTACAAACACTTTCATTCTTCAATTTTCTTCATCTAATTGATCTCTCTCAAGTTCTATCTTCAAGTTCTAAGTGTTCTTCATAAATTCCAAAAGTTCTAGTTTCATAAAATCAAGAATACTTTCAAGTTTGCTAGCTCACTTCCAATCTTGTAAGGTGATCATCCAACCTCAAGAAATCTTTGTTTCTTACAGTAGGTTATAATTCTAATACAAGGTAATAATCATATTCAAACTTTGGTTCAATTTCTATAACTATAACAATCTTATTTCAAGTGATGATCTTACTTGAACTTGTTTTCGTGTCATGATTCTGCTTCAAGAACTTCGAGCCATCCAAGGATCCATTGAAGCTAGATCCATTTTTCTCTTTTCCAGTAGGTTTATCCAAGGAAATTAAGGTAGTAATGATGTTCATAACATCATTCGATTCATACATATAAAGCTATCTTATTCGAAGGTTTAAACTTGTAATCACTAGAACATAGTTTAGTTAATTCTAAACTTGTTCGCAAACAAAAGTTAATCCTTCTAACTTGACTTTTAAAATCAACTAAACACATGTTCTATATCTATATGATATGCTAACTTAATGATTTAAAACCTGGAAACACGAAAAACACCGTAAAACCGGATTTACGCCGTCGTAGTAACACCGCGGGCTGTTTTGGGTTAGTTAATTAAAAACTATGATAAACTTTGATTTAAAAGTTGTTATTCTGAGAAAATTATTTTTATTATGAACATGAAACTATATCCAAAAATTATGGTTAAACTCAAAGTGGAAGTATGTTTTCTAAAATGGTCATCTAGACGTCGTTCTTTCGACTGAAATGACTACCTTTACAAAAACGACTTGTAACTTATTTTTCCGACTATAAACCTATACTTTTTCTGTTTAGATTCATAAAATAGAGTTCAATATGAAACCATAGCAATTTGATTCACTCAAAACGGATTTAAAATGAAGAAGTTATGGGTAAAACAAGATTGGATAATTTTTCTCATTTTAACTACGTGAAAATTGGTAACAAATATATTCCAACCATAACTTAATCAACTTGTATTGTATATTATGTAATCTTGAGATACCATAGACACGTATACAATGTTTCGACCTATCATGTCGACACATCTATATATATTTCGGAACAACCATAGACACTCTATATGTGAATGTTGGAGTTAGCTATACAGGGTTGAGGTTGATTCCAAAATATATATAGTTTGAGTTGTGATCAATACTGAGATACGTATACACTGGGTCGTGGATTGATTCAAGATAATATTTATCGATTTATTTCTGTACATCTAACTGTGGACAACTAGTTGTAGGTTACTAACGAGGACAGCTGACTTAATAAACTTAAAACATCAAAATATATTAAAAGTGTTGTAAATATATTTTGAACATACTTTGATATATATGTATATATTGTTATAGGTTCGTGAATCAACCAGTGGCCAAGTCTTACTTCCCGAAGAAGTAAAAAAAATCTGTGAAAGTGAGTTATAGTCCCACTTTTAAAATCTAATATTTTGGGATGAGAATACATGCAGGTTTTATAAATGATTTACAAAATAGACACAAGTACGTGAAACTACATTCTATGGTTGAATTATCGAAATCGAATATGCCCCTTTTTATTAAGTCTGGTAATCTAAGAATTAGGGAACAGACACCCTAATTGACGCGAATCCTAAAGATAGATCTATTGGGCCTAACAAACCCCATCCAAAGTACCGGATGCTTTAGTACTTCAAAATTTATATCATATCCGAAGGGTGTCCCGGAATGATGGGGATATTCTTATATATGCATCTTGTTATTGTCGGTTACCAGGTGTTCACCATATGAATGATTTTTATCTCTATGTATGGGATGTGTATTGAAATATGAAATCTTGTGGTCTATTGTTACGATTTGATATATATAGGTTAAACCTATAACTCACCAACATTTTTGTTGACGTTTAAAGCATGTTTATTCTCAGGTGAATATTAAGAGCTTCCGCTGTTGCATACTAAAATAAGGACAAGATTTGGAGTCCATGTTTGTATGATATTGTGTAAAAACTGCATTCAAGAAACTGATTTCGATGTAACATATTTGTATTGTAAACCATTATGTAATGGTCGTGTGTAAACAGGATATTTTAGATTATCATTATTTGATAATCTACGTAAAGCTTTTTAAACCTTTATTTATGAAATAAAGGTTATGGTTTGTTTTAAAAATGAATGCAGTCTTTGAAAAATGTCTCATATAGAGGTCAAAACCTAGCAACGAAATCAATTAATATGGAACGTTTTTAATCAATAAGAACGGGACATTTCAATTTTACACATCAATACCCTTTAATAAGCCTCCAAAAAAGGATTGCCCACGACGGGGCTCGAACCCGCGACCTTCTGGATACCCGCAAACAACCTTAACCACTCAACCACCTATGTTTTTCTAATTAAAACCTTCGACCATATTTATTTAACCATTACTATTTATGTTTCCTTTTCTTCCTTCCTCTTCGTAAATGACTCAATACAAAGCCATCGATACACTATCGTCTGTCCTCTATGTATCATCACATAATCCTATCATAATCATAATCTTAATCAAATCTCCTCGTTCATCATATCATTATTATTTATTTAAAATTGACCTTGGCCCAATTGTGAAGTATAAATAAACGCTGCCCCAAATCAGAGTCTGAATTATGTGGCCTACTACACACAATACCAAATACTAGATGTTACTTGAATTAAACGAGTTTGGTGAGGTTTGTCTAGAAAAGCACCCGACATAGTTGCATTTTTAAAATGATAATGGACGTCCACTTTTGCTTTCTTCATTCTGATTGACCCAACTTGCATTAATCTAGTATATTATGAGAGTTGCTTTCGGTTACAGTAATCCTCACTAAGTATTTGCAGTTGGTAATATGACCAAAGTGGGCCTATACCGAAAAGCAACAGAAAAATTGAATAACATATAAATATATGATATTCTATTATGGTTTGCAAAAAATATATGAAAAAGGTAGGGGTTTTGACTGTTATGGAGTTCTAATTCGACAGTGGAGATGAAGTAGAGAAATGATGGTGTGTGGTGATCAAGCATAGCCGAAATCTAAGGTGATTCTTGGTGTTACACATAGGATGGTGGCAATGGGTCATGGTGGTGGGAGGTTATCAATGGAGGTGATAGGTGATTGAGATTTGTTCACGATAAAAAAAATAGAGAGAGAGAGAGAGAGAGAAGAGAGAGGCGATGGAGAAGGGTGGTGATCGTTTGAGCTGGGTTCTCGATGTTATGGTGGCGGATGTTGATAATATTATTCGTAGGGTTTAGTTATGGTGGAAGCTCGATAATAATCGATGGTGTAGTTTTGAAGTGGGTGTGTCGATGGTAGAGGTGGCAGAAGGTGGTGGTTGCCGAAAGATGTCAAGGTAGTGAGGTTGTGATGTAAGATGGTCGTAGGTGATGGATAACGATGATGTTCATGGTAGTTCAGAGTGGGTTGGGTTGTTTATATCGATCAAGAAAAAGGAAGGGATGCAGGAATTCAAATGGGTTTTTGCAAATCTTAGTTTGTTTGCAATATATGTATGTATATTATATGTAATTGTGTTAGTGGGTTTATTAGTAACACATACACTGAATTTCATCAATTGATAAACCTAGTTGCTCGACATAAATTGTTTATCAAGGACATAAATAGAATAAAAAAATAAAAGTGAAAGGTATGTCAAACTGATTTTTGGTTGTATACTCTTGTTTCAATAGACTGGAATCAATTTGGAAATTGGATCCAAAATCAACTACATGATGATTGGAACATACAACTAACTCTGCTTCCTAATCCATTTTCACGATTTTTATATAAATGATTTTAATAATTAATAATTATAATTTATATTAATAATAATAATCTAAATAAAAATGATACAAATATTAATATTAATATTAACATAATAATAATGAAACTACTAATAGTAATATTAAAATAACAATCATATTTTTAATGTGTAATTATATTTAACCTATTAATAGTATATATTATAACTGTACCACATATAACCTATATTGAATATTATTTATTCGTTTTACTATAATACATTATATCATATGTGTTTGTATATTAAATGTAATTATCTTATATATATAAGTATTATACGTATATATTTATTTGATGTGTTATATTCTCTTATTAAAATAAATTGTGATATATAATATCTATAACTTTTATATATATATATATATTCACGTGTATATTTATTTACAACCAAATGTTCGTGAATCGTCGGGAATAGTCAAGGTAATTGAATATGTAACATAGTTCCAAGATTTTCAAGACTCAACATTATAGACTTTGCTTATCGTGTTGAAATCTTATAAAGATTAAGTTTAAATTTGGGCGGAAATTCCCGGGTCGTCACAGTACCTACCCGTTAAAGAAATTTCGTCCCGAAATTTGAGTGAGGTCGTCATGGCTAACGATAAAAATGTTTTCATGACGAATATGAGTTGATAAAATAGAATTTTATTGCCATAGAGTAATATAGATATTATGATTCGATTACTTGAAGCGTATGAGTGAAGCTATCGCAAAAGACTGAAATGAGACAATAAATATTTGTCTTAACCTCTGACGTAGTCAAGGTTGATTTTCGGAATTCAAGGGATGAAAAATCTTCGAAATCTAAAAGATTTTATTCTTCGGGATTTATGGAATTTAAGATCTCTTTAATTAAATGCGATCATCTGTCTCAATTGTTTTGTCTGGTATTTTCACTATAAATGAACTTCTTCCGTTCCATTACTTTCACCACTCCAATACTTTCTTTCTCGATTCATACTTTCAATGATTGTGAATATGCTTAATCCAACTCTGGTTCTTAACCTCATTCTGACTATCACAACAATCATTCTTCTTTTTTAACTTCCACCAGAGGAATCTACTTTCTTCTACTTCGCCCTTGGAGTTATAGTGTTTTTAATTCTCCCGTGTCTTTCTGTTGTGATAAACATTGATATACACGGTTTGTAATTCATGTGTTGTTATCGGGCTTTATATTCTCCCTTATTTTTCGAAGCTCAATGCTTTTGTTTTCTCTTCCCAACTTTAAGTCAAGCGAATAATGATTCAGAATTCATAGATATGAATTTCGAAATGAACATAGTTAATGCTCTAAGAAAGAAATGGTAATAGCACGATCTTGATTCGTCAAATTACCAGAATATCCGGGAAAGATAGAACTATCAAGAAAATATGTTCTTGATATGTTTATATATCAGATAGAATGTAAGAGTCGTGTAACATGGCACATGATGATATTATGGTCTGTGAATCATCACGTTTCATTAGAAACTCAGCATGACTTACTGTAATATAATCACGTTGATCAAGTGTCATTATATTATACTAACTCATACTTCAGTTCCCAACACTACTTCAAAATTCATTCATAATTTATACTTAGGTTTTACAGAAGTTTCCAATATAATGTAATACAGATAGCACGAAGAGGTATATAATTTCAGACGAGGATATTTATGAAAATATCTTCAGAAATATCGAAGATATTTATGATGATATTTTGGAATTTCTAAGCTCGAAAGTTGATGAAGAAAAATTTTCCGCAAGATTTTAACATGACTTCGGAGCAAGATATTCTCTAAAGATTTCAACGGATCCAGAATTACCTGGATTCTTTGAATATAGAGTTTGGTCCTTGTATTTGTCCTCGGTCTCCTTCAGGGTTAGCTCAATCCTTTTTTCAGTACTAAATTTTCTATCGAGCGTTCCCAACCTTCCATTCTTTATTATCAAACTTTTGGCCATTTAGACCATCTACAATTTTGTTGTTTCCTCTGCATTTAATGCTACCATATCTAAATCATCGGTTATCAATCCGAGGTGGTTTCAAGAGAATTGTGTTTTTAGATGATTAAACGCTGAGGGTAATATGGTGGAATATAAAAGGTTCCCCGGTAATAATAAAAGAGCACGTATACATATCAAGGTTATAATAAGGTTGTTTCGAACGAAAAGTCGAAGTTGACTTGTTGGAGCTGTGACAAAATTTGCTACTTTGAAAGGAATTATCAACTTATTTTGGGTAATAATAATACTAAAGGAATTAGCATAGATACGTGTTAAACGTTTACTCAGGTTCCGAGAGTTTTCAAGTGCATAACTATATGCATCAATCTCTTCTTACGTAGATGAAATGCGGTTGGTTCATCCTCTCGATTGAGGTGTTTTCAAGAATTGTGAAAGGTTTGAACGCAGATTGTAATCGTCAAGATACAAATGAGGTTTAAGATGAAATCAAGTGGCAAACTTGAAGAATTGTTTAGTTTCATATGTTATAATCAATATTTTAATTCATTTTAATTGTCCAATGTTATTAGTCCACGGTCGATAGTCCACAGTTGACAGTCCAATAATTCATATATAGTTTAATATATAATATTCGAATTAATTAATACGTATCATGACCCGTGTACATGTCTCAGACTCGATCACAACTCAAAGTATATATATTATTTGAGAATCAACCTCAACCCTGTATAGTGAACTCGATCATTAAAGCATATAGAGTGTCTATGGTTATTCCAAATAATATATATGGATGCATCGATATGATATGTCAAAACCTTGTATACGTGTCCCGATATTTAAAGTGCGTAAAATAAATAACAGAAAATTAAATAACGATAAATAAAGTTGCGAGAATTAAAATTGCGATAAAATAAATTGCGATAATTAAATTGCTATAATTAAAATGTATTACGGAATTAACAGTTAGCTAGGAACAGTTAGCTAGGATTTCGTTAGCGTGGATTATTAACAAAATTTCTCATAGTTAATTTGTTTGTTTCTAACAAATTTTATTTTGTCCAACATTTTCTTCATTATGCCACTTGTTGGATTCTGATAGATCAAAATCCAAGTATGAAATTGAAAGGAAATGGTTATTCTGCGGTGAATGGTTACGTATATCTGTGGATGTAAGTAGGATAGAAAATGACCATTGAATCAGATTCGAAGAATGTACAGTGTAACTTATTAATGTGAAATCTTAAATATTCCTCGGGTATTACCTACCCGTTAAAATATTTTCATCATTAACAGTTTGTACAAAAGAATTTTTAATTACAATCTTTATGAAAACATATATACATATATATTTTCTTCAGATGTAATCATGGATTTAATGAGTCAATATGATATTCAACTCATTTGATTTATCGTTAGAACAAGAATATATAATCTCTAAAACATTAGAGATTACATAATCATCATGAAGAACGAAGATAATTGATGTAGAACAATACGTAGAGCGATGATTATACTCGAGGTACAGAATGAGATGTTGAAGCATGGATTGTTGATGGTACTGGTACTGTTACTGATGGTACTGTTGGTGCTGGTGATGTTGTTGAAGCTGGTGAATTTTTCACCATATACTCCAAATTGATTACTCGAGCGCGAAGTTCGTTGACTTCTTCTATTATTCCGGGATGATTGTCGGTTGGAATGAGCAGATGAATAAGGTTCGGAATTTTAGATAGAATATAATCGTGGTGAGATACTCTAGAAATGAGGCTGAAAATGGTGTTTCGAACAGGTTCGTCGGCAAGTGCTTCAGGTTCATCGTCAAGAGGTGAATTCGGTTGATGGAAAGGATCACCTTCTTCTTGTCTCCAATGATTAAGTAGACTACGAACCCATCTCTAATTCATCTAGAATAAATGATGGCTAATTGGTTGATTCATTCCGGTTACACTGCTTTCGGAGCTCGAGTGGAAATCCATATCGGAATAGCGGTCGGAATAACTATCGGAATAGCTATCGAAATTTGAGGGACTCGAACTGGTTGAGAGATTCATCTCGTACGATTTAATGAAGTATTTTTGATAAGAAATGGATTATAGGATGTAGGTTAGTACCCTACAATACATAATTTACATATGCATATATAATACTAAAATCCCATAAGTTACGGAGGAATCTACGGAAGCTGTCAGGCAAAGGTAACAATAACAGATACGCTAAGATATGAATTTATCTATATACTGTCTATGCAATAGAGGCAGTAAGACGTGTCTAGACTTTAAGGATGATAAGCAAATAATTTTCGACACTAAATGATAAGCAAAACTTTTGACATGCAGACACGGTCGAAGTCCAGACCCACTAATGTATCTAAACAACTATCAGTTAGACACACTAATGCAAGACCTGGTTCACTAAGACCACCACTCTGATACCAACTGAAAGGACCCATCCTAATCCATCCAGACGAATACATTACATTTGGTTACATCGCGAGGTACTTGACCTCTATATGATACATTTTACAAACATTGCATTCGTTTTTAAAAGACAAACTTTCAATACATCAAAAGTTGACGGCATGCATACCAATTCCTAATATATCCAACTATGAATGACTTGATAATAATCTTGATGAACTCAATGACTCGAATGTAACGTCTTTTGAAATATGTCATGAATGACTCCAAGTAATATCTCTAAAATAAGCAAATGCACAGCGGAAGATTTCTTTCATACCTGAGAATAAACATGCTTTCAAGTGTCAACCAAAAGGTTGGTGAGTTCATAGGTTTATCATAAAACAATAAAATTCATCATTTTGATAGACCACAAGATTTAAATCCTGCATGGTACAAATGGGCCCGAATCCTATACCCACTTGTAATGTACATGCGATATCTTTTAAATACAGTACACCTTTCTCGTGTACGAAATCATCTTTCATAAATCTTAGTAACCGTACACATATCTCGTGCACAAAAATAACATACACATAACCTGTGTATAAAATCATTCTCTCGATACATAACATTCACTTTTTATTTCTTTCATAGCTTGGCTTGGTAACCGACCTTAACATATAATGCGCATAATAATATCCCCAAAACAGAACATCTCGTCTGTATAATAATCATATAAACTTCGAAGTACTAAACACCACGCCCACTAGCCCTTCCGTCTAGTGAACATTCTGGGTAGGAGTGTTAAACCCGGTAGCTACCTTTAGGATTCGCGTCAATTAGGCGTACACTAATTCTCAAAATTAGTGATGTTCCCTAATTCTTAGGTTACCAAGCAATAATAATCAGGGGAAAAATATTAATATCAATTATGACAATTATCACATCCACATAATTCAGTGGTGGCAATTATCACGTCCACATAATTCATTCGAGGAATGTTTTGCTTGTGTCTATCTCGTCAAACATTTATAAAAGCATTTCATGCATTCGCAGTTCAAAATATATTTCAAAAGCATTTAATAAAGCAGTTGTAAAAGTAGCGCATGTATTCTCAGTCTCAAAAATGTAAAGAGTAAAAGGGAATCAAATGAACTCACCATAATGTATTTTGTAGTAAAAATACATATGACGACATTTAACAATGCAGGGTTGGCCTTGGATTCACGAACCTATATCATTTGTATTTTCATCATTACATATAATTGTAATTGAACCAATAATTATATTATTATTAGTGATAATTTTTATATTAATAACCTATATACTTTATTATATATTCATTTTGTATATTTAGGTAAAGTGTTTATATATTTAAGTTATGGTTATTATACATATTTTTATTTACTTAATCTTTTGTTTACAAAATATTAGTTGTAGTAATACTAGAGTAATATTAATAATAAAAATGATAATAATTATAATACTTAATACTGTTAATGAAGATAATAATGGTTATGATTTCATTAGTGATAAAAATAATGATATTAGTAATAAAAATAACTATAACACTAACAAAGATAAAAATCAAAATAATAATAATATTACTTAGAATGATAATTTAATCATAAAGATAACACTTGTAATATTTATATAAATAATAATAATAATAGTTATAATCCTTATAACTATGATAATAATAATAAGTATTATAATGCTGATAATAATAATAATAATAATAATCATAACAATAATAATAATAATAATTAATAGATAAAAAAATATGGATATACCCTATAATAAGCCTCCTAAAAAGGATTGCCCACGACGGGGCTCGAACCCGCGACCTTCTGGATACCCGCAAACAACCTTAACCACTCAACCACCTATGTTTTTCTGATTAAAACCTTCGACCATATTTATTTAACCATTACTATTTCTGTTTCCTTTTCTTCCTTCTTCTTCGTAAATGACTCAATACAAACCCATCGATACACTATCGTCTGTCCTCTATGTATCATCACAGAATCCTATCATAATCATAATCTTAATCAAATCTCCTCGTTCATCATATCACTATTATTTATTTAAAATCGACCTTGGCCCAATTGTGAAGTATAAATAAACGCGGCCCCAAATCAGAGTCTGAATTATGTGGCCCACTACACACAATACCAAATACTAGATGTTACTTGAATTAAACGAGTTTGGTGAGGTTTGTCTAGAAAAGCACCCGACATAGTTGCTTTTTAAAATGATAATGGACGTCCACTTTTGCTTTCTTCATTCTAATTGACCCAACTTGCATTAATCTAGTATATTATGAAAGTTGCTTTCGGTTACAGTAATCCTCACTAAGTATTTGTAGTTGGTAATATGACCGAAGTGGGCCTATACCGAAAAGCAACAGAAAAATTGAATAACATATAAATATATGATATTCTATTATGGTTTGTGAAAAAATATATGAAAAAGGTAGGGGTTTTGACTGTTATGGAGTTCTAATTCGACAGTGGAGATGAAGTAGAGAAATGATGGTGTGTGGTGATCAAGCATAGCCGAAATCTAAGGTGATTCTTAGTGTTTCACGTAGGATGGTGGCAATGGGGCATGGTGGTGGGAGGTTGTCAATGGAGGTGATAGGTGATTGAGATTTGTTCACGATAAAAAAAAAAGAGAGAGAGAAGAGAGAGGCGATGGAGAAGGGTGGTGATCGTTTGAGCTGGGTTCTCGATGTTATGGTGGCGGATGTTGATAATCTTATTCGTGGGGTATGGTTATGGTGGAAGCTCGATAATAATCGATGGTGTGGTTTTAAAGTGGGTGTGTCGATGGTAGAGGTGGTAGAAGGTGGTGGTTGCCGAAAGATGTCAAGGTAGTGAGGTTGTGATGTAAGATGGTCGTGGGTGATGGATAACGATGATGTTCATGGTAGTTCAGAGTGGCTTGGGTTGTTTATATCGATCAAGAAAAAGGAAGGGATGCAGGAATTCAAATGGGTTTTTGCAAATCTTAGTTTGTTTGCAATATATGTATGTATATTATGTGTAATTGAGTTAGTGGGTTTATTAGTAACACATATACTGAATTTCATCAATTGATAAACCTAGTTGCTCGACATAAATTGTTTATCAAGGACATAAATAGAATAAAAAATAAAAGTGAAAGGTATGTTAAACTAATTTTTGGTTGTATACTCTTGTTTCAAAAGACTGGAATCAATTTGGAGATTGGATCCAAAATCAACTACAGGATGATTGGAACATACAACTAACTCTGCTTCCTAATCTATTTTCACGATTTTTATATAAATGATTTTAATAATTAATAATTATAATTTATATTAATAATAATAATCTAAATAAAAATGATACAAATATTAATATTAATATTAACATAATAATAATGAAAGTACTAATAGTAATATTAAAATAACAATCATATTTTTAATGTGTAATTATATTTAACCTATTAATAGTATATATTATAACTGTACCACATATAACCTATGTTGAATATTATTTATTCGTTTTACTATAATACATTATATCATATGTTTTGTATATTAAATGTAATTATCTTATATATATAAGTATTATACGTATATATTTACTTGATGTGTTATATTCTCTTATTAAAATAAATTGTGACATATAATATCTATAACTTTTATATATATATTCACGTGTATATTTATTTACAACCAAATGTTCGTGAATCGTCGGGAATAGTCAAGGTAATTGAATATGTAACATAGTTCCAAGATTTTCAAGACTCAACATTATAGACTTTGCTTATCGTGTCGAAATCTTATAAAGATTAAGTTTAAATTTGGGCGAAAATTCTCGGGTCGTCACAACGGATAAAGAGATTTCCTCCGAGAGGACCTCCGGCCTTTAAGTAGAAAAATTTTTTTTAAAAAAAAATACTAATATAAAAATAATAATATACACCATAAAATTTGTAGAATCAAATTTTCACTAGTTTTAAATTCTGCCTAGAATTTAATTTAGGCTCTAAGAGTCAGTCAAGACGCTGTGATGACCCGGAAATTTCCGACCATATTTAAACTTAATCTTCATATGTTCCGATACGATAAGCAAAGTCTGCAATGTTGAGTCTGAAAATTTTGAACTATTTCATATATTCATTTGACATTCGACCATTCCCGACGATTCACGAACCACTATTTGTAAATTAATATGTGTGTGTATATATATAAAT
The DNA here is from genome assembly GCF_046630445.1 of Rutidosis leptorrhynchoides. Classification (NCBI taxonomy): domain Eukaryota; kingdom Viridiplantae; phylum Streptophyta; class Magnoliopsida; order Asterales; family Asteraceae; genus Rutidosis; species Rutidosis leptorrhynchoides. The sequence goes on along the minus strand of NC_092335.1, from coordinate 389,521,209 downwards.
AATTGGAAATATAATTCGAAATATTATATGTTGTTGTTATAAAAAATTAATTATGTAAAATAAAATAAAAATATGATATTATAATAATTATTACTTAAAAAAATATTTATATATAAATAAAAGTATATTAAAAATACATATTATAGGATTGTAATACTCGTTTGATATTAAGTTTAATTCGAACCTGTGAGATGTTACAAATAAAAGTTGGTGTGTAATTGTGTTATATAAATTTTGGAGTTTCTAAAAATGTATTTAATTATATTAAGTTAAGTTTTAACACTCCGTACATTTTACTTGGGACTGAGCACTAATAATTGATCAACTTTTTATAATTAATTTTACATGTTAAAAGACCGATATGAACAAAGATAATTAATATAAAAACTTGGGATTTTTCCAAAAACTTTTATCCATCACTAATTAACAAAGGAGAAAGAAATTCAATCCGTGAAAGGCAACGACTAACTTAATCACACGTTTATTATTATTAATATTAATATTATTATATTAATTATATTTTCTGTTAAAATTGGATCCGTGAATCCAATCAAAGTACTATTTTTGTTTTGACCTCTTTGTAATTGATATCTTACTGATTAGATGAAATGTTATATATTACTTTTCTAGATTTGTGTTTGCCCGAGATTTCATGAAAACCGCCCCACCATTTGATTCTTTTTCAATTCTCATTCTATTCTATTTCATTTCTAATCATCATCACAAGAGTATGGGATTATTATAACATTATTAATTATGAGATTATATTTAATAATATATATATATATATATATATATATATATATATATATATATATATTCATATATCTATATATACAATCACACTAACATAACCCATTTATTCCCTCATGATTCGATCAAGCCACCATCATTACCATCACCTTCAACCTACAATACCACCATCAAACGGGTAACTGCCATAAGATTGAAACCCACCATCACTAGTGTTCGATGATTACATGCTATTGTTTGCTACTTCGTTCTGTCCTCCAGTTTAAAATCAAAGAACTCCACCATCGAACCCACTTCAAACCCAACACCACTTTCACCCTACATCATCACCCTAACACCTATTATCACCAAAACATCGATCACCATTATCTAAATTATATACTGTTACTACTTATGGTCTCGTTCAATCAACTTGATTCCACAACCATAACACCACGACACCCATCTCAATCGTCACCCATGATCATCCAAGAACAACCATCGACCACCATCAACTTAAAACAACCACCACCACTTATCTTTTTGTTTTCAGTTTCATCTATATCTACACTATCACTTCTTTAACACCACCACCTTCCAACATTACAACCACCACCTCACGATACTGCTGTAACCATGAACCATCAAGACGATAACCACCATCCAAACACCCTTCAATTGTTCCTTGTTTCTGTCTACTGCTATACGTACTATTTTTGTCAAGGAAATCCAACTCAAAACCAACCACAATCCTCACCAACCATCGAGCACACCACTGTTACGTTGCTGCTGCTACTTTGTATTATGTTTCTGCGTTCTTTTTTTTTTTTTGAGCTGCTGCATTCCTGTCCGACATGTTACTGCTACAATTCGAAATCACCATCTGCTCATTTCCCATTTCTTTTCCTGTTTTAAAGCCAACAAGAAACCCCAAAACTGAATATAATTATTGCCATTATGATTACGGTTTTCTTTTATAAGGTTAGGAATATGTTATTTCCTTTTGATTGTCGACAAATTGAAGCACTTTAATTGGATGTTGTGTTAGATAATGAAATAGTTGGTGATGGAGGGACCGAGGATGATGGGTGTTGTTTGTCACCTTTAGTTTTCAATTTTTTTTTTTATGGAGATTATGATAGGTGGTCGAATTTTGCAAGTGGTTAGGAGAAAAAGAATACACCACCTTTTACAATAAATCATTGACTACTGGTAATATTTTTTTTCCTCGTTCGAAATTATTGTTGGACCACTATGTTATCAATATTGTTTTGGGCCATATATTGTTAATTTTTTTCGAGTGGGCCGTGAATTCAGATTGCATTCCCTCTTCTTGTGGACTGAACGAATGGTCTTGGATTAATAAAGGTATTAATGAACTCCATGAAATAAATTGAAGATGGCATAGTGATAATGATCATGATATGCGATTATGCTGTGGATGAGTAAGATAGATTGATGTTAAGATGATGATGATGAATGATATAAGATTATGATGATGGTCACGAGGTTTATAGGATGATCTATGGTTATAATAATCAATGATGCCAAAGAGAGTGATGTTGATCACGAGTCGTAATGATAATGAATATGATATGATTATGATTATGTTATGATCATGTTATGATAAGATTATGATGATCAAAATTATGATCATGATTATGAAAGAATGATCGATGATGTGATAAGATGATGATGAATTAAAGTGAGTAATTCTGTAAATTAAGATGATAATGGATTATGAAGAAGGCAGGCACATAAGGGTTAAAATAAATAAATGTACTAATTGAATCAGAAAGATAACGTACAGAGCATTGGTTAGTAGCGTGTGTGTTAAAGGAGAGGTTGTGGGTTCGAATCTGGGCGTGGGCAGTTTTCTTTGAATCTTTTTCTTTGTAAGGTAGTTTCTTATTTTTATTTATTATTATTATTATTAATATCATTATTATTATTTTGGTTATTATTATTATTGATATTGTTAGTGTTACAATTATTATTATTACTAGTATCATACTTATATTTATAATTATAAATATTATAAACATCATGATCATTAGTACTTTTATAAGTATTATTATTATTATTATTATTATTATTATTATTATTATTATTATTATTATTATTATTATTATTATTATTATAAAGTTTAGCATTTAAGCATTATTACTATTATGATTATTTTTACTAAAATTAATATTATGTCTTTAGTAAAATTATCAATATTATCAGTATTATATATATATATATATATCACTACGTTTATGAAAATAAAATTTTAAAGATATTATTAATATTATAAGTACGTTTTAATCATATTAATAATTTTTATATAAATATTCATATATATAACAAGTTAAGATTTTTATTAAAGTACTAACTATATATATATTAATATAACTATATTAATATTAAACATTTTGAATATATATATATATATATATATATATATATATATATATATATATATATATATATATATATATACACAAATTAAATATATAATATATAATGTAAGGTGTAATATATAAAATTGTTCAATTACAATTATATGTATTAATATACATATAAATGATATAGGTTCGTGAATCTGAGGCCAACCCTGCATTGTTCAATGTCTTCATATGTATTTTTACTATAAAATACATTAGGTGAGTTTCATTTGCTCCCTTTTTAAATGCTTTTGCAATATATATTTTTGGGACTGAGAATACATGCACTATTTTTATAACTGTTTTATGAAATAGACACAAGTAATCGAAACTACATTCTATGGCTGGATTATTAAACCGAATATGCCCCTTTTTAGTCTGGTAATCAAAGAATTAGGGAACAGACACCTTAATTGACGCGAATCCTAAAGATAGATCTATCGGGCCCAACAAGCCCCATCCAAAGTACCGGATGCTTTAGTACTTCGAAATTTATATCATGTCCGAAGGAGGATCCCGGAATGATGGGGATATTCTTATATGCATATTGTGAATGTCGGTTACCAGGTGCTCAATCCATATGAATGATATTTTTGTCTCTATGTATGGAACGTTTATTTATGAGAAATGAAAATCTTGTGGTCTATTAAAATGATGGAAATGATTATTTATGTTAAACTAATGAACTCACCAACCTTTTGGTTGACACTTGAAAGCATATTTATTCTCAGGTATGAAAGAAATCTTCCGCTGTGCATTTGCTCAATTTAGAGATATTACTTGGAGTTATTCATGACATATTTCAAAAGACGTTGCATTCGAGTCGTTGAGTTCATCAAGATTATTATTAAGTCAATTATAGTTGGATATATTATGAAATGGTATGTATGCCGTCAACCTTCAATGTAAAGAAAGTTTGTCTTTTAAAAACGAATGCAATGTTTGTAAAATGTATCATATAGAGGTCAAGTACCTCGCGATGTAATCAATTGTAATGTATTCGTCCAGATGGATTAGGACGGGTCCTTTCAGTTGGTATCAGAGCTGGTATAACGCCATCCATGTGTGGCGGGTTAGTCGTAAAGGAGGTTCTCACAGTGTTACCTGTGACGAAGCATTGGCTCTTACTCCTTGCGATCCCTTACGAGGTTTGGCAGTATCCGAGAGGCAGGCCCTAAAATCAGTATCTGAGGTACACTCAGTGGTCACCAGGCGGTTAGCTGGGAAGGCACTGGGTGGGACGGTGGTTGTGCCCAACTGTATTTCAGTTGGTATCAGAGCGGTGGTCTTAGCGAACCAGGTCTTGCATTAGAGTGTCTAACTGATAGTTGTTTAGATGCATTAGTGAGTCTGGACTTCGACCATGTCTGCATGTCAAAAGTTTTGCTTATCATTTAGAGTCAAAAATTATTTGCTTATCATCCTTAAAGTCTAGACACGTCTTACTGCCTCTATTGCATAGATAGTGTATAGATAAATTCATATCTTAGCGTATCTGTTATTGTTACCTTTGCCTGACAGCTTTCGTAGATTCCTCCGTAACTTATGGGATTTTAGTATTATATATGCATATGTAAATTATGTATTGCAGAGTACTAATCTACATCCTATAATCTGTTTCTTATCGAAAATACTTCATTTAACCGTACGAGATGAATCCCTCAACCAGTTCGAGTCCCTCAGATTCCGATACCTATTTCGATAGTTATTCCGACAGCTATTTCGATATGGATTTTCACTCGAACTTCGAAAGCAGTGTGACCGGAATGGAACAACCAATCATCCATCTCCAATTTATCTGATGAGTTTGTAGTCGACTTAATTAACGGAAACGAGAAGAAGGAAATTCCTTTCCACCAACCGAATTTCCCTTTTGGTGAAGAACCTGAAACACTTACCGGCGAACCTATCCGAAACATCATTTTCAGCCTCACTTCCAGAATAGCTCAACACGATTATATTTTATCCACAATTCTAAACCTTATTCATCCGCTCGTTCCAACCGACAATCATCCCGGAGTAATACAAGAAGTCAACAAACTTCGCGCTCGAGTTGTAGCCTTGGGAAATATGGTGCAAAATGTACCAGCTTCAACAACATCACTGGCATCAACCGTACTACCAACAACACAAGTTTCAACATCACATGCCCCAATATCTCATTCTGTACCTCGAGCATAATCATTGTTCTACGAATCATTCTACATTATTTATCTTCGTTCGACATGGCAATTATATAATCTTTAATGTTTTAGAGATTATATATTCTTATTCTAACAGTAAATCAAATGAGTCTAATATCATATTGACTCATTAAATTCATGATTTCATCTAAAGAAAATATATATGTAAGTATATTTTCATAAAGATGGTAATTAAAAATTTATTTGTACAAACCGTTAATGGTGAAAATATTTTAACGGGTAGGTAATACCCGCGGAATATTCAGATTTCACATTAATAAGTTACACTGTACATTCTTCGAAGCTGATTCAACAGTCGTTTACTATCCTACTTACATCCACCGATATACAAATCCGTTCACCACAGAATAACCATATTCATCCAATTTCATATTGGGATTTTGATTTATCAGAATCCAACAAGTGGCATAATGAAGAAAATATTTGACAAAATAAAATTTGTTAGAAACAAACAAATTAACTATGAGAAATTTTGTTAAGAATCCAAGCTAACTGTTCCTAGCTAATTGTTTCTAGCTAACTGATTACATTTTATTTATCGCAAATTAATTATCGCTATTTACATTCTCGCAATTTTATTTATCATCATTTAATTTCTGTTATTTACTTTACGCACTTTAAATATCGGGACATGTATACAAGGTTTTGACATATCATATCGACGCATCTATATATATCATTTGGAATAACCATAGACACTCTATATGCAGTAATGATCGAGTTCTCTATATAGGGTTGAGGTTGATTCTACAATAATATATATATTTTGAGTTGTGATCGAGTCTGAGACATGTACATGGGTCATGATACGTATTTATTAATTCGAATATTATATATTTAACTATATATGAATTATTGAATAGCTAACTATGGACTATCAACTTAGGACTACCAACATTGGACAATTAAAATGAATTAAAATATTAATTATAACATATAAAACTAAACAATTCTTCAAGTTTGCCACTTGATTTCATTTTAAACCTCGTTTGTATCTTGACGATTATAATCTGCGTTCAAACCTTTCTTGATTCTTGAAAACACCTCAATCGAGAGGATGAACTAACCGCACTTCATCTACGTAAGAAGAGATTGATGCATATAGTTATGCACTTAAAAACTCTCGGAACCTGAGTAAATGTTTAACACGTAGCTGTGCTAATTCCTTTAGCATTATTATTATTATCGAGAATAACTTTACAACTCCTGTTCGAGATAGCTAGTTTTGTCACAGCTTCAGCAAGTCAACTTTGAATTTTTGTTCTAAACAACCTTATTATAACCTTGATATATATGCGTGCTCTTTTATTGTTACCGGGGAACCTTTCATATTCCACCATGTTACCATCAGTGTTTAATCATCTAAAAACACAATTCTCTTGAAACCACTTTGAAATGATAACCGATGATTCAGATATCGTAGCATTAAATGCAGAGGAAACAGAAAAATGGTAGATGGTCTAAACGGTCAAAAGTTTAATGATAAAAAAAAAGTGTTGGGAACGCTCGATAGAAAATGTAGTACCGAAAAGCGGATTATGTGAAATTATGAAGGAAGCCGTGGACAAATCACAAAGAATAAGTTTGACTTCAACGAATCTAAATGATTCAATGTCTGCTGAAGTCTTTAGCGAATATCTTGCTCCTTACTCTAAATCCTTGCGGACAATAGTTTCCATCATCCTCTGATCTTAGATATTCAAAGATATTATCATATCTTTCATTATAAATATCCTCCATATTTCTGAAAATATTTTTATAACTTTTCTTATATGAAATCATTAATCTCTTCGTGCTATCAGTGTTACATCATATAGAAACTGATAGTTTCTATATTCTGTAAACTTTCGAGCTTAAATATGAATGTTATTGAAGTAATGTTGGGAACTGATGCATGAGTTAGTATAATATAATGACACTTGATCAACGTGATTATATTACAGTAAGTCATGCTGAGTTTCTAATGAAACGTGATGATTCACAGACCATAACGTCATCATGTGCCATGTTACATAACTCTTCCATTCTGATTAACTTCTGAACATATCAAGAAAATATATTCTTGATAGTTCTATTCTCAGTGATTCTGGTAATTTGACAAATCAAATCGTGCTATTACGTTCTTTCTCGTTTAGAACATTAAGTTAATTCGAAACTCCATACCTATGAATTCTGGACCATTACTTACGAAAAGAAAACAAGAGCATGAAGCACCGAAATAGAAAAAGGGTATAAATCGTAGCAAATAAGAAAGAGCATTAACTGTGAATAACATTGATTATAGAAGACGGAAGCAGGGACTCCGAAATATAAGAGAAAATATAAAGCCCAATAACAACACGGAGATTACAAACCGTGGATGTTAATACGAATAGCAATATAAAGATATGGTATAATTAAGAATAGTATCACCCCAAGGAAATAGTTGAAGTAAACAGATTTTTCTGGTGAAAGATTAAAAAGAAGAATGACAGAAATGATAATTAAGAAAATATCAGGAATTAGAATGGGATTAAGCATTTTCAGAATCTTTTGGATGTAGGAAATAAGAAGGAAAGTATAGGAATGGTGAGAATAATGGAACGAAAGAGTTTACTTTATAATGGAAATATCAGACAGAGTAATCGGAGTAGATCACCGTATTTAATTAGGGAGATCTTAATTTCCTTATTCGCCGAAGAATCAGATCTTATAGATTTACAAGATTTTCTTTTGAATCCCTTGAATTCCGGAATTCAACAGTAACTACGTCAAAATTTAAGGCGAACAGTTATTTCCACATTTCACTCTTTTGCGATAGCTTCACTTATACTCTTCTGTAATCGAATTATTTTATCTATATTAACCAATTATGATAAAGCTCTAGTTATAAACTCATATTTGTTAAGAAAACATTTTTATTGTTAGCCATGACGACCACACTCAAATTTCGGGACGAAATTTCTTTAACGGGTAGGTACTGTGATGACCCGGAAATTTCCGACCAAATTTAAACTTAATCTTCATATGTTCCGATATGATAAGCAAAGTCTGCAATGTTGAGTCTCAAAATTTTGAACTATTTCATATATTCATTTGACATTCGACCATTCCCGACGATTCACGAACCACTATTTGTAAATTAATATGTGTGTGTATATATATATAAATAATTGGAAATATAATTCGAAATATTATATGTTGTTGTTATAAAAAATTAATTATGTAAAATAAAATAAAAATATGATATTATAATAATTATTACTTAAAAAAAATATTTACATATAAATAAAAGTATATTAAAAATACATATTATAGGATTATAATACTCGTTTGATATTAAGTTTAATTCGAACCTGTGAGATGTTACAAATAAAAGTTGGTGTGTAATTGTGTTATATAAATTTTGGAGTTTCTAAATGTATTTAATTATATTAAGTTAAGTTTTAACACTCCGTACATTTTACTTGGGACTGAGCACTAATAATTGATCAACTTTTTATAATTAATTTTACATGTTAAAAGACCGATATAAACAAAGATAATTAATATAAAAACTTGGGATTTTTCCAAAAACTTTTATCCATCACTAATTAACAAAGGAGAACGAAATTCAATCCGTGAAAGGCAACGACTAACTTAATCACACGTTTATTATTATTAATATTAATATTATTATATTAATTATATTTCCTGTTAAAATTGGATCCGTGAATCCAATCAAAGTACTATTTTTGTTTTGACCTCTTTGTAATTGATATCTTACTGATTAGATGGAATGTTATATATTACTTTTCTAGATTTGTGTTTGCCCGTGATTTCATGAAAACCGCCACACCATTTGATTCTTTTTCAATTCTCATTCTATTCTATTTCATTTCTAATCATCATCACAAGAGTATGGGATTATTATAACATTATTAATTATGAGATTATATTTAATAATAATAAATATATATATATTATATTCATATATATATATATATATATATATATATATATATATATATATATATATATATATATATATATATATATATATATATATATATATATATATAAGTGTTGTACTCGAGATATAAACACACACAATCACACTAACACAACTCATTTATTCCCTCATGATTCGATCAAGCCACCATCATTACTATCACCTTCAACCTACAATACCACCATCAAACGGGTAACTGCCATAAGATTGAAACCCACCATCACTAGTGTTCGATGATTACATGCTATTGTTTGCTACTTCGTTCTATCCTCCAGTTTAAAATCAAAGAACTCCACCATCGAACCCACTTCAAACCCAACACCACTTTCACCCTACATCATCACCCTAACACCTATTATCACCAAAACATCGATCACCATTATCTAAATTATATACTGTTACTACTTATGGTCTCGTTCAATCAACTTGATTCCACAACCATAACACCACGACACCCATCTCAATCGTCACCCATGATCATCCAAGAACAACCATCGACCACCATCAACTTAAAACAACCACCTCCACTTATCTTTTTGTTTTCCGTTTCATCTATATCTACACTATCACTTCTTTAACACCACCACCTTCCAACATTACAACCACCACCTCACGATACTGCTGTAACCATGAACCATCAAGACGATAACCACCATCCAAACACCCTTTAATTGTTCCTTGTTTCTGTCTACTGCTGTACGTACTGTTTTTGTCAAGGAAATCCAACCCAAAACGAACCACAATCCTCACCAACCATCGAGCACACCACTGTTACGTTGCTGCTGCTACTTTGTATTATGTTTCTGGGTTCTTTTTTTTTAGCTGCTGCATTCCTGTCCAACATGTTACTGCTACAATTCGAAATCACCATCTGCTCATTTCCCATTTCTTTTCCTGTTTTAAAGCCAACAAGAAACCCCAAAACTAAATATAATTATTGCCATTATGATTACGGTTTTCTTTTATAAGGTTAGGAATATGTTATTTCCTTTGGATTGCCGACAAATTGAAGCACTTTAATTGGATGTTGTGTTAGATAATGAAATAGTTGGTGATGGAGGGACCGAGGATGATGGGTGTTGTTTGTCACCTTTAGTTTTCAATTTTTTTTTTATGGAGATTATGATAGGTGGTCGAATTTTGCAAGTGGATAGGAGAAAAAGAATACACCACCTTTTACAATAAATCATTGACTACTGGTAATATTTTTTTTTCTCGTTCGAAATTATTGTTGGACCACTATGTTATCAATATTGTTTTGGGCCATATATTGTTAATTTTTTTCGAGTGGGCCGTGAATTCAGATTGCATTCCCTCTTCTTGTGGACTGAACGAATGGTCTTGGATTAATAAAGGTATTAATGAACTCCATGAAATAAATTGAAGATGGCATAGTGATAATGATCATGATATGCGATTATGCTGTGGATGAGTAAGATAGATTGATGTTAAGATGATGATGATGAATGATATAAGATTATGATGATGGTCACGAGGTTTATAGGATGATCTATGGTTATAATAATCAATGATGCCAAAGAGAGTGATGTTGATCACGAGTCGTAATGATAATGAATATGATATGATTATGATTATGTTATGATCATGCTATGATAAGATTATGATGATCATAATTATAATCATGATTATGAAAGAATGATCGATGATGTGATAAGATGATGATGAATTAAAGTGAGTAATTCTGTAAATTAAGATGATAATGGATTATGAAGAAGGCAGGCACATAAGGGTTAAAATAAATAAATGTACTAATTGAATCAGAAAGATAACGTACAGAGCATTGGTTAGTAGCGTGTGTGTTAAAGGAGAGGTCGTGGGTTCGAATCTGGGCGTGGGCAGTTTTCTTTGAATCTTTTTCTTTGTAAGGTAGTTTCTTATTTTTATTTATTATTATTATTATTAATATCATTATTATTATTTTGGTTATTATTATTATTGATATTGTTAGTGTTACAATTATTATTATTACTAGTATCATACTTATATTTATAATTATAAATATTATAAACATCATGATCATTAGTACTTTTATAAGTATTATTATTATTATTATTATTATTATTATAAAGTTTAGCATTTAAGCATTATTACTATTATGATTATTTTTACTAAAATTAATATTATGTCTTTAGTAAAATTATCAATATTATCAGTATTATATATATATATCACTACGTTTATGAAAATAAAATTTTAAATATATTATTAAGATTATAAGTACGTTATAATCATATTAACAATTTTTATATAAATATTCATATATATAACAAGTTAAGATTTTTATTAAAGTACTAACTATATATATATATTAATATAACTATATTAATATTAAACATTTTGAATATATATATATATATATATATATATATATATATATATATATATATATATATACAAATTAAATATATAATATATAATGTAAGGTGTAATATATAAAATTGTTCAATTACAATTATATGTATTAATATACATATAAATGATATAGGTTCGTGAATCCGAGGCCAACCCTGCATTGTTCAATGTCGTCATATGTATTTTTACTACAAAATACATTAGGTGAGTTTCATTTGCTCCCTTTTTAAATGCTTTTTGCAATATATATTTTTGGGACTGAGAATACATGCACTATTTTTATAACTGTTTTACGAAATAAACACAAGTAATCGAAACTACATTCTATGGCTGGATTATTAAACCGAATATGCCCCTTTTTAGTCTGGTAATCTAAGAATTAGGGAACAGACACCCTAATTGACGCGAATCCTAAAGATAGATCTATCGGGCCCAACAAGCCCCATCCAAAGTACCGGATGCTTTAGTACTTCGAAATTTATATCATGTCCGAAGGAGGATCCCGGAATGATGGGGATATTCTTATATGCATATTGTGAATGTCGGTTACCAGGTGCTCAATCCATATGAATGATATTTTTGTCTCTATGTATGGGACGTTTATTTATGAGAAATGAAAATCTTGTGGTCTATTAAAATGATAGAAATGATTATTTATGTTAAACTAATGAACTCACCAACCTTTTGGTTGACACTTGAAAGCATGTTTATTCTCAGGTATGAAAGAAATCTTCCGCTGTGCATTTGCTCAATTTAGAGATATTACTTGGAGTCATTCATGACATATTTCAAAAGACGTTGCATTCGAGTCGTTGAGTTCATCAAGATTATTATTAAGTCAATTATAGTTGGATATATTATGAAATGGTATGCATGCCGTCAACCTTCAATGTAAAGAAAGTTTGTCTTTTAAAAACGAATGCAATGTTTGTAAAATATATCATATAGAGGTCAAGTACCTCGCGATGTAATCAATTGTAATGTATTCGTCCAGATGGATTAGGACGGGTCCTTTCAGACGCCAATAAATCGACAATTGTTGTCGATTCAATAGAGCCGTATAAAATTACCGCTTAATTATGGATATTAAGTGTGAACTAAAATTTCGATTATGGATATTAATTACCCAAAACAAACTTGTGATTTATTACAATCGCTCAAATTTAACTAGTTATTCACAATCGTACTAGCAATTCACCCTTAAATTGGACTTAACATTGACACAAAGTATCAATTTAAATTCAATAACGGTATTACAATCAAAATCATAATTGTATAAGTGTTAAATGTTTTAAGAGTTAAAAAAAGTAACACCTAATACAAAAATGACCAATAAAAGTAATGTAATTTTTATAATTTCTAAAAAAAGATGATGATGTGGCATTTATGTGATGTCTACATGATGATGATGTGAATGTCAGCTGAACAATATTACCTTCATTTCACACATTTTCAAATTATAATCCTTTCTAAGTAAAAAAAAAAAAAAAAAAACGTTACCTTTTTCAGCATATAAAAATATCAAATTACCTTTATTGATAAATTAAGTAACTTATATTAGGCCTTTAATTAATAATATGTCTCTTTAATCCATGATGGATACTCTTTGAAAAAGTCCAAAAGAAGTTGTTAAATTCTTCTGAACCGACTGATAAAGTGAATATAATATTCTTCTCATTATACGAGTATTTTTATTATATTTACTTATTATTTATATCTATATATTATATTATATTTGCAAGTATATTAGTAATATATTAATAGTATATCATCGTATATGAAATATACAGATAGACCTTGAAACAAGCCATGTTGGCTTTAGAATCTCCAACACATCTTTTTCACACCTCACTTCCTCTACATCATTCTTCCTAAAAGTTTTTACTTTTCAATCATTTTCAAATTTTTCTTGATCAAACTTTCATGCAAAAAGTTTTAATCTTTGCTAAAACCCCTTGTCTTAATTCACTTTTTAGCTGTAACCCATATCCACAAACATTAAATTTACCACTCTTACACATGTTCACTTACATTACTGTTTCATTGATTGCACAAATCTCTAAAAGGGGTCCAAATAACATTAAATCAAGATTCATGGGTTTGAAGTTTTAAGGTTTGATTGAACAAAAATGAAGGAACTTTTCATCAGGGTTGGTAGTAATTTCATCTTTTTAGCTTTCATTTTGCTTCCATGTTGTATTGCACAACTGAATTCAGGTGATTCAAGAATCCTTTTTCAAGTCCAACAAAAACTTGAGTACCCACAAGTTCTTCAAGGATGGAGCAATTGGACAAATTTCTGTTTTCTTCCTTCAAATCCAAATCTTGTGGTTGTTTGTTCAGGTAATCACATCACTGAATTAACTATTGTTGGAAACAAAACAAACCCAAAACTCCCTGCAAGTTTTTCTATGGATTCTTTCTTTACTGACCTTACAAAGGTCTCAACTTTAAAGAAATTGACACTTGTGTCTCTGGGGTTGTGGGGTCCACTTCCACCCAAGGTTGATAGGTTTTGGTCCCTTGAAGTTATGAACTTCAGCTCAAATTTCATCAATGGTGAAATCCCATCTTCCATTTCAAAAATCAAGAATTTGACCACACTTGATTTGTCAAATAATATGTTAAATGGGAGTGTTCCAGATCTAAAAGGCTTGCAACATCTTGAAATTATTGATTTGGGTAGTAATCATTTAGGTCCAAAATACCCTTCCTTAAGTTATAATCTTGTGTCAGTTACATTAAAGAACAACTTAATTAGAACTCAAATACCTTCAGATTTTTTTAAGTTTATTCATCTTGAAAGACTTGATATCTCTTCTAATAAGATTGTGGGTCCCATCCCTTCTGTTCTGTTTTCACTCTCTTCAATTCAGTACCTTAATCTTGCCAACAATCAATTCAGTGGAGCAATGCCTACAAACTTATCATGTACCAGCAAACTAGGATTTGTTGATGTTTCTAATAACCTTTTAATTGGAAATTTACCATCTTGTATCGCTACAAACTCTGCGAATCGAACGGTAATTAGCACATGGAATTGTTTAACTAATTCAACCTCAAAGTATCAACATCCTAAAAAGTTTTGTCAGAAAGAAGCAATAGCAGTTATGCCTACAAAAAAGAGTGGTGAAAGCAAGAAAAATGAAACTACTGTGAAGCTTGGGCTTGTTCTTGGTATCATTGGGGGTATTGTGGGAATTGCAGGATTAATTGGGCTGTTATTTTTGGGTATTTATAGAAAACGTGCAGCAAAAAGGGCGAAAGAATACCGATCTGATAGTTTTGCTGTCGTCAAGAATGCTGACCGTGCTCCTTCTTCGATAGCTAAAGAAGGTATCAACTCCTTTTTATCAAACATATGCTATTGTCAAGGTTCATAATGGCTAACTTTTGATATGATGAGATGTTTAGGATGTTGGTTTATATGCTTATGTGCTTGTTGTTTATTCTTAATTGTTTGATGGATTTTTCTAACAACAGCTCTTAAGGTTGTCGTTAAGGTTTGCATAGTACAAAGCGGTTAATGTTGACTTTTACATGACAGTTATTAGAAGTACAAGTCTTTAATGCACCTTAACGACAGTCATAAGGGCTGTCGTTAGAAAAATCCTTGTTTATATGCAATAATCATTTATAAACTTAATACTAATAAGAATAAGAATCTAGCTTTCTTATGATATCATCATTTACATTTAATTTACTTTGAATGACCTTCAACTTAGTTGACTTAACTCAACTAGGTCCTACAGTGCCGCAAATACGTAGACCGCAAACGATGAGGACGGCTGCACTAGGCCTACCACCATACACCATATTCACACTTGAAGAAATTGAAGAAGCAACAAACAACTTTGATTCTATGAATTTGGTTGGAGAAGGATCTCAAGCACAAGTAAACATCTCAATTCCCATCTTCATCTCATTCGATCGGGTTCATTTTATTGTATTGTAATTTATAATTTAAAATTTCAATTAACCTTTTTTCTTTTTTAGCTTTATAAAGGGTGGTTAAGGGATGGTACAACGGTGCTTATCAAATGTTTGAAGCTAAAACAAAAGCATTCAGCGCAAACGTTGCAACAACATATGGAGGTTATATCTAAACTCAGGCATAGGCATCTAGTGAGCGTTCTTGGTCACTGCATCGTCTCGTATGTGGATCATCCTAACTCGGGAAGCACTGTTTTTGTTGTTCTTGAAAATGTTTCAAACGGGTCATTGAGAGATCATCTTACAGGTATAATGTTCAATTAATAGGTTTTTCTAACTATGTCTCTTGCTAAAGGTGGCAAGATGAACGGGTTGGGTCATTTTTTAAAACAGGTTTGAAACAGGAAGTTTAGTACTCCCTCCGTTCCAAAATAATTCTCCATTTTGACTTTTGAAAATCTTTCTTTTTCAACTTTGACATTTAATTTTTTGTTTATGTTTTACAATACTTGATGAAAATTACAATAAATAAGAAAAAGTTTGATACCCAGTTAATTCATATAAATTTCATTAAGGATCATATAACACAAACAAATATTTAAAGTCAAGGTTGAAAAGAAAGACTTTCAAAAGTCAAAATGGGACAGTTATTTTGAGACGAACAGAGTATGTGATGAAGTTGGATGGTTTTGAGAAACATACACTTGTCGTTTTTCGAGTTTTGACAGATTGGAAAAAGAAAGATTTCTTGAAATGGCCACACAGAATGGGAATCACAATGGGAATTGCTAGAGGAATTCAATTCTTGCACACTGGAACTCAACATGGGATTTTTGGGAATGATTTGAAGATCGAAACTGTTCTTTTGGATGACAATCTCACTGCAAAAATCAGTAGTTACAATATTTCATTACCGTCAAAGGTAACTTTCAAAACTTATAATCACATTTATTAAACATAATCTAACTCAATTTGTCTAATTTTCCATCAGCAGACAGGTTCAGAGAGCCCTCTAAATAGCCATGATGCTTCCCAGGTTTTTAACAGGTGGGATTCGATCTTACGCTGCTTACTAGTTTAAAAAAAAAAAAAAAACTGATTATAAAGTAAACTTTGGTTAGATATTTTATGCATTGATCATAATAAACATGTTACTAAAGCAATATGTTTTGACCCGAACTCATTTTGAGTCTTTTGACCCATTACCCAATTAGCCCTCACACTAATTTTACCACATCTCCAAAATATCCCATCCAAATCTTATTGAAGATTATAGTAACAGATAAAAAATTTCATATTGCAGGCAAACGAATCCAGAAAAAGACGATATATATCAATTCGGAGTCATCATCCTACAACTCATTTCAGGAAAGCCGGTCAACTCAGAAGATGAGATAACCGAACTCAAGAACCAGGTAAAAATCAATAAAAATGTTAACTTGATTAATCATTCACTAAAAATGACCTAACTTAACTAATTTCAAATGGGGTTTTCGAGTTTTCAGTTAGAGATTGGTTTAGCTGAGTCAGCAGCAAAACTCAAAGAAGTTGCAGATCCATCACTCAGAGGAACATTTGCGTACGAGTCCTTAACAACGGCTGTTCAAATAGCAATAAATTGTCTTAACGAAGATGTAAGTGCGCGTCCATCGATTGAAGATGTTCTTTGGAATATGCAATATTCTGTTCAAGTTCAAGAAGGGTGGAATAGTAGTGGCAATCTTAGTACAATGTTGTAAACATGCTTCACTGTTTCGAACAAAAGCTGGCTACTTGATTCACTTTCTTTGTGAAAAAACAGGAACAATGGATGTAGTTTTCGTATATTGTGTAGGAGATCATGAGCATGTAATAATGATTTTCCCTAAGTTAATAATACTATTGCCAAATTCTGCAATTAGAATACAGTCTGAAGGATTTTAGCTAAACCTTTTGACATAATCAATGTGTAACAAGGTGATGTTGTTCTCTTTCTACTACACTATCTCCTGTTAAGTTTCTGCATAATTATGCAAGCTACAAAATAATGCATACAAACAATGTTTTGAACACAAAATACACACTCAATTTCAATACATAAATGCTCCTTTATATAAAATTGAAGTTGCAAAATGAGCAGCCAAATAAAGACTCGACCTCTAAAAACATCAATAGATCCCAAGTTCAAATACTAGGAGGAAAAAAAAAAAAAATACCCCTTGTGTTCACGGAGGTTCACCTAGGATTAGTCAGTTCGCAAAAGGATCGGATATCAGAATTAATAAAAAAAAATTAGCGGCCAAAACACATATTTTAAAATAACTAGTGTAATATATGCAATCAGAGTCGAGTCTGAAGTACTAACTACACAATTTGAGCACTTTGTTATTTAGCTTGTTAGGATGTTTTGCACACAAAATACACTTATTCAATCAAAAAGCATTGGGCGCGAACGCATTATCTGGAATAGAATTATAGAACTCACTTAAAAACCGGCCATGAAAAGACGTTACAGCATTTTACAGTACTCGTTTAGTCCGCAGTTTAGCTAGCTGTGTTCAACAACGTGCAGCTTCCAAACTGGCAGGTGAGTTTGGGGGTCAGAAAGCAATGAGAAGAGGTTATAAAGATGCATGTATCGTTTGTTATATAAACATGTCTCAACTTAATCCTTCTACAATTACCATGGTGCGTAAGTTATCCACCGAATACGCATAACTCTAAAACGATCCAATAAAAGAACTAAAAAAAAAAAAAAACTTATTGTGTAGGGGCTGCGCGAACGCAAGCCCCCACTGCCACAAATTATGACGTAGGCTCGACCCATTGGGCCGACCTTAGGTTAGCACCCCTCCAAAGTGCAATGACGATCACCAACCTAAGCCATGAACCTTCTTGATCGTCCATTGAGCTCGTCCAGGTAAGTAAGTAATCCAATAGCCGGGCTCACTTTATATACTCCCTATATCCCCTTTAGCTTCTCTATTCCCATCGATGTGGGATAACCTATAATAACTTTACTATAATTATACAGCTATAACTATTTTGAGTTTTCAAATCCTAATATACTAAATCACAGAATGCCTACTAGTTACACCTATTTTAACTTATACTCTAACTAATTTAATATCATGTAATTTATTTATCTTTATTAACTATAATTCATATTTATATGTATATTTTAAATTTAAACTTCAAAAAAAAAAAAAACAATGAAAAATACATTACTTGATTTATACATATCAACCCAATATTATCATAAATAACGAGAAATATATGATGAAGAAATTGTATATATCACCCACACAAGAAATATCATTATAAAAAAAGTAACTGAGTTCGCCTCTGTTGCGTGTTTCACTTGCAAAAGAGAAAGACACAAGTAGAATTGTTGGTTTGAAACTTTGAATGCTTATGTGCTTGTTCTTTGTTGTTTATTCTTATTGCATATACACAAATCCGAATACTAGGTTGCAAAAATCACTACTCTACTCGGCCAGGACTTTTTATGCCGTACTCGGTAACTCGGGGAGTACTCGAATTTGACCACTTTTGACTTTGGTCAAATTTGACTGAGTTTGACCAATTTTGACTGATTTTTCGAGTAATCCCAAGTTTTGACCGATTTTACGAGTAATTCCAAGTTTTGCCCGAGTTTAACCAAGTTTGATCGATACTCTCCGAGTACTGCCCGAGTTACAAAAACCGACTACTCACCGAGTAATTTTGAATTAAGCAGTGTTTCAAAATAAGTAATTCGAAACACCCTCTAGTGAAATTCGGAGAGATTTAAACCGTCTGCAATTGTTTATATGATGCAATAGTCGTTTATGAAGATTAATAGTAATAAAAATAAGAATCTAGCTATCTTATGATGTGATCATTTACATTTAATTTACATCGAGTGACCTTCAACTTATTAGCTGACTTAACTCAACCAGGTTCTGCAATGCTGCAAGTACGTAGACCGCAAACAATGAGGACCGCTGCACTAGGCTACCACCATATACCATATTCACACTTGAAGAAATTGAAGAAGCACAAACAACTTTGATTCAATGAATTTGGTAGGAGAAGGATCTCAAGCACAAGTAAATAACTCAATTCTCATGTCCTTTTTCATCTGATCGGATTCATTTTAACCTATTTATAATTTCAATTTCAATTAACCTTTTTTCTTTTTTCTTTTTTGGCTTTACAAAGGGTGGTTAAGAGATGGTACAACAGTGCTTATCAAATGTTTGAAGCTAAAACGAAAGCATTCAGCGCACACATTGCAACAACATATGGAAGTTATATCTAAACTCAGACATAGGCATCTAGTGAGCGTTCTTGGTCACTGCATCGTCTTGTATGTAGATCATCCTAACTCAGGAAGCACTGTTTTTGTTGTTCTTGAAAATGCTTCAAACGGGTCGTGAAGAGATCATCTTACAGGTATAAATACTGTACAATTAATAGCTTTCTCTAACAATGTTAAAGTGGGAAGTTAAACGGGTTGGGTCATTTTTAAAACAGTTTTATTTGATACAGGAATTTTAGTATGGATTGAAGTTGGAAGGTTTTTGACTCAATTTCAGTTTCGCAAAATTGAATGTTGAAACGCCAAACTTAAAAACTGAAATGTGAAACTGAAAACTGAAACCTGATAAGTGAAATAGATATGTGAAACAGAAAACTAAAACGCCAAACGCGAAACTGAAATTTGAAATGCAAAATTGAAAATTGAGACACGAAACTGAAAACCATCCTGAAACGTAAAACTGAAACACAAAAATGAAAATTGCAACGCGAAACTGATACTGAACTGTGAAACGCAAAACTGACCCAACCTGGCCCATGACCTGTTTCGACCCAAACCCATATGATCCTTGACCCAACCCGACCCGACCCGACCCGTTTGCTATGTATAGTTTTGAGTAATGTACACTTACTGGCCGTCTTTTGGGTTTGCGGACTTCCTGGTTCCTTAGAGAAGTTGAAAATCAGGCTCAACGCTCTGCTCTCAAATGCAACTACTGGTGGATATGCAGGACCATTGTCTTCTGTTCACAAAACATTATGGTTAAAAAAATTAATAAAAAAGTAAGTTAAAAAAATTAGGCTCATCGAGCACTAACTAATACTTACTAGGCACCGGAGGAGTGGGATTAAAGCCCGGGTCTAATAGATCCACGATAGGGAAACCCGAACCTCCCGGTGTAGGTAAGGTTTGTGTCATTGGCACAATTGGTGATGTCAGCATATCTAATGCACTAACTGAAGTTTATTCTTATACTGACTAACGGAAAATATATCAACTGTATATGAACCGTTTTAAGCTGAAGGTGGCCCGGTTGATAACAGATCCAGTAGAACATCTGTACCACTTTTTTGTGGTTGCATTGTACCTGTAATGATCAAAGTAAATATGGCACATGAGATATTATGAGATATTTAAAATAAGGTAACCAGTTTGGTCACATGCTGTCAATAATATTAATGCATCCGACTAAAAACCGCTGCTAACTTAAAGACTGGTCCAGTTCACACTGCAAAGCTCTTAACTTGGAAAGGACCCACTGAAACTGAAGGTGTCAACTGCAACCCATTTATATGAAACGGGTATTTATGGTTTTATTTGTTTGATTACATCAGATAAGCCGGGTTAAAGAAGTCAAAGCCTTCTAAAAGTTACAAATACCTACTAAGTACTAAATTATTTTAATTAGAAGAAATTACACATCTACACTAATTAAGATAAATAAATATTACACATCAACAATTCGTAATACAATAGGTAAAGAAATCAAGGCTGCAAAGCTGCACTCTCAAGCTAGTAGCTACCTAGCATAAATAGAATTAGAATATCGATTCAAATCACAAGAAAAGAGATATCCTTCATGAAATATCTCTATAGCTTTAGAGGTAGAAATTTGAACCCATGTAGTTATCAAAGGGCAGATTTGGATTATGTTTTCAACTCAATAGGGTCAAATTAATCAGTGTTGCAAACTTGGAATTACTTGGCGACTTCTCGGTGAGTACTTGGTTTTTGGAACTCGGAGAGTACTCATTCAAACTCAGAATTACTCTGAAAATGGGTCAAAATTCGGTCAAAACTCGGGATTAGTCGGAAAATGGGTCAAAACTTGGTCAAAATTAGTAAAAGTCAAACTTGGTCAACATCCGAGTACTCCCCGAATTGCCGAGTACTCCTAAAAAAGTCCCGACCAAGTACTCCCCGAGTAGCGATCTTTGCAACCTTGAAATTAATATACAAAATTTGCAGCAAAAAACTCATTTCATCAACTCAAAAGTAATTTCACAAGTAATGAATTTAACCTGACTGCGTTGAAGTTGACATCACCACCAAGAAGGTCCTGAAGAAAACCGTTGTAGTGTAAGTAGATAAGTAACACATCGGGAAAAATTTAATTCGAAACGATTGATTGTTGTAAAAAAAAAGGTAACCAACTTTGATCCAATTTCTATTACAGTAGCCGTTTTTTATAGTTCAAAACATGATCAGTGTTATAAAATGCTCAATGCTCAATTGCAGGTAACCTTCTTAGTTAACTAGTTTGCAGGAGGTGTTGCAAAACTTGGAATTACTCAAGGAGTACTTGGTTTTTGCAACTCGGTCAACCTCGGCCAAAACTAGGGTCGGAAAATCAGCCAAAATCGGTCAAAACTTGGTCAAATCAGTCAAACTTGGTCAACATCCGAGTACTCCCTAAAATGTCCCGAGCGAGTAATCCCCGAGTAGCAATTTTTGCAACCTTGTTTGCAGGTGACACTCAGGAAAAGTCATGTTGGTCAAAGTGATTAACATGACAGTGCCATATTCATATAAAGTCAAACGTGACCAAGGTAATTATGAGGATTATCTAAAACGGAGATGTAATTGTGTGTAAAAAGGTTTTTGACTCAATTTCAGTTTCGCAAAATTGAATGTAGAAACGGCAAACTTAAAAACTGAAATGTGAAACTGAAAACTGATAAGTGAAACTGAAAAGTGAAATGGATATGTGAAACTGAAAACAAAAACGCAAAACGCGAAACTGAAATTTGAAATGCAAAACTGAAAATTGAGACACGAAACTGAAAACCATCCTGAAACGTAAAACTGAAACACAAAAATGAAAATTGCAACTCGAAACTGATACTGAACTGCGAAACGCAAAACTGACCCAACCTGGCCCATGACCTGTTTCGACCCAAACCCATTTGATCCTTGACCCAACCCGTTTGCTAGGTATAGTTTTAACATACACTTACTGGCCGTCTTTTGGGTTTTGACAGATTGGAAAAATAAAGATTTCTTGAAATGGCCACACAGAATGGAAATCACAATGAGAATTGCAAGAGGAATTCAATTCTTGCACACTGGAACTCAACATGGGATTTATGGAAATGATTTGAAGATACTAAATATACATATTCAATACTGTCAATAGAAAAATGCTCCTTTTTATATAATTAAAGTGGCAAAATGAGCAACCAAAAACCTCGAACATGGTGGCTTAGTAATAAAATACTTGACCTTTAAGGGTGAAAAATATATAGGTTCGAAATTTGAATCATTTGAGTAAAAAAATACCCCTTTTGTGGCCATGGAGGTTCACCCTCGACAACCCCGGGCTACCCGCAAAGTGGGTGGTCTAGGATTAATCGGTTCGCAGAGATATCAAAATCAATAAAAAATAATAATGAACGGCTGAAATACTTATTTTGAAATAACTGGTGTAATATATACAATCAGAACAGAGTCTGAGGGACTAACTACACAATTTGAGCACTTCCCTGTTTAGCTTGTTAGGATGTTTTGCACACAAAATACACTTATTCAATCATAAAACATTGGACGCGAACGAGTTATCTGGAATAGAACTCACTTAAAAACTGGCCGTGAAAAGAAGTTACGGCATTTTAAAGTACTCGTTTAGTCCGCAGATCTAGCTGTGTTCAACGTCGAAATGGCAGATGAGTTTGGGTTGGGTCAGAAAGCAATGAGAAGAGATTATATAGAGATGCATGTGTATGGTTTCTTATATAAATAGGTTGATAGATATACAAAAAGACAATGTGCAACATAAATAACGGCTGCAATGAACATACAAAACATGTAATCTGAACTTAATTACTTTTAACAGACTCCAAGTTATCTACAAACTGCGTACAACTTTTAAACAAATTAATAGAAAAGAAAAAGTTAAAACTAAGAGTATTGTGCAGGGGCTGCGCGAACGCAAGCCCCCACTGCCACAAATTATGACGTAGGCTCGACCACTTGGGCCGACCTTAGGTTAGCACCCCTCCAAAGTGCAATGGAAGTCACCAACCTAGACCATGGACCTTCTTGATCGTCCATTGATCTCGTCCAGGTAAGTGACTAACCCAATAACCTGCCTCTCTTTTTATACTCCCTACTTCCCCTTTAGCTTTTTTCTTCCCATCGATGTGGGATAAAATCAATACTCATCCAAACCTAACTCAGGAAGCACTGTCTTTGTTGTTATTGAAAACGTTTCAAAAAAGGTATAATGTACAATTAGTAGCTTTTTCTAACAATTTCACTTGCTAAAGGTGGCAAGATAAACAGGTTGGGTCATTTATTAAAACGGGTATTGAAACATGGATTTAGTTCTCCCTCCGTCCCAAAATAACCGTCCATTTTGACTTTTGAATATATTTCTTCTTCAAATTTTACTTTAAGATTTTTGTTTATGTTATATGTTACTCTGAATATAATAATTGATAAAGTGTATA
The DNA here is from genome assembly GCF_046630445.1 of Rutidosis leptorrhynchoides. Lineage (NCBI taxonomy): Eukaryota > Viridiplantae > Streptophyta > Magnoliopsida > Asterales > Asteraceae > Rutidosis > Rutidosis leptorrhynchoides. The sequence continues at coordinate 389,496,838 of NC_092335.1, read as the reverse complement.
AAATAAAAAAAAATTATTTGAAACCCAGTTCATTCATATAAATTTCATTTTCATCAAATATTAAGATATGCTGATTTGAGACCTCTTGTAAGGATATCAATACCCCAACCAGAGGTTGGTTTTAAGATGCTTTTACTTGAAACACGAATTTTACTACGTGTTGAAGTTGGATGTTTTTGAGGAAACGAACACTTACGGGGTGTTTTCGGGTATTGACAGATTGGAAAAAGAAAGATTTCTTGAAATGGCCACACAGAATGGGAATCACAATGGGAGTTGCACGAGGAATTTAATTCTTGCACACTGGAACTCAACATGGAATTTTTGGGAATGATTTGAAGATCGAAACTGTTCTTTTGGATGACAATCTCACTGCAAAAATCAGTAGTTAAAATATTTCATTACCCTCAAAGGTAACTTCCTATAGCTTAAATCACAATTATCAAACATAATCTAACCTCAATTTTTTATAATTATCTGTTAACAGGCAGATTCAGAGAGCCCTCTAAACATCCATGATGCTTCCCAGGTTCCTAACAGGTGGGATTCAATCTTACACTGTTTACTTATTCTGATTTAAGGTATATATTTAGTGCATTGATCATAATAAACATGTTACTAAAGCAAACTGTTATGACCCGAAGTCATATTGAGTCTTTTGACCCATTACCCAATTAGCTCTCTCACCCTTTTTACCACATCTCCAAAATATTCCATCCATATCTTATTAATTTTATTAAAGATTACACTAACAGATAAATTTCTCATATTTCAGGCAAACGAATCCAGAAAAAGACGATGTATATCAATTCGGAGTCATCATCCTACAACTCATTACAGGATAGCCGGTTAATTCAGAAGATGAAATAACCGAAATCAAGAACCAGGTGAAAATCAATAAAAACGTTAACTTGATTAATCTTTCACTCTAAAAATGACCTAACTTAACTAATTCCAACTGGGTTTTCAGTTAGAGATTGGTTTAGCAGAGTCAGCAGCAAAAATGAAAGAAGTTGCAGATCCATCACTCAGAGGAACATTTGAGTACGAGTCACTAAAAACAGCTGTTCAAATAGCGATAAATTGTCTTAATGAGGACGTATGTGTGCCGTGTGCGTCCATCGATTGCTTTGGAATATGTAATATTCAAGTTCAAGAAGGGTGGAATAGTAGTGGCAATCTTAGTACACTGTCGTAAACATGCTCCACTGTTTCGAACAAAAGCTGGCTACTTGATTCACTTTCTTGGTAAAAAAACATGAACAATGGATGTAGTTTGAGTATATTGTATAGGAGATCATGAGCATGTAATAAAGATATTTATTAAAGTTAATAATACTATTACCGAATTCTGCAATTAGAATACAGTCTGAAGGATTTGAGCACTTCCTTTTTTTTTAGCTAAACCTTTTGACATAATCATTATGTGTAACAAAGTTTTGAGCACTAAATACACATACTCAATACATAAGTGCTCCTTTTTATATAATTAAAGTGTCAAAATGAGCAGCCAGAAACCTCAAACGTGGTGGCTTAGTGATAAAAGACTTGACCTCTAAGGGTGAAAATATATAGGTCCCAAATTTGAATCATATGAGTAAAAAAAACATATGGAGGCAACGCCCCCGGGCTATACCCGCAAATCGGGTGGTCTAGGATTAGTCGGTTCGCAAAGTGAATCAAACATCAAAATTACTAAAAACAAAAATGAACTCTGCCGAAACACTTAATTATAAAATAACTGGTGTAATATATGCAATCAGAATAGAGTCTGAGGGACTAACTACACAATTTGAGCACTTTCTTGTTTAGCATGTTAGCATGTTTTGAACACAAAATTCACATTATCAATCAAAAAGCGTTGGACGTGAACGAGTTTTTTGCAAGGAATCTGGAATATAACTCATAAAACCGACCATGAAAAGAGTTGCAGCATTTTACAGTACTCGTTTAGTCCACAGTCTAGCTGTGTTCAACTCATACTCTTCTTCTGTTGTAGCCGCGTTTCATCTCATTAAACATCCGAATAGTCGGGTGAGTTTGGGTTGGGTCAGAAAGCAATGACTCATTTGTATTGTTTGTTATTATGGGTTGGGATCAGAAAGCAATGACTATGAGACTCCAACTCAACATCAATCAAAATAAGGTCAGGCCAAGTGGCAAAGCTCAAAGGCAGAAAAAGTTTAAACTGCAGTATTGTGCAGGGGCTGCGCGAACGCAAGCCCCCACTGCCACAAATTATGACGTAGGCTCAACCACTTGGGCCGACCTTAGGCTAGCACCCCTTCAAAGTGCAATGAAAGTCACCAACCTAGGCCATGGATCTTCTTGATCGTCCATTGACCTCGTCCAGGTAAGTGCTTTGCTCAATAGCCTGGCTCACATTTTATACTCCCTACTTCCCCTCTAGCTTTTCTCTTCCCATCGATGTGGGATAACCTCAATACTCATCCAAACCTTTCTTCTTCTTATATACGGAGTAACTTATACTAATTACTAATTACTAATTTACTAATAACTTTAATTATACAACTATAACTATTTTTAGTTTTCAAGTCTTGTTACACCTATTTTAACTTATACTCGACTTACTTTAATTTCATGTAAGTTATTTATATTTATATTTAAATTTATTATTATTTATTTTTATTATAGTATAATTACAATTTATAATATATATTTATTTATATTTTAAATTTAAACTTCAGAAAGAAAAAAAAAACCAATGAAACATACATTACTCGATTTATACAACACAGATCACCCCAATATATTTTTATAGAATGCAACAATTTTATTAAACTCAAAACATAGTATAGGAAGAGAATAAGCTCATTTATAGAGCATGTAGTCCCGAAGTGGACAAGTATATCCAGTAATACACACAAATAACGAGAGACATATGATGTATCAGTTATATAAACTGAAGAAACTTTATATATTACCCACACACACAAGAGATATCATTATAAAAGAAGTAATTGAGTTCGCCTCTATTGCGTGTTTCACTTGCAAAAGAGAAAGACACAAGTAGAATTGCTTGAGCGGAGCTACTCGTCAGATATTGTATTTGATTTGTTAGAAACTTGATTCGAGCATAAACACGTCTAAAAAATAGTTTAGTAAAACATCTCAGACTTTTTATATCAAGTTCAAATATGTTCGCGAGTCTAATTTTTTTTATTTTAACGAAAAACTGGAATATATAATAAATATTTTTCACAAAATAGTGAAAAACTAGTTGTGGAGCCCTCGTTCGCGCCGGGGGCTCCGTTTTGAATGCGAGTTAAAAAAAAAATCTTTCCTTTTGTGGATCTATTTTGTAAAAAAAAAAAAAAAATTCGACATCTAACATTGAAGGGTTGTTCCTTTTGTGAAAGTTGCTTCTTTTACCGTTAAAGTTAGTTGATCTATTTTGTAAAAAAAAAAATTATTTTTCGACATCTATTGGTAGCATTGAAGGGTTGTTCCTTTTAAGAAAGTTGCTTCTTTTATCGTTAGAGACAAAAAAAAAAAAAAAATGTAGCACAGTAGTGACCTATGTGGATCCTACTGTTTGAGCGCAGTGTAGAAGCCGGTAAAGCGTGGTGGGTGGTTTTGGTGTTAGTGATGGGATAATAATTTATAATATAAGGATAAAGTAGGGGGTTCGATTTGTATTTTAATGAAAGTTGGGGGGTTGGTTTGTAAAAAATGAAAAATTGAATAGTACTATTCATAACAAATAAGACAAATTTTGTCTATTAGTTATATTTGTAATTGTAATTGTAATTAGAGATACAATAAGCGGAAAAAATGGGCTTTACAACACTCTAGCCCACTAACCAACAATCATTAACATGAGAATCATGGACAATCCCATATAAATCCCATCCCATACAAAATGACGAAATCAGTAGCAAAATAAACTTAAAAGAAAAGGAGATTAGTTTGACTGTAACAAGGCCGAAGAGCTTGATCACAAAAATGCTCACGGCTGCACGCTTGCACCCTTCAAACAAATAATTGATGGAACTCGTATGTTTTGTATTTACTAGCCATTGAAAGACCTTAAGCTTGTCGTCCGTGCATCAAGCACCCACCACACTTGTCGTCCGTGTCGCTTCGAAGACATTGTCTATAACTCAACATCTCCTGTACAAGCACCCCACCTTGAATCGCTAGCCAATTTAAAATAACAATTTTTAAAGGGACTTGTTTAATCCAAGCAACTTTAACCCATTCGAACTCTAAATCTAAATTAGAAGCCAACATAACGTGCACCCCTTCCTCAATCGTGAACACTTTATCACTCGAATGCACCCACAAAATACCATCATCTTTGACAAGCTCGAAAACCATATGCCTTACCAAACTCTAAATTCCTAAGAGATTGTACTTGAATCTCTACTTATCCAACCGACACATTTGGAAAACCAAAATCCCATACCATTTCCCCTAGAAAATTAAAGTGACCCATATCCGTAATACGCCCATCTCTTTTACAAGTTTTGAAGGAATAAAGTGGTTAGAAACTTGCTCTCCATCAAACATTACACCTCTCCATTCTTCTTTAAGAACACTAGGGGATACATTATCATCAATTGTTTCTTGACTAGCAATAAATTAACCTTGAAATTTATTGATCAAATTGTACAGTCTTCTACCTTTATTTTATTCCCGAGTCCCCTAGAGTTCCATGTAGCGATCATCATTGTTTAACTTTGTTCGGGTGTTTGCTACTATCGAACATACCCTCTAAAAATTTCCCAAATACCTTATTTTCCTCCTTGTTATTTAGATATTTTTTTGGGATTCAAAAGCTTACCGTAAACTTTAATGGGCTTGGGAGTATACTAGTCTACGTTTTCATCTCAGTTAAGATCAACCTCTTCATTATCCGAAATATCTACAGCTCCTGCCCCAACATCCTCCAAAAAGTCCCTAGCTTCACCTTTCGTTTTCTTGTTGCTTTTAGCCAGACTAGGGTGTGTAGATGCCACCGTATCTTTATGTGCTAGAGCTTTGGATTTGTGGGAAACCTTTTTTTTGTAAACTGCACAAGATGATCTACAATCCATAGTAGGGCAACGATGTGCGTCAAATTTGTAGTGAGAAAATCGAGCCGAGTAAAAGAAAGTCGGATTGTCAGGACGTTCCACATCAAAAGCAGTTTCTTGCTGGGCATGTGGACTTATTACAAGCTTTTCATAACCAGGCCCATTACCATTATTTTTGGGCTTTCCACTGTGAATGTCCATTTGAATGGGACCATCAGTACCATTTTTGTTATACACAGCACTATTCGGTACGCCTATAATAGGGTTAGAAACCCTAAATGTACTTTCTAGGTTGACTTTGAGGTTATTTGGTATCTTCTCCACAAAAGAACTATGCTCCTTCTCCTTTATAGACACATATGCCGATTTTTTCTTTAACACGGTTCCTTTATATATTTCATACACATCCAAATTCAAATTTGAATTACAAACCCCTCTATTACTCACTGATCGAGGATATTACCCGCTAGATTATTTGGTGGGACCAAATTTGAAAAACTTGTGACGTGTTCCCCACTATTCTCCCTGACCGGCGTTCTTGGCACCTTTTCTGGTGCATAATCTTTCTCCGGTGAAACAGTGTCGACGGCATCCACAACATCATACTCCGTAGCAGGCCGATCATCATCATCCTTATTTTCCAACTGAGACTTTATCTCTTTATTAACACCAACAATGAAATCCTCATTGTCTTCGCTACAATGTGATCCAAGGGATCAAATTCATTGTCTACCTCATGGATCCATAAAGTTATTTTTTGTTTATTTTTTAATTCGGCATAAACCATTTTATCGATATGTTTGGCATCATAAAATTCCATGAAAATAAATAAAGATTCTGCTTGAATTAAATCATAAGATGTTTTTGAATAGTAAAGAACTTCTCCCATAGCTTTAACAGCAGCCATGACACTTTCCATACATCCATATTCAACCGGGATGCCTCTAACTTCGATCCAAGTGGCTCTAAAATACTTACCCAACCTCTGTTTCATTGGAAAAATTCTCAAGAAGTCCCCATTGTTGCATCTTAGGCTATCACCATGAAAAACCTTGTGGAAGCTTTCATTATCAGCACACCTAACCAAACATCCGTATTTTCCCCAAAGAGAGCATTTATCAATTAAAACCTTTCAACTAATAAGTCATTCCGCTAGTTTGTTTGTGGAGAACTCCACCTTATCAAAGATCATAACTGTTCTTTCCATACCGTCATTAACGTCACCATTCAATTGTAACAGAATAATGTTACCATCAGCCTCCTTCTTTGGGGCATGGGTGGAATCTTTTCTACCACATTGACAAGCATGTGGTGGGTTATTCGTGCTTTCGTTCTTCCAATTTGACCCTTTATCAAATTTAGCAAATCCCACTCTTATTTTGTTGCCCAAAAGTGTTCTACCATTCATGTATTGAACCACCTTCCAGGCTTGATCGGTATTAGCAAATTTGATGAAAGCGTAATTACGTCCATTTCTCCAAGCGATATTTTGAATTCATCCAAACCTCCTAAAGCATTGCTAATCACCATAGTGTAGTCAATCTAGTGATATTTCCTAAGTATACAGTTGAAATTTTTATCTCCTATTTTTGATCGGTTTGTTTTGACTTAAAACCATCTTCCTCATCCGCCTGTTTCACAAGACTCTTACCCACAAGTGCTTCAACAAAGGAATGAGTTAAAGGCGAGGGTTGATTGGTGGGAATTGAATGTGAATTGTAGGTAGGATTTTTTTATGAATTGGGGGTGGGAAGGGAAACGGAAATGGGGTTAATTTTATGGGTGGTTTGTGACGGTTGAGAGGGATGTACGGAGAGAGATTGGGACATTGTGTTTTTCTCTATTTTCACTTGTTCGCGAGTCTAAATGATAATTTCTATTTATATACATTAATTAATCTTTTTGTACATTATATAATATTAATTAAAGGCTATGCTATATAATTTTTTTTAACAAAAAGCTTGAAATCACCTAGGGGTACTAAACTACCCACGCGATCATCTTTCGCAGTTGCATAACTCGCCCCAAACTGCTATCTTGGAGAAAACTCGGACCAATCCGAGGGTATGGTTGGTAAAACCCCCCATCCTCACTGTCTCCCGCAACGCAATGTGTGAAAGACGACCTTAAGTGGATTTCAAAGTTAGGGAATAACCTTGTGTGCAATGTTGTAGTTCCCGGGAGTTGAACTCCTAAGCTCTAACAAATAATGCACTTAAGTTACAAACAAAAACAAAAGTTATAATTATAATTATAATATGAATAATTAGCGAGTCAAAACGAGTCGAATTTAAGTTTGTATAACTTTAAATAAGCCGAGTTCGAGCTTAGTAAGCTCAAAATGAGTCGAACTCGAGCTTGTGAATTCTAGTCGAGCCGAGTGAAACTCGAGCTAGGTCCGCTCGTCTACACACCCAGTGTAGTGACCCGTCCTAATCCACCTGGACGAAGTCTTCAACATCTGGTCCCATTGCGAGGTACTGACCTCTATATGATACGTTTTATAAATATTGCATTCATTTTAAAAGACAACTCATTTCAACATAACCAAATGATATGTGTTTTCCAATAATATAAATGACTAATATGCCATTTACTTAATAACAGTCTTTTTGAACTCGACGACTTGAATGCAACGTCTTTTGAAATATGCATGAACGACTCCATGTAATGTCTTTAAAATGAGTAAATGCACAGCGGAAGATTTCTTTGATACATGAGAATAAACATGTTTTAAAAGTGTCAATCAAAATGTTGGTGAGTTCATAGGTTTATCATAAACAATAAAATTCAGTAATTTTGATAGACCACAAGGTTTAAATACAGTACACCTATCTCGTGTACGAAATCATTTTTCATAAATGCTTGGCAGAGATAGGTTCCTATCCTTTTCTCCCCCGTAGGTTACCTCGCGATTTTTAATAACCGTACACATATCTCGTGTACAAAATATCATACACATAACCTGTGTATAAAAATCATCCTCTTTATATATAACCTTGCTTGGTAACCGACCTTAACATATAAAGCGCATCATGAATATCCCCAAAATAAACAGAACTTTCAGTCTGTAATATACAAGTATCGTCTGTATATATATAAACCTCGAAGTACTAAAGCATCCGTAACCCGGATGGGGATGGTCAGTATCCATAGATCTACCTTTAGGATTCGCGTCATTTAGGGGCCATTTTCCTAATTCTTAGGTCAACAAGCTATAATAATCAGGGGCGATATTCGATATAATAACCTACAGAATTCGTCTGTATAATAATTCATTAGAGGAATGTTTTGCTTGTGTCTATAGCGTCAAACATTTATAAAAGCATTTCATGTATTCTCAGTCCCAAAAATATATATTGTAAAAGCATTTAATAAAAAGGGATCAAATGAAACTCACGATATGATATTTTGTAGTAAAAATATGCATACGACGAAACTGAACAATGCAGGGTTGGCCTCGGATTCACGAACCTATATCATATATATATATATATATATATATATATATATATATATATATATATATATATATATATATATATATATATATATATATATATATATATATATTAATACATATAATCGTAACCGAACAAATTTATATATTATATCTTAAATTATATATCTTATATATTTAATTTGTGTATATATATATATATATATTTAATTTGTATATATATTTAAAATAGTTAATATTTATATAGTTTTATATATACATATGATTAATATTATATTAAAAATCAATAATTTGTTATATGTAAATATTTATATAAATAATCTTAATATATATAATTATATGTAATATTATAATTATGGTAGTTGTAATAAATATACTCTTATATAGAAAATATTTATTTATTATAATAATATTGTTAATATGAAAGTAATAATGATAATAATTATAATAATATTGATACTAATAATAATCTAAATGATAATTTTAATAATAATATAAATTTTTATAAAAATGATAATAATAATAATAGTAATAATTATAATTATAATAACTATAATAATAATAATTTATCTACTAATGATATTAATAATAATAATAATAATAATAATAATAATAATAATAATAATAATAATAATAATAATAATAATAATAATAATAATTAAAATTTAATTACTACCTTAAAGAATGAGTTCCTAAAATTTTTTTTTGCCTTGGTCCGGGCTCGAACCCGAGATCTCTTGCTAACTCGAAACACACCCAAACCACTCCACTACCCATTCATTTCTGTTTAAATTCGTAATCCGTTTATAATTAACCCAATTATGCTCAAATGGAAGCCCAACTAGTTAGCCCAAGAAAAATTTATTTGACCCGATTACTAGGTTAGCCCACGAGCTGTCAAGAAAAAAATAATACCCTTGAGTGCTTCGGTTCATGGTGAGGCTCGACAGAAGCAGAAAGAAAACGTTCACGAGTGTAGCAGCGAACCACATCTCACTCCATCACCGTATAATCATCCTCATCGTCGTAATCATCATAAGATCATCAACATCATTATCATACACTATTCATCATCATCATCTTCGAATAGCAGTGAAGAGTAACAACGATGGTGGGTTTCGATTTGAATAGGAAACATCAAATGATGATGGTCGTGATAAATGATGATTTTATGTGGGATTGTTCGAACTACAACAGGAGCAAATACAGTTGCAGGTTATAGGGATGTTCGTTGGTGATTGATATGGTGATTGAATGGGGATAGTTATGGTGGTGATCGTTGGTCAAACTGAAAGAGAACAGAAGTAACACTTGACGATTAGCAGCAGTAACAGTTACTGATATTACTGTGACGACCCAGAAATTTTCGACCAAATTTAAACTTAATCTTTATATGATTCCGACACGATAAGCAAAGTCTATAATGCTGAGTCTCAAAAATTATGGAACTATGTTCATGTATTCAATTACCTTCGACCATTCCCGACGATTCACGAACCATTATTTGTAAATGAATGTGTATATATATAAATATAAATATAAATATAAATATAAATATAAATATAAATATAAATATAAATATAAATATAAATATAAATATAAATATAAATATAAATATAAATATAAATATAAATATAAATATATGTATATATATAATAACTTAAAATAATAATATATGATATTACTATAAATCTATATATATATGAAAAGTATATTGAATATATATATATATATATATATATATATATATATATATATATATATACATATATATATATGATGTAGAATTTATTTAATAAACTCTCGTAGGACTCGTTTGTCATCTTGTTAGTTATTAATCAAGTTAAAAACGAACTTATGTGATTTTTAAAAATAAACGGTAATCCGAAAATGAGTTCTATAAATTTTAGGCTTACTAAAAAAATATATTTATGACCTAATTATTAATTTTAACAATATTAAATTTTGATTTGGGATCGAGCTCGAATGACAGGTCAATTTTTATGGTTGATATTAAACAAGTCTAAATATGAATTCATGATGAGATAAAAATAAAAATTGATCCATAATTAAGTTATATAAAATTTAGAATTATAAAAAAAAAAAAATTACTTTGATGAGTTGAGTTTTAATACTCCGTACAGCTTACTTGGAATTAAAAAAATAAATAATAGACGAACCTTTGGATCAAGTTTTAAACAGTAAATGACCAGAATAAATAAATGGACTTAATTTAAAATTTGGGGATTTTTCGAAGAAAAAAAACTTTTATGTGTAACTGTTTAGCAGTGGACACAATATAGTGCTCTGTGAATTAGTGTCGATAGAAGAAGACTCCAAAGAGCCGGCTGCTATACTATTACCTCTTTCATATAACACGTTTTTTTTCCAATCATTTGATTACTTTAATATTTATTATTATTATTATATTTGATTATTAGATTAAGATATCTATCAATATATAACTATGATATATACATACACAAGGATAGGCAACCATGGATCAAATCATTGCCGGCACCACCTGTACACCACCGCCACTAACCTCACCATCACCGGAACCACCACCATGTTTAACCTCCACCACCATCATGATCCACCACCTTCATCTCTCTCTACCTTTTCTTCTCTCCTTGTAACCAAAGACTATGAACAACCATCATCACCTAATCTCCATTCGCCTGACACCCTCAGCTTTCCATAACCGCCACCATCCTCCATCACTACCATCATCACCAACTAACCAACCATCGAGAACGCCATGTTAATTATCATTGTGAAATCATTAGAACACCCCATCACCATAAAAACAGTCACCACACTCATTATTTTTTTTTTTTGTTTCCTAGCATGAATCACAAACCCTCACCTCCTGCACCATCTATTCGATTTGATTCCTGTCGTGAACAACCGAGGTAAACCATCATCAAACCATCATAATATCCATCGCAAACCACTTGTAATTTCATGCTATCGTTTATGTTATTAATTATATGTTTGTTTTCTGTTTCTTGTTTCCTTCATGAGCTCATCACCATAACCAAATTAACACCCTTTATGTTCCTACTAATTCTGTTTTTCTATTACTTTAATCAAAACCCACATCACCACCTTTGTGTCTGTTAAAACTTCTATTAAATCACTACAGCAGTTTTGAATCCTGTTCTGTCGAGTACAACCGAAAAACCAGATACCCTATTATTATTATCTTTTTTCTTTCTTCTTCTTTCTTTTCTTGCTGTACGAAACGATATTCTTTTTCTGCTCCGTTTTCTGTTTCTCACCGAGACCATTGAGATATAAAATCATTGTGATTGTTTCCTGTTCCGGCCAAACCTAAAATCACAGCTACAATAAACCTGCAATCCAGTGGTTACTAGCTACTCATATACTATGCTACTTCTATTTTTTTTATTTACATTATTTTTTTTCCGCTGTTAGACTGCTGCAAGACGCAGCTTGTTCCTTTTGTTTCCTGTTCAATCTATAATAACAAACATCATCACCCTCTTCTGTTTACTACTCGTGAGCCGCTGCTATGCTTAATATTCAGTTCTGTTTACATTCAAGAACAAAACCCACTTATTTCTTTCCAAGAATTCAACGGTTGCTATCAACTATTTCTGTTTCTGTGACGAGACCCAAACACCACCCTTAATCCCTTCCATTCGATCTCTTAACTAAAATGATGAAGATGATGACACTATGATGAAACAAAAATAACGATGATTAAAGAAGATGATGATGATGGAAGGAAAAGGATATGTCTGCTGCCCCACTTTTCCAATTCTAATTCGTTATTTTTTTTTATATATATAAACCGATAGAATACTTGTGGATCAGACTTAGATTTTGGGTCGTTTAGTATTTGTTAGTTGGGCTGATTGCAATTGGTTCTACTTGGGCCGTTTCTTTGTTAAAAGCTTTGCAAATGGGATTTTGAGTTGGGCTTATGAAATTTCTGTTGGGCCGAAATACATCTGGGCCGAGATTCGGGTTATAAGTAATTGATGTGAGTAAATCTCATAAAAACTATATTGGACGAATGGTATGGGTGTTTGTCGGGGAAGCGAGAGGTCGGGGGTTCAAGTCTGGGCAGTGGCATCTATTTATTTTAAAGCTTGTTACTTGGAGGTAGTAATATTATTTTTATTACTTATTATTATTATATTTATTATTTTTATTAGGTATTATAACTATTATTATTATTATTATTTATACAAGTATTAAGTATCATTTATTATTATTATTATGACTAGGGTTACAATTACTAATATTATTATTATTTATATTATTATTAATGTTATTATTAAGTATTAAGTATTATTATGAATATTATCATTATTAGTATTAAAATGAGTATCATATTTATCATTACAAATATTAATTGAGAATTACTATAATAATTATCTTAATAGACAAATGATATATATATATATATATATATATATATATATATATATATATAAAGATATATTTAATACTTATAACATAACAAAATTAATATTTTTATATACAAAATGAATATATGAGACGTATATATAGTATTAATATAAAAATGATATAATTAGTAAATTTTATATATATACAAACTTATTCGATTACGATATGAATATTAATAAATATACAAATGATATAGGTTCGTGAATCCGAGGCCAACCTTGCATTGTTCAATATAGTCATATGTATTTTTACTACAAAATACATTAGGTGAGTTCATTTAATTCCCTTTTACTTTTTACATTTTTGGGACTGAGAATACATGCGCTACTTTTACAACTGCTTTATTAAATGCTTTTGAAATACATTTTGAACTGCGAATACATGAAATGCTTTTATAAATGTTTGACGAGATAGACACAAGCAAAACATTCTTCGAATGAATTATGTGGACGTGATAATTACCACAATTGAATTATGTGGACGTGATAATTGCCACAATTGATATGAATATTCTTCCCCTGATTATTATTGCTTGGTAACCTAATAATTAGGGAACATCACTAATTTTGAGAATTAGTGCACGCCTAATTGACGCGAATCCTAAAGGTAGCTACCGGGTTTAACACCCCCACCCAGAATGTTCACTAGACGGAAGGGCTAGTGGGCGTGGTGTTTAGTACTTCGAAGTTTATATGATTATTATACAGACGAGATGTTCTGTTTTGGGGATATTATTATGCGCATTATATGTTAAGGTCGGTTACCAAGCCAAGCTATGAAAGAAATGAAAAGTGAATGTTATGTATCGAGAGAATGATTTTATACACAGGTTATGTGTATGTCATTTTTGTGCACAAGATATGTGTACGGTTACTAAGATTTATGAAAAATGGTTCCGTACACAAGAAATGTGTACTGTATTTAAAAGATATCGCATGTACATTACAGGTGGGTATAGGATTCGGGCCCATTTGTACCATGCAACATTTAAATATTGTGGTCTATCAAAATGATGAATTTTATTATTTTATGATAAACCTATGAACTCACCAACCTTTTGGTTGACACTTGAAAGCATGTTTATTCTCAGGTATGAAAGAAATCTTCCGCTGTGCATTTGCTCATTTTAAAGACATTACTTGGAGTCGATCATCGCAATGGGACCAGATGTTGGTGACTTCGTCCAGATGGATTAGGACGGGGTATGACAATTACGATGAGTGTTGGTGGTTTAAATGATTGTCAATGGTGATCGGAGATGGTTGCGAAAGCGAATGTGTTGTTGCGTGGGTTTGATCAGGAAACAGAAGTAACCGGTTGTGGTACATGGCTCGAACAAAACATTAAGTAGGAACAAGAGTAGTAGTAGCATACGAGCAGTTTGATGGGTTTAAGTGGTAGTGGAAATCAAAGGTACAAAAAAATATGGGTTTGTTGATTGTGATGGTTCGATGGAAAACATAAAATATAGAATTTGATGATGGTGGTGTGGTGGTTTGGGGTGGTGATTGGTGGTGGAGGAAGGTGGTGGTCCTTCGGTTTGCAAGTGGTGGTTTAAGATGGTTCATCATGGTGAGGTGGTGATGGTTTACAAGTAGAGAGGGAGAGAGAGAAGAAGTGAGGTGGTGATAGGGTGGTGGCTCGAGGTGGTTCTTGGTAGGGTGACGGTTGGAAGTTTGAAAGGTGGTCAAGGTGATCTCCGGTGGTGCTGCATAGTGACCGGAGCAAGTAAAAAAATGGAGTTGGGTTGTCAAGCTGTTGAAAGAAGTAAAAACCAAGGTGCTGGTTTGCTTCGGTTGTTCACGATGGTAGGAGAAGAACAAAAAAAATAAATTATGGTGGGTGTTGTTTGATTGAAATGGGTGATCTTTCGATAACGTTTATATGTTGGTGTTGAAGAAAAAGAAACACACATGGTAGCGAGAGAAATGTGGTTGATGGTGAAGTTGGAGGCTTCGGTGATGGTGGCCGATGGGTCTTCAATGGTTGAAGGTGATGAATGATTCATGGTGTGGGTGAAGGTGATGATAGAAGTAGAAAAAAAAAATATGAAGTTGTGATTCTCGGTGGTTCATTTTGCATACAAGTATGTCTTGTATATATATAATACTAAAACAATAATGTAATAATAGTACTAATATAATATCTTAATCCAGTAAAAGAACGTGCAACATAAATAGTTCAGCCACCATCTATTTGTTTTCTTATAATCATGTATGCATAAGTTATATGTATATATTTAATATATTACCCTGTAATCAATTGAGATGATGGGAAACAAAAGACAAAATCAACATAATTTATTTTAATCATTCAATCATAATATCAATCATAACTAGTGAAGCCATCGAATATTTGGATTCTAATTACCGACAGTTTTCACGGACTACTATATCGTGCTCCGTTGATAATTCAGTGGTGGATAAAAGTCTCCAGAAAAATCTCAAAATTTTAAATTAAGTATATTTATTTATTTTGGTCTTTTAGGGTGTATAATCAATCATAAAAAGTTGATTAATTATTAGCGCTCAGTCCCAAGTAAAAAAATGTACAGAGTATTAAAATTTATCAAAATATATTCTAAATATATTTTTAATAAAGCTATAATTTATATAACTCATTTTCGGATCACCGTTTATTTTAAAATCATATAAGTTTGAATTAATTTACTTAATATCAATCGAAACATCAGACGAGTATTACAATCATTTAATATTTATTTTTAATATACTATATATATATATATATATATTTTATATATATATATATATTTTATTTTACATAGTTAATTAAAGCATATAAAATTTTAAATTACTTCATATTATTATTATATATTTACAAATAGTGGTTCGTGAATCGTCGAGAGCAGTCGAAGGGTAATTGCATACATGAAAATAGTTCAAAATTTTTTAGACTTAACCTTACAGACTTTGCTTATTGTGTCGGAATTATTAAATCATTTAGAGATTCAAATTACAAATAAGTCGAAATTTTCCGGGTCGTGACACCCAGACCCAAGAGAAAACACTGAAACACATATCTTCTATAGTTAATATTAAAATCCTACAATGATGATGTCGTTATTAGGCTAATTCCTTTGTTAAAAAAAATCAAAAAAGAAAAAGAAAAAAATCTAAGCATGGTGGGTGATGTCATTAATCTAAATAATTTTAAATTAAAATTAAATCTTATTAATTAATTAATTAATTATTATTAAATCTTATTAATAATTATTTTAATTATTATAATTAAATAATTTTGAATTATTTTAATTAATTATTTTGAATTGAGTACGAGAATGTATGAAAGCTAGGCAGAAGGAAACCAATTTTAAATTTATATTTTTAAAATAAAATGACAACCAATATTATCTCTTATTATTGGATGTGGGTTGTTTAATATGCATTTTAGGTGTTTGATGAAATGTTCAGCTGACGAGTTTCTTAGTCGAACTCTGTGGTTCCACGGGTCATTAAATTAAATAACTTTAGCATTTACGTTCATTTAATATCTAAAACATATCATTAAACTGTTTCGTTTAAGCAAACCCGTTATTCCACGGGCCATTTCACTAGTTTATATATTTATAAATGTAAAAATGATACATTTATTATTGGGGGCATATATATATATATATATATATATATATATATATATATATATATATATATATATATATATATATATATATATATATATATATATATATATATATATATATATATATATATAGTGGTAGGATCAAGAGGGAAGTAACCAATTGGGGGGAAGCGGGGGAAGCAAAAACTTTTTTTTTCTTTCGTTTTTTTAAAAAACTTTGTTCACGAACATTATAGATGGGATAAAAATATGAACATTTAGTAGAGACACTTTGTGATAAATGTTTTTATTTTGGCGGGAAAACGCTCGAAGAAGTAATATATAACAATTATCGTGTTTTTCGAGCGTATGTTGAGGTTTTAGCTATTGGGGTTTAGATATTAGGGTTTAGATATTAGGGTTTAAATATTAGGGTTTAGAAATTTAGTGTTTAAGGTTTAGATTTAGGATTTAGACTGAGTTTTTAACACGAACGGTTTAGAGTTTAGGGTTTAGGGTTTAGGGTTTGGTGTTTTGGGTTTATGGAATAAACCCAAAACACCAAACCCTAAACCCTAAACCCTAAACTCTAAATCGGGCTAAATTTTACTTCACAAAACATGAAAAAAACGTTCATATTATTCACGAACAATATTATCTTGAATGTTATTTTTGTCGATCGTTTTCCCGCCTAAATAATAACATTCATCACGAAGTGTCTCTTCTAAATGTTCATATTTTCGTGTGATCTTGATGCCGGAAAAAAAAATTCTAAAAAAAAACGAATTTTTTTTTTTGCTTCCCCCGCTTCCCCCCGATTAGTTACTTCCCCATTCATCCTGCCCCTATATATATATATATATATATATATATATATATATATATATATATATATATATATATATATATATTACTATAATAACATGTCTCTTTTACATCCACACAAAACCGTTAAATTAACAACCAACTTCATCTCTTTTTTCCTTCACCTCTATCTTCAATGGCTTCTTCATCATTATGCTCTTGGTTTCCTTCAATTGTTCCTCAACGTAATCCCACAAACAAAACCCACTTGAAGTACTACTGCCTACACTCACACTGGAAAATCAAAAAACATTTTTACAAATTTACTCCAACAATAACCGTTTCTTCATTCAATGATGATTCCATCTCACAACCACCTAACCCTGAAAAATCCGAGGTGAACAAACTCAAAATATCTTTTTGATAAAAAAATGCATATATATTTGTACATGTAATTGTAATTGGAGTTTAAATAGTTGATTGATTGCAGATGAATTATGATCCTTCAGAAGATCTCTTTGGAATTTCTACCTATTTGCAGCCAAGGTATCATGAATTTGATTACTTTATCCAGTTTAATGGATAACGATTTTGACTATTTGGAGTCAAATTTAGATTGTTATACTGCAATCTTTGGGAGAAAATTATTAGACTAATTAGGCTTGGTCAGGCTCGATTGTGGTTTCATTGCTGTTAGGTTTTATTAGATTTTTAGTGTTTCATGTAATCTATAATAGTTGATAGTTGATAGTTGATAGTTGATGAATATTGGATAATAGTTAAAAGGGGGTTTTCATTGCCTAACATGGTATCGAGAGCCCGACCTTGAGGTCATGGGTTCGAGTCCTGTTTAAGACATTATTCGTGTAAAATTTTGTAGGGTGTGTGAGTTTGCCGTTAAAAAAAGGGGTTTGATTCCGAGACCAAGTCGGTCGTCATGAGCCGTTGTCTGTATACCACACCATCAAACTTCCCATTCACTATCTTCTTTGTTGTTCATCATCTCTCTATCTGTTCTAAATGACACAAAACTAATAAACTCTAACGGACCAAAACCACAATCGAACTTGGGCCGAATTAGTCTAATAAAAATAGATTCTTGATTTAGAAGATGATACACTACAATCTTGTTGAAGCTCTAGGCGTAAATATTTATTCTTTTTTATGTCAAAATTGTTGCTTTACTTTAGATCTTAGGGGAACTATTATATTTTTTGAATTTTAAAAATGTCCTGCTATTAAAGTTTCTCATATATATAGTTGTGTTAGCAGTGAAGCACATACTCCTTAACATGTAACTATTTTTTTTTTTTTTTTTGGGTAAAGGATTTTACCCGGTAAATATTATTAAAAAATAATAATAAAAATACAAGGCCCCAAGAACAACCAAACGACCAAGCTAGAACCTAAACACAAAAAGAACTAGCAAAACCAACACATCTAACTACCTGCCTAACCACGGACACAACCTATAACCAGCCTGATTTCACACCAAACGTAGTTCTTTCATTAGAAAAAGTTTTCGAAGCCATAAACTCAGCAGTTTCATCTTTATTAGATTCAACATCGCTTTCTTCATCAATTAATCTAAACGCCTCTTCATTCAAAGCATCGAACGCGTTCTGAGTTTTCACTTGTGAACTTTTACTTGTCCCAACTTCAGGCTTCTTTTTGTCACCTGGAACACTCTTACGCAAACCATCATTAGAATCAATATTTTTCTTGGGCCTATACATCAATCTTTGCTTCGGCTTACTTACACCAAAAGTAACCTTCTGTTTGTTATTACCCTTTATCGCCTCTTTAGCCACCTTCTTGCCAACTACCTGAAAACCATCTTCATCGATAGACTGATTACCACAGTCACCACTTTTGGAGTCACCACTTTTTAACAATGGTCATCTGAATGCCCAAATTTTAGACACTGAGAATCTGTGTGTCCAAAGATAGCACAACACGCACATCGTGGAGGCTTCCATTCATATTCCACTTTTAAAGAACACACGGATTTACTCTTACCATCAATACTCGGAATCGCCAATTGGATATTCTCTTTTAACTCCTTATTCGACGATACTTTAATCAATGCTCGAGCAAAATTTGGCCTCCCCCACGACTCAAGACACATTGTGCTCGTGTATGAATCCAACCTCATAGGATAACCGATATTTGATGCTATGACACTCAAACCGGTCTCGGTAAATTCTGCAATCGGTATATCATGAATCTTCACTCAAACTGGGACCCGGGATAGATCCTCCTTTGTTAATGGAACATTAGGAGACCATGTGTTGAGAGTAATAGGCATTGAACGAATAATCCACGGGCCCGATTCTAGAACTCCTTGCAATCCCGTTTCCGATGCAAACTTAAGAAGAAGAAACCCTTAGAGTTCATCATTATTTTTTCCAACCCAAACTTCTTCCATACGTTTGTAACATAGTTTTTAACCACCGGATATGCCACTCTATTGCCTAGAAAATACCCATAAAGAGTATTATTATATCGTTCATTTACTTCTATAATAGAATCCAATGGCAACTCAACATCTATACCATCATCTAAGCTAGCAGAAGGCTCAATGAACCTAAAATTCACTGTCTTCTTCTGAGTAGTTAATCCCCCAACTGCATGTAGATACGAACCAGAAGGCATATTACTTTTATCACTCTCAAGCTTACCCTCCATCGAAACATTCGGATCTAGCAATTTTTCCTGATCACGATCATCAATTATTCTATCTGTGGTTTTTCCACCAGCATGAGTCGCTTGGACAGGAGCACCTTCCTTTACTTCAGCAGTTCCAGTCATCTTTATTTGCTCATCAGACTTAGGATTTGACTTCACCGGCATGGTTTGCTGAATATTAATAGTTTGAACCTTATCCATAGAATGTGAACTTCTAACATTCTTATCATGGTCTCCAAATGCAGATACATGTGATGAAATTCTAACATTCTTTTGACTCTTATCAAGATTAGAACCCATTATGATCGAAGGAGACTTCTGACCATCTTGATTAACCTGATCTCCCATAGACTTCTCACCCAACATAATATTACAAACTTTAATGGGTTCATCATCTTCAGATGACGCCGCAACAGAATGAACGCTCACCCTATCCTCTTTATCATCAACATGAATATGAGATATTCTTTGCTGCATCAACACTTTCATTCGTCATCTCCGTCTCATCCATACCAATTTTCCGATTACGAAGAACCCTAGGCACAACTTTTTGAGTCGTTTTTTGTTTATTGTTTCCCCCCGATGATTTTCCCATGCGCACAGAACCTTGTAGGATTAATAAAACGATTTAATTATAAGATTAAGGATCAAGAAAGCAACTGGATGATCGAAAGAAAAAAATCACTGTGTCACCAATATCGCCCTATAATCACGGAGAGGAAATCATATTTATTAGGTAATGTTTAATTTTTCCTTAACATGTAACTAAAATAACAGGAAAGCTGTTTCAAGTGGTTCGAGTCCAAGGTCATGGTTTGGACCAAATGGTCAGTATATTAGAGAACTGCCTTGCCCAAGCTGCAGGGGAAGGGGTTACACACCATGCACAATTTGTGGTATTGAAAGATCAAGATTAGACTGTTCACAATGTAATGGCAAGGTAACCTTTACATAATATATTTTTCTTCATTATTTTTACATTTTTTATTTTCATTTAATTAATTACCCCACAAACTGAAAATGTTGATGGTGTATATAACTGTTGCAGGGTATGGTTACATGTCACCAATGCTCGGGAGAATGCGTAATCTGGGAAGAGTCCATTGATGAACGGCCATGGGAGAAAGCCCGTTCGATGTATCATCTTCAATCTTTTTTTGACTTTACATATTTATATTCTTGTACGTTTTTAATGTAAAGAACATTTCTTGAATTCAGTTCTCCGTTGAAAGTTAAGGAAGATGATGAAGTGGACAATCTTGAAATAAAATTAGCTTCGAGGAAAAAGTCAAAGCGTGTATACCAGTCTCCGTCTCCAGAAGTTGGTTTAAAGATTAGTAGATCTTTGAAAGCAAGTTTGTTTCTTTCCTTGTAAATATTAATCGAGTTCTATACCAAAATGTGATTTCTCAAATAGTTGGGAAAGTTATGAACTAAATCTTGTGTTTTTAGTTTTGTGATTGCAGAGCCTGAATGCTAAAACAGGACTATTTACAAACAGAATGAAAATCATTCATGGCGATCCTCAACTTCATGCTCAAAGAGTGGCTGCAATCAAGGTTCTAATGACTATATTATATTATATCTATAATGATAATGAAGCTGCTTTTCAGTTAACAAAATGTGAATGTGGGACCCACGTCTTTTTTATTTTAAAAACAGTATTATTAAATAATCATCTACATTGCTGAATTTCACGAGCTTGGACCTTGTATGCACTAAAAGTAAACATTAAGCGACCATTCGCCTTTTAGCTAAATCTCTTTATTTGACCTGTTTTAGTTAAAACTTAATCCAAAACGACTCATTGCCATCTATACGTAAATGAGTCGAAATTGCCACCTTTGTTTACTGATAGGTGGTTGTGATTGCCTTTTGACAGAAATCTAAAGGTTCCATTGATGCAAGGAAACAAGCTTCTGAATCCATGAAAGCCTTCTTTAGTGATCCAGAAAACCGACGTAGGAGAAGCATTTCAATGAAAGGTAATTTTACTTACATAGTTAATTAATATTTAAACCTAATATTTCAACTTAAAAAAAGTGACAGTTGAAATTGCAGAAAACAAAGGTTAACTGTTACGTTTTTTATTCGGTCTAGGAGTTAACTTCTACTGCAAAAACTGTGGTCGCGAAGGGCATAGAAGACACTATTGTCCTGAACTAGATCACACAGATCGACGGTTCAGTTGTAGATTATGTGGTGAAAAGGGTCATAACAGAAGACGATGCAAGAAATATGATACGATTGAATCGGATAGTAAAAAATTTAAACCACCCTGTTGCAGCATTTGTGGGAAACAAGGGCATAACCGGAGAACTTGCCTTCAACGAACAGGGGCGGGACCTATTACAACCACCGAAACCATAGTAACTAAAAAAGCGCCTTCTGACATTTAAGAAAAGGGTGTATACTTGTAGGGTGTGTCATGAAGGTGGTCATAATATTAGGACTTGCCCATCTAGAAATACGAAGTTTGTTCATCTGTAACCTATTTATTTAAACTGGTAAACGGATAAGGTTGTTCATGTGGTGATACACTTAAAAACGGTTCATCGTCATCATTGTTATTTTCATTTGTAATAACATGTCCCACATCAATTTGTGAAATGAATACACAGTCTTATAAGCTTAAAGTAGTGACTAATTAATATATTCCACCATCGTTTTTAGCTGTGAGGAGTGATAGACTGACGGGCACACAAATTGTACATCTCTTGACGTTTCATCATTAGTACTATATATATATATATATATATATATATATATATATATATATATATTTTGGTAGGATCAAGAGGGAAGTAATCAATCGGGGGGAAGCGGGGGAGGCAAAATCTTTTTTTTTTCTTTCATTTTTAAAAAAAACTTTGTTCACGAACATTATAGATTGGATGAAAATATGAACATTTAATAAAGACACTTTGTGATAAATGTTTTTATTTTAGCGGAAAAACGCTCGAAGAACTAATATATAACAATTATCGTGTTTTTCGAGCATATGTTGATGTTTTAGATATTAGAGTTTAGATATTAGGGTTTAGATATTAGGGTTTAGAAATTTAGGGTTTAGGGTTTAGATTTAGGGTTTAGATTTAGGATTTAGATTGAGTTTCTAACACGAACGGTTTAGAGTTTAGAGTTTAGGGTTTAGGGTTTAGAGTTTGGTGTTTTGGGTTTATGGAATAAACCCAAAACACCAAACCCTAAACCCTAAACTCTAAATCGGGCTAAATTTTACTTCAGAAAACATGGAAAAAAAAACGTTAACATTCTTCACGAACAATATTATTTTGAATGTTATTTTTGTCGATCGTTTTCCACCTAAATAATAACATTCATCACGAAGTGTCTTTTCTAAATATTCATATTTTTGTGTGATCTTGATGCCTGAAAAAAAATTCAAAAAAAAAAAAAACGAATTTTTTTTTTGTTGCTTCCCCCCACTTCCCTCCGATTGGTTACTTCCTCATTGATCCTGCCCATATATATATATATATATATATATATATATATATATATATATATATATATATATATATATATATATATATATATATATATATATATATATATATATATAGGATCAAATGAGAACTTTTATTGGTGAGAACTTCATATTCGAGCAAAAACATTACACGGGCGAGCAAAATTGCACATGTTCGAACAAACATATAAAAAGCACGGGCATATCTCATCTTTAATTTCCACCTACCCCAAATTCTTTCAAGTCCTAATAATTCTACCAAACTCCATCTTTATCTTTAATTTTCACTGGATTTTTGATTAAAAAAGAAGAAGAAATAAAGCACTACTTTTATCTTCAATCAATCGATCTGCCGCTACCACCAATATGTTGCAAATCAATTCAATTTTTAACCAAACACAATTATGTCACATGTGCCTACGTAACTTTGTAAACCCACTTCAATTCTTGATGGTTTTTTGATTTTATTATTTGGGTTTGTATAAATTTCAAATCTTTTGTTGATTCTTGAAATATAATGGATATTTTGTAATTGTTCTCGTGATTGTAATTGCATTTATCATATAAATTAGGAACACGAAGATTAGAATTTTGTTGATTCTGCTGAAAAAAAATCGTACAGTACCGATAAAGACTGGTAGGGAATTCTCAAAATCAAACGTATTTTGTTCAAGATGCAGACACGAAACTTTTTGATATTTTAGTTATTATAATGTTTGTTTTAATAGAATTTTGAAGTTTTTAACACATAAGTAATTTACAGGACAATGGATACTCTGTTTTTTGGAGATAAATAACAGATGCATTTACTTGCACCTTTTTTTGTAGAAGATGATGCATTTACAGGACAAAAATCGAATAATTTTTGGCTAATTCGAACAAAAAAAAGAAGGGAGAGCAAATATTTTGATATTAGAACAAAAAATTTGAAATTAGAACAAAAAATTTGAAATTAGAACAATTTAAGTTCTATAATTTAAGTTCTACAAAAAAGATGCATCATCTTCTACAAGATGCATCTCAATTTTGTTCTAATACCTTAAAATTGTTCGCCCTTGTTTTTTTTTTGTTTTGTTCTAATACATCAAATTTTGTTCTAATACCTCCAATTTTGTTCTAATACATCCAATTTTGTTCGCCCTTGTTTTTTTTGTTCTAATACCTCCAATTTTATTCTAATACATCCAATTTTGTTCGCCCTTGTTTTTTTATTCTAATTGCTCGAATTTCACCATTTTTGCTCGCCCGCCATTTTTTTTGCTCGAATTTTACCAAAATTGTTCGAATTTTTTGTTTTTTGTTCGCCCGCCAATTTTTTTGCTCGAATTTCACCAAAATTGCTCGAATTTCACCAAAATTGTTCTAATTGGAGTTCTCAGGTTCTCACACATGCTAAGTTCTCACTGGATCCTCTCCCCATATATGTATGTATGTATGTATGTATG
This sequence comes from Rutidosis leptorrhynchoides, assembly GCF_046630445.1. Lineage (NCBI taxonomy): Eukaryota > Viridiplantae > Streptophyta > Magnoliopsida > Asterales > Asteraceae > Rutidosis > Rutidosis leptorrhynchoides. Next base: position 389,471,893 of record NC_092335.1, on the reverse strand, counting down.
TATGTATGTATGTATGTATGTGTGTGTGTATGTATGTATGTATGTATGTATGTATGTATGTATGTATGTATGTATCATTATCACCACAATCATCATAATGAACATGGGATTTTGGGGTCAACATACTAAACAAATATAAACAAATAAATTGCTAACAAATATCTTACATAAACCCAATTATACTAGTTTGTTTCATAATTTGAAAAAGAAAAACTGAAATTACATTAGATTTTTAGGTAATTAACACGTAACTAAACCAATTTTACTTGGATTAAATGGAAAGCAAAGAAAGATATCTATCACAACTGGAAGGTAAGACATACAAATACTCGTAATTGATCTGTTGAGTGTTAGACGAGATATATTTGTAAGCCCACTGGGCCATTAGCTTTACTTGTCTCTTAATGTTTAGAAGGGCTAGGTCATTCATTAATGCTCTATATATATGAGCCGATGTATTATTATGTTTGGAGTAGCAATCAAATAACAAACATATCTTTTCCATACATGTATCGTATCTCAATTTCTAACATTGAGCTGCGCCTAGCCCTTTTTACCACTGCTGAAACAACCGAAGATTTTCTTCAGCACAGATTTGAACACATTACCGCGAGCAGCACCGGCTTTTTTCATTCTTTCTCCTTGTATAAAACCAACAAGTATGCAAGAAATATCGATATTCTTAGTTATGTTTTTAATGACTAAGAATCTAATAATATATCTGCATGATATATGCATGTATATATATAGGAGGAGGAGGGGTAGTAGTATTTAAGGTTCTTTTCTTAGTATATGAAATGAAATTTGCACATATTTACCTTCCATCTCTATGAAATTCAGGCAGTTGGTGTTTACATGTGTTTTACTGGATCAAAGTCCCCAGAAAATAACCAATAACTTCTTGATTATATTTTTTGTTAAATCATATGTTCAATCTCTTATAAACTCTCATAAGCTCTAATAAAAGCTCGTCGGTCAAACATATTCAATAATAAAGTATGTAAATTTACACTATGAACACATAAATGTTTTTGTATGCAACTAAGACACACCTACGTTACTTGTCAAAATTTTCACCATATACATAAAATAATTAAAACATTCATCACACTTTATATGGTAGTTTCCATGAATTTTTGTTGAAGTTTTTATACATTTTGATCAATCGAAGGTAAGTTTGAAAAAAAGAAATGAACAAATTTTCCTTTTGCTTCTTCATTTTGTTTTTCATGTAATATTTAAAATTTAGAATGATGAATGAAGTTCATAAAATATACTTAGGTAGTAAAATTCTCAAACTTTTCTGAACATTGGAGTGAAAGTGAATATTAAATGCATCAATCAATTATAAAATGCCGAGAAGTAATTAATGGGTGTATCCAGCCTTGTAGAGTGCGTAAGGGCCCATATGTCATAGCTCTTTTAGGCCACATAGTCTAAGAAAGTACTAAAACATGGTTGGGCCTACAGGTGATAAGGTTCTCTTTGCACAATGCCTAAAGGGAAATTGACAAAAATAAGCATTTTAAAAAAAAGAAAATTGCAAAAATAAACTAAAGGTTCGAACGAACCCTTGTTCGAGCCTAGGTTGTTGGTCAAAAAAACTTTGTTGACCGAGCAGATGCACTGCGATCACGTAAACTAGGTTCGAACACTACTGTGTTTGAACTCGAGTTCGAACAAATATTTAAATTGCTCGAACAAGAAAAATGTTGATTAACTTCTTTGAATTCAGGGACATATGATTCAAAGAAAACATATGTATAAATTTTTTTAAGAAAAAAAGGAAGTCTAAGATCATTCGCTACGCATAATAACGGGACGATTTCGTTGCCTCACAAAGGGCTCTGTGGGGCCATTATCGGCGAGTTCGTTGTACCGTTGTGGGGTGGACTACGAAGGCTACAACGGTCGGTGTTTCCAGATGGAGAGTTTCGATTGGATGGAGCATATAGTCGTTGGCAACTGTTTGTTTTTTTTCAGAAATAAAAAAATATATTTACAATCTATATAAATCAACACTTCTACATCCATATACAATTTAAACACACACATTTTCTTTTTCATCCTTCATCATTCTCTCCAAAAAAAATTATCAAAATGTATAAACAAAAACAAGTTGAAAAAACACACGAGATGTTTAAATATGTTATGGAATCGGATTCGGACGGTGAAGAAGCCGTTAAATTTATAAAACTTGCTTACGAAGCCGAAACCTTAGTTGAATATAAAAGAGAAAAAATACCACGAGATTACATCTATAGAGATCTATATAGATCGTGAAGGTGCTGCCTGTAACATCCCTGTTTTAGCCTACGTGTGCATCGTGCACCATTATAACGCGCCGCGCAATGTCCCATATCAGCAGGGATTGTTTTGCTAAATTTGAAAGTTGTAGGGCTTGGCTGCAATTTCGGGTATTAAACCCAAATATCTCCTAAAAGTTCCAGATTGTTTTCATATCTTTTTTTTGAAAGACAAACTCACACACACCATTAACACGAATATTTACAATCACGAATATGTCTCAAGTGGGACTTGAACCCTCAACCTCTTGGTTGGAGAGCCACCACGATACCGCTAGGCCAAATGTCCTTTGGTGATTGTTTTCACATCTTCCCTAGCTTCAGTTGTAGAAAGAAAGAAGAGAGCAAGCATATGTTAGGGTTTGACACAAATCATCAAATTTGAAGAAATTAATCCCGAATTGAAGCATTAGACAACTGAAGGAAGGCTTCTCCATAGCTATTTTGTATCATTCACATCTCTTCTCATCTTTTGGTAAGAAGCCCTAACTTTTAAAATGTTATATTTTGGGGGGTTTTGCTATATTATGATGACTTAGGGTTGTGTAAGGCTTGAAAAGTTGTGTTCTTTTACGCAGTAATTGAATTAGAAAGTTTTGTATGTCATTTGGGTCAAGAACTGACCAATTGTTTAACAAATTTTGGTTAGTCATGTTCATGTGTCAAGTTAATGACAATTGTTATGTTGTTCATGGAAATGGAAGTGTATGTGTGAAATTTGGAGTAATGGAACAGATAGATTAATAAAAGGAGGTGTATCATTTGAAGTCAACACTTTTGAAGGTGTCAAATTGGGTATGAGTTAAGTTGTTTAGAAGAAGCTTGTAATTTAAGTGAAGAAAGGTTAGTTGATGAGTTTGGAAAGTAATTTTGTATGTGTTACTTTGTGTTATTAGCTAGCGGAAAGGATAAATCTTACTTTTTGTGCCGAATACTTACTTTTTGTGCCAAATAGTGGACGATTGAACCCTCAAGGTGAGTATTTATGTGGTAAATGGGTTACATGTTATTGACTTGCACTTGAGCAAGTAATGACATGTGATTTGGATGAAGATATTATCTCAATTATGCTTAGTTAACTAACATAAGCTAGTATGCTTAGGTGGCAATAAGCCTTGTGCGATTGTCACAAATTTTTTTAGGCTTCGGATCCGCTAGCAATGTATGTAGTAAGTGTTACTACTTTTGTATGAATATGACATGCTTAGTTGTTGTAGCTATTTACACATATTTATTAGCTAAGTGTTTTGCTTACTTTGTTTAGTTGTATGTATGTTGTAGGTGAAGTTGGTTTTAGTGACAAAGGCAAGGGCAAAGGCAAGGGCAAAGTCAAGGTCTAGCTCGTTTAGTTGAAAATTACTTTTGGTAAGTGGATGCTCCAGTTCTAGACCTCGTGAAGACATCATAGCTTGAATGTAAAAACGCTCATTTGTTCTTTTGAACTTGTTTTTATGAACGAATTTAAGTTGGTCTTTTGAAAATTTGATATTGGTAGCATGCCTAGCGTTTGATATATATTGAAGGTTTCAGAAGAATGTAACTTTTTTGAACATGATGCAAAATGAAGCCTTATAGACTTTGAAATGCATATGGTATTGCTCGAATTGCACATATTTATCCTCGCAATATCCTCCTTAATTTGTTGTGTTTTGATGAAATTAGTGATAGTTGGTGATGATCATTTGGTTAGAAGACAGTTCAAGGAAAAAACAGTCTGAAAGTCCAAAATTGTGCAAAGAAATCAAGATTTGAGCCTAATAAGTGAACCAAGTGAAGTTTTGGAGTGAAAATGAAGTTCTAGGGTCAAAAGCGGCGCACCTTAAAGCTGAAAATGAGAAAAACAACATCGGAAGCCAACCAAGGCAAATGGTGCGGCGCACCTCTTCATAGGTGCGGCGCACCTACTTCCTAGTGCAATGGTGCGACGCACCATTAGGCAGGTGCGACACACCTCGCTGTTTCAGCCCAAAATTTAGCCTACCTATAAAGCATATTTGGGGGTTTTGAGCAAAGGGAGCTGCGATTGTGGTCCAAACTGGAGCCCTAAAAGGGTCCATTTCATGATTCTAACAAGATTAAAGCCAAATTTCATGTCCTAAGTCAAAGATTAATGAAGACTGAAGTTAAATCTCCATCATCCATTCTCCATTTTGTATTCTCTTTCCTTTTTAGCACCATTTCTTTTCCATTTTAGTTGTAATGATGAATACTTTAGTTTTGATTGATTTTTTTTCTTGTTTTTCTTATAATTATAACTTAGATTAGTTGTGTTCACTTGACTTGATTGCAAGACTTGATGTTTGGATTTTGCCCTAATTAATGATCTTGATGTTTGAATGAGTTGATAATTGTTGTGCTTGGTTGAAGATCCATTACTATGATTGTTTCAAGCTTTATTTTGATTATACAAGTTGTTAAACACCTCTAAGTGATTTAAAATGTGATTCAATTTGTACTTCAATACCATTTGGTGATCTAGATGATCAAGTATAGAATAAAAGTGTCGGGTTTGGTCCATGCTCAACAACAATAGAGGGAGATTTAAGGGTCATTCGAGTTTAACTCTTCGGTTCGGTGTACCGTGAATAACCCCTTGCGAGATGAGGATCTCGACATGGGTGGTTAAACGTCGACCCACCATCGACAGGATAGCCGGTTATTGATGGCTCGGTTTAGTGTTTAGGGTTTGTGTTCATAGAACGTTACCTGTAACCGTGAACGAATGAGGTTATATGCTATGAATTCCGGTAGCGCTGGTAGATGTTGCGCTGTAAGGATAGCGCATGAGATTTCGTATGTCGTACCTGGATACTAAAAATAGTATAGGTATGAATCTCAATGAATGATGATGCCACTGTCTTATAAAAAGGGTCCTTTATTTATAGTCACGGTGTTTTTTACCTATTGGTGCAACGTATCCTCCATCGCCTTTTCTTGTCTGTACCGTCCTAGCAATTTGAAAGGGAGACCAGGGAACAATACTTCCTACTTTTATGTCGGCTGTCTGTACTTTCTTTTGCTACGGGGACCATGGCACATTTTTTTAAACAATAATGAATTTGACAATATTATCTCAATTGCACAGTTTTTCAAACAATAATTCTTTTCGAACAAAAATTGAACTAACTTATCCTTTTCACGCATCAAAAAAACCATATTACCTTATTGTCAAATTTGATATTATGGTTACCTTATTGTCAAATTTGGTATTATCGCCCTTAATTTAATATATTAGTAAAATGAGAATAATTATTCACATATATAAAAAGCAAACTAGATTTATAACATATTTTAAAACATTAAACGAATCCAGTATAACAACATGTTGAAGCTATGGTACAAAGAGGACCAAGGCATAAATTCACTCTACTTTTTTAATGATAACATGACAAAATTTACATATGATAAATCCTAGGTTTAATCTTAATGAAGATTAGGAGTGTCTTCAATATTTATTACGAAAACTAACGTTTCATTTCTCTGGGACCAATTGGTGGCATCACAACTCCTTGGTTTTGTCTTGCTACATTTCCTTCCCATCCTAAATATTTCAAAAACAATGACAAAAACTCACTATAGATCTTATTATATCACATTAATATAACCAGAAGTTATAGGTAATAATATTGACTTATATATTACTTCTAATTAAAATTTTTTTGATAAGATTTCTTTAATTACCTAGAGATGGCTCAAATCCACGGTACTCAAGCTCACGATATTCTTGGCCAAGAGCACACATCTCACAACAACAATGAATTAAACAATCGTTGCAAGGTTGCTCAGGCAACATGTATTGTTGTCGTAACTTAGAACGAAACATACATGAGTATATGCACTCACATCCCGTACATAGACAAAGTATTGAATAAAGGGCTCCGTGTACACCGCAAGCTGTTTTTATAAATATCAATAAAAATAAAAAACATTAATTAAAAGGGTAATATATCGTAATGATTGACTAATCCAATTGATCTGCATAGGATATGTATCACGTATCACGTGTAACTCTAAGTGATTCTTGGGTAGCTTTAATTTAAACTTCTGTAAATTTTTTTTTTTTTTAATTTGACTACTCATGTATTGTACGCAACCTATTGATACTTACATGTAGTTCCCTTATCAACAATCTCACCAATTTGTCCGAAAGTAATGCACGGGCACCAACATGTCAAACAACCTATAACTTTCAAACAATACAAAATTTTAATAATTCGGTACAGTTTAACAAGTTATAAATGACTAATATATATATAGGGGCAGGATCACTGGGGAAGTAACCAATCGGGGAAAGCGGGGGAAGCAAATTTTATTTTTTTTTCTTTTTTTTGGGAATTTTTTTTTCCAGCATCAAGATCACACGAAAATATGAACATTTAGAAAAGACACATCGCGATAAATGTTATTATTTAGGTGGAAAAACGATTGACAAAAATAACATTCAAGATAATATTGTTCGTGAAGAATGTGAACGTTTTTTTTTCCATGTTTTGTGAAGTAAAATTTAGCCCGATTTAGAGTTTAGGGTTTAGGGTTTGGTGTTTTGGGTTTATTCCATAAACCCAAAACACCAAACCCTAAACCCTAAACTCTAAACCGTTCGTGTTAAAAACTCAATCTAAATCCTAAATTTAAACCCTAAACTCTAAATTTCTAAACCCTAATATCTAAACCCTATAAACCCTAATATCTAAACCCTAATAGCTAAAACTTCAACATACGCTCGAAAAACACGATAATTGTTATATATTACTTCTTCGAGCGTTTTTCCGCCAAAATAAAAACATTTATCACAAAGTGTCTTTATTAAATGTTCATATTTTCATCCCATCTATAATGTTCGTGAACAAAGTTTTTTTAAAAAACGAAAAAAAAGTTTTTGCTTCTCCTTGCTTTCCCCCGATTGGTTACTTCCCTCTTGATCCTACCAATATATATATATATATATATATATATATATATATATATATATATATATATATATATATATATATATATATATATATATATAGGCACGATCCGTGGCTAAGCTTAAAACGAGTACAAACCGGATAAGCAAATGTGAACCACAAAATATCATAAAATTTCATTTTTGCTTTAAAATACATTGAAGGGCAAAAAAGTAACTTTAAAAATTATAATTAATAAAAATTAATTATACAAAAGTTAACATATTATGAACCACCACTCACCACCACTCACCACCACCACCTACCAACATCAACCACCACCACTACCACCCACCCCCACCAGCCCCCCACCACCACAACCAACCACCATAACCACCACCACCACCACCACCACCACCACCACCAACAACTACCACCAACCACCACCACCCACCACAACCCACCACCACCACCACCAACCACCACACACCACCACCCACCACCACCAACCACCAACCACCACTAACCACCACCACCACCAACCATCACCCACTACCACCACTTACCACCACCTCCACCACCACCAACCACCACCACCTCCAACCACCACCACCACCACCACCCACCACCAACTATCATCACCACCACCCACCACCACCATCACCACCAACTAACACCAACCACCACCACCACCACCCCCTCCCCCCAACCACCACCACAACTCACTACCACCACCACCAACCACCACCACCACCAACTACCACCTCCACCCACCACCACAACCACCCACCACCTACCACCCACAACCACCACCCACCACTAGGGATGGCGCCCGCGGGCGACAGGCGCGGATCTTTTATATCCACGACCCGCCAGTCGAATTTTTTTTTGCTCGCTGAGACCCGTTACCCGCTCGCGGGTAAAAATACTTCGCCATGCCCGTTACCCGCGAATACCCACGACCCACGTGTAGACCCGCAGCCCCGCGGGTAATAAAATTATGCAACTTAGTTAATAAATTTTTTTATAAAGTCAAATAATTATACTAGTTATCTGTATAAAAATGTATTGTTTCGTGCTTTTAGTCTCCATAGTGGATAGATGTTGATATGGGTTTTGGGTTGCTGACTTTATAACCCCATACCACACAGGATACCACACATGATGTAAGTTTGTATACATATAACATATCATTTGATTTATGTGAACCATGTAGATTTCCTTATCCAAATCACCGTGAAAGAAATCAGTCTTGGCATCCATTTGTTCAACCTCAAAATCAAGACTAGCAGCTAACCCAAGAACCACTCGGATAGATCCCATCTTCACAACCGGTGAGAAAATCTCCTCAAAATTAATACCCTTTTTCTGGCTGAATCCTTTGACAACTAAGCTAGCTTTGTACCTTGGTTGAGAAGTATGCTCTTCTCACTTTAGTTTGAAAAACCATTTGTTTCTCAAAGCTCTCTTGCCTTTAGGTAACTTCACCAGCTCATAAGTATTGTTCTCTTGTAAGGAATTCATCTCATCTTGCATGGCTTCACCCACTCCTTCTTATGCTCACCTTTCATAGCTTTCGCATAACACTCTGGCTCTCCCCCATCAGTGACTAATACATACTCATCAGTAGAATATCCAACAGAAGGATGACGGTCTCGGGTAGACCGCCTAAGTGGGATAAATGGGCGAATATCTGGTACTGGAATCTCTACCTGCTTCGGAGCATCATTACCATCAGTACCATGTTCATTATCATGAACACCATCTCCAACATGTGAATCAACATTTTGTGGAGTGACCATATCCAAATCAGCAAGATCAGCACTATGTTGACGAATTGACTCTGTCTCCGTCTTCTCAACACCTTTCAACATCTGATCTTCTGAAAACACAACATCTCGTCTTCGTACAAGTTTCTTCTGAACTGGATCATACAACCTGTACCCAAAATCATCTTCACCATAGCCGAGGAATACACATGGCTTAGTCTTTATATCAAGCTTTGACCTCTCATCTTTAGGAACATGAACAAATGCCTTACATCCAAAGACAAGTAAATTACGGTAAGAAACATCTTTGCCACTCCAAACCCTGTTAAGAACATCAAAATGCAAAGGAACACATGGGGTTAGATTAATAATATGAACCACCGTATTTAAAGCCTCACCCCAAAAGGAACCAGGCAACCCTGCATGTGAAAGCAAACATCTGACTCTTTCAACCAAAGTTCTGTTCATCCTCTCTGCTAAGCCATTCAATTGAGGTGTCTTTGGAGGAGTCTTCTGATGCCGAATACCATTCTCCTTACAATAAGCATCAAATCTTCCAATGTATTCGCCGCCATTATCAGTCCGAATACACTTAAGCTTCTTCCCCATTTGCCTTTCAACTAGGGCATGAAAATTGTAACATCCCGCGTTTTTCCGTTAAATTTAATTTTAACACCGTTTTTTTTATATAATATTTTTCGTTATTTAAATTCGTATTTTTCGATGACTAACGTTCTTAATATTCCCGTTATTTAATTATAACATCACTCGTTTACTCGAGCGTTTTAAGAAATATTCATTTGGTTAACTCCCGCACCCGACAACAAACTTGAGGGACTAATCTTGGCATTTGGCCAAATGTTTGGTGACTAGTCACAACCTCCCCGTCTCATCCATTCATTTTTCCTCTTCTCCTTCTACCTCCTTTCTCTCTTCCATTTTTGAACCATAAAGACCCAACTCACAAATTCATCATCTAAATCCGATTGGAGAAGCAAACATCAAAACAAATTACATTTTCGTGATCCTCTCTTCATCCTCTTCGATTTGGTACCAATTTCATAGCTTGGGATAAAGTTTCTAAAAACTCTAGATTTCTCTAAATTCGTGTTTTTGACTTGAAATGGTGTTAGTTAGTGTCTATGGCTCGTGTATAACATGAATATATGTTTTGTTTGCTCGATTCGTTGTTTTGAGTAACTAGTTTGAACATTTAAAATGGGTGTGCTTAATCCTTGATTTTGGATGAGTTAATGTTGTTAAATTGTCAGAGTTTATGTTTTAAAAGTGTTACTAGCATCTTTAGCATCAATTTGATGTGTAGGTTGATTTGAAAAACATCATTAACATGATTATTGGTTTTGTGATTATTGATTAGGGTTTGATGAACTCTAAAAGGAAATTTTGATGCTTTGAATGCCATGAAATGTTATTAGTTAGTGATTAGTTGTATTGTATGTTTCATTACCTTCAAAACGGCATATCATATGTGTGAATTGCATTCCCGAATCTTAAAATGCGTTTTGTAAACTTGAAACGATGGTTTTGAACATTTAATGACCACTTGACGAGATTTCGGCTATTGTAAATGATGTTTTTGCTTGATGAAAAGTGGTTAGTTGTATTCCTTGTCAAAATACCTTTCCAACGATATAAGATACTTGTTTTGGATGTTTACGGTTTAGGATTTATGGGTATTTGAAGTTGGATTCGTGCTTGAGTGTGAAAACTGCCAGACTTGCTGATCAGTTATATGGAGCGGCGCGCCAAAATCCGCGCGGCGCGCCATTTGGGCCTGTCCCAAATTCTTTTGATTTTCACATTTTCACCCCCGCTCACTCGTAACTCCGATTAACATGAAACTTGGCAAACATGTTTATATATGAATTCTAAGCTTAGGAAAATTGTCGGATACCCGACCCGACCCCGTTGACTTTGACTTTGACTTTGACCAAGTTTGATTTTTAGTCAAACTTAACCAAACTTTTATGCAATCGTTCTAACATGCTTTTATACGTGATTCTTGCATGAAACTTGACAACGTGATTCACATGCTACATAATCGAGTCGTAACGAGCCATAGAACTTATTGAACACATTTCACCCGACCTTGTGTCGTAACCGGTTAATTGATACAACTTATTTGTTTAGGTCAAGGCTAAGCAACTATCATGCACACGTTTACTTTGTGAAGTACTTTTATACTCGTGCACTCGAGGTGAGATCATAGTCCCACCTTTTCAACAACTTTTTATACTTTTAAATTGTGGGCTGAGAAACATATACTTTGTTACATTTTGTACTACTTACTTTTATACTTTGAACACAAGTACAAGGAAAACAAACATTCCACAGCGAGTTAGAACAAAAATCCTCAATTCGATTATCATTAGTTACACTTGCAGGGTGTAAGCGAGAACTTATATTGTGTGGCCATACGGGTTTGACAAACCCTCATTTCGGACGGTTCGCTACCGTCTACGGATGAAATATATTTTCGAGAAACAGTGTATGTTCTAACACTATTGTGATGGGGTTCTATGGAAGGAAATGTTAAGTCTTGATAATTGGGTGCTCGCGAACAATACTTTTGGAATGCAAACGATTTTGATAATCAACGTTATGGGAATACTAAATCTTGTGGTTCAAAAACAACGTTTATTACAAACACCTATGATTTCACCAACGTTTTTCGTTGACAGTTTTCTATATGTTTCTCAGGTTCATACTTGGCTATTTGATACATGCTTCCGCGTACACTCATACTTGCTTGGAGTCGAGCATACATGCATACACTCTGATTTCTTGCTTGGGGTCAAGCATACATACATACATACGCTAGTGATAGCACCTTTGGATTCAAACATATCGTTTACATACTTACTCTATTTATAGCAACCGTGATTTTAAACTAATTATGTCGCAAGTTATCTCATTTATAATTTATACTTTTGCAAACTTAAAATTGTTGTCGAACGGTTTTGTAAACTAAACTTTGCAAGCATGATACGTTTCAAAAGAACGCGACATAATTTTGGTCAAATGAGTCTCATATAGGGACTACGACCACGTAACGGGACTTAAGTTAGCGGCGCCATCAATGACGATTTTGTCGGGTCGTTATAGATGGTATCAGAGCGTTGGTTGTAGGGAACTAGGATATGCATTAGTGTGTCTGACAGAGTCGTTAGGACGCATTAGTGAATCTAGACTACAACCAGATAGTTAGCCATTGCATTCTGACATACATTTGCTATAGATAGCACTTACTTGAATACTTGTGCATTATACTTGAATCATTCTTAGACAAACTTTTTAATGGTACCCAACCTTCATCATACAAACTCGTATTCCGCCACTTTTTGGTAACACACGTGAATTCAAGGTTTATACGCATACGGATGACCACGACTTCGTTAGTCACTCTAGTTCGGGAATTCTGACTCCTTGGTTGTTATCCACCCCGTCTCAGCTTACTATCCACAAGTGTTGTAAAGTTACCACCACCACTCTAGATGAGTATCGTCATCACTATTTATCACTACGGTTGCGTACTACTCGTTATCATGACTCGTTACTCTTTTCATACCTAAATACATTATTGTCTGACTCGAACCACATTGACGTGAACAATCATTTATACACTTCCCTCGGGGAACGCTTCCTTAGAGTTGCAGAAATTCTTTCAATTTAATACGAGTCATGTTTGAGACGTCGTTACATTTTGTTCATTTTAGATCTTCACGATGACACGAACTTGAATCTATGGAGTGATGTGGGAGTGGAGGTATGAGTTAGCGTAATATAACGACACTCGATCAACGTGGTTATATTACGGTAAGACATACCAAAGTTCTAATGACACGTGATGGTGGTTAGACTCGATCAACCTAATCACCACCATGTGCCATGTACATGACTTCATCTATTCATGTTTGGACATCTGAAAACTCCGAAAGTACTGACAACAACCATACCGGGGACACACCTTCGAATATTGTCGAACCATATTTATGCTTCCGAATGAATGACGAATTCTTTCAACTTCAAACATACGTTATACATGAATACTATCTCGTCCTCGCACAGTTTTATCAACGAACTACAATATACCTGTTATGCTCACACCGAGGTGGACACTTCTCTCGTATTACACTCGTACTTCCGTATAAGGAAATCTTTGATTCTAAATTTTCAATGGAGAGATAGACTCTTCACGTTATACTAGTACTCGCCTCGAGGGTGAATAGCCCCGACGAACGTTTTCAGAAACCGATGAGAACTTGCTCCGACAAACGTTTTTGGAAACAGATAAATCTTTCGCGACGCAAATTTCTTGAGAAACTTGTTCTAACTAACGTTTTCGAGTCCTGATGTACCCGTTCAAACATACCTTACAGAAATGTACCTCATTTCAGATCGAGATTCTTGTTTCACTTCTAGATTTCGGAGTGCTTTACGAAAAGCCCCGGGACCACGTTTAAACATGAGTACAACACATCAACGCATCTCGAAGGGCCAAAAAAACATACGATTCAAACCTTGGAAATCATAAAACGAATTCGTGTTATCGACTTCAAAATTTCTTGAGAAAAGTCATTGCCTTTACTAAATTCTCTTACGCCGATGGTTATCATTCAAGTCTTAACGTCACACCTTTTGAAATCTTATGTGACCGGAAACGTCATTCTACTTTTGTAGAACCAAGTAAATGATAATCAAACCACTGAACCCGAGCTAATTCATGGAACAACCAAGAAACTTCTTTAACCTCAGAAAGGCTCGAGACGACCGTAGTCGCCAAAGGAGCTATGCCACTGTTAGACGTAAACTTTTCAAATTCCATGTGGAAAACCGCGTAACGTAAAAAGTCGCATCTTGAGGAGGTGTAATTCATTTCGGGAAACGTAGAAAGCTAAATCCGCTATATTTTGATCCTTTTAAAAATCTTGTGGCGTTTTGGACCCGTTGCTAGCCATTTAGATTTTTCGATTCATTTGAGCCCCGTTCATCCTACATTCCGTATACCAAACTTAAAGAAGTGTCTTGCTGAGCAAGAACTTGTTATTTCTTTTGATGAACTTACTATCGATGACAAACTTCACTTCCTAGGAGAACCGGTTGAAATTATGAATCGTGAAACCAACTTTAAAACAATGTAAAATCCCGACCGTCAAAGTTCGTTGAAATGCCCAAGGTAGTACCCTCACTTATTCGTAGAATTTACAATGCAAGGTTTCGAAGAAGAAACAACAACTACTACTTCCAACTAAATTTCGGGACGAAATTTCTTTTGAGGTGTGGATAATGTAACATCCCGCGTTTTTCCGTTAAATTTAATTTTAACACCGTTTTTTTTATATAATATCTTTCATTATTTAAATTCGTATTTTCCGATGACTAACGTTCTTAATATTCCCGTTATTTAATTATAACATCACTCGTTTACTCGAGCGTTTTAAGAAATATTTGTTTGGTTAACTCCCGCACCCGACAACAAACTTGAGGGACTAATCTTGGCATTTGGCCAAATGTTTGGTTACTAGTCACCACCTCCCCATCTCATCCATTCATTTTTCCTCTTCTCCTTCTACCTCCTTTCTCTCTTCCATTTTTGAACCATAAACACACAACTCACAAATTCATTATCTAAATCCGATTGGAGAAGCAAACATCAAAACAAATTACATTTTCGTGATCCTCTCTTCATCCTCTTCGATTTGGTACCAATTTCATAGCTTGGGGTAAAGTTTCTAAAAACTCTAGATTTCTCTAAATTCGTATTTTTGACTTGAAATGGTGTTAGTTAGTGTCTATGGCTCGTGTATAACATGAATATATGTTTTGTTTGCTCGATTCGTTGTTTTGAGTAACTAGTTTGAACATTTGAAATGGGTGTGCTTAATCCTTGATTTTGGATGAGTTAATGTTGTTAAATTGTTAGAGTTTATGTTTTAAAAGTGTTACTAGCATCTTTAGCATCAATTTGATGTGTAGGTTGATTTGGAAAACATCATTAACATGATTATTGGTTTTGTGATTCTTGATTAGGGTTTGATGAACTCTAAAAGGAAATTTTGATGCTTTGAATGCCATGAAATGTTATTAGTTAGTGATTAGTTGTATTGTATGTTTCATTACCTTCAAAACGGCATATCATATGTGTGAATTGCATTCCCGAATCTTAAAATGCGTTTTGTAAACTTGAAACGATGGTTTTGAACATTTAATGACCACTTGACGAGATTTCGGCTATTGTAAATGATGTTTTTGCTTGATGAAAAGTGGTTAGTTATATTCCTTGTCAAAATACCTTTCCAACGATATAAGATACTTGTTTTGGATGTTTACGGTTTAGGATTTATGGGTATTTGAAGTTGGATTCGTGCTTGAGTGTGAAAACTGCCAGACTTGCTGATCAGTTATATGGAGCGGCGCGCCAAAATCCGCGCGGCGCGCCATTTGGGCCTGTCCCAAATTCTTTTGATTTTCACATTTTCACCCCCGCTTACTCGTAACTCCGATTAACATGAAACTTGGCAAACATGTTTATATATGAATTCTAAGCTTAGGAAAATTGTCGGATACCCGACCCGACCCCGTTGACTTTGACTTTGACCAAGTTTGACTTTTAGTCAAACTTAACCAAACTTTTATGCAATCGTTCTAACATGCTTTTATACGTGATTCTTGCATGAAACTTGACAACGTGATTCACATGCTACATAATCGAGTCGTAACGAGCCATATGACTAATTGAACACATTTCACCCGACCTTGTGTCGTAACCGGTTAATTGATACAACTTATTTGTTTAGATCAAGGCTAAGCAACTATCATGCACACGTTTACTTTGTGAAGTACTTTTATACTCGTGCACTCGAGGTGAGATCATAGTCCCACCTTTTCAACAACTTTTTATACTTTTAAATTGTGAGCTGAGAAACATATACTTTGTTACATTTTGTACTACTTACTTTTATACTTTGAACACAAGTACAAGGAAAACAAACATTCCACAGCGAGTTAGAACAAAATTCCTCAATTCGATTATCATTAGTTACACTTGCAGGGTGTAAGCGAGAACTTATATTGTGTGGCCATACGGGTTTTACAAACTCTCATTTCGAACGGTTCGCTACCGTCTACGGATGAAATATATTTTCGAGAAACAGTGTATGTTCTAACACTATTGTGATGGGGTTCTATGGAAGGAAATGTTAAGTCTTGATAATTGGGTGCTCGCGAATAATACTTTTGGAATGCAAACGATTTTGATAATCAACGTTATGGGAATACTAAATCTTGTGGTTCAAAAACAACGTTTATTACAAACACCTATGATTTCACCAACGTTTTTCGTTGACAGTTTTCTATATGTTTCTCAGGTTCATACTTGGCTATTTGATACATGCTTCCGCGTACACTCATACTTGCTTGGAGTCGAGCATACATGCATACACTCTGATTTCTTGCTTGGGGTCAAGCATACATACATACATACGCTAGTGATAGCACCTTTGGATTCAAACATATCGTTTACATACTTACTCTATTTATAGCAACCGTGATTTTAAACTAATTATGTCGCAAGTTATCTCATTTATAATTTATACTTTTGCAAACTTAAAATTGTTGTCGAACGGTTTTGTAAACTAAACTTTGCAAGCATGATACGTTTCAAAAGAACGCGACATAATTTTGGTCAAACGAGTCTCATATAGGGACTACGACCACGTAACGAGACTTAAGTTAGCGGCGCCGTCAATGACGATTTTGTCGGGTTGTTACAAAAATCCTTAAACTTCTCAAATACTTGATCCTTTGACTTTAAGGTGTAAACCCACACCTTCCTGGAATGATCATCAATGAATGTAACAAAGTAGGAACATCCACCAAGTGTCCTAATCTTCATAGGCCCACAAATATCCGAATGCATTAGGTTAAGTACGCTCTCTATTCGAAAAGGAGAATGACTCTTAAACACAACCCTGGTCTGTTTTCCTGCCAAACAGAGAGAGCACATACTTAAATTAATATCACTAACACCCGACAACACAATTTTCTTAAATAAGATAGACATCCCCTTTTCACTCATGTGGCCAAGTCTTTTATGCCACAAATCAGTAGAGTCAACACTCTCCACAGCATTAACAATGTTCTGGAGAATCTTCGGACGCGTAATGTATAATTTTGAGTCTTTTTGCCTCTTCCCACTATCATAGAACCAAGAGTTAGTTTCCAAATACCATTACCAAAACCGCTACGATAACCATCATCATCAAGAATGCCTGTTGAAATGACATTAAATCTCATATCCGGAACATGTTTTACATTATGCAAAACCAACTCCATCCCCGTGTCAAATTTCAAACAAACATCTCCAATACCAATGATTTTTGATAACCTGGCATTACCCATCCTAGCAAATCCATAGTCACCTGGAGTGTAAGATGAGTAGTGGTCTCTACATGTTGCAACATGACATGTAGCACCACTATCAATAATCCAACTCATGTCATCATGAGTAATATTGATCATATCATAATCAATACAAATAAAGAACTCATCCGTGATATGTAACGACCCAAATCTTCAAGGAACAAGGCTAGGAGCACCGTTCCTAGGTACAGGAGCGTCGCTCCTGTACGGGGAAAATTGGGTCTTTATTTAAATTGTAAATTGATAATGCTAAAAACGAACATATATTTCATAGCAATATCCCTCCTAAATAATAGGTTTTCATATGTAGTTGTATTATATTTTTATTGTAATTGTTTAAATAAATAAGTGCGAAGACAAAAGGCGAAAACGAAGATTTGAAGACAAAAACGTCCAAAAAGCTCAAATGTACAAGATACAATTCAAATGGTTCAATTTATTGATGAAAAACGTCTAAAAATGACAAGAGTACATAAATTAAAAGGAGAGGGGCTTTTTGGTAATTTGTGATGTCAGTTTTTGAGACTAAATGAGCAGATATTACCCCCAACCACTCATTCTTCATCTTCCTAAAAAAACACACAAACTAGAGTGAGAAAGTTCTAGTGAGAGAGAGCTTGATTTGGAAGGGAAGAAAGTGGAATCTCACCAAGGTGCAAGTATTAATTTCGTTCATCTTGCTTTTAGCTACGAGATGATACTAGTGGTGAGTCCTAACTCCGATTGTTTTTCAATTTGGGGTTAGGGTTTGGGATTGCATGTTATTGATTTAACTCATCTAGCTCACAAATGGGTGTTTGGAGCTAGTATGGGTGTTGATTGGCCCTTGTTGGTGGGTTTTGGGTTAGAAAACGAGTTAATCATGTGTAGACTTGCAATTTAGGTATAATCGCAAGTATTAGTGACGTTGTTGGTAAATGGAACATAAATGGGTGTTCTTGGTAGTTGATTTTGGGTGTAAACCCTAATTGTGTCAAAATGGGTCAATTAGTCAAATTGGGTCATGAAGTGCTTATAACCCTTGACCATAAGATGTATTGGGTTGAGTTTTGTAGAGACCCGTCCTAATCCATCCGGACGAAGTCTATATCGATTATAAACGATTCACAACAGTTGATTACATCGCGAGGTACTTGACCTCTATATGATACATTTTACAAACATTGCATTCGTTTTTGGAAAAGACAATCTTTCATTTCATCGAAAGTTAACGACATGCATACCATTTCATAATATATCTAACTATAATTGACTAAATAATAATCTTGATGAACTCGATGACTCGAATTCAACGTCTTTTGAAATATGTCATGAATGACTCCAAGTAATATCTTGAAAATGAGCAAATGCACAGTGGAAGATTTCTTTCATACCTGAGAATAAACATGCTTTAAAGTGTCAACCAAAAGGTTGGTGAGTTCATTAGTTTATTATAACAGTCATTTCAATATTTTAATAGACCACAAGATTTCATATTTCAATACACATCCCATACATAGAGATAAAAATCATTCATATGGTGAACACCTGGTAACCGACATTAACAAGATGCATATAAGAATATCCCCATCATTTTAGGATCCTCCTTCAGACATGATATAAATTTCAAAGTACTAAAGCATCCGGTACTTTGGATGGGGCTTGTTGGGCCCAATAGATCTATCTTTAGGATTCGCGTTAATTAGGGTGCCTGTTCCCTAATTCTTAGATTACCAGACTTAATAAAAGGGGCATATTCGATTTCGATAATTCAACCATATAATGTAGTTTCGCTTACTTGTGTCCATTTTGTAAAACATTTATAAAAATTGCGCATGTATTCTCAGCCCAAAAATATAAAGAGTGAAAAGGCAAATGAAAACTTACCTAATGTATTTTGTAGTAAAAATACATATGACGACATTGAACAAGTATAGAGTTGGCCTCGGATTCACGAACCTATATCATTTGTATCTTCATTAATACACATAACCGTACTCGAACTTCATATACTATATCCTTATATATTATTTATTTAATTTGTATATATATATATTTGAAATGATTATTACTTATATAGTTATATATATTTTTACGTTGTATATATATTTAAAATGATTAATATCTATATATTTAATTATATTAATATATATATATATATATATATATATATATGGTTAGTATTATATCTAAAATCCATTGGTTTGTTATATATAAGTTTTTATGTAAATAATGTTAATATGTTTTTATATATAGGTATATAAACTATTAATACAATTATAATATATATGTTAGGTCAAAATATTTATCTGTAACAAAATGATAGTTTTGAAAATAATGATTTACTAATAATAATAACGGTATTGTTTAAATAAAATACTTATGTTAATAATAGTAGTAATATTAATAATTAAAAAAAATAATATTAATACTAGTATTAGTGAAAATAATTATAACTTGTGTTACTTTTATAATAACAATAATAATAATAATAATAATCTTAATCATAATCATGATAATAGCACTAAAATGATACGTTAGTAATCATAATAATAATAATATTATTCGTAGTTGTGTCTATAACCATAATACTAATAATAAATGATAATGTCAGTAATGATTTTATTACTAATACTTTTGTTGATGATAACAATAATAATACTAACAATTTATAAAATGATACTAATAATAATATTTATAATGATAAATTGTATTACGTTCATAATAATGATAATAATAATAATAATAATAATAATAATAATAATAATAATAATAATAATAATAATAATAATAATATTAATAATAATAATAATAATAATAATAATAATAATAATAATAATAAGGAGGTAATAAACTACCTCAATAATCCTTTTCTAAAAAAAATGCCCCGAGCCGGGCTCGAACCCGCGACCTCCTACTAACCCGCAAACAATTCTACCCATGCCACCGATTCGGTTTTTCTTATAATTATTCAATTCGATTTTTTTTATATAACCCGTATTAATGCAAGTTCTTTTTCTTCATCTTCAATCAACAAAACCCATTTTTAATATCTTAGCATCAATCTTAGTTATCATCTATCATTAACGTTTTTTTTTTTTTTTTTTTTTTTTTTTATAATCATCATGTCATGATCATAACCATAATCATCTTCATTATTCTAATCACCATAGCATCATGAACATAATCGATCATCATATCATCATCCTAACATCATCATTATCACAAGATCATCTTCATCATCACACGTAGTAACTTCATTCCATCATCACCATGTCATCGCGTCATTACCATCATTCATAATCATAATCATAATCATAATCATCATCGTACGCGTATCATATTTCTTTCTCCTTATCTCATCATCTTCATTTTACGTATATCATTATCACTATTATCGTCACCAATCGTATCATCATCATACACCATTATCAAACTCGTTATCTTGTTGAAATACATCATTATCATTAAATATCTACATCTCAACAATTTCGATTCCCAAGCCCAACCATTCCTATATATCTCGGCCCAAGTGTAAAACAAATAACCGTTCAAATAGAAATTCATGTACTAGGTCCATCAACAATTCATAATCCCAACAAGAGAAGGGAACTTGGCCAACCGAAAAATTACGGTTTCAGGTTACGTACCAAAACAAAACAAAAAAAAATATATCCGCAAGTGGTGGTATATGATAATGGATTTGCTTTTGACTAGTACATCTTTCTAATTAGCATCTGACTTTATTGAATTGTTAAATCCTCATGTCACCCACTATCGAAAGGTGATAGTAAGTGGTAATGAAAGTGTCAGCTAATACAAAGAATATAAACGGTAGTTAATAGTTCAAAGGTCTTCGGTCAATTTGGAATTCACGAAATATTTTAAAGAGAGAGATATATGAGATAGAGTGGAAGAAAAGTGGTGCAAGGCTCTTGGTGTTGCTAAGCGTAACCGAAGAACAGAAAATAAAACACGAATATTATGTGCTGTAGTAGTAGATGTTGATGGAGTTCGGTGGTGGGAAAACAGCTGCAAATATGAAGGATAAGGTGGCGGTATTGGTGATTATAAGGTGATAGTGCTAGTTGAAAGTTGTGGTGTTGTTGGTGATGATTGATGATCTGTGGTGGTGATGGTTATGGTGGAGATGGTGGTTTATGGTGTCAGGTCTGTGGTGGTTCTCACACGAGAGTAGAAGAAATGGAAATGGTGAAGTGTGTGATTGTTGCTCGACAACTAAAGAGGGAAACAAAGTGGCTAGTGGTGATTTGGAATGGTGTGCATCTGTTTAACTCGTAGTGCACATGTATTTACATACATAGAATTAGATAGATAGGCAATTAAAAGAGATATGATAGCTAGTTTAGACAGCTAATAGAAAGCATAAAGTAAGGTACAATAAAAGCTGATAAAGACTCAAAACAGATTTTGTAATCTACCTGGTGGATCGAATTTCACAATAGTGAAAGAATAAAGTTTGACAAAGTTGTGTATCTAATTAATCGCTTATTTTTCTGCCTTTATGAATTTTGTATTTATTTAATATTGAGCTTGTGTAATATTGATATTGATATAAATATAAATATATTAACTATATTAGTAATACCAATTAATAATAATACTGTTGTTATAATTAAAGATGCTAATAATAATATTAATTTATAATAATTCTAATAATTCTTAATGATAATACTATCAAATAATACAAATGATATAAAAGATTTAATAAGTTACATGTATTTTATTTTCATATTAGAATAACGATATTAATAATACTGATATTGATTTTAATATTAGTATTAATAATAAAAGTAATAATAATATTATACAAATATATTTTCAACTTGTAATTTCATTTTATATATTACCCTTTTATATTATCGACTATGTGATACTTATATCATAATTGAATTTTAATATCTATATATTTTTATATATTCCAGTATACACATAATATTTACAACAATGGTTCGTGAATCGTCGGGAATAGTCAAAGGTCAAAGGAATATATTAAAACAGTTTAAAAATTTTGAGACTCAACATTACAGACTTTGCTTATCGTGTCGAAACCATATAAAGATTAAGTTTAAATTTGGTCGAAAATTCCCGGGTCGTCACAGTACCTACCCGTTAAAGAAATTTCGTCCCGAAATTTGAGTGAGGTGGTCATGGTTAACAATAAAAATGTTTTCATGACGAATATGAGTTGATAAATAGAGTTTTATCATCATTGAGTAATATGGATAAAATGATTCGTTTAATCGAAGCGTATGAATAAAACTATTACAAAAGATCGAGATGAAGAAATGGAGATTTTCCATAACTTTTGACGTAGTCGCGATTGAATTCCGAAATTCAAGGGATTTAAAGAAAATCTTCGAAATCTGAGAGATTTGATTCTTCGGCGAATAAGGAGATTAAGATCTCTATAATTAAATACGGTGATTTGCCTCGATTACTCTGTCTGATATTTCCATTATAAATTTACCTTTTCTGTTCCATTAGTTTCCACCACTTCTATACCTTCTTTCTCAGTTCATATATCTAAAAGATTATAATAATGCTTAATCCGATTTTAATCCTTGTTTTTATTCTGATTATCATAATGATCGTTCTTCTTTTCCAACTCCTACCGGAAGAATCTGTTTATTTCTACTTTGCACTAGGGATTATTGTATTTATAATCCTTCCGTGTATTTAAATTGCTATACGCACTGATATACACAGTTTGTAATTTCGGTGTTATTATTGGGCTTTATATTTTCCCTTATATATCGGAGCTTCATGTTCTTGTTTTCTCTTCCCGACTTTAAATTAAGCGAATAATGGTCCAGAATTTGTAGGTATGAAGTTTCAAATGAACATGTCTAATGTTCTAAGAGAGAAATTGTAATAACACGATCTTAATTGGTTAAATTACCAGAGTTCAAGAGAAAAGATAGAACTATCAAGATAATATGTTCTTGATATGTTCAGAAGTTAAGCAGAATGAAAGAGTTATGTAACATGGCACATGATGACGTTATGATCTGTGAATCATCATGTCCCATTAGAAACTCAACATGACTTACTGTAATATAATCACGTTGATCAAGTGTCATTATATTATACTAACTCATGCATCAATTTCTTTACATTTCTCCAGAATTCATTCATAAATTACACTTAGATTTCTTTTTTTTTACAGAAGTTTCCAATATAATGAAACATAGGAAGCACGAAGAGGTATATAATTTCGAACGAGAATATTTATGAAAATATCCTCAGAAATATTGAAGATATTTATGATGATATTTTGGAATTTTCAAGTTTGAAGGTTGATGAAGAAAAATTTTCCGCAAGATTTTAACATGACTCCGAAGCAAGATATTCTCTAAAGATTTCAATGGATCCAGAATTATCTGGATTCTTTGAATATAGGGTATGGTCCTTGTATTTGTCCTTGGTCTCCTTCGTGGTTCGCTCAATCCGTTTTCTAGTTTCAACTTTTCTGAGCTTTTCCAACATACTATTCTTTATCATCAAACTTCTGATGATTAAGGTCGTTTATGGTTGTCTACGGTTTCTGCTGCTTCATTCAGCTTTTTCAACATTCAGAGTATTGATTTGTAGACTGAGTGCTTTTCAGAATTTCAGAATGAAAGATCATAATTCTAAGAGATAAATGTTATACACCTAACTGTTGATGTAGATATGCTGTGAGTTTTCGAAGTACTGATTGCTGATTCCCGGTAATTGGTATGGCAGTTCTCGTTACAAGATGCGGATGAGTATATGATAAGACTTCAATAGATAAATATAGTATTTTGTCGGAGAGATTTAAGCCAAGGAGCAACGAGGTTGCTGGTACGTCTACTGATAATATGGTGGGATATAAAAGGTTCTCCAGTAACAACAAAAGAGCATGCATATATATCAAGGTTATAATAAGGTTGTTTTGAATGAGAAGTCGAAGTTGATTTGCTGAAGCTGTGACAAAATTGGCTAATTTGGAAAAGAGATTATCAAGTTATTTTGGGTAATAATAACACTTGGGAATTAGCACAACTAAGTGTTAAACGTTTATTCAGTTTTCGAGAGTTTTTTAGATGCATAACTATATGCATCAATCTTTTCTTCTGTAGATGAAGTGCGGTTGGTTCATCCTTTAGTTTGAGGTGTTTTCCTGAATCATGAAAGGTTTGAACGCAGATCGTAATCATCAAGATATAAATGAAATTTAGGATGAAATCAAGTGGCAAACTTGAAGAATTATTTAGTTTCATATGTTATAATCAGTATTTTAATTCATTTTAATTGTCCAATGTCATTAGTCCACAGTCGATAATCCACAGTTAACAGTCCAATAATTCATATATAATTTAATATATAATATTCGAATTAATTAATACGTATCGTGACCCGTGTACATGTCTCAGACTCGATCACAACTCAAAGTATATATATTATTATAGAATCAACCTCAACCCTGTATAGAGAACTCGATCATTACTGCATATAGAGTGTCTATGGTTATTCCAAATAATATATATATATATATATATATATATATATATATATATATATATATATATATATATATATATATATATATATATATATATATATATGCGTCGATATGATATGTCAAAACCTTGTATACGTGTCCCGATATTTAAAGTGCGTAAAATAAATACAGAATTTAAATGACGATAAATAAAATGCGTAAAGTAAATAACAGAAATTAAATGACGATAACTAAAATTGCGATAATTAAATTGCGATAAATAAACTGCGATAAATAAAAATGTAATCAGTTAGCTAGGAACAATTAGCTAGGAACAGTTAGCGTGGATTCTTAACAAAATTTCTCATAGTTAATTTGTTTATTTCTAACAAATTTTATTTTGTCTAATGTTTTTTTCATTATGCCACTTGTTGAATTCTGATAAATCAAAATCCAAATATGAAATTGAATGAAAATGATTATTCTGTGGTGAACGGCTACGTATATCTGTGGATGTAAGTAGGATAGTAAATGACTGTTGAATCAGATTTGAAGAATGTACAGTGTAACTTATTAATGCGAAATCTAAATATTCCTCAGGTATTACCTATCCGTTAAAATATTTTCACCATTAACAGTTTTTACAATAAAAATTTTAATTACGATCTCTATGAAAACATATATACATATATATTTTCTTCAGACGTAATCATGGATTTAATGAGTCAATGTGATATTAAACTCATCAGATTTACGGCTAGAATTAGAGTACATAATCTCTAAAACATTAGAGATTACATAATCGCCATGAAGGACGAAGATAGTTTATGTAGAATGATTCGTAGAACGATGATTATGCTTGAGGTATAGATTGCGAGGTTGAGACGTGTGAAGATGTTGTTGTTGTTGGTACTGGTTATGCTGCTGGTGCTGCTGATGGTGGTACTGTTGCTGTCTGTGCTACAAGCGTTGTTGGTGCTGAGGTTGATGATGCTGTTGGTGTAGTAAGTATAGCTTGTAAATCACGCACCATTCTTGTCAGGGTTTCTATCCTACCCTCTATCATTTCTATCCACCCACTCATCTAATTCGATAGATCTTGATTATCAATTCGAAGTTCCCTAACTTCTTCTAATATTCCCCTTCGATTGGTATTCAGAAGTAGAGGTTGAATATTTTTTGAGATTGCAGTAACGCGACCTTCGAGGTGGAAAACTTTAGAAAGAAGGGTGAATACAGTGTTGCGCATAGGTTCACCGGTGATTACATCATTTTCTCCGATGTTAGGAGGTAAGTTTGGTTCGCGGTAGGGCTCGCCTTCTTCATTTCTCCATCGAGTGAGTAAGTCTCGGACCCACCCCCATCTCCTCCTGAAAGAAAAATAACTAAATGGTTGAGGCACTTCTGGTTCATTGACTTCGGAGTCTGCTTCAATATACATCTCAAAATCGCTTCTGGAACTAATGGAATTCAAGCTAGGTGTAGGATCCATCTCTCACGATCAGTTAAGGGGTTTTGATATGAAATGATTTTCGAATATTGAATGATATTCTAATTATATATAGAATATCTATACATACTTCCAAAGATCCCGTGAATTACGTAGAAAATTAAGGAAACGTGTTAGATAAAGTCTACAGTGACAGATACGCTAAGATATGGATTAGTAGATATGCTAAGATATGAATTTTGTCTATACACTATTCATGCAATCATTGCAGTAAGATGTGTCTAGACTAAGAATGATAAGCAGGTAATTTCCTAAGGATGATAAGCTGATGATTTCCGAAAAAAATGATAAGCAAAACTTTTAACATGCAGACATGGTCGAAGTCCAGACTCATTAATGCCTCCTAACGACTATCAGTAAGTCACACTAATGCAGACCTGGTTCACTAAGACCTCCGCTCTGATACCAACTGTAGAGACCCGTCCTAATCCATCCGGACGAAGTCCATATCGATTATAAACGATTCACAACAGTTGATTACATCGCGAGGTACTTGACCTCTATATGATACATTTTACAAACATTGCATTCGTTTTTGGAAAAGACAATCTTTCATTTCATCAAAAGTTAACGACGTGCATACCATTTCATAATATATCTAACTATAATTGACTAAATAATAATCTTGATGAACTCGATGACTCGAATGCAACGTCTTTTGAAATATGTCATGAATGACTCCAAGTAATATCTTGAAAATGAGCAAATGCACAACGGAAGATTTCTTCATACCTGAGAATAAACATGCTTTAAAGTGTCAACCAAAAGGTTGGTGAGTTCATTAGTTTATTATAACAATCATTTCAATATTTTAATAGACCACAAGATTTCATATTTCAATACACATCCCATACATAGAGATAAAAATCATTCATATGGTGAACACCTGGTAACCGACATTAACAAGATGCATATAAGAATATCCCCATCATTCCGGGATCCTCCTTCGGACATGATATAAATTTCGAAGTACTAAAGCATCCGGTACTTTGGATGGGGCTTGTTGGGCCCAATAGATCTATCTTTAGGATTCGCATCAATTAGGGTGTCTGTTCCCTAATTCTTAGGTTACCAGACTTAATAAAAAGGGGCATATTCGATTTCAATAATTCAACCATATAATGTAGTTTCGATTACTTGTGTCTATTTCGTAAAACATTTATAAAAATTGTGCATGTATTCTCAGCCCAAAAATATAAAGGGTGAAAAGGCAAATGAAAACTCACCTAATGTATTTTGTAGTAAAAATACATATGACGACATTGAACAAGTATAGGGTTGGCCTCGGATTCACGAACCTATATCATTTGTATATTCATTAATACACATAACTGTACTCGAACTTCATATACTATATCCTTATATATTATTTATTTAATTTATATATATATTTGAAATGATTATTACTTATATAGTTATATATATTTTTACGTTGTATATATATTTAAAATGATTAATATCTATATATTTAATTATATTAATATATCTATATATATATATATATATATATATATATATATATATATATATATATATATATATATATATATATATATATATATATATATATATATATATATATATATATATATATGGTTAGTAATATATCTAAAATCCATTGGTTTGTTATATATAAGTTTTTATGTAAATAATGTTAATATGTTTTTATATATAGGTATATAAACTATTAATACAATTATAATATATATGTTAGGTCAAAATATTTATCTGTAACTAAATGATAGTTTTGAAAATAATGATTTACTAATAATAATAACGGTATTGTTTAAAAAAAATACTTATGTTAATAATAGTTGTAATATTAATAATTACAAAAAATAATATTAATACTAGTATTAGTGAAAATAATTATAACTTGTATTACTTTTATAATAACAATAATAATAATAATAATCTTAATCATAATCATGATAATAGCACTAAAATGATACGTTAGTAATCATAATAATAATAATATTATTCATAGTTGTGTCTATAACCATAATACTAATAATAAATGATAATGTCAGTAATGATTTTATTACTAATACTTTTGTTGATGATAACAATAATAATACTAACAATTTATAAAATGATACTAAGAATAATATTTATAATGATAAATTGTATTACGTTCATAATAATGATAATAATAATAATAATAATAATAATAATAATAAAATAATAATAATAATAATAATAATAATAATAATAATAATAATAATAATAATAATAATAATAATAATAATAATAATAATAATAAGGAGGTAATAAACTACCTCAATAATCCTTTTCTAAAAAAAAATGCCCCGAGCCGGGCTCGAACCCTCGGCCTCCTGCTAACCCGCAAACAATTCTAACCATGCCAACAATTCAGTTTTTCTTATAATTATTCAATTCGGTTTTTTTATATAACCCGTATTAATGCAAGTTCTTTTTCTTCATCTTCAATCAACAAAACCCATTTTTAATATCTTAGCATCAATCTTAGTTATCATCTATCATTAACGTTTTTTTTTTTTTTTTTTTTTTTTTTATAATCATCATGTCATGATCATAACCATAATCATCTTCATTATTCTAATCACCATCGCATCATGAACATAATCGATCATCATATCATCATTCTAACATCATCATTATCACAAGATCATCTTCATCATCACACGTAGTAACTTCATTCCATCATCACCATGTCATCGCGTCATTACCATCATTCATAATCATAATCATAATCATCATCGTACACGTATCATCTTTCTTTCTCCTCGTCTCATCATCTTTATTTTACGTATATCATTATCACTATTATCGTCACCATTCGTATCATCATCATACACCATTATCAAACTCGTTATCTTGTTGAAATACATCATCATCATTAAATATCTACATCTCAACAATTTCGATTCCCAAGCCCAACCATTCCTATATATCTCGGCCCAAGTGTAAAACAAATAACCGTTCAAATAGGAATTCATGTACTAGGCCCATCAACAATTCATAAGCCCAACAAGAGAAGGGAACTTGGCCAACAAAAAAATTACGGTTTCAGGTTACGTACCAAAACAAAACAAAAAAAAAAATATATCCGCAAGTGGTGGTATATGATAATGGATTTGCTTTTGACTAGTACATCTTTCTAATTAGCATATGACTTTATTGAATTGTTAAATCCTCATGTCACCCACTATCAAAAGGTGATAGTAAGTGGGTATGAAAGTGTCGGCTAATACAAAGAATATAAAAGGTAGTTAATGGTTCAAAGGTCTTCGGTCATTTGGAATTCACGAAATATTTTAAAGAGAGAGATATATGAGATAGAGAGGAAGAAAAGTGGTGCAAGGCTCTTGGTGTTGCTAAGCGTAACCGAAGAACAAAAAATAAAACACGAATATTATGTGCTGTAGTAGTAGATGTTGATGGATTTTGGTGGTGGGAAAATGGCTGCAAATATGAAGGATAAGGTGGCGGTATTGGTGATTATAAGGTGATAGTGTTAGTTGACAGTTGTGGTGTTGTTGGTGATGATTGATGATCTGTGGTGGTGATGGTTATGGTAGAGATGGTGGTTTATGGTGTCGGGTCTGTGGTGGTTCTCACACGAGAGTAGAAGAAATGGAAATGGTGAAGTGTGTGATTGTTGCTCGACAACTAAAGAGGGAAACAAAGTGGCTAGTGGTGATTTGGAATGGTGTGCATCTGTTTAACTCGTAGTGCACATGTATTTACATACATAGAATTAGATAGATAGGCAATTAAAATAGATAGGATAGCTAGTTTAGACAGCTAATAGAAAGCATAAAGTAAGGTACAATAAAAGCTGATAAAGACTCAAAACAGATTTTGTAATCTACCTGGTGGATCGAATTTCACAATGGTGAAAGAATAAAGTTTGACAAAGTTTTGTATCTAATTAATCGCTTATTTTTCTGCCTTTATGAATTTTGTATTTATTTAATATTGAGCTTGTGTAATATTGATATTGATAATAAATATAAACATATTAACTATATTAGTAATACCAATTAATAATAATACTGTTGTTATAATTAAAGATGCTAATAATAATATTAATTTATAATAATTCTAATAATTCTTAATGATAATACTATCTAATAATACAAATGATATAAAAGATTTAATAAGTTACATGTATTTTATTTTCATATTAGAATAACGATATTAATAATACTGATATTGATTTTAATATTAGTATTAATAATAAAAGTAATAATAATATTATACAAATATATTTTCAACTTGTAATTTCATTTTATATATTACCCTTTTATATTATCGACTATGTGATACTTATATCATAATTGAATTTTAATATCTATATATTTTTATATATTCCAATATACACATAATATTTACAACAATGGTTCGTGAATCGTCGGGAATAGTCAAAGGTCAAAGGAATATATTAAAACAGTTTAAAAATTTTGAGACTCAACATTACAGACTTTGCTTATCGTGTCGAAACCATATAAAGATTAAGTTTAAATTTGGTCGAAAATTCCCGAGTCGTCACAAGTTTGGGACCAAAACACTAGTTTATAGTGATTTGGGGGTATTGGGTCTTGTTTGACCTAGTTGGTATTTTGGGTGCAATTTGGGTCGAAGTTGCACTTGTGGGTTTCAGGTCAAGCTACTAGTGTTCATAGCTTGACTTTGTGTGATTTATGCTAGGTAACTTACTTTTGGAGCAATCTTGAAGTCCTAGCTTAGGTTTTGACTCATCTAATTGTTCAAGGTGAGTGAAGTATTTATATGTGCATGTATATAATTTGTTTACTTGCGGGTTTAGTGGCGAGTACTATCTAATTATGAAGGATTTTACTCTTTGTTGGCCACTTGATGCATTATGGTGAGTGATGTCTCTAATGATGACTCGCTCTTTGTTGGTCACATTGTGCTTGGGGGAAAGTGGTGAGTGCGATTACATTGACGTCCACTCTTTGTTGGCCACTTGTGTGGATGCGGGAAGTGTTACCAATTGAGACCACACTTTTCATTGATCACATTTGGGTGTACATGGTGGTGCCATCTGGGAGGCGCCTTTGTTGGCCATGTACACAGGTTGTTGGTGCTATTCATTTGATGAGTAGCACTTTTGGGAATGGTTAACCGTTTGGATATTTGTATGATGTATTCGGTAGTATAGCGTGTTGTATTTTTGTTTATGAAATTAACATGCTAGTTTATGCTCGGTTGTGTATGCTTGCTTAAGTGATGCTATCTTGTATTCGGTTATGTGTAGGTGGCGCAAGTAAGTAAGTTATATATGTATGCATATAAGTATTGCACTCACTAATCATTGTAGCTTACTCCTTCGTTGTTTACCTTTTTTTTAGATTGTGGGGCACCGAAGGACAAGGGTAAGAGTTTGGCTTAGCTTACATGTGGTGGATTCTTGGAAGGCACTTTTGGTAAAGGTCCCGACGGTCATGCTCAATAGGGGTTATTTTGGTTTAAAAAATTTAGTTAAACTTATGAGTCGTGTTGTTGCAAATAACGTTATGTTGTGGTTTGTAAAACTTGAACATGGAACGAGTGTATTTTGGGTCCCTTGAACTTGTACTTAGGTTCTTTGAATGTGAAATTGTGTTTGGGTGTTTGAGTTGGATCGACACTTAGTCAAAATTTCAAAACTGCGTCACCCAGGTACAGGAGCGCCGCTCCTGTGGCAAAAGCGCCGCTCCTGGGCAGTTTTTGGTTGTCTTTTTGGTCAGTGGGTAGAAGCGTCGCTTTTGGTGATAAAATCGCCGCTCATGAGTTCCAAAAGCGCCACACCTGTTTCCCCAATATATATATATATATATATATATATATATATATATATATATATATATATATATATATATATATATATATATTGGTTTTAAATTAAATGGGTTGGAGTCATTTCAAGTGGTAACAGAGCATGACCTATGAGAACTAGGTTGCCTTGGGATGGGAGCCTAGACTTAGGTTGAATGGATGTTTTATGCATGACTTATCGGGTTACGGGACCACGGAATGGGTGCAGACACTTTAGTGATTGTGTCTGATTGTTTATGTGTTTCCGATTAACATCAAGTGAGATGGTTGTTGTATTAAAGAGTTTGATAGGATGTGCAAATGTATTAATGATTGGCCACCATTAGTACGGTTGCACGTCGTGTCAAATGAATGAAGTACAACGAACGTCTAGCAAGGTGGGATTGTTAAGTGTTTGGGCATATCTTTTAACGTGTTCTAATCTACTTTAATTTATAGAATGAGGACGCGAAGTGGTGTGGATCATGAGGGTCCGAGTCATGAGAATGCAACATGAAGACCATCTTACGGCCAAGATTGAGGCCGCGCTTGAGAGTTATTCCGTGATGTTTATCGGGAAGGTTAAAGAGGTTCTAGAGGGACAAATAATCGATCTCCTATGAGATCAAGTAAGTGAGGTGGTGAGGGAAGAGTTTGATAAGAGGTTTCCAAAACCTCAAGTTGAAAAAGGTGTTGATGAGGGACCGCTTAATGTGGGGGTTCTCTAGAATGGTGGGTTTAGCTACAAGGACTTTAAGTTCACTAAACCGCCTCTATTCGAGGGGAGTCTTGACCCTCTAAAAAGTACACGGTGGATATCGGACATGGAAGGTTGTTTCCGGGTATGCGAATGTCCACCTAATAAGAAGACAAGGCTTGCTACGAGCCTAATGAGGGGTGCGGCGAAGACTTGGTTAGATGATAAGATTCTTACGATGGGTGAGGAGATGTTTATTAATCTGTCTTGGGATGATTTCAAGACTGGGTTTTTCAAGGAGTATCGCACTCAAGATGATCTCACCCGAATTCGGAAGGAGTTGCAAAACTTGCGTCAAGGATTTATGGACCTGATGTGTGGCGAGGTGTATACGAAATAGTTATATTTTTATTGCGAAATACTATTAAATACGATACAATTTTACACAAGTTATTTATTTTTTTATAGAATGGATATACCTAAACCTTGCTACAACACTTATAGTCAGTGTACCTAATCGTACAGTAGTGCAGTTTTTAGTAAGTCCGGTTCATTCCACAGGGAGCTAGCCAAGTTTAACTCTATATTTTTTAAAACTAAATTTGTATATATATATATATATATATATATATATATATATATATATATATATATATATATATATATATATATATATATATATATATATATATATATATATATAAGTAGTATTATTATTATAAAAGGGGGTTTTTACCGTTTAATGACCGGTTTGTCGATTTTAAAACTTTAGTCGCAGTTAAAACCTAATGTAAAATATTAAAAATAAATATAACTTAATTTAAAGCGTAAAGTAAATGACAATAATTAAAATGCGATAAATAAAATTGCGATAATTAAAAAGTACGATAATTAAAAGAGCAATAAATAAAATAACAGTAAATAAAAGTGCGACGAGATATAAAATAAAGGAATTATGCTTATTTAAACTTCCGTAATCATGATGTTCGACGTGTTGATTTTAGTTTATTACCATGGGTTAATTGTCCTTTGTCCTGGATTATTCGATATGTCCATACGGTTTTGTCCATAATAGTCCATCAGTCATAAATATAAAGTGCGAGGATCTTCGTCAAATTATCCTTATACCCGAAGTCAAATATTCCAACTAAATGGGGATTCGAACTGTAACAAGGTCTTAATACTTTGTTTAATGAATACACCAGGTTATCGACTGCGTGTAATCCAAGGTTTTATTACTTTGTTAACAATTACACCAATTACCCTTGTATGTAGTTCACCCCTGTTTCAACAAGTCTATTGATTATTAATCCATCCCCGTGTTCGGTCAAATGAATAATTATTGGTATTTATAGATATCCCGCCCACCGTACCCAGTCAAGCGTATGTGGTTATATATAAATACGTCAAATTATAAGTCTATATATTAAATTAACGAGGTATCATTTAGTTAATATAAAGCCCATTAATAGCCCATAGTCTAATTTCCACAAGTGTCGTTCTTTTATCCAAACCCCAATTATGGTACAAAGCCCAATAACCCCGTCTTTAATATTTAGCCCAACATCACGATTACTTCGGCTTAAATAAGCATAATAATAACTTAGCTACGAGACATTAATTTAAAAAGGTTGAACATAACTTACAATGATTAATAATAGCGTAGCGTTACACGGACAGAATTTCGACTTACACACTTACAACATTCGCTAACATAACCTTATTATTATTAATCTTAAATTAAAATTAAAATTATAAATATATATATATATATATATATATATATATATATATATATATATATATATATATATATATATATATATATATATATATATCTGTGAGAGAGAGATTGAATTAGGATGGATAAAATTCGGCCAAAACTCGCGAAATTTATAGACCTGGCCAAACTTTTGGGGCCATTCGACATCATGGATTTTCTTCCTCCAGGCCATGCGATCGCATGGCCGTCATTTCCTGGTCACATTGATTTTTAAACGTGGGCTGCTCGTATATATTTAATATATAATATAATATATATAATTTTATATAATTATATATATATTATATTATATTCTTGTACTCCGTTGACTTGTAATTCTAGGCCCGTTGCGTCGCGCATTGAAAGTTGGTTCATGTCCCGGTTCCAGATTTTAGAACGTCCTTGCGTACTATTTAATATCTTGTACTTTGCGTTTCGTGGCTCGTACTCTTGTAACTTTTAGACGTTTCTCATCAATAATTTGAACCACTTTGATTGTACTTTGAACTTTTTAGCTTTTTGGTCGTTTGCGTCTTCAAATCTTCGATTCTGTTTTTTGTCTTCACCTTTTATTATTTAAACGAATATCACTTGTAAATAGAACAATTGCAACTAAAAGCTTGTCTTTCTTAAGGGATAATGCTATGAAATATATGTTCATTTTTAGCATTATCAAATATTCCCACACTTGAGCGTTGCTTGTCCCCAAGCAATATAGAACTTGAATATAACTTTACTAGAATCACTTCTTTATTCTTCACACTTTGTACATCAGTGATTTTAATACGGCGGTATGAACAATGATAGTAACGTTGTGGTTTACAGTCTCATATGACTATAAAAATTTAGATCCTTTCGGAAATTGGATCTTTATGAAAACATTTGATCTTTTGAAAATTCAATCTAGCTTTTATCCTGGATAAGTTTTCCAGAATAACCCTTCACCGGTGTTTGCAAATTATTTTTGTGGGTTTCGTGGGTTTCAGATTTGAAAATTTTAGCTCAAAACTTGAGGTTTTGTGTCACCCACTTGCTAACCTTGTATTGGGAAAGCAACACGTCCAGTATACTTGCTCCGTATATTATCTTTCAGTAAACTACCGTTCGGTTGTAAAGGAAAGCGTTGAACAAGCAACTGTTAAGGCAATGTCCCGTGATATGCTTTTGATTATGGTCTATATCGTGTCGGATGCAATTACTATCCTTTGTTGGAGCAATAGTAAAGATCACCCTATAGTTTTTTAGTCTGGCACAAGGTCCTATCTTCGACCATGCTATGCAACCACAGTTCTTACGGTTGACACCCAATTTGATTCAGGTGACCTAATGAATTCCAGGTGAATTCCTAGGATTTTACGTTCAATGGTAATGGACGTATTGAAAATGGGTTTTTCAGAAAACAAATCGGTTTGTAATTTGATCAAAATATTTTCTAGTTCAAGCTCGATTTTAGATATCATCGAATTCCATGAGTTTGTAATTCTCAATCTTTAAGGTCAATCCCAAGGATTGAGTAATATCAGTTTTAAAAGCTGATTTTTGATCTTTAAGGAGATTATCCTTTCTGGGGATCTGATTCATTAGTCTTATAAGCTAATTTGCACAGTGCCCCCCATTGTACGAGACAGATCCTCTCATGGTTAGGATAATTCTGACCACTTGGCGACCCTGTTTGATGCTGAGGTCCGTGGATTTCCAGCTGATTTTCGAGAAAACTTTTCAAGGTTTTTCGTGGACTCTACAACTGGTCTGGACGACAACTTCCTAACCTAAATTAAGAAGCGCGTGTCTTTTTCTTGAAAGACTTTACTTCCTTTTAAATTTCATTTATATTACAATAAACTGGGTAAAACTGATTAATATTGTCCAAAACAAAAGTATCTTTAATTATTTGAACAAAAATATGTGATATATGTTTTAAATAACTTGGTAAATTTTTCCCACACTTGGCTTTTATTTTCATTTCTTTTCCTTTTTATTTTCCTCTATTCCATTTTAAATGAATTCTAACATTTTGGATTGTTTCTCAATTTATGTCCTTTCCGAGGTAACAATAATTTCGGTGTTAACACCTAGTTTTATCGTTCATAAATATGTATAAACATGATTTTGAGTTCATTTAGTTGAAAATTTTAAATTTTTTTACTAGAATTGGGTAGTCAGTATATAAGACTAGGGCTGTTCTTTATTATCAGAGAGCATTAGATTCTAATACAACTACTGCGTTACTAGTATTTTTAATGGTAACCAAGTTTATAAATTTAAAAATTTTAAAAATCTGAAAGAATTTAACCCCTTCCCACACTTAAGATCTTGCAATGCCCTCATTTGCAAGAAATCAGTAACAATTTAAATTATTGAGGGTGATTAGCGTAGAAAAATGATTAAATTTTACCAAAGTTTCCAAACATATTGGATTTGTTTTTTTTTTGGTTTTTTATTTTTTTTAATCTTTAACTTATAAAACAAATAATTAATTAATAATTAAAAATTTTGTTTCTTTTTAGGATGAGGGCATTTCGGATCGTTGTTCTAGTCCGTCTCTCGACAAAATTTTAAAATTTGTCACTTTTTAAGCATTGTTTTAAAAGCAAAGATTTTTGGGTTTTTTTTTAATGTTTTTGGCATACTTTAATTCAATAAGATTAAAAATAATAATAATAAAATTTCTCGTCCCTCCCTTGGGTAAAGCAATTTCGGTTCAACGACCTAGTCTTCAACTCACGATGAATTTTCAAAAATCACATTCTTAACTTAATGAAATAAAGTACATTTTTGTTTTTAAATTCACACCAGACTTAAATTTAAAATGCATAAAAATAAAAATTCATATAAATATCATTAATATTTTTATACATTAATTTTACAAACTTATATTAAAAATATTAATTTTTAAAATGCTTAAAACTTAAATATATTGATTTTAAAAATTTACATTAATAATTTAATATTTATATATTAATTTTAAAAACAAGGTAAAAATTAAAATTAAAAATCTTTTTGGTCTTTTATCCCACTTTAATTAATCAAATATTATCAAAAATATACGCCCCTCTTTTCGGTAAAGTAATTTCGGTTCCATAACCTAGTTTTACTCCTGACGAATTTTTGAAATATTTTGGGTTGATTAATTAAAGATATTTATACCTTAAGAATAAACGGTAAATTTCGCAGTGATGTAATAAATTTTTGTATGATATCAATAATTTCGGTTTTGCATACCTAATTTTATTGAATACCAATTTAATACTTTATAGCGAACGATTCAGCGTTTATTATCAAAAGGTTAAAAGCAATAAATAAAAACAAATAAAAACTGTACATACTTACCTGTGAGATAGAATTCTCAGAAACCTGCTTTAGCTGACTCATAGGAGAGTCGTGTGATTTGGTTTTCCATAGCTACATAAGCGTAACCTTGATTCTTCAATATCTTTTCTTCTAAACATATGAACGGTCCTTCTGTACATAGAGTAACAAATTCGGTATTTGAATATGTTTGATTGTTCGAACATTTACCTTCATGTGACCATTTCCCGCATTTATGACATCTTTCAAGGTGTCGTGCTCTTCTTTTTGTTGCGGATTTTGATTTTCCTTTACCAAAATGTATCTTATGATGATCTTTCCTGAGTTCTTTCCTTACTTCGTCCATTTTTCCTCTTATGAAGGATACTACTTCACTCGGGAGTGTTTCATTATTACATTTAGTAATCATAGTGTGTAGTAGTAGACCATGGTTCAGATCAAAGGATTCTTCATCTCGTAAAACCTAAAAAAATAAAAATTCAGAATGGAGGGAGAAGACTAGTTCTTTAGGGTCTGCTAGGGAAAGACATTTCGGATTCCATTTTCGAGAACTACACGAAAACAGAAAATCTAACTCTAACAGAAATATATATTATCCTTAAAAAGACTTGATTCTCCTCACACTTAGTTAGCTGTGGTGTTGAAATTGTGATTAACTTCGTTTTCAATTGGACTATCAACAACTTGTATATCTCTGACTTTTGCTTCAAGCCAATTGTTGATTTCTTCTGTAACTTTCACAAATTCAACTAACATTGCCTTTTCTTTAGGCGACAAATTAGATACTAATCGGTTACATAACTTAAAGTTCCCCTTAATCCTAGCATCTTGAATCTGTTTATAAAGTTTCTTCGTTGAACTGTTAAAAACGGGTTCATCTAATTTCGTATCAACAACAGGGTTCTTTGTTATTGGTTCATCATTAGGTGTTTCTTCATCTTCCCCACACTTAGGCATTTTTATTGGTTCAACAGTTTTGGTTGGTGGAGATCTAAACTTTTGGTTCACAAAGGTAACCGATTTGTCACCATCCCTAAGTGTCATTCTACCTTCTCTTACATTAATGAATGCTTTGGTGGTTGCTAAAAATGGGCGACCTAAAATTAGAGGAATATCAAGGTCTTCCTCTATATTAATAACTATAAAGTTTGCAACAAAGGTCAAACTTCCCACTTTAACAAATAAATTATTTGTTATTCCAACCGGGTGTTTAATGGTTTGATCAAATAATTGAACACCTATTTTGGTTGGTCTTAATTTACCCACACCTAATCTTTTGTATAAGGAAAGAGGCATAACATTTGCACTTGCTCCTAAATCTGCGAGTCCATTATACATAGCACCATCATTAAGCAAGCAAGAAATGATAAATTCACCTGGGTCTCCTACTTTAGTAAGTAGAGTTGGTTTGTTAACCTTTTCCAAGTGATCTTTTCTTGGTTTTTTCACTTCTACTTGAACTTTTTGTTCACATTTTTCTTCGTTTCTTGGAATGGGAGGTTTGTATAGGAATTCTTCTTCATCACTCCAATTTCAAGCTTCCCCGTCTTCCAATTTTGGTTTTTCATATGTTGTTGATAACATATTTATGTTTTCATTCTGAGGGTTTTCTTGGGTTGTGAAATTATGATTGACTTCATTGTCAACTTCCATCGGACCATGTATGTATGTTTAACTCTGTGACCATTAACTTTAAATTCAATCCCATTTGAATTTATTAATTCTATTGTTCCGTATGGGAAAACTCTTTTGATTATGAATGGTCCAGACCATCTAGATTTCAATTTTCCAGGAAATAGCTTGAATCGTGAATTGAAAAGAAGAACTCTGTCTCCTTCTTTAAATTCTTTTGAACTTCTGATTCTTCTATCATGCCATTTCTTCGTTCTTTCCTTATAGATTAACGAATTTTCATATGCTTCATGTATTAGTTCTTCTAATTCATTTAGTTGACTTAACCGTAGACGTCCAGCTTCATGTAAATCAAGATTACATGTTTCCAAAGTCCAAAATGCTTTGTGCTCAATTTCTACTGGAAGTTGACATGCTTTTCCGTAAACGAGTTTAAAAGGTGTGGTGCCAATTGGAGTTTTGTAGGCTGTTCTAAAAGCCCAGAGTGCATCCTTCAATTTCATGGACCATTTCTTCGGATTTGATCCTACGGTTTTCTCTAGAATACGTTTTAAAGCTCGGTTGGTATTTTCAACTTGTCCACTTGTTTGTGGATGATAAGCGGTTGAGATTTTATGAGTTACTCCATATCTTTTGAGAACTTTCTCAAGTTGATTGTTACAAAAATGAGTACCCCGATCACTTATTAAAGCTTTCGGTGTTCCGAACCTAGCAAAAAGACGTTTTAAAAAGTTGACTACAACTCGTGCATCGTTAGTTGGGAGAGCTTGTGCTTCCGCCCATTTAGATACATAATCAATGGCAACGAGAATGTAGAGATTATTATGAGATTTTGGAAATGGACCCATAAAGTCAATACCCCAAATGTCAAATACTTCACATACTTGAATGACATTTTATGGCATTTCATCACGTTGACTTATTTTTCCAGCCCTTTGACAAGCATCACATGATTTACAAAGAAGGTGTGCGTCTTTGAAAATTGTAGGCCAATAGAATCCAGCGTCATAGACTTTCCTTGCTGTAAGTTGAGGCCCATAATGCCCTCCTGTTGGTCCTGTGTGACAATGGTTTAAGATTTGACTAGCTTCATCCCCGAATACACATCGGCGTATTATTCTATCGGGACAACTTTTAAACAAATGTGGATCTTCCCAGAAATAGTGTTTTATATCACTAAAGAATTTCTTTCATTTTTGGTACGACCACCCTTTTTCAAGGAATCCACATACTAAATAGTTTGCATAGTCTGCAAACCATGGAATTTCATTATAATCTATTCTTAATAGATATTCATCAGGAAAGTTATCTTGTATGGCCGATTCATTTAGTACTTCTAATTCAGGATTTTCAAGATGAGAAAGATGATCAGCAGCGAGATTTTCTGCTCCCTTTTTGTCTCAGATTTCAATATCAAACTCTTGTAAGAGTAAGATCCAACGGATTAATCGTGGTTTAGCATCTTGTTTCGAAAATAGTTATCTAAGGGCAGAATGGTCAGTATAGACGACCGTTTTAGCTAGAACGAGATATGAATGAAATTTGTCAAAAGCAAAGACAATAGCAAGGAGTTCTTTTTCAACAGTTGTGTAATCCGTTTGTGCTCCTTATAACGTCTTACTAGCATAATAAATAGGTTGAAATCGGTTTTCAATCCTTTGTCCTAAAATGGCTCCCATTGCAAAATCACTTGCATCGCACATGAGTTCAAACGGTAGATTCCAATTTGGAGTTATCATGATCGGCGCATTAGTGAGTTTTTCTTTAAGAAGATTAAAAGATTTGATGCATTCATCTGAAAAGATGAATGGAGCATCCTTTTCAAGGAGTTTATTCATAGGAGTGGCAATTTTGGAAAAATCTTTTATGAAACGTCGGTAAAAACCGGCATGCCCTAGAAAACTCCTAACTCCTCTAACATTAATGGGATGTGGAAGTTTAGCAATTACATCTACTTTAGCTCTATCCACTTCAATTCCTTCCTTTGAAATTTTATGACCAAGAACGGTGCCTTCTTTAACCATGAAATGGCATTTCTCCCAATTAAGTACTAGATTTGATTGTTCGCATCTAATAAGCATTCGTTCAAGATTGACTAGACATGATTCAAAAGTATCACCGAAAACTGAAAAGTCATCCATGAAAACTTCCATGCATTCTTCTATCATGTCGTGAAAAATCGCCATCATGCACTTTTGAAAGGTTGCAGGAACGTTGCAAAGTCCAAATGGCATGCTTTTATAAGCAAAAGTACCATAAGGGCACGTGAATGTAGTTTTCTCTTGGTCCTCGGGTGCTATTGGAATTTGAAAATATCCGAAAAAACTGTCAAGAAAATAATAGTAACTATTCCCAGCTAATCTTTCCAACATTTGATCAATGAAAGGTAAGGGAAAGTGATCTTTTCTGGTGGCGTCATTTAATTTTCTATAATCAATACAAACACGCCATCCTGTTACAGTCCTAGTAGGAATAAGCTCATTTTTCTCATTTGTGATGACAGTCATGCCACCTTTCTTAGGTACGCATTGAACTGGGCTTACCCATGGACTATCAGAAATTGGATAAATAAAACCTGCATCTAGCAGTTTAATAATTTCTTTCTTAACAACATCTTGCATATTAGGATTTAGTCTTCGTTGGCGTTGCACATACGTTTTATGACCTTCTTCCATAAGGATTTTATGTGTGCAATACGAAGGACTTATGCCTTTAATGTCATGAATCTTCCATGCAATAGCTGGTTTATGAGCTTTTAGCACAGAAATGAGTTGAGATTTTTCATTTTCAGTAAGAGAAGATGATATTATTACAGGTAATTCAGATTCACCATGTAAATAAGCGTATTCCAAATGGTTTGAAAGTGGCTTTAACTCTAATTTCGGTGGTTCTTCTATTGATGATTTATATTGATATCTGTCTTCCTCTTTTAGCATTTGAATTTCTTCTGTTGTTGGTTCATATCCATTAGCCATAAGTGTAGCTAACATTTTAGCTTCATTAATTGGTTCAGTTCCTTCTCCTAAAGAACATTCTCCTGTTCCTTGTAATTCTGGAAATTCTTCTAACAATTATGCATGTGAA
Source organism: Rutidosis leptorrhynchoides (assembly GCF_046630445.1). Taxonomy (NCBI): domain Eukaryota; kingdom Viridiplantae; phylum Streptophyta; class Magnoliopsida; order Asterales; family Asteraceae; genus Rutidosis; species Rutidosis leptorrhynchoides. The sequence continues at coordinate 389,429,220 of NC_092335.1, read as the reverse complement.
TCTATAGTTTGAATATAATAACATGTATCATCTACAGATTGCGGTTGTTGCATGGCTCTATCAACAGAAAAGGTAACACTCTCGTCCTCTATACTTATTGTCAGTTTCTTACCAAACACGTCTATTATTGCTTTAGACGTGTTTAAGAATGGTCTTCCTAATATGAGAGGAACTCGAGAATCTTCTTCCATGTCCAGAATAACAAAATCTACTGGAAATACTAAAGTACCAACTTTAACTAGCATGTTCTCCATTATCCCTCTAGGATATTTTATTGATCAATCGGCTAGTTGTATGCTTATTCGTGTTGGTTTCAATTCTCCAAGGTCTAGTTTAGCGTATAATGAATACGACATTAAATTTATACTAGCACCTAAATCTGCCAATGCTTCTATTGAACTTAGACTACCCAGAAAACATGGAATTGTGAAACTTCCTGGATCAGAGAGTTTTTCTGGTATCTTATTCAACAACACTGCAGAACAATTAGCATTCATGGTTACAGCCAAAAGTTCTTCCATTTTCTTTCTATTTGTGATTAGATCTTTCAGAAATTTAGCATATCTAGGCATTCTTGAAATCACATCAATGAAAGGAAGATTTACATTTATTTGTTTAAATATATTCAAGAATTTGGATTGCTCGGCTTCAAGTCTTTCTTTTCTCATTTTACTCGGGTAAGGGAGTGGTGGTTGGTATGGTTTAACATAAAGTTTAGCCTTAACTGTGTTATCTTCATTAACCTTTTCAACTACCGGTTCTTTTTCCTTTTCTTGCTCAGACTGTGGTTCTTGTGTAGTAGGAATAGAGTCATCAGAAATTACAGGTATTTCAGGCGGTTTAAGTGTAATACCACTTCTTGTGGTAATAGCTTTAGCTGTTTCATTCCGGGGGTTAGCATTTGTATCGCTAGGTAGACTTTTCGGTTTTCTTTCACCTATTAACCTTGCTAGGTTACTCACTTCTTGTTCCAGATTTTGGATAGAAGCTTGTTAATTTCTAAATGCTTGAGCATTTTGTTCATTGGTTTGTTTCTGAGATGTGAAAAATTGAGTTTGAGATTCAACTAGCTTCGACATCATATCTTCTAAATTTGGCTTTTGATCATCGGTTTGTGGTGGTTTATTTGGAAAAATAGGTCTTTGCTGATTGTAAGTATTGTTGGATACTTGTTGATTACTAGGACCTTGTTGGTTGTTGTATGGAACATTTCAGTTATAATTCTGATTTTGATTGTAGATTGGTCTTGGCAGTTGATAATTATTCTGATAATTATTTCCAGGCCTTTGGTTCATGTATGAAACATTCTCTCTTTGTTCCATTGTTTGTTCAATACTGAGACAATCTTTTGTCAAATGTGGTCCTCCACACTGCTCACAACTAATTCGTATTGAGTGAATATCCTTAGTCATCTTTTCCATTCGTCTCTCGACAGTATCTATCTTTGTAGAAATAGAATCAAAGTCATGGCTAGAATCGGCTCTAGCCGCTTTAGATGATCTAACAATATCTTTTTCTTGGTGCCACTCATGTGAGTGGGAAGCAGTGTTATCAATAATTTTGTAAGCTTCAGTTGTGGTTTTCTTCATAATGGAACCACCAGCTGCTATATCTATGTCTTTTCTTGTAGTGATGTCGCATCCTTGGTAGAATATTTGTACTATTTGATAAGTATCTAAACCATGTTGCGGACATCCTCTCAATAACTTTCTAAATCTTGTCCACGCCTCATATAGAGTTTCATTTGGCTTTTGCGTGAACGTAACAATTTCTCCTTGAATTCTCACGGCTTTAGATGCCGGAAAGAATTGTTTAAGAAAATTTTCAACTAAAACGTCCCATGTATCAATCGCCCCTTCAGGTAACGATTCTAACCAATCTTTGGCTTCTCCCTTTAAAGTCCAGGGAAATAACATGAGATATATCTGTTCATCCTCCACTTCTCTGATTTTGAATAGAGTACATATCCTATTAAAGGTTCGAAGATGTTCGTTTGGATCTTCCTTCGGCGCACCACTAAATTGGAATTGATTAGTTACCATGTGTAGGATTTGTCCTTTGATTTCATAATCTGGCGCATTAATGTCTGGTTGAGTAATTGCATGACCTTGGCCAGTGCGTTTAGCTCTCATTCGGTCTTCCATACTTAGAGGTTTCAGAATCTCCATTATTGAATTTGTTGAATCTGAATCACTAAGGGATTCTGATTTAATGGTTTCTTCCTTGACAATCTCTGGATGAGTGATTTGTGGTTCAGGAGGAATGATTAGTGGTTCAGGATCTCTGAATTGTCCCTGAATATCCTCCGAATTCTCAATTGTGAGGTCGGGTTCAAAAAATGGATTATCGAAAATCTGAACTGGAGTACTTGGTCGACTAGATGACGATTCTAAAGAAAAATCAACGGCGACAATGTTGGCTAGATGTCTTGATCGAGTTACAGGTGGTGAACGTTTTGCTCGGTGCATTAACAGAATATCCTATTAGTTATAAAAATAAAAATTATATAAGTTATCAAATTAATAGACTTTTCTGATTTTGCCCACGTTTCGAATAGCCAATAGATGCAGCAGGTAGCCAGGACCCTTTAAATCGGAAGCCCACAACTCGCCACTAACAAATCCAACTATTACTACGAACCAGAAAATTTTGGATGTCTATCAATTTAACCACTTAAAATAATTTTTCGTCGAAGTTTAAAGAAATTTTAGAGAAGAAATAGAAAATTCTATGTCCTAAAAACTAGAGCGTCGAGAAATAAGAAGGAAAAAGAGTGCGTCGAAAAATGTCGAAAAACAAAAGGTCGAAAAATAAACGTCGAAAAATAAGAAAATTGCAGTGTCGAAACTTAAAAGTCTAAAAACTAAAAATTAAAATTTACGTCTAAAGGTATTAAAGCTTAAAAGGATTTCTATATCCAAAAAGGCGATAACTTAAAAAGTACCAAAATTTTAAATACTAAAGCAATAAGCGACGTCGTAAAATTCTAAAGCGCCTAAGTCTTAATCTAAAGAAAAAACACTTAAGGGATTTTACGACAAAGCCTAAAAATTCTAGAAATATAACATACTACGGCAAAATACTAAGTTACGAACTAATTACGAACAAAAAATTACAAATTACGAATTAAACTATTAAAAAGATACAAATATAAAAATAAAACTTAAAGTTATAAAAGTACAAATTTTTTTTTATAAAAATATTATTTTTATATTATTATTTTATAAAAGTATTAATTTTATAATTAATTAAAACTAATTAAACTTAAAAATACAAAAAATAAATAAACTAAAACTAATTAATATAATATTTAACCCGAATTAGGGTTTAATAATAATAATAATTAATAATACACCGTAATTAATGCAGTACCAGGTCAAACCTGGCGTGTCAGAAGGGACCATGCGGTCGCATGGGTTTCAAGGCTTGGGTTCATGCGATCGCATGAGATCGGATACCAGGCCAGAAAGTTGGGTTGCTACAGTGATTGGCCCGATTACTTTTTACTATTATTTTTTTTATATTTTTGTAAAATATTTATATAAATTAAATAAAACTTATATTTAAAAACTAAAATAGAAATAAAAATACTTATTAATTTTATATATTTTGAACAACTCTTAAAAATATATATATATTTTGTTTTTCTTTTTATATTTTTGTATTTTTAATATTTAAAACGTATTTTTACAAAAAGAAATTAGAACATAATAAAAATCTTTTTTTATATATATATAGCGTTTCGCTTCAGGCTTTTACGAAGTCCCCGGCAACGGCGCCAAAAATACTTGATGTGTGGCGAGGTATATACGAAATAGTTATATTTTTATTGCGAAATACTATTAAATACGATACAATTTTACACAAGTTATTTATTTATTTATAGAATGGATATACCTAAACCTTGCTACAACACTTATAGGCAGTGTACTTAATCGTACAGTAGTGTAGTTTTTAGTAAGTCCGGTTCGTTCCACAGGGAGCTAGGCAAGTTTAACGCTATATTTTGTAAAACTAAATTTGCATATATATATATATATATATATATATATATATATATATATATATATATATATATATATATATATATATATATATATATATATATATATATATATATTTATAAGTAGTATTATTATTATAAAAGGGGGTTTTTACCGTTTAATGACCGATTTATCGATTTTAAAACTTTAGTCGCAGTTAAAACCTAATGTAAAATATTAAAAATAAATATAACTTAATTTAAAGCGTAAAGTAAATGACAATAATTAAAATGCGATAAATAAAATTGCGATAATTTAAAAGTACGATAATTAAAAGTGCAATAAATAAAATGACAGTAAATAAAAGTGCGACGAGATATAAAATAAAGGAATTATGCTTATTTAAACTTCCGTAATCATGATGTTCGACGTGTTGATTTTAGTTTATTACCATGGGTTAATTGTCCTTTGTCCTGGATTATTCGATATGTCCATACGGTTTTGTCCATAATAGTCCATCAGTCATAAATATAAAGTGCGAGGATCTTCGTCAAATTATCCTTATACCCGAAGTCAAATATTCCAACTAATTGGGGATTCGAACTGTAACAAGGTCTTAATACTTTGTTTAATGAATACACCAGGTTATCGACTGCGTGTAATCCAAGGTTTTATTACTTTGTTAACAATTACACCAATTACCCTTGTATGTAATTCACCCCTGTTTCAACAAGTCTATTGATTATTAATCCATCCCCGTATCCGGTCAAATGAATAATTATTGGTATTTATAGATATCCTGCCCACCGCACCCAGTCAAGCATATGTTGTTATATATAAATACGTCAAATTATAAGTCTATATATTAAATTAACGAGGTATCATTTAGTTAATATAAAGCCCATTAATAGCCCATAGTCTAATTTCCACAAGTGTCGTTCTTTTATCCAAACCCCAATTATGGTACAAAGCCCAATAACTCCGTCTTTAATATTTAGCCCAACATCACGATTACTTCGGCTTAAATAAGCATAATAATAACTTAGCTACAAGACATTAATTTAAAAAGGTTGAACATAACTTACAGTGATTAATAATAGCGTAGCGTTACACGGACAGAATTTCGACTTACACACTTACAACATTCGCTAACATAACCTTATTATTATTAATCTAAAATTAAAATTAAAATTATAAATATATATATATATCTGTGAGAGAGAGATTGAATTAGGATGGATAAAATTCGGCCAAAACTCGCAAAATTTATAGACCTGGCCAAACTTTTGGGGCCATTCGACCGCATGGATTTTCTTCCTCCAGGCCATGCGATCGCATGGCCGTCATTTCCTGGTCACATTGATTTTTAAACGTGGGCTGCTCGTATATATTTAATATATAATATAATATATATAATTTTATATAATTTTATATATATATTATATTATATTCTTGTACTCCGTTGACTTGTAATTTTAGGCCCGTTGCGTCGCGCGTTGAAAGTTGGTTCATGTCCCGATTTCGAATTTTCGAACGTCCATGCGTATTATTTAATATCTTGTACTTTGCGTTTCGTGGCTCGTACTCTTGTAACTTTTAGACGTTTCTCATCAATAATTTGAACCACTTTGATTGTACTTTGTACTTTTTAGCTTTTTGGTCGTTTGCGTCTTCAAATCGTGGAATCTGTCTTTTGTCTTCACCTTTTATTATTTAAACGAATATCACTTGTAAATAGAACAATTGCAACTAAAATCTTGTCTTTCTTGAGGGATAATGCTATGAAATATATGTTCGTTTTTAGCATTATCAAATATTCCCACACTTGAGCGTTGCTTGTCCTCAAGCAATATAGAACTTGAATATAACTTTACTAAAATCACTTCTTTATTCTTCACACTTTGTACATCAGTGATTTTAATACGGCAGTATGAACAATGATAGTAACGTTGTGGTTTACAGTCTCACATGACTATAAAAATTTAGATCCTTTCGGAAATTGGATCTTTATGAAAACATTTGATCTTTTGAAAATTCAATCTAGCTTTTACCCTGGATTAGTTTTCCAGAAATAACCCTTCACCGGTGTTTGCAAATTATTTTTGTGGGTTTCGTGGGTTTCAGATTTGAAAATTTTAGCTCAAAACTTGAGGTTTTGTGTCACCCACTTGCTAACCTTGTATTGGGAAAGCAACACGTCCAGTATACTTGCTCCGTATATTACCTTTCAGTAAACTACCGTCCGGTTGTAAAGGAAAGCGTTGAACAAGCAACTGTTAAGGCAATGTCCCGTGATATGCTTTTGATTATGGTCTATATCGTGTCGGATGCAATTACTATCCTTTGTAGGAGCAATAGTAAAGATCACCCTATATTTTTTCGGTCTGGCACAAGGTCCTGTCTTCGACCATGCTATACAACCACCGTTATTACAGTTGACACCCGATTTGATTCAGGTGACCTAATGAATTCCAGGTGAATTCCTAGGATTTTACGTTCAATGGTAATGGACGTATTGAAAATGGGTTTTTCAGAAAACAAATCGGTTTGTAATTTGATCAAAATATTTTCTCGTTCAAGCTCGAGTTTAGATATCATCGAATTCCATGAGTTTATAATTCTCAATCTTTAAGGTCAATCCCAAGGATTGAGTAATATCAGTTTTAAAAGCTGATGTTTGATCTTTAAGGAGATTATCCTTTCTGGGGATCTGATTCATTAGTCTTATAAGCTAATTTGCACGGTGCCCCTATTGTATGAGACAGATCCTCTCATGGTTAGGATAAGTCTGACCACTTGGTGACCCTGTTTGATGCTGAGGTCCGTGGATTTCCAGCTGATTTTCGAGAAAACTTTTCAAGGTTTTTCGTAGACTCTACAACTTGTCTGGACGACAACTTCCTGACCTAAATCAAGGTTTCGTGGCTCGTACTCTTGTAACTTTTAGACGTTTCTCATCAATAATTTGAACCACTTTGATTGTACTTTGTACATTTTAGCTTTTTGGTAGTTTGCATCTTCAAATCGTCGAATCTGTCTTTTGTCTTCACCTTTTATTATTTAAACGAATATCACTTGTAAATAGAACAATTGCAACTAAAAGCTTGTCTTTCTTAAGGGATAATGCTATGAAATATATGTTCGTTTTTAGCATTATCAGGACCTAAACACTTTTAAGGCTACGTTTCTTTCTAAGGTGCGGTTTTGTCCCAAATACATAGGGAACGACCGTATGTTGATGGAGGACTTTCATAAGGTGTTGAATGACGACGTTTGGGCAAAGATTAGTCTTGTTCATGTTAAGACCTTTGCCGAGTTGTTTGATGTGGCGAAAGGATTTGAACCCGATGATCCAAAAGTTAATGAGGTTGCTACTATTAAGAGAAAGTTTGAGGCAAGCAGTGCCTCAAGTAAGAAGGCTAAGAGTGGGGCCGAAAGTGTGGGTAATGTGAAGAAGGGAGATTCCAGGGGTCATGTCCCTAATTGCTATGCTTGTGGACAAAAAGGTCATATGTCCCGGGATTGCCCAAATCCATCTTCTAAGAGCAAGATCACTTGTTTTAATTACCACCAAAAGGGTCACCGAAAGTCTAAGTGTCCCGACTTAATGACGGGTAATAAGAGCTATGATAACACCAAACGTTTAGAGAAGGCGACGGAGCCCGTGAGGGTCCGAAACTTCATGATGACAACCGATGATGCTAGGAAGTCCAACAAAGTGGTTTCAGGTACTTTCTTGGTTAACTCCAAACCCGCGAGCGTAGTCACTAAGCATATAAACTTCGTTCGTGCATGCTGAAGCACAGCGGTTATTGTAAGCTATACCTCTGCTAAGTAAGGCCATGGAACCTGGTCAGTGTTGATTAGTACACTGCACCATAACGCGGTCTCAAGCATTGCACCCCGCTTGAGGGATTCTTAGTTAATTAAGGAATTGTTTGTTTAAACACATAAAGGATTGGACCGTTAGGATAATCGAACATGTTCATGGAAGTTAACCTGACTTGGCCATGGTGTTCTTTATGGTTGAACTCTTTTTACGGGCCTAACTACCTTTTAAAACCAATCATTAACGAAAGGATTGAAACACATCACGTCTCTCGGATATGGTAAACCCTGTATTCTATTATGCTTAAGAAAGTTTAGACCTTTGTGGAATGTTAATACGTCACCCAACCGAGTCACTCAATTGGATGAGCCGTCTGAACGTGTATGCCTGTAGTCAGACTGCACGGGCGTCGGGGGTAAGGGACGTTGCTGTCTATTCAGAATCTTCAAGCCTATCACATTACCAGTGACATGTCTTATGACAGGGGCATTTAGGACCAGTGTAATGAATACAAGGCCTCTGCCTATTCATGAGCCAGCATTCCATAATCTCGGCAGAATAACTGATGAAATCATAGTATGCACTTGTTTTAACCTTATATGAATTACGAATTTTATTGCATTTACTTATTCTATCTTATAAACTAGAAAAACTCAAAATTAGGTAACCACTACTCCTTCATAACTATCTTAAGCTTTAAATATAGGTTCGATTCTACTGATATCTTAAAAATACGACTCTAGGTCATACTTTCTTTACTCATAATAAAGAGTAGTAAGATTTAGGCCCCGCTAAATATAAATTTAAAACAGTACCTTCTTCTTGGTAGCTGATTTCTGACGTGTTGCGACCTAATGACACTGCACGAATAAAACCGTCCGTTTCGGCCATATCAAGGGGAAGCTAGTTTTTGGCACCGCTGCCGGGGAACTGGTATCAGATAATAACTGCTTTCTATCAAACTTATGCACAAGCATTTAGTGGTGTCTAAGAAAGACAATTATACACAGACTTGGTTGTTGGATTTTCCGAACAGTCTCCAATTATATTGGGACCAAAAGGATCCTGCCTCTCCGTAGTCGGCCTGGCCACTTGGTTTGTTGAATAGTTCGTGTGAAGCTCTGTTATCGAAATACCAGGGAATCAATAGTCAGAACCAAAAACATATTCAACCTTAGGATAGTTAGCTTATCTTAGACTAAATTAGATTACTACCTTAGATTAAGATTACCTTAGATTACATTAGAATTACCAAGATTACCTTAGAAATTTAGTTCATCTGCTTAAATTAAAAAACGAAAAGGCATACCTAGTGTATGACCCAAACCCGATCTAGACCAGGGCCGTTGTTATTCGTACCTGATCCAGATGCAATAATCTCTAAAGCACGCAAGGAAGCACAAATCAGATCTCAAATGGCGTTACGCGTTACTTTAGCAGAAAATACCAAACCCTCGATTGAAGGTCGAGGAGGACCAATTAGATTTCCAGAGATTCAAGGACACTCGTTCGAGTTAAAACATCACATCATCCAGCTCATCCAAAATTGCTGTCAGTTTCATGGATTACCGAATGACGATCCTAATTCTCACCTTAATAAATTTATATCTCTTTCGAACTCCTACAAACAGCCAAGGATCGGACAAGATATAGTCCGGATATACTTGTTTCCCTATTCTCCCACCCATCATGCTCAAACATGGTTCGAAGGACTGGAAAAACATTCCATCACGTCATGGACGGAGATGGCTACTAAATTTTTAACCAAATATTTCCCTCCTTCTAAAAAAACCAAACTAAAGAATGACATCATTAACTTCAAACAAAGTTATGATGAATCTCTTTACACTGCATGGGAGCGATTCAAAACCCTGCTGAAGAAGTGCCCTAATCACCTGCTAGAACGGTCAGCTCAAATCTGTACCTTCTACAATGGTCTTACGGTAAATCATAGGAGGACGATCAATGCAGCAGCTCAAGGAAATCTGATGAACCAAACCGCAGACGAAACATGGGAATTGCTCGAGAACATGACAATGCATCATCATGACTGGAACAGTGGTGAAACAGATTCATCATCTGCCCCACTCTCTGCACTTAACAATCAAACGAAGGCCATCAAATCCCTCATGCATAAGATGGAATCTCTCGCTAAACAACTTGGAGAATTGAAGACGCAGCCACAACAGGTCAACCAGGCTCAGGCTTGTGTTAATTGTACCAACCCGCAACCCACTGAAGAATATCAAAGTGAGTACGAAAACCCTGACGGTTCTGTCTGTTACGTTCAATACCCAGCTCGTTAACCAAATTCCGGATTCAATCAACAACCTAGGGTTAATCAATTTCAACGAAGCAACCAGCCTTTTCACTATCGCTACCCACTTATCCAGTTCAACAATCTCAATTGTCCTACGATCAACCACTTCCACTCACTGGTCCACCAGTCGAGGAAAATTCCCCTACCGCCCAGATTACAAAAGTAACCAACCCCACTCTCGGAGCTAATGATCAATTGACTCAGTTCATTCAAGGACAACACCTAAATCAGAGAACTGCATCTAGACAAGACCAGACGGAGATACTAATGAGAAATCAATTGGCTCTGCTCAAAAGTCTAGAGACGCAGCTCGGACAATTATCACAAAGCCTTGAAACCCCACCACAGGGAAGGTTACCCAGTAATACTATCCAAAATTCCCACATAGAGGAAGCTAAGAAAATGGATTCCGTAATCCCAGAGGAAGAACCACGGAGAAGGTCAGCTAGGCTAAAGAACAAATCAACATATACTCAGAAGCTGACCCCTGCAACTCCAGTTCATATACCCTATCCTGGAAGGCTACAGGAGGAACCATCCAAGCTTGATTCCTTCAAACTAGATGGAAGATTCCTAGACACCATGTCCAAAGTTCTCAACCAGAAGAGATATATCCGAAGGCTTCTTTCTACAAAGGAGAGGATACCAGATTCTAACAAAATTCCACTGAGTGAAGAATGCGCAACATTACTCAGAAACTCTCTACCGCCAAAGCTAGGAGACACATGCCGATTCATTTTCCCGTGTTCGATCTGCCAATCTGGAACCATTCATGTGCTAGCAGATTTAGGAGCAAGTATCAACCTAATCCCCTACTCTCTCTACAAGAGAATAGAGTTAGGAGACTTTTCACCAACTAAAATGACAATCCAACTTACCGATCACACAATTCGATATCCTAAGGGCATAGTTGAGAACGTCTTGGTGAAAGCCGACAAATTCTTGTATCCTACAGATTTCGTAGTAATGGACATTAAGGAAGACCTACACACACCAGTAGTGTTAGGAAGACCTTTCATGAATACGGCTAGGACTGTCATTGATGTGTACAATCAAACCTTGATCTTGCGATCACATGGGGAGAGCGTTACCTTCAAAATTGACCAACCTACTGATCTCTCTGGACAGGCAGAGATGTTTGTTATCTCCACCAGATGGATCACTTCCGATGACGAGTCTTCACCACTAGCCAATGATGTCGAAATGGGTGTCGAATCACAGTCTGCAGACGACCCAGAAATGGAAGAAGAGGATCCCATCGGAGAAATAGATGAATAGGAGGAATCTGAAGAGGAAGAAGAAATGGAAGACGTAAAAGAAACTGCGACAATGTGACGACCCGTCCTAATCCATTAGGACGAATACAATAACATATGATTACATTGCGAGGTATTTGACCTCTAAATGATACATTTTACAAACATTGCATTCATTTTTTAAAAGACAAACTTTCATTACATCGAAAGTTAACAGGCATGCATACCATTTCATATTATATCAACTATCAATGACTTAATAATAATCTTGTTGAACTCAACGACTCGAATGCAATGTCTTTTGAAATATGTCATGAATGACTCCAAGTAATATCTTTAAAATGAGCAAATGCACAGCGGAAGATTTCCTTAATACCTGAGAATAAACATGCTTTAAAGTGTCAACCAAAAGGTTGGTGAGTTCATTAGTTTATCTTAATCAATCATTTCCAATAATATAATAGACCACAAGATACTCATATTTTGAAAACAATCTGTGCAGGTCTGCTCACTGCTGTAAAAATCATTCATATGAAGAACACCGGATAATGCAAAACAATCTCACCAACGGTAGCTAATGCATCGTGCAATGCAAAAATTTCTCACCGATGGTAGCTAATGCAACCAAGATGCAAAACAATCTCACCAACGGTAGCTAATGCATCATGCAATGCAAAACTTTCTCACCGATGGTAGCTAATGTAATCTTTATAGAAATCGAACCATTTATCAAGATGCAAAACAATCTCACAAACGGTAGCTAATGCATCGTGCAATGCAAAAATTTCTCACCGATGGTAGCTAATGCAATCTTTATAGAAATCGAACCATTTCGGTAGCTAATGCATCGTGCAATGCAAAAATTTCTCACCGATGGTATCTAATGCAATCTTTATAGAAATCGAACCATTTCGGTAGCTATTGCATCGTGCAATGCAAAAATTTCTCACCGATGGTATCTAATGCAATCTTTATAGAAATCGAACCATTTCGGAGCCACTGATTCCAAATAATTCTATCATAGAATGTAGTTTTTAGTATTTGTGTCTATTTTGTCCAACATTTATAAAAGCAGTTCATGTATTCTTAGTTCAAAATATATCTCAAAAGCATTTAATAAAACAGTTATAAAAACAGCGCATGTATTCTTAGTCCTAAAAATATAAAGAGTAAAAGGGAGTCAAATGAACTCACAATACTGTATTTCGTAGTAATTATGCATATGATGGCAATGAACAAGTGCAAGGTTGGCTTCGGATTCACGAACCTATATTAAGTATATACATATATATATATATTTATATGTTGGTCAATATCTGTCTAACAATTTAGGTCAGGTCATAGTGTATCACAATCCTAATGCTCGAGATTATCATGCAAAGGTCAACAAAAGTCAATTTGACCCAAAGCGACTTCCAAAACCTATACATGTTTATATATAACATAAATATAGTAGTTTTATATATTTAAATATATTTATTAGATTTTATTAAAGTTAATAATACAAGTCATTTATAAATAAAAATTTATATTAAAATTTATATTAAAACTTACATGTGATAAAAATATACTTTTATATATATTAAGTAATATAATCTATAAAGTTCATTTAATATCATAAAAATATAGTAGTATGTATCATTAATGTAATTTTATTTCGTGTGGTAAGAAAATATCTTTGTATCACATATTTATTTGATAAAATAATATGGATAATAATAATAATGAGTAAAAGTTGTATTATTTTATAATAATAATAATAATTATTATTATTCTAATAATAATAATAATAATAATAATAATAATAATAATAATAATAATAATAATATTTACTAATGATGATGATAATTCTATACATGCTAATTTTAATAATAACTATACTTTTTATTAATAATCTTAATAATAATAAAAATAATAATTCTATTCAAAATGATAATTTTTAATAATAATAATACTAAAATGATAATAATAATTATATTTTATAATAATAATGATATTTCTATTAAAATTGATAATTTTAATAAAATGATAGTTCTAATATTAACAATACTTCTTAATAATAATAATGATAAAAATAATGAAAACAATATTTTTATTTAAATCAACACCTTACAATATTTTTAATTTCAACATGATACCTTAATCGATTTGTTTAATAGCTTTTAGTCCTCTTTTATATCGCATTCATAATAATGATAATAATAGTAATCATAATAATTAGATGATACTAATATTAATTTTAATGATAATGAAAGTAATAATAATAAATACTATAATAATATTAATGATAATAATAATAATAATAATAATAATAATAATAATAATAATAATAATAATAGTAATAATAATAATAATAATGTTAATAATAATCTTAATGATAATAACGATAGTAATAATAATAACAGTAATAATTTTTAATGATAACATTTATACTAGTAATGATAATGATAATAATAATAATTATTATTATTAGATAATAATAGTAACGACGATAGTAATAATAATCATTTTAACAATAATAATACTAAAATCAATAATAATTCAGTTGACCATATCTTTTAATCCGTTCATCGAAATCACACGGTTCCTAAATGAAAAGTTATTAATTTTTCGTCAGCTTTTCAACGACATGCATATCATATACCTTATCTCAGTAGCATATGTATCAAATTCGTGATTTATCCTAAACTATCTAACGACAAAACTAAGCATACAAGCATGCATAAACATATATACTCGAGCACTAGTCAGGAATATACTATTAATATATAAAAGATAAGATATGAATGCTCACGTATCAATATTGAGATTCAATATTGCAGGAAAGTTCGTAGATGCAACGGAGATGATAAACACTAGATTGACCTCCCAAGCTATACCCACGAACATTACCCATAACCTCCACAGCTATAACCCCTAATTTCCTTAGCTTTAACTTACTCGAAAAACCATTTTTAAATCACTTGGACAGCACTTCGTCGTAATATTTTATGTATAATACTAATAATAATAATATTAATACTAATACTAATAATCATAATAATAATAATAATAATAATAATAATAATAATAATAATAATAATAATAATAATAATAATAAATAAATAAATAAAGAAATAAATAAATAAATAAATTAAATAAATATTACGGAGTATAGAGAGATCAGAGAGAGAGAGACTCGAGAGATATATAATGAAACTGGAACCGGTGAAATCGAACGAATTTAAATATGTTACCACCACCTAACCCCCATGCGATCGCATGGGGATTAAGTGCCTAAAACATGCGTTCGCATGAACCCATAAGACAGCTCACATTCGATTAAATTTGGCTGCCGACACTTTTTTAATTATTATTATATATAAATTAATATTTAATCTATATAATTAATTATATATTATATTATATTTACGTGTATAGTTAACTTGTAAATTTAGTTCCAATAACTTGTACGTTGACACTTGACTTACGTCTCGATTTCAGTTTCTCGAACGTATTTTCGTACGCTTAGAAAACTAGCACATTACGTTTCACGACGTGTACCTTTATTAATAACTAGACTTAATCATCGATAACTTATATCGTTCGAAGTGTAACATAATCATTCAAATGTTTTGGTCATTTGCTTCTATAAACCGACTTCTCGTTGTTTACTAAAATACCTTTAATAATATATATAAAATCTTTATTATAAGAAAATAATATAATCAAAATGTTTTACATTTATATATTTCATTACGTTATGAAGTATATATATTAACATTCGAAAATATATTTAATATTATTTAAAATCTTTATTACAGTAAATAAATATAACATTTTAATATATTATTATTTAAGAACATATACATTTTTATATCTTATATATATTTGAAATATTTTAATAATATAATATCAAACTAATTATATTAAAACTCAATTGATTTAAAGATTGAAATAGAAATCATTATTTCATAAAACGTTTTTAAGAAAGTAAAATCATATGTATCTCATAACGAGTTTTAAGTTTTTATCTTACAGTTTAATCGTGAATTGGAAAGTAAAGTCTAATTGGTAATCCAAGGTATGAAATCATTTTAAAGTAAACGTTGATTTACTTAACCTGCCACTATCCGTTCTCTAAACTATCTACATTCACCAACCTTCACTTTCACATTAAATAATATGAGAGTTAAATAGTTACCTTAACAAAATAATGAGGAATCTATGGTAAAACATGAATTGGAAATCAAACAGAGATCTCCACTAACCCTTGTCTAGTTCCCGTTAATTGACACTTTTGTTCGTACATGTAAATCACTTTACCAATTATTCCGAATACCGTTAAAAAGGAAATGTTTCCTAAATCAAAGTGGACCTCTCAACAGAGACTCATAATCATACAATGTATCTGATAAATCAATCATTTGATATTATCTTCTAATTCCATCGATAATCATATTGAAACAAATACGTTCATGTAAAGTATTATACGTTTAATACTTTTTTAATATTGTCAAGTTATAATATATATACATATATATATATATATACAATCATATCCATTTATATAATGGTTCGTGAATCGTCAGAGTTTGGTCGAGGTTAAATGAATGTATGAACATAGTATAAAATTTTTGAGATTCAACATTACAGACTTTGCTTATCGTGTCGGAAACATATAAAGATCAAGTTTAAATTTGGTCGAAAATTTCCGGGTTATCACAATACCTACCCGTTAAAGAAATTTCGTCCCAAAATTTGATTAGGATGGTCATGGTTGACATTAAATATGTTTTCATGACGCCTACAAGCTGAAAATTAGAATTTTATCATCATCGAGTAATATAGACAAAACAATTTGATTTTGTGAAGAGTACGAGTGAAGCTATCACAAAAGAGTGTAATTTGTAAATGTAGATTCGTCATATCTTTTGACGTAGATATGATTGACTTCTAGAGTTCAAGGGATTTGAAGAAAATCTTTGTAATAAGATTTGATTCTTCCATAATTAAGGAAATTTGGATCCGCTTTGATTAAATGCGATAATCTATTTTGATTGCTCTGTCGGATATTTTACTATATATCCACCCCCTTCGTTTCCTTATTTCCATAACTCACACCTTCTATTCTTTCTCCTCAATTCATACTTTAAAGTACTCATCAATATGCTCCATCCAGTTCCGATTCTTGATATACTCCTTACTTTCATATTTGTCATTCTTCTCTTCCATCTACCGCCGGAAGAATCTATTCACTTCTACTATACTCTTGGTTTTATAGTATTTTTAGTTCTCCTGTATCTTTATATTGCTATATGCATCGATATATATGGTTTATAATTTCTGGGTTGTTGTTGGGCTTTATATTTTCCCTTATATTTCAAAGTCCCTGCTTATGTCTTCTATAATCATTGTCATCCACAGTTAATGCTCTCTCCTATTTGCTGCGATTTATACTCCAATTTCTATTTCGGAGCTTCATTCTTTTATTTTCTCTTCTTGCCATTAAGCACCGTATGTAATGGTCCAGAATTTGTAGATATGAATTTTGGAATGAACTTAGTTAACGTTCTAAGAAAAAAATTGTAATGGCACGATCTTGATTTGTCAAATTACCAGAATACCTCGAAAAAGGCCGAATCATCAAGAAAAATATTTTCTTGATATGTTTAGAGTTTAAGTAGAATTCAAGAGTCGTGTAACATGGCACATGATGACGTTATGATCTGTGAATCATCACATTCCATTTAGAAACTCAGCATGACTTACTGTAATATAATCACGTTGATCAAGTGTCATTATATTATATTAAATCATGCTTCAGTTCCCAACACTACTTCAAAAACATTCATATTTTAAACCCGAAGGTTTCAGAATTTAGAAACTAAAATAGTTTCTTTTATGATGTAATGCAGATAGCGCGAAGAGATAAATTATTTCAGATAGTTTTGAAAATATCTTCAGAAACATCGAAGATATTTATAATGAAAGATATGATGATATCTTATAATATTTAAGATAAGAGGATGATGAAGAATATTATCCGCAAGGGTTTAGAGTAAGGAGTAAGGTATTTGCTAAGGATTTCAGCAGACACTGAATCATTTGGATTCTTTGAAGGTAGATTTCGTCCTTGTGATTTGTCCACGGCCTCCTTCATGGTTTGCTCAATCCATTTTCCAGTACCAAACCTTCTCTTTTTATGAGCTTTACCAACCCACCATTCTTTATCATCAAACTTTCGACTGTTACGGTTGTCTACAGTTTCTGCTGCTTCATTAAGCTTTTCTAAAATTTCAGAGAACTAATTCGTAGATTGGGGTATTTTTCAGAAACTTCACATTCGAAGTATATAAGTCCTGGAGATAGACGTTATATGTATATATATAACTGTTGGCGTAGAATTGTTGCGAAATTTGAGAATAGTGATTCAAGCTTTTTGGTATAACAATTATGGTTACATGATGCAGATGAGTAGATGATAGGGTTTCAATGAGTACGTATAATGATTTTTCAGAGAGACTTACACCAAAGGGTAACAAAGTTACTGGTACATCTGCTGATAATGTCGTGGAATATAAAAGGTTCTCCGGTAACAAAAAGGGTAATCGTATATATCAGGATTATAATAAGGCTACTCCGGATGAAAAATCGAGGTTGACTTGCTGGACATGTGACAGAATTTGCTACTTTGAAAAGGAATCACAAAGTTATTTTTGCTAATAAATGCCAAAGGTTCTAGCGCGAGTACGTGTTAAACTATAACTTTGGTTTCGAGAGTTTTTCCGGTGCATGACTGTGGGTAACATGTGGTTAGATCATCATCTCGATTGTTCATTGTTTGAAGTGTCTTCAAGAATTTTGAGGGGTTTGAACACAGATTGTAATCGTTAATATACATATGATGTTCTAGGATTTTGAATGATACAAATATTTTTCTGGGTTCTGTGAATAGAAATGACGTTTTAGCACAGTTTTGAAGTCAAAGTATAGCTTTGAAAGATGTAAGAATCTAAGAGTGATGTCTTCTGTTAAATCTTGACTTGGATTTTGATTTGTCAAAATCAGAATACGTAATCAAATTTGGATGAGAATGGTTGTTTTAATTTCTATAAACGAATGTATATTATTGTGAAAATAGTGAGTATAGTTGGTGATTGCTGAATCAGATTCGAAGAATGTAACATATTAATTTGTGAATTTATATATATCTCTCGGGTATTACCTACTCGTTAAAAAAAATTTAAAATTAATATTTTGTACAAAATTATTTTGTTACAGTCTTTATGAAAATATATATGTGTATATTTTCTTTAGATGTAACATAGATTTAATGAGTTAATATTAAATTAAACTCATTTGATTTACAGTTGAAACTAGAATTGAATAATCCCTAAAACTTTAGAAATTACATAACTTTTACGGAGTATTTCTTCAATGAAATTGAAATTATGAATCAATACTTCGTTATTTATTGATGCATGATGTTGGTGTTCGTGGAATTCTTGTGAACTTCACAAGGTACGAATGATGTTATCTGAAAAGTTTCGAGTACATCGATGATGAAAGTGTAAAATCAAACATATATTTGAATAATACACTTGATTTATTATGAAATGGAATTCATTGAATTGAAACAGAGATTGTAGTTAATGATGATTAAGTCGCTGACGAAGGATGTACATCATAGCATATTAGTAATATGAATTAACCGAGTAGTTAAGATTCACACATAATAGCTTAGTACGGAAAGATTTATTATGGTTTAAAAATTTATATATATAAGATATACATATAAATTCTTCAGTGAAAATGAGTTAATACTTCATAACTCGTTATTTCGATATACCTATTGGTGATTGTGTTGTCGATATCGTTGGTGGTTATGTAATTGATGGAGCTTGTAGTGTTACAGGTGTTGCTGGTGTTGGGAATACTGACGGTGATGTAGTGACCCGAACTTTTCCATGATTATTTCATGATTATATATTAAATGAAAACTATATTTGCTTGATTAAATGTTTCCAACATATTAAGCAATCAAACTTGTTAAGACTTGATTATTTGAAATGAGTTTCATGTAGACAATTGACCACCCAAGTTGACTGGCGATTCACGAACGTTAAAACTTGTAAAAACGACATGATGATATATATATATGGACATATATATGGTTAACATGAGATTATGATAAGTAAGTATCTCACTAAGTATATTAACAATGTGTGATATACATAAAAAATGAGAATATTGAATTATGAAGCTCGAAACGATATACATAACGATTATCGTTATAACAACGTCTTACTAAATACATATGTATTGTATTAAGATATTGATATACTATATTTAACATGATAAAATGATAATTAAGTATATCATTGAGTGTATTAACAATGAACTATACAAGTAAGATGAGACTAATAATTTAAGGATTTCGAAACAATATACATATGTAACGATTATCATTGTAATAGTATTTTAACATATATATGATGTTAAGATATATTCATACACCATGTTATCATGTTAACATGACAATTTAACATCTCATCTCATTTAAGTATAATAACAATGAATTAATTACATTTAACAAGATCGTTAACTTAAAGGTTTCAAAACAACAATTACTTGTAACGACTAACGATGACTTAACGACTCAGTTAAAATGTATATACATGTAGTGTATTTAGATGTATTAGTACACTTTTTAAAGACTTCAAGACACATATCAAAGTACTTCTACTTAACAAAAATGCTTACGATTACATCCTCATTCATTTTCATCAACAATTCTACTCGTATGCACCCGTATTCGTACTCGTACAATACACAGCTTCTAGATGTATTTACTATTGGTATATACACTTCAATGATTAGCTTTTAGTAGCTCTTGTGAGTCACCTAAACATGTGGGAACCATCATTTGGCAACTAGCATGAAATATCTCACAAAATTACAAAAAATATTATAAATCATTCATGAATTATTTACAAGAAAACAAACTTACACATCCTTTATATCTAATCCATATACCAACGACCAAAAACACCTACAAACACTTTCATTCTTCAATTTCCTTCATCTAATTGATCTCTCTCAAGTTCTATCTTCAAGTTCTAAGTGTTCTCTATAAATTCTATAAGTTCTAGTTTCATAAAATCAAGAATACTTTCAAGTTTACAAGTCTACTTCCAAGCTTTCTAATCCATTTCAAGTAATCATCTAAGATCAAGAAACCTCTGTTATTTACAGTAGGTTATCATTCTAATTCAAGGTAATATTCATATTCAAACTTTTATTCGATTTCTATAACTATAAACTATCTTAATTCGAGTAAAAATCTTACTTGAACTTGTTTTTGTGTCATGATTCTACTTCAAGAACTTTCAAGCCATCCAAGATCCTTTGAAGATAGATCAATTTTTGTCACTTCCAGTAGGTTTACCTACTAAACTTAAGGTAGTAATGATGTTCATAACATCATTCGATTCATATATATAACTATCTTATTCAAAGATTTAAACTTGTAATCACTAGAACATAGTTTAGTTAATTCTAAACTTATTCGCAAACAAAGTTAATTCTTCTAACTTTACTTTTAAAATCAACTAAACACATGTTCTATATCTATGTGATATGCTAACTTAATGATTTAAAACCTGGAAACACGAAGAACACTGTAAAACCGGACATACGCCGTCGTAGTGAAACCGGGGGCTGTTTTGGGTTAGATAATTAAAAACTATGATAAACTTTGATTTAAAAGTTAATCTTATGGGAAAATGATTTTTCTTATGAACATGAAAGTATATCCAAAAATCATGGTTAAACTCAAAGTGAAAGTATGTTTTTCAAAATGGTCATCATGACGTCGTTCTTTCGACTAAAATGACCCCCTCTTACAAAATTGACTTGTAACCTGTATTTCCGACTATAAACTTATACTTTTTCTGTTTAGTTTCATAAATTTCATTTCATTATGAAACCATAGCAACTTGAATCACTCAAAACGGATTTAAAACGAAGAAGTTATGGGTAAAACAAAATTGGATAATTTTTCTTGTTGTAGCTACGTGAAATTTGTAACAAATCTATACTAACCATAACTTAACTAACTTATATTGTATTATACATGTACTCTAACATATTATGTAACCTTGATAGACCATAGACACGTATGCAATATTTTGACATATCATATTGACATCATCTATATATATTATTTGGAACAACCATAGACACTCTATATGCGGTAATGATTGAGTTAGCTATACAGGGTTGAGGTTGATTCCAAAATAATATATATACTTTGAGTTGTGATTGAGTCTGAGACTTGTATGCACTGGGTCGTGGATTGATTCGAGATAATATATATTGATTTATTTCTGTACTACTAACTGTGGACAATTATTTGTGGACTACAAACGTTGGACTATCAACTTAACAAACTTAAATCGTTAAAACATAATAAAATATGGTATAATTATATTTCGATCATACTTTGATATATATATATATATATATATATATACATATACATATACATATTTGTTATATGTTCGTGAATCGACCAGTGGCCAAGTGTTATTTTCCGACGAAATGATAATCTGTGAAAGTGAGTTATAGTCCCATTTTTACTATCTAATATTTTGGGATGAGAATACATGCAGTTTTGTAAATGTTTTACAAAATAGACACAAGTACTTGAAATTACATTCTATGTTGGATTATGAATACCGAATATCACCCTTTTAGCTTGGTAACCTAAGAATTAGGGAACATACACCCTAATTGACGCGAATCCTAAAGGTAGAGCCACGGGCACTAACTCCCCCCATGCTGAAAAATGGTATGCTTTAGTACTTCGAGTTATTAATACAGATGGATTTCTGTTTTGGGGATATTCTATATGCATTTTGTTAATGTCGGTTACCAGGTGTTCAACATATGAATGGTTTTTATGCATTTCGCATGTTATTGAAAAATGGAAATGGAAATCTTGTGGTCTATTATTACGATTTGATAAATATATAGGTTAAACCTATAACTCACCAACATTTTTGTTGACTTTTAAGCATGTTTATTCTCAGGTGATTATTAAGAGCTTCCGCTATTGCATGCTAATTTAAGGACAAGAATTGGAGTCAGCATGCTTGTAATATATTGTTTAAAAACTGCATTCGGAGATTTAAATCGATGTGTAATATTGTTGTAAACCAATATGTAATATTCGTGTGTAAAATGTTATCTTTTAGATTATCATTACTTGATAATCTACGTTTTGGTTCTTGAACCTTTATTGATAAAATAAAGGTTATGGTTTGTTTTTAAATAAAACGAATGCAGTCTTTGAAAAACGTCTCATATAGAGGTCAAACGTCTCAACGAAATTAATTAATATGAAACGTTTATAATCGATATGAACGGGACATTTCAGTTGATACTGGCGGTACTGGTGATGCTAGGATACATTAGTGAGTCTGGACTTCGACCGTGTTTACTTGAAAAACGATTGCTTAACACTTTTGTTGGAAACTACATATTTTTACATGTAAATATTATGTGATATATTAATCTCTTAACCTGTTTGATATTGTGTGATAGATGTCTACCTCTAGTACAAATCCCATCGACTCACCTAATAATAATGAAGAGCCGAATGTATTTTGGGAAGATTCACAAATTCCCGAAGAGGAACCGGACGAAGAGGAACCAGAAGAAGAGGAACCCGAAGAGGAGGAACTGGAAGAGGAGGAACCGGAAGGAGAACAGGTTTCGGAAGAAGAAATATTAATAACTATAGAAAAATGGTTAAATAAAAGAAAATCCTCAACCAATGGACCAAAGTTAAAAATGGTCAATGGTGTTTCTGCCGATGAAGAAAAATATTGGGAAAATTACCAATTTTCCGATGAATCGGATCCCGACGAGGATTCCGATGATGTTATAGAAATTACTCCGGCTCAATTTAATAAGGCAAAAGAAAATAATAAAGGAAAAGCTATCAAAATAGAAAAACTCGAGTCCAAAACAGATGAACTCTATGTTAACATGAAATATCCCGATGGGATATATCGTAAACACCCGTATTTCTTAAACTTTCACTATAACTCGGGAACATCTAAGCCACCAGGTTTTTCTAGACCATTTGTGAAAAGGACGGCTCGTATTAGAGGAGCACCATCTATCCCTAGAAAATTAGCAAAACGAAATGAGTCTGAAGAAGAAGAAACAAGTGAGTCGGAATGAAGAGTAGTAACCATGATGTGTAATATATGTATTGAAGTGTGCTTGTACTTTTTTTGTTATATGTAAAAATTTCTTGTATTGTGTGTTAATTATCTTTTATGAATCTAATCCTCGTCTATTTTACAGTAAAAAAACACACAATGGACGTTAAGGATAGACAACCAAATATTTTAGAAGACTAACCAGGGGATATGATTGATGAAATCTTGTCTAAAGTCGGTCAGAATTCATCGGCACAATTATTTATGGCGAAATTAGTTTGTAGGACATTTGAAAGACATTCCAGGCATGCCTTGGTTTATAAAAGGCTTTCCTTTAATAGATGATGTATATCACATTGGGGAGAACCTAAATTACGCCGTGTTTTCTTTAAGGCATTAAGTGCGGAAAACCCTACTGCAACTTTCCGCTACGGGTTGAGAGCCTATTTTGACTCCACATATCCCAACATAGGACTTCGTTCTTTAGAAAGAGCTTCAAACATGCAACATAAAGAAGCATGTTATGTTTACGGGTTAGTGATGTTCGCTTCTCACCAAATTGAGAAAAAGAACATCGGGTTGCAACTTCTAAATAAAACATTCTCACAAGTGACGGATTCAGTAGTTGAAGTGAGAAATAAGGTTTTTAGATTGTTACGAGGCTGTTGGGCATTATGTAACCCCCGTCCTTTTGATGACGTTACAACATGCTGCCTAGTCAATGGCCATAACGGTTATTTTCCACAAGACCAAGGATGGGAAATAGTATTAGTAAAACCCGAATGCATGACTTGCTTCTGGACCTATGAATTACGTATCTTTATTGCCTTCGCTGAACGACTTGCGTTAAACTAGAATTGTCTTCGCAATTGCCTTGTATCAAAGTTATTGTGTGCTATATGTAAAATAGCGGTATTGTACATTTGTAAATTATTGTATAAAAGTTTGAACGTGAAATTTATTGTAATCAGTTTTTCATATAGAATTGTAGTAGTTGAATTGTATGTTAGCTACTAAGTATGAACTTAACGGGTAGGTACTACCCGAATTAAAACTTATAAAATGCTAATATGAAGAAAAAAGCTTTTATAAATAAGTTCATATTATGCTACGAAATACTATTGACTACTCTTAATATTCTATATGATTAACTCAATCCTTTTGGCTATTTTTGAAGGAAATGGCACCGACGACTCGTCAGAACTTAAACATGAGTGATGAAGACTTCCGTGCTTTTCTTGCTACGAACATAGCCGCAGTGCAGGCCGCAATGCAAAATAACAACGATAACTCCGGATCTAGCAGTGGAATTAATTCCACAAGGAATCATGTAGGATGCTCCTACAAAGAATTCACTGCCTGTAAACCTTTGGAATTCGATGGAACTGAGGGTCCAATCGGATTAAAACGGTGGACCGAAAAGGTTGAATCAGTGTTTGCCATAAGTAAAAGTACTGAAGAAGACAAAGTAAAGTATGCTACGCATACCTTCACAGGTACTGCGTTAACATGGTGGAACACCTATCTCGAGCAGGTGGGGCAATATGCTGCTTACACACTACCGTGGTCAGCATTCAAGCACTTGATGAACGAGCAGTATCGTCCCAGAAACGAGGTCAATAAGCTCAAGGTAGAGCTTAGAGGATTACAAACGCAAGGTTTCGACATCACTACGTACGAACGACGATTCACAGAATTGTACCTGTTGTGTACTAGAGCGTTCGAAGATGAGGAAGAGAAGATCGACGCATTTTTAAAAGGGTTACCAAAAAGAATTCAAGAAGATGTGAGTTTGCACGAACCCACCTCCATACAAACGGCAAGTCGAATGGCTCACAAACTC
Organism: Rutidosis leptorrhynchoides; assembly: GCF_046630445.1. Taxonomy (NCBI): domain Eukaryota; kingdom Viridiplantae; phylum Streptophyta; class Magnoliopsida; order Asterales; family Asteraceae; genus Rutidosis; species Rutidosis leptorrhynchoides. The sequence continues at coordinate 389,403,774 of NC_092335.1, read as the reverse complement.
ATAAATCAGATTGAAGGAAGGATTAAAAAACAGGCGGCCGAAGAGACCAACATTCAACAAGTCAAGAGAAAGTAGGAAGAAACCAGTGACAAGGGTCACCAATACAACAATGACAACAATCAAAATCACAATCGTAACAACTATCCCAATAACCGTAACATCAACCGCAACAACAAAAATCACAACCCCAATAACAACAACAACTATAACAACCGATTCAACAACAACAACAACCACAACAACAAACATCCCAACAATAATAACAAAAGGCAGAATCCATGCCAGATGTGTGAAGGATACCATCCGACTGGGTTTTGCCCGACAACGTGTACTAAGTGTAAAAGAAGTGGTCATAGCACGACGAAGTGTAAAGTATACGGACCAGTGATTAACAAAAATAATGCAACAAATAATGTCGGGACAAATAATGCCGCCTTTATTTGTTATGGATGTGGGAAACCGGGCCACGTCAAGAGTAAATGCCCAAACTAGGGGAATACAATTGAGCAAAGTCGTGGAAGAGTCTTCAACATCAATGCGGCAGAAGCACAGGAAGACCCGCAGCTTGTTACGGGTACGTTTCTTATTGATGAAAAACCTGCTTATGTTTTATTTGATTCGGGTGCAGATAGAAGCTATATGAGTAGAGATTTTTGTGCTAAATTAAGTTGCCCAGTGACGCCTTTGGATAATAAATTTTTACTCAAATTAGCAAACGGTAAATTAATTACAGCAGATAAAATATGTCAGAACAGAGAAATTAAACTGGTTAGCGAAATGTTTAAGATTGATTTGATACCAGTAGAGTTAGGGAGTTTTGATGTGATAATTGGCCTGGACTGATTGAAAGAGGTGAATGCAGAGATCGTTTGTTACAAAAATGCGATACGTATTGTACGCGAAAAAGGAAAACCTTTAATGGTGTACGGAGAAAAGAGCAACTCGAAGTTAAATCTTATTAGTAGTTTGAAGGCGAAAAAACTAATAAGAAAAGGTTGCTATATCATTCTAGCACACATCGAGGAAGTCAAAACCGAAGAAAATAACATCAGTGATGTTCCCGTCGCAAAAGAATTTCCCGATGTATTTCCGAAAGAATTACCGGGACTACCTCCACACCGATCCGTTGAATTTCAAATAGATCTTGTACCGGGAGCTGCACCAATAGCTTGTGCTCCATACAGACTCACACCCAGCGAAATGAAGGAACTCCAGAGTCAATTACAAGAACTTTTATAGCGTGGTTTCATTCGAACAAGCACATCACCGTGGGGAGCACCTGTTTTGTTTGTCAAGAAGAAAGATGGTACATTTAGGTTGTGTATAGACTACCGAGAGTTGAACAAACTTACCATCAAGAACTGTTATCCACTACTAAGAATCAATGACTTATTTGATCAACTACAAGGCTCGTCAGTTTATTCTAAGATTGATTTACGTTCTAGGTAACATCAAATGCGGGTGAAGGAGGATGATATTCCGAAGACTGCTTTCAGAACGCGTTACGGTCATTATGAGTTTATGGTTATGCTGTTTGGGTTAACTAACGCACCAGCTGTGTTCATGGACCTCATGAACCGAGTGTGTGGACCATATCTTGACAAGTTTGTTATTGTTTTCATCGATGACATCCTTATCTACTCAAAGAATGAGCAAGAGCACGAAGAACATTTAAGAAAAGTGCTAGAATTGTTGAGGAATGAGAAAATGTACGCTAAATTTTCAAAGTGTGCATTTTGGTTGAAAGAAATTCAATTCCTCGGTCACATAGTGAGCAAAGAAGGTATTCAAGTTGATCCAGTAAAGACTGAAACCGTTGAGAAATGGGAAACCCCGAAAACTCCGTCGCAGATACGCTAAATTTTAGGATTGACTGGTTACTACAGAAGATTCATCCAAGATTTTTCAAAATAGCAAAACCCTTGACTGCACTAACGCATAAAGGGAAGAAATTTGAATGGAAGGATGAACAAGAGAAAGCGTTTCAAGTTTTGAAGAAAAAGTTAACTACGGCACCTATATTGTCATTGCCTGAAGGGAATGATGATTTTGTGATATATTGTGATGCCTCAAAGCAAGGCCTCGGTTGTGTATTAATGCAATGAATGAAGGTAATTGCCTATGCGTTCAGACAATTGAAAATTCACGAGCAAAATTATACGACTCACGATTTGGAATTGAGCGCTGTTGTTTTTGCATTAAAGACTTGGAGACATTACTTAAATGGGGTTAAAAGTATCATATATACCGACCACAAAAGTCTCCAACACATATTTGATCAGAAACAGCTGAACATGAGGCAGTATAGGTGGATTGAACTGTTGAACGATTACGATATTGAGATTCGTTACCATCCGGGGAAAGCGAATGTGGTAGCCGACGCTTTGAGTAGAAAGGACAGAGAACCTCTGCGAGTAAAAGCTATGAATATAATTATTCATACTAACCTTACTACTCAAATAAAGGAGGCGCAACAAGGAATTTTGAAAGAGGGAAATTTGAAGAATGAAATACCCAAAGGATTGGTGAAACATCTTAATATTCGGGAAGACGGAACCCGGTATAGAGCTGAAAGAATTTGGGTACCAAATTTTGGAGATGTGAGAGAATTGGTACTTAGGGAAACGCATAAAACCATATACTCAATACATCCCGGAGCGGGAAAGATGTACAAAGATCTCAAGAAATATTTTTGGTGGCCGGGTATGAAAGCCGACATTGCTACATACGTAGGAGAATGTTTGACGTGTTCTAAGGTTAAAGCTGAACATCAGAAACCATCAGGTCTATTCAACAACCCGAAATCCCGGAATGGAAATGGGAAAACATTACCATGGATTTCATTACTAAATTGCCAAGGACTGCAAGTGGTTATGATACTATCTGGGTAATTGTCGATCGTCTCACCAAATTAGCACACTTTCTGCCAATGAGAGAAGATGATAAAATGGAGAAGTTGGCGCGGTTATACTTGAAGGAAGTTGTCTCCAGACATGGAATACCAATCTCTATTATCTCTGATAGGGATGACAGATTTGTTTCAAGATTTTGGCAGACGTTACAACAAGTATTGGGGACTCGTCTAGACATGAGTACTGCCTATCATCCACAAACTGATGGGCAGAGTGAAAGGATGATATAGACACTCGAAGACATGCTACGAGCATGTGTTATTGATTTCGGAAACAGTTGGGATCGACATCTACCGTTAGCAGAATTTTCCTACAACAACAGTTACCATTCGAGTATTGAGATGGCACCGTTTGAGGCACTTTATGGTATAAAGTGCAGGTCTCCAATTTGTTGGAGTGAAGTGGGGGATAGACAGATTACGGGTCCAGAAATTCTCCAAGAAACTACAGAGAAAATCATTCAAATTCAACAATGGTTGAAAACCTCCCAAAGTCGACAAAAGAGCTACGCGGACAGTAAAAGAAAAGATATAGAATTTGAAATTGGTGACATGGTCATGCTTAAGGTATCACCTTGGAAAGGTGTTGTTCGATTTGGTAAATAGGGGAAATTGAATCCAAGGTACATTGGACCATTCAAGATTATAGATCGTGTCGGACCAGTAGCTTACCGACTTGAATTACCTCAACAAGTCGCCGGCGTACATGATACTTTTGACGTATCGAATCTAAAGAAATGCTTAGCCAAAGAAGATCTCACTATTCCTTTAGAAGAAATTCAAATCAATGAAAAACTTCAATTCATTGAAGAACCTGTCGAGATAATGGATCGTGAGGTTAAAAGACTTAAGCAAAACAAGATACCAATTGTTAAGGTTCGATGGAATGCTCGTAGATGATCCGAGTTCACCTGGGAACGTGAAGATCAGATGAAGAAGAAATACCCGCACCTATTTCCAGAAGATGCGTCAACACTTTCAACAGCTTGGAATTTAGGGAGGAAATTTATTTAACGGGTAGGTACTGTAGTGACCCGAACTTTTCCATGATTATTCCATGATTATATATTAAATGAAAATTATATTTGCATGATTAAATGTTTCTGATAATGCTAAAAACGAACATATATTTCATAGCATTATTCCTCAAGAAAGACAAGCTTTTAGTTGCAATTGTTCTATTTACAAGTGATATTCGTTTAAATAATAAAAGGTGAAGACAAAAGACAGATTCGACGAATTGAAGACGCAAACGACCAAAAAGCTCAAAAGTACAAAAGACAATCAAAAAGGTTCCAAATATTGATAAGAAACGTCTCGAAATCACAAGAGTACAAGATTCAAAACGCAAAGTACAAAATATTAAATTGTACGCGAGGACGTTCGAAAATCCGGAACCGGGACTAGAGTCAACTCTTAACGCTCGACGCAACGGACTAAAAATTACAAGTTAACTATATATATAAATATAATATAATATATAATTAATTATATTAATTATATATATATTATATATATATATTTAAAACCGTCGGCAGCAGGAAACTCCAAGGGTGTAAACTGAAAATACCTCTCCGCGACTCGCGGAGTTTGAAGGCCATTTTGCCGCGAGTCGCGGAGCCCCAAAAATCATTCCTGGCTATAAATCAACCCGAATTCTGATCAAAAATATATCATTTTTTTCTTCTCTTCATACGAAGTAATATATATATATTTATATTTATAATTTATATTTTAATTATAATTCTAATAATAAGGGTATGTTAGCGAATGTTGTAAGGGTGTAAGTCGAAATTCTGTCCGTGTAACGCTACGCTATTTTTAATCATTGTAAGTTATGTTCAACCTTTTTATATTAATGTCTCGTAGCTAAGTTATTATTATGCTTGTTTAAAACGAAGTAATCATGATGTTGGGCTAATTACTAAAATTGGGTAATTGGGCTTTGTACCATAATTGGGGTTTGGACAAAAGAACGACACTTGTGGAAACTAGACTATGGGCTATTAATGGGCTTTATATTTGTTTAACTAAATGAAAGTTTGTTAATGTTAATATAAAGATTTACAATTGGGCGTCCCTATAAATTACCATATACACTCGATCGGACACGATGGGCGGGGTATTTATTTGTACGAATAATCGTTCATTTAACCGGACACGGGAATGGATTAATAGCCACTAGAATAATTAAAACAGGGGTGAAATTACATTCAAGGGTAATTGGTGTAATTGTTAACAAAGTAGTAAAACCTTGGTTTACACGCAGTCGATAACCTGGTGTATTCATTAAACAAAGTATTAAAACCTTGTTACAATTCGAATCCCCAATTAGTTGGAATATTTATCTTCGGGTATAATAATAATTTGACAAGGACACTTGCAATTTATATTTATGACTGATGGACTGTTATGGACAAAAACCAGACGGACATATTGAATAATCCAGGACAAAGGACAATTAACCCATGGGCATAAAACTAAAATCAACACGTCAAACATCATGATTACGGAAGTTTAAATAAGCATAATTCATTTATTTTATATTTAATTTCCTTTATTTTATATTTAATTGCACTTCTAATTATCGCACTTTTATTTATTGTTATTTCATTTTATCGCACTTTTAATTATCGTACTTTTTAATTATTGCAATTTAATTTTTATCGCATTTTTATTATTCGCAATTTCATTATCGTTATTTACTTTACGCTTTAATTTAAAGTCTTGTATTTATTTTATATTTTACATTAGGTTTTAACTGCGACTAAAGTTTTAAAATCGACAAACCGGTCATTAAACGGTAAAAACCCCCCCTTTATAATAATAATATCACTTATATATATATTTGTATTTTTATAAAAGTAAACTAATATAGCGTTGAGCTTTGCTTAAAGATTTCCCTGTGGAACGAACCGGACTTACTAAAAACTACACTACTGTACGATTAGGTACACTGCCTATAAGTGTTGTAGCAAGGTTTAAGTATATCCATTCTATAAATAAATAAATATCTTGTGTAAAATTGTATCGTATTTAATAGTATTTTCTGCGTAAAATATAAGCTATTTTATATACACCTCGTTCGACATCAAGTATTTTTGGCGCCGCTGCCGGGGAACATCTTAAAAGCCGGAAGCGCAACGCTAATATATAAAAAAAAAAAAAAAAAGATTTTTATCTAATTTTATTAAAATTCGTTTTTGTAAAAATACGTTTTAATTATTGAAAAATATAAAAAGAAAAACAAAAAAATATAAGTATTTTTAGGATTTTGTTAAATATTTAAGTTTTATAAGTTTCTTTATCTTTATTTTAATTTATAAAAATATAAATTTTATTAAAAATCGTTTATTTAAACTAAAAACAGAAAAAAAGAAAATAAAAAAAAAAAAATAATAATAAAGAAAAACGCGTAAAAACAAAACCTGTCAACTGAATTCCTGAACCCCGCGAGTCGCGGGGTTTTCCTCTTTATTCACCGCAACTCGCGGAGGGCTTCTGACACACGGACAAAAACCCTAAAACCGCATTAATCACGGGTTATTATTTATTATTATTATTATTATTATTATTATTATTATTATTATTATTAGTTTTAAGTTTTATTTTTATTTAATTTATGTATTTAGTTTAAATAAGTTTAATTAAATTATAAAATTAGTAGTTTTATTAAATAAATAATATAAAAATAATATTTTTATAAAAATTGTACTTTTTACAACTTTTTGTATATTTTTATATTTTGTACCTTTTTAATCGTTGTAGCGTAACTTTTGTATTTTTAGCTCATAATTAATTTTAAACTTAGTTTTTGCTATAGTTATTTTTAATCCTAGATTTTTAGGCTTTGCCGTAGAATTCCTTAAGTGCTTTTTCTTTAGACTAAGATTTAGGTGCTTTAGAATTTTGCGACGCCTTTTTAAGTTTTAGTTTCTTTTTAAGTTATTTCCATTTGGGATTTAGTTTTTCCTGTAAGCTTTAATATTTTTAGACCTTTTACTATGTATCAATTATCATTCCAATTAGTAATTTCAATTTGCGATTATAATTTTAAGTTAGTTGTAGTAATAAGGTTAAATTAGTTAGGTATTTTTAAGTTTTTATAAGTTTCTTTTATTTTTCCGTCACCTTTTATTTTTTAACCATTTTTTTTTTCTTTTCGACCTTTTGCGACGAACTCTTTTTCTTTCTTATTTCTCGCCATTCTAGTTTTTAGGACTTAGAATTTTTTCTACTTCTTCTCTAAATTTCTTAAAATTACGAAAATTTATTTTGAGTGGTTAAATTGATAGACATAAAAATTTTCTGGTTCGTAGTAATAGTTGGATTTGTACGTGGACCGGGTTATTGGAGCCAAACAGTCCTCAATTATATTGAGACCAAACGAATCCTGCCCCTCTGCTGCATCTTTTGGCTATTCGAAACGTGGGCAAAATCAGAAAAGTCTATTGATTGGATAACTTATTATAATTTTTCTTTCCTTTTTAAAACTAATAGGATATTCTGTGAATGCACCGAGCAAGACGTTCATCACCTTTTGTACGTTCACCACCTGTAACTCGATCAAGACATCGTTTAACAAATATAACCGCCGTTGATTTTTCTTTAGAATCGTCATCCAGTCGACCAAGTACTTCAGTTCAAATTTCCGATAATCCAGTTTTTGAAACCAACCTCACAATTGAGAATCCAGAAAATATTCAGGAACGGTTCATAGATCCTGAACCATTAAACTTTCCTCCGGAACCACCAATCATTCAAACAGAGATTGTTGAGGAACGAACCATTAAATCTGAAGCATCTAGTGATACCGATTCAACAAATTCAATTATGGAGAATCTGGAACCTTTAAGTATGGAAGACCGAATGAGAGCTAAACGCACTGGCCAAGGTCACGCAATTACTCATCCAGACATTAATGCGCCAGATTATGAAATCAAAGGACAAATTCTACACATGGTGACTAATCAATGCCAATTTAGTGGTGCGCCGAAGGAAGATCCAAATGAACATCTACGTACCTTTAATAGGATCTGCACACTATTTAAAATACGAGAAGTGGAGGATGAACAGATATATCTCATGTTATTTCCCTGGACTTTAAAGGGAGAAGCCAAAGATTGGTTGGAATCGTTACCTGAAGGGGCGATCGATACATGGGACGTTTTAATTGATAAATTTCTTAAACAATTCTTTCCTGCATCTAAAGCCGTAAGACTTCAAGCAGAAATTGTTACGTTCACACAGAAGCCAAATGAAACTCTATATGAGGCGTGGACAAGATATGGAAAGTTGTTAAGAGGATGTCCGCAACATGGTTTAGACACCTGTCAAATAGTACAAATATTCTACCAAGGATGCGACATCACTACAAGAAAAGACATAGATATAGCAGCTGGTGGTTCTATTATGAAGAAAACAGAAACTGATGCTTACAAAATTATTGATAACACTGCTTCCCACTCACATGAGTGGCACCAAGAAAAAGATATCATTAGATCATCTAAAGCAGCTAGAGCCGATTCTAGCCATGACTTAGATTCCATTTCCGCAAAGATAGATGCTTTCGAGAGACGAATGGAAAAGATGACTAAAGATATTCATGCTATACGAATTAGTTGTGAGCAGTGTGGAGGACCACATTTGACAAAAGATTGTCTCAGTATTGAATTAACAATGGAACAAAGAGAGAATATTTCATACATAAACCAAAGGCCTGGAAATAATTATCAGAATAATTATCAACCGCCAAGACCGATTTACAATCAAAACCAGAATTATAACCGAAATATTCCATACAACAACCAACAAGGTCCTAGCAATCAACAAGTATCCAATAATACTTATAATCAGCAAAGACCGAATTTTCAAAACAAACCACCACAACAAACCGATGATAAAAAGCCGAATTTAGAAGATATGATGACGAAGCTAGTTGAAACTCAAACGCAGTTTTTCACATCTCAAAAACAAACAAATGAACAAAATGCTCAAGCATTTAGAAATCAACAAGCTTCTATTCAAAATCTGGAACAAGAAGTAAGTAACCTAGCAAGGTTAATAGGTGAAAGAAAACCGGGAAGTTTACCTAGTGATACAAATGCTAACCCCCGGAATGAAACAGCTAAAGCTATTACCACAAGAAGTGGTACAACACTTAAACCACCTGAAATACCTGTAACTTCTGATGAAATTACTCCTACTACACAAGAACCACAACCTGATCAAGATAAGGAAAAAGAACCGGTAGTTGAAAAGGTTAATGAAGATAACACAGTTAAGGCTAAACCTTATGTTAAACCATACCAACCACCACTTCCTTACCCGAGTAAAATGAAGAAGGAAAAACTTGAAGCCGAGCAATCCAAATTCTTGGATATGTTTAAACAGATAAATGTAAATCTTCCTTTCATTGATGTGATTTCAGGAATGCCAAGATATGCTAAATTCTTGAAAGATCTAATCACGAATAGAAAGAAAATGGAAGAACTCTCGGCTGTTACTATGAATGCTAATTGTTCAGCAGTGCTGTTGAATAAGATACCAGAAAAACTATCTGATCCAGGAAGTTTCACAATTCCATGTTTTCTGGGTAGTCTTAGTTCAATAGAAGCATTGGCAGATTTAGGTGCTAGTATAAATCTAATGCCGTATTCACTATACGCTAAACTAGACCTTGGAGAATTGAAACCAACCAGAATAAGCATACAACTAGCCGATAGATCAATAAAATATCCTAGAGGGATAATGGAGAACATGCTAGTTAAAGTTGGTACTTTAGTATTCCCAGTAGATTTTGTTGTTTTGGACATGGAAGAAGATTCTCAAGTTCCTCTCATATTAGGAAGACCATTCTTAAACACGGCTAAAGCAATGATAGACGTGTTCGGTAAGAAACTGACCCTAAGTATAGAGGATGAGAGTGTTACCTTTTCAGTTGATAGAGCAATGCAACAACCACAATCTGCAGATGATACATGTTATTATATTCAAACTATAGATGCACATGCAGAATTATTAGAAGAATTTCCAGAATTACAAGGAACAGGAGAATGTTCTTTAGGAGAAGGAAATGAACCAATTGATGAAGCTGAAATGTTAGCTACACTTATAGCTAATGGATATGAACCAACAACAGAAGAAATTCAAATGCTAAAAGAAGAAGACAGATATCGATATAAATCATCGATAGAAGAACCTCCGAAATTAGAGTTAAAGCCACTTCCAAACCATTTGGAATACGCTTATTTACATGGTGAATCTGAATTACCTGTAATAATATCGTCTTCTCTTACTGAAAATGAGAAATCACAACTCATTTCTGTGTTGAAAGCTCATAAACCAGCCATTGCATGGAAGATTCATGATATTAAAGGAATAAGTCCTTCGTATTGCACACATAAAATCCTTATGGAAGAAGGTCATAAAACGTATGTGCAACGCCAACGAAGACTAAATCCTAATATGCAAGATGTAGTTAAGAAAGAGATTATTAAACTGCTAGATGCAGGTTTGATATATCCAATCTCTGATAGTCCATGGGTAAGCCCAGTTCAATGCGTGCCTAAGAAGGGTGGCATGACTGTCATTACAAATGAGAAAAATGAGCTTATTCCTACTAGGACTGTAACAGGATGGCGTGTATGTATTGATTATAGAAAATTAAATGACGCCACCAGAAAAGATCACTTTCCCTTACCTTTCATTGATCAAATGTTGGAAAGATTAGCCGGAAATAGTTACTATTGTTTTCTTGATGGATTTTCCGGATATTTTCAAATTCCAATAGCACCCGAAGATCAAGAGAAAACCACATTCACGTGCCCTTATGGTACTTTTGCTTACAAACGCATGCCATTTGGACTTTGCAACGCCCCTGCAACCTTTCAAAGGTGTATGATGGCGATTTTTCACGACATGATAGAAGAATGTATGGAAGTATTCATGGATGACTTTTCAGTCTTCGGTGATACATTTAAATCATGTCTAGTTAATCTGGAACGAATGCTAATTAGATGCGAAAAATCAAATCTAGTACTTAATTGGGAGAAATGCCATTTCATGGTTAAAGAAGGCATCGTTCTTGGACATAAAATTTCAAAAGAAGGAATTGAAGTGGATAGAGCTAAAGTAGATGTAATTGCTAAACTTCCACATCCCACCAATGTTAGAGGAGTTAGGAGTTTTCTAGGGCATGCCGGTTTTTACCGACGTTTCATAAAAGATTTTTCTAAAATTGCCACTCCTATGAATAAACTCCTAGAAAAGGATGCTCCATTCATCTTTTCAGATGAATGTATCAAATCTTTTAATATTCTTAAAGAAAAACTCACTAATGCACCGATCATGATAACACCAAATTGGAACCTACCATTTGAACTAATGTGCGATGCAAGTGATTTTGCAATGGGAGCCGTTTTAGGACAAAGGATTGAAAAACGATTTCAACCTATATATTATGCTAGTAAGACATTACAAGGAGCACAAACGAACTATACAACTACTGAAAAAGAACTCCTTGCTATTGTCTTTGCTTTTGACAAATTTCGATCATATCTCGTTCTAGCAAAAACGGTGGTCTATACCGACCATTCTGCTCTTAGATACCTATTTTCAAAACAAGATGCTAAACCAAGATTAATCCGTTGGATCTTACTCTTACAAGAGTTTGATATTGAAATCCGAGATAAAAAAGGAGCAGAAAATCTCGCCGCTGATCATCTTTCTCGTCTTGAAAATCCCGAATTAGAAGTTTTGAATGAATCAGCCATACAAGACAACTTTCCTGATGAATATCTATTGAAGATAGATTATAAAGAAATCCCATGGTTTGCAGACTATGCAAACTACTTAGTTTGTGGATTCCTTGAAAAAGGATTATCGTACCAAAGACGAAAGAAATTCTTCAGTGATATAAAACACTATTTCTGGGAAGATCCACATCTGTTTAAAAGTTGTCCCGATGGAATAATACGCCGATGTGTATTTGGAGATGAATCTAGTAAAATTTTAAACCATTGTCACACAGGACCAACAGGAGGGCATTATGGGCCTCAACTAACAGCAAGAAAAGTTTATGAAGCTGGATTCTATTGGCCTACAATTTACAAAGACGCACACCTTCTTTGCAAATCCTGTGATGCATGTCAAAGGACCGGAAGAATAAGTCAACGTGATGAAATGCCACAAAATGTCATCCAAGTATGTGAAGTATTTGACATTTGGGGTATTGAATTTATGGGTCCATTTCCAAAATCTCATAATAATCTATATATACTCGTAGCCATTGACTATGTATCTAAATGGGCGGAAGCACAAGCTCTCCCAACTAACGATGCACGAGTTGTAGTCAACTTTTTAAAACGTCTTTTTGCAAGGTTTGGAACACCGAAAGCTTTAATAAGTGATCGGGGTACTCATTTCTGTAATAATCAACTTGAGAAAGTTCTTAAAAGATATGGAGTAACTCATAAAATCTCCACCGCATATCATCCACAAACAAGTGGACAAGTTGAAAATACAAACCGAGCTTTAAAACGTATTCTAGAGAAAACCGTAGGATCAAATCCGAAGGAATGGTCCATTAAATTGGAGGATGCACTCTGGGCTTTTAGAACAGCCTACAAAACTCCAATTGGAACCACACCTTTTAGACTTGTGTATGGAAAAGCATGTCATCTTCCAGTAGAAATTGAACACAAAGCATTTTGGGCTTTGAAAACATGTAATCTAGATTTACATGAAGCCGGACGTCTACGATTAAGTCAACTAAACGAATTAGAAGAATTAAGACATGAAGCATACGAAAATTCGTTAATCTATAAAGAAAGAACGAAGAAATGGCATGATAAAAGAATCAGAAGTTCAAAAGAATTCAAAGAAGGAGACAGAGTTCTTCTTTTCAATTCACGATTCAAGCTATTTCCTGGAAAATTGAAATCGAGATGGTCTGGACCATTCATAGTAAAAAGAGTTTTCCCATACGGAACGATAGAATTGATAAATTCAAATGGGATTGAATTTAAAGTTAATGGTCACAGAGTTAAACATTACATACATGGTCCGATGGAGGTCAACAACGAAGTTAATCACAATTTCGACACCACAACTAACTAAGTGTGGGGAGAATCAAGTCTTTAAAGGATAATATGTATTTCTGTTAGAGTTAGATTGTCTGTTTTCGTGTAGTTCTCGAAAATGGAACACGTATGGTCTTTCCCTAGCAGACCCTAAAGAACTAGTCTTCTCCCCCCATTCTGAATTTTTATTTTTTTTAGGTTTTTACGTAATGAAGACTGCCTGTGAACTAAACCATGGTCTAATGCTACACGCTTTGATCACTAAAAGAAATAATGACATACTACCGAGTGAATTAGTATCAGTAATCAGAGAAAGAATGGACGGAGTTAGAAAAGGATCCAGATGCGAAGATAATAAGTTACAATTTGGTAAAGGAAAATCAAAATCCGCAGCAAAAAGAAGAGCACGACACCTAGAAAAATGTCACAAATGCGGAAAATGGTCACATGGAGGTAAATGTTCAAATAATCAAACCTATTCAAATACCGAATTTGTTACTTTATGCAGAGACGGACCGTTCATATGTTTAGAAGAAAAGACAATGAATGCTCGAGGTTACGCCTATGCAGCCATGGAAGACCAATTAAACCGACTATCTTATGAATATAATAGATCATATAACTAAGAAATCTATTTCACAGGTATGTCTGTACAGTTTTTATTTTTATTTTTATTTTTAACCTTTTGATAATAAACGCTAATTTGTTCGCTAAAAAGTATTAAATTGGTATTAAATAAAATTAGGTTTGGCGACCGAAATTATTGATATCATTCAAAAATTTATTACATCACTGCGAAATTTAACGTTTATTCTTAAGGTATAAATATCTTTAAACAATCAAACCAAAATATTTCAAAAATTCGTCATGAGTTAAATTAGGTCTTGGAACCGAAATTACTTTACCGAAAAGAGGGGCGCATATTTTTGATAATATTTGATTGATTAAAGTGGGATAAAAAGACAAAAAGATTTTTAATTTTATTTTTTACCATGTTTTTAAAATTAATATTTAAATCTTAAATTAATATTGTAAACTTTGTAAAAACAATTGTAAATATTTGAAAAATTAATATAAGTTTGGTATGAATTTATGAATTTTTAAATTAAGTTTGGTGTGAATTTTTAATTTTTAAAATATGAAATTTTAATTTTATGCATTTTAAATTTTGAGTTTGGTGTGAATTTTTAATTTTAATTTTGAATTTTATATTTAAGTTGTGTGAATTTAAAAACAAAAATTTACTTTATCTCATTAAGTTAAGAATATGATTTTTAAAATTCGTCGTAAGTTGAAGACTAGGTCTCTGAACCGAAATTGCTTTACCCGAGGGAGGGACGAGAACTTTTATTATCATTATTTTTAATCTTATTGATTTAAAGTATGCCAAAAACATTGAAAAAACCCAAAAATCTTAGCTTTTAAAACAATCGCTACAAAAAGACAAATTTTAAAATTTTGTCGAGGGACAGACTAGGACATCGATCCGAAACGACCTCGTCCTAAATAACAAGGGAAACAAAATTTTAAAATTAATTTCTTAATTGTTTTATAAGTTAATGATTATAAAAAAAAAAAAAAAAAAAAAAAAAAAAAAAAGGTAACTCCGCGACTCGCGGAGTTTTCAGTGAAAACCTCCGCGACTCGCGGAGGGACAAAATTACAGAAAAAAAATAAAACTAGCTGCTCGATCAGATAACTCACACACACACATAAACACCCAAATAACAGCGAAACTGCACCCGAAAACCCACGAAAATCATCCCAAAAACTCGATTTTTCACCGTTAATCTTCAAATTTTTCACTACAATCATGTTGAGAAGGATGATATCTAGGAACTACTCAAGAAAACAGGTACAATTACACCCCAAATCACCTTTAAATCCGAATTTTAGTGTGTTCTTGAGCATATTTTCATAATTTGAATTTTGTTAATTTTTAGTGTAATTAGTGTTAAATTGTTAGTATATTATGCATGTATAACCTAGATTGATGCTTGTTAGCATGATTTGAAGCCAAAAACTTCAAAATCTTTAGAATCTAGGGTTTGTGTTCTTGAGCAATTTGGGGCTTTTTGATATAAACAGGTTATGGCCGATTTTTGTCATGAATTGTTGCTAAATTGAGTAGTGTAACATGTCTAGGTAGTTAAATGATCCAAACTTTGAGCCTAAACATGATTTTGAGAATTAAAGTGGACTTTTTCAAGTCCAAAATTCATGAACTTGATTTTTGAAAGATAATGCCATTTGAAACTTGTTTATTTGCTAGTAATGATTATTTTGACATGTTATTTGAGTTGAATGCTTATGAACTTGGCGAAAATTTTCGTATATGCTTATTTGAAAAAGTGTAGATTTGATAAAAATGTGAAAATAAGCTTAAGTTTGATATAAATTGATAATGTCATTGTAATTATTTTGATTGATGATTTTGCTGACACTAATGCATATTTGGATGCACAAAATTTGTGTTTGATGTGTTTTGCAGAATGAAAGGGGTGAATCTTCATCCCAAGCCCGCCATGCTCCTGCTGAGAACTTGGAACAACAGGAGGTAGATAACTACTACAAGCAGGATGTACCTCATCCAGTCATGACCTTTTCAGATATGCACTTGGAACAGTTGCACCCGAACCTGCGATTGACAGACTTTGGATAGATTATCCAAAATATCAACGGGGTTTGCATACTCTTCATTCCAAGGTTGTTGAGGTACCGAGGGTCATAGAATGGGGACCCTTGGAAGCTGTAGAATTGGCCGGGCCAATTAGGGAATTACTGGTACAGAGGTATGGTAATTCTTATTTTAATGACTGGATATGTTTATTCACCATACGCAGACCTGTATATAAAGTATGGTGTGAAGAGTTGTTATGTAGTATAGAGTTGAATGATCGGGTAGCTAGTTTAACCGATCGTTCTTTTATTAGATTTTTGTTAGGCGGTTCGATGCGCCACATGTCTTTACTGGACATGGCTCAGGCTTTACGTATATATACGCCTGAGGAGTTAGCGTCTGCCGATTGTAGAGGATTGATACTAAACGGTAGGAAAATAGATGAGAATTTTGATACACACGGTGTGTGGAGTCAAATGACAAGCCATCACCGTTTTAAAGGGGGAAACTACTCTTATTTGGATATAGATAGAGCCGAATTAAGAGTAATACATAGATTTTTAGCTAATTCGATTACACAAAGGGGTAAAAACAAAGAAAAGGTAAATGAACAAGATTTGTTTTACCATATGTGTATTCGAGACCCACACAGCGCTGTAAGTATACCATATTGTGTGGGTTATTATTTATCAGCTATGGTTCGAGGGATGCGTCCACATAGCATAATAGGAGGTGGTATTTTTATTACTTTGATTGGTGAATATCTCGGTGTGGATATAAGTCGGGGGGGATTATTAGTAGAAGAGCCGGAACCCCGCGACACGATAGGTTTAAATGTATACCATGGTGCGAAAGTGTTGAAGCGGCGAAATAACGCCGCAGTACGATACAATGGTAGACATCCACAGGTAGAGAGAAACCAGGAACAAGGTAATGTAGGAGGGGGGAACCAGATGCAAGAAATGCAAAGGTTTATAGCTTCTCAGGAATACGAAAATGCTAGACAGAGAGCATTTGAAGATTGGCAAGTTCATCAGAACCAGATCATAGCGCATTGCCAACACATAGGTAGAAACTATATTCCTACACCGAAACCCGTCTTCCCTCCTTGGTCGATAGAGATGCAGCCACCATATCCTACGTATGACCCTGCCGAAGCATTCTATAGCACTTATGGTTATGCGTGGAACCCCTATTGGTACCAATATCATCCTTAGTTACTTTTTATTTTTATTATTTTGTAATATGTAATTATTGATATGTTTAATACTTTTGTTAATATTGTAATCATTTTTATAATTATCTAACTTTTATTCTTAGATTTTAATAATTTTTGAATGTGGGGTAATAAACCAAACTTCAAAAATATGTATATATGTTTGCAGTTTATCTTATGTACACAACAGGGTAAAACAACGCATTTTCAAAGACTGGCATTAAGTTCAGCAAAAGCAAGTAATTTTGACGACAATGATGCAAAATGTATGTGAAATAACAACAAGACGGAATGAACAAATGACGTGCACCATTTATCATTCAGCAAACAAACGCCAATATATTTGGAAACTTTGGTAAAAATTTAATCATTTTCACACAAATCACCCTCAATAATTTAAATTGTTACTGATTTCTTGCAAATGAGGGCATTGCAAGATCTTAAGTGTGGGAAGGGATTAAATTCTTTCGGATTTTAAAATTTTTATATTAAACACTTGGTTACCATTAAAAATACTAGTAAAGCAGTAGTTGTATTAGAATCTAGTGCTCTCTGATAATAAAGAACAGCCCTGGTCTTATATACTGACTACCCAATTCTAGTAAAATTTTTCAAAATTTTCAATTAAATGAATTCAAATCATGTTTATACATATTTATGAACGATAAAACTAGGTTTTAACACCGAAATTATTGTTACCTCGGAAAGGACATAAATTAAGAAACAAACTAAAATGTTAAAATTCATTTAAAATGGAATAGAGGACGATAAAAAGAAAAATAAAAAGCCAAGTGTGGGAAAATTTACCAAGTTATTTTAAACATATGTCACATATATTTGTAACAAATAACTGAAAATACTTTTGCTTTGAACTAAACTAAACTGTTTTACCCGATGAAAGAAAAGAAGAGATGGATCTACACGATGAATCAATTCCATCATTAAAAGGAAGTAAAGTCTTCCGAAAAAGACACGCGCTTCTTGATTTAGGTCATGAAGTTGTCGTTCAGACCAGCTGTAGGTTGACGAAAAATCTAGAAAAGTCATCACTAAAATCAGCAGGAAATCCACGGACCTCAGCATTAAACAGGGTCGCCAAGTGGTCAGATTTATCCTAACCATGAGAAGGATTTATCTCGTACAATGGGGAGGCACCATGCAAATTAGCTGGATAAGACTAATGAATCAGATCCCCAGAAAGGATAATCTCCTTAAAGATTAAAAATCAGCTTTTAAGACTGATATCACTCAATCCTTGAGATTGACCTTAAAGATTGAGAATTCAAACTCATGGAATTCGATGATATCTAAACTCGAGCTTGAACGAGAAAATATTTTGATCAAAAATACAAACCGATTTGTTTTCTGAAAACCCTATTTTCAATACGTTCATTACCATTGAACGTAAAATCCTAGGAATTCACCTGGAATTCATTAGGTCACCTGAACTAAATCGGGTGTCAACCGTAAGAACGGTGGTTGCATAGCATGGTCAAAGACAGGACCTTGTGCCAAACCGACAAATTATAAGGGTAAGCTTTACTATTGCTCCTACCAAGGATAGTAATTGCGTCCGACACGTTATAGACCATAATCAAAAGCATGTCACGGGACATTGCCTTAAACAGTTGCTTGTTCAACGCTTTCCTTTACAACCGGACGGTAGTTTGCCGAAAGGTAATATACGGAACAAGTAAACTGGACGTGTTGCTTTCCAAATACAAGGTTAGCAAGTGGGTGACACAAAACCGCAAGTTTTGAGCTAAAATTTTCAAATCTGAAACCCACCAAACCCACAAAAATATTTTGCAAACACCGGTAAAGGGTTATTCCGGAAAACTTATCTAGGGTAAAAACTAGATTTAATTTTCAAAAGATCAAATGTTTTCATAAAGATCCAATTTCCTTAATGGATCTAAATTTTTATAGTCATGTGGGACTGTAAACCATATCGTTACTACCATTGTTTATACCGCCGTATAGAAATCACTGATGTACAAAGTGTGAAGAATAAAGAAGTGATTCTAGTATTTCAAGACAATATTGCTTGAGGACAAGCAACGCTCAAGTGTGGGAATATTTGATAATGCTAAAAACGAACATATATTTCATAGCATTATTCCTCAAGAAAGACAAGCTTTTAGTTGCAATTGTTCTATTTACAAGTGATATTCGTTTAAATAATAAAAGGTGAAGACAAAAGACAGATTCGACGAATTGAAGACGCAAACGACCAAAAAGCTCAAAAGTACAAAAGACAATCAAAAAGGTTCCAAATATTGATAAGAAACGTCTCGAAATCACAAGAGTACAAGATTCAAAACGCAAAGTACAAAATATTAAATTGTACGCGAGGACGTTCGAAAATCCGGAACCGGGACTAGAGTCAACTCTTAACGCTCGACGCAACGGACTAAAAATTACAAGTTAACTATATATATAAATATAATATAATATATAATTAATTATATTAATTATATATATATTATATATATATATTTAAAACCGTCGGCAGCAGGAAACTCCAAGGGTGTAAACTGAAAATACCTCTCCGCGACTCGCGGAGTTTGAAGGCCATTTTGCCGCGAGTCGCGGAGCCCCAAAAATCATTCCTGGCTATAAATCAACCCGAATTCTGATCAAAAATATATCATTTTTTTCTTCTCTTCATACGAAGTAATATATATATATTTATATTTATAATTTATATTTTAATTATAATTCTAATAATAAGGGTATGTTAGCGAATGTTGTAAGGGTGTAAGTCGAAATTCTGTCCGTGTAACGCTACGCTATTTTTAATCATTGTAAGTTATGTTCAACCTTTTTATATTAATGTCTCGTAGCTAAGTTATTATTATGCTTGTTTAAAACGAAGTAATCATGATGTTGGGCTAATTACTAAAATTGGGTAATTGGGCTTTGTACCATAATTGGGGTTTGGACAAAAGAACGACACTTGTGGAAACTAGACTATGGGCTATTAATGGGCTTTATATTTGTTTAACTAAATGAAAGTTTGTTAATGTTAATATAAAGATTTACAATTGGGCGTCCCTATAAATTACCATATACACTCGATCGGACACGATGGGCGGGGTATTTATTTGTACGAATAATCGTTCATTTAACCGGACACGGGAATGGATTAATAGCCACTAGAATAATTAAAACAGGGGTGAAATTACATTCAAGGGTAATTGGTGTAATTGTTAACAAAGTAGTAAAACCTTGGTTTACACGCAGTCGATAACCTGGTGTATTCATTAAACAAAGTATTAAAACCTTGTTACAATTCGAATCCCCAATTAGTTGGAATATTTATCTTCGGGTATAATAATAATTTGACAAGGACACTTGCAATTTATATTTATGACTGATGGACTGTTATGGACAAAAACCAGACGGACATATTGAATAATCCAGGACAAAGGACAATTAACCCATGGGCATAAAACTAAAATCAACACGTCAAACATCATGATTACGGAAGTTTAAATAAGCATAATTCATTTATTTTATATTTAATTTCCTTTATTTTATATTTAATTGCACTTCTAATTATCGCACTTTTATTTATTGTTATTTCATTTTATCGCACTTTTAATTATCGTACTTTTTAATTATTGCAATTTAATTTTTATCGCATTTTTATTATTCGCAATTTCATTATCGTTATTTACTTTACGCTTTAATTTAAAGTCTTGTATTTATTTTATATTTTACATTAGGTTTTAACTGCGACTAAAGTTTTAAAATCGACAAACCGGTCATTAAACGGTAAAAACCCCCCCTTTATAATAATAATATCACTTATATATATATTTGTATTTTTATAAAAGTAAACTAATATAGCGTTGAGCTTTGCTTAAAGATTTCCCTGTGGAACGAACCGGACTTACTAAAAACTACACTACTGTACGATTAGGTACACTGCCTATAAGTGTTGTAGCAAGGTTTAAGTATATCCATTCTATAAATAAATAAATATCTTGTGTAAAATTGTATCGTATTTAATAGTATTTTCTGCGTAAAATATAAGCTATTTTATATACACCTCGTTCGACATCAGTTTCCAACATGTTAAGCAATCAAACTTGGTAAGACTTGATTATTTGAAATGAGTTTCATGTAGACAATTGACCACCCAAGTTGACCGGCGATTCACGAACGTTAAAACTTGTAAACACGACATGATGATATATATGGACATATATATGGTTAACATGAGATTATGATAAGTAAGTATCTCACTAAGTATATTAAAAATATGTGATATACATAAAAAATGAGAATATTGAATTATGAAGCTCGAATCGTTATACATAACGATTATCGTTATAACAACGTCTTACTAAATACATATGTATTGTATTAAGATATTGATATACTATATTTAACATGATAAAATGATAATTAAGTATATTGTTGAGTGTATTAACAATGAACTATACAAGTAAGATGAGACTAATAATTTAAGGATTTCGAAACAATATACATATGTAACGATTATCGTTGTAATAGTATTTTAACATATATATGATGTTAAGATATATTCATACACCATGTTATCATGTTAACATAACAATTTAACATCTCATTTAAGTATAATAACAATGAATTAATTACATTTAACAAGATCGTTAACTTAAAGGTTTCAAAACAACACTTACTTGTAACGACTAACGATGACTTAACGACTCAGTTAAAATATATATACATGTAGTGTATTTAGATGTATTAGTACACTTTTGAAAGACTTCAAGACACATATCAAAGTAATTCTACTTAACAAAAATGCTTACGATTACATCCTCATTCATTTTCATCAACAATTCTACTCGTATGCACCCGTATTCGTACTCGTACAATACACAGCTTCTAGATGTATTTACTATTGGTATATACACTTCAATGATCAGCTCTTAGCAGCCCTTGTGAGTCACCTAAACATGTGGGAACCATCATTTGGCAACTAGCATGAAATATCTCACAAAATTACAAAAAATATTATAAATCATTCATGAATTATTTACAAGAAAACAAACTTACACATCCTTTATATCTAATCCATATACCAACGACCAAAAATACCTACAAACACTTTCATTCTTCAATTTCCTTCATCTAATTGATCTCTCTCAAGTTCTATCTTCAAGTTCTAAGTGTTCTCCATAAATTCTATAAGTTCTAGTTTCATAATATCAAGAATACTTTCAAGTTTACAAGTCTACTTCCAAGCTTTCTAATCCATTCCAAGTAATCATCTAAGATCAAGAAACCTCTGTTATTTACAGTAGGTTATCATTCTAATTCAAAGTAATATTCATATTCAAACTTTGATTCGATTTCTATAACTATAAACTATCTTAATTCGAGTAAAAATCTTACTTGAACTTGTTTTTGTGTCATGATTCTACTTCAAGAATTTTCAAGTCATCCAAGATCCTTTGAAGCTAGATCAATTTTTGTCACTTCCAGTAGGTTTACCTACTAAACTTAAGGTAGTAATGATGTTCATAACATCATTCGATTCATATATATATAACTATCTTATTCGAAGATTTAAACTTGTAATCACTAGAACATAGTTTAGTTAATTCTAAACTTATTCGCAAACAAAGTTAATTGTGACGACCCGGAAATTTTTGACCAAATTTAAACTTGATCTTTATAAGATTCTTACACGATAAGCAAAAGCTATTAAACCGAGTCCCAAAAATGTTTGAACTATTATTTATAAATGCATTTAACCTTCTACTGATTCCCGACGATTCACGAACAACTATTTGTAAAATAGATACATATATATTTAAGTATGTATATATATATTTTAGTTTAAAATATAATTTAAAATAAAATACGATTTAACTGCTAGAAAAAATATGTAAATAAATATATATATATATATATATATATATATATATATATATATATATAAGTATAAATGTATATATCAAATTGAGTTAATATAATACAGATATAAGCTCAAATATGTTAAACAAAATCACGATCAAACTTTATTTACTTTTCTTTATATTTTGTTTCTGTCTATTGCTTGTTGTAATCTAATCTAATCTGTTAGATATCAATATCATATAATCAATTAGAATCATTGATTTAGTTGTTGATTGAAAAGGACACTATGCATTACTGTTTCCTTCTTTGTTTTGCCCGTCCACTATCTCTACTAACATATGGTTATAGATATAATATTGTTTTGTTTGACAATCACAATAATACGATATATACAAATATCATATGCAGACTAACACACATACATAACCACACATTAGATAACTTCTCCTATCTTGCTTCGATTACTTCTTTAACCACCGGAACCCCATTATTACAACCATCACAAATCACCATGGCTCCAACATCACCTTTAATTTCTTCCTTCATCTTCTCCTTCGTTTGCTTTAATCATAATCGAACAACCACCTCTAAAAACTTGCTGATATTTTCCTGTTTCGCAGCCTTGATGCACCCAAGACAATCACCACAATCTCGACTCCTTGCTACTGTTAGTAGCCGTGAACCAAAACACCACCACACGTCAACTTGTTCTTACTTAATCAACCCCATCAAGGAACTTCAAGTGAAACCTAAGAAGATCACCCTTAGAAACTACCTGTAAGCTGCTATGCTTATGTTTCCTTTCATTACTATAGATCGTCTTCTGTGTTGTAACTCAAACACTATCAACGACCATGATCATCATCAACCAACAACCACCACTAGATCATCAACCATCAAAGATCACCACCATCTTTCACCATAAGTTCACCAAAATCAAATACCATATAACTCATTACCTCTACTATTGCGTAATCTTTTCTGTTTCGATTATGCCCATCAACCATGAACTAAATCCATCAAACTATTGGGACTCAGGTCAGTTTAACAAAATCAAATTAATAAGTTTATTTAGAGAATAAACCATTATGATTATTGTTACCTGTGTGACCGAATTTTAACATCTAAGAATCACAATTTTGATGCCATCCACAACCATGAACAACCTCCACTTTTGCTGCCGTTTCTATTCGATTTTCACCAAAAATCTAAACCTTGTATTGTTGCTGCCTCCACCACCGTATGCTTCTTTACCTTTCTGCTTTATATCATAAAACCACTTTTTTTTTGGTGGATTCTTGCTGTCGCCATCGTTCTAATCTAAATTGATTAAACCTACACCAAACCAATTACTCTTTTGTTATATGATGATGCAGTGAGTATGTCGATAGAATTAGGTGCAGGTCACAACTTTAATTCAGTGGGTTTATATTATGGATTTTTAAAAGAAACTAATGGAATTAGTTGGCCGACCAAGGGAACTAATAAAGGGACGTAACCTTGTTTTTCTTTTGATAAAGTTATAATGAAACCCCACAGACCATATCAATCAATTAGATATATTTTCAAAAAATTTCGGGATCTTTGATTAAGTGTTGGGCCACCTAAATATAATATTTCTGGATCAATTAAACTATACTTGGACGATTAAACTGTGTTGGGTCGGAAGATTATTATTTAGGCTTAAATGAAATTAGTGGACCGAATCATAGAAAAGGATGTGGTAACGTGTAGATTTGATGATGTACATGGACAAGATTACATGATAATAATGGTGAGCACAATTTGTTAATCATAAAACGAAAGTAGAATGATGATGATGATTAGCATGATGAACACGTTTGATTTTTTTTCCTGGAAGAACCCCACTTAAATATTTTGAGCCGTTTCAATTTCTATCGGGAATTTCTTTTATTTCAATCGACATACTGATGGGATTCTAGTTGGGCCAAGGTTTAATTAGTGGACTGTCCTTAATTTTCTGTTGGGCCGTATTTGTAGTTGGGCCGAGTGATGTTTCCCATGTTGGGCCACAAGTGTTTGTTGTTGGGCTAATAATAAACTGGAACGAATTAAAAGAATTTTTAAGAGGGGTTAAAACAGAAAATGATAAGCAGAGCATTGGTTAAGGATGGTGTGTTGAACGAGAGGTCGTGGGTTCGAGCCTGTGCAGCGGCATTTTTTTTTTAAAGCTCCTTTCTTTAAAGGTTGTACATTTTTATTATTATTAGTATTATTAATATTACTACTTATATTAATATGATTATTATTATTGATATTATTAAGATTATTATAATAATAATAATAATAATAATAATAATAATAATAATAATAATAATAATAATAATAATAATAATTATTATTATTATTATTATTATTATTATTATTATTAAGATTACTACTTTTACATTAATAATAGTATTATGACAAATAAATATTTTTTTTATTATATAAGTGTATATATATTCCAACTACCATAATATTACATATAATTATATACAAAAAGATTATTTATATAAATATTTACATATAACAAATTATCGATTTTTAAATATAATATTAAACTATATAAATGTTAACTATTTTAAATTTATACAAATTAAATATATAAGATATATATAATTTAAGATATAATATATGAATTTATTTGATTACACCTATATGTGTTAATATATATATATAAATGATATAGGTTCATGAATCCGAGGCCAACCCTGCATTGTTCAGTATCGTCGTATGCATGTTTTTACTACAAAATACATTAGGTGAGTTTCATTACTCCCTTTTTATATATATTTTTGGGACTGAGAATACAAGCGCTGCTTTTATAAATGTTTTACGAAATAGACACAAGTGATCAAAAACTACATTATATGGTTGGATTATTAAACCGAATATCGCCCTTCAAGTCTGGTAACCTAAGAATTTAGGGAAATGGCCCCTGATTGACGCGAATCCTAAAGATAGATCTATGGACCTTGACAAGTCCCATTCGGGGTACGAATGCTTTAGTACTTCGAGATTATTATACAGACGAGAGGTTCTGTTTTGGGGATATTCTATGCATTAAGTTAACGTCGATTACCAGGTGTTCAATCCATATGAATGATTTTTGTCTCTAAGCATGGGATGTATATTTATGAGAAATGAAAATCTTGTGGTTTATTAAAATGATGGAAATGATTATTTATGTTAAACTAATGAACTCACCAACCTTTTGATTGACACTTTAAAGCATGTTTATTCTCAGGTATGAAAGAAATCTTCCGCTGTGCATTTGCTCATTTTAGAGATAATACTTGGAGTCATTCATGACATATTTCAAAAGATGTTGCATTCAAGTCGTTGAGTTCATCAAGATTATTATTAAGTCAATTATAGTTGAATATATTATGAAATGGTATGCATGCCGTCAACTTTTGATGTAATGAAGGATTGTCTTTTCAAAAACGAATGCAATGTTTGTAAAATATATCATATAGAGGTCAAGTACCTCGCGATGAAATCAACTATTGTGAATCGTTTATAATCAATATGGACTTCGTCCGGATGGATTAGGACGGGTCGTTAGATTAATCCTTCTTACTTTACTTTTAAAATCAACTAAACACACGTTATATATCTATGTGATATGCTAACTTAATGACTTAAAACCTGGAAACACGAAGAACACCGTAAAACCGGACATACGCCGTCGTAGTGAAACCGGGGGCTGTTTTGGGTTAGATAATTAAAAACTATGATAAACTTTGATTTAAAAGTTAATCTTCTGGGAAAATGATTTTTCTTATGAACATGAAACTATATCCAAAAATCATGGTTAAACTCAAAGTGAAAGTATGTTTTTCAAAATGGTCATCAAGACGTCGTTCTTTCGACTGAAATGACTACCTCTTACAAAATTGACTTGTAACCTGTATTTCTGACTATAAACTTATACTTTTTCTGTTTAGTTTCATAAATTTTAGTTCATTATGAAATCATAGCAACTTGAATCACTCAAAACGGATTTAAAACCAAGAAGTTATGGGTAAAACAAAATTGGATAATTTTTCTTGTTGTAGCTACATGAAATTTGTAACAAATCTATACTAACCATAACTTAACTAACTTATATTGTATTATACATGTACTCTAACATATTATGTAACCTTGATAGACCATAGACACATATGCAATGTTTTGACATATCATATTGACATCATCTATATATATTATTTAGAACAACCATAGACACTTTATATGCGGTAATGATCGAGTTAGCTATACAGGGTTGAGGTTGATTCCAAAATAATATATATACGTTGAGTTGTGATCGAGTCTGAGACTTGTATGCACTGGGTCGTGGATTGATTCGAGATAATATATATTGGTTTATTTCTGTACTACTAACTGTGGACAATTATTTGTGGACTACAAACGTTGGACTATCAACTTAACAAACTTAAATCGTTAAAACATAATAAAATATGGTATAATTATATTTCGATCATACTTTGATATATATATATATATATATATATATATATATATATATATATATATACACACACACACACATATTTGTTATAGGTTCGTGAATCGACCAGTGGCCAAGTGTTATTTTCCGATGAAGTGATAATCTGTGAAAGTGAGTTATAGTTCTATTTTTACTATCTAATATTTTGGGATGAGAATACATGCATTTTTGTAAATGTTTTACAAAATAGACACAAGTACTTGAAATTACATTCTATGTTGGATTATGAATACCGAATATCACCCTTTTAGCTTGGTAACCTAAGAATTAGGGAACAGACACCCTAATTGACGCGAATTCTAAAGGTAGATCTACGGGCACTAACTCCCCCCATACTGAAAAATGATATGCTTTAGTACTTCGAGTTATTAATACAGATGGATTTCTATTTTGGGGATATTCTATATGCATTTTGTTAATGTCGGTTACCAGGTGTTCAACATATGAATGGTTTTTATGCATTTAGTATGTTATTGAAAAATGGAAATGGAAATCTTGTGGTCTATTATTACGATTTGATAAATATATAGGTTAAACCTATAACTCACCAACATTTTTGTTGACTTTTAAGCATGTTTATTCTCAGGTGATTATTAAGAGCTTCCGCTGTTGCATGCTAATTTAAGGATAAGAATTGGAGTCAGCATGCTTGTAATATAGTGTTTAAAAACTGCATTCAGAGATTTAAATCGATGTGTAATATTGTTGTAAACCAATATGTAATATTCGTGTGTAAAACGTTATCTTTTAGATTATCATTACTTGATAATCTACGTTATGGTTCTTGAACCTTTATTGATAAAATAAAGGTTATGGTTTGTTTTTAAATAAAACGAATGCAGTCTTTGAAAAACGTCTCATATAGAGGTCAAACCTCGCAACGAAATCAATTAATATGAAACGTTTATAATCGATATGAACGGGACATTTCTGGTGATACTGGCGGTACTGGCGGTGCTAGTGATGCTGACGGTACTGTTGATGCTGCTGGTAAACAAGTCTAGCTTGTAATTCGTGCACCATCCTTGTCAGGGTTTCTATTCATCCCTGTTTCATTTCTATCCATCCATTCATCTTGGTTTACGGCTATGATTTGAATAAATAATCTCTAAAACTTTAGAGATTACATAATCACCGTAGAATATTTCTCCGATGAAGTTATGAATCAATACTTCATCATTTGTTATTGTTGGTACTCCTTGGTATCTATGGTGTGTGTGACGTTGATGCTCGAGGTACTGATTGTGATGTTAAAGTGTGGGGTGCGGATGTTGCTGTTGATGGTGGTGATGGTACTGTTGATGCCGGTGCTGCTGCTTGTGCTTGTAACCTTTGCACCATACTCTCCAAAGCCACTACCCGAACGTGAAGCTCGTTGACTTCTTCTATTACACCGGGGTGGTTGTCGGTCCTGACGAGTGGATGAATAAGATCTAGAATCTGAGATAGTATATATTCGTGACAAGATACTCTGGAAATGAGAGAGAAAATGATGTTTTGAACAGGTTCGCCGGTAAGTGCTTCAGGTTCTTCACCAAGAGGGCAATGTGGTGGATGGAAGGGATCACCTTCTTCTTGTCTCCAATGATTAAGTAGGCTATGAACCCATCCCCAATTCATCCAGAATAGATGATGGCTAATTGGTTGATCCATTCCGGTCACACTACTTTCGAAGCTCGAGTGAAACTCTATATCAGAATCCGAGGGACTTGAACTAGTTGCGATTTCCATTTCGTACGATTGAATAGAGGATTTTTCAATATGAAATGATTTCCGGTTATCGGATGATATTATAATTACATAGAACAAAAGATTTCGTAGATTACGAAGGAATTTACGGAATAAGTCAGGCAAAGTTTACAGTAACAGATACGCTAAGATATGAATTTTGTCTATACACTATTTATGCAATCAATGCAGTAAGATGTATCTAGACTAAGAATGATAAGCATGTAATTTCCGATAAGAAATGATAAGCAAAACTTTTTGGCATGCAGTTAAGGTCGAAGTCCAGACTCACTAATGCATCCTAACAACTATAAGTTAGACACACTAATGCAAAACCTGGTTCGCTAAGACCACTACTCTGATACCACATGAGACGACCCGTCCTAATCCATAAGGACGAATACAATAACATATGATTACATTGCGAGGTATTTGACCTCTAAATGATACATTTTACAAACATTGCATTCATTTTTTTTAAAAGACAAACTTTCTTTACATCGAAAGTTAACAGGCATGCATACCATTTCATATTATATCAAATATCAATGACTTAATAATAATCTTGTTGAACTCAACGACTCGAATGCAACGTCTTTTGAAATATGCCATGAATGACTCCAAGTAATATATTTAAAATGAGCAAATGCACAGCGGAAGATTTCCTTAATACCTGAGAATAAACATGCTTTAAAATGTCAACCAAAAGGTTGGTGAGTTCATTAGTTTATCATAATCAATCATTTCCAATAATATAATAGACCACAAGATACTCATATTTTGAAAACAATCTGTGCAGGTCTGCTCACTGCTGTAAAAATCATTCATATGAAGAACACCGGATAATGCAAAACAATCTCACCAACGGTAGCTAATGCATCGTGCAATGCAAAAATTTCTCACCGATGGTAGCTAATGCAACCAAGATGCAAAACAATCTCACCAACGGTAGCTAATGCATCGTGCAATACAAAAATTTCTCACCGATGGTAGCTAATGCAATCTTTATAGAAATCGAACCATTTATCAAGATGCAAAACAATCTCACCAACGGTAGCTAATGCATCGTGCAATGCAAAAATTTCTCACCGATGGTAGCTAATGCAATCTTTATAGAAATCGATCCATTTCGGTAGCTAATGCATCGTACAATGCAAAAATTTCTCACCGATGGTATCTAATGCAATCTTTATAGAAATCGAACCATTTCGGAGCCACTGAATCCAAATAATTCTATCATAGAATGTAGTTTTTAGTATTTGTGTCTATTTCGTCAAACATTTATAAAAGCAGTTCATGTATTCTCAGTTCAAAATATATCTCAAAAGCATTTAATAAAACAGTTATAAAAATGACGCATGTATTTTCAGTCCCAAAAATGTAAAGAGTAAAAGGGAGTCAAATGAACTCACAATACTATATTTCGTAGTAATTATGCATATGATGGCATTAAACAAGTGCAAGGTTGGCCTCAGATTCACGAACCTATATTAAGTGTATATATATATATATATATATATATATATATATATATATATATATATATATATATATATATATGTTGGTCAATATCTGTCTAACAATTTAGGTCAGGTCATAGTGTATCACAATCCTAATGCTCGAGATTATCATGCAAAGGTCAACAAAAGTCAATTTGACCCAAAGCGACTTCCAAAACCTATACATGTTTAGATATAACATAAATATAGTAGTTTTATATATTTAAATATATTTATTAAATTTTATTAAATTAAATAATACAAGTCATTTATAAATAAAAATTTATATTAAAATTTATATTAAAACTTATATGTGATAAAAATATACTTTTATATATCTTAAGTAATATAATCTATAAAGTTCATTTAATTTCATAAAAATATAGTAGTATGTATTATTAATGTAATTATATTTCGTGTGGTAAGAAAATATCTTTGTATCACATATTAATTTGATAAAATAATATTGATAATAATAATAATGAGTAAAAGTTGTATTATTTTATAATAATAATAATTATTATTATTCTACTAATAATAATAATAATAATAATATTAATAATATTTATATTTACTAATGATGATGATAATTCTATACATGCTAATTTTAATAATAACTATACTTTTTATTAATAATCTTAATAATAATAAAAATAACAATTCTATTCAAAATGATAATTTTTAATAATAATAATACTAAAATGATAATAATAATGATATTTTATAATAATAATGACATTTCTATTAAAATTGATAATTTTAGTAAAATAATAGTTTTAATATTAACAATACTTCTTAATAATAATAATGATAAAAATAATGAAAACAATATTTTTATTTAAATCAACACCTTACAATATTTTTAATTTCAACATGATACCTTAATCGATTTGTTTAATAGCTTTTAGTTCTCTTTTATATCGCATTCATAATAATGATAATAATAGTAATCATAATAATTAGATGATACTAATATTAATTTTAATGATAATGATAGTAATAATAATAAATACTATAATAATAATAATAATAATAATAATAATAATAATAATAATAATAATAATAATAATAATAATAATAATAATAATAATAATAATAATAATAATAATAATGTTAATAATAATCTTAATGATAATAACGATAGTAATAATAATAACAGTAATAATTTTTAATGATAACATTTATACAAGTAATGATAATGATGATAATAATAATTATTATTATTAGATAATAATAGTAACGACGATAATAACGACGATAGTAATAATAATCATTTTAACAACAATAATACTAAAATCAATAATAATTCAGTTGACCATATCTTTTAATCCGTTCATCGAAATCACACGATTCCTAAATGAAAAGTTATTAATTTTTCGTCAGCTTTCCAACGACATGCATATCATATACCTTATCTCAGTAGCGTATGTATCAAATTCGTGATTTATCCTAAATTATCTAACGATAAAACTAAGCATACAAGCATGCATAAACATATATACTCGAGCACTAGTCAGGGATACACTATTAATATATAAAAGATAAGATATGAGTGTTCACATATCAATATTGAGATTCAATATTGCAGGAAAGTACGTAAAAGCAACGGAGATGATAAACGCTAAGTTGACCTCCCAAGCTATACCCACGAACATTACCTATAACCTCCACAGCTATAACCCCTAATTTCTTTAGCTTTAACTTACTCGAAAAACCATTTTTAAATCACTTGGACAGCACTTCGTCGTAATATTTTATGTATAATACTAATAATATTAATACTAATAATAATAATAATAATAATAATAATAATAATAATAATAATAATAATAATAATAATAATAATAATAAATGAATTAAATAAATATTACGGAGTATAGAGAGATCAGAGAGAGAGACTCGAGAGATATATAATGAAACTGGAACCAGTGAAATCGAACGAATTTAAATATGTTACCACCACCTAACCCCCATGCGATTGCATGGGGATTAAGTGCCTAAACCATGCGTTCGCATGAACTCATAAGACAGCTCACATTCGATTAAATTTGGCTGCCGACACTTTCTTAATTATTATTATATATAAATTAATATTTAATCTATATAATTAATTATATATTATATTATATTTACGTGTATAGTTAACTTGTAAATTTAGTTCCAATAACTTGTACGGTGACACTTAACTTACATCTCGGTTTCGGTTTCTCGAACGCATTTTTGTACGCTTAGAAAACTAGCACATTACGTTTCGCGACGTGTACCTTTATTAATAACTAGACTTAATCATCAATAACTTATATTGTTCGAAGTGTAACATAATCATTCAAATGTTTTGGTCATTTGCTTCTATAAACCGACTTCTCGTTGTTTACTAAAATACCTTTAATAATATATATAAAATCTTTATTATAAGAAAATAATATAATCAAAATGTTTTACATTTATATATTTCATTACGTTATGAAGTATATATATTAACATTCGAAAATATATTTAATATTATTTAAAATCTTTATTATAGTAAATAAATATAACATTTTACTACCTTATATTATTATTTAAGAATATATACATTTGTATATCTTATATATATTTGAAATATTTTAATAATATAATATCAAACTAATTATATTAAAACTCATTTGATTTAAAGATTGAAATAGAAATCATTATTTCATAAAACGTTTTTAAGAAAGTAAAATCATATGTATCTCATAACTAGTTTTAAGTTTTTATCTTACAGTTTAATTGTGAATTGGAAAGTAAAGTCTAATTGGTAATCCAAGGTATGAAATCATTTTAAAGTAAACGTTAATTTACTTAACCTACCACTATCCGTTCTCTAAACTATCTACATTCACTAACCTTCACTTTCACATTAAATAATTATTATTATATATAAATTAATATTTAATCTATATAATTAATTATATATTATATTATATTTACGTGTATAGTTAACTTGTAAATTTAGTTCCAATAACTTGTACGTTGACACTTAACTTACGTCTCGGTTTCGGTTTCTCGAACGCATTTTTGTACGCTTAAAAAACTAGCACATTACGTTTCACGACGTGTACCTTTATTAATAACTAGACTTAATCATCAATAACTTATATTGTTCGAAGTGTAACATAATCATTCAAATGTTTTGGTCATTTGCTTCTATAAACCGACTTCTCGTTGTTTACTAAAATACCTTTAATAATATATATAAAATCTTTATTATAAGAAAATAATATAATCAAAATGTTTTACATTTATATATTTCATTACGTTATGAAGTATATATATTAACATTCGAAAATATATTTAATATTATTTAAAATCTTTATTATAGTAAATAAATATAACATTTTACTACCTTATATTATTATTTAAGAATATATACATTTGTATATCTTATATATATATTTGAAATATTTTAATAATATAATATCAAACTAATTATATTAAAACTTATTTGATTTAAAGATTGAAATAGAAATCATTATTTCATAAAACGTTTTTAAGAAAGTAAAATCATATGTATCTCATAACGAGTTTTAAGTTTTTATCTTACAGTTTAATTGTGAATTGGAAAGTAAAGTCTAATTGGTAATCCAAGGTATGAAATCATTTTAAAGTAAACGTTGATTTACTTAACCTACCACTATCCGTTCTCTAAACTATCTACATTCACCAACCTTCACTTTCACATTAAATAATATGAGAGTTAAATAGTTACCTTAACAAAATAACGAGGAATCTATGGTAAAACATGAATTGGAAATCAAACAGAGATCTCCACTAACCCTTGTCTAGTTCCCGTTAATTGACACTTTTGTTCTTACATGTAAATCACTTTACTAATTATTTCGAATACCGTTAAAAAGGAAAGGTTTTCTAAATCAAAGTGGACCTCTCAACAGAGACTCGTAATCATACAATGTATCTGATAAATCAATCATTTGATATTATCTTCTAATTCCATCGATAATCATATTGAAACAAATACGTTCATGTAAAGTATTGTACGTTTAATACTTTGTTAATATTCTCAAGTTATAATATATATATATATATATATATATATATATATATATATATATATATATATATATATATATATATACACACACACGCAATCATATCCATTTATATAATGGTTCGTGAATCGTCGGAGTTTGGTCGAGGTTAAATGAATGTATGAACATAGTTTAAAATTTTTGAGATTCAACATTACAGACTTTGTTTATCGTGTCGGAAACATATAAAGATCAAGTTTAAATTTGGTCAGAAATTTCCGGGTTGTCACAGACAATACCCTCTCAAAGCATTAAGCATCATGAAGAATTAATGAGGCTTGAGACGGAAGATCACAGTTTAATCATTCGTTTCAAGAAGAAGACTGGCAAGGTTGAGGTTAAAGATATAGAAATTGACCCTGCAAGTATCAAAGTGGAGAACCCGAATACTGAAGAAACCCGTTCATCAGACGCATCCTCAGAAGAACATTATACCGATGATGACGAGGAAGAGCAACATTCTCCAACCGAACCAGATGTAGGGGAGCCGGACTCTTCTTCAGATCGGATTTCGGTCATATCTACACACGCAGACATGATAACCTTCATCAATGATATTGATGAATTTGAAGATATTCTCGAAGTCATCCATAAATCAACAATTGATTTCACGCTATGCTTAATGGAACGAATTATGGCTATTCGAGAAGAATACAACCTCTATCTCCAAAGAGAAAACAATGATGTTGAAATCCTAGAAGGACGCATTCAAGACTTTATCAACACTCTTCACGATCATATCTACCAATAAGAAAGGCAACGAGAGCACAATACAGTGGTTCGCACTATTCTTGAGACAAGATTATGTCGAGATCAGAAGATCATCTACCCTAAGGTTTACAATGCCTTAGTCGGATCTGCACTTCCGTTCTCAGCAAACCAACGAGCACTACTGACTCTCATCCGGAAGCACATTGATCTTTCCACCGGACGCCCGACTTATCACTCTGATTTGCAAATGATCGAGGATATTCACAGCTTTTTCGCTCTTTTGGAAAGAGATAATTTCAAAAGCACACCAGACATGCTAGTGATTTACGTAACAATTGATCACCATGCTGATCTGATTATCAAAGAGTTAAGAGATGTAGTTACAGAGGAAGTAAGGGAAACAATCCATTCTCTCATCTTGAACCAGATCGAGTCAACATTGCCACCTACGTTACGAGGCAGATATCACGTATCTTCCAGGAATCCACAGATCCAAGTTTCATATTCAAAGCAGAATGTCAGGAGATATACTCAAAAACTGTGACGTTGATGCTCGGGTCAGGATTGCTGTTCACTTCTTTTCAGCTTCGCCTTTTAACTAATCTGTGTAAAGCTACAGACTCTTACTGTGGAGATCACCATTTCGAAGATTTCGAAATATTAAAGATACAGTTTCTAACATTATTTGAAGACCTCCGAAATGAGCATCCTATCAGAGAAATAATCACCACCAGCACTGCCTCTATGATTGACATTCATGGGTCAACCAGCAGAGCTGTGGATCATATTCTCATCGTACTTCAAGATTTATCACGAGCCGAAACTGCATACTACCTATCTTTCAGAAGATCTTCAAGAGAAGTATCGGACCTTCTACCACTTTTGGTCCGACACTTTCTCAGGATTTACCCACCAAGACTCACATTCCCTCGAGAAGACCAAGATTACAACCACCATCAAGGAATGTTTGCTCTCTAAAGCATCACTACGGTCGAGCCAACGACCTTAAACAAAAGCGCTTCTCGGTAGGCAACTCGTGCAATAAAGTAGAGTTGAAGAATAAAGGATGACAAATGAGCCGATCAATAAAGGACGTAAGGATTGAAAGCAGCCAGTATCAAGCAACATCCGCTAGGGGTACTTCTTTCTTCCCGCTACTAGCTCAAACTTTAAATTATGCCACATCCTAACTTATCAGTAAGTGTGGGATAACAACCCAATTAAACACTAGACAAATACTCCCAAATCTTTAACTAAAACTCCTAAGTGTGGGATACACAGTGTTCGTCTAAGTGTGGGATGTGGTATAATCTTTTTATGCTGTATTAAAATAACCCATTACGAAGATTCTAAGTTCTTAAGCCAAATTTTGAAAGTTTTAACAAGAGAAAGCCTTTCCAAAAAAGTATTTTTGAAAACCTAAAACGTTTGTAAATAAAAGTAAGGCTTAAGTAGGGCGGAAATCTTGTTAGATTAAACCAAATCTCTAATAGAGCATTGCATGACTAAGGCATTATTGACCTAAATTGATTATGGTAAGGCACCCAAATAAGACCAGCATTCATCTTTAATGCTTCGCTATTTTTCGTTGAGAGTGCCGATGTCTGTGCTCGGAATCAGAACTTGCTTTAGATATACATTTCCAAAGCAGTGAAACGTGATTCGGTTATAATCAGAAGAGCAAGCCATTTGTCAAAAACAAACCTTTCGCACCTGCACTACTTCTACTTCACCACCACACTCACATCATCTTTACTATCACTTGAAAAAAACCAGAAAATGAGATCACTTTCGAAAACCCGATGTTATAAGCCTCTCAAATATCATGGGAAAGGTCTTGAAAAATTTTACCGGCAAAAAGTTTCTCGAGATGAAATCTCCAAAAAAAAAAAAAAAAATTTCACAGTTCTGAAAAAAGGAGCAGAACTTATAAAGAGAAACGCCGAAGAAGAACTTGACCGAAAATGACTATCAAATAAAGAATAGTTCAAAAGTGCTTCTCAAAAATTTCAGCACTCCTATCTATCCAAATAAAAGTCTGCATAAGGACTGTATAACCCTTTTTCTCAACCCTCAAAAACAACTTCACTACCACTCCAAAATTCCTTTTCATAATTGACAAATGACCTAGAAGCTATGGTTACTACCGTTCTCACATTAGTAGCAAGGATTTGAGTCTTTATCAAGCCTATGACGATGGGTGCAGCATGACTGGCTATGAGTGAATTCATTTCTTAGATCTATAGGGAACCCTAAACACTTGTGTGATTTGAGTGACCCGTGTAAGCTAGCCTAATTCATGTAACCTCCTCGCATGCTTGCAGAGATAGTTTCAATCCTAACATAGATGACTCACCTTATCTTTCGTTCTTATAATAAAAATCAAACCGCTTAGGCTATTAGAAAAGAAACTTCGGAAAGATTTCTTAAAGTAAAATGAGAGTTTGCTTGAGGACAAGCAAAGTCTAAGTGTGGGATATTTGATATCGGCTAAAAAGTCACATTTTCACCCCGGTATTAAGGCCCAAAAACAAGAAAGATTCGAACTTTATCGGCAAAATAACCACTTCTTTTGTTAGACTTGAAGAACAAGTAATTACGAAGACAGTGCAAAAAGAATCAAGAGAATCGGAGCTAAAACGAAGATTCTAGAGCGAAAAAGGTGAAAGACAAGAAATCAAGTTACGATCTAGAGAATCAGCAAGCCAAACAGCTTACCTGGCTTGCAAATGGCCTGCCACACGCCCGATTTAAACGGCCCCTGCAAACGGCTTGGTCTGGGAAATGGCCCCTGCAAACGGCCTGCCAGCCGTTTGCAGGCAAATTCCATGCTTATTTAAAGGGTCTTTGTCATTCATTCCAAAACACACTTCAATTCACTTCTTTCTCTTTCTTTTATAATATTAGTCATACTTTCAAGGTCTTCGACTCCGTGCAGAAAACCTAGTACTCGGAGAAGAACGCCGAAGATTGTATTAGGAGCGGTCTGGGGTTTGAAGTTGTCACTTTTGTATTCGGAACTCGTTTAATCTACTGGTACTTCTATCCTTTATCTTTATATAATGTCTTCTATCATTATGTTCTGTGATGTTGTTGCCATGATTAGCGAGTAGTTATCTTTAGTGTATGCTATGATGTAGCCAGTTATAATGCCGAAATAATGTTATGGTTTGTGTATGTTGTTAAAATGCTTTCCGATTATGCTTTAAACTCAATCGCTTTTCCAACTAATAGAACGTAGTTATTGTCTTTGTTATTGGAAAGTCGCGAACCCCGATTCATAGTACACTATCTGTATCACCCCTTGGTAAGAGAAGTCTATCGGATACAAAGTAAGATCGACTGAGGCACGCCGGTTGTAGTAAGTCTATTAAGCTTTGGACTCCGGCTGAGGACTCTTTCATAGTGAAACATCTGACTAGACCCTTAGTACATTGTCGGTCCTATACCATGCTAGTGTAGTCACCAAGCATACAAACTTCATACGTGCATGCTGAAGCACAGCGGTTGTTGTAAGCTGTACCTCTGCTAAGTAAGGCCATGGAACCCGATTAGTGTTGATTAGTACACTGCACCATAACGCGATCTCAAGCATTGCACCCCGCTTGAGGGATTATTAGTTAATTAAGGAATTGTTTGTTTAAACAAATAAAGGATTGGACCGTTAGGATAACCAAACATGTTCATGGAAGTCAACCTGACTTGGCCATGGTGTTCTTTATGGTTGAACTCTTTTTAAGGGCCTAACTACCTTTTAAAACCAATCATTAATGAAAGCATTGAAACACATCACGTCTCTCGGATATGGTAAACCCTGTATTATATTATGCTTAAGAAAGTTTAGATCTTTGTGGAATGTTAATACGCCACCCAACCGAGTCGCTCAATTGGATGAGCCGTCTGAACGTGTATGCCTGTAGTCAGACTGCACGGGCGTCGGGGGTAAGGGACGTTGCTGTCTATTTAGAATCTTCAAGCCTATCTCATTACCAGTGACATGTCTTACAATAGTGGCGTTTAGGACCAGTGTAATGAATACAAGGCCTCTGCCTATTCATGAGCAAACATTCCATAATCTCGGCAGAATAACTGATGAAATCATAGTATGAACTTGTTTTAACCTAATCTGAATTACGAATTTTATTGCATTTACTTATTCTATCTTATAAACTAGAAAAATCCAAAATTAGGTAACCACTACTCCTTCATAACTATCTTAAGCTTTAAATATAGGTTCGATTATACTGATATCTTAAAAATATGACTCTAGGTCATATTTTCCTTACTCATAATAAGGAGTAGTACGATTTAGGCCCCGCTAAATATAAATTTAAAACATTACCCCCTTCTTAGTAACTGATTTCTGACGTGTTGCGACCTAATGACACCGCAAGAATAAAACCGTCCGTTCGGCCATATCATGCGCCGCTCCTGTTTCCCCAAAAACAAATTATTTTGGTTTTAAATTAAACGGGTTGGAGTCATTTCATGATAGCATTAACTTCAACCTTATCATCACCACCATCACTTTTCTTTTGTTTATTCTTATAATTTGCATTTTTTTCTCATGCTTCAACTTTGGACAATAATACTTTGTGTGCTCCTTTTCATGACAATTATTGAAATGTCCCGTTCTTATTAATTAAAAATGTTCCATATTAATTGATTTCGTTGCGAGGTTTTGACCTCTATATGAGACGTTTTTCAAAGACTGCATTCATTTTAAAACAAACCATAACCTTTATTTCATCAATAAAGGTTTAAAAAGCTTTACGTAGATTATCAAATAATGATAATCTAAAATATCCTGTTTACACACGGCCATTACATAATGGTTTACAATACAAATATGTTACAACAAAATAAGTTTCTTGAATGCAGTTTTTACACAATATCATACAAGCATGGACTCCAAATCTCGTCCTTATTTAAGTATGCGACATCGGAAGCTCTTAATAATCACCTGAGAATAAACATGCTTAAAACATCAACAAAAATGTTGGTGAGTTATAGGTTTAACCTATATATATCAAATCATAATAATAGACCACAAGATTTCATATTTCAATACACATCCCATACATAGAGATAAAAATCATTCATATGGTGAACACCTGGTAACCGACATTAACAAGATGCATATATAAGAATATCCCCATCATTCCGGGACACCCTTCGGATATGATATAAATTTCTAAGTACTAAAGCATCCGGTACTTTGGATGGGGTTTGTTAGGCCCAATAGATCTATCTTTAGGATTCGCGTCAATTAGGGTGTCTGTTCCCTAATTCTTAGATTACCAGACTTAATAAAAAGGGGCATATTCGATTTTGATAATTCAACCATAGAATGTAGTTTCACGTACTTGTGTCTATTTTGTAAATCATTTATAAAACCTGCATGTATTCTCATCCCAAAAATATTAGATTTTAAAAGTGGGACTATAACTCACTTTCACATATTTTTACTTCGTCGGGAAGTAAGACTTGGCCACTGGTTGATTCACGAACCTATAACAATATATACATATATATCAAAGTATGTTCAAAATATATTTACAACACTTTTAATATATTTTGATGTTTTAAGTTTATTAAGTCAGCTGTCCTCGTTAGTAACCTACAACTAGTTGTCCACAGTTAGATGTACAGAAATAAATCGATAAATATTATCTTGAATCAATCCACGACCCAGTGTATACGTATCTCAGTATTGATCACAACTCAAACTATATATATTTTGGAATCAACCTCAACCCTGTATAGCTAACTCCAACATTCACATATAGAGTGTCTATGGTTGTTCCGAAATATATATAGATGTGTCGACATGATAGGTCGAAACATTGTATACGTGTCTATGGTATCTCAAGATTACATAATATACAATACGAGTTGATTAAGTTATGGTTGGAATAGATTTGTTACCAATTTTCACGTAGCTAAAATGAGAAAAATTATCCAATCTTGTTTTACCCATAACTTCTTCATTTTAAATCCGTTTTGAGTGAATCAAATTGCTATGGTTTCATATTTTATGAATCTAAACAGAAAAAGTATAGGTTTATAGTTGGAAAAATAAGTTACAAGTCGTTTTTGTAAAGGTAGTCATTTCAGTCGAAAGAACGACGTCTAGATGACCATTTTAGAAAACATACTTCCACTTTGAGTTTAACCATAATTTTTGGATATAGTTTCATGTTCATAATAAAAATCATTTTCTCAGAATAACAATTTTTAAATCAAAGTTTATCATAGTTTTTAATTAACTAACCCAAAACAGCCCGCGGTGTTACTACGACGGCGTAAATCCGGTTTTACGGTGTTTTTCGTGTTTCCAAGTTTTAAATCATTAGGTTAGCATATCATATAGATATAGAACATGTGTTTAGTTGATTTTAAAAGTCAAGTTAGAAGGATTAACTTTTGTTTGCGAACAAGTTTAGAATTAACTAAACTATGTTCTAGTGATTACAAGTTTAAACCTTCGAATAAGATAGCTTTATATGTATGAATCGAATGATGTTATGAACATCATTACTACCTTAAGTTATTTGGATAAACCTACTGGAAAAGAGAAAAATGGATCTAGCTTCAACGGATCCTTGGATGGCTCGAAGTTCTTGAAGCAGAATCATGACACGAAAACAAGTTCAAGTAAGATCATCACTTGAAATAAGATTGTTATAGTTATAGAAATTGAATCAAAGTTTGAATATGATTATTACCTTGTATTAGAATGATAACCTACGGTAAAAAACAAAGATTTCTTGAGGTTGGATGATCACCTTACAAGATTGGAAGTGAGCTAGCAAACTTGAAAGTATTCTTGATTTTATGTAACTAGAACTTTTGGAATTTATGAAGAACACTTAGAACTTGAAGATAGAACTTGAGAGAGATCAATTAGATGAAGAAAATTGAAGAATGAAAGTGTTTGTAGGTGTTTTTGGTCGTTGGTGTATGGATTAGATATAAAGGATATGTAATTTTGTTTTCATGTAAATAAGTCATGAATGATTACTCATATTTTTGTAATTTTATGAGATATTTCATGCTAGTTGCCAAATGATGGTTCCCACATGTGTTAGGTGACTCACATGGGCTGCTAAGAGCTGATCATTGGAGTATATATACCAATAGTACATACATCTAAAAGCTGTGTATTGTACGAGTACGAATACAGGTGCATACGAGTAGAATTGTTGATGAAACTGAACGACTATGTAATTGTAAGCATTTTTGTTAAGTAGAAGTATTTTGATAAGTGTATTGAAGTCTTTCAAAAGTGTATAAATACATATTAAAACACTACATGTATATACATTTTAACTAAGTCGTTAAGTCATCGTTAGTCGTTACATATAAGTGTTGTTTTGAAACCTTTAGGTTAACGATCTTGTTAAATGTTGTTAACCCAATGTTTATAATATTAAATGAGATTTTAAATTATTATATTATCATGATATTATGATATATAATATATCTTAGTATGATATATATACAGGTAAATGTCGTTACAACGATAATCGTTACATATATGTCTCGTTTAAAAATCATTAAGTTAGTAGTCTTGTTTTTTACATATGTAGTTCATTGTTAATATACTTAATGATATATTTACTTATCATAGTATCATGTTAACTATATATATATATCCATATATATGTCATCATATAGTTTTTACAAGTTTTAACGTTCGTGAATCACCGGTCAACTTGGGTGGTCAATTGTCTATATGAAACATATTTCAATTAATCAAGTCTTAACAAGTTTGATTGCTTAACATGTTGGAAACATTTAATCATGTAAATATCAATCTCAATTAATATATATAAACATGGAAAAGTTCGGGTCACTACAGTACCTACCCGTTAAATAAATTTCGTCCCGAAATTTTAAGCTGTTGAAGGTGTTGACGAATCTTCTGGAAATAGATGCGGGTATTTCTTCTTCATCTGATCTTCACGCTCCCAGGTGAACTCGGGTCCTCTACAAGCATTCCATCGAACCTTAACAATTGGTATCTTGTTTTGCTTAAGTCTTTTAACCTCACGATCCATTATTTCGACGGGTTCTTCGATGAATTGAAGTTTTTCGTTGATTTGGATTTCATCTAACGGAATAGTGAGATCTTCTTTAGCAAAACACTTCTTCAAATTCGAGACGTGAAAAGTGTTATGTACAGCCGCGAGTTGTTGAGGTAACTCAAGTCGGTAAGCTACTGGTCCGACACGATCAATAATCTTGAATGGTCCAATATACCTTGGATTTAATTTCCCTCGTTTACCAAATCGAACAACGCCTTTCCAAGGTGCAACTTTAAGCATGACCATCTCTCCAATTTCAAATTCTATATCTTTTCTTTTAATGTCAGCATAGCTCTTTTGTCGACTTTGGGCGGTTTTCAACCGTTGTTGAATTTGGATGATCTTCTCCGTAGTTTCTTGTATAATCTCTGGACCCGTAATCTGTCTATCCCCCACTTCACTCCAACAAATCGGAGACCTGCACTTTCTACCATAAAGTGCTTCAAACGGCGCCATCTCAATGCTTGAATGGTAGCTGTTATTGTGGGAAAATTCTGCTAACGGTAGATGTCGATCCCAACTGTTTCCGAAATCAATAACACATGCTCGTAGCATGTCTTCAAGCATTTGTATCATCCTTTCGCTCTGCCCATCAGTTTGTGGATGATAGGCAGTACTCATGTCTAGACGAGTTCCTAATGCTTGCTGTAATGTCTGCCAGAATCTTGAAATAAATCTGCCATCCCTATCAGAGATAATAGAGATTGGTATTCCATGTCTGGAGACGACTTCCTTCAAATACAGTCGTGCTAACTTCTCCATCTTGTCATCTTCTCTTATTGGTAGGAAGTGTGCTGATTTGGTGAGACGATCAACTATTACCCAAATAGTATCAAAACCACTTGCAGTCCTTGGCAATTTAGTGATGAAATCCATGGTAATATTTTCCCATTTCCATTATGGGATTTCGGGTTGTTGAAGTAGACCTGATGGTTTCTGATGCTCAGCTTTGATCTTAGAACATGTCAAACATTCTCCTACGTATTTAGCAACATCGGCTTTCATACCCGGCCACCAAAAATGTTTCTTGAGATCCTTGTACATCTTCCCCGTTCCAGGATGTATTGAATATCTGGTTTTATGAGCTTCTCTAAGTACCATTTCTCTCATATCTCCAAATTTTGGTACCCAAATCCTTTCAGCCCTATACCGGGTTCCGTCTTCCCGAATATTAAGATGCTTCTCCGATCCTTTGGGTATTTCATCCTTTAAATTTCCCTCTTTTAAAACTCCTTGTTGCGCCTCCTTTATTTGAGTAGTAAGGTTATTATGAATCATTATATTCATAGATTTTACTCGAATGGGTTCTCTATCCTTCCTGCTCAAGGCATCGGCTACCACATTTGCCTTCCCCGGGTGGTAACGAATCTCAAAGTCATAATCATTCAACAATTCAATCCACCTACGCTGCCTCATATTCAGTTGTTTTTGATTAAATATGTGTTGAAGACTTTTGTGGTCGGTATATATAATACTTTTGACCCCATATAAGTAGTGCCTCCAAGTCTTTAATGCAAAAACAACCGCGCCTAATTCCAAATCATGCGTCGTATAATTTTGTTCGTGAATCTTCAATTGTCTAGACGCATAA
Organism: Rutidosis leptorrhynchoides; assembly: GCF_046630445.1. Taxonomy (NCBI): domain Eukaryota; kingdom Viridiplantae; phylum Streptophyta; class Magnoliopsida; order Asterales; family Asteraceae; genus Rutidosis; species Rutidosis leptorrhynchoides. Next base: position 389,358,878 of record NC_092335.1, on the reverse strand, counting down.
GCAATCACCTTCGTTCGTTGCATTAATACACAACCGAGACCTTGCTTTGATGCGTCACAATAAATCACAAAATCATTATTCCCTTCAGGCAATGACAATATAGGTGCCGTAGTTAGCTTTTTCTTCAATAACTGAAACGCTTTCTCTTGTTCATCATTCCATTCAAATTTCTTCCCTTTATGCGTTAATGCAGTTAAGGGTTTTGCTATTCTGGAAAAGTCTTGGATGAACCTTCTGTAGTAACCAGCTAGTCCTAAAAACTGGCGTATGTGTTTCGGAGTTTTCGGGGTTTCCCACTTTTCAACAGTTTCTATCTTTGCCGGATCCACCTTAATACCTTCTTTGTTCACTATGTGACCGAGGAATTGAACTTCTTCCAACCAAAATGCACACTTTGAAAACTTAGCGTACAATTCTTCTTTCCTCAATACTTCTAACACCTTTCTCAAATGTTCACCGTGTTCTTGGTCATTCTTTGAGTAAATAAGTATGTCATCAATGAAAACAATGACAAACTTGTCAAGGTATGGTCCACACACTCGGTTCATAAGGTCCATGAACACAGCTGGTGCATTAGTTAAACCAAACGGCATGACCATAAACTCGTAATGACCGTAACGTGTTCTGAAAGCAGTCTTTGGAATATCATCTTCTTTCACCCGCATTTGATGATACCCGGAACGTAAGTCAATCTTTGAATAAACAGACGAGCCTTGTAGTTGATCAAATAAGTCGTCGATTCTCGGTAGTGGGTAGCAGTTCTTGATGGTAAGTTTGTTCAACTCTCGGTAGTCGATACACAACCTAAATGTACCATCTTTCTTCTTGACAAACAAAACAGGAGCTCCCCACGGTGATGTGCTTGGTCGAATGAAACCACGCTCTAAAAGTTCTTGTAATTGGCTTTGCAGTTCTTTCATCTCGCTGGGTGCGAGTCTATAAGGAGCACGAGCTATTGGTGCAGCTCCTGGTACAAGATCTATTTGAAATTCAACGGATCGATGTGGGGGTAATCCCGGTAATTCTTTCGGAAATACATCGGGAAATTCTTTTGCGACGGGAACATCATTGATGCTCTTTTCTTCAGTTTGTACTTTCTCGACGTGTGCTAGAACAGCATAGCAACCTTTTCTTATTAGTTTTTGTGCCTTCTAATTACTAATAAGATGTAGCTTCGTGTTGCCCTTTTCTCCGTACACCATTAAGGGTTTTCCTTTTTCTCGTATAATGCGAATTGCATTTTTGTAACAAACGATCTCTGCTTTCACTTCTTTCAACCAGTCCATACCGATTATCATATCAAAACTCCCTAACTCTACTGGTATCAAGTCAATCTTAAATGTTTCACTAACCAGTTTAATTTCTCGATTCTGACATATATTATCTGCTGAAATTAATTTACCATTTGCTAATTCGAGTAAAAATTTACTATCCAAAGGCGTCAATGGACAACTTAATTTAGCACAAAAATCTCTACTCATATAGCTTCTATCCGCACCCGAATCAAATAAAACGTAAGCAGATTTATTGTCAATAAGAAACGTACCCGTAACAAGCTCCGGGTCTTCCTGTGCCTCTGCCGCATTAATATTGAAAACTCTTCCGCGGCCTTGTCCATTCGTGTTCTCCTGGTTCGGGCAGTTTCTAATAATGTGGCCCGGTTTTCCACATTTATAACAAACTACATTGGCATAACTTGCTCCGACACTACTTGCTCCGCCATTACTCGTTCCGACACCATTTGTTCCTTTCGTTCTATTAACCCCTGGTCCGTAGACCTCACACTTCGCCGCGCTATGACCATTTCTTTTACACTTGTTGCAAAATTTGGTGCAGAACCCCGAGTGATACTTTTCACACCTTTGGCATAGCTGCTTCTGATTGTTGTTGTTGTTGTTGCGGTTATTATTGTTGTTGGGATGATTGTTGTAGTTGCTGTTGTTGTTGTTGTTGTTGTTGTTGTTGGGCCATTTGTTGTAGTTGCGATTGATGTTGCGATTGTTGGGATAATTGTTGCGATTATTGTTGTAATTACTGTTGTTGTTGTATTGGTGATTCTTATCACCGTTTTCCTCCCACTTTATTTTGACTTTCTTTACATTGGACTCTTCAGTAGTCTGTTCTTTAATTCTTTCTTCAATCTGGTTCACTAGTTTGTGAGCCATTCTACATGCCTGTTGTATGGAGGTGGGCTCGTGTGAACTTATATCTTCTTGGATTCTTTCCGGTAATCCTTTCACAAACGCGTCGATCTTCTCTTCCTCATCTTCGAATGCTCCCGGACACAATAGGCACAATTCTGTGAATCGTCTTTCGTACGTGGTAATATCAAATCCTTGGATTCGTAACCCTCTAAGTTCTGTCTTGAGCTTATTGACCTCGGTTCTGGGACGGTACTTCTCGTTCATCAAGTGCTTGAATGCTGACCACGGTAGTGCGTACGCATCGTCTTGTCCCACTTGCTCTAGATAGGTATTCCACCATGTTAACGCAGAACCTGTGAAGGTATGCGTAGCGTACTTTACTTTGTCCTCTTCAGTACACTTACTTATGGCAAACACCGATTCGACCTTCTCGGTCCACCGTTTCAATCCGATCGGTCCTTCGGTTCCATCAAATTCCAAAGGTTTGCAGGCAGTGAATTCTTTGTAGGTGCATCCTACATGATTTCCTGTACTGCTAGATCCAAGGTTATTGTTGGTATGTAGCGCAGCCTGTACTGCGGCTATGTTTGAAGCTAGAAAAGTACGGAATTCCTCTTCATTCATATTCATGGTGTGTCGAGTAGTCGGTGCCATTTCCTTCAAAATAGTCAAATGGAACAAGTTAATCATACAGAATATTAAGAGTAGTTAATAGTATTTCGTAGCATAATATGAACTCATTTATAAAAGCTTTTTCTTCATATTAGCGTTTTATAAGTTTAAATTCGGGTAGTACCTACCCGTTAAGTTCATACTTAGTAGCTAATATACAATTCAACTACTACAATTCTATATGAAAAACTGATTATAATAATATTTCGCGTTCAAACTTTTACACAATATTTTACAAACTTACAATACCGCTTATTTTACATATAGCATGAAATATAGCACACAATAAATTTGATACAAGATGGTTGTGAAGATAATTCTAGCTAGTACACAAGTCGTTCAGCAAAGGCAATAAAGACACGTAATTCATACGTCCAGAAACAAGTCATGCATTCTGGTTTTACTAGGATTACTTCCCATCCTTGGTCTTGTGGAACATAACCGTTATGGCCGTTGATAAGACCGCGTGTTGTAACGTCGTCAAAGGGACGAGGGTTACGTAATGTCCAACAGTCCCGTAACAATCTAAAAACCTCATTTCTTACCCCAATTACCGACTCCGTCACTTGTGGGAACGTTTTGTTTAATAGTTGTAGGCCGATGTTCTTGTTCTCACTTTGGTGAGAAGCGAACATTACTAATCCGTAAGCATAACATGCCTCTTTATGTTGCATGTTAGCAGCTTTTTCTAAATCACGAAGTCCAATATTCGGATATATTGAGTCAAAATAATTTCTTAACCCATTGCGTAAAATAGCATTTGGGTTCCCCGCAATATATGCGTCAAAGTAAACATATCGTAACTCATGGATTTCCCAATGTGATATCCCCCATCTTTCGAACGAAAGCCTTTTATAAACCAAGGCATTCTTGGAACGTTCTTCGAATGTCTTACAAACTGATCTCGCCTTAAATAGTTGTGCCGAAGAATTCTGACCGACTCTAGACAAGATTTCATCAATCATGTCTCCGGGTAGGTCTCTTAAAATATTGGGTTGTCTATCCATTTTGTGTTTTTATACTGTAAAATAGACAAGAGTTAGATTCATAAAAAAAAAATACTTATTAATACAAGTAATTTTTACATATATCATAAAGCATAAGCACACTATATTACATATATTACACTACACGAATACAACTATCTTATTCCGACTCGCTTGTTTCTTCTTCTTCGGTTTTGGTTCGTTTTGCCAAGTTTCTAGGGATATATGATGTTCCCCTAATACGAGCCGTAATTTTCCACATTGGTTTAGAAAAACCTGGTGGTTTAGAGGTTCCCGGGTCATTGTTACAACTTAAGGACTTCGGGGGTTGACGATACATATAAAGTTCATCGGGGTTGGAATTAGATTTCTCTATTTTTATGCCCTTTCCCTTATTGTTTTCTTTTGCCTTTTTAAATTCAGTTAGGGTAATTTCTATAACATCATCGGAATTCTCGTCAGAATCCGATTCATCGGAGAATTGGTAATCCTCCCAATATTTTGCTTCCTTGGCGGAAACACCATTGACCATAATTAACCTTGGTCGGTTGGTTGAGGATTTTCTTTTACTTAACCGTTTTATTATTTCCCCCACCGGTTCTATTTCTTCATCCGATTCCGATTCTTCTTCCGGTTCCGATTCTTCTTCTGGTTCCGACTCTTCTTCCGGTTCCTCTTCGGGAACTTGTGAATCAGTCCACGAATCATTCCAATTTACATTTGACTCTTCATTATTATTAGGTGAGTCAATGGTACTTGTTCTAGAGGTAGACATCTATCACATAATATCAAACGCGTTAAGAGATTAATATATCACATAATATTCACATGTTAAAAATATATAGTTTCCAACAAAATTTGTTAAGCAATCATTTTTCAAGTAAACACGGTCGAAGTCCAGACTCACTAATGCATCCTAACAAACTCAATAAGACACACTAACGCAAAATTCTGGTTCTCTAAGACCAACGCTCGGATACCAACTGAAATGTCCCGTTCTTATTAATTAAAAACGTTCCATATTAATTGATTTCGTTGCGAGGTTTTGACCTCTATATGAGACGTTTTTCAAAGACTGCATTCATTTTAAAACAAACCATAACCTTTATTTCATCAATAAAGGTTTAAAAAGCTTTACGTAGATTATCAAATAATGATAATCTAAAATATTCTGTTTACACACGACCATTACATAATGGTTTACAATACAAATATGTTACAACAAAATAAGTTTCTTGAATGCAGTTTTTACACAATATCATACAAGCATGGACTCCAAATCTCGTCCTTATTTAAGTATGCGACAGCGGAAGCTCTTAATAATCACCTGAGAATAAACATGCTTAAAACGTCAACAAAAATGTTGGTGAGTTATAGGTTTAACCTATATATATCAAATCATAATAATAGACCACAAGATTTCATATTTCAATACACATCCCATACATAGAGATAAAAATCATTCGTATGGTGAACACCTGGTAACCGACATTAACAAGATGCATATATAAGAATATCCCCATCATTCCGGGACACCCTTCGGATATGATATAAATTTCGAAGTACTAAAGCATCCGGTACTTTGGATGGGGTTTGTTAGGCCCAATAGATCTATCTTTAGGATTCGCGTCAATTAGGGTGTCTGTTCCCTAATTCTTAGATTACCAGACTTAATAAAAAGGGGCATATTCGATTTCGATAATTCAACCATAGAATGTAGTTTCACGTACTTGTGTCTATTTTGTAAATCATTTATAAAACCTGCATGTATTCTCATCCCAAAAATATTAGATTTTAAAAGTGGGACTATAACTCACTTTCACAGATTTTTACTTCGTCGGGAAGTAAGACTTGGCCACTGGTTGATTCACGAACCTATAACAATATATACATATATATCAAAGTATGTTCAAAATATATTTACAACACTTTTAATATATTTTGATGTTTTAAGTTTATTAAGTCAGCTGTCCTCGTTAGTAACCTACAACTAGTTGTCCACAGTTAGATGTACAGAAATAAATCGATAAATATTATCTTGAATCAATCCACGACCCAGTGTATACGTATCTCAGTATTGATCACAACTCAAACTATATATATTTTGGAATCAACCTCAACCCTGTATAGCTAAATCCAACATTCACATATAGAGTGTCTATGGTTGTTCCGAAATATATATAGATGTGTCGACATGATAGGTCGAAACATTGTATACGTGTCTATGGTATCTCAAGATTACATAATATACAATACGAGTTGATTAAGTTATGGTTGGAATAGATTTGTTACCAATTTTCACGTAGCTAAAATGAGAAAAATTATCCAATCTTGTTTACCCATAACTTCTTCATTTTAAATCCGTTTTGAGTGAATCAAATTGCTATGGTTTCATATTGAACTCTATTTTATGAATCTAAACAGAAAAAGTATAGGTTTATAGTCGGAAAAATAAGTTACAAGTCGTTTTTGTAAAGGTAGTCATTTCAGTCGAAAGAACGACGTCTAGATGACCATTTTAGAAAACATACTTCCACTTTGAGTTTAACCATAATTTTTGGATATAGTTTCATGTTCATAATAAAAATCATTTTCTCAGAATAACAATTTTTAAATCAAAGTTTATCATAGTTTTTAATTAACTAACCCAAAACAGCCCGCGGTGTTACTACGACGGCGTAAATCCGGTTTTACGGTGTTTTTCGTGTTTCCAAGTTTTAAATCATCAGGTTAGCATATCATATAGATATAGAACATGTGTTTAGTTGATTTTAAAAGTCAAGTTAGAAGGATTAACTTTTGTTTGCGAACAAGTTTAGAATTAACTAAACTATGTTCTAGTGATTACAAGTTTAAACCTTCGAATAAGATAGCTTTATATGTATGAATCGAATGATGTTATGAACATCATTACTACCTTAAGTTCCTTGGATAAACCTACTGGAAAAGAGAAAAATGGATCTAGCTTCAACGGATCCTTGGATGGCTCGAAGTTCTTGAAGTAGAATCATGACACGAAAACAAGTTCAAGTAAGATCATCACTTGAAATAAGATTGTTATAGTTATAGAAATTGAATCAAAGTTTGAATATGATTATTACCTTGTATTAGAATGATAACCTACTGTAAGAAACAAAGATTTCTTGAGGTTGGATGATCACCTTACAAGATTGGAAGTGAGCTAGCAAACTTGAAAGTATTCTTGATTTTATGTAACTAGAACTTTTGGAATTTATGAAGAACACTTAGAACTTGAAGATAGAACTTGAGAGAGATCAATTAGATGAAGAAAATTGAAGAATGAAAGTGTTTGTAGGTGTTTTTGGTCGTTGGTGTATGGATTAGATATAAAGGATATGTAATTTTGTTTTCATGTAAATAAGTCATGAATGATTACTCATATTTTTGTAATTTTATGAGATATTTCATGCTAGTTGCCAAATGATGGTTCCCACATGTGTTAGGTGACTCACATGGGCTACTAAGAGCTGATCATTGGAGTTTATATACCAATAGTACATACATCTAAAAGCTGTGTATTGTACGAGTACGAATACGGGTGCATACGAGTAGAATTGTTGATGAAACTGAACGAGGATGTAATTGTTAGCATTTTTGTTAAGTAGAAGTATTTTGATAAGTGTATTGAAGTCTTTCAAAAGTGTATAAATACATATTAAAACACTACATGTATATACATTTTAACTAAGTCGTTAAGTCATCGTTAGTCGTTACATATAAGTGTTGTTTTGAAACCTTTAGGTTAACGATCTTGTTAAATGTTGTTAACCCAATGTTTATAATATTAAATGAGATTTTAAATTATTATATTATCATGATATTATGATATATAATATATCTTAGTATGATATATATACAGTTAAATGTCGTTACAACGATAATCGTTACATATATGTCTCGTTTAAAAATCATTAAGTTAGTAGTCTTGTTTTTTACATATGTAGTTCATTGTTAATATACTTAATGATATATTTACTTATCATAGTATCATGTTAACTATATATATATCCATATATATGTCATCATATAGTTTTTACAAGTTTTAACATTCGTGAATCACCGGTCAACTTGGGTGGTCAATTGTCTATATGAAACATATTTCAATTAATCAAGTCTTAACAAGTTTGATTGCTTAACATGTTGGAAACATTTAATCATGTAAATATCAATCTCAATTAATATATATAAACATGGAAAAGTTCGGGTCACTACAATTATGACACTCAATATTAGCAAATTTACCTTTGCTTGAGCTGCTACGATGATTGCCTCTCTTACCCTGACCTCTACTATGACTTCTCCCCCGCGTTTCTGTAACTAAGATATCTGACTGTGAAGAGGAACCTTGTGACTTTCTTCTCATCTCTTCATTCAATAGACTACCTTTAGCCAATTCCATGCTGATAGTACCATTAGGTGCAGAGTTGGACAATGATGTCCTAAAAGTGTCCCAAGAGTCCGGTAATGTACCAAGTAACCAAAGGCCTTGAACCTCATCCTCAAACTTGATACCCATTCCTGCAAGCTGATTTATAATACCCTGAAATATATTTAAGTGATCTGTAATAGGAGTCCCATCATGATACTTCAAAGCCATCATATGCTTAATTAGGAACAACTTGATATTCCCAGTCTTTCGTTCATATAACTGTTTAAGCTTTTTCCATAAGACTTTAGCATCATTCTCCCCGCTGATATGGTTCACAACATTATCATCAACCCACTGCCGAATATACCCACATACCTTTCTATGCAAAATTTTCCATTGAGCTTCAGACTTACCCTCGGGTATACCCTCAGTAAAAATAGGTAAATAATAATCTTTCACATAAAGAAGATCCTCCAATTTACCTTTCCAAACATGATAATTTGAACCATTTAAACTAATCATTTTACTTGTATTAGCCTCCATATTTCACACAAGTCAAATCAAATAACCTAGCTCTTGATATCAATTTGATGGGAAAATAATCACAACGGGCAATCTACAAAGCAGAAACAAACATCCGTTTGACAAATATTTCCCGACCCGTATGAAACTGTAAGGATGCTAACAAATAAATTATACCAAATGCAATTCAAATTAGCCCCAAATCAACAAACTAAAAGATAATTGAGGAAACACAAAGACACGAGCTTTTTACGTGAAAACCTCTCAAAATCGAGAGTAAAAAACCACGGGACCCGTAGGCCACTTAAATTCCACTATCACCAACATGATAGCAACACAATAATCCTTATCTAGATCAACTAGAGGCATACAAAATCATCATACTCTTGAACAAGAACAATCAACAAGTATATGAAATAATTAAAGACAAAAGAGGAATAAATCACCCAAAAACTGCTCTCTGCTCCAACAGCAATAACTGGACCTACATACCTTTTTAGACAAATTCAACGGTTGAAAACCTTGGCACTGATGTCAAGAAGACACAGCCCAAAAATGGTGAAGATTCAACCCTCGGATCTCCGGGGATCGAAAGTTTTTTGGACTGCTGTAAGAATTGACGGGAATTGAGATTTTCTCTCTTTTTCTTGAACTCTCTTCTCTCTTGTTATGATAAAATGGCTGCAACTTTGAAATTTAAAATTCCCTATGATGATTGACTAACTCAACAAGCATAAGGGCCTATTTTTGTTGGGCTTTAGCTTGGGCTAGACTTGCTCATAAGTGGAAACCTAGTAAAAACCCAACAGTTGGTGTATTAGAATATTATACAACATGAATAAAAATAAGAATAAGAATAATTTAGTAAAAAACAAATTGGATAGATGCATTGTTTTGTCAAATTCAGGATACGTATCCGTGGTATGTTGATACGGTCTATTCGAGTCGACCGCTAACTCCTAGGATAAAGCCGATTCGAGATGGCGAGTCTCCAAAGAAAACAAGAGAGAAATAGACTTTTGGATTTAACCAATCTTACATATTTATAACCCTAGAGGAAACGGTTACTAAACTACATTCTACAAATAAGCAAAACATGGGACTAACTGTGAAACACGTACAACTCAGTAACATGCTAATTATAACTACTTCATAAAAGTACTACTTCCTAATGCAAATGACTTAATCAAGATGTTTGAATATGCAAACTTGCATGGGGATAATGGTGTGGCCTACGCATACTAGGACCCAATTAAGCATAATCACACTTATTCCAACTGATACTTTATAACCTTCTTTAACCGACGCTCGTATCATATGTAACCAGGAACATTGATAGTTTGACTATTTCTTTCAATTTAGTTGCTTAAATTTCGTGGTATACAACATTATTTTAAAGTACAATGCTCACGACTCATATATAGGACATGTTGGGCTAAAGCAGTGTAACAATTGATATCACGGCAACAGTTGTAACTCAGATGTGGATGGCGCAACTTCGACATTTGCAGCATGTCGAGTGAAGAAAATTATGTAGCAAGTGTTCACAACCCATGATCAAAAAACACGTAGGATCATGTAAACATGATTAAACGATCTTAGATTCAATAACGAGTGCGGAAAATCTCGTTATTGGGTTTTATACTCAAAATACTCTAATAACCTTTGATTTTAATGAAGTGAACGACTTTGATATGTTAAAGATTGACTTTGATATGTTAAAGATTGACTTAGATGTATGCTAGAACACTTGGGTATCGGTTTAGACTTGTAGAATAGGTTTGGATTCGTAACCCCAACAATGAACCCGTAATACCCATTATATACACACAGCATGTGCAACCGTGCAGTTGCACCTTGCAACCGTGCGGTTGCCTCTCTAACCTTACGGTTGCATACCTGCAACCGTGCGGTTGCATTCCAACAGTGAAAGTTAAACGTTAAAGCATTTCAATGTGATCGTAATGAACTCGGGGACTATAATGCACCAACAAACTCCCCCTAGGACCCAGTTCATTATTTTAACTTACAAAATACACTTTCACCTGCAAAAGACATATAATCAACCAAATTCAATAACAGAAAATTAAACCATTCACGTCACGTTATTACATCCAAATCGAAATAAACTGAAAAATAAAACGTTCAAGTCCACAGTTTATGAGTTCAAATTCAAAAGATAGACATTTAAGCATGAATATCATATGCATAGCATGTGCAAACATCACAATTGAACTGAATTGCCTGCTCCGTATTCGGAAACTCATGAAAGATTGGGTGTCTCTGCAACACATGAATATCTTCTTTGCACAAATTATCTTTGTTAGGACCCCGAAGTTGTATAGTGTTAATGTGAAATAAGCTTAATTGAAGGTTCCTTAGAAGAGGGCTATATAAGGAACCTAAGTAGTCCTAATTAGATAGCCATTGCATTGTAACTGAGTTCTAGAAGCTGTGGAATGTAATTGTACCGATTCTCTCCAATACCGAGTCTCATGCTTACATACCGAATCTCTCTTTATCTTGTCATTTCTCTCAATCTCAATATGATCTGACCTATCATTTGGTATCAGAGCTTCCAGGAAGTGATTCTACATCACTATATCGATCCAGAGATTGTAGATTACAGAATTTGAATACTCTTGGTATTTTGAATCACATTCGGTATTATCGAATTTGATAATCTGACGTTCAGATTCTTGTGATAAGTTCAGCGAAGGTGCATTAGGTATTTTAGAAAGAGTTTTGATCATCATTACAGCTTTTTAACTTCAATTATGGAGAATCAAGTTGATTTTTAGAATTTGTGGCTAAAACTCTCGGTATTGCTTAATTCAAGCTTGATTCTGGATTTTTGTGAAGATTTAAGGTTTCAGTTGTGTTCGTGAGGTGTTAAATCACATTTCTGACGGTTCAATTTCTTCAATTCATCAAGTTTTGAAGATTTGATCAACACTCGGTATCGTAACTGTCATACCGAGTCTGATTCATTACTTAAATTCATCTTAAGTGTTGCAGATTGTGGTGTGATTGTGATTCTATCACATTCGGTTTGATTATATGCAGCTACTTGGTGTGATTTGAGAAAGGATTCTATCATATTTCTAAGTTTTAAACTTAGACTCGGTATTGTCAACTGCTACAGTTGACATTCGGTATCCTATACTTTCGGTATCTTTGATATTTTGTGTGATACTAACGTGTTTCCTTGTGCAGCAATGTTACAGAATCTAATTCAAAAGGATTGAATTGAGTTTGAACTTCAAATTCATACAGAATCTGACTACCGAATCAAATACAGAATCTGAGTTTCTGTATCACTTAATCCATTGTTTTAAGTGGTTACAGGCTACAATTCTTGTGATTACCAAATCTATACTGAATCTGGGTATGTCTCTTGTATTTCTGATCAGTTTCTTTTACAGAATCTGATATACAGAATCTTTACCGAATCTGCTACAGTACCGAATCTGCTGCAGTACCGAATCTGACACAGAATCTGACATTCTGATCAGATTGTTGTGATTTTTCATCTTAGATTTGTGTAATACAGAATCTTTACCGAATCTACCTCATTTTCAAGATGTCTACTCAAGATACTTTGATCATTGGATCAGATTCCCGTCCTCCAGTGTTGTTTGATGGAAAGTACACTCAGTAGCTTCACCGTATCACTCAGTACATAGACTATAAGGGTGAGAAAGCAAAGTACATTTGGGCTTCTCTGAGAGATGGTCCAGTTGTTGATTATCATCCGGATAATGGTATGCCAATTCCAGTCTATGAACTTTCTGGTGATAAGCGTGAGAGAGCTTAGGGTGACATAGAGGCAAAGAATATTGTTATGCAAGCTATCCTGTATGAATTATTTGAAAATGTTGATAGCAACACAACAGCAAAAGATATATGGGATGAGATCAAACGACAGCAAGAAGGTTATGACATGTCAGACGTTACTAAATTGAATAAGGCTTTGGGATTCTATGAAGATTTCAAGCAGGAAACTGATGAACCACTCAAGTGAAATGTCCCGTTCTTATTGATTAAAAACGTTCCATATTAATTGATTTCGTTGCGAGGTTTTGACCTCTGTATGAGATGTTTTTCAAAGACTGCATTCATTTTTAAAACAAACCATAACCTTTATTTCATAGATAAAGGTTTTAAAAAGCTTTACGTAGATTATCAAATAATGATAATCTAAAATATCCTGTTTACACACGACCATTACATAATGGTTTACAATACAAATATGTTACAACAAAATAAGTTTCTTGAATGCAGTTTTTACACAATATCATACAAGCATGGACTCCAAATCTCGTCCTTATTTAAGTATGCGACAGCGAAAGCTCTTAATAATCACCTGAGAATAAACATGCTTAAAACGTCAACAAAAATGTTGGTGAGTTATAGGTTTAACCTATATATATCAAATCATAATAATAGACCACAAGATTTCATATTTCAATACACATCCCATACATAGAGATAAAAATCATTCATATGGTGAACACCTAGTAACCGACATTAACAAGATGCATATATAAGAATATCCCCATCATTCCGGGACACCCTTCGGATATGATATAAATTTCGAAGTACTAAAGCATCCGGTACTTTGGATGGGGTTTGTTAAGCCCAATAGATCTATCTTTAGGATTCGCGTCAATTAGGGTGTCTGTTCCCTAATTCTTAGATTACCAGACTTAATAAAAAGGGGCATATTCGATTTTGATAATTCAACCATAGAATGTAGTTTCACTTACTTGTGTCTATTTTGTAAATCATTTATAAAACCTGCATGTATTCTCATCCCAAAAATATTAGATTTTAAAAGTGGGACTATAACTCACTTTCACAGATTTTTACTTCGTCGGGAAGTAAGACTTGGCCACTGGTTGATTCACGAACCTATAACAATATATACATGTATATCAAAGTATGTTCAAAATATATTTACAACAATTTTAATATATTTTGATGTTTTAAGTTTATTAAGTCAGCTGTCCTCGTTAGTAACCTACAACTAGTTGTCCACAGTTAGATGTACAGAAATAAATCGATAAATATTATCTTGAATCAATCCACGACCCAGTGTATACGTATCTCAGTATTGATCACAACTCAAACTATATATATTTTGGAATCAACCTCAACCCTGTATAGCTAACTCCAACATTCACATATAGAGTGTCTATGGTTGTTCCGAAATATATATAGATGTGTCGACATGATAGGTCGAAACATTGTATACGTGTCTATGGTATCTCAAGATTACATAATATACAATACAAGTTGATTAAGTTATGGTTGGAATAGATTTGTTACCAATTTTCACGTAGCTAAAATGAGAAAAATTATCCAATCTTGTTTTACCCATAACTTCTTCATTTTAAATCCGTTTTGAGTGAATCAAATTGCTATGGTTTCATATTGAACTCTATTTTATGAATCTAAATAGAAAAAGTATAGGTTTATAGTCGGAAAAATAAGTTACAAGTCGTTTTTGTAAAGGTAGTCATTTCAGTCGAAAGAACGACGTCTAGATGACCATTTTAGAAAACATACTTCCACTTTGAGTTTAACCATAATTTTTGGATATAGTTTCATGTTCATAATAAAAATCATTTTCTCAGAATAATAACTTTTAAATCAAAGTTTATCATAGTTTTTAATTAACTAACCCAAAACAGCCCGCGGTGTTACTACGACGGCGTAAATCCGGTTTTACGGTATTTTTCGTGTTTCCAGGTTTTAAATCATTAAGTTAGCATATTATATAGATATAGAACATGTGTTTAGTTGATTTTAAAAGTCAAGTTAGAAGGATTAACTTTTGTTTGCGAACAAGTTTAGAATTAACTAAACTATGTTCTAGTGATTACAAGTTTAAACCTTCGAATAAGATAGCTTTATATGTATGAATCGAATGATGTTATGAACATCATTACTACCTTAAGTTCCTTGGATAAACCTACTGGAAAAGAGAAAAATGGATCTAGCTTCAATGGATCCTTGGATGGCTCGAAGTTCTTGAAGTAGAATCATGACACGAAAACAAGTTCAAGTAAGATCATCACTTGAAATAAGATTGTTATAGTTATAGAAATTGAACCAAAGTTTGAATATGATTATTACCTTGTATTAGAATGATAACCTACTGTAAGAAACAAAGATTTCTTGAGGTTGGATGATCACCTTACAAGATTGGAAGTGAGCTAGCAAACTTGAAAGTATTCTTGATTTTATGAAACTAGAACTTTTGGAATTTATGAAGAACACTTAGAACTTGAAGATAGAACTTGAGAGAGATCAATTAGATGAAGAAAATTGAAGAATGAAAGTGTTTGTAGGTGTTTTTGGTCGTTGGTGTATGGATTAGATATAAAGGATATGTAATTTTGTTTTCATGTAAATAAGTCATGAATGATTACTCATATTTTTGTAATTTTATGAGATATTTCATGCTAGTTGCCAAATGATGGTTCCCACATGTGTTAGGTGACTCACATGGGCTGCTAAGAGCTGATCATTAGAGTGTATATACCAATAGTACATACATCTAAAAGCTGTGTATTGTACGAGTACGAATACGGGTGCATACGAGTAGAATTGTTGATGAAACTGAATGAGGATGTAATTGTAAGAATTTTTGTTAAGTAGAAGTATTTTGATAAGTGTATTGAAGTCTTTCAAAAGTGTATAAATACATATTAAAACACTACATGTATATACATTTTAACTGAGTCGTTAAGTCATCGTTAGTCGTTACATGTAAGTGTTGTTTTGAAACCTTTAGGTTAACGATCTTGTTAAATGTTTTTAACCCAATGTTTATAATATCAAATGAGATTTTAAATTATTATATTATCATGATATTATCATGTATGAATATCTCTTAATATGATATATATACATTAAATGTCTTTACAACGATAATCGTTACATATATGTCTCGTTTAAAAATCATTAAGTTAGTATTCTTGTTTTTACATATGTAGTTCATTGTTAATATACTTAATGATATGTTTACTTATCATAGTATCATGTTAACTATATATATATCCATATATATGTCATCATATAGTTTTTACAAGTTTTAACGTTCGTGAATCACCGTCAACTTGGGTGGTCAATTGTCTATATGAAACATATTTCAATTAATCAAGTCTTAACAAGTTTGATTGCTTAACATGTTGGAAACATTTAATCATGTAAATATCAATCTCAATTAATATATATAAACATGGAAAAGTTCGGGTCACTACAGTACCTACCCGTTAAATAAATTTCGTCCTGAAATTTTAAGCTGTTGAAGGTGTTGACGAATCTTCTGGAAATAGATGCGGGTATTTCTTCTTCATCTGATCTTCATGCTCCCAGGTGAACTCGGGTCCTCTACGAGCATTCCATCGAACCTTAACAATTGGTATCTTGTTTTGCTTAAGTCTTTTAACCTCACGATCCATTATTTCGACGGGTTCTTCGATGAATTGAAGTTTCTCGTTGATTTGGATTTCATCTAACGGAATAGTGAGATCTTCTTTAGCAAAACATTTCTTCAAATTCGAGACGTGGAAAGTGTTATGTACAGCCGCGAGTTGTTGAGGTAACTCTAGTCGGTAAGCTACTGGTCCGACACGATCAATAATCTTGAATGGTCCAATATACCTTGGATTTAATTTCCCTCGTTTACCAAATCGAACAACGCCTTTCCAAGGTGCAACTTTAAGCATGACCATCTCTCCAATTTCAAATTCTATATCTTTTCTTTTAATGTCAGCGTAGCTCTTTTGTCGACTTTGGGCGGTTTTCAACCGTTGTTGAATTTGGATGATCTTCTCGGTAGTTTCTTGTATAATCTCCGGACCCGTAATCTATCTATCCCCCACTTCACTCCAACAAATCGGAGACCTGCACTTTCTACCATAAAGTGCTTCAAACGGCGCCATCTCAATGCTTGAATGGTAGCTGTTGTTGTAGGAAAATTCTGCTAACGGTAGATGTCGATCCCAACTGTCTCCAAAATCAATAACACATGCTCGTAGCATGTCTTCAAGCGTTTGTATCGTCCTTTCGCTCTGCCCATCAGTTTGTGGATGATAGGCAGTACTCATGTCTAGACGAGTTCCTAATGCTTGCTGTAATGTCTGCCAGAATCTTGAAATAAATCTGCCATCCCTATCAGAGATAATAGAGATTGGTATTCCATGTCTGGAGACGACTTCCTTCAAATACAGTCGTGCTAACTTCTCCATCTTGTCATCTTCTCTTATTGGCAGGAAGTGTGCTGATTTGGTGAGACGATCAACTATTACCCAAATAGTATCAAAACCACTTGCAGTCCTTGGCAATTTAGTGATGAAATCCATGGTAATGTTTTCCCATTTCCATTCCGGGATTTCGGGTTGTTGAAGTAGACCTGATGGTTTCTGATGCTCAGCTTTGACCTTAGAACACGTCAAACATTCTCCTACGTATTTAGCAACATCGGCTTTCATACCCGGCCACCAAAAATGTTTCTTGAGATCCTTGTACATCTTCCCCGTTCCAGGATGTATTGAGTATCTGGTTTTATGAGCTTCTCTAAGTACCATTTCTCTCATATCTCCAAATTTTGGTACCCAAATCCTTTCAGCCCTATACCGGGTTCCGTCTTCCCGAATATTAAGATGCTTCTCCGATCCTTTGGGTATTTCATCCTTTAAATTTCCCTCTTTTAAAACTCCTTGTTGCGCCTCCTTTATTTGAGTAGTAATTTTATTATGAATCATTATATTCATAGATTTTACTCGAATGGGTTCTCTGTCCTTCCTGCTCAAGGCATCGGCTACCACATTTGCCTTCCCCGGGTGGTAACGAATCTCAAAGTCGTAATCATTCAATAATTCAATCCACCTACACTGCCTCATATTCAGTTGTTTCTGATTAAATATGTGTTGAAGACTTTTGTGGTCGGTATATATAATACTTTTGACCCCATATAAGTAGTGCCTCCAAGTCTTTAATGCAAAAACAACCGCGCCTAATTCCAAATCATGCGTCATATAATTTTGTTCGTGAATCTTCAATTGTCTAGACGCATAAGCAATCACCTTCGTTCGTTGCATTAATACACAATCGAGACCTTGCTTTGATGCATCACAATAAATCACAAAATCATCATTCCCTTCAGGCAATGACAATATAGGTGCCGTAGTTAGCTTTTTCTTCAATAACTGAAACGCTTTCTCTTGTTCATCATTCCATTCAAATTTCTTCCCTTTATGCGTTAATGCAGTCAAGGGTTTTGCTATTCTGGAAAAGTCTTGGATGAACGTTCTGTAGTAACCAGCTAGTCCTAAAAACTGGCGTATGTGTTTCGGAGTTTTCGGGGTTTCCCACTTTTCAACAGTTTCTATCTTTGCCGGATCCACCTTAATACCTTCTTTGTTCACTATGTGACCGAGGAATTGAACTTCTTCCAACCAAAATGCACACTTTGAAAACTTAGCGTACAATTCTTCCTTCCTCAATACTTCTAACACCTTTCTCAAATGTTCACCGTGTTCTTGGTCATTCTTTGAGTAAATAAGTATGTCATCAATGAAAACAATGACAAACTTTTCAAGGTATGGTCCACACACTCGGTTCATAAGGTCCATGAACACAGCTGGTGCATTAGTTAAACCAAACGGCATGACCATAAACTCGTAATGACCGTAACGTGTTCTGAAAGCAGTCTTTGGAATATCATCTTCTTTCACCCGCATTTGATGATACCCGGAACGTAAGTCAATCTTTGAATAAACAGACGAGCCTTGTAGTTGATCAAATAAGTCATCGATTCTCGGTAGTGGGTAGCGGTTCTTGATGGTAAGTTTGTTCAACTCTCGGTAGTCGATACACAACCTGAATGTACCATCTTTCTTCTTGACAAACAAAACAGGAGCTCCCCACGGTGATGTGCTTGGTCGAATGAAACCACGCTCTAAAAGTTCTTGTAATTGGCTTTGTAGTTCTTTCATCTCGCTGGGTGCGAGTCTGTAAGGAGCACGAGCTATTGGTGCAGCTCCTGGTACAAGATCTATTTGAAATTCAACGGATCGATGTGGGGGTAATCCCGGTAATTCTTTCGGAAATACATCAGGAAATTCTTTTGCGACGGGAACATCATTGATGCTCTTTTCTTCAGTTTGTACTTTCTCGACGTGTGCTAGAACAGCATAGCAACCTTTTCTTATTAGTTTTTGTGCCTTCAAATTACTAATAAGATGTAGCTTCGTGTTGCCCTTTTCTCCGTACACCATTAAGGGTTTTCCTTTTTCTCGTATAATGCGAATTGCATTTTTGTATCAAACGATCTCCGCTTTCACTTCTTTCAACCAGTCCATACCGATTATCACATCAAAACTCCCTAACTCTACTGGTATCAAATCAATCTTAAATGTTTCGCTAACCAGTTTAATTTCTCGATTTCGACATATATTATCTGCTGAAATTAATTTACCATTTGCTAATTCGAGTAAAAATTTACTATCCAAAGGCGTCAATGGACAACTTAATTTAGCACAAAAATCTCTACTCATATAGCTTCTATCCGCACCCGAATCAAATAAAACGTAAGCAGATTTATTGTCAATAAGAAACGTACCCGTAACAAGC
This sequence comes from Rutidosis leptorrhynchoides, assembly GCF_046630445.1. Classification (NCBI taxonomy): domain Eukaryota; kingdom Viridiplantae; phylum Streptophyta; class Magnoliopsida; order Asterales; family Asteraceae; genus Rutidosis; species Rutidosis leptorrhynchoides. Next base: position 389,339,517 of record NC_092335.1, on the reverse strand, counting down.
TCCGGGTCTTCCTGTGCCTCTGCCGCATTAATATTGAAAACTCTTCCACGGCCTTGTCCATTCGTGTTCTCCTGGTTCGGGCAATTTCTAATAATGTAGCCCGGTTTTCCACATTTATAACAAACTACATTGGCATAACTTGCTCCGACACTACTTGCTCCGCCATTACTCGTTCCGACACCATTTGTTCCTTTCGTTCTATTAACCCCTAGTCCGTAGACCTCACACTTCGCCGCGCTATGACCATTTCTTTTACACTTGTTGCAAAATTTGGTGCAGAACCCCGAGTGATTCTTTTCACACCTTTGGCATAGCTGCTTCTGATTGTTGTTGTTGTTGCGGTTATTATTGTTGTTGGGATGATTGTTGTAGTTGCTGTTGTTGTTGTTGTTGTTGTTGTTGTTGTTGTTGTTGGGCCATTTGTTGTAGTTGCGATTGATGTTGCGATTGTTGGGATAATTGTTGCGATTATTGTTGTAATTGCTGTTGTTGTTGTATTGGTGATTCTTATCACCGTTTTCCTCCCACTTTCTTTTGACTTGCTTCACATTGGCCTCTTCAGCAGTCTGTTCTTTAATTCTTTCTTCAATCTGGTTCACGAGTTTGTGAGCCATTCTACATGCCTGTTGTATGGAGGCGGGCTCGTGTGAACTTATATCTTCTTGGATTCTTTCCGGTAATCCTTTCACAAATGCGTCGATCTTCTCTTCCTCATCTTCGAATGCTCCCGGACACAATAGGCACAATTCTGTGAATCGTCTTTCGTACGTGGTAATATCAAATCCTTGGGTTCGTAACCCTCTAAGTTCTGTCTTGAGCTTATTGACCTCGGTTCTGGGACGGTACTTCTCGTTCATCAAGTGCTTGAATGCTGACCACGGTAGTGCGTACGCATCGTCTTGTCCCACTTGCTCTAGATAGGTATTCCACCATGTTAACGCAGAACTTGTGAAGGTATGCGTAGCGTACTTTACTTTGTCCTCTTCAGTACACTTACTTATGGCAAACACCGATTCGACCTTCTCGGTCCACCGTTTCAATCCGATCGGTCCTTCGGTTCCATCAAATTCCAAAGGTTTGCAGGCAGTGAATTCTTTGTAGGTGCATCCTACACGATTTCCTGTACTGCTAGATCCAAGGTTATTGTTGGTATGTAGCGCAGCCTGTACTGCGGCTATGTTTGAAGCTAGAAAAGTACGGAATTCCTCTTCATTCATATTCACGGTGTGTCGAGTAGTCGGTGCCATTTCCTTCAAAATAGTTAAATGGAACAAGTTAATCATACAGAATATTAAGAGTAGTTAATAGTATTTCGTAGCATAATATGAACTCATTTATAAAAGCTTTTTCTTCATATTAGCCTTTTATAAGTTTAAATTCGGGTAGTACCTACCCGTTAAGTTCATACTTAGTAGCTAATATACAATTCAACTACTACAATTCTATATGAAAAACTGATTATAATAATATTTCGCGTTCAAACTTTTACACAATATTTTACAAACTTACAATACCGCTTATTTTACATATAGCATGAAATATAGCACACAATAAATTTGATACAAGATGGTTGTGAAGATAATTCTAGCTAGTACACAAGTCGTTCAGCAAAGGCAATAAAGACACGTAATTCATACGTCCAGAAACAAGTCATGCATTCTGGTTTTACTAGGATTACTTCCCATCCTTGGTCTTGTGGAACATAACCGTTATGGCCGTTGATAAGACAGGGTGTTGTAACGTCGTCAAAGGGACGAGGGTTACGTAATGTCCAACAGTCCCGTAACAATCTAAAAACCTCATTTCTTACCCCAATTACCGACTCCGTCACTTGTGGGAACGTTTTGTTTAATAGTTGTAGCCCGATGTTCTTGTTCTCACTTTGGTGAGAAGCGAACATTACTAATCCGTAAGCATAACATGCTTCTTTATGTTGCATGTTAGCCGCTTTTTCTAAATCACGAAGTCCAATATTCGGATATATTGAGTCAAAATAATTTCTTAACCCATTGCGTAAAATAGCATTTGGGTTCCCCGCAATATATGCGTCAAAGTAAACACATCGTAACTTATGGATTTCCCAATGTGATATCCCCCATCTTTCGAACGAAAGCCTTTTATAAACCAAGGCATTCTTGGAACGTTCTTCGAATGTCTTACAAACTGATCTCGCCTTAAGTAGTTGTGCCGAAGAATTCTGACCGACTCTAGACAAGATTTCATCAATCATGTCTCCGGGTAGGTCTCTTAAAATATTGGGTTGTCTATCCATTTTGTGTTTTTATACTGTAAAATAGACAAGAGTTAGATTTATAAAAAAAAAATACTTATTAATACAAGCAATTTTTACATATATCATAAAGCATAAGCACACTATATTACATATATTACACCACACGAATACAACTATCTTATTCCGACTCGCTTGTTTCTTCTTCTTCGGTTTTGGTCCGTTTTGCCAAGTTTCTAGGGATATATGATGTTCCCCTAATACGAGCCGTAATTTTCCACATTGGTTTAGAAAAACCTGGTGGTTTAGAGGTTCCCGGGTCATTGTTACAACTTAAGGACTTCGGGGGTTGACGATACATATAAAGTTCATCAGGGTTGGAATTAGATTTCTCTATTTTTATGCCCTTTCCCTTATTATTTTCTTTTGCCTTTTTAAATTCAGTTGGGGTAATTTCTATAACATCATCGGAATTCTCGTCGGAATCCGATTCATCGGAGAATTGGTAATCCTCCCAATATTTTGCTTCCTTGGCGGAAACACCATTGACCATAATTAACCTTGGTCGGTTGGTTGAGGATTTTCTTTTACTTAACCGTTTTAATATTTCCCCCACCGGTTCTATTTCTTCATCCGGTTCCGATTCTTCTTCCGGTTCTGATTCTTCTTCCGGTTCCGACTCTTCTTCCGGTTCCTCTTCGGGAACTTGTGAATCAGTCCACGAATCATTCCAATTTACATTTGACTCTTCATTATTATTAGGTGAGTCAATGGGACTTGTTCTAGAGGTAGATATCTATCACATAATATCAAACGCGTTAAGAGATTAATATATCACATAATATTCACATGTTAAAAATATATAGTTTCCAACAAAATTTGTTAAGCAATCATTTTTCAAGTAAACACGGTCGAAGTCCAGACTCACTAATGCATCCTAACAAACTCGATAAGACACACTAATTCAAAATTCTGGTTCTCTAAGACCAACGCTCGGATACCAACTGAAATGTCCCGTTCTTATTGATTAAAAACGTTCCATATTAATTGATTTCGTTGCGAGGTTTTGACCTCTGTATGAGACGTTTTTCAAAGACTGCATTCATTTTTAAAACAAACCATAACCTTTATTTCATAGATAAAGGTTTTAAAAAGCTTTACGTAGATTATCAAATAATGATAATCTAAAATATCCTGTTTACACACGACCATTACATAATGGTTTACAATACAAATATGTTACAACAAAATAAGTTTCTTGAATGCAGTTTTTATACAATATCATACAAGCAAGGACTCCAAATCTCGTCCTTATTTAAGTATGCGACAGCGAAAGCTCTTAATAATCACCTGAGAATAAACATGCTTAAAACGTCAAAAAAAATGTTGGTGAGTTATAGGTTTAACCTATATATATCAAATCATAATAATAGACCACAAGATTTCATATTTCAATACACATCCCATACATAGAGATAAAAATCATTCATATGGTGAACACCTGGTAACCGACATTAACAAGATGCATATATAAGAATATCCCCATCATTCCGGGACACCCTTCGGATATGATATAAATTTCGAAGTACTAAAGCATCCGGTACTTTGGATGGGGTTTGTTAAGCCCAATAGATCTATCTTTAGGATTCGCGTCAATTAGGGTGTCTGTTCCCTAATTCTTAGATTACCAGACTTAATAAAAAGGGGCATATTCGATTTCGATAATTCAACCATAGAATGTAGTTTCACGTACTTGTGTCTATTTTGTAAATCATTTATAAAACCTGCATGTATTCTCATCCCAAAAATATTAGATTTTAAAAGTGGGACTATAACTCACTTTCACAGATTTTTACTTCGTCGGGAAGTAAGACTTGGCCACTGGTTGATTCACGAACCTATAACAATATATACATGTATATCAAAGTATGTTCAAAATATATTTACAACACTTTTAATATATTTTGATGTTTTAAGTTTATTAAGTCAGCTGTCCTCGTTAGTAACCTACAACTAGTTGTCCACAGTTAGATGTACAGAAATAAATCGATAAATATTATCTTGAATCAATCCACGACCCAGTGTATACGTATCTCAGTATTGATCACAACTCAAACTATATATATTTTGGAATCAACCTCAACCCTGTATAGCTAACTCCAACATTCACATATAGAGTGTCTATGGTTGTTCCGAAATATATATAGATGTGTCGACATGATAGGTCGAAACATTGTATACGTGTCTATGGTATCTCAAGATTACATAATATACAATACAAGTTGATTATGGTTGGAATAGATTTGTTACCAATTTTCACGTAGCTAAAATGAGAAAAATTATCCAATCTTGTTTTACCCATAACTTCTTCATTTTAAATCCGTTTTGAGTGAATCAAATTGCTATGGTTTCATATTGAACTCTATTTTATGAATCTAAACAGAAAAAGTATAGGTTTATAGTCGGAAAAATAAGTTACAAGTCGTTTTTGTAAAGGTAGTCATTTCAGTCGAAAGAACGACGTCTAGATGACCATTTTAGAAAACATACTTCCACTTTGAGTTTAACCATAATTTTTGGATATAGTTTCATGTTCATAATAAAAATCATTTTCTCAGAATAATAACTTTTAAATCAAAGTTTATCATAGTTTTTAATTAACTAACCCAAAACAGCCCGCGGTGTTACTACGACGGCGTAAATCCGGTTTTACGGTGTTTTTCGTGTTTCCAGGTTTTAAATCATTAAGTTAGCATATCATATAGATATAGAACATGTGTTTAGTTGATTTTAAAAGTCAAGTTAGAAGGATTAACTTTTGTTTGCGAACAAGTTTAGAATTAACTAAACTATGTTCTAGTGATTACAAGTTTAAACCTTCGAATAAGATAGCTTTATATGTATGAATCGAATGATGTTATGAACATCATTACTACCTTAAGTTCCTTGGATAAACCTACTGGAAAAGAGAAAAATGGATCTAGCTTCAATGGATCCTTGGATGGCTCGAAGTTCTTGAAGTAGAATCATGACACGAAAACAAGTTCAAGTAAGATCATCACTTGAAATAAGATTGTTATAGTTATAGAAATTGAACCAAAGTTTGAATATGATTATTACCTTGTATTAGAATGATAACCTACTGTAAGAAACAAAGATTTCTTGAGGTTGGATGATCACCTTACAAGATTGGAAGTGAGCTAGCAAACTTGAAAGTATTCTTGATTTTATGAAACTAGAACTTTTGGAATTTATGAAGAACACTTAGAACTTGAAGATAGAACTTGAGAGAGATCAATTAGATGAAGAAAATTGAAGAATGAAAGTGTTTGTAGGTGTTTTTGGTCGTTGGTGTATGGATTAGATATAAAGGATATGTAATTTTGTTTTCATGTAAATAAGTCATGAATGATTACTCATATTTTTGTAATTTTATGAGATATTTCATGCTAGTTTCCAAATGATGGTTCCCACATGTGTTAGGTGACTCACATGGGCTGCTAAGAGCTGATCATCAGAGTGTATATACCAATAGTACATACATCTAAAAGCTGTGTATTGTACGAGTACGAATACGGGTGCATACGAGTAGAATTGTTGATGAAACTGAATGAGGATGTAATTGTAAGAATTTTTGTTAAGTAGAAGTATTTTGATAAGTGTATTGAAGTCTTTCAAAAGTGTATAAATACATATTAAAACACTACATGTATATACATTTTAACTGAGTCGTTAAGTCATCGTTAGTCGTTACATGTAAGTGTTGTTTTGAAACCTTTAGGTTAACGATCTTGTTAAATGTTTTTAACCCAATGTTTATAATATCAAATGAGATTTTAAATTATTATATTATCATGATATTATCATGTATGAATATCTCTTAATATGATATATATACATTAAATGTCTTTACAACGATAATCGTTACATATATGTCTCGTTTAAAAATCATTAAGTTAGTATTCTTGTTTTTACATATGTAGTTCATTGTTAATATACTTAATGATATGTTTACTTATCATAGTATCATGTTAACTATATATATATCCATATATATGTCATCATATAGTTTTTACAAGTTTTAACGTTCGTGAATCACCGTCAACTTGGGTGGTCAATTGTCTATATGAAACATATTTCAATTAATCAAGTCTTAACAAGTTTGATTGCTTAACATGTTGGAAACATTTAATCATGTAAATATCAATCTCAATTAATATATATAAACATGGAAAAGTTCGGGTCACTACATCAAAGATACCTATCGTCGTTTCAATGGTGTTCTCAATGAGTTGAAAAGGTGCAAGATCATAAAAGTAAATACTGAAGTCAACATGAAGTTTTTCAAAAAGCTCAATGCTGATTGGCTTCCTTATGGAACCATTGTTCGATCTACTAAAGAGATTGACAAGTTGACTATTCATGAGCTTGTTGGAGTTCTTATGCATTACCAACCTGAAGTGTCTAAACTTCAAGAAGGAAGGAAAGAGTCTTCTCCGGGAGATCCACTTGCCCTAATTGCCAAAAAGAAGGGCAAATCATTGACGTCTTCCAAAAGCTTGGCCAAGAAAGTGCTTGTAGAAGAATCAACTGATTTAGAAGATTTGAATCTTTCTGATGTTGATGATTCTCACCTTGAATTAGTCAAGATGGTAGCCATGTTCACAAAAGCCTTGAACAAACACAAGTTTAAAGGCAAATCAAGCAATCAACGCAAAAATTCGTCATCTTCCTCGTACTACAAGAAAGCTGATCAATCTAAACAACAACGTGCTGATGATTCCAAGAAGGAAGATTCAATTTGTTTCAATTGTGGCAAAGCTGGTCATTACTCTCGTGAGTGCAAGATGCCTAAGAAGAAGGACGCAACTTACTACAAGAAGAAAATGTTGATGGCTAAGATTGTGGAAACTGGGGGAGAGCTAAAACCGGTTGATGATACTTGGTTTAACTGGACTGACGATTCAGATTCAGAGGTGGAACATGCAAATGTTTGCAAGGTGACAAAGCTCATCAAAGCTAAGGAAGCAATGGAGAATTCTGACTCAACATCCGATGATGATGATGAAGGTATTTCGTATGCCCGAGAGACATATTAAATTAACGTGGCCACTATGTTATGATCCAAGTCGGGTCATACCCAATAACAAGTTTACCGACACTTTACAAGTATTTGATCTTAACGGTTGGTTCGTTAAATAAATACGCGACACTTGGATTTTAGAAAATTGGTTTCCTAAAATAATATCACTTGAGATAAATTATTTGGATAATTTATATATAATTATTTATAAGTTTAAATGATTATATTGTGTTATATTTTATAAAAGGATTATAAAATATAAAAGTAACAAAAACAATTACATGTTTTATATATAATTACATGTTCTATATATGTATATAACATGTTTATATATTTAATAAGACATTGTTTTATAAAATAAGTGGGCAGATTTTTGGGTCTCCTAGACACACACATGCTTGTCTTATTTTGTTGCTTTTATGACTTCATAAGTCCTTAGGTGCATGGGCAACTCTTGGACCAAGGTTTGAATGATTCCCTCAAGTGAAAACTACACAATATAGCTTGTAAAAAAAAACTGCACAATTCAGTTTTTTTGGTCTGCTGGCCGTGGGTCTAAGGGACTCCAAAGAGGGTTCTCAATTTAATTTACAAGCTCAATTCAAGTGTAAAACAAATCCTAACTAAAGGCAAGAGTGTTGGGGTTAAACCTTGGGGTATTACACACTTGAGGCTTCAAGTTAGAAGCTCCAATTTGCATCATCTTCATCCACAATCTGCTGTCCAAAATTCAGCCCTCAATCTATATTGAGGAGGTATTATCTCTTATTCCTTCTCTTTAGTTTGTAAGTATAGCTTCAAGACTTGATGTCTTCATGGAATTCAATTTAAGTGGTTTAACATATTAACATGCTTTCTTAATAACATGCTTCCGCTTTCTTAACTCTATATGAATTGGTTTCATGAATATGTTTATTTAAGAACTTGTTGAAATGTTGAATTCCATCAATGGTATCTAGAGCCGAAGTCTTGAAATATGCTTCGAGATGGTTTTTAACTCACCATAACTTTACATTTTATGTACATGCATGATAATAGAATGCAAAAATTATTGGTTTTGGGTGGGTTTATTATATGGCCGAATTTATGGAGTTACAAAAGTGGGTTTTGGTTCTTCCATTTGGTTCATACTTAGTTGTATGTTAAAGTTCACAATCTAAGCCTTGACCTTGTGTTTGGTTGCATGCATGGTTGATTTATATTTATTCAATTGGTTTGTAATAATATTTATTCATTTGGCATGTAATAATTCATTTGGTTATGTAATTTACTTTATATTTGGTATGTAAAATAGATTAGGTTGTATTTTCATTTTTTTTAGAAAAATGTATTAGGATATATATTTTGTAAAAATGAAGATGAAAAGATGGAGTCAAAGGAAGAACACAAGAAGAATCTACTTGGATGCAAGATTAAGTGAGAGTGGTAAAATCTCCTACTTTGTGTTATGACCCATTACTCGGTGGCATTTTTTTTTCGGCTAAACAAAATGCTTACCAAAAGGCTTGATTGTGAACATAATTGTTTTACATGCATGGTTGTGTTGTTTGATTATGGTTTGTATGTTTGATTACTACAAGTTATCACACATGTTAACAACAAGCAAAACTACATTTAATTGGTTAAATTAAAAATAGTTAACAACATGCATAACGACAAATTTAATTGGTTAAATTAAAAGTGGCTAAAGACCTTAATAAATGGTTATTAAGAACATGAAAATGGATTTCAAATGAACCATACACTAAATGCATGTTGGTGTATGGCATAAAAGTTTTCTCAAACTAGAAATAATGAAAACTTAAAATCCCTTTAACAAACAAGGTAAACAAGTTAAACGCCATCCTTTTGTGTGACACTTAGACATATTAGGGAACTCATGATGGGATAAAGGTCACCTAACCGTCATGAATAAACTAATATGATTAAGGTGAAATTCGCATGCTTGTGGGATAAAGGTCACCTAACCACTTGTATGTTAATTTTACACGTTTACACAAGTAGGACAACTTGATTTGGAAATCATGAACTTAGGGTCACCGAAGCATGATGAACAAATAGGCGTTGATGGGATAATATGCCATGCAAAAGGATTGCATGATCCCATAACTTAGAAGTTGCAAAAGGATTGCAATTGTCATATAATGACTACCTAGCTAAATCAAATAACGGGATAAAGGTTACCTAATCGAAATTTGATTTACCGTTGGATTCTAATATTTAATAAGTCAATTAAAATTTAAAAGGGTATTGTTTATTAAATTTAAAATCGATACTTAAATGAACTTTGTTAAATTTTGTAGATGGCCGCCAATAACAACAACATGCAAAACGCACCTATTAACTTGAACAACCTATCGTTAAGGTCTCTCCTCGAGAAAGACAAACTCAACCATACGAACTTTATGGATTGGTTCCGCAATCTTAGGATTGTCCTCAAACTTGAGGATAAGGCGTATGTGTTGGAAGACTCCATTCCCGATCAACCCGACGAGGATGATACGGAAGGCATGGCTTATTGGGATAAGTATTGCACCGATTCGGTGCAAGTTACTTGCCTAATGCTTGGGACTATGATACCCGAACTCCAAAAGGATTTCGAGCATCATACTGCATACGACATGATCACGCAATTGAAGGAGATGTTCCTTCAACAAGCACGTGTCGAGCGCTTCGAGACCGTTCGAGCGCTTCATGCATGTCGTATGGACGACTCCCAATCCGTTTCATCTTATGTCCTTAAGATGAAAAGCCTAATTGATCGAGCAAACCGTCTTAATCTCAACATATCTAATGAGCTAGCCACGGATCTTATCCTAAACTCATTGTCAAAGAGGTTTGACCAATTTGTAATTAATTACAATATGAATGGGATGGATAAGACCATTGGCGAACTTCATGGCATACTTAGGACGGCGGAAACTAGCATGGGTAAGAGGGCTTCACCCGTGCTAATGATCAATGATGGTGGGTCCAAAGGTAACAACACCTCTAAGTCAAAGGCGGCTAAGAGGAAAGGACCCGCCCATCAAGGCAAGGTAAAGGGGAAGATGGTTACCCCAACCAAAAACAAGAACAAGAAGCAAAAGGTTGCCGGACAAGCAAACCCCAAGGAAGACCCGTGCTTCGGTTGCGGTGAAATGGGTCACTGGAAACGCAACTGCCCGGTCTACCTTAAGGAGTTGAAGGAAAAGAGGGATGCAGGGCAAACCTCAGGTAATATATATATGGTATATATAGAGCTTAGTATTACTTTTTCTAATACATGGGTATTAGACACTGGATGTGGAACTCACATTTGCAATTCTTTGCAGGGATTCAAAAGAAGTAGCAACCAAACGGGAACATCAAGTCTCTTTATGGGTAATGGAGCCAAAGTGAAAGTGAAGGCTCAAGGAGACTTTGTATTAAAGCTTCCAAGTGGTTTGGAACTTATTTTGAACAATGTTTTGTATGCACCGGATTTATGTCGAAACATTATTTCAGTTTCCCGTTTGAAACAATGTGGTTTTTATCTTAATTTTGTTAATGATGATATCCACGTTTATTTAGATAATGTATTCTATTTTAAGGCTTCACCTTCAAATGGAATTTATGAATTGGTTCATGATGACACATCATCTAGTAGCTCAATATACCATACTAGCACCAAGAAACTCAAAAGGGATTTGAGTGATTCCTACTTATGGCATTGTCGCCTTGGTCACATAAACAAGAATTGAATGCATACACTTCGAAAGAATGGACTTTTGAAATCAAATGAACTAGACTCATTTGATGTATGTGAATCTTGTTTACAAGGCAAAATGACTAAAACACCTTTCAAAGGGACCTATGAAAGGGCTAAAGACTTATTGGGATTAATACATTCGGATGTATGTGGACCCTTTAAGCCTATGACTAGGAAAGGTGAAAGATACTTCGTCACTTTCATTGATGACTAGTCGTTTCGGATATGTCTACTTGTTAAGACATAAGGACGAAACTTTTGAAGCATTCAAGGAATATCAAAATGAAGTACAAAATCAACTCAATAAGACAATCAAGGTACTTCATACCGATAGGGGAGGTGAATACCTAAGCGATGCTTTCCAAGATCATCTTAGAAGTTGCGGGATTATCTCGCAACTCACTCCTCCTGGAACACCCCAACTTAACGGAGTTTTTGAAAGGAGGAACCTAACCATAATGGATATGGTTCGATCTATGATGGCTAGAAGCTCGTTACCTCTATCATTTTGGGGTTATTGTCTATGCTCCGCGGCTCGTATTTTAAATATGGCCCCAACCAAGAAAGTGGAACGAACACCTCATGAGATGTGGTTTGGAAAACCTCCATCTTTATCATACTTAAAGGTATGGGGATGTGAAGCTTATCCTAAGTGTTACGTCCCTAATAAGTTGAATGCTCGATCCACGAAGTGTATCTTCATAGGATATCCCAAGGATGATATGGGATATTATTTCTATGATCCATCCGAGCAGAATGTATTTGTTGCTCGGAAGGCGGAATTCCTTGAAACTATGTTCCTAATGGAAGGAAATAGTGAAAGGAAGATAGATCTTGAAGAGGTTCGAGATTAAGTAGATGATACACAATTGGTTGACACTAGCACTCAACATGAAAATGTTGAGAATGATCAAATGGATGATCAAAATACACAAGACGTTCGCAGATCTGGTAGGATTAGTAATCCTCCTGAGAGATATGGGTTTCTCATGGATGGTTGCTATGTGGTTGATTTGTATGAACCAACCAACTACCAAGATGCTTTATCAAGAATTGATAAAGATAAATGGCAGGAAGCCATGAACGCTGAGATGCAATCCATGTATGACAACCAAGTTTAGGAACTTGTTGTACAACCTACTGGCTCAAGGCTAGTTGATTGTAAATGGCTTTTCAAAATGAAAACCGACATACATGGAAACTTGGATACATATAAAGCTAGACTTGTAGCAAAAGGTTTCACTCAAACTCAAGGGGTTGACTATGATGAAACTTTTTCACCTGTGGCAATGTTAAAGTCTATTAGGATATTATTTGCCATTGCTGCTCATTATGATTATGAAATATGGCAAATGGATGTCAAGACCGCTTTCCTAAATGGATATCTTGTGGAAGATGTCTATATGGTTCAGCCTGAAGGTTTTGTTGATCCAAAATATCCTAAAAAGGTATGCAAGTTAAAGAAGTCAATCTACGGATTGAAACAAGCATCTCGAATGTGGAATCATCGTTTTAATGAGGAAGCCGAGAAATTTGGATTCATTAAAAATGGTGATGAAGCTTGTGTATATAAGAAAGCTAGTGGGAGCACTATCATATTCCTTGTACTATATGTGGATGATATATTGTTATTTGGAAATGATATTCCGGCAATGGAAGGTGTTAAAACTTGGCTAAGTAAATGCTTCTCTATTAAGGATCTTGGAGAAGCACAATACGTATTGGGGATTGGGATCTACATGAATAGATCCAAGAAACTGATAGGTTTGAATCAAAGTGCATACATTGAAAAGATCTTGAAAAGGTTCAAGATGGAGAACTCTAAGAAAGGTTTGGTACCTATTTAAAAGGGAACACTTCTCAGTTCATCTCAGTGCCCCACCACGAAAGATGAACAAGAGAGAATGAAGAAAGTCCCATATGCTTAGCTATTGGGTCAATCATGTATGCAATGATATGCACGAGACCGGATGTGTCATGCGCTCTAAGCCTGACAAGTAGATACCAGAATAACCCAGGAAACAGTCATTGGATTGCTGTCAAAAGTATATTGAAATACCTTAGGAGGACTAAGGATATGTTTCTAATATATGGGTCTGGTGAGGAGGAACTCACTGTAAAAGGTTACGTGGACGCGAGTTTCCAAACTGATCGAGATGATTCTCGATCACAGTCCGGTTATGTCTTCACGTTAAATGGAGGTGCGGTCTCTTGGAAGAGTTCAAAACAGGATGTTGTTGCATTATCCACTACAGAGTCAGAGTACATTGCCGCATCATTGGCAGCTCAGGAAGCTGCATGGATGAAGAAATTCATCGACGACTTAGGAGTAGTCCCTTCCATTCAGGACCCTCTTGAGATCTTTTGTGACAACGAGGGTGCGATTGCTCAAATCAAGGAACCTCGTGCTCACCAAAAGACACGTCACATTGAGCGGAGATTCAACTACATAAGGGATGAAGTTGAAAAGGGAAAGATATGTGATAATTCTAAAAACTGAAAGGACCCGTCCTAATCCATCCGGACGAAATCCATATCAATTATGAACGATTCACAACAGTTGATTACATCGCGAGGTACTTGACCTCTATATGATACATTTTACAAACATTGCATTCGTTTTTGAAAAGACAATCTTTCATTACATCGAAAGTTGACAACATGCATACCATTTCGTAATATATCTTACTATAATTGACTTAATAATAATCTTGATGAACTCAACGACTCGAATGCAACGTCTTTTGAAATATGTCATGAATGACTCCAAGTAATATCTCTAAGATGAGCAAATGCACAGCGGAAGATTTCTTTCATACCTGAGAATAAACATGCTTCAAAATGTCAACCAAAAGGTTGGTGAGTTCATTTGTTTAACATAAATAATCATTTCATAATTTTAATAGACCACAAGATTTCATATTCCCATTTCTCATAAACATACGTCCCATGCATAGAGACAAAAAATATAATTCATATGGATTGAACACCTGGTAACCGACATTAACAATATGCATATAAGAATATCCCCATCATTTCGGGATCCTCCTTCGGACATGATATAAATTTTGAAGTACTAAAGCATCCGGTACTTTGGATGGGGCTTGTTGGGCCCGATAGATCTATCTTTAGGATTCGCATCAATTAGGGTGTCTGTTCCCTAATTCTTAGATTACCAGACTATATAGGGGCATATCCGATTCGATAATCCAACCATAGAATGTAATTTTCGAGTACTTGTGTCTATTTCGTAAAACAGTTATAAAAACAGCGCATGTATTTCTCAGTCCCAAAAATATATATTGCAAAAGCATTTAAAAAGGGATTAATGAAACTCACCTAATGTATTTTGTAGTAAAAATACATATAACGACATTAAATAGCTGAACAAATGCAGGGTTGGCCTCAGATTCACGAACCTATATCATTTGTATTTTCATTAATACATATAACCATACTCGAACAATTTCATATACTATATCCTTATATATTATTTATTAATTATATATATATATATATATATATATATATATATATATATATATATATATATATATATATATATATATATATATATATATATATATATATATATGTATGGTTAGTATTATATCTAAAATTCATTGGTTTGTTATAATTAAGTATTTATGTAATTAATGTTAATATTCTTAGTGACAAGTATAATGGTATAATAATAACTATAAAAATATAAATCTTTACTGTTAATGATAGTTTTAATAATAATCTCATAATAATGATAATATTAATAGTTGTTGATAAAAATAGTAATATTGATATTAATACTAATATTAATGATAATTGTGATGGTTTGTATTATTTTCTTAATAACAATAATAATAATTCTAGTCATAATAATACTTACATTGATATTAATAATACTCATAATATCTCTAATAGTATTAAATAACGTTATTTAGTCAAAGTGATAATAATATTAGTCATAGTAGTTATGTTAACATAATGATCATAATAATAATAATACATCTATTAGTAGTTAAAATTAAAAATAATAATAATATTAGTAGTAATAACAATATTTTTAGTTATAACAATAATTGTAATAATAATAATGATAAATGATAACTAATACTTAATGATTATTATAATAATAACAATTATAATATTTAGTACTAATAATAATAATCAATAATAACAATAATAGATATAATAATAATAAAAAAAATGATAACAATAGTATTAATAAAAATAATGATAGTAATAAGGTTACTACCTCAATAAAAGGTCTTTAAAAAAATATATGCCACCGGCAGGAATCGAACCCGAGACCTCTCTCGCTCAATTGTACTCAGACTTAACCAATGCTCCGTTTATACTTTTTTGAATTATGTTACACGCGATAAAATATATCCCATATATTCTCTGTCCATATCTCATCTTCTTCACAGACTCAATTCGATTCCCAAAATAATTTTAATAATCATAACAACAAGCTTGTTTTAAAACTTGTAATAAAATCAGAAAAAAATGATTTCTAATTGTGTTTTAATTTAGCTAATTCGAAAAAAAAATTATATATATTGAACAACCTGCCGTCGCTGTTTACTTAACAAAAAAAAAAAATTTGATTTTGATTTTTATCATGTATTATCCAATGATTATAACATGAAATAGTTGCTAAATACTTCCTATAATCTTTCTAATTCATCAATTGAACTTAAAACATATCATAAATTTCGAATTTACTTGAAGAACAAAATTTTATTTTTTAATCTAAAATCTTTGACTCAAAAATTAACCCTTGATATAGCGAATTAGCATTTGAGAATTCGCAGATAGTTTCATTATAAGATTCCTAATACAACCGCGTTCATAGATTTTTACAAAAGCTTAGAATTCGATTTTTGGCTACAGAGAACCACGAACAGAGAGAAAGAAGAAGAAAGAAAAAAAAAATAAATAAATAATACGTTTCTAGTATTTCTGTTTGGTTTTGATTAGTGATAGATGATACCCATATATTGAAATCAAATAATTGATGCAGTTGAAAAAATTTGGATCAACTTGTTGATGGTAGACAGGAGTTCACGGGTAAGAAGAAAAAATAATAATATAAGGACGAAGATGATAGTGATATCAGGATTTCAAGATCTCGCGTGCAAATTTATACCTGATAATATATACTCCGTAGTAATAAATAATAAATAATAAATTATAATAATAATAATAATAATTGTAAATAATAATATGATAATATTAATAATAATAACTAATAATATTTGAATTGTAACTAAATTATAATTGTAATCATTCTTATAGTAATAATCATTATAATCATAATAATAACTATACTGTTAAATAAACAAGTCTATCTGTATTTGTCGTACACCACCAAATGAAATTGTTTTCTAGCCAAAAAGATAAACGACATACATATCTATCTATATCCATTTACACTTTAATTATTGCAACATACCAAGACATTAACTATTTGTCATTCATCTATTATTATATACCGAAACCTATATCATATAATAATTTGATTTATGATAATGATCGAGTTGATGTAAAGTGGGTTAACATTATTAGTTGTAACTTTATCATCCAAAGTTTCAATCCTAAGAATGGAAAGTGAGGCCGAGTTTGTTGGACTTATATGATAAATTCGAGATAGAGTAACACAAGGAATTGATATCATGGTGAGTGAATTCAACTGTACGAAATCTAAAACTTATATTTACCGGGATAGTTAAGTTTAAATATAGATTCGGGTTTAAAATAAAATGGTATAATGAAGGTGCTAGATAGTACTTGATCAACTTGTACAAAAGGGAAAACAAAAAAAAATATATAATCATAATTAACAAGTTGGTTGATTTATTTCGAGTTTGACACTATAGAAAATTGAAACGAGTTGGATTGTTATTATAAGAAAGTTGGTTTGGTGAATAGTGATGTTATAAAGATAAAAATAAAAATATAAAAATAAAGATTAATTTAAAGATTAATAAACATCGAAATTATAAAGACAAAGTTACAAGCAATTAAGACATAGCCACGATAATACTTTGTCTATATACATTTTATATAACACATTTCACTATTTAGATATTTATCTGAAACAAATAAGTATGACTTTATACATTTAATACATAGTTAATATTTCTAAATCATAAATCATAATGTATTTCATTATTTTCATATCAGTCAAATCGTCTAATGTTTTATCAATATTTATTAATTTATAAAACACACACACACACACACACACACACACACATATATATATATATATATATATATATATATATATATATATATATATATATATATATATATATATATATATATATATATATATATATATTTACAATTAATGTTCGTGAATCGTTGAGAGTAGTCGAAGGGTAATTGAATCTATGAACATCGTTTCAAATTTTTCTAGACTCAACATTACAAACCTTGCTTATCATATCGAAATCATATAAAGATTAAGTTTAAATTAGTCGAAAATTCCCGGGTCATCACAGTACCTACCCGTTAAAGAAATTTCATCCCGAAATTTGAGTGAGGTCGTCATGGTTAACAATAAAGATGTTTTCATGACAAATATGAGTTAATAAAATAGAGTTTTTATCATCAATAATTAATACGGATAAAACAATTCGATTATTCGAAGAGTACGAATGAAACTATCGTAAGAGAGGTCCCAACGGCTAAATTTTTAGCCGTTAGTAAAATAAAACTAAAAAAAAAAATATCCCAACGGCCATTTTTATACTATATAAATACCAACCATATACTTCATTTTATACACTCAAACATATATTTCTTTTATATTTCCACCTTTCTCAAAATCAAACTCAAACACTCCCAACTGCAAAATGCTAACACTTTCCCCAATGATTGTTTCATTCGATGTTCATTACGGAGGTGATTTTCGTAATCAAATGAAGGAATACAAGTGGGGCGACAGTATTTCGTTTGAAGATATCGACATTCGTGATGTTGGTTTACAAGACTTGCTATCCTTTCTAAAGGAAAAAGTTCCGTGTGAATTCACGTCTGTGTTCTTTTATAAAGACGATTATGATGCGGATTGTAGGGAAAGTTTTCTGTGTTCCGATGATCAATGGCACTTTATAAAATATACCATTGAAGATAGCGGTAAACGCATTTCTTTGTATGCGGTTCTTGAAGATGAAGAGACGTTGGGTTATCGTTACCTCGATGAATCAGCTGAAGCAGCAGTTGAAGCATCAAGAGAAATACCGATGTCTCCAGAGTACCTCACAGTTGGTGAAATGACTGGTGAACGCTACTTTGCAGATGACAATTGACGACGACGAGTAGTTTGATTGTAATCTTTTAATTTTTAATTGTCGTGATGTGTTAATTTTTAATTATTGTAATTTCAGTGTTGTTGTCGAGTTTTATATCTTCCTTTATGTTTCGGAGCTCTTCGTCTTTTTAATCTCCTCTCGATCTCTAGTAAAACGAGTAATGGTCTAGAATTTGTAAGTATGGAGTTTTGAATGAATTTAATGTTATAGTCAAGAAAGAACGTAATAGCACAATTTGATTCATCAAATTACCGGAATCATTGAGAATAGAGTTATCAAGAATATACTTTCTTGATATGTTCAGAAGTTAATTAGAATGAAAGAGTTATGTAACATGACACATGATGGTGGTATGATCTACTGTGAACCATCATGTCCCATTAGAACTCAGCATGACTTACTGTAATATAATCACGTTGATCAAGTGTCATTATATTATACTAACTCATACATCAGTTACCATCATTACTTCAATAACATTCATATTTTAAGTTCGAAAGTTTACATAATATAGAAACTAACAGTTTCTATATGATGTACCACTGATAGCACGAAGAGATTAATGATTTCAGATAAGAATAAATATAAAATATCTTCAGAAATATGGAGGATATTTATAATGAAAGATACGATAATATCTTTGAATATCTAAGATCAGATAATGATGGAGACTATTGTCTGCCAGGGTTTAGAGTAATGAGCAAGATATTCGCTAAAGACTTCAGCAGACATTGAATCATTTAGATTCTTTGAAGTCAAACTTATTCTTTGTGATTTGTCCACGGCTTCCTTCATAGTTTCGCATAATCTTCTTTTCGGTACTAAATTTTCTATTGAATGTTTCCAATATAATGATACACAGGACGCACGAAGAGGTATATAATTTCGAACGAGAATATTTATGAAAATATCCTCAGAAATATCGAAGATATTGATGATGATATTTTGGAATTTCTAAGTTCGATGTTTGATGGAGAAAGATTTTTCGCAAGATTTTAACATGACTTCGGAGCAAGTTATTCTCTAAAGATTTCAACGAATCTAGATTTATCTGGGTTCTATGAATTTAGGGTATGTTACTTGTATTTCTCCTTGGTTTCCTTTATGGTTAGCTCAATCCGCTTTCCAGTTCCAACTTTTCTGAGCTTTTCCAACATACTAATCTTTATTATCAAACTTTCGATGATTATGGTCGTTTACTGTTATCTACAGTTTTTGCTGCTTCATTCAGATTTTTCATCATTCATAGTATTGATTTGTGACTGAGTGTTTTTCAGAATTTCAGAATGAGAGATCATAATTCTAAGAGATAAATGTCATACATATAACTGTTGATGTAGATATGCTGTGAGTTTTCAAAGTACCGATTGCTGATTCCTCTACATTTACTGCTACCCTATCCGAATCATTAGTTATCGATCCGAGATGATTTCAAGAAAATTGTGTTTTTAGATGATTAAACGTTGACGGTAATATGGTGGAATATAAAAGGTTCCCGGTAACAATAAATGAACATACATATTAGTCAAGGTGATAATAAGGTTGTTTCGAACGAAAAGTCGAAGTTGATTTGCTGAAGCTGTGACAAAATTTGCTACTTTGAAAGGAATTACCAAGTTATTTTGGGTAATAATAACACTAAAGCAATTAGCACAACTATGTGTTAAACTTTTACTCAGTTTCCGAGAGTTTTTCAGATGCATAACTAAATGTATCAATCTTTTCTCCCGTAGATGAAGTGCGGTTGATTCATCCTATCGATTGAGGTGTTTTCAAGAATCATGAAAGGTTTGGACGCAGAATGTAATCGTGAAGATACAAATGATGTTTAAGACGAAATCAAGTGGAAATTTGAAGAATTGTTTAGTTTCATATGTTATAATCAATATTTTAATTCATTTTAATTTTCTGATGTTATTAGTCCACAGTCGATAGTCCACAGTTGACAGTCCAATAATTCATATATAGTTTAATATATAATACTCGAATTAATTAATACGTTTCGTGACCCGTATACGTCTCAGACTCGATCACAACTCAAACTATATATATTATTGTAGAATCAACCTCAACCCTGTATAGAGAACTCGATCATTACTGCATATAGAGTGTCTATGGTGATTCCAAATAATATATATAGATGCGTCGATATGATATGTCAAAACCTTGTATACGTGTCCCGATATTTAAAATGCGTAAAATAAATAACCGAAAATTAAATAACGATAAATAAAGTGCGTAAAGTAAATAACAGAAATTTAAATGACGATAAATAAAATTGCGAGAGTATAAATTGCGATAAATAAACTGCGATAAAATAAATTGCGATACTTAAATGGTAATACGGATTTAACAGTCAGCTAGGAACAGTTAGTTAGGATTTTGTTAGCGTGGATTCTTAATAGAATTTCATATTGTTAATTAATCTGTTTCTAATCAATTTTTATTGTGTCCATTAATTCTTCATTATGCCACTTGTTGGATTCTGATAGATTAAAATTCAAGTATGAAATTGAATGAAAATGGTTATTCTGTGGTGAACGGATACGTATATCGGTGGATGTAAGTAGAATAGTAAATGACTGTTGAATCAGATTTGAAGAATGTACAGTGTAACTTATTAATGTGAAATTTAAATATTCCTCGGGTATTACCTACCCGTTAAAATATTTTCACCATTATTAGTTTGTAAAAAGAATTTTAATTACAATCTTTATGAAAATATACTTACATATATATTTTCTTCAGATGTAATCATGAATTTAATGAGTTAATAAGATATTAAACTCATTTGCTTTTCGGTTAGAACTAGAATAAATAATCTCTGAAACTTTAGAGATTATGTATTCGCCATGTCGAACGAAGATAAATGAGGTAGAACGATACGTAGAACGAAGATCATACTCAAAGTACAGATGATGATATTGAAGCATAGATTGTTGATGGTACTGGTGCTGTTATTGATTGTACTGTTGGTGCCGGTGATATTGCTGAAGCTGGTACATTTTGCACCATATTCTCCGAATTGATTATTTGAGTGCGAAGTTCGTTGACTTATTACTCCAGGATGATTGTCGGTCGGAACGAGCGGATGAATAAGGTTCAGAATTGTGGATAGAATATAATCTTGTCGAGTTACCCTGGAAATGAGACTGAAAATGGTGTCTCGAACAGGTTCGCCGGTAAACGCTTCAGGTTCATTGTCAAGAAGTGAATTCGGTTGGTGGAAGGGATTGCCTTCTGCGTGTTTCCATTAATTAAGTCGACTACGAACCCATCAGATGAATTGATAATGGCTGATTGGTTGATTCATGCCGATGACGCTGTTTTCGGAGCTTAGGTGAATATCTATGTCGGAATAGCTGTCGGAATAACTATCGGAATAGCTATCGGAATCTGAGGGACTCGAACTGGTTTAGGGATTCATCCCGTACAATCAGATGAAGGATTTTCGATAAGAAATAGATTATAGGATATAGATTAGTACCCTGCAGTACATAATTTACATATGCATATACAATACTAAAATCCCATAAGTTACGGAGGAATCTACAGAAAATGTCAGGCAAAGTTTACAATAACAGATACGCTAAGATATGAATTAGCAGATATGCTAAGATATGAATTTTGTCCATACACTAATCTTGCAATCAATGCAGTAAAACGTGTTTAGACTAAGAATGATAAGCAAGTGATTCTCTAAGAATGATAAACAGGTAATTTTTGACACGAAGTGATAAGCAAAAATTTTGACATGTAGACACGGTCGAAGTCCAGACTCACTAATGCATCCTAATGACTTATCAGTTAGACACACTATTGCAGACCTGGTTCGCTAAGACCATCGCTCTGATACCAACTGAAAGGACCCGTCCTAATCCATCCGGACGAAATCCATATCAATTATGAACGATTCACAACAGTTGATTACATCGCGAGGTACTTGACCTCTATATGATACATTTTATAAATATTGCATTCATTTTTGAAAAGACAATCTTTCATTACATCGAAAGTTGACAACATGCATACCATTTCGTAATATATCTTACTATAATTGACTTAATAATAATCTTGATGAACTCAACGACTCGAATGCAACGTCTTTTGAAATATGTCATGAATGACTCCAAGTAATATCTCTAAGATGAGCAAATGCACAGCGGAAGATTTCTTTCATACCTGAGAATAAACATGCTTCAAAATGTCAACCAAAAGGTTGGTGAGTTCATTAGTTTAACATAAATAATCATTTCATAATTTTAATAGACCACAAGATTTCATATTCCCATTTCTCATAAACATACGTCCCATGCATAGAGACAAAAAAATATCATTCATATGGATTGAACACCTGGTAACCGACATTAACAATATGAATATAAGAATATCCCCATCATTCCGGGATCCTCCTTCGGACATGATATAAATTTCGAAGTACTAAAGCATCCGGTACTTTGGATGGGGCTTGTTGGGCCCGATAGATCTATCTTTAGGATTCGCATCAATTAGGGTGTCTGTTTCCTAATTCTTAGATTACCAGACTATATAGGGGCATATCCGATTCGATAATCCAACCATAGAATGTAATTTTCGAGTACTTGTGTCTATTTCGTAAAATAGTTATAAAAACAGGGCATGTATTTCTCAGTCCCAAAAATATATATTGCAAAAGCATTTAAAAAGGGATTAATGAAACTCACCTAATGTATTTTGTAGTAAAATACATATAACGACATTAAATAACTGAACAAATGCAGGGTTGGCCTCGGATTCACGAACCTATATCATTTGTATTTTCATTAATACATATAACCATACTCGAACAATTTCATATACTATATCCTTATATATTATTTATTAATTTTTTATATATATATATAAATATATGTATGGTTAGTATTATATCTAAAATTCGTTGGTTTGTTATAATTAAGTATTTATGTAATTAATGTTAATATTCTTAGTGACAAGTATAATGGTATAATAATAACTATAAAAATATAAATCTTTACTGTTAATGATAGTTTTAATAATAATCTCATAATAATGATAATATTAATAGTTGTTGATAAAAATAGTAATATTGATATTAATACTAACATTAATGATAATTGTGATGGTTTGTATTATTTTCTTAATAACAATAATAATAATTCTAGTCATAATAATACTTACATTGATATTAATAATACTCATAATATCTCTAATAGTATTAAATAACATTATTTAGTCAAAGTGATAATAATATTAGTCATAGTAGTTATGTTAACATAATGATCATAATAATAATACATCTATTAGTAGTTAAAATTAAAAATAATAATAATATTAGTAGTAATAACAATATTTTTAGTTATAACAATAATTGTAATAATAATAATGATAAATGATAACTAATACTTAATGATAATTATAATAATAACAATTATAATATTTAGTACTAATAATAATAATAATCAATAATAACAATAATAGATATAATAATAATAAAAAAAATTATAACAATAGTATTAATAAAAATAATGATAATAATAAGGTTACTACCTCAATAAAAGGTCTTTAAAAAAATATATGCCACCGGCAGGAATCGAACCCGAGACCTCTCTCGCTCAATTGTACTCAGACTTAACCAATGCTCCGTTTATACTTTTCTGAATTATGTTACACGCGATAAAATATATCCCATATATTCTCTGTCCATATCTCATCTTCTTCACAGACTCAATTCGATTCCCAAAATAATTTTAATAATCATAACAGCAAGCTTGTTTTAAAACTTGTAATAAAATCAGAAAAAAAATGATTTCTAATTGTGTTTTAATTTAGCTAATTCGAAAAAAAAATTATATATATTGAACAACCTGCCGTCGCTGTTTACTTAACAAAAAAAAATATTTGATTTTGATTTTTATCATGTATTATCCAATGATTATAACATGAAATAGTTGCTAAATACTTCCTATAATCTTTCTAATTCATCAATTGAACTTAAAACATATCATAAATTTCGAATTTACTTGAAGAACAAAATTTGACTTTTTAATCTAAAATCTTTGACTCAAAAATTAACCCTTGATATAGCGAATTAGCATTTGAGAATTCGCAGATAGTTTCATTATAAGATTCCTAATACAACCGCGTTCATAGATTTTTACAAAAGCTTAGAATTCGATTTTTGGCTACAGAGAACCACGAACAGAGAGAAAGAAGAAGAAAGAAAAAATAAATAAATAAATAAATAAATAAATAATACGTTTCTAGTATTTCTGTTTGGTTTTGATTAGTGATAGATGATACCCATATATTGAAATCAAATAATTGATGCAGTTGAAAAAATTTGGATCAACTTGTTGATGGTAGACAAGAGTTCATGGGTAAGAAGAAAAAAATAATAATATAAGGACGATGATGATAGTGATATCAGGATTTCAAGATCTCGCGTGCAAATTTATACCTGATAATATATACTCCGTAGTAATAAATAATAAATAATAAATTATAATAATAATAATAATAATTGTAAATAATAATATGATAATATTAATAATAATAACTAATAATATTTGAATTGTAACTAAATTATAATTGTAATCATTCTTATAGTAATAATCATTATAATCATAATAATAACTATATTGTTAAATAAACAAGTCTATCTGTATTTGTCGTACACCACCAAATGAAATTGTTTTCTAGCCAAAAAGATAAACGACATACATATCTATCTATATCCATTTACACTTTAATTATTGCAACATACCAAGACATTAACTATTTGTCATTCATCTATTATTATATACCGAAACCTATATCATATAATAATTTGATTTATGATAATGATCGAGTTGATGTAAAGTGGGTTAACATTATTAGTTGTAACTTTATCATCCAAAGTTTCAATTCTAAAGAATGGAAAGTGAGGCCGAGTTTGTTGGACTTATATGATAAATTCGAGATAGAGTAACACAAGGAATTGATATCATGGTGAGTGAATTCAACTGTACGAAATCTAAAACTTATATTTACCGGGATAGTTAAGTTTAAATATAGATTCGGGTTTAAAATAAAATGGTATAATGAAGGTGCTAGATAGTACTTGATCAACTTGTACAAAAGGGAAAACAAAAAAAAAATATATAATCATAATTAACAAGTTGGTTGATTTATTTCGAGTTTGACACTATAGAAAATTGAAACGAGTTGGATTGTTATTATAAGAAAGTTGGTTTGGTGAATAGTGATGTTATAAAGATAAAAATAAAAATATAAAAATAAAGATTAATTTAAAGATTAATAAACATCGAAATTATAAAGACAAAGTTACAAGCAATTAAGACATAGCCACGATCATACTTTGTCTATATACATTTTATATAACACATTTCACTATTTAGATATTTATCTGAAACAAATAAGTATGACTTTATACATTTAATACATAGTTAATATTTCTAAATCATAAATCATAATGTATTTCATTATTTTCATATCAGTCAAATCTTCTAATGTTTTATCAATATTTATTAATTTATAAAACATACACACACACACACACATACACACACACACACACATATATACATATATATATATATATATATATATATATATATATATATATATATATATATATATATATATATATATATATATATATATATATATATATATATATATATATATATATATATATATATATATATATATATCTATTTACAATTAATGTTCGTGAATCGTTGAGAGTAGTCGAAGGGTAATTGAATCTATGAACATCGTTTCAAATTTTTCTAGACTCAACATTACAAACCTTGCTTATCGTATCGAAATCATATAAAGATTAAGTTTAAATTTAGTCGGAAATTCCCGGGTCATCACAAAAACGAACATATATTTCATAGCATTATTCCCTAAGAAAGACAAACTTTTAGTTGCAATTGTTCTATTTAAAAGTGATATTCGTTTAAATAATAAAAGGTGAAGACAAAAGACAGATTCGACGAATTGAAGACGCAAACGACCAAAAAGCTCAAAAGTACAAAATACAATCAAAGAGGTTCCAATTATTGATAAGAAACGTCTCGAAATTACAAGAGTACAAAATTCAAAACGCAAAGTACAAGATATTAAATTGTACGCAAGGACGTTCGAAAATTCGGAAGCGGGACCAGAGTCAACTCTCAACGCTCGACGCAACGGACTAAAAATTACAAGTTAACTATGTATATAAATATAATATAATATATAATTAATTATATAAATTATATATATATATATATTATATTTATATATAATAAACCGTCGGTAAACAAAGAGCCAAAATGGAGTGAGCTGTAATTACAAACTCCGCAACTCGCGGAGTTTGAAGAAGAAAAGGGCCGCGAGTCGTGGAGCCCCAAAAACTGAAACTCCCTATAAAGCCCAACGAATTCTGATCAATTTTTCATCCAATATATCCATCCATCTATATACGTTATATTTATATTTATAATTTATATTTTAATTTTAATTTTAATTTTAATCCTAATAATAAGGGTATGTTAGCGAATGTTGTAAGGGTGTAAGTCGAAATTCTGTCCGTGTAACGCTACGCTATTTTTAATCATTGTAAGTTATGTTCAACCTTTTTACATTAATGTCTCATAGCTAAGTTATTATTATGCTTATTTAATCCGAAGTAATCATGATGTTGGGCTAATTACTAAAATTGGGTAATTGGGCTTTGTACCATAATTGGGGTTTGGATAAAAGAACGACACTTGTAGAAATTAGACTATGGGCTATTAATGGGTTTTATATTAACTAAACAATACCTTGTTAATTTAATATACAAACTTATAATTCGATGTATTTATATATAACCACATACGCTTGACTGGGTACGGTGGGCGGGATATCTATAAATACCAATAATTATTCATTTTACCGGACACGGAACTGGATTAATAGTTAATAGACTTGTTGAAACAGGGGTGAATTACATTCAAGGGTAATTGGTGTAATTGTTAACAAAGTAGTAAAACTTTGGTTTACACGCATTCGATAACCTGGTGTATTCATTAAACAAAGTATTAAAACCTTGTTACAATTCGAATCCCCAATTAGTTGGAATATTTGACTTCGGGAATAAGAATAATTTGACGAAGGCTTTCGCTCTTTATATTTATGATTGATGGACTATTATGGACAAATCCGTATGGACATATTAAATAATCCAGGACAAAGAACAATTAACCCATGGGCATAAAACTAAAATCAACACGTCAAACATCATGATTACGGAAGTTTAAATAAGCATAATTCTTTTATTTCATATTTAATTTCCTTTATTTTATATTTAATTGCACTTCTAATTATCGTATTTTTATTTATTATTGTATTTAATTGCACTTTTAATTATCGTACTTTTTAATTATCGCAAGTTTATTTTATCGCACTTTCATTTATCGCAATTTCATTATCGTTATTTACTTTACGCTTTAAATTAGGTCTTGTATTTATTTATTATTTTACATTTGGTTTTAACTGCGACTAAAGTTTTAAAATCGACAAACCGGTCATTAAACGGTAAAAACCCCTCTTTATAATAATAATATTACTTATATATATATTTTTATTTTTATAAAAGTAAACTAATATAGCGTTAAGCTTTGTTTAAAGATTTTCCCTGTGGAACGAACCGGACTTACTAAAAACTACACTACTGTACGATTAGGTACACTGACTATAAGTGTTGTAGCAAGGTTTAAGTATATCCATTCAATAAATAAATAAATATCTTGTGTAAAATTGTATCGTATTTAATAGCATTTCCTGCTAAAATTTTATAGTATTTTATACCCCTTAGCTTTGACATCAATATGTATACGCAAAGTTCACACAGATCTTAATATAGCGGATCCTCTCACGAAGCTCTTACATGGAGCAAAACATACAGGACATGTTTGTGCACTAGGGCTTCGATATTCTAGTGATTGGTCATGATCTGTTTTAAGTATTGTAACGGAATGAAATTGTTCAAACTCATAAATATAATTATGGTATTAATTTATTTTGAGTCAAGTTCCTATTTTTCATATTTTATCCATGAATAAGTAATTATTCTAAATTCCGTAGTCGATTACATTTGTGGGAACAAGTGTGAGGTTTAGACTATTATGAACTTGGATTGGTATACATTCACGGGATGAATGTGGGGCAAGGTTGCAACCAAGGTTCACAGATATTTGTGGGATACAAATATTGGAAGACCCGCCCTCAAGACTTACTAAATAGAGCCTTTGTGGTTGATCACTTGTAATCTTGAGTAAAGGTGAATATCATTGTATCCTCTGACCTGAGATACATATTGGGTTCGGATATTTACCTAGTATTGTACCTTGATTCTTTCCTTCGCTATTCTGAAATATGGTAGTTCACAAGGAAGAGCTCAGGCATAATGCAAGGTACATATTTAGGATGTATGTAGTCAAGATGGAATTTGTCCCTCTTATTCATTGAGAGTCAGATGTCTAAGGCCTGATAAAGTTAAATCTAAAAGAGAGTGATCACTCTGTGTCTCTTTTATTTAACATGACATCTAGGACGAAAGGATGTAATGAAAAGATTCACCTATTCATATTCGAGATGGGAACTCGAAAGGGATGATGTTATTGAATGGCAAAAGTCATAACATATTGGGGGTGATGGACGGTCGTTAGGTGGTATCCATCACTTGCATTAATTTCTTATGTTTCTCGTGGAAGTGGGAGATTGAAGGTATTTCGTATGCCCGAGAGACATATTAAATTAACGTGGCCACTATGTTATGATCCAAGTCGGGTCATACCCAATAACAAGTTTACCGACACTTTACAAGTATTTGATCTTAACGGTTGGTTCGTTAAATAAATACGCGACACTTGGATTTTAGAAAATTGGTTTTCTAAAATAATATCACCTGAGATAAATTATTTGGATAATTTATATATAATTATTTATAAGTTTAAATGATTATATTGTGTTATATTTTATAAAAGGTTTATAAAATATAAAAGTAACAAAAACAATTACATGTTTTATATATAATTACATGTTTTATATATGTATATAACATGTTTATATATTTAATAAGACATTGTTTTATAAAATAAGTGGGCAGATTTTTGGGTCTCCTAGACACACACATGCTTGTCTTATTTTGTTGCTTTTATGACTTCACAAGTCCTTAGGTGCATGGGCAACTCTTGGACCAAGGTTTGAATGATTCCCTCAAGTGAAAACTACACAATATAGCTTGTAAAAAAAAATTGCACAATTCAGTTTTTTTTGGTCTGCTGGCCGTGGGTCTAAGGGACTCCAAAGAGGGTTCTCAATTTAATTTACAAGCTCAATTCAATTGTAAAACAAATCCTAACTAAAGGCAAGAGTGTTGGGGTTAAAGCTTGGGGTATTACACACTTGAGGCTTCAAGTTAGAAGCTCCAATTTGCATCATCTTCATCCACAATCTTGAAATGTCCCGTTCTTATTGATTAAAAACGTTCCATATTAATTGATTTCGTTGCGAGGTTTTGACCTCTATATGAGACGTTTTTCAAAGACTGCATTCATTTTTAAAACAAACCATAACCTTTATTTCATAAATAAAGGTTTAAAAAAAAACTTTACGTAGATTATCAAATAATGATAATCTAAAATATCCTGTTTACACACGACCATTACATAATGGTTTACAATACAAATATGTTACATCGAAATCAGTTTCTTGAATGCAGTTTTTACACAATATCATACAAACATGGACTCCAAATCTTGTCCTTATTTTAGTATGCAACAGCGGAAGCTCTTAATATTCACCTGAGAATAAACATGCTTTAAACGTCAACAAAAATGTTGGTGAGTTATAGGTTTAACCTATATATATCAAATCGTAACAATAGACCACAAGATTTCATATTTCAATACACATCCCATACATAGAGATAAAAATCATTCATATGGTGAACACCTGGTAACCGACAATAACAAGATGCATATATAAGAATATCCCCATCATTCCGGGACACCCTTCGGATATGATATAAATTTCGAAGTACTAAAGCATCCGGTACTTTGGATGGGGTTTGTTAGGCCCAATAGATCTATCTTTAGGATTCGCGTCAATTAGGGTGTCTGTTCCCTAATTCTTAGATTACCAGACTTAATAAAAAGGGGCATATTCGATTTCGATAATTCAACCATAGAATGTAGTTTCACGTACTTGTGTCTATTTTGTAAATCATTTATAAAACCTGCATGTATTCTCATCCCAAAAATATTAGATTTTAAAAGTGGGACTATAACTCACTTTCACAGATTTTTACTTCGTCGGGAAGTAAGACTTGGCCACTGTTGATTCACGAACCTATAACAATATATACATATATATTAAAGTATGTTCAAAATATATTTACAACACTTTTAATATATTTTGATGTTTTAAGTTTATTAAGTCAGCTGTCCTCGTTAGTAACCTATAACTAGTTGTCCACAGTTAGATGTACAGAAATAAATCGATAAATATTATCTTGAATCAATCCACGACCCAGTGTATACGTATCTCAGTATTGATCACAACTCAAACTATATATATTTTGGAATCAACCTCAACCCTGTATAGCTAACTCCAACATTCACATATAGAGTGTCTATGGTTGTTCCGAAATATATATAGATGTGTCGACATGATAGGTCGAAACATTGTATACGTGTCTATGGTATCTCAAGATTACATAATATACAATACAAGTTGATTAAGTTATGGTTGGAATAGATTTGTTACCAATTTTCACGTAGCTAAAATGAGAAAAATTATCCAATCTTGTTTTACCCATAACTTCTTCATTTTAAATCCGTTTCGAGTGAATCAAATTGCTATGATTTCATATTGAACTCTATTTTATGAATCTAAACAGAAAAAGTATAGGTTTATAGTAGGAAAAATAAGTTACAAGTCGTTTTTGTAAAGGTAGTCATTTCAGTCGAAAGAACGACGTCTAGATGACCTTTTTAGAAAACATACTTCCACTTTGAGTTTAACCATAATTTTTGGATATAGTTTCATGTTCATAATAAAAATTATTTTCTCATAATAACAACTTTTAAATCAAAGTTTATCATAGTTTTTAATTAACTAACCCAAAACAGCCCGCGGTGTTACTACGACGGCGTAAATCCGGTTTTACGGTGTTTTTCGTGTTTCCAGGTTTTAAATCATTAAGTTAGAATATCATATAGATATAGAACATGTGTTTAGTTGATTTTAAAAGTCAAGTTAGAAGGATTAACTTTTGTTTGCGAACAAGTTTAGAATTAACTAAACTATGTTCTAGTGATTACAAGTTTAAACCTTCGAATAAGATAGCTTTATATGTATGAATTGAATGATGTTATGAACATCATTACTACCTTAATTTCCTTGGATAAACCTACTGGAAAAGAGAAAAATGGATCTAGCTTCAATGGATCCTTGGATGGCTTGAAGTTCTTGAAGCAGAATCATGACACGAAAACAAGTTCAAGTAAGATCATCACTTGAAATAAGATTGTTATAGTTATAGAAATTGAACCAAAGTTTGAATATGATTATTACCTTGTATTAGAATGATAACCTACTGTAAGAAACAAAGATTTCTTGAGGTTGGATGATCACCTTACAAGATTGGAAGTGAGCTAGCAAACTTGAAAGTATTCTTGATTTTATGAAACTAGAACTTTTGGAATTTATGAAGAACACTTAGAACTTGAAGATAGAACTTGAGAGAGATCAATTAGATGAAGAAAATTGAAGAATGAAAGTGTTTGTAGGTGTTTTTGGTCGTTGGTGTATGGATTAGATATAAAGGATATGTAATTTTGTTTTCATGTAAATAAGTCATGAATGATTACTCATATTTTTGTAATTTTATGAGATATTTCATGCTAGTTGCCAAATGATGGTTCCCACATGTGTTAGGTGACTCACATGGGCTGCTAAGAGCTGATCATTGGAGTGTATATACCAATAGTACATACATCTAAAAGCTGTGTATTGTACGAGTACGAATACGGGTGCATACGAGTAGAATTGTTGATGAAACTGAACGAGGATGTAATTGTAAGCATTTTTGTTAATTAGAAGTATTTTGATAAGTGTATTGAAGTCTTTCAAAAGTGTATAAATACATATTAAAACACTACATGTATATACATTTTAACTGAGTCGTTAAGTCATCGTTAGTCGTTACATGTAAGTGTTGTTTTGAAACCTTTAGGTTAACGATCTTGTTAAATGTTGTTAACCCAATGTTTATAATATCAAATGAGATTTTAAATTATTATATTATCATGATATTATCATGTATGAATATCTCTTAATATGATATATATACATTAAATGTCTTTACAACGATAATCGTTACATATATGTCTCGTTTAAAAATCATTAAGTTAGTAGTCTTGTTTTTACATATGTAGTTCATTGTTAATATACTTTATGATATGTTTTCTTATCATAGTATCATGTTAACTATATATATATATCCATATATATGTCATCATATAGTTTTTACAAGTTTTAACGTTCGTGAATCACCGATCAACTTGGGTGGTCAATTGTCTATATGAAACATATTTCAATTAATCAAGTCTTAACAAGTTTGATTGCTTAACATGTTGGAAACATTTAATCATGTAAATATCAATCTCAATTAATATATATAAACATGGAAAAGTTCGGGTCACTACAAATCTGCTGTCCAAAATTCAGCCCTCAATCTATATTGAGGAGGTATTGTCTCTTATTCCTTCTCTTTAGTTTGTAAGTATAGCTTCAAGACTTGATGTCTTCATGGAATTCAATTTAAGTGGTTTAACATATTAACATGCTTTCTTAATAACATGCTTCCGCTTTCTTAACTCTATATGAATTGGTTTCATGAATATGTTTATTTAAGAACTTGTTGAAATGTTGAATTCCATCAATGGTATCTAGAGCCGAAGTCTTGAAATATGCTTCGAGATGGTTTTTGAACTCACCATAACTTTGCATTTTATGTACATGCATGATAATAGAATGCAAAAATTATTGGTTTTGGGTGGGTTTATTATATGGCCGAATTTATGGAGTTCCAAAAGTGGGTTTTGGCTCTTCCATTTGGTTCATACTTGGTTGTATGTTAAAGTTCACAATCTAAGCCTTGACCTTATGTTTGGTTGCATGCATGGTTGATTTATATTTATTCAATTGGTTCGTAATAATATTTATTCATTTGGCATGTAATAATTCATTTGGTTATGTAATTTATTTTATATTTGGTATGTAAAATAGATTAGGTTGTATTTTCATTTTTTTTAGAAAAATGTATTAGGATATATATTTTGTAAAAATGAAGATGAAAAGATGGAGTCAAAGGAAGAACACAAGAAGAATCTACTTGGATGCAAGATTAAGTGAGAGTGGTAAAATCTCCTACTTTGTGTTATGACCCATTACCCGGTGGCATTTTGTTTTCGGCTAAACAAAATGCTTACCAAAAGGCTTGATTGTGAACGTAATTGTTTTGCATGCATGGTTGTGTTGTTTGATTATGGTTTGTATGTTTGATTACTACAAGTTATCACACATGTTAACAACAAGCAAAACAACATTTAATTGGTTAAATTAAAAATAGTTAACAACGTGCATAACGACAAATTTAATTGTTTAAATTAAAAGTGGCTAAAGACCTTAATAAATGGTTATTAAGAACATGAAGATGGATTTCAAATGAACCATACACTAAATGCATGTTGGTGTATGGCATAAAAGTTTTCTCAAACTAGAAATAATGAAAACTTAAAATCCCTTTAACAAACAAGGTAAACAAGTTAAATGCCATCCTTTTGTGTGACACTTAGACATATTAGGGAACTCATGATGGGATAAAGGTCACCTAACCGTCATGAATAAACTAATATGATTAAGGTGAAATTCGCATGCTTGTGGGATAAAGGTCACCTAACCACTTGTATGTTAATTTTACACGTTTACACAAGTAGGACAACTTGATTTGGAAATCATGAACTTAGGGTCACCGAAGCATGATGAACAAATAGGCGTTGATGGGATAAAAATATTTTACACGTTTACATGTATTCATTAAAAAAAGTATTAAAACCTTGTTACAATTCGAATCCCCAATTAGTTGGAATATTTGACTTCGGGAATAAGAATAATTTGATGAAGGCTTTCGCTCTTCATATTTATGATTGATGGACTATTATGGACAAATCCGTATGGACATATTAAATAATCCAGGACAAAGAACAATTAACCCATGGGCATAAAACTAAAATCAACACGTCAAACATCATGATTACGGAAGTTTAAATAAGCATAATTCTTTTATTTCATATTTAATTTCCTTTATTTTATATTTAATTGCACTTCTAATTATCGCATTTTTATTTATTATTGTATTTAATTGCACTTTTAATTATCGTACTTTTTAATTATCGCAAGTTTATTTTATCGCACTTTCATTTATCGCAATTTCATTATCGTTATTTACTTTACGCTTTAAATTAAGTCTTGTATTTATTTATTATTTTACATTAGGTTTTAACTGCGACTAAAGTTTTAAAATCGACAAACCGGTCATTAAACGGTAAAAAACCCTCTTTATAATAATAATATTACTTATATATATATTTGTATTTTTATAAAAGTAAACTAATATAGCGTTAAGCTTTGTTTAAAGATTTTCCCTGTGGAACGAACCGGACTTACTAAATACTACACTACTGTATGATTAGGTACACTGCCTATAAGTGTTGTAGCAAAGTTTAAGTATATCCATTCAATAAATAAATAAATATCTTGTGTAAAATTGTATCGTATTTAATAGCATTTCCTGCTAAAATTTTATAGTATTTTATACCCCTTAGCTTTGACATCAAGTTATTTTTGGCGCCGCTGCCGGGGAACAATCTAACTTAAAAGCCGAAAGCGTAACGCTAAATTTTTTAAAAAAAAAAGATTTTTATTTTTAGTTTACTTTTATTAAAATTCACTTTTGTAAAAATACGTTTTTAAATATTCGAAAATATAAAAAGAAAAACAAAAATTTATATATTTTTAAGATTTTGTAAAATATTTAAGTTTTATAAAGTTTCTTTATTTTTATTCTATAAAAATATAAGTTTTATTTAAATATTTTATTTTTATTTAAAACATAAAAAAAACCGAAAAAAATTAATATATATATATAAATCTATTTTTATGATATTTTTAAAAATTATAAAGTAGTTCTATTTTTATTTTAGTTTTTAAATATAAGTTTTTATTATATAAATATTTTAGATTTTAAAACAGAAAAAAGAAAAAAATATAAAGTAAAAAAAAAAAAACGCGTCGAATTTTAAACTGTACCTGAGTTGAAAATTGGAACCCCGCGACTCGCGGAGTTTGCAGCCTCGACTACCGCAACTCGCGGAGCAACCCTGACACCAACAAAAACCCTAATCTGCATTTAATACGGTGTAATTAATTATTATTATTATTTAAACCCTAATTAGTTTATTATTAATATAATTTAGTTTTAATTAATTATAATTAGTTTTATTATATATAAAAATTAATAGTTTTATAAAATAAATAATATAAAAATAATATTTTCATAAAAAATTGTAATTTTTACAACTTTTTGTATATTTTTATATTTTGTCCCTTTTTAATTGTTTTAGCGTAATATTTGTATTTTTCGCTAGTTTTTAGTTTTAAACTTAGTTTTTGCCATAGCTATATTTTTATTTCTAGATTTTTAGGCTTTGCCGTAAAATCCCTTAAGTGCATTTTCTTTAGACTAAGATTTAGGTACTTTAGAATTTTGCGACGCCTTTTTAAGTTTTAGTTTCTTTTTAAGTTATTGCCATTTGGGATATAGTTTTACTTGTAAGCTTTAATATTTTTAGACGACTTTTACCTATGTATCAATTATCATTCCAATTAGTAATCTCAATTTGCGATTATAATTTTAAGTTAGTGGTAGTAATAAGGTTGGGTTAGGCAAGTGTTTTAAAGTTTTATAAGTCACTCTTTTTATTTCTTATTTTTCGACGCCTTTTATTTTTTTCGATCTTTTATTTTTCGACTTTTTCCGACGCGCTCTTTTTCTTTCTTATTTCTCGCTATTCTAGTTTTAGGACATAGATTTTTATTCTACTTCTTATCTAAATTTCTTAAAATTACAAAAATTTATTTTAAGTGGTTAAATTGATAGACATCAAAATTTTCTGGTTCGTAGTAATAGTTGGATTTGTATGTGGACCGGGTTATTGGAGCCAAACAGTCCTCAATTATATTGAGACCAAACGAATCCTGCCCCTCTGCTGCATCTTTTGGCTATTCGAAACGTGGGCAAAATCAGAAAAGTCTATTGATTGGATAACTTATTATAATTTTTCTTTCCTTTTAAAAACTAATAGGATATTCAGTGAATGCACCGAGCAAGACGTTCATCACCTTTTGTACGTTCACCACCTGTAACTAGATCAAGACATCTAACTAATATTGTCGCCGTTGATAATCCATTTTTTGAACCCGACCTCACAATTGAGAATCCGGAGAATATTCAGGGACGATTCATAGATCCTGAACCACTAAACTTTCCTCCGGAACCACCAATCATTCAAACAGAGATTGTTGAGGAACGAACCATTAAATCAGAATCCTCTAGTGATTCAAATTCAACAAATTCAATTATGGAGAATCTGGAACCTTTAAGTATGGAAGATCGAATGAGAGCTAAACGCACTGGCCAAGGTCATGCAATTACTCATCCAGACATTAATGCGCCAGATTATGAAATCAAAGGACAAATTCTACACATGGTGACTAATCAATGCCAATTTAGTGGTGCGCCGAAGGAAGATCCAAATGAACATCTACGTACCTTTAATAGGATCTGCACACTATTTAAAATCCGAGAAGTAAAAGATGAACAGATATATCTCATGTTATTTCCCTGGACTTTAAAGGGAGAAGCCAAAGATTGGTTGGAATCGTTACCTGAAGGGGCGATTGATACATGGGACGTTTTAGTTGAAAAATTTCTTAAACAATTCTTTCCTGCATCTAAAGCCGTAAGACTTCAAGGAGAAATTGTTACGTTCACACAGAAGCCAAATGAAACTCTATATGAGGTGTGGACAAGATTTGGAAAGTTATTAAGAGGATGTCCGCAACATGGTTTAGATACCTGCCAAATAGTACAAATATTCTACCAAGGATGCGACATCACTACAAGGAAAGACATAGATATAGCAGCTGGTGGTTCTATTATGAAGAAAACCGAAACTGATGCTTACAAAATTATTGATAACACTGCTTCCCACTCACATGAGTGGCACCAAGAAAAAGATATTGTTAGATCATCTAAAGCAGCTAGAGCCGATTCTAGCCATGACTTAGATTCCATTTCCGCAAAGATAGATGCTGTCGGGAGACGAATGGAAAAGATGACTAAGGATATTCACTCAATACGAATTAGTTGTGAGCAGTGTGGAGGACCACATTTGACAAAAGATTGTCTCAGTATTGAATTAACAATGGAACAAAGAGAGAATGTTTCATATCTAAACCAAAGGCCTGGAAATAATTATCAGAATAATTATCAACCGCCAAGACCTATTTACAATCAAAACCAGAACTATAACCGAAATATTCCATACAACAACCAACAAGGTCCTAGCAATCAACAAGTATCCAACAATACTTACAACCAGCAAAGACCTAATTTTCAAAACAAACCACCACAACAAACCGATGATAAAAAGCCGAATTTAGAAGATATGATGACTAAGGTAGTTGAAACTCAAACGCTGTTTTTCACATCTCAGAAACAAACTAATGAACAAAATGCTCAAACATTTAGAAATCAACAAGCTTCTATTCAAAATATGGAACAAGAAGTAAGTAACCTAGCAAGGTTAATAGGTGAAAGAAAACCGGGAAGTTTACCTAGTGATACAAATGCTAACTCCCGGAATGAAACAGCTAAAGCCATTACCACAAGAAGTGGTACAACACTTAAACCACCTGAAATACCTGTAACATCTGATGAAACTATTCCTACTCCACAAGAACCACAACCTGATCAAGATAAGGAAAAAGAACCGGTAGTTGAAAAGGTTAATGAAGATAACACAGTTAAGGCTAAACCTTATGTTAAACCATACCAACCACCACTTCCTTACCCGAGTAAAATGAAGAAAGAGAAACTTGAAGCCGAGCAATCTAAATTCTTGGATATGTTTAAACAGATAAATGTAAATCTTCCTTTCATTGATGTGATTTCAGGAATGCCTAGATATGCTAAATTCTTGAAAGATCTGATCAGGAATAGAAAGAAAATGGAAGAACTCTCGGCTGTTACTATGAACGCTAATTGTTCAGCAGTGCTGTTGAATAAGATACCAGAAAAATTATCTGATCCAGGAAGTTTCACAATTCCATGTTTTTTGGGTAGTCTTAGTTCAATAGAAGCATTGGCAGACTTAGGTGCTAGTATAAATTTAATGCTGTATTCACTATACGCTAAACTAGACCTTAGAGAATTGAAACCAACCAGAATAAGTATACAACTAGCCGATCGATCAACAAAATATCCTAGAGGGATAATGGAGAACATGCTAGTTAAAGTTGGTACTTTAGTATTTCCAGTAGATTTTGTTGTTCTGGACATGGAAGAAGATTCTCAAGTTCCTCTCATATTAGGAAGACCATTCTTAAACACGGCTAAAGCAATGATAGACGTGTTCGGTAAGAAATTGACCCTAAGTATAGAGGACGAGAGTGTTACCTTTTCAGTTGATAGAGCAATGCAACAACCTCAATCTGCAGATGATACATGTTATTATATTCAAACTATAGATTCACATGCAGAATTATTAGAAGAATTTCCAGAATTACAAGGAACAGGAGAATGTTCTTTAGGAGAAGGAACAGAACAAATTGATGAAGCTGAAATGTTAGCTACACTAATAGCTAATGGATATGAACCAACAACAGAAGAAATTCAAATGCTAAAAGAAGAAGACAGATATCGATATAAATCATCGATAGAAGAACCACCGAAATTAGAGTTAAAGCCACTTCCAAACCATTTGGAATACGCTTATTTACATGGTGAATCTGAATTACCTGTAATAATATCGTCTTCTCTTACTGAAAATGAGAAATCACAACTCATTTCTGTGTTGAAAGCTCATAAACCAGCCATTGCATGGAAGATTCATGATATTAAAGGAATAAGTCCTTCGTATTGCACACATAAAATCCTTATGGAAGAAGGTCATAAAACGTATGTGCAACGCCAACGAAGACTAAATCCTAATATGTAAGATGTAGTTAAGAAAGAGATTATTAAACTACTAGATGCAGGTTTAATTTATCCAATTTCTGATAGTCCATGGGTAAGCCCAGTTCAATGCGTGCCTAAGAAGGGTGGCATGACTGTCATTACAAATGAGAAAAATGAGCTTATTCCTACTAGGACTGTAAAAGGATGGCGTGTATGTATTGATTATAGAAAATTAAATGACGCCACCAGAAAAGATCACTTTCCCTTACCTTTCATTGATCAAATGTTGGAAAGATTAGCCGGAAATAATTACTATTGTTTTCTTGATGGATTTTTCGGGTATTTTCAAATTCCAATAGCACCCGAAGATCAAGAGAAAACCACATTCACGTGCCCTTATGGTACTTTTGCTTACAAACGCATGCCATTTGGACTTTGCAACGCCCCTGCA
Organism: Rutidosis leptorrhynchoides; assembly: GCF_046630445.1. Classification (NCBI taxonomy): domain Eukaryota; kingdom Viridiplantae; phylum Streptophyta; class Magnoliopsida; order Asterales; family Asteraceae; genus Rutidosis; species Rutidosis leptorrhynchoides. The sequence goes on along the minus strand of NC_092335.1, from coordinate 389,299,361 downwards.
ACCTTTCAAAGGTGTATGATGGCAATTTTTCACGACATGATAGAAGAATGCATGGAAGTTTTCATGGATGACTTTTCAGTCTTCGGTGATACATTTGAATCATGTCTAGTTAATCTGGAACGAATGCTTATTAGATGCGAACAATCAAATCTAGTTCTTAATTGGGAGAAATGCCATTTCATGGTTAAAGAATGCATCGTTCTTGGACATAAAATTTCAAAAGAAGGAATTGAAGTGGATAGAGCTAAAGTAGATGTAATTGCTAAACTTCCACATCCCACCAATGTTAGAGGAGTTAGGAGTTTTCTAGGGCATGTCGGTTTTTACCGACGTTTCATAAAAGATTTTTCTAAAATTGCCACTCCTATGAATAAACTCCTAAAAAAGGATGCTCCATTCATCTTTTCAGATGAATGTATCAAATCTTTTAATATTCTTAAAGAGAAACTCACTAATGCGCCGATCATGATAACACCAAATTGGAATCTACCATTTGAACTAATGTGCGATGCAAGTGATTTTGCAATGGGAGCCGTTTTAGGACAAAGGATTGAAAAACGATTTCAACCTATATATTATTCTAGTAAGACGTTATAAGGAGCACAAACGAACTATACAACTACTGAAAAAGAACTCCTTGCTATTGTCTTTGCTTTTGACAAATTTCGTTCATATCTCGTTCTAGCAAAAACGGTGGTCTATACCGACCATTCTGCTCTTAGATACTTATTTTCGAAACAAGATGCTAAACCAAGATTAATCTGTTGGATCTTACTCTTACAAGAGTTTGATATTGAAATCCGAGATAAAAGAGGAGCAGAAAATCTCGCCGCTGGTCATCTTTCTCGTCTTGAAAATTCCGAATTAGAAGTTCTAAATGAATCGGCCATACAAGACAACTTTCCTGATGAATATCTACTGAAGATAGATTATAATGAAATTCCATGGTTTGCAGACTATGCAAACTACTTAGTTTGTGGATTCCTTGAAAAAGGATTATCGTACCAAAAACGAAAGAAATTCTTCAGTGATATAAAACACTATTTTTGGGAAGATCCACATCTGTTTAAAAGTTGTCCAGATGGAATAATACGCCGATGTGTATTCGGAGATGAAGCTAGTAAAATTTTAAACCATTGTCACACAGGACCAACAGGAGGGCACTATGGGCCTCAACTAACAGCAAGAAAAGTTTATGATGCTGGATTCTATTGGCCTACAATTTACAAAGACGCACACCTTCTTTGCAAATCCTGTGATGCTTGTCAAAGGGCCGGAAAAATAAGTCAAGGTGATGAAATGCCACAAAATGTCATTCAAGTATGCGAAGTATTTGACATTTGGGGTATTGACTTTATGGATCCATTTCCAAAATCTCATAATAATCTCTATATTCTCGTAGCCATTGATTATGTATCTAAATGGGCAGAAGCACAAGCTCTCCCAACTAACGATGCACGAGTTTTAGTCAACTTTTTAAAACGTCTTTTTGCAAGGTTTGGAACACCGAAAGCTTTAATAAGTGATCGGGGTACTCATTTCTGTAATAATCAACTTGAGAAAGTTCTTAAAAGATATGGAGTAACTCATAAAATCTCCACCGCATATCATCCACAAACAAGTGGACAAGTTGAAAATACCAACCGAGCTTTAAAACGTATTCCAGAGAAAACCGTAGGATCAAATCCGAAGGAATGGTCCATTAAATTGGAGGATGCACTCTGGGCTTTTAGAACAGCCTACAAAACTCCAATTGGAACCACACCTTTTAGACTTGTTTATGGAAAAGCATGTCATCTTCCAGTAGAAATTGAACACAAAGCATTTTGGGCTTTGAAGACATGTAATCTTGATTTACATGAAGCTGGACGTCTACGATTAAGCCAACTAAACGAATTAGAAGAATTAAGACATGAAGCATACAAAAATTCGTTAATCTATAAAGAAAGAACGAAGAAATGGCATGATAAAAAAATCAGAAGTTCAAAAGAATTTAAAGAAGGAGACAGAGTTCTTCTTTTCAATTCACGATTCAAGCTATTTCCTGGAAAATTGAAATCAAGATGGTCTGGACCATTCATAGTTAAAAGAGTTTTTCCATACGGAACGATAGAATTAATAAATTCAAATGGGATTGAATTTAAAGTTAATGGTCACAGAGTTAAACATTACATACATGGTCCGATGAAAGTTGACAACGAAGTTAATCACAATTTCGACACCACAGCTAACTAAGTGTATGGAGAATCAAGTCTTTTAAGGATAATATGTATTTCTGTTAGAGTTAGATTGTCTGTTTTCATGTAGTTCTCGAAAATGGAACCCGAATGGTCTTTCCCTAGCAGACCCTAAAGAACTAGTCTTCTCCCCCCATTCTGAATTTTTATTTTTTTAGGTTTTTACGAAATGAAGACTGCCTGTGAAATAAACCATGGTCTAATGCTACATGCTTTGATCACTAAACGTAATAATGACACACTACCAAGTGAAATAGTATCAGTAATCAGAGAAAGATTGGACGGAGTAAGAAAAGAATCCAGATGCGAAGATAATAAGTTACAATTTGGTAAAGGAAAATCAAAATCCGCAGCGAAAAGAAGAGCACGACACCTAGAAAGATGTCATAAATGCGGAAAATGGTCACATGGAGGTAAATGTTCAAATAATCAAACCTATTCAAACACCGAATTTGTTACTTTATGCAGAGGCGGACCGTTCATATGTTTAGAAGAAAAAACACTGAATGCTCGAGGTTACGCCTATGTAGCCATGGAAAACCAATTAAACCGACTATCTTATGAATGGGATAGATCATATAACTAAGAATACTATCTCACAGGTAAGTCTGTACAGTTTTTATTTTTATTTTTTAACCTTTTGATAATAAACGCTAATTTGTTCGCTATAAAGTATTAAATTGGTATTAAATAAAATTAGGTTTGGCGACCGAAATTATTGATATCATACAAAAATTTATTACATCACTGCGAAATTTAACATTTATTCTTAAGGTATAAATATATTTAATCAATCAACCCAAAATATTTCAAAAATTCGTCATGAGTTAAATTAGGTCTTGAAACCGAAATTACTTTACTGAAAAGAGGGGCGCATATTTTTGATAATATTTGATTGATTAAAGTGGGATAAAAGCCAAAAAGATTTTTAATTTTATTTTTACCATGTTTTTAAAATTAATATATAAATCTTAAATTAATATTGTAAACTTTGTAAAAACAATATATTTAAAATTGTAAATATTTGAAAAATTAATATAAGTTTGGTGTGAATTTATAATATGAATTTTTAAAATTAAGTTTGGTGTGAATTTTTAATTTTTAAAATATGAATTTTTAATTTTATGCATTTCAAATTTTAAGTTTAGTGTGAATTTTTAATATTAATTTTGAATTTGATGTATTTTTAATTTAAGTTGGTGTGAATTTAAAAACAAAAATTTACTTTATCTCATTAAGTTAAAAATATGATTTTTAAAATTCGTCGTAAGTTGAAGACTAGGTCGTTGAACCGAAATTGCTTTACCCAAGGGAGGGAAGAGAACTTTTATTATCATTATTTTTAATCTTATTGAATTAAAGTATGCCAAAAACATTAAAAAAAACCCAAAAATCTTAGCTTATAAAACAATCGCTACAAAAAGACAAATTTTAAAATTTTGTCGAAGGACGGACTAGGACATCGATCCGAAACGACCTCGTCCTAAAACAAAGGAAAACAAAATTTTAAATTTATTTTATATATGTTTTATAAGTTAAGGCTTAAAAAAAAAAAAAAATACAAACCCCGCGACTTGCGGAGTTTGTAAGCATCAAACACCGCGACTCGCGGAGTTACCGAAAAAAATTAAAAGGGGCAGAACTGATCAGTCCCCAACCCACACACACGAAAACACTGCGATAAAACCCGCAAAAACCCGAAAAAACACCCCCAAAATCACAATTTTTAACCGTTAATCATCAAATCTTTTACTAAAATTATGTTAAGAATGATGCTATCAAGGAATTACTCAAGAAAAAGGGTAAATTTCTACACCTAAACACCATTTAATCCGAAAATTAGTGTTCTTGAGCAATTTTATACCCAATTCGATTTTGATGCTTTTTAGTATAATTATGCGTAAATTGCTTATGTATTATGCTTGTATAACCTAGATTGATGCTATTTAACATGATTAGAAGCCTTAAACTTCAAATTTTGAATAATCTAGGGTTTGTGTTCTTGAGCAATTTGGGGCTTTTTGATATAAACAGGTTATGGCCGATTTTTGTCATGAATTGTTGCTAAATTAAGAAGTGTAACATGTTTAGGTAGTTAAATGATCCAAACTTTGAGCCTAAGCATGATTTTGAGAATTAAAGTGGACTTTTTCAAGTCTAAAATTCATGAACTTGATATTTTGATAGATAATGCCATTTGAAACTTGTTTAATTACTAGTAATGATTATTTTGACATGTTATTTGAATTGAATGCTTATGAACTTGGCGAACATTTTCGTATATGCTTATTTGAAAAAGTGTAGATTTGATAAAAATATGAAAATGAGCATAAGTTTGATATAAATTGGACATGTCATTGTAATTATTTTGATTAATGATTTTGCTGACACTAATGCATATTTGGATGCACAAAAATTGTGTTTGATGTGTTTTGCAGACCGAAAGGGGTGAATCTTCATCCCAAGCTCGCAATGCTCCTACTGAGAATGCGGAACAACAGGAGGTGGATAACTACTACAAACAAGATATACCTCATCCAGTCATGACATTTTCTGATATGCACTTGGAAGATTTGCACCCGAACCTGAGATTTGACTGACTTTGGATAGATTATCCAAAATACCAAAGGGGTTTGCATACTCTTCATTCTAAAGTTGTTGAGGTACCTAGGGTCATAGAATGGGGACCATTAGAAGCTGTAGAATTGGCCGGGCCAATTAGGGAATTACTTGCACAGAGGTATGGTAATTCTACTTTTAATGACTGGGTACGTTTATTCACCATGCATAGACCTGTATATAAAGTATGGTGTGAAGAATTGTTGTGTAGTATAGAATTAAATGATCGGGTAGCTAGTTTAACCGATCGATCTTTTATTAGATTTTTGTTAGGAGGTTCGATGCGCCACATGTCTTTACTAGACATGGCTCAGGCTTTACGTATATATACGCCTGAGGAGTTAGCATCTGCCGATTGTAGAGGGTTGATACTAAATGGTAGCAAGATAGACGAAAATTTTGATACGCATGGTGTATGGAGTCAAATGACTAGCCATCACCGATTCAAAGGGGGAAATTACTCTTATTTGGATATAGATAGAGCTGAATTAAGAGTAATTCATAGGTTTTTAGCTAATTCGATTACACAAAGAGGTAAGAACAAGGAAAAGGTAAATAAACAGGATTTGTTTTACCACATGTGTATTCGAGACCCACAAAGCGCTGTAAGTATACCTTATTGTGTGGGTTATTATTTATCAGCTATGGTTAGGGGGATGAGACCGCATAGCATAATAGGAGGTGGTATATTTATTACTTTGATTGCTGAATATCTCGGTGTGGATATAAGTCGAGGGGGATTATTAGTCGAAGAACCAGAACCCCGCGATACAATAGGTTTAAATGTATACCATGGTGCGAAAGTTTTGAAGAGGCGAAATAATGCCGCAGTACGATATAATGGTAGACATCCACAGGTTGAGAGAAACCAACAGCAAGGTAATGTAGGAGGGGGAAATGAAATGGCAGAAATGCAAAGGTTTATAGCTTCACAAGAGTATGAAAATGCTAGACATAGAGTATTTGAAGATTGGCAAGTTCATCAAAACCAAATCATAGCTTATTGCCAACATATAGGTAGAAACTATATTCCTACTCCATCGCCCATATTCCCTTCCTGGTCTATAGAGATCCAACCACCGTATCCTACGTATAACCCAACCGAAGCATTTTATAGCACCTATGGTTATGCATGGAACCCCTACTGGTATCAGTATCATCCCTAGTCTACTTAGTTTTATTTAATTTCTAATTTGTAATGTTGATACGTTTAATACTTATTTAATATTGTAATAGTTTTTATAATTTTCTAACTTTTATTCTTAGATTTTAATAATTTTTGAATGTGGGGTAATATACCAAACTTCAAAAATATGTATATATGTATGCAGTTTATCTTATGTGCACAACAGGGTAAAACAACGCATTTTCAAAGACTGGCATTAAGTTCAGCAAAAGCAACTAATTTTGACGACAAGATGCAAAATATATGTGAAATAACAACAAGACGGAATGAACAAATGATGTGCACCATTTATCATTCAACACAAACACAAATATGTTTGGAAACTTTGGTAAAATTTAATCATTTTCACACAAATCACCCTCAATAATTTAAATTGTTACTGATTTCTTGCAAATGAGGGCATTGCAAGATCTTAAGTGTGGGAAGGGGTTAAATTCTTTCGGATTTTAAATATATATATCTTAAACACTTGGTTACCATTAAAAATACTAGTAAAGCAGTAGTTGTATTAGAACCTAGTGCTCTCTGATAATAAAGAACAGCCCTAGTCTTATATACTGACTACCCAATTCTAGTAAAATTTTTCAAAATTTTCAACTAAATGAACTCAAAATCATGTTTATACATATTTATGAACGATAAAACTAGGTTTTAACACCGAAATTATTGTTACCTCGGAAAGGACATAAATTGAGAAACAAACCAAAATGTTAAAATTCATTTAAAATGGAATAGAGGACAATAAAAAGGAAAATAAAAGCCAAGTGTGGAAAAATTTACCAAGTTATCTTAAACATATGTCACATATATCGGTAACAAATAACTGAAAATACTTTTGCTTTGGACTAAACTAAACTATTTTACCCGATGAAAGAAAAGAAGAGATGGATCTACACGATGAATCAATTCCATCATTAAAAGGAAGTAAAGTCTTCCGAAAAAGAAACGCACTTCTTGATTTAGGTCAGGAAGTTGTCGTCCAGACCAGCTGTAGGTTGACGAAAAACCTAGAAAAGTCATCACTAAAATCAGCAGGAAATCCACGGACCTCAGCATTAAACAGGGTCGCCAAGTGGTCAGACTTATCCTAACCATGAGAGGATCTGTTTTGTAAAATGGGGAGGGCACCGTGCAAATTAGCTAGATAAGACTAATGAACCAGATCTCCAGAAAGGATAATCTCCTTAAAGATTAAAAATCAGCTTTTAAGCCTGATATTACTCAATCCTAGAGATTGACCTTAAAGATTGAGAATTCAAACTCATGGAATTCAATGATATCTAAACTCGAACTTGAACGAGAAAATATTTTGATAAAATTACAAACCGATTTGTTTTCTGAAAACCTTATTTTCAATGCGTTCATTACCATTGAACGTAAAATCCTAGGAATTCACCTGGAATTCATTAGGTCACCTGAACCAAATCGGGTGTCAACCGTAAGAACGGTGGTTGCATAGCATGGTCAAAAGCAGGACTTTGTGCCAGACCGAAAAATCATAAGGGTGAGCTTTACTATTGCTCCTACCAAGGATAGTAATTGCGTCCGACACGTTATAGACCATAATTAAAAGCATGTCAGGGGACATTGCCTTAACAGTTGCTTATTCAACGCTTTCCTTTACAACCGGACGGTAGTTTACCGAAAGGTAATATACGGGACAAGTAAACTGGACGTGTTGCTTTCCTAATACAAGGTTAGCAAGTGGGTGACACAAAACCATAAGTTTTGAGCTAAAATTTTCAAATATGAAACCCACCAAACCCACAAAAATAATTTGGAAACACCGGTGAAGGGTTATTCCGGAAAATTTATCTAGGGTAAAAAAAACTAGATTTAATTTTCAAAAGATCAAATGTTTTCATAAAGATCCAATTTCCTTAATGGATCTAAATTTTTATAGTCATGTGGGACTGTAAACCATATCATTACTACCATTGTTTATACCGCCGTATAGAAATCACTGATGTACAAAGTGTGAAGAATAAAGAAGTGATTCTAGTATTTCAAGACTATATTGCTTGAGGACAAGCAACGCTCAAGTGTGGGAATATTTGATAATGCTAAAAACGAACATATATTTCATAGCATTATTCCCCAAGAAAGACAAGCTTTTAGTTGTAATTGTTCTATTTAAAAGTGATATTCGTTTAAATAATAAAAGGTGAAGACAAAAGACAGATTCGACGAATTGAAGACGCAAACGACCAAAAAGCTCAAAAGTACAAAATACAATCAAAGAGGTTCCAATTATTGATAAGAAACGTCTCGAAATTACAAGAGTACAAAATTCAAAACGCAAAGTACAAGATATTAAATTGTACGCAAGGACGTTCGAAAATCCGGAACCGGGACCAGAGTCAACTCTCAACGCTCGACGCAACGGACTAAAAATTACAAGTTAACTATGTATATAAATATAATATAATATATAATTAATTATATAAATTATATATATATTATATTTATATATAATAAACCGTCGGTAAACAAAGAGCCAAAATGGAGTGAGCTGTAATTACAAACTCCGCGACTCGTGGAGTTTGAAGAAGAAAAGGGCCGCGAGTCGCGGAGCCCCAAAAACTGAAACTCCCTATAAAGCCCAACGAATTCTGATCAATTTTTCATCCAATATATCCATCCATCTATATACGTTATATTTATATTTATAATTTATATTTTAATTTTAATTTTAATTTTAATCCTAATAATAAGGGTATGTTAGCGAATGTTGTAAGGGTGTAAGTCGAAATTCTGTCCGTGTAACGCTACGCTATTTTTAATCATTGTAAGTTATGTTCAACCTTTTTATATTAATGTCTCGTAGCTAAGTTATTATTATGCTTATTTAATCCGAAGTAATCATGATGTTGGGCTAATTACTAAAATTGGGTAATTGGGCTTTGTACCATAATTGGGGTTTGGATAAAAGAACGACACTTGTGGAAATTAGACTATGGGCTATTAATGGGTTTTATATTAACTAAACAATACCTTGTTAATTTAATATACAAACTTATAATTCGACGTATTTATATATAACCACATACGCTTAACTGGGTACGGTGGGCGGGATATCTATAAATACCAATAATTATTCATTTTACCGGACACGGAACTGGATTAATAGTTAATAGACTTGTTGAAACTGGGGTGAATTACATTCAAGGGTAATTGGTGTAATTGTTAACAAAGTAGTAAAACCTTGGTTTACACGCAGTCGATAACCTGGTGTATTCATTAAACAAAGTATTAAAACCTTGTTACAATTCGAATCCCCAATTAGTTAGACTATTTGACTTCGGGAATAAGAATAATTTGACGAAGGCTTTCGCTCTTTATATTTATGATTGATGGACTATTATGGACAAATCCGTATGGACATATTAAATAATCCAGGACAAAGAACAATTAACCCATGGGCATAAAACTAAAATCAACACGTCAAACATCATGATTACGGAAGTTTAAATAAGCATAATTCTTTTATTTCATATTTAATTTCCTTTATTTTATACTTAATTGCACTTCTAATTATCGCATTTTTATTTATTATTGTATTTAATTGCACTTTTAATTATCGTACTTTTTAATTACCGCAAGTTTATTTTATCGCACTTTCATTTATCGCAATTTCATTATCGTTATTTACTTTACGCTTTAAATTTAGTCTTGTATTTATTTATTATTTTACATTTGGTTTTAACTGCGACTAAAGTTTTAAAATCGACAAACCGGTTATTAAACGGTAAAAACCCCTCTTTATAATAATAATATTACTTATATATATATTTGTATTTTTATAAAAGTAAACTAATATAGCGTTAAGCTTTGTTTAAAGATTTTCCCTGTGGAACGAACCGGACTTACTAAAAACTACACTACTGTACGATTAGGTACACTGCCTATAAGTGTTGTAGCAAGGTTTAAGTATATCCATTCAATAAATAAATAAATATCTTGTGTAAAATTGTATCGTATTTAATAGCATTTCCTGCTAAAATTTTATAGTATTTTATACCCCTTAGCTTTGACATCAATATGTATTCGCAAAGTTCACACAGATCTTAATATAGCGGATCCTCTCACGAAGCTCTTACATGGAGCAAAACATGCAGGACATGTTTGTGCACTAGGGCTTCGATATTCTAGTGATTGGTCATGATCTGTTTTAAGTATTGTGACGGAACGAAATTGTTCAAACTCATAAATATAATTATGGTATTAATTTATTTTGAGTCAAGTTCCTATTTTGCATATTTTATCCATGAATAAGTAATTATTCTAAATTCCGTAGTCGATTACATTTGTGGGAACAAGTGTGAGGTTTAGACTATTATGAACTTGGATTGGTATACATTCACGGGATGAATGTGGGGCAAGGTTGCAACCAAGGTTCACAGATATTTGTGGGATACAAATATTGGAAGACCCGCCCTCAAGACTTACTAAATAGAGCCTTTGTGGTTGATCACTTGTAATCTTGAGTAAAGGTGAATATCATTGTATCCTCTGACCTGAGATACATATTGGGTTCGGATATTTACCTAGTATTGTACCTTGATTCTTTCCTTCGCTATTCTGAAATATGGTAGTTCACAAGGAAGAGCTCAAGCATAATGCAAGGTACATATTTAGGATGTATGTAGTCAAGATGGAATTTATCCCTCTTATTCATTGAGAGTCAGATGTCTAAGGCCCGATAAAGTTAAATCTAAAAGAGAGTGATTGCTCTGTGTCTCTTGGATTTAACATGACATCTAGGACGAAAGGATGTAATGAAAAGATTCACCTATTCATATTCGAGATGGGAACTCGAAAGGGATGATGTTATTGAATGTCAAAAGTCATAACATATTGGGGGTGATGGACGGTCGTTAGGTGGTATCCATCATTTGCATTAATTTCTTATGTTTCTCGTGTAAGTGGGAGATTGAAGGTATTTCGTATGCCCGAGAGACATATTAAATTAACGTGGCCACTATGTTATGATCCAAGTCGGGTCATACCCAATAACAAGTTTACCGACACTTTACAAGTATTTGATCTTAACGGTTGGTTTGTTAAATAAATACGCGACACTTGGATTTTAGAAAATTGGTTTTCTAAAATAATATCACTTGAGATAAATTATTTGGATAATTTATATATAATTATTTATAAGTTTAAATGATTATATTGTGTTATATTTTATAAAAGGTTTATAAAATATAAAAGTAACAAAAACAATTACATGTTTTATATATAATTACATGTTTTATATATGTATATAACATGTTTATATATTTAATAAGACATTGTTTTATAAAATAAGTGGGCAAATTTTTGGGTCTCCTAGACACACACATGCTTGTCTTATTTTGTTGCTTTTATGACTTCACAAGTCCTTAGGTGCAAGGGCAACTCTTGGACCAAGGTTTGAATGATTCCCTCAAGTGAAAACTACACAATATAGCTTGTAAAAAAAACTGCACAATTCAGTTTTTTTGGTCTGCTGGCCGTGGGTCTAAGGGACTCCAAAGAGGGTTCTCAATTTAATTTAGAAGGTCAATTCAAGTGTAAAACAAATCCTAACTAAAGGCAAGAGTGTTGGGGTTAAAGCTTGGGGTATTACACACTTGAGGCTTCAAGTTAGAAGCTCCAATTTGCATCATCTTCATCCACAATCTGCTGTCCAAAATTCAGCCCTCAATCTATATTGAGGAGGTATTATCTCTTATTCCTTCTCTTTAGTTTGTAAGTATAGCTTCAAGACTTGATGTCTTCATGGAATTCAATTTAAGTGGTTTAACATATTAACATGCTTTCTTAATAACATGCTTCCGCTTTCTTAACTCTATATGAATTGGTTTCATGAATATGTTTATTTAAGAACTTGTTGTAATGTTGAATTCCATCAATGGTATCTAGAGCCGAAGTCTTGAAATATGCTTCGAGATGGTTTTTGAACTCACCATAACTTTGCATTTTATGTACATGCATGATAATAGAATGCAAAAATTATTGGTTTTGGGTGGGTTTATTATATGGCCGAATTTATGGAGTTCCAAAAGTGGGTTTTGGCTCTTCCATTTGGTTCATACTTGGTTGTATGTTAAAGTTCACAATCTAAGCCTTGACCTTGTGTTTGGTTGCATGCATGGTTGATTTATATTTATTCAATTGGTTTGTAATAATATTTATTCATTTGGCATGTAATAATTCATTTGGTTATGTAATTTATTTTATATTTGGTATGTAAAATAGATTAGGTTGTATTTTCATTTTTTTTAGAAAAATGTATTAGGATATATATTTTGTAAAAATGAAGATGAAAAGATGGAGTCAAAGGAAGAACACAAGAAGAATCTACTTGGATGCAAGATTAAGTGAGAGTGGTAAAATCTCCTACTTTGTGTTATGACCCATTACCCAGTGGCATTTTGTTTTCGGCTAAACAAAATGCTTACCAAAAGGCTTGATTGTGAACATAATTGTTTTGCATGCATGGTTGTGTTGTTTGATTATGGTTTGTATGTTTGATTACAACAAGTTATCACACATGTTAACAACAAGCAAAACTACATTTAATTGGTTAAATTAAAAATAGTTAACAACATGCATAACGACAAATTTAATTGGTTAAATTAAAAGTGGCTAAAGACCTTAATAAATGGTTATTAAGAACATGAAAATGGATTTCAAATGAACCATACACTAAATGCATGTTGGTGTATGGCATAAAAGTTTTCTCAAACTAGAAATAATGAAAACTTAAAATCCCTTTAACAAACAAGGTAAACAAGTTAAACGCCATCCTTTTGTGTGACACTTAGACATATTAGGGAACTCATGATGGGATAAAGGTCACCTAACCGTCATGAATAAACTAATATGATTAAGGTGAAATTCGCTTGCTTGTGGGATAAAGGTCACCTAACCACTTGTATGTAAATTTTACACGTTTACACAAGTAGGACAACTTGATTTGGAAATCATGAACTTAGGGTCACCGAAGCATGATGAACAAATAGGCGTTGATGGGATAATATGCCATGCAAAAGGATTGCATGATCCCATAACTTAGAAGTTGCAAAAGGATTGCAATTGTCATATAATGACTACCTAGCTAAATCAAATAACGGGATAAAGGTCACCTAACCGAAATTTGATTTACCGTTGGATTCTAATATTTAATAAGTCAATTAAAATTTAAAAGGGTATTGTTTATTAAATTTAAAATCGATATTTAAATGAACTTTGTTAAATTTTGTAGATGGCCGCCAATAACAAAAACATGCAAAACGCACCTATTAACTTGAACAACCTATCGTTAAGGTCTCTCCTCGAGAAAGACAAACTCAACCATACGAACTTTATGGATTGGTTCCGCAATCTTAGGATTGTCCTCAAACTTGAGGATAAGGCGTATGTGTTGGAAGACCCCATTCCCGATCAACCCGACGAGGATGATACGGAAGGCATGGCTTATTGGGATAAGTATTGCGCCGATTCGGTGCAAGTTACTTGCCTAATGCTTGGGACTATGATACCCGAACTCTAAAAGGATTTCGAGCATCATACTGCATACGACATGATCACGCAATTGAAGGAGATGTTCCTTCAACAAGCACGTGTCGAGCGCTTCGAGACCGTTCGAGCGCTTCATGCATGTCGTATGGACGACTCCCAATCCATTTCATCTTATGTCCTTAAGATGAAAAGCCTAATTGATCGAGCAAACCGTCTTAATCTCAACATATCTAATGAGCTAGCTACGGATCTTATCCTAAACTCCTTGTCAAAGAGGTTTGACTAATTTGTAATTAATTACAATATGAATGGGATGGATAAGACCATTGGCGAACTTCATGGCATGCTTAGGACGGCGGAAACTAGCATGGGTAAGAGGGCTTCACCCGTGCTAATGATCAATAATGGTGGGTCCAAAGGTAACAACACCTCTAAGCCAAAGGCGGCTAAGAGGAAAGGACCCGCCCATCAAGGAAAGGGAAAGGGGAAGATGGTTACCCCAACCAAAAACAAGAACAAGAAGAAAAAGATTGCCGGACAAGCAAACCCCAAGGAAGACCCGTGCTTCGGTTGCGGTGAAATGGGTCACTGGAAACGCAACTGCCCGGTCTACCTTAAGGAGTTGAAGGAAAAGAGGGATGCAGGGAAAACCTCAGGTAATATATATATGGTATATATAGAGCTTAGTATTACTTTTTCTAATACATGGGTATTAGACACTTGATGTGGAACTCACATTTGCAATTCTTTGCAGGGATTCAAAAGAAGTAGCAAGCAAACGGGAACATCAAGTCTCTTTATGGGTAATGGAGCCAAAGTGAACGTGAAGGCTCAAGGAGACTTTGTATTAAAGCTTCCAAGTGGTTTGGAACTTATTTTGAACAATGTTTTATCTGCACCGGATTTATGTCAAAACATTATTTCAGTTTCCCATTTGAAACAATGTGGTTTTTATCTTAATTTTGTTAATGATGATATCTACGTTTATTTAGATAATGTATTCTATTTTAAGGCTTCGCCTTCAAATGGAATTTATGAATTGGTTCATGATGACACATCATCTAGTAGCTCAATATACCATACTAGCACCAAGAAACTCAAAAGGGATTTGAGTGATTCCTACTTATGGCATTGTCGCCTTGGTCACATAAACAAGAATCGAATGCATACACTTCGAAAGAATGGACTTTTGAAATCAAATGAACTAGACTAGTTTGATGTATGTGAATCTTGTTTACAAGGCAAAATGACTAAAACACCTTTCAAAGGGACCTATGAAAGGGCTAAAGACTTATTGGGATTAATACATTCGGATGTATGTGGACCCTTTAAGCCTATGACTAGGAAAGGTGAAAGATACTTTGTCACTTTCATTGATGACTTTAGTCGTTTCGGATATGTCTACTTGTTAAGACATAAGGACGAAACTTTTGAAGCATTCAAGGAATATCAAAATGAAGTACAAAATCAACTCAATAAGACAATTAAGGTACTTCGTACCGATAGGGGAGGTGAATACCTAAGCGATGCTTTCCAAGATCATCTTAGAAGTTGCGGGATTATCTCGCAACTCACTCCTCCTGGAACACCCCAACTTAACGGAGTTTCCGAAAGGAGGAACCTAACCCTAATGGATATGGTTCGATCTATGATGGCTAGAAGCTCGTTACCTCTATCATTTTGGGGTTATTATCTATGCTCCGCGGCTCGTATTTTAAATATGGCCCCAACCAAGAAAGTGGAACGAACACCTCATGAGATGTGGTTTGGAAAACCTCCATCTCTATCATACTTAAAGGTATGGGGATGTGAAGCTTATCCTAAGTGTTACGTCCCTAATAAGTTGAATGCTCGATCCACGAAGTGTATCTTCATAGGATATCCCAAGGATGATATGGGATATTATTTCCATGATCCATCCGAGCAGAATGTATTTGTTGCTCGGAAGGCGGAATTCCTTGAAACTAAGTTCCTAATGGAAGGAAATAGTGAAAGGAAGATAGATCTTGAAGAGGTTCGAGATCAAGTAGATGATACACAATTGGTTGACACTAGCACTCAACATGAAAATTTTGAGAATGATCAAATGGATGATCAAAATACACAAGACGTTCGCAGATCTGGTAGGATTAGTAATCCTCCTGAGAGATATGGGTTTCTCATGGATGGTTGCTATGTGGTTGATTTGGATGAACCAACCAACTACCAAGATGCTTTATCAAGGATTGATAAAGATAAATGGCAGGAAGCCATGAACGCTGAGATGCAATCCATGTATGACAACCAAGTTTGGGAACTTGTTGTACAACCTACTGGCTCAAGGCTAGTTGATTGTAAATGGATTATCAAAATGAAAACCGACATACATGGAAACTTGGATACATATAAAGCTAGACTTGTAGCAAAAGGTTTCACTCAAACTCAAGGGGTTGACTATGATGAAACTTTTTCACCTGTGGCAATGCTAAAGTCTATTAGGATATTATTTGCCATTTCTGCTCATTATGATTATGAAATATGGCAAATGGATGTCAAGACCGCTTTCCTAAATGGATATCTTGTGGAAGATGTCTATATGGTTTAGCCTGAAGGTTTTGTTGATCCGAAATATCCTAAAAAGGTATGCAAGTTAAAGAAGTCAATCTACGGATTGAAACAAGCATCTAGAATGTGGAATCATCGTTTTAATGAGGAAGCCGAGAAATTTGGCTTCAATAAAAATGGTGATGAAGCTTGTGTATATAAGAAAGCTAGTGGAGCACTATTATATTCCTTGTACTATATGTGGATGATATATTGTTATTTGGAAATGATATTCCGGCAATGGAAGGTGTTAAAACTTGGCTAAGTAAATGCTTCTCTATTAAGGATCTTGGAGAAGCACAATACGTATTGGGGATTGGGATCTACATGAATAGATCCAAGAAACTGATAGGTTTGAATCAAAGTGCATACATTGAAAAGATCTTGAAAAGGTTCAAGATGGAGAACTCTAAGAAAGGTTTGGTACCTATTCAAAAGGGAACACTTCTCAGTTCATCTCAGTGCCCCACCACAAAAGATGAACAAGAGAGAATGAAAAAAGTCCCATATGCTTCAGCTATTGGGTCAATCATGTATGCAATGATATACACGAGACCGGATGTGTCATGCGCTCTAAGCCTGACAAGTAGATACCAGAATAACCCAGGAAACAGTCATTGGATTGCTGTCAAAAGTATATTGAAATACCTTAGGAGGACTAAGGATATGTTTCTAATATATGGGTCTGGTGAGGAGGAACTCACTGTAAAAGGTTACGTGGACGTGAGTTTCCAAACTGATCGAGATGATTCTCGATCACAGTCCGGTTATGTCTTCACGTTAAATGGAGGTGCGGTCTCTTGGAAGAGTTCAAAACAGGATGTTGTTGCAATATCCACTACAGAGTCAGAGTACATTGCCGCATCATTGGCAGCTCAGGAAGCTGCATGGATGAAGAAATTCATCGACGACTTAGGAGTAGTCCCGTCTATTCAGGACCCCCTTGAGATCTTTTGTGACAACGAGGGTGCGATTGCTCAAATCAAGGAACCTCGTGCTCACCAAAAGACACGTCACATTGAGCGGAGATTCAACTACATAAGGGATGAAGTTGAAAAGGGAAAGATATGTATTCGCAAAGTTCACACAGATCTTAATATAGCGGATCCTCTCGCGAAGCTCTTACATGGAGCAAAACATGCAGGACATGTTTGTGCACTAGGGCTTCGATATTCTAGTGATTGGTCATGATCTGTTTTAAGTATTGTAACGGAACGAAATTGTTCAAACTCATAAATATAATTATGGTATTAATTTATTTTGAGTCAAGTTCCTATTTTGCATATTTTATCCATGAATAAGTAATTATTCTAAATTCCGTAGTCGATTACATTTGCGGGAACACGTGTGAGGTTTAGACTATTATGAACTTGGATTGGTATACATTCACGGGATGAATGTGGGGCAAGGTTGCAACCAAGGTTCACAGATATTTGTGGGATACAAATATTGGAAGACCCGCCCTCAAGACTTACTAAATAGAGCCTTTGTGGTTGATCACTTGTAATCTTGAGTAAAGATGAATATCATTGTATCCTCTGACCTGAGATACATATTGGGTTCAGATATTTACCTAGTATTGTACCTTGATTCTTTCCTTCGCTATTCTGAAATATGGTAGTTCACAAGGAAGAGCTCAGGCATAATGCAAAGTACATATTTAGGATGTATGTAGTCAAGATGGAATTTGTCCCTCTTATTCGTTGAGAGTCAGATGTCTAAGGCCTGATAAAGTTAAATCTAAAAGAGAGTGATCGCTCTATGTCTCTTGGATTTAACATGACATCTAGGACGAAAGGATGTAATGAAAAGATTCACCTATTCATATTTGAGATGGGAACTCGAAAGGGATGATGTTATAGAATGGCAAAAGTCATAACATATTGGGGGTGATGGACGGTCGTTAGGTGGTATCCATCACTTGCATTAATTTCTTATGTTTCTCGTGCAAGTGGGAGATTGAAGGTATTTCGTATGCCCGAGAGACATATTAAATTAACGTGGCCACTATGTTATGATCCAAGTCGGGTCATACCCAATAACAAGGTTACCGACACTTTACAAGTATTTGATCTTAATGGTTGGTTCGTTAAATAAATACGCGACACTTGGATTTTAGAAAATTGGTTTTCTAAAATAATATCACTTGAGATAAATTATTTGGATAATTTATATATAATTATTTATAAGTTTAAATGATTATATTGTGTTATATTTTATAAAAGGTTTATAAAATATAAAAGTAACAAAAACAATTACATGTTTTATATATAATTACATGTTTTATATATGTATATAACATGTTTATATATTTAATAAGACATTGTTTTATAAAATAAGTGGGCAGATTTTTGGGTCTCCTAGACACACACATGCTTGTCTTATTTTGTTGCTTTTATGACTTCACAAGTCCTTAGGTGCATGGGCAACTCTTGGACCAAGGTTTAAATGATTCCCTCAAGTGAAAACTACACAATATAGCTTGTAAAAAAAACTGCACAATTCAGTTTTTTTAGTCTGCTGGCCGTGGGTCTAAGGGACTCCAAAGAGGGTTCTCAATTTAATTTACAAGCTCAATTCAAGTGTAAAACAAATCCTAACTAAAGGCAAGAGTGTTGGGGTTAAAGCTTGGGGTATTACACACTTGAGGCTTCAAGTTAGAAGCTCCAATTTGCATCATCTTCATCCACAATCTGCTGTCCAAAATTTAGCCCTCAATCTATATTGAGGAGGTATTATCTCTTATTCCTTCTCTTTAGTTTGTAAGTATAGCTTCAAGACTTGATGTCTTCATGGAATTCAATTTAAGTGGTTTAACATATTAACATGCTTTCTTAATAACATGCTTCCGCTTTCTTAACTCTATATGAATTGGTTTCATGAATATGTTTATTTAAGAACTTGTTGAAATGTTGAATTCCATCAGATGAGGTACAATCAACTGAAATCTCACCTGATTTTATAAAAATGCAAAATGACTTGATGAAGAATCCGGTCTCAATGTCAAAAGAAGTCAAAGGCTTAAAATCTGAAAACAAGGTTTTAAAAGATAAAATCAAAATGAATGAGACCAGACCTTCCTCATCCAAATTGCAAACGGATGTGCAATAATTGACTCTCCAACTCAACTCTACGGAAACTGAGTTGGAAGATCTAAAAAAGACAATTCATCCAATTAAAGTTGAAAGAACTGATTATCTTTTAAAATCGGAACGACTTGCAGAAAAAGTTCAATTTTTAGAAAAAGATCTTTCTGATTTGAAAAACCAACATGAACCCACACTTTCAAAACTAAACAAGAAAATCGTTCAATTGGAAAACACCATAATTGAAAAGAACACTGAAATATCTTTATTGTCAAAAGAATCTTTTCAAATGAAAGCTCAACTTGCTCGATATGAGGAAAAACTCTATCGAACAGAGCAATCCAAAGCTATCATGGATATGGAACTTTCAAAACAAACAATTTTCATGAATAGACCAAAAACGATTCATGGTGAAAAGTGGGGGTTGGGTTATGAAGATCCGAAAATTTTGGAAGATGCTTCCAAAAAGATTCCTGGATTATGTCATTCTGATTATTTTCAAGCCGGTTTACCATCGCATTTTGTACATGCTTCTGATGCTGATTTTGATGATATTATTGTAAATCATAAATCTAGGAAATACCATCAAATTAGCTTAATGTATGAAAAAATCAATGCTAAGATAGGTAAATCGAATCCTGATTTTTTGAAAAATCTTGTTGAAACTGAAAAAAACATGCAACGTGAAGATTATGTGCCTAAGCGTAGACTGGTTTATATCCCAACACTCATGCTAGAGAAATACATTTTAATGCTTGAGAATGAAGTGTTTAACAAACCTAGTTCTAGCATTACTGCAATAGATGAGGTGTTTGATGAACCAATTTTTGATGTGAAACCAATTCTACCAACTTTACCTGCATGTCCAGATGATGTTTTCCGTGAAGACCTAGCACATGAACTAACTGTCTTCTTTGAGACAGAATCTCTAGGTCAAAATTCTTTAGATGAAAAAGTAGAACCTCAGGATGAACCGAACATTGAACCTTTGATAGATTTTGAAAGTCAACTTGATCCTTTGCATGATTATTACTTGCATTTGCCTGCTGTACGTAATTTGAATCGTATAGTAGCTCAACTTGAACAGGAGAATATTGACTTGCAACTTAAGTGCCAATCATTAGAACAAATGCTTGCTTTGTGTGATAAATTGCCTTCACTGCCTAAGAAAGAATGTACTTATGCTTTTAAGGAGGGTGAAGTGATAGTTTCTGCTGAAGAATTATGTCTTGAGATTAAAAGCTTAAAACAAAAGATAATTCAAATGAAACAGGCTAACACACTTAAGCAAACGTCTAATGTTGCAACCAATATGCTTGAATGTACTGGTGAATAACAAGATCTAAGGATGTAAAACCCATTACTATTCTTAAAAATCCTCTACGTTCTCAATTTGGCAATCATGGTTCGAAAGTTGTTTCTATAACTCAGTATATTGTTAAAATGGTTCATTCTCCAAATGGTTCTGTGTTAACTGAAAAGATTCCTATGATTCCTATGACAAAAACTTCAAAAGCGAGTCTTTTAAAGAAATCAGTTAAGTTCACAACACACACAAGTTCTAAACCTGATTTAAGTGAGTATGATGCAAAAGAACGTACAATCAAATTGGAAATTCTGCAAAATCAGTCATCTCATGTGTCAACTGAAAAGTTTGGACGTCTAACTAACAAAGGTGTTTCTCGTGTCACAGGTCATAATCCAAACTTGAATTACAAATCTATATGGGTTCCTAAGTCCACGACTAAGAAAGTAGCAACCAAATCAAAGCAATCTGCTAGTCGGCCTAGGAAATCATCTCATGTTTTTCAATTTTCGTCTGTGAACAAAACATCTACTTGGAATAAATTGTGTGTTAAGACTTCTGATAACGATGTAAAGATTGATATTGCATATGATGCTTCATGTAATGTGGTTTTAATTGATGCTTTATTGTCTAAACTGCATGTTGCTTTACGTGATTATTTCATCATTGATCCAAAGTTTGTTGTTAATCAAAAGTTTATTGCTGGTACTAACCAAAAAGGACCCAAGAAACTTTGGGTACCTAAACTCTAGGGAATTCACATTTACAGGGTTTCGACGTATGTGTTTGGTATATTGATTCCGGTTGTTCTCGACACATGACGGGCGATAAATCCTTGCTTGTCAACTTCATTGACAAATTCCTAGGAACGGTTACATTCGAAAATGATGAGATTGCAGCAATAACGGGTTACGGAGATTTTGTGCAAAATGGCATAACAATCAAACGGGTTTCATATGTTGAGGGTTTGGGGTGCAGTTTATTTAGTGTGAGCCAATTCTGCGATGGAGATCTCAAAGTTTTGTTTGAACGTCGACAATGCTCGGTGCAATCCACCGAAGGGAATGATCTTCTTGTTGGTAAACGTTGTGCTTCACTATATACTATTGACCTCAATGATGCACCATCACATGCAACCATGTGTTTGGCCACTCGTTCTACCAAAGAAAATTCATGGTTATGGCATCATCGGATGTCACACCTGAATTACAAGGGTATCAATCGATTAGTCTCTAAAGATTTAGTTGATGGTATTCCAACCTTTCAATATGATAAGCATCATGTGTGTCCATCATGTGCGATAGGTAAGCTGAAATGGACTAATCATCCGCTTAAGCAAAACCCCAGTACTTCATCGTCTTTGCAATTATTGCATATGGACTTATGTGGACCCATGCCTATTTCTAGCCTCGGTGGCAAGAAACATGTGCTTGTCATTGTTGATGATTATACCCGGTTTACATGGATTTTTCTTTTGCGAACTAAGTCAGAAACCTCCGCCATTATCATTGAATTCATTAAAAAGATTCAACGCTCTTTTAACAAACATGTTAAGAGCATCAGAACTGATAATGGGACGGAATTTAAGAATGACCCGCTTGATAGTTATTTGAAAGACCAAGGCATTGAACATCAGTTCTCTGCTGCTCGGACCCCCCAACAAAATGGAGTAGTCGAACGATGTAATCGTACGTTGTGCGAAGCAGTACGAACGATGCTTGTATACTCCAAATTACCTCCAAAAATGTGGGGGGAGGCCATTTCAACTGCATGCTATACCCAAAATCGTTGTATTGTAAACAAACGTTTTGATAAAACTCCATATGAGTTATTATATGGTAGACGCCCGAATGTCAAATATTTCCGTGTTTTTGGTTGTATATGCTATGTGCTTAATGATTTTGACAGCCCCGGAGAGTTTGATCCTCATGGCGATCAGGCCCTATTTATTGGTTATTCCTCGAACAAAGTTGCTTATCGTGTTTATCATAAGCGGACAAAGATGATTAAAGAGAGCATTAACGTCAAGTTCGATGAATTTTCGAGAATGGCTTTTGAACAACTCAGTTCAAAACCCGATCCTAACCTGGCTACTACTTCTTCCGCACAAAACTCAATTTTCTCGAAGAAGGGTGTTCCTACGGTTACATCAGAGGAACTGGATATCTTGTTTGATAGTCTTTATACTCCTCAACGGGATTCAAATGTTCAAACCGTACCGGTTACACCATCACAGTCAACTACTGTGGAGACTCTTCAAAGTCTTTTTGATGAAGATTCAACACCAACTGATTCACCTGTTGCTTCTTCATCCTCCCTCCAACCTCCTGTTATTGATAATCTTGAACAAGATCAAGATTCATCATTTGATACAACTCCAGCTGTTTCTCCAGATACTCTTTGAATCCATTAGATACTGTTACATCAGATCAAGCAGATCAAGGCTCAACGTCAACAACGGTTGGTGTTCCGATGGATACAATTGATGTACAATCTCTTCCACACACCCGATGGACTAAAAGTCATCCAATAGATCTTATTATTGGTGACACATCTGCTCCAGTTTCAACTCAAGGGCTACTAAGAATATGTGTCTATTCACAGCCTTTCTTAGTAAGATTGAACCAATAACGGTTGCTCAACCAACGGGTCAACGACCAATAGGGGTTAAGTAGATTTTCAAGAACAAGAAGGATTCTGATGGAATTGTGGTTCGAAATAAGGCACGTCTTGTGGCCAAAGGATATCGACAACAAGAGGGCATTGATTATGACGAAACGTTTGCTCCGGTTGCTAGGATTGAGGCAATTCGTCTTTTCCTTGCATTTGCTTCTCATATGAAGTTCACGGTGTTTCAAATGGATGTCAAAACTGCTTTTCTGAATGGTTATCTTCAAGAGGAAGTCTATGTTGATCAACCAGAAGGCTTTGTCGATCCCATTCATCCAAACCACGTTTACTACTTGGAGAAAGCTTTATACGGTCTGAAGCAAGCACCGCGTGCATGGTATGAGACCTTAACAAAGTATTTGCTGGATAATGGCTTCTCTCGTGGAACGATTGATACAACGTTATTCATCCGTAAAAACTACGGTCACATTCTCTTGGTTCAAATTTACGTTGATGATATTATTTTTGGTTCCACGTCCCGGCCTTATGCAAAGAATTTGGTGACCTTATGGCCAGCAAATTCGAAATGAGCATGCTTGACCAGTTAACTTTCTTCTTGGGGTTACAAGTAAAACAATTACCAAATGGGATTTTTATCAGTCAAACAAAGTATATCAATGATATGCTAAAACGTTTTAAAATGACTGCTTTAAAACCAATGACAATCCCAATGAGGACTTTATTGGATGCTGATACTAATGGGGAACCCTTTGATATTACGCTTTATCGAAGCATGGTTGGTTCTTTAATGTATCTGACTGCGAGTCGACCAGACATTACACTTGCCGTAACTGTCTGTGCCCGCTTTCAGTCCAACCCTAAGAAATCTCACTCCAAAGCGGTTGTTAGGATTTTTCAATACCTTAAAGGTACACCTAACCTTGGGATCTGGTATCCTCATGGATCCGATTTCAATCTCACTGCTTATACTAATGCGGATCATGGTGGTTGCCATGTTGATAGAAAGAGCACATCTGGATCAATTCAGATGTTGGGGAATAGACTAGTTGGTTGGTCATCCAAAAAGCAGAACTGTGTGTCTTTATCAACAGCTGAGTCTGAGTACATTGCTGCTGCTCACTGTTGTTCACAAGTTTTGTGGATGCAAACTCAACTCTTGGACTATGGCTTTAAGATTTCTAAGACCCCGATCTATTGTGATTCACAAAGTGCTATTGCAATAACAAGCAACCCGGTTCAGCATTCTAAAACTAAACACATAGATATTCGTTATCATTTCATTAAGAACCATGTAGAGAAAGGGGATATAGAGTTATACTTTGTGCCTACTAAATTGCAATTAGCTGACATGTTCACTAAACCTTTAGATGCACTTAGGCTAAATTTCTTGATCAAAGAGATTGGCATGGTAGAGTATAGTGCTTGATATTCCTTAGATCTGTTGGAACTTATTTTTTGGGATCTTGTGTTTAGGGGGAGTAGATACTTTCTAGGGGGAGCCACTAAGTTTCAGTGCTTTAGATAATTTTTCTTTAAGGGACTGCCTTTAGATTAATGATAACTTCCTAGATATATTTGTTCAATGGTTACGCAAGGGGGAGGTAACTCATTGATATCCTATTTCAAGGGGGAGTTAATTCATTTTCTTGGGAATATAATCAAAATGCTGATTTACTTTCTTGTATATCACATTTTGAGGGGGAGAAAAAGGGAGAAAATGAGAAAATAATTCAAAAATATTGTTTTTCAAAAGTGAATTCAAAATTTCTTTGTTTTTATCTGAAATAATTCACTATGGCTTGTATACATCTCAGTATGCAACCCGTGTCAACAATTGGTATCACTGAAGATTTGTACTTTGTATAAAATTCAAAGTTCTTTTAAGTACAAATCTTATTTTGAAAAATTCATAAAAAATGGAAAAGATAAAATCCAAAAATATTTAAATTTTACTAAATAAATGCTATTTTTAGCATTTTACCGAGTCTGACAACCAACAGTACAGATTCGGTAAGTTCAAAGTTTTCAGAAATTGTCTCAGAATTGTTTTTCATGAAAAGATTGAAATGGATTTCAAGAGGAAAAATCTATTTGTCAAAATTTGGAGTTAAATTGTTAAAGTTTTGAAAAATTGGACTGTATTCGGTATTTTAGGCCCATTCTGTAAAGCCCATTCGGTATTTTACTTTCGGTATCTATAAAAGGAGAGTCAAAGTCAAACATTACTCTCTTACTGTTATTAATTACCTACCGAGTCTATTGATTATACCGAATCTGCCTAATTCTACCGAGTCCGTCATTCTGTTTCTTCAAATTCTTGGTAATTGTTCATTTTAATCAATGTTTAAGATATATATTTGTAGATCTGAGATAATTAAGTTTTTATCAACCAGAAAAGATCAAAATAACTGGATTATGACCTTTAATTTTTAAAATCTTGTTGATTATACCGAGTCTGAGTCGATTTCAATTAATCTTTGATTAAACTCAATTGATTTGGAAAATCAACATGAAATCTTGTCTAATCTGAGTTAAATTGACTGATCTATCATTTGACCGAGTCTGATTACATGTTTAATTGCTTATTTGATGAATTCTGCATCTACCGAATGTGTTCTTATCCTGATACCGAGTTTGTTCATACAATTAACATGTTAATATACTTGTAATTGAATGGTTAATTGATCATGGTTGTGATATTACTTGATATATGATAGAATATGCATGTTTGAGTGACTTTCTGTTAATTGTTGAAGATACCGAATCTGGTTTTCTTTCTTGATACCGAGTCTGAAAGTTGGTACCTTGACATTTTCTGATTTTTATCTTCAAACACTTAACATGTTTATTCTATATCTTTCTGATATAAAAACTCAAGCTTATTTGGTTACAGAATCTAAAGTTTTCATAACTACCGAATCTGCTTGAAATGTGTTTAAAAATTGACTAAGTGTTGTTGATGTTATGCGAGGTGTATATAAAATAGCTTAAATTTTACTAGGAAATACTATTAAATACGATACAATTTTACACAAGATATTTATTTATTTATTGAATGGATATACTTAAACCTTGCTACAACACTTATAGGCAGTGTACCTAATCGTACAGTAGTGTAGTTTTTAGTAAGTCCGGTTCGTTCCACAAGGAAAAAAATCTTTAAACAAAGCTTAACGCTATATTAGTTTTATTTTATAAAAATACAAATATATATATAAGTAATATTATTATTATAAAGGGGGGTTTTTACCGTTTAATGACCGGTTTGTCGATTTTAAAAACTTTAGTCGCAGTTAAAACCTGATGTAAAATAATAAAAATAAATATAACTTAATTTAAAGCGTAAAGTAAATAACAATAATGAAATTGCGATAAATAAAAGTGCGATAAAATAAAATTGCGATAATTAAAAAGTACGATAATTAAAAGTGCAATTAAATACAATAACAATAAATAAAAGTGCGATAATTAGAAGTGCAATTAAATATAAAATAAAGGAAATTAAATATAAAATAAAGTAATTATGCTTATTTAAACTTCCGTAATCATGATGTTTGACGTGTTGATTTTAGTTTTATGCACATGGGTTAATTGTCCTTTGTCCTGGATTATTTAATATGTCCGTCTGGTTTTTGTCCATAACAGTCCATCAGTCATAAATATAAAGTGCGAGTATCCTCGTCAAATTATCCTTATACCTGAAGTTAAATATTCCAACTAATTGGGGACTTAAACTGTAACAAGATTTTAATACTTTGTTTAATAATTACACCAGGTTATCGACTGCGTGTAACCCAAGGTTTTAATACTTTGTTAACAATTATGTCAAGTGTCCTTGTACATAATTTTACCCCTGTTTTAATAATTCTAGTGGCTATTAATCCATTCCCGTGTCCGGTTAAATGAACGATTATTCGTACATATAAATATCCCGCCCATCGTGTCCGATTGAGTGTATATGGTTATTTATAGGGACGTCCAATTGTAAATCTTTATATTAAAATTAACAAACTATCATTTAGTTAAACAAATATAAAGCCCATTAATAGCCCATAGTCTAATTTCCACAAGTGTCGTTCTTTTGTCCAAACTCCAATTATGGTACAAAGCCCAATTACCCAATTTTAGTAATTAGCCCAACATCATGATTACTTCGTTTTAAATAAGCATAATAATAACTTAGCTACGAGACATTAAATTAAAAAGGTTCAATATAAGTTACAATGATTAAAAATAGCGTAGCGTTACACGGACAGAATTTCGACTTACACCCTTACAACATTCGCTAACATACCCTTATTATTAGGATTAAAATTAAAATTAAAATTAAAATTAAAATATAAATATTTACTTATAGATATAGAGAGGATGGATATATGATATTTTTTTACGTCGAACTGCGCTGGCTTTTATAGGAATTTTCGTCCAGGGGAGCTCCGCGACTCACGACATTTTTTGCCTTCAAACTCCGCGAGTCGCGGAGTTTATTTTTACAGCTCACCCAGCTTTGGCTCTTTGTTTGCCGACGCTTTTTAAATATATTATAATATATATATTAATTTTAAGAATTAATTATATATTATATTATATTCATGTGCATAGTTGACTTGTAATTTTTAGTTCGTTGCGTCGAGCGTTGAGAGTTGACTCTGGTCCCGGTCCCGGATTTTCGAACGTCCTTGCGTACAATTTAATATCTTGTACTTTGCGTTTTGAATCTTGTACTCTTGTAATTTCGAGACGTTTCTTATCAATAATTGGAACCTCTTTGATTTCTTTTGTACTTTTGAGCTTTTTGGTCGTTTGCGTCTTCAATTCATCGAATCTGCCTTTTGTCTTCACCTTTTATTATTTAAACGAATATCACTTGTAAATAGGACAATTGCAACTAAAAGCTTGTCTTTCTTGAGGAATAATGCTATGAAATATATGTTCGTTTTTAGCATTATCAAATATTCCCACACTTGAGCGTTGCTTGTCCTCAAGCAATATAGTCTTGAAATACTAGAATCACTTCTTTATTCTTCACACTTTGTACATCAGTGATTTCTTTACGGCGGTATAAACAATGGTAGTAACGATATGGTTTACAGTCCCACATGACTATAAAAATTTTGATCCTTTAAGGAAATTGGATCTTTATGAAAACATTTTATCTTTTGAAAATTTTAATCTAGCTTTTACCCTAGATAAGTTTTCCGGAATAACCCTTCACCGGTGTTTGCAAATTGTTTTTGTGGGTTTGGTAGGTTTCAGATTTGAAAATTTTAGCTCAAAACTTGCGGTTTTGTGTCACCCACTTGTTAACCTTGTATTAGGAAAGCAACACGTCCAGTATACTTGCTCCGAATATTACCTTTCGATAAACTACCGTCCGGTTGTAAAGGAAAGCGTTGAACAAGCAACTGTTAAGGCAATGTCCCCTGACATGCTTTTAATTATGGTATATAACGTGTCGGACGCAATTACTATCCTTTGTAGGAGCAATAGTAAAGCTCACCCTTATAATTTTTTTGGTCTGGCACAAGGTCCTGTCTTTGACCATGCTATGCAACCACTGTTCTTACGGTTGACACCCGATTTGGTTCAGATGACCTAATGAATTCCAGATGAATTCCTAGGATTTTACGTTCAATGGTAATGAACGCATTGAAAATGGGTTTTCAGAAAACAAATCGGTTTATAATTTGATCAAAATATTTTCTCGTTCAAGCTCGAGTTTAGATATCATTGAATTACATGAGTTTGTAATTCTCAATCTTTAAGGTCAATCTCTAGGATTGAGTAATATCAGTCTTAAAAGCTGATTTTTGATCTTTAAAGGAGATTATCCTTTCTGGGGATCTGATTTATTAGTCTTATCAAGCTAATTTGCACGGTGCCCCCCCATTTTTCGAGATAGATCCCCTCATGGTTAGGATCAGTCTGACCACATGGCGACCCTGTTTTATGCTGAGGTCCGTGGATTTCCTGCTGATTTTAGAGATGACTTTTCTATATTTTTCATCAACCTACAGCTTGTAGTGACCCGAAATTTTCCATGTTTATATATATTAATTGAGATTGAAATTTACATGATTAAATGTTTCTAACATGTTAAGCAATCAAACTTGTTAAGACTTGATTAATTGAAATATGTTTCATATAGACAATTGACCGGTGATTCACGAACGTTAAAACTTGTAAAAACTATATGATGACATATATATGGATATATATATAGTTAACATGATATTATGATAAGTAAACATATCATTAAGTATATTAACAATGAACTACATATGTAAAAACAAGACTACTAACTTAATGATTTTTAAACGAGACATATATGTAACGATTATCGTTGTAAAGACATTTAATGTATATATATCATATTAAGAGATATTCATACATGATAATATCATGATAATATAATAATTTAAAATCTCATTTGATATTATAAACATTGGGTTAACAACATTTAACAAGATCGTTAACCTAAAGGTTTCAAAACAACACTTACATGTAACGACTAACGATGACTTAACGACTCAGTTAAAATGTATATACATGTAGTGTTTTAATATGTATTTATACACTTTTGAAAGACTTCAATACACTTATCAAAATACTTCTACTTAACAAAAATGCTTACAATTACATCCTCGTTCAGTTTCATCAACAATTCTACTCGTATGCACCCGTATTCGTACTCGTACAATACACAGCTTTTAGATGTATGTACTGTTGGTATATACACTCCAATGATCAGCTCTTAGCAGCCCATGTGAGTCACCTAACACATGTGGGAACCATCATTTGGCAACTAGCATGAAATATCTCATAAAATTACAAAAATATGAGTAATCATTCATGACTTATTTACATGAAAACAAAATTACATATCCTTTATATCTAATCCATACACCAACGACCAAAAACACCTACAAACACTTTAATTCTTCAATTTTCTTCATCTGATTGATCTCTCTCAAGTTCTATCTTCAAGTTCTAAGTGTTCTTCGTAAATTCCAAAAGTTCTAGTTTCATAAAATCAAGAATACTTCCAAGATTGCAAGTTTACTTCCAAGTTTTCTAAATCCATTCCAAGTAATCATCCAAGATCAAGAAACCTTTGTTACTTACAGTAGGTTATCTTTCTAATACAAGGTAATAATCATATTCAAACTTTAATTCAATTTCTATAACTATAACAATCTTATTTCCAGTGGAAATCTTACTTGAAATTGTTTTCGTGTCATGATTCTGCTTCAAGAACTTTCAAGCCATCCAAGGATCCTTTGAAGCTAGATCTATTTTTCTCATTTCCAGTAGGTTTATCCAAGGAACTTGAGGTAGTAATGATGTTCATAACATCATTCGATTCATACATATAAAGCTATCTTATTCGAAGGTTTAAACTTGTAATCACTAGAACATAGTTTAGTTAATTCTAAACTTGTTCGCAAATAAAAGTTAATCCTTCTAACTTGACTTTTAAAATTAACTAAACACATGTTCTATATCTATATTATATGCTAACTTAATGATTTAAAACCTGGAAACACAAAAAACACCGTAAAACCGGATTTACGCCGTCGTAGTAACACCGCGGGCTGTTTTGGGTTAGTTAATTAAAAACTATGATAAACTTTGATTTAAAAGTTGTTATTCTGGGAAAATAATTTTTTTTATGAACATGAAACTATATCCAAAAATTATGGTTAAACTCAAAGTGGAAGTATGCTTTCTAAAATGGTCATCTAGACGTCGTTCTTTCGACTGAAATGACTACCTTTACAAAAACGACTTGTAACTTATTTTTCTGACTATAAACCTATACTTTTTCTGTTTAGATTCATAAAATAGAGTTCAATATGAAACCATAGCAATTTGATTCACTCAAAACGGATTTAAAATGAAGAAGTTATGGGTAAAACAAGATTGGATAATTTTTCTCATTTTAGCTACGTGAAAATTGGTAACAAATCTATTCCAACCATAACTTAATCAACTTGTATTGTATATTATGTAATCTTGAGATACCATAGACACGTATACAATGTTTCGACCTATCCTGTCGACACATCTATATATATTTCGGAACAACCATAGACACTCTATATGTGAATGTTGGAGTTAGCTATACAGGGTTGAGGTTGATTCCAAAATATATATAGTTTGAGTTGTGATCAATACTGAGATACGTATACACTGGGTTGTGGATTGATTCAAGATAATATTTATCGATTTATTTCTGTACATCTAACTGTGGACAACTAGTTGTAGGTTACTAACGAGGACAGCTGACTTAATAAACTTAAAACATCAAAATATATTAAAAGTGTTGTAAATATATTTTGAACATACTTTGATATATATGTATATATTGTTATAGGTTCGTGAATCAACCAGTGGCCAAGTCTTACTTCCCGACGAAGTAAAAATCTGTGAAAGTGAGTTATAGTCCCACTTTTAAAATCTAATATTTTTGGGATGAGAATACATGCAGGTTTTATAAATGATTTACAAAATAGACACAAGTACGTGAAACTACATTCTATGGTTGAATTATCAAAATCGAATATGCCCCTTTTTATTAAGTCTGGTAATCTAAGAATTAGGGAACAGACACCCTAATTGACGCGAATCCTAAAGATAGATCTATTGGGCCTAACAAACCCCATCCAAAGTACCGGATGCTTTAGTACTTCGAAATTTATATCATATCCGAAGGGTGTCCCGGAATGATGGGGATATTCTTATATATGCATCTTGTTAATGTCGATTACCAGGTGTTCACCATATGAATGATTTTTATCTCTATGTATGGGATGTGTATTGAAATATGAAATCTTGTGGTCTATTGTTACGATTTGATATATATAGGTTAAACCTATAACTCACCAACATTTTTGTTGACGTTTAAAGCATGTTTATTCTCAGGTGAATACTAAGAGCTTCCGCTGTTGCATACTAAAATAAGGACAAGATTTGGAATCCATGTTTGTATGATATTGTGTAAAAACTGCATTCAAGAAACTGATTTCAATGTAACATATTTGTATTGTAAACCATTATGTAATGGTCGTGTGTAAACAGGATATTTTAGATTATCATTATTTGATAATCTACGTAAAGCTTTTTAAACCTTTATTTATGAAATAAAGGTTATGGTTTGTTTTAAAAATGAATGCAGTCTTTGAAAAATGTCTCATATAGAGGTCAAAACCTCGCAACGAAATCAATTACTATGGAACGTTTTTAATCAATAAGAACGGGACATTTCAGTTGGTATCCGAGCGTTGATCTTAGAGAACCAGAAATTTGCATTAGTGTGTCTTATCGAGTTTGTTAGGATGCATTAGTAAGTCTGGACTTCGACCGTGTTTTCTTTAAAAGTGATTGCTTAACATTTTTGTTGGAAACTATATATTATTAACTTGTATATATTATATGATATATTAATCTCTTAACATGTTTGATATTGTGTGATAGATGTCTACCTCTAGCACAAATCCCATTGACTCACCTAATAATAACGAAGAGTCGAATATATATTGGACTGATTCACAAGTTCCCGAAGAAGAACCGGAAGAAGAATCAGAACCGGAAGAAGAATCAGAACCGGAAGAGGAGGAACCGGAGGAAGAAATAGAACCGGTGGGGGAAATAATAAAAAGGTTAAGTAAAAGAAAATCCTCAACCAACCGACCAAGGTTAATTATGGTCAATGGTGTTTCCGCCAAGGAAGCAAAATATTTAGAGGATTACCAATTCTCCGATGAATCGGATTCCGACGAGAATTCCGATGATGTTATAGAAATTACCCCAACTGAATTTAAAAAGGCAAGAGAAAATAATAAGGGAAAGGGCATAAAAATAGAGAAATCTAATTCCAACCCCGATGAACTTTATATGTATCGTCAACCCCCGAAGTTCTTAAGTTGTAACAATGACCCGGGAACCTCTAAACCATCAGGTTTTTCTAAACCAATGTGGAAAACGATGGCTCGTATTAGGGAAACATCATATATCCCTAGAAACTTGGCAAAACGAACCAAAACCGAAGAAGAAGAAATGAGCGAGTCGGAATAAGATAGTTGTATTCATGTGGTGTAATATATGTAATATAGTGTGCTTATGCTTTATGATATATGTAAAAATTGCTTGTATTAATAAGTAATTTTTTTTATGAATCTAACTCTTGTCTATTTTACAGTTTAAAAACACAAAATGGATAGACAACCCAATATTTTAAGAGACCTACCCGGAGACATGATTGATGAAATCTTGTCTAGAGTCGGTCAGAATTCCTCGGCATAACTATTTAAGGCAAAATCAGTTTGTAAGAATTCGAAGAACATTCCAAGAATGTCTTGGTTTATAAGAGACTTTCGTTTGAAAGATGGGGGATATCACATTGGGAAACCCATAAGTTACGATGTGTTTACTTTGACGCATATATTGCGGGGAACCCAAATGCTATTTTACGCAACGGGTTAAGAAATTATTTTGACTCAATGTATCCGAATATTGGACTTCATTATTTAGAAAAAGCGGCTAACATGCAACATAAAGAAGCATGCTATGCTTACGGGTTAGTAATGTTCGCTTCTCACCAAAGTGAGAAAAAGAACATCGGGCTACAGCTATTAAACAAAACGTTCCCACAAGTGACGGAGTCGGTAATTGGGGTAAGAAATGAGGTTTTTAGGTTATTACGAGACTGTTGGTCATTACGTAACCCTCGTCCCTTTGACGACGTTACAACACCCTGTCTTATCAACGGCCATAACGGTTATGTTCCACAAGATCAAGGATGGGAAGTAGTCCTAGTAAAACCAGAATGCATGACTTGTTTCTGGACGTATGAATTACGTGTCTTTATTGCCTTTGCTGAATGACTTGTGTACTAGCTTGAATTATCTTCACAACCATCTTGTATCAAATTTATTGTGTGCTATATTTCATGCTATATGTAAAATAAGCGGTATTGTAAGTTTGTAAAATATTGTGTAAAAGTTTGAACGCGAAATATTATTATAATCAGTTTTTCATATAGAATTGTAGTAGTTGAATTGTATATTAGCTACTAAGTATGAACTTAACGGGTAGGTACTACCCGAATTTAAACTTATAAAACGCTAATATGAAGAAAGAGCTTTTATAAATAAGTTCATATTACGCTACAAAATACTATTGACTACTCTTGATATTCTATATGATTAACTCGTTTCATTTGACTATTTTGAAGGAAATGGCACCGACTACTCGACACACCTTGAATATGAGTGAAGAGGAATTTCGTGCCTTTCTTGCTTCAAACATAGCCGCATTACAGGCTGCGCTACATACCAACAATAACCTTGGATCTTGCAGTACAGGAAATCGTGTAGGATGCACCTACAAAGAATTCACTGCCTGCAAACCTTTGAAATTTGATGGAACCGAAGGACCGATCGGATTGAAACGGTGGACCGAGAAGGTCGAATCGGTGTTTGCCATAAGTAAGTGTACTGAAGAGGACAAAGTGAAGTACGCTACGCATACCTTCACAGGTTCTGCGTTAACATGGTGGAATACCTATCTAGAGCAAGTGGGACAAGATGATGCTTACGCACTACCTTGGTCAGCATTCAAGCACTTGATGAACGAGAAGTACCGTCCCAGAACCGAGGTCAATAAGCTCAAGACAGAACTTAGAGGGTTACGAACCCAAGGATTTGATATTACCACGTACGAAAGACGATTCACAGAATTGTGCATATTGTGTCCGAGAGCGTTCGAAGATGAGGAATAGAAGATCGACGCGTTTGTGAAAGGATTACCAGAAAGAATCCAAGAAGATATAAGTTCACACGAGCCCGCCTCCATACAACAGGCATGTAGAATGGCTCACAAACTAGTGAACCAGATTGAGGAAAGAATTAAAGAACAGGCGGCTGAAGAGGCCAATGTGAAGCAAGTCAAAAGAAAGTGGGAGGAAAATGGTGATAAGAATAACCAATACAACAACAACAGCAATTACAACAATAATCGCAACAACTATCCCAACAATCGCAACATCAATCGCAACTACAACAAACGGCCCAACAACAACAATAACAACAACAACAACAACAACAACAACAGCAACTACAACAATCATCCCAACAACAATAATAACCGCAACAACAACAACAATCAGAAGCAGCTATGCCAAAGGTGTGAAAAGTATCACTCGGGGTTCTGCACCAAATTTTGCAACAAGTGTAAAAGAAATGGTCAAAGCGCGGCGAAGTGTGAGGTCTACGGACCAGGGGTTAATAGAACGAAAGGAACAAATGGTATTGGAACGAGTAATGGCGGAGCAAGTAGTGTCAGAGCAAGTTATGCCAATGTAGTTTGTTATAAATGTGGAAAACCGGGCCACATTATTAGAAATTGCCCGAACCAGGAGAACACGAATGGACAAGGCCGCTGAAGAGTTTTCAATATTAATGCGGCAGAGGCACAGGAAGACCCGGAGCTTGTTACGGGTACGTTTCTTATTGACAATAAATCTGCTTACGTTTTATTTGATTCGGGTGCGGATAGAAGCTATATGAGTAGAGATTTTTGTGCTAAATTAAGTTGTCGATTGACGCCTTTGGATAGTAAATATTTACTCGAATTAGCAAATGGTAAATTAATTTCAGCAGATAATATATGTCGGAATCGAGAAATTAAACTGGCTAGCGAAACATTTAAGATTGATTTGATACCAGTAGAGTTAGGGAGTTTTGATGTGATAATCGGTATGGACTGGTTGAAAGAAGTGAAAGCAGAGATCGTTTGTTACAAAAATGCAATTCGCATTATACGAGAAAAAGGAAAACCCTTGATGGTGTACGGAGAAAAGGGCAACACGAAGCTACATCTTATTAGTAATTTGAAGGCACAAAAACTAATAAGAAAAGGTTGCTATGCTGTTCTAGCACACGTCGAGAAAGTACAAACTGAAGAAAAGAGCATCAATGATGTTCCCATTGCAAAAGAATTTCCCGATGTATTTCCGAAAGAATTACCGGGATTACCCCCACATCGATCCGTTGAATTTCAAATAGATCTTGTACCAGGAGCTGCACCAATAGCTCGTGCTCCTTACAGACTCGCACCCAGCGAGATGAAAGAACTGCAAAGCCAATTACAAGAACTTTTAGAGCTTGGTTTCATTAGACCAAGCACATCACCGTGGGGAGCTCCTGTTTTGTTTATCAAGAAGAAAGATGGTACATTCAGGTTGTGTATCGACTACCGAGAGTTGAACAAACTTACCATCAAGAACCGCTACCCACTACCGAGAATCGACGACTTATTTGATCAACTACAAGGCTCGTCTGTTTATTCAAAGATTGACTTACGTTCCGGGTATCATCAAATGCGGGTGAAAGAAGATGATATTCCAAAGACTGCTTTCAGAACACGTTACGGTCATTACGAGTTTATGGTCATGCCGTTTGGTTTAACTAATGCACCAGCTATGTTCATGGACCTTATGAACCGAGTGTGTGGACCATACCTTGACAAGTTTGTCATTCTTTTCATTGATGACATACTTATTTACTCAAAGAATGACCAAGAACACGGTGAACATTTGAGAAAGGTGTTAGAAGTATTGAGGAAGGAAGAATTGTACGCTAAGTTTTCAAAGTCTGCATTTTGGTTGGAAGAAGTTCAATTCCTCGGTCACATAGTGAACAAAGAAGGTATTAAGGTGGATCCGGCAAAGATAGAAACTGTTGAAAAGTGGAAAACCCCGAAAACTCCGAAACACATACGCCAGTTTTTAGGACTAGCTGGTTACTACAGAAGATTCATCCAAGACTTTTCCAGAATAGCAAAACCCTTGACTACATTAACGCATAAAGGGAAGAAATTTGAATGGAAGGATGAACAAGAGAAAGCGTTCCATTTATTGAAGAAAAAGCTAACTACGGCACCTATATTGTCATTGCCTGAAGGGAATGATGATTTTGTGATTTATTGTGACGCATCAAAGCAAGGTCTCGGTTGTGTATTAATGCAATGAACAAAGGTGATTGCTTATGCGTCTAGACAATTGAAGATTCACGAACAAAATTATACGACGCATGATTTGGAATTAGGCGCGGTTGTTTTTGCATTAAAGACTTGGAGGCACTACTTATATGGGGTCAAAAGTATTATATATACCGACCACAAAAGTCTTCAACACATATTTAATCAGAAACAACTGAATATGAGGCAGCGTAGGTGGATTGAATTGTTGAATGATTACGACTTTGAGATTCGTTATCACCCGGGGAAGGCAAGTATGGTAGCCGATGCCTTGAGCAGGAAGGACAGAGAACCCATTCGAGTAAAATCTATGAATATAATGATTCACAATAACCTTACTACTCAAATAAAGGAGGCGCAACAAGGAGTTTTAAAAGAGGGAAATTTAAAGGATGAAATACCCAAAGGATCGGAGAAGCATCTTAATATTCGGGCAGACGGAACCCGGTATAGGGCTGGAAGGATTTGGGTACCAAAATTTGCAGATATGAGAGAAATGGTACTTAGAGAAGCTCATAAAACCAGATACTCAATACATCCTGGAACGGGGAAGATGTACAAGGATCTCAAGAAACATTTTTGGTGGCCAGGTATGAAAGCCGATGTTGCTAAATACGTAAAGAGAATGTTTGACGTGTACTAAGGTCAAAGCTGGGCATCACAAACCATCAGGTCTACTTCAACAACCAGAAATCCCGGAATGGAAATGGGAAAACATTACCATGGATTTCATCACTAAATTGCCAAGGACTGCAAGTGGTTTTGATACTATTTGGGTAATAGTTGATCGTCTCACCAAATCAGCACACTTCCTGCCAATAAGAGAAGATGACAAGATGGAGAAGTTAGCACGACTGTATTTGAAGGAAGTCGTCTCCAGACATGGAATTCCAATCTCTATTGAAATGTCCCGTTCTTATTGATTAAAAACATTCCATATTAATTGATTTTGTTGCGAGGTTTTGACCTCTATATGAGACATTTTTCAAAGACTGCATTCATTTTAAAACAAACCATAACCTTTATTTCATCAATAAAGGTTTAAAAAGCTTTACGTAGATTATTAAATAATGATAATCTAAAATATCCGGTTTACACACGACCATTACATAATGGTTTACAATACAAATATGTTACAACAAAATAAGTTTCTTGAATGCAGTTTTTACACAATATCATACAAGCATGGACTCCAAATCTCGTCCTTATTTAAGTATGCGACAGCGGAAGCTCTTAATAATCACTTGAGAATAAACATGCTTAAAACATCAACAAAAATGTTGGTAAGTTATAGGTTTAACCTATATATATCAAATCATAATAATAGACCACAAGATTTCATATTTCAATACACATCCCATACATAGAGATAAAAATCATTCATATGGTGAACACCTGGTAACCGACATTAACAAGATGCATATATAAGAATATCCCCATCATTCCGGGACACCCTTCGGATATGATATAAATTTCGAAGTACTAAAGCATCCGGTACTTTGGATGGGGTTTGTTAGGCCCAATAGATCTATCTTTAGGATTCGCGTCAATTAGGGTGTCTGTTCCCTAATTCTTAGATTACCAGACTTAATAAAAAGGGGCATATTCGATTTCGATAATTCAACCATAGAATGTAGTTTCACGTACTTGTGTCTATTTTGTAAATCATTTATAAAACCTGCATGTATTCTCATCCCAAAAATATTAGATTTTAAAAGTGGGACTATAACTCACTTTCACAGATTTTTACTTCGTCGGGAAGTAAGACTTGGCCACTGGTTGATTCACCAACCTATAACAATATATAAATATATATCAAAGTATGTTCAAAATATATTTACAACACTTTTAATATATTTTGATGTTTTAAGTTTATTAAGTCAGCTGTCCTAGTTAGTAACCTACAACTAGTTGTCCACAGTTAGATGTACAGAAATAAATCGATAAATATTATCTTGAATCAATCCACGACCCAGTGTATACGTATCTCAGTATTGATCACAACTCAAACTATATATATTTTGGAATCAACCTCAACCCTGTATAGCTAACTCCAACATTCACATATAGAGTGTCTATGGTTGTTCCGAAATATATATAGATGTGTCGACATGATAGGTCGAAACATTGTATACGTGTCTATGGTATCTCAAGATTACATAATATACAATACAAGTTGATTAAGTTATTGTTGGAATAGATTTCTTACCAATTTTCACGTAGCTAAAATGAGAAAAATTATCCAATCTTGTTTTACCCATAACTTCTTCATTTTAAATCCATTTTGAGTGAATCAAATTGCTATGGTTTCATATTAAACACTATTTTATGAATCTAAACAGAAAATTTATAGGTTTATAGTCGGAAAAATAAGTTACAAGTCGTTTTTGTAAAGGTAGTCATTTCAGTCGAAAGAACGACGTCTAGATGACCATTTTAGAAAACATACTTCCACTTTGAGTTTAACCATAATTTTTGGATATAGTTTCAAATTCATAATAAAAATAATTTTCTCAGAATAACAACTTTTAAATCAAAGTTTATCATAGTTTTTAATTAACTAACCCAAAACAGCCCGCGGTGTTACTACGACGGCGTAAATCCGGTTTTACGGTGTTTTTCGTGTTTCCAGGTTTTAAATCATTAAGTTAGCATATCATATAGATATAGAACATGTGTTTAGTTGATTTTAAGAGTCAAGTTAGAAGGATTAACTTTTGTTTGCGAACAAGTTTAGAATTAACTAAACTATGTTCTAGTGATTACAAGTTTAAACCTTCGAATAAGATAGCTTTATATGTATGAATAGAATGATGTTATGAACATCATTACTACCTTAAGTTCCTTGGATAAACCTACTGGAAAAGTGAAAAATGGATCTAGCTTCAACGGATCCTTGGATGGCTCGAAGTTCTTGAAGCAGAATCATGACACGAAAACAAGTTCAAGTAAGATCATCACTTGAAATAAGATTGTTATAGTTATAGAAATTGAACCAAAGTTTGAATATGATTATTACCTTGTATTAGAATGATAACTTACTGTAAGAAACAAAGATTTCTTGAGGTTGGATGATCACCTTACAAGATTGGAAGTGAGCTAGCAAACTTGAAAGTATTCTTGATTTTATGTAACTAGAACTTGTAGAATTTATAAAGAACACTTAGAACTTGAAGATAGAACTTGAGAGAGATCAATTAGATGAAGAAAATTGAAGAATGAAAGTGTTTGTAGGTGTTTTTGGTCGTTGGTGTATGGATTAGATATAAAGGATATGTAATTTTGTTTTCATGTTAATAAGTCATGAATGATTACTCATATTTTTGTAATTTTATGAGATATTTCATGCTAGTTGCCAAATGATGGTTCCCACATGTGTTAGGTGACTCACATGGGCTACTAAGAGCTGATCATTGGAGTGTATATACCAATAGTACATACATCTAAAAGCTGTGTATTGTACGAGTACGAATACGGGTGCATACGAGTAGAATTGTTGATGAAACTGAACGAGGATGTAATTGTAAGCATTTTTGTTAAGTAGAAGTATTTTGATAAGTGTATTGAAGTCTTTCAAAAGTGTATAAATACATATTAAAACACTACATGTATATACATTTTAACTGAGTCGTTTAGTCATCGTTAGTCGTTACATGTAAGTGTTGTTTTGAAACCTTTAGGTTAACGATCTTGTTAAATGTT
Organism: Rutidosis leptorrhynchoides; assembly: GCF_046630445.1. Lineage (NCBI taxonomy): Eukaryota > Viridiplantae > Streptophyta > Magnoliopsida > Asterales > Asteraceae > Rutidosis > Rutidosis leptorrhynchoides. Next base: position 389,258,459 of record NC_092335.1, on the reverse strand, counting down.
GTTAACCCAATGTTTATAATATCAAATGAGATTTTAAATTATTATATTATCATGATATTATCATGTATGAATATCTCTTAATATGATATATATACATTAAATGTCTTTACAACGATAATCGTTACATATATGTCTCGTTTAAAAATCATTAAGTTAGTAGTCTTGTTTTTACATATGTAGTTCATTGTTAATATACTTAATGATATGTTTACTTATCATAGTATCATGTTAACTATATATATATATATCCATATTTATGTCATCATATAGTTTTTATAAGTTTTAACGTTCGTGAATCACCGGTAAACTTGGGTGGTCAATTGTCTATATGAAACATATTTCAATTAATCAAGTCTTAACAAGTTTGATTGCTTAACATGTTGGAAACATTTAATCATGTAAATATCAATCTCAATTAATATATATAAACATGGAAAAGTTCGGGTCACTACAGTACCTACCCGTTAAATAAATTTCGCCCCGAAATTTTAAGCTGTTGAAGGTGTTGACAAATCTTCTGGAAATAGAGGCGGGTATTTCTTCTTCATCTGATCTTCACGCTCCCAGGTGAACTCGGGTCCTCTACGAGCATTCCATCGAACCTTAACAATTGGTATCTTGTTTTGCTTAAGTCTTTTAACCTCACGATCCATTATTTTGACGGGTTCTTCGATGAATTGAAGTTTTTTGTTGATTTGGATTTCATCTAACGGAATAGTGAGATCTTCTTTAGCAAAACATTTCTTCAAATTCGAAACGTGGAAAGTGTTATGTACAGCCGCGAGTTGTTGAGGTAACTTAAGTCGGTAAGCTACTGGTCCGACACGATCAATAATCTTGAATGGTCCAATATACCTTGGATTTAATTTCCCTCGTTTACCAAATCGAACAACGCCTTTCCAAAGTGCAACTTTAAGCATGACCATCTCTCCAATTTCAAATTCTATATCTTTTCTTTTAATGTCAGCGTAGCTCTTTTGTCGACTTTGGGCGGTTTTCAATCGTTGTTGAATTTGGATGATCTTCTCGGTAGTTTCTTGTATAATCTCCGGACCCATAATCTGTGTATCCCCACTTCACTCCAATAAATCAGAGACCTGCACTTTCTACCATAAAGTGCTTCAAACGGCGACATCTCAATGCTGGAATGGTAGCTGTTGTTGTAGTATTGGTGATTCTTATCACCATTTTCCTCCCACTTTCTTTTGACTTGCTTCACATTGGCCTCTTCAGCAGTCTGTTCTTTAATTCTTTCTTCAATCTGGTTCACTAGTTTGTGAGCCATTCTACATGCCTGTTGTATGGAGGCGGGCTCGTGTGAACTTATATCTTCTTGGATTCTTTCCGGTAATCCTTTCACAAACGCGTCGATCTTCTCTTCCTCATCTTCGAATGCTCCCGAACACAATAGGCACAATTCTGTGAATCGTCTTTCGTACGTGATAATATCAAATCCTTGGGTTTGTAACCCTCTAAGTTCTGTCTTGAGCTTATTGACCTCGGTTCTAGGATGGTACTTCTCGTTCATCAAGTGCTGGAATGCTGACCACGGTAGTGCGTACGCATCGTCTTGTCCCACTTGCTCTAGATAGATATTCCACCATGTTAACGCAGAACCTGTGAAGGTATGCGTAGCGTACTTCACTTTGTCCTCTTCAGTACACTTACTTATGGCAAACACCGATTCGACCTTCTCGGTCCACCGTTTCAATCCGATCGGTCCTTCGGTTCCATCAAATTCCAAAGGTTTGCAGGCAGTGAATTCTTTGTAGGTGCATCCTACACGATTTCCTGTACTGCTAGATCCAAGGTTATTGTTGGTATGTAGCGCAGCCTATACTGCGGCTATGTTTGAAGCTAGAAAAGTACGGAATTCCTCTTCATTCATATTAACGGTGTATCGAGTAGTCGGTGCCATTTCCTTCAAAATAGTCAAATGGAACAAGTTAATCATACAGAATATTAAGAGTAGTTAATAGTATTTCGTAGCATAATATGAACTCATTTATAAAAGCTTTTTCTTCATATTAGCATTTTATAAGTTTAAATTCGGGTAGTACCTACCCGTTAAGTTCATACTTAGTAGCTAATATACAATTCAACTACTACAATTCTATATGAAAAACTGATTATAATGATATTTCGCGTTCAAACTTTTACACAATATTTTACAAACTTACAATACCGCTTATTTTACATATAGCATGAAATATAGCACACAATAAATTTGATACAAGATGGTTGTGAAGATAATTCTAGCTAGTACACAAGTCATTCAGCAAAGGCAATAAAGACACGTAATTCATACGTCCAGAAACAAGTCAGGCATTCTGGTTTTACTAGGATTACTTCCCATCCTTGGTCTTGTGGAACATAACCGTTATGGCCGTTGATAAGACAGCGTGTTGTAACGTCGTCAAAGGGATGAGGGTTACGTAATGTCCAACAGTCCCGTAACAATCTAAAAACCTCATTTCTTACCCCAATTACCGACTCCATCACTTGTGGGAACGTTTTGTTTAATAGTTGTAGCCCGATGTTCTTGTTCTCACTTTGGTGAGAAGCGAACATTACTAATCCGTAAGCATAACATGCTTCTTTATGTTGCATGTTAGCCGCTTTTTCTAAATCACGAAGTCCAATATTCGGATATATTGAGTCAAAATAATTTCTTAACCCATTGCGTAAAATAGCATTTGGGTTCCCTGCAATATATGCGTTAAAGTAAACACATCGTAACTTATGGATTTCCCAATGTGATATCCCCCATCTTTCGAACGAAAGCCTTTTATAAACCAAGGCATTCTTGGAACGTTCTTCGAATGTCTTACAAACTGATCTCGCCTTAAATAGTTGTGCCGAAGAATTCTGACCGACTCTAGACAAGATTTCATCAATCATGTCTCCGGGTAGGTCTCTTAAAATATTGGGTTATCTATCCATTTTGTGTTTTTATACTGTAAAATAGACAAGAGTTAGATTCATAAAAAAAATACTTATTAATACAAGCAATTTTTACATATATCATAAAGCATAAGCACACTATATTACATATATTACACCACACGAATACAACTATCTTATTCCGACTCGCTTGTTTCTTCTTCTTCGGTTTTAGTTCGTTTTGCCAAGTTTCTAGAGATATATGATGTTCCCCTAATACGAGCCATCGTTTTCCACATTGGTTTAGAAAAACCTGGTGGTTTAGAGGTTCCCGGGTCATTGTTACAACTTAAGGACTTCGGGGGTTGACGATACATATAAAGTTCATCGGGGTTGGAATTAGATTTCTCTATTTTTATGCCCTTTCCCTTATTATTTTATTTTGCCTTTTTAAATTCAGTTGGGGTAATTTCTATAACATCATCGGAATTCTCGTCGGAATCCGATTCATCGGAGAATTGGTAATCCTCCCAATATTTTGCTTCCTTGGCGGAAACACCATTGACCATAATTAACCTTGGTCGGTTGGTTGAGGATTTTCTTTTACTTAACCGTTTTATTATTTCCCCCACCGGTTCTATTTCTTCATCCGGTTCCGATTCTTCTTCCGGTTCCGATTCTTCTTCCGGTTCCTCTTCGGGAACTTGTGAATCAGTCCACGAATCATTCCAATTTACATTTGACTCTTCATTATTATTAGGTGAGTCAATGGGACTTGTTCTAGAGGTAGACATCTATCACATAATATCAAACGCGTTAAGAGATTAATATATCACATAATATTCACATGTTAAAAATATATAGTTTCCAACAAAATTTGTTAAGCAATCATTTTTCAAGTAAACACGGTCGAAGTCCAGACTCACTAATGCATCCTAAAAAAACTCGATAAGACACACTAATGCAAAATTCTGGTTCTCTAAGACCAACGCTCGGATACCAACTGAAATGTCCCGTTCTTATTTATTAAAAACGTTCCATATTAATTGATTTTGTTGCGAGGTTTTGACCTCTATATGAGACGTTTTTCAAAGACTGCATTCATTTTAAAATAAACCATAACCTTTATTTCATCAATAAAGGTTTAAAAAGTTTTACGTAGATTATCAAATAATGATAATCTAAAATATCCTGTTTACACACGACCATTACATAATGGTTTACAATACAAATATGTTACAACAAAATAAGTTTCTTGAATGCAGTTTTTACACAATATCATACAAGCATGGACTCCAAATCTCGTCCTTATTTAAGTATGCGACAGCGGAAGCTCTTAATAATCACCTGAGAATAAACATGCTTAAAACGTCAACAAAAATATTGGTGAGTTATAGGTTTAACCTATATATATCAAATCATAATAATAGACCACAAGATTTCATATTTCAATACACATCCCATACATAGAGATAAAAATCATTCATATGGTGAACACCTGGTAACCGACATTAACAAGATGCATATATAAGAATATCCCCATCATTCCGGGACACCCTTCGGATATGATATAAATTTCGAAGTACTAAATCATCCGGTACTTTGGATGGGGTTTGTTAGGCCCAATAGATCTATCTTTAGGATTCGCGTCAATTAGGGTGTCTGTTCCCTAATTCTTAGATTACCAGACTTAATAAAAAGGGGCATATTCGATTTCGATAATTCAACCATAGAATGTAGTTTCATGTACTTGTGTCTATTTTGTAAATCATTTATAAAACCTGCATGTATTCTCATCCCAAAAATATTAGATTTTAAAAGTGGGACTATAACTCACTTTCACAGATTTTTACTTCGTCGGGAAGTAAGACTTGGCCACTGGTTGATTCACGAACCTATAACAATATATACATATATATCAAAGTATGTTCAAAATATATTTACAACACTTTTAATATATTTTGATGTTTTAAGTTTATTAAGTCAGCTGTCCTCGTTAGTAACCTACAACTAGTTGTCCACAGTTAGATGTACAGAAATAAATCCATAAATATTATCTTGAATCAATCCATGACCCAGTGTATACGTATCTCAGTATTGATAACAACTCAAACTATATATATTTTGGAATCAACCTCAACCCTGTATAGCTAACTCCAACATTCACATATAGAGTGTCTATGGTTATCCCGAAATATATATAGATGTGTCGACATGATAGGTCAAAACATTGTATACGTGTCTATGGTATCTCAAGATTACATAATATACAATACAAGTTGATTAAATTATTGTTGGAATAGATTTGTTACCAATTTTCACGTAGCTAAAATGAGAAAAATTATCCAATCTTGTTTTACCCATAACTTCTTCATTTTAAATCCGTTTTGAGTGAATCAAATTGCTATGGTTTCATATTGAACTCTATTTTATGAATCTAAACAGAAAAAGTATAGGTTTATAGTCGGAAAAATAAGTTACAAGTCGTTTTTGTAAAGGTAGTCATTTCAGTCGAAAGAACGACGTCTAGATGACCATTTTAGAAAACATACTTCCACTTTGAGTTTAACCATAATTTTTGGATATAGTTTCATGTTCATAATAAAAATCATTTTCTCAGAATAACAACTTTTAAATCAAAGTTTATCATAGTTTTTAATTAACTAACCCAAAACAGCCCGCGGTGTTACTACGACGGCGTAAATCCGATTTTACGGTGTTTTTCGTGTTTCCAGGTTTTAAATCATTAAGTTAGAATATCATATATATATAGAACATGTGTTTAGTTGATTTTAAAAGTCAAGTTAGAAGGATTAACTTTTGTTTGCGAACAAGTTTAGAATTAACTAAACTATGTTCTAGTGATTACAAGTTTAAACCTTCGAATAAGATAGCTTTATATGTATGAATCGAATGATGTTATGAACATCATTACTACCTTAAGTTCCTTGGATAAACCTACTGGAAAAGAGAAAAATGGATCTAGCTTCAACGAATCCTTGGATGGCTCGAAGTTCTTGAAGCAGAATCATGACACGAAAACAAGTTCAAGTAAGATCATCACTTGAAATAAGATTGTTATAGTTATAGAAATTGAACCAAAGTTTGAATATGATTATTACCTTGTATTAGAATGATAACCTACTGTAAGAAACAATGATTTCTTGAGGTTGGATGATCACCTTACAAGATTGGAAGTGAGCTAGCAAACTTGAAAGTATTCTTGATTTTATGTAACTAGAACTTGTAGAATTTATGAAGAACACTTAGAACTTGAAGATAGAACTTGAGAGAGATCAATTAGATGAAGAAAATTGAAGAATGAAAGTGTTTGTAGTTGTTTTTGGTCGTTGGTGTATGGGTTAGATATAAAGGATATGTAATTTTGTTTTCATGTAAATAAGTCATGAATGATTACTCATATTTTTGTAATTTTATGAGATATTTCATGCTAGTTGCCAAATGATGGTTCCCACATGTGTTAGGTGACTCACATGGGCTACTAAGAGCTGATTATTGGAGTGTATATACCAATAGTACATACATCTAAAAGCTGTGTATTGTACGAGTACGAATACGGGTGCATACGAGTAGAATTGTTGATGAAACTGAACGAGGATGTAATTGTAAGCATTTTTGTTAAGTAGAAGTATTTTGATAAGTGTATTGAAGTCTTTCAAAAGTGTATAAATACATATTAAAACACTACATGTATATACATTTTAACTGAGTCGTTAAGTCATCGTTAGTCGTTACATGTAAGTGTTGTTTTGAAACCTTTAGGTTAACGATCTTGTTAAATGTTGTTAACCCAATGTTTATAATATCAAATGAGATTTTAAATTATTATATTATCATGATATTATCATGTATGAATATCTCTTAATATGATATATATACATTAAATGTCTTTACAACGATAATCGTTACATATATGTCTCGTTTAAAAATCATTAAATTAGTAGTCTTGTTTTTACATATGTAGTTCATTGTTAATATACTTAATGATATGTTTAATTATCATAGTATCATGTTAACTATATATATATCCATATATATGTCATCATATAGTTTTTACAAGTTTTAACGTTCGTGAATCACCGGTCAATTTGGGTGGTCAATTGTCTATATGAAACATATTTCAATTAATCAAGTCTTAACAAGTTTGATTGCTTAACATGTTGGAAACATTTAATCATGTAAATATCAATCTCAATTAATATATATAAACATGGAAAAGTTTGGGTCACTACATATATTATCTCTGATAGGGATGGCAGATTTATTTCAAGATTCTGGCAGACATTACAGCAAGCATTGGGAACTCGTCTAGACATGAGTACTGCCTATCATCCACAAACTGATGGGCAGAGCGAAAGGACGATACAAACGCTTGAAGACATGCTATGAGCATGTGTTATTGATTTCGGAAACAGTTGGGATCGACATCTACCGTTAGCAGAATTTTCCTACAACAGCAGCTATCATTCAAGTATTGAGATGGCGCCATTTGAAGCACTTTATGGTAGAAAGTGCAGGTCTCCAATTTGTTGGAGTGAAGTGGGGGATAGACAGATTACGGGTCCGGAGATAATACAAGAAACTTCTGAGAAAATCATCCAAATTCAACAAAGATTGAAAACCGCCCAGAGTCGACAAAAGAGCTACGCGGACAGTAAAAGAAAAGATATAGAGTTTGAAATTGGAGAAATGGTCATGCTTAAGGTTTCACCTTGGAAAGGCGTTGTTCGATTTGGTAAACGGGGGAAACTAAATCCAAGGTACATTGGACCATTCAAGATTATAGATCGTGTCGGACCAGTAGCTTACCGACTTGAGTTACCTCAACAACTCGCGGCTGTACATAACACTTTCCACGTCTCGAATTTGAAGAAATGTTTTGCTAAAGAAGATCTCACTATTCTTTTAGATGAAATCCAAATCAACGAAAAACTTCAATTTATCGAAGAACCCGTCGAAATAATGGATCGTGAGGTTAAAAGACTTAAGCAAAACAAGATACCAATTGTTAAGGTTCGATGGAATGCTCGTAGAGGACCCGAGTTCACCTGGGAACGAGAAGATCAGATGAAGAAGAAATACTCGCATTTATTTCCAGAAGATACGTCAACACCTCCAACTACTTAAAATTTCAGGACGAAATTTATTTAACGGGTAGGTACTGTAGTGAACCGAACTTTTCCATGTTTATATATATTAATTGAGATTGATATTTACATGATTAAATATTTCCAACATGTTAAGCAATCAAACTTGTTAAGACTTGATTAATTGAAATATGTTTCATATAGACAATTGACCACCCAAGTTGACCGGTGATTCACGAACGTTAAAACTTGTAAAAAACTATATGATGACATATATATGGATATATATATAGTTAACATGATATTATGATAAGTAAACATATCATTAAGTATATTAACAATGAACTACATATGTAAAAACAAGACTACTAACTTAATGATTTTTAAACGAGACATATATGTAACGATTATCGTTGTAAAGACATTTAATGTATATATATATCATATTAAGAGATATTCATACATGATAATATCATGATAATATAATGATTTAAAATCTCATTTGATATTATAAACATTGGGTTAACAACATTTAACAAGATCGTTAACCTAAAGGTTTCAAAACAACACTTACATCTAACGATGACTTAACGACTCAGTTAAAATGTATATACATGTAGTGTTTTAATATGTATTTATACACTTTTGAAAGACTTCAATACTCTTATCAAAATAATTCTACTTAACAAAAATGCTTACAATTACATCCTTGTTCAGTTTCATCAACAATTCTACTCGTATGCACCCGTATTCGTACTCGTACAATACACAGCTTTTAGATGTATGTACTGTTGGTATATACACTCCAATGATTAGCTCTTAGCAGCCCATGTGAGTCACCTAACACATGTAGGAACCATCATTTGGCAACTAGCATAAAATATCTCATAAAATTACAAAATATAAGTAATCATTCATGACTTATTTACATGAAAACAAAATTACATATCCTTTATATCTAATCCATACACCAACGACCAAAAACACCAACAAACACTTTCATTCTTCAATTTTCTTCATCTAATTTATCTCTCTCAAGTTCTATCTTCAAGTTCTAAGTGTTCTTCATAAATTCCAAAAGTTCTAGTTTCATAAAATCAAGAATACTTCCAAGATTGCAAGTTTACTTCCAAGTTTTCTAAATCCATTCCAAGTAATCATCCAAGATCAAGAAACCTTTGTTACTTACAGTAGGTTATCTTTCTAATACAAGGTAATAATCATATTCAAAGTTTAATTCAATTTCTATAACTATAACAATCTTATTTCGAGTGGAAATCTTACTTGAAATTGTTTTCGTGTCATGATTCTGCTTCAAGAACTTTCAAGCCATCCAAGGATCCTTTGAAGCTAGATCTATTTTTCTCATTTCCAGTAGGTTTATCCAAGGAACTTGAGGTAGTAATGATGTTCATAACATCATTCGATTCATACATATAAAGCTATCTTATTCGAAGGTTTAAACTTGTAATCACTAGAACATAGTTTAGTTAATTCTAAACTTGTTCGCAAATAAAAGTTAATCCTTCTAACTTGACTTTTAAAATCAACTAAACACATGTTCTATATCTATATGATATGCTAACTTAATGATTTATAACCTGGAAACACGAAAAACACCGTAAAACCGGATTTACGCCGTCGTAGTAACACCCCGGGCTGTTTTGGGTTAGTTAATTAAAAACTATGATAAACTTTGATCTAAAGTTGTTATTCTGGGAAAATGATTTTTATTATGAACATGAAACTATATCCAAAAATTATGGTTAAACTCAAAGTGGAAGTATGTTTTCTAAAATGGTCATCTAGACGTCGTTCTTTCGACTGAAATGACTACCTTTACAAAAACGACTTGTAACTTATTTTTCCGACTATAAACCTATACTTTTTCTGTTTAGATTCATAAAATAGAGTTCAATATGAAACCATAACAATTTTATTCACTCAAAACGGATTTAAAATGAAGAAGTTATGGGTAAAACAAGATTGGATAATTTTTCTCATTTTAGCTACGTGAAAATTGGTAACAAATCTATTCTAACAATAACTTAATCAACTTGTATTGTATATTATGTAATCTTGAGATACCATAGACACGTATACAATGTTTCGACCTATCATGTCGACACATCTATATATATTTCGGAACAACCATAGACACTCTATATGTGAATGTTGGAGTTAGCTATACAGGGTTGAGGTTGATTCCAAAATATATATAGTTTGAGTTGTGATCAATACTGAGATACGTATACACTGGGTCGTGGATTGATTCAAGATAATATTTATCGATTTATTTCTGTACATCTAACTGTGGACAACTAGTTGTAGGTTACTAACTAGGACAGCTGACTTAATAAACTTAAAACATCAAAATATATTAAAAGTGTTGTAAATATATTTTGAACATACTTTGATATATATGTATATATTGTTATAGGTTGGTGAATCAACCAGTGGCCAAGTCTTACTTCCCGACGAAGTAAAAATCTGTGAAAGTGAGTTATAGTCCCACTTTTAAAATCTAATATTTTTGGGATGAGAATACATGCAGGTTTTATAAATGATTTACAAAATAGACACAAGTACGTGAAACTACATTCTATGGTTGAATTATCGAAATCGAATATGCCCCTTTTTATTAAGTCTGGTAATCTAAGAATTAGGGAACAGACACCCTAATTGACGCGAATCCTAAAGATAGATCTATTGGGCCTAACAAACCCCATCCAAAGTACCGGATGCTTTAGTACTTCGAAATTTATATCATATCCGAAGGGTGTCCCGGAATGATGGGGATATTCTTATATATGCATCTTGTTAATGTCGATTACTAGGTGTTCACCATATGAATCATTTTTATCTCTATGTATGGGATGTGTATTGAAATATGAAATCTTGTGGTCTATTGTTACGATTTGATATATATAGGTTAAACCTATAACTCACCAACATTTTTGTTGACGTTTAAAGCATGTTTATTCTCAGGTGAATACTAAGAGCTTTCGCTGTTGCATACTAAAATAAGGACAAGATTTGGAGTCCATGTTTGTATGATATTGTGTAAAAACTACATTCAAGAAACTGATTTCGATGTAACATATTTGTATTGTAAACCATTATGTAATGGTCGTGTGTAAACAGGATATTTTAGATTATCATTATTTGATAATCTACGTAAAGCTTTTTAAACCTTTATTTATGAAATAAAGGTTATGGTTTGTTTTAAAAATGAATGCAGTCTTTGAAAAATGTCTCATATAGAGGTCAAAACCTCGCAACGAAATCAATTAATATGGAACGTTTTTAATCAATAAGAACGGGACATTTCACAGCTGGTCAGGACGACAACTTCATGACCTAAATCAAGAAGCGCGTTTCTTTTTCGGAAGACTTCACTTCCTTTTAACGATGGAATTGATTCATCGTGTAGATCCATCTCTTCTTTTCTTTCATCGGGTAAAACAGTTTAGTTTAGTCCAAAGCAAAAGTATCTTCAATTATTTGTTACAGAAATATGTGACATATGTTTAAGATAACTTGGTAATTTTTCCCACACTTGGCTTTTATTTTCCTTTTTATTGTCCTCTATTCCATTTTAAATGAATTTTAACATTTTGGTTTGTTTCTCAATTTATGTCCTTTCCGAGGTAACAATAATTTCGGTGTTAACACCTAGTTTTATCGTTCATAAATATGTATAAACATGATTTTGAGTTCATTTAATTGAAAATTTTGAAAAATATTACTAGAATTGGGTAGTCAGTATATAAGACTAGGGCTGTTCTTTATTATCAGAGAGCACTAGATTCTAATACAACTACTACGTTACTAGTATTTTTAATGGTAACCAAGTGTTTAAGATAAAAATTTTAAAAATCCGAAAGAATTTAACCCCTTCCCACACTTAAGATCTTGCAATGCCCTCATTTGCAAGAAATCAGTAACAATTTAAATTATTGAGGGTGATTAGCGTAGAAATGATTAAATTTTACCAAAGTTTCCAAACATATTGTTGTTTGTGTTGAATGATAAATGGTGCACATCATTTGTTCATTCCGTCTTGTTGTTATTTCACATATATTTTGCATCTTGTCGTCAAAATTAGTTGCTTTTGCTGAACTTAATGCCAGTCTTTGAAAATGCGTTGTTTTACCCTGTTGTGTACATAAGATAAACTGCAAACATATATACATATTTTTGAAGTTTGGTATATTACCCCACATTCAAAAATTATTAAAATCTAATAATAAAAGTTAGAAAATTATAAGAACTATTACAATATTAACATAAGTATTAAATGTATCAACATTACAAATTATAAAATAAATAAAACTAAGTAGACTAGGGATGATACTGATACCAGTAGGGGTTCTATGCATAACCGTATGTGTTATAGAATGCTTCGGCTGGGTTATACGTAGGATACGGTGGTTGCATCTCTATAGACCAGGGAGGAAATACGGGCGATGGAGTAGGAATATAGTTTCTACCTACATGTTGGCAATGAGCTATGATTTGGTTTTGATGAACTTGCCAATCTTCAAATGCTCTATGTCTAGCATTTTCATACTCTTGTGAAGCTATAAACCTTTGCATTTCTGTCATTTCATTTCCCCCTCCCACATTACCTGGCTGTTGGTTTCTCTCAACCTGTGGATGTCTACCATTATATCGTACTGCGGCATTATTTCGCCTCTTCAAAACCTTCGCACCATGGTATACATTTAAACCTATTGTATCGTGGGGTTCTGGTTCTTCGACTAATAATCCCCCCGACTTATATCCACATTGAGATACTCAGCAATTAATGTAATAAATATACCACCTCCTATTATGCTATGCGGTCTCATCCCCCTAACCATAGCTGATAAATAATAACCCACACAATAAGGTATACTTACAGCGCTTTGTGGGTCTCGAATACACATGTGGTAAAACAAATCCTGTTCATTTACCTTTTCCTTATTCTTACCTCGTTGTGTAATCGAATTGGCTAAAAACCTATGAATTACTCTTAACTCTGCTCTATCTATATCCAAATAAGAGTAATTTCCCCCTTTAAATCGGTGATGGCTAGTCATTTGACTCCATACACCATGCGTATCAAAATTTTCATCAATTTTCCTACCGTTCAATATCAACCCTCTACAATCGGCAGATGCTAACTCCTCAGGCGTATATATACGTAAGGCCTGAGCCATGTCTAGTAGAGACATGTGGCGCATCGAACCTCCTAACAAAAATCTAATAAAAGATCGATCAGTTAAACTAGCTACCCGATCATTTATTTCTATACTACACAATAATTCTTCACACCATACTTTATATACAGGTCTACGCATGTTGAATAAACGTACCCAATTGTTAAAAGTAGAATTACCATACCTCTGTGTAAGTAATTCTCTAATTGGCCCGGCTAATTCTACAGCTTCTAACGGTGCCCATTCTATTACCCTAGGTACTTCAACAGCTTTAGAATGAAGAGTATGCAAGCCCCTTTGGTATTTTGGATAATCTATCCAACGTCTGTCAAATCTCAAGTTCGGGTGCAAATCTTCCAAGTGCATATTTGAAAATGTCATAACTGGATGAGGTATATCTTGTTTATAATAGCTATCAACATCCTGTTGTTCTGCATTCTCAGGAGGAGCATTGCGAGCTTGGGATGAAGATTCACCCCTTTCAGTCTGCAAAACACATCAAACACAATTTTTGTTCATCCAAATATGCATTAGTGTCAGCAAAATCATCAATCAAAATAATTACAATGACATGTCCAATTTATATCAAACTTATGCTCATTTTTATATTTTTATCAAATCTACACTTTTTCAAATAAGCATATACGAAAATATTCGCCAAGTTCATAAGCATTCAACTCAAATAACATGTCAAAATAATCATTACTAGCAATTAAACAAGTTTCAAATGGCATTATCTCTCAAAAATCAAATTCATGAATTTTAGACTTGAAAAAGTCCACTTTAATTCTCAAAAATCATGTTTAGGCTCAAAGTTTGGATCATTTAACTACCTAAACATGTTACACTACTTAATTTAGCAATAATTCATGACAAAAATCGGCCATAACCTGTTTATATCAAAAAGCCCCAAATTTGCTCAAGAACACAAACCCTAGATTACTCAAAATTTGAAGTTTAAGGCTTCTAATCATGTTAAATAGCATCAATCTAGGTTATACAAGCATAATACATAAAAAATTTAAGCATAATTACACTAAAAAGCATCAAAATCGAATTGGGTATAAAATTGCTCAAGAACACTAATTTTCGAATTAAATGGTGTTTAGGTGTAGAAATTTACTGTTTTTCTTGAGTAATTCCTTGATAGCATCCTTCTCAACATGATTTTAGTAAAAGATTTGATGAAAAACGACTAAAAATTACGAAATTGAGAGTGTTTTTTCGTTTGTTTTCGCAGTAAAATGAGTTGTGGGTGTGTGCAACTGAGCTGTTCGGCCCTTTTTATTTTTGTTCTGTAATTTCGGTCCTCCGCGACTTGCGGTGTATGACCCTTACAAACTCCGCGAGTCGCGGTGTTTGTTTTTTTTTTTTTTTGTAAAAACCTTATCTTATAAAACAATTAATTAATTAATTTTAAAATTTTGTTTCCCTTGTTATTTAGGACGAGGTCGTTTCGGAACGATGTCCTAGTCCGTCATTCGACAAAATTTTAAAATTTGTCTTTTTGTAGCGATTGTTTTAAAAACTAAGATTTTTGGGTTTTTTAATGTTTTTGGCATACTTTAATTCAATAAGATTAAAAATAATGATAATAAAAGTTCTCGTCCCTCCCTCGGGTAAAGCAATTTCGGTTCAAAGACCTAGTCTTCAACTTACGACGAATTTTAAAAATCATATTTTTAACTTAGCAAAATAAAGTAAATTTTTTTTTAAATTCACACCAAACTTAAATTTAAAATGCATAAAATTAAAAATTCACACCAAACTTAATTAAAAATTCATATTATAAATTCACACCAAACTTATATTATATTTTTATTTTTATACATACAAATTTATATTAAAAAGATTAATTTTTCAAATATTTACAATTTTAAATATATTGATTTAAAAAGTTTACAATAATTTTTTTAATACTAATTTATTAATTTTAAAAACATGGTAAAAATAAAATTAAAAATCTTTTTGGTCTTTTATCCCACTTTAATCAATCAAATATTATCAAAAATATGCGCCCCTCTTTTCAGTAAAGTAATTTCGGTTCATGACCTAATTTAACTCATGACGAATTTTTGAAATATTTTGGGTTGATTGATTAAAGATATTTATACCTTAAGAATAAACGTTAAATTTCGCAGTGATGTAATAAATTTTTGTATGATATCAATAATTTCGGTCGCCAAACCTAATTTTATTCAATACCAATTTAATACTTTATAGCGAACAAATTAGCGTTTATTATCAAAAGGTTAAAAATAAAAATAAAAATTAAAACTGTACAGACTTACCTGTGAGATAGTAGTGATATGATCTATCCCATTCATAAGATAGTCGGTTTAATTGATTTTCCATGGCTACATAGGCGTAACCTCAAGCATTCAGTGTTTTTTCTTCTAAACATATGAACGGTCCGTCTCTGCATAAAGTAACAAATTCGGTGTTTGAATAGGTTTGATTATTTGAACATTTACCTCCATGTGACCATTTTCTGCATTTGTGACATCTTTCTAGGTGTCGTGCTCTTCTTTTCGCTGCGGATTTTGATTTTCCTTTACCAAATTGTAACTTATTATCTTCGCATCTGGATTCTTTTCTTACTCCGTCCAATCTTTCTCTGATTACTGATACTATTTCACTCGAAAGTGTGTCATTATTACGTTTAGTGGTCAAAGCGTGTAGCATTAGACCATGGTTTAGTTCACAGGAAGTCTTCATTTCATAAAAACCTAAAAAAAATAAAAATTCAGAATGGGGGGAGAAGACTAGTTCTTTAGGGTCTGCTAGGGAAAGACCATTCGGGTTCCATTTTCGAGAACTACACGAAAACAGAAAATCTAACTCTAACAGAAATACATAAAATCCTTAAAAGACTTGATTCTCCCCACACTTAGTTAGCTGTGGTATCAAAATTGTGATTAACTTCGTTGTCGACCTCCATCGGACTATCTATGTAATGTTTAACTCTATGACCATTAACTTTAAATTCAATTCCATTTGAATTTATTAATTCTATCGTTCCGTATGGGAAAACTCTTTTGACTATGAATGGTCCAGACCATCTTGATTTCAATTTTCCAGGAAATAGCTTGAGTCGTGAATTGAAAAGAAGAACTATGTCTCCTTCTTTAAATTCTTTTAAACTTCTGATTCTTTTATCATGCCATTTCTTCGTTCTTTCTTTATAGATTAATGAATTTTCGTATGCTTCATGTCTTAATTCTTCTAATTCATTTAGTTGACTTAACCGTAGACGTCCAGCTTCATGTAAATCAAGATTACATGTCTTCAAAGCCCAAAATGCTTTGTGCTCAATTTCTACTGGAAGATGACATGCTTTTCCATAAACGAGTCTAAAAGGTGTGGTTCCAATTGGAGTTTTGTAGGCTATTCTAAAAGCCCAGAGTGCATCCTCCAACTTAATGGACCATTCCTTCGGATTTGATCTTACGGTTTTTTCTAGAATACATTTTAAAGCTCGGTTGGTATTTTCAACTTGTCCACTTGTTTGTGGATGATATGCGGTGGAGATTTTATGAGTTACTCCATATCTTTTAAGAACTTTCTCAAGTTGATTATTACAGAAATGAGTTCCCCGATCACTTATTAAAGCTTTCGGTGTTCCAAACCTTGCAAAAAGACGTTTTAAAAAGTTGACTACAACTCGTGCATCGTTAGTTGGGAGAGCTTGTGCTTCCGCCCATTTAGATACATAATCAATGGCTACGAGAATATAGAGATTATTATGAGATTTTGGAAATGGACCCATAAAGTCAATACCCCAAATGTCAAATACTTCACATACTTGAATGACATTTTGTGGCATTTCATCACGTTGACTTATTTTTTCGGCCCTTTAACAAGCATTACAGGATTTGCAAAGAAGGTGTGCGTCTTTGTAAATTGTAGGCCAATAGAATCCAGCATCATAAACTTTTCTTGTTGTTAGTTGAGGCCCATAGTGCCCTCCTGTTGGTCCTGTGTGACAATGGTTTAAAATTTTACTAGCTTCATCTCCGAATACACATCGGCGTATTATTCCATCTGGACAACTTTTAAACAGATGTGGATCTTCCCAGAAATAGTGTTTTATATCACTGAAGAATTTCTTTCGTTTTTGGTACGATAATCCTTTTTCAAGGAATCCACATACTAAGTAGTTTGCATAGTCTGCAAACCATGGAATTTCATTATAATCTATCTTCAATAGATATTCATCAGGAAAGTTGTCTTGTATGGCCGATTCATTTAGAACTTCTAATTCAGGATTTTCAAGACGAGAAAGATGACCAGCGGCGAGATTTTCTGCTCCTCTTTTATAACTCTTGTAAGAGTAAGATCCAACGGATTAATCTTGGTTTGGCATCTTGTTTCGAAAATAGGTATCTAAGAGCAGAATGGTCGGTATAGACCACCGTTTTTGCTAGAACGAGATATGAACGAAATTTGTCAAAAGCAAAGACAATAGCAAGGAGTTCTTTTTCAGTAGTTGTGTAATTCGTTTGTGCTCCTTGTAACGTCTTACTAGCATAATATATAGGTTGAAATCGTTTTTCAATCCTTTGTCCTAAAACGGCTCCCATTGCAAAATCACTTGCATCGCACATAAGTTCAAACGGTAGATTCCAATTTGGTGTTATCATGATCGGCGCATTAGTGAGTTTCTCTTTAAGAATATTAAAAGATTTAATGCATTCATCTGAAAAGATGAATGGAGCATCTTTTTCTAGGAGTTTATTCATAGGAGTGGCAATTTTAGAAAAATCTTTTATGAAACGTCGGTAAAAACCGGCATGCCCTAGAAAACTCCTAACTCCTCTAATATTGGTGGGATGCGGAAGTTTAGCAATTACATCTACTTTAGCTCTATCCACTTCAATTCCTTCCTTTAAAATTTTATGACCAAGAACGATGCCTTCTTTAACCATGAAATGGCATTTCTCCCAATTAAGTACTAGATTTGATTGTTCGCATCTAATAAGCATTCGTTCCAGATTAACTAGACATGATTCAAAAGTATCACCGAAGACTGAAAAGTCATCCATGAAAACTTCCATGCATTCTTCTATCATGTCGTGAAAAATCGCCATCATGCACCTTTGAAAGGTTGCAGGGGCGTTGCAAAGTCCAAATGGCATGCTTTTGTAAGCAAAAGTACCATAAGGGCACGTGAATGTGGTTTTCTCTTGATCTTCGGGTGCTATTGGAATTTGAAAATATCCGGAAAAACCATCAAGAAAACAATAGTAACTATTTTCGGCTAATCTTTCCAACATTTGATCAATAAAAGGTAAGGGAAAGTGATCTTTTCTGGTGGCGTCATTTAATTTTCTATAAGCAATACATACACGCCATCCTGTTACAGTCCTAGTTGGAATAAGCTCATTTTTCTCATTTGTAATGACAGTTATGCCACCCTTCTTAGGCACGCATTGAACTGGGCTTACCCATGGACTATCAGAAATTGGATAAATTAAACCTGCATCTAGCAGTTTAATTATTTCTTTTTAACAACATCTTGCATATTAGGATTTAGTCTTCGTTGGCGTTGCACATACGTTTTATGACCTTATTCCATAAGGATTTTATGTAACGAAGGACTTATTCCTTTAATATCATGAATCTTCCATGCAATAGCTGGTTTATGAGCTTTCAACACAGAAATGAGTTGTAATTTTTCATTTTCAGTAAGAGAAGACAATATTATTACAGGTAATTCAGATTCACCATGTAAATAAGCGTATTCCAAATGGTTTGGAAGTGGCTTTAACTCTAATGTCGGTGGTTCTTCTATCGATAATTTATATCGATATCTGTCTTCTTCTTTTAGCATTTGAATTTCTTCTGTTATTGGTTCATATCCATTAGCTATTAGTGTAGCTAACATTTCAGCTTCATCAATTGGTTCAGTTCCTTCTCCTAAAGAACATTCTCCTGTTCCTTGTATTTCTGGAAATTCTTCTAACAATTCTGCATGTGAATCTATAGTTTGAATATAATAACATGTATCATCTGCAGATTGCGGTTGTTGCATTGCTCTATCAATTGAAAAGGTAACACTCTCGTCCTCTATACTTAGGGTCAATTTTTTACCAAACACGTCTATCATTGCTTTAGCCGTGTTTAAGAATGGTCTTCCTAATATGAGAGGAACTTGAGAATCTTCTTCCATGTCCAGAACAAAAAAATCTACTGGAAATACTAAAGTACCAACTTTAACTAGCATGTTCTCCATTATCCCCCTAGGATATTTTATTGATCGATCGGCTAGTTGTATACTTATTCTTGTTGGTTTCAATTCTCCAAGGTCTAGTTTAGTGTATAGTGAATACGGCATTAAATTTATACTAGCACCTAAGTCTGCTAATGCTTCTATTGAACTAAGACTACCCAGAAAACATGGAATTGTGAAACTTCCTGGATCAGATAATTTTTCTGGTATCTTATTCAACAGTACTGCAGAACAATTAGCATTCATAGTAACAGCCGAGAGTTCTTCCATTTTCTTTCTATTCGTGATTAGATCTTTCAAGAATTTAGCATATCTAGGCATTCCTGAAATCACATCAATGAAAGGAAGATTTACATTTATCTGTTTAAACATATCCAAGAATTTGGATTGCTCGGCTTCAAGTTTTTCTTTTTTCATTTTACTTGGGTAAGGAAGTGGTGGTTGGTATGGTTTAACATAAGGTTTAGCCTTAACTATGTTATCTTCATTAACCTTTTCAACTACCGGTTCTTTTTCCTTATCTTGATCAGGTTGTGGTTCTTGTGGAGTAGGAATAGCTTCATCAGAAGTTACAGGTATTTCAGGTGGTTTAAGTGTTGTACCACTTCTTGTGGTAATGGCTTTAGCTGTTTCATTCCGAGGGTTAGCATTTGTATCACTAGGTAAACTTCCCGGTTTTCTTTCACCTATTAACCTTGCTAGGTTACTTACTTCTTGTTCCAAATTTTGAATAGAAGCTTGTTGATTTCTAAATGCTTGAGCATTTTGTTCATTAGTTTGTTTCTAAGATGTGAAAAACTGCGTTTGAGTTTCAACTAGCTTTGTCATCATATCTTCTAAATTCGGCTTTTTATCATCGGGTTGTGGTGGTTTGTTTTGAAAATTAGGTCTTTGCTGGTTGTAAGTATTATTGGATACTTGTTGATTGCTAGGACCTTGTTGGTTGTTGTATGGAATATTTCGATTATAATTCTGGTTTTGATTGTAGATCGTTCTTGGCGGTTGATAATTATTCTGATAATTATTTCCAGGCCTTTGGTTTAGATATGAAACATTCTCTCTTTGTTCCATTGTTAGTTCAATACTGAGACAATCTTTTGTCAAATGTGGTCCTCCACACTGCTCACAACTAATTCATATTGAGTGGATATCTTTAGTCATCTTTTTCATTCGTCTCTCGACAGCATCTATCTTTGCAGAAATGGAATCTAAGTCATGGCTAGAATCGGCTCTAGCTGCTTTAGATGATCTAACGATATCTTTTTCTTGGTGCCACTTATGTGAGTGGGAAGCAGTGTTATCAATAATTTTGTAAGCATCAGTTTTGGTTTTCTTCATAATAGAACCACCACTGCTATATCGATGTCTTTCCTTGTAGTGATGTCGCATCCTTGGTAGAATATTTGTACTATTTGACAGGTGTCTAAACCATGTTGCGGACATCCTCTTAATAACTTTCCAAATCTTGTCCATGCCTCATATAGAGTTTCATTCGGTTTCTGTGTGAACGTAACAATTTCTCCTTGAAGTCTTACGGCTTTAGATGCAGGAAAGAATTGTTTAAGAAATTTTTCAACTAAAATGTCCCATGTATCAATCGCCCCTTCAGGTAACGATTCCAACCAATCTTTGGCTTCTCCCTTTAAAGTCCAGGGAAATAACATGAGATATATCTGTTCATCCTCAACTTCTCTTATTTTAAATAGTGTGCAGATCCTATTAAAGGTACGAAGATGTTCGTTTGGATCTTCCTTCAGCGCACCACTAAATTGGCATTGATTAGTCACCATATGTAGAATTTGTCCTTTGATTTCATAATCTGGCGCATTAATGTCTGGATGAGTAATTGCGTGACCTTGGCCAGTGCGTTTAGCTCTCATTCGGTCTTCCATACTTAAAGGTTCCCGATTCTCCATAATTGAATTTGTTAAATCGGAATCACTAGAGGATTCTGATTTAATGGTTCGTTCATCAACAATCTCTGTTTGAATGATTGGTGGTTCCGGAGGAAAAATTAATGGTTCAGGATCTATGAATTGTCCCTGAATATTCTCCGGATTCTCAATTGTGAGGTCGGGTTCAAAAAATGGATTATCGGAAATTTGAACTGGAGTACTTGGTCGACTGGATGACGATTCTAAAGAAAAATCAACGGCGGTAATATTTGCTAGATGTCTTGATCTAGTTACAGGTGGTGAACGTACAAAAGGTGGTGAACGTCTTGCTCGGTGCATTCACTGAATATCCTATTAGTTTTTAAAAGGAAAGAAAAATTATATAAGTTATCCAATTAATAGACTTTTCTGATTTTGCCCACGTTTCGAATAGCCAAAAGATGCAGCAGAGGGGCAGGATTCGTTTGGTCTCAATATAATTGAGGACTGTTTGGCTCCGATAACCCGGTCCACGTACAAATCTAACTATTACTACGAACCATAAAATTTTGATGTCTATCAATTTAACCACTTAAAATAAATTTTCGTAATTTTAAGAAATTTAGATAAGAAGTAGAGAAAATTCTAAGTCCTAAAAACTAGAATAGCGAGAAATAAGAAAGAAAAAGAGCGCGTCGAAAAAGAAAAGGGTTGAAAAATAAAAGGCGTCGAAAAATAAGAAATAATAAAAAAAAATGACTTATAGAACTTAAAAACACTCGACTAACCCAACCTTATTACTATCACTAACTTAAAATTATAATCGCAAATTGAGATTACTAATTGGAGTGATAATTGATACATAGGTAAAAGGCGTCGAACAATAAAAATAACAAAGTAGCGCGTTGAAACTTAAAAAGGCACTAAAAACTAAAAATTAAAAGTTGCTTATAAAAATATTAAAGCTTACAAGTAAAACTATATCCCAAATGGCAATATCTTAAAAAGGAACTAAAACTTAAAAAGGCGTCGCAAAATTCTAAAGCACCTAAATCTTATTCTAAAGAAAAAACACTTAAGGGATTTTACGGCAAAGCCTAAAAATCTAGAAATAAAAATAACTATGGCAAAAACTATGTTTTAAAACTAAAAATGAGCGAAAAATACAAATATTATGCTAAAACAAATAAAAAGGAACAAAATATATACTAAAAGTTGTAAAAAGTACAATTTTTATAAAAATATTATTTTTATATTATTTAGTTTATAAAACTATTAATTTTATAAACTAATTACACTAATTTAACTAAAAATACAAAATAAAAACAAAAACTAAATTATATAATAAAAACACCCTAATTAGGGTTTAATTTAAATAATAATAATAAAAACCCGTAATAAATGCAGGATTAGGGTTCTGTGTAACCCGTGTCAGACGGCACCGCGAGTCGCGGTGTTTCCAGTTAAAAACCCCGCAAGTCGCGGGGTTTGTATTTTCAAACGTGTACCAGGCTAAAATCGTTCGGTTTCTGTTTTTAATTTATATTTTTATATATATATATATATATATATATATATATATATATATATATATTTTTTTTTTTCTATTTTTAATTTAATTAAAATATTTATATAATTTAAATAAAACTTATCTTTAAAAACTAAGATAGAAATAAAATACTTTATAACAATCTAAAAAAAATAGATTTATATATATTTATATTTTTTTTTTCTGTTTTTTAAATTTTTTTTATATTTTAAATAAACACAAAATATTTAAATAAAACTTATATTTTTTATAAAATAAAAATAAAGAAACTTTATAAAACTTAAATATTTAACAAACTCTTAAAAATATTTATATTTATATTTTTCTTTTTATATTTTTGAATATTTAAAACGTATTTTTACAAAAGCGTATTTTTTTATATTAGTAAACTAAAAATAAATTTATTTTTTTTATATTAGCATTGCGCTTCCGGCTTTTAAGCTAGATGTTCCCCGGCAGCGGCGCCAAAAATACTTGGTGTTATGCGAGGTGTATATAAAATAGCTTAAATTTTACTAGGAAATACTATTAAATACGATACAATTTTACACAAGATATTTATTTATTTATTGAATGGATATACTTAAACCTTGCTACAACACTTATAGGCAGTGTACCTAATCGTACAGTAGTGTAGTTTTTAGTAAGTCCGGTTCGTTCCACAGGGAAAAAAAATCTTTAAACAAAGCTTAACGCTATATTAGTTTTATTTTATAAAAATACAAATATATATATAAGCAATATTATTATAAAGGGGGGTTTTTACCGTTTAATGACCGGTTTGTCGATTTTAAAAACTTTAGTCGCAGTTAAAACCTGATGTAAAATAATAAAAATAAATATAACTTAATTTAAAGCGTAAAGTAAATAACAATAATGAAATTGCGATAAATAAAATTGCGATAATTAAAAAGTACAATAATTAAAAGTGCAATTAAATACAATAACAATAAATAAAAGTGCGATAATTAGAAGTGCAATTAAATATAAAATAAAAGAAATTAAATATGAAATAAAATAATTATGCTTATTTAAACTTCCGTAATCATGATGTTTGACGTGTTGATTTTAGTTTTATGCCCATGGGTTAATTGTCCTTTGTCCTGGATTATTTAATATGTCCGTCTGGTTTTTGTCCATAACAGTCCATCAGTCATAAATATAAAGTGCGAGTATCCTCGTCAAATTATCCTTATACCCGAAGTTAAATATTCCAACTAATTGGGGACTTAAACTGTAACAAGATTTTAATACTTTGTTTAATAATTACACCAGGTTATCGACTGCGTGTAACCAAAGGTTTTAATACTTTGTTAACAATTATGCCAAGTGTCCTTGTACATAATTTCACCCCTGTTTTAATAATTCTAGTGGCTATTAATCCATTCCCGTGTCCGGTTAAATGAACGATTATTCGTGCATATAAATATCCCGCCCATCGTGTCTGATTGAGTGTATATGGTTATTTATAGGGTTGTCCAATTGTAAATCTTTATATTAAAATTAACAAACTATCATTTAGTTAAACAAATATAAAGCCCATTAATAGCCCATAGTCTAATTTCCACAAGTGTCGTTCTTTTGTTCAAACCCCAATTATGGTACAAAGCCCAATTACCCAATTTTAGTAATTAGCCCAACATCATGATTACTTCGTTTTAAATAAGCATAATAATAACTTAGCTACGAGACATTAAATTAAAAAGGTTGAACATAACTTACAATGATTAAAAATAGCGTAGCGTTACACGGACAGAATTTCGACTTACACCCTTACAACATTCGCTAACATACCCTTATTATTAGGATTAAAATTAAAATTAAAATTAAAATTAAAATATAAATATAAATATTTACGTATAGATATAGAGAGGATGGATATGTGATATTTTTTACGTCGAACTGCGCTGGCTTTTATAGGAATTTTCGTCCAGGGGAGCTCCGCGACTCGCGGTATTTTTTGCCTTCAAACTCCGCGAGTCGCGGAGTTTGTTTTTACAGCTCACCCAGCTTTGGCTCTTTGTTTGCCGACGATTTTTAAATATATTATAATATATATATTAATTTTAAGAATTAATTATATATTATATTATATTCATGTGCATAGTTGACTTGTAATTTTTAGTCCGTTGCGTCGAGCGTTGAGAATTGACTCTGGTCCCGGTCCCGGATTTTCGAACGTCCTTGCGTACAATTTAATATCTTGTACTTTGCGTTTTGAATCTTGTACTCTTGTAATTTCGAGACGTTTCTTATCAATAATTGGAACCTTTGATTGTCTTTTGTACTTTTGAGCTTTTTGGTCGTTTGCGTCTTCAATTCGTCGAATCTGCCTTTTGTCTTCACCTTTTATTATTTAAACGAATATCACTTGTAAATAGGACAATTACAACTAAAAGCTTGTCTTTCTTGAGGAATAATGCTATGAAATATATGTTCGTTTTTAGCATTATCAGTTGTTCTGAGTCCTTGTGTTATATAATTGACTTTGAATGATGATTTTGTACTAAGATGAATATCATATGAATGTCATGGTTGTCAATTATTTGTTCATATTTGAGAATAAAAGACTTTTATATTTTTGAAAAACCATAAAAATCTTAAAATTTAAAAATATAAAAAGGATTTCAAAGGCAAATAAGAATAGAGATATATGCTTTTTGTTAAATATCTTGTGGTCTTCTATTTCTTATTTATACAGCTAAATGGCGAACAATCACTTCATCAACTCTGAAACCAGCATACCCTGCAACTACTGGACAGCAATTCTAGAGAGGCACACACTGTGGCCTGCTCTCAATACTACTGCCAGTGTAGCTGTAACAGATCTGGTGTTACTTAACAGAACAATTAGGTTTGTGGAAGCTACACAACCTACTACTGAAAATCCAGAGGGAACACAAGCTCGTTTTGAATTTCAACTAAGAGGAGTTCAAGGGAGGAGGAGTTTCACTAAAACTGATTTCAGGAGGGTCTTCAGACTTCCTCTTGTACAGAATGCTCCTGCTTTTCCTGTTACTCAGCAAATGATGACTTCTGTCTTTGATCTTGGTTATGTTGGAGCTACCAACGTTCCACCAGCTAAGTTTCAGAAGAAATATCTGCACTCAAGGTGGTATGTGATCTTCTCAATCATCAACAGATGCTTGCTGATGACAAGGAGTGGATCTGATAGCTTGACTGTGCCAATGCTGAAAGTATTCTACTCTTTCATAAGAGTAGAGGCTCCTGACTATGCTGAGCTTTTATAGGATCTGGTTCAAGCTCAAGTTGATAAGCCAAGGGGTTCATACATCCCTTGCGAAAGGTTTCTCTGTATCTTTATCCATGATGCTATAAATGCTTGCAGAAATGCAAATATATTTGTACTAGGTGCACATGGATTACAGATGAAAAGGTTTGGAGAGCTGAAGATGAACACCCCTATGGTGTCTGATAATCAATTCACTGCGCCAATTCCAAATTGGCTAGTGAGGCTAGCTGAACCCCAAGACACTCGTATACGTTCTTATTTTCGGGCTGTAGGAATACCTCTTCCGAACCCGGTACAACAAGAACAAGTTGAACCTGCCGTGGTTCCAGCCCCAGAGGTTGTAGAGGAACCTGTAGTTCAACCACCCGGGCCAGCTAATCCTCCACTTAGGGTGAACCTCAAACGATCTAGGGTAGCACACCAAGCTCAACCCGTGAGGATCAAGGAACCTAGTCCAACTAGGATTGAACCAACCCTTTCCACAACACCCGAAGTAAGCAGTGACACTTCAGCAACAGCATCTGAATCATCTCCTGAACATTTTCCTAAGAGAACTCGATACATGCCTGATGAGATGATTCAGACTCCGCCAACCCAACGAGTAACTAGATCTAGGACTTCGACACCCATCATCCGCCAAACAGTTACTCCAACCATTGGTGATACGGACCAAGACCAAGAGCCAATTAGGTCACCCTCACCTATCTTCGTATCACATCCAAGAATAACAGTAAGCCCTACGCTAAATGAAGCGCAAGCTTCGGTAGGCAAGAGATCTAAACGCACGAATGGTAAAAAGACCACTAAGCCCATCCAATCTAAGCAGGACTTAATAATAAATCCTACAAAGCAAGGTGCTTCGGCATCTAAGGAAGTAAAGTCTTCCTCTGCAGTAAAGTCTGCGTTGACTCAATCGATTGAGGAAACTCAATCATTGAAGTCCAGAACGGCCGAAGGGGAGCCGAAAAATCTTAAAAAGGCACCCTGCGTATCGGCTGGAAATCCTCCTGTACCTCAACGTACAACAGGGTCTCGAGGTCCGGCTTCCCATGGAAACGAGTCAACATGACAATCCTTCGGGATATTTATCAGACTTCCAGCAGACTGTTCCCTTGGTTCATGAATGTGATCCATTGGTTCAAACCACTTCTCTTCCGGATTCTGAATCTCAGGGTCTGGAGGAAGAGTCTTTAACTGAAAGAGATGTGCCACCTCATGGTATATCAATGATTTTAGGAGTCGGGGATAGCAATTTCTCTGCGAGAACTAAACTGACGGGTAGTCCTGCTACTTTGTCAGAGTCCCGTGAGACCAAAGTCATGGAGGCGGATGCTTCGAAAGAAACTTCGCCGGTGACAACTCCGGTTGTTATCCAACCTCCATCAGAAGGGGATATCACGAATCTGACTAGTAGTATGTATAGCACTACATATAAGAATAATACCGTACAATCATCCTTACCTGCCCTCATGGCAACTCAAACACTTCCACCAACATTACCTTCAACAGTTGCTGCTGCTGGTGTTCCTATTGTTACTTTTCCACCATCACCTTCTCGTTTACCACATTTCTATGATGCTTTGGAGCAAGAATATTTCAGTCGTATGTTTTCTAGAGTTAATCTAGATGTTCTTCGACTCACTTCGCTTCAAACATTGTTTCATGCTCGTGTTCGATATCCACTTAATTCCTGCTCTTCTCCGTTGAGTCCTCACCGTGATGATGAACATGACGATTCTGATCCTCAGAATAGCCATGAGGGGGAGATAGGAGTAGATGGAGAATATCTAACGGTAAACATTTCAACTAAGGGTGGTGGTGTAAGGTCTTCATCAGCTTCACAAGCTCAACAAGTTCAGATGGAATCAGAGATGGTTTCTACACATGATGAAATTGATGATAAGGAGCCTGAGCAAGTTATAATTCCAATTGTTCATAATGAGGCTGATAGTGGACTGGTAGATGAGGATTTGAACTTGAATGATTTCTATCTTGAAGAGACGGATGACAATGGATTTGTCATTCTAAGCAAGTTATCATCAGTATCTTCAATTCCGGAAGATGTAGAGATTGTAGATGAAGAGAATCCTGAACCAGTAATAGAAAGTGATGATGAAATGGATTCTTCTGATGACGATGAAGACAATCTTTATGTTAATCCAAATGAAGATGAGATCTTTGATCATATTGAAGATGATGATGTTCCAAATAATGATGCAACAAATCCTACTGGTCATTCATCAAATTCAACACCCTCATCGAGTTCAAATCCAACAAATGCTAATGAAAGTTCAACTTTTGGTACATCTACATCAAGTGAAACAGTGAATTCCAGATTCAAATATAATCATGGAATATTCTTTAAGAATCAAGAGCAAAGATTATTGTTGGGAGTAGAACATGATTTTATAACGTTACGAAACACATTCATCGAAGAAAATGCTTACAAGATCTTCCGCATCAATGAATTACCAAGGAGTAAAAGTTTTACTTATATAGGTTCACGATTACTTCCAGCAAGTGAAAGGAATTGGTATGAGTTTATGTGGAGGAAACATATCAACAAAGATGAAGATGATTTGTGGCTTCAAAGAAAATATCGTATTTCAGAAGTGTTGAATATTACTCGAGTCGGAGTAGAGATAAGCGAAAAGAAAGACGTCATCAGTCAGTTCCACGTTATCAGAGAAGATGAGAAAGAGCACAAGTTCACTGAAACAGATTTTAATAATCTAGATATGCTTGACATCATTCACATCTACAACTACCTCAGTATCATCACCATACGACCTTTTGCTAAGGCTCAAGCTTTGGAAGCTGTGAAAAGATACATGATATTGAACTGATGAGATGTGAAGACTTTCAAATAGGTCTCGAAGCAAAAAGGAAAAAGATTCGAATTACGTTTCCGAATCAATTTACAGAGGGACTGAAGGATATGAGGATGTTTCAAATGCAATTCGAACCCGAAGGGTTTGTTTTTGTGAATTCTCAAAAAGAAAAGGTGTTCATTCGTACTGAAGAGGTAAACAAATATTCAGATGGAATACTTAAGGCTGCATTGAAGTATCTTAAGATTCATCAAAGAAAGTTCCATGACATTGACATGATAATGGGTCTTGGAGAATTCATAAAGCATATAAGAGATCGTCTGAAACTCCGGGTTCGTACAAGACAATTTGAGATACTTCGTGGACAGAGAAAGAGAAGATATTTCAAGGAAATGGATGAATATCCATTATATGAGGGAGATCCAAGAAAAGTGTGGGGTGTCTGGAAACCTTCTAAGCAAATTTCAGAAAATCAAGTAGAAGTTTCAAAACCAGATGGCACACGATGGAAACTAACGTTTGGACCTCTCAAGATTACAAAATAGGATTATGTTGTAAAGTTCACATTTAACACTAAGGGGGAGATTGTTAGGACCCCGAAGTTGTATAGTGTTAATGTGAAATAAGCTTAATTGAAGGTTCCTTAGAAGAGGGCTATATAAGGAACCTAAGTAGTCCTAATTTGATAGCCATTGCATTGTAACTGAGTTCTAGAAGCTGTGGAATGTAATTGTACCGATTCTCTCTAATACCGAGTCTCATGCTTACATACCGAATCTCTCTTTATCTTATCATTTCTCTCAATCTCAACATGATCTGACCTATCAATCTTAACACACTCGAACTCTGTTCCCTTTAGATTGATTAGTACGATAATAAACTTTTGAAAACTGCGGCTCTAACACAGACCAGCCGTACTTGAATTTCTTCCTAATCTTAAACTGCATCCACTGTCCCCATACATCAGATTCATGATAGAGCAGTGGCAGTCTTGCAAGTTCCATCATCTTAAAATATGGAAGTGTTTTCATATCAGCAACATGCTTAAAATAATCAACACCATTCTCCCTTCGTACTGTAAAACAATTCAAATCTTTCAAATACTCCCAACTGAGAATCTTTCCACCTGTAACCTTTCCCGTTCGATCATAATATAACTTGTATTTTGGTTCCAACGGTACTTTCTTGAACCACGTCTTGGTACAGGTCTTCTGATACTCCCTCCATTCTTGGTTTTTCTGTTTGTTTACAGTATCAATATTCTCACCATCCTTGTTCACACTGGATGACTCATCTTCCTTAGCAGTTTGCTTCTCATCTACTTTTCGATTCAACACCTCATCATTTTGTTGATTAAAAAGATCAGCAAACTCAGGTA
The DNA here is from genome assembly GCF_046630445.1 of Rutidosis leptorrhynchoides. Lineage (NCBI taxonomy): Eukaryota > Viridiplantae > Streptophyta > Magnoliopsida > Asterales > Asteraceae > Rutidosis > Rutidosis leptorrhynchoides. The sequence continues at coordinate 389,228,147 of NC_092335.1, read as the reverse complement.
AGTCATCCTCATCAACACTATCAGCAACATTCTCATCAACAGAAGCATCTTCAACGATGACTTCTTCAGCACTATCATCACATGCATGCCTATTCTCGCGTGTACCATCATTATTTGGAGCTTTCTCCACAACAATTAACATATCTACCTCTATACCGAACATTCTAGCTACCTTTTCATCTGTCATTGTATGTACAATTTCCCCCTCCTCCACATCATAGTCCAGCGAGCTAATCACTGTACCTTGATGGTCCAAAAAATATGTTAACTTATGAATATCAACAGGCAGAGGTTTAGGAAAATGTACCTCATGTATTTAACTTGCGTTCGCAGTCCCCTCAGATGAAGAGTCTCAAGAATATTCACTTTCGGTAGACAAGAGGTCATCATTAATATGCTCCATTTTTAAAAGAATTGTCCCATCTTGAGGATCAGCCTCTAACATTCCCTTGAACTTCCTATGACGACGATCCAACCGTCTGATCCTTTGAGCTTGTTTTTCTGTTAACGGCTTTAGATCGGCTGCTGCTTTTCTTGATTTCTCAATTTCAGAGATCAAGGAGTCCACTTTGGCTTGTAACTCACTTACCTCCTTCTTCTTCTCTTTATTCTTCTTCGTTACTTCATCACCTTTATTAACCAGACTGAGCACTGTGTCTTGGAAAGTAACAAAGGCCGGATCAGCAGTCGCAAGAGTCAATGAACTACCCGCCTGAGTAGAAGCAGCTGGTGGTGATGTGACTTGTTGAGTTGATTGAGTAGGTGGCACAGAAGGAGCCTGATCTTGTTGAGTAGGTGGCACCTCAGCTCTTTGAGTTACAGTTTGGGTAGCTGAAGCACCTCCCGAAGGATCAACAACTCATCTCATATGACCTCTCTTTCTTTTCGGCCTTCTCAACGGTTCATACTCTAGAATCTCCTTTCTCTTTAAGGACATCAATAACTCACCACCTTCCGTCACCTCATCCTCTAAACTGAAATTCTCTAAGTCATCGACAGTTCGACCAGAATGAGAACCAACTTCCACAACCTCCTCTTCATCATCCGTCTCAGTAAGATCATGAACAATGTCTTCTTTTTCAGAATCACTATCCTCATTCCTCCACATCCTAGGGTTCCTTGCCACATAGTCAACCTTTTTCAAGTGACCAAATAATGGACGATTTGGTGGAGCCTTTTTACCCTTGCAATAAATCATATGCCTCACCGATTCATTTGTCATTACATTCAGCTTAATAAGGTCCTTATCCTCCTTGACAAGCTCTGTATGTTGAGAATTGATAAAGAGCTGGAGAAATTGTAGATAAAGCATATAAGGATCAGACTTGAACTTGCTGTTCTCGATCATGTAATCAAATATAACCCCAGAGAAGTTAAATGGAAGGTTCAGAATCCAAGCCACCATCATAGATTGCATCACGAAATTCAATTCATCATGACCCTCTCTCCTTGAGCTCAAACAATGAACAAGAACATGAGCCAAGTATTTAAAAGTATGACAAAAACCTGACTTCAGCACCTTTAACTTTGTCAAATCCCAAGAGTACTTGCATCTCTGGAAACAGCCTTTGACTAGTCCCAAATTCAATCTATTTTTCATATCCGCTGCATCACAGAAGCTCAATAGCCTCCTGATATTCCCTTCAGTAACAACAATTGGCTTACCCTGAACAACACTGTTTAGAACATCAACCCGTCGTTCACAATCCATCGTCTTAGATAATGTAGCCTTCTTCCAAAACTCAAGCTGATGAGAAACATAGGCTGGCACATCAATAGAGATAGCCGTGTAGGTGTGAGATCGCTCAAGAAACTCCATAATCCCATGATAGTCAGCTAAATAATCAATCTTGTTCAAGTTAGCAAGCATGTTGTTATTGGGTCCCACCTGTAATTCATTATTATGCTCAGCAGTCTTCTTAGATCGAGACTTAGTAACCCTTCGAGGTTTGGACCTCTTCTCAGCACGTGGCTGTCCGGAACCAGAACCGGTAGCCTTAGCAGTAGGAACATTCGAAACAGGAGTCCCACACATATCTAGATCTGAAATAAATAAGCACAATATCACAAACACAAAAATTATTAGCCAAAAATCAAAATTAGGGTTTCTGATGTGTACCCGTACGGTTGCAAGGAGGTTAAACCTGGTTGCAAGTGTAACCATACAGGTGCAGGCCTATTACACACGGATGCACCATTGCAGGTTTAGATTTTGAATCTGCTGTGCAATCGTGCGGTTGCACTAAACTGTACCCGGTTGTGCACACAACCGTGCAGTTGCAATTTGCAACCGTCTGGTTGCATTCATCCGGAGTGTTAGGGTTTTCAAAACCCATATCTAACAAAACTGGTATTGATCATCAAATAAAACATTATAATAGCACCTAAAACCTCCGATTAGCAAGTTCTAATCAACAATTTCAGTAAAAACACATCAATAATCCATGTATTAATCTAAAGTTTATAAAAACTAAAAACTAATCAAAACTAGAGATTTAATGGAAGAATAGATACATGTTATAGATGAAATGATCAGTAACACGAGTAGAATATGAAAAACGAGATCAAAAACTCCCCTTAGCAATTTGTGAATTTTGAAAATTTAGACTTAGACAATTTGTGAGCACAAAACAACCCACGGTTCTGAGTTTGGGTATTTATACCCTTCCTGCAATCGTGCGGTTGCAGGGTTGTATTCGGCCAAAAGATATGCAATCGCGCGGGTGCATGGTGTACTGATGTGTGCAGAGGTGTATACGAAATAGTTATATTTTGTTGCGAAATATTATTAAATACGATACAATTTTACCCAAGTTATTTATTAATTTATAGAGTGGATATACCTAAACCTTGCTACAACACTTATAGGCAGTGTACCTAATCGTACAGTAGTGTAGTTTTTAGTAAGTTCGGTTAATTCCACAGGGAGCTAGCCAAGTTTAACGCTATATTTTTAAAACTATATTTGTATATAAATATATAAGTAGTATTATTATTATAAAAGGGGATTTTTTGTCACGACCCGGAAAATTTCGACTAATTTTAAACCAAACTCTCGATACGATGTAATATTCTTGACACGATAAGAGAAATCTGTTAGGCTGAGTCTCAAAAATTTTGAACTGTTTCATTTCATTCATTTAACCTTGGCCGGTTTTGACGATTCACGAACAAATAATTGTAATTAAATATGTTTAATCTAAAAGTTTGGGATTTTTAGGAACACTTTTTCACGACAACTGTTTAGCAATGGACACGATATAATATCTGAATTGAACTGATGGTATTGTGGAAACAAAATAAGTTCACAAGAAGTGTTATATTACTAATTGGCTACTGTGCATGATTGATATATTAACTGTGTTAGATTGATTGTATTAATATTATACCTATTAATCTATTATTATTATTATTTACCCCGTGAATTAAAAGTGGATATTATTTTGCGTTTTGTTATCTATCAATCTCACCTTCTGTTTCTTTTCTTGTTCTTTTCCATAATCTCAATTTATATATACATACATATACATTTGAGATATATTTAAAACAACCAACTCAACCTCCATTCTTTCTTCTTTCTTGTCCTGTGAACTAACCTTTCTCTGAATCTTCTAACATCTCCACTCTAGACAACTGCCATCACCACTCTATAACCATTACCTACACCGATGATAGTTTTGATGCTACTAAACCACAATCATCACCTTCCCCCTTACTGGCTCGTTACCACTTTCTGTGTACTACTACTGCTTGTTTCTAATTTGGTTCAAATACACCTATCTATTCTATGTTATATATATATGTATATTCAGTTAATACATAAGAAGATTAAAACACACTACCACCTTTGCACCTTTATCTATCAACAACCACCATGGGTTCTTGTTATCATGAATCGATTAACGCCATTATTGGTTATCACACCAATTAGATCACCACCATCACAAACCACCCTCACCATCGACACTCTCTCTCTGTCTCTTCACTGTTTCTATTATTTTTAACCGTCCCAAAAGCTCCACTGCCACTTTAACCACCCATCTATAAACGACTGCTACTGCAACCATTCTAACACCACACAAACCATCACCCTTTCATTATTAAATAAACTGCTACATATATTCATGATCGTAAACTGCCATTCGTGAAAAGAAAACAAAATCCACTTCCTTCTCATTAACCCATCGTTATACCACAAACTTCCCTCTCCATCCTAATTCTCATCCAGGCTATTATGCTGCTATAAACCTTCCTGTTTAGGGTTCGATCACCTAAACAACTCAAAACCATGAACAACTTTCACCTAAATCACCACCACTTGCTATCGTTATTCCAGCTACATATTCTGGTTCAAAAATCAACTCAAACGCCACCATTGTTTGGCTGCCATAGTTATATGAATGTCTCATTTATTAAACTAAATCAACCCACTTGCTAATAAACTAATAAATAATATGGGTGCGTGATTTTTTTTTATTTCGGTTTCTCTTTTCCTTGGTGGCCGACAGGCATAAATCAATTAACCTCAATTGTTGTTTTGTGATTTAATTCTAAAAAGAAGAGTGGAGCTAGCATAAGGCTGCTACGGTTACCTCTTCCTGTTACAGTTATTTTTCTTCAAATTAACCGAACACCTTTTGAGTTATATTACGAAACAAGTTAGTGGATTCATGAAATTAATCATATGGACTTTATATCATGGACTATTGTTTGGGCTTATTGGGCCGAGATAAACATGATTTGGGGACTGTTAATGGTAACGAGTAGGAGTTTTGAGGTTAGCCTGTTAACCGTGACCCAAATCGAGATGCAGATAGATGGTTGTGAAGGATAAACGTTAAAGGATGAGTAAGACGAGGTGATAAATTGATTATGATAAGGATTCAGGGTAGTATTAACCAATTATGAAGATGATGGTATTTATGATAGATGGTGAATGATACGGAGGTTAAGATAATAATCGAGAAGATGATTAGGCTATGAAGTTATGTATGGTGTTGGTGATTTGGGTTTTAAGTGTTAAGAAGAAAAACAATCAGTTTTATATATATTATAGATATAAGCGAGCGAATTAAAACAGAAATCTATGAATGGTCCATTGGTTGGGTGTGTTGTCTGTTAAACAAGGGGTCTTGTGTTCGAATCTAGGCTGCTGCAACTTATATATATATTTTTTTTACAAGTAGCTGACAAGTTGAGTCAAGAGTCATTGGGCCGAAATAATCTTGGATCTGTTGGGCCATGGACTTGTAAGTTCGGGTTAAAGGGTTTAAGGTATCAAATTAATTAGAAGGAAAAAAAAACATAGAGCGTTGGTTAATGGAGTAAGGGTATAAACGAGAGGACACGGGTTCGAGCCGGCTTTGGACAATTCTTTTTAGGAAGCTTCTTAAAGGGTATATACATTTTTTTTATACATTTATTATTATTATTATTATTATTATTATTATTATTATTATTATTATTATTATTATTATTATTATTATTATTATTATTATTATTATTATTAGTATTAAGAGTTATTATCCAAAATTATAATTTTTACGGTAAAATGATACAACTTTCTATTCTATTATCTTTATTGTTAAAATTACCATTTTTTTACTAAAACTATATTTTTATTAAAAATAACATTATTTATAAAATTATCATTTAATTATTGTTTGAATTAACATTATTGTTAACATTATTATTATTAATATTAGCTATATAAAACTATAATTACTACATCTAACATAACTATAGTAATATTTTATATTAATTAGGTTATTAATGAAACACATAATTAAAATAACAATTAGATCACAAACAATATATAAATTTATTCGATTGCAAGTATATGTGTTAATGTATATATACATGATATATGTTCGTGAATCCAAGGCCAACCCTATACTTGTTCAATGATGTTATATGTATTTTTACTACAAAATACAGTATGGTGAGTTTTCATAGCTCCCTTTTTAAATGCTTTTGCATTATATATTTTTGGGCTGAGAATACATGCATATTTTATAACTGTTTTACGAAATAGGCACAAGTACTAAAACTAATTCTACATGGGTTTAAACCAGAAATATCCCCTTAGCTTGGTAACTATAATTACTGGTGTATGACTGGTAGGCGCGAATGCTAAAGATAGATCTATTGGGCCTGACAAACCCCATCCTGACTATGGGATGCTTTAGTACTTCGAGGTTATTTTAAACACACCTGATCTGGTGTACTTCAGAGGGTAAAACATGAATGTTAAGGCTTGTTACCGGGTGCCTACAAATTATAGAATACTTTTATACACTTGCGAGTGTACGTATATTTATAAACGGAAATCTTGTGGTCTATTAATATATTGAAATGATTGTTGTGATAAACCTATGAACTCACCAACCTTTTGGTTGACACTTTAAAGCATGTTTATTCTCAGGTACGAATTAAGTCTTCCGCTATGCATTTGCTCATTTTAAGGACATTACTTGGAGTCGATCATCGCAATGGGTCCAAATGTTGATGACTACGTCCAGGTGGATAAGGACGGGTTGTCACATTTTTACCGTTTAATGACCGGTTTGTCGATTTTAAAACTTTAGTCGCAGTTAAAACCTAATGTAAAAATATTAAATATAAATACAACTTAATTTAAAGCATAAAGTAAATGACAATAATTTAAGTGCGATAAATTAAAGTGCAATAAATAAAATGACGATAAATGAAATTGCGATAATTAAAAAGTACGATAATTAAAAGTGCGATAAATAAAATGACAATAAATAAAAGTGCGATAATTAAAAAGTACGATAATTAAAAGTGCGATAAATAAAATAAAGGAATTATACTTATTTAAACTTCCGTAATCATGATGTTCGACGTGTTGATTTTAGTTTATTACCATGGGTTAATTGTCCTTTGTCCTGGATTATTCGATATGTCCATACGGTTTTGTCCATAATAGTCCATCAGTCATAAATATAAAGTGCGAGAGTCTTCGTCAAATTATCCTTATACCCGAAGTCAAATATTCCAACTAATTGGGGATTTGAACTGTAACAAGGTCTTAATACTTTGTTTAATGAATACACCAGGTTATCGACTGTGTGTAATCCAAGGTTTTATTACTTTGTTAACAATTACACCAATTACCTTTGTATGTAATCCACCCCTGTTTCAACAAGTCTATTGATTATTAATCCATCCCCGTGTCCGGTCAAATGAATAATTATTGGTATTTATAGATATCCCGCCCACCGTACCCAGTCAAGCGTATGTGGTTATATATAAATACGTCAAATTATAAGTCTATATATTAAATTAACGAGGTATCGTTTAGTTAATATAAAGCCCATTAATAGCCCATAGTCTAATTTCCACAAGTGTCGTTCTTTTATCCAAACCCCAATTATGGTCCAAAGCCCAATTACCCCGTCTTTAATATTTAGCCCAACATCACGATTACTTCGATTTAAATAAGCATAATAATAACTTAGCTACGAGACATAAATTTAAAAAGGTTGAACATAACTTACAATGATTAATAATAGCGTAGCGTTACACGGATAGAATTTCAACTTACACATTTACAACATTCGCTAACATAACCTTATTATTATTAATCTTAAATTAAAATTAAAATTATAAATTATATATATATATATATATATATATATATATATATATATATATATATATATATATATATATATATATATATATATATATATATATCGTAGAGAGTGAGAGATTGAATTATGTGTAAAATTTTTGGCCAAAAAACGCGAAATTTATAGGATGTCAGCTGCTACAGGAGCTCATGCGATCGCATGAGTTTTCTTCATGCTGGCCATGCGATCGTATGGCAGCCAAAAACTGTTCCAAGTCGTTCCAAAACGTGGGCTGCTGAATTAATTAATATATATAATATAATATATATAAATTAATATAATTAATTATATATTATATTATATTCTTGTACTCCATTGACTTGTAATTTTAGCTCCGTTGTGTCGTGTGTTGAGAGTTAACTTTGGTCCCGGTTCCAAATTTTCGAACGTCCTTTCGTACTATTTAATATCTTGTACTTTGCATTTTGCGGCTCATACTCTTGTAATTTCTAGACGTTTCTCATCAATAATTTGAACCACTTTGATTGTACTTTGTACTTTTTAGCTTTTTGGTCATTTGCGTCTTCAAATCATCGAATCTGTCTTTTGTCTTCACCTTTTATTATTTAAACGAATATCACTTGTAAATAGAACAATTGCAACCAAAAGCTTGTCTTTCTTGAAGGATAATGCTATGAAATATATGTTCGTTTTTAGCATTATCATGTACCCGTACGGTTGTACATTAAGTCCAAAAACCCTTTAATTTTACGTATCCGGGCGGTTACATGGTGTAACCGTGCGGTTGCATTGTGTAACCTTCCGGGTGCAAATTCACAACTTTAAAATGTAACTTTTCATTCTCGTCTTTTCTAACTTTCTGTTCTAGACAAACTCATCTCATCCAAACAAACACATTATCATCAAAATATCAGTTTACTCAATCTAATCCACAAAATCTCAATTTTATTAACTTTCACCAGATCCCATTGTATTTCAACTTAAGTCAGATAATCTAATACCCGACTTATTGAACTTTACGTTTTTCGGATCTCTTTCACATTGCTTACTCCCTCTGGTCCACACATACGGAGTTTATGAAGTAATCACCAAATGATATGCAATAATATACAGTATGAAACATGCAACAATGCTAAAAACGTACTAAATCTTTTTGTCTTTTTCATTTTATAATGCAAACTATGAAAAATAAATGCATGCATATACATTATGATGAATTAAATGTAACACCCCGTTTTTCTAAACATGGCGCTTGTGGCTTCATACGGAGTCTAAGAATGAGTATTTGATAGTTTGGATGTAATGAATTGACCACGTTTGACTCTGGGATGTTTTAAAAGTGAAATTGGAGTACATCAGATAAACTGTCGAGTTTGAAGGGGGTTTGTCGCGTCCTGGTGTGTCGCGATCCGTGACAGACAGGGCCAAAACGCGACAACTTCTAATGCATGACTTCTGTCTTTTTGTCGCGTTTGAATGATGTATATCGCATCCTGGTGTCGCGAAACGCGACGTATTGTCGCTGTAATGTCATTTTTAACCCATTTTAATGGAATCTTTTGAGGGTGTTTTGGTAATTTCACTTATGGATGGGTTTTATACCCCAAATCAGTTTCAAGGCTTATCTTATCTACATTTTAACACACCAACCCTCTCATCTTCAAACACTAGAGAGAGAGGAGAGAGTTTAGAGAGAGAGAGAGAGAGCTCCATTTGGAGAAAAAGAAGGGTGTTTCGGGTCAAACCTCAAGTGTTAAAGTTGTTCTACTCGTCAACGGCATCATTTTGGCGGTATTGGTAAGTTCTAACTCCGAGTTTCATTGTTTGATTTGAGATTCAATGTTAGGGTTTTGAGATTGTTAGTTGTAAAACCCATTTAGATGATGAAGAGGGTTTATGGAAACTTGTTATTTTTGATACTTGGCGGGTTTTGGGTTGGCTAATGATTTAACCATGTTTAAGGCTTGTAAATGGTGTATAATCACTAGTGTTAGTGATTATGAAAGTGTTGGAACCACTTTGGGTGTATTTGGGTTGACTAATTTTGAAATGGGTCAAAATTAGGGTTTAGGTGTCAAATTGGACAATATTGTGTTTAAAACTTATGATTGGGTTTAATTGGCGTATTAGGACCATTCTCACTTGTGTTAGTGATTATTGGTTAGTTTGGGCGCGGTTTGAGCTTGGAAGTGCAATTGGGTCGAATTTGCACTAGTTGTCAATATGGGTTGATTTGTAATCCACCCTAATTGTGTTGTTTATTATGTGATTAATGGAATAGGTACTTTCCATTGACATGTTGCGGATTTTGGTTTGGCATCTATCAAGACTTCAAGGTGAGTGTTAATATACTATGTGCATATGTATGTATAGGATGGGTGCGGGTCGAGTGAAGTGATTCTCTGCTATAGAGCTCACTTCACATATAGGTGGATTTAATGGACTTGTGTATAGGTCCAATGGGCACGGTTGTGCGTCTTGGTTGACCACCTTTGGCGATGTGCACACTTTGTGTGTATGGTATCACATGGACTTGTGATGTGGAGTTATATAATCCTGATGTAGTGAGATTGGTATTGAGTTGCGGTTGAGTAACCCCGATGATGTGGGTTTTGATTTGGGAAGTGAATCACGTGTGGATGAGGATTCACGATGACGCGTGTAGTTCGGTCATCTTATTGAGGTAGTGATCTCGTGTGGATGCGGATTCACTAAGGCTCGTGTAGTTCGGCCAACCTCGATGTTTTTGTGGTATTGAAGATAGTAATCTCGTGTGGATGTGGATTTACTAAGGCTCGTGTAGTTCGGCCAATCTTCATTTTGGTAATTGACTTTCAGTATTGGGTTAAGGGGTTCACCTTAGGCGGTTTACGCTTTGTTATATGTATATTGTTGTATTGTTGTGATGTAGCTAACCCTCCGGGTGTAGCTTATTGGCGTTGTACACATCGTCGTTGGTGTACTTATATTGTTGATGTTATTAGCTTGTTGTATAGCGTTCGTACGGTATGCTTAGATTAGCTTGCCTTTATGCTTGGATGCTCCGGTATGTGCTAATTGTTTATTATCGTGTGGCGTGTCCATTTTATGCATATATATGTAGGTAGTATACTTTCACTCACTAAGTGTTAGCTTACCCTCTCGTTGTTTACATTTTTATAGATTTGCATGGAGGCGGTGGCTCGGGTAAGCATGGGGACTAGTGGACTCGCGTAGTTTGCTTTAGAAGATGTGCTTTTAGATTTATTAGGATTGGGTAGCGTATCCCCAATCATCATGCTCGGTTTTGTTGGAAATTAAATTAGTTGGGTCGTGTATGCCCGTTTGGATATTTAACTCATGTATTAAATGTTTTAAAGTTTATTAAACTTACCATTGTATTAAAAATGTTTTTGGAAACATAATTGGGATCAAAATGTTAACGATATTAACGTATTATAAAGAAAAATTGTTATGGGCCGGTTTAAATACGGGTTGGGTTGTTTCAAGTGGTATCAGAGCATGGTCTAAGGGATTTAGGCGACTTGAGATAGGTGCCTAGACTTAGACTTTTGTGTGTGCTTATTTGTTGCGGGACTTGTAGGTGAACGGGTCGAACGGGGACTTGGTTAGTGCCTTAGCGTGTAAGTGAACTAACTAGGATTGCGACTCGTGTTATGATATTACTTCATGCGTGTGTTTTTATCATGTAGAATTGTTGTTTGTGTTGGTTATATCATCGAGCAAGGAGGTCATTGTACTAATAAGTTGATACGGCGTGTGTGCGTAATAAGGACTTGCAAACCTTATTACAGGTGCAAATCGTGTCTAACAAGTGATGTACGACGAGTGTTTAGCAAGATAGGGCGGTGTTGTGCGTGTGGTTTTATACGTTCGTGGACTAATCGTTTTGCATTCCTTAGAATGGCGATGGGAAATGGAATCGAGACGAACGACGTTGAGTTTAACGCTAGAGTTGCGGCCGCCGTTGCGGCCACCGTTGCGGAGCAAATGGGTGCGTTTCGAGAAAAAATGGATAGGAAGTATTCCGAATTTTAAAGTAGTGGTGAAATGGAGCATTGTCATAAGAGCTTCATGAGGACTAAACCTCCGATGTATGACGGGAAACCAGATCCTTTGATAAGTACAACATGGATCTCGGATGTCGAAGGGTGTTTTCGCACTATTGAATACCCTCCTGAGAAGAGGACAAGACTCGCTACTACTTTGTTGCGGGGTAGGGCGAAGGATTGGTTGGATGGTAAAATTGATATTGTTGGTGGTGAAGCGTTTATGGGGTTATCGTGGGACGATTTTAAGAAGGAATTCTTCGAGGAGTTCTGGACTCAAGCCGATTTGTCAGACTTGCGTGATGAGTTGCGAAATTTGCAACAAGGATCTATGGATTTTTGAATACTCTCAAGTCGACCTTTATGGCGAAGGCTCGTTTTTGCCTAGAGTATAAAGGATGAGATAGTTTGTTGATGGGGGATTTCTATCGAACTTTGAATGATGATTTGTGGAGCAAGATTAGCCTTGGTCAAGTGAAATCGTTTGCGGAGTTATTCGCTATGGCTAGGGGTTTCGAATCGTAATCGCAATCGAAAGTTAGTGGACCTTCAAGTAAGAATAGAGTTGTTTCGTATGGTGCTCCAAGTAAGAGGGCTAAGGGTGCAAGTGTGAGCACGGGTGGTATACGGATGAGTATATCGGATTCTAGTACGTCTAGGTGTTACAATTGTGGCGTGAGGGGTCACAAGTCTCGGGAATGTTCGGTGCCAAAGGGTGATGGCACGGTGTGTTTCAATTGCCAAGAAGAAGGATATCGTAAGTCGAAGTGTCCCGAGTTAGCGGGGACGGGCGTGGCGAGAAGATGTTAAGGTACTTTTTGTTTTAATAAATATGTCCTTTGATTATTTATTTATGTGCCGATTGAGTTCGGGTTTGTTAATTGCATCGTGTTGTGCATAGTAATGTTATGGGTGACATTCCTAATAGAATTACCCTATGGTGGTGTATGGATCAACGGTTGAAGGGCGTAAGACTTGGTGCAACCAAGCATTCCTTAGTGTTTGGGAAATGTTTCTACCAAGCCATGAAAATGGGCTTTGGTGTTCAGTTGTTAAGCGCATGTACGCTTTCGTGATTGAGAGTGGTGGAACCACGAGGTTCATCGGGTGGATGGAACCCGAGAGATTGATTGTTTGATCTCGACGTATGTTGGTAATGGAGTCTCTGTGACGCAATGTTAGGTGCCTCTTTCATACCTACTAGCGTGGTATTCGACTCCGATGGTATTGTGGTTACATTGAACTTAGGGTACCGGTAAGAAACCCTTAGGTGCTTGAGTGGATAGTGGTTTCGTGAGATACTTTTATCTCGATGATGTGGTTATGGAACGAAGTCTAAGAGGAGGAGTTTGAACTCTCGCACGAAGATGTTCTAGTGTGTTGATTTTGGATGAAGCTCGTATAGATTCGGAGCTAGCATTGAGACCTACGTTGGTCGATTGTGGTAAAAGTACGGTTTGGAATAAATTTTACTTATGATTTTGGATTTAAATTATCACCAAGGTGGTAATGTGGTGAATCTCTTTGGGAGAAAAATGGACGTGTTTGACAAGCAAGGTGAGATCCCTCGTTAAGGGATGTGCGTGTCGGATTCTCTTCTAGAGAATTATTGTTTTGTGCCTATTTGTGATATAGGTGGTTCTTGCTCGATTGTGATGGCGTTGTGTACACGTACGTATGATGCGTGTGCAAAGATTCCAAGTGAGTGGAATAAGTATACGTGTATGTATATAATGTATTTATTTGTCTAGGATGGATATGTGTTGTCCTTACTACCCACGAGTTAGTGATATATGTCGTTGTACACTAACGGGTTTTTATGAATGGATATGTGTTGTCCTTACCACCCACGAGTTAGTGATATATGTCGTTGTACACTAACGGTGGTTATGAACGGATATGCGTTATCGTTTCGCCCAAGGGTTAGTGATATATGTTGTTGTACACTAATGGTTGTTATGAACACCGATGGGAAATTCGAGTACCATTCCTTGCATTGTGATTTGGGACGTGAATATCGGGTTGTTCGTATTCACAATATTTCGGGTAGTACGATTGTCCCTGTTGGTTGGACTCATAGTTTGAGGTAGTGAATGTCGGGTAGTTCGGATTCACTAAGGCTCGGGTTGTACGGCCATCCTCGGTTATACTATGTGGTGGAGGTAGTGAATATCTGTTTGCGTGTATTCACAATGACTCGGGTTGTGCGGTCATTTCGTTGTGGGAAATATGGATTGGGTTGGTGGATTTCGGGTTGTTACGAATTCACTAGGGTTTGGGTTGTTTCGATCATCCTCCATATGTGTTTAGGCTCGAGTTGTTTCGGCCATTTTGGTGTGAAATGTGATGCAATAGTCGTATTTTGCTCACGAGTTGCGGTAGTTACGTATTAGCCGTGTTCGCGCACTACAAGATTTGTTGAATGGTAAGCATTATCCGTTAAGATTCGCTTCGATTCGGTCTTCATCGGCTAGATGGTTGACTTTATTTTGGTATGTGGTTGTTACTAGCGATGTACTTGGTATGGGTACGCTAGGAGTTGATATCTCGGTTCGAGATTGGTTAAATTTTCCGATATGTGGAATTGAGCAAGTATTAGTGCTCGGATTGTGGAATTGTTAAACTGCGGGTGACGATTTAGTTGTTGAAGGTAACTCTTTGAGAAGAATTGCCTGGAGGAGTTGGAAGAATACAAGGTGATTCTGTGTATTCTAGGTGACCGTTATAGACTTCGGATGTTGTGTGTGTTGTACGTCTCGGAATGCATGCAAGTGTGTATTTAGTTAATGGATTAATCTTCGGGTTAATGAGAAATATGGTGGAAGTCGGATTGAAACGTTTGATTGAGAACCATAGCGTGTAGGTTCGGATTGGCTAAGTGATTAGGATCACGAGGACGTGATCGAATTTAAGTGGGGGAGAGTTGTAACACCCCGTTTTTCTAAACATGGCGCTTGTGGCGTCATACGGAGTCTAAGAATGAGTATTTGATAGTTTGGATGTAATGAATTGACCACGTTTGACTTTGGGATGTTTTAAAAGTGAAATTAGAGTACATCAGGTAAACTGTCGAGTTTGAAGGGGGTTTGTCGTGTCCTGGTGTGTCGCGATTCGTGACAGACTGGGCCAAAATGCGACAACTTCTGATGCATGACTTATGTCCTTTTGTCGCGTTTGAATGATGTGTATCGCATCCTGGTGTCGCGAAATGTGACGTAGTATCGCGAAACGCGACAATTGTCGCTGCAATGTCATTTTTAACCCATTTTAATGGAATCATTTGAGGGTGTTTTGGTAATTTCACTTATGGACGGGTTTTATACTCCAAATCAGTTTCAAGGCTTATCTTATCTTCATTTTCACACACCAACACTCTCATCTTCAAACCCTAAAGAGAGAGGAGAGAGTTTAGAGAGAGAGCTCCATTTGGAAAAGAAGAAGGGTGTTTCGGGTCAAACCTCAAGTGTTAAAGTTGTTCTACTCGTCAACGACATCATTTTGGCGGTATTTGTAAGTTCTAACTCCGAGTTTCATTATTTGATTTGAGATTCAATGTTAGGGTTTTGAGATTGTTAGTTGTAAAACCCATTTAGATGATGAAGAGGGTTTACGGAAACTTGTTATTTTTGATACTTGGCGGGTTTTGGGTTGGTTAATAATTTAACCATGTTTAAGGCTTGTAAAAGGTGTATAATCACTAGTGTTAGTGATTATGGAAGTATTGGAACCACTTCGGGTGTATTTGGGTTGACTAATTTCGAAATGGGTCAAAATTAGGGTTTAGGTGTCAAATTGAACAAGATTGGTGTTTAACACTTATGATTGGGTTTAATTGGCATATTAGGACCATTATCACTTGTGTTAGTGATTATTGGTTAGTTTGGGCGCGGTTTGAGCTTGGAAGTGCAAATGGGTCGAATTTGCACTAGTTGTCAATATGGGTTGATTTGCAATCCACCCTAATTGTGTTGTTTGTTATGTGATTAATGGAATAAGTACTTTCCATTAACGTGTTGCGGATTTTGCTTTGGCATCTATCAAGACTTTAAGGTGAGTGTTAATATACTATGTACATATGTATGTATAGGATAGGTGCGGGTCGAGTGAAGTGATTCTCGGCTATAGAGCTCACTTCACATATAGGTGGATTTGATGGACTTGTGTATAGGTCCAATGGGCACGGTTGTGCGTCTTGGTTGACCACCTTTGGGGAGGTGCACACTTTTTGTGTACGTTATCACATGGACTTGTGATGTGGAGTTATATAATCCCGATGTAGTGGGATTGGTATTAAGTTGCGGTTGAGTAACCCCGATGATGTGGGTTTTGATTTGGGAAGTGAATCACGTGTGGATGCGGATTCACAATGACGCCTGTAGTTCGGTCATCTTATTGAGGTAGTGATCTCGTGTGGATGCGGATTCACTAAGGCTCGTGTAGTTCGGCCAACCTCAATGTTGTTGTGGTATTGAAGATAGTAATCTCGTGTGGATGCGGATTTACTAAGGCTCGTGTAGTTAGGCCAATCTTAATTTTGGTAATTGACTTTCGGTATTGGGTTAAGGAGTTAACCTTGGGCGGTTTATGCTTTGTTATATGTATATTGTTGTGATGTAGCTAACCCTCCGGGTGTAGCTTATTGGCGTTGTACACATCGTCGTTGGTGTACTTATATTGCTGATGTTATTAGCTTGTTGTATAGCGTTCGTACGGTATGCTTAGATTAGCTTGCCTTTATGCTTGGATGCTCCGGTATGTGCTATTTGTTTATTATCGTGTGGCGTGTCCATTTTATGCATATATATGTAGGTAGTATACTTTCACTCACTAAGTGTTAGCTTACCCTCTCGTTGTTTACATTTTTATAGATTTGCATGGAGGCGGTGGCTCGGGTAAGCGTGGGGACTAGTGGACTCGCGTAGTTTGCTTTAGAAGATGTGCTTTTGGATTTATTAGGATTGGGTAGCATATCCCCAATCACCATGCTCGGTTTTGTTGGAAATTAAATTATTCGGGTCGTGTATGCCCGTTTGGACATTTAACTCATGTATTAAATGTTTTAAAGTTTATTAAACTTACCATTGTATTAAAGATGTTTTTGGAAACATAATTGGGACCAAAATGTTAACGATATTAATGTATTATAAAGGAAAAATTTTATGGGCCGGTTTAAATATGGGTTGGGTTGTTCATTAAATCAATAAACTAACCGCATAGTGAATAGCACAAGCATGAGATAGAAAACTACTAAACTTGCTATTCAACTTACACAAACTAAATCAAGAAATCATATTAAATTATCATGAACAAATGATACAGCTGTCATAACATAATCACATATTTTTGTGAGAAGATGAATTAATCAACATTTTTCTTGGGATAGAATGGTGTATCCTATCGTATACACGCATAAAAGGCGTAATGGTTGCATAAAAATAGCATCAGGAAGGCTGAAAACAACAGTTTTGTGGACTTGTCCGTCCAGCGTTCTTCGATATACAGGCTGCTCCGTCGTGCGTAAGCCCTGAAGGTCGCCTAGCGTGTAAGCCCTGGCTGGAGAACGCCACCTTCAGCATAAATTTCGAATCACGAATAACAGAACGTATCATCATCTGACACGTGTCCCCGAGCAATCTGGTGGATCTGACACTATAAATAGACCCCTTGGGTCGTCATTTTACACAGTTGAGATATTCTAACAACTTTGAGAGCTGAGACTTCACTTCTCTCTCTCTCTCTCTCTCTCTCTCTACTTTCTCTCACTAGAAGTCATCCGGCTAGCACTTTTACGCTCTACGGACGACAGATTGATTAAGCCACCCCACAAGTTTCTACACTTGTGAACCGGCTCTGCAGGGATTATTTCCCAAGGGTAAACATCAATCGGCAACACTCCGCCCTCCTAAAGCCAGACTACATCTAGTATTGAGTTGACACACTAAGCCTTACCTCATAAGGAAATAGGTGTTAACAATGGCGCGATCCATTATTAAGATGAATCATCTCACCAACACTGATAAAGACAGCGAGGATAACGAATTCATACCCATAGAGGTGGGCATGATACATCCATGGAAAGCTGGACAACGGAGGAAGGCAGAAGTGTTAGAAGATTGGGAAGAGCAATTAATATCATTTCCTTCTATGTGCAACACAAATCCATCCGATGGTCCAGTGGTTATAGAAGCGCGAGTTGCTAATTGCTTAATACGCAATATTTACACTGACACAGGAGCTGGAGCAGACATTATGTATGAACATTGCTTCATACAGCTTCCCAAAGATGTACAAGAAAAAATGAAGGAAACATATGTGCCGTTAGCAAGTTTTACAAGTGAGCCGTCTGGTCTGAAGGAAGTATTCTGCTTGAAGTAACCTTGGGCGAGCCACCCCTAAGACGCACATCCAACATTGAGTTCTTGGTGGTTAAAGCAAATTCACAGTACAACATAATTTTGGGAAGAACTGCTTTAATGACGTTTGGAGCTGTAACATCAACTGTACATGGTATGATGAAGTTTCCAATGCCAGGCGGAGTAGCAACGTTATATGCAAAACGGCAGAAGTCAATTGAGTGTTCTCAAGTAACAAAGGCAAAAATTAAGCCAATCATACACGATGATGGGTCAATTTCACCGAATCTTAAATTTCCAGATCAGAAAATCATAATTGGGCACACGTTGTCCGCCGAATGTAAAGAAAAATTATACAACATTTTGATAACAAATTTAGACGTTTTTGCATGGCAACCGTCTGATATGACCGGTGTTCCAAGGGAAATTGTAGAGCATAGGCTAAATGTGAATCCCAACATACATCCTGTTTGTCAGAAAAAGCGTGGCATGGCGCCAGAAAGAAGCAAATTCCTCCGTGATGAGGTACGAAGTTTGGTGGATGCTGGGATCTTGTGAGAGGTCAAATATCAGACATGGGTAGCCAATCCAGTCATGGTTAGGAAG
This sequence comes from Rutidosis leptorrhynchoides, assembly GCF_046630445.1. Taxonomy (NCBI): domain Eukaryota; kingdom Viridiplantae; phylum Streptophyta; class Magnoliopsida; order Asterales; family Asteraceae; genus Rutidosis; species Rutidosis leptorrhynchoides. Next base: position 389,209,523 of record NC_092335.1, on the reverse strand, counting down.
CCGGACAACTCATGGCAGATGTGTGTGGATTTCACGGATATCAATAAAGCATGTCCAAAGGATAATTATCCTTTACCTGAAATTGATTGGAAGGTTGAATCATTGGCAGGATATCGATTCAAATGTTTCCTTGATGCAGCTAAGGGATATCACCAAATCCCAATGGCTTTAAAAGATGAAGACAAAACGGCTTTTCACACGACGGAAGGCATATTCTGTTACATGAAAATGCCTTTTGGTTTGAAGAATGCAGGAGCAACATATCAACGACTTATTGATATGGCGTTTAAGGATCAAATTGGGCGAAACTTAGAAGCTTATATTGATGACATTGTCATCAAAAGTCATACTGAAGAAAAGATGTTACGAGACATACAAGAGACTTTTGCATCTCTACGAAAAATCAATATGAAATTAAATCCCAAGAAGTGCACGTTTGGTGTGGAAGAGGGAAAATTCTTAGGTCATATTGTCATAGAACGTGGTATTAAAGCTAATCCTAAGAAAATTCAAGCAATTGAAGACATGAAGTCACCAACTAGCAAGAAAGATGTTCAACGGTTACATGGATGTCTAGCAGCATTAACAATATTCTTGTCCAGAGCAGGTGAAAAGTCGCTTCCATTCCTGAAGGTGTTAAAGGGCTGTTTAAATAAAAAAGATTTTGAATGGATGGGGGAAGACGAAAATGCATTCCAAGAGGTCAAGCAGTTGCTAAAAACATTACCTACATTAACAGCACCAAAAGAGGGGGAAACCCTAATTTTATACTTAGCTGTCTCAAAGGAAGCAATAACTTCTGTCCTAATCGCAGAACGGAACGGCGTGCAAATGCCTGTATATTTTGTTAGCAAAGTGTTGCAGCTTAGTGAAACAAATTATCCACCACTTCACTGCATGGTTTATGCCCTTGTGCATACTGCACGACGTTTACGAAGATATTTTCAAGGTCATCCCATTTTAGTGTTACAGATCAACCATTGAAGCAAATACTCCGGCGTCCAGAATCATCTGGCCGTTTAGCAAAATGGGCCATCCAGTTGGGGGAGTATGAAATCAATTTTGCTCCTCGGAATGCAGTTAAAGGACAAATTTTGGCAGATTTCCTCCTGGAGACAAATGAAAAAGTAGAGTATGACAACAAAATGGCACCATCACAGCATGAGTGGGAGTTACACACTAATGGAGCATCCAGTGAAGAGGAACAGGTGCAGGACTAGTTTTAACAAGTCCAGACGGTGAAGAGTATACTTATGCATTGAAAATTTGTTTTTATGCTTCAAACAATGAAGCAGAGTATGAGGCATTACTTTCCGGCCTCCGCATAGCGGTAGAAATGGGCATAACAAATTTACGAGCATATGTTGATACTCAAATTGTCGCCCAGCAGGTTAATGGAACGTTCAATGCAAGGGATACATCCATGAGGCAATATGTAAAGTTGGTGGAGTCAATTTCAAAGAAATTTGATAACCTTGAAGTCGTGCAAATTCCTCGAAATAAGAACAAAAAAGCTGACGTCTTGAGCAAGTTAGCTACTTTAACCTTTGATCATTTGCGCAAACGAGTGTTGGTTGAAGAGCTTAAGGAGAAATCAATACATGGAAAACCAATTATTGCAATAGTTGAAGGAGCTAAGGAAACTTGGATGACTCCATATTTGAGATATTTACATGACGGATGGTTACCTATTGATAAGGCGGAAGCAAGAAGAATAAAAGTGACCGCACCAATGTATAAAATTGTTAATGGTGTCCTTTATCGAAAATCATACAATGGTCCGTTGTTAAGGTGTTTAACCGATGATGAAGCATTAAAGGTGGTCAAAGAAATGCATGAAGGAGTTTGTTCTCAACACTCCGATTTCCATAATGTGGCATCACGGATCATGCGACAAGCGTATTTTTGGCCTTCCCTTTATCGATATGTCGCAAAAATCATAAAAACATGTGAGAATTGTCAGAGGCATGGTACAATTCAGCGTCTTCCAAAGTATGACTTGATACCGGTGTCATCCGCTTGGCCGTTTTGCAAGTGGGCTATTGATATTGTGGGGCCGTTCAATAGAAGCACTGGTAATGCTAAGTTCTTGGTGGTAGCAATCGATTTTTTCACGAAATGGGTTGAAGCAAAAGCTTTAGCAAAAATCACAGGAGAAAATGTCAAGAAGTTTGTCTGGCATGATATTGTATGCCGTTATGGGGTGCCAAATGAAATAGTCAGTGATAACGGCAAGCAATTTGCAGAAAATCCATTTCGGAGTTGGTGTGAAGAGCTGGGCATAAAGCAAAACTTTACATCTGTTGCACATCCTCAAGCGAACGGACAAGTAGAGGTTACCAACAGGGAAATCGTTGCTGGCATTAAGGCACGGTTTGGTCTGAGTCAAACTGGATGGCTGGATGAGCTGCCAAATGTGTTGTGGGCACACCAGACGACGCCAAAGCAGAGCACGGGGGAAACACCTTTCAGTCTAGTGTATGGAACAGAGGCAGTGATACCGGCTGAAATATGTGTGCCAACGCAACGCATTATGGCATTTGATGTTGAGGCTAATTCTGAGGCATTAAGGGAGAATCTCAACTTGTTGGAGGAAAGAAGGTTAATGGCCGCCATCCGGCAAGCAGATCACAAGCATAAAATAGCAAAATATTACAGCAAGAAAGTGCAGCATGTGCAGTTTGAAGTAGGTGATTTAGTACTACGTGATAATGAGGCAAGCAGGCAAATCAAATTTGGAAAGCTAGCCCCAAAATGGGAAGGACCTTATAAGGTCACAAAAGTAAATCAGAATGGATCATACATGCTTGCTGCGCCTTTCGGCGAGCAATATGAAAGAGCTTGGAATGCAATGAATTTAAAGAAATTTTATGCGTAGCACTATATCCATGGACAGCTTGATCAACTGTCAAATGCATAAGATATAGTCATAAATGTAAAAATTTCTTTAAGAATATGAATAATAGCAATTATTCTTATGGCAATATTTTTCATAAATTTTATCCGGCCAAGGATTTTTTAGCCCAGGTGTCACATAGCTGTGTGTCATCCCTACCCGCAGAAAGAAAGAAAGCCTTTCGGTGGTAGAAGTACAATCATACTCAAAATGGTTGTATCGATAGTGAGACATGTAGAACTCACTAAAGCATCGAAGCGATGAAACGAATCTACAAAAAATGTCATGACACAACTTAAATACACAAAATGCAGAGCAAAACGGAAAACGGACCATGGTGTCCAGCAAAATATTTAAAGGCGAAAATAATTCATAACTTTTCCTCATGAGTTTTATGACGGAAAGCGTATAACGGAGAATATGATTTCAATATTTACAAGCATAATGATAGCAAAGTACAATCTCAATATCTTGTGCATTGTTTACTACAACAATCTTACTAAGTTACATCATATTTCTAATATATACAACCAAGTACAATATTAAACATTTTGCAAAAGCAGATGTATAAAAACATAGTATTTCATTCATCCTGCGGAGTATAATTCAATACATCATCTATTGTTACATCCGGCCTTTTACAAAGATTTTCAAGATCATAAAACTTCATATTTTCTATTAGTGCACCAGTTGCATCAGCTTCTTTTATGGCGTTTTCATTAATATTCGATGTAATAACAACAGCCATTGGATTTGGCAATTCTGGCAGTTTTCTTTTCATAAAGTTGAAAAAATTTAGTCGTTCAGCAGACTTCGCAAGACGGACAAACTCACGTATCCTGTGAGACAGAGCTTGATAATTAAAGATACGCTCTACAAGCACAGGGATGCCAGCTATCATACGTCTTTCGTTCTCCTCTTTGGCTTTAAGCTGTTCTTTCAACATGTTATTCTGCTCAAGTATTTTTTTTTCATTCTCCTTTACTAGTTCATCAATTTTACTCAAGTGCCGCTTTTCTCTGAAGGATAGTTCTTTGACTTGTTCCTTATACTCCGCCCTCTGATTGTTGCTATTATCATAAAGCATCTTCATTGTCTCGTATTCCCTCTTTATCTCTGTAGCTATTTGTTCAGTCCTGGCTACTTTCTCCTTTTCAGCAGATAGTTCCTTATTTGTGGTGACTTCATTGTTTTGCAACTCAGATAGGCGTTGAAGGTCATTTAACCAAGAAGCAATGTTCAGAATGATACTTTGTGCCTTAACCTTCTTGGCATCTGCATCAGATAGGCTGCTAAAAAATTGGGCTAGTGAAGGACACACCATGGCATTCAAAAAAGTCATGAAATATTCGTAAGAGTGTGGTGGTCCTTTTAAAAGGGAGGAAAGCATATTTGTGTCAAGATTGGGAAGCATAATTTGTTGTTGAGAAGAACTAGGGCCAGCTCCTTGTTGAGCGGATGACGGAGGAATTTGACCAGTTCTTCTCCTCTTAGCGGAAGGCGGAAGAGTCACTAATGTAGTGTCTTGCTGTGATGCACTAGCTGTTGGAGATAAATGGAAATTGTTACTTATAAAAGAGTTCCAATATGCTTCACAACATTTCAAGGGTGGCATAAAATATAAGGAAGGGTTTGGATTATAAAATCCACCAGTACTGGGCATACAAGAAAACAAGTACAGGTTTTGGTATGGTATTTTACATAATTCAGTGTTATCATTTTCATTACCCAAGGCACAATGTTCTCTAGAGGCAACTCGATTCATACATATGTCTTCTTCTTCTTCTTCATCTTCCTCCTCCCTCACTTCATCTATTTTGGGGGTATCATCAATAATTTTCTGAGTAGTAAAAGTAAGCTGTGAATAAGACGATGACCACATGGCGGTAAGCGGAGTAATTTCTACAAAAGTTTAAAAGTCACAGTGTTTAATTGGATAGATAAATGAGAGCATCTTATTAAGCATGTGTAGCAAAAGTAAATGCTTACTCTTCCTCCCAGCAAGAACACAGGCATAACCTTGTGTGATATCCCAATCTTGGCTTACGGATGTCAGCGAAAGCATGTGTTCCCCATATTTAATGTCATTAATTTTTTCAGCTTTAATTTTCTTAAACAAAATGTTTTCCTTGGTAACGAGTTTTGGAAAGGTAACTGATACGGTATGCAAGTGTTTGCGCCACACTCGAGTAGCTGAGTATTGGTCATCAATTGCATCTTCGTTAATAAAGATAAATGAAGCATACCAGTTATCGTCGGGATGATCAAGTGCAGGTTTCAGAAATCCATGAACTTTATTGAATGTGAACCAACCTTTTTCAAGGCGTGCTATACGTACCAAATGGCAAAATATCCGAATCGATGGCTCTATATTCCTTGCGCGATAATACATTTCAAAAATCAGAATCTTTCGAATTGATGCTGGTTCAAATTGACCAACAGCAACACCATAAAACTTGCAAACTTCTAAGAAGAATGGTGTAAATGGCAGTCGCAAACAAAAATTGAAAATTGAATGGCCATAAATAGTAACCTTGCCAGGGGGCGGTGAGCAGGCTCTGGCATTGATTGCAAGAATCACTGGTTCAACACCAGCTAATCTAGGAAAATGTTGCAGTAGCTCGCCTAAATATTTCTCATTTACTCTGCTATGAATAGCTGAAACATCCATTATGGCTGCCATTAATGTTCTAATGAAACAGGAAGTAAAGAAGGTATTGATGGAAGAAGATGAATACTGTAGAAGGAAGTTGTAAAAGTAAATGATCGGTTAGGGTTTATGGTGCTTAAAAAGCAAAAAGATATAACAGCTGTAATCGATGGTGATTTTGGGGGTTTTGTTTTCAGCCACACACATGTAAGGACAAGATAAAAAGGCGAGTACATCGAAAAGCCTTTTTACAGCTAGAGGTGCGTGCGGTATTATAGCTGTGTAAAAAGCAATCATCATAATGTCAGTAAAATTCGCCTATCATTTAATGCCTGTGATGTGCTCCTTGATGCAAAAGGAAAACGTGAAGACTTGGTTGGCATGCGTTATTCCAAGTTTAACAACTTAATCAATTTTCAAATGCTTAAGTCATTAAAATGGGGGGACTTAATGGTGTATCCTATCGTATACACGCATAAAAGGCGTAATGGTTGCATAAAAATAGCATCAGGAAGGCTGAAAACAACAGTTTTGTGGAGTTGTCCGTCTAGCGTTCTCCGCTATACAGGCTGCTTCGTCGTGCGTAAGCCCTGAAGGCCGCCTAGCGCGTAAGCCCTGGCCGGAGAACGCTACCTTCAGCATAAATTTCGAATCACGAATAACAGAACGTATCATCATCTGACACGTGTCCCCGAGCAATCTGGTGGATCTGACACTATAAATAGACCCCTTGGGTCGTCATTTTACACAGTTGAGATATTCTGACAACTTTGAGAGCTGAGACTTCACTTCTCTCTCTCTACTTTCTCTCACTAGAAGTCATCCGGCTAGCACTTTTACGCTCTACGGACGACAGATTGATTAAGCCACCCCACAAGTTTCTACACTTGTGAACCGGGTCTGCAGGGATTATTTCCCAAGGATAAACATCAATCGGCAACACTCCGCCCTCCTAAAGCCAGAATACATCTAGTATTGAGTTGACACACTAAGCCTTACCTCATAAGGAAATAGGTGTTAACAGGATCAGAACTGAACTATATTTTGTAGTCTCAACATCGTTAATTTCTTTCATTCAAAACTTTTTGTTCCATTTATGATTTTCAAGTACTTACACTTTCAGTCTTTGATCAATAAACTTATTAGACTTTCCTCCCAGACTTTTTGAAAATCACTTGCACACTTAGGTAAATAATCTTAAACTTAGTCCTCACTTAAGATCGCACAAATTTATTAGGTAGCCAATTGAGCACAATATATTGAAGATGTCCGCTATCACCTCGATGTACTTTCGATTTGATTGAACAGGAAGCATCTCATGATGTTTTCAGCAACCCTGTCAGCCATGAGCTTCTACCTTAAACTTATACCTTTCAATTTAGAAGACTTTGTTTGTCTCAATTTTATTGCATACTCCGTAAGAACACAGTTACCAGTCGCTATAAACCCCATGCTTGAGCGGAAAGCTAATAATGATGGAATGATATGATATATTTGGGGGTGATGGAATTCTAAGTCAGAATACCCTCCAGAAGATATCCCCAGCTATCTATATCAATCGGCACAACCCATATCACAGACAATAGATGTAACGTCCTTCTAAATGATAAGCAAAATCCTGCTAAATTTCCAGGACAGACAGAATGATTTGAGTTTTCTAGATATGAAACTCTGGCACTTCTCCCCCTCGGATATAGATAACTTAATTCGTTCTGATCAGCATATTGTTTGATCATCTTTCACATGTAGAATTCAATTGATTGATAGACACGAAGTCCAAACTTTGATAACTCAGATTCTTTGTGTTTGATGTGGTGCACCATCTTTATTGACTTACAAACATATAAACAGAAACAAAAGATAACAAGATAACATAATCCACAATTTTTTTCTATGATGTTGCGCTTTAACTTTTGCAAACATAAATGAAGATAAACAGCAAATGAAATAACAAATACAACTTTGATGATGATGCACCACATATTGAGATGAACCACACTGCAACTTTAATCTTTGGGGTTGAAGTAGTCTCCTTTGATACCTTCTCAAACCGATAATATGGCTGTGATACCGAATTCCACTTTTCGACTCGTTCATAATGAGAACACCCCCTTGGATACCTGACTAGTCTAATGCTTTTCGGCCTAAGCAATAAAGGTAAATAGAAACTGGTATAGGTTCTAACAGAGTAAACTCACCTTGTGGATTTACTTTGCAATCCTTCACTAGAGTATAAATCGTAGTAGGGGAGACCTCAACCGTTTGTTGAGTTCCTGAACGATCGTTTCTCATTACATTCTCAGTGATAGTTAGGTGACTACCATCAACCACTATAAACCTTTCTGCAATTTCCTTGCCAAGATTATTTACTTTATGCATAAGTGATCCTCTCATTCAAAAATTCAATCCTCAAAATTTATCAACATTCATTAACTAATCATGTACTACTTACTTTTTACGCAGAACAATTAACATCCAAGTTCAGTAACACAATCATTTCCCATTTTCACATAGCAACTTCTCATTTTCTGATTTTTCTGATTTTTATGGCTTTTTCATTTTTCAATTTTTTTTTTCTGATGAAGCAAATTTCTCAACTCTTCTACTTCACAGAAAGCAAATAAACAAAATCTTTTTGGTTTTTCATATTAAAATGCATAGCAGAATATAAAATGAACATGCAAAACAAAAAATGAACTAAGTATCATGCAAAAATGATGTAAAATGCAAGTGCAATTATACAAATGATACAGATTGGATGGTTACTTCAATAACTCCCTATCGGACACAACCTCCGCCCTATCTTTCACTCCTAACACATTTAACAGGAATATGAAACGAGGTTGGTCAAACGCTTTTGTAAACAAATCAGTCCTTTAGGTTGTTGTACCTATTTGTAGGACATCGATTAGTTTCTTTTCATAACAGTCCCTAATGAAATGGTACTTGATCCCTATGTCTTGGGTCTTAGAATGATTAATAGGGTTTTTAGTAACATCAATAACACCAGTATTATCAACATATATAGGAGTGTTAAAATTTGAAAACCGTAATCCCCATTATATACACACAACGTGTGCAACCGCGCGGTTGCACCTTGCAACCGTGTAGTTGCCTGTCTAACCGTACGGTTGCATACCTGCAACCGTGCGGTTGCATTCCAATAGTAAAAGTTAAATGTTAAAGCATTTCAACGTGATCGTAATGAACTCGGGGACTATAATGCACCAACAAAATATGTAGCTTGTAGCAGGGTGATCATCAGCAGTTCGAGAAAGAAACCCAGATTACGGGGTGAATGTTGTGTAATCTTTTCTTACATCAGAAGATCAAAATAGATAATGTATACATATAAGCAGATACTCTTCAGATTTGTGAGTCACGTTTGCCAACCAATATTCTTTTCTTTAATTTTACACGATATCCTTGATAAGAATTTTATTCAACCCCATTTCAACATTTTAGATTGCAGAAAATAAATGAGGTGTCAATTGTCATCTAGTATCAATGGTAAAATGGGCTGGGCGTACGGGTTGTTTATGTTGGGTTAATCGGTTCTTAAGTTTATTAATCATTTAATATTGTATAACTTTAATTAAGTATTTTATTAGTTTAAACTAGAAAAAAATTGGACCGCGCATTGCTGCGATTGTATTCAACGTGCAGTCGAATTTGGATATACTTTCTTTGGTACCTAATATATCTAGTAGGTTGGGTTGTTTGTTGGACGTGTATGCCTATGTATGAAATATTGTCCGAAATATTTAGTGTTTTTTAAACGATGTTCGTTTCGCGTATAGTTAGTCGCGTTGTGTTCGTAACATTATTTCGAGCTGAACGGTGGTCTCGGAAAAAGTTAACTCGCACCGAGCGAGAATATAGGGCCCGTTATTTAGTATTTTTTTAACGATGTCCGTTCCGCGTATAGTTAGTCGCGTTGTGCTCGTCAGATTTTTTCGAGTTGAACGGTGGTCTCGGAAAAATTTAACTCGCACCGAGCGAGAAGATAGGGCCGTTAAAAATTCGAGTGAAATTAGTTTCTTTTATTTTAATAAAATTATATATTTACGCATTCTACCCCTTCAAAAGTGTAAACTTGAGGGGCAGTTGTGTAAATTGAGCCGAATTTGAGGGACCGTTTGTAGTGTGAACGTAAACTCGAAACGACGATTCGATAAAACTGAAACTACAAAAAATTGGGGGGCTTTTAGTATATTGGGATAATAAAAATAATAATAATAATAATAATAATAATAATAATAATAATAATAATAATAATAATAATAATAATAATAATAATAATAATAATAATAATAATAATAATAATAATAATAATAATAATAATAATAATTACGACTACCTTTAGTGACCTATTTCCAACTATTAATATGAATGAAGAAAGAAGATAGTATATTCTTATTGCAGAAAAATGGGTGTACATATCTTTTCATTTCAATCGGTATTTATAATACAATAATATACTGTACATGTTTGAATTATGAGGGTTAGGTGAAAACAATTTCCATCCATAATTGACTTTCTCACAACACTCCCCCTTGGATGACAATTTTATTAGAGAACAACTAGTACTGCCTCGTTAAAAACCTTACTAAAGAAAAACTCAGTGGGAAAAAAATTTAGTTAAGGGAAAAAGAGTGCAGCCTAGAGTTGACTCCTCCTCAAGTAGACATCGTCGAGTTGACACATCTTTTGAACATGCCTCATGCCAATATTGTGAGTATGCATTCTGAGAATAACAGTTGGAAGTGCTTTGGTGAAAAGATCAGCAGAGTTTTTGCTGGATTGAACATATCTCATTTCAATCTGGTTGTCCTTAATGAGATCTTGAGTGTATGAGAAGAATTTAGTAGGTATGTGTTTTGTTCGGTCACTTTTGATATACCCTTCTTTCATCTGTGCTATGCAATCTGCATTCTCTTCATAGACAGTTGTTTGGCTTTTATTGCGTTCTAGTCCACAAGAATCAGAAATGAGTTGCGTCATTGATCTCAACCAAAAACATTCCCGAGTAGCTTCATGTAATGCAATCACTTCGGCATGATTTGATGATGTTGCAACAAGTGTTTGTTTTTTAGAATGCCATGATATTGCGGTACCTCCATTTAGGAATACACATCCAGTTTAAGATTTAGCTTTATGAGGATCACATAACCTGCATCTACATAACCAACCAAATCTTGTTTTGAATCGTTAGAATAAAACAATCATAAATCAGTAGCTCCTCGAAGGTATCAAAATATGTGTTTGATCCCATTCCAGTGTCTTTTGGTAGGGGCTGAGCTGAACCTTGTCAATAAATTAACTACAATAGAAATGTCAGTTCTTGTACAATTTGTAAGATACATAAGAGCTCCAATTGCACTAAGATATGGAACTCTTGATCCAAGAAGATATTCATGATCTATACGGGGATGAAATGGATCAGTGTCAATATTGAGTGATCTAATAACCATAGGAGTACTTAATGGTTTTGTCTTGCCCATATTAAAATGTTTTAAAATGTTTTCAGTATAAGTTGTCTGATGTAAAAGTAAGTCATTAGGCATATGCTCAATATGTAAATCAACGTAATACTTGATTTTTTATTTTCATTTCAAAATCTTTCTTTAGAAGTTGAATGGCTTCATAGATTTCTTAATTTAAGATAATTGGTATAACTGTGACAACCCGAAAATTTCCAACCAAATTTAAACTTTAATCTTTATATGTTTCCGACACGATAAGCAATATTTGTTAAGTTAAATTGCAAGAATTTTAAACTATGTTCATACATTCATTCAACCTCGACCAAGTTCCAACGATTCACGAACTGTAACATCCCGCGTTTTTTCCGTTAAATTTATTTTTAACACCGTCTTTTTCTTTTAAATAATATCTTTCGTTATTTAAATTCGTAGTTTCCGTTGACTAACGTTCATAATAATTCCGTCATTTAATTATAACATCTCTCGTTAATAAAATATTCGATCGGTTAAATCCCGCACCCGCTTTGAAACTCGAGGGACCGGAGTTGCCAAATGGGCAAACTAGTTGACTAGGTCAACTAGTCAACCCATTTCATCCATTCCATCATCTCCCTCATCCCTTTTCTCTCCATCTCAAGAACACACACACAAACCCATTCCATTCATTCATCATCTAAATTCAATCTTGGAAGCTCACAACAAATCCGATTACATATTTGGAATCCTCTCTTCATCCTCTACAATTTGATACCAACTTCATCTCGTTTGGGTAACATTTCTAAAACTCTAGATTTCTCTAAATTCATGTTTTTGATTTGAAATGGTGTTAGTTAGTGTCTATGGCTCGAGTCTAACATGAATATATGTTTGGTTTGCTCGATTTGTTGTTTTTGGAGTAACTAGCATGAACTTGAAATGGGTGTGCTTAATCCTTGATTTTGGATGAGTTAATGTTGTTAGATTGTTAAAGTGCATGTTTTAATTGTGTTACTAGTATCACTAGCTTCGTTTTGATGCGTAGGTTGATTAAGAAAACTTCAAAAACATGAATATTGATTTTGTGATGTTTGACTAGGGTTTGATAGTTCTTGACATGAATTTTTGGATGCTTGAATGCCATGGAATGTTAATTATTAGTGTTTAGTTGTAATGTATGTTTCATTGCCTTCAAAACGGCATATTATATGTGTGAATTGGTTTCCCGAAACTCAAATTGCATTTGAAGAACTTGAAACCTTAAAAATGAACGTTTAATGATCACTTGATGAGTTTTCGGCTATTATAAATGATGTTTTTGTTTGGTGAAACATGTTTAGTTGTGTTCCTTGTCAAAAGAGCTTTCCAACGGTATAAGATACGTCTTCTAGTTGTTTACGGTTTGAGTTTTGCGTTTGTTTGAAAATTGACCAAGTCTTGAACAAGTGAAACAGGCCTGGGACCAGGCCACGGCCATTGTCGCGGCGCGACAGGCCTGGCCGCGGCGCGGCATAAGCCGTGCCCAGCTTCTGTCTCCAATGTCCGTTTCACGTGAAATGTTTGCCATGTTTTAGACTTCCAATTCGCATGCAACTTGTCCTAACACGCTTATATATGAATAACTAGCATAGAAAATTTGTCCGAAACCCGACCCGAACGTGTTGACTTTCGTTGACTTTGACCGACCAAAGTTTGACTTTTTGTCAAACTTAACCAATTAATTATGCAATCTTCCTAACATGCTTTTATACTTGTATCTTGCATGAAACTTGACAATTTGCTTCACATGCTATATTAATCGAGTCGTATTGAGCCATAGGACTAATTGAACATCTTTGACCTATCGTGTTTACCGTTATTGATACAACCTATTGTTTAGGTCAAGACTAGCATTGTTCTTTGCACACGTTTACTTTGTGAAGTACATTTATACTCGTGCAATCAAAGGTGAGATCATAGTCCCACTTTTACTCTTTTTGAACTTATATTGGGATGAGAAAACATAAACGATTCTTTTGAACTAAGTGAACACAAGAACGGGAAAACAAACATTCTACATACGAGTTTAGAACAAAATCCTCAATTCGATTATCATTAATTACACTTGTCGGGTGTAAGCGAGAACTTATGTTATATGGCCATATGGGTTGACAACCCTCATCCTTGACGGTTCGCTACCGTCTACTGATGAAATATAATTTCGAGAATCAGTGTTTGTTCTAGCACTAAGTGATGGGGTATACAATGGAAGGAATGTTAAGCTTTGATAATTGGGTGCTCGTGAAACAAACTTTTGGAATGTATTACTATTATTTCATTGATGCAAATCTTGTGGTTCACTTGTACTTACTTACTTAAACCTATGATTTCACCAACGTTTTCGTTGACAGATTTCTATGTTTTTCTCAGGTCCTTGAACGATACATGATACATGCTTCCGCTCATTATTTGATACTTGCATTGGATGTCGAGTATACATGCATTTCATGGGGCGTCTTTTGACTTTACTTTAAACCGTGTCGCCTAGATTTCAATCGTATCTATAACGTTGTAACTTAACTTTTGGTTGAACAATTCTTGTAAACTTTGAAACAAGCTTATTTTGAAATGAAGGCGACATATTTTGGTCAAACGTTATCTTAAAGACTTATAATCAGGTAATGGGACCCACGTAGCCGACGCCGTCACTTGACGATTTGTCGGGGTCGCTACAGGTGGTATCAGAGCCTTGGTTGTAGGGATTTAGAGTTCATTTGTGTTCACCCCGAGTCATAGGGTACATAGGTGAATCTAGACTACAACCGGCATATAGACTGAAGTAGGAATTATTTGACTAATTGTGCATTTATACTCGAACTCTTCTATCATATCTAACTCGTATTCGATCTTGATCTTACGTTGATAAATTTTGTTGGTGCGCCACCTTGACTTTATGAAGTAATGTTAAATGCACATGAGAATCAGGGTAATATAATTTCCGGGATTATATTACGGTGATTCACATGGACGTTCCGACATTATGACATAGAGAATTTAAGGCGAGTCAAGGAAAATTTTTTTTTTCTCTCTATCCTTATTCCATGCCACGGTTAGTATTGTTGAAAATACTAACCAACGATATTCTTGTCTCATGAAGGAACAATGGCTCACCAAGGTCAACACAATACTCCTCTCGAAACTCTAGAACAAGCTCTTCAACGAATGATAACCACCGCCGTGGGTACGGCCGTGGCCGATCACTTTTCTAACAACAACAATCATGGAGCCGGTAATTCAATCGAAGGTTGCTCCTACAAGAACTTCATGAAGTACAATCCTCCCACTTTCGATGGAACCGGGGGACCGGTTACTCTCACCCGATGGTTTGAACAAATGGAGACCGTTTTTAACACAAGCGGTTGTCGAGACCAAGATAAGGTCAAGTTTTCCACCCTCACTTTCACCGGTATTGCTCTCTCATGGTGGAACACGTATGTACAATTAGTGGGAAGCGATGAAGCCCACACACTCTCTTGGACCGAATTAAGAGAAAGAATGATCACCGAATACTTCCCGCGCGACGAGACTCGAAGGCTCGAACAGGGTCTAAGGAATTTAAAAACGGCCGGAAAGGACCTCGAGGCTTATAATCAACGGTTTACCGAACTAGTCTCGATGTGTCCAATTCTCATGACTCCCGAATCCCTAAGAGTCGAACTTTACATGGATGGCCTCCCTAAGAGCATTCAACACAAGGTAATGACATCTCAACCCACTAACCTACAAGAGGCTTTAACAATGGCCCGCCAAGCCTTAGAAACGGTGAATGAAATGGAAGCACCGGCACCAATGGTCGAGAACCACCCGAGTAACAACAAAAGGACATGGGAAGCCTCTCAATCAAGCAACCACAACAATAACAACAACCCCGCCAAGAAGCCTTTTACCTCCAACGACAAGAAAGGCTATGCCGGAAAACTGCCTTTTTGTGACGAATGCCACAAGCATCACTTTGAAGGATGTGGCAGGTTTCGCCACCGGCGCCAAGGACCCGTCGCTCGAAAGATGCCCAACACACACAGAACGGGTGTTTGCTTCGAATGTGGCCAACTGGGTCATTTTAGGAATGTGTGCCCAAATAAGAAAATCAACCCCAACGCACGCCGTTGAACCTTCGACATCGACACCAAGGATGCCCGGAACGACGATGGACTAGTAACGGGTACGTTTCTTCACAACAAACCGTATATTTCATACTTGTTCGATTCGATTACCGCTAGACGTTTTATAACCAAGGATTTGACTCATGCTCTTTATATTCCACCTCTTTCCCCCAGATACTACTTAGACGATTTAAGTGACCGACGGAAAAATATTGTGTGCCTATAAATTTCATTGGAGGAAATACGTTAAGACTTTTGACTTGACACCTATAGAACTAGGGAGCTCGGAACCTATTCGTAAAAAAAAAAAAAAAAAAAAAAAAAAAAAAAAAAAAAAAATGTTTCCCCATCATCTTGTATAGATTATTGTGAACTGAGTAATTTTCGGTTGGAAACCGATACCCTCTCCCTCGCATCCATGACCTCATGATTATTTGCACGAATCCCGTATGTTCCAAATCGACCTCCGTTCCGGTTATCATCAATTGGGGGTTAAGTGAGACGATGTCTCCTAAGCCACTTTCCGAACTCGCAACGTTAGTTGTAAATCTCTCTTAGTACCGCTTGATTTATTTAGGGCTCGCCCGTATCCATAAACCTCTTGAACCGCGTATGCAAATTCATATAGACTAATCTGTTATCGTATTTATAGATGACATCTTAACTTATTTAAGTAAAGAAGGAAAACGAACAACATCACCATCTTACGCTCGAACTTTTGAGAAAAGAGCAACTTTATACCAAATTCTCCGAGTGAGAATTTCTGTTGAACGAAGTCCAATTTTCTAGACCATGAAGTTAATGGTCAAGGAATTACAATCAATCTCGAAATCAAGCCACATGTAATCAGGAAACTCTCCCAACTCAGACTTGTATTCGTAAAAATCTTAGATCTCACCGGTTGTTACCGAAGATTCATTTCTGACTTTTCTCGTATTACACGACTTTAATCTCTCCACGATCGAACCTTGAGCGTGATTTTTCACACCAACATTTCTAGCTAAATTCGTACAACACCAGATGGGACTCAAATATGGAAATATTTCTACTTGGACGCCGAAAGGCATACTCCCTCGACTCGAAATCAACGGGACGGAAATTCGTTATTTTGCACGAAGAATTCGAATACTAAATTGTGGATCCGATCAATATTCTTGTCATCACGTACCACACTACATACCTCTGTTATTTCACCGTTACCGTCTGATATTACTGGAAATTAAGATAACACACAATCCAACGATACTTCACTCTTCTTTGACTTAACGCCCTTGTGTTTCTGATAATCGGTCAACTATTATTCAACCCCGAACTATACAACTACGTGTACTACCTCGTTTCTCTTTCAGACTTCAACTTTTGACAACTAGAGGCACGTTATGGCAACCTCGAGATGTAAACTCATCCTATTCTAAGTCCTCATTTCACTACTATCTTTACCGTTCGCATTTCCGTTTAAAGAAACTCCTTGTAACATTTCTCCATGGATAGAGAAACTCCTCATATTACATAAGTATTCGCCACGAGGGTGAATAGTCCTAACGAACATTTTTCGAACCCTAACTAACTTGTTCAAACGTATCTTAAGAGATTCTTTTCCAACACGGTGTATCTTTGTCAATTATTCTGTATCGAAATACTCGTTTCACTTCTAGTTTTACAAGAAACCTTGGGAACCTGCTTAGACATGAGTACCGCGTACCACCCACAAACTGACGAACCGAGCAAATGAACGATTTACGTCTTGGAAAGACATCTCACAAACTCGTATTGTCACCTTTAGTAGATCACTCTTACAACAGTAGTTACCACTCGTGTGTTCACGCGCACTTTTCGAAACCTTATATGACCGCT
This sequence comes from Rutidosis leptorrhynchoides, assembly GCF_046630445.1. Taxonomy (NCBI): domain Eukaryota; kingdom Viridiplantae; phylum Streptophyta; class Magnoliopsida; order Asterales; family Asteraceae; genus Rutidosis; species Rutidosis leptorrhynchoides. The sequence continues at coordinate 389,192,519 of NC_092335.1, read as the reverse complement.
AATGTCATACCCCTATTCATTTAACCAAAGCATCAACCACCGAAATCTGAACTCCATCAAGAAACAACAATTGAGATCGTTCAAGTCCGAGAAGGGCTCGAGACAACCCATTGTCGCCAGAAGAGTTATACCAAACTTAGAGGAGAACCTCACAAATCCCAGTGTGTAACCGCGTAATATTGAGAACCCGCACCTTGGAAGGGTGTAATCCGTTTCGGAAATCAGGGAAAGTTAAACCCGCGACATGTTAACCCTTTTGAAACCTTGGGGCGTATTGGAACCGCTCCCTACCGTTTAGAACTTCCGACTCAATTAAGTTTCCGTTTACCCTACATTTCGTGTAACAAACTTAGAAACGTGTCCTGCGGAACAGGAACGTGCAATCCTGCTGGATACATCAACTATCGATGACAAACTTCTCTTCATAGGAAAACCAGTTGAAACTGGGGATCGTAAAAACCGAACCTTAATGCAACGTAAAACCCTGACTATCCAAATTCATGAGAACCTTCAAGAACGTACTTTCACTTATTCATAGCATTGACAACGTAAAGTCTCGAGTAAGAGATATCGACTACTACTTCCAACTAAATTTCGGGACGAAATTTCTTTTGAGTTGTGGATAATGTAACATCCCGCGTTTTTTCCGTTAAATTTATTTTTAACACCGTCTTTTTCTTTTAAATAATATCTTTCGTTATTTAAATTCGTAGTTTCCGTTGACTAACGTTCATAATAATTCCGTCATTTAATTATAACATCTCTCGTTAATAAAATATTCGATCGGTTAAATCCCGCACCCGCTTTGAAACTCGAGGGACCGAAGTTGCCAAATGGGCAAACTAGTTGACTAGGTCAACTAGTCAACCCATTTCATCCATTCCATCATCTCCCTCATCCCTTTTCTCTCCATCTCAAGAACACACACACAAACCCATTCCATTCATTCATCATCTAAATTCAATCTTGGAAGCTCACAACAAATCCGATTACATATTTGGAATCCTCTCTTCATCCTCTACAATTTGATACCAACTTCATCTCGTTTGGGTAACATTTCTAAAACTCTAGATTTCTCTAAATTCGTGTTTTTGATTTGAAATGGTGTTAGTTAGTGTCTATGGCTCGAGTCTAACATGAATATATGTTTGGTTTGCTCGATTTGTTGTTTTTGGAGTAACTAGCATGAACTTGAAATGGGTGTGCTTAATCCTTGATTTTGGATGAGTTAATGTTGTTAGATTGTTAAAGTGCATGTTTTAATTGTGTTACTAGTATCACTAGCTTCGTTTTGATGCGTAGGTTGATTAAGAAAACTTCAAAAACATGAATATTGATTTTGTGATGTTTGACTAGGGTTTGATAGTTCTTGACATGAATTTTTGGATGCTTGAATGCCATGGAATGTTAATTATTAGTGTTTAGTTGTAATGTATGTTTCATTGCCTTCAAAACGGCATATTATATGTGTGAATTGGTTTCCCGAAACTCAAATTGCATTTGAAGAACTTGAAACCTTAAAAATGAACGTTTAATGATCACTTGATGAGTTTTCGGCTATTATAAATGATGTTTTTGTTTGGTGAAACATGTTTAGTTGTGTTCCTTGTCAAAAGAGCTTTCCAACGGTATAAGATACGTCTTCTAGTTGTTTACGGTTTGAGTTTTGCGTTTGTTTGAAAATTGACCAAGTCTTGAACAAGTGAAACAGGCCTGGGACCAGGCCACGGCCATTGTCGCGGCGCGACAGGCCTGGCCGCGGCGCGGCATAAGCCGTGCCCAGCTTCTGTCTCCAATGTCCGTTTCAAGTGAAATGTTTGCCATGTTTTAGACTTCCAATTCGCATGCAACTTGTCCTAACACGCTTATATATGAATAACTAGCATAGAAAATTTGTCCGAAACCCGACCCGAACGTGTTGACTTTCGTTGACTTTGACCGACCAAAGTTTGACTTTTTGTCAAACTTAACCAATTAATTATGCAATCTTCCTAACATGCTTTTATACTTGTATCTTGCATGAAACTTGACAATTTGCTTCACATGCTATATTAATCGAGTCGTATTGAGCCATAGGACTAATTGAACATCTTTGACCTATCGTGTTTACCGTTATTGATACAACCTATTGTTTAGGTCAAGACTAGCATTGTTCTTTGCACACGTTTACTTTGTGAAGTACATTTATACTCGTGCAATCAAAGGTGAGATCATAGTCCCACTTTTACTCTTTTTGAACTTATATTGGGATGAGAAAACATAAACGATTCTTTTGAACTAAGTGAACACAAGAACGGGAAAACAAACATTCTACATACGAGTTTAGAACAAAATCCTCAATTCGATTATCATTAATTACACTTGCCGGGTGTAAGCGAGAACTTATGTTATATGGCCATATGGGTTGACAACCCTCATCCTTGACGGTTCGCTACCGTCTACGGATGAAATATAATTTCGAGAATCAGTGTTTGTTCTAGCACTAAGTGATGGGGTATACAATGGAAGGAATGTTAAGCTTTGATAATTGGGTGCTCGTGAAACAAACTTTTGGAATGTATTACTATTATTTCATTGATGCAAATCTTGTGGTTCACTTGTACTTACTTACTTAAACCTATGATTTCACCAACGTTTTCGTTGACAGATTTCTATGTTTTTCTCAGGTCCTTGAACGATACATGATACATGCTTCCGCTCATTATTTGATACTTGCATTGGATGTCGAGTATACATGCATTTCATGGGGCGTCTTTTGACTTTACTTTAAACCGTGTCGCCTAGATTTCAATCGTATCTATAACGTTGTAACTTAACTTTTGGTTGAACAATTCTTGTAAACTTTGAAACAAGCTTATTTTGAAATGAAGGCGACATATTTTGGTCAAACGTTATCTTAAAGACTTATAATCAGGTAATGGGACCCACGTAGCCGACGCCGTCACTTGACGATTTGTCGGGGTCGCTACACGAACCATTAAACGAATATGATTATATATGTATATGTGTATATATATTATAACTTGAAACGTAAACAAAATATTAGATTAAATACTTTATATGATTGTATCTGTTTCAAAATATTTATCAATGGAATTAAAAAATAAGATCAAATGATTGAATTATCAGATATATTGAATTATGATTACAAGTCTCTGTTGAAAGGCCCACGTTGATTTGAGAAATCTTTCCGTTTTAACAATATTCGGAAAATGGTATCATTGAGAACTAGACAAAGGATAGTGGAAGATTAAATCTCATAAAGACTCGATTGATCTATTTAGTTTCAAACGTACAAAAACGTTTTCAGTTTAAAAAGAACTTTATTATTAAAACGTATATAACTTTTATAAATATCTAGAACCACTTTTGACAACTCATTACTTAACTAGTATGATAAAGATAACGATATTTATATTTATATTTTATTAAATATATATAACGCTTTAAATTAATATTATATATATTTATACGCGTATTATACGTACATAGTTTTATACTTTTACTTAAACTTTACCTTTACTTTATTTTTACTTTACTTTAACTTTAATAATTCACTTTAATAATTCATACTTTAATAATTCACTTTAATAATTCATACTTTAATAATTCACTTTAATAATTCATACTTTAATAATTCACTTTAATAATTCATACTTTAATAATTCACTTTAATAATTCAAAAATCTATTATAAATAGAATTCAATAGGTTTCATTATTTCATAGAAACTTGAAAATATTTTTCTCTAAACTCTCTCAATCGATTTATATATATATATATTTACTCCGTATTATTTCAAGATATTATTAGTATACATAAAATATTACGACGGAGTGCTGTCCGAGTGATTTCAAAATTGTTTTTCGAGTAGGATAGGATTAAGGAAATTATGGGTTATAGCTATGGAGGTGATTGAGTATGGTTCATGGGTATGCTCGTGAGGTCAATATAGTGTTTATCATTTTCGTTGCGTCTACGTACCTTTCCTGCAATATTGAATCTCAATATTGATACGTGAGTACTCATAATTTAACTTTTACATACTAATAGTGTATCCCTGACTAGTGCTCGAGTATTTAGGATTATGCATGCTTGTACTTTTGATATTACCCTTAGACAGGTTAGGTTGAATATTGAATTAGTTACACTTGCGGTTGAGATAAGGTATAAGATATGCATGTCCTTGGAAAGCTAGCGAAAAATTAAGGACTTTTCCTTTAGATATCGAATGGTTTCGATGAACGGATTAGAAGTTATAATCAATTGAATTTTCGATATTTTATTAAAAATGATTATTATTATCGTCGTTCTTATCGTCGTTCTAGTTTTATCTTATTATTATCATTATTATTATTATTATCTTTATCAATAAAAGGGATTTATCATTAAAAATTGTTATTTTTTTTTATATTTACTATCGTTATTATCGTTAAAGTTATAATTAGAATTATTATTATTATCCAATTATTATTATTATTATTATTATTAGTATTATTATTATTATTATTATCATTATTAATATATATATCATTATTTAAAAATGGATATTGTCATTGTTATTATTATTATTACTATATTATCATTAAGATAATTATTAGTATTATCGTTAAAAATGTTATAGTAACTATCATTATTAATATTAGTGTAATTAAAACAAATATTTGTAACACCTAATTATTTTGATTACTATTATTATCATTATTATGAACACGGTATAAAAGACGATTAAAAGCTATTAAACGAAACGATTAGGAAATAATGAGTAAGAGTATCATGATAAAATTAAAATATTATAAGATATTGATTTAGATAAAATTATCGTTCTTATTATTTTTATCATTACTATTATTATTAAAAATATCGTTAGTATTAAAACTATCATTTTAACAAAAATTATCATTTTAATAGAAATGTCATTGTTACTATAAAATATCATTATTATTATTATTTTAAATAGAATTATTATTTTAAAGATAATATTAAAAATTATCGTAAATATTAAAGTTATCATAATTAGAATTATCGTTTTATCATAATGTCATCTTAGTAATTATAAATATTGATATTTTTATAATAATAATTATTATTACAAAATAATACAACTTTTACTTACTATCATTATAGATATTATTTTATCAAATAAATATGTGATACAAACATATTTTACTACGTGTAATAATTTACTTTAATAATACCTATCATATTATCTTTATCATATTAAATGAACCCTATAAATTTTATTACTTAATATATATAAAAGTATATTATATTATATAAATTTAATATAAAATTTTATTTATTAATAAATAAATTATATTATTTACTCTAATAAATCTTTTAAAAATATTTAAAAATATAAAACGACGATATTTAAACTATATATTAATCATGTATAGATTTTTGGAAATTATTTTGAGTCAAATTTACTTTTGTTGACTTTTGCATATTAGTCTCGAGCATTAGGATTGTGGTACACTATGACTTGGCCTAATTTGTTAGACAAATATTGACCAACACATAATTATATATAATTAATTTAGGTTCGTGAATCCGAGGCCAACCTTGCACTTGTTCAATGACGTTATATGTATTTTTACTACGAAATACAGTATGGTGAGTTTCATTTGCCTTTTTACCCTTTATATTTTTGGAACTGAGAATACATGCGCTTTTATAAATGTTTGACAAAATAGACACAAGTAATTGAAACTACATTCTATAGTTGAATTATCGAAATCGAATATGCCCCTTTTTATTAAAGTCTGGTAATCTAAGAATTAGGGAACAGACACCCTAATTGACGCGAATCCTAAAGATAGATCTATTGGGCCTAACAAACCCCATCCAAAGTACCGGATGCTTTAGTACTTCGAAATTTATATCATGTTCGAAGGAGGATCCCGGAATGATAGGGGATATTCTTATATGTATCTAGTTAATGTCGGTTACCAGAAGTTCACCATATGAATGATTATTTTTGTCTCTATGCATGGGACGTATATTTATGAGAACTGGAAATGAAATTCTTGTGGTCTATTAAAATGATGGAAATAAATGATTATGATAAACTAATGAACTCACCAACCTTTTGGTTGACACTTTAAAGCACGTTTATTCTCAGGTGTTAAAGAAATCTTTCGCTGTGCATTTGCTCATTTTAAAGATATTACTTGGAGTCTTTCATAGCATATATCGAAGAACGTTGCATTCGAGTCATTGAGTTCATCAAAGATTATTATTAAATCAATTTATAGTTGGATAGTAGATATTATGAAATGGTATGCATGCCTGTCAATTTTCGATGTAAAGAAATTTTGTCTTTTAAAAACGAATGCAATGTTTGTAAAATGTATCATATAGAGGTCAAATACCTCGCAATGTAATCAACTATTGTGAATCGTTTATAATGTATATGAACGGGTCCTTTCAGTTGGTATCAGAGCGATGGTCTTAGCGAACCAGGTCTGCATTAGTGTGTCTAACTAATAAGTCGATAGGATGCATTAGTGAGTCTGGACTTCGACCGTGTCTGCATGTCAAAAGTTTTTCTTATCATTTTGTGTCAAAAATTAACTACTTATCATCCTCAGGAAATTACCTGCTTATCATTTTTAGTCTAAGACACGTCTTGCTGCATTGATTGCATGAATAGTGTATAGACAAAAATTCATATCTTAGCATATCTGCTAAATCATATCTTATCGTATCTGTTACTTTAAACTTTGCCTGACATATCCCGCAAAGTCCTCCGTAATCTACGAAATCTTTTGATATATATATATATATATATATATATATATATATATATATATATATATATATATATATATATATATATATATATATATTCTATGTAATTAGAATACCATCCGTTAGCCAAAATCATTTCATATCGAGAAAAAAAAATCCTTTATCCAATCGTACGAAATGGAATTCGTCATCGGTTCAAGTCGCTCAGATTCCGAAATGGAATCCCATTCAATCTCCGAAAGCAGTGTGACCGGAATAGATCAACCAATCAGTCATCACCTATTTTGGATGAATTGGGGATGGGTTCGTAGCCTCCTCAATCATTGGAAACAAGAAGAAGGTGATCCCTTCCATCCACCACATTGCCCTCTTGACGAAGAACCTGAAGCACTTACCGGCGAACCTGTCCGAAACACCAATTTCTCGCTCATTTCCAGAGTATCTCGTCACGATTATATATTACATCAAATTTTAGATTTTATTTATCCGCTCGTCCGAACCGACAATCACCCCGGTGTAATAGAAGAAATCAACGAGCTTCGCGCTCGGGTAGTGGCTTTGGAGAATATGGTGCAGAGATTACAAACACCAGCAGCAGCATCAGCAGCATAACCAGTACCACCACCATCAACGCCAACAGTACCATTACCACCTCCAACCACAACCGCGTCGTAAACCTCAACTTCACAATCTGTCCCACGAGCATCAACGTCATACGCACCATAGATACCAAGGAGTACCAACAACAATAACTGACGAAGTATTAATTCATAACTTCATTGGAGAAACATTCCGCGGCGATTATGTAATCTCTAAAGTCTTAGAGATTATCTAATCTAGCCGTAACCATAAATCAGTTAAGCGAACCAAAATGATAGAAGGAAGAGTAGAAACCCTGACAAAAATGGTGTGTGATTAACAAGGTAAACTTGCTTCACCAACAGCATCAACAGTACCGTCAGCGTTACCAGCATCGTCACTACAGTCAACATCCGAATCAACAACACCGATAACATCACAAACTCCGTCAGTTCAAGAATCACTGTGGACATCATTACGAATAAATAACGTGTATATTGTATCAACGAGTTATGAAGAATTAACTCATTCCCTCTGAAGAAATTATATGTATATTATATATATATATATATATATATATATATATATATATATATATATATATATATATATATATATATATATTGAAATAAATCTTTCCGTGCTAAGCTATTGTGTGTGAATCTTAACTACTCGGTTAATTCATATTACAAATATGCAATAATGTACGTCCTTCGGCCGCAACTTAACCAGCGTTAACTACAATCTCTGTCGCAATTCAATAAATTCCAATTCATAATAAATCAAGTATATATTTGATTTTACACTTTCATCATCGATGTACCCAAAACTTTTCAGATAACATCATTCGTACTTTGCGAAATTCACAAGAATTCCACGAACCGAACATCATACATCAACAAATAACGAAGTATTGATTCATAATTTCAATGTCATTAAAGAAATACTGCGTAAAAGTTATGTACTTTTTAAAGCCTTTAGTGATTATTCAATTCTAGTTTCAACCGTAAATCAAATGAGTTTAATTTAACATTAACTCATTAAATCTATGTTACATCTGAAGAAAATATACATATATATATTCATAAAGACTGTAATAAAATTCTTTTGTACAAAATATTAATTGTGAAATTTTTTTTTAACGGGTAGGTAATACCTAAGAGATATATAAATTCACAATTAATATATTACATTCTTCGAATCTGATTCAGCAAATCATCCATTATACTCCCTACTTTCACAACAATATACATTCTTTTATAGAAATCAAAACAACCATACTCATTCAAAATTTAATTACATATTCTGATTTTGAAATCTCAAAATTCAACTTGAGATATGACCAAAATCATCACTCTTAGATCCTTACATCTTTCACAAGCTATATTTTGACTTCAAAACTGTGTTAGAACATCAAATGTATGTTAACGATTACAATCTGTGTTCAAACCCTTCGAAAATTTCTGAAGACACTTCGAATGATGAGCAATCGAGATGATGATCCAACCACATGTTACCCACAGTTATGTACCCGAAAAACTCTTGAAACCAAAGTAAAAGTTTAAACAACGTATCCGCATCAGATTCTTTGGCATTTATTAGCAAAAATAACTTTTCGACTCCTATTCAAAGTAGCCAGTTTTGTCACAGCTCCAGCAAGTCAACTTCAACTTTTCAGTCAGACTAACCTTATTCTAACCTTGAGATATACACCTTCGTTACCAGGGAACCTTTTACATTCCACCACATTATTAGCAGACGTACCAACAACTTCATTACCCTTTGACTTTAGCCTCTCCAAAAAGTCATTATAATTATTCATTGAAACCCCATCATTTACTCATTCGCATCTTGTAATGAGAATTGCCATACGAATCATTGGGAATTAGCAATCAGTATTTTGAAATCTCGCAGGATGTCTACGCCAACAGTTATATGTGTATATATAACGTCTATCTTCTGGACTTAATTTGAATGTGAAGTTTCTGAAAAACACTCCGAACTACGAATTGGTTCTCCGAAAATGGAAAAAAAAATGTTGATGAAGCAGCAAAAACTATAAACGACTTTAAACGGTAAAAGCTGGATGATAATGATGAAGTGTGTTGGCAAAGCGCATAAAAAGAGAAGTTTTGGAACTGGAAAACGGATTGAGCAAAGTAGGAAGGAGGCTGTGGACAAATTACAAAGACTGAACCTGACTTCAAAGGATCCAAATGATTCAGTACCTGCTGAAGTCATTAACGAATACCTTGCTCCTGACTCTAAACCCCCGCGGATAATATTCTTCATCATCCTCTGATATTAGAAATTCTAAAATATCATCATATCTTTCATTATAAATATCCTCCATATTTCTGAAGATATTTTCTTAGTTTTTCTTATTTGAAATCATTTACCTCTTCGCGCTATCTGTATTACATCATAAAAGAAACTATTTTAGTTTCAAAATGCTGAAACATTCAAGTTTAAAATAGGAATATTTTGAAGTAATGTTGGGAACTGAAGCATGAATTAGTATAATATAATGACACTTGATCAATGTGATTATATTACAATAAGTCATGCTGAGTTTCTAAATGAAACGTGATGATTCACAGATCACAACAGCATCATGTGCCATGTTATACGACTCTTGTATTCTATTTAACCTCTAAAATATCAAGAAAATATTTCTTGATGATTCGGCCTTTTCCAAGGTATTCTAGTAATTTGACAAGTCAAGATCGTGCCATCACAATTTCCTTCCTAGAACATTAACAATGTTCATTCCGAAATTCATATCTATGAATTCTGGACCATTACAAGCGGTGCTTAATTGCAAGAAGAAGAAACGAAAGGACAAAACTCCGAAATAGAAATTGGGGTATAAATTGCAGCAAATAAAAGAGAACATTAACTGTGAATGATAATGATTATAGAAGACAGAAGCAGAGACTTTGAAATATAAGGGAACATATAAATCCCAACGACAAACCAGAAATTATAAACCATATATATCGATGCATATAGCAATATAAAGACACGGGAGAACTAGAAACACTATAAACCCAAGAGTATAGTATAAGTAAATAGATTCTTCTGGCGGTAGATGAAAAAGAAGAATGACCGATATGAAAGTTAGAAGTATATCGAGAATCAGAACTGGATGGAGCATATTGATGAATACTTTAAAATATGAGTTGAGGGGGAAAGAATAGAAGGTGATGAAACATGACTAGGAACTTAGAAATCAACAGATTTAACTCACACAATGGCAGAATAAGTGAATCAAACCCTCTAGTGAATAGGTTAAGTTTTTTTTTATTAATTTAGTCAAACCACAACTAAATCAAGTGTGATTAGATCAACACCTAGAGCTATTATTCACCACCTGGGTGATTTGGACTGAGAGAGAATTGGAGGAGCTCACTAGATCTGAGTGTGTGTAACAAATGAGAGGCTTAACCTAAAATGAAGAACATAAGACTTTATATACCCCTGCTGTTGACTCACCCATACGATTCATTCATCACATGTACGAGTTGGCTTCATCAGTCGTACGGGTGATCACTCACTCGTGTCTTCTCATTTAGGTTGTAATTGTGACTTAGCTCAGCATCAACCGTGCGTATGAGCCGGTCAGCTGTACTAGTGAGGCTTCACTCGTACGTCTGACTAAGTCTAACATAGTCAAACATCTAAATCTCGTTCCTGTAGTTCCTGTAACCACATACAAACACAGATAGGATAATAACGAGCAATCATGGTGGCCTGTAAACTGTTGTACCTGTAATGGACGCGGGTAGATGTCTAGGGACGTGCATAAAATGCATCAACAGAAGGTGTGAGTTGTAAGGAAACGAAGGAGGTGAATTTATAAGAAAATCTCCGACAGAACAATTAAAATGGACGATCGCATTTAAAGCGGATCCTAATTCCCTTGATTACCGGAGAGTCAAATCTTATTAAGAAGATTTTCTTCAAATCCCTTAAAATCTGGGAATCAATCATATCTACATCAAATGATAAGATGAATCTACACTTACTCATTTCACTCTTCTATGTTAGCTTCATTCGTACTCTTCATATAAATGGATTGTTTATCCAAATTATTCGCTGATGATAAAACTCTAATTTTCAGCCCGTATACATCATGAAAACATACTTATTATCATTCACGACCTTTCCACTCAAATTTCGGGACGAAATTTCTTTAACGGGTAGGTACTGTGACAACCCAGAAATTTCCAACCAAATTTAAACTTTAATCTTTATATGTTTCCGACACGATAAGCAATATTTGTTAAGTTAAATTGCAAGCATTTTAAACTATGTTCATACATTCATTCAACCTCGACCAAGTTCCAACGATTCACGAACCATTAAACGAATATGATTATATATGTATATGTGTATATATATTATAACTTGAAACGTAAACAAAATATTAGATTAAATACTTTATATGATTGTATCTGTTTCAAAATATTTATCAATGGAATTAAAAAATAAGATCAAATGATTGAATTATCAGATATATTGAATTATGATTACAAGTCTCTGTTGAAAGGCCCACGTTGATTTGAGAAATCTTTTCGTTTTAACAATATTCGGAAAATGGTATCATTGAGAACTAGACAAAGGATAGTGGAAGATTAAATCTCATAAAGACTCGATTGATCTATTTAGTTTCAAACGTACAAAAACGTTTTCAGTTTAAAAAGAACTTTATTATTAAAACGTATATAACTTTTATAAATATCTAGAACCACTTTTGACAACTCATTACTTAACTAGTATGATAAAGATAACGATATTTATATTTATATTTTATTAAATATATATAACGATTTAAATTAATATTATATATATTTATACGCGTATTATACGTACATAGTTTTATACTTTTACTTAAACTTTACCTTTACTTTATTTTTACTTTACTTTAACTTTAATAATTCACTTTAATAATTCATACTTTAATAATTCACTTTAATAATTCATACTTTAATAATTCACTTTAATAATTCATACTTTAATAATTCACTTTAATAATTAATACTTTAATAATTCACCTTAATAATTCAAAAATCTATTATAAATAGAATTCAATAGGTTTCATTATTTCATAGAAACTTGAAAATATTTTTCTCTAAACTCTCTCAATCGATTTATATATATATATATATTTACTCCGTATTATTTCAAGATATTATTAGTATACATAAAATATTACGACGGAGTGCTGTCCGAGTGATTTCAAAATTGTTTTTCGAGTATGATAGGATTAAGGAAATTATGGGTTATAGCTATGGAGGTGATTGAGTATGGTTCATGGGTATGCTCGTGAGGTCAATATAGTGTTTATCATTTTCGTTGCGTCTACGTACCTTTCCTGCAATATTGAATCTCAATATTGATACGTGAGTACTCATAATTTAACTTTTACATACTAATAGTGTATCCCTGACTAGTGCTCGAGTATTTAGGATTATGCATGCTTGTACTTTTGATATTGCCCTTAGACAGGTTAGGTTGAATATTGAATTAGTTACAATTGCGGTTGAGATAAGGTATAAGATATGCATGTCCTTGGAAAGCTAGCGAAAAATTAAGGACTTTTCCTTTAGATATCGAATGGTTTCGATGAACGGATTAGAAGTTATAATCAATTGAATTTTCGATATTTTATTAAAAATGATTATTATTATCGTCGTTCTTATCGTCGTTCTAGTTTTATCTTATTATTATCATTATTATTATTATTATCTTTATCAATAAAAGGGATTTATCATTAAAAATTGTTATTTTTTTTATATTTACTATCGTTATTATCGTTAAAGTTATAATTAGTATTATTATTATTATCCATTTATTATTATTATTATTATTATTATTATTATTATTATTATTATTATTATTATTATTATTAGTATTATTATTATTATTATCATTATTAATATATATATCATTATTTAAAAATGGATATTGTCATTGTTATTATTACTATTACTATATTATCATTAAGATAATTATTAGTATTATCGTTAAAAATGTTATAGTAACTATCATTATTAATATTAGTGTAATTAAAACAAATATTTGTTACACCTAATTATTTTGATTACTATTATTATCATTATTATGAACACGATATAAAAGACGATTAAAAGCTATTAAATGAAACGATTAGGAAATAATGAGTAAGAGTATCATGATGAAATTAAAATATTATAAGATATTGATTTAGATAAAATTATCGTTCTTATTATTTTTATCATTACTATTATTATTAAAAATATCGTTAGTATTAAAACTATCATTTTAACAAAAATTATCATTTTAATAGAAATGTCATTGTTACTATAAAATATCATTATTATTATTATTATTTTAAATAGAATTATTATTTTAAAGATAATATTAAAAATTATCGTAAATATTAAAGTTATCATAATTAGAATTATCGTTTTATCATAATGTCATCTTAGTAATTATAAATATTGATATTTTTATAATAATAATTATTATTACAAAATAATATAACTTTTACTTACTATCATTATAGATATTATTTTATCAAATAAATATGTGATACAAACATATTTTACTACGTGTAATAACTTACTTTAATAATACCTATCATATTATCTTTATCATATTAAATGAACCCTATAAATTTTATTACTTAATATATATAAAAGTATATTATATTATATAAATTTAATATAAAATTTTATTTATTAATAAATAAATTATATTATTTACTCTAATAAATCTTTTAAAAATATTTAAAAATATAAAACGACGATATTTAAACTATATATTAATCATGTATAGATTTTTGGAAATTATTTTGAGTCAAATTTACTTTTGTTGACTTTTGCATATTAGTCTCGAGCATTAGGATTGTGGTACACTATGACTTGGCCTAATTTGTTAGACAAATATTGACCAACACATAATTATATATAATTAATTTAGGTTCGTGAATTCGAGGCCAACCTTGCACTTGTTCAATGGCGTTATATGTATTTTTACTACGAAATACAGTATGGTGAGTTTCATTTGCCTTTTTACCCTTTATATTTTTGGGACTGAGAATACATGCGCTTTTATAAATGTTTGACAAAATAGACACAAGTAATTGAAACTACATTCTATAGTTGAATTATCGAAATCGAATATGCCCCTTTTTATTAAAGTCTGGTAATCTAAGAATTAGGGAACAGACACCCTAATTGACGCGAATCCTAAAGATAGATCTATTGGGCCTAACAAAATCCATCCAAAGTACCGGATGCTTTAGTACTTCGAAATTTATATCATGTCCGAAGGAGGATCCCGGAATGATAGGGGATATTCTTATATGTATCTAGTTAATGTCGGTTACCAGGTGTTCACCATATGAATGATTATTTTTGTCTCTATGCATGGGACGTATATTTATGAGAACTGGAAATGAAATTCTTGTGGTCTATTAAAATGATGGAAATAAATGATTATGATAAACTAATGAACTCACCAACCTTTTGGTTGACAATTTAAAGCATGTTTATTCTCAGGTGTTAAAGAAATCTTCCGCTGTGCATTTGCTCATTTTAAAGATATTACTTGGAGTCTTTCATAGCATATTTCGAAGAACGTTGCATTCGAGTCATTGAGTTCATCAAAGATTATTATTAAATCAATTTATAGTTGGATAGTAGATATTATGAAATGGTATGCATGCCTGTCAATTTTCGATGTAAAGAAATTTTGTCTTTTAAAAACGAATGCAATGTTTGTAAAATGTATCATATAGAGGTCAAATACCTCGCAATGTAATCAACTATTGTGAATCGTTTATAATGTATATGAATGGGTCTTTTCATAAACAGCTACGATCACATATCTGAACATTGTTTTTATAAAACACACGTGCAAATAAGTTTATATGTATACCCTTTTTCTTATCAAGTAGTCATTTAATCGGTTATACCACATACGTCCCGATTATAATGAACCGTCCTAATCCATCTGGACGAATACATTACATTTGGTTACATCGCGAGGTACTTAACCTCTATATGATACCTTTTACAAACATTGCATTCGTTTTTAAAAGATAAACTTTCATTTCATCGAAAGTTGACGGCATGCATACCATTTCATAATATATCCAACTATAATTGACTTAATAATAATCTTGATGAACTCAACGACTCGAATGCAACGTCTTTTGAAATATGTCATGAATGACTCCAAGTAATATCTCTAAAATGAGCAAATGCACAGCGGAAGATTTCTTTCATACCTGAGAATAAACATGCTTTAAAGTGACAACCAAAAGGTTGGTGAGTTCATTACTTTAACATAAATAATCATTCATTTTCATCATTTTAATAGACCACAAGAATTTCGTTTCCAGTTCTCATAAATATACGTCCCATGCATAGAGACAAAAAAATCATTCATATGGATTGAACACCTGGTAACCGACATTAACTAGATGCATATAAGAATATCCCCTATCATTCCGGGAAATCCTTCGGACATGATAAAAAAACGAATTTGAAGTACTAAAGCATCAGGTACTTTGGATGGGGTTCGTTAGGCCCAATAGATCTATCTTTAGGATTCGCGTCAATTAGTAGATCAGTTTACTAATTCTTAGGTTACCAAGCAAAAGGGGCATATTCGGCTTCGATCATTCACCCATATAATGTAGTTTCAATTACTTGTGTCTATTTCGTAAAACATTTATAAAAATTGCGTATGTATTCTCAGCCCAAAAATATAAAGGGTAAAAAGGCAAATGAAACTCACAATAATGTATTTTGTAGTAAAAATACATATGGCGACATTGAACAATGCAGGGTTGGCCTTGGATTCACGAACCTATATCATTTGTATATTTATTAACACACGTAATTGTAAGCGAATAAATTTTATATATTTAATACTTTATTAGTTGTATCATTTTCATATTAATGATATACATATGTCTCAAATATTCTTTTTGTATATGAAACTATTGATTTTGTTGTGTTATGTGTCTTAATATTGTTTGGAAAAATAGTTATTATAATAACACTAAATACGATAATTATAATACTGATAATGTTAATAATAATACTTATATTAATAATATTAATGATTTCAATAATTATAAATATGATAATGATACTAATATTGGTGATAAATATAATAATTTGTATTATGATAGTAATAATAAAACTAATAATACTTAATGTTAATGCTTAGTGATAGCAATAATAATAATAATACTAATTATTCTAATAATCATATTCTAATGTTAGTTATAATAACGATGATTTTTTTTATTAATTATTTTGATGCTAATGCTAATAATAATAATGGTAATACTAATAATAGTAATAGTGATAGTAATAATAATAATGAGAATATTTATAATAATACTTATGTTACTAATAATAATAATAACACTTATACTAGTAGTAAAATGATAACATTTATATTTTTAGGTGATAATAATAATATTAATAATAAAATTAATAATAATAATAATAATATTTGTAACTATAATCTTAATATAATAATAAAATGAAATTTCTATCATAATACTTATATTTGTAATAATAATCTTAATAATTATAATTCTAATAATAATAACAATAATGATAATGATAATAATAATCATAATAGTCATAATATTTAATAAGAATAATTCTAATACTTAATAATAATAATAATAATAATAATAATAATAATAATAATAATAATAATAATAATAATAATAATAATAATAATAATAATAATAATAATAATAATAATAATAATAATAATAATAATAATAATAAATAATAGTGGGAGGACTACCTCACAAGGAGTTGTAAAAAAAACACATAAGTGCCCACTCCAAGGCTCGAACCCGTGACCTCTCGCTTAACGAACGCCGTACTAAACCATTGAGCTGCTTACTCATTTCCATTTAATTCACAAGTTATATTCATATAATCCGTATCTTCTCTAACTTAGCCCAACAGCAATCCCCATCCCTTAATTCATGTACGGCCCAACTTTTAAATATCAGGAAGCCCAATAGTAACTAGTTAGATTTCGGCCCAAGAAATACTTAATCAAGTCCAATGGGCTTGACTTGAGTCTGTTTAGTTAAATAGAAAAAAAAAATGGAGCAGACCAGGATTGAACACATGACCTCTTGTTTAAACAACACGCTACTAACCATTTGAGCTAACCCGATTTTCTGATTATGATTAGAATCTTAATATAATTAACTCGTCTTTTCTGTTTTCCTTTCTTCTTCATCAATAACTCGCCATCATCGTCATCAACGATCAACATCATCATCATTCTATATCTCATCTACTATTCATCGTCATCATCATCTAACAACCCGTAACCATCATCATTAACATCGCTCATCATTATCACGTTCATCATGTATCATCTTGATAACCTGATATCATTTCACCGTCGTCATCATCATTTTTCGAATAGAATAAGACAGTAGCAATAGCAGGTTGTAGGTTGCAGGTTGGTGGTTCTCCGGTGGTGTTTATCAACTGTAAAAACAGCAGCAAGGCTGTGGTGGTGGCGGCTATTTATGGCTGCGAAGGACAGCAGGAGCGGACGGTGGTGGTGGTTGTCTTCGACTGAAAAAAAGAAACAACTGTATTTGCAACATCCGGCAGAAATACTATGATCCTGGGTACTGTTTTTTGTTGATGGTCGATCAAGAGTAGCAGTAACACAGGTGCAACAGTCAACCATGGTTGATATGTGATGGTTTTCTACCAATCACAGAAGAGAGAGAAGGGAAGAGAGAGAGAGAGAGTTGTCGAGGTTGGTTTTAGTTTTAATGGTGGAGTGGTGTTGGTCTTGAGGGTGGTTGTGGCGTGTGGTGGCTATAATCCTTTAAAGAAGATAACAATTACCCGAAATACAAGGTGGGTTTGATCATGGTGTTCGCTAAAAAAATATAAACATATACGATAACCTAGTGGCGGTGATCATGTGGTGGTTCATAGTGGACGAAGGTTGTGGTGTAAGTGGCGGTGGTGGTGATTTAAAATGGCAGAAGATGATGGCGGATCTTGGTGTTATTCTGCCTTTGGTGGCCATGGTTGGTTTTGAGTTCATGATTGAAACAATAATGGAAAAGGTTGCAAGAGTAAGAGATAATCTAGTTTTTTTGTGATCCATGTGCATATAAAATGAAGAGTAAACTAATGATCACAGAAAACAAAAACAGTATTATCATTTTAGCAATACTAGTATAATATAATGGAAAGTGGTGATGGTGGGTCATTCATATAAGGAAAGAAACAAATGGTTAAATCATAAACATACAATTATAATTGAGTGTGATAAAACACAAAAGCAAACAGTGTCAATCACAACAGTAATTTAATTCTTAATTTACGGATGCAAATATGAGTTGAAACAAGTGGGTTTTCGTACATATATAATATATAATAATAATTACTAAATATCATGTGTGAGTTAAAAAGGATCATAGTAAAGCCATCGGATCCTATTCAGCCTAGTCGACATAAAATTTAGAATATTATTTTGTGGTCCGTTGATAATCAGTGGCGAATAAAAGTCCTCTGAAAAATCCTAAATTTTAATATTAACTATATTTATTTATTTTAGTCATTATGGTATAAAATTCGATCATTAACTATTAAATAAAAATTTCATTAATCATTCACTCCCAACCCCAAGCAAAATATAAAAAAAATTTTAAAAATTTACAAATAGTTCCTAAATACATTTTTAATAAGCCTAAAATTTATTTTACTCATTTTCGGATCACCGTTTATTTTAAAATCATCTAAGTTTGAACTTAACTTATTTAAATAACCATCGAATGATAAACGGGTGCTTCCATCGTTTACTAAATAAATTCGAAACTATATTTATATATTCAATATACCTTATTTATATATATAGATATCTTTTTAAATAATAATCATTATATATTGTTTTATTTTACATAGTTAATTATATATATTGAAACAATTAAACTTAAAGTATATATTTTAACCCTTTGTTAACGTTGACAAATTCTGTTCAAAAATCCTTTATATTCAATATGCTCTATATAATTAACTAAACAGTTTTAAATATCAAGTCTTAAATTACCTTAAGTTCTTCCATAATAACTAAATCACTTACTAGTTTAATTTATAATATATAATTATTTACACATACATTTCTATTTACAAATAAAGGTTCGTGAATCGTCGAAAATAGTCAAAGGTTAATTGATTACATGAGATTGTTCAAAACTTTTGAATTTTGATTACATAGACTTTGCTTATCATGTCAAAACCATATAAAATTAAGTTTAAATTTGGTAGGAAATTTCTGGGTCGTCATAGTACCTACCCGTTAAAGAAATTTCATCCCGAAATTTGATTGGGATGGTCATGGCTGACAATAAGTATGTTTTCATGACTCATAAGAGTTGATAAAATAAGGTTTTATCAACATTGAGTAATATGGATAAAACAATTCGATTACGTGAAGCGTACGAGTGAAGCTATCACAAAAGTGTGCAATGAATAAGTGCAGGTTTGTTTTAACCGGTGACGTAGTCATGGTTGATTTCCGGAAATCAAGGAAATTAGAGAAAATCTTCATAATAAGATTTGGTTCATCGATAATTAAGAAAATTAGGATCCGCTTTGGTTAAATGCGATAATCTGTTTTGATTGCTCTGTCGGATATCTTATTATATATCTACCCCCTTCGTTTCCTTTATATTATGGAGTTCCATCATTTTGTTTTCTCTTCCCAACTTTAAGTCAAGCGAATAATGATCCAGAATTCGTAGGTATGAAGTTTCGAATGAACATGACTAATGTTCTAAGAGAGAGATTGTAATAGCACGATCTTGATTGGTTTAATTACCAGAATTCAAGAGAAAAGATAGAACTATCAAGAGATTATGTTCCTGATAAGTTTTTAGATTAGATAGAATGTAAGAGTCGTGTAAATGGCACATGATGATGTTAGGATCTGTGAATCATCACGTTCCATTAGAAACTCAGCATGACTTACTGTAATATAATCATGTTGATCAAGTGTCATTATATTATACTAACTCATGCTTCAGTTCCCAACACTACTTCAAAAACATTCATAATTTAAACTCGAAGGTTTATAGAATATAGAAACTATACCGTTTCCTTTATGATGTAATACTGATAACGCGAGAAGATAGATGATTTCGGATAAGAATATTTATGAAGATATGTTCAGAAATATTGAGGATATTAATATCGAAAGGTACGACAATATCTTAGAATTTTAGAATCAAATTATGATGAAGAAATTCATTCACGATGATTTAGAGCGATTAAGGAGCAACGTACTCGCTAAAGATTTCATCAGAAACAGAATCATCAGGATTCTTTATGTATAAGTTTAGTCCTTGTGATTTGTTCAGAGTTTCAGAATGAGAGATCATAATTATAAGAGATAAATGTCATATGTATATATAACTTTTGATGTAGAAATGCTGCGAGATTTAAAATACTGATTGCTGATTTCTCGATACTTAGTATGGCAATTCTCGTTACAAGATGCCGATGAGTTCATGATAAGACTTCAATAGATAAAAATAGTGTTTTGTCGAAGAGATTTAAGCCAAGGAGCAACGAGGTTGCTGGTACGTCTGCTGGTAATATGATGGAATATAAAAGGTTCCCCGGTAATAATAAAAATGGCAAACGTATATATCAAAGTTATAATAAGGTTGATTCGAACGAAAAATTGAAGTTGTCTTACTGGAGCTGTGACAAAATTTGCTATTTTTAAAAGAAATTGCATTGTTATTTTCGGAAATAACAATGCCAAAAGAGCTAGCTCATATACGTGTCAAACGCTTACTCAGGTTCCGAATGTTTTCAGGTGCATAACTATATGCATCAATCTTTTCTTCTGTAGATGAAGTGTGGTTGGTTCATTCTCCCGATTGAGATGTTTTCAAGAACCATGAAAGGTTTGAACGCAAATTGTAATCCTCAAGATATAATGAGGTTTAAGATGAAATCAAGTGGCAAACTTGAAGAATTGTTTAGTTTCATATGTTATAATCAATATTTTAATTCATTTTAATTTGTCCAATGTTGGTAGTCCAAAGTTGATAGTCCACAGTTAACAGTCTAATAATTCATATATAGCTTAATATATAATATTCGAATTAATTAATACGTATCGTGACCCGTGTACATGTCTCAGACTCGATCACAACTCAAAGTATATATATTATTGTAGAATCAACCTCAACCATGTATAGCGAACTCGATCATTATAGCATATAGAGTGTCTATGGTTATTCCAAATAATATAAATAGATGCGTCGATATGATATGTCAAAACCTTGTATACGTGTCCCGGTATTTAAATGCGTAAATAACAGTATTTAAATGACGATAAATAAAGTGCGTAAATAACTAACAGAAATTAAATGATGATAAATAAAATTGCGAGAATTAAAATTGCGATAAAATAAATTGCGATAATTAAATTGCGATAAATAAATTGCGATAAATAAAATGTAATACGGAATTAACAGTTAGCTAGGAACAGTTAGCTAAGATTTTCTTAGCGTGGATTCTTAACAAAATTTCTCATAGTTAATTTGTTTGTTTCTAACAAATTTTATTTTGTCCAACGTTTTCTTCATTATGCCACTTGTTGGATTTTGATAGATCAAAATCCAATTATGAAATTGAATGGAAATGGTTATTCTGCGGTGAATGGATACGTATATCTGTGGATGTAAGTAGGATAGTAAATGACCGTTGAATCAGATTCGAAGAATGTACAGTGTAACTTATTAATGTGAAATCTTAACATTCCTCGGGTATTACCTACCCGTTAAAATATTTTCATCATTAACAGTTTGTAGAAAAGAATTTTTAATTACAATCTTTATGAAAACATATATACATATATATTTTCTTCAGATGTAATCATGAATTTAATGAGTAGATATAATATTAACTCATTTGATTTACCGTTAGAACTAGAATACATAATCTCTAAAACATTATAGATTACATAATCATCATGATAGAATACATAATCTCTAAAACATTAGAGATTACATAATCATCATGAAGAACGAAGATAAATGATATAGGACGTCATGTAGAATGATGATTATGCTCGAGATACAGATTGTGATGTTGAGGCGTGTGATGTTGAAACTTAGATTGTTGGGGATACTGGTGCTGTTACTGATGGTACTGTTGGTGCCAGTGATGTTGCTGAAGCTGGTATATTTTGCACCATATTCTCCAAATTGATTACTCGAACGCGAAGTTCGTTGACTTCTTCTATTATTCCGGGATGTTTGTTGGTCGGAACGAGCGGATGAATAAGTTTTAGAATTTTAGATAGAATATAATCGTGGCGAGATATTCGGGAAATGAGGGTGAAAATGGTGGAAAGGATCGTCTTCTTCTCGTCTCCATTGATTAGGTTGATCACGAACCCATCAGATGAATTGGGGATGGATGATTGGTTGATTCATTCTTGTGACACTGCTTTCGGAGCTTAGGTGAAACTCCATATCGGAATAGCTGTCGGAATCTGAGGAATTTGAACTGGTTGAGGGATTTATCTCGTACGATCAGATGAAGGATTTTTGATAAAAAAAATAGATTATAAGATGTAGATTAGTACCCTACAATACATAATTTACATATGCATATATAATACTAAAATCCCATATGTTATGGATGAATCTACGAAAGCTGTTAGGTAAAGTTTACAGTAACAGATACGCTAAGATATGAATTTTGTCTATACACTATTCATGCAATCAATGCAGTAAGATGTGTCTAGACTAAGAATGATAAGCAAATGATTCCCTAAGAATGATAAGCTGGTAATTTTTGACACGAAATGATAAGCAAAACTTTTGACATGCAGACACGGTCGAAGTCCAGACTCACTAATGCATCTAAACAACTATGAGTTAAACACACTAATGCAAGACCTGGTTCGCTAAGACCACCGCTCTGATACCACCTATAAAGACCCGTCCTAATCCATCTGGACGAATACATTACATTTGGTTACATCGCGAGGTACTTGACCTCTATATGATACATTTTACAAACATTGCATTCATTTTTAAAAGACAAACTTTCATTTCATCAAAAGTTGAGCATGCATATCATTTCATAATATATCCAACTATAATTGACTTAATAATAATCTTGATGAACTCAACGACTCGAATGCAACATCTTTTGAAATATGTCATGAATGACTCCAAGTAATATCTCTAAAATGAGGAAATGCACAGCGGAAGATTTCTTTCATACCTGAGAATAAACATGCTTTAAAGTGTCAACTAAAAGGTTGGTGAGTTCATTAGTTTAACATAAATAATCATTCATTTTCATCATTTTAATAGACCACAAGAATTTCATTTCCAGTTCTCATAAATATACGTCCCATGCATAGAGAAAAAGAAATCATTCATATGGATTGAACACCTGGTAACCGACATTAACTAGATGCATATAAGAATATCCCCTATCATTTCGGGAAATCCTTCGGACATGATAAAAAAAATGAATTCGAAGTACTAAAGCATCTGGTACTTTGGATGGGGTTCGTTAGGCCCAATAGATCTATCTTTAGGATTCGCGTCAATTAGTAGATCGGTTTACTAATTCTTAGGTTACCAAGCAAAAGGGGAATATTCGGCTTCGATCATTCACCCATATAATGTAGTTTCAATTACTTGTGTCTATTTCGTAAAACATTTATAAAAATTGCGCATTTATTCTCAGCCCAAAAATATAAAGGGTAAAAAGGCAAATGAAACTCATAATAATGTATTTTGTAGTAAAAATACATATGACGACATTGAACAATGCAGGGTTGGCCTTGGACTCACGAACCTATATCATTTGTATATTTATTAACACACGTAATTGTAAGCGAATAAATTTTATATATTTAATACTTTATTAGTTGTATCATTTTCATATCAATGATATATATATATGTCTCAAATATTCTTTTTGTATATGAAACTATTGATTTTGTTGTGTTATGTGTCTTAATATTGTTTGGAAAAATAGTTATTATAATAACACTAAATACGATAATTATAATACTGATAATGTTAATAATAATACTTATACTAATAATATTAATGATTTCAATAATTATAAATATGATAATGATACTAATATTGGTGATAAATATAATAATTTGTATTATGATAGTAATAATAAAACTAATAATACTTAATGTTAATGCTTAGTGATAGCAATAATAATAATACTAATTATTCTAATAATCATATTCTAATGTTAGTTATAATAACGATGATTTTTTTTATTAATCATTTTGATGCTAATGCTAATAATAATAATGGTAATACTAATAATAGTAATAGTGATAGTAATAATAATAATGATAATATTTATAATAATACTTATGTTACTAATAATAATAATAACACTTATACTAGTAGTAAAATGATAACATTTATATTTTTAGGTGATAATAATAATATTAATAATAACATTAATAATAATAATAATAATCATATTTGTAACTATAATCTTAATATAATAATAAAATGAAATTTCTATCATAATACTTATATTTGTATTAATAATCTTATTAATTATAATTCTAATAATAATAACAATAATGATAATGATAATAATAATCATAATAGTCATAATATTTAATAAAAATAATTCTAATACTTAATAATAATAATAATAATAATAATAATAATAATAATAATAATAATAATAATAATAATAATAATAATAATAATAATAATAATGATAATAATAATAAATAATAGTGGGAGGACTACCTCACAAGGAGTTGTAAAAAAAAACATAAGTGCCCACTCCAAGGCTCGAACCCGTAACCTCTCGCTTAACGAACGCCTTACTAAACCATTGAGCTGCTTACTCGTTTCCGTTTAATTCACGAGTTATATTCATATAATCCGTATCTTCTCTAACTTGGCCCAACAGCAATCCCCATCCCTTAATTCATGTACGGCCCAACTTTTAAATATCAGGAAGCCCAATAGTAACTAGTTAGATTTCGGCCCAAGAAATACTTAATCAAGTCCAATGGGCTTGACTTGAGTCTGTTTAGTTAAATAGAAAAAAAAATGGAGCAGACCAGGATTGAACACAGGACCTCTTGTTTAACCAACACGCTACTAACCATTTGAGCTAGCCCGATTTTCTGATTATGATTGGAATCTAAATATAATTAACTCGTCTTTTCTGTTTTCCTTTCTTCTTCATCAATAACTCGCCATCATCATCATCAACGATCAACATCATCATCATCCTATATCTCATCTACTATTCATCATCATCATCTAACAACCCGTAACCATCATCATTAACATCGCTCATCATCATCACGTTCATCATGTATCATCGTGATAACCTGATATCATTTCACCATCATCACCATCATCATTTTTTGAATAGAATAAGACAGTAGCAATAGCAGGTTGTAGGTTGCAGGTTGGTGGTTCTCCGGTGGTGTTTATCAACTGTAAAAACAGCAGCAACGTTGTGGTGGTGGCGGCTGTTTATGGCTGCGAAGGACAACAGGAGCGGACGGTGGTGGTTGTAACGACCCTGGATTTTCCAACGTTTATTTATCAATAATTGTTATTATTAATACTTGTGATTTAACGAATGTATGTTATTACATTTACTTGTTACCATGATTGATCATACTTGACTTTAAATGCCCGAAACGTCTTTGTGACACACGTACATTACACGAATAATACTTTCGAATATTATTTACATTCATGATTAATTGTTATTAATCATTTTTAATTAACTAAGGTTATTAGTTAATTACTTGGGCTTTAATTGGATTTATTTGATAACTACTTGAACTTGGGCTTTCATTAGTGTTATTAGACTTAGAAGCCCAACCTACATCTTTAATGGACTTATTAGCCCATTACTTCCATGTAAGTATCATCATTAAGGTTAAACTAGGTGGTTTTGTTCATGGAATCAAGTTACAAACTCCTTACATCTAGTTCCCATAAAATCACCTCTTATAACCACCTTTAAGGACAATTACATGCAAGGACCTATTGGATTAATCCCTCCCCCTTTTTTCTTGAGCAGGCCATCGGCCTAAGGGACATGTGGAGTGGATTTTGCCTTCAATTTTTGCTAAATTATGCACTCATACTCTTTCATTTACACACACACAATATTACTTGCAAAATCCTCTCAACTCTCTCATTTCTTTCTCTCTTTTGCTCTCTTTCTTGTAAGTAACTTGAACATTTCTTCTTCCTTTTCTCTTGTCCAAAACCGCCACCTAAAACTCTCATCATCATCATCTTTTGTTGTTGTTTACTTGTTCTTGTTTGTTACTTACTTACTAGTTTTTGTTTAGTTACTTATATTTATTAGTTATTACTTACTAATTATCAAGAATCAAACTTGCTAGTTTGTTCTTCATTTATCTTGTATTTACAAGAACATAAGAGTGCTTAAAATTCCAAGTTTATGTTCTACATTTAAAGTTTTAGAAGATTAAAGTTTATGAGTTAAAATCATACTTGTGTTCATGAAGTAAACTTAAAGTTTACTTTCTAAAGATCAAGACTTAGGCTTGAATCTTTAAAAGTATGAAACCCATGAACTTATTAACTTGTTTATTTAGTTTATTTCTTCATATTATGCAACTTAATTTCATGTTTGTTGGATTAAATGGTCAAGTATTACAAGTTAGTCTTGATCTCATACTTTCTTGAAACTTAAAGTTAACTTTAAAAGTTCAAGAACATGTAAGTAAGCTTTCTTTAATTATAACTTGGTACACTTATGTTAGATCTAGACTTTTGGGTCTAGGATCTTCAAGATCTAACTAAGAACTATGTTCTACAACTTAAGATCTTGATTTTATAAGTTTATTTTCAAGTTGTAACTTAATATTAGTTTTAAAGTTCATGTATGTGTTAGATCTAAGACCTTGATGTAACTTTGGTTCATCAAACTTCATACAACTCTTAAGTGAGTTGTGCTACTTATCTTAGACCTACACTTGTGTCATAATAGTCAAAACTTGGTTAATATTACTTTTATAGTTCATGTATGTGTTGAATCTAAGATTTTGATGTAACTTTGGTTCATCAAAACACTTGCAACACTTAAATGAGTTGTGCTACTTATCTTAGACTTACACTTGGGTTATGATGGTGAAACCTTGGTTAAGATGATGTAAACACATCAACGAGTTGTACACTTGAAGCTATATGCATCAAGGATGAGAACCGTGGTAAGCATCGAACACCAAGAACCCCTAGAACCTACTGTTTTACTGTTTCTGTGTCTGGTAAGTACGACCTGGGCTACTGTAAAGATGATTTTCAGATATCTCTGTTTGAGTAGATAACTTTTCATTTAGGACTCTTCTTAATCCGAGTTACGGTTTAGGATTTATGGCCCTCCGATCGTCACTATGTCCATTTAACGTTGTGCTGAAAATTCTGACCTACTCGCACTTAGACGGTCACCACGGTCAAACGAAGACGAGTTTGCTTCTGGAATTTTGATCAAAACTAAAGGACTCATATACAAAGCCATGGCCACTGGTCTCACCTTATTTCAGTAGGTATTGAGGCCGTGGTGACTGATCCAAGACAGCCTTTGTTTTAAACTCTTTTCATGAACAAAACTTAATTTACACCTTTTGTTTAATGATGAATGATGATGACCTTTAAGACCTAATTTACATACTTTTAAACCTATTGGAACGATTTACTGACTTAGTCATGTTTGACTTAGGTTGAGGTCCCGTTTGGACAACCTACATACTTGCTTACTTTCCGACTCATACTTTACCGCTACTTATTCATTGTGAGTTATAGCATCCCTTTTTACTTTAACTATTTTGGGAACTGAGAATACATGCGCATTTTATGTTTTACATACTAGGCACGAGTACTTAAACTTTATACGTATTGGTTATACAACGGCATAAACATTCCCTTTAGCTCGGTAACGTTTAGTCATTGGTTTTTGAACCAGTGAACGTGAATCTTAGATATGGATCCATAGGGTTTGACATCCCCACTCGGGCTAGTAGCACTAGCATTTAACGGGTGTTTAATACTTTGTATACATATGCACTTGCCAAGTGTACTTTCAGGAGGTATAAACGTTAAGTTAGTTACCAAGTGCCTACGGTTAAACTTATACTTTATCATACTGTTTTAAAACGCTCTTTGTAGCACTGAAATCTCGTGGCCTACCTTACATTACTGTTATACTTAAACTATAGCTCACTAACCTTTGTGTTGACGTTTTTAAGCATGTTTTTCTCAGGTGCTTAAGGTTGCTTCCGCTCTATACTAGTCTTGCTGTAGACACCCGCTGCTTTAGAGATGTAACTAAATTAACTACTTTATCTTGCATTCAAACTTAATTACTTTTGAAACTATGATTTGTAACGACCTAAGGGTCACACACTATTATATTTGCTTCCGTTCATTGAAGCATACTTTTGATGTAAAACATTCGACGTTAGTTATGATGTCACCTTTTATCTTGAATGCAAACGTATTTTGAAATAGCATATAGTGTTTGACCTTGTAATGATCCTGTTGTTGATGATTCATACACGACGGTTTAGTACAGGGTGTCACATTTGGTATCAGAGCATTGGTTGTAGGGAATTAGGTTGCATTAGTGAGGCTAAGACCGACCCGAGTAGGATTCACTAATAGGACTAATCTATAACTTGCTAGTTTACTTATTTCCGCTGAACTTACTGCATGCTGCTGCTTACTGTTACTTCTATATGCCATATGCTATTACATGATTTCACTACTGCATGCTATTATCTGCTTTCGATTGCATGATACTTGTCGTTATTGCCATGCTAAGTACTGTTATACATGATTTAGACTATTGTCCTAATACGTGCTTGCTTTTTGACTTACTGACATGGAAAATTTATTTTTCCTTGTTTAGATGTCGGATATTCCACCTGCTATCATTTTGGGCAGTTCAGACTCGTCAGCCACCACACCTACTGCTGCTGCCGACACATCGATCCCGTTACCTACGAGTGACCCCGGCGCTTCATCTTCCAAAGCTAGCAGCCATACACCGGCTCCAGTGGTTACTGTAGACGGAACCCAGGACCCTCCGGAGATTTTAGCTCCATCTGCCCCCGGACCCTCGGTGTCACAGCCCCGCTCCGGTGAGATTGTGATTCCCGCGGAATTCGGGGAAGGTCCATTCCGTAACCGATATCGCCATTGGTGCCGACGCGCCCCTGATGGATGTCTCATTCTGATCGGACCCGCCAGATACCGAGAGATGATGGCCGCCCGAGGAGAGCCAGTTCAGCCACCCGTGTAGCCACCACCGCATGATTCTGACGATTCTTCATCCGATGACCCATCCACAGACGACTCGAGTGATGATGACTCCGACAAAAAGGACCCTGATGCACCTGTTCAGCCACCCTCCACCCCGTCGAAGAAGCGGTACCGCTTCGATGGCACCATTATTCTGGGGATCAACGAAGGACGAGCATTCACTGACGCATTTGGTCGGCGTCGTAGGGTTACCGCCCGTAAGGGGCTTGTGCCGTATCCTGCTGATTCTTTCATCCGTAAGCCTTACCGCCTCGCAGCCTCTACTTCTGGAGCCAGACCGTCAGCACCACCAGCTCCACCAGCTCCACTAGCTCCACCAGCACCAACCGTACTGACAGCACCACCTGCCCCACCCTCCCCCTTGGTCGAGGAACTGATGAGGGAGGTGGAGATCCTCCGTGCTCGGGTAACTGAGCTCGAGGACCAGATGTCTCATGTATTGGATATCCTACACCCACCTTCACCGTAGGGCTTTTGTAGTAGATTTCATTATGTAATCTAGTTGTAGTTTTATGTTTCACTTATGTATTGTACGAACTTATACAGATGTATGCAACTTATTATTATCAATGAATGGAACTTTGCGTTATTTAAATTCTTGCACAATGTTCTATTTACGTTACTATATGATTATGTGGTATTTGTACCTAGATGTGTTACTTAATAAACATGTGATGTGTTGATTCCATGTTGGTCACCATATACTGTATTATTACTATTTGCATACTGGATTTTGACTTGAGTCAAAACTTTTGTTTAGAACACCATGGCCAACGGACGATCAACATCAACACCTACCGCAACCCAAATCGAGGAGATGATTGCCGAAAGGGTAGCCGCAGCCATTGCGGAGATGCAACCCCAAGCTCCACCGCCACCGCCACCGGTTATTCAACCCATTCGTAATGGGTGTACGTACAAAGAGTTCCAAAGCTGTAAACCACATAACTTTAGCGGAACCGAGGGGCCAGTTGGTCTCACTAAGTGGTTTGAAAAACTTGAATCTGTATTCCGAGTCAGCAACTGTTCCGAGTCCAACAAAACCAAATTTGCTTCATGTACACTGGCGGATGGCGCCCTCACTTGGTGGAACACAATGGCACAAGCAAGGGGTATCGATGAGGCATTTGCTACGCCATGGGAAGAGTTTAAGTGTGCCATGATTGAGAAATATTGTCCGAGAACCGAGATACAAAAGATGGAGATCGAATTTATGCAGTTAAAGGCTGTTGGGAACGACCTCGATAGTTACAACCGAAAATTTTTGGAACTAGCCCTGATGTGTCCGAAAATGGTCACCCCAGAATTCAAGCAAATTGAAAGGTACTTCTGGGGACTTCCTAAGAGCATTAAGGGAAACGTCACCTCGTCCAAGCCACCCAATATCCCAGAAGCGATGCGCATGGCGCATACTTTAATGAATCAAATTATCATCGATGAATCGGAGAAGGCCAAGTCTGAAGTGGGAGGTAGTGATAAGCGCTAGTAGGATAACAACAACAACAGGGGAAGGACCTATGATCAAAACCCGGAGAAACGACATGAGGGTTTCAGAGGAAACAACAATGATGGAAACCCCAATCCGAACACCAACTCAAACCCGAACTACAAGGGAACCTTACCACAATGCAAGCGGTGCTACAAGCACCATACTGGGTATTGTAATGTTGTTTGCAAAAAGTGCCAACGGACTGGGCATATCGGGAAGGACTGCAAGGTCACCACTTTGAATGGGAAGCTGAACACCAATGGACCGAAAAAGTGCTACGAATGCGTACAGACGGGCCATTTCAAAAATGCATGCCCCAACAAGAGAAAAGACAGTGGACCACCGCGAGGTAGAGCTTTCAACGTTAATGCAAGGGACGCCCGAGAAAACCCCGACTTGGTGACAGGTATATTCACTATCAACAATCTTTTAGCTTCTGTCCTATTTGATACTGGTGCCGATAGAAGTTATGTATGTAGACATTTTTGCGATAAGATTAATTGGTCATTAGTCCCTTTAAAGGAAAGTATGCTTGTAGAGGTAGCCAATGGAAAACTTGAGAAAGTTGACCATATTAGTCGAGGAGCTATTATCAACATAGCTAGTGCAGATTTCGAAATTGATTTGATACCCATCAAATTGGGAAGTTTTGACGTGATCGTCGGTATGGATTGGTTGAGCAATATAAGGGCCGATATTATCTGTGGAGATAAAGCTCTTCGTATAGCACAAGGAGACGGTGAACCACTGGTCATTTACGGAGAGAGATGTACCTCGAAGCTGAACCTCTTTAGTTGCGTGAAAGCGCAAAAGATCATGAAGAAGGGACGTCTTGCTGTCCTAGCGCGCGTGAAAACGGTAGAAACCGAGGTGAAGAGCGTGAACGATGTTCGAATTGTGAACGAATTTTCCGATGTCTTCCCTGAAGAATTGCCTGGATTACCGCTGCCGAGAGCAGTAGAGTTTCAGATCGACTTAGTGCCAGGAGCTGCACCAGTAGCTCGCGCACCTTATAGACTCACACCATCCGAGATGCAAGAATTACAGAGTCAACTACAAGAGCTGTTGGACCATGGATTTATCCAACCAAGTTTCTCGCCTTGGGGCACACCTGTGTTGTTTGTGAAGAAGAAGGATGGATCCTTCCATATGTGTATCGACTACCGTGAACTCAACAAATTAACGATCAAGAATCGGTATCCTCTTCCCAGCATTGACGATCTTTTTGATCAACTACAAGGATCGAGCGTTTACTCCAAGATCGATTTGCGATCTGGTTATCACCAGTTGAGGGTGAAGGAAAGTGACGTGATGAAAACTGCGTTCAGAACTCGTTATGGTCATTATGAGTTTCTCGTGATGCCATTTGGTTTGACAAATGCACCTGCCGTGTCCATGGACCTCACGAATCGTGTCTGCAAGCCGTACTTGGATAAGTTTGTTATCGTCTTCATAGATGATATCCTTATCTACTCCAAGAGCGAAGAAGAGCATGAGCAACACCTCTGACTAGTACTTGAACTCTTGAGACAAGAGCAACTTTACGCCAAATTCTCCAAGTGTGAATTTTGGTTGAAGGAAGTCCAATTTCTGAGTCATGTTGTGAGCGATCAGGGTATCAAAGTTGATCCCACCAAGATTGAAGCTATCAGCAAGTGGGAGACCCCCACTACTCTGACTCACATTCGCCAATTCCTAGGTCTCGCCGGTTACTACCGAAGGTTTATTGAAGGTTTCTCTCTGATTGCGCGTCCTTTGACCGCGCTGACTCATAAAGGGAAGAAGTTCATTTGGGAACCGTCACACGAATCAGCATTCCAAACTTTGAAGAATATGTTAACCACCGCACCTATCTTATCTCTTCCTGAAGGCAGTGATGATTTCGTCATTTATTGTGATGCTTCGAAAAGTGGTTTTGATTGTGTACTGATGCAACGATCAAAGGTTATTGCCTATGCTTCTCGTCAACTGAAGATTCACGAAAGGAACTACACTACTCACGATCTCGAACTTGGAGCCGTTGTCTTTGCGCTCAAATTGTGGAGACACTATTTGTATGGAACTAAGAGCACTATTTTCACCAATCACAAGAGTCTCCAACACATCTTCGATCAGAAGCAACTGAATATGAGACAGCATCGATGGATCGAGAAGCT
The DNA here is from genome assembly GCF_046630445.1 of Rutidosis leptorrhynchoides. Taxonomy (NCBI): domain Eukaryota; kingdom Viridiplantae; phylum Streptophyta; class Magnoliopsida; order Asterales; family Asteraceae; genus Rutidosis; species Rutidosis leptorrhynchoides. The sequence goes on along the minus strand of NC_092335.1, from coordinate 389,159,126 downwards.
AAACGACTATGATTGTGAACTTCGTTATCATCCTGGCAAGGCCAATGTTGTAGCTGACGCTTTAAGCCGAAAGGAGAGGACGAAACCTCTTCGTGTTAGGGCTCTGAACATCACCATTCATTCGAATCTCAACAGTCAGATCCGAGTAGCCCAAGATGAGGCTCTCAAGGAGGAGAATATATCTCATGAACATTTGAACATACTTGTCTCTCGATTCGAGGTTAGGGAGACTGGACTCCGATGTTATGCCAGAAGAATTTTGGTACCTCTTTATGGAGATCTACGGAACCTTATACTTGATGAAGCCCACAAACCGAGATATTCAATTCACCCCAGAGTGGGCAAGATGTACCATGATCTTAAGGAACAGTACTGGTGGCCGAATCTTAAGAAGGACGTTGCGACTTATGTTGGTAAGTGTTTGACTTGTTCGAAGGTTAAGGCCGAGCATCAGAGGCCCTCTGGATTTCTTCAACAACCAGAATCCCGCAATGGAAGTGGGAAAGGATCACAATGGATTTCATCACCAAGCTACCAAAGACGGTGGGCGGATACGATACTATTTGGTTATTGTTGACCGCCTTACCAAATCTGCACACTTTCTGGCTATGAAGGAAACGGATACAATGGAGAGACTTGCTCAATTATACATCAAGGAGGTTGTATCTCGTCATGGTGTACCTTTATCGATCATCTTGGATCGCGATCCCCGTTTTGCTTCTAGATTTTGGCGTTCTTTGCAAGAAGCCATGGGAACTCGTCTCGATATGAGTACTGCTTATCACCCACAGACCGACGGGTAAAGTGAACGAACGATTCAGACATTGGAGGACATGTTGCGTGCATGTGTCATTGATTTCAGAAAGGCCTGGGAAAGGCATTTGCCGTTAGCTGAATTCTCGTACAACAACAGTTATCACTTGAGCATTAATGCCGCACCTTTTGAAACATTGTATGGCTGCAAGTACCGATCTCCTATTTATTGGGCAAAAGTAGGCGAAAAGCAAATCACCGGACCCGAGGTAGTCCATGAAACAATGGAAAAGATTGCTCAAATTCAAGCTAGACTTAAGACTGCCCGCGATCGTCAAAAGAGTTATGCCGATCTTAAACGTAAAGACTTTGAATTCAACGTTGGTGACCGTGTAATGTTGAAGGTTGCACCTTGGAAAGGTGTGATTCGTTTTGGAAAACGTGGAAAGTTGAACCCACGATACATTGGTCCTTTTGAAATCTTGGAACGTGTTGGACCCGTTGCTTACCGTTTGAATCTACCATCACAATTGAGCTCAGTTCATCCTACCTTCCACGTGTCAAACTTGAAGAAGTGTCTTGCTGCACCCGAACTTATCATACCACTGGAAGAACTTACTATTGATGACAAACTCCACTTTATGGAAGAACCTGTCGAGATTATGGACCGTGAGGTAAAAACTTTGAAATACAACAAGATTCTGATCGCCCGGGTACGATGGAATGCCAAACGAGGACCTGAGTTTACTTGGGAACGAGAGGATCAAATGATGCAGAAGTATCCTCACCTTTTCCCGACTCCTCCATCTACCTCAGCATAAAATTTCGGGATGAAATTTTCTTTAACAAGTGGGTAATGTAACGACCCTGGATTTTCCAACATTTATTTATTAATAATTGTTATTATTAATACTTGTGATTTAACGAATGTATGTTATTACATTTACTTGTTACCATGATTGATCATACTTGACTTTAAATGCCCGAAACATCTTTGTGACACACGTACATTACACGAATAATACTTTCGAGTATTATTTACATTCATGATTAATTGTTATTAATCATTTTTAATTAACTAAGGTTATTAGTTAATTACTTGGGCTTTAATTGGATTTATTTGATAACTACTTGAACTTGGGCTTTCATTAGTGTTATTAGACTTAGAAGCCCAACCTACATCTTTAATGGACTTATTAGCCCATTACTTCCATGTAAGTATCATCATTAAGGTTTAACTAGGTGGTTTGGTTCATGGAATCAAGTTACAAACTCCTTACATCTAGTTCCCATAAAAACACCTCTTATAACCACCTTTAAGGACAATTACATGCAAGGACCTATTGGATTAATCCCTCCCCCTTTTTCCTTGAGCAGGCCGTCGGCCTAAGGGCCATGTGGAGTGCATTTTGCCTTCAATTTTTGCTAACTTATGCACTCATACTCTTTCATTTACACACACACAATATTACTTGCAAAATCCTCTCAACTTTTCTCTCATTTTTCTCTCTCTTTTGCTCTCTTTCTTGTAAGTAACTTGAACATTTCTTCTTCCTTTTCTCTTGTCCAAAACCGCCACCTAAAACTCTCATCATCATCATCTTTTGTTGTTGTTTACTTATTCTTGTTTGTTACTTACTTACTAGTTGTTGTTTAGTTACTTATATTTGTTAGTTATTACTTACTAATTATCAAGAATCAAACTTGCTAGTTTGTTCTTCATTTATCTTGTATTTACAAGAACATAAGAGAGCTTAAACTTCCAAGTTTATGCTCTACATTTAAAGTTTTAGAAGATTAAATTTCATGAGTTAAAATCATACTTGTGTTCATGAAGTAAACTTAAAGTTTACTTTCTAAAGATCAAGACTTAGGCTTGAATCTTTAAAAGTATGAAACCCATGAACTTATTAACTTGTTTATTTAGTTTATTTCTTCATATTATGCACCTTAATTTCATGTTTATTGGTTTAAATGGTCAAGTATTACAAGTTAGTCTTGATCTCATACTTTCTTGAAACTTAAAGTTAACTTTAAAAGTTCAAGAACATGTAAGTAAGCTTTTTTTAATTATAACTTGGTACACTTATGTTAGATCTAGACTTTTGGGTCTAGGATCTTCAAGATCTAACTAAGAACTATGTTCTACAACTTAAGATCTTGATTTTATAAGTTTATTTTCAAGTTGTAAATTAATATTAGTTTTAAAGTTCATGTATGTGTTAGATCTAAGACCTTGATGTAACTTTGGTTCATCAAACTTCATACAACTCTTCAGTGAGTTGTGCTACATGTCTTAGACCTACACTTGTGTCATAATAGTCAAAACTTGGTTAATATTACTTTTATAGTTCATGTATGTGTTGAATCTAAGATTTTGATGTAACTTTGGTTCATCAAAACACTTGCAACACTTAAATGAGTTGTGCTACTTATCTTAGACTTACACTTGGGTTATGATGGTGAAACCTTGGTTAAGATGATACAAACACATCAACGAGTTGTACACTTGAAGCTATATGCATCAAGGATGAGAACCGTGGTAAGCATCGTAAAGATGATTTTCAGATAACTCTGTTCGAGTAGATAACTTTTCATTTAGGACTCGTCTTAATCCGAGTTACGGTTTAGGATTTATGGCCCTCCGATCGTCACTATGTCCATTTAACGTTGTGCTGAAAAATTCAGACCTACTCGCACTTAGACTGTCGCCACGGTCAAACCAAGACGAGTTTTCTTCTGGAATTTTGACCACAACTAAAGACTCATATACGGAGCCATGGCCACTGGTCTCACCTTATTTCAGTAGGTATTGAGGCCGTGGTGACTGATCTAAATCAGCCTTTGTTTTAAACTCTTTTCATGAACAAAACTTAATTTACACCTTTTGTTTAATGATGAATGATGATGACCTTTAAGACCTAATTTACATACTTTTAAACCTATTGGAACGATTTACTGACTTAGTCATGTTTTACTTAGGTTGAGGACCCGTTTGGACAACCTACATACTTGCTTACTTTCCGACTCATACTTTACCGCTACTTATTCATTGTGAGTTATAGCATCCCTTTTTACTTTAACTATTTTGGGAACTGAGAATACATGCACATTTTATGTTTTACATACTATGCACGAGTACTTAAACTTTATATGTGTGGGTTATATAATGGCATAAAAATTCCCTTTAGCTCGGTAACGTTTAGTCATTGGTTTTTGAACCAGTGAACGCGAATCTTAGATATGGATCCATAGGGTTTGACATCCCCACTCGGGCTAGTAGCGCTAGCATTTAACGGGTGTTTAATACTTCGTATACATACGCACTTGCCAAGTGTACTTTCAGGGGGTATAAACGTTAAGTTAGTTACCAAGTGCCCACAGTTAAACATATACTTTATCATACTGTTTTGAAACGCTCTTTGAAGCACTGAAATCTCGTGGCCTACCTTATATTACTGTTATACTTAAACTATAGCTCACCAACCTTTGTGTTGACGTTTTTAAGCATGTTTTTCTCAGGTGCTTAAGGTTGCTTCCGCTGTATACTAGTCTTGCTGTAGACACCCGCTGCTTTAGAGATGTCACTGCATGAACTACTTTATCTTGCATTCAAACTTAATTACTTTTGAAACTATGATTTGTAACGACCTAAGGGTCACACACTATTATATTTGCTTCCATTCATTGACGCATACTTTTGATGTAAAACATTCAACGTTAGTTATGACGTCACCTTTTATCTTGAATGCAAACGTACTTTGAAATAGCATATAGTGTTTGACCTTGTAATGATCCTGTTGTTGATGATTCTTACACGATGGTTTAGTACGGGGCGTCACAGTGGTGGTTGTCTTCGACTGAAAAAAAGAAACAACTGTGTTTGCAACATTCGGTAGAAATACTAAGATCCTGGGTACTGTTTTTGTTGATGGTCGATCAAGAGTAGCAGCAACACAGCTGCAACAGTCAACCATGGTTGATATGTGATGGTTTTCTACCAATCACAGAAGAGAGAGAAGGGAAGAGAGAGAGAGAGAGAGAGAGAGAGAGAGAGTTGTCGAGGTTGGTTTCGGTTTTCATGGTGGAGTGGTGTTGGTCTTGAGGGTGGTGGTGGCATGTGGTGGCTATAATCCTTTAAAGAAGATAACAATTACCCGAAATACTATGTGGGTTTGATAAAGGTGTTCGTTAAAAAAATATAAACATATACGATAACCTAGTGGCGGTGATCATGTGGTGGTTCATGGTGGACGAAGGTTGTGGTGTAAATGGTGGTGGTGGTGATTTAAAACGGCAGAAGATGATGGCGGATCTTGGTGTTATTCTGCCTTTGGTGGCCATGGTTGTTTTTGAGTTTATGATTGAAACAATAATGGAAAAGGTTGCAAGAGTAAGAGATAATCTAGTTTTTTTGTGATCCATGTGCATATAAAATGAAGAGTAAACTAATGATCACAGAAAACAAAAACAGTATTATCATTTTAGCAATACTAGTATAATATAATGGCAAGTGGTGATGGTGGGTCGTTCATATAAGGAAAGAAACAAATGGTTAAATCATAAACGTACAATTATAATTGAGTGTGATAAAACATAAAAGCAAACAGTGTCAATCACAACAGTAATTTAATTCTTAATTTACGGATGCAAATATGAGTTGAAACAAGTGGGTTTTCGTACATATATAATATATAATAATAATTACTAAATATCATGTGTGAGTTAAAAAGGATCACAGTAAAGCCATCGGATCCTATTCAGCCTAGTCGACATAAAATTTAGAATATTATTTTGTGGTCCGTTGATAATCAGTGGCGAATAAAAGTCCTCTGAAAAATCCCAAATTTTAATATTAACTATATTTATTTATTTTAGTCATTATGGTATAAAATTCGATCATTAACTATTAAATAAAAATTTCATTAATCATTCACTCCCAACCCCAAGCAAAATATAAAAAAAATTTATAAATTTACAAATAGTTCCTAAATACATTTTTAATAAGCCTAAAATTTATTTTACTCATTTTCGGATCACCGTTTATTTTAAAATCATCTAAGTTTGAACTTAACTTATTTAAATAACCATCGAATGATAAATGGGTGCTTCCATCGTTTACAAAATAAATTCGAAACTATATTTATATATTCAATATACCTTATTTATATATATATAGATATCTTTTTAAATAATAATTATTATATATTGTTTTATTTTACATAGTTAATTATATATATTGAAACAATTAAACTTAAAGTATATATTTTAACCCTTTGTTAACGTTGACAAATTCTTTTCAAAAATCCTTTATATTCAATATGCTCTATATAATTAACTAAACAGTTTTAAATATCAAGTCTTAAATTACCTTAAGTTCTTCCATAATAACTAAATCACATACTAGTTTAATTTATAATATATAATTATTTACACATACATTTCTATTTACAAATAAAGGTTCGTGAATCGTCGAAAATAGTCAAAGGTTAATTGATTACATGAGATTATTCAAAACTTTTGAATTTCGATTACATAGACTTTGCTTATCATGTCGAAACCATATAAAATTAAGTTTAAATTTAGTCGGAAATTTCCGGGTCGTCACACCGATTGTATAAACCCATATAAAAATCTTTGTGATTTAGTGTAATACATTCCCTTGGGTTTTGCATTAGATGCTTAAGATACCTTAAACCCTTCAGGTATATTCATGCATATCACTATCAAGTTGAAATGTCCCGTTCTTATTGATTAAAAACGTTCCATATTAATTGATTTCGTTGCGAGGTTTTGACCTCTATATGAGACGTTTTTCAAAGACTGCATTTGAAATGTCCCATTCTTATTGATTAAAAACGTTCCATATTATTTGATTTCGTTGCGAGGTTTTGACCTCTATATGAGACGTTTTTCAAAGACTGCATTCATTTTTTAAAACAAACCATAACCTTTATTTCATAGATAAAAGTTTTAAAAAGCTTTACGTAGATTATCAAATAATGATAATCTAAAATATCCTGTTTACACACGACCATTACATAATGGTTTACAATACAAATATGTTACAACAAAATAAGTTTCTTGAATGCAGTTTTTACACAATATCATACAAGCATGGACTCCAAATCTCATCCTTATTTAAGTATGCGATAGCGGAAGCTCTTAATAATCACCTGAGAATAAACATGCTTAAAACGTCAACAAAAATGTTGGTGAGTTATAGGTTTAACCTATATATATCAAATCATAATAATAGACCACAAGATTTCATATTTCAATACACATCCCATACATAGAGATAAAAATCATTCATATGGTGAACACCTGGTAACCGACATTAACAAGATGCATATATAAGAATATCCCCATCATTCCGGGTCACCCTTCGGATATGATATAAATTTCGAAGTACTAAAGCATCCGGTACTTTGGATGGGGTTTGTTAGGCCCAATAGATCTATCTTTAAGATTCGCGTCAATTAGGGTGTCTGTTCCCTAATTCTTAGATTACCAGACTTAATAAAAAGGGGCATATTCGATTTTGATAATTCAACCATAGAATGTAGTTTCACGTACTTGTGTCTATTTTGTAAATCATTTATAAAACCTGCATGTATTCTCATCCCAAAAATATTAGATTTTAAAAGTGGGACTATAACTCACTTTCACAGATTTTTACTTCGTCGGGAAGTAAGACTTGGCCATTGCTTGATTCACGAACCTATAACAATATATACATATATATCAAGGTATGTTCAAAATATATTTACAACACTTTTAATATATTTTGATGTTTTAAGTTTATTAAGTCAGCTGTCCTCGTTAGTAACCTACAACTAGTTGTCCACAGTTAGATGTACAGAAATAAATCGATAAATATTATCTTGAATCAATCCACGACCCAGTGTATACGTATCTCAGTATTGATCACAACTCAAACTATATATATTTTGGAATCAACCTCAACCCTGTATAGCTAACTCCAACATTCACATATAGAGTGTCTATGGTTGTTCCGAAATATATATAGATGTGTCGACATGATAGGTCGAAACATTGTATACGTGTCTATGGTATCTCAAGATTACATAATATACAATACAAGTTGATTAAGTTATGTTTGGAATAGATTTGTTACCAATTTTCACGTAGCTAAAATGAGAAAAATTATCCAATCTTGTTTTACCCATAACTTCTTCATTTTAAATCCGTTTTGAGTGAATCAAATTGCTATGGTTTCATATTGAACTCTATTTTATGAATCTAAACAGAAAAAGTATAGGTTTATAGTCGGAAAAATAAGTTACAAGTCGTTTTTGTAAAGGTAGTCATTTCAGTCGAAAGAACGACGTCTAGATGACCATTTTAGAAAACATACTTCCACTTTGAGTTTAACCATAATTTTTGGATATAGTTTCATGTTCATAATAAAAATCATTTTCTCAGAATAACAACTTTTAAATCAAAGTTTATCATAGTTTTTAATTAACTAACCCAAAACAGCCCGCGGTGTTACTACGACGGCGCAAATCCGGTTTTACGGTGTTTTTCGTGTTTTCAGGTTTTAAATCATTAAGTTAGCATATCATATAGATATAGAACATGTGTTTAGTTGATTTTAAAAGTCAAGTTAGAAGGATTACCTTTTTTTTGCGAACAAGTTTAGAATTAACTAAACTATGTTCTAGTGATTACAAGTTTAAACCTTCGAATAAGATAGCTTTATATGTATGAATCGAATGATGTTATGAACATCATTACTACCTTAAGTTCCTTGGATAAACCTACTGGAAAATAGAAAAATGGATCTAGCTTCAACGGATCCTTGGATGGCTCGAAGTTCTTGAAGCAGAATCATGACACGAAAACAAGTTCAAGTAAGATCATCACTTGAAATAAGATTGTTATAGTTATAGAAATTGAACCAAAGTTTGAAATGATTATTACCTTGTATTAGAATGATAACCTACTGTAAGAAACAAAGATTTCTTGAGGTTGGATGATCACCTTACAAGATTGGAAGTGAGCTAGCAAACTTGAAAGTATTCTTGATTTTATGTAACTAGAACTTGTAGAATTTATGAAGAACACTTAGAATTTGAAGATAGAACTTGAGAGAGATCAATTAGATGAAGAAAATTGAAGAATGAAAGTGTTTGTAGGTGTTTTTGGTCGTTGGTGTATGGATTAGATATAAAGGATATGTAATTTTGTTTTCATGTAAATAAGTCATGAATGATTACTCATATTTTTGTAATTTTATGAGATATTTCATGCTAGTTGCCAAATGATGGTTCCCACATGTGTTAGGTGACTCACATGGGCTTCTAAGAGCTGATCATTGGAGTGTATATACCAATAGTACATACATCTAAAAGCTGTGTATTGTACGAGTACGAATACGGGTGCATACGAGTAGAATTGTTGATGAAACTGAACGAGGATGTAATTGTAAGCATTTTTATTAAGTAGAAGTATTTTGATAAGTGTATTGAAGTCTTTCAAAATTGTATAAATACATATTAAAACACTACATGTATATACATTTTAACTGAGTCGTTAAGTCATCGTTAGTCGTTACATGTAAGTGTTGTTTTGAAACCTTTAGGTTAACGATCTTGTTAAATGTTGTTAACCCAATGTTTATAATATCAAATGAGATTTTAAATTATTATATTATCATGATATTATCATGTATGAATATCTCTTAATATGATATATATATATACATTAAATGTCTTTACAACGATAATCGTTACATATATGTCTCGTTTAAAAATCATTAAGTTAGTAGTCTTGTTTTTACATATGTAGTTCATTGTTAATATACTTAATGATATGTTTACTTATCATAGTATCATGTTAACTATATATATATATATATATATATATATATATATATATATATATATATATATATATATATATATATATATATATATATATATATATATATATATATATATATATATGTCATCATATAGTTTTTACAAGTTTTAACGTTCGTGAATCACCGGTCAACTTGGGTGGTCAATTGTCTATATGAAACATATTTCAATTAATCAATTCTTAACAAGTTTGATTGCTTAACATGTTGGAAACATTTAGTCATGTAAATATCAATCTCAATTAATATATATAAATATGGAAAGGTTCGGGTCACTACAGTACCTACCCGTTAAATAAATTTCGTCCCGAAATTTTAAGCTGTTGAAGGTGTTGACGAATCTTCTGGAAATAGATGTGGGTATTTCTTCTTCATCTGATCTTCACGCTCCCAGGTGAACTCGGGTCCTCTACGATCATTCCATCGAACCTTAACAATTGGTATCTTGTTTTGCTTAAGTCTTTTAACCTCACGATCCATTATTTCGACGGGTTCTTCGATGAATTGGAGTTTTTTGTTGATTTGGATTTCATCTAACGGAATAGTGAGATCTTCTTTAGCAAAACATTTCTTCAAATTTGAGACGTGGAAAGTGTTATGTACAGCCGCGAGTTGTTGAGGTAACTCAAGTCGGTAATCTACTGGTCCGACACGATCAATAATCTTGAATGGTCCAATATACCTTGGATTTAATTTCCCTCGTTTACCAAATCGAACAACGCCTTTACAAGGTGCAACATTAAGCATGACCATCTCTCCAATTTCAAATTCTATATCTTTTCTTTTAATGTCAGCGTAGCTCTTTTGTCGACTTTGGGCGGTTTTCAACCGTTGTTGAATTTGGATGATCTTCTCGGTAGTTTCTGGTATAATCTCCGGACCCGCAATCTGTCTATCCCCCACTTCACTCCAACAAATTGGAGACCTGCACTTTCTACCATAAAGTGCTTCAAACGGCGCCATCTCAATGCTTGAATGGTAGCTGTTGTTGAAGGAAAATTCTGCTAACGGTAGATGTCGATCCCAACTGTTTCCGAAATCAATAACACATGCTCGTAGCATGTCGTCAAGCGTTTGTATCGTCCTTTCGCTCTGCCCATCAGTTTGTGGATGATAGGCAGTACTCATGTCTAGACGAGTTCCTAATGCTTGCTGTAATGTCTGCCAGAATCTTGAAGTAAATCTGCCATCCCTATCAGAGATAATAGAGATTGGTATTCCATGTCTGGAGACGACTTCCTTCAAATACAGTCATGCTAACTTCTCCATCTTGTCATCTTCTCTTATTGGCAGGAAGTGTGCTGATTTGGTGAGACGATCAACTATTACCCAAATAGTATCAAAACCACTTGCAGTCCTTGGCAATTTAGTGATGAAATCCATGGTAATGTTTTCCCATTTCCATTCCGGGATTTTGGGTTGTTGAAGTAGACCTGATGGTTTCTGATGCTCAGCTTTGACCTTAGAACACGTCAAACATTCTCCTACGTATTTAGCAACATCGGCTTTCATACCCGGCCACCAAAAATGTTTCTTGAGATCCTTGTACATCTTCCCCGTTCCAGGATGTATTGAGTATCTGGTTTTATGAGCTTCTCTAAGTACCATTTCTCTCATATCTCCAAATTTTGGTACCCAAATCCTTTCAGCCCTATACCGGGTTCCGTCTTCCCGAATATTAAGATGCTTCTCCGATCCTTTGGGTATTTCATCCTTTAAATTTCCCTCTTTTAAAACTCCTTGTTGCGCCTCCTTTATTTGAGTAGTAAGGTTAGTGTGAATCATTATATTCATAGATTTTACTCGAATGGGTTCTCTGTCCTTCCTGCTCAAGGCATCGGCTACCACATTTGCCTTCCCCGGGTGGTAACGAATCTCAAAGTCGTAATCATTCAACAATTCAATCCACCTACGCTGCCTCATATTCAGTTATTTCTGATTAAATATGTGTTGAAGACTTTTGTGGTCGGTATATATAATACTTTTGACCCCATATAAGTAGTGCCTCCAAGTCTTTAATGCAAAAACAACCGCGCCTAATTCCAAATCATGCGTCGTATAATTTTGTTCGTGAATCTTCAATTGTCTAGACGCATAAGCAATCACCTTCGTTCATTGCATTAATACACAACCGAGACCTTGCTTTGATGCGTCACAATAAATCACAAAATCATCATTCCCTTCAGGCAATGACAATATAGGTGCCGTAGTTAGATTTTTCTTCAATAACTGAAACGCTTTCTCTTGTTCATCATTCCATTCAAATTTCTTCCCTTTATGCGTTAATGCAGTCAAGGGTTTTGCTATTCTGGAAAAGTCTTGGATGAACCTTCTGTAGTAACCAGCTAGTCCTAAAAACTGGCGTATGTGTTTCGGAGTTTTCGGGGTTTCCCACTTTTCAACAGTTTCTATCTTTGCCGGATCCACCTTAATACCTTCTTTGTTCACTATGTGACCGAGGAATTGAACTTCTTCCAACCAAAATGCACACTTTGAAAACTTAGCGTACAATTCTTCCTTCCTCAATACTTCTAACACCTTTCTCAAATGTTCACCGTGTTCTTGGTCATTCTTTGAGTAAATAAGTATGTCATCAATGAAAACAATGACAAACTTGTCAAGGTATGGTCCACACACTAGGTTAATAAGGTCCATGAACACAACTGGTGCATTAGTTAAACCAAACGGCATGACCATAAACTCGTAATGACCGTAACGTGTTCTGAAAGCAGTCTTTGGAATATCATCTTCTTTCACCCGCATTTGATGATACCCGGAATGTAAGTCAATCTTTGAATAAACAGACGAGCCTTGTAGTTGATCAAATAAGTCGTCGATTCTCGGTAGTGGGTAGCGGTTCTTGATGGTAATTTTGTTCAACTCTCGGTAGTTGATACACAACCTGAATGTACCATCTTTCTTCTTGACAAACAAAACAGGAGCTCCCCACGGTGATGTGCTTGGTCGAATGAAACCACGCTCTAAAAGTTCTTGTAATTGGCTTTGCAGTTCTTTCATCTCGCTGGGTGCGAGTCTGTAAGGAGCACGAGCTATTGGTGCAGCTCCTGGTACAAGATCTATTTGAAATTCAACGGATCGATGTGGGGGTAATCCCGGTAATTCTTTCGGAAATACATCGGGAAATTCTTTTGCAATGGGAACATCATTGATGCTCTTTTCTTCAGTTTGTACTTTCTCGACGTGTGCTAGAACAGCATAGCAACCTTTTCTTATTAGTTTTTGTGCCTTCAAATTACTAATAAGATGTAGCTCCGTGTTGCCCTTTTCTCCGTACACCATTAAGGGTTTTCCTTTTTCTCGTATAATGCGAATTGCATTTTTGTAACAAACGATATCTGCTTTCACTTCTTTCAACCAGTCCATACCGATTATCACATCAAAACTCCCTAACTCTACTGGTATCAAATCAATCTTAAATGTTTCGCTAACCAGTTTAATTTCTCGATTCCGACATATATTATCTACTGAAATTAATTTACCATTTGCTAATTCGAGTAAAAATTTACTATCCAAAGGCGTCAATGGACAACTTAATTTAGCACAAAAATCTCTACTCATATAGCTTCTATCCGCACCCGAATCAAATAAAACCTAAGCAGATTTATTGTCAATAAGAAACGTACCCTTAACAAGCTCCAGGTCTTCCTGTACCTCTGCCGCATTAATATTGAAAACTCTTCCGCGGCCTTGTCAATTCGTGTTCTCCTGGTTCGGGCAATTTCTAATAATGTGGCCCGGTTTTCCACATTTATAACAAACTACATTGGCATAACTTGCTCCGACACTACTTGCTCCGCCATTACTCGTTCCGACACCATTTGTTCCTTTCGTTCTATTAACTCCTGGTCCGTAGACCTCATACTTCACCGCGCTATGACCATTTCTTTTACACTTGTTGCAAAATTTGGTGCAGAACCCCGAGTGATACTTTTCACACCTTTGGCATAGCTGCTTCTGATTGTTGTTGTTGTTGCGGTTATTATTGTTGTTGGGATGATTGTTGTAGTTGCTGTTGTTGTTGTTGTTGTTGTTGTTGGGCCATTTGTTGTAGTTGCGATTGATGTTGCGATTGTTGGGATAATTGTTGCGATTATTGTTGTAATTGCTGTTGTTGTTGTTGTTGTTGTTGTATTGGTGATTCTTATCACCGTTTTCCTCCCACTTTCTTTTGACTTGCTTCACATTGGCCTCTTCAGCAGTCTGTTCTTTAATTCTTTCTTCAATCTGGTTCACTAGTTTGTGAGCCATTCTACATGCCTGTTGTATGGAGGCGGGCTTGTGTGAACTTATATCTTCTTGGATTCTTTCCGGTAATCCTTTCACAAACGCGTCGATCTTCTCTTCCTCATCTTCGAATGCTCCCGGACACAATAGGCACAATTCTGTGAATCGTCTTTCGTACGTGGTAATATCAAATCCTTGGGTTCGTAACCCTCTAAGTTCTGTCTTGAGCTTATTGACCTCGGTTCTGGGACGGTACTTCTCGTTCATCAAGTGCTTGAATGCAGACCACGGTAGTGCGTACACATCGTCTTGTCCCACTTGCTCTAGATAGGTATTCCACCATGTTAACGCAGAACCTGTGAAGGTATGCGTAGCGTACTTCACTTTGTCCTCTTCAGTACACTTACTTATGGCAAACACCGATTCGACCTTCTCGGTCCACCGTTTCAATCCGATCGGTCCTTCGGTTCCATCAAATTCCAAAGGTTTGCAGGCAGTGAATTCTTTGTAGGTGCATGATGTCGAACGAGGTGTATATAAAATAGCTATTATTTTTAGCAGAAAATACTATTAAATACGATACAATTTTACACAAGATATTTATTTATTTATAGAATGGATATACTTAAACCTTGCTACAACACTTATAGGCAGTGTACCTAATCGTACAGTAGTGTAGTTTTTAGTAAGTCCGGTTCGTTCCACAGGGAGATCTTTAAGCAAAGCTCAACGCTATATTAGTTTATTTTTATAAAAATACAAATATATATATAAGTAATATTATTATTATAAAGGGGGGTTTTTACCGTTTAATGACCGGTTTGTCGATTTTAAAACTTTAGTCGCAGTTAAAACCTAATGTAAAATATAAAATAAATACAAGACTTTAAATTAAAGCGTAAAGTAAATAACGATAATAAAATTGCGAATAATAAAAATGCGATAAAAATTAAATTGCGATAATTAAAAAGTACGATAATTAAAAGTGCGATAAAATGAAATAACAATAAATAAAATGCGATAATTAGAAGTGCAATTAAATATAAAATAAAGGAAATAAAATATGAAATAAAAGAATTATGCTTATTTAAACTTCCGTAATCATGATGTTTGACGTGTTGATTTTAGTTTTATGCCCATGGGTTAATTGTCCTTTGTCCTGGATTATTCAATATGTCCGTCTGGTTTTTGTCCATAACAGTCCATCAGTCATAAATATAAATTGCAAGTGTCCTTGTCAAATTATTATTATACCCGAAGATAAATATTCCAACTAATTGGGGATTCGAATTGTAACAAGGTTTTAATACTTTGTTTAATGAATACACCAGGTTATCGACTGCGTGTAAACCAAGGTTTTACTACTTTGTTAACAATTACACCAATTACCCTTGAATGTAATTTCACCCCTGTTTTAATTATTCTAGTGGCTATTAATCCATTCCCGTGTCCGGTTAAATGAACGATTATTCGTACATATAAATACCCCGCCCATCGTGTCCGATCGAGTGTATATGGTAGTTTATAGGGACGCCCAATTGTAAATCTTTATATTAACATTAACAAACTTTCATTTAGTTAAACAAATATAAAGCCCATTAATAGCCCATAGCCTAGTTTCCACAAGTGTCGTTCTTTTGTTCAAACCCCAATTATGGTACAAAGCCCAATTACCCAATTTTAATAATTAGCCCAACATCATGATTACTTCGTTTTAAACAAGCATAATAATAACTTAGCTACGAGACATTAATGTAAAAAGGATGAACATAACTTACAATGATTAAAAATAGCGTAGCGTTACACGGACAGAATTTCGACTTACACCCTTACAACATTTGCTAACATACCCTTATTATTAGAATTTATAATTAAAATTAAAATTAAAATATAAATATATATATTACGTATATATTGAGAGAGAGATTGAAAAATATTGTGTTAAATTCGATCAGAATTTGGTTGGCTTTATAGCCAGAAATGAATTTTGGGGCTCCGCGACTCGCGGCAAAAAGCCCTTCAAACTCCGCGAGTCGCGGAGAGGTATTTTCATTTCACACCCTTGGAGTTTCTGGCTGCCGACGGTTTTAATAATATATATATATAATATATATAATTAATATAATTAATTATATATTATATTATATTTATATACATAGTTAACTTGTAATTTTTAGTCCGTTGCGTCGAGCGTTAAGAATTGACTCTGGTCCCGGTTCCGGATTTTCGAACGTCCTTGCGTACAATTTAATATCTTGTACTTTGCGTTTTGAATCTTGTACTCTTGTGATTTTGAGACGTTTCTTATCAATAATTGGAACCTTTTTGATTGTCTTTTGTTCTTTTGAGCTTTTTGGTCGTTTGCGTCTTCAAATCGTCGAATCTGTCTTTTGTCTTCACCTTTTATTATTTAAACGAATATCACTTGTAAATAGAACAATTGCAACTAAAAGCTTGTCTTTCTTGAGGAATAATGCTATGAAATATATGTTCGTTTTTAGCATTATCAAATATTCCCACACTTGAGCGTTGCTTGTCCTCAAGCAATATTGTCTTGAAATACTAGAATCACTTCTTTATTCTTCACACTTTGTACATCAGTGATTTCTATACGGCGGTATAAACAATGGTAGTAACGATATGGTTTACAGTCCCACATGACTATAAAAATTTAGATCCATTAAGGAAATTGGATCTTTATGAAAACATTTGATCTTTTGAAAATTAAATCTAGTTTTTACCCTAGATAAGTTTTCCGGAATAACCCTTTACCGGTGTTTGCAAAATATTTTTGTGGGTTTGGTGGGTTTCAGATTTGAAAATTTTAGCTCAAAACTTGCGGTTTTGTGTCACCCACTTGCTAACCTTGTATTTGGAAAGCAACACGTCCAGTTTACTTGTTCCGTATATTACCTTTCGGCAAACTACCGTCCGGTTGTAAAGGAAAGCGTTGAACAAGCATCTGTTAAGGCAATGTCCCGTGACATGCTTTTGATTATGGTCTATAACGTGTCGGACGCAATTACTATCCTTGGTAGGAGCAATAGTAAAGCTCACCCTTATAATTTGTCGGTCTGGCACAAAGTCCTGTCTTTGACCATGTTATACAACCACCGTTCTTACGGTTGACACCCGATTTAGTTCAGGTGACCTAATGAATTCCAGGTGAATTCCTAGGATTTTACGTTCAATGGTAATGAACGCATTGAAAATAGGGTTTTCAGAAAACAAATCGGTTTATAATTTTGATCAAAATATTTTCTCGTTCAAGCTCGAGTTTAGATATCATTGAATTCCATGAGTTTGTAATTCTCAATCTTTAAGGTCAATCTCTAGGATTGAGTAATATTAGTCTTAAAAGCTGATTTTTAATCTTTAAGGAGATTATCCTTTCTGGGGATCTGATTCATTAGTCTTATCCAGCTAATTTGCACGGTGCCTCCCCATTGTACGAGATAAATCCTTCTCATGGTTAGGATAAATCTGACCACTTGGCGACCCTGTTTGATGCTGAGGTCCGTGGATTTCCTGCTGATTTTAGTGATGACTTTTCTAGATTTTTCGTCAACCTACAGCTGGTCTGGACGACAACTTCATGACCTAAATCAAAAAGCGCGTGTCTTTTTCGGAAGACTTTACTTCCTTTTAATGATGGAATTGATTCATCGTGTAGATCCATCTCTTCTTTTCTTTCATTGGGTAAAACAGTTTAGTTTAGTTCAAAGCAAAAGTATTTTCAGTTATTTGTTACAAATATATGTGGCATATGTTTAAAATAACTTGGTAAATTTTCCCACACTTGGCTTTTTATTTTTCTTTTTATCGTCCTCTATTCCATTTTAAATGAATTTTAACATTTTAGTTTGTTTCTCAATTTATGTCCTTTCCGAGGTAACAATAATTTCGGTGTTAAAACCTAGTTTTATCGTTCATAAATATGTATAAACATGATTTTAATTCATTTAATTGAAAATTTCGAAAAATTTTACTAGAATTGGGTAGTCAGTATATAAGACTAGGGCTGTTCTTTTTATCAGAGAGCACTAGATTCTAATACAACTACTGCTTTACTAGTATTTTTAATGGTAACCAAGTGTTTAATATAAAAATTTTAAAATCCGAAAGAATTTAATCCCTTCCCACACTTAAGATCTTGCAATGCCCTCATTTGCAAGAAATCAGTAACAATTTAAATTATTGAGGGTGATTTGTGTGAAAATGATTAAATTTTTACCAAAGTTTCCAAATATATTGGCGTTTGTTTGCTGAATGATAAATGGTGCACGTCATTTGTTCATTCCGTCTTGTTGTTATTTCACATACATTTTGCATCATTGTCGTCAAAATTACTTGCTTTTGCTGAACTTAATGCCAGTCTTTGAAAATGCGTTGTTTTACCCTGTTGTGTACATAAGATAAACTGCAAACATATATACATATTTTTGAAGTTTGGTTTATTACCCCACATTCAAAAATTATTAAAATCTAAGAATAAAAGTTAGATAAATATAAAAATGATTACAATATTAACAAAAAAATATTAAACATATCAATAATTACAAATTACAAAATAAAAATAAAAATAAGTAAACTAAGGATGATATTGGTACCAATAGGGGTTCCACGCATAACCATAAGTGCTATAGAATGCCTCGGCAGGGTCATACGTAGGATATGGTGGCTGCATCTCTATCGACCAAGGAGGGAAGACGGGTTTCGGTGTAGGAATATAGTTTCTACCTATGTGTTGGCAATGCGCTATGATCTGGTTCTGATGAACTTGCCAATCTTCAAATGCTCTCTGTCTAGCATTTTCGTATTCCTGAGAAGCTATAAACCTTTGCATTTCTTGCATCTGGTTCCCCCCTCCTACATTACCTTGTTCCTGGTTTCTCTCTACCTGTGGATGTCTACCATTGTATCGTACTGCGGCGTTATTTCGCCGCTTCAACACTTTCGCACCATGGTATACATTTAAACCTATAGTGTCGCGGGGTTCCGGCTCTTCTACTAATAATCCCCCCCGACTTATATCCACACCGAGATATTCACCAATCAAAGTAATAAAAATACCACCTCCTATTATGCTATGTGGACGCATCCCTCGAACCATAGCTGATAAATAATAACCCACACAATATGGTATACTTACAGCGCTGTGTGGGTCTCGAATACACATATGGTAAAACAAATCTTGTTCATTTACCTTTTCTTTGTTTTTACCCCTTTGTGTAATCGAGTTAGCTAAAAACCTATGTATTACTCTTAATTCGGCTCTATCTATATCCAAATAAGAGTAGTTTCCCCCTTTAAAACGGTGGTGGCTTGTCATTTGACTCCACACACCGTGTGTATCAAAATTCTCATCTATTTTCCTACCGTTTAGTATCAATCCTCTACAATCGGCAGACGCTAATTCCTCAGGCGTATATATACGTAAAGCCTGAGCCATGTCTAGTAAAGACATGTGGCGCATCGAACCGCCTAACAAAAATCTAATAAAAGAACGATCGGTTAAACTAGCTACCCGATCATTCAACTCTATACTACATAACAACTCTTCACACCATACTTTATATACAGGTCTGCGTATGGTGAATAAACATATCCAGTCATTAAAAGAAGAATTACCATACCTCTGTACCAGTAATTCCCTAATTGGCCCGGCCAATTCTACAGCTTCCAAGGGTCCCCATTCTATGACCCTTGGTACCTCAACAACCTTAGAGTGAAGAGTATGCAAACCCCGTTGATATTTTGGATAATCTATCCAAAGTCTGTCAAATCGCAGGTTCGGGTGTAACTGTTCCAAGTGCATATCTGAAAAGGTCATGACTGGATGAGGTACATCCTGCTTGTAGTAGTTATCTACCTCCTGTTGTTCCAAGTTCTCAGCAGGAGCGTGACGGGCTTGGGATGAAGATTCACCCCTTTCAGTCTGCAAAACACATCAAACACAAATTTTGTGCATCCAAATATGCATTAGTGTCAGCAAAATCATCAATCAAAATAATTACAATGACATTATCAATTTATATCAAACTTAAGCTTATTTTCACATTTTTATCAATTCTACACTTTTTCAAATAAGCATATACGAAAATTTTCGCCAAGTTCATAAGCATTCAACTCAAATAACATGTCAAAATAATCATTACTAGCAAATAAACAAGTCTCAAATGGCATTATCTTTCAAAAATCAAGTTCATGAATTTTGGACTTGAAAAAGTCCACTTTAATTCTCAAAATCATGTTTAGGCTCAAAGTTTGGATCATTTAACTACCTAGACATGTTACACTACTCAATTTAGCAACAATTCATGACAAAAATCGGCCATAACCTGTTTATATCAAAAAGCCCCAAATTGCTCAAGAACACAAACCCTAGATTCTAAAGATTTTGAAGTTTTTGGCTTCAAATCATGTTAACAAGCATCAATCTAGGTTATACATGCATAATATACTAACAATTTAACACTAATTACACTAAAAATTAACAAAATTCAAATTATGAAAATATGCTCAAGAACACACTAAAATTCGGATTTAAAGGTGATTTGGGGTGTAATTGTACCTGTTTTCTTGAGTAGTTCCTAGATATCATCCTTCTCAACATGATTTTAGCAAAAAATTTGGTGATTAACGGTTAAAAATTGAGATTTTTGGGGGTGAAATTCGTGGGTTTTCGGGTTCTGTTCGAGCTGTATTTGGGTGTTTATGTGTGTGTGAGAGTGATCAGTTCGAGCAGCTAGTTTTATTTTTTCTGTAATTTGGTCCCTCCGCGAGTCGCGGAGGTTTTCACTCAAAACTCCGCGAGTCGCGGAGTTATTTTTTTTTTTTTTTTTTTTTTTTTTTTTTTTTTTTTTTTTTTTTTATAATCTTTAACTTATAACACAATTAAGAAATTAATTTTAAAATTTTGTTTCCCTTGTTATTTAGGACGAGGTCGTTTCGGATCGATGTCCTAGTCCGTCCCTCGACAAAATTTTAAAATTTGTCTTTTTGTAGCGATTGTTTTAAAAGCTAAGATTTTTGGGTTTTTTAATGTTTTTGCATACTTTAAATCAATAAGATTAAAAATAATGATAATAAAAGTTCTCGTCCCTCCCTCGGGTAAAGCAATTTCGGTTCAAAGACCTAGTCTTCAACTTACGACGAATTTTAAAAATCATATTCTTAACTTAATGAGATAAAGTAAATTTTTGTTTTTAAATTCACACAACATAAATATAAAATTCAAAATTAATATTAAAAATTAAAAATTCACACCAAACTCAAAATTTAAAATGCATAAAATTAAAATTTCATATTTTAAAAATTAAAAATTCACACCAAACTTAATTTAAAAATTCATAAATTCATACCAAACTTATATTAATTTTTCAAATATTTACAATTTTAAATATATTGTTTTTATAAAGTTTACAATATTAATTTAAGGTTTAAATATTAATTTTAAAAACATGGTAAAAATAAAATTGAAAATCTTTTTGTCTTTTTATCCCACTTTAATTAATCAAATATTATCAAAAATATGCGCCCCTCTTTTCGGTAAAGTAATTTCGGTTCCAAGACCTAATTTAACTCATGACGAATTTTTGAAATATTTTGGGTTGATTGATTAAAGATATTTATACCTTAAGAATAAACGTTAAATTTCGCAGTGATGTAATAAATTTTTGAAGGATATCAATAATTTCGGTCGCCAAACCTAATTTTATTTAATACCAATTTAATACTTTTTAGCGAACAAATTAGCGTTTATTATCAAAAGGTTAAAAATAAAAATAAAAATAAAAACTGTACAGACATACCTGTGAAATAGATTTCTTAGTTATATGATCTATTATATTCATAAGATAGTCGGTTTAATTGGTCTTCCATGGCTGCATAGGTGTAACCTCGAGCATTCATTGTCTTTTCTTCTAAACATATGAACGGTCCGTCTCTGCATAAAGTAACAAATTCGGTATTTGAATAGGTTTGATTATTTGAACATTTACCTCCATGTGACCATTTTCCGCATTTGTGACATTTTTCTAGGTGTCGTGCTCTTCTTTTCGCTGCGGATTTTGATTTTCCTTTACCAAATTGTAACTTATTATCTTCGCATCTGGATCCTTTTCTAACTCCGTCCATTCTTTCTCTGATTACTGATACTAATTCACTCGGTAGTATGTCATTATTTCTTTTAGTGATCAAAGCATGTAGCATTAGACCATGGTTTAGTTCACAGGCAGTCTTCATTTCGTAAAAACCTAAAAAAAATAAAAATTCAGAATGGGGGGAGAAGACTAGTTCTTTAGGGTCTGCTAGGGAAAGACCATACGTGTTCCATTTTCGAGAACTATACGAAAACAGACAATCTAACTCTAACAGAAATTCATATTATCCTTTAAAGACTTGATTCTCCCCACACTTAGTTAGCTGTGGTGTCGAAATTGTGATTAACTTCGTTGTCGACTTCCATCGGACCATGTATGTAATGTTTAACTCTGTGACCATTAACTTTAAATTCAATCTCATTTGAATTTATCAATTCTATCGTTCCGTATGGGAAAACTCTTTTGACTATGAATGGTCCAGACCATCTTGATTTCAATTTTCCAGGAAATAGCTTGAATCGTGAATTGAAAAGAAGAACTCTGTCTCCTTCTTTAAATTCTTTTGAACTTCTGATTCTTTTATCATGCCATTTCTTCGTTCTTTCTTTATAGATTAACGAATTTTCGTATGCTTCATGTCTTAATTCTTCTAATTCGTTTAGTTGACTTAATCGTAGACGTCCGGCTTCTTGTAAATCAAGATTACATGTCTTCAAAGCCCAAAATGCTTTGTGTTCAATTTCTACTGGAAGATGACATGCTTTTCCATAAACAAGTCTAAAAGGTGTGGTTCCAATTGGAGTTTTGTAGGCTGTTCTAAAAGCCCAGAGTGCATCCTCCAATTTAATGGACCATTCCTTTGGATTTGATCCTACGGTTTTCTCTAGAATACGTTTTAAAGCTCGGTTTGTATTTTCAACTTGTCCACTTGTTTGTGGATGATATGCGGTGGAGATTTTATGAGTTACTCCATATCTTTTAAGAACTTTCTCAAGTTGATTATTACAGAAATGAGTACCCCGATCACTTATTAAAGCTTTCGGTGTTCCAAACCTTGCAAAAAGACGTTTTAAAAAGTTTACTACAACTCGTGCATCGTTAGTTGGGAGAGCTTGTGCTTCCGCCCATTTAGATACATAATCAATGGCTACGAGTATATATAGATTATTATGAGATTTTGGAAATGGACCCATAAAGTCAATACCCCAAATGTCAAATACTTCACATACTTGGATGACATTTTGTGGCATTTCATCACGTTGACTTATTTTTCCGGCCCTTTGACATGCATCACAGGATTTGCAAAGAAGGTGTGCGTCTTTGTAAATTGTAGGCCAATAGAATCCAGCTTCATAAACTTTTCTTGCTGTTAGTTGAGGCCCATAATGCCCTCCTGTTGGTCCTGTGTGACAATGGTTTAAAATTTTACTAGCTTCATCTCCAAATACACATCGGCGTATTATTCCATCGGGACAACTTTTAAACAGATGTGGATCTTCCCAGAAATAGTGTTTTATATCACTGAAGAATTTCTTTCGTCTTTGGTACGATAATCCTTTTTCAAGGAATCCACAAACTAAGTAGTTTGCATAGTCTGCAAACCATGGGATTTCTTTATAATCTATCTTCAATAGATATTCATCAGGAAAGTTGTCTTGTATGGCCGATTCATTCAGAACTTCTAATTCGGGATTTTCAAGACGAGAAAGATGATCAGCGGCGAGATTTTCTGCTCCTTTTTTATCTCGGATTTCAATATCAAACTCTTGTAAGAGTAAGATCCAACGGATTAATCTTGGTTTAGCATCTTGTTTTGAAAATAGGTATCTAAGAGCAGAATGGTCGGTATAGACCACCGTTTTTGCTAGAACGAGATATGATCGAAATTTGTCAAAAGCAAAGACAATAGCAAGGAGTTCTTTTTCAGTAGTTGTATAGTTCGTTTGTGCTCCTTGTAATGTCTTACTAGCATAATATATAGGTTGAAATCGTTTTTCAATCCTTTGTCCTAAAACGGCTCCCATTGCAAAATCACTTGCATCGCACATTAGTTCAAATGGTAGACTCCAATTTGGTGTTATCATGATCGGTGCATTAGTGAGTTTTTCTTTAAGAATATTAAAAGATTTGATACATTCATCTGAAAAGATGAATGGCGCATCCTTTTCTAGGAGTTTATTCATAGGAGTGGCAATTTTAGAAAAATCTTTTATGAAACGTCGGTAAAAACCGGCATGCCCTAGAAAACTCCTAACTCCTCTAACATTGGTGGGATGTGGAAGTTTAGCAATTACATCTACTTTAGCTCTATCCACTTCAATTCCTTCTTTTGAAATTTTATGTCCAAGAACGATGCCTTCTTTAACCATGAAATGGCATTTCTCCCAATTAAGTACTAGATTTGATTTTTCGCATCTAATTAGCATTCGTTCCAGATTTACTAGACATGATTTAAATGTATCACCGAAGACTGAAAAGTCATCCATGAATACTTCCATGCATTCTTCTATCATGTCATGAAAAATCGCCATCATACACCTTTGAAAGGTTGCAGGGGCGTTGCAAAGTCCAAATGGCATGCGTTTGTAAGCAAAAGTACCATAAGGGCACGTGAATGTGGTTTTCTCTTGATCTTCGGGTGCTATTGGAATTTGAAAATATCCGGAAAATCCATCTAGAAAACAATAGTAACTATTTCCGGCTAATCTTTCCAACATTTGATCTATGAAAGGTAAGGGAAAGTGATCTTTTCTGGTGGCGTCATTTAATTTTCTATAATCAATACATACACGCCATCCTGTTACAGTCCTAGTAGGAATAAGCTCATTTTTCTCATTTGTAATAACAGTCATGCCACCCTTCTTAGGCACGCATTGAACTGGGCTTACCCATGGACTATCAGAAATTGGATATATCAAACCTGCATCTAGCAGTTTAATAATCTCTTTCTTAACTACATCTTGCATATTAGGATTTAGTCTTCGTTGGCGTTGCACATACGTTTTATGACCTTCTTCCATAAGGATTTTATGTGTGCAATACGAAGGACTTATTCCTTTAATATCATGAATCTTCCATGCAATGGCTGGTTTATGAGCTTTCAACACAGAAATGAGTTGTGATTTCTCATTTTCAGTAAGAGAAGACGATATTATTACAGGTAATTCAGATTCACCATGTAAATAAGCGTATTCCAAATGGTTTGGAAGTGGCTTTAACTCTAATTTCGGAGGTTCTTCTATCGATGATTTATATCGATATCTGTCTTCTTCTTTTAGCATTTGAATTTCTTCTGTTGTTGGTTCATATCCATTAGCTATAAGTGTAGCTAACATTTCAGCTTCATCAATTGGTTCATTTCCTTCTCCTAAAGAACATTCTCCTGTTCCTTGTAATTCTGGAAATTCTTTTAATAATTCTGCATGTGCATCTATAGTTTGAATATAATAACATGTATCATCTGCAGATTGTGGTTGTTGCATTGCTCTATCAACTGAAAAGGTAACACTCTCATCCTCTATACTTAGGGTCAGTTTCTTACCGAACACGTCTATCATTGCTTTAGCCGTGTTTAAGAATGGTCTTCCTAATATGAGAGGAACTTGAGAATCTTCTTCCATGTCCAAAACAACAAAATCTACTGGAAATACTAAAGTACCAACTTTAACTAGCATGTTCTCCATTATCCCTCTAGGATATTTTATTGATCTATCGGCTAGTTGTATGCTTATTCTGGTTGGTTTCAATTCTCCAAGGTCTAGTTTAGCGTATAGTGAATACGGCATTAGATTTATACTAGCACCTAAGTCTGCCAATGCTTCTATTGAACTAAGACTACCCAGAAAACATGGAATTGTGAAACTTCCTGGATCAGATAATTTTTCTGGTATCTTATTCAACAGCACTGCTGAACAATTAGCATTCATAGTAACAGCCGAGAGTTCTTCCATTTTCTTTCTATTCGTGATTAGATCTTTCAAGAATTTAGCATATCTTGGCATTCCTGAAATCACATCAATGAAAGGAAGATTTACATTTATCTGTTTAAACATATCCAAGAATTTGGATTGCTCGGCTTCAAGTTTTTCCTTCTTCATTTTACTCGGGTAAGGAAGTGGTGGTTGGTATGGTTTAACATAAGGTTTATCCTTAACTGTGTTATTTTCATTAACCTTTTCAACTACCGGTTCTTTTTCCTTATCTTGATCAGGTTGTGGTTCTTGTGGAGTAGGAATAGTTTTATCAGAAGTTACAGGTATTTCAGGTGGTTTAAGTGTTGTACCACTTCTTGTGGTAATAGCTTTAGCTGTTTCATTCCGGGGGTTAGCATTTGTATCACTAGGTAAACTTCCCGGTTTTCTTTCACCTATTAACCTTGCTAGGTTACTTACTTCTTGTTCCAGATTTTGAATAGAAGCTTGTTGATTTCTAAATGCTTGAGCATTTTGTTCATTTGTTTGTTTTTGAGATGTGAAAAACTGCGTTTGAGTTTCAACTAGCTTCGTCATCATATCTTCTAAATTCGGCTTTTTATCATCGGTTTGTTGTGGTGGTTTGTTTTGAAAATTCGGTCTTTGCTGATTATAAGTATTATTGGATACTTGTTGATTGCTAGGACCTTGTTGGTTGTTGTATGGAATATTTCGGTTATAGTTCTGGTTTTGATTGTAAATCGGTCTTGGCGGTTGATAATTATTCTGATAATTATTTCCAGGCCTTTGGTTTATGTATGAAATATTCTCTCTTTGTTCCATTGTTAATTCAATATTTAGACAATCTTTTGTCAAATGTGGTCCTCCACACTGCTCACAACTAATTCGTATAGAATGAATATCTTTAGTCATCTTTTCCATTCGTCTCTCGAAAGCATCTATCTTTGCCGAAATGGAATCTAAGTCATGGCTAGAATCGGCTCTAGCTGCTTTAGATGATCTAATGATATCTTTTTCTTGGTGCCACTCATGTGAGTGGGAAGCAGTATTATCAATAATTTTGTAAGCATCAGTTTCGGTTTTCTTCATAATAGAACCACCAGCTGCTATATCTATGTCTTTCCTTGTAGTGATGTCGCATCCTTGGTAAAATATTTGTACTATTTGACAGGTGTCTAAACCATGTTGCGGACATCCTCTTAACAACTTTCCATATCTTGTCCACGCCTCATATAGAGTTTCATTTGGCTTTTGTGTGAACGTAACAATTTCTGCTTGAAGTCTTACGGCTTTAGATGCAGGAAAAAATTGTTTAAGAAATTTGTCAATTAAAACATCCCATGTATCGATCGCTCCTTCAGGTAACGATTCCAACCAATCTTTGGCTTCTCCCTTTAAAGTCCAGGGAAATAACATGAGATATATCTGTTCATCCTCCACTTCTCGTATTTTAAATAGTGTGCAGATCCTATTAAAGGTACGTAGATGTTCATTTGGATCTTCCTTCGGCGCACCACTAAATTGGCATTGATTAGTCACCATGTGTAGAATTTGTCCTTTGATTTCATAATCTGGCGCATTAATGTCAGGATGAGTAATTGCGTGACCTTGGCCAGTGCGTTTAGCTCTCATTCGGTCTTCCATACTTAAAGGTTCCAGATTCTCCATAATTGAATTTGTTGAATCGGTATCACTAGATGATTCTGATTTAATAGTTCGTTCCTCAACAATCTCTGTTTGATTGATTGGTGGTTCCGGAGGAAAGTTTAATGGTTCAGGATCTATGAACCGTTCCTGAATATTTTCTGGATTCTCAATTGTGAGGTTGGGTTCAAAAAATGGATTATCGGAAATTTGAACTGAAGTACTTGGTCGACTGGATGACGATTCTAAAGAAAAATCAACGGCGGTTATATTTGTTAAACGATGTCTTGATCGAGTTACAGGTGGTGAACGTACAAAAGGTGATGAACGTCTTGCTCGGTGCATTCACAGAATATCCTATTAGTTTTTAAAAGGAAAGAAAAATTATAATAAGTTATCCAATCAATAGACTTTTCTGATTTTGCCCACGTTTCGAATAGCCAAAAGATGCAGCAGAGGGGCAGGATTCGTTTGGTCTCAATATAATTGAGGACTGTTTGGCTCCAATAACCCGGTCCACGTACAAATCCAACTATTACTACGAACCAGAAAATTTTGATGTCTATCAATTTAACCACTTAAAATAAATTTTCGTAATTTTAAGAAATTTAGATAAGAAGTAGAATAAAATTCTAAGTCCTAAAACTAGAATAGCGAGAAATAAGAGAGAAAAAGAGTTCGTCGAAAAAGGTCGAAAAAGAAAAATGGTTGAAAAATAAAAGGTGACGGAAAATAAAAGAAACTTATAAAAACTTAAAAATACTTAACTAATTTAACCTTATTACTACAACTAACTTAAAATTATAATCGCAAATTGAAATTACTAATTGGAATGATAATTGGTACATAGTAAAAGGTCTAAAAATATTAAAGCTTACAGGAAAAACTAAATCCCAAATGGAAATAACTTAAAAAGAAACTAAAACTTAAAAAGGCGTCGCAAAATTCTAAAGCACCTAAATCTTAGTCTAAAGAAAAAGCACTTAAGGAATTCTACGGCAAAGCCTAAAAATCTAGGAGTAAAAATAACTATAGTAAAAACTAAGTTTAAAATTAAATATGAGCTAAAAAATACAAATATTACGCTACAACGATTAAAAAGGTACAAAATATAAAAATATACAAAAAGTTGTAAAAAGTACAATTTTTATAAAAATATTATTTTTATATTATTTATTTTACTAAAACTACTAATTTTATAATTTAATTAAACTTATTTAAACTAAATACATAAATATAAAGTAAAAAGTAAAAATAAAACTAAAATTAATAATAATAATAATAATTAAGTAATTAATAATAATAATAATAAATTAAAACCCGTGATTAGGGTTTTGTCCGTGTGTCAGAAGACCTCCGCGAGTTGCGGTGAATAAAGAGGAAAACCCCGCGAGTCGCGGGGATCCAGAAATCAGTTGACAGGTTTTGTTTTTACGCGTTTTTCTTTATTTTTTTTTTTTTATTTTCTGTTTTCTGTTTTTAATTTAAATAAACGATTTTTAATAAAATTTATATTTTTATAAATTAAAATAAAGATAAAGAAACTTATAAAACTTAAATATTTAACAAAATCCTAAAAATACTTATATTTTTGTTTTTCTTTTTATATTTTTGAATGATTAAAACGTAATTTTTACAAAAACGAATTTTAATAAAATTAAACTAAAAAAAAAATCTTTTTTTTTTTTTTTTATATTAGCGTTGCGCTTCCGGCTTTTAAGATAATTTCCCCGGCAGCGGCGCCAAAAATACTTGATGTCGAACGAGGTGTATATAAAATAGCTATTATTTTTAGCAGAAAATACTATTAAATACGATACAATTTTACACAAGATATTTATTTATTTATAGAATGGATATACTTAAACCTTGCTACAACACTTATAGGCAGTGTACCTAATCGTACAGTAGTGTAGTTTTTAGTAAGTCCGGTTCGTTCCACAGGGAGATCTTTAAGCAAAGCTCAACGCTATATTAGTTTATTTTTATAAAAATACAAATATATATATAAGTAATATTATTATTATAAAGGGGGGTTTTTACCGTTTAATGACCGGTTTGTCGATTTTAAAACTTTAGTCGCAGTTAAAACCTAATGTAAAATATAAAATAAATACAAGACTTTAAATTAAAGCGTAAAGTAAATAACGATAATAAAATTGCGAATAATAAAAATGCGATAAAAATTAAATTGCGATAATTAAAAAGTACGATAATTAAAAGTGCGATAAAATGAAATAACAATAAATAAAATGCGATAATTAGAAGTGCAATTAAATATAAAATAAAGGAAATAAAATATGAAATAAAAGAATTATGCTTATTTAAACTTCCGTAATCATGATGTTTGACGTGTTGATTTTAGTTTTATGCCCATGGGTTAATTGTCCTTTGTCCTGGATTATTCAATATGTCCGTCTGGTTTTTGTCCATAACAGTCCATCAGTCATAAATATAAATTGCAAGTGTCCTTGTCAAATTATTATTATACCCGAAGATAAATATTCCAACTAATTGGGGATTCGAATTGTAACAAGGTTTTAATACTTTGTTTAATGAATACACCAGGTTATCGACTGCGTGTAAACCAAGGTTTTACTACTTTGTTAACAATTACACCAATTACCCTTG
Organism: Rutidosis leptorrhynchoides; assembly: GCF_046630445.1. Taxonomy (NCBI): domain Eukaryota; kingdom Viridiplantae; phylum Streptophyta; class Magnoliopsida; order Asterales; family Asteraceae; genus Rutidosis; species Rutidosis leptorrhynchoides. The sequence goes on along the minus strand of NC_092335.1, from coordinate 389,128,926 downwards.
AATGTAATTTCACCCCTGTTTTAATTATTCTAGTGGCTATTAATCCATTCCCGTGTCCGGTTAAATGAACGATTATTCGTACATATAAATACCCCGCCCATCGTGTCCGATCGAGTGTATATGGTAGTTTATAGGGACGCCCAATTGTAAATCTTTATATTAACATTAACAAACTTTCATTTAGTTAAACAAATATAAAGCCCATTAATAGCCCATAGCCTAGTTTCCACAAGTGTCGTTCTTTTGTTCAAACCCCAATTATGGTACAAAGCCCAATTACCCAATTTTAATAATTAGCCCAACATCATGATTACTTCGTTTTAAACAAGCATAATAATAACTTAGCTACGAGACATTAATGTAAAAAGGATGAACATAACTTACAATGATTAAAAATAGCGTAGCGTTACACGGACAGAATTTCGACTTACACCCTTACAACATTTGCTAACATACCCTTATTATTAGAATTTATAATTAAAATTAAAATTAAAATATAAATATATATATTACGTATATATTGAGAGAGAGATTGAAAAATATTGTGTTAAATTCGATCAGAATTTGGTTGGCTTTATAGCCAGAAATGAATTTTGGGGCTCCGCGACTCGCGGCAAAAAGCCCTTCAAACTCCGCGAGTCGCGGAGAGGTATTTTCATTTCACACCCTTGGAGTTTCTGGCTGCCGACGGTTTTAATAATATATATATATAATATATATATAATTAATATAATTAATTATATATTATATTATATTTATATACATAGTTAACTTGTAATTTTTAGTCCGTTGCGTCGAGCGTTAAGAATTGACTCTGGTCCCGGTTCCGGATTTTCGAACGTCCTTGCGTACAATTTAATATCTTGTACTTTGCGTTTTGAATCTTGTACTCTTGTGATTTTGAGACGTTTCTTATCAATAATTGGAACCTTTTTGATTGTCTTTTGTTCTTTTGAGCTTTTTGGTCGTTTGCGTCTTCAAATCGTCGAATCTGTCTTTTGTCTTCACCTTTTATTATTTAAACGAATATCACTTGTAAATAGAACAATTGCAACTAAAAGCTTGTCTTTCTTGAGGAATAATGCTATGAAATATATGTTCGTTTTTAGCATTATCAGTGCATCCTACACGATTTCCTGTACTGCTAGATCCAAGGTTATTGTTGGTATGTAGCGCAGCCTGTACTGCGGCTATGTTTGAAGCTAGAAAAGTACGGAATTCCTCTTCATTCATATTCACGGTGTGTCGAGTAGTCGGTGCCATTTCCTTCAAAATAGTCAAATGGAACAAGTTAATCATACAGAATATTAAGAGTAGTTAATAGTATTTCGTAGCATAATATGAACTCATTTATAAAAGCTTTTTCTTCATATTAGCGTTTTATAAGTTTAAATTCGGGTAGTACCTACCCGTTAAGTTCATACTTAGTAGCTAATATACAATTCAACTACTACAATTCTATATGAAAAACTGATTATAATAATATTTCGCGTTCAAACTTTTACACAATATTTTACAAACTTACAATACCGCTTATTTTACATAAAGCATGAAATATAGCACACAATAACTTTGATACAAGATAGTTGTGAAGATAATTCTAGCTAGTACACAAGTCGTTCAGCAAAGGCAATAAAGACACGTAATTCATACGTCCAGAAACAAGTCATGCATTCTGGTTTTACTAGGACTACTTCCCATCCTTGGTCTTGTGGAACATAACCGTTATGGCCGTTGATAAGACAGCGTGTTGTAACGTCGTCAAAGGGACGAGGGTTACGTAATGTCCAACAGTCCCGTAACAATCTAAAAACCTCATTTCTTACCCCAATTACCGACTCCGTCACTTGTGAGAACGTTTTGTTTAATAGTTGTAGCCCGATGTTCTTGTTCTCACTTTGGTGAGAAGCGAACATTACTAATCCGTAAGCATAACATGCTTCTTTATGTTGCATGTTAGCCGCTTTTTCTAAATCACGAAGTCCAATATTCGGATATATTGAGTCAAAATAATTTCTTAACCCATTGCGTAAAATAGCATTTGGGTTCCCCGCAATATATGCGTCAAAGTAAACACATCGTAACTTATGGATTTCCCAATGTGATATCCCCCATCTTTCGAACGAAAGCCTTTTATAAACCAAGGCATTCTTGGAACGTTCTTCGAATGTCTGACAAACTGATCTCGCCTTAAATAGTTGTGCCGAAGAATTCTGACCGACTCTAGACAAGATTTCATCAATCATGTCTCCGGGTAGGTCTCTTAAAATATTGCGTTGTCTATCCATTTTGTGTTTTTATACTGTAAAATAGACAAGAGTTAGATTCATAAAAAAAGAAATACTTATTAATACAAGCAATTTTTACATATATCATAAAGCATAAGCACACTATATTACATATATTACACCACACGAATACAACTATCTTATTCCGAATCGCTTGTTTCTTCTTCTTCGGTTTTGGTTTGTTTTTCCAAGTTTCTAGGGATATATGATGTTCCCCTAATACGAGCCGTCGTTTTCCACATTGGTTTAGAAAAACCTGGTGGTTTAGAGGTTCCCGGGTCATTGTTACAACTTAAGGACTTCGGGGGTTGACGATACATATAAAGTTCATCGGGGTTGGAATTAGATTTCTCTATTTTTATGCCCTTTCCCTTATTATTTTCTTTTGCCTTTTTAAATTCAGTTGGGGTAATTTCTATAACATCATCGGAATTCTCGTCGGAATCCGATTCATTGGAGAATTGGTAATCCTCCCAATATTTTGCTTCCTTGTGGGAAACACCATTGACCATAATTAACCTTGGTCGGTTGGTTGAGGATTTTCTTTTACTTAACCGTTTTATTATTTCCCCCACCGGTTCTATTTCTTCATCCGGTTCCGATTCTTCTTCCGGTTCCGATTCTTCTTCCGGTTCCGACTCTTCTTCCGGTTCCTCTTCGGGAACTTGTGAATCAGTCCACGAATCATTCCAATTTACATTTGACTCTTCATTATTATTAGGTGAGCCAATGGGACTTGTTCTAGAGGTAGACATCTATCACATAATATCAAACGCGTTAAGAGATTAATATATCACATAATATTCACATGTTAAAAATATATAGTTTCCAACAAAATTTGTTAAGCAATCATTTTTCAAGTAAACACGGTCGAAGTCCAGACTCACTAATACATCCTAACAAACTCGATAAGATACACTAATGCAAAATTCTGGTTCTCTAAGACCAACGCTCGGATACCAACTGAAATGTCCCGTTCTTATTGATTAAAAACGTTCCATATTAATTGATTTCGTTGCGAGGTTTTGACCTCTATATGAGACGTTTTTCAAAGACTGCATTCATTTTTTTAAAACAAACCGTAACCTTTATTTCATAGATAAAGGTTTTAAAAATCTTTACATAGATTATCAAATAATGATAATCTAAAATATCCTGTTTACACACGACCATTACATAATGGTTTACAATACAAATATGTTACAACAAAATAAGTTTCTTGAATGCAGTTTTTACACAATATCATACAAGCATGGACTCCAAATCTCGTCCTTATTTAAGTATACGATAGCGGAAGCTCTTAATAATCACCTGAGAATAAACATGCTTAAAACGTCAACAAAAATGTTGGTGAGTTATAGGTTTAACCTATATATATCAAATCATAATAATAGACCACAAGATTTCATATTTCAATACACATCCCATACATAGAGATAAAAATCATTCATATGGTGAACACATGGTAACCAACATTAACAAGATGCATATATAAGAATATCCCCATCATTCCGGGACACCCTTCGGATATGATATAAATTTCGAAGTACTAAAGCATCCGGTACTTTGGATGGGGTTTGTTAGGCCCAATAGATCTATCTTTAGGATTCGCGTCAATTAGGGTGTCTGTTCCCTAATTCTTAGATTACCAGACTTAATAAAAAGGGGCATATTCGATTTCGATAATTCAACCATAGAATGTAGTTTCACGTACTTGTGTCTATTTTGCAAATCATTTATAAAACTTGCATGTATTCTCATCCCAAAAATATTAGATTTTAAAAGTGGGGCTATAACTCACTTTCACAGATTTTTACTTCGTCGGGAAGTAAGACTTGGCCACTGGTTGATTCATGAACCTATAACAATACATACATATATATCAAAGTATGTTCAAAATATATTTACAACACTTTTAATATATTTTGATGTTTTAAGTTTATTAAGTCAGCTGTCCTCGTTAGTAACCTACAACTAGTTGTCCACAGTTAGATGTACAGAAATAAATCGATAAATATTATTTTGAATCAATCCACGACCCAGTGTATACGTATCTCAGTATTGATCACAACTTAAACTATATATATTTTGGAATCAACCTCAACCCTGTATAGCTAACTCCAACATTCACATATAGAGTGTCTATGGTTGTTCCGAAATATATATAGATGTGTCGACATGATAGGTCGAAACATTGTATACGTGTCTATGGTATCTCAAGATTACATAATATACAATATAAGTTGATTAAGTTATGGTTGGAATAGATTTGTTACCAATTTTCACGTAGCTAAAATGAGAAAAATTATCCAATCTTGTTTTACCCATAACTTCTTCATTTTAAATCCGTTTTGAGTGAATCAAATTGCTATGGTTTCATATTGAACTCTATTTTATGAATCTAAACAGAAAAAGTATAGGTTTATAGTCAGAAAAATAAGTTACAAGTCGTTTTTGTAAAGGTAGTCATTTCAGTCGAAAGAACGACGTATAGATGACCATTTTAGAAAACATACTTCCACTTTGAGTTTAAATATAATTTTTGGATATAGTTTCATGTTAATAATAAAAATCATTTTCTCAGAATAAAAACTTTTAAATCAAAGTTTATCATAGTTTTTAATTAACTAACCCAAAACAGCCCGCGGTGTTACTACGACGGCGTAAATCCGGTTTTACGGTGTTTTTCGTGTTTCCAGGTTTTAAATCATTAAGTTAGCATATCATATAGATATAGAACATGTGTTTAGTTGATTTTAAAAGTCAAGTTAGAAGGATTAACTTTTGTTTGCGAACAAGTTTAGAATTAACTAAACTATGTTCTAGTGATTACAAGTTTAAACCTTCGAATAAGATAGCTTTATATGTCTGAATCGAATGATGTTATGAACATCATTACTACCTTAAAGTCCTTGGATAAACCTACTGGAAAATAGGAAAATGGATCTAGCTTCAACGGATCCTTGGATGGCTCGAAGTTCTTGAAGCAGAATCATGACACGAAAACAAGTTCAAGTAAGATCATCACTTGAAATAAGATTGTTATAGTTATAGAAATTGAACCAAAGTTTGAATATGATTATTACCTTGTATTAGAATGATAACCTACTGTAAGAAACAAAGATTTCTTGAGGTTGGATGATCACCTTACAAGATTGGAAGTGAGCTAGCAAACTTGAAAGTATTCTTGATTTTATGTAACTAGAACTTGTAGAATTTATGAAGAACACTTAGAACTTGAAGATAGAACTTGAGAGAGATCAATTAGATGAAGAAAATTGAAGAATTAAAGTGTTTGTAGGTGTTTTTGGTCGTTGGTGTATGGATTAGATATAAAGGATATGTAATTTTGTTTTCATGTAAATAAGTCATGAATGATTACTCATATTTTTGTAATTTTATGAGATATTTCATGCTAGTTGCCAAATGATGGTTCCCACATGTGTTAGGTGACTCACATGGGCTTCTAAGAGCTGATCATTGGAGTGTATATACCAATAGTACATACATCTAAAAGTTGTGTATTGTACGAGTACGAATACGGGTGCATACGAGTAGAATTGTTGATGAAACTGAACGAGGATGTAATTGTAAGCATTTTTGTTAAGTAGAAGTATTTTGATAAGTCTTTCAAAATTGTATAAATACATATTAAAACACTACATGTATATACATTTTAACAGAGTCGTTAAGTCATCGTTAGTCGTTACATGTAAGTGTTGTTTTGAAACCTTTAGGTTAACGATCTTGTTAAATGTTGTTAACCCAATGTTTATAATATCAAATGAGATTTTAAATTATTATATTATCATGATATTATCATGTATGAATATCTCTTAAAATGATATATATACATTAAATGTCTTTACAACGATAATCGTTACATAATGTCTCGTTTAAAAATCATTAAGTTAGTAGTCTTGTTTTTACATATGTAGTTCATTGTTAATATACTTAATGATATGTTTACTTATCATAGTATCATGTTAACTATATATATATATATATATATCCCTGTGAAGACCCGTCCTAATCCATCCGGACGAAGTCATCAACCTTTGATTCCAGAACGATGATCGACTCCAAGTATTGTCCTTAAAATGAGCAAAATGCACAGCGGAAGGTTTCTTTCACACCTGAGAATAAACATGCTTAAAAGTGTCAACCAAAAGGTTGGTGAGTTCCTTAGTTTAACGTAAATAATCATTTCCATCATTTTAATAGACCACAAGATTTTCATTTCTCATAAACATACGTCCCATGCATAGAGACAAAAATCATTCATATGGATTGAACACCTGGTAACCGACATTCACAATATGCATATAAGAATATCCCCATCATTTCGGGATCCTCCTTCGGACATGATATAAATTTCGAAGTACTAAAGCATCCGGTACTTTGGATGGGGCTTGTTGGGCCCGATAGATCTATCTTTAGAGTTCGCGTCAATTAGGGTTTCTGTTCCCTAATTCTTAAATTACCAGACTATATAAAATGGGCATATTCGATTAGATAATCCAACCATAGAATGTAGTTTCGATCACTTGTGTCCATTTCGTAAAACATTTATAAAAGCAGCGCATGCATTCTCAGTCCCAAAAATATATATATTGCGAAAGCATTTAAAAAGGGAGTAATGAAAACTCACACATATAAATATTGTAAAACAGTTATTAAAGCATTTGCATGTATTCTCAGCCCAAAAATGTATATAAAAAGGGAATAATGAACTCACCTAATGTATTTTGTAGTAAAAATACATAGAACGACATTGAACCAGTATAGGGTTGACCTCGGATTCACGAACCTATATCAAGTATATATATTAATATATAATCGTAATCAAATAAGTTTATATATAAATTTTAGTAATATGTTTTATATTTTCATTTTCTATCTTGTTAATAAATAATTAATATCTATTTTTAACTTAAGTAAATTCTTAATATTAACATATCAAATACTTATTAAATTACTTTAATTAACTAATTTATTGATAATTGATATATATAATAAATATAATACATATAACTTAATATTTGTTTGGTAGAAATAATAATAATAATAATACTAAATAAAAAGTTGTATTATTTTTACAATAAAAACAATAATAGTGATAATAATACTTAAAAATAATATTTGATAATAATAATTCTGATAATTATAATAACTAATATTCTTTCTGCTAACGATAATTATAATACTAGTTTAGGTGTAATAATAATCTTAATGGTAAAAGTAGTAGTAATAATAATAATAATAATGATAATAATAATAATAATGATAATAATAATAGGAAAGGAATACTACCTTAGTAGTATTTAAAATGGCAAAAAAAAAATGTCTTTTTCCAGGATCGAACTTGAGACCTCTCGCTAACCCATCAAAACCCCAACCATCTGCTCTGACGCGTTTTTCTGATTTAATCAGATTTTAATTCTAATAAAACCATTAAAAATGTGTGCAAGATGAAAGTCTTGTGAATTGAACTATGAAGCCCAATTAATGAAACTCATCTGACCCAAATTCAATTGTACCAAGCCCTGTAACCAATCTTTGGAACACTTCGCAAGTAATGGCATTAACAGGAAACATAGGGTTTCGGTTAAAAAAATAGGAAACAAGATAGGGTTTTAAAGGTTCATCATCATCATACACACATCGGTTATCATTATGATCATCATCATCACAGAATCCTTATTGTTATCTTATCACCATCATCATAAACAATTCTGGCGATCATTATCATCATCAACCTTCATCATACTCATCGCTAGCAACATCATCATCTTCATCGTTTACAACAATGGCTCGAACAGAAACAACAGTAATAAGCGTAGCAGTAGCCTAGCGGTGGTTTAATGGTGACGGTTTGAATAGAAAACAGAAGTAAATAGCAGCAGCAACCGGTTACTGGTAACATAATACCCTCAATTGTTTTCATGCTTCCAACGACTTGTGTTATCTTTTTCTTGTCCAATTATCAATCAAGGCTTAGCCCAACATAATTATCTAAAAGCCCAAAGTATATTTGTGTGTGTCCCGACCCAATTTTAGAAATGGAAACAAGAAACAGAATCAAACAAATTCGATGGCAGGTAGTTAATAGTTTTCGGTCATTATCTGAGTATCTCATCATTACATCACTTTCCATTATAATAATCTTACAAGACAGCTCACCGTAAATCTTGCATGAATATATAATTCATTAAGTATGATCATAGCATGTTCCATCCACTCAGTTTCTATCTTCTTTATTGATCAAGTGGGGTTCAACTTTTTGAAAGAATTGGCAATATCATACAACATTTATTCGGTACATTATTATTATCATAACATACCTTTAAGCCAAGTGGGGTATTATTTATTTGGTAGATGTGGAGTAATACTTCCTTAAATTGTTCCACATATAAATATTAGTCTTCCATGTTACTTTCTTCTTTCAAGGCAGAAGAACATCCTATAGGTGTGGTGGTTGAGAAGGTAATCGTTGGGAGACAAAAAGAGAAGCAAAAGAGCTCGGTAAGAACACATAAGCTAGAGTGGCGTTCGAGGTTCTTTGACGACAACATCAACCATAGAAGGTGGTAGTTTGGTGATAGTTTTAAACGGTTTTCGGTGGTGGTGAAGATTTGGGTGTACGTATCTATGTATATAGAAAGAGGTGGTGAGATGGGTTGCGAGTTGTTTCTTGATGGTTGAGTGGTGGTTGTCGGTATAACTTTTAGTTTCGTTGTTTGTTTGGGTCGGAAATTATACGACCAAAGGAACTCCACACACAATAGCTATTAAGATAGTAAAGTCGTGTTGTAGGTCACTTGTATAAACTTGTTTAGTGATAATCTTTAAAATATAAGTTTGGACAGAAAAAAAAAATAGTGTAACCATACCGTGGGTTGGGTGGTTCTCGTACGAAACATGAAACACCAAAAATAACGATGGTGATGGAAAGGTTGATTGGGTTGTGATGATAGCCGGTTGTCAAAAAGAAAAAGGAAGATAATAAATGGTGAAGGATTTATATCTCGTTTGCATATATGTATGTTATAGAGAAGAAGATGACGAGTAGCAGTAGACAACAAATTTGATGGTGATTGATGATTAAATCGAAGGTGGTGGTGATGTTGTGTGGAACAAGAAGGTGTTGGAGAGGATATTTATGTTCGTGATCAATATGCATTGTGTATATGTATATAGAATTTAGATAGTGATATATCTATCTATATGTGCATATGTTATATAATATATGTTAGTGGATGAAAGAGATTGAAAACAGAACTCGAGTAAACAAATACAGTAACTGATTGATTGAGAGGCGTGTCTTATATGCTATGTAAGCATATATACAATATATATCTATATCTTCAATTAGTGAAGGTCATAAAGTAGCCATAGTACAATCATAAAACAATAATCATGGTGTAAAATAATGATTGAAATGGAACATGTGGGTGTGATTGAATGTGGGGTTTCTTACATATTACGTGTGATATATACATATGGACCATAGCTCCCTATCACTCACTATATAAAAATGTATTAAAATTAAATTGTTAAGGTGATTTAATATGCAATACTCCGTATTTGAAAGAAAATAAAATAAACTTGTCGATCACATTTCTTCTAATCACTGTTTGTTATACGTGGCCAAAAGCCTTACGGCCAGGCACACAGTTGCGTGAGATTTTATAAGATGCATATAATTATCTGATAAAGTCAAAATGGATATAACATATTGAAAAGTTAAAACGGTGGTTCACATAGTTGAAGTGAAAAGTTAAAATGGAAATAGCATTTTGCTGGGACCTTATCTCATAAAGTCATTAATTATTTTCATCCACTTGACACCATAGTCACTAAATAATAGAACAAAGAGCAAACACAACACAATTTACAATATTAAATATATTATCAAGTTGCAAAGAAGTGAAATGTGAAATGAAAGAGACTGAAAACAGAATGCACAGTACTCTATTATAATATTATATTTTTATTTTATTTTACATAATAAATTCATATAATATTTCAAATTTCATTTCAATTTATCATTTATATATATACACATAATTATTTACAATTAATTGTTCGTGAATCGTCGGGAATGGTCGAAGGTCAATTGAATATATGAACATGGTTCCAAAATTTTCTAGACTCAATTCTACATACTTTGCTTATCGTATCGAAATTATATAAAGATTAATTTTAAATTTGGTCAAAAATTCCCGGGTCATCACAGTACCTACCCGTTAAAGAAATTTCGTCCCGAAATTTGAGTGAGGTCGTCATGGCTAACAATAAATATGTTTTCCTGACGAATATGAGTTGATAAATAGAGTTTATCATTATTGAATAATATAGATAAAAAATAATTCGATTATTCGAAGAGTACGAATGAAACTATCATGAGAGAGGTCCCAACGGGCATCGTCCACCTTCGCCTAAAAACTTGCCCAAATTTTTAGCCGTTAGTAAGAAAAAAAAAAAAATTCAACGGCTATCCCAACGGTCACTTTTACACTATAAAAACACCAACTATATACTTCATTTTATACACTCAAACATATATTTATTTTATATTTTCATCTTTCTCAAGATCAAAATCAAACACTCCCAAACTGCAAAATGTTAACACTTCCCCCAATGATTGTTTCATTCGATGTTCATTACGGAGGTGATTTCCGTAATCAAATGAAGGAATATGAGTGGGGCGACAGTATTTCGTTTGAAGATATCGACATTCGTGATGTTGGTTTACAAGATTTGCTATCCTTTCTGAAGGAAAAAGTTCTGTGTGAATTCACGTCTGTGTTCTTTTATAAAGACGATTATGATGCGGACTGTAGGGCAAGTTCTCTGTGTATCGATGATCAATGGTACTTTATAAAAGATACCATTGAAGATCACGGTAAACGCATTTCTTTGTATGCGGTTCTTGAAGATGAAGAGACGTTGGGTTATCGTTACCTCGATGAAGCAGTTGAGGCATCAAAAGAAATACCGATGTCTCCAGAGTACCTCACGGATGGTGAAATGACTGGTGAACGCTACTTTGCAGATGACAATTGACGATGACGAGTAGTTTGATTGTAATCTTTTAAATTTTAATTGTCGTGATGTTTTAATTTTTAATTATTGTAATTTCAGTGTTGTTGTCGAGTTTTATATCTTCCATTATGTTTCGGAGCTCTTCGTCTTTTTGATCTCCTCTCGATCTCTAGTAAAACGAGTAATGGTCTAGAATTTATAAGTATGGAGTTTTGAATGAATTTAAGGTTATAATCAAGAAAGAACGTAATAGTACGATTTGTTTCGTCAAATTACCAGAATCATTGAGAATAGAGCTATCAAGAATATACTTTCTTGATATGTTCAGAAGTTAATTAGAATGAAAGAGTTATGTAACATGACACATGATGGTGGTATGATCTACTGTGAACCATCATGTCCCATTAGAACTCAGCATGACTTACTGTAATATAATCACGTTGATCAAGTGTCATTATATTATACTAACTCATGCATCAGTTCTCAACACTACTTCAAACATTCATATTTTAAATTCGGAGGTTCACAGAATATAGAAACTAAAACAGATTCCTTTTATGATATAATACAGATAAAACGGTGAGATAGTTAGTATCGGTTGAGAATATTTATGAAGATATCTTCAGAAGTATGGAGGATATTAATAAAGAAAGATATGATGATATCTTAGAATTTTTAATATCGATGGGTGATGAAGAAAATTTGTCCGTAAGAGTTTAAAGTCAGAAGCAAGGTATTCGTTAATGACTTCAGCAGGTACTGAATTATTTAGATTCTTTGAAGTCAAACTTATTCTTTGTGATTTGTCCACGACTTTCTTCATAGTTTCACATAATCTGCTTTTTGGTACTAAATTTTCTATTGAATGTTTCCAATATAACGATACACAGGAAGCACGAAGAGGTATATAATTTCGGACGAGAAAAAAAAAATATCCTCAGAAATATCGAAGATATTGATGATGATATTTTGGAATTTCTAAGTTCGATGGTTGATGGAGAAAAATTTTCCGCAAGATTTTAACATTACTTCGGAGCAAGATATTCTCTAAAGATTCCATCGGATTCAGAATTACCTGGATTCTTTGAATATAGGGTTTGGTCCTTGTATTTGTCCTTGGTCTCCTTCGTGGTTAACTCAATCCGTTTTCCAGTTCCAACTTTTCTGAGATTTTCCAACATACTATTCTTTATCATCAAACTTCCAATGATTAAGGTCATTTACGGTTGTCTATGGTTTCTGCTGCTTCATTCAGCTTTTTCAACATTCAGAGTATTGATTTGTGACTGAGTGCTTTTCAGAATTTCAGAATGAGAGATCATAATTCTAAGAGATAAATGTCATACATATAACTGTTGATGTGGATATGATGTGAGTTTTCAAAGTACTGATTACTGATTCCCGGTAATTGTTATGGTAGTTCTCATTACAAGATGCGGATGAGTATATGATAGGGTTTCAATGAATAAATATAATGATTTGTCAGAGAGATTTGAGCCAAGGAGCAACGAGGTTGCTGGTACATTTGCTGGTAATATAGTGGAATATAAAAGAATTCTCTGATATCAAAAAGGTAATCGTATATATCAGGATTATAGTAAGGCTACTTCGAATGAAAGGTCGAAGCTGACTTGTTGGAGCTGTGAAAAAATTGGCTACTTTGAAAAGGGATCGCAAAGTTATTTTTGCTAATAAATGCCAAAGGATCTGATGCGGCTACGTGTTAAACTTGTACTCAATTGTCGAGAGTTTCTCAGGTGCATAACTATATGCATAAATCTTTCCTTCCGTAGATAAAGTGCGGTTGATTCATCCTATCGATTGAGGTGTTTTCAAGAATCATGAAAGGTTTGAATGCAGATTGAAATCGTCAAGATACAAATGAGGTTTAAGATGAAATCAAGTGGCAACTTGAGGAATTATTTAATTGTAGAAGATGAAATTTATTTACAATCTTTTAAGTCGAAATGTGTTGTATTTAATATTTTCTACTCTTTTAATAATTTTTTTTTTAATTGTCCATAAAAGTAGTCTAATAGTCCAATGGTTCAATAGCTCCACCTAAACTAATATATTTTAAGGAAATAGTCATATAGTAACAGTTAGCTAGGAATAGTTAGCTAGGATCTTGTTAGCGTGGTTTCTTAACAAAATTTCATATTGTTAAATTAGTCTGTTTCTAATCAATTTTTATTGTGTTCATTATTTCTTCATTATGCCACTTGTTGGATTATGGTAAGTCAAAATCCAAATATGAAATTGAATTTGAATGAAAATGGTTATTTTGTGGTGAACGGATTCGTATATCGGTAGATGTAAATAGGATAGTAAATTCTTGTTGAATCAGATTCGAAGAATGTACAATGTAACTTATTAATGTGAAATTTAAATAGTCCTCGGGTATTACTTACCCGTTAAAATATTTTCACCATTAACAGTTTGTACAAGAAAATTTTTAATTACAATCTTTATGAAAACATATTTACATATATATTTTCTTCAGATGTATTCATGGATTTAATGAGTTAATATGATATTAAACTCATTTGCTTTTCGGTTGGAACTAGAATAAATAATCTCTAAAACTTTAGATATTACATATTTGCCATGTCGAACGAAGATAAATGAGGTAGAACGATACGTACAACGAAGATCATACTCAAAGTACATATGATGATATTGAAGCATGGATTGTTGATGGTACTGGTGCTGTTATTGATTGTACTGTTGGTGTCGGTGATGTTGCTGAAGCTGGTACATTTTGCACCATATTCTCCGAATTGATTATTCGAGCGCGAAGTTCGTTGACTTATTACTCTAGGATAATTGTCGGTCGGAACGAGCGGATGAATAAGGTTCAGAGTTGTGGATAGAATATAATCTTGTCGAGTTACCCTGGAAATGAGACTGAAAATGGTGTCTCGAACAGGTTCGCCGGTAAACGCTTCAGGTTCATTGTCAAGAGGTGAATTCGGTTGGTGGAAGGGATTGTCTTCTGCGCGTTTCCATTAATTAAGTCGACTACGAACCCATCAGATGAATTGATAATGGTTGGTTGGTTGATTCATGCCGATGACGCTGTTTTCGGAGCTTAGGTGAACATCTATGTCGGAATAGCTGTCGGAATAACTATCGGAATAGCTATCAGAATCTGAGGGACTCGAACTGGTTGCAGGATTCATCTCGTACGATCAGATGAAGGATTTTCGATAAGAAATAGATTATAGGATGTAGATTAGTACCCTGCAATACATAATTTACATATGTATATTTAATACTAAAATTCCATAAGTTACGGAGGAATCTACGGAATACTTCAGGCAAGGTTACAGTAACAGATACGCTAAGATATAAAGTAGCAGATACGCTAAGATATGAATTTCGTCTATACACTATTCATGCAATCAATGCAGTAAAATGTGTCTAGACTAAGAGTGATAAGCAAGTGTTTCTCTAAGAATGATAAACAGGTAATTTTCGACACGAAATGATAAGCAAAACTTTTGACATGCAGACACGGTCGAAGTCCAGACTCACTAAAGCATCCTAACGACTATTAGTTAGACACACTAATGCAGACCTAGTTCGCTAAGACCACCGCTCTGATACCAACTGTGAAGACCCGTCCTAATCCATCCGGACGAAGTCATCAACCTTTGATTCCAGAACGATGATCGACTCCAAGTATTGTCCTTAAAATGAGCAAAATGCACAGCGGAAGGTTTCTTTCACACCTGAGAATAAACATGCTTAAAAGTGTCAACCAAAAGGTTGGTGAGTTCCTTAGTTTAACGTAAATAATCATTTCCATCATTTTAATAGACCACAAGATTTTCATTTCTCATAAACATACGTCCCATGCATAGAGACAAAAATCATTCATATGGATTGAACACCTGGTAACCGACATTCACAATATGCATATAAGAATATCCCCATCATTCCGGGATCCTCCTTCGGACATGATATAAATTTCGAAGTACTAAAGCATCCGGTACTTTGGATGGGGCTTGTTGGGCCCGATAGATCTATCTTTAGAGTTCGCGTCAATTAGGGTTTCTGTTCCCTAATTCTTAAATTACCAGACTATATAAAATGGGCATATTCGATTAGATAATCCAACCATAGAATGTAGTTTCGATCACTTGTGTCCATTTCGTAAAACATTTATAAAAGCAGCGCATGCATTCTCAGTCCCAAAAATATATATATTGCGAAAGCATTTAAAAAGGGAGTAATGAAAACTCACACATATAAATATTGTAAAACAGTTATTAAAGCATTTGCATGTATTCTCAGCCCAAAAATGTATATAAAAAGGGAATAATGAACTCACCTAATGTATTTTGTAGTAAAAATACATAGAACGACATTGAACCAGTATAGGGTTGACCTCGGATTCACGAACCTATATCAAGTATATATATTAATATATAATCGTAATCAAATAAGTTTATATATAAATTTTAGTAATATGTTTTATATTTTCATTTTCTATCTTGTTAATAAATAATTAATATCTATTTTTAACTTAAGTAAATTCTTAATATTAACATATCAAATACTTATTAAATTACTTTAATTAACTAATTTATTGATAATTGATATATATAATAAATATAATACATATAACTTAATATTTGTTTGGTAGAAATAATAATAATAATAATACTAAATAAAAAGTTGTATTATTTTTACAATAAAAACAATAATAGTGATAATAATACTTAAAAATAATATTTGATAATAATAATTCTGATAATTATAATAACTAATATTCTTTCTGCTAACGATAATTATAATACTAGTTTAGGTGTAATAATAATCTTAATGGTAAAAGTAGTAGTAATAATAATAATAATAATGATAATAATAATAATAATGATAATAATAATAGGAAAGGAATACTACCTTAGTAGTATTTAAAATGGCAAAAAAAAAATGTCTTTTTCCAGGATCGAACTTGAGACCTCTCGCTAACCCATCAAAACCCCAACCATCTGCTCTGACGCGTTTTTCTGATTTAATCAGATTTTAATTCTAATAAAACCATTAAAAATGTGTGCAAGATGAAAGTCTTGTGAATTGAACTATGAAGCCCAATTAATGAAACTCATCTGACCCAAATTCAATTGTACCAAGCCCTGTAACCAATCTTTGGAACACTTCGCAAGTAATGGCATTAACAGGAAACATAGGGTTTCGGTTAAAAAAATAGGAAACAAGATAGGGTTTTAAAGGTTCATCATCATCATACACACATCGGTTATCATTATGATCATCATCATCACAGAATCCTTATTGTTATCTTATCACCATCATCATAAACAATTCTGGCGATCATTATCATCATCAACCTTCATCATACTCATCGCTAGCAACATCATCATCTTCATCGTTGACAACAATGGCTCGAACAGAAACAACAGTAATAAGCGTAGCAGTAGCCTAGCGGTGGTTTAATGGTGACGGTTTGAATAGAAAACAGAAGTAAATAGCAGCAGCAACCGGTTACTGGTAACATAATACCCTCAATTGTTTTCATGCTTCCAACGACTTGTGTTATCTTTTTCTTGTCCAATTATCAATCAAGGCTTAGCCCAACATAATTATCTAAAAGCCCAAAGTATATTTGTGTGTGTCCCGACCCAATTTTAGAAATGGAAACAAGAAACAGAATCAAACAAATTCGATGGCAGGTAGTTAATAGTTTTCGGTCATTATCTGAGTATCTCATCATTACATCACTTTCCATTATAATAATCTTACAAGACAGCTCACCGTAAATCTTGCATGAATATATAATTCATTAAGTATGATCATAGCATGTTCCATCCACTCAGTTTCTATCTTCTTTATTGATCAAGTGGGGTTCAACTTTTTGAAAGAATTGGCAATATCATACAACATTTATTCGGTACATTATTATTATCATAACATACCTTTAAGCCAAGTGGGGTATTATTTATTTGGTAGATGTGGAGTAATACTTCCTTAAATTGTTCCACATATAAATATTAGTCTTCCATGTTACTTTCTTCTTTCAAGGCAGAAGAACATCCTATAGGTGTGGTGGTTGAGAAGGTAATCGTTGGGAGACAAAAAGAGAAGCAAAAGAGCTCGGTAAGAACACATAAGCTAGAGTGGCGTTCGAGGTTCTTTGACGACAACATCAACCATAGAAGGTGGTAGTTTGGTGATAGTTTTAAACGGTTTTCGGTGGTGGTGAAGATTTGGGTGTACGTATCTATGTATATAGAAAGAGGTGGTGAGATGGGTTGCGAGTTGTTTCTTGATGGTTGAGTGGTGGTTGTCGGTATAACTTTTAGTTTCGTTGTTTGTTTGGGTCGGAAATTATACGACCAAAGGAACTCCACACACAATAGCTATTAAGATAGTAAAGTCGTGTTGTAGGTCACTTGTATAAACTTGTTTAGTGATAATCTTTAAAATATAAGTTTGGACAGAAAAAAAAAATAGTGTAACCATACCGTGGGTTGGGTGGTTCTCGTACGAAACATGAAACACCAAAAATAACGATGGTGATGGAAAGGTTGATTGGGTTGTGATGATAGCCGGTTGTCAAAAAGAAAAAGGAAGATAATAAATGGTGAAGGATTTATATCTCGTTTGCATATATGTATGTTATAGAGAAGAAGATGACGAGTAGCAGTAGACAACAAATTTGATGGTGATTGATGATTAAATCGAAGGTGGTGGTGATGTTGTGTGGAACAAGAAGGTGTTGGAGAGGATATTTATGTTCGTGATCAATATGCATTGTGTATATGTATATAGAATTTAGATAGTGATATATCTATCTATATGTGCATATGTTATATAATATATGTTAGTGGATGAAAGAGATTGAAAACAGAACTCGAGTAAACAAATACAGTAACTGATTGATTGAGAGGCGTGTCTTATATGCTATGTAAGCATATATACAATATATATCTATATCTTCAATTAGTGAAGGTCATAAAGTAGCCATAGTACAATCATAAAACAATAATCATGGTGTAAAATAATGATTGAAATGGAACATGTGGGTGTGATTGAATGTGGGGTTTCTTACATATTACGTGTGATATATACATATGGACCATAGCTCCCTATCACTCACTATATAAAAATGTATTAAAATAAAATTGTTAAGGTGATTTAATATGCAATACTCCGTATTTGAAAGAAAATAAAATAAACTTGTCGATCACATTTCTTCTAATCACTGTTTGTTATACGTGGCCAAAAGCCTTACGGCCAGGCACACAGTTGCGTGAGATTTTATAAGATGCATATAATTATCTGATAAAGTCAAAATGGATATAACATATTGAAAAGTTAAAACGGTGGTTCACATAGTTGAAGTGAAAAGTTAAAATGGAAATAGCATTTTGCTGGGACCTTATCTCATAAAGTCATTAATTATTTTCATCCACTTGACACCATAGTCACTAAATAATAGAACAAAGAGCAAACACAACACAATTTACAATATTAAATATATTATCAAGTTGCAAAGAAGTGAAATGTGAAATGAAAGAGACTGAAAACAGAATGCACAGTACTCTATTATAATATTATATTTTTATTTTATTTTACATAATAAATTCATATAATATTTCAAATTTCATTTCAATTTATCATTTATATATATACACATAATTATTTACAATTAATTGTTCGTGAATCGTCGGGAATGGTCGAAGGTCAATTGAATATATGAACATGGTTCCAAAATTTTCTAGACTCAATTCTACATACTTTGCTTATCGTATCGAAATTATATAAAGATTAATTTTAAATTTGGTCAAAAATTCCCGGGTCATCACAATCCATATATATGTCATCATATAGTTTTTACAAGTTTTAACGTTCGTGAATCACCGGTCAACTTGGGTTGTCAATTGTCTATATGAAACATATTCCAATTAATCAAGTCTTAACAAGTTTGATTGCTTAACATGTTGGAAACATTTAATCATGTAAATATCAATCTCAATTAATATATATAAATATGGAAAAGTTCGGGTCACTACTGAAATGTCCCGTTCTTATTGATTAAAAACGTTCCATATTAATTGATTTCGTTGCGAGGTTTTGACCTCTATATGAGACATTTTTCAAAGATTGCATTCATTTTAAAACAAACCATAACCTTTATTTCATCAATAAAGGTTTAAAAAGCTTTACGTAGATTATCAAATAATGATAATCTAAAATATCCTGTTTACACACGACCATTACATAATGGTTTACAATACAAATATGTTACAACAAAATAAGTTTCTTGAATGCAGTTTTTACACAATATCATACAAGCATGGACTCCAAATCTCGTCCTTATTTAAGTATGCGACAGCGGAAGCTCTTAATAATCACCTGAGAATAAACATGCTTAAAACGTCAACAAAAATGTTGGTGAGTTATAGGTTTAACCTATATATATCAAATCGTAACAATAGACCACAAGATTTCATATTTCAATACACATCCCATACATAGAGATAAAAATGATTCATATGGTGAACACCTGGTAACCGACATTAACAAGATGCATATATATAAGAATATCCCCATCATTCCGGAACACCCTTCGGATATGATATAAATTTTGAAGTACTAAAGCATCCGGTACTTTGGATGGGGTTTGTTAGGCCCAATAGATCTATCTTTAGGATTCGCGTCAATTAGGGTGTCTGTTCCCTAATTCTTAGATTACCAGACTTAATAAAAAGGGGCATATTCGATTTCGATAATTCAACCATATAATGTAGTTTCGATTACTTGTGTCTATTTCGTAAAACATTTATAAAAATTGCGCATGTATTCTCAGCCCAAAAATATAAAGGGTAAAAAGGCAAATGAAACTCACTTTCACAGATTTTTACTTCGTCGAGAAGTAAGACTTGACCACTGGTTGATTCACGAACCTATAACAATATATACATATATATCAAAGTATGTTCAAAATATATTTACAACACTTTTAATATATTTTGATGTTTTAAGTTTATTAAGTCAGCTGTCCTCGTTAGTAACCTACAACTAGTTGTCCACAGTTAGATATACAGAAATAAATCGATAAATATTATCTTGAATCAATCCACGACCTAGTGTATACGTATCTCAGTATTGATCACAACTCAAACTATACATATTTTGGAATCAACCTCAACCATGTATAGCTAACTCCAACATTCACATATAGAGTGTCTATGGTTGTTCCGAAATATATATAGATGTGTCGACATGATAGGTCGAAACATTGTATACGTGTCTATGGTATCTCAAGATTACATAATATACAATACAAGTTGATTAAGTTATGGTTGGAATATATTTGTTACCAATTTTCACGTAGCTAAAATGAGAAAAAATTATCCAATCTTGTTTTACCCATAACTTCTTCATTTTAAATCCGTTTTGAGTGAATCAAATTGCTATGGTTTCGTATTGAACTCTATTTTATGAATCTAAACGGAAAAAGTATAGGTTTATAGTTGGAAAAATAAGTTACAAGTCGTTTTTGTAAAGGTAGTCATTTCAGTCGAAAGAACGACGTCTAGATGACCATTTTAGAAAACATACTTCCACTTTGAGTTTAACCATAATTTTTGGATATAGTTTCATGTTCATAATAAAAATCATTTTCTCAGAATAACAACTTTTAAATCAAAGTTTATCATAGTTTTTAATTAACTAACCCAAAACAGCCCGCGGTGTTACTACGCCGGCGTAAATCCGATTTTACGGTGTTTTTCGTGTTTCCAGGTTTTAAATCATTAAGTTAGCATATCATATAGATATAGAACATGTGTTTAGTTAATTTTAAAAGTCAAGTTAGAAGGATTAACTTTTGTTTGCGAACAAGTTTAGAATTAACTAAACTATGTTCTAGTGATTACGAGTTTAAACCTTCGAATTAGATAGTTTTATATATATGAATCGAATGATGTTATGAACATCATTACTACCTCAAGTTTAGTAGGTAAACCTACTGGAAGTGACAAGAAATGATCTAGCTTCAAAGGATCTTGGATGGCTTGAAAGTTCTTGAAGTAGGATCATGACACAAAAACAAGTTCAAGTAAAATTTTTACTCGAATTAAGATAGTTTATAGTTATAGAAATTGAATCAAAGTTTGAATATGAATATTACCTTGAATAAGAAAGGTAACCTACTGTATATAACAAAGGTTTCTTGATCTTAGATGATTACTTGGAATGGATTAGAAAGCTTGGAAGTAAATTAGTAAACTTGAAGGGATTTTTGAAGTGTTCTTGAAGTGTTCTTCCTATGATGATTATAGCTTGATTCTTGAAGTGATTTTTAATGAAGATGATGATTAACTACTGGAAAAATACATTCATAATAGTGTGTGTGTGTTGAGAGAGAATTAGAAAGAGAATTGGAAGTGAAATGGAGTGAATGATGAGTGGTAATTGGTGAGTGGTGAGTGGGGTTAAAAGGAGTTCTAGTTAGTTGACTAGCTCATGGTAGAAGTTAAAATTGATTAGTCATACATGACATAATCAAGAGTGGAATCCCATGCAAGTTCCTATTGGTATATACCCATAGTAAGTATGTTTTGAAGCTGTGTATAATACGGGTAAGAATACGACTAGAATTCTTGATGAAAGAAAAGAATGGGAAAGTAACTGTAACCATTTTCGTTAAGTATGAGTGTTTTGATATATGTCTTGAAGTCTTCCAAAAGTATTTTAATACATCTAAATACACTAAATGTATATACATTTTAACTGAGTCGTTAAGTCATCGTTAGTCGTTACATGTAAGTGTTGTTTTGAAACCTTTAAGTTAACGATCTCAATTAATGTTGTTAACCCATTGTTTATTATATCTAATGAGATGTTAAATTATTATATTATCATGATATTATGATATATTAATATATCTTAATATGATATATATACATTTAAATGTCGTTACAACGATAATCGTTACATATATGTCTCGTTTCGAAATCCTTAAGTTAGTAGTCTTGTTTATATGTATATAACTTATTGTTAATATACTTATGGAGATACTTACTTATCATAATCTTATGTTAACCATATGTATATCCATATATATATCGTCATGTCGTTTTTACAAGTTTTAACGTTCGTGAATCGCCGGTTAACTTGTGTGGTCAATTGTCTATATGAAACATATTTCAATTAATCAAGTCTTAAAAAGTTTGATTGCTTAACATGTTGGAAACATTTAATCATGTAAATATCAATCTCAATAAATATATATAAACATGGAAAAGTTCGGGTCACTACAACTACAGCATTCATTTTAAAACAAACCATAACCTTTATTCCATCAATAAAGGTTTAAAAAGCTTTACGTAGATTATCAAATAATGATAATCTAAAATATCCTGTTTACACACGACCATTACATAATGGTTTACAATACAAATATGTTACAACAAAATATGTTTCTTGAATGCAGTTTTTACACAATATCATACAAGCATGGACTCCAAATCTCGTCCTTATTTAAGTATGCGACAGCGGAAGCTCTTAATAATCACCTGAGAATAAACATGCTTAAAACGTCAACAAAAATGTTGGTGAGTTATAGGTTTAACCTATATATATCAAATCATAATAATAGACCACAAGATTTCATATTTCAATACACATCCCACCATAGAGATAAAAATCATTCATATGGTGAACACCTAGTAACCGACATTAACAAGATGCATATATAAGAATATCCCCATCATTCCGGGACACCCTTCGGATATGATATAAATTTCGAAGTACTAAAGCATCCGGTACTTTGGATGGGGTTTGTTAGGCCCAATAGATCTATCTTTAGGATTCGCGTCAATTAGGGTGTCTGTTCCCTAATTCTTAGATTACCAGACTTAATAAAAAGGGGCATATTCGATTTCGATAATTCAACCATAGAATGTAGTTTCACGTACTTGTGTCTATTTTGTAAATCATTTATAAAATCTGCATGCATTCTCATCCCAAAAATATTAGATTTTAAAAGTGGGACTATAACTCACTTTCACAGATTTTTACTTCGTCGGGAAGTAAGACTTGGCCACTGGTTGATTCACGAACCTATAACAATATATACATATATATCAAAGTATGTTCAAAATATATTTACAACACTTTTAACATATTTTGATGTTTTAAGTTTATTAAGTCAGCTGTCCTCGTTAGTAACCTACAACTAGTTGTCCACAGTTAGATGTACAGAAATAAATCGATAAATATTATCTTGAATCAATCCACAACCCAGTGTATACGTATCTCAGTATTGATCACAACTCAAACTATATATATTTTGAAATCAACCTCAACCCTGTATAGCTAACTCCAACATTCACATATAGAGTGTCTATGGTTGTTCCGAAATATATATAGATGTGTCAACATGATAGGTCGAAACATTGTATACGTGTCTATGGTATCTCAAGATTACATAATATATAATACAAGTTGATTAAGTTATGGTTGGAATAGATTTGTTACCAATTTTCACGTAGCTAAAATGAGAAAAATTATCCAATCTTGTTTTACCCATAACTTCTTCATTTTAAATCCGTTTTGAGTGAATCAAATTGCTATGGTTTCATATTGGACTCTATTTTATGAATCTAAATAGAAAAAGTATAGGTTTAGAGTTGGAAAAATAAGTTACAAGTCGTTTTTGTAAAGGTAGTCATTTCAGTCGAAAGAACGACGTCTAGATGACCATTTTAGAAAACATACTTCCACTTTGAGTTTAACCATAATTTTTGGATATAGTTTCATGTTCATAATAAAAATCATTTTCTCAGAATAACAACTTTTAAATCAAAGTTTATCATAGTTTTTAATTAACTAACCCAAAACAGCCCGCGGTGTTACTACGACGGCGTAAATCCGGTTTTACGGTGTTTTTCGTGTCTCCAGGTTTTAAATCATTAAGTTCGCATATCATATAGATATAAAACATGTGTTTAGTTGATTTTAAAAAGTCAAGTTAGAAGGATTAACTTTTGTTTGCGAACAAGTTTAGAATTAACTAAACTATGTTCTAGTGATTACAAGTTTAAACCTTCGAATAAGATAGCTTTATCTGTATGAATCGAATGATGTTATGAACATCATTACTAACTCAAGTTCCGTGGATAAACCTACTGGAAAAGAGGAAAATAGATCTAGCTTCAACGGATCATTGGATGGCTCGAAGTTCTTGAAGCAGAATCATGACACGAAAACAAGTTCAAGTAAGATCATCACTTGAAATAAGATTGTTATAGTTATAGAAATTAAACCAAAGTTTGAATATGATTATCACCTTGTATTAGAATGATAACCTACTGTAAGAAACAAATATTTCTTGAGGTTGGATGATCACCTTACAAGATTGGAAGTGAGCTAGCAAACTTGAAAGTATTCTTGATTTTATGTAACTAGAACTTGTAGAATATATGAAGAACACTTAGAACTTGAAGATAGAACTTGAGAGAGATCAATTAGATGAAGAAAATTGAAGAATTAAAGTGTTTGTAGGTGTTTTTGGTCGTTGGTGTATGGATTAGATATAAAGGATATGTAATTTTGTTTTCATGTAAATAAGTCATGTATGATTACTCATATTTTTATAATTTTATGAGATATTTCATGCTAGTTGCCAAATGATGGTTCCCTCATGTGTTAAGTGACTCACATGGGCTGCTAAGAGCTGATCATTGGAGTGTATATACCAATAGTACATACATCTAAAAGCTGTGTATTGTACGAGTACGAATACGGGTGCATACGAGTAGAATTGTTGATGAAACTGAACGAGGATGTAATTGTAAGCATTTTTGTTAAGTAGAAGTATTTTGATAAGTGTATTGAAGTCTTTCAAAATTGTATAAATACATATTAAAACACTACATGAATATACATTTTAACTGAGTCGTTAAGTCATCGTTAGTCGTTACATGTAAATGTTGTTTTGAAACCTTTAGGTTAACGATCTTGTTAAATGTTGTTAACCCAATTTTTATAATATCAAATGAGATTTTAAATTATTATATTATCATGATATTATCATGTATGAATATCTCTTAATATGATATATATACATTAAATGTCTTTACAACGATAATTGTTACATATATGTCTCGTTTAAAAATCATTAAGTTAGTAGTCTTGTTTTTACATATGTAGTTCATTGTTAATATACTTAATGATATGTTTACTTATCATAGTATCATGTTAACTATATATATATATATATATATATATATATCCATATATATTTCATCATATAGTTTTTACAAGTTTTAACGTTCGTGAATCACCAGACAACTTGGGTGGTCAATTGTCTATATGAAACATATTTCAGTTAATCAAGTCTTAACAAGTTTGATTGCTTAACATGTTGGAAACATTTAATCATGTAAATATAAATCTCAATTAATATATATAAACATGGAAAAGTTCGGGTCACTACAGTACCTACCCGTTAAATAAATTTCGTCCCAAAATTTTAAGCTGTTGAAGGTGTTGACGAATCTTCTGAAAATAGATGCGGGTATTTCTTCTTCATCTGATCTTCACGCTCCCAGGTGAACTCGGGTCCTCTACGAGCATTCCATCGAACCTTAACAATTGGTATCTTGTTTTGCTTAAGTCTTTTAACCTCACGATCCATTATTTCGACGGGTTCTTCGATGAATTGAAGTTTTTCGTTGATTTGGATTTCATCTAACGGAATAGTGAGATCTTCTTTAGCAAAACATTTCTTCAAATTCGAGACATGGAAAGTGTTATGTACAGCCACGAGTTGTTGAGGTAACTCAAGTCGGTAAGCTACTGGTCCGACACGATCAATAATCTTGAATGGTCCAATATACCTTGGATTTAATTTCCCTTGTTTACCAAATCGAACAACGCCTTTCCAAGGTGCAACTTTAAGCATGACCATCTCTCCAATTTCAAATTCTATATCTTTTCTTTTAATGTCAGCGTAGCTCTTTTGTCGACTTTGGGCGGTTTTCAACCGTTGTTGAATTTGGATGATCTTCTCGGTAGTTTCTTGTATAATCTCCGGACCCGTAATCTGTCTATCCCCCACTTCACTCCAACAAATCGGAGACCTGCACTTTCTACCATAAAGTGCTTCAAACGGCGCCATCTCAATGCTTGAATGGTAGCTGTTGTTGTAGGAAAATTCTGCTAACGGTAGATGTCGATCCCAACTGTTTCCGAAATCAATAACACATGCTCGTAGCATGTTTTCAAGCATTTGTATCGTCCTTTCGCTCTGCCCATCAGTTTGTGGATGATAGGCAGTACTCATGTCTAGACGAGTTCCAAATGCTTGCTGTAATGTCTGCCAGAATCTTGAAATAAATCTACCATCCCTATCAGAGATAATAGAGATTGGTATTCCATGTCTGGAGATGACTTCCTTCAAATACAGTCGTGCTAACTTCTCCATCTTGTCATCTTCTCTTATTGGCAGGAAGTGTGCTGATTTGGTGAGACGATCAACTATTACCCAAATAGTATCAAAACCACTTGCAGTCCTTGGCAATTTAGTGATGAAATCCATGGTAATATTTTCCCATTTCCATTCCGGGATTTCGGGTTGTTGAAGTAGACCTGATGGTTTCTGATGCTCAGCTTTGACCTTAGAACACGTCAAACATCCTCCTACGTATTTAGCAACATCGGCTTTCATACCCGGCCACCAAAAATATTTCTTGAGATCCTTGTACATCTTCCCCGTTCCAGGATGTATTGAGTATCTGGTTTTATGAGCTTCTCTAAGTACCATTTCTCTCATATTTCCAAATTTTGGTACCCAAATCCTTTCAGCCCTATACCGGGTTCCGTCTTCCCGAATATTAAGATGCTTCTCCGATCCTTTGGGTATTTCATCCTTTAAATTTCCCTCTTTTAAAACTCCTTGTTGCGCCTCCTTTATTTGAGTAGTAAGGTTATTATGAATCATTATATTCATAGATTTTACTCGAATGGGTTCTCTGTCCTTCCTGCTCAAGGCATCGGCTACCACATTTGCCTTCCCTGGGTGGTAACGAATCTCAAAGTCGTAATCATTCAATAATTCAATCCACCTACGCTGCCTCATATTCAGTTGTTTCTGATTAAATATGTGTTGAAGACTTTTGTGGTCGGTATATATAATACTTTTGACCCCATATAAGTAGTGCCTCCAAGTCTTTAATGCAAAAACAACCGCGCCTAATTCCAAATCATGCGTCGTATAATTTTGTTCGTGAATCTTCAATTGTCTAGACGCATAAGCAATCACCTTCGTTCATTGCATTAATACACAACCGAGACCTTGCTTTGATGCATCACAATAAATCACAAAATCATCATTCCCTTCAGGCAATGACAATATAGGTGCCGTAGTTAGCTTTTTCTTCAATAACTGAAACGCTTTCTCTTGTTCATCATTCCATTCAAATTTCTTCCCTTTATGCGTTAATGCAGTCAAGGGTTTTGCTATTCTGGAAAAGTCTTGGATGAACCTTCTGTAGTAACCAGCTAGTCCTAAAAACTGGCATATGTGTTTCGGAGTTTTCGGGGTTTCCCACTTTTCAACAGTTTCTATCTTTGCCGGATCCACCTTAATACCTTCTTTGTTCACTATGTGACCGAGGAATTGAACTTCTTCCAACCAAAATGCACACTTTGAAAACTTAGCGTACAATTCTTCCTTCCTCAATACTTCTAACACCTTTCTCAAATGTTCACCTTGTTCTTGGTCATTCTTTGAGTAAATAAGTATGTCATCAATGAAAACAATGACAAACTTGTCAAGGTATGGTCCACACACTCGGTTCATAAGGTCCATGAACACAGTTGGTGCATTAGTTAAACCAAACGGCATGACCATAAACTCGTAATGACCGTAACGTGTTCTGAAAGCAGTCTTTGGAATATCATCTTCTTTCACCCGCATTTGATGATACCCGGAACATAAGTCAATCTTTGAATAAACAGACGAGCCTTGTAGTTGATCAAATAAGTCGTCGATTCTCGGTAGTGGGTAGCGATTCTTGATGGTAATTTTGTTCAACTCTCGGTAGTCGATACACAACCTGAATGTACCATCTTTCTTCTTGACAAACAAAACAGGAGCTCCCCACGGTGATGTGCTTGGTCGAATGAAACCACGCTCTAAAAGTTCTTGTAATTGGCTTTGCAGTTCTTTCATCTTGCTGGGTGCGAGTCTGTAAGGAGCACGAGCTATTGGTGCAGCTCCTGGTACAAGATCTATTTGAAATTCAACGGATCGATGTGGGGGTAATCCCGGTAATTCTTTCGGAAATACATCGGGAAATTCTTTTACAATGGGAACATCATTGATGCTCTTTTCTTCAGTTTGTACTTTCTCGACGTGTGCTAGAACAGCATAGCAACCTTTTCTTATTAGTTTTTGTGCCTTCAAATTACTAATAAGATGTAGCTTCGTGTTGCCCTTTTCTCCGTACACCATTAAGGGTTTTCCTTTTTCTCGTATAATGCGAATTGCATTTTTGTAACAAACGATCTCTGCTTTCACTTCTTTCAACCAGTCCATACCGATTATCACATCAAAACTCCCTAACTCTACTGGTATCAAATCAATCTTAAATGTTTCGCTAACCAGTTTAATTTCTCGATTCCGACATATATTATCTACTGAAATTAATTTACCATTTGCTAATTCGAGTAAAAATTTACTATCCAAAGGCGTCAATGGACAACTTAATTTAGCACAAAAATCTCTACTCATATAGCTTCTATCCGCACCCGAATCAAATAAAACGTAAGCAGATTTATTGTCAATAAGAAACGTACCCGTAACAAGCTCCGGGTCTTCCTGTGCCTCTGCCGTATTAATATTGAAAACTCTTCCGCGGCCTTGTCCATTCGTGTTCTCCTGGTTCGGGCAATTTCTAATAATGTGGCCCGGTTTTCCACATTTATAACAAACTACATTGGCATAACTTGCTCCGACACTACTTGCTCCGCCATTACTCGTTCCGACACCATTTGTTCCTTTCGTTCTATTAACCCCTGGTCCGTAGACCTCACACTTCACCGCGCTATGACCATTTCTTTTACACTTGTTGCAAAATTTGGTGCAGAACCCCGAGTGATACTTTTCACACCTTTGGCATAGCTGCTTCTGATTGTTGTTGTTGTTGCGGTTATTATTGTTGTTGGGATGATTGTTGTAGTTGCTGTTGTTGTTGTTGTTGTTGTTGTTGTTGTTGGCCGTTTGTTGTAGTTGCGATTGATGTTGCGATTGTTGGGATAATTGTTGCGATTATTGTTGTAATTGCTGTTGTTGTTGTATTGGTGATTCTTATCACCGTTTTCCTCCCACTTTCTTTTGACTTGCTTCACATTGGCCTCTTCAGCAGTCTGTTCTTTAATTCTTTCTTCAATCTGGTTCACTAGTTTGTGAGCCATTCTACATGCCTGTTGTATGGAGGCGGGCTCGTGTGAACTTATATCTTCTTGGATTCTTTCCGGTAATCCTTTCACAAACGCGACGATCTTCTCTTCCTCATCTTCGAATGCTCCCGGACACAATAGGCACAATTCTGTGAATCGTCTTTCGTACGTGGTAATATCAAATCCTTAGGTTCGTAACCCTCTAAGTTCTGTCTTGAGCTTATTGACCTCGGTTCTGGGACGGTATTTCTCGTTCATCAAGTGCTTGAATGCTGACCACGGTAGTGCATACGCATCATCTTGTCCCACTTGCTCTAGATAGGTATTCCACCATGTTAACGCAGAACCTGTGAAGGTATGCGTAGCGTACTTCACTTTGTCCTCTTCAGTACACTTACTTATGGCAAACACCGATTCGACCTTCTCGGTCTACCATTTCAATCCGATCGGTCCTTCGGTTCCATCAAATTCCAAAGGTTTGCAGGCAGTGAATTCTTTGTAGGTGGATCCTACACGATTTCCTGTACTGCTAGATCCAAGGTTATTGTTGGTATGTAGCGCAGCCTGTACTGCGGCTATGTTTGAAGCTAGAAAAGTACGGAATTCCTCTTCATTCATATTCACGATGTGTCGAGTAGTCGGTGCCATTTCCTTCAAAATAGTCAAATGGAACAAGTTAATCATACAGAATATTAAGAGTAGTTAATAGTATTTTGTAGCATAATATGAACTCATTTATAAAAGCTTTTTCTTCATATTAGCGTTTTATAAGTTTAAATTCGGGTAGTACCTACCCGTTAAGTTCATACTTAGTAGCTAATATACAATTCAACTACTACAATTCTATATGAAAAACTGATTATAATAATATTTCGCGTTCAAACTTTTACACAATATTTTACAAACTTACAATACCGCTTATTTTACATATAGCATGAAATATAGCACACAATAAATTTGATACAAGATGGTTGTGAAGATAATTCTAGCTAGTACACAAGTCGTTCAGCAAAGGCAATAAAGACACGTAATTCATACGTCCAGAAACAAGTCATGCATTCTGGTTTTAATAGGATTACTTCCCATCCTTGGTCTTGTGGAACATAACCGTTATGGCCGTTGATAAGACATCGTGTTGTAACGTCGTCAAAGGGACGAGGGTTACGTAATGTCCAACAGTCCCGTAACAATCTAAAAACCTCATTTCTTACCCCAATTACCAACTCTGTCACTTGTGGGAACGTTTTGTTTAATAGTTGTAGCCCGATGTTCTTGTTCTCACTTTGGTGAGAAGCGAACATTACTAATCCGTAAGCATAACATGCTTCTTTATGTTGCATGTTAGCCGCTTTTTCTAAATCACGAAGTCCAATATTCGGATATATTGAGTCAAAATAATTTCTTAACCCATTGCGTAAAATAGCATTTGGGTTCCCCGCAATATATGCGTCAAAGTAAACACATCGTAACTTATGGATTTCCCAATGTGATATCCCCCATCTTTCGAAAGAAAGCCTTTTATAAACCAAGGCATTCTTGGAACGTTCTTCGAATGTCTTACAAACTGATCTCGCCTTAAATAGTTGTGCTGAAGAATTCTGACCGACTCTAGACAAGATTTCATCAATCATGTCTCCGGGTAGGTCTCTTAAAATATTGGGTTGTCTATCCATTTTGTATTTTTATACTGTAAAATAGACAAGAGTTAGATTCATAAAAAAAAATACTTATTAATACAAGCAATTTTTACATATATTATAAAGCATAAGCACACTATATTACATATATTACACCACACAAATACAACTATCTTATTCCGACTCGCTTGTTTCTTCTTCTTCGGTTTTGGTTCGTTTTGCCAAGTTTCTAGGGATATATGATGTTCCCCTAATACGAGCCGTCGTTTTCCACATTGGTTTAGAAAAACCTGGTGGTTTAGAGGTTCCCGGGTCATTGTTACAACTTAAGGACTTCGGGGGTTGACGATACATATAAAGTTCATCGGGGTTGGAATTAGATTTCTCTATTTTTATGCCCTTTCCCTTATTATTTTCTTTTGCCTTTTTAAATTCAGTTGGGGTAATTTCTATAACATCATCGGAATTCTCGTCGGAATCCGATTCATCGAAGAATTGGTAATCCTCCCAATATTTTGCTTCCTTGGCGGAAACACCATTAACCATAATTAACCTTGGTCGGTTAGTTGAGGATTTTCTTTTACTTAACCGTTTTATTATTTCCCCCACCGGTTCTATTTCTTCATCCGGTTCCGATTCTTCTTCCGGTTCCGATTCTTCTTCCGGTTCCGACTCTTCTTCCGGTTCCTCTTCGGGAACTTGTGAATTAGTCCACGAATCATTCCAATTTACATTTGACTCTTCATTATTATTAGGTGAGTCAATGGGATTTGTTCTAGAGGTAGACATCTATCACATAATATCAAACGCGTTAAGAGATTAATATATCACATAATATTCATATGTTAAAAATATATAGTTTTCAACAAAATTTGTTAAGCAATCATTTTTCAAGTAAACACGGTCGAAGTCCAGACTCACTAATGCATCCTAACAAACTCGATAAGACACACTAATGCAAAATTCTGGTTCTCTAAGACCAACGCTCGGATACCAACTGAAATGTCCCGTTCTTATTGATTAAAACGTTCCATATTAATTGATTTCGTTGCGAGGTTTTGACCTCTATATGAGACGTTTTTCAAAGACTGCATTCATTTTAAAACAAACCATAACCTTTATTCCATCAATAAAGGTTTAAAAAGCTTTACGTAGATTATCAAATAATGATAATCTAAAATATCGTGTTTACACACGACCATTACATAATGGTTTACAATACAAATATGTTACAACAAAATAAGTTTCTTGAATGCAGTTTTTACACAATATCATACAAGCATGGACTCCAAATCTCATCCTTATTTAAGTATGCGACAGTGGAAGCTCTTAATAATCACCTGAGAATAAACATGCTTAAAACGTCAACAAAAATGTTGGTGAGTTATAGGTTTAACCTATATATATCAAATCATAATAATAGACCACAAGATTTCATATTTCAATACACATCCCATACATAGAGATAAAAATCATTCATATGGTGAACACCTGGTAACCGACATTAACAAGATGCATATATAAGAATATCCCCATCATTCCGGGACACCCTTCGGATATGATATAAATTTCGAAGTACTAAAGCATCCGGTACTTTGAATGGGGTTTGTTAGGCCCAATAGATCTATCTTTAGGATTCGCGTCAATTAGGGTGTCTGTTCCCTAATTCTTAGATTACCAGACTTAATAAAAAGGGGCATATTCGATTTCGATAATTCAACCATAGAATGTAGTTTCACGTACTTGTGTCTATTTTGTAAATCATTTATAAAACCTGCATTTATTCTCATCCCAAAAATATTAGATTTTAAAAGTGGGACTATAACTCACTTTCACAGATTTTTACTTCGTCGGGAAGTAAGACTTGGCCACTGGTTGATTCACGAACCTATAACAATATATACATATATATCAAAGTATGTTCAAAATATATTTACAACACTTTTAATATATTTTGATGTTTTAAGTTTATTAAGTCAGCTGTCCTCGTTAGTAACCTACAACTAGTTATCCACAGTTAGATGTACAGAAATAAATCGATAAATATTATCTTGAATCAATCCACGACCCAGTGTATACGTATCTCAGTATTGATCACAACTCAAACTATATATATTTTAGAATCAACCTCAACCCTGTATAGCTAACTCCAACATTCACATATAGAGTGTCTATGGTTGTTCCGAAATATATATAGATGTGTCGACATGATAGGTCGAAACATTGTATACGTGTCTATGGTATCTCAAGATTACATAATATACAATACAAGTTGATTAAGTTATGGTTGGAATAGATTTGTTACCAATTTTCACGTAGCTAAAATGAGAAAAATTATCCAATCTTGTTTTACCCATAACTTCTTCATTTTAAATCCGTTTTGAGTGAATCAAATTTCTATGGTTTCATATTGAACTCTATTTTATGAATCTAAACAGAAAAAGTATAGGTTTATAGTCAGAAAAATAAGTTACAAGTCTTTTTTGTAAAGGTAGTCATTTCAGTCGAAAGAACGACGTCTAGATGACCATTTTAGAAAACATACTTCCACTTTGAATTTAACCATAATTTTTGGATATAGTTTCATGTTCATAATAAAAATCATTTTCTCAGAATAATAACTTTTAAATCAAAGTTTATCATAGTTTTTAATTAACTAACCCAAAACAGCCCGCGGTGTTACTACGACGGCGTAAATCCGGTTTTACGGTGTTTTTCGTGTCTCCAGGTTTTAAATCATTAAGTTAGCATATCATATAGATATAGAACATGTGTTTAGTTGATTTTAAAAGTCAAGTTAGAAGGATTAACTTTTGTTTGCGAACAAGTTTAGAATTAACTAAACTATGTTCTAGTGATTACAAGTTTAAACCTTCGAATAAGATAGCTTTATATGTATGAATCGAATGATGTTATGAACATCATTACTACCTTAAGTTCCTTGTATAAACCTACTGGAAAGAGGAAAATGGATCTAGCTTCAACGGATCCTTGGATGGCTCGAAGTTCTTGAAGCAGAATCATGACACAAAAACAAGTTCAAGTAAGATCATCACTTGAAATAAGATTGTTATAGTTATAGAAATTGAACCAAAGTTTGAATATGATTATTACCTTGTATTAGAATGATAACCTACTGTAAGAAACAAAGATTTCTTGAGGTTGGATGATCACCTTACAAGATTGGAAGTGAGCTAGCAAACTTGAAAGTATTCTTGATTTTATGTAACTAGAACTTGTAGAATATATGAAGAATGAAATGTCCCGTTCTTATTGATTAAAAACGTTCCATATTAATTGATTTCGTTGCGAGGTTTTGACCTCTATATGAGACGTTTTTCAAAGACTGCATTCATTTTTAAAACAAACCATAACCTTTATTTCATAAATAAAGGTTTAAAAAGCTTTACGTAGATTATCAAATAATGATAATCTAAAATATCCTGTTTACACACGACCATTACATAATGGTTTACAATACAAATATGTTACATCGAAATCAGTTTCTTGAATGCAGTTTTTACACAATATCATACAAACATGGACTCCAAATCTTGTCCTTATTTTAGTATGCAACAGCGGAAGCTCTTAATATTCACCTGAGAATAAACATGCTTTAAACGTCAACAAAAATGTTGGTGAGTTATAGGTTTAACCTATATATATCAAATCGTAACAATAGACCACAAGATTTCATATTTCAATACACATCCCATACATAGAGATAAAAATCATTCATATGGTGAACACCTGGTAACCGACAATAACAAGATGCATATATAAGAATATCCCCATCATTCCGGGACACCCTTCGGATATGATATAAATTTCGAAGTACTAAAGCATCCAGTACTTTGGATGGGGTTTGTTAGGCCCAATAGATCTATCTTTAGGATTCGCGTCAATTAGGGTGTCTGTTCCCTAATTCTTAGATTACCAGACTTAATAAAAAGGGGCATATTCGATTTTGATAATTCAACCATAGAATGTAATTTCACGTACTTGTGTCTATTTTGTAAATCATTTATAAAACCTGCATGTATTCTCATCCCAAAAATATTAGATTTTAAAAGTGGGACTATAACTCACTTTCACAGATTTTTACTTCGTCGGGAAGTAAGACTTGGCCACTGTTGATTCACGAACCTATAACAATACATACATATATATTAAAGTATGTTCAAAATATATTTACAATACTTTTAATATATTTTGATGTTTTAAGTTTATTAAGTCAGCTGTCCTCGTTAGTAACCTATAACTAGTTGTCCACAGTTAGATGTACAGAAATAAATCGATAAATATTATCTTGAATCAATCCACGACCCAGTGTATACGTATCTCAGTATTGATCACAACTCAAACTATATATATTTTGGAATCAACCTCAACCCTGTATAGCTAACTCCAACATTCACATATAGAGTGTCTATGGTTGTTCCGAAATATATATAGATGTGTCGACATGATAGGTCGAAACATTGTATACGTGTCTATGGTATCTCAAGATTACATAATATACAATACAAGTTGATTAAGTTATGGTTGGAATAGATTTGTTACCAATTTTCACGTAGCTAAAATGAGAAAAATTATCCAATCTTGTTTTACCCATAACTTCTTCATTTTAAATCCGTTTTGAGTGAATCAAATTGCTATGATTTCATATTGAACTCTATTTTATGAATCTAAACAGAAAAAGTATAGGTTTATAGTCGGAAAAATAAGTTACAAGTCGTTTTTGTAAAGGTAGTCATTTCAGTCGAAAGAACGACGTCTAGATGACCATTTTAGAAAACATACTTCCACTTTGAGTTTAACCATAATTTTTGGATATAGTTTCATGTTCATAATAAAAATCATTTTCTCAGAATAACAACTTTTAAATCAAAGTTTATCATAGTTTTTAATTAACTAACCCAAAACAGCCCGCGGTGTTACTACGACGGCGTAAATCCGGTTTTACGGTGTTTTTCGTGTTTCCAGGTTTTAAATCATTAAGTTAGCATATCATATAGATATAGAACATGTGTTTAGTTGATTTTAAAAGTCAAGTTAGAAGGATTAACTTTTGTTTGCGAACAAGTTTAGAATTAACTAAACTATGTTCTAGTGATTACAAGTTTAAACCTTCGAATAAGATAGCTTTATATGTATGAATCGAATGATGTTATGAACATCATTACTACCTTAATTTCCTTGGATAAACCTACTGGAAAAGAGAAAAATGGATCTAGCTTCAATGGATCCTTGGATGGCTCGAAGTTCTTGAAGCAGAATCATGACACGAAAACAAGTTCAAGTAAGATCATCACTTGAAATAAGATTGTTATAGTTATAGAAATTGAACCAAAGTTTGAATATGATTATTACCTTGTATTAGAATGATAACCTACTGTAAGAAACAAAGATTTCTTGAGGTTGGATGATCACCTTACAAGATTGGAAGTGAGCTAGCAAACTTGAAAGTATTCTTGATTTTATGAAACTAGAACTTTTGGAATTTATGAAGAACACTTATAACTTGAAGATAGAACTTGAGAGAGATCAATTAGATGAAGAAAATTGAAGAATGAAAGTGTTTGTAGGTGTTTTTGGTCGTTGGTGTATGGATTAGATATAAAGGATATGTAATTTTGTTTTCATGTAAATAAGTCATGAATGATTACTCATATTTTTGTAATTTTATGAGATATTTCATGCTAGTTACCAAATGATGGTTCCCACATGTGTTAGGTGACTCACATGGGCTGCTAAGAGCTGATCATTGGAGTGTATATACCAATAGTACATACATCTAAAAGCTGTGTATTGTACGAGTACGAATACGGGTGCATACGAGTAGAATTGTTGATGAAACTGAACGAGGATGTAATTGTAAGCATTTTTGTTAAGTAGAAGTATTTTGATAAGTGTATTGAAGTCTTTCAAAAGTGTATAAATACATATTAAAACACTACATGTATATACATTTTAACTGAGTCGTTAAGTCATCGTTAGTCGTTACATGTAAGTGTTGTTTTGAAACCTTTAGGTTAACGATCTTGTTAAATGTTGTTAACTCAATGTTTATAATATCAAATGAGATTTTAAATTATTATATTATCATGATATTATCATGTATGAATATCTCTTAATATGATATATATATATATATTAAATGTCTTTACAACGATAATCGTTACATATATGTCTCGTTTAAAAATCATTAAGTTAGTAGTCTTGTTTTTACATATGTAGTTCATTGTTAATATACTTTATGATATGTTTTCTTATCATAGTATCATGTTAACTATATATATATATCCATATATATGTCATCATATAGTTTTTACAAGTTTTAACGTTCGTGAATCACCGATCAACTTGGGTGGTCAATTGTCTATATGAAACATATTTCAATTAATCAAGTCTTAACAAGTTTGATTGCTTAACATGTTGGAAACATTTAATCATGTAAATATCAATCTCAATTAATATATATAAACGTGGAAAAGTTCGGGTCACTACAGTACCTACCCGTTAAATAAATTTCGTCCCGAAATTTTAAGCTGTTGAAGGTGTTGACGAATCTTCTGGAAATAGATGCGGGTATTTCTTCTTCATCTGATCTTCACGCTCCCAGGTGAACTCGGGTCCTCTACGAGCATTCCATCGAACCTTAACAATTGGTATCTTGTTTTGCTTAAGTCTTTTAACCTCACGATCCATTATTTCGACGGGTTCTTCGATGAATTGAAGTTTTTCGTTGATTTGGATTTCATCTAACGGAATAGTGAGATCTTCTTTAGCAAAACATTTCTTTAAATTCGAGACGTGGAAAGTGTTATGTACAGCCGCGAGTTGTTGAGGTAACTCTAGTCGGTAAGCTACTGGTCCGACACGATCAATAATCTTGAATGGTCCAATATACCTTGGATTTAATTTCCCTCGTTTACCAAATCGAACAACGCCTTTCCAAGGTGCAACTTTAAGCATGACCATCTCTCCAATTTCAAATTCTATATCTTTTCTTTTAATGTCAGCGTAGCTCTTTTGTCGACTTTGGGCGGTTTTCAACCGTTGTTGAATTTGGATGATCTTCTCGGTAGTTTCTTGTATAATCTCCGGACCCGTAATCTGTCTATCCCCCACTTCACTCCAACAAATCGGAGACCTGCACTTTCTACCATAAAGTGCTTCAAACGGCGCCATCTCAATGCTTGAATGGTAGCTGTTGTTGTAGGAAAATTCTGCTAACGGTAGATGTCGATCCCAACTGTTTCCGAAATCAATAACACATGCTCGTAGCATGTCTTCAAGCGTTTGTATCATCCTTTCACTCTGCCCATCAGTTTGTGGATGATAGGCAGTACTCATGTCTAGACGAGTTCCTAATGCTTGCTGTAATGTCTGCCAGAATCTTGAAATAAATCTGCCATCCCTATCAGAGATAATAGAGATTGGTATTCCATGTCTGGAGACGACTTCCTTCAAATACAGTCGTGCTAACTTCTCCATCTTGTCATCTTCTCTTATTGGTAGGAAGTGTGCTGATTTGGTGAGACGATCAACTATTACCCAAATAGTATCAAAACCACTTGCAGTCCTTGGCAATTTAGTGATGAAATCCATGGTAATGTTTTCCCATTTCCATTCCGGGATTTCGGGTTGTTGAAGTAGACCTGATGGTTTCTGATGCTCAGCTTTGACCTTAGAACACGTCAAACATTCTCCTACGTATTTAGCAACATCGGCTCTCATACCCGGCCACCAAAAATGTTTCTTGAGATCCTTGTACATCTTCCCCGTTCCAGGATGTATTGAGTATCTGGTTTTATGAGCTTCTCTAAGTACCATTTATCTCATATCTCCAAATTTTGGTACCCAAATCCTTTCAGCCCTATACCGGGTTCCGTCTTCCCGAATATTAAGATGCTTCTCCGATCCTTTGGGTATTTCATCCTTTAAATTTCCCTCTTTTAAAACTCCTTGTTGCGCCTCCTTTATTTGAGTAGTAATGTTATTATGAATCATTATATTCATAGATTTTACTCGAATGGGTTCTCTGTCCTTCCTGCTCAAGGCATCGGCTACCACATTTGCCTTCCCCGGGTGGTAACGAATCTCAAAGTCGTAATCATTCAATAATTCAATCCACCTACGCTGCCTCATATTCAGTTGTTTCTGATTAAATATGTGTTGAAGACTTTTGTGGTCGGTATATATTATACTTTTGACCCCATATAAGTAGTGCCTCCAAGTCTTTAATGCAAAAACAACCGCGCCTAATTCCAAATCATGCGTCGTATAATTTTGTTCGTGAATCTTCAATTGTCTAGACGCATAAGCAATCACCTTCGTTCGTTGCATTAATACACAACCGAGACCTTGCTTTGATGCATCACAATAAATCACAAAATCATCATTCCCTTCAGGAAATGACAATATAGGTGCCGTAGTTAGCTTTTTCTTCAATAACTGAAACGCTTTCTCTTGTTCATCATTCCATTCAAATTTCTTCCCTTTATGCGTTAATGCAGTCAAGGGTTTTGCTATTCTGGAAAAGTCTTGGATGAACCTTCTGTAGTAACCAGCTAGTCCTAAAAACTGGCGTATGTGTTTCGGAGTTTTCGGGGTTTCCCACTTTTCAACAGTTTCTATCTTTGCCGGATCCACCTTAATACCTTCTTTGTTCACTATGTGACCGAGGAATTGAACTTCTTCCAACCAAAATGCACACTTTGAAAACTTAGCGTACAATTCTTCCTTCCTCAATACTTCTAACACCTTTCTCAAATGTTCACCGTGTTCTTGGTCATTCTTTGAGTAAATAAGTATGTCATCAATGAAAACAATGACAAACTTGTCAAGGTATGGTCCACACACTCGGTTCATAAGGTCCATGAACACAGCTGGTGCATTAGTTAAACCAAACGGCATGACCATAAACTCGTAATGACCGTAACGTGTTCTGAAAGCAGTCTTTGGAATATCATCTTCTTTCACCCGCATTTGATGATACCCGGAACGTAAGTCAATCTTTGAATAAACAGACGAGCCTTGTAGTTGATCAAATAAGTCGTCGATTCTCGGTAGTGGGTAGCGGTTCTTGATGGTAAGTTTGTTCAACTCTCGGTAGTCGATACACAACCTGAATGTACCATCTTTCTTCTTGACAAACAAAACAGGAGCTCCCCACGGTGATGTGCTTGGTCGAATGAAACCACGCTCTAAAAGTTCTTGTAATTGGCTTTGCAGTTCTTTCATCTCGCTGGGTGCGAGTCTGTAAGGAGCACGAGCTATTGGTGCAGCTCCTGGTACAAGATCTATTTGAAATTCAACGGATCGATGTGGGGGTAATCCCGGTAATTCTTTCGGAAATACATCGGGAAATTCTTTTGCAATGGGAACATCATTGATGCTCTTTTCTTCAGTTTGTACTTTCTCGACGTGTGCTAGAACAGCATAGCAACCTTTTCTTATTAGTTTTTGTGCCTTCAAATTACTAATAAGATGTAGCTTCGTGTTGCCCTTTTCTCCGTACACCATTAAGGGCTTTCCTTTTTCTCGTATAATGCGAATTGCATTTTTGTAACAAACGATCTCCGCTTTCACTTCTTTCAACCAGTCCATACCGATTATCACATCAAAACTCCCTAACTCTACTGGTATCAAATCAATCTTAAATGTTTCGCTAACCAGTTTAATTTCTCGATTCCGACATATATTATCTGCTGAAATTAATTTACCATTTGCTAATTCGAGTAAAAATTTACTATCCAAAGGCGTCAATGGACAACTTAATTTAGCACAAAAATCTCTACTCATATAGCTTCTATCCGCACCCGAATCAAATAAAACGTAAGCAGATTTATTGTCAATAAGAAACGTACCCGTAACAAGCTCCGGGTCTTCCTGTGCCTCTATCGCATTAATATTGAAAACTCTTCCACGGCCTTGTCCATTCATGTTCTCCTGGTTCGGGCAATTTCTAATAATGTGGCCTGGTTTTCCACATTTATAACAAACTACATTGGCATAACTTACTCCGACACTACTTGCTCCGCCATTACTCGTTCCGACACCATTTGTTCCTTTCGTTCTATTAGCCCCTGGTCCGTAGACCTCACACTTTGCCGCGCTATGACCATTTCTTTTACACTTGTTGCAAAATTTGGTGCAGAACCCCGAGTGATTCTTTTCACACCTTTGGCATAGCTGCTTCTGATTGTTGTTGTTGTTGCGGTTATTATTGTTGTTGGGATGATTGTTGTAGTTGCTGTTGTTGTTGTTCTTGTTGTTGTTGTTGTTGTTGGGCCGTTTGTTGTAGTTGCGATTGATGTTGCGATTGTTGGGATAATTGTTGCGATTATTGTTGTAATTACTGTTGTTGTTGTATTGGTGATTCTTATCACCGTTTTCCTCCCACTTTCTTTTGACTTGCTTCACATTGGCCTCTTCAGCAGTCTGTTCTTTAATTCTTTCTTCAATCTGGTTCACTAGTTTGTGGGCCATTCTACATGCCTGTTGTATGGAGGCGGGCTCGTGTGAACTTATATCTTCTTGGATTCTTTCCGGTAATCCTTTCACAAACGCGTCGATCTTCTCTTCCTCATCTTCGAATGCTCCCGGACACAATAGGCACAATTCTGTGAATCGTCTTTCGTACGTGGTAATATCAAATCCTTGGGTTCGTAACCCTCTAAGTTCTGTCTTGAGCTTATTGACCTCGGTTCTGGGACGGTACTTCTCGTTCATCAAGTGCTTGAATGCTGACCACGGTAGTGCGTACGCATCATCTTGTCCCACTTGCTCTAGATAGGTATTCCACCATGTTAACGCAGAACCTGTGAAGGTATGCGTAGCGTACTTCACTTTGTCCTCTTCAGTACACTTACTTATGGCAAACACCGATTCAACCTTCTCGGTCCACCGTTTCAATCCGATCGGTCCTTCGGTTCCATCAAATTCCAAAGGTTTGCAGGCAGTGAATTCTTTGTAGGTGCATCCTACACGATTTCCTGTACTGCTAGATCCAAGGTTATTGTTGGTATGTAGCGCAGCCTGTACTGCGGCTATGTTTGAAGCTAGAAAAGTACGGAATTCCTCTTCATTCATATTCACGGTGTGTCGAGTAGTCGGTGCCATTTCCTTCAAAATAGTTAAATGGAACAAGTTAATCATACAGAATATTAAGAGTAGTTAATAGTATTTCGTAGCATAATATGAACTCATTTATAAAAGCTTTTTCTTCATATTAGCATTTTATAAGTTTAAATTCGGGTAGTACCTACCCGTTAAGTTCATACTTAGTAGCTAATATACAATTCAACTACTACAATCCTATATGAAAAACTGATTGTAATAATATTTCGCGTTCAAACTTTTATACAATATTTTACAAACTTACAATACCGCTTATTTTACATAAAGCATGAAATATAGCACACAATAACTTTGATACAAGATAGTTGTGAAGACAATTCTAGCTAGTACACAAGTCGTTCGGCAAAGGCAATAAAGACACGTAATTCATACGTCCAGAAACAAGTCATGCATTCTGGTTTTACTAGGACTACTTCCCATCCTTGGTCTTGTGCAACATAACCGTTATGGCCGTTGATAAGACAGCGTGTTGTAACGTCATCAAAGGGACGAGGGTTACGTAATGTCCAACAGTCCCGTAATAATCTAAAAACCTCATTTCTTACCCCAATTACCGACTCCGTCACTTGTGGAAACGTTTCGTTTAATAGTTGTAGCCCGATGTTCTTGTTCTCACTTTGGTGAGAAGCGAACATTACTAATCCGTAAGCATAACATGCTTCTTTATGTTGCATGTTAGCCGCTTTTTTCTAAATCACGAAGTCCAATATTCGGATATATTGAGTCAAAATAATTTCTTAACCCGTTGCGTAAAATAGCATTTGGGTTTCCCGCAATATATGCGTCAAAGTAAACACATCGTAACTTATGGGTTTCCCAATGTGATATCCCTCATCTTTCAAACGAAAGTCTCTTATAAACCAAGACATTCTTGGAACTTTCTTCGAATGTCTTACAAACTGATCTCGCCTTAAATAGTTGTGCCGAAGAATTCTGGCCGACTCTAGACAAGATTTCATCAATCATGTCTCCGGGTAGGTCTCTTAAAATATTGGGTTGTCTATCCATTTTGTGTTTTTAAACT
This sequence comes from Rutidosis leptorrhynchoides, assembly GCF_046630445.1. NCBI lineage: Eukaryota > Viridiplantae > Streptophyta > Magnoliopsida > Asterales > Asteraceae > Rutidosis > Rutidosis leptorrhynchoides. The sequence continues at coordinate 389,085,337 of NC_092335.1, read as the reverse complement.
GTAAAATAGACAAGAGTTAGTTTCATAAAAAAATACTTATTAATACAAGCAATTTTTACATATATCATAAAGCATAAGAACACTATATTACATATATTACACCACACGAATACAACTATCTTATTCCGACTCGCTCGTTTCTTCTTCTTCGGTTTTGGTTCGTTTTGCCAAGTTTCTAGGGATATATGATGTTCCCCTAATACGAGCCGTCGTTGTCCACATTGGTTTAGAAAAACCTGGTGGTTTAGAGGTTCCCGGGTCATTGTTACAACTTAAGGACTTCGGGGGTTGACGATACATATAAAGTTCATCGGGGTTGGAATTAGATTTCTCTATTTTTATGCCCTTTCCCTTATTATTTTCTTTTGCCTTTTTAAATTCAGTTGGGGTAATTTCTATAACATCATCGGAATTCTCGTCGGAATCCGATTCATCGGAGAATTGGTAATCCTCCCAATATTTTGCTTCCTTGGCGGAAACACCATTGACCATAATTAACTTTGGTCGGTTGGTTGAGGATTTTCTTTTACTTAACCGTTTTATTATTTCCCCCACCGGTTCTATTTCTTCATCCGGTTCCGATTCTTCTTCCGGTTCCGATTCTTCTTCCGGTTCCGACTCTTCTTCCGGTTCCTCTTCGGGAATTTGTGAATCAGTCCACAAATCATTCTAATTTACATTTGACTCTTCATTATTATTAGGTGAGTCAATGGGACTTGTTCTAGAGGTAGACATCTATCACATAATATCAAACACGTTAAGAGATTAATATATCACATAATATTCATATGTTAAAAATATATAGTTTCCAACAAAAATGTTAAGCAATCATTTTTAAAGAAAACACGGTCGAAGTCCAGACTCACTAATGCATCCTAACAAACTCGATAAGACACACTAATGCAAATTTTCTGGTTCTCTAAGACCAACGCTCTGATACCAACTGAAATGTCCCGTTCTTATTGATTAAAAACGTTCCATATTAATTGATTTCATTGCGAGGTTTTGACCTCTATATGAGACGTTTTTCAAAGACTGCATTCATTTTTAAAACAAACCATAACCTTTATTTCATAAATAAAGGTTTAAAAAGCTTTACGTAGATTATCAAATAATGATAATCTAAAATATCCTGTTTACACACGACCATTACATAATGGTTTACAATACAAATATGTTACATCGAAATCAGTTTCTTGAATGCAGTTTTTACACAATATCATACAAACATGGACTCCAAATCTTGTCCTTATTTTAGTATGCAACAGCGGAAGCTCTTAATATTCACCTGAGAATAAACATGCTTTAAACGTCAACAAAAATATTGGTGAGTTATAGGTTTAACCTATATATATCAAATCGTAACAATAGACCACAAGATTTCATATTTCAATACACATCCCATACATAGAGATAAAAATCATTCATATGGTGAACACCTGGTAACCGACAATAACAAGATGCATATATAAGAATATCCCCATCATTCCGGGACACCCTTCGGATATGATATAAATTTCGAAGTACTAAAGCATCCAGTACTTTGGATGGGGTTTGTTAGGCCCAATAGATCTATCTTTAGGATTCGCGTCAATTAGGGTGTCTGTTCCCTAATTCTTAGATTACCAGACTTAATAAAAAGGGGCATATTCGATTTTGATAATTCAACCATAGAATGTAATTTCACGTACTTGTGTCTATTTTGTAAATCATTTATAAAACCTGCATGTATTCTCATCCCAAAAATATTAGATTTTAAAAGTGGGACTATAACTCACTTTCACAGATTTTTACTTCGTCGGGAAGTAAGACTTGGCCACTGTTGATTCACGAACCTATAACAATATATACATATATATTAAAGTATGTTCAAAATATATTTACAACACTTTTAATATATTTTGATGTTTTAAGTTTATTAAGTCAGCTGTCCTCGTTAGTAACCTATAACTAGTTGTCCACAGTTAGATGTACAGAAATAAATCGATAAATATTATCTTGAATCAATCCACGACCCAGTGTATACGTATCTCAGTATTGATCACAACTCAAACTATATATATTTTGGAATCAACCTCAACCCTGTATAGCTAACTCCAACATTCACATATAGAGTGTCTATGGTTGTTCCGAAATATATATAGATGTGTCGACATGATAGGTCGAAACATTGTATACGTGTCTATGGTATCTCAAGATTACTTAATATACAATACAAGTTGATTAAGTTATGGTTGGAATAGATTTGTTACCAATTTTCACGTAGCTAAAATGAGAAAAATTATCCAATCTTGTTTTACCCATAACTTCTTCATTTTAAATCCGTTTTGAGTGAATCAAATTGCTATGATTTCATATTGAACTCTATTTTATGAATCTAAACAGAAAAAGTATAGGTTTATAGTCGGAAAAATAAGTTACAAGTCGTTTTTGTAAAGGTAGTCATTTCAGTCGAAAGAACGACGTCTAGATGACCATTTTAGAAAACATACTTCCACTTTGAGTTTAACCATAATTTTTGGATATAGTTTCATGTTCATAATAAAAATCATTTTCTCAGAATAACAACTTTTAAATCAAAGTTTATCATAGTTTTTAATTAACTAACCCAAAACAGCCCGCGGTGTTACTACGACGGCGTAAATCCGGTTTTACGGTATTTTTCGTGTTTCCAGGTTTTAAATCATTAAGTTAGCATATCATATAGATATAGAACATGTGTTTAGTTGATTTTAAAAGTCAAGTTAGAAGGATTAACTTTTGTTTGCGAACAAGTTTAGAATTAACTAAACTATGTTCTAGTGATTACAAGTTTAAACCTTCGAATAAGATAGCTTTATATGTATGAATCGAATGATGTTATGAACATCATTACTACCTTAATTTCCTTGGATAAACCTACTGGAAAATAGAAAAATGGATCTAGCTTCAATGGATCCTTGGATGGCTCGAAGTTCTTGAAGCAGAATCATGACACGAAAACAAGTTCAAGTAAGATCATCACTTGAAATAAGATTGTTATAGTTATAGAAATTGAACCAAAGTTTGAATATGATTATTACCTTGTATTAGAATTATAACCTACTGTAAGAAACAAAGATTTCTTGAGGTTGGATGATCACCTTACAAGATTGGAAGTGAGCTAGCAAACTTGAAAGTATTCTTGATTTTATGAAACTAGAACTTTTGGAATTTATGAAGAACACTTAGAACTTGAAGATAGAACTTGAGAGAGATCAATTAGATGAAGAAAATTGAAGAATGAAAGTGTTTGTAGGTGTTTTTGGTCGTTGGTGTATGGATTAGATATAAAGGATATGTAATTTTGTTTTCATGTAAATAAGTCATGAATGATTACTCATATTTTTGTAATTTTATGAGATATTTCATGCTAGTTGCCAAATGATGGTTCCCACATGTGTTAGGTGACTCACATGGGCTGCTAAGAGCTGATCATTGGAGTGTATATACCAATAGTACATACATCTAAAAGCTGTGTATTGTACGAGTACGAATACGGGTGCATACGAGTAGAATTGTTGATGAAACTGAACGAGGATGTAATTGTAAGCATTTTTGTTAAGTAGAAGTATTTTGATAAGTGTATTGAAGTCTTTCAAAAGTGTATAAATACTTATTAAAACACTACATGTATATACATTTTAACTGAGTCGTTAAGTCATCGTTAGTCGTTACATGTAAGTGTTGTTTTGAAACCTTTAGGTTAACGATCTTGTTAAATGTTGTTAACTCAATGTTTATAATATCAAATGAGATTTTAAATTATTATATTATCATGATATTATCATGTATGAATATCTCTTAATATGATATATATACATTAAATGTCTTTACAACGATAATCGTTACATATATGTCTCGTTTAAAAATCATTAAGTTAGTAGTCTTGTTTTTACATATGTAGTTCATTGTTAATATACTTTATGATATGTTTTCTTATCATAGTATCATGTTAACTATATATATATCCATATATATGTCATCATATAGTTTTTACAAGTTTTAACGTTCGTGAATCACCGATCAACTTGGGTGGTCAATTGTCTATATGAAACATATTTCAATTAATCAAGTCTTAACAAGTTTGATTGCTTAACATGTTGGAAACATTTAATCATGTAAATATCAATCTCAATTAATATATATAAACATGGAAAAGTTCGGGTCACTACAAAGAACACTTAGAACTTGAAGATAGAACTGGAGAGAGATCAATTAGATGAAGAAAATTGAAGAATGAAAGTGTTTGTAGGTGTTTTTGGTCGTTGGTGTATGGATTAGATATAAAGGATATGTAATTTTGTTTTCATGTAAATAAGTCATGAATGATTACTCATATTTTTGTAATTTTATGAGATATTTCATGCTAGTTGCCAAATGATGGTTCCCACATGTGTTAGGTTACTCACATGGGCTGCTAAGAGCTGATCATTGGAGTGTATATACCAATAGTACATACATCTAAAAGCTGTGTATTGTACGAGTACGAATACAGGTGCATACGAGTAGAATTGTTGATGAAACTGAATGAGGATGTAATTGTAAGCATTTTTGTTAAGTAGAAGTATTTTGATAAGTGTATTGAAGTCTTTCAAAAGTGTATAAATACATATTAAAACACTACATGTATATACATTTTAACTGAGTCGTTAAGTCATCGTTAGTCGTTACATGTAAGTGTTGTTTTGAAACCTTTAGGTTAACGATCTTGTTAAATGTTGTTAACCCAATGTTTATAATATCAAATGAGATTTTAAATTATTATATTATCATGATATTATCATGTATTAATATCTCTTAATATGATATATATACATTAAATGTCTTTACAACGATAATCGTTACATATATGTCTCGTTTAAAAATCATTAAGTTAGTAGTCTTGTTTTTACATATGTAGTTCATTGTTAATATACTTAATGATATGTTTACTTATCATAGTATCATGTTAACTATATATATATCCATATATATGTCATCATATAGTTTTTACAAGTTTTAACGTTCGTGAATCACCGGTCAACTTGGGTGGTCAATTGTCTATATGAAACATATTTCAATTAATCAAGTCTTAACAAGTTTGATTGCTTAACATGTTGGAAACATTTAATCATGTAAATATCAATCTCAATTAATATATATAAATATGGAAAAGTTCGGGTCACTACACAAGTGATCCATACAGATAAGTAGTAACAACATCTATGAGATGCATTTAAGTAACTACCAGGTTGATTAAGTATCTAATAAGTAATTGTATCCATTACAGGAGGATAAGTTTTTCTCATAATTTATTTCTGGTCTTTGTGGGAATTCTTGAGTTACAAGTCTAGTTTTGCCTTGTAACTTCATTTTCACATTTCTTTTTCGGATAAAAATTCATTTGTATCCCATACGTTTCACATCTTTAAAAGTGATAACGATTTATCCGAAAACTTTTCTTTTATTGAGAAATTCTAATTCAGCTCGTATTGCTCTTTTCCATTGAGCTCAATCATGTCTATTTTGATATTCAATGACAGATTTTGGTTCCAGCTCATCATCTTTATTCATGATGTCATTATATGAAAAAATTCTCATCAATATTTGTCATTCCATTTCGGTTCCATATTATTGCATAATTTATTGCAATTTATGTATTTACATTTATCAATATCCTTTGCAGAAGAAGTATTGATTTGTGGTTCTTCTTGAACACTTTCTTTTACCTCATTATCAGTTAATTTTATTTTTCGAGGATTTTTATCATTTAAACCAAATGATCTCCGACGTTTCTGGCGTGGCTAGGGCTCATGAGTGACATTATTGCCAGTTTTTGGAATTTCAATTATAGCCGAAGCATTTACTGCTGGTATATATGATTTAGTCACTCCTTTTTGTATCTATAAATGCATAGGATAATTTATTTGCAAGTTCTTGCATATGCATTATTTTTGAACTTTTGTCTCGCATTCTTTTGTGCGATGATCAAGATACATTAATTTATGTTCACACAATGAAACATCTTTTTCTTTATTTTTTTTTTCATTTATCGCCCTAATTTAGAGAACAATGTTTCATTAAAGTGACAATTAGGAAAACGTGCTGTAAAAACATCACCCGTCATGGGTTCAATATATCTTATAATTGAAGATGTTTCATATTCAATATATATATCCCCATCCTCTTTTGAGGAGCCATTTTAGTGCGTTGTGGTTGTGCAACTAGAGCATACACTGCACAATCAAATGGGAAATATTTGGCTCTCAGTCAAAATCAAGTTGTAGGGGAGAATATTTATGAGTTGCACTTTGTCTAATGTGAAATAATATCGCAGCATGTAAATTTGCATGTCCCCATATAAATTTTGAGAGTTCTGTACTCATTTTCAATAGTTTAGTTATTAGCTGCACGCGTTTATCTATTGATTCAGCTAAGCCAATTTTTAAATGTACATAAGCAACTGGATGTTCAACAACAACCCTTATAGACATATAATAATCAATAAATGCTTGAGATGTTAACTCACCAGCATTATCAGGTCTCACCCTTTTAATGGTGTAATCGAAAAATGTGTTCTTTATTTAATAATTTGAGCAAGAAACTTTGCAAATGCCACATTTCGACTGAATAATAGACGAATATGAGACCATCTACTAGATACGTCTATCAGAATATGAAATGTCTATTTGGTCTACATGGTTGATGAATTTATCCACATATCTCACCTTGAATTCTTTCAAAAAACATTTGTGATTCCTTTTCTCAATATACTTTTCATTAATCATCATATGTGCTTTTCATTAATCATCATATGTGCTTTCCATCATATGTGCATTTCATCATATGTGCTTTTCATTAATCACCATATGTGCTTTTCATAATCACCATATGTGCTTTTCATTAATCACCATATGTGCTTTTCATAATCATCATATGTGCTTTTCATCATATGTGCTTTTAATCATATGCGCTGCGCTTTTAATCATATGCGCTGCGCTTTTTATCATATGCGCTTTTTATCATATGCGCTTTTAATCATATGCAATGCGCTTTTCATCATATGCGCTTTTCATCATATGCGCTTTTCATCATATGCGCTGCGCTTTTCATCATATGCGCTTTTTATCATATGCGCTTTTAATCATATGCGCTGCGCATTTCATCATATGCGCTTTTCGGTGCTACATAGGTATTTCTCATTTCCGGTTATCATTGACTGATAATCATATCCATTATGATATATATCAGAGAAACTTAACAAATTTCTCTTTGATTTGGGAGAAAACAAAGCATTGTTTATCAGAAAATTCGTACCATTTGGTAATATGAATTTTTGCCTTTTCCGTTCCTTATATCAAGTTTGCAAGACCTGATATATTGTTTATAATTCCTTCATTTGATTTAAATCAATGAAATATTTCTTAGATTTGATCATAGTGTGTATGTTATCACTATCTGCAATACATATGTATTTACCATTTAATTGATGTTGTATTTCAGCAGGATTCATACTAAAACTTCAAATAAGATAAGCAAATAATGAGTTATATTTCAGCAAGATAATCAAATTATATTACCTGCAAACAAGTTACAATCAGAAGTACATAAAAGATAACACTTAATAAACATATGCGTTATGGTCTAAAACCATTTATTTATGAGTGATACATAACAAACTAGGCATCTTAGAAAATTCAAATCATTCAAGTCTCAAAGTAGCTCAGGGTTTATTTAATCAAGATTTTTCAACAGATTCACTCTCGTTTTTTTTTCTTTTGGGACTTATTTGTAGAGATAAACAAGATGCTCATGTATTCAAGAAATACTAGACTGATGATCCATGTTACCAGATCATTAATAAGAATCTCCGGGATTCCTATAAGAGCGTCTACTAACATCTTCAATTTTATTCTTTCATGGATCACCGTTATTTCTTGATAATTAAGATCGTATCTATCTTTGAGTATTTTCCATAATACACTTGGATCTTCGATCATATAATATGTAGATTCTAAGGACTCGTCAATATGTTTGCTAAGAAAAATACTTGCTATTGCTTTCTCTTGTTCGGAACAATTGTTATTTTCATTCAGGGTTTCTAAAATACCGATTGATTCGAGATGTTTTTCTACATTCATAACCCATGTTAAGTAGTTGTTCCCACTTAATTCTAAATGAGCAAATTTAAGCCTTTTCAAATTCGACATTTTCTATTATCAAAAAGATGAATAACATAAATCATAATCATAATCAACTTCTATTCATAGATAAATAATAAAATGAAATTAGAATCATTTTAAATTCATAAGTAGCAAACAACAGAATAATGGCATGATTACAAATGATAAAACTACAAGATCAGGATAGAATATAGGTTCACCAGGTGGTATATTAGCAACAATGTTGATAGTTAGTATGACCAATACAAGAGAAAAAATCATCCTTGTGTGAATCATCTTTACAAAAATAAAAACTTTTTTTTTAGAGTGGTAATCTGAGAAAATGAAGATTTATTTGTGAAAATGTGAAAAAGGAGATGTTTATTTTATATTTGAAAAATATAGTCGTTGTAACGTCGTCAGTTGACGTTAACAACCGTTATGTATATATGACTTTTGTAATGTCGTTAGTTGACGTTAACGACTGTTATGTACTCGTTGTATTAATAATAATTTTAATAAAAGAATATTATTAGTACAAATATGATTACTATAAATACATTTAGTATAAATACGTTTAGTATAAATACGAAGATTAAGAGAATAAACATATTATGCATAAATAATAAATTTTAAGAATAAACATTAGTATGCATGAAATAAATAATGATTAATTGCATAAGTAATCATAAATGTTAGATAACATAAGTATAAATGTTAATGAAGTTAATAAGAGTTAGATTACATAATTATAATTCAGGCGGTATAACCGACCATAACATAAATATAAATGTTAGTGAAGTTAATAACATAAATATAAATGTTAGTGAAGTTAATAAAAGTTAGATTACATAAATATAATTCAAACGGTATAACCGACCATAACATAAATATAAATGTTAGTGAAGTTAATAACATAAATATAAGTGTTAGTGAAGTTAATAAAAGTTAGATTACAGAAATATAATTCAGGCGGTATAACCGACCATAACATAAATATAAATGTTAGTGAAGTTAATAACATAAATATAAATGTTAGTGAAGTTAATAGAAGTTATATTACATAAATATAATTTTACTTATGATGATAATAATATTTACCTTACTAATAAATAATAGAAGATGTCGTTAAAGAATTTTTTTTACCTTGATTAGTGACTTGTGCTTGCTTAGATAAACCTTGATTATACGGAGCACTTCGTGCTGATAACGTGTTATAATTTAGGAGATTGCGACTACCTTTAGTGACCTATTTCCAACTATTAATATGAATGAAGAAAGAAGATAGTATATTCTTATTGAAGAAAAATGGGTGTACATATCTTTTCATTTCAATCGGTATTTATAATACAATAATATACTGTACATGTTTGAATTATGAGGGTTAGGTGAAAACAATTGTCATCTATAATTGACTTTCTCACAATAGTAGTCTAGATATATACTTGTCTATTGACCGAGTAATTAGAAATAGTATACTTTGGAAGTGGTTTACCAATTTTATAGGCTAGAAATGTAGTTCTATTATGCAAGCTCATTTCTATAAAGGAGCAGTCCATCAACTTTATTTCATTTTGTAATTTGAGTATTGTGGACCTGTTCTAATAGTGTAACGGGTCTAAACTAGCGACAGGGGCGGTACTTAGTGGAACCCAAAGGGGGTATCCGCCTCACCTGAATTTTACGGAACAAAAAATTTTACACTAAAAAAAAAAAATTACAAAAAATAAGGTTTTTTTTAGTGTTTACCCCTGCTGACAATGAAAAATTTATTAAATTTTTACACCGCCCCGTCTGTATCCGAGTTCAAGTTCCGCCACTGACTAGTGGTTGATCAAGCGTGTTGAATTTTGTAGTATAAATATATTTTCTTATTAAATATTAAATACAACAACACAACAACAACAACAACAACAACAACAACAACAACAACAACAACAACAACAACAACAACAACAACAACAACAACGACAACAACAACAACAACAACAACAACAACAACAACAACAACAATACCCAATCCCACGAATGTAGGGTATGGGGGAGGTGGAGTGTAGACAATCATTCCTCGAACCCTAGATTAGAAGGAAGTCACTACTCCACTCGCGGGTATAGAACCCGTGACTAGATAAGATCGTCCCTCCCTCTACTCGAGAGCCAAGAGATTGCTTCCTAAAGGACCTCCGGCCAGAAAATGCTCCTCAAAATGAAATAGTGCGGGCATACGTACCTGTAAGAGTTATGAGCAGAAAAAGCAACCATACAAAGTATTCATAAAAGAAAACACAAATAGCAGTAATGCACCACAGTATGACAAATAGCATGGATAATATAATGTGCAGAAATATGTAAAATCAAGTAGACATGCAAACAATCAAAATGCACAGCCACAATCCCCCCCCCCACCACACACACACCCACACACCCACACCCACCCACCCACCCACGCCCAATATATATGTATATAAATATCTATAAATACACACACACACACACACACATAAGCATGTATAAATAACTATACCTACACAAGTATACATATAGAGACATTCATAGGTATATATACTTAGATACAGATACAGGCATACATATATAAACTTAGATACATTGACTTAGGTACATACATACATATACAGATACAAACATATACACATGAACCTATATATAACCTAAAAAAATCAAAAAAAAACCGTAGATACAGAGGCGTATACACTTATACATATAAACAAAGGTACAAAAACCTATACGTAGATACATATACCGACCATCGAAAAACCCGTAAAAATGACAGAAATATATATACAGGCAAAAACAGATACCAAGTAGAGGGAAATATATATATATATATATATATATATATATATATATATATATATATATATATATATATATATATATATATATATATATATATATATATATATATAGTGAAGCTATATAATATATAGATATAATTATATAAGTGGTGGTAAAATAAATATATACTACACTTTGAAAAAAAAAATTACTCGATAATACTAATTCTACTCCTCCACAGGCTCCTATTAGAAGTCATGTCCTCCATCAGTAGAAGCTCTTTCATGTCAAGCTTCAATCTATCCTCCAACCTACGTCTGGGTCTACCCCTTCTCCCTACGCCCCTAACAACGAGGGTCTCGACTCTCCTAACAAGGGCTAAAAGTGGGCGCCTCATAGCATGCCCAAACCATCTAAGTCGTTCTTCCCTCATCTTGTTGATTATGTTCCCAACTTCCAATTTCTCCCTAAAAACTCCATTTGGTAACATATCTAGCATGGTCTTACCACACGTCCACCTAAGCATCCTCATTTCTGAAACCTCCATCCTCCTCTCTTGGGCTTTCGTCATTGGCCAACACTCTGAGCCGTACAACATGGCTGGTCTGATTGCCACCTTAAAGAATTTCCCTTTCAATTGATGGGGTACCTTCTTGTCACACAACACCCCTTTCGCTACCCTACACTTCAACCATCCTACTCGTATACGATGTGTCACTTCCTCATCTATCCTTCCTGCTTTGTGAAGTACCGAGCCTAAATATCTAAAGGACTCTTGTGGCGGTAAAATCTGATCCCCAATTCGGACATCTACTATATCCTCTTGTTCTCTTCGTTCATCCTAAAATCGCATCTAGGATACTCCAATTTAAGTCTGCTAATCCGTAGGCCATTTGATTCTAGGGCGATCCTCCATTGCTCTAGCCTTCTATTAAGCTCATCCTGGGAATCCGAAACTAATACAATATCGTCGGCAAATATTAAGCACCATGAGATGTTATCTTGTATCCTTTGGGTTAGTTCGTCTAAGATCAAAGCGAAAAGATATGGGCTAAGGGCCGATCCTTGATGTAAACCTACCTCTACTGGGAAAAACTCTGTGTTTCCTACTGTCGTACGTACACGAGTCTTCGTCCCCTCGTACATATCTCTAATAGTTCTTATATATCTACTTGGGACACCCCTAACATTAAGAGTCTCCCAAATCAGCTCGCGCGGGACACAGTCATAAGCCTTTTCCAAGTCTAAGAACGTCATGTGTAGATTCTTTTGTTTTTCCCTATACATCTCCATAAGGCTTCTAACGATGTGAATCGCCTCCATCGACGAGTGTCCTGGCATGAAACCGAATTGGTTCTCTGAAACCTTTGTCTCATGTCGGAGCCTCGTCTCAATCACTCTCTCCCAAAACTTCATAGTATGACTAAGTAACTTTATGCCTCTGTAATTACTACATATTTGCGCATCTCCCTTGTTCTTGTAAATGGGATGTCTCCATTCCATAGGCATCTTTGCGCTTCTAAAAGTCATGTTGGAAAGGTTTGTCAACCATTGAAACGACCCGTCCATATTACTATAAACGCAGTACGTTATTCATTGGTCCCATAGCGAGGTATTTGACCTCTATATGATACGTTTTAGAAAATATTGCATTCCTTTCATAAAAAGCACACCATTATTATACATAATACGAGTTTCAAACATATGGGCAATTATTTACAAAATAATCCCCATGATACATCGATTTTCAAATATTACAAAGGTGACATAATAGTCGAATATAATACATGACCAAAGTTTTATTGAATGCAACCCTCTTTTAAACAAAAGCATGAGACTCCATACAAAGCTTGCTCAGATAATGCGACAGCGGAAGACTTTCTTAAGGACCTGAGAATAAACATGCTTAAACAGTCAACACAAAGGTTGGTGAGATATATAGGTTTAAAGCTAGCATCGATATAAATATAGACCACAAGATTTCATAGTTACAAATATTTCAATAAAGATATTCTATAATTTGTTGAGTGCTTCGGTAACCATACTTAACCATTAATGTGGCATATTCCCTTTATTATGAAATCTCCCTACACTGTACCAAGTGTAGTAAAAATGAAGTACCATGCAACCGTTTACGATACTAGAGCGACTAGCCCGGTTGGGGTTGTCAAACCCGATAGATCTATCAATAGGATTCGCGCTTACATGTTCTTACAACATGTAAATATTAGTTACCAAGCTATTAGGGAAGATATGCAAGGTGGTACAATTCAACGTAGAATATATTTTAAGTACTTGTGTCCATGGCGTAAAACATAAAATGCATGTATTCTCATCCCAAAATATTTGTAGAGTTTAAAAATGGGACTATATACTCACGGTAGTAAAAGTATATTAATAATAAGTTTTCAACTTATTAAAAATATGGCCGTCGTCCTTGGATTCACGAACCTATAATAATAATAATGATTCAGATAATAATACGACATATGAAGAAAAAAAACAAGTTCATAGAATACTTATATAATAATTTTTAACATTTTATGTTGGTAGTCCAAAATAGTTCGAAAAGTCCATTAATCGGTATATATATAATCTTAGAATTACCCCACGGCGTATTGTGTACGTATTGTCTTGCATCAATCCAGAGACGTATTGTATACTTATTGTCTTAGAATTAACTAAGACGTATTGTGTACGTATTATCTTAGGATTTATCAAAACGTATTGTGCACGTATTGTCATGGAACGTACCAAGATTATTATATATATACAATCTCGGAATTAACCAAGATTATAATATTTTGTTATACTAATGATAACATGTACAAATATATACAGGATATAGGAAAAGTTTACAAGGATATGGTTAATATAGTTTTTATAATATAAAATCCGTCCATACAACGTTAATTTTAGCAGATTTTGTTTTGCTCGCCAAATATTCATTACAACTCCATTTAAAGTGAATCAAATTGCTATAGTTTCCTTAGGATAAATTTTACAAAACCAATTCGAAAAGTTCATCCCAAGTAGTAATTTTTAGAGCTTTACCCTCTTTTTGTGTTGGTGGACAGATTTGGAAAAATCCCGACATCCACCCAATATATGATTTTTGATAAAATACTTCCACTTTGTCTAAAATCATGAAAAAATACTGGAAGTCTTATTTACATATATTAACATATTTCCAAAGTCTTAGCCTCGAACTCAAAGTCTAAGATAGGTTTTTAATTCCCAACCCAAAACAGCCTGCTTTTTACCGAATGGAGATTAAAGGATATATGTTAAGTTTCAAGGTGTTCTCCATATGTACAAGTTATAAGTTCTTATATTAACTTAATATAACATCATAATACATATAAATAAGTGTTATTAGAGTTAAGTTAGAAATATTAAATTAGTTTTTCAAACAAGTTTATAATCAACTAAACTATGTTCTAGTTTATAAACTCTTATATAGATAGCTATAAACATATGAATTGAACAAGAGTTGAAGTAGAGTTTTTACCTCAAGTTTAGAATGTAAAGTTGCTGGAAAAAAGTAGTAGAATAAAACTTGAGAGAGTTCTTGCAAGTGTGTGTAGAAATGAGTTATAAATGGTGCTTATTTATAGGCTTGAAAATTTGGTTTTTAGTAAAAATATCTAAGATAAGTTAAAATGTATGACATATTAAATTTATTAGGTCATGGATGACATATTACACAAATAATTGCAGATTTCTATTGGTATATACCAATAGTAAATACTTCTAGAAGCTGTGTATAATACGGGTAAAAATACCGTATGAATGCGAGTAGAATTCTTGAGGAAATTGAACAGAAATACGAGTATAGCTATCCTTTATATGTATTGGTATATTATAAATTATATTCAATATTTGTAAGGATGTATTTACACTCGTAATACATTGTATGTAAATACATTTTAATTTAAGTTAATTACGTCGTTTAAATAGTAACATATATATTGTTCAAAAACTCTTTAAATTAGTAGTATGAAAATATATATATAATACTTTGTTAATATACTTAATGAGATATTTAATTATCATATTTTTAAGTTAAATATATGTATATATACACATATATATAATTAATACAAGTTATGACGTTCGTGAATCGTAGGAATAAAAGGGTGGTCAACTGCTTATATAAAATTCTTTCCGGAGGTTCAAGACTTATTAAAATTCATCGTTTATCATGTCAAAATTATTAAATCATATAAATAGTATAATCAAGTAGTCAAAAAAATCCGGGTCATCACAGTACCTACCCGTTAAAGAAATTTCGTCCCCAAATTTGAAGTAGTACCTATTTAATGGGCGGTGTTTGTAAACAGATGTGGATACTTCTGTTTCATCTGGTCCTCTCTTTTTCAAGTGAACTTGGGACCACTTCGAGTATTCCAACGAACCCTAACTATAGGTATGTTGCTTTGCTTGAGCTGTTTGACTTCACGGTCCATGATTTCGACAGGCTCTTCTATAAAATGCAGTTTCTCGTCGATTTGGATTTCTTCAAGAGGAACAGTGAGGTCTTCTTTTGTAAGGCATTTCCTTAGGTTCAAGATGTGAAAGGTATTGTGTACTCCAGCAAGTTGTTATGCTAGCTTAAGTCGATAAGCCACCAGTCCAATACGTTTGATGATCTTGAATGGTCCTACGTATCTTGGGTTCAATTTACCCCTTTTACCAAAGCGTATCACACCTTTCCAAGGTGACACCTTTAACATAACCATGTCATCAACCTGAAATTCTAACGGCTTCCTTCGAACATCAGCATAGCTCTTTTGACGACTTTGGGCTGTCTTCAATCTCTCCTTGATTTGCACAATCTTATCAGTAGTCTCCTGTATGATCTCGGGACCAGTCAGTTGTCTATCACCTACTTCATTCCAACAGATAGGGGATCTACACTTTTTTCCATAAAGTGCTTCTAATGGTGCAGCATTAATACTCGTATGATAACTGTTGTTATACGAGAATTCTGCCAATGGTAAATATTTATCCCATCCGTTTTCGAAATCGATCACACATGCTCTAAGTATGTCTTCAAGAGTCTGAATGGTCCTTTCACTTTGCCCATCGGCCTGAGGATGATATGCAGTGCTCATATCCAGACGAGTCCCTAGAGCTTCATGTAGTGATTGCCAAAACCTTGACGTAAACCGACTGTCGCGATCGGATATAATGGAGATAGGTACTCCATGTCTTGAAACAACTTCCTTCATGTATAATCGTACCAATTTCTCCATCTTATCCATTTCCTTCATAGGTAGGAAATGTGCAGATTTGGTGAGACGATCGATAATTACCCAAATGGTGTCGTAACCCCATGCAGTCTTTGGTAGCTTCGTGATGAAATTCATAGTAATACATTCCCATTTCCATTCCAGGATTTCTAGTTGTTGAAGCAGACCTGATGGTTTTTGATGTTCTGCCTTGACTTTGGAACAAGTCAAACATTCTCTGATGTACGTTGCAATATCAGCTTTCAAATTTGGCCACCAAAAGTGTGCTTTAAGATCTTGATACATCTTTCCAGCTCCGGGATGTATCGAGTATCTCGTCTTATGTGCCTCATCTAAAACTAATTTTCTTAACCCTTTAAACTTCGGTACCCAAATGCGCCCAGCGAAGTATCGGGTTCCATCCTCCCGTGTAACAAGCTGTTTATCTAACCCTTTAAGCATCTCTTTTCCAAAGTTTTCTTCATAAAGAGCTCCTTGTTGAGCCTCCTTAATTTGGGTAGTGAGGTTCGTACGAATCTTCATATTCATTGCTCGTACTCGAATCGGCTCTCTTTCCTTCCTGCTTAAAGCATCTGCTACTACATTTTCTTTCCCGGGATGATATCGAATTTTACAATCGTAGTCGTTTATCAGCTCGACCCACCTACGTTGCCTCATGTTCAGTTGTTTTTGGTTGAAGATATGTTGAAGGCTTTTATGATCGGTATACACAGTACATTTAACCCCGTACAAGTAGTGTCTCCAAATCTTTAATGCAAACACCACTGCTCCCAATTCTAGATCATGAGTCGTATAATTTTGTTCATGAATCTTCAGTTGTCGGGATGCATATGCAATAACCTTCTTTCATTGCATGAGGACACAACCAAAACCTTGTCGCGAAGCGTCACAATAAATTAAAAAATCATCGTTCCCTTCAGGTAACGATAGAATAGGCGATGTAGTTAACTTCTTCTTTAATAATTGAAATGCGGCTTCCTGCTCAGAAGTCCATTCATACTTCTTCCCTTTGTGTGTTAATGCTGTTAATGGTTTGGCTATCCGAGAAAACTCTTGAATAAACCTTCTGTAATAGCCAGCAAGACCCAAAAATTAGCGTATTTGCGTTGGAGTCTTTGGGGTCTCCCACTTTTCAATGGCTTCAATCTTGGCTGGATCAACCTGAATTCCTTCACTGCTAACAATGTGACCAAGGAACTGTACTTCTTTCCACCAAAAGGCGCACTTGGAAAACTTTGCGTATAACTGTTCTTTCTTTAACAATTCCAGCACCAACCTTAAATGTTGTTCATGTTCTGCTTCATTCTTAGAATAAATAAGAATGTCATCAATAAAGACAATAACAAACTTATCCAAATACGGACTGCATACCCAATTCATGAGGTCCATGAATACAGCTGGTGCATTTGTCAGCCCGAACGGCATGACTAAAAATTCATAATGACCGTAGCGTGCCCAAAATGCGGTTTTTGGAATATCTTCTTCTTTGACACGCAACTGATGATAACCCGATCTTAGATCAATTTTGGAGTAAACACGTGATCCTTGCAGCTGATCAAACAAGTCATCAATTTTCGGTAATGGGTACCGATTCTTGATAGTAAACTTGTTTAATTCGTGATAATCTATACACATTCGAAAGGATCCATCTTTCTTCTTGATGAATAAAATCGGAGCTCCCCACGGTGAAGTGCTCGGTCGAATGAATCCACGGTCCAGTAATTCTTGTAACTGGCTTTGTAACTCTTTCATCTCAGACGGTGCAAGTCTGTATGAAGCACGAGCCACTGGTGAAGCTCCTGGTACTAGATCTATTTGAAATTCTACAGATCTAAATGGAGGTAATCCCGGCAACTCTTCCGGAAAGACTTCAGGAAAATCTCTTGCCACAGGCACGTCATTGATGCTCTTCTCTTTTTCTTTCGTTTCGACTTTATTAACATGTGCTAGGATAGCATAGCACCCTTTCTTCAAGCATTTTTGAACTTTCAAGCAGCTAATGAGTTTTAGCTTTGAGTTACCCTTCTCTCCATAAATCATTACTTCCATTTTATCCTTACGGGGAATGCGAATTGCCTTCTTGGCACACACAACTTGAGCTCCTATTTTGGACATCCAGTCCATGCCGATTATTACATCAAAACTTCCTAATTCTACGGGTATCAAATCAATTTTAAATGTTTTTCCGGCTAAATTTATTTTACAATCACGGCAAATTTTATCGGCATTAATTAGTTTACGATTAGCTAACTCAATCATGTACTTAGCATCTAGAGGTAATGATGAACAATTCAATTTAGCGTAAAAGCCTCTACACATGTAACTTCTATCGGCACCAGTATCAAATATAATAGATACAGATAAATCATTAATGGTAAACGTACCCGTAACAAGCTCCGGGTCTTCACACGCCTCTCTAGCATTAATAACAAATGCTCTTCCCCGTGCAGATCCATTATTCTTCTCTGGATTCAGGCACTGGCTCTTAATATGACCCTGTTTCCCACACCCGTAACAAGTAACAGTAGCCAAGGCAGCTCTATTTGCATTGGTGGCAGGAGTCTTGGTGCCATTTGTATTTGTAACGGGAACCCAACAATCTTCAGCAAGATGACCCCTTCGATTACATTTGTTACACACCACATTACAAAAACTAGTGTGATGTTTGTGGCATCTGTTACATAAGGGATTTCGTCCTTTGTAACCTGAACTTGAACCACTACCCGTACCTTGCGTGGTTTCCTGTTTCTTGAGAGATTGTTGTTGGTGACCTCGATCACAGTTTCCATCCCACTTTCTTTTGTTATCTGATACCTTGGCATCGGTATTTGATGCGTTCTTATCCAGGATGATCTGATCCATTAGATCGTTTGCCATGGTTATAGCTTCATGAATTGTCTTGGGTTTGGATGCTGTAACATTGGCCTTGATGTTCTTTGGCAGACCATCTTTGTACAATTCAATCTTTCGCTCTTCCGTTGGTACCAATTCAGGACATAACAAGGCTAATTCCATGAATCGCCTGTTATAGTTGGTAAGTTCGGTTCCGACAACTTTCAGATTTCGTAAATTGGCTTCCATTTTTCTAACCTCGTTCCTTGGGCAGTATTCATTGATTAACATATTTTTCAACTCCTCCCAAGGAGTATCATATGCTTCATCGCCCCCTACAGCTTTTACATAGTTTTTCCACCATGTAAGTGCACCATCCTGTAATGTGCATGAAACATAATATGAACCAATTATTATATATGAACCAATTATTATAAATGAACCAATTATTAATCACATAGAATATTATAGATGTAGTGAGTAATTAATGGTACATCATGGCATAATATGAACCAATTATTATAAAAGCATTTTCTTCTTATTAGCATTTTATAATTATTTCTGGGGTATTACCTACCCGTTAAAGTTCATACTTAATAGCTTAGTACAAAAATTAACTACTACAATCTAGATAATATTCTATTATGAAAAATTTAAAGTAAAATCACATAATTATTTCACGCCTATTCATGATATAGCAATACAATACCAGTATTTCACATAGGTATATTTTACATAATACATATGTAGGATAAAATAAAGCACACTACATAATATTATACATGGCGTGAAATGTTATCATAGCGGGAGGTGATTCAAAAACGACGGGGCCTTTTAGTTGTTGGTGAATCAATTTGTTTAGGTGGAATGAGGGATAGACGCACAGTGTATTATGTTGTTGGTCGTGGGTTGGAGGTACTTGGTATCTTGGTGGGATTATCAGGGAGATTTATATGGTAAGGGTGGTTTGGTGGTAAAATGTGTCGGTTCTCAAGCCCTACTACAATAGGAAGTTTAACATCCCTTGTTGCGTTATTCCAATCTTGTTTAGAAATTTCTTTGACTTCCTCCTCCGCCTCCGGATCGTTTTCAGGTTCTTTCACTTCTGGTTCTTCTGGAATTTGTGAATCTTCCCAAAAAGCATCCCACTCTAGGTCATCATCGTCATCAGTTATATAGATGATTGATACATCTTTCTTCGAGTCATCGTGGTTATCAGATAAGTCAATGATTGGTACTTTTGCTGGAGATTCCTCTTCGGAGTCGCTGAATGTGATAATGAGATTGGTGCTAGAAGTAGACATCTATCACACATTAATTACCACATTAGAAATATATCACATAATATTTATATGTTATAATATTCAATTTTCGACCAAAAATGATAAGCGATGGTTTTCAAAAACAAGTTTGGTCAAAGTCCAGACTCACTAATGCATCCTAACAAATACCGGTCAGACACACTAATGCAATTTCTGGTTCGCTAAAACTTCTGCTCTGATTCCAACTGAAACGACCCGTCCATATTACTATAAATGCAGTACGTTATTCATTGGTCCCATAGCGAGGTATTTGACCTCTATACGATACGTTTTAGAAAATATTGCATTCGTTTCATAAAAAGCACACCATTATTATACATAATACGAGTTTCAAACATATGGGCGATTATTTACAATATAATCCCCATGATACATCGATTTTCAAATATTACAAAGGTGACATAACATTCGAATATAATACATGACCAAAGTTTTATTGAATGCAACCCTCTTTTAAACAAAAGCATGAGACTTCATGCAAAGCTTGCTCAGATAATGCTACAGCGGAAGACTTTCTTAAGGACCTGAGAATAAACATGCTTAAACAGTCAACACAAAGGTTGGTGAGATATATAGGTTTAAAGCTAGCATCGATATAAATATAGACCACAAGATTTCATAGTTACAAATATTTCAATAAAGATATTCTATAAGTTGTTGAGCGCTTCGGTAACCATACTTAACAATTAATGTGGCATATTCCCTTTATTATGAAATCTCCCTACACTGTACCAAGTGTAGTAAAAACGAAGTACTATGCAACCATTTACGATACTAGAGCGACTAGCCCGGTTGAGGTTGTCAAACCTGAGAGATCTATCAATAGGATTCGCGCTTACATGTTCTTACAACATGTAAATATTAGTTACCAAGCTATTAGGGAAGATATGCAAGGTGGTACAACTCAACGTAGAATATATTTTAAGTACTTGTGTCCATGGCGTAAAACATAAAATGCATGTATTCTCATCTCAAAATATTTGTAGAGTTTAAAAATAGGACTATATACTCACGGTAGTAAAAGTATATATTAATAATAAGTTTTCAACTTATTAAAAATATGGCCGTCGTCCTTGGATTCACGAACCTATAATAATAATAATGATTCAGATAATAATACGACATATGAAAAAAAAACAAGTTCATAGAATACTTATATAATAATTTTTAACATTTTATGTTGGTAGTCCAAAATAGTTCGAAAAGTCCATTAATCGGTATATATATATAATCTTAGAATTACCCCACGGTGTATTGTGTATGTATTGTCTTGCATCAATCCAGAGACGTATTGTATACTTATTGTCTTAGAATTAACTAAGACGTATTGTGTACGTATTGTCTTAGGATTTATCAAAACGTATTGTGCACGTATTGTCATGGAACGTACCAAGATTATTATATATATACAATCTCGAAATTAACCAAGATTATAATATTTTGTTATACTAATGATAACATGTACAAATATATATAGGATATAGGAAAAGTTAACAAGGATATGGTTAATATAGTTTTTATAATATAAATTTTGTCCATACAACGTTAATTTTAACAGATTTTGTTTTGCTCGCCAAATATTCATTACAACTCCGTTTAAAGTGAATCAAATTGCTATGGATTCCTTAAGAAGTAAATTTTACAAAACCAATTCGAAAAGTTCATCCCAAGTAGTAATTTTTAGAGCTTTACCCTCTTTTTGTGTTGGTGGACAGATTTGGAAAAATTCCGGCATCCACCCAATATATGATTTTTGATCAAATACTTCCACTTTGTCTAAAATCATGAAAAAAAATACTGGAAGTCTTATTTACATATATTAACATATTTCCAAAGTCTTAGCCTCAAACTCAAAGTCTAAGATAGGTTTTTAATTCCCAACCCAAAATAGCCCGCTTTTTACCGAATGGAGATTAAAGGATATATGTTAAGTTTCAAGGTGTTATCCATATGTACAAGTTATAAGTTCTTATATTAACTTAATATAACATCATAATACATATAAATAAGTGTTATTAGAGTTAATTTAGAAAGATTAAATTAGTTTTTCAAACAAGTTTAGAATCAACTAAACTATGTTCTAGTTTATAAACTCTTATATAGATAGCTATAAACATATGAATTGAACAAGAGTTGAAGTAGAGTTTTTACCTCAAGTTTAGAAAGTAAAGTTGCTGGAAAGAAGTAGTAGAACAAAACTTGAGAGAGTTCTTGCAAGTGTGTGTAAAAATGAGTTAGAAATGGTGCATATTTATAGGCTTGAAAATTTGGTTTTTAGTGAAAATATCTAAGATAAGTTAAAATGTATGACATATTAAATTGATTAGGTCATGGATGACATATTACACAAATAATTGCAGATTTCTATTGGTATATACTAATAGTAAATACTTCTAGAAGCTGTGTATAATACGGGTAAAAATACCGTATGAATGCGAGTAGAATTCTTGAGGAAATTGAACGGAAATACGAGTATAGCTATCCTTTATATGTATTGGTATATTATAAAGTGTATTCAATACTTGTAAGTTTAACGCCCCATCCTAATCCATCCAGACGAAGTCCATATTGATTATAAACGATTCATAATAGTTGATTACATCGCGAGGTACTTGACCTCTAAATGATACATTTTACAAACATTGCATTCGTTTTTAAAAGATAAACTTCCATTTCATCGAAAGTTGACAGGTATGCATACCATTTCATAATATCCAAACTATAAATGACCTAATCTGTCATTTACTTAATAATAATCTCTAATGACCTTCAACGACTCGAATGCAACGTCTTTTGAAATATGTCATGAATGACTCCAAGTAATATCTTTAAAATGAGCTAATGCACAGCGGAAGATTTCTTTCAAACCTGAGAATAAACATGCTTTCAAGTGTCAACTGTGACGACCCGCGAATTTCCGACCAAATTTAAACTTAATCTTTATATGAAATTGACACGATAAGCAAAGTCTGTAATGTTGAAGTCTCAAAAACTTTGAACTGTGTTCACGTATACATTTGACCATCGACTAGTTCTGACGATTCACGAACAATTAATTGTAAATAGATATGTGTGATGTATATGGTAATTGGAAAAATAACTTGAAATATTATATGTTGTTATTAAAATTAATTATGTAAATAATTGACGAACATTTTTGATCAGGTTTCAAACAGTTAATGATCGAAATAAACAAATGGATTTAATTTTTAAATATGGGATTTTTCTGAATTAAATTTATTCATAACTGTTTAGCAATGGAGCACGATATATTACTCTTGTTAAAACTGTCGGTAGAATAATTTTAGGCTGCTATCTAATTGATCACGTTTAATTTGATTATTATTATTTAATATTATAATTATTAATATAATAATTATCCTGACTATATCCGTAAATCAAGGAGACAAGTTGATTGAAATTGAAAACTATGCGCCAGTTAACAGATATGAGATTACTATTTGGATACTGTGCAATAATTATATGATCTGTGTTTTGTGTCTACTCTTATCTAAATTCCTCTTTTCTCTATACATATCCTCTTTTCTCTATATGAAACATAAACATATTTCACCTATCAATTCAAAACGTTCACCTCTATGATTCACCACTCCACCGCCTTACACCACTCCCGGCTACCTTCCACGACCGCCATAAACCACCCTAAATCACCAACAAAACAAATATCACGAACCCTCGCCATTACCACTACCACTTCTATATTTTCTTGCTAACACACTTACTCAAACCAAATCATTGATTTCCTTATATCAATGTCGAGTTGCTACTGCTATTATGCTGTTTCATCTACCGTAGTTCGATCACCTCAAAAAAAAACGCACCCAAGTCATCACCTTAGTGACGGTTTACTATTGCTTCCTTATCGGGCTGTTTTAGTTAAGTTTCAAACCACCATCTTCATCAAATTGATCAACAAACCATCACCACTTATGACCATGGATGCTACTTATTATTCTGGTTGCTGTCGAGCCAAACCAAGGACCCAAGAACACACACATACGTCATTTCTAAATGTTTCCTTTCTATCACCCTTCAAGTGATCGAGGCCCCACAATCTTATTCACCTCTCTTGACTTAAACACAAAACACCATCACTTCCACGCTATTACCATCAAGAATCACCACCAACGGCTACCATCAACTTGAACCCACTTCCATCCTTGTCACCTCTCTTTGCCACGACATCATCATATTTATTCTCGATGTATAATGCATATATGAAACCGTAAGTTCTTTTCCCTTCTTTCTTACTATTATTCAACAGCCCTTTATTTCTTTCACAGATGCCTAAACACTTAGAAATCTTGATACAAACAGTTAGCGCACACATGTTGCTACAAAATTTCTTATATAAGAAACAATTATGAACTATTAGCTTTCTTATGTTCCGGAGATGCCATGAAAGATTGAAGTAATTAAATCTTCATCTCTTTCTCATTCACACACTCATAAACTCTATATGTATTAGGAAAAGAATTAAGACGATAAAGATAGAAACACATTTGTACTAACTGTTTTTCAAAAACCCTTTAATCACAAATCGCTATTACTCGTTTCTGCGTAATGATTGATCTTGTTCTCCTGCTTCTTGTATCGTTCAACCAACCCTAACTCAACATACTAAATTGTAAATTACTGTGCTGCAACTGCAACCCATCCTCTTCCTTTATTAGTATCTGTTACGAGTTGATTAGAAGGACATTAAACCATTTAAATAACTCATTGCAGCTGCTATACTATTGTATCGATCAAATAACTTCATAACTGTATCACTATAATTATGAAGTCGATAATGCTAGTAGCCTGTTTTCTTTTCCAGTCAATCAATAACAACTATAGATTGAACCTGTCTTTTGCAATTGATGATATACTTTAACGACTACAGATGCTTACCTTTTAAATTGATGGCCGACAATTATAAACTAAACAACCCACTTCACCACATGATCACCATCGATAACCCTTTAAATTACCGGATATTGTTCGAAGGAAAAGAAAAGAGAGAACGATCGAAGAACTGCTAATACTACAGCGATATTCTGTTACTGTTTCAGTATAGCTAACAAAGATGATAATCTTAATGCTGTATTGATAAATGGCGATAGAGAATGTTAGATTATGATTTGGTAGTGTGATGATAATGAATGGATGATGTCAGATGTGATGATAATCGTGAACTGGCGAATGGGGTTGGGGAAATAATAGACGAGGTTAGAATCAGATGGTGTTAAGATCGATGATGATGAAGAACCAAACCCACATGTCGACATTCTGTTTCCCACTCACAATATCGGATTCTTTTATTTTTTCTTTACACCGACACCTTTTATTTACTTGATGAAAATTGGGTTACACCTTGGGCTTTTAGTTGCTTCTTGGGTTATATTAATAGGCTATTTATTGTTGGGCCATTAAATGTTAATTAGGCTAGTATACTTGTGGGTTTATTAAATCATTGATGGGTCGAGCTAAATTGGGCCATGTATTGTCGGCCCGATTGATATAATAAGGATAAGAATGATATTGATACATAAAACATGAGATAAATGTGGGTATTGATCATGAAGATTCATGATGATGGATCATAATGATAGTTAGAATAAGAAAATGATGGTGGTGATAATAAGAATGATAATGAGGTTTAGTGTTTGATGATTATGATGATATTGATATCGGAACATGAAAAAGACGAGACTTTTATGATGAGTATGATTCGTTAATGATAGGTGAAATAACGATAATAATAAATATGGTTAAGAATGTTTTCGGGTTAGCGGGACGTTGCGGGTTCAAACCCGGACTTGGGCAAATATCTATGGCTACTTCATTGAGGTAGTTTACCTATTATTCAATATTATTATTATTATCATTATTGTTATTATTATTATTATTATTATTATTATTATTATTATTATTATTATTATTATTATTATTATTATTATTATTATTATTATTATTAGTAAATCAATATTTTCAAAACTATCATTCTAACAAATAAATATTTTGTACACTAAATATATTTATTACATAAGTATACTAATATTACATACTAATAAGTTTTTAACTAATATATTACCATTTATATTGATAAAACTTTAATTAAATTATAAATCATAAATTTAAAGTATAATTATTTTTAAAGATGCTAAATTTAATAAATTATAGAATATAAGTAAACTTAGTTGATTAAATAGGATATGTGTTAATATTTATGCAACTGATATAGGTTCATGAATCCGAGGCCAACCCTACACTTAGTCAATGTCGTCATATGTATTTTTACTACAAAATACAGTATGGTGAGTTTCATTTGCTCCCTTTTTAAATGCTTTTGCAATATATATTTTTGGGACTGAGAATACATGCGCAACTTTTATAACTGTTTTACGAAATAGACACAAGTAATCGAAACTACATTATATGGTTGAATGATCGAAGTCGAATATGCCCCTTTTCATTAAGTCTGGTAATCTAAGAATTAGGGAACAGACACCCTAATTGACGCGAACTCTAAAGATAGATCTATCGGGCCCAACAAGCCCCATCCAAAGTACCGGATGCTTTAGTACTTCGAAATTTATATCATGTCCGAAGGAGGATCCCGGAATGATGGGGATATTCTTATATGCATTTTGTGAATGTCGGTTACCAGGTGTTCAATCCATATGAATGATATTTTTGTCTCTATGCATGGGACGTATGTTTACGAGAAATGGGAATATGAAATCTTGTGGTCTATTAAAATTATGAAATGATTATTTATGTTAAACTAATGAACTCACCAACCTTTTGGTTGACACTTGAAAGCATGTTTATTCTCAGGTATGAAAAAAATCTTCCGCTGTGCATTTGCTCATTTTAAAGATATTACTTGGAGTCATTCATGACATATTTCAAAAAGACGTTGCATTCAAGTCGTTGAGTTCATCAAGATTAATATTAAGTCAATTATAGTTAGATATATTATAAAATGGTATGCATTCCGTCAACTTTCGATGTAATGAAATATTGTCTTTTCAAAAACGAATGCAATGTTTGTAAAATGTATCATATAGAGGTCAAGTACCTCGCGATGTAATCAACTATTGTGAATCGTTCATAATCGATACGGACTTCGTCCGGATGGATTAGGACGGGTCTTTACAGTTGGTATCAGAGCGGTGGTCTTAGCGAACCAGGTCTTGCATTAGTATGTCTAACTGATAGTCGTTGGGATGCATTAGTGAGTCAGGACTTCGACCGGTGTCTGCATGTCAAAAGTTTTGCTTATCATTTTTGTCGGAAATCATCTGCTTATCATCCTTAGGAAATTACCTACTCATTATTCTTAGTCTAGACACGTTTTACTGCATTGACTGCATGAATAGTGTGTAGACAAAAATTCATATCTTAGCGTATCTGGCAATTCATATCTTAGCGTATCTGTTACTGTAAACTTTTCCTAACAGTTCCGTAGATTCCTCCGTAACTTATGGGATTTTAGTATTATATATGCATATGTAAATTATGTATTGCAGGGTACTAATCTACATCCTATAATCTATTTCTTATCGAAAATCCTTCATCTGCTCGTACGAGATGAATCCCTCAACCAATTCGAGTCCCTCAGATTCTGATAGCTATTCCGACATGGATGTTCACCTAAGCTCTGGAAGCAGCGTCACCAGAATGAATAAACCAATCAGTCATCCTCAATTCATCTGATGAGTTCGTAGTCGACTTAATCAATGGAGATGCGAAGAAGGAAATCCCTTCCACCAACTGAATTCACCTCTTGGCGAAGAACCTGAAGCACTTACCGGTGAACCAGTTCGAAACACCATCTTCACTTTCATTTCCAGAGTAGCTCGACACGATTATATTCTATCCACAATTCTAAACCTTATTCATTCGCTCGTTCCAACCGACAATCATCCCGGAATAATAAAAGAAATCAACAAACTTCGCGCTCGAAAAATAAATTTGGAGAATATGGTGCAAAATGTACCAGCTTCAGCAACATCACCGGCACCAACAGTACCATCAATAACAGCACCAGTACCATCAACAATCCATGCTTCAATATCATCATCTGTACTTTGAGTATGATCTTCGTTATACGTATCGTTCTACCTCATTTATTGTTATTTAATTTCTGTTATTTACTTTACGTAGTTTATTTATCGTCATTTAATTTTCTGTTATTTATTTTACGCACTTTAAATATCGGGACACGTATACAAGGTTTTGACATATCATATCGACGCATCTATATATATTATTTGGAATCACCATAGACACTCTATATGCAGTAATGTTGGAGTTAACTATACAGGGTTGAGGTTGATTCTACAATAATATATATAGTTTGAGTTGTGATCGAGTCTGAGATGTATACGGGTCACGATACGTATTAATTAATTCGAATATTATATATTAAACTATATATGAATTATTAGACTGTTAACTGTGGACTATCGACTGTGGACTAATGACATTGGACAATTAAAATGAATTAAAATATTGATTATAACATATGAAACTAAACAATTCTTCAAGTTTGCCACTTGATTTCATCTTAAACCTCATTTGAATCTTGACGATTATAAACTGCGTTCAAACCTTTCGTAATTCTTGAAAACACCTCAATCGAGAGGATGGATCAACCGCACTTCATCTATTGAAGAAAATATTGATGCATATAGTTAGGCACCTGAAAATACTCGGAACCTAAGTAAACGTTTAACATGTATCTGTCCTAGCTCCTTTGGCATTGTTATTACCGTAAATAACAATGCAATTCTTTTCCTAATTAGCCAATTTTGTCACAACTTCAGCAAGTCAACTTCGACTTTTCAACCGTCTTATTATAATCTTGATATATATGCATGCTCATTTATTGTTACTGGAGAACCTTTTATATTCCACCATATTACCAGCAGACGTACCAGCAACCTCGTTGCTTCTTGGCTTAAATCTCTCTGACAAATCATTATATTTATTCAATGAAACCCTATCATATAATCATCCGCATCTTGTAACGAGAACTGCCATACCAATTACCGGGAATCAGCAATCAGTACTTTGAAAACTCACAGCATATCTACATCAACAGTTATATGTATGACATTTATCTCTTAGAATTATGATCTCTCATTATGAAATTCTGAAAAGCACTCAGTCACAAATCAATACCTTGAATGTTGAAAAAGCTGAATGAAGCAGCAGAAACCATAGACAACCGTAAACGACCTTAATCATCGAAAGTTTGATGATAAAGATTAGTATGTTGGAAAAATCTCAGAAAAAATGGAACTAGAAAACGGATTGAGCTAACCACGAAGGAGATCAAGGACAAATACAAGGACCATACCATATATTTAAAGAATCCAGGTAATTCTGAATCCGATGAAACCTTCAACGAATATCTTGCTCGGTACTCATGTTAAAACCTTGAGGAAAAATCTTTCTTCATCAACCATCAAACTTAGAAATTCAAAAATATCATCATCAATATCTTCGATATTTCTGAGAATATTTTCAATAATATTCTCGTCCGAAATTATATACCTCTTCGTGCTTCCTGTGTATCATTATATTGGAAACATTCAAGAGAAAATTTAGTACCGAAAAGCAGATTATGCGAAACTATGAAGAAAGCCGTGGACAAATCACAAAGAATAAGTTTGACTTCAAAGAATCTAAATGATTCAATATCTGCTGAAGTCTTTAGCGAATATCTTGCTCGTTACTCTAAACCCTTGCGGACAATAGTTTCCATCATCCTCTGATCTTAGATATTCCAAGATATCATCGTATCTTTTATTATAAATATCCTCCATATTTCTGAAGATATTTTCATAACTATTATTATCTGAAATCATTAATCTCTTCGTGCTATCAGTGTTACATCATATAGAAACTGTTATTTTCTATATTCTGTAAACTTTCGAGCTTAAAATATGAATATTATTGAAGTAATGTTGGGAACAGATGCATGAGTTAGTATAATATAATGACACTTGATCAATGTGATTATATTACAGTAAGTCATGCTGAGTTTCTAAATGGAAGGTGATGATTCACAGATCATAACGTCACCATGTGCCATGTTACACGACTCTCACGTTCTGTCTAATATCAAGCACATATTTTTTTAAAGTCCTATCTTTCCTTGAATTCTGATAATTTGACAAGTCAAATTGTGCTATTACCCTTTCCTTCTTGGGACATTAACAATGTTCTTTCTGAAACTTATATTTACAAATTCTGGACCATTACAAGAGATGCCCAATCGCAATAAGAAGAAACGAAGGGACAAAGCTCCGAAATAGAAATTAGAGTATAAATCGCAGCAAATAGGGGGGAGTATTAACTTGGGATGACAATAATTGTAGAAAACAGAAGCAAGAACTTCGAAGTATAAGGGAAGATATAAAGCTCGATAACAACACATAAATTACAAACCGTGTATATCAATGTTTATCGCAACATAAAGACATGGGAGAATTAAAAACACTGTAACCCCAAGGGCGAAGTAGAAGAAAATAGATTCCTCCGGTGGAAGTTGGAAAAGGAGAATAATTGTTGTGATAGTAAGGATAAGGACAAGGATCAGAACTGGATTAAGCATTTTCAAAAATCTTTTGAATTTGGAATTGAGTATAAAAGTAGTGAAAACTAATGGAACGGAAAAGGTAAATTTATAATGGAAATATCAGACGTAGTAATCGGGACAGATCGACACATTTAATTAAAGAGATCCTAATTTCCTTAAATCTTGAAGAATCCGATCTTATAGATTTCCAAGATTTTCTTTTGAATCCCTTGAATTCCAGAATTCAACCATGACTACGTCAAAAGTAAAGACTAATATCTATTATCTTATATCAATCTTTTGTGACAGCTTCACTTGTACGCTTCGAGTAATCGAATCGATTTATCTATATTACTCAATGATGATAAAACCTTATTTTATCAACTTATATTCGTCATGAAAACATTCTTATTGTTAGTCATGACCACCACACTCAAATTTCGGGACGAAATTTCTTTAACGGGTAGGTACTGTGACGACCCGGGAATTTCCGACCAAATTTAAACTTAATCTTTATATGAAATTGACACTGTAGTGACCCGAACTTTTCCATGTTTATATATATTAATTGAGATTGATATTTACATGATTAAATGTTTCCAACATGTTAAGCAATCAAACTTGTTAAGACTTTATTAATTGAAATATGTTTCATATAGACAATTGACCACCCAAGTTGACCGGTGATTCACGAACGTTAAAACTTGTAAAAACTATATGATGACATATATATGGATATATATATAGTTAACATGATACTATGATAAGTAAACATATCATTAAGTATATTAACAATGAACTACATATGTAAAAACAAGACTACTAACTTAATGATTTTTAAACGAGACATATATGTAACGATTATCGTTGTAAAGACATTTAATGTATATATATCATATTAAGAGATATTCATACATGATAATATCATGATAATATAATAATTTAAAATATCATTTGATATTATAAACATTGGGTTAACAACATTTAACAAGATCGTTAACCTAAAGGTTTCAAAACAACACTTACATGTAACGACTAACGATGACTTAACGACTCAGTTAAAATGTATATACATGTAGTGTTTTAATATGTATTTATACACTTTTGAAAGACTTCAATACACTTATCAAAATACTTCTACTTAACAAAAATGCTTACAATTACATCCTCATTCAGTTTCATCAACAATTCTACTCGTATGCACCTGTATTCGTACTCGTACAATACACAGCTTTTAGATGTATGTACTATTGGTATATACACTCTAATGATCAGCTCTTAGCAGCCCATGTGAGTCACCTAACACATGTGGGAACCATCATTTGGCAACTAGCATGAAATATCACATAAAATTACAAAAATATGAGTAATCATTCATGACTTATTTACATGAAAACAAAATTACATATCCTTTATATCTAATCCATACACCAACGACCAAAAACACCTACAAACACGTTCATTCTTCAATTTTCTTCATCTAATTGATCTCTCTCAAGTTCTATCTTCAAGTTCTAAGTGTTCTTCATAAATTCTACAAGTTCTAGTTACATAAAATCAAAAATACTTTCAAGTTTGCTAGCTCACT
The DNA here is from genome assembly GCF_046630445.1 of Rutidosis leptorrhynchoides. NCBI lineage: Eukaryota > Viridiplantae > Streptophyta > Magnoliopsida > Asterales > Asteraceae > Rutidosis > Rutidosis leptorrhynchoides. Next base: position 389,052,785 of record NC_092335.1, on the reverse strand, counting down.
TCCAATCTTGTAAGGTGATCATCCAACCTCAAGAAATCTTTGTTTCTTAAAGTAGGTTATCATTCTAATACAAGATAATAATTATATTCAAACTTTGGTTCAATTTCTATAACTATAACAATCTTATTTCAAGTGATGATCTTACTTGAACTTGTTTTCGTGTCATGATTCTGCTTCAAGAACTTCGAGCCATCCAAGGATCCGTTGAAGCTAGATCCATTTTTCTCTTTTCCAGTAGGTTTATCCAAGGAAGTTAAGGTAGTAATGATGTTCATAACATCATTCGATTCATATATATAAAGCTATCTTATTCGAAGGTTTAAACTTGTAATCACTAGAACATAGTTTAGTTAATTCTAAACTTGTTCGCAAACAAAAGTTAATCCTTCTAACTTGACTTTTAAAATCAACTAAACACATGTTCTATATCTATATGATATGCTAACTTAATGATTTAAAACCTGGAAACACGAAAAACACCGTAAAACCGGATTTACGCCGTCGTAGTAACACCGCGGTCTGTTTTGGGTTAGTTAATTAAAAACTATGATAAACTTTGATTTAAAAGTTGTTATTCTGAGAAAATGATTTTTATTATGAACATGAAACTATATCCAAAAATTATGGTTAAACTCAAAGTGGAAGTATGTTTTCTAAAATGGTCATCTAGACGTCGTTCTTTCGACTGAAATGACTACCTTTACAAAAACGACTTGTAACTTATTTTTCCGACTATAAACCTATACTTTTTATGTTTAGATTCATAAAATAGAGTTCAATATGAAACCATAGCAATTTGATTCACTCAAAACGGATTTTAAATGAAGAAGTTATGGGTAAAACAAGATTGGATAATTTTTCTCATTTTAGCTACGTGAAAATTGGTAACAAATCTATTCCAACCATAACTTAATCAACTTGTATTATATATTATGTAATCTTGAGATACCATAGACACGTATACAATGTTTCGGCCTATCATGTCGACACATCTATATATATTTCGGAACAACCATAGACACTCTATATGTGAATGTTGGAGTTAGCTATACAGGGTTGAGGTTGATTCCAAAATATATATAGTTTGAGTTGTGATCAATACTGAGATACGTATACACTGGGTCGTGGATTGATTCAAGATAATATTTATCGATTTATTTCTGTACATCTAACTGTGGACAACTAGTTGTAGGTTACTAACGAGGACAGCTGACTTAATAAACTTAAAATATCAAAATATATTAAAAGTGTTGTAATTATATTTTGAACATACTTTGATACATATGTATATATTGTTATAGGTTCGTGAATCAACAAGTGGCCAAGTCTTACTTCCCGACGAAGTAAAAATCTGTGAAAGTGAGTTATAGTCCCACTTTTAAAATCTAATATTTTTGGGATGAGAATACATGCAAGTTTTATAAATGATTTACAAAATAGACACAAGTACGTGAAACTACATTCTATGGTTAAATTATCGAAATTGAATATGCCCCTTTTTATTAAGTCTGGTAATCTAAGAATTAGGGAACAGACACCCTAATTGACGCGAATCCTAAAGATAGATCTATTGGGCCTAACAAACCCCATCCAAAGTACCGGATGCTTTAGTACTTCAAAATTTATATCATATCCGAAGGGTGTCCCGGAATGATGGGGATATTCTTATATATGCATCTTGTTAATGTCGATTACCAGGTGTTCACCATATGAATAATTTTTTATCTCTATGTATGGGATGTGTATTGAAATATGAAATCTTGTGGTCTATTATTATGATTTGATATATATAGGTTAAACCTATAACTCACCAACATTTTTGTTGACGTTTTAAGCATGTTTATTCTCAGGTGATTATTAAGAGCTTCCCCTGTCGCATACTTAAATAAGGACGAGATTTGGAGTCCATGCTTGTATGATATTGTGTAAAAACTGCATTCAAGAAACTTATTTTGTTGTAACATATTTGTATTGTAAACCATTATGTAATGGTCGTGTGTAAACAGGATATTTTAGATTATCATTATTTGATAATCTACGTAAAGCTTTTTAAACCTTTATTGATGAAATAAAGGTTATGGTTTGTTTTAAAATGAATGCAGTCTTTGAAAAACGTCTCATATAGAGGTCAAAACCTCGCAACGAAATCAATTAATATGGAACGTTTTTAATCAATAAGAACGGGACATTTCAGTTGGTATCTGAGCGTTGGTCTTAGAGAACCAGAATTTTGCATTAGTGTGTCTTATCGAGTTTGTTAGGATGCATTAGTGAGTCTGGACTTCGACCGTGTTTACTTGAAAAATGATTGCTTAACAAATTTTGTTGGAAACTATATATTCTTAACATGTGAATATTATGTGATATATTAATCTCTTAACGCGTTTGATATTATGTGATAGATGTCTACCTCTAGAACAAGTCTCATTGACTCACCTAATAATAATGAAGAGTCAAATGTAAATTGGAATGATTCGTGGACTGATTCACAAGTTCCCGAAGAGGAACCGGAAGAAGAGTCGGAACCGGAAGAAGAATCAGAACCGGAAGAGGAGGAACTGGATGAAGAAATAGAACTGGTGGGGGAAATAATAAAAAGGTTAAGTAAAAGAAAATCCTCAACCAACCGACCAAGGTTAATTATGGTCAATGGTGTTTCCGCCAAGGAATCAAAATATTGGGAGGATTACCAATTCTCCGATGAATCGGATTCCGATGAGAATTCCGATGATGTTATAGAAATTACCCCAACTGAATTTAAAAAGGCAAAAGAAAATAATAAGGGAAAGGGCATAAAAATAGAGAAATCTAATTCCAACCCCGATGAACTTTATATGTATCGTCAACCCCCGAAGTCCTTAAGTTGTAACAATGACCCGGGAACCTCTAAACCACCAGGTTTTTCTAAACCAATGTGGAAAACGACGGCTCGTATTAGGGGAACATCATATATCCCTAGAAACTTGGCAAAACGAACCAAAACCGAAGAAGAAGAAACAAGCGAGTCGGAATAAGATAGTTGTATTCGTGTGGTGTAATATATGTAATATAGTGTGCTTATGCTTTATGATATATGTAAAAATTTCTTGTATTAATAAGTATTTTTTTTATGAATCTAACTCTTGTCTATTTTAGAGTATAAAAACACAAAATGGATAGACAACCCAATATTTTAAGAGACCTACCCGGAGACATGATTGATGAAATCTTGTCTAGAGTCGGTCAGAATTCTTCGACACAACTATTTAAGGCGAGATCAGTTTGTAAGACATTCGAAGAACGTTCCAAGAATGCCTTGGTTTATAAAAGGCTTTCGTTCGAAAGATGGGGGATATCACATTGGGAAATCCATAAGTTACGATGTGTTTACTTTGACGCATATATTGCGGGGAACCCAAATGCTATTTTACGCAATGGGTTAAGAAATTATTTTGACTCAATATATCCGAATATTGGACTTCGTGATTTAGAAAAAGCGGCTAACATGCAACATAAAGAAGCATGTTATGCTTACGGATTAGTAATGTTCGCTTCTCACCAAAGTGAGAACAAGAACATCGGGCTACAACTATTAAACAAAACATTCCCACAAGTGACGGAGTCGGTAATTGGGGTAAGAAATGAGGTTTTTAGATTGTTACGGGACTGTTGGACATTACGTAACCCTCGTCCCTTTGACGACGTTACAACACGCTGTCTTATCAACGGCCATAACGGTTATGTTCCACAAGACCAAGGATGGGAAGTAGTCCTAGTAAAACCAGAATGCATGACTTGTTTCTGGACGTATGAATTACGTGTCTTTATTGCCTTTGCTGAACGACTTGTGTACTAGCTAGAATTATCTTCACAACTATCTTGTATCAAAGTTATTGTGTGCTATATTTCATGCTTTATGTAAAAAAAGTGGTATTGTAAGTTTGTAAAATATTGTATAAAAGTTTGAACGCGAAATATTATTATAATCAGTTTTTCATATAGAATTGTAGTAGTTGAATTGTATATTAGCTACTAAGTATGAACTTAACGGGTAGGTACTACCCGAATTTAAACTTATAAAACGCTAATATGAAGAAAAAGCTTTTATAAATGAGTTCATATTATGCTACGAAATACTATTAACTACTCTTAATATTCTGTATGATTAACTTGTTCCATTTGACTATTTTGAAGGAAATGGCACCGACTACTCGACACACCGTGAATATGAATGAAGAGGAATTCCGTACTTTTCTAGCTTCAAACATAGCCGCAGTACAGGCTGCGCTACATACCAACAATAACCTTGGATCTAGCAGTACAGGAAATCGTGTAGGATGCACCTACAAAGAATTCACTGCCTGCAAACCTTTGAAATTTGATGGAACCGAAGGACCGATCGGATTGAAACGGTGGACCGAGAAGGTCGAATCGGTGTTTGCCATAAGTAAGTGTACTGAAGTGGACAAAGTAAAGTACGCTACGCATACCTTCACAGGTTCTGCGTTAACATGGTGGAATACCTATCTAGAGCAAGTGGGACAAGACGATGCGTACGCACTACCGTGGTCAGCATTCAAGCACTTGATGAACGAGAAGTACCGTCCCAGAACCGAGGTCAATAAGCTCAAGACAGAACTTAGAGGGTTACGAACCCAAGGATTTGATATTACCACGTACGAAAGACGATTCACAGAATTGTGCCTATTGTGTCCGGGAGCATTTGAAGATGAGGAAGAGAAGATCGACGCGTTTGTGAAAGGATTACTGGAAAGAATCCAAGAAGATATAAGTTCACACGAGCCCGCCTCCATACAACAGGCATGTAGAATGGCTCACAAACTAGTGAACCAGATTGAAGAAAGAATTAAAGAACAGACTGCTGAAGAGGCCAATGTGAAGCAAGTCAAAAGAAAGTGGGAGGAAAACGGTGATAAGAATCACCAATACAACAACAACAGCAATTACAACAATAATCGCAACAATTATCCCAACAATCGCAACATCAATCGCAACTACAACAAACGGCCCAACAACAACAACAACAACAACAACAACAGCAACTACAACAATCATCCCGACAACAATAATAACCGCAACAACAACAACAATCAGAAGCAGCTATGCCAAAGGTGTGAAAAGTATCACTCGGGGTTCTGCACCAAATTTTGCAACAAGTGTAAAATAAATGGTCATAGCGCGGTGAAGTGTGAGGTCTACGGACCAGGGGTTAATAGAACGAAAGAAACAAATGGTGTCGGAACGAGTAATGGCGGAGCAAGTAGTGTCGGAGCAAGTTATGCCAATGTAGTTTGTTATAAATGTGGAAAACCGGGCCACATTATTAGAAATTGCCCGAACCAGGAGAACACGAATGGACAAGGCCGCGGAAGAGTTTTCAATATTAATGCGGCAGAGGCACAGGAAGACCCGGAGCTTGTTACGGGTACGTTTCTTATTGACAATAAATCTGCTTACGTTTTAGTTGATTCGGGTGCGGATAGAAGCTATATGAGTAGAGATTTTTGTGCTAAATTAAGTTGTCCATTGACGCCTTTGGATAGTAAATTTTTACTCGAATTAGCAAATGGTAAATTAATTTCAGCAGATAATATATGTCAGAATCGAGAAATTAAACTGGTTAGTGAAACATTTAAGATTGATTTGATACCAGTAGAGTTAGGGAGTTTTGATGTGATAATCGGTATGGACTGGTTGAAAGAAGTGAAAGCAGAGATCGTTTGTTACAAAAATGCAATTCGCATTATACGAGAAAAAAGAAAACCCTTAATGGTGTACGGAGAAAAGGGCAACACGAAGCTACATCTTATTAGTAATTTGAAGGCACAAAAACTAATAAGAAAAGGTTGCTATGCTGTTCTAGCACACGTCGAGAAAGTACAAACTGAAGAAAAGAGCATCAATGATGTTCCCATTGCAAAAGAATTTCCCGATGTATTTCCGAAAGAATTACCGGGATTACCCCCACATCGATCCATTGAATTTCAAATAGATCTTGTACCAGGAGCTGCACCAATAGCTCGTGCTCCTTACAGACTCGCACCCAGCGAGATGAAAGAACTGCAAAGCCAATTACAAGAACTTTTAGAGCGTGGTTTCATTCGACCAAGCACATCACCGTGGGGAGCTCCTGTTTTGTTTGTCAAGAAGAAAGATGGTACATTCAGGTTATGTATCGACTACCGAGAGTTGAACAAACTTACCATCAAGAACCGCTACCCACTACCGAGAATCGACGACTTATTTGATCAACTACAAGGCTCGTCTATGTATTCAAAGATTGACTTACGTTCCGGGTATCATCAAATGCGGGTGAAAGAAGATGATATTCCAAAGACTGCTTTCAGAACACGTTACGGTCATTACGAGTTTATGGTCATGCCGTTTGGTTTAACTAATGCACCAGCTGTGGTCATGGACCTTATGAACCGAGTGTGTGGACCATACCTTGACAAGTTTGTCATTGTTTTCATTGATGACATACTTATTTACTCAAAGAATGACCAAGAACACGGTGAACATTTGAGAAAGGTGTTAGAAGTATTGAGGAAGGAAGAATTGTACGCTAAATTTTCAAAGTGTGCATTTTGGTTGGAAGAAGTTCAATTCCTCGGTCACATAGTGAACAAAGAAGGTATCCAGGTGGACCCGGCAAAGATCGAAACCGTTGAAAAGTGGGAAACCCCAAAAACTCCGAAGCATATACGTCAATTTTTAAGACTAGCTGGTTACTACAGAAGGTTCATCCAAGACTTTTCCAGAATAGCAAAACCCTTGACTGCATTAACGCATAAAGGGAAGAAATTTGAATGGAAGGATGAACAAGAGAAAGCGTTTCAGTTATTGAAGAAAAAGCTAACTACGGTACCTATATTGTCATTGCCTGAAAGGAATGATGATTTTGTGATTTATTGTGACGCATCAAAGCAAGGTCTCGGTTGTGTATTAATGCAACGAACGAATGTGATTGCTTATGCGTCTAGACAATTGAAGATTCACGAACAAAATTATACGACGCATGATTTGGAATTAGGCGCGGTTATTTTTGCATTAAAGACTTGGAGGCACTACTTATATGGGGTCAAAAGTATTATATATACCGACCACAAAAGTCTTCAACATATATTTAATCAGAAACAACTGAATATGAGGCAGCGTAGGTGGATTGAATTGTTGAATGATTACGACTTTGAGATTCATTACCACCCGGGGAAGGCAAATGTGGTAGCCGACACCTTGAGCAGGAAGGACAGAGAACCCATTCGAGTAAAATCTATGAATATAATGATTCACAATAACCTTACTACTCAAATAAAGGAGGCGCAACAAGGAGTTTTAAAAGAGGGAAATTTAAAGGATGAAATACCCAAAGGATCGGAGAAGCATCTTAATATTCGGGAAGACGGAACCCGGTATAGGGCTGAAAGGATTTGGGTACCAAAATTTGGAGATATGAGAGAAATGGTACTTAGAGAAGCTCATAAAACCAGATACTCAATACATCCTGGAACGGGAAAGATGTACAAGGATCTCAAGAAACATTTTTGGTGGCCGGGTATGAAAGCCGATGTTGCTAAATACGTAGGAGAATGTTTGACGTGTTCTAAGGTCAAAGCTGAGCATCAGAAACTATCAGGTCTACTTCAACAACCCGAAATCCCAGAATGGAAATGGGAAAACATTACCATGGATTTCATCACTAAATTGCCAAGGACTGCAAGTGGTTTTGATACTATTTGGGTAATAGTTGATCGTCTCACCAAATCAGCACACTTCCTGCCAATAAAAGAAGATGACAAGATGGATAAGTTAGCACGACTATATTTGAAGGAAGTCGTCTCCAGACATGGAATACCAATCTCTATTATCTCTGATAGGGATGGCAGATTTATTTCAAGATTCTGGCAGACATTACAGCAAGCATTAGGAACTCGTCTAGACATGAGTACTGCTTATCATCCACAAACTGATGGGCAGAGCGAAAGGACGATACAAATGCTTGAATACATGCTACGAGCATGTGTTATTGATTTCGGAAACAGTTGGGATCGACACCTACCGTTAGCAGAATTTTCCTACAACAACAGTTATCATTCTAGTATTGAGATGGTGCTGTTTTAGGCACTTTATGGTAAAAAGTGCAGGTCTCTGATTTGTTGGAATGAAGTGGGGGATAGACAGATTACGGGTCCGGAGATAATACAAGAAAATACCGAGAAAATCATCCAAATTCAACAAAGATTGAAAATCACCCAGAGTCGACAAAAGAGCTACGTGGATAGTAAAAGAAAAGATATAGAGTTTGAAATTGGAGAAATGGTCATGCTTAAGGTTTCACCTTGGAAAGGCGTTGTTCGATTTGGTAAACGGGGGAAACTAAATCCAAGGTATATTGGACCATTCAAGATTATTGATCGTGTCGGACCAGTAGCTTACCGACTTGAGTTACCTCAACAACTCGTGGCTGTACATAACACTTTCCACGTCTCGAATTTGAAGAAATGTTTTGCTAAAGAAGATCTCACTATTCCGTTAGATGAAATCCAAATCAACGAAAAACTCCAATTCATCGAAGAACCCGTCGAAATAATGGATCGTGAGGTTAAAAGACTTAAGCAAAACAAGATACCAATTGTTAAGGTTCGATGGAATGCTCGTAGAGGACCCGAGTTCACCTGGGATCGTGAAGATCAGATGAAGAAGAAATACCCGCATCTATTTCCCGAAGATTCGTCAACACCTTCAACAGCTTAAAATTTCGGGACGAAATTTATTTAACGGGTAGGTACTGTAGTGACCCGAACTTTTCCATGTTTATATATATTAATTGAGATTGATATTTACATGATTAAATGTTTCCAACATGTTAAGCAATCAAACTTGTTAAGACTTTATTAATTGAAATATGTTTCATATAGACAATTGACCACCCAAGTTGACCGGTGATTCACGAACGTTAAAACTTGTAAAAACTATACGATGACATATATATGGATATATATATAGTTAACATGATACTATGATAAGTAAACATATCATTAAGTATATTAACAATGAACTACATATGTAAAAACAAGACTACTAACTTAATGATTTTTAAACGAGACATATATGTAACGATTATCGTTGTAAAGACATTTAATGTATATATATCATATTAAGAGATATTCATACATGATAATATCATGATAATATAATAATTTAAAATCTCATTTGATATTATAAACATTGGGTTAACAACATTTAACAAGATCGTTAACCTAAAGGTTTCAAAACAACACTTACGTGTAACGACTAACGATGACTTAACGACTCAGTTAAAATGTATATACATGTAGTGTTTTAATATGTATTTATACACTTTTGAAAGACTTCAATACACTTATCAAAATACTTCTACTTAACAAAAATGCTTACAATTACATCCTCGTTCAGTTTCATCAACAATTCTACTCGTATGCACCCGTATTCGTACTCGTACAATACACAGCTTTTAGATGTATGTACTATTGTTATATACACTCCAATGATCAGCTCTTAGTAGCCCATGTGAGTCACCTAACACATGTGGGAACCATCATTTGGCAACTAGCATGAAATATCACATAAAATTACAAAAATATGAGTAATCATTCATGACTTATTTACATGAAAACAAAATTACATATCCTTTATATCTAATCCATACACCAACGACCAAAAACACCTACAAACACTTTCATTCTTCAATTTTCTTCATCTAATTGATCTCTCTCAAGTTCTATCTTCAAGTTCTAAGTGTTCTTCATAAATTCTACAAGTTCTAGTTACATAAAATCAAGAATACTTTCAAGTTTGCTAGCTCACTTCCAATCTTGTAAGGTGATCATCCAACCTCAAGAAATCTTTGTTTCTTATAGTAGGTTATCATTCTAATACAAGGTAATAATCATATTCAAACTTTGGTTCAATTTCTATAAATATAACAATCTTATTTCAAGTGATGATCTTACTTGAACTTGTTTTCGTGTCATGATTCTGCTTCAAGAACTTCGAGCCATCCAAGGATCCGTTGAAGCTAGATCCATTTTTCTCTTTTCCAGTAGGTTTATCCAAGGAACTTAAGGTAGTAATGATGTTCATAACATCATTCGATTCATATATATAAAGCTATCTTATTCGAAGGTTTAAACTTGTAATCACTAGAACATAGTTTAGTTAATTCTAAACTTGTTCGCAAACAAAAGTTAATCCTTCTAACTTGAATTTTAAAATCAACTAAACACATGTTCTATATCTATATGATATGCTAAACTTAATGATTTAAAACCTGGAAACACGAAAAACACCGTAAAACCGGATTTACGCCGTCGTAGTAACACCGCGGTCTGTTTTGGGTTAGTTAATTAAAAACTATGATAAACTTTTATTTAAAAGTTGTTATTCTGAGAAAATGATTTTTATTATGAACATGAAACTATATCCAAAAATTATGGTTAAACTCAAAGTGGAAGTATGTTTTCTAAAATGGTCATCTAGACGTCGTTCTTTCGACTGAAATGACTACCTTTACAAAAACGACTTGTAACTTATTTTTCCGACTATAAACCTATACTTTTTCTGTTTAGATTCATAAAATAGAGTTCAATATGAAACCATAGCAATTTGATTCACTCAAAATGAATTTAAAATGAAGAAGTTATGGGTAAAACAAGATTGGATAATTTTTCTCATTTTAGCTACGTGTAAATTGGTAACAAATCTATTCCAACCATAACTTAATCAACTCGTATTATATATTATGTAATCTTGAGATACCATAGACACGTATACAATGTTTCGACCTATCATGTCGACACATCTATATATATTTCGGAACAACCATAGACACTCTATATGTGAATGTTGGAGTTAGCTATACAGGGTTGAGGTTGATTCCAAAATATATATAGTTTGAGTTGTGATCAATACTGAGATACGTATACACTGGGTCGTGGATTGATTCAAGATAATATTTATCGATTTATTTCTGTACATCTAACTGTGGACAACTAGTTGTAGGTTACTAACGAGGACAGCTGACTTAATAAACTTAAAATATCAAAATATATTAAAAGTGTTGTAAATATATTTTGAACATACTTTGATACATATGTATATATTGTTATAGGTTCGTGAATCAACAAGTGGCCAAGTCTTACTTCCCAACAAAGTAAAAATCTGTGAAAGTGAGTTATAGTCCCACTTTTAAAATCTAATATTTTTGGGATGAGAATACATGCAGGTTTTATAAATGATTTACAAAATAGACACAAGTACGTGAAACTACATTCTATGGTTGAATTATCGAAATTGAATATGCCCCTTTTTATTAAGTCTGGTAATCTAAGAATTAGGGAACAGACACCCTAATTGACGCGAATCCTAAAGATAGATCTATTGGGCCTAACAAACCCCATCCAAAGTACCGGATGCTTTAGTACTTCAAAATTTATATCATATCCGAAGGGTGTCCTGGAATGATGGGGATATTCTTATATATGCATCTTGTTAATGTCGATTACCAGGTGTTCACCATATGAATAATTTTTTATCTCTATGTATGGGATGTGTATTGAAATATGAAATCTTGTGGTCTATTATTATGATTTGATATATATAGGTTAAACCTATAACTCACCAACATTTTTGTTGACGTTTTAAGCATGTTTATTCTCAGGTGATTATTAAGAGCTTCCGCTGTCGCATACTTAAATAAGGACGAGATTTGGAGTCCATGCTTGTATGATATTGTGTAAAAACTGCATTCAAGAAACTTATTTTGTTGTAACATATTTGTATTGTAAACCATTATGTAATGGTCGTGTGTAAACAGGATATTTTAGATTATCATTATTTGATAATCTACGTAAAGCTTTTCAAACCTTTATTGATGAAATAAAGGTTATGGTTTGTTTTAAAATGAATGCAGTCTTTGAAAAACGTCTCATATAGAGGTCAAAACCTCGCAACGAAATCAATTAATATGGAACGTTTTTAATCAATAAGAACGGGACATTTCAGACACGATAAGCAAAGTCTGTATTGTTGAAGTCTCAAAAACTTTGAACTGTGTTCATGTATACATTTGACCATCAACTAGTTCTGACGATTCACGAACAATTAATTGTAAATAGATATGTGTGATGTATATGGTAATTGGAAAAATAACTTGAAATATTATATGTTGTTATTAAAATTAATTATGTAAATAATTGACGAACATTTTTGATCAGGTTTCAAACAGTTAATAATCGAAATAAACAAATGGATTTAATTTTTAAATATGGGATTTTTCTGAATTAAATTTATTCATAACTGTTTAGCAATGGAGCACGATATATTACTCTTGTTAAAACTGTCGGTAGAATAATTTTAGGCTGCTATCTGATTGATCACGTTTAATTTGATTATTATTATTTAATATTATAATTATTAATATAATAATTATCCTGACTATATCCGTAAATCAAGGAGACAAGTTGATTGAAATTGAAAACTATGCGCCAGTTAACATATATGAGATTACTATTTGGATACTGTGCAATAATTATATGATCTGTTTTTTGTGTCTACTCTTATCTAAATTCCTCTTTTCTCTATACATATCCTCTTTTCTCTATATGATACATAAACATATTTAACCTATCAATTCAAAACGTTCACCTCTATGATTCACCACTCCACCGCCTTACACCACTCCCGGCTACCTTCCACGACCGCCATAAACCACCCTAAATCACCAACAAAACAAATATCACGAACCCTCGCCATTACCACTACCACTTCTATATTTTCTTGCTAATACACTTACTCAAACCAAATCATTGATTTCCTTATATCAATGTCGAGTTGCTACTGCTATTATGCTGTTTCATCTACCGTAGTTCGATCACCTCAAAAAAAAGGCACCCAAGTCATCACCTTAGTGACGGTTTACTATTGCTTCCTTATCGGGCTGTTTTAGTTAAGTTTCAAACCACCATCTTCATCAAATTGATCAACAAACCATCACCACTTATGACCATGGATGCTACTTATGATTCTGGTTACTGTCGAGCCAAACCAAGGACCCAAGAACACACACATACGTCATTTCTAAATGTTTCCTTTCTATCACCCTTCAAGTGATCGAGGCCCCGCAATCTTATTCACCTCTCTTGACTTAAACACAAAACACCATCACTTCCACGCTATTACCATCAAGAATCACCACCAACGACTACCATCACTTTGAACCCACTTCCATCCTTGTCACCTCTCTTTGCCACGACATCATCATATTTATTCTCGATGTATAATGCATATATGAAACCGTGAGTTCTTTTCCCTTCTTTCTTAATATTATTCAACAGCCCTTTATTTCTTTCACAGATGCCTAAACACTTAGAAATCTTGATACAAACAGTTAGCGCACACATGTTGCTACAAAATTTCTTATATAAGAAACAATTATGAACTATTAGCTTTCTTTTGTTCCGGAGATGCCATGAAAGATTGAAGTAATTAAATCTTCATCTCTCTATTTCACACACTCATAAACTCTATATGTATTAGGAAAAGAATTAAGACGATAAAGACAGAAACACATTTGTACTAACTGTTTTTCGAAAACCCTTTAATCACAAATCGTTATTACTCGTTTTTGCGTAATGATTGATCTTGTTCTCCTGCTTCTTGAATCGTTCAACCAACCCTAACTCAACACACTAAATCGTAAATTACTGTGCTACAACTGCAACCCATCCTCTTCCTTTATTAGTATCTGTTACGAGTTGATTAGAAGGACATTAAACCATTTAAATAACTCATTGCAGCTGCTATACTATTGTATCGATCAAATAACTTCATAACTGTATCACTATAATTATGAAGTCGATAATGCTAGTAGCCTGTTTTCTTTTCCAGTCAATCAACAACAACTATAGATTGAACCTGTCTTTTGCAATTGATGATATACTTTAACGACTACAGATGCTTACCTTTTAAATTGATGGCCGACAATTATAAACTAAACAACCCACTTCACCACATGATCACCATCGACAACCCTTTAAATTACCGGATATTGTTCGAATGAAAAGAAAAGAGAGAACGATCGAAGAACTGCTAATACTACAGCGATATTCTGTTACTGTTTCAGTATAGCTAACAAACATGATAATCTTAATGCTGTATTGATAAATGGCGATCGAGAATGTTAGATTACGATTTGGTAGTGTGATGATAATGAATGGATGATGTCAGATGTGATGATAATCGTGAACTGGCGAATGGGGTTGGGGAAATAACAGACGAGGTTAGAATCAGATGGTGTTAAGATCGATGATGATGAAGAACCAAACCCACATGTCGACATTCTGTTTCCCACTCACAATATCGGATTCCTTTATTTTTTCTTTACACCGACACCTTTTATTTACTTGATGAAAATTGGGTTACACCTTGGGCTTTTAGTTGCTTCTTGGGTTATATTAATAGGCTATTTATTGTTGGGCCATTAAATGTTAATTAGGCTAGTATACTTGTGGGTTTATTAAATCATTGATGGGTCGAGGTAAATTGGGCCATGTATTGTCGGCCCGATTGATATAATAAGGATAAGAATGATATTGATACATAAAACATGAGATGAATGTGGGTATTGATCATGAAGATTCATGATGATGGATCATAATGATAGTTAGAATAAGAAAATGATGGTGGTGATAATAAGAACGATAATGAGGTTTAGTGTTTGATGATTATGATCATATTGATATCGGAACATGAAAAAGACGAGACTTTTATGAAGAGTATGATTCGTTAATGATAGGTGAAATAACGATAATAATAAATATGGTTAAGGATGTTTTCGGGTTAGCGGGACGTTGCGGGTTCAAACCCGGACTTGGGCAAATATCTATGGCTACTTCATTGAGGTAGTTTACCTATTATTCAATATTATTATTATTATCATTATTGTTATTATTATTATTATTATTATTATTATTATTATTATTATTATTATTATTATTATTAGTAAATCAATATTTTCAAAACTATCATTCTAACAAATAAATATTTTGTACACTAAATATATTTATTACATAAGTATACTAATATTACATACTAATAAGTTTTTAACTAATATATTAGCATTTATATTGATAAAACTTTAATTAAATTATAAATCATAAATTTAAAGTATAATTATTTTTAAAGATGCTAAATTTAATAAATTATAGAATATAAGTAAACTTAGTTGATTAAATAGGATATGTGTTAATATTTATGCAACTGATATAGGTTCATGAATCCGAGGCCAACCCTACACTTAGTCAATGTCGTCATATGTATTTTTACTACAAAATACAGTATGGTGAGTTTCATTTGCTCCCTTTTTAAATGCTTTTGCAATATATATTTTTGGGACTGAGAATACATGCGCAACTTTTATAACTGTTTTACGAAATAGACACAAGTAATCGAAACTACATTATATGGTTGAATGATCGAAGTCGAATATGCCCCTTTTCATTAAGTCTGGTAATCTAAGAATTAGGGAACAGACACCCTAATTGACGCGAACTCTAAAGATAGATCTATCGGGCCCAACAAGCCCCATCCAAAGTACCGGATGCTTTAGTACTTCGAAATTTATATCATGTCTGAAGGAGGATCCCGAAATGATGGGGATATTCTTATATGCATTTTGTGAATGTCGGTTACCAGGTGTTCAATCCATATGAATGATATTTTTGTCTCTATGCATGGGACGTATGTTTACGAGAAATGGGAATATGAAATCTTGTAGTCTATTAAAATTATGAAATGATTATTTATGTTAAACTAATGAACTCACCAACCTTTTGGTTGACACTTGAAAGCATGTTTATTCTCAGGTATGAAAGAAATCTTCCGCTGTGCATTTGCTAATTTTAAAGATATTACTTGGAGTCATTCATGACATATTTCAAAAAGACGTTGCATTCAAGTCGTCGAGTTTATCAAGATTAATATTAAGTCAATTATAGTTAGATATATATTATGAAATGGTATGCATGCCGTCAACTTTCGATGTAATGAAATATTGTCTTTTCAAAGACGAATGCAATGTTTGTAAAATGTATCATATAGAGGTCAAGTACCTCGCGATGTAATCAACTATTGTGAATCGTTCATAATCGATAAGGACTTCGTCCGGATGGATTAGGACGGGTCTTTACATCAACCAAAAGGTTGGTGAGTTCATTAGTTTATATTAATCATTTCATTTTCATCATTTTAATAGACCACAAGATTTTAAATATTATAAAACATGCAGAAGTCCCATTCCAACTGCACAAAAAATATCTTTCATATGAAAAACACCTGGTGAGGATTCAAAATATAATAGTAACCATCTGTGCCGGTCTTTCACCCCACGGCTGAATACATGTGCCTTCAAAATATAGAACCTCTGTGTCGGTCTTTACACCCCACGGCTGAACATATGTTTATAAAATATAGGACAACCGGTGCCAAAATGACATAAATAATAAACCATCTACACGGCTCGGGAGCTCATACGCTCTAACGGAAACCAGGGGCTAATGCGTGTCATAATGATCAACCCCAATCCCAGATAATTCTTTCATAGAATACAGTTAAGGTACTTGTGTCTATTGCGTCAAACATTTATAAAAGCGCATGTATTCTCAGTCCCAAAAATGTAAAGAGTAAAAAAGGAATCAAATGAAACTCACCTATTGTATTTTGTAGTAAAAATACATAGAACGACATTGAACAAGTATAGGGTTGGCCTCGGATTCACGAACCTATATCATTTGTATATAAATTAAAATGTGTAATCGTAATAGAACAAGTTTATATATTATTTCCTAAATTATATATTACTTATTTAGTTTGTGTATATATTTAAAATGTTTAATATATATCTACTTAGTTATATTAATATATCTATATGTATATATATATATATATATATATATATATATATATATATATATATATATATATATATATGGTTAGTATTATATAAAAATATCATTAGTTTGTTGTATATAAGTATTTATTTAAATATTGTTATTATGTAGGTATATAAGCTATTAATATAATTATGATATATGTATTAAGTATATTTTTAGGTACAAAATATTTATCTGTAACAAAAATGGTAGTTTTGATAATAATGATTTACTAATAATAATAAATTTCTTAATATCGATAATACTAATATTAATAGCTATATTCGTTAAAATCAATACATATGTTAATAATAGTAATAGTAAAACTAAAAATTACAAAAATGATATTAATACTAATATTAGTGAAAAATAATAATAATTTGTATAGTTTTTATAATAACAATAATAATAATCCTAATCCTATTCATATTAACAATAGTAATACTTATATTAGTAGTAATCTTATAAAATCAGTAATAACGATAATAATAATAATAATATTTAGTGATATTACTAATAATGATAATAATTGTAATTTTAGTAATAATAACAATGATTAATAATAATAAATTTTATCATAAGTAATAACACTAATAATAATAATAATACTAACAATAATAAAAAATAATAATAATAATAGTAATTAGTAATATTAATAACATAAAAATAACAATAATAATAATCAGGAAACTACCTCAAGGTTTTTCTAAAAATAAACATCTCAGACAGGACTCGAACCCACGACCTTCCGCTAACAGGACACCACGCCATACCAGCAGATCCAATCCGTTTTTCTTATTAAATTACGGACCTAATACCATTTAACCCGTATTACTCGTTTCCCTTAACACTATCTCCTGGCCCAATTTTGTTTCAGCCCAACAACAGAAAACTGGATCTCATAATCCCTATTACTAATTCGATCCATGGATTGTTAGTTTGGTACACTAGCCAGGAGTTTAAACAGAAAAAAATGAAATCATCAAGGAAGTTTAATTATAACGTAATCAATCATCATCATCATACCATCATCATCAATATCCTTCGGTAAATACATATCATCATCAACATAATCGTCATCATCACATACATCGCTAACATCGATCATCATCTTCATATCCTTCATTATCAGTTTTAAAAACAATACAAAAGTATTGCAGCAGCCTAAACATAACCCAATTAAATCCGGCCCAAACATGAACTTAATCTCGTCCCATAACAAAATTTACGTATACAGCTCAATCCAAACAGATACATCAACCATTTGTATTAATTAACAAATAAAAGAGAAACTTTTGGTACTTTTGTATCCCACTAACTAGAAGAAGATGAAAGTGGGATAACCCTTTATTCAAAGTGTCGGCTATAAGAATATATGTCATATTCCACTTGCATTTACTTTATATAAAAAAAAAACGCTGCACATTCACTTCCTATATTCCAAGTTGTATTTGAAGAAGTTTGAAATATTTGTGTAGGTGGTGTTCAATTTAGAAATGAGCAATAACATCTATTATCATGCATACCTCACCTTTTTCTTTACAACTCATCATACTGTTACCGGTTTATTATTATCATCATCATTAATTTTCGCTAAACAGGAGCATAAAACTGAAATGGTTATTGTTTTGATGGTTCAAGAAAAGAAACGATATTGGTGATGAAAAGTGACGAAGATGGTTTGTGGGTTAATTAAGGTGGCGGTGGTAAGGTGGTGAAGTGGTGATAGGTTTTGGTGAGTTGTGGGTTTCATTAAGAAAGGTGGTGATCATTGGTTGAAGTCGAGCAGAACGAGAAACAAGTAAATTGGTTTGTCGACATTAATGTTCTTGATGAAGGTGGTTCGGTGGTAGTGATTCAAGTTGCAATACAAGGAGCTCGTGAAGCATGGTGGTTCATGTTTATGGTTCTCGGCTAACAACCGAATTAAAAGTGAAGTGATGTTTCTTTGTGGTGATGATTAAATGGGTGTATTGTAGGGTTGTATTCTATGGTGGTGGCGTTCTCGATCATGAAGAAGAAGAAGACGGTTAGTAGTTCTTGGATCCTATCAATCGAAGGTGGTTATGGTAGTCGTGGTTATCATATAGAAGTAACAAGTAACTAGTATTAATGGTAAATGATGATTTGTAGGATGGTGTGTGGTTCTAGTGGGTTTTCTCTATCAATTACACTGAATTGTATCATTTAATCAACCTAGTTGGTCGACAAAATCGTTTAGCAAGGACAGAAATATAATACAAGAAAAATAAAGGTGAAAGAGATGTGAAACTGAATTTGGATTATTCTACTGGTTTGAATTCGTGATTGGTACTAGCTAGATGTAAAAGAACAATCAAACACAGTATGAAAACTACATGAAACTGATTCAGATTCGGTTAATTGATTTCTTGTATATAATATATATAATTAATTAGTAAATAATAATAATAATACATTTAATATCATTAATAATACTAAAATGATAATAATATTATTAATATCAAGTATAATAGTAGTTGTTAATAAAAATGTTAATAATGATATTAATAATAATTACACAACATTAATATTTAATATTAATAATAAAAATGAAACTAATAATAATAATAATTGTATTAATAATAATAAATAGTAGTGATGCTAAAATCATAAAATTGACAATCTTAATAGGTTTACTAATAATAATCATGGTAACAATAATATTATTAATAATGCTAATAATAACACTACTTATAATAATATCAATATTATTAATGATAATACTAATATTAATAATAATACTTATACATATCAGATTTCATGTATATGCTTATATTTCATTTTAGAAATAATAATACAAATATTAATATTAACAATATTAATAATAAAAGTACTAATAATTATATTAATCTAATAATTATATTCGAACTTGTAACTAAATTTAATATAGTACAACGTATTAACAATATCATATGTACCAATAATATAATACTTTGAAATTTTAATAATTATTAATTACAATATACATATATTATTACTTAGGTATTATATTCTTTTTAATAGTATCTTAATTAATATTTGTATATTATTCTACATTGTTAATTCCAGTTGATTAATGTGTATTCTATTAATTCAAAATATTGTATATATTCTTAACTTTATTTTTATATATATTTACATATTTAATTACACACAATTGTTCGTGAATCGTCGGGCGCAGTCAAAGGGTAATTGATTACATGAATATAAATTTCAAAGTTTTCGAGACTCAACATTACAGACTTTGCTTTCGGAAACATATAAAGATTAAAGTTTAAATTTGGTCGAAAATTCCCGGGTCATCACAGTACCAACCCGTTAAAGAAATTTCGTCCCGAAATTTGAGTGAGGTGGTCATGGTTAACAATAAAAAATGTTTTCATGACGAATATGAGTTGATAAATAAAGTTTTATCATCCTTGAGTAATATAGATAAAACAATTTGATTATGCGAAGAGTATAAGTGAAGCTATCGCAAGAGAATGAAATGAGTAATTGTATATTGGTTTTAACCGATGACGTAGTTATGATTGGTTTTCGGAATTTAAGGGATTTAAAGAAAATCTTCGTAATAAGATTTGGTTCTTCGGCGATTTAGGAATTCAGGATCTTCTTTGATTAAATGCAATAATCTGTTCCGATTGCTCTGTCAGATATTTCACTATAAATCAACCCTCTTTGTTTCCTTATTTCCATATCTCACATCTTCTATTCTTTCTCCCTTGATTCATACTTTAAATCATTCATCACTATGCTTCATCCAGTTCTGATTCTTGATATACTCCTAACTTTCATATCTGTCATTCTTATTTTGCATCTACCGCCGGAGAAAGTTATTTTCTTTTACCATTACCTTGGGGTTATAGTGTTTTTCATTCTCCTGTGTCTTTATATTGCTATACGCATTGATATACACGGTTTGCAATTTCGGTGTTGTCATTGGGTTTTATATTTTCTTTTATATTCAAGGGTTCCATACTTTTGTCTTCTCTTCTTGACTACAAGTCAAGCGAATAATGGTCCAGAATTCATAGGTATGGATTTTGAAATAAACATAGTTAATGTTCTAAGAAGAAACTCATAATGGCACGATCTTGATTTGGTAAATTACCAGAATATCCGAAAAGATAGAACTATCAATAAGATATGTTCTTAATATGTTTAGAGATTGGGTAGAATGTAAGAGTCGTGTAAATGGAACATGATGATGGTACTGTGAATCATCACGTTCCATTAGAAACTCATCATGGATTACTGTAATATAATTACATTGATCAAGTGTCATTATATTATACTAACTCATGCATCAGTTCCCAACATTACTTCAATAACATTCATATTTTAAGCTCGAAAGTTTACATAATATAGAAACTGACAGTTTCTGTATGATGTAACACTGATAGCATGAAGAGATTAATGATTTCAGATAAGAATATTTATGAAAATTTCTTCAGAAATATCGAAGATATTTATGATGATATTTTGAAATTTCTAAGTTCGATGATTGATGAAGAAAGATTTTCCGCTAGATTTTAACATGAGTACGGAGCTAGATATTCGTTGAAGGTTTCATCGGATCCAGAATTACCTGGTTTCTTTGAATATATTTTATGGTCCTTGTATTTAGCCTTGGTCTTCTTCATGGTTTGCTCAAACTGTTTTCAGTACCAAATTTTTCTATCGAGCGTTCCTAACACTCCTTTCTTTATCATTAAACTTTTGGCCGTTTAGACCATCTACAATTTTCCTGTTTCCTCTGCATTTAATGCTACGATATCTGAATCATCGGTTATCAATCCGAGGTGGTTTCAGGAGAATTGTTTTTAGATGATTAAACGCTAATGGCAATATGGTGGAATATGAAAGGTTCACCGGTAACAATAAAAGAGCACGCATATATATATATATATCAAAGTTATAATAAGGTTGTTTTGAACGAAAAGTCGAAGTTGACTTACTGGAGCTGTGACAAAATTGGCTAATTTGAAAAGAAATTGCGTTGTTATTTTCGGAAATACCAATGCCAAAGAAGCTAGCACAGATACGTGTTAAACATTTATACAGGTTCCGAGAATTTTTCAGGTGCATAACTATATGCGTATATCTTTTCTTCCGTAGATGAAGTGCGGTTGATTCATCCTCCCGATTGAGGTGTTTTCAAGAATTACGAAAGGTTTGAATGCAGATTGTAATCATCAAGATACAAATGAGGTTTAAGATGAAATCAAGTGGCAAACTTGAAGAATTGTTTAGTTTCATATGTTATAATCAATATTTTAATTCATTTTAATTGTCCACTGTTGGTAGTCCTCAGTTGATTTGTCCACAGTTAGCTAGGATTTTGTTAGCGTGGATTCTTAACAGAATTTCTCATAGTTAATTTGTTTGTTTCTAACAAGTTTTATTCCATCAAATGTTTTCTTCATTGTGCCACTTGTTGGATTATGATAAGTCAAAATCTAAATATGAAATTTGAATGGAAATGGTTATTCTGTGGTGAACGAATTCATATATCTGTGGATGTAAGTAGGATAGTAAATGATTGTTGAATCGGATTCGAAGAATGTACAGTGTAACTTATTAATGTGAAAACTAAATATTCCTCAGGTATTACCTACCCGTTAAAATATTTTCATCATTAACAGTTTGTACGAAAAAAATTTTAATTACAATCTTTATGAAAACATTTATACATATATATTTTCTTCGGATGTAATCATGTATTTAATGAGTTAATATGATATTAATCTCATTTTCTTTTCGGTTTGAGCTAGAATAGGTAATCCTTAAAACTATTAGGATCCACATATTCTTCGCAGAATATTGACGAAGTTATGGATCAATACTTCATCGTTAATTATTAGGATCCACATATTCTTCGCAGAATATTAATGAAGTTATGGTTCAATACTTCATTGTTAATTGCTGTAGGTACTCCTTGGTATCCGTGGTGCGTATGATGTTGATGTTCGTGGAACAGATTGTGATGTTGAGGTGTGAGATGCGGATGTTGTTGTTGGTGATGGTGGTACTGTTGTTGTTACTGGTGATGTTGCTGAAGCTGGTAAGTTTTTCACCATATTCTCCAAAGCTACTACTCGAGCACGAAGTTCGTTGACTTCTTCTATTACTCCGGGGAGATTGTCGGTAGGAACGAGCGGATGTATAAGGTTTTGAATTTGAGATATTATATGATCATGGCGAGGTATTCAGGCAAGAGTGTGAAAATGGTGTTTCGAATTGGTTCGGCGATAAGTGCTTCAGGTTCTTCGTTAAGAGGTGAATTTGGTTGGTGAAAAAGATCGCCTTCTTCTCGTCTCCATTGATTAAGTCAACTACGAACTCATCAGATGAATTGGGGATGGCTGATTGATTGATTCATTCTGGTGACGCTGCTTTCGGAGCTGGAGTGGGACTCCATATCGGAATCCGAGGGACTTGAACTAGTGGTGAGTTCCATTGCGTACGATTGAATAAAGGATTTTCGATATGATATGATTTTCGGATATCGGATGATATTCTAATTACATAGAATATCTATATATATATAGAACAAAAGATTTCGTAGATTACGGAGGAATTTACGAAATATATCAGGCAAAGTTTATAGTTACAGATACGCTAAGATATGGATTAGCAGATATGCTAAGATATAAATTTTTGTCTATACACTATTCATGCAGTCAATGCAGTAAGATGTGTCTAGACTAAGAATGGTAAGCAGTAATTTTCGACAGGAAATGATAAGCAAAACTTTTGACATGCAGACCAGGTTCAAGTCCAGACTCATTAATATAACCTAACAACTACTAGTTCGAAGTCCGGACTTTACTAATGCATCCTAACAACTACCTGTTAGACACACTAATGTTGACCTGGTTTGCTAAGACCACCGCTCTGATACCAACTTTAACGCCCCATCCTAATCCAACCGGACGAAGTCCATATTGATTATAAACGATTCATAATAGTTGATTACATCGCGAGGTACTTGACCTCTAAATGATACATTTTACAAACATTGCATTCATTTTTAAAAGACAAACTTCCATTTCATCGAAAGTTGACAGGTATGCATACTATTTCATAATATCCAAACTATAAATGACCAAATCTGTCATTTACTTAATAATAATCTCTAATGAACTTCAATGACTCGAATGCAACATCCTTTGAAATATGTCATGAATGACTCCAAGTAATATCTTTAAAATGAGCTAATGCACAGCGGAAGATTTCTTTCAAACCTGAGAATAAACATGCTTTCAAGTGTCAACCAAAAGGTTGGTGAGTTCATTAGTTTATATTAATCATTTCATTTTCATCATTTTAATAGACCACAAGATTTTAAATATTATAAAACGTGCAGAAGTCCCATTCCAGCTGCAAAAAAAATATCTTTCATATGAAGAACACCTGGTGAGGATTCAAAATATAATAGTAACCATCTGTGCTGGTCTTTCACCCCACGGCTGAATACATGTGCCTTCAAAATATAGAACCTCTGTGCCGGTCTTTACACCCCACGGCTGAACACATGTTTATAAAATATAGGACAACCGGTGCCAAAATGTCATAAATAATAAACCATCCACCCGGCTCGGGAGCTCATACGCTCTAACGGAAACCGGGGGCTAATGCGTGTCATAATGATCAACCTCAATCCCAGATAATTCTTTCATAGAATACAGTTAAGGTACTTGTGTCTATTGCGTCAAACATTTATAAAAGCGCATGTATTCTCAGTCCCAAAAATGTAAAGAGTAAAAAGGGAATCAAATGAAACTCACCTATTGTATTTTGTAGTAAAAATACATAAAACGACATTGAACAAGTATAGGGTTGGCCTCGGATTCACGAACCTATATCATTTGTATATAAATTAAAATGTGTAATCGTAATAGAACAAGTTTATATATTATTTCCCAAATTATATATTATACTTATTTAGTTTGTGTATATATTTAAAATGTTTAATATATATCTACCTAGTTATATTAATATATCTATATGTATATATATATATATATATATATATATATATATATATATATATATATATATATATATATATATATATATATATATATATGGTTAGTATTATATAAAAATATCATTAGTTTGTTGTATATAAGTATTTATTTAAATATTGTTATTATGTAGGTATATAAGCTATTAATATAATTATGATATATGTATTAAGTATATTTTTAGGTACAAAATATTTATCTGTAACAAAAATGGTAGTTTTGATAATAATGATTTACTAATAATAATAAATTTTTTAATATCGATAATACTAATATTAATAACTATATTCGTTAAAATCAATACATATGTTAATAATAGTAATAGTAAAACTAAAAATTACAAAAATGATATTAATACTAATATTAGTGAAAAATAATAATAATTTGTATAGTTTTTATAATAACAATAATAATAATCCTAATCCTAATCAAATTAATAATAGTAATACTTATATTAGTAGTATTCTTATAAAATCAGTAATAACGATAATAATAATAATAATATTTAGTGATATTACTAATAATGATAATAATTGTAATTTTAGTAATAATAACAATGATTAATAATAATAAATTTTATCATAAGTAATAACACTAATAATAATAATAATAATAATAATAATAATACTAACAATAATAACAAATATTAATAATAATAATAATAGTAATTAGTAATATTAATAACATAAAAATAACAATAATAATAATAATCAGGAAACTACCTCAAGGTTTTTCTAAAAATAAACGTCTCAGACAGGACTCGAACCCGCGACCTTCCGCTAACAGGACACCATGCCATACCAGCTGATCCAATACGTTTGTCTTATTAAATTACAGACCTAATACCATTTAACCCGTATTACTCATTTCCCTTAAGACTATCTCCTGGCCCAATTTTGTTTCTGCCCAACAACAGAAAACTGGATCTCATAATCCCTATTACTAATTCGATCCATGGATTGTTAGTTTGGTACACTAGCCAGGAGTTTAAACAGAAAAAAATGAAATCATCAAGGAAGTTTAATTATAACGTAATCAATCATCATCATCATACCATCATCATAAATATCCTTCGGTAAATACATATCATCATCAACATAATCGTCATCATCACATACATTGCTAACATCGATCATCATCTTCATATCCTTCATTATCAGTTTTGAAAACAATACAAAAGTATTGCAGCAGCCTAAACGTAACCCAATTAAATCCGGCCCAAACATGAACTTAATCTCGTCCCGTAACAAAATTTATGTATACAGTCAATCCAAACAGATACATCAACCAGTTGTATTAATTAACAAATAAAAGAGAAACTTTTGGTACTTTTGTATCCCACTAACTAGAAGAAGATGCAAGTGGGATAACCCTTTATTCAAAGTGTCGGCTATAAGAATATATGTCATATTCCACTTGCATTTACTTTATATATAAAAAAAACGCTGCACATTCACTTCCTATATTCCAAGTTGTATTTGAAGAAGTTCGAAATATTTGTGTAGGTGGTGTTCGATTTAGAAAGGAGCAATAACATCTATTATCATGCATACCTCACCTTTTTCTTTACAACTCATCATACTGTTACCGGTTTATTATTATCATCATCCGGTTTATTATTATCATCATCATTAATTTTCGCTAGACATGAGCATAAAATGGTTATTGTTTTGATGGTTCAAGAAAAGAAACGATATTGGTGATGAAAAGTGATGAAGATGGTTTGTGGGTTAATTAAAGTGGCGGTGGTAAGGTGGTGAAGTGGTGATAGGTTTTGGTGAGTTGTGGGTTTCATTAAGAAAGGTGGTGATCATTGGTTGAAGTCGAGCAGAACGAGTGTGACGATCGCTCCAAATCCATATGGACGAACACGTCATTCATCGATTTCATTGCGAGGTATTTGACCTCTATATGATACGTTTTGTAAACATTGCATTCTTTTGAAAAGGCACACCATAAATGAATATTTAAATCAAAGGTTTTCGACATCTGATGATTTCTACATATAGACAATCACCATAAATAATAGTTTACAATAGTACTTCGGTTGACAATGCAGTCAAAATAAGATACATGGTGATGATTTGGTGAATGCAACGTTTCCTTGAAAAAATATGTCATGTAAGACTCCATGCACATAGCTTGTGTAACATATAATCAAACAGCAAAAGACTTCTAGGAAACCTGAGAATAAACATGCTAACAAGTGTCAACACAAAGGTTGGTGAGTTCATAGTTTTAATGTTTCGTATAATCTGTATATAAAGGTGGATCACAAGATTTCAGTTGTTTCATCCAGAAACGTTTATCAAAATATTCTACGAAATTGAGCACCCTGGTAACTAAACTTTAACGTATATATAATTTGTATCCTTTGTATAATCATCTTAATAATACACGCAAACCAACGTGTACGCTTCTCAAATAGCATACATCCGTTAAAAGGCTAGTGCTCTAGCTCGGACGTGGATATCAAGCCCTATGGATCCATATACTACTACTCGCGCCCACCAGTTCTTATAACTGGCAGTTAACAGTTACCAAAGCTAAGGGATTTTTGGTTCAAACTCAGTGTAGAATTTGGTATGTACTTGTATCCATTGCGTTTAAAATAAAGTGCATGTATTCTCAGCCCAAAAATATATATTGCAAAAGCAATTAAAAAAGGGATCAATGAAACTCACCTTAGCAGCACATAAAGTTGTTCATCGAAATGTGACCGAAACTCGAAATACCAAATAACCGTAGATCTCAACCTAGAGAACATATGTTGGTCAATAAATGTCTATCAAGCTAGGTCAGGTCATAGTGTATCACAATCCTAATGCTCGAGATCGACATACAAAAGTTATCCAATGTCGTTTCAAAAAGTCAATTTTGACAGTTGTTTAACAAAACGAGACGTACCTTATATAAGGATTCATTTACTCGGTTGGTAATATTCAAAAATCCAAATTATCAATCTCGTAAACGAGTTGTTTAAATCTTAATTGTAGATTCAAAAGCAATTTCAATTAAACTCAATCATAATTCAGTTGATCATATCTTTTAATCCATTCATCGAAATTATTCGATATCTAAATGAAAAGTTATTGATTTTTCGCCAGCTTTCCAAAAACATGTATATCATATACTTTTTACCAGTAATATATGTATTTAATTCGTGATTCATTATAACTGTTTAACAACGAAATTTAGCATACAAGCATATATAAATATATATATACTCGAGCACTAGACATGGATACACAATTAAAATATAAAAGATAAAATATGAGTGCTTACGTATAAATATTGAGATTCAATATTGTAGGAAAGTACGTAGACGTAACGGAGATGATAAACACTAGATTTGATTCACAAATATACCCCCGAACATTACCCATAACCTCCTTGGCAATAACCCATAATTTCCTTAGCTCTATCCCGCTCAAAAACCCATTTTGAAGGTGACACGCTCATAACCTCGTCGTAGTATTTTAGGTATATATACTACTAATAATAATATTATAATAAGATTAATAATAATAATATTAATCTTAATAATAATAATAATAATAATAATAATAATAATAATAATAATAATAATAATAATAATAATAATAATAATAATAATATAAATAATATAAATAATAATAATTCGGAGGAATGAACCGAGCTTTTATAGTATGTGGCCTGCTATAGTACCTCATGTGATCGCATGAGTTTTCAGTGTTTTTGCCATGCGATCGCATGACCGCCTTATCCGTTTTTGTTTGCTAGTTCGTTGACATCAAATAGTGTTTACTGTAACAAATAGTGTTTACTGTAGCAAATAGTGTTTACTGTAGCAAATAGTGTGTTACTGTAGCAAATCACTGTAGCACTGTAGCAAATAGTGTTTTACTTGTACATATACATATATATATATATATATATATATATATATATATATATATATATATATATATATATATATATATATATATATATATATATATATACATACATATAATTGTTCATGAATCGTCGAGAGCAGTCAAATGTAATGAAACAGTTCTAAAATTTTGAGATTCAACTTCATAGACTTTGCTTATCGTGTCAGAAACGTTAAATCATTTAAAGATAAAGTTTAAATTTGGTCAAAAATTTCCGGGTTGTCACAGTACCTACCCGTTAAAGAAATTTCGTCCCGAAATTTGAGTGAGGTCGTCATGGCTGACAATAAAAATGTTTTCATGACAGATATGAGTTGATAAATAGAATTTTATCACCGTTGAATTATATGGATAAAACAATCCGATTTCTCGAAGTGTATGAGAGAAGTTATCGTAAAAGAGTGAAATGAAAGAATAGAGATTTGTCTTAACTTTTGACGTAGTTACGATTGATTTTCAGAATTTAAGGAATAGAAAATCTTCATAATCTAAATAAAATTTGATTCTTCGGAATTTGCGGAAATTAGGATTTTCTTTGATTAAATGCGTAATCTGCGTCGATTGCTATGTCTGATATTTCGCTATAAATTGACCTCTTCCGTTTCATTTATTTTCACCACTCCTATAATCTTCTTTCTTATTTCATACATCCCAATAGATTGTGAAAATGCTTAATCCAGTTCTGATTCTTGATATTTTCCTGGCTATCGTATCCTTCATTCTTCTTTTTCATCTGCCACCTGAGGAAGTTATTTTCTTCTACTATTACCTTGGAGTTATAGTGTTTTTCATTCTCCCGTGTCTTTATATTGCTATACGCATTGATATACACGGTTTGTAATTTCAGGGTTATTATCGGGCTTTATGTTCTCCATTATATTTCGGAACTTCATGCTTTCATTTTCTCTTTCCAACCTTAAGTCAAGCGGATAATGGTCCGGAATTCGTAGGTATGAAGTTTCAGATGAACATAACTAATGTTCTAAGAAAGAAATGGTAATAGCACAATCTGACTTGTCAAATTACCAGAATACCTCGAAAAAGACCGAATCATTAAGAAAATATTTTCTTGATATTTTTAGAGATTATATAGAATGAAAGAGTTATGTAACATGGTTCATGATGAGGGTATGATCTGTGAACCTTTATCACGTTCCATTAGAAACTCATCATGACTTACTGTAATATAATCACGTTGATCAAGTGTCATTATATTATACTAACTCATGCTTCAATTCCCAACATTACTTCAAAACATTTATATTTTAAACTTGAAAGTTTCAGAATTTAGAAACTAAAATAGTTTCTTTTATGGTGTAACACAGATATCGTAAGGAGAAAATTGATTTCCGATAAGAATGATTATGGAATTATCTCCAGAAATATGGAGGATATTTATAATGAAAGATACGATGATATCTTAGAATTTCTAATATCAGAGGATGATGAAGAATATTGTATGCAAGGGTTTAGATTCGGAAGCAAGGTATTCGTTAATGGCTTCAGCAGATACTGAATCATTTGGATTCTTTGAAGACAGATTTCGTCCTTGTGATTTATCCACAGCCTCTTTCATACTTTGCTCAATCCGTTTTCCAGTTCCAAACTTTCTCTTTTTTTTCTGAGCTTTGCCAGCACACTATCCTTTATCATCAAACTTTTTACTGTTAAGGTCGTTTACAGTTTTTGCTGCTTCATCAGCATTTTTCAAGATTTCGAGAACTAGTTCGTAGTTTAAGGTGTTTTTCAGAAAATTCACATTCGAAATCTGTAGGTCTAGAAGATAGATGTTATCTATATATAACTGTTGTCGTAGAAAATGCTGCGAGATTCAAAATACTGATTGCTAATTCCCGGTGGTTGGTATGGCAATTGTTGTTACTAGTTGTATATGAGTACTTGATAGAGTTTCAATGAATAATTATTGTGATTTTTCGAAGAAACTTATGTCACAGATTAATGAAGTTGCTGGTAAATTTACTGCTAATGTGGTGGGACATGAAAGGTTCCCTTGTAACAAGAACGTATATGTCAAGGTTACAATAAAGTTAATCTGAAAAGTCGAAGTTGACTGGTTGGAAGTGTGATGAAAATTGATATCTTGAAAAGAATTGCAAGATTATTTTCGGTATTAACAACATTAAAGGATCTTGCACAGTTTTGAAGTCAAAGTATAGCTTTGAAAGATGTAGAGATCTAAGAATGGTGTCACGGGTTCAGAGTTATGACTTGGATTCTGATCCATCAATATCAGAATATTTAATTGAATTTGTATGAAAACGATTGTATATCGTTGTGAAGATAATGAGTATAGTTAATGATTTTTGAATCAAAATTGAAGAGTGTACAATGTAACATATTAATTGCGAACTTAAATATTTCCCGGGTATTACCTACCCGTTAAAGATTTCACAATTAATACTTTGTACAAAAGAATTTTTTTTACTACTGTCTTTATGAAAATATATGTATGTATATTTTCTTCAGATGTAATACAGATTTAATGAGTTAGTATCATATTAAGCTCATTTGATTTTTGGCTTGGATGAATAATCTCTAAAACATTAGAGATAACATAATCTTCGTGGAGTATTTCACTAATGAAATCAATACTTCATTATTTATTCTTATTGATATTCCTCGGTGAAGGATGTCGATGTTTGTGGAATTCTTGCGAACTTTGCAAGGCACATATGATGTTTTCTGGAAAGTTTTGAGTATATCGAAAATGAAAATGTATAATCAATTATGTAATTGAATAATACACTTGGTTTATTATGAAATGGGATTCATTAAGTTGAAACAGATATTATAGTTAACAATGGTTAAGTTGTTAAGGAAGGATGTACATCATTGCATATTAGTAATATGAACTAACCGTGTAGCACCTACCAGTTAAGATTCACACGTAATAGCTTAGTACGAAAAGATTTATTTTGATTTAAAAATTCATATATATTAAATATACATAAAATTTCTTCAGGGGAAATGAGTTAATACTTCATCGGTTATTGTTGCTGGTATTTCTTGGTAACTACGGTGCGTATGACGTTGATGCTCGTGGAACAGATTGTGAAGTTGAGGTTTGCGATGCGGATGTTGTTAGTGGTGGTAATGGTACTGTTGGTGTTGTTGTCGGTGGTACTGTTGATGCCGGTGATGCTGCTGGTGCTTGTAACCTTCGCACTATATTCTCCAAAGCTACTACCCGAGCGTGAAGCTCGTTGACTTCTTCTACTACACTGGGATGATTGGCGGTTCGGACGAGTGGATGAATAAGATCCAGAATTTGAGAGAGTATATGATCATGACGAGATATTCTGGAGATGAGAGAAAAAATGGTATTACGAACAGGTTCGCCGGTAAGTGCTTCAGGTCCTTCGCCAAGAGGGCAATGTGGTGGATGGAATGGATCACCTTCTTCTTGTCTCCAATAATTAAGCAGACTACGAACCCATCCCCAATTCATCCAGAATAGATGATGGCTAATTGGTTGATCCATTCCGGTTACACTGTCTTCGGAATTCAGGTGAATATCCATATCGGAATAGCTGTCGGAGTTTAAGGAATTTGAACTAGATACGGGATTCATCTTACACGATTAGATAAAGGATTTTTGGTATGAAAAGATTTTTGGGTATCGGATGATATTCTAATTATATAGAATACCAATATATAGTACAAGGGATCCCGCAAATTACGGAGAAATTTTCGAAAGCTGTCAGGTAAAGTTGACAGTAACAGATATGCTAAGATATGAAATTTGGTATATACACTATCTATGCAGTCAATGCAATAAGACGCGTTTAGACTTAAGATGATAGACAGGTAATTTCCGATAAGAAATGATAAGCAAAACTTTTGACATGCAGACAGAGTCGAAGTCCAGACTTACTAATGTATCCTAACAATTATCAGTTAGACACACTCATGCAAGACCTGGTTCACTAGGACCAACGCTCTGATACCAACTGTGACGATCGCTCCAAATCCATATGGACGAACACGTCATTCATCGATTTCATTGCGAGGTATTTGACCTCTATATGATACGTTTTGTAAACATTGCATTCTTTTGAAAAGGCACACCATAAATGAATATTTAAATCAAAGGTTTTCGACATCTGATGATTTCTACATATAGACAATCACCATAAATAATAGTTTACAATAGTACTTCCGTTGACAATGCAGTCAAAATAAGATACATGGTGATGATTTGGTGAATGCAACGTTTCCTTGAAAAAATATGCCATGTAAGACTCCATGCACATAGCTTGTGTAACATATAATCAAATAGCGGAAGACTTCTAGGGAACCTGAGAATAAACATGCTAACAAGTGTCAACACAAAGGTTGATGAGTTCATAGTTTTAATGTTTCGTATAATCTGTATATAAAGGTGGATCACAAGATTTCAGTTGTTTCATCCAGAAACGTTTATCAAAATATTCTACGAAATTGAGCACCCTGGTAACTAAACTTTAACGTATATATAATTTGTATCATTTGTATAATCATCTTAATAATACACGCAAACCAACGTGTACGCTTCTCAAATAGCATACATCCGTTAAAAGGCTAGTGCTCTAGCTCGGACGTGGATATCAAGCCCTATGGATCCATATACTACTACTCGCGCCCACCAGTTCTTATAACTGGCAGTTAACAGTTACCAAAGCTAAGGGATTTTTGGTTCAAACTCAGTGTAGAATTTGGTATGTACTTGTATCCATTGCGTTTAAAATAAAGTGCATGTATTCTCAGCCCAAAAATATATATTGCAAAAGCAATTAAAAAAGGGATCAATGAAACTCACCTTAGCAGCACATAAAGTTGTTCATCGAAATGTGACCGAAACTCGAAATACCAAATAACCGTAGATCTCAACCTAGAGAACATATGTTGGTCAATAAATGTCTATCAAGCTAGGTCGGGTCATAGTGTATCACAATCCTAATACTCGAGATCGACATACAAAAGTTATCCAATGTCGTTTCAAAAAGTCAATTTTGACAGTTGTTTAACAAAACGAGACGTACCTTATATAAGGATTCATTTACTCGGTTGGTAATATTCAAAAATCCAAATTATCAATCTCGTAAACGAGTTGTTTAAATCTTAATTGTAGATTCAAAAGCAATTTCAATTAACGTCAATCATAATTCAGTTGATCATATCTTTTAATCCGTTCATCGAAATTATTCGATATCTAAATGAAAAGTTATTGATTTTTCGCCAGCTTTCCAAAAACATGTATGATGATGTAGCGTGAGGGTACGAAATAGTATTATTTTTACTAGGAAATACTACAAAATATGACACAAGTTTTATTAATTTACGGATGGGATATACCTAAACCTTGCTACAACACTATAGGCAGTGTACCTAATCGTAGAGTAGTGTAGTTTTTAGTAAGTCCGGTTCGTTCCACAGGGAGCTGGTGATACTTACTATATTTTTAAAAACTATATTTATACAAAATATATATAATTATATAAGTAGTAATATTATTATAAAAGGGGGGTTTTACCGTTTAATGACCGGTTTGTCGATTCTATATTTTAAGCGTAAAGATAAATGACGATAATTAAAGTGCGTAAAATAATGACAATAAATAAAATGACAGTAAATAAAATTGCGAGTAATAAAATGACAGTAAATAAAGATACGATGAGAAATATAATAAAAGAATTATGCTTATTTAAACTTCCGTAATCATGATGTTTGACGTGTTGATTTTTATTTATTACCATGGGTTAATTGTCCTTTGTCCTGGTTTATTTGATACGTCTATCTGGTTTTTGTCCATAATAGTCCATCGGTCATAAATATAAAGTGCGAGTATCCTCGTCAAATTACCCTTATACCCGAAGTCAAATATTCCAACTGATTAAGGATTTAAACTGTGACGCAGTTATCACTTCTGTCAATAATTACACCAGTTATCACTGTATGTAATCCACCTCTGTTTTAATTATTTTATGAATATTAATTCATCCACTTGATCAGAATGAATAATCAATTACCCAACCCAATTGATTAATTAAATGATTATAACAGATTCCATATGAACATCACTAAATAGGACAACCATAATCATTATTAATTATTAGGTTAATTAATTTGAAGATAGGTTCGACAGACTCCAATGAGTTGTCACTCAATTAGACAATACCCCCCATCTATTAATAGTCAATAGTCCAATTTCCACAAGTGTCGTTCTTTTGTCCAAACCCCAATTATGGTACAAAGCCCAATTACCCAATTTTAGTAATTAGCCCAACATCATGATTACTTCGTTTTAAACAAGCATAATAATAACTTAGCTACGAGACATTAATGTAAAAAGGTTGAACATAACTTACAATGATTAAAAATAGCGTAGCGTTACACGGACAGAATTTCGACTTACATACTCAAAAGATCTCTATCATAAATCTTATTATTATCATAATTTAAAATTAAAATTAAGATTATTGTTATATCTTATTAAGTTAACATTATGATAGAGAATTATAAATATAGATATTGATATTTGATATAGAAAAATAAGAAAAAAAGATAGAAAGAAAAAAAGATCGAAAAAATATCCTCCCTAATTCATCGAACATATCGTTCGTTTTATAGGCAAATTAGAATTCAAATTTTCATTTACGACCCCTGAACTATGCTCAATTAACAACTTTTTATTATTTAATATTATTCTTATTATGAATTATTTAAATATTATATTTTATTCTTGTGCATAGTTGACTTGTAATTTTTACACCGTTGCGTCGAGCGTTGAGAGTTGGTTCATGTCCTGGTTTCGGATTTTCGAACGTCCTTTCGTACAATTTTATATCTTGTACTTTGCGTTTTGTAACTTGTACTCTTGTCATTTTTAGACGTTCTTCATCAATAAATTGAACCTTTTGAATTGTATCTTGTACATTTGAGCTTTTTGGACGTTTTGGTCTTTCAAATCTTCGTTTTTGTCTTTAAATCTTCATTTTCGAGCGATTTGCGTCTTTCGTCTTCGCACTTATTTATTTAACTATTACAACTAAAAATAAGGAAATTACATTTAAAAACATTACATATTGGAATGATATTGCTACTAAATATATGTTCATTTGGAACACTATCAAATATCCCCACACTTGAGCGTTGCTTGTCCTCAAGCAATACAGAACTTGAAATAAAAACATACATGAATCACTTTTTTATTCATCACATTTTGTACATCAGTGATTTTGATATAGCGGTATAAACAATGACAGTAATGATGGTTAAAGGTGGGTGTGTCATCCACAGTTGCCTCGGGTTTAGGTCAACGACACTTGCAATCAAATAGCCGATTTACTTTCGGTTTCCAAAGCAAAGTGCACATTTGAAAGGTGGTTTACAGTCCCACATGACTATGAAAATGTAGATCCTTAAGGAAATTGGATCTTTATGAAAACATTTGATCTTTTTAAAAATTTAATCTAGCTTTTACCCTAGACAAGTTTTCTGATTTGATCCATCATTGGTGTTGCAAAATATATTTGTGGATCATTATTTTGGCTAAAACTTTTAGGCTCGTGTATTCCACTGCTATCCCGGTATCGGAAAGCACACATCCAGTTTACTTGTTCCGTATATTACCTTTCGGTAAACTACCGTCCGGTTGTAAAGGAAAGCGATGAACAATAAACTGTTAAGGCAATGTCCCGTGACATGCAGATGATTATGGTCTTATTAACGTGTCGGATGCTAGAACTATCCTTGGTAGGAGCGATAGTAAAGATCATCCTATAATTTTTCAGTCTGGCACAAGGTTCTGTCTCCGACCATGCTATGCAACCACCGTTCTTACGGTTGACACCCGATTTGGTTCAGGTGACCTAATGAATTCCAGGTGAATTCCTAGGATTTTACGTTCAATGGTAATGAACGCATTGAATATGGGTTTTCAGAAAACAAATCGGTTTGTATTTTTGATCAAAATATTTTCTCATTCAAGCTCGAGTTTAGATATCATTGAATTCCATGAGTTTGAATTCTCAATCTTTAAGGTCAATCTCTAGGATTGAGTAATATCAGTCTTAAAAGCTGATTTTTAATCTTTAAGGAGATTATCCTTTCTGGGGATCTGATTCATTAGTCTTATCAAGCTAATTTGCACGGTGCCCTCCCCATTTTACAAGACAGACCCTCTCATGGTTAGGATAAGTCTGACCACTTGGCGACCCTGTTTGATGCTGAGGTCCGTGGATTTCCTGCTGATTTTAGTGATGACTTTTCTAGGTTTTTCGTCAACCTACAGCTGGTCTGGACGACAACTTCATGACCTAAATCAAGAAGCGCGTGTCTTTTTCGGAAGACTTTACTTCCTTTTAATGATGGAATTGATTCATCGTGTAGATCCATCTTTCTTTCAAATGTATTACAGTAAACCGGGTAAAACTGATTAGTATCGTCCAAAACAAAAGTACCTGCAATAATCTTGTACAAAAATATGTGATAGATAGTTTTTAATTGAATAACTTGGTACATTCTCCCCACACTTAGTTTCTTTCTTTGCCTTTTTATTCTCCTTTATTTCATTTTAAATGAATTCAAGCGTTTTAGGGTGTTTCTCAATTTATGTCCTTTCCGAGGTAACGATAATTTCGGTATTATCACCTAGTTTTCATCGTTCATAAATATGTATAAACATGATTTTGAGTTCATTTAGTTGAAAATTTTTCAAATTTTCACAAAATTTGGCAAATAAACCAAGTATAAACCTGAGAGAATTTATAACCCTTCCCCACACTTAAGATCATGCAATGCCCTCATTTGCATGAAATCAGACTATAATTATAAATTCATGAGGGTGATTAGTGTAGAAAAGTGATTAAAAATACCCAGTTTGTAAGCATATTATTTTACATCACATTTGATATTTTGCTTCTTGTCGTCAAAATCAGTAGGTATTGCTGAACTTAATGTTAGTCTTTGAAAGTGCGTTGTTCTACCCTGTTTTGTACATAATATAAAATACAAACATATATATACATATTTTTGAAGTTGGGTATATTACCCCACGTTCAAAAATTTATAAAGTCTAATATCTTTTTGGCATACTTTAGATCAATAAAATTAAAAATAATGATAACAAAATTTGCCGTCCCACCCTCGGGTAAAGCAATTTCGACTTAATGACCTAGTCTTCAACTCACGACGAATTTTAGAAATCATTTTTTTTACTTAATGAAATAAAGTAAATTTTGTTTTTAAATTCACACAAAACTTAAAAGCATATTAATTTCATATAAAACCTAAAAAAACAAAAATTCAGAATGGGGGGAGAAAACTAGTTCTTTAGTGTCTGCTAGCGGAAAAGACCAATCGGATTCCATTCTCGGAACTACACGAGAACAGAACAACTAACTCTAGATAACATTTTCTTAGAACATTTGAATCTCCCCACACTTAGGTAGTTGTGGTGTCGAAATTGTGATTAACTTCATCGTCAATTTCTTTTGGTCCATAATCAACTTGCCTATCTGTGACTTTTTCTTTAAGCCAGTGCCCGGCTTCTTCCGTAATATCCCAAAATTCAACTAGTTTCGCCTTTTCTTTAGGCGACAGATTGGATACTAACCGGTTACATAACTTAAAGTTCCCCTTACTTCTAGCATCGATAGCCCGTTTAAAAAGTTTCTTCATTGAACTGTTAATAACGGGGTCATTTAATTTCGTATCAACAACGGGGTTCTTTATTATCAAGTCATCATTAGGTTTTACTTCATTTTCCCCACACTTAGGCGTTTTATTATTGCTAAGCACTACCGTTGGAGTTGGTAAAACAACATGGTTATTACCAATCGTTTTTACTGGTTCAACGGTTTTAGTTGGTGGAGATTTAGACTTTCGAATCATAAAGGTGATTGATTTGTTACCACTTTTAAGTGTCATTCTTCCATTTCCTACATCAAATAACGCCCCGGTGGACGCAAAGAATGGTCGACCTAAAATTAGAGGAACGTTTGGGTCCTCTTCTATGTCAATGACAATAAATTCGACTAGAAAGGTTAAATTGCCTACTTGAACGGGTAGGTTGTCAGCAATTCCAACTGGGTGCTTAATGGTTTGATCAAAGAGTCGAACACTCATATCCGTTGGACTTAACTTACCTACACCTAATCTCTTATATAAGGAAAGAGGCATAACACTTACACTTGCACCTAAATCTGCTAGTGCATCATACATGACACAATCACTAAGTAGACAAGGAACAATAAATTCACCCGGATCACCTACCCTAGGTGGAGGTTTTGGTGGAACTGTCTTCACCGGGTTTATATTTACGGCTTTTGTTTCTTGCACTTTCTTATTCTTTTTCTTCTTCTTCTTTCCAGAGGTATCACAATCTTTATTACCTATCACTTGCTCATACTCAACTCCTTTTCTTGGAAACGGGATGGGTGGTTTGTATGGTGCCACCACTGGCTTTACATACTCGGGTGGTGGTGGTGTAACTTCTTCATTGTTACTCTCATCTAAAACCTTCCCATCTTCTGATGCTGGTTTTTCAGAATTCGTTGAAACCATATTAACATTCTCATTCCGAGGATTTACTTCAGTATTACTCGGTAGCTTTCCTTGTTCCCTCTCACTCATCATGCTAGCAAGAGTACCTACGTGTTTTTCTAGATTCAAAATGGAAGCTTGTTGAGTTCTTAATGACTGATCAAATCTCTCGTTCGTTTGGGTTTGAGTTTCAATAAATTGTGTTTGAGATTCAACTAGCTTGAATACCACGTCTTCCATATTTGACTTTTTCTCTTCGGTTTGTTGTTGTGGTTTATATAAGCCAGGTCTTTGTTGATTGAAAGTGTTATTTTGAGTTGGTTGGTTATTCGGACCTTGTTGGTTATACCAGTTATTTTCGGGTCCTTTTGGATTGTAAAGAATGTTTTGATTTCGATTGAAGTTTAGCTTTGGCGGTTGATAATTATTTTGATAATTATTTCCAGGCCTTTGGTTCATATAGGAAACATTCTCTCGTTGTTCCAATGTTGGTTCAATGTGACAATCTTTCAATAAGTGTGGTCCACTGCATAGCTCACAACTGATTCGTATTGCGTGAATATCTTTATTCATCTTTTCCATTCGTCTTTCGAAAGCATCTATTTTTGCGGAAACGGAATCAAAGTCATGGCTAGAATCGGCTCTAGCCACTTTAGATGAACGAAAAATATCTTTTTCTTGGTGCCACTCATGCGAGTGGGAGGCTGTGTTATCAATAATTTTGTAAGCTTCAGTTGCGGTTTTCTTCATAATGGAACCACCAG
This sequence comes from Rutidosis leptorrhynchoides, assembly GCF_046630445.1. Lineage (NCBI taxonomy): Eukaryota > Viridiplantae > Streptophyta > Magnoliopsida > Asterales > Asteraceae > Rutidosis > Rutidosis leptorrhynchoides. The sequence continues at coordinate 389,012,562 of NC_092335.1, read as the reverse complement.
CTGTTATGTCGATGTCTTTTCGTGTAGCAACGTTGACACCTTGGTAGAATATTTGTACTATTTGGTAAGTGTCTAAACCGTGTTGAGGACATCCTCTCAACATCCTTCCGAATCTTGTCCACGCCTCATATAATGTTTCATTTGGCTTTTGCGCGAACGTAACAATTTCTCCTTGAAGTCTCACGGCTTTAGATGCCGGAAAGAATTGTTTAAGAAATTTTTCAACTAAAACATCCCATGTGTCAATCGCCCCTTCAGGTAACGATTCTAACCAATCTTTGGCTTCTCCCTTTAAAGTCCAGGGAAACAACATGAGATAGATCTGCTCATCTTCCACTTCTCGGATTTTGAATAGTGTACAAATTCTTTTAAACGTACGAAGGTGTTCGTTAGGATCTTCATTCGGTGCACCACTGAATTGGCATTGGTTAGTTACCATGTGTAGGATTTGTCCTTTAATTTCATAATCTGGAGCATTAACTTCTGGTTTAATAATGGCGTGACCTTGGCCCGTGCGTGTGGCTCTCATTCGATCTTCCATACTTAGAGGTTCCAGATTTTCCATAATTGAATTTGTTGTATCCGAATCACTAGAGGATTCTGATTTAATGGTTTGTGGCTCAGGAGGAATAATTAGTGGTTCAGGATCTTGGAATTGTCCTTGAATATGTTCCGGGTTCTTAATTGTGAAGTCGGGTTCAAAAGATGGATTATCGGAAATTTGAGTTGGAGTTCTTGTTCGACTAGATGACGATTCTAAAGAAAAATCAACGGCGACAATATTTGCTAGATGTCTTGATCGAGTTACAGGTGGTGAACGTATGAAAGGTGGTGAACGTTTTGCTCGGTGCATTCACTGAATATCCTATTAGTTTTTAAAAAGGAAAGAAAAATTATAATAAGTTATCCAATCAATAGACTTTTCTGATTTTGCCCACGTTTCGAATAGCCAAAAGATGCAGCAGAGGGGCAGGATTCGTTTGGTCTCAATATAATTGAGGACTGTTTGGCTCCAATAACCCGGTCCACGTACAAATCCAACTATTACTACGAACCAGAAAATTTTGATGTCTATCAATTTAACCACTTAAAATAAATTTTCGTAATTTTAAGAAATTTAGAGAAGAAGTAGAAAAAAAAAAAAAATCTAAGTCCTAAAAACTAGAATGGCGAGAAATAAGAGAGAAAAAAATTGCGCGTCGAAAAATGTCGAAAAATAAAAGGTCGAAAAATAGGCGTCGAAAAATAAAAATAAGAAAGTAGTGCGAAATACGGCGTCGTAAAATTCTAAAGCACCTAAAACTTAGTCTAAGGAATAAGCACTTAAGGGATTTTACGGCAAAGCCTAAAAATTCTAGAAGTAAAAATAACTATGGCAAAACTAAACTTAATACTAAAAGTTGCGACTATAGTCTAAAAATCTAAAGGTAATAAAACTAAAAAAACATTTTTTTTTTTTATAGACAAAATTTTAAAAATATATATATTTTTTTTTAATAATTTTTTTTTTTTTTTTTTTTTTTTTTTTTTTTACGTTTTTTTTTTTTTTTTTTTTTTTTTTTTTTTTTTTTAAAATTTTTTTTTTTTAAAAAAAAACGATTTTTTTTTTTTTACAAATTTTTTTTTTTTAAAAACGATTTTTTTTTTTTTTTTTTTTTTTTTTTAATTCATTTACTATTCATGAATAGTAAATGAAAATAAATTAATTAATTTACTATTCACATGAAAGCGACATGATAGCAATTATTAATTATAAGTTATATAATATACCCCTGAAGTATTTAATAAATACGACTTTTTTTTTTTAAATTTTACGTAAACTTTTATTCTTAAATATTTTTATATTATTATATTCTATTTCAATATTATTATATTATTATATTCTATTTCAATATTATTATATTATTATATTTTATTTCAATATTATTATAATTAAAAATATAGCGTTTTAGCGTTCCCCGGCAGCGGCGCCAAAAACTTGATGATGTAGCGTGAGGGTACGAAATAGTATTATTTTTACTAGGAAATACTACAAAATATGACACAAGTTTTATTAATTTACGGATGGGATATACCTAAACCTTGCTACAACACTATAGGCAGTGTACCTAATCGTAGAGTAGTGTAGTTTTTAGTAAGTCCGGTTCGTTCCACAGGGAGCTGGTGATACTTACTATATTTTTAAAAACTATATTTATACAAAATATATATAATTATATAAGTAGTAATATTATTATAAAAGGGGGGTTTTACCGTTTAATGACCGGTTTGTCGATTCTATATTTTAAGCGTAAAGATAAATGACGATAATTAAAGTGCGTAAAATAATGACAATAAATAAAATGACAGTAAATAAAATTGCGAGTAATAAAATGACAGTAAATAAAGATACGATGAGAAATATAATAAAAGAATTATGCTTATTTAAACTTCCGTAATCATGATGTTTGACGTGTTGATTTTTATTTATTACCATGGGTTAATTGTCCTTTGTCCTGATTTATTTGATACGTCTATCTGGTTTTTGTCCATAATAGTCCATCGGTCATAAATATAAAGTGCGAGTATCCTCGTCAAATTACCCTTATACCCGAAGTCAAATATTCCAACTGATTAAGGATTTAAACTGTGACGCAGTTATCACTTCTGTCAATAATTACACCAGTTATCACTGTATGTAATCCACCTCTGTTTTAATTATTTTATGAATATTAATTCATCCACTTGATCAGAATGAATAATCAATTACCCAACCCAATTGATTAATTAAATGATTATAACAGATTCCATATGAACATCACTAAATAGGACAACCATAATCATTATTAATTATTAGGTTAATTAATTTGAAGATAGGTTCGACAGACTCCAATGAGTTGTCACTCAATTAGACAATACCCCCCATCTATTAATAGTCAATAGTCCAATTTCCACAAGTGTCGTTCTTTTGTCCAAACCCCAATTATGGTACAAAGCCCAATTACCCAATTTTAGTAATTAGCCCAACATCATGATTACTTCGTTTTAAACAAGCATAATAATAACTTAGCTACGAGACATTAATGTAAAAAGGTTGAACATAACTTACAATGATTAAAAATAGCGTAGCGTTACACGGACAGAATTTCGACTTACATACTCAAAAGATCTCTATCATAAATCTTATTATTATCATAATTTAAAATTAAAATTAAGATTATTGTTATATCTTATTAAGTTAACATTATGATAGAGAATTATAAATATAGATATTGATATTTGATATAGAAAAATAAGAAAAAAAGATAGAAAGAAAAAAAGATCGAAAAAATATCCTCCCTAATTCATCGAACATATCGTTCGTTTTATAGGCAAATTAGAATTCAAATTTTCATTTACGACCCCTGAACTATGCTCAATTAACAACTTTTTATTATTTAATATTATTCTTATTATGAATTATTTAAATATTATATTTTATTCTTGTGCATAGTTGACTTGTAATTTTTACACCGTTGCGTCGAGCGTTGAGAGTTGGTTCATGTCCTGGTTTCGGATTTTCGAACGTCCTTTCGTACAATTTTATATCTTGTACTTTGCGTTTTGTAACTTGTACTCTTGTCATTTTTAGACGTTCTTCATCAATAAATTGAACCTTTTGAATTGTATCTTGTACATTTGAGCTTTTTGGACGTTTTGGTCTTTCAAATCTTCGTTTTTGTCTTTAAATCTTCATTTTCGAGCGATTTGCGTCTTTCGTCTTCGCACTTATTTATTTAACTATTACAACTAAAAATAAGGAAATTACATTTAAAAACATTACATATTGGAATGATATTGCTACTAAATATATGTTCATTTGGAACACTATCAATGTATATCATATACTTTTTACCAGTAATATATGTATTTAATTCGTGATTCATTATAACTGTTTAACGACGAAATTTAGCATACAAGCATATATAAATATATATATACTCGAGCACTAGACATGGATACACAATTAATATATAAAAGATAAAATATGAGTGCTTACGTATAAATATTGAGATTCAATATTGTAGGAAAGTACGTAGACGTAACGGAGATGATAAACACTAGATTTGATTCACAAATATACCCCCGAACATTACCCATAACCTCCTTGGCAATAACCCATAATTTCCTTAGCTCTATCCCGCTCAAAAAACCCATTTTGAAGGTGACACGCTCATAACCTCGTCGTAGTATTTTAGGTATATATACTACTAATAATAATATTATAATAAGATTAATAATAATAATATTAATCTTAATAATAATAATAATAATAATAATAATAATAATAATAATAATAATAATAATAATAATAATAATAATAATAATAATAATATAAAAAATAATAATTCGGAGGAATGAACCGAGCTTTTATAGTATGTGGCCTGCTACAGTACCTCATGCGATCGCATGAGTTTTTAGTGTTTTTGCCATGCGATCGCATGACCGCCTTATCCGTTTTTGTTTGCTAGTTCGTCTACATCAAATAGCGTTACTGTAGCAAATAGTGTTTTACTGTAGCAAATAGTATTACTGTAGTAAATAGTGTTTACTGTAGCAAATCACTGTAGCACTGTAGCAAATAGTTTTTTACTTGTACATATATATATATACATACATATAATTGTTCATGAATCGTCGAGAGCAGTCAAATGTAATGAAACAGTTCTAAAATTTTGAGATTCAACTTCATAGACTTTGCTTATCGTGTCGGAAACGTTAAATCATTTAAAGATAAAGTTTAAATTTGGTCAAAAATTTCCGGGTTGTCACAACGAGAAACAAGTAAATTGTTTTGTCGACGTTAATGTTCTTGATGAAGGTGGTTCGGTGGTAGTGATTCAAGTTGCAATACAAGGAGCTCGTGAAGCATGGTGGTTCATGTTTATGGTTCTCGGCTAACAACCGAATTAAAAGTGAAGTGATGTTTCTTTGTGGTGATGATTAAATGGGCGTATTGTAGGGTTGTATTCTATGGTGGTGGCGTTCTCGATCATGAAGAAGAAGAAGACGGTTAGTAGTTCTTGGATCCTATCAATCGAAGGTGGTTATGGTAGTCGTGGTTATCATATAGAAGTAACAAGTAACTAGTATTAATGGTAAATGATGATTTGTAGGATGGTGTGTGGTTCTAGTGGGTTTTCTCCTATCAATTACACTGAATTGTATCATTTAATCAACCTAGTTGGTCGACAGAATCGTTTAGCAAGGACAGAAATATAATACAAGAAAAATAAAGGTGAAAGAGATGTGAAACTGAATTTAGATTATTCTACTGGTTTGAATTCGTGATTGGTACTAGCTAGATGTAAAAGAACAATCAAACACAGTATGAAAACTACATGAAACTGATTCAGATTCGGTTAATTGATCTCTTGTATATAATATATATAATTAATTAGTAAATAATAATAATAATACATTTAATATCATTAATAATGCTAAAATGATAATAATATTATTAATATCAAGTATAATAGTAGTTGTTAATAAAAATGTTAATAATGATATTAATAATAATTACACAACATTAATATTTAATATTAATAATAAAAATGAAACTAATAATAATAATAATAATTGTATTAATAATAATAAATAGTAGTGATGCTAAAATCATAAAATTGACAATCTTAATAGGTTTACTAATAATAATCATGGTAACAATAATATTATTAATAATGCTAATAATAACACTACTTATAATAATATCAATATTATTAATGATAATACTAATATTAATAATAATACTTATACATATCAGATTTCATGTATATGCTTATATTTCATTTTAGAAATAATAATACAAATATTAATATTAACAATATTAATAATAAAAGTACTAATAATTATATTAATCTAATAATTATATTCGAACTTGTAACTAAATTTAATATAGTACAACGTATTAACTATATCATATGTACCAATAATAGAATACTTTGAAATTTTAATAATTATTAATTACAATATACATATATTATTACTTAGGTATTATATTCTTTTTAATAGTATCTTAATTAATATTTGTATATTATTCTACATTGTTAATTCCAGTTGATTAATGTGTATTCTATTAATTCAAAATATTATATATATTCTTAACTTTATTTTTATATATATTTACATATTTAATTACACACAATTGTTCGTGAATCGTCGGGCGCAGTCAAAGGGTAATTGATTACATGAATATAAATTTCAAAGTTTTCGAGACTCAATATTACAGACTTTGCTTATCGTGTCGGAAACATATAAAGATTAAAGTTTAAATTTGGTCGAAAATTCCCGCGTCATCACAGTAAGGATGTATTTACACTCGTAATACATTGTATGTAAATACATTTTAATTTAAGTTAATTACGTCATTTAAATAGTAACATATATATTGTTCAAAAACTCTTTAAATTAGTAGTATGAAAATATATATATAATACTTTGTTAATATACTTAATGAGATATTTAATTATCATATTTTCAAGTTAAATATATGTATATATACACATATATATAATTAATACAAGTTATGACGTTCGTGAATCGTAGGAATAAAAGGGTGGTCAACTGCTTATATAAAATTCTTTCTGGAGGTTCAAGACTTATTAAAATTCATCGCTTATCATGTCGAAATTATTAAATCATATAAATAGTATAATCAAGTAGTCGGAAAAATCCGGGTCATCACAACCATCTAACCCCATCGCCTCCTAGGCACTTCCACGCCTCAATCGGAATTTGGTCTGGTCCTACTGCTTGGTTTCTCCCCATCTTTCGTAGGGCCGATCTAACTTCCTCCTGGTTAATCCTTGTGCAGAAACAGTTGTTTTGATATTCACGGACCTCGTGAAGTTCCCCGTTCCGCTCCGTTCTTGCCCTACCGAAAAGGGATGCAAAATACTCTTCCCATCTTTTCCTAATAAGGTCTTCTCTCACTATACTTTGACCTGCTTCATTCTTGATATATTTGACGTTAACTAAGTCCCTACCTCTTCGCTCCCTAGCTTTAGCTATTCTATATAGTTGACGTTAAATATTAAATATTAGTGCAATAACAACAAAACTCAATCTTAAATAGTGACCCGTTCTCTATTTTAAAATAAAGAGAAGTCATTTGAAACACTCTAAGAGTAGAAAAAGTCATTCATCTCTCTGTTCGACGGATAAAAAGATTATTTCCAATGAGCTCCGACGAATAATTAAGACACAAAATTAAAAAAAATTAAAAATAAAAAAAATGAAACGCCTTAAAAATGGTAGAATTAAATTTCAGCGTGTTTTAAATCTTGTATGAATTCAATTTAGGCTCTAAAAGATAATTGAGATTAAAATTGAATTCCAAACAAAATTTAAAAACTAGTGCATTTTCTAAGTATATGATTACAAAACAGTAGTACCCATACATAACAATAACAACATCACACATTCTCACCAAGACAATAACAGCAAACATTGGGTTTTCTAGCACAAGTAATACATATTTTCGTCTAACTCAGTAGACCCAATAGAGATATAAAAAAATAATAATAATATTATACTACTAATAATACAGCACTGTTTCGTCTTCTAAAATTATATCCACGTTTGTCTCATAATGAATATCTAATATCTATTGCAAAAACTACGGGAGTAAAGGCCACACAAGTAGCAAATGTCCACAACTTTATCAAACTTCAACAGTCAAAAAGGGTCACGAGTCAAAAAGGGTCAAAACACAATGAACTGCAAGTATGATACAATCATACAATTGAACCGCAGGATCAAGAGTTTCAAACAGACCTGCTTCAACATGAGTAAAACGAATAAATAAACATAAACATTCTTACATTATACTCATAACACTGGAATTTTTCTAAAGTGGCGATCAACATCATTGCTTAGCCGGCCTTGCACGTGGTCTCTTCACCACCGCCACATCAGCATCATTACCCAATGATCGCCCCCTTTTCGGTCTTTTGTTGTCGGCAGATCTTGTTAGACGTAATGTACCAACATGCGAATCTGGCTGCCCTCTCGTCCTCTTCGTGACTTCATCCACTAGATTCCTATCAGCTGATTGTCGTTTTCGTTTCGGCCTTTTGTTCTTAGTGACTTCTGTTATACAAAATTTACCTTCATTTCTGATGAACTTGATTACGAATTCGTCTCCTTGTGATAAATCATTCCTTCGCAAAAAAGGACCCCATCCAGCCGACACATAGTAATTTTTCCCCTTCCTACATTTATGCGACAACAAGCCCCATGACTGCTCGGTTCCATCAAGATTCTTCACCGTTACGCTATTTCCGGCCTCAATTCCAGGCAAATCCATAAATTCCTCCGGAAGCCACTATTTAATACCATTATGCATAAACATTGAATCATAAGGGCATAAGTCTTAAAGCGAGCTTACTTAATTTCTAAATAATAATAATTATTATTGTTATTATTATTATTTCTAACATTACCGGGAGGGCAAGTAATTTTATGTACGCGGCTTAACCGAATTAATCAGTGGCCATCTCCAAACCCTTCCCTAGCCACCATGCCCCAACCATTGGGCCGTGGGCTTAGTGATGGTTATTATTATTAATACTAATTTTTAAATTACTAATCAGTATAATAAGAATCAAAGGGCTTCTATCAATGGAACTTATCAGATTATGAGTTCGAGTCGCATCGTGGACAAAAAGGGTGCGTGTCTACTTTTTAAAAATAATTCAATATAATAAGATAGTGAGGCCATATACATAAAACAGAAATATGCTCTTAGAGAACTCATCCAAGCTCTATTTTTTTCAAATAAGTCTTAGTTGAGATCAAATAAAGGACTAGTTCATTAGTTTGGGATTGCTAATTTAAATTAAAACGTTTATCTGTTTTGAAAAGCGACCTTGATAACCAACCTTATTTCCAATTAACCAAGTCCTCCTAAAATATTAACACCTTTTTGCAGTAATAAATGAAATTAAACTTACCCATAGACGACCTTTAGGAATAGTAACGGTAATGAAAGGATCTTCACCATCATCATCACCATCGCCTTGTTTATAAGTCTTCCTCTTCACAACTTTAGTAGCCGGGATTTTATTGGATGGTTGTGACGGCTTTGCTAACCCTTTTTTCTTAGTGACTTTTGCCAAACATAACTTACCTTCGCTTCTAATGAAGTTGAACACACATTCGTCACCGTACATTAGTTTATTACTTTTTACGAAATGTTTCCACCCCCCAGACAAAAGGTAATATCCCGGCGATTTATGCCGCTGTTGAAAACGCAAGCCCAATTCCTGCTCTTCTCCGTCAAGATTCTTCACCGTCATCGTTTTTCCATCTTCGATTCCGGGCAAACCCGCATACTCATCAGGAAGCCACTATCAATACATATACAAATCATATAATATGATTAAAAGTGAAGCAATACTGTCTTTTCTTGAAATGATATTGAAAACATGTTAGTGTAAACCGTAAAGTTGTATGTACCAGATTTTTGACTGGATTTGGCAAAACTAGTTGGTAGCTTTATAAATGTACTTAGGTTTTTGACAGAGTAGCTGGAACTGCTAAAAATATAGTAAAAAAAAGTTGTAAGGTTTTCCCTGTTAGGGTTACACGGGAAGGGCGAGTAATCCGACCCCTGTCCGCAACCCATCAGGAATACTCCCTGGCTGTTTCCATCCGTCTAAAAGCTTTAAGTTGTTTTAACCAAACGAAATTGTTTATTAGATACGAGCTTTTTCATAAAAGCTAGAAGTTAAAAGCTCCAAAAAGTTCTCAGCCAAACGTACGCAGGCATTAGCAAACAAAGTAATATACTTGGGTGATCTTTAAATGTATTCTTTCTATCATTATCAATCAATGTGATGGTTTAAGCAAAACAATGAATTATAGCCTCATAAAAAATATCCAACATTAATTTTATTCATATATAGTGATATATGCACATAAAAGCTAAGACTTTATCAATTATACTTTCAGAATCTTACCATGACAGGGCTTTTAGTGATAACCATCGTAAAGGAAAGATCACTGTCATCACCATTGATATCAATACCACCATCTTCATCTTCAACGTCATTATCATCATTATCTTCATCTTCAGCATCATTATCATCATCATTAGAGTCATTATTATCAACTTGTGTACGAGGCTGCCGACTTCTTTTGTTCTTGGTAACTTTTACTAAACATAATTTATCTTCATTTCTTATGAACTTAAATACACACTCATCTCCTTCGTTCAGATTATTATTGCATCTGAAATCAGTCCATTTCGTCGATAAGACGTACCGTTTCTTCCTCTTCTTCATGTATGATTTATCCAATCGCAACCCCACTTGAATCTCCTCTCCGTCAAGATTCTTTAATGTGATTGTTTTTCTATCTTTTATTCCTAGCAACCCCGAAAATTCTTCCGAAAGCAGCTAATATAACGAATTAACCAGCATACAAAAAAGGTTAAGTAAACCGAGTATCATTTATATAAGATGAATTGTTATGAAGTTGAAACACAAATGCTTTTTATCAGTATAAAATTCATTTAATCTTACCATAAATTGATACGTTTTAGTGATAATACACGTAAAGGAAGGATCACCATCACCACCAGCAATATCATCATCATCATCATCATCATCCTCCTCCTCCTCCTCATCATCATCATCTTCACTATAATTTTCAGATGGTTGTGACTGCCAAAAAATAATATCCTCTTAAAAGGTTAAACCTTTTATTGATGAAACATGCCACACTATTTTAGTAAACTAGAAAAAAAGCATATAATGATAAAAATATAGGATGATACTACAAAAGGTTTAAATTACTTAAGAAATCAAGTATCTTGAAAATGCAAGATTACTATTTTTACCAATAATAGCAGCAAACAAAAAGACTAACTTTAGAAGCAAATATCTATAAACTGCAATTAAGATACAATTTTTTGTCAACAAATATAACTGAATGAACTGTCTTGAAAATGCTAAACGTATTGATTACTTTCAATATAGAACCATAGCTACAATCAACTAAAACAATCAGTTTAAACTCAGTAATCCCAACCAGTTTAATATGATTTTTATGAATCAATGGAACCATAACTGCAATCGAATAGCACAATCGACTTAAACTGTAAACTTAATTCACTATTTCATCTGCAAAGTGAAATCTACCTTTAAAAAATTGTACATAAACATTGGCAAAAATTCGATAAACAGATATATATTATAGAAAGCTAATAAATGTTACCAAGATATTTTTGTTTGTTTTTGACAGAGTTGATGTAAAAGATGCATCATCATCTTCACTGTCGATATCATCAGCGTCATCATCGATATCATCATCATCATCATCATCGTCGTCATCATCATCATCATCATCATCATCATCATCATCACTAGCACTTTCAACATTAACATAATCACCATGTTCATGTGGCGTCCGGGCCCACTTTCTTGTGGACCTTTTCTTCTTGGTGACTTTTGCTAGACATAACTTATCTTCATTTTTAATGTACTTAAATACACATTCATATCCTTCCAATAACTCATTATTTTGCCTGAATTCAGCCCACCCTGTTGAAAGATAGTACCTTTCTGACTCATTCAATTTTTCAAACAGCACCCGCACAGGCCATTCTTGTTCGTCACGGTTCGTCAAAATTATTGTTTTTTCCGCATCAATTTTAGCCAATTCCACAAATTCGGTTGGAAGCCGCTAATGATACCAACATACAAATAATGAAATAAGTTATCATGAAACAAAGTGATTACAACAACAACAACAACAACAACAACAACAACAACAAAACCCAATACCACATGAGTGGTGTATGGGGGAGGTGAGATGTAGACAATCTTTCGGATATCTTTCCCCTATCAGAGAATAAAAACAAGTCATTTCTCCACCCTGAGTGCAAAGTAGAGAAACTCATCCCCTCTCTATTCGACGGATAAAGAGATTGCTTCCGAGTGGACCTCCGGCCAAAAAGTATATTATTATTTTTTAAGTTAAATAAAAATTAAAATAAAATAGAGACGTCATGAAAATGGTAGAATCAAATTTCCATGGGTTTTGAAAACCTTCCTGGGATTCAATTTAGGCTCTAAACGGTAGTCAAGACGCCAATAAATTGACGCTTGCTGTTGATACCAAAATTGAGCCAAAAGGACCTTGTAAACAGAAACACGAAAGGCATGCTAGGTGGAAGTTGTTGCGCAAGCAAAGTGCCAACCACCCGTACAAACCAAAACACCACTCATGCACCTTTACAGTAGACATCCCCGAAGCCACACGGCTAAATGAAAAACCAGCTAAGCTCAAGAGCAAAGGAGTTCGTTCTCCGCCATAATGGCCCCAAGATGCACTGAACGATGCGCCAATGAAACAAAGTGATTAGTGAACTATAATACATTTACACCAAAAATATATTATTTTGACCATAATACATTTACAACACTTTTTAAAAAATGGTTCACATAGTTTTAATAACATGAAAATTTTAAATTTAGTGGTGCATCAATACATAAGAGTGGTGCACAAATCATCTCCTTTTAACTTTTACCTATAATAATATAATGGTTGCTAACATGAAAGTAGAATGAATGTGTCGACTCTTGAACATGCACTTGAAAAATGTTAACCAATAAACACACATATATATGGATTTGTAGTTATATACTTATATAATAATTATAATTATATAATGTAAATATAATACAACTATACCAAGGAGCTTCGCTTCAACGCTATCCCAACTCCATGTGTGTTGGGACGAGCGTTAGGTCATGGGTTCGAGCCTCGCTCGGCCCATCCTATTAATCAATCTGCCTTAAACATGAAGTTCCAGATTGACCTCAAGGTATTTTCTCCCGGATCCATTCAGGAACCCGGTCCGCCTGGCCCTCGAGATGGTTTAAGGATCGGGTTCCTGCAATGCGATTCGGTTTCCTCCCGAAAGTGCGTGCGTGGCAAATGAGAGTATTCGATGCCGACCATTGCTTTTTAAAAAATATATAATACAACTATACATCCATGTTTAGGCTTTTAGCCTTGATAGCATTTTTTTTACTATTATATAGATAAATCAGCTTCGATCTTCTACAACATGCAACCTAAATATTTGTTGTCACTCATGTAACTTAAATATGCAATCTAGATTCACTCTTTCAACTCCACAAAAATAATAATAATAATTATAAATAATAAATAAATTCACATTTTTCAGCCTTCAAAGTGTCAAAGTTTAACTTTCTTTGTCTCTTTCAGAAAATCTGGAAAAAGTAGTACAGTAATATATGGAGTTACAAATCATAGATCTTACCAATGTACTTTCATGAGCCTTTGAGATAGTTAATATGAAGAAAGGATCACCATCATTACCATCAATTTGAACATCATCATCATCATCATCATCATCAACATCAACATCAACATCAACATCAACATCTACATCTACATCTACATCTACATCTACATCTACATCTACATCTACATCATCATCATTCTTATAATCTTCATCTTTGTCATCTTCATCTTCTTCTTGATCATCATGAGTATCATCATCATCAGTGACATCATCATCATCAACATTACAAACAACAACATCATCATCATCAATATTATCATCATCAACAACACAAACACTATCAACAACAGTACCAACACTATCGATATCCTGTTCGACATTAATTTTGGGGGGCAAAACTTTTGGACAACCGCTAGGGCTATAAATTAACAATCTGAAAGTGGATTTATCAATAAGTCTAAATAAAAGTACATCCCCAAAACCCAATTTGACTTCTTTAACAACATCGCTCCATCCATTGGTAAAATAATAATTTGCACCATTTTTTTCAATCTTTAATTTCCATATGTAGTCTCCATTCAATGTTTGGATTATTGGGTCTTGAGGAATCTTGTTTTGCAAATGCTTGGTCACAAAATCATCTGGTAATACCTGCAAAATTCAATATCTTTATAAACAAATATTATTATATTATAACTTTATAAACAAATATTATTATATTATTGCATTACTTATTTTAAAAATAAATTAAATTAATATAACAGAAAAAGTGAAAGTAGAAGAATACCAGTTGAGAGTGATCAGTTGGATTGAGTAAAATTTTGAAGAAAGAAGGAGATGGGAGAGAAGAAGCCATTTGAGGTCAACTTTGGGAAAGATGAAAGGGTTCTGAGGTTGATACGGTATATATATTGGATTCCGCCCGTATATATTTGTTCATAAAGTGAAAAAAGAGGGGGTCAACATCGGTTGGGTTTACGAATTTTTTATTTTATTGGTATTTTGGTTTTATGATAAATAAATCCAATCCAAAACTAAAATTAATGGGCAGTGATATATTCAAATTAATTTTTAACAGATTCACCCGTATTTGTTATCTTCTGAAAAATACTCTCCAATAAATTTTATTAAAAGAATTGTGAAAGACATAATTTAAGAACATGTTAGTCAATTTATGTGAATCTATCAAAATGAAGGTTGAAAATATCAATTCTCAAAATAATAAATCCATTGTTTTTATTGTTGAGCTTGAACTTTCTTAGAAAATGTGTCATGTTTGATGATGAGGCCAGACATTAATCCTGTTATGTTGCGTGTAAGATACATTAAAGTGTTTTTGAAACGTGTATTTTGTATACATGTGTAACGTAATTAATCCGGTAAAAAAACCCATAGTTAAATAATAATAACTAGTGCAAGGACCCGTGGATTCACGGGAATTTAAAGAAACGGGTTTACTAAAAAGAATAATTAAAAAAATATTTACATAAAAATTACATTATAATATACCTCTGTAATCAACAACATGCTAGTGGATCATGAGTATTTATGACAAATTATGGAATCAACACTACAGCAAATATACCTTTATAATCAACAACATGCTAGTTTCTTGCAACTTTGACAACAACAAAGGAGGAGGTCACTAAAACACTTGAAAGTGAGAGCACTCTAATATGACTAACGAACATGACATATATAACTTGCAAAGTGTAGATGAAGAAACTGACCCTTTCTGATGATCTAATCATTTTACCCATACCTTACTCCATATCCATCATTCTTCTACAATAACCAAATCCATTTTAAGCAACATTCCATTTAACACATCATCATCATCATATCATTTATAGATTTACAGTATAATTTACAAATTTTTACCTATAACCCAATTTATTCCGTCATTTCATCGAACACCAAGTAGATGTCTATCCTTCCTTTATTCACATCATTATTAAGTGTTTGATACATAATCATGCACAATCTAACCCTGCAAAATTACAACAAAATAAATGAATGCTTCTATGCAATATGAAGATTAAGTCAAAAAAAATAACAAAAAGAGAACATGGATCAAAATAGAAAATGGATAAAGGTCATAAAAATTGAATTAGCCAAACTCGATTTACCTGCAGAAAAAAAAATTGCACTACTTACAAATTTCATAAATAAGATGACTAAATGGGTCTAATGTAAATGGGTAAAAACAGAACATGGATCAAAATAGAAAATCGAGAAGGCCATACAAAACACAAACAAATATGTCATCTTTAAGAACATAAACTTAATATATGATCCAAGTTATGAAGATAAACTAAATATGTATATAGTAAAGTAAATTCAGCTGTAAACGTCATCTATTATGAACATAATATTTTCTATACATATAGTACAATGCATTAATTTCCATAAGGTTGAAGAAACACAACCACGTTTAACCCATACAAACTGACCCCAATAACCTACTAACTATACGAACCACACATTCAAAATGTTTAGATTTATTTATACATTCAAAGTGTTTTAGATCTAAAAGAAATGTACCACGGTGAGAGAAATAAGAAAGGTAACAGGATTAAATCACAAAGAACTTTGCATTCAAAAACAATGTGACTGAGCAAAATAATGAAATTACCATAACATTATCCCCTAAGACGAAAATAGATTCCTCCAAAAACATGGTCTAAGTGCATGTTCAAGCTACCTGTAAGCATTCTTTTCATAGTAGCATTTCAAAAACCGTCGCATTTAAGGCTACGGTCCAGTTAAGCAAATCTGTGTTTTACATAAGCCTGGATGGAGCCACATTCAAAAGTTAGATAACTTTCAAATTTAAGTTAGATTTTAAGCAAATTTTCTTTCTTGTTAGCATAACATAAATTATCAAATCTATATGAATTACACCATCCTCATGACACATTGTGATTCCAGCATTCGCAAGTTCATTGTAATAAACTAATAATATCTGGCAACAGTGGCAGCCACTGTAAAGAAAATAAACATAAATTTAGATATAAAAAAACCATAAAAGTGACACAATGTGGAACCGAAAAAACTTAATGAAGCTTAGAGAAATGAAAAGATCTTAATGAAGCTCACTAACAAAATAATAATGTATGTACATCCAAGACAATATGGAAATGGAACAACTAATTACCAAAATAATACCTGCATCAAGGACAATGCTCAAAACCATCTTCCACGTTCTAACTTTTCATTATAAACTGTTAGTTAAGAACCACATCCAAGTCAAATATAGATAAAATTAAACAACCGGAACAATGTGAAACAACTAATTACCAAAAGAATACTTGCAACTAATTACCAAATGAGTACTAATTACCAAAAAAAATACTTACAATTAAGTTTGAGACACTTCTTTGAGACATTTTAGTTGTAACCCAAGTTCCCAAATCACAGAACCCACCCACAATACACTCCAATCTTTATGATTGTACAATAAATAAGCAGTAACAATGAAGAACAAATACAAAATAAAAGCATAAATCATAAAGAATCAATTATAACTAACAAAATAAGTCAATATTAAGAAATTTTACCATTGAAATTGTAATAATTGCAGCTGGACCTTCACTTAGGTCCTTAACTTCATGTAATAATCGCAGCTGGACTTTCACTTAGCTCAAACACGTTTTATGCACTTTCAAATGACTATTAATCTTCATTCTTAAGCACCTGCATCAGTTGTTACACTTCAAATGCTTATAACTGGTGTGCATCAGTTGTTATACACTCAAAATCACTCAATATCAAAATCTTACTAACAAAAGTCAAGATTAGGGTTCTTACCAAATCTTTGAGGGATGAAGATGGTGATGAAATGCAGAAAATTCACCTTCATGGCGTTAGGTTAAGCCCCAATTGCGATTTCTCAAAACCCTAGCTTCCAATTCCTCCAAAAATTGAAGCATCCAAGCTTTCTCTCACTAAACTCACGTCTCTCTCTCTCTCTATGTTTCTGGTTCGTTCTTCTTCAAAATGAGCATATAAAAATGGTGGTAAGTGGTAGCAGCAGCGGCAGCGAGGACAGTGGTAGCAGCAGAGGAAACGATGGTGGTAAGTGCAGCAACATCAGCGGCAATGGTGATGGTGGTCGATGAAAGATGCAGAAGGTAGCAGCCACGCAGTCACGGTTATAAATTAGGGTTTAGGTTGGATGAGGAAGAAATTTAAGAAGAGAAAGAGAGAAGAAGAAGAGAAGCTGTGTGTTTTTTTTAGATTGCTAAGGGTTTGATGAAGATGGAGATAGAAGAAGGGTTTGAGTATTAATTTGAATTTGAACTAGTTGAGGAGCTCCGGCTTCGCGAAGGGGGCTACGTTTTGAATGCGAGTTAAAAAAAAGTGTTGATCTATTTTGTAAAAAAGAATTTTTTTTTTCGACATAACATTGAAGGGTTGTTCCTTTTGTGAAAGTTGCTGCTTTTAGCGTTCGGGTTTTTATTTAAAAAAAAAAGTTAGTAAAGTGGGGGTTCGATTTGTATTTTAATAAAAGGTAGTGGGTTAAGTTTGTGAAATTTTAAAAAACTTTACGTATAAAGTGGGGGTTCGATTTATATTTTAATAAAAGTTAGGGGGTTAAGTTTGTGAAAACAGAATATTAGTAAAAACAAAAAAAAAAGTTAGTAAAGTGAGGGTTCGATTTGTATTTTAATAAAAGTTAGGGGGTTAAGCTTGTGAAATTTTGGAAAAAATATACGTATAAAGTGGAGGGTTCGATTTGTATGTTAATGAAAGTTAAGAGGTTAAGTTTAGATAAAGTGAAAGAAGTTAAGGGGTTAAGTTTGGATAAAGTAGGAAAAATGAATAGTAATATTCATTTCCAGTTTATCATTTAGATATAGGTATAATATAATTCTTGATAAGAGAGAAATCAATTAGTGCAAGCAAATATTATACCGATGCAAAAAAGCTGGACTGTGTGTACATATATTTTTTTTTCTCTTTTTTCTTTTTCTCTTTTTTATTATATATTATATATTATATATTATATATCTATATCTAAAAGGCAAAGGCCAAATGAATAGTACTACTTCTTTTTCCACTTTTAGCAAACTTAACCCCCCGACTTTTATTAACATACAAATCGCACCCCTACTTTATAATCTTATTAAAATACAAATCGCACCCCCATTTTATACGTATATTTTTCCCAAATTTCACAAACTTAACCCCTAACTTTTATTAAAATACAAATCGAACCCCCATTTTACTAACTTTTTTTTTTACTAATATTCAATTTTCACAAACTTAACCCCTTAACTTTTATTAAAATAGAAATCGAACTCCCACTTTATACGTATATTTTTTTCAAATTTCACAAACTTAACCCTCTAACTTTTATTAAAATACAAATCGAACCCCTACTTTACTAACTTTTTTTTTTTTAAATAAAACCCGAACGCTAAAAGAAGCAACTTTCACAAAAGGAACAACCCTTCAATGTTAGATGTCGAAAAAAATTCTTTTTTACAAAATAGATCAAGACTTTTTTTTAACTCGCATTCAAAACGGAGCCCCTAGCGCGAAGCGAGGGCTCCACATCTAGTTAATATTAATTAATAAAACCTCTAAAAATAATTCAAAAAGGAAATTGATTTATGATGGCATGTAGATGACCTCCACTTTTTTCTTTTTTCTTTTTGATTTTTTCTATAACTTGATAAATGTTTTTTATGACATCATTTTATTAGTCTAATATAAGATTAGAATAGATAGATAATAATATATTAATAATAAATTTTGCTCTAAAATTGAGTATTTATATTTTTAATAATAATAATTATTAGTAATAACAAATGTCTCCTTATTTTTATTAAAAAAATTAAAATTTCAATTATAATATGAAGGTGGTATAATATGTTTTAAAGTTTGTACATGTGTTAATTGAGTCTTTTGTAAAAGATTATATAATTTTTTAAAGTTTGTACATATGGTCACGTGGATGTTTTATCATAATTTTAAAAAGTGATACGATATTTTGTGTTTAAAAAGTTGACTAATGAATGATATTTTGTTGTGTTTAAGAAATTTTATTTTAAGTATGTTATAAGAGATTTGATATTCCCACACAAATATATCACACAATATCAGTCACAATCTGACTTGCATTTTAGCCACATAAATTATTTAGTTGTTATGATTGAAGAAAAGAAAAGAATAAGATATGATGCAGAAGATAATAACGTTCGTTAAAAATTATACGAAATAATTATTTAGTTGTTATTATGAAAACGAAAAACTAATTTATTAATAAAGTAGAAGATGTAACAACCCAAACCAACCCTCGACCAAACCCCGTGAAAATACAAACAAAAAAAAAATTGCTGTACAGTGACCCCGCGCGCCGCGCCCCCTATCTGGCGCGCCGCGCCAAAACGGCCTGTCCCCGGGCTTTTTAAATGCGAAAAAGATAGACTCGTTCCCGACACTTTCAGACGAAACGCTTTTTACAACACATTAATATAAGTAAAACTAACATGATTAATTAATTAAAACGAGTTTTACATCGTGGGGCCCACATATGCCCAAAATACCCCTTTTAATACAAAATACAACTTCGACCCAATGAGTTTAAGTTCCAACAAACTACGAGCATGATGTTGGGAATAAACTACCCAATCCTAGGTCGAATCCAAGCAAGCATCAAAATGGGAAAATCATCTAATCCCGAGCATACCCTTGCCACGTCCGCCTTCGAACCTAAAAATGTAAACAACGAGAGGGTAAGCTAATGCTTAGTGAATGCAATACTTATACGCATACATACATAATCCAATTACTTGCATACACCTACACAACAACACAATAACATTAGCAAACCGCAATAACAAATAAACGATTAATCGTACGTACAACAAGTCAACATCATTAGCATAGAGATCTCAACAATAATACATGCCAAAAACGAATACGTACAATGCTAATAAAATTACACATCCCAATATACCCAATGTCGACATTCGACTCGATGGTGGCCGACGAAGAGTAGTAGGTCAAAATCGTTAACTACTCACCACCCATCGCACACGTAAATGGCCGACGAAGAGTAGTAGGTCAAAATCGTTAACTACTCACCACTACGCACTATGAGGCCGACGAAAAGTGCAACCCAAACGTTAACACTTACCTCAATCACAAGGATGGCCGACGAAAAGCGGAACCGCTTACCATCCCACGATAAGTGGCCAATGAAGAGCGAACCCCTAAACGGTTAACACTCACCACTTACCCAAACACACATGTGGCCGACGAAGAGCGATAGGTCAAACGTTAATCACTCGCCACAAACTAAATATACACATGTGACCGACGAAGAGTGATAGGTCAAACATTAACCACTCGTCACATATCCAAACGCACACATGTAGCCGACGAAGAGTGATAGGTCAAACATTAACCACTCGCTACATATCCAAAACGAATATAGCCAATGAAGAGCTATCCACGCGGATATCACTCACTATATTTTTCCCAACTCAAATGTGGTCCACGAAAAGTGAATCCTAACGGATATCACTTACCACCCCGCACACAAGCAACCAAATTATATACATAAGCGTATAAATATTCTACTCACCTTGAAATACTTGAAGAACGTATCCCGCGATCTTAACTTCTTCCACCGACTTCACGCAAATCACCTACGCAAAGTATACATGCAAATAAGCTACACGAAATGCTTATCCGACTCAAACAACACTTATGTTCTTCTAGAACATCCTATTGACCAACTTTGACCAAAGACCATTTTTCGCTCGAAAACCTTCATAATCACAAATGACTTGTGATTATGCCTCAACAACATCATTTGAACATGGTTTGGTCATTCGATCACTCATTTAAACACATGACCCGCCCATTTGGTCCTAAAGTGTGTTTTACACCCTAATATGCATAAAACGATACTCACAAGTCCAAAACTCATGAAATCACTTCCCGCGTTCCCGAAATAGCTAATCTTAACTCTTTTAGCCATTAAACGCCATTTATAGGGTCGTTTACTCAAAAACCCATTTTGACCTAAAACTAGTCAAAACACCAAATTGTAAGTTTACACCCCTAATCACCAACAATCCAAGTAGCTAGTGATTTCATCAACTAATTTAGTTTTACAAACCCAAAATATCATCATCCAACCCTAGACCCACCAATATTAGGGTTCTTGCACTAAAACTTAACCCGGTTTACCCCAAACTTCCAAGAAATGGGTTTTACATCTACTTTAACACAAACCCTAGCATAATAAACGAATTAACACAACTAAATCCGAATTAGGGTTTTACCTTTTGAAGAAAACGAAGCTAGTACAACAACAACACAAGTAATGAGCTTAAACTTGAAGAATCCAAGCTTCTTCTTCCTCTTCTCAAGCTTTCTCACTCTACTCTCACTCTAGAACTTGAGGTTGAAGATGAGAGTGTTTGTGGACTTGAAAATGATCCAAAAGTGGATCTAAAACTGATCTAAAAGCCACAAATCCGTCCACAAGTGAAAGGACCATAATACCCTTTATTTAGACACTTAAAATGCTGAAAAAAACGCATCAGACCCATTCGGCGCGCCGCGCCAAAAGGTCGCGCGCCGCTCCACACTGCAGGTCAGATTTCAGAAACTTGTTTTGGCCATAACTTTTTGACCGTAGCTCCGTTTTCGATGAACCAAATATCGTTGGAAACGTAATAAGATATTCTTTCCAATGGTAAGGCTTTGAAACATCAACTCAAACTTTATTTGGGGTTGAAAAGATACGTACACACTTTGTACCTCAAACAACGTCCAGTTTTCTTCGACGTTCGAGCAAGCAACACGTACCTGCTTCGTACACTTCGTATACGCATCGTACACCATAAATACATTATGTACAATAAATATTTGGGTCTTACAACTCTCCCCCACTTAGAATCGATCACGTCCTCGTGATCCTTGTCACTTAAATTAGCAAGTACCAAAATCCATGGTCCTTCGACATACGTCCAAACTCGATGTCCACAACATTTCCCCCAAATTCGAAGATTTCATACAAATCCTTTAGGCGACCTTACACAAAGTTACCTTTCTGTTTAGAATCATCCTCCGTGATTCACCAATTCTACCAAACCGAGTACTAAGTCTCGCTTCGTCCCCAAACCGGGACAAACTCATGCCTCGACCGCATGACATAAGTAAGCTAACGTTCCATACCTCGTATCAAGTTAGTAACCCCTTTAGCGTACCCTTATCATGTACATCGCTAAAATAACAACACACCAATAATATGGCCAACAAACAATACAATGGAGCCAACGAAAAGTGAATCCTCACGATTGGATACCACTTGCCCCATATCCTCACGCGTACGTGGCCGACGAAAAGCGGTAGATCAAACGTTAACCACTTACCACTACGCAACAAGAGGCCGACAAAAAGCGCATTCTTACGGATCACACTTACCTCTCCTCACATATGGCTAAACAAAAGCGATTCCTAACGGAAAACGCATGCCACACACCAATAAGTAGCCAACGAAAAGCGAATCCTAACGGATAACACTTACTACTTATCACACTCAAACCGTGGCCAACGAAAAGTGAATCCTCACAATGGATAACACTTACCACAATACATACAAACAAACTAAGTATATGCGCATACTTAGAATCATTCCATACCGTCTGGAATTTCCGCACACGAAATGTCCACACCCGCGAACATTGCTTAACACAATCGAGCAAGAACTACCTATAGCGCACATAGGCACAAAACAATAATCCTCTAGAAGAGAATTCGACACGCACACTCCTTAACCGGGGATTTCCTTGCTCGTCTAACACGTCCATTATCTCTCAACGAGATTTCCCACATTACCACCTCGAGTAGTAATTCACATCCAAATCAATAAATACAATTCAACCAAAATTGTATTCCACCACAAATCGACCAATCTAGGCCTCGACACCAACTCCGGATCTAATCATGAGCATTATCCGAAATTTTCACACCAAAACCTCCTCGTGCGGGAGTGTAACTCCCCCACTTGGAACTACGTTCCATAACTGCATCTTGCACAACCGTACAATGCTACCAAAGGTAGACTTTACCAACAATTGGGTTCACACGACCCATCACCATATCTTGCTCCAACCTTGAGCATACTAAGGATCTTAACATACCCTTAAACACTTCGAACGAAGAGTTCAAAACAAATTACCCAACTTCATTCTTGCAATCCCACGATTGCCACAACTTGTTAAAGTTCCACCTAGTCACTCATGTACCTAAGGGTTTCTCTCCGGTACCCTAAGTACAATGTAACCACAATACCGTCGGAGTCGAATGTTACGCTTGCAGGTATGAAAGAGGCACCTGACATCGCGTCACATAGACTCCACTATCAACATTCATCGAGACCGAAAAACTCAACCTCGAGGGTTCCATTCATCCGATGTCACCCATCACAACACTAAAGTGACCTTAAGTCATCCGTACCCGACGAAACTTATGTTTCATCAATTACGACACAAAAGCGACTACGCGCTACCAAAACAACACCAAAGCCCGTTCTCATGGCTTGGTAAAATCTTTCACCCAACACTAAGGAATGCTTGGAATCACCAAGTCTTACGCCCTTAGCTCGTCAATCCGACCATCGTCATAGGGTACTTCCATAAGGAACGCTGCCCCTCATCACACTATGCACTAACACAAAATGCATTTAAACAAAGTCATAAGTACGTTTCAATAAGATAATCGAAAGGTACCTGAACATCGTCGTCAGGTTCATGCATTACCAACCAAATCCGGACACGCCGACTTTCGGTGTCCCTCCTTTCGACAATTAAAACACGTAACCTTGTTAGACTTCGCATTCGTACATTCACGCGACAAATGACCTCGTTCGCCACAATTATAACACGTAGGCACAAAACCACCAGTGCCACTCCTTTTCATGCTCCCGCGGCCCTCAGAAATACTCTTACTTTTCTTGTTCGAATGCATCGTAGTCTCGGACTTCCGTTTACTAACATCAGACACACTTGGCTTCGACACCTCCGGTTCGAAACCCCGAGCCAATTCGAATAGCTCCTCAAAAGACTTAGCCATTCCCCGACTAATTTTACCCTTCAATTCATCATTCATCGTACGGTAAAAATCTTTCATCAACTTGTGATCGTCACCAACATACTCCGGACAAAAACGAGTCTTTGCCAAGAAGGTAGACTTGAGAGTAACCAAGTCCATCGAACCTTGTCGCAAATTGTGTAACTCGTCCCGGATTTTATGAAGAAGTTCGGTACTCGTTAAAGAACTCCTCTTTGAACTCATCCCATGACAAGCTCATACATTGTTCCTCGCCATACAATTGAATCTTGTCATCCCACCACAACTTGGCTTCTTCACGTAACATGCTAGACCCGTACCTCGTTTTCTTCTCGGGAGGACATTCACTAGTACGAAAAGCCCCCTCGATATCGGAAACCCAACATGTACTCTTCAACGGATCCCTCACCCCATTAAACATAGGAGGTTGAGCATCCTTGAAGTTCTTGTAATGGAAGTCCCGCCTTCCATGTCCACCGTTACCATCGCTCCCTTCACCACGAGGGTAAATGTTTCTAGCCTCGAATGCCTTTTCGATCGCGGCATCCACTCATTCGTCGATTAGTTCGGTTACTTGCCCATCAACCGATTCCTGGAACACCTTTCTAACATCCTCGAGAAACTCCACTTTATAACGTTTAATGATGGCCTCAACCTTAGCCGTGAACTCGGAGTCGTCGCTTTGATCACCATTATCATGTCCGTTCCTCGTCTTCATTCTAAGAAATGAACTTGGTTAGGAACGCAACACAAGTAAATCACATACACCGCCACGAACAATCGTTCA
Organism: Rutidosis leptorrhynchoides; assembly: GCF_046630445.1. NCBI lineage: Eukaryota > Viridiplantae > Streptophyta > Magnoliopsida > Asterales > Asteraceae > Rutidosis > Rutidosis leptorrhynchoides. Next base: position 388,987,381 of record NC_092335.1, on the reverse strand, counting down.
CAAACATATAATATGCCACCATTCGTACATCCCATCTAGTTCAACACTTGTTGTACATCACTTGCATGACTTGGCTTGCAACCGTAATAATGGTCGCGAAGCATTATTACGCTCACATGCCATGCCGAACTCATGAATACAACAATCATCTCGCTAGATGTTCAACACAACACAACATGATTAGTAACACATAATCAACACGTAGTTAAAGCACCTATTCTCAAAGGCACTAACTAGAAACCCGAACCGACCCGTAATCCTACAAGTCCCGCATAATAGCACACACAAAAGTCTAAGTCTAGGCGCCTATCTCAAGTCACCTAAATCCCTTAGACCATGCTCTGATACCACTTGTAACAACCCAAACCAACCCTCGACCAAACCCCGTGAAAATACAAACAAAAAAAAAATTTGCTGTACAGTGACCCCGCGCGCCGCGCCCCCTATTTGGCGCGCCGCGCCAAAACGGCCTGTCCCCGGGCTTTTTAAATGCGAAAAAGATAGACTCGTTCCCGACACTTTCAGACGAAACGCTTTTTACAACACATTAATATAAGTAAAACTAACATGATTAATTAATTAAAACGAGTTTTACATCGCGGGGCCCACATATGCCCAAAATACCCCTTTTAATACAAAATACAACTTCGACCCAATGAGTTTAAGTTCCAACAAACTACGAGCATGATGTTGGGAATAAACTACCCAATCCTAGGTCGAATCCAAGCAAGCATCAAAATGGGAAAATCATCTAATCCCGAGCATACCCTTGCCACGTCCGCCTTCGAACCTAAAAATGTAAACAACGAGAGGGTAAGCTAATGCTTAGTGAATGCAATACTTATACGCATACATACATAATCCAATTACTTGCATACACCTACACAACAACACAATAACATTAGCAAACCGCAATAACAAATAAACGATTAATCGTACGTACAACAAGTCAACATCATTAGCATAGAGATCTCAACAATAATACATGCCAAAAACGAATACGTACAATGCTAATAAAATTACACATCCCAATATACCCAATGTCGACATTCGACTCGATGGTGGCCGACGAAGAGTAGTAGGTCAAAATCGTTAACTACTCACCACCCATCGCACGCGTAAGTGGCCGACGAAGAGTAGTAGGTCAAAATCGTTAACTACTCACCACTACGCACTATGAGGCCGACGAAAAGTGCAACCGAAACGTTAACACTTACCTCAATCACAAGGATGGCCGACGAAAAGCGGAACCGCTTACCATCCCACGATAAGTGGCCAATGAAGAGCGAACCCCTAAACGGTTAACACTCACCACTTACCCAAACACACATGTGGCCGACGAAGAGCGATAGGTCAAACGTTAATCACTCGCCACAAACTAAATATACACATGTGACCGACGAAGAGTGATAGGTCAAACATTAACCACTCGTCACATATCCAAACGCACACATGTAGCCGACGAAGAGTGATAGGTCAAACATTAACCACTCGCTACATATCCAAAACGAATATAGCCAACGAAGAGCTATCCACGCGGATATCACTCACTATATTTTTCCCAACTCAAATGTGGTCCACGAAAAGTGAATCCTAACGGATATCACTTACCACCCCGCACACAAGCAACCAAATTATATACATAAGCGTATAAATATTCCACTCACCTTGAAATACTTGAAGAACGTATCCCGCGATCTTAACTTCTTCCACCGACTTCACGCAAATCACCTACGCAAAGTATACATGCAAATAAGCTACACGAAATGCTTATCCGACTCAAACAACACTTATGTTCTTCTAGAACATCCTATTGACCAACTTTGACCAAAGACCATTTTTCGCTCGAAAACCTTCATAATCACAAATGACTTGTGATTATGCCTCAACAACATCATTTGAACATGGTTTGGTCATTCGATCACTCATTTAAACACATGACCCGCCCATTTGGTCCTAAAGTGTGTTTTACACCCTAATATGCATAAAACGATACTCACAAGTCCAAAACTCATGAAATCACTTCCCGCGTTCCCGAAATAGCTAATCTTAACTCTTTTAGCCATTAAACGCCATTTATAGGGTCGTTTACTCAAAAACCCATTTTGACCTAAAACTAGTCAAAACACCAAATTGTAAGTTTACACCCCTAATCACCAACAATCCAAGTAGCTAGTGATTTCATCAACTAATTTAGTTTTACAAACCCACAATATCATCATCCAACCCTAGACCCACCAATATTAGGGTTCTTGCACTAAAACTTAACCCGTTTACCCCAAACTTCCAAGAAATGGGTTTTACATCTACTTTAACACAAACCCTAGCATAATAAACGAATTAACACAACTAAATCCGAATTAGGGTTTTACCTTTTGAAGAAAACGAAGCTAGTACAGCAACAACACAAGTAATGAGCTTAAACTTGAAGAATCCAAGCTTCTTCTTCCTCTTCTCAAGCTTTCTCACTCTACTCTCACTCTAGAACTTGAGGTTGAAGATGAGAGTGTTTGTGGACTTGAAAATGATCCAAAAGTGGATCTAAAACTGATCTAAAAGCCACAAATCCGTCCACAAGTGAAAGGACCATAATACCCTTCATTTAGACACTTAAAATGCTGAAAAAAACGCATCAGACCCATTCGGCGCGCCGCGCCAAAAGGTCGCGCGCCGCTCCACACTGCAGGTCAGATTTCAGAAACTTGTTTTGGCCATAACTTTTTGACCGTAGCTCCGTTTTCGATGAACCAAATATCGTTGGAAACGTAATAAGATATTCTTTCCAATGGTAAGGCTTTGAAACATCAACTCAAACTTTATTTGGGGTTGAAAAGATACGTACACACTTTGTACCTCAAACAACGTCCAGTTTTCTTCGACGTTCGAGCAAGCAACACGTACCTGCTTCGTACACTTCGTATACGCATCGTACACCATAAATACATTATGTACAATAAATATTTGGGTCTTACAGAAGATAAATAATTACTCCTTTTTAATTAACTTATTTTAATTAGTGTTTATGACATCATCTACATGTCTTCTAATTTTTTCTTTTTTCTTTTAATTTATTTTAATAAAGGATAATTGCTTATTTATGACATCGCAAGGATAGAAATTTAATATTAACTATAGATAGATGTGATAATGTATTGAGAGGTGACTTAAATATGTATATATTTTTAGCCTGATATATGCCATTATTATATTATATTATACCTATATACTAAATTGCGTGGCGGATTTCGTCGTTTCACACTATAAACGGTCCCTCACATTCGGCTCAATTTACACAATGGTCCCTCAACTTTACACTTTTCCAGGGTAGAAAGCGTAAATATATAATTTTATTAAAATAAAAGAAATTAATTCCACTCGAATTTTTAACGAAGCCTATCTTCTTGCTCGGTGCGAGTTAAGTTTTTCCGAAATCATCGTTCAACTCGAAAAAATCTAACGAACACAACGGGACTAACTACACGAAAAACGGACATCGTTAAAAAAACACTAAATATTTCGGGCTTTATTTCATACATATACATACACGTACAACAAATAACTCAACCTATTAGTTATATTAGGTACCAAACAACATATATCCAAATTCGACATCGTTTTGAATAAAACCGCAGTAACGCGCGGTCGAATTTTTTCCTAGTTTAACCTAAATAAATAGTTAGAACTAGTTTTCTAACCCTCGCTTCGCGCCGGGGGTTCGGTTTTCAATGTATTTTATTGCGTTTAGTTTGTAAAATTATTCCGTGGCTAACGATGATGTCGTTGAAGCGCAACTCGAGTCGAACTAAAAGGTATACCCGTGAAAGATTTAAATGTTATTTTAATTTAACAATATATATGCATCTCCGCGTTTCGATATGGAATTGTCGACTTTTAAAATTTTAACGCAAAATCAATGTGTATGAAAAGTACCCCAAATATTTAGCGTTTTTTAAAAAGCGTCTGTTTTGCGTATAGTTAGTGACATTGTGTTTCTAAAATTATTTCGAGTTTAACGATGGTGTCGGAAAAAACTTAACTCGTTGCAAATGAGAGGATATGACCCGTTGAATATTTGGGTGGAGTTTATTTAAGATTTTATATGAAAATTGTAATTGACACTTTACCCCCTAGAAGGATTTGGCATAAATATGTAAAATTGTCCCTCCTAAAAAGATTATTCCAGAATAAATGGGCTGCTTTGACTAACTACTTCTAGGGTGTAATCTTCCGGCACTGGTGTGACGACCCGGGAATTTCCGACCAAATTTAAACTTAATCTTTATATGTTTCCGACACGATAAGTAAAAGTTTGTATTGTGAGTTTCAAAATTTTTACATAGATTCATTTAACCTATGACTATTCCCGACGATTCACGAACAATTATTGTAAATAAATATGTATATATATATATATATATATATATATTAAAATAAGTTTATATAATAATGTGAAATAATAAAATACAATTTAATCATCAGAGTTAAATACATAAAAATATATATACAAGATAAACAGTTATTATTAAAATGAATCTATATATTTATATAAGATTTCTAATCATAATTATTAAATATTCAATAAATGTTATCATATGATATATGATATTACAAAATTAATAAATTGTAATACTAATATACTAAATTTAAATTACAAGATAAAATATAGTTGTTATATTATTATTACTATCAATAGTATTATTAAAATAAATATTAATAATAATATTTGTATCAGTATTATTAATATTATTATATATAATATATAAATATGAAAGGTAATACATGTAATTTATTTTAGTATTGTTATAATATTATCATTTTAATCATCATCCAATTAATTAACATGATTATTAAATATATTATGATTATTATTAATATCATCATTTTAATTATTATGATTAAAGTTATTACTAGTAATAATTATTATTACTATTATTATTATTATCGTCATTTTTTTATTATTATCACTATTGTTTTTATTATCATTATTTAATATTATTAATATATTTATAAGATATATAGATACAAATATATGTAATATACCGAAATATAATTAAAGATATATGAAACTGATACATACATATATATATATATATATATATATATATATATATATATATATATATATATATATATATATATATATATATATATATATATATATATATATATCGCGTAATATCTGTTTTCCAATCCCAGATGAAAGGACCCGTTCATATACATTATAAACGATTCACAATAGTTGATTACATTGCGAGGTATTTGACCTCTATATGATACATTTTACAAACATTGCATTCGTTTTTAAAAGACAATCTTTCTTTACATCAAAAATTGACAGGCATGCATACCATTTCATAATATCCACTATCCAACTATAATTTGATTTAATAATAATCTTTGATGAACTCAATGACTCGAATGCAACGTTCTTCGAAATATGCTATGAAAGACTCCAAGTAATATCTTTAAAATGAGCAAATGCACAGCGGAAGATTTCTTTAACACCTGAGAATAAACATGCTTTAAAGTGTCAACCAAAAGGTTGGTGAGTTCATTAGTTTATCATAATCATTTATTTCCATCATTTTAATAGACCACAAGAATTTCATTTCCAGTTCTCATAAATATACGTCCCATGCATAGAGATAAAAAAATAATCATTCATGTGGTGAACATCTGGTAACCGACATTAACTAGATACATATAAGAATATCCCCTATCATTCCGGGATCCTCCTTCGGACATGATATAATTTCGAAGTACTAAAGCATCCGGTACTTTGGATGGGGTTTGTTAGGCCCAATAGATCTATCTTTAGGATTCGCGTCAATTAGGGTGTCTGTTCCCTAATTCTTAGATTACCAGACTTTAATAAAAAGGGGCATATTCGATTTCGATAATTCAACCATAGAATGTAGTTTCAATTACTTGTGTCTATTTCGTCAAACATTTATAAAAACGCATGTATTCTCAGTCTCAAAAATATAAAGGGTAAAAAGGTAAATGAAACTTACCATACTGTATTTTGTAGTAAAAATACATATAACGTCATTGAACAAGTGCAAGGTTGGCCTCGGATTCTCGAACCTAAATTAATTATATATATTTATGTGTTGGTCAATATTTGTCTAACAAATTAGGTCAAGTCATAGTGTACCACAATCCTAATGCTCGAGACTAATACGCAAAAGTCAACAAAAGTAAATTTGACTCAAAATAATTTCCAAAAATCTATACATGATTAATATATAGTTTAAATATCATCGTTTTATATTTTTAAATATTTTTAAAAGATTTATTAGAGTAAATAATATAATTTATTTATTAATAAATAAAATTTTATATTATATTTATATAATAAAATATACTTTTATATATATTAAGTAATAAAATTTATAGGGTTCATTTAATATTATAAAGATAATATGATGGGTATTATTAAAGTAAGTTATCACACGTAGTAAAATATGTTTGTATCAAATATTTATTTGATAAAATAATATCTATAATGATAGTAAGTAAAAGTTGTATTATTTTGTAATAATAATAATTATTATAAAAATATCAATATTTATAATTACTAAGATGACATTATGATAAAACGATAATTCTAATTATGATAACTTTAATATTTACGATAATTTTTAATATTATCTTTAAAATAATAATTCTATTTAAAATAATAATAATAATAACGATATTTTATAGTAACAATGACATTTCTATTAAAATGATAATTTTTGTTAAAATGATAGTTTTAATACTAACGATAATTTTAATAATAATAGTAATGATAAAAATAATAAGAACGATAATTTTATCTAAATCAATATCTTATAATATTTTAATTTCATCATGATACTCTTACCCATTATTTTCTAATCGTTTCGTTTAATTGCTTTTAATCGTCTTTTATATCGTGTTCGTAATAATGATAATAATAGTAATCAAAATAATTAGGTGTTACAAATATTTGTTTTAATTACACTAATATTAATAATGATAGTTACTATAACATTATTAACGATAATACTAATAATTATCTTAATGATAATATAGTAATAATAATATTAACAATAACAATAACCATTTTTAAATAATGATATATATATTAATAATGATAATAATAATAATAATAATAATAATAATAATAATAATAATTGGATAATAATAATAATACTAATTATAACTTTAACGATAATAACGATAGTAATAATAAAAAAAAATAACAATTTTTTAATGATAAATCCTTTTATTGATAAAGATAATAATAATAATAATAAGATAAAACTAGAACGACGATTATAACGACGATAATAATAATCATTTTTAATAATAATACAAAAATTCGATGGACTATAACTTCAAATCCGTTCATCGAAATCATTCGATATCTAAATGAAAAGTTCTTAATTTTTCGCTAGCTTTCCAACGACATGCATATCTTATACCTTATCTCAGTCGCATATATAACTAATTCAGAATTCAACATAACCTAACTAAAGGCAATATCAAAAGTACAAACATGCATAATCCTATATACTCGAGCACTAGTCAGGGATACACTATTAGTATGTAAAAGTTAAATTATGAGTACTCACGTATCAATATTGAGATTCAATATTGCAGGAAAGGTACGTAGACGCAACGGAGATGATAAATACTATATTGACCTCACGAGCATACCCATGAACCATACCCAATCACCTCCATAGCTATAACCCATAATTTCCTTAATCCAATCCCACTCGAAAAACAATTTCGAAATCACTCGGACAGCACTCTAATAATATCTTGAAATAATACGGAGTAAATATATATATATAAATCGATTGAGAGAGTTTAGAGAAAAATATTTTCAAGTTTCTATGAAATAATGAAACCTATTGAATTCTATTTATAATAGATTTTTGAATTATTAAAGTGAATTATTAAAGTATGAATTATTAAAGTGAATTATTAAAGTATGAATTATTAAAGTATGAATTATTAAAGTGAATTATTAAAGTATGAATTATTAAAGTGAATTATTAAAGTTAAAGTAAAGTAAAAATAAAGTAAAGGTAAAGCTTAAGTATAGTAAAAGTATAAAACTATGTACGTATAATACGCGTTTAAATATATATAATATTAATTTAAATCGTTATATATTTTTAATAAAATACAATATAAATATCGTTATCTTTATCATACTGGTTAAGTAATGAGTTGTCAAAAGTGGTTCTAGATATTTATAAAAGTTATATACGTTTTAATAATAAAGTTCTTTTTAAACTGAAAACGTTTTTGTACGTTTGAAACTAAATCAAATAAATATAATAATTTTGTTTTCCAAAACCAAATATATTTTTAAGAATCATTTTGTTTAAAGGTTAAAATAATGGAAATTGTTATATCATAAAATGTTTTAGAAAAGTAGAATCATATATATTCATAATAGGTTTCAAGTTTTTAATTTTATAGTTTGTTGGTGAAGCATGGGATAAAGTTCAAAGGTTAAATAAACGTATGAAATCATCTTAATAAAAAATGTCGAGTTACTTAACTTGTCGATATCCAACATCTAAGTTATTTACACTTCACGTTCTTACTTATAAATCACTTTACCATTTTCCGAATGTTGTCAAAAAGAATAGATTTCTTAAATCACAGTGGACCTCATAACATAGACCCGTAATCATATCATAATGTATCTGATAAATCAATCATTTGATATTATCTTCTAATTCCATCGATAAACATATTGAAACAAATACGTTTATGTAAAGTATTATACGTTTAATACTTTATTAATATTCTCAAGTTATAATATATATATACATATATATACATATTTATTTATATATAACGGTTCGTGAATCGTCGGAATTTGGTCGAGGTTATAATGAATGTATGAACACAATTTAAAATTCTTGAGATTTAACTTAACAAACTTTGCTTATCGTGTCGAAATAATATAAAGATAAAGTTTAAATTTGGTTGGAAATTTCCGGGTTGTCACAGTACCTACCCGTTAAAGAAATTTCGTCCCGAAATTTGAGTGGAAAGGTCGTGAATGATAATAAGTATGTTTTCATGATGCATACAGGCTGAAAATTAGAGTTTTATCATCAGTGAATAATTAGGATAAACAATCTGTTTATATGAAGAGTACGAATGAAGCTAACATAGAAGAGTGAAATGAGTAAGTGTAGATTCATCTTATCATTTGACGTAGATATGATTGATTTCCAGATTTCAAGGGATTTGAAGAAAATCTTTGTAATAAGATTTGATTCTTCGGTAACAAAAGGAATTAGGATCCGCTTTAAATGCGATCGTCCATTTTAACTGTTCTGTCGGAGATTTTCTTATTAATTCACCTCCTTCATTTTATTACAACTCACACCTTCTGTTGATGCATTTTATGCAAGTCCCTAGACATCTACCCACGTCCATTGCAGGTACAACAGTTTACAGGCCACCATGATCGTTCGTTATTATCCTATCCGTGTTTGTATGTGATTACAGCAACTGCTGGAACGAGATTTAGATGTTTGACTATGTTAGACTTAGTCAGACGTCCGAGTGAAGCCTCACTCGTACGGCTGATAGGCTCATACGCACGGTTGATACAGAGCTAAGTCACAATTACAACCTAAATGAGAAGACACGAGTGAGTGATCACCCGTACGGCTGATGAAGCCAACTCGTATGTGTGATGGATGAATCATACGGGTGAGTCAACAGCAGGGGTATATAAAGTCTTATGTTCTTCATTTTAGGTTAAGCCTCTCATTTGTTACACACACTCAGATCTGGTGAGCTCCTCCGATTCTCTCTCAACCCAAATCACCCAGGTGGTGAATAATAGCTCTAGGTGTTGATCTAATCACACTTGATTTAGTTATGGTATGACTAAATTAATCCCAAAAAGCTTAACCTATTTACTAGAGGGTTTGATTCACTTATTCTGTCATTGTGTGAGTTAAATCTGTTGATTTCTAAGTTCCTAGTCATGTTTCATCACCTTCTATTCTTTCCCCCTCAACTCATATTTTAAAGTGTTCATCAATATGCTCCATCCAGTTCTGATTCTCGATATGCTTATAACTTTCATATCGGTCATTCTTCTTTTTCATCTACCTCCGGAAGAATCTATTTACTTCTACTATACTCTTGGGTTTATAGTGTTTCTAGTTCTCCCGTGTCTTTATATTGCTATATGCATCGATATATATGGTTTATAATTTTTGGTTTGTCGTTGGGCTTTATATCTTCCCTTATATTTCAAAGTCTCTGTTTCTATCTTCTATAATCATTGTCATCCACAGTTAATGCTCTTTTTTATTTGCTGCAATTTATACCCCAATTTCTATTTCGGAGTTTTGTCCTTTCGTTTCTTCTTCTTGCGATTAAGCACCGCTTGTAATGGTCCAGAATTCACAGATATGAATTTCAGAATGAACATTGTTAATGTTCTAGGAAGGAAATTATGATGGCACGATCTTGACTTGTCAAATTACTAGAATACCTTGGAAAAGGCCGAATCATCAAGAAATATTTTCTTGATATTTTAGAGGTTAAATAGAATACAAGAGTTGTATAACATGGCACATGATGATGTTATGATCTGTGAATCATCACGTTTCATTTAGAAACTCAGCATGAATTACTGTAATATAATCACGTTGATCAAGTGTCATTATATTATACTAACTCATGCTTCAGTTTCCAACACTATTTCAAAAACATTCATATTTTAAACTCAAAGGTTTACAGAGTATAGGAACTAAACAGTTTCCTTTTTGATGTAATACAGATAGCGCAAAGAGATAAATGATTCCATATAAGAATAGTTATGGAAATATCTTCAGAAATATGGAGGATATTTATAATGAAAGATACGATGATATCTTAGAATTTCTAATATCAGAGGATGATGAAGAATATTGTCTGTAAGGGTTTAGTGTCAGGAGCAAGGTATTCGTTAATGACTTCAGCAGACACTGAATCATTTGGATTATTTGAAGGCAGGTTCAGTCTTTGTGATTTGTCCACAGCCTCCTTCATACTTTACTCAATCCGTTTTCCAGTTCCAAAACTTCTCTATTTCTGAGCTTTGTTAATACACTAATCTTTATCATCAAACCTTTTACTGCTAAGGTCGTTTACAGTTTTTATTGCTTCATCAGCATTTCGAGAACTAGTTCGCGGTTCAGAGTGTTTTTCAGAAACTTCACATTCGAAGTATGTAAGCCTTGGAAATAGACGTTATGTATAACTGTTGGCGTCAACATGCTGTGAGATTTCAAAATACTGATTGCTAATTCTCAATGATTCGTATGGAAATTCTCGTTACAAGAGGCAGATGAGTAAATGATGAGGTTTCGATAAATATAAAGATTCTTCGAAATGCCCAAGATCAGTGAAGTTATTGGTAAGTTTATTGCTAATGTGGTGGAATATGAAAGGTTCTCCGGTAACAAAAGGGTAATCACATATATCAAAATTATGATAAGGCTACTCCGAATGAAAAAATCGAAGTTGTCTTGCTGGAGCTGTGATATAATTTGCTACTTTGCAAAGGAATTGCAAGGTTATTTTTGCTAATAAATGCCAAAAGATCTGACACAGATATGTGTTGAATTATGACTTTGGTTTTGAGAGCTTTTTAAGTACATAACTGTGGGTAATATGTGGTTGGATCATCATCTCGATTGCTCATTATTTGAAGTGTCTTCAGAGATTTTCGAAGGGTTTGAACACAGATTGTAATTGTTTGTATACATTTGATGTTCTAACACACTTTTGAAGTCAAAGTATAGCTTTGAAAGATGTAGGAATCTAAAAGATGGTACCGGTTATATCTCGAATTGAATTCTGAGATTTTAAAATCAGAATATGTAATTGGGTTTGAATGAGTATGGTTGTTTTGATTTCTATGAAAGAATGTATATTATTGTGAAAGTAGGAAGTATAATTGATAATTTGCTTAATCTGATTCGAAGAATGTAACATATTAATTGTGAATTTATATATATCTCTCGGTATTACCTACCCGTTAAAAAAATTTCACAATTAATATTTTGTACATAAGAATTTTATTACAGTCTTTATGAAAATATATATGTATATATTCTCCTCAGATGTAACATAGATTTTAATGAGTTAATACTAAATTAAACTCATTCGATTTACGGTTGGAACTAGAATTGAATAATTCCTTGAAGGCTTTAGAGGTTACATAAGTATTTCTTCAATAATATTGAAATTATGAATCAATACTTCGTTATTTGTTGAGATGTGATGTTGGTTTTCGTTAAATTCTTGTGAACTTCGCAAAGTACGAATGATGTTATCTGAAAAGTTTCGGTTACATCAATGATGAAGTGTAAAATCAAATATATACTTGATTTATTAGGAATTGGAATTTGTTGAATTGAGACAGAGATTGTAGTTAACGATGGTTAAGTCGCGGGCGAGGGACGTACATTATTGCATATTTGTAATATGAATTAACCGAGTAGTTAAGATTCACACACAATAGCTTAGCACAGAAAGATTTATTTTTTATTTCAAAATATATATATATAAAATATATATATAATTTCTTCAGAGGGAATGAGTTAATTCTTCATAACTTGTTGATACAATATACACGTTATTGATTCGTAATGATGTCCACAGTGATTCTTGAACTGACGGAGTTTGTGATATTATAGGTGTTGTTGATTCTGATGTTGACTGTACTGACGATGCTGGTGACGTTGACGGTACTGTTGATGCTGTTGGTAAAACAAGTTTAACTTGTTAATCACACACCATTTTTGTCAGGGTTTCTACTCTTTCTTCTATCATTTTGGTTCGCTTAACTGATTTATGGTTAGGGCTAGATTAGATAATCTCTAAGACTTTAGAGATTATATAATCGCCGCGGAATGTTTCTCCAATGAAGTTATGAATTAATACTTCGTCAGTTATTGTTGTTGGTACTCCTTAGTATCTATGGTGCGTATGACGTTGATGCAAGTGGGACAGATTGTGAAGTTGAGGTTTACAACGCGGTTGTGGTTGGAGGTGGTAATGGTACTGTTGGCATTGATGATGGTGGTACTGGTTATGCTGCTGGTGCTGCTGCTGGTGTTTGTAATCTCTGCACCATATTCTCCAAAGCCACTACCCGAGCGCGAAGTTCGTTGACTTCTTCTATTATTCCAGGATGATTTTCGGTCGGAACGAGCGGATAAATAAAATCTAGAATTTGATATAGTATATAATCGTGACGAGATACCCTAGAAATGAGAGAGAAAATGGTGTCTCGAACAGGTTCGCCGGTAAGTGCTTCAGGTTTTTCGCCAAGAGGGCAATGTGGTGGATGGAAAGGATCACCTTCGTCTTGTTTCCAATGATTGAGGAGGCTACGAACCCATCCCCAATTCATCCAGAATAGGTGATGACTGATTGGTTGATCCATTCCGGTCACACTGCTTTCGGAGCTTGAGTGAGATTCCATTTCGGAATCCGAGTGACTTGAACTGATGACAAATTCCATTTCGTACGATTGGATAAAGGATTTTCGATATAAAATGATTTTTCGGCTATCGGGTGGTATTCTATTTACATAGGATATCTATATATAGAGATCAAAAGTTTTCATAGATTACGGAGGAATTTCCGGGATATGTCAGGCAAAGTTTAAAGTAACAGATACGATAAGATATGATTTAGCAGATACGCTAAGATATGAATTTTGTCTATACACTACTCATGCAATTAATGTAGCAAGACGTGTCTAGACTAATAATGATAAGCAGGTAATTTCCTATGGATGATAAGCAGATGATTTCTGACTAGAAATGATAAGCAAAACTTTTGACATGCAGACACGGTCGAAGTCCAGACTCATTAATGCATCCTAACGACTTATCAGTTAGACACACTAATGCAGACCTGGTTCGCTAAGACCACCGCTCTGATACCAACTGAAAGGACCCGTTCATATACATTATAAACGATTCACAATAGTTGATTACATTGCGAGGTATTTGACCTCTATATGATACATTTTACAAACATTGCATTCGTTTTTAAAAGACAATCTTTCTTTACATCAAAAATTGACAGGCATGCATACCATTTCATAATATCCACTATCCAACTATAAATTGATTTAATAATAATCTTTGATGAACTCAATGACTCGAATGCAACGTTCTTCGAAATATGCTATGAAAGACTCCAAGTAATATCTTTAAAATGAGCAAATGCACAGCGGAAAATTTCTTTAACACCTGAGAATAAACATGCTTTAAAGTGTCAACCAAAAGGTTGGTGAGTTCATTAGTTTATCATAATCATTTATTTTCATCATTTTAATAGACCACAAGAATTTCATTTCCAGTTCTCATAAATATACGTCCCATGCATAGAGACAAAAAAATAATCATTCATATGGTGAACACCTGATAACCGACATTAACTAGATACATATAAGAATATCCCCTATCATTCCGGGATCCTCCTTCGACATGATATAATTTCGAAGTACTAAAGCATTCGGTACTTTGGATGGGGTTTGTTAGGCCTAAAAGATCTATCTTTAGGATTCGCGGCAATTAGGGTGTCTGTTCCCTAATTCTTAGATTACCAGACTTTAATAAAAAGGGGCATATTCGATTTCGATAATTCAACCATAGAATGTAGTTTCAATTACTTGTGTCTATTTCGTCAAACATTTATAAAAACGCATGTATTCTCAGTCTCAAAAATATAAAGGGTAAAAAGGTAAATGAAACTTACCATACTGTATTTCGTAGTAAAAATACATATAACGTCATTGAACAAGTGCAAGGTTGGCCTCGGATTCACGAACCTAAATTAATTATATATATTTATGTGTTGGTCAATATTTGTCTAACAAATTAGGTCAAGTCATAGTGTACCACAATCCTAATGCTCGAGACATATATGCAAAAGTCAACAAAAGTAAATTTGGCTCAAAATAATTTCCAAAAATCTATACATGATTAATATATAGTTTAAATATCGTCGTTTTATATTTTTAAATATTTTTAAAAGATTTATTAGAGTAAATAATATAATTTATTTATTAATAAATAAAATTTTATATTATATTTATATAATAAAATATACTTTTATATATATTAAGTAATAAAATTTATAGGGTTCATTTAATATTATAAAGATAATACGCTAGGTATTATTAAAGTACATTATTACACGTAGTAAAATATGTTTGTATCAAATATTTATTTGATAAAATAATATCTATAATGATAGTAAGTAAAAGTTGTATTATTTTGTAATAATAATTATTATTATAAAAAATATCAATATTTATAATTACTAAGATGACATTATGATAAAACGATAATTCTAATTATGATAACTTTAATATTTACGATAATTTTTAATATTATCTTTAAAATAATAATTCTATTTAAAATAATAATAATAATAATGATATTTTATAGTAACAATGACATTTCTATTAAAATGATAATTTTTGTTAAAATGATAGTTTTAATACTAAAGATAATTTTAATAATAATAGTAATGATAAAAATAATAAGAACGATAATTTTATCTAAATCAATATCTTATAATATTTTAATTTTATCATGATACTCTTACCCATTATTTCCTAATCATTTCGTTTAATTGCTTTTAATCGTCTTTTATATCGTGTTCGTAATAATGATAATAATAGTAATCAAAATAATTAGGTGTTACAAATATTTGTTTTAATTACACTAATATTAATAATGATAGTTACTATAACATTATTAACGATAATACTAATAATTATCTTAATGATAATATAGTAATAATAATATTAACAATAACAATAACCATTTTTAAATAATGATATATATATTAATAATAATAATAATAATAATAATAATAATAATAATACCAATAATAATAATAATAATAATAATAATTAGATAATAATAATAATACTAATTATAACTTTAACGATAATAACGATAGTAATAATAAAAAAATAATAATTTTTTAATGATAAATCCTTTTATTGATAAAGATAATAATAATAATAATAATAATAATAATAATAATAATAATAATAATAATAATAATAATAAGATAAAACTAGAACGACGATAATAACGACGATAATAATAATAATTTTTAATAATAATACAAAAATTCGATGGACTATAACTTCAAATCCGTTCATCGAAATCATTCGATATCTAAATGAAAAGTTCTTAATTTTTCGCTAGCTTTCCAACGACATGCATATCTTATACCTTATCTCAGTCGCATATATAACTAATTCAGGATTCAACATAACCTAACTAAAGGCAATATCAAAAGTACAAACATGCATAATCCTATATACTCGAGCACTAGTCAGGGATACACTATTAGTATGTAAAAGTTAAATTATGAGTACTCACGTATCAATATTGAGATTCAATATTGCAGGAAAGGTACGTAGGCGCAACGGAGATGATAAACACTATATTGACCTCACGAGTATACCCATGAACCATACCCAATCACCTCCATAGCTATAACCTATAATTTCCTTAATCCAATCCCACTCGAAAAACAATTTCGAAATCACTCGGACAGCACTCTAATAATATCTTGAAATAATACGGAGTAAATATATATATGTAAATCGATTGAGAGAGTTTAGAGAAAAATATTTTCAAGTTTCTATGAAATAATGAAACCTATTGAATTCTATTTATAATAGATTTTTGAATTATTAAAGTGAATTATTAAAGTATGAATTATTAAAGTGAATTATTAAAGTATGAATTATTAAAGTGAATTATTAAAGTATGAATTATTAAAGTATGAATTATTAAAGTGAATTATTAAAGTATGAATTATTAAAGTGAATTATTAAAGTTAAAGTTAAGTAAAAATAAAGTAAAGGTAAAGTTTAAGTATAGTAAAAGTATAAAACTATGTACGTATAATACGCGTATAAATATATATAATATTAATTTAAATCGTTATATATATTTAATAAAATAAAATATAAATATCATTATATTTATCATACTGGTTAAGTAATGAGTTGTCAAAAGTGGTTCTAGATATTTATAAAAGTTATATACGTTTTAATAATAAAGTTCTTTTTAAACTGAAAACGTTTTTGTACGTTTGAAACTAAATCAAATAAATATAATAATTTTGTTTTCCAAAACCAAATATATTTTTAAGAATCATTTTGTTTAAAGGTTAAAATAATGGAAATCGTTATATCATAAAATGTTTTAGAAAAGTAGAATCATATATATTCATAATAGGTTTCAAGTTTTTAAATTACAGTTTGTTGGTGAAGCATGGGATAAAGTTCAAAGGTTAAATAAATGTATGAAATCATCTTAATGAAAAATGTCGAGTTACTTAACTTGTCGATATCCAACATCTAAGTTATTTACACTTTACGTTCTTACTTATAAATCACTTTACCATTTTCCGAATGTTGTCAAAAAGAATAGATTTCTTAAATCACAGTGGACCTCATAACATAGACCCGTAATCATATCATAATGTATCTGATAAATCAATCATTTGATATTATCTTCTAATTCCATCGATAAACATATTAAAACAAATACGTTCATGTAAAGTATTATACGTTTAATACTTTATTAATATTCTCAAGTTATAATATATATATATATATATACATATATATACATATTTATTTATATATAACGGTTCGTGAATCGTCGGAATTTGGTCGAGGTTATAATGAATGTATGAACACAATTTAAAATTCTTGAGATTTAACTTAACAAACTTTGCTTATCGTGTCGGAATAATATAAAGATAAAGTTTAAATTTGATTGGAAATTTCCGGGTTGTCACAGTACCTACCCGTTAAAGAAATTTCGTCCCGAAATTTGAGTGGAAAGGTCGTGAATGATAATTAGTATGTTTTCATGATGCATACAGGCTGAAAATTAGAGTTTTATCATCATTGTTTAATTTGGATAAACAATCCGTTTATATGAAGAGTACGAATGAAGCTAACATAGAAGAGTGAAATGAGTAAGTGTAGATTCATCTTATCATTTGACGTAGATATGGTTGATTTCCAGATTTCAAGGGATTTGAAGAAAATCTTTGTAATAAGATTTGATTCTCCGGTAACAAAAGGAATCAGGATCCGCTTTAAATGCGATCGTCCATTTTAATTGTTCTGTCGGAGATTTTCTTATAAATTCACCTCCTTCGTTTTCTTACAACTCACAACTTCTGTTGATGCATTTTATGCAAGTCCCTAGACATCTACCCACGTCCATTGCAGGTACAACAGTTTACAGGCCACCATGATCGTTCGTTATTATCCTATCCGTGTTTGTATGTGTTTACAGCAACTGCAGGAACGAGATTTGGTTACAACAACGTTATTATCCTATTCTGTTAATTAATCTATTTCCCACAAGTTAATATTTCTGTTTCGTTTGCAAATCCAAAACGCATTCTTTTGATTTGATATTATGATTTTTGATTTGATTTGGCCGATGGAATTGTGAAGAAGAATCAGAAAACAAAGAATGGTTATATTGTTTGATTTAGGATGTTAATCAGAAAAACAGAAGTTGGATCAGTGGTGTGGGTGTGTTGATGTCAACCGAGAGGTCTCGGGTTCGAGCCTGGGCTAGGGCAATTCTTTTTAGAAAAGCTTTTAAGAGGGTATACATTTTTCTTTCATTATTATTATTATTATTATTATTATTATTATTATTATTATTATTATTATTATTATTATTATTATTATTATTATTATTATTATTATTATTATTGTTATTATTATTATTATCATTTATGTTATTATTATTGTGTTAATTATTATTATCACTAAAATTAATATTATGAGTATTTTTAACATAACTAATATTATTATTATCATCATTGTTATTATTATTATTATTATTATTATGATAATTGTTATTATTTATAATATTTATAAATATCATTATTATTAATCAAATTAAGAGTATTATCATTATCGTTAGCATTAGTATAAGTATTATAATTACAATTAGGATTGTTATTATTATTATTATTGTTATTGTTAGTATTATAATTATTATTATTACCAATATCATATTTATATTTATAAGTAGTAGAAACTTTATTTATCATTAACATTTTTATAAGTATTATTAAGATTATTATAATTTTTGTCATTTTAGTATTATTATCATTATTATGATTACTATTATTATTATTATTACGAAAATAATATAAATTATTATTATAATTTTTTTATAAATATTAGTATTAGTAACATTCTATAATTATTAGTATTATTATTATGTACTGTTATTATTATCATTATTAACAATATTATTAGATCATTATAGGTATTATTATTAATATTATCTCTCTAAATAAATATTTCGTATATAAAAATATATTTAAGTAACATTACATACAAGTATGTATTAAACATATTAACATATTTTATACGAATATTCATATACAACAAATTTGGTATTTTTTTAATACTAACTAAATATATTAATATAACTATCTAAACACTAATCATTTTAAATATGCATATACAAAATTAAATATATATATATATATATATATATATATATATATATATATATATATATATATATATATATATATATATATATATATATATATATATATATATAATAAATAACATAAGTTATAATATATAAATTTGTCCAATTTCGAATATAGATATTAATATATATATATGAATGATTTAGGTTCGTGAATCCGAGGCCAACCCTACACTTGTTCAATGTCGACATATATATTTTTACTACAAAATACAGTATAGTGAGTTTCATATGCTCCCTTTTTAAATGCTTTTGCAATATATATTTTTGGGCTGAGAATACATGCACTGCTTTTATAAATGTTTTATGAAATAGACACAAGTATTTGAAACTACATTGTATGGTTGGATTACTATACCGAATATCGCCCCTTCAAGTCTGGTAACCTAAGAATTAGGGAAATGGCCCCTAATTGACGCGAATCCTAAAGATAGATCTATGGGCCTAACAAACCCCATTCTTGAATTTAGAATGCTTTAGTACTTCGATTTAAATGGTGATTGCGATTGCCAATATTTATGGCATACTTGCGAGTATGCGGGGATATTCTATATGCATTATGTTAATGTCGGTTACCAGGTGTTCATCATACGAATGGATTTTATACACTTGCGAGTGTAATGATATTTATGAAAAATGAGAATCTTGTGGTCTACTAAAATGATGGAAATGAATGTTTATGATAAACTAATGAACTCACCAACCTTTTGGTTAACACTTGAAAGCATGTTTATTCTCAGGTTTGAAAGAATCTTTCGCTGTGCATTTGCTCATTTTAGAGATATTACTTGGAGTCATTCATGACATATTTCAAAAGATGTTGCAATCGAGTCATTAAGTTCATCAAGATTGATAAGAAGTCATTGATAGATTGATATATTAGGAAATGATATGCATGCCTCTTTAACTTTCGATGTAATGAAGGTTGTCTTTTAAAAATGAATGAAATGTTTGTAAAATGTATCATATAGAGGTCAAGTACCTCGCGATGTAACCAAGTATAATGTACTCATCCTGATGGATTAGGACGGGTCATGAAAGTTGGTATCAGAGCGGTGGTCTTAGCGAACCAGGTCTTGCATTAGTGTGTCTAACTGATAGTTGTTTAGATGCATTAGTGGATCTGGACTTCGACCGTGTCTGCATGTCAAAAGTTTTGCTTATCATTTCGTGTCGAAAATCATCTACTTATCATCCTTAGGAAATTACCTGCTTACCATTCGTAAGTCTAGACACGTCCTACTGCCTTTATTGTATAGATAGTGTATAGACAAATTCATATCTTAGCGTATCTATTACGGTAGACTTTGCCTGATATCTTCCGTAAATTTCTCCGTAATTTAGGGGAATCTGGTATATATATATCTATGCATATTATGCATTGAGAATACCATCCAACTATCTATTGCTGTTACTAAACTATTCATAACAAAAATCTTTTCTGAGATCGCGTAAGATGGCCTCTACGAATCGACCAAGTACCTCTGACTCCAAAGACAGCGTGACAGGAGCACGCCAACCAATCAACTACCGTAATTACTGGAGAAAATGGGGGTGGGTTCACGACATACTCACCCTATGGAGAAGGGAAGAAGGTACTCCATATCATGAACCGAATCTACCACCTAACCTTGGAGTACTTGACCCGCTCATCGGCGAACCAGTTCGCAACACCGTTTATACCTTTTTTGCAAGAATTTTTCGTCTTGAGGCTACCATTAACAGAAATAGAGGAGATATTCGACCTCTACCTCACACTGATAACCAACCAGGGTTAGTAGAAGAAGTTAGAGAACTCCGAGCTCGAGTATTAACCTTAGAGAGCACGATACACAATTTGCAAGCACCAGCAGTATCACCAACACCAGTAACATCACCAGCCTCAGCACCAACGGCACTAGTACCACCAACAACCCAAGTATCAACAATCCATGCCTCAACATCTCATTATGTACCTCAAGTATAATCACCGTTCTACGTATCGTTCTACATCCTTGATCTTCGTTCGACATGACGATTATGTAATCTCTAATGTTTTAGAGATTATATATTCTTGTTCTAACGATAAAGCAAATGAGATTAATATCGTATTAACTCATTAAATTCATGATTACATCTGAAGAAAATATATATGTATATATATTTTCATAAAGATTGTAATTAAAAATTCTTTTGTACAAACGATTAATGGTGAAAATATTTTAACGGGTAGGTAATACCCGAGGAATATTTAGATTTCACCTTAATAAGTTACACTGTACATTCGTCGAAGCTGATTCAACAGTCATTTACTATCCTACTTACAACCACCGATATACGTATCCGTTCACCGCAGAATAACCATTTTCATTCAATTTCATATTTGGATTTTGACCTATCAGAATCCAACAAGTGGCATAATGAAGAAAACATTTGACAAAATAAAATTTGTTAGAAACAAACAAATTAACTATGAAAAATTCTGTTAAGAATCCACGCTAACAAAATCCTAGATAACTGTTCATAGCTAACTGATTAATTCCGTATTACATTTTATTTATCGCAATTTATTTATCGTAATTTAAATTCTCGCAATTTTATTTATCGTCATTTAATTTCTGTTATTTATTTTACGCACCTTAAATATCGGGACACGTATACAAGGTTTTGACATATCATATCGACGCATCTATATATATTATTTGGAATAACCATAGACACTCTATATGCAGTAATGCTGGAGTTAGCTATACAGGGTTGAGGTTGATTCTATAATAATATATATACTTTGAGTTGTGATCGAGTCTGAGACATGTACACGGGTCACGATACGTATTAATTAATTCGAATATTATAAATTAAACTATATATAAATTATTGGACTGTTAACTGTGGACTATCGACTGTGGACTAATAACATTGAACAATTAAAATGAATTAAAATATTGATTATAACATATGAAACTAAAAAATTCTTCAAGTTTGCCACTTGATTTTATCTTAAACCTCATTTGTATCTTGACGATTACAATCTGTGTGCAAACCTTCCTGATTCTTGAAAACACCTCAATCGAGAGGATGAACCAACCACACTTCATCTACGGAAGGAAAAATTTATGCATATAGCTATGCACCTGAGAAACTCTCGGCAACTGAGTAAATGTTTAACACATAGCTGTGCTAATTCCTTAGTGTTATTATTACCCAAAATAACTTGGTAATCCCTTTCAAAGTAGCAAATTTTGTCACAGCTCCAGCAAGTCAACTTCGACTTTTTGTTCGAAACAACCTTATTATAACTTTGATATATATGCGTGCTCTTTTATTGTTACCAGGGAACCTTTTATATTCCACCATATTACCATCAGACGTACCAGCAACCTCGTTGCTTCTTGGCTTAAATCTCTCTGATAAATCATTATATTTATTCATTGAAACCCCATCATATACTCATCCGCATCTTGAAACGAGAACTGCCATACCAATTACCGGGAATTAGCAATCAGTACTTTGAAAACTCATAGCATATCTACATCAACAGTTATATGTATAACATTTATCTCTTAGAATTATGATCATTCATTCTGAAATTCTGAAAAGCACTCAGTTTACAAATCAATACTCTGAATGTTGAAAAAGCTGAATGAAGCAGCAGAAACCGTAGACAACCGTAAACGACCTTAACCATCGGAAGTTTGATGATAAAGAATAGTATGTTGGAAAAACTCAGAAAAGTTGGAACTGAAAAACGGATTGAGCTAACCACGAAGGAGACCAAGGACAAATACAAGGACCATACCCTATATTCAAAGAATCCAGATAATTCTGGATCTGTTGAAATCTTTAGAGAATATCTTGCTCCGAAGTCATGTTAAAATCTTGCGGAAAATTTTTCTTCATCAACTTGGAAATTCCAAAATATCATCATAAATATCTACGATATTTCTGAGGATATTTTCATAAATATTCTCGTCCTAAATTATATACCTCTTCGTGCTTCATGTGTTTCATTATATTGGAAACTTCTGTAAAATCTAAGTTTAATTTATGAATGAATTCTGGAAAAATGTAAAGAAATTGATGCATGAATTAGTATAATATAATGACACTTGATCAACGTGATTATATTACAGTAAGTCATGCTGAGTTTCTAATGGAACGTGATGATTCACAGATCATAACGTTATCATGTGCCATGTTATATAACTCTTTCATTCTGCTTAACTTCTGAACATATCAAGAAAGTATATTCTTGATATTTTTATTCTCAGTAATTCTGGTAATTTGACAAATCAAATCGTGCTAATACGTTCTTTCTTGTTTAGAACATGAAATTCATCCGAAATTCCATACTTACGAATTTTGGACCGTTACTCGCTTTACTAGAGGTCGGGAGGATAATAAAAAGGCAAAGAGCTCCAAAATATAAGAGAAAATATAAAGCCCAATAACAACACGGAGGTTACAAATCGTGGATATTAATACAAATAGCAATATAAGGATACGGTAGAATTAAGAATAGTATCACTCCAAGGTAATGGTAAAAGTAAACAGATTTTTCTGGTGGAAGATTGAAAAGATGGATGACAGAAATGATAAATAAAACAAATAATAATAAATATCAAGGATTAGAATGGAATTAAGCATTTTCACAATCTTTTGGATGTAAGAACTAAGAAAGAAAGTATAGGAATGGTGAGAATAATGGAACGAAAGAGCCAAATTTATAATGAAAATATCAGACAGAGTAATCGAGGCAGATCACCGTATTTAATTATAGAGATCTCAAATTCTTTATTCGCCGAAGAATCAAATATTTTAGATTTCAAAGATTTTCTTTTGAATCCCTTGAATTCTGGAATTCAACAGTGACTACGTCAAAAGTTAAATCTATATCTCAATCTTTTGTGATAGCTTTACTCGTAAGCTTCGAATAATCGAATTTTTTTTATCTTTATTACTCAATGATGATAAAATTCTATCTTATAAATTCATATTCGTCATAAAAACATATTTATTGTTAACCATGACAACCTCACTCAAATTTCGGGACGAAATTTCTTTAACGGGTAGGTACTGTGACGACCCGAGAATTTCCGATCAAATTTAAACTTAATCTTTATATGTTTCCGACACGATAAGCAAAAGTCTGTATTGTGAGTTTCAAAATTTTTACATAGATTCATTTAACCTATGACTATTCCCGACGATTCACGAACAATTATTGTAAATAAATATGTATGTATATGTATATATATATATATATATATATATATATATATATATATATATATATATATATGAAAATAAGTTTATATAATAATGTGAAATAATAAAATACAATTTAATCATCAGAGTTAAATACATAAAAATATATACAAGATAAACAGTTGTTATTAAAATGAATCTATATATTTATATAAGATTTCTAATCATAATTATTAAATATTCAATAAATGTTATCATATGATATATGATATTACAAAATTAATAAATTGTAATACTAATATACTAAATTTAAATTACAAGATAAAATATAGTTGTTATATTATTATTACTATCAATAGTATTATTAAAATAAATACTAATAATAATATTTGTATCAGTATTATTAATATTATTATATATAATATATAAATATGAAAGGTAATACATGTAATTTATTTTAGTATTGTTATAATATTATCATTTTAATCATCATCCAATTAATTAACATGATTATTAAATGTATTATGATTATTATTAATATCATCATTTTAATTATTATGATTAAAAGTTATTACTAGTAATAATTATTATTACTATTATTATTATCATCGTCATTTTTTTATTATTATCACTATTGTTTTTATTATCATTATTTAATATTATTAATATATTTATAAGATATATAGATATAAATATATGTAATATACCGAAATATAATTAAAGATATATGAAACTGATATATATATATATATATATATATATATATATATATATATATATATATATATATATATATATATATATATATATATATATATATATATATATATATATCGCGTAATATCTGTTTTCCAATCCCAGACATCTTTATTTTTTTTTTCTTTTTGTTCTGTTCTGCTCGTGTTAACCTGTCGAGTGCAACCCTACAAATCATCCCATCGATCAGCTCATGACATTAATAAAACAGATTCCTTCAATTTTCCATTATCTATCTTAAATTTAATTACCTTCTATCATCTGTTTTAATTAAACTGAAATGTCAAGAAATATATATGTTCATCTGTTCGCGTCTGGTATTGATCTGTGAATCAAATTCATGTGAGTTTTCAAAATCTATTAATGTGATGATGTTAGAAATAATTCATTTAAACTCTCTGTAAAATTTCAAGCCTCAATTCATCAAATTGATTATTAATTTCGAAGTCAAAGTATTTTTACAAAAAGTCAAAGAATTTGTTCATCAATCAAATTGAGGTTTTATAAATTGTTCCTGTTAAAATTAATGATGGAGAAAGTTTCTATGGATCATTTAAAACATAATTCTTGTTATAAGTATTATGTAAAACGTTCAATAATTTATTTTTGATGTTGGAGTTTCATTGTGTTCATCGCGTAATTTTTTTTATCTGCTATTAATAATTTTTTTATTTTCCTTTCTGTTAATTAATCTATTTCCCACAAGTTAATATTTCTGTTTCATTTGCAAATCCAAAACGCATTCTTTTGATTTGATATTATGATTTTTGATTTGATTTGGCCGATGGAATTGTGAAGAAGAATCAGAAAACAAAGAATGGTTATATCGTTTGATTTAGGATGTTAATCAGAAAAAACAGAAGTTGGATCAGTGGTGTGGGTGTGTTAATGTCAACCGAGAGGTCTCGGGTTCGAGCCTGGGCTAGGGCAATTCTTTTTAGAAAAGCTTTTAAGAGGGTATACATTTTTCTTTCATTATTATTATTATTATTATTATTATTATTATTATTATTATTATTATTATTATTATTATTATTATTATTATTATTATTATTATTATTATTATTATTATTATTATTATTATTATTATTATTATTGTTGTTATTATTATCATTTATGTTATTATTATTGTGTTAATTATTATTATCACTAAAATTAATATTATGAGTATTTTTAACATAACTAATATTATTATTATCATCATTGTTATTATTATTATTATGATAATTGTTATTATTTATAATATTTAGAAATATCATTATTATTAATCAAATTAAGAGTATTATCATTATCGTTAGCATTAGTATAAGTATTATAATTACAATTAGGATTGTTATTATTATTATTATTATTATTGTTATTGTTAGTATTATAATTATTATTATTACCAATATCATATTTATATTTATAAGTAGTAGAAACTTTATTTATCATTAACATTTTTATAAGTATTATTAAGATTATTATAATTTTTGTCATTTTAGTATTATTATTATTATCATTATTATGATTACTATTATTATTATTATTACGAAAATAATACAAAATATTTTTTTTTTATAAATATTAGTATTAGTAACATTCTATAATTATTAGTATTATTATTATGTACTGTTATTATTATCATTATTAACAATATTATTAGATCATTATAGGTATTATTATTAATATTATCTGTCTAAATAAATATTTCGTATATAAAAATATATTTAAGTAATATTAAATACAAGTATGTATTAAACATATTAACATATTTTATACGAATATTCATATACAACAAATTTGGTATTTTTTTAATACTAACTAAATATATTAATATAACTATCTAAACACTAATCAACGGTTCTGTTAAGCGAGGCTTAGCAAGCGTCGATTTATTGGCGACTTGACTGCCGCTTAGAGCCTAAATTGAACTCCAGGCACGATGTAAAACCCATGAAAATTTTATTCTACCATTTTCATGGCGTCTCTGTTTATTTTATTTATTTTTTATTTTCCTATTTATTATTACTTTTTTATATATTTATCTATTTATTTCAATTTTTTTATTTTTTTATTTTATTTATTATTGCTTTTTCTCATTCTTCATGGCCGGAGATCCCCTTGAAAGCAATCTCTTTACCCGTCGAATAGAGAGAGGGAGGACTTTCTCCGCTCTTGTGAGTGTTTAACTCGGGGTGGAGAAATAATTTCTCTTTATTCTAGGATAGAGGAATGATTGTCTACATCCAACCTCCCCCATACCCCACGCATATGGGATTGGGTATTGTTGTTGTTGTTGTTATTGTTGTATCTAAACACTAATCATTTTAAATATGCATATACAAAATTAAATATATATATATATATATATAATA
Organism: Rutidosis leptorrhynchoides; assembly: GCF_046630445.1. Classification (NCBI taxonomy): domain Eukaryota; kingdom Viridiplantae; phylum Streptophyta; class Magnoliopsida; order Asterales; family Asteraceae; genus Rutidosis; species Rutidosis leptorrhynchoides. The sequence continues at coordinate 388,959,480 of NC_092335.1, read as the reverse complement.
AATAACATAAGTTATAATATATAAATTTGTTCAATTTCGAATATAGATATTAATATATATATATATATATATATATATATATATATATATATATATATATATATATATATATATATATATGAATGATTTAGGTTCGTGAATCCGAGGCCAACCCTACACTTGTTCAATGCCGACATATGTATTTTTACTACAAAATACAGTATAGTGAGTTTCATTTGCTCCCTTTTTAAATGTTTTTGCAATATATATTTTTGGGCTGAGAATACATGCACTACTTTTATAAATGTTTTACAAAATAGACACAAGTAATTGAAACTACATTGTATGGTTGGATTACTATACCGAATATCGCCCCTTCAAGTCTGGTAACCTAAGAATTAGGGAAATGGCCCCTAATTGACGCGAATCCTAAAGATAGATCTATGGGCCTAACAAACCCCATTCTGGAATTTAGAATGCTTTAGTACTTTGATTTAAATGGTGATTGCGATTGCCAATATTTATGGCATACTTGCGAGTATGCGGGGTATTCTATATGCATTATGTTAATGTCGGTTACCAGGTGTTCATCATATGAATAGATTTTATACACTTGCGAGTGTAATGATATTTATGAAAAATGAGAATCTTGTGTCTATTAAAATGATGGAAATGAATGTTTATGATAAACTAATGAACTCACCAACCTTTTGGTTGACACTTGAAAGCATGTTTATTCTCAGGTTTGAAAGAAATCTTCCGCTGTGCATTTTCTCATTTTAGAGATATTACTTGGAGTCATTCATGACATATTTCAAAAGACGTTGCATTCGAGTCATTAAGTTCATCAAGATTGATAAGAAGTCATTGATAGATTGATATATTAGGAAATGATATGCATGCCTGTTTAACTTTTGATGTAATGAAGGTTGTCTTTTAAAAACGAATGCAATGTTTGTAAAATGTATCATATAGAGGTCAAGTACCTCGCGATGTAACCAAGTGTAATGTACTCGTCCTGATGGATTAGGATGGGTCATGAAAACTGGGCAGGCGTCAGCCCCCCATACATGGCCCCTGGGATTATTGAACGCAAATCTGTTTACGTGCCTACGCAAATTGGGTTGAAGTGGTGGGCCTACCCATCCTAACCAGGGCAGAAAAGATTCCATCTTTCCTTGATGCGGTAATACAATAAATAGTTCTTACATTCCTAAAAGCTTACTAAAGTGTATTTACTAATTAATTAACATTAGTTTGTAACTTATAATATAATAAATAAGTTAAAATTTTAAAAGTCGACAATTCCATAGTGAAACGCGGAGATGCACATATATTGTTAAATTAAAATAACATTTAAATCTTTCACGGGTATACCTTTTAGTTCGACTCGAGTTGCGCTTCAACGACATCATCGTTAGCCACGAAATAATTTTACAAACTAAACGCAATAAAATACATTGAAAACCGAACCCCCGGCGCGAAGCGAGGGTTAGAAAACTAGTTCTAACTATTTATTTAGGTTAAACTAGAAAACAATTCGACCGCACGTTACTACGGTTTTATTCAACGCGATGTCGAATTTGGATATATGTTGTTTGGTACCTAATATATCTAATAGGTTGAGTTGTTTATTGTACGTGTATGTATATGTATGAAATAAAGCCCGAAATATTTAGTGTTTTTTTAACGATGTCCGTTTTTCGTGTAGTTAGTCCCGTTGTGTTCGTTAGATTTTTTCGAGTTGAACAGTGATTTCGGAAAAATTTAACTCGCACCGAGCAAGAAGATAGGCTCCGTTAAAAATTCGAGTGGAATTAATTTCTTTTATTTTAATAAAATTATATATTTACGCTTTCTACCCTGGGAAAGTGTAAGGTTGAGGGACCATTGTGTAAATTGAGCCGAATTTGAGGGACCATTTATAGTGTGAACGCAAAATCAAAACGACAATCCGAAGTAACTGAAACGACGAAATCCGCCACACAATTTAGTATATAGGTATAATAATGGCATATATCGGGCTAAAAATATATACATATTTAAGTCACCTCTCAATACATTATCACATCTATCTACAGTTAATATTAAATTTCTATCCTTGTGATGTCATAAATAAGCAATTATCCTTTATAAAAATAAATCAAAAGAAAAAAGAAAAAATTAGAAGACATGTAGATGATGTCATAAACACTAATTAAAATAAGTTAATTAAAAAGGAGTAATTATTTATCTTCTACTTTATTAATAAATTAGTTTTTCGTTTTCATAATAACAACTAAATAATTATTCCGTATAATTTTTAACGAACGTTATTATCTTCTGCATCATATCTTATTCTTTTCTTTTCTTCAATCATAACAACTAAATAATTTATGTGGCTAAAATGCAAGTCAGATTGTGACTGATATTGTGTGATATATTTGTGTGGGAATATCAAATCTCTTATAACATACTTAAAATAAAATTTCTTAAACACAACAAAATATCATTCATTAGTCAACTTTTTAAACACAAAATATCGGATCACTTTTTAAAATTATGATAAAACATCCACGTGACCATATGTACAAACTTTAAAAAATTATACAATCTTTTACAAAAGACCCAATTAACACATGTACAAACTTTGAAACATATTATACCACCTTCATATTATAATTGAAATTTTAATTTTTTTTTAATAAAAATAAGGAGACATTTGTTATTTCTAATAATTATTATTAAAAATATAAATACTTAATTTTAGAGCAAACTTTATTATTAATATATTATTATTATTATTTAACTATGGGTTTTTTTACCGGATTAATTACTAATTATTTTCTTCTCAAAAAATTTTTCTTCCAAAATAACTACTGTATTTGTTTATATGATTACATATGCATATTTGATTTGTTAGTTTTGTACAAAGATTGAGTATGTTGATGAATATCCACATATCTGGTTTTAATTGGTTTCCAGATTATAGAAAATATTATTGCAAGCTTTAAGACATGCGTAATGCTTAATACGATTATGATTTTTATTAATAGTTTTGTCGTTTACTCATGAGGTTTTGTTAGTATGCGGTATTTGTCAATGTTTATCATGAGGTTTTGTTCATCTTTTATCCTATTAAAATTAGCATGTGTAATTTTTTATTTTTTTTAAATAAGTATTATATGAAAATTGTTGTTTGATGAAGAAATTACTCATACATTGTACGTTCTAGGTATATGATGAAAAACTATTTGAAAAGAATGACAATAGTTAGATATTTTGGATATCTAAAAATCTTTTTAACTGTTATTTGTAATTCGACATGTCCTGTTGTTATGTGTTTGTTAAACAACAAGAATCTGAAATCCGATAAAATGCATGAAGTCATTTGCCGAACATTGAAAATGAAGGTAGAAACTATGATTAAAGAATTCAATAACGGTGAGCTTTTTGATCATGTTGAAACAGGTAATTTTAATTCATATTTTAATGTTAAGTAAGTACATATATATTTACTAATAACATTTTTACTTTTTTTTTTTTATGAAATGTACTTATTCTACACTTTCATTGCAGTAGTCTACACTATTCATTCTAAAAAACGTGACTTCCCTTATACATATATAAGTTTAAATTTGAAATATAAACATAAGTTGGCAACAAACGGACATGGTGATCGCATTATTGCAGGACAAATATGAAGAATAAGAATATGTTGCTTCGAGTGAAGAATGTAAAGTCTTAATATTCATTTTTTTACTCTATTTTTTAATGTTTGTTTTAAGTTAAAAGTCTATTTTATAGATTTTTGGATGATTTTTATTCTGTTACTTGATCAACATGTATTCTAATCTATTTTCTCCTACATGATTTGTTATTTTGTTATCGAACATCACTTACTAATGATATCTGTAACCTAAATTTATCTTATAAGAATTAATTAAATGAAGTTATATATATAGCGGTGATCAAACATAAAAAAAAATTATGCACGTAATTTTGAACTTCTTATGATGAATTGAATAGGGATTAACATGTATACTTATAACTAACATACCTACCATTTCTCATCCTTTGCAACAATCACAAAATTCCAATTTTATGTGTGCATGTTCAAATACAATTTGAAATTTAAAATAACAGATAATATCGTTTAATTATAATTGATAAGCACAAATTATGAAAATATCACAACTAAACAATCATACAATTCAAAAAATACAATTATAAGATATGACCTTTTAAAAAAATGAAGCACCCTATATGAATTTGTATATCTTCATAATATAAAAAATTCATATCTTTCCAATTTAAACTGATATTATTTATTTTACAAAATTTAATCGTTCAACCCCTTACAAAAACAACCAATCAATTGTTAATTGCTATTTAAGGAAGAATTAGTGCAATTTTTATTACAGCTAACACAAATTAAAAATATCAAATCTTCATAAATTTGTCCCAAAAACGTATCATACAAATTGAGATTATTACATATTGAAATAACATATCACACAAATTGATATACCCAAATCTTCTGAATTTGAAATTAGCAACACTTTCCAATTTAAAATGAATTAATTTATTATACCACACCAATTTGTGAACATAGTCAAAATGTAAACACATAAATCATGTCATATCGATTCGTATACTCATTCCATTAAACATTCTATTCAATTTTGCAATTGCCGACCTTAAATTTACGGTATGATTTATTTGCACCAAAATATAGCGATTTCATTAGAGCACATCACTTAAACAACAACAACAACAACAACAACAACAACAACAACAACAAGAAGCAATATCACATGCATGGTGTATGGGGAGGTGAGATGTAGACAATCCTTTCATATCTTTGAATAAAGAGAAGTCAAGCGGTTTTCTGAACATACTTATAATTTCTATCACTTTATATATGTTGTTAATTTATTTTATTTTAGCACTTAAAATTTTTATTCAAAGGCTAATGTTTTTTGTTTATCTGATTGTCAACGTATCTTAAATATATATTTAATTTCTAAAACATACGTATTATTCAACCGTTTCAATTAAACAACCCCTTGATTTCACGGGTCCTTTCACTAGTTTAAGAACATGTTAGTCAATTTATGTGAATCTATCAAAATGAAGGTTGAAAATATCAATTCTCAAAATAATACATCCATTGTTTTTATTGTTGAGCTCGAACTTTCTTAGAAAATGTGTCATGTTTGATGATGAGGCCAGACATTAATCCTGTTATGTTGCGTGTAAGATACATTAAAGTATGGGATCAAAATACTCGTGTTCTTTTAGAGTTATTATTTTTAGAGTAGATTTCATACAAAAATAATCTTTTTACCTTATTTTTCTATTAAAAGTAACCTATTTTACTTTCGAATATTTAAAACATTATTTTATCAACGGTTAATTATAAAAGAAGGAGTATTCTAACTTTTTCAGTTAGATGACAACATGACATAACATGTCATCTGTTTTTCCACATTAACCACCCCATCCTCCATTTTAAACCAGAAACACCCATTACCATGTACAGAATCGATTCATAAACTATTACACACCACTAGTTTCTTAAGTTGAAACCCTCAATTTTAACTACAAATGTTATTAACAACATAATTAACCGTTGAACCACTACTCACTCAACATTTACTTACCCGCCATTATCCCTGATATATGCAAGCAAAGGTTCATTTTTTAATACACATGAAACAATGAACTAGCGACATCTTCTATAATTGGTGATCAAAAAGTACAAGCATAAGTTCAAAAAGATTGGCACAGCCTGGCATGGTAAAACGAACAACAGAATGTAATGATCATGAAATAACGGTCAAGTCAAGGACAAAAGTATTAAATGCACGTCCACTCAGAAAGATGATGATGCATACATATGGGGATAGAGCAATGATTCTAGTTCGACAACACCACCTCTCGCATGATAACACTACTGTCTTGGGACTTAATGATAAGCCCACCAGAGTAATTCTTGACCTCTCGGTTGAATTCACCACCATAGTTAACTTGTAGCATAACAGACATTTGACTCATTTTGAACTTGAATGTGGGAAGTTTAGTAAATTATGCAATAGGTGTATGAGGTGTGATCTATTGAGAAATGAGGGGTTGTATTTATAGAGGAAGAATACATGTGTTGAATATAGCTTTACTTAAAGAATCTTTGTTGAATACAACTTTAAATAAAGCATCTCTATTTCACAGCTTTAATCAATAAAGCATCTCTGTTGAATACAACTTTAAATAAAACATCTCTGTTTCACAGCTTTAATCAATAAAGAATCTCTGTTGAATACAACTTTAAATAAAGCATCTTTGTTTAACAACTTTAATCAATAAAGAATCTTTGTTGATTACATCTTTAAATAAAGCATCTCTGTTTCACAGCTTCAGTCAATAAAACATCTCTGTTAGACAGTAGCTATATAAAACAACAAAGCAAAATTACACAAATTTAAATTAAAAATACTAAATTTATTAAAATTAAAAATTCGACAATTACGACTAATTCAACTTATTCAAATTAAACATACTACAAACGGAAAGTAAATTAAGCGTTTAAACTTCTAAAGTTTAGTGGAAGGCCTCAAATGTGTTCAGTGACATCATCATCATCAACATTACAAACAACATCATCATCATCATCAACATTATCATCATCAACAATACAAACACCATCGTCAACATTACAAACACTATCAATATCCAATTCAACCTTAATTTTTGGGGGCAAAACTTTTGGACAACCACTAGGGCTATAAATTAACAATCTGAAAGTGGATTTATCAATAAGTCTAAATAAAAGTACATCCCCAAAACCCAATTTGACTTCTTTAACAACATCGCTCCATCCATTGGTAAAATAATAATTTGCACCATTTTTTTCAATCTTTAATTTCGATATGTAGTCTCCATTCAATGTTTGAATTATTGGGTCTTTAGGAATCTTGTTTTGAAAATGCTTGCTCACAAAATCATCTGGTAATACCTGCAAAATTCAATATCTTTATGAACAATTATTATTATTATTATTATTATTATTATTATTATTATTATTATTATTATTATTATTATTATTATTATTATTATTATTATTATTATTATTATTATTATTATTATTGCATATTCTTATATAAAAAATAAATAAATAAAAGTGAAAGTAGGTGAATACCAGTTGAGAGTGATCAGATGGATTGAGTAAAATTTTGAAGAAAGAAGGAGATAGGAGAGAAGAAGCCATTTAAAGTCAAATTTGGGAAAGATAAAAGAGTTCTGAGATATATTAGAATCCGCCCTTATCTATCTAAGACTCTTTTAACGGTGATGGGGTGATGGGGTGATTGGGGTTTTGTAGGGTATAGTGTTGATGTGGCAAATGTGATGGGGTGATGAGGTGATGGAGTTTGTAATGGTAGGTGTGATGGGGTGTAATGAGGGTTATTGGTCCCACAATTTTATTTTATTTTTCATTTTTTTTTTGAGTTTATTAATTTAATTTATATATTTAAACATAAATATAAGTAATAAAATTTTATAAAACACACGTAAATTAATTAAAATCAAACGGATACAATTTATAAAAGTCCAAAAAAATAAAAATTACGATAATTAAAAATTCCTAATACAATTACATTATTAATTTCCTAAAAAATAAAACACACATTAATAAAAAAAAAAAAGATAACAATTACTACTCGTCGCTGTCACTTGAAACTTCAATATAGTCTTTGTATTTGTTTGTCATCTTTTTATTGAACCTCAAAGCTTTCTGCCTCTCAATCGGGTCCTTAATGTCATCAACGTTCAAATTCCATAATTTCATAACGCAATCTATTGCCGATCGACGGCGTTCCTCCTCAATGATAGCCTGCAAAGCTGTCTTTCGATCTTCCATTTCCACCTCCTTTCTTGCTTCCCACTTTTCAGACAACTTATCGAATCTCGAAGAGGCCGTACCTCGTGAAGAGTTTGTACCACGTGATGAAGTAGCCGCATCAGACGAAACGGATTTTCTCGCAGCCTTTGATCGATCTCTTCCAATTGGACGTATAATAGCATCGTCGCCAAATAGCTGACCGAGGTTGTTCAAACGATCTTCTTCGAGATTAATTGTTGCCACTTCATCATAATCATCATCATCATCATCATCGTTATCGAGTTGTACTACATTTTTTGTTGCTTTTTTCTTACCACTACCACTAATCGAAGGTGGAGAATACCACTTTGGCCTTTTCTTCAAAAATTCCCAAACATCCTTGTAAGCCCACGGCTTCGATGCCTGATTAACATATCTTTGCACCGATACGTTATATATGTCTTCCTCGTTGCGACCGCTACACCTTGGGTTACGTTCTTCTTCATTGTATATGCCCGTGAAATCTTTGCACGCCTTATCCAAATGACGCCATTTCCCACTTAATTGATCATCATTTCGACAATAACCAAAATCGTTATTGTTAAACTTATTTCGAACTCTAACCCAAAATGCGTCATGTTTTTTAGAGTTACCATGAACTCCGTCTTCCGAGCAATCAATCCAACACGTAGCCAACCAAATTTCTTATTGTGGAGTCCACAATTTTTTAATTTGTGGTTCTTTTAGAACGCCTTTTCCCTTTTGTTTATGACTAGGTCTGAAACGACCCGTCAAAGTACACTTGACGACCATCGTTATCTTAGTCCCACAGCTTGATCGAACTTAAATGAATTTAATAAACGACGTTGCCTTCTTTTATTTTAAAAGTTTCCCAAAAAGAAAACATACCAAAATATGTAGTTAAACCAACCCAACATATTAATAACCAAAGTTGACATTAAAACATTGTCAACAACACCCACAAGTTTAAATTATCCAAAAATAGAATGCAAGTTCAAAGTTTCATAAATGTTTAACAAAAATCTGCCCAAATGCATGCAGACTCTTCTAACTAGGGATGGCAATGGATCGGATATGGATCGGGTGATGCCGTATCCATATCCATATCCATTTATTTTTTTTACTTTTCATCCATCCATATCCATATCCGTCAGGTGAAGCGGGTTAATGGATAATTATCCATATCCGTTTAAATTTATTTTATTTTTAAAAATTATAAGCGGTGGTTCACTATAAACGATCAAAAGTAATATTTTTAATAGTTTATGCGACCGAAAGTCACATTTTACTAATCTATATAACAAATATTCAATAGTACCTATTAAACGTGTAAAGATATCGACATGTAAGTTGCTTACTTTTAGTTACATGGAATCACATTTGAACCACCAAAGTACGATAAATACATTTGATTATTTAAACAAAACAAAATATAAGAAGAAATTTATATTTTTAGAGAAAATATAAAGAAAGATGAATATGAATATAATTAATGAAATATCACTACATAAATGATACTAATTTGAGTGATAAATTTATATATTTAGTTATTTCGGGTGAAAGCGGGTTCATCCATGGATGAATTTTTTTCATCCACATCCTTATCCATATCCATTTAGATCGTCCACATCCACGAATAATCGGGTGGATCGGATGGATATCCACTGGATCGGGTATCCATTGCCATCCCTACTTCTAACACAGCGGAAGTATCAAACAAACTCAAGTACCTGTGAAAACATGCGAGTAAACTGTCAACAAAAATGTTGAGTGAATTATAGGTTTAAATAAACGTATAAGCTTTAGACCACAAGATTTAAAATATTAGAAAACATAAAACATTATTCCATTATCAATGAGCCACCTGGTAACTACTTAACCCTTTATTTACCCTTGCCAAACACAATAATAATATACACTGAACAAGTGCATCTTCAACTAAATACGAAGTACTAAACATTCCGATTATAAATTGCTAGCGCGACTAGCTCGAAATGGGGTTGTCAAACCCGATAGATCTATCCGTAGGATTCGCGTTCACCAGTAGAAACCAGTGATTACAGTTACCAGACTAGGGAATATTTTTGTTCAACTCATAATGAATAATTCAAATTTAATTGCCACTTGTGTCTAAACGTAAAATAAAATGCATGTAATCACATCCCAAAAATATACTTTGAAAAGTATGTAAAAACGGGACTATAACTCACCTTAAAGTAAACGAAGTAACCACACAATAATACGAACAACAAATGAAGTAAAGTGATCAGGGATGTTCACAACGCCGGCCTATAAATAAAGCAGGTCGATATAAATAACTAAATTAGGTCAAGTCTTAGCATGATAGCTATTGTACATGTCGCAAGTAGACATAGAACAACACTCAACATGCATCGGTTTGATCGGAACAGCGTACGGACACACACGTTCTATTTTTAGAAAGTTTCTATTTTTAGCAGGTTTCCATTTTTGGAAAGTTTCTATTTTTGAAAAGTTTCTATTTTTGGAAAGTTTCCAAATTTAGAAAGTTTCCATATTTAGAAAGTTTCTATTTTTAGAAAGTTATTAAGTTAGGATAGTTTCCTTATTTAGAAAGTCAACAAAAGTCAACTGAAAGTCAAAGTCAACCAAAAGTCAACTCAAAAGTCAACCTTGGTCAAACATAGTCAACATTAATTTTAAAAGTATAAGTTATATTAATAATATAGGTTATAATATTAATTAAAGTCATATATGTATAATTATGTCATAACATAAGTTTAATTAAATTAAATTGAATTATTAAAGTTAACATAAGTTTAAATAATATTATTGATATAACATAAGTATTTAATTAATTAATTAAATATTAGTCATAATATACATATTATTAATTAATAATAGATTTTAAATCATATAAGTATTATTAATTAATAATGAATTATTAATCATATCATAAGTATTATAATTATAATTATTAAATCATAAGTATTTAATAATTAATTTATAATTAAATAATAACTAAGCCTTATAATAATTAAATAATTAATTAATCCTTATTATAAGTCTTATTATAATAATCTCATAATATAAGTTTAATACTTACCATAAGTATTTTTCATTAATAATAAAAGTATTATTAATCATAAGTTTAATTAAATGTTTAATTACATCATAAGTAATTAATAAATGATATAATAAATATATATATCATAAGTCTTAAATTGAAATAATTACTTTTTATATCATAAGTAATTTATTAATAATGAAATTTATTATTTATATCATAAGTCTTATTTAATAACCATAAGTTTTAATTAAAAGTTCATCGGGTCATAACTTGAGCCCCAGGAATCAGTTTTCGGCAAGTCTTATATATATCTTTGCCTAACCAACCCACCCGACACATTAGTGTGCTCAAGAACACCCCAAGAACAGCCACCAAGTCATGACCTACAGCCATTATTCAACTTGGAGCTTTAATCGGTTCAAAAACATGTTTTAGTCATAACGGGTGATCCGTGGCTCGGATTTCGATGACCCGAACATGAAAGTTCATCCAATAATCAATCATAACACACTAGTACACCCTAAAGACTCCAAAAGTGGTCACAAAGTCGGACCATACCTGTACCAATTCGTTCTTACATTTTAATTTTAATTAAACACCATTTTAATCATATCTAGAGCTCCGGGAATCGAAATAACAAGAATCCGGAGTCTAAAATTAATGTCTTGATGAGAGGAACTCATCTAAACACTTTAATTTCAATTTTATATCAGTTAAGTTTACAGAAAAGATCAAAAAACCGCTGTCCCAAAACAATCAAATCGAAAACATATATAATCAAGCATTTCTACGCATACAATCAACAATACAATAACATATAATCATCATACTATCATAATATCATATAAAATCAGTAAAATAAATGAGAAATTGAAAATCTAGGGTTAGGGTTTATACCCTAATCGAGAATTGAATGGTATGAACGTGTAGAGATCGAATAGAGGAATTCGATTATGTGAATGATTGAATGATCCAAGAACTTGATTGAATGAAGATGATGATGATATATGGTTGATGGGGGACGGCCAAAAAGAAAAAGGGAGAGAAGAGAGAAAATAAAATGGAAATTAGGTTAGGGAAACTTTTAATGAGAATGTGATAAAAGCAAAATGGAAAACAAATTAGCTTATACCCTCCTCCCATGAGGGTTCGGCCGAAATTAGCAAGGGTGGGCCCCTTAGTGGGCCACTTTGATGATTTGATAAATTGCTTCTAGCCCGAACGCCCGATCGAAACCCGAAACGAGAAACCCCGACTACGCGATTAAAAATTCGGAGAGATAACAAATACGCGAAGAAAAATATATATAAACACTATATATAAATATATGACATTAAAATATCATATCTAAAATAATTAGGACTTAAAAATCCCAAAAGCTCGACCGTTGGTTTGAAAACTAAAAAGATTCGCCGGATAGAAATCCACGACACGTAGAAACGTATAACTTAAAATATGAATACAAATATTCACATAGCACATAATAATTAATATATTATTACAAAAATAATAATATAGGTCATAGAAATAATAATGTGGCATGAATAACAGTTAACTGTCGTTAAATAATTAACGGTAAAAGATAATGGAAAAAGTAGGGTCGTTACAGTACCTTCCCATTACGGAAATTTCATCCCGAAATTTAGGCAGGTGCAGGGGTTGACTCGTCATCTGGGAACAAATGCGGGTACTTCCGCCTCATCTGATCTTCACGCTCCCAAGTGAACTCGGGACCGCGTCTGGCGTTCCATCTAACTCGAACAATAGGAATTCTGCTCTGCTTAAGAGTCTTAACCTCTCGATCCATAATCTCAACAGGTTCCTCAATAAAATGAAGTTGCTTATCAACATGGAGCTCCTCCAGAGGAATAGTCTCATCGGCCTCGGCCAAACGCTTCTTCAAATTCGATACATGAAAAATGTCATGAACAGCACTGAGTTCTTGTGGCAATTTCAAACGATAAGCCATGGGTCCAACTCTCTCAATAATCTCAAAAGGTCCAACAAAACGAGGATTCAACTTTCCCCTTTTACCAAAACGTATCACGCCCTTCCAAGGCGATACCTTCAACATAACACGATCACCGACCTGAAATTCAATATCGTTTCTTCTCTTATTGGCATAGCTCTTTTGCCGACTTTTGGTGGTTCTCAATCTTTCCTTAATCTGTACGATCTTCTTGGTAGTCTTATGAATAATTTCTGGACCTGTGAGTTGAGCATCCCCAACCTCATTCCAACAGACAGGAGACCTACACTTTCTACCATACAGAGCTTCAAACGGTGAAGCTTTAATACTTGCATGATAGCTGTTATTATAAGAAAATTCATCTAGCGGCAAATATCTATCCCACCCATTACCAAAATCAATAATACACGCTCGTAACATGTCTTCTAATGTTTGAATGGTCCTTTCACTCTGACCATCCGTCTGCGGATGATAAGCGGTGCTCATATCCAACTTAGTTCCTAAAGCTTCTTGTAAGGATCGCCAAAACCTCGATATATGTGACAACCCGGAAATTTCCGAACAAATTTAAACTTTAATCTTTATATTATTCTGACATGATAAGCAAAGTTTGTTAAGTTAAATCTCAATAATTTTAAACTGTTTCATACATTCATTTAATCTCGACCAGATTCCAATGATTCACGAACCATTATATGAACAGATATGATTATATATGTATATGTGTATATATTATAACTTGAAAACAATAACAAAGTATTAGATGTATAATACTTTACATGATTGTATCTGTTTCAAAATAATTATCGATGAAATTAGAAGATAAGATCAAATGATTGAATTATCAGATACATTGAATTATGATTACGAGTCTCTGTTGAGAGGTCCACTATGATTTGAGAAATCTATTCTTTTAACGGTATTCGGAATAAATGGTAATGTGATTTACAATTAAGAACAAAAGTGTCAAATAATGAGAATTAGACAAAAGTTAGTGGAAGACTAAATTACATCATAATCAATTGATTTAGTTTTAAAACGCTTTTCGATATAATAGAACTTGATTATTTAAAATGTCTTGATTAAATAACGTATATTGGTTGTTAACTTGCAATGTGTAATTAAAACGTGTCTATGTTTATTAGAACGCTCATTTATTGATTCGATTGATATTTAGATATATCAGTTAATACATTAAGAAGTTAAATTAACGCTAGTACATAAATGAAGCTATATATAAATATATATGAATATTATAATGTTATATTATATATGAAATGTATAAATAATAAATATTTAATAAAAATTATTATATAAGATATTCTATGATTATTAAATATTACATAAGTAATAATATATAGATATAATACAGGTTAAAAATATAGTTATTATAATATCATTACTTTCATTATTATTATTAAAATAAATATTTATATTAATATCAGTATTAATAGTATTATGATATAAGTATGAAATTTGATATGTATAGATTGTTATATTATTATTATTATTAAAATTATTAAAATTATTATTATTATTAATATTAATATTATTAAAATTAGTATTATTATTAGTATTATTAATAATATTATTAATATTATTATTATTATTATTAAACTTATTGAAATTATCATTATTGTTATTGTTAATGTCATCATATTATTATTATTATTACTTTTATTATTATTATAAGTATTTTCTATTATTAATCAGTATTATTAATATAATTTATTTTATTTAACTAGAATTATTATTATTACGTATATAAATATGTAATATTATTACTGATTATATAATTTATAAATACGAATATAAATAAGTACAAATACAGATATTTATGCATTCAGTTTCACATCGTTATCCTACTGCAGACGATTTTGTTTTCTATCTCTCAAGTTGATAAACATCATTCTCAATCGTACCATTCTATTATCAATCAATTTCCCTTTTTAATTTTTTTATTTATTTTCTGTACCTGATTTGAATTCTGTCGACCTTTAAACGCGTTAAAACTCGATCACATTCAGTGTAAATGACTCCAGATGACCTACATTATCAATTAACAATTTCAATTACCTTTTACAACTTGTAAATTGTCGAATTTATCCACAATTTGAAGAACACCTAGTCGACTGTCCTGTTTATGAGTCCAAACCCCTACAGCTCGATTTCGTAACGAATTTTTAAATCCTTAAATGCAGTTATGTTTGAAATCTATCAAATAAACTATCTGTAAATTTTCAAAGTCCATCCACCCTATCGAATTTCAATTTTAAGGTCAAAGTTAATTTTCTAAAAGTCAAACGTCTAGTTCATCGTTAAATTCGAGCTAAATTGGATGTTTTAGGATCACTTAAGGATCCAGATAGTTTATATGAGTCGTTTGTAACTTCTTTCATGTTATAATTATTAGTTAAAACTGTCTAGATTTTAAAAACGCGATTTGAGTTCAGAGTTTCAAAACGAGCTGTTACTGCTTAGTTTCCTTTTATTTTTTTCTGTTTTAAATAAATCAATCAACCAGTAGTCGTTTCTGTTTAGCTTATGAATCCAAAAACAAATTAATTGTGTGATTGTTGTGGTCATTTGATTCTTTAGTCATCTGAAATTAAGAGAGGATGAGGAAGAAACTGAAACAGTTAAAACAGGTTTATATATATTTAAGTTAGGTATTAAAACAAGAAAAGCAGAAGCAGCGTGTTGGTTTGTATGGGTGTCTGGTTAGCGAGAGTGTAGTGACCCGAACTTTTCCATGTTTATATATATTAAATGAAATTGATATTTACATGATTAAGTATTTCCAACATGTTAAGCAATCAAACTTATTAAGACTTGATTAATTGGAATAGGTTTCATATAGACAAATGACCACCCAAGTTGACCGGTGATTCACGAACGTTAAAACTTGTAAAAACTATACGATGACATATATATGGTTATATATATAGTTAACATGATTTTATTATAAGTATGTTTCTCATTAGGTATTTTAACAATGAGTTATATACATAAAAATGAGACTATTAAATTAAGAAACTCGAAAACGATATATATAACGATTATCGTTATAATGTCTTACTAGGTACATATGAATCATATTAAGATATTGATACACTTGGTTAATTATTTTAAATGATAAGTAAATATATCATTAAGTGTATTAACAATGAACTACATATGTAAAAATAAGACAACTAACTTAATGATTTTGAAACGAGACATATATGTAACGATTATCGTTGTAACGATATTTAATGTATATAGATCATATTAAGAGATATTCGTACATCATAATATCATGATAATATAATAATTTAAAATCTCATTTGATATTACAAACATTGGGTTAACAACATTTAACAAGATCGTTAACCTAAAGGTTTCAAAACAACATTTACATATAAGGACTAACGATGACTTAACGACTCAGTTAAAATGTATATACATGTAGTGTTTTAATATGTATTCATACACTTTTGAAAGACTTCAAGAAACTTATCAAAATACTTCTACTTAACAAAAATGCTTACAATTACATCCTCGTTCAGTTTCATCAACAAATCTACTCGTATGCACCCGTATTCGTACTCGTACAATACACAGCTTTTAGATGTATGTACTATTGGTATATACACTCCAATGATCAGCTCTTAGCAGCCCATGTGAGTCACCTAACACATGTGGGAACCATCATTTGGCAACTAGCATGAAATATCTCATAAAATTACAAAAATATGAGTAATCATTCATGACTTATTTACATGAAAACAAAATTACATATCCTTTATATCTAATCCATACACCAATGACCAAAAACACCTACAAACACTTTAATTCTTCAATTTTCTTCATCTAATTGATCTCTCTCAAGTTCTATCTTCAAGTTCTAAGTGTTCTTCATAAATTCCAAAAGTTCTAGTTTCATAAAATCAAGAATACTTCCAAGATTGCAAGTTTACTTCCAAGTTTTCTAAATCCATTCCAAGTAATCATCCAAGATCAAGAAACCTTTGTTACTTACAGTAGGTTATCTTTCTAATACAAGGTAATAACCATATTCAAACTTTAATTCAATTTCTATAACTATAACAATCTTATTTTGAGTGGAAATCTTACTTGAAATTGTTTTCGTGTCATGATTCTGCTTCAAGAACTTTCAAGCCATCCAAGGATCCTTTGAAGCTAGATCCATTTTTCTCATTTCCAGTAGGTTTATCCAAGGAACATGAGGTAGTAATGATGTTCATAACATCATTCAATTCATACATAAAAAGCTGTCTTATTCAACATTATAAACTTGTAATCACTAGAACATAGTTTAGTTAATTCTAAACTTGTTCGCAAATAAAGTTAATCCTTCTAACTAGACTTTTAAAATCAACTAAACACATGTTATATATCTATATGATATGCTAACTTAATGATTTAAAACCCGGAAACACGATAAACACCATAAAACTGGATATACGCCGTCGTAGTAAAACCGGGGGCTGTTTTGGTTGGGGTAATTAAAAGCTAAGAAGAACTTTGATTTAAAAGCTATACTTATGGAAAAATGATTTTTCTTTTGAACATGAAACTATATCCAAAAATCATGGTTAAACTCAAAGTGAAAGTATGTTTTTCAAAATGGTCATCAAGATGTCGTTCTTTCGACGGAAATGACTACCTCTTTCAAAAACGACTTGTAACTTGTATTTCTGACTATAAACTTATACTTTTTCTATTTAGATTCATAAATTTAAGTTCAATACGAAACCGTGGCCACTGGAATCACTCAAAACGGATTAGAAACGAAGAAATGGCGAGTAAAACAAGATTGATAAAAACTACTCATTTTACCTACGTGAAAGTTAGTAATAAATCTATTCCAATCATAACCTAATCAACTTATATTTTATATTATGTAATCTTGAGATACCATAGACACGTATACAATGTTTCGACCTATCATGTCGACCCATCTATATATATATTGCGGAACAACCATAGACACTCTATATGTGAATGTTGGAGTTAGCTATACAGGGTTGAGGTTGATTCCAAAATATATATATAGTTTGAGTTGTGATCAATACTGAGATACGTATACACTGGGTCGTGGATTGATTCAAGATAATATTTATCGATTTATTTCTGTACATCTAACTGTGGACAACTAGTTGTAGGTTACTAACGAGGACAGCTAACTTAATAAACTTAAAACATCAAAATGTATTAAAAGTATTGTAAATATATTTTGAACATACTTTGATATATATGTATATATTGTTATAGGTTCGTGAATCAACCAGTGGCCAAGTCTTACTTCCCGACGAATTAAAAATCTGTGAAAGTGAGTTATAGTCCCACTTTTAAAATCTAATATTTTTGGGATGAGAATACATGCAGGTTTTATAAATGATTTACAAAATAGACACAAGTACGTGAAACTACATTCTATGGTTGAATTATCGAAATCGAATATGCCCCTTTTTATTAAGTCTGGTAATCTAAGAATTAGGGAACAGACACCTTAATTGACGCGAATCCTAAAGATAGATCTATTGGGCCTAACAAACCCCATCCAAAGTACCGGATGCTTTAGTACTTCAAAATTTATATCATATCCGAAGGGTGTCCCGGAATGATGGGGATATTCTTAAATATGCATCTTGTTAATGTCGGTTACCAGGTGTTCACCATATGAATGACTTTTATCTCTATGTATGGGATGTGTATTGAAATATGAAATCTTGTGGTCTATTGTTACGATTTGATATATATAGGTTAAACCTATAACTCACCAACATTTTTGTTGACGTTTAAAGCATGTTTATTCTCAGGTGAATACTAAGAGCTTCCGCTGTTGCATACTAAAATAAGGACAAGATTTGGAGTCCATGTTTGTATGATATTGTGTAAAAACTGCATTCAAGAAACCGATTTCGATGTAACATATTTGTATTGTAAACCATTATGTAATGGTCGTGTGTAAACATGATATTTTAGATTATCATTATTTGATAATCTACGTAAAGCTTTTTAAACCTTTATTTATGAAATAAAGGTTATGGTTTGTTTTAAAAATGAATGCAGTCTTTGAAAAAAACATCTCATATAGAGGTCAAAACCTCGCAATGAAATCAATTAATATGGAACGTTTTTAATGAATAAGAACGGGACATTTCAGTTGGTATCTGAGCGTTGGTCTTAGAGAACTAGAATTTTGCATTAGTGTGTCTTATCAAGTTTGTTAGGATGCATTAGTGATTCTGAACTTCGACCGTGTTTACTTGAAAAATGATTGCTTAACAAATTTTGTTGAAAACTATATATTTTTAACATGTGAATATTATGAGATATATTAATCTCTTAACGTGTTTGATATTATGTGATAGATGTCTACCTCTAATACAAGTCCCATTGACTCACCTAATAATAATGAAGAGTCAAATGTAATTTGGAATGATTCGTGGACTGATTCACAAGTTCCCGAAGAGGAACCGGAAGAAGAATCGGAACCGGAGGAAGAATCAGAACCGAAGGAGGAGGAACCGGAAGAAGAAATAGAACCGGTGGGGGAAATAATAAAACGGTTAAGTAAAAGAAAATCCTTAACCAATCGACCAAGGTTAATTATGGTCAACGGTGTTTCCGCCAAGGAAGCAAAATATTGGGAGGATTACCAATTCTCCGATGAATCGAATCCCGACGAGGATTCCGATGATGTTATAGAAATTACCCCAACTGAATTTAAAAAGGCAAAAGAGAACAATAAGGGAAAGGGCATAAAAATAGAGAAATCTGATTCCAACCCTGATGAACTTTATATGTATCGTCAACACCCGTATTTCTTAAGTTGTAACAATAACCCGGGAACCTCTAAACCACCAGGTTTTTCTAGACCAATGTGGAAAACGACGGCTCGTATTAGGGGAACATCATATATCCCTAAAAACTTAGCAAAAAGAACCAAGTTCGAAAAAGAAGAAACGAGTGAGTCGGAATAAGATAGTTGTATTTGTGCGGTGTAATATATGTAATATAGTGTGCTTATGCTTTACGATATATGTAAAAATTGCTTGTATTAATAAGTATCTTTTATGAATCTAACTCTTGTCTATTTTACAGTATAAAAACACAAAATGGATAGACAACCCAATATTTTAGAAGACTTACCCGGAGACATGATTGATGAAATCTTGTCTAGAGTCGGTCAGAATTCCTCGGCACAAATATTTATGGCAAAATCAGTTTGTAAGACATTCGAAGAACGTTCCAAGAATTCCTTGGTTTATAAAAGGCTTTCGTTTAAAAGATGGGGGATATCACATTGGGAAACCCATAAGTTATGATGTATATTGCGGGGAACCCAAATGCTATTTTACGCAACGGGTTAAGAAATTATTTTGACTCAATGTATCTGAATATAAGACTTTATGATTTAGAAAAAGCGGCTAACATGCAACATAAAGAAGCATGTTATGCTTACGGGTTAGTAATGTTCGCTTCTCACCAAAGTGAGAAAAAGAACATCGGGCTACAACTATTAAACAAAACGTTCCCACAAGTGACGGAGTCGGTAATTGGGGTAAGAAATGAGATTTTTAGGTTATTACGAGACTGTTGGTCATTACGTAACCTTCGCCCTTTTGACAACGTTACAACACGTTGTCATACTATCGGTCACAACGGTTACGTTCCACAAGACCAAGGATGGGAAGTGGTATTAGTAAAACCAGAATGCATGACTTGTTTCTGGACGTATGAATTACGTGTCTTTGTTGCCTTTGCTGAACGCCTTATTTATTAACTAGAATTATCTTCGCAACTACTTTGTATCAAAGGTTTATGTGCTATATTACATGCTATATGTAAAATAGCGGTATTGTAAGTTTGCAAGTTATTGTATAAAGGTTTGAATATGATATATATTTTTTTGTGATTAGTTTTTCATATAGAATTGTAGTAGTTGAAATGGTATGTTAGCTACTAAGTATGAACTTAACGGGTAGGTACTACCCGAATTAAAGAGTATAAAACGCTAATATGAAGAAAGAGCTTTTATAAATAAGTTCATATTACGCTACGAAATACTATTGACTACTCTTGATATTCTATATGATTAACTCATTTCATTTGACTATTTTGAGGGAAATGGCACCGACTACTCGACACACCTTGAATATGAGTGAAGAGGAATTTCGTGCCTTTCTTGCTTCAAACATAGCCGCAGTACAGGTCGCGCTACATACCAACAATAACCTTGGATCTAGCAGTACAGGAAATCGTGTAGGATGCACCTACAAAGAATTCACTGCCTGCAAACCTTTGGAATTTGATGGAACAGAAGAACCGATCGGATTGAAACGGTGGACCGAGAAGGTCGAATCGGTGTTTGCCATAAGTAAGTGTACTGAAGAGGACAAAGTGAAGTACGCTACGCATACCTTCACAGGTTCTGCGTTAACATGGTGGAATACCTATCTAGAGCAAGTGGGACAAGATGATGCTTACGCACTACCGTGGTCAGCATTCAAGCACTTGATGAACGAGAAGTACCATCCCAGAACAGAAGTCAATAAGCTCAAGATAGAACTTAGAGGGTTACGAACCCAAGGATTTGATATTACCACGTACGAAAGACGATTCACAAAATTATGCCTATTGTGTCCGGGAGCGTTCGAAGATGAGGAAGAGAAGATCGACGCGTTTGTGAAAGGATTACCGGAAAGAATCCAAGAAGATATAAGTTCACACGAGCCCGCCTCCATACAACAGGCATGTAGAATGGCTCACAAACTAGTGAACCAGATTGAAGAAAGAATTAAAGAACAGACTGCTGAAGAGGCCAATGTGAAGCAAGTCAAAAGAAAGTGGGAGGAAAACGGTGATAAGAATCACCAATACAACAACAACAGCAATTACAACAATAATCGCAACAACTATCCTAACAATCGCAACATCAATCGCAACTACAACAAATGGCCCAACAACAACAACAACAACAACAACAACAACAACAGCAACTACAACAATCATCGTAACAACAATATTAACCGCAACAACAACAACAATCAGAAGCAGCTATGCCAAAGGTGTGAAAAGTATCACTCGGGGTTCTGCACCAAATTTTGCAACAAGTGTAAAAGAAATGGTCATAGCGCGGCGAAGTGTGAGGTCTACGGACCAGGGGTTAATAGAACGAAAGGAACAAATGGTGTCGGAATGAGTAATGGTGGAGCAAGTAGTGTCGGAGCAAGTTATGCCAATGTAGTTTGTTATAAATGTGGAAAACCGGGCCACATTATTAGAAATTGCCCGAACCAGGAGAACACGAATGGACAAGGCCGCGGAAGAGTTTTCAATATTAATGCGAAAGAGGCACAGGAAGACCCGGAACTTGTTACGGGTACGTTTCTTATTGACAATAAATCTGCTTACGTTTTATTTGATTTGGGTGAGGATAGAAGCTATATGAGTAGAGATTTTTGTGCTAAATTAAGTTGTCCATTGACGCCTTTGGATAGTAAATTTTTACTCGAATTAGCAAATGGTAAATTAATTTCAGCAGATAATATATGTCGGAATCGAGAAATTAAACTGGTTAGTGAAACATTTAAGATTGACTTGATACCAGTAGAGTTAGGAAGTTTTGATGTGATAATTGGTATGGACTGGTTGAAAGAAGTGAAAGCAGAGATCATTTGTTACAAAAATGCAATTTGCATTATACGAGAAAAAGGAAAACCCTTAATGGTGTACGGAGAAAAGGGCAACACGAAGCTACATCTTATTAGTAATTTGAAGGCACAAAAACTAATAAGAAAAGGTTGCTATGCTGTTCTAGCACACGTCGACAAAGTACAAACTGAAGAAAAGAGCATCAATGATGTTCCCGTCGCAAAAGAATTTTCTGATGTATTTCTGAAAGAATTACCGGGATTACCCCCACATCGATCCGTTGAATTTCAAATAGATCTTGTACCAGGAGCTGCACCAATAGCTCGTGCTCCTTACAGACTCGCACCCAGCGAGATGAAAGAACTGCAAAGCCAATTACAAGAACTTTTAGAGCGTGGTTTCATTCGACCAAGCACATCACCGTGGGGTGCTCCTGTTTTGTTTGTCAAGAAGAAAGATGGTACATTCAGGTTGTGTATCGACTACTGAGAGTTGAACAAACTTACCATCAAGAACCGCTACCCACTACCGAGAATCGACGATTTATTTGATCAACTACAAGGCTCGTCTGTTTATTCAAAGATTGACTTACGTTCCGGGTATCATCAAATGCGGGTGAAAGAAGATGATATTCCAAAGACTGCTTTCAGAACACGTTACGGTCATTACGAGTTTATGGTCATGCCGTTTGGTTTAACTAATGCACCAGCTGTGTTCATGGATCTTATGAACCGAGTGTGTGGACCATACCTTGACAAGTTTGTCATTGTTTTCATTGATGACATACTTATTTACTCAAAGAATGACCAAGAACACGGTGAACATTTGAGAAAGGTGTTAGAAGTATTGAGGAAGGAAGAATTGTACGCTAAATTTTCAAAGTGTGTATTTTGGTTGGAAGAAGTTCAATTCCTCGGTCACATAGTGAACAAAGAAGGTATTAAGGTGGATCCGGCAAAGATAGAAACTGTTGAAAAGTGGGAAACCCCGAAAGCTCCGAAACACATACGCCAATTTTTAGGACTAGCTGGTTACTACAGAAGGTTCATCCAAGACTTTTCCAGAATAGCAAAACCCTTGACTGCATTAACGCATAAAGGGAAGAAATTTGAATGGAAGGATGAACAAGAGAAAGCGTTTCAGTTATTAAAGAAAAAGCTAACTACGGCACCTATATTGTCATTGCCTGAAGGGAGTGATGATTTTGTGATTTATTGTGACGCATCAAAGCAAGGTCTCGGTTGTGTATTAATGCAACGAACGAAGGTGATTGCTTATGCATCTAGACAATTGAAGATTCACGAACAAAATTATACGACGCATGATTTGGAATTAGGCGCGGTTGTTTTTGCATTAAAGACTTGGAGGCACTACTTATATGGGGTCAAAAGTATTATATATATCCACCACAAAAGTCTTCAACACATATTTAATCAGAAACAACTGAATATGAGGCAGCGTAGGTGGATTGAATTGTTGAATGATTACGACTTTGAGATTCGTTACCACCCGGGGAAGGCAAATGTGGTAGCCGATGCCTTGAGCAGGAAGGACAGAGAACCCATTCGAGTAAAATCTATGAATATAATGATTCACAATAACCTTACTACTCAAATAAAGGAGGCGCAACAAGGAGTTTTAAAAGAGGGAAATTTAAAGGATGAAATACCCAAAAGATTGGAGAAGCATCTTAATATTCGGGAAGACAGAACCCGGTATAGGGCTGAAAGGATTTGGGTACAAAAATTTAGAGATATGAGAGAAATGGTACTTAGAGAAGCTCATAAAACCAGATACTCAGTACATCCTGGAACGGGGAAGATGTACAAGGATCTCAAGAAACATTTTTGGTGGCCGGGTATGAAAGCCGATGTTGCTAAATACGTAGGAGAATGTTTGACGTGTTCTAAAGTCTAAGCTGAGCATCAGAAACCATCAGGTCTACTTCAACAACCCGAAATCCAGGAATGGAAATGGGAAAACATTACCATGGATTTCATCACTAAATTGCCAAGGACTGCAAGCGGTTTTGATACTATTTGGGTAATAGGTGATCGTCTCACCAAATCAGCACACTTCCTGCCAATAAGAGAAGATGACAAGATAGAGAAGTTAGCATGACTGTATTTGAAGGAAGTCGTCTCCAGACATGAAATACCAATCTCTATTATCTCTGATAGGGATGGTAGATTTATTTCAAGATTCTGGCAGACATTACAGCAAGCATATGGAACTCGTCTAGACATGAGTACTGCCTATCATCCACAAACTGATGGGCAGAGCGAAAGGATGATACAAACGCTTGAAGACATGCTACGAGCATGTGTTATTGATTTCAGAAACAGTTGGGATTGACACCTACCGTTAGCAGAATTTTCCTACAACAACAGTTATCATTTTAGTATTGAGATGGCGCCTTTTGAGGCACTTTATGGTAGAAAGTGCAGGTCTCCGATTTGTTGGAATGAAGTGGGGGATAGACAGATTACGAGTCCGGAGATAATACAAGAAACTACCGAGAAAATCATCCAAATTCAACAAAGATTGAAAACCGCCCAGAGTCGACAAAAGAGCTACGCGGACAGTAAAAGAAAAGATATAGAGTTTGAAATTGGAGAAATGGTCATACTTAAGGTTTCACCTTGGAAAGGCGTTGTTCGATTTGGTAAACGGGGGAAACTAAATCCAAGGTACATTGGACCATTCAAGATTATAGATCGTGTCGGACCAGTAGCTTACCAACTGGAGCTACCTCAACAACTCGCGGCTGTACATAACACTTTCCACGTCTCAAATTTGAAGAAATGTTTTGCTAAAGAAGATCTCACTATTCCGTTGGACGAAATCCAAATCAATGAAAAACTTCAATTCATTGAAGAACCCGTCGAAATAATGGATCGTGAGGTTAAGAGACTTAAACAAAACAAGATACCGATTGTTAAGTTTTGATGGAATGCTCGTAGAGGACCCGAGTTCACCTGGGAGCGTGAAGATCAGATGAAGAAGAAATACCCGCATCTATTTCTAGAAGATTCGTTAACACTTTCAACAGCTTAAAATTTCGGGACGAAATTTATTTAACGGGTAGGTACTGTAGTGACCCGAACTTTTCCATGTTTATATATATTAAATGAAATTGATATTTACATGATTATGTATTTCCAACATGTTAAGCAATCAAACTTATTAAGACTTGATTAATTGGAATAGGTTTCATATAGACAAATGACCACCCAAGTTGACCGGTGATTCACGAACGTTAAAACTTGTAAAAACTATACGATGACATATATATGGTTATATATATAGTTAACATGATTTTATTATAAGTATGTATCTCATTAGGTATTTTAACAATGAGTTATATACATAAAAATGAGACTATTAAATTAAGAAACTCAAAAACGATATATATAACGATTATCGTTATAACGTCTTACTAGGTACATATGAATCATATTAAGATATTGATACACTTGGTTAATTATGTTAAATGATAAGTAAATATATCATTAAGTGTATTAACAATGAACTACATATGTAAAAATAAGACTACTAACTTAATGATTTTGAAACTAGACATATATGTAACGATTATCGTTGTAACGACATTTAATGTATATAGACCATATTAAGAGATATTCGTACATGATAATATCATGATAATATAATAATTTAAAATCTCATTTGATATTATAAACATTGGGTTAACAACATTTAACAAGATCGTTAACCTAAAGGTTTCAAAACAACACTTACATGTAACGACTAACGATGACTTAACGACTCAGTTAAAATGTATATACATGTAGTGTTTTAATATGTATTTATACACTTTTGAAAGACTTCAATACACTTATCAAAATACTTCTACTTAACAAAAATGCTTACAATTACATCCTCGTTCAGGTTCATCAACAATTCTACTCGTATGCACCCGTATTCGTACTCGTACAATACACAGCTTTTAGATGTATGTACTATTGGTATATACACTCCAATGATCAGCTCTTAGCAGCCCATGTGAGTCACCTAACACATGTGGGAACCATCATTTGTGTAGTGACCCGAACTTTTCCATGTTTATATATATTAATTGAGATTGATGTTTACATGATTAAATGTTTCCAACATGTTAAGCAATCAAACTTGTTAAGACTTGATTAATTGAAATAGGTTTCATATAGACAATTGACCACCCAAGTTGACCGGTGATTCACGAACGTTAAAACTTGTAAAAAACTATATGATGACATATATATGGTTATATATATAGTTAACATGATATTATGATAAGTAAACATATCATTAATTATATTAACAATGAACTACATATGTAAAAACAAGACTACTAACTTAATGATTTTGAAACGAGACATATATGTAACGTTTATCGTTGTAATGACATTTAATGTATATATATCATATTAAGAGATATTCGTACATCATAATATCATGATAATATAATAATTTAAAATCTCTTTTGATATTATAAACATTGGGTTAACAACATTTAACAAGATCGTTAACCTAAAGGTTTCAAAACAACATTTACATGTAACGACTAACGATGACTTAACGACTCAGTTAAAATGTATATACATGTAGTGTTTTAATATGTATTCATACACTTTTGAAAGACTTCAAGACACTTATCAAAATACTTCTACTTAACAAAAATGCTTACAATTAGATCCTCGTTCAGTTTCATCAACAATTCTACTCGTATGCACCCGTATTCGTACTCGTACAATACACAGCTTTTAGATGTATGTACTATTGGTATATACACTCCAATGATCAGCTCTTAGCAGCCCATGTGAGTCACCTAACACATGTGGGAACCATCATTTGGCAACTAGCATGAAATATCTCATAAAATTACAAAAATATGAGTAATCATTCATGACTTATTTACATGAAAACAAAATAACATATCCTTTATATCTAATCCATACACCAACGACCAAAAACACCTACAAACACTTTCATTCTTCAATTTTCTTCATCTAATTGATCTCTCTCAAGTTCTATCTTCAAGTTCTAAGTGTTCTTCATAAATTCCAAAAGTTCTAGTTTCATAAAATCAAGAATACTTTCAAGTTTGCTAGCTCACTTCCAATCTTGTAAGGTGATCATCCAACCTCAAGAAATCTTTGTTTCTTACAGTAGGTTATCATTCTAATACAAGGTAATAATCATATTCAAACTTTGGTTCAATTTCTATAACTATAACAATCTTATTTTAAGTGATGATCTTACTTGAACTTGTTTTCGTGTCATGATTCTGCTTCAAGAACTTCGAGCCATCCAAGGATCCATTGAAGCTAGATCCATTTTTCTATTTTCCAGTAGGTTTATCCAAGGAACTTAAGGTAGTAATGATGTTCATAACATCATTCGATTCATACATATAAAGCTATCTTATTCGAAGGTTTAAACTTGTAATCACTAGAACATAGTTTAGTAAATTCTAAACTTGTTCGCAAACAAAAGTTAATCCTTCTAACTTGACTTTTAAAATCAAATAAACACATGTTCTATATCTATATGATATGCTAACTTAAT
Source organism: Rutidosis leptorrhynchoides (assembly GCF_046630445.1). NCBI lineage: Eukaryota > Viridiplantae > Streptophyta > Magnoliopsida > Asterales > Asteraceae > Rutidosis > Rutidosis leptorrhynchoides. Next base: position 388,931,367 of record NC_092335.1, on the reverse strand, counting down.
GATTTAAAACCTGGAAACACGAAAAACACCGTAAAACCGGATTTACGCCGTCGTAGTAACACCGCGGGCTGTTTTGGGTTAGTTAATTAAAAACTATGATAAACTTTGATTTAAAAGTTGTTATTCTGAGAAAATGATTTTTATTATGAACATGAAACTATATCCAAAAATTATGGTTAAACTCAAAGTGGAAGTATGTTTTCTAAAATGGTCATCTAGACGTCGTTCTTTCGACTGAAATGACTACCTTTACAAAAACGACTTGTAACTTATTTTTCCGACTAGAAACCTATACTTTTTTTGTTTAGATTCATAAAATAGAGTTCAATATGAAACCATAGCAATTTGATTCACTCAAAACGGATTTAAAATGAAGAAGTTATGGGTAAAACAAGATTGGATAATTTTTCTCATTTTAGCTACGTGAAAATTGGTAACAAATCTATTCCAACCATAACTTAATCAACTTGTATTATATATTATGTAATCTTGAGATACCATAGACACGTATACAATGTTTCGACCTATCATGTCGACACATCTATATATATTTCGGAACAACCATAGACACTCTATATGTGAATGTTGGAGTTAGCTATACAGGGTTGAGGTTGATTCCAAAATATATATAGTTTGAGTTGTGATCAATACTGAGATACGTATACACTGGGTCGTGGATTGATTCAAGATAATATTTACCGATTTATTTCTGTACATCTAACTGTGGACAACTAGTTGTAGGTTACTAACGAGGACAGCTGACTTAATAAACTTAAAACATCAAAATCTATTAAAAGTGTTGTAAATATATTTTGAACATACTTTGATATATATGTATATATTGTTATAGGTTCGTGAATCAACCAGTGGCCAAGTCTTACTTCCCGACGAAGTAAAAATCTGTGAAAGTGAGTTATAGTCCCACTTTTAAAATCTAATATTTTTGGGATGAGAATACATGCAGGTTTTATAAATGATTTACAAAATAGGCACAAGTACGTGAAAATACATTCTATGGTTGAATTATCGAAATCGAATATGCCCCTTTTTATTAAGTCTGGTAATCTAAGAATTAGGGAACAGACACCCTAATTGACGCGAATCCTAAAGATAGATCTATTGGGCCTAACAAACCCCATCCAAAGTACCGGATGCTTTAGTACTTCGAAATTTATATCATATCCGAAGGGTGTCCCGGAATGATGGGGATATTCTTATATATGCATCTTGTTATTGTCGGTTACCAGGTGTTCACCATATGAATGATTTTTATCTCTATGTATGGGATGTGTATTGAAATATGAAATCTTGTGGTCTATTGTTACGATTTGATATATATAGGTTAAACCTATAACTCACCAACATTTTTGTTGACGTTTTAAGCATGTTTATTCTCAGGTGATTATTAAGAGCTTCCGCTGTCGCATACTTAAATAAGGACAAGATTGGGAGTCCATGCTTGTATGATATTGTGTAAAAACTGCATTCAAGAAACTTATTTTGTTGTAACATATTTGTATTGTAAACCATTATGTAATGGTCGTGTGTAAACAGGATATATTAGATTATCATTATTTGATAATCTACGTAAAGCTTTTTAAACCTTTATTGATGAAATAAAGGTTATGGTTTGTTTAAAAAATGAATGCAGTCTTTGAAAAACGTCTCATATAGAGGTCAAAACCTCGCAACGAAATCAATTAATATGGAACGTTTTTAATCAATAAGAACGGGACATTTCAGTTGGTATCCGAGCGTTGGTCTTAGAGAACCAGAAAATTTGCATTAGTGTGTCTTATCGAGTTTGTTAGGATGCATTAGTGAGTCTGGACTTCGACCGTGTTTTCTTTAAAAATGATTGCTTAACATTTTTGTTGGAAACTATATATTTTTAACATATGAATATTATGTGATATATTAATCTCTTAACGTGTTTGATATTATGTGATAGATGTCTACCTCTAGAACAAGTCCCATTGACTCACCTAATAATAATGAAGAGTCAAATGTAAATTGGAATAATTTGTGGACTGATTCACAAGTTCCCGAAGAGGAACCGGAAGAAGAGTCGGAACCGGAAGAAGAATCGGAACCGGAAGAAGAATCGGAACCGGATGAAGAAATAGAACCGGTGGGGGAAATAATAAAACGGTTAAGTAAAAGAAAATCCTCAACCAACCGACCAAAGTTAATTATGGTCAATGGTGTTTCCGCCAAGGAAGCAAAATATTGGGAGGATTACCAATTCTCCGATGAATCGGATTCCGACGAGAATTCCGATGATGTTATAGAAATTACCCCAACTGAATTTAAAAAGGCAAAAGAAAATAATAAGGGAAAGGGCATAAAAATAGAGAAATCTAATTCCAACCCCGATGAACTTTATATGTATCGTCAACCCCCGAAGTCCTTAAGTTGTAACAATGACCCGGGAACCTCTAAACCACCAGGTTTTTCTAAACCAATGTGGACAACGACGGTTCGTATTAGGGGAACATCATATATCCCTAGAAACTTGGCAAAACGAACCAAAACCGAAGAAGAAGAAACGAGCGAGTCGGAATAAGATAGTTGTATTCGTGTGGTGTAATATATGGAATATAGTGTTCTTATGCTTTATGATATATGTAAAAATTGCTTGTATTAATAAGTATTTTTTTTTATGAATCTAACTCTTGTCTATTTTACAGTTTAAAAATACAAAATGGATAGACAACCCAATATTTTAAGAGACCTACCCGGAGACATGATTGATGAAATCTTGTCTAGAGTCGGCCAGAATTCTTCGGCACAACTATTTAAGGCGAGATCAGTTTGTAAGACATTCGAAGAACGTTCCAAGAATGTCTTGGTTTATAAGAGACTTTCGTTTGAAAGATGGGGGATATCACATTGGGAAACCCATAAGTTACGATGTGTTTACTTTGACGCATATATTGCGGGGAACCCAAATGCTATTTTACGCAACGGGTTAAGAAATTATTTTGACTCAATATATCCGAATATTGGACTTCGTGATTTAGAAAAAGCGGCTAACATGCAACATAAAGAAGCATGTTATGCTTACGGATTAGTAATGTTCGCTTCTCACCAAAGTGAGAACAAGAACATCGGGCTACAACTATTAAACAAAACGTTTCCACAAGTGACGGAGTCGGTAATTGGGGTAAGAAATGAGGTTTTTAGATTGTTACGGGACTGTTGGACATTACGTAACCCTCGTCCCTTTGACGACGTTACAACACGCTGTCTTATCAACGACCATAACGGTTATGTTCCACAAGACCAAGGATGGGAAGTAGTCCTAGTAAAACCAGAATGCATGACTTGTTTCTGGACGTATGAATTACGTGTCTTTATTGCCTTTGCTGAACGACTTGTGTACTAGCTAGAATTATCTTCACAACCATCTTGTATCAAATTTATTGTGTGCTATATTTCATGCTATATGTAAAATAAGCGGTATTGTAAGTTTGTAAAATATTGTGTAAAAGTTTGAACGCGAAATATTATTATAATCAGTTTTTCATATAGAATTGTAGTAGTTGAATTGTATATTAGCTACTAAGTATGAACTTAACGGGTAGGTACTACCCGAATTTAAACTTATAAAATGCTAATATGAAGAAAAAGCTTTTATAAATGAGTTCATATTATGCTACGAAATACTATTAACTACTCTTAATATTCTGTATGATTAACTTGTTCCATTTAACTATTTTGAAGGAAATGGCACCGACTACTCGACACACCGTGAATATGAATGAAGAGGAATTCCGTACTTTTCTAGCTTCAAACATAGCCGCAGTACAGGCTGCGCTACATACCAACAATAACCTTGGATCTAGCAGTACAGGAAATCGTGTAGGATGCACCTACAAAGAATTCACTGCCTGCAAACCTTTGGAATTTGATGGAACCGAAGGACCGATCGGATTGAAACGGTGGACTGAGAAGGTTGAATCGGTGTTTGCCATAAGTAAGTGTACTGAAGAGGACAAAGTGAAGTACGCTACGCATACCTTCACAGGTTCTGCGTTAACATGGTGGAATACCTATCTAGAGCAAGTGGGACAAGATGATGCGTACGCACTACCGTGGTCAGCATTCAAGCACTTGATGAACGAGAAGTACCGTCCCAGAACCGAGGTCAATAAGCTCAAGACAGAACTTAGAGGGTTACGAACCCAAGGATTTGATATTACCACGTACGAAAGACGATTCACAGAATTGTGCCTATTGTGTCCAGGAGCATTCGAAGATGAGGAAGAGAAGATCGACGCATTTGTGAAAGGATTACCAGAAAGAATCCAAGAAGATATAAGTTCACACGAGCCCGCCTCCATACAACAGGCATGTAGAATGGCTCACAAACTAGTGAACCAGATTGAAGAAAGAATTAAAGAACAGACTGCTGAAGAGGCCAATGTGAAGCAAGTCAAAAGAAAGTGGGAGGAAAATGGTGATAAGAATCACCAATACAACAACAACAACAATCGCAACATCAATCGCAACTACAACAAACGGCCCAACAACAACAACAACAACAACAACAACAACAGCAACTACAACAATCATCCCAACAACAATAATAACCGCAACAACAACAACAATCAGAAGCAACTATGCCAAAGGTGTGAAAAGAATCACTCGGGGTTCTGCACCAAATTTTGCAACAAGTGTAAAAGAAATGGTCATAGCGCGGCGAAGTGTGAGGTCTACGGACCAGGGGTTAATAGAACGAAAGGAACAAATGGTGTCGGAACGAGTAATGGCGGAGCAAGTAGTGTCGGAGCAAGTTATGCCAATGTAGTTTGTTATAAATGTGGAAAACCAGGCCACATTATTAGAAATTGCCCGAACCAGGAAAACACGAATGGACAAGGCCGTGGAAGAGTTTTCAATATTAATGCGGTAGAGGCACAGGAAGACCCGGAGCTTGTTACGGGTACGTTTCTTATTGACAATAAATCTGCTTACGTTTTATTTGATTCGGGTGCGGATAGAAGCTATATGAGTAGAGATTTTTGTGCTAAATTAAGTTGTCCATTGACGCCTTTGGATAGTAAATTTTTACTCGAATTAGCAAATGGTAAATTAATTTCAGCAGATAATATATGTCGGAATCGAGAAATTAAACTGGCTAGCGAAACATTTAAGATTGATTTGATACCCGTAGAGTTAGGGAGTTTTGATGTGATAATTGGTATGGACTGGTTGAAAGAAGTGAAAGCGGAGATCGTTTGTTACAAAAATGCAATTCGCATTATACGAGAAAAAGGAAAACCCTTAATGGTGTACGGAGAAAAGGGCAACACGAAGCTACATCTTATTAGTAATTTGAAGGCACAAAAACTAATAAGAAAAGGTTGCTATGCTGTTCTAGCACACGTCGAGAAAGTACAAACTGAAGAAAAGAGCATCAATGATGTTCCCATTGCAAAAGAATTTCCCGATGTATTTCCGAAAGAATTACCGGGATTACCCCCACATCGATCCGTTGAATTTCAAATAGATCTTGTACCAGGAGCTGCACCAATAGCTCGTGCTCCTTACAGACTCGCACCCAGCGAGATGAAAGAACTGCAAAGCCAATTACAAGAACTTTTAGAGCGTGGTTTCATTCGACCAAGCACATCACCGTGGGGAGCTCCTGTTTTGTTTGTCAAGAAGAAAGATGGTACATTCAGGTTGTGTATCGACTACCGAGAGTTGAACAAACTTACCATCAAGAACCGCTACCCACTACCGAGAATCGACGACTTATTTGATCAACTACAAGGCTCGTCTGTTTATTCAAAGATTGACTTACGTTCCGGGTATCATCAAATGCGGGTGAAAGAAGATGATATTCCAAAGACTGCTTTCAGAACACGTTACGGTCATTACGAGTTTATGGTCATGCCGTTTGGTTTAACTAATGCACCAGCTGTGTTCATGGACCTTATGAACCGAGTGTGTGGACCATACCTTGACAAGTTTGTCATTGTTTTCATTGATGACATACTTATTTACTCAAAGAATGACCAAGAACACGGTGAACATTTGAGAAAGGTGTTAGAAGTATTGAGGAAGGAAGAATTGTACGCTAAGTTTTCAAAGTGTGCATTTTGGTTGGAAGAAGTTCAATTCCTCGGTCACATAGTGAACAAAGAAGGTATTAAGGTGGATCCGGCAAAGATAGAAACTGTTGAAAAGTGGGAAACCCCGAAAACTCCGAAACACATACGCCAGTTTTTAGGACTAGCTGGTTACTACAGAAGGTTCATCCAAGACTTTTCCAGAATAGCAAAACCCTTGACTGCATTAACGCATAAAGGGAAGAAATTTGAATGGAATGATGAACAAGAGAAAGCGTTTCAGTTATTGAAGAAAAAGCTAACTACGGCACCTATATTGTCATTGCCTGAAGGGAATGATGATTTTGTGATTTATTGTGATGCATCAAAGCAAGGTCTCGGTTGTGTATTAATGCAACGAACGAAGGTGATTGCTTATGCGTCTAGACAATTGAAGATTCACGAACAAAATTATACGACGCATGATTTGGAATTAGGCGCGGTTGTTTTTGCATTAAAGACTTGGAGGCACTACTTATATGGGGTTAAAAGTATTATATATACCGACCACAAAAGTCTTCAACACATATTTAATCAGAAACAACTGAATATGAGGCAGCGTAGGTGGATTGAATTGTTGAATGATTACGACTTTGAGATTCGTTACCACCCGGGGAAGGCAAATGTGGTAGCCGATGCCTTGAGCAGGAAGGACAGAGAACCCATTCGAGTAAAATCTATGAATATAATGATTCATAATAACCTTACTACTCAAATAAAGGAGGCGCAACAAGGAGTTTTAAAAGAGGGAAATTTAAAGGATGAAATACCCAAAGGATCGGAGAAACATCTTAATATTCGGGAAGACGGAACCCGGTATAGGGCTGAAAGGATTTGGGTACCAAAATTTGGAGATATGAGAGAAATGGTACTTAGAGAAGCTCATAAAACCAGATACTCAATACATCCTGGAACGGGGAAGATGTACAAGGATCTCAAGAAACATTTTTGGTGGTCGGGTATGAAAGCCGATGTTGCTAAATACGTAGGAGAATGTTTGACGTGTTCTAAGGTCAAAGCTGAGCATCAGAAACCATCAGGTCTACTTCAACAACCCGAAATCCCGGAATGGAAATGGGAAAACATTACCATGGATTTCATCACTAAATTGCCAAGGACTGCAAGTGGTTTTGATACTATTTGGGTAATAGTTGATCGTCTCACCAAATCAGCACACTTCCTACCAATAAGAGAAGATGACAAGATAGAGAAGTTAGCACGACTGTATTTGAAGGAAGTCGTCACCAGACATGGAATACCAATCTCTATTATCTCTGATAGGGATGGCAGATTTATTTCAAGATTCTGGCAGACATTACAGCAAGCATTAGGAACACGTCTAGACATGAGTACTGCCTATCATCCACAAACTGATGGGCAGAGCGAAAGGACGATACAAACGCTTGAAGACATGCTACGAGCATGTGTTATTGATTTCGGAAACAGTTGGGATCGACATCTACCATTAGCAGAATTTTCCTACAACAACAGCTACCATTCAAGCATTGAGATGGCGCCGTTTGAAGCACTTTATGGTAGAAAGTGCAGGTCTCCAATTTGTTGGAGTGAAGTGGGGGATAGACAGATTACTGGTCCGGAGATTATACAAGAAACTACCGAGAAGATCATCCAAATTCAACAACGGTTGAAAACCGCCCAAAGTCGACAAAAGAGCTACGCTGACATTAAAAGAAAAGATATAGAATTTGAAATTAGAGAGATGGTCATGCTTAAAGTTGCACCTTGGAAAGGCGTTGTTCGATTTGGTAAACGAGGGAAATTAAATCCAAGGTATATTGGACCATTCAAGATTATTGATCGTGTTGGACCAGTAGCTTACCGACTTGAGTTACCTCAACAACTCGCGGCTGTACATAACACTTTCCACGTCTCGAATTTGAAGAAATGTTTTGCTAAAGAAGATCTCACTATTTCGTTAGATGAAATCCAAATCAACGAAAAACTTCAATTCATCGAAGAACCCGTCGAAATAATGGATCGTGAGGTTAAAAGACTTAAGCAAAACAAGATACCAATTGTTAAGGTTCGATGGAATGCTCGTAGAGGACCCGAGTTCACCTGGGAGCGTGAAGATCAGATGAAGAAGAAATACCCGCATCTATTTCCAGAAGATTCGTCAACACCTTCAACAGCTTAAAATTTCGGGACGAAATTTATTTAACGGGTAGGTACTGTAGTGACCCGAACTTTTCCATGTTTATATATATTAATTGAGATTGATGTTTACATGATTAAATGTTTCCAACATGTTAAGCAATCAAACTTGTTAAGACTTGATTAATTGAAATAGGTTTCATATAGACAATTGACCACCCAAGTTGACCGGTGATTCACGAACGTTAAAACTTGTAAAAAACTATATGATGACATATATATGGTTATATATATAGTTAACATGATATTATGATAAGTAAACATATCATTAATTATATTAACAATGAACTACATATGTAAAAACAAGACTACTAACTTAATGATTTTGAAACGAGACATATATGTAACGTTTATCGTTGTAACGACATTTAATGTATATATATCATATTAAGAGATATTCGTACATCATAATATCATGATAATATAATAATTTAAAATCTCTTTTGATATTATAAACATTGGGTTAACAACATTTAACAAGATCGTTAACCTAAAGGTTTCAAAACAACATTTACATGTAACGACTAACGATGACTTAACGACTCAGTTAAAATGTATATACATGTAGTGTTTTAATATGTATTCATACACTTTTGAAAGACTTCAAGACACTTATCAAAATACTTCTACTTAACAAAAATGCTTACAATTAGATCCTCGTTCAGTTTCATCAACAATTCTACTCGTATGCACCCGTATTCGTACTCGTACAATACACAGCTTTTAGATGTATGTACTATTGGTATATACACTCCAATGATCAGCTCTTAGCAGCCCATGTGAGTCACCTAACACATGTGGGAACCATCATTTGGCAACTAGCATGAAATATCTCATAAAATTACAAAAATATGAGTAATCATTCATGACTTATTTACATGAAAACAAAATAACATATCCTTTATATCTAATCCATACACCAACGACCAAAAACACCTACAAACACTTTCATTCTTCAATTTTCTTCATCTAATTGATCTCTCTCAAGTTCTATCTTCAAGTTCTAAGTGTTCTTCATAAATTCCAAAAGTTCTAGTTTCATAAAATCAAGAATACTTTCAAGTTTGCTAGCTCACTTCCAATCTTGTAAGGTGATCATCCAACCTCAAGAAATCTTTGTTTCTTACAGTAGGTTATCATTCTAATACAAGGTAATAATCATATTCAAACTTTGGTTCAATTTCTATAACTATAACAATCTTATTTTAAGTGATGATCTTACTTGAACTTGTTTTCGTGTCATGATTCTGCTTCAAGAACTTCGAGCCATCCAAGGATCCATTGAAGCTAGATCCATTTTTCTATTTTCCAGTAGGTTTATCCAAGGAACTTAAGGTAGTAATGATGTTCATAACAATATTCGATTCATACATATAAAGCTATCTTATTCGAAGGTTTAAACTTGTAATCACTAGAACATAGTTTAGTAAATTCTAAACTTGTTCGCAAACAAAAGTTAATCCTTCTAACTTGACTTTTAAAATCAAATAAACACATGTTCTATATCTATATGATATGCTAACTTAATGATTTAAAACCTGGAAACACGAAAAACACCGTAAAACCGGATTTACGCCGTCGTAGTAACACCGCGGGCTGTTTTGGGTTAGTTAATTAAAAACTATGATAAACTTTGATTTAAAAGTTGTTATTCTGAGAAAATGATTTTTATTATGAACATGAAACTATATCCAAAAATTATGGTTAAACTCAAAGTGGAAGTATGTTTTCTAAAATGGTCATCTAGACGTCGTTCTTTCGACTGAAATGACTACCTTTACAAAAACGACTTGTAACTTATTTTTCCGACTAGAAACCTATACTTTTTTTGTTTAGATTCATAAAATAGAGTTCAATATGAAACCATAGCAATTTGATTCACTCAAAACGGATTTAAAATGAAGAAGTTATGGGTAAAACAAGATTGGATAATTTTTCTCATTTTAGCTACGTGAAAATTGGTAACAAATCTATTCCAACCATAACTTAATCAACTTGTATTATATATTATGTAATCTTGAGATACCATAGACACGTATACAATGTTTCGACCTATCATGTCGACACATCTATATATATTTCGGAACAACCATAGACACTCTATATGTGAATGTTGGAGTTAGCTATACAGGGTTGAGGTTGATTCCAAAATATATATAGTTTGAGTTGTGATCAATACTGAGATACGTATACACTGGGTCGTGGATTGATTCAAGATAATATTTATCGATTTATTTCTGTACATCTAACTGTGGACAACTAGTTGTAGGTTACTAACGAGGACAGCTGACTTAATAAACTTAAAACATCAAAATCTATTAAAAGTGTTGTAAATATATTTTGAACATACTTTGATATATATGTATATATTGTTATAGGTTCGTGAATCAACCAGTGGCCAAGTCTTACTTCCCGACGAAGTAAAAATCTGTGAAAGTGAGTTATAGTCCCACTTTTAAAATCTAATATTTTTGGGATGAGAATACATGCAGGTTTTATAAATGATTTACAAAATAGGCACAAGTACGTGAAAATACATTCTATGGTTGAATTATCGAAATCGAATATGCCCCTTTTTATTAAGTCTGGTAATCTAAGAATTAGGGAACAGACACCCTAATTGACGCGAATCCTAAAGATAGATCTATTGGGCCTAACAAACCCCATCCAAAGTACCGGATGCTTTAGTACTTCGAAATTTATATCATATCCGAAGGGTGTCCCGGAATGATGGGGATATTCTTATATATGCATCTTGTTATTGTCGGTTACCAGGTGTTCACCATATGAATGATTTTTATCTCTATGTATGGGATGTGTATTGAAATATGAAATCTTGTGGTCTATTGTTACGATTTGATATATATAGGTTAAACCTATAACTCACCAACATTTTTGTTGACGTTTTAAGCATGTTTATTCTCAGGTGATTATTAAGAGCTTCCGCTGTCGCATACTTAAATAAGGACAAGATTGGGAGTCCATGCTTGTATGATATTGTGTAAAAACTGCATTTAAGAAACTTATTTTGTTGTAACATATTTGTATTGTAAACCATTATGTAATGGTCGTGTGTAAACAGGATATATTAGATTATCATTATTTGATAATCTACGTAAAGCTTTTTAAACCTTTATTGATGAAATAAAGGTTATGGTTTGTTTAAAAAATGAATGCAGTCTTTGAAAAACGTCTCATATAGAGGTCAAAACCTCGCAACGAAATCAATTAATATGGAACGTTTTTAATCAATAAGAACGGGACATTTCAATTTGGCAACTAGCATGAAATATCTCATAAAATTACAAAAATATGAGTAATCATTCATGACTTATTTACATGAAAACAAAATTACATATCCTTTATATCTAATCCATACACCAACGACCAAAAACACCTACAAACACTTTCATTCTTCAATTTTCTTCATCTAATTGATCTCTCTCAAGTTCTATCTTCAAGTTCTAAGTGTTCTTCATAAATTCCAAAAGTTCTAGTTTCATAAAATCAAGAATACTTTCAAGATTGCAAGTTTACTTCCAAGTTTTCTAAATCCATTCCAAGTAATCATCCAAGATCAAGAAACCTTTGTTACTTACAGTAGGTTATCTTTCTAATACAAGGTAATAATCATATTCAAACTTTAATTCAATTTCTATAACTATAACAATCTTATTTCGAGTGGAAATCTTACTTGAAATTGTTTTCGTGTCATGATTCTGCTTCAAGAACTTTCAAGCCATCCAAGGATCCTTTGAAGCTAGATCCATTTTTCTCATTTCCAGTAGGTTTACCCAAGGAACTTTAGGTAGTAATGATGTTCATAACATCATTCGATTCATACATAAAAAGCTGTCTTATTCAACGTTATAAACTTGTAATCACTAGAACATAGTTTAGTTAATTCTAAACTTGTTCGCAAATAAAGTTAATCCTTCTAACTAGACTTTTAAAATCAACTAAACACATGTTCTATATCTATATGACATGCTAACTTAATGATTTAAAACCCGAAAACACGATAAACACCATAAAACTGGATATACGCCGTCGTAGTAAAACCGGGGGCTGTTTTGGTTGGGATAATTAAAAGCTAAGAAGAACTTTGATTTAAAAGCTATACTTATGGAAAAATGATTTTTCTTATGAACATGAAACTATATCCAAAAATCATGGTTAAACTCAAAGTGAAAGTATGTTTTTCAAAATGGTCATCAAGATGTCGTTCTTTCGACGGAAATGACTACCTCTTTCAAAAATGACTTGTAACTTGTATTTCTGACTATAAACTTATACTTTTTCTATTTAGATTCATAAACTTAAGTTCATTACGAAACCGTGGCCACTGAAATCACTCAAAACGGATTAGAAACGAAGAAATGGCGAGTAAAACAAGATTGATAAAAACTACTCATTTTACCTACGTGAAAGTTAGTAATAAATCTATTCCAACCATAACCTAATCAACTTATATTGTATATTATGTAATCTTGAGATATCATAGACACGTATACAATGTTTTAACCTATCATGTCGACCCATCTATATATATATTGCGGAACAACCATAGACACTCTATATGTGAATGTTGGAGTTAGCTATACAGGGTTGAGGTTGATTCCAAAATATATATATAGTTTGAGTTGTGATCAATACTGAGATACGTATACACTGGTTCGTGGATTGATTCAAGATAATATTTATCGATTTATTTCTGTACATCTAACTGTGGACAACTAGTTGTAGGTTACTAACGAGGACAGCTGACTTAATAAACTTAAAACATCAAAATGTATTAAAAGTATTGTAAATATATTTTGAACATACTTTGATATATATGTATATATTGTTATAGGTTCGTGAATCAACCAGTGGCCAAGTCTTACTTCCCGACGAAGTAAAAATATGTGAAAGTGAGTTATAGTCCCACTTTTAAAATCTAATATTTTTGGGATGAGAATACATGCAGGTTTCATAAATGATTTACAAAATAGACACAAGTATGTGAAACTACATTCTATGGTTGAATTATCAAAATCGAATATGCCCCTTTTTATTAAGTCTGGTAATCTAAGAATTAGGGAACAGACACCCTAATTGACGCGAATCCTAAAGATAGATCTATTGGGCCTAACAAACCCCATCCAAAGTACCGGATGCTTTAGTACTTCGAAATTAATATCATATCCGAAGGGTGTCCCGGAATGATGGGGATATTCTTAAATATGCATCTTGTTAATGTCGGTTACCAGGTGTTCACCATATGAATGACTTTTATCTCTATGTATGGGATGTGTATTAAAATATGAAATCTTGTGGTCTATTGTTACGATTTGATATATATAGGTTAAACCTATAACTCACCAACATTTTTATTGACGTTTAAAGCATGTTTATTCTCAGGTGAATACTAAGAGCTTCCGCTGTTGCATACTAAAATAAGGACAAGATTTGGAGTCCGTGTTTGTATGATATTGTGTAAAAACTGCATTCAAGAAACTGATTTCGATGTAATATATTTGTATTGTAAACCATTATGTAATGGTCGTGTGTAAACAGGATATTTTAGATTATCATTATTTGATAATCTGTGTAAAGTTTTTTAAACCTTTATTTATGAAATAAAGGTTATGGTTTGTTTTAAAAATGAATGCAGTCTTTGAAAAAAAAATCTCATATAGAGGTCAAAACCTCGCAACGAAATCAATTAATATGGAACGTTTTTAATGAATAAGAACGGGACATTTCAGAGAGGTCTCGGGTTCGATTCCGGGCGAGGGCAGCTATTTTTTTTAGGACTCTTTCTTTATGAGGTAGTCTTCTTATTAATATTAATTATTATTATTATTATTATCATCATCATTATTATTATTATTATTATTATTATTATTATTATTATTATTATTATTATTATTATTATTATTATATTATTATTATTATTACTACTACTATTAGTATTATTATTATTGTTACAATTAATACTATGATTAAGTTGATAATAAATATGTTAATAACATAAACATATCATGAAATTAATAATAAAAGATGTATGGTAAAGATTATGGAAAAATTGTTATAATGATATGTATAAATGTTCATTTATGGTTATGATTATAAATTATAGTTATAAAAGCTATAGTCATAAGTTTTAAAATTAACCACGAAGATTATGATTATTATGGTTATATATATAAAAATGTATACATACATTATTATGGAAATGATTAAAGTTATAATTTAGTTATGAATTTAATAGATTAATAATTATTATTAAAACTATCATTTATATTAAATCTATCATTTTATTAAAACTAGTATTACCTTTATTAATATTACTAAGTACCATTATTATAAATATTAGTGTTAGAATTCTCATTAACATTGATATTAGTATTATTATTAATATGACTATTAAAATGCTATTAAGACTATCACTATTATTAAAATTACAATTATTAGTAAAAATATTATCTTTATAAAAACTATCATTTTTATCTTAGCATTATTATCATTTTTTTTTAAAAAAACTATTATTATTACTATCATTATTATTATTACAATTATCATTAAAATTATCACTAGTAGAATTATTCATATTATTAACTTTATTAGTAATATTAAGTATTATGATTATTATCATTTTTACCATTTTTAATATTATTTTAATTACTATTTTTAACAAACAAATGATATATATAAACATATTTAATACATATAACATAACAAAATTAATATTTTAATATACAAAATGAATATATATATATATATATATATATTATAATATAAAAATGATATAACTAATAAATTTATATATATATATATTGTTCGATTACAATTATATGTGTTAATATATATATATATATAAATGATATAGGTTCGTGAATCCGAGGCCAACCTTGCATTGTTCAATGTCATCACATGTATTTTTACTACAAAATACAGTATAATGAGTTTCATTACTCTCCTTTTAAATGCTTTTGCAATATATATTTTTGGGACTGAGAATACATGCGCTACTTTTATGAATATTTTACGAAATAGACACAAATAATTGAAACTACATTATATGGTTAAATGATCGAAGCCGAATATGCCCCTTTTGCTTGGTAGCCTAAGAATTAGTAAATCGATCTACTTATTGACGCGAATCCTAAAGATAGATCTATTGGGCCTAACAAACCTCATCCGTTGTTGCGGATGCTTAAGTACTTCGATATTGTTTTATCATGTCCGATGGATGTCCTGAAATGATAGGGGATATTCTTATATGCATCTTGTTAATGTCGGTTACCAGGTGTTCAATCCATATGAATGATTATTTTTGTCTCTATGCATGGGACGTATTTTTATGAGAAATGGAAATGAAATTCTTGTGGTCTATTAAAATGATGAAAATGATCGATTATGATAAACTAATAAACTCACCAACCTTTTGGTTGATACTTTAAAGCATGTTTATTCTCATGATTGAAAGAAATCTTCCGCTGTGCTTTTGCTTATTTTAAAGATATTACTTGAATCATTCATGGCATATTTCAAAAGACGTTGCATTCAAGTCGTTGAGTTCAGTAAAGATTATGATTAAGTAAATGAAAGATTAGATCATTTATAGTTGGATATTATGAAGTGGTATGCATGCCTGTCAACTTTCGATGAAATGAAAGTTTGTCTTTTAAAATGAATGTAATTTTTGTAAAATGTATCATATAGAGGTCAAATACCTCGTAATGTAATCATATGTTATTGTATTCGTTCTTATGGATTATGACGGGTCATTACATGTGGGGATAGGTTCGTAGCATCCTCAATCATTGGAGACAAGAAGAAGGTGATCCTTTCCATCCACCACATTGTCCTCTTGGCGATGAACCTGAAGCACTTATCGGCGAACCTGTCCGAAACACCATTTTCTCTCTCATTTCCAGAGTATCTCGTCACGATTATATACTACATCAAATTCTAGATTTTATTTATCCGCTTGTCCGAACCGACAATCATCCCGGTGTAATAGAAGAAGTCAACGAGCTTCGCGCTCGGGTAGTGGCTTTGGAGAATATGGTGCAAAGGTTACAAACACCAGCAGCAGCAGCAGCACCAGCAGCATAACCAGTACCACCACCATCAACGCCAACAGTACCATTACCACCTCCAACCACAACCGCGTTGTAAACCTCAACTTTACAATCTGTCCCACGAGTACTAATGTCATACGCTTTGTAGATACCAAGTAATACCAAAAGCAACAAATGATGAAGTATTGATTCATAACTTCATCGGAGAAGCATTCTACGACAATTATGTAATTTCTAAAGTATAGAGATTATCTATTCTAGCCTTAACCATAAATCAGATAGAGTAGAAACCCTGACCGGAATAGTGCATGATTTACAAACGACACAAGTTACACAAGCATTAACAGCAGTACCATCGGCATCATCAGCACCAGCAATACCGTCGACATCACCAACAGTATTACCGACATCAGCAACGCCTACGACACCACAAATTACGTAAACTCTATAACCCCCTCAAATATCGACACCACAATCATCGGATGATTGTATCAACGAGTTATAAAGTGTTAACTCATTTCCTCTGAAGAATTTATATGTATATTTATATATATAAATTTTGGAACCATAATAAATCTTTCCGTACTAAGCTATTACGTGTGAATCTTAACTACTCAGTTAATTCATATTACTAATATGCTATGATGTACATCCTTCGTCAGTGACTTAACCATCGTTAACTACAATCTATGTTTCAATTCAATGAATTATATTCCGTAATAAATCAAGTGTATTATTCAAATATATGTTTGATTTTACACTTTCATTGTCAATATACTTGAAACTTTATAGAAATCATCATTAATGTTTGGTGAAGTTCACAAGAATTTTACAAACACCAACCTCATTCAACGACAAATAACGAAGTTCACATTGAAGAATTACTCAACAAAGGTTACGTAATTTCTAAAGTTTTAGAAATTATTTAATTCTAGTTCCAAACATAAATCAAATGAGTTTAATTTAATAATAACTCATTAAATCTATACTCCATATGAAGAAAATATACATACATATATATTTTCATAAGGACTGTAATAAAAATTTTTTGTACAAAATATTAATTGTGAAAATTTTTTTAACGGGTAGGTAATACCCGAGAGATATATAAATTCACAATTAATATGTTACATTCTTCGATTCCGATTCAGCAAATCATCCACTATACTCCCTACTTTCACAACTATATACATTTGTTTATAGAAATCAAAACAACCATACTCATTCAAACCCAATTACATATTCTGATTTTGAAACCTCAAAATTTAATTTGAGATATAACCGGTATCACCACTCTTAGATTCCTACATCTTTCAAAGCTATACTTTGACTTCAAAACTGTGCTAGAACATCATACGTATATTAACGATTACAATCTGTGTTCAAACCCTTTGAAATTCCTGAAGACACTCCAAATAATGAACAATCGAGATGTTGATCCAACCACATGTTACCCACAGTTATACACCTGAAAAACTCTCGAAACCAAAGTCATAGTTTAACACATATCTGTGTCAGACCCTTTGGCATTTATTAGCTAAAATGACTTTTCAATTCCTTTCCAAAGTAGTCAGTTTTGTCACAGCTCCAGTAAATCAACTTCGACCTTCCAGTCGAAACAGCCTTATTATAACTTCGATATATATGTTGCCCTTTTGCCATCGTTACCGGGGAACCTTTTACATTCCACCATATTAACAGTAAACTTACCAGCAACTTCTTTGATCTTTAATTTTTCCGAAAATTCATTATATTTATCGAAACCCCATCATTTACTCATCTGCATCTTGTAACAAGAATTTCCATACCAATTACTAGAAATCAGAAATTAGTATTTTGAAATCTTGCAGCGTTTCTACTTCAACAGTTATATATATACATATAACGCCTATCTCCTAAACTTACATACTTCGAATGTGAAGTTTCTGAAAACCAGCCTACGAAATAGTACTATAAAGTTTTGAAAAAGACTGATGAAGTGGTAAAGACTGTAGACAACAATTACGGTCAGAAGTTTGATAATAAAGAATAGAAGATTGGAAAAGCTCAAATGAAAAATTTGGTAATGGAAAACGGATTGAGCAAAGTATGAAGGAAGCTGTGGACAAATCACCAAGACTAAATCTGCCTTCAAAGAATCCAAATGATTCAGTGTATGCTGAAGTCTTTAGCGAATATCTTACTCCTTACTTTAAAACTCTTGTGGACAATATTCTTCATCATCCTCTGATCTTAGATATTCTAAGATATCATTATATCTTTTATTATAAATATCCTCCATATTTCTGAATATATTTTCATAACTATTCTTATATGAAATCATTTATCTCCTCGCGTTATCTGTATCACATCATAAAGGAAACTATTTTAATTTCTAAATTTTGAAACTTTCGAGTTTAAAGTATGAATGGTTTTTGAAGTAGTGTTGGGAACTGAAGCATGAGTTAGTATAATATAATGACACTTGATGAACGTGATTATATTACAGTAAGTCATGCTGAGTTTCTAAATAAAACATGATGATTCATAGACTATACCGTCATCGTGTGCCATGTTACACGACTCTTACATTCTGCCTAATCTTCAAACATATTAAGAACATATCTTATTGATAGTTCTATTTCTTTGGATATTCTAGTAATTTGACAAATCAAAATCGTGCCATTACCATTTCCTTCTTAGAACATTAACTATGTTCATTTCAAAATGCATATCTACAAATTCTGGACCATTACATGCGGTGCTTAATGACAAGCAGAGAAAACAAAAGAATGAAGCTTCGAAATAGAAATTGGAGTATAAATCGCAGCAAATAGGAGAAAATATTAACTGTGGATAATAATGATTATAGAAGATAGAATCAGGGACTTTGAAATATAAGGGAAGATATAAAGTCCAACAACAACCCAGAAATTACAAACCATATATATTGATGCATATAGCAATATAAAGACACGGGAGAACTAAAAACACTATAAAACCAAAGTATAGTAGAAGTAAAATAGATTCTTCCGGCGACAGATGAAAAAGAAGAATGACAGATATGAAAGTTAGGAATATATCAAAAAGCAAAATTGGATGAAGCATATTGATGAATGCTTTAAAGTATGAGTTGAGGGAGAAAGAATAGAAGGTATGAGCTGTGGAAATAAGGAAACGAAGAGGGTGGATTTATAGTGAGATGTTCGACAGAGTAATCGAAATAGATTAGTGCATTTAACCAAAGAAGATTCTAATTCCCTTGATTACCGAAGAATCAAATCTCATTATGAAGATTTTCCTCCAAATCTCTTGAACTTGAAAATCAATCCTATCTACGTCAAAAGATATGATGAATCTATACCTACTCATTTCATCCTTTGGTGATACCTTCACTCGTACTCTTCATATAATCAAATTGTTTTATCCATATCACTCAATGATGATAAAACTCTATTTATCAACTCATAATTATCATGAAAATGTTCTTATTGTTATCCATGGCGACCTCTATGAAATTTCGGGGACGAAATTTCTTTAACGGGTAGGTACTGTGACAACACGAAAATTTCCGAACAAATTTAAACTTTAATCTTTATATTATTTCGACATGATAAGCAAAGTTTGTTAAGTTAAATCTCAATAATTTTAAACTGTGTCATACATTTATTTAATCTCGACCAGATTCCAATGATTCACGAACCATTATATGAACGGATATGATTATATATGTATATGTGTATATATTATAACTTGAAAACAATAACAAAGTATTAGATGTATAATACTTTACATGATTGTATCTGTTTCAAAATAATTATCGAAGGAATTAAAAGATAAGATCAAATGATTGAATTATCAGATACATTGAATTATGATTATGAGTCTCTGTTGAGAGGTCCACTATGATTTAAGAAATCTATTCTTTTAACGGTATTCGGAATAAATGGTAATGTGATTTACAATTAAAAAAGTGTCAAATAATGAGAATTAGACAAAAGTTAGTGGAAGACTAAATTACATAATAATCAATTGATTTAGTTTCAAAACGCTTTTCGATATAATAGAACTTGATTATTTAAAATGTCTTGATTAAATAACGTATATTGGTTGTTAACTTGCAATGTGTAATTAAAACGTGTCTATGTATATTAGAACGCTCGTTTATTGATTCGATTGATATTTAGATATATCAGTTAGTACATTAAGAAGTTAAATTAACGCTAGTACATAAATGAAGCTATATATAAATATATATGAATATTATAATGTTATATTATATATGAAATGTATAAATAATAAATATTTAATAAAAATTATTATATAAGATATTCTATGATTATTAAATATTACATAAGTAATAATATATAGATATAATACAGGTTAAAAATATAGTTATTATAATATCATTACTTTCATTATTATTAGTAAAATAAATATTGATATTAATATCAGTATTAATAATATTATGATATAAGTAGGAAATTTGATATGTATAGATTGTTATATTATTATTATTATTATTAAAATTATTATTATTATTATTAATATTAATATTAGTAAAATTAGTATTATTATTAGTATTATTAATAATATTATTATTCATATTATTCATATTATTAAACTTATTGAAATTATCATTATTGTTATTGTTAATGTCATCATATTATTATTATTATTACTTTTATTATTATAAGTATTTTCTATTATTAATCAGTATTATTAATATAATTTATTTTATTTAACTAGAATTATTATTATTACGTATATAAATATGTAATATTATTACTGATTATATAATTTATAAATACGAATATAAATAAATACAAATACAGATATTTATGCATTCAGTTTCACATCGTTATCCTACTGCAAACGATTTTGTTTTCTATCTCTCAAGTTGAGATCATTCTCAATCGAACCATTCTATTATCAATCAATTTCCCTTTTTAATTTTTTTATTTATTTTCTGTACCTGATTTGAATTCTGTCGACCTTTAAACGCATTAAAACTCGATCACATTCAGTGTAAATGACTCCAGACGACCTACATTATCAATTAACAATTTCAATTACCTTTTACAACTTGTAAATTGTCGAATTAAACCACAATTTGAAGAACACCCAGTCGACTGTCCTGTTTATGAGTCCAAATCCCTACAGCTCGATTTCGTAACGAATTTTTAAATCCTTAAATGCATTTATGTTTAAAATCTATCACATAAACTATCTGCAAAGTTTCAAAGTCTAACATACCCTATCGAATTTCAATTTTAAGGTCAAAGTTAATTTTCTAAAAGTTAAACGTCTAGTTCATCGTTAAATTCGAGCTAAATTGGATGTTTTAGGATCACTTAAGGATCCAGATAGTTTCTATGAGTCGTTTACAACTTCTTTCCTGTTATAATTATTAGTTAAAACTGTCTAGATTTTAAAAACGCGATTTGAGTTCATAGTTTCAAAATGAGCTGTTACTGCTTAGTTTCCTTTTATTTTTTTCTATTTTAAATAAATCAATCAACCAGTAGTCATTTCTATTTAGCTTATGAATCCAAAAACAAATTAATTGTGTGATTGTTGTGGTCATTTGATTCTCTGGTCGTCTGAAATTAAGGGAGGATGAGGAAGAAACTGAAACAGTTAAAAAGGGTTTATATATATTTAAGTTGGGTATTACAACAAGAAAAGCAGAAGCAGCGTGTTGGTTTGTATGGGTGTCGGGTTAGCGAGAGGTCTCGAGTTCGATTCCGTGCGAGGGCAGCTATTTTTTTTGGGACTCTTTCTTTGTGAGGTAGTCTTCTTATTAATATTAATTATTATTATTATTATTATTATTATTATTATTATTATTATTATTATTATTATTATTATTATTATTATTATTATTATTATTGTTATTATTATTATTATTTCTATTAGTATTATTATTATTGTTACAATTAATACTATGATTAAGTTGATAATAAATATGTTAATAACATAAACATATCATGAAATTAATAATAAAATATGTATGGTAAAGATTATGGAAAAATTGTTATAATGATATCAGTATTAATATTAATATGACTATTAAAATGCTATTAAGACTATCACTATTATTAAAATTACCATTATTAGTAAAAATATTATCTTTATAAAAACTATCATTTTTATCTTAGCATTATTATCATTTTTTTTTAAAAAAAACAATTATTATTACTATCATTATTATTATTACAATTATCATTAAAATTATCATTAGTAGAATTATTCATATTATTAACTTTATTAGTAATATTAAGTATTATGATTATTATCATTTTTAACATTTTTAATATTATTATAATTACTATTTTTAACATACAAATGATATATATAAATATATTTAATACATATAACATAACAAAATTAATATTTTAATATACAAAATGAATATATGAAATATATATATATATATATATATATATATATATATATATATATATATATATATATATATATATATATATATATATATATATATATATATATATATATTATAATATAAAAATGATATAACTAATAAATTTATATATATATTATTCGATTACAATTATATGTGTTAATATATATATATATATATATATATATATATATATATATATATATATAAATGATATAGGTTCGTGAATCCGAGGCCAACCTTGCATTTTTCAATGTCGTCACATGTATTTTTACTACAAAATACCGCATAGTGAGTTTCATTACTCCCTTTTTAAATGCTTTTGCAATATATATTTTTGGGACTGAGAATACATGCGCTGCTTTTATGAATATTTTACAAAATAGACACAAGTAATCGAAACTACATTCTATGGTTGAATGATTGAAGCCAAATATGCCCCTTTTGCTTGGTAGCCTAAGAATTAGTAAACCGATCTACTAATTGACGCGAATCCTAAAGATAGATCTATTGGGCCTAACAAACCTCATCCGTTGTTGCGGATGCTTTAGTACTTCGATGTTGTTTTATCATGTCCGATGGATGTCCCGGAATGATAGGGGATATTCTTATATGCATCTTGTTAATGTCGGTTACCAGGTGTTCAATCCATATGAATGATTATTTTTGTCTCTATGCATGGGACGTATTTTTATGAAAATGGAAATGAAATCTTGTGGTCTATTAAAATTATGGAAATGATTCATTATGATAAACTAATGAACTCACCAACCTTTTGGTTGACTCTTGAAATCATGTTTATTCTCAGGTTTGAAAGAAATCTTCCGCTGTGCATTTGCTCATTTTAGAGATATTACTTGGAGTCATTCATGACATATTTCAAAAGACGTTGCATTCGAGTCTTTGAGTTCATCAAGAATATTATTAAGTCAATTATAGTTGGATATATTATGAAATGGTATGCATGCCGTCAACTTTTGATGTGATGAAAGTTTGTCTTTTAAAAACGAATGCAAAGTTTGTAAAATGTATCATATAGAGGTCAAATACCTCGCAATGAAACCAAATGTAATGTAATCGTCCACATGAATTTGGACGGGTCATTATATGGGCTGCTATTTGGGCTTCCATTTGTAACCAGGCTTGATTAAACCATTTATTATATGCTGGGCCGAGTTCAAATTTCCTTTTCTATTGGGCCGAGTACAATATTGCTTTATTGGGCCGAAATCCCAATTAAAATGACGAGAATGATGAGGTGATAAAGAAGAAAATGGAACGGAATAATTGAGGGTAAAATAAATATAGATGAGTTATAATTTCAGAAAAACAGAATTGGAAGTATGGTTAAAGGTGTTAGGGGGTGGGCGAAGGGTTTCGGGTTCGAGTCTGGGCTGAGGCATTATTTTTTTTAAAGCCATTTCTTTGAGGTAGTAATTTTACTCTATTATTATTATTATTATTATTATTATTATTATTATTATTATTATTATTATTATTATTATTATTATTATTATTATTATTATTATTATTATCATTAAATTATTAAAATAAGCATTATTAACATTGTTATCAACATTAGTAAAATTATTATTATTTTAACTATTAGTATTATTATCATTATTATTAATTGTATCATTTTTATTATTATTATTAAGTATTATTGATATTAAAAAAATTATTATTAAAGATTATTGTTTCTAATAAAAATACAATTTTTATTTATTATTACTAAAATCATTATTATTATTAATAGTATGATTTTTATATAACGAATAAATATTATATACTTATATTAATATTACATAAAAATTTTATATTAAACACATTAACATTTATTATATAAATATTACATAAAACAAATTATTAATTTTTGATATAATACAAATTACAAGTATAAAATATATTAATATAACCATATGTATGAATATTAATTATTTTACAAAATAACTATATATAAAATATAATTGAAGATATAAAATATAAATAAAGTATATATACTTATATAACTACAACACTTAATATATATAAATATTATATAGAAGGAATTATGTGATTATATGTGTTAATATATATACTTGATATAGATTCGTGAATCCGAGACCAACCTTGCATTGTTCAATATCGTCATATGTATTTTTACTGCAAAATACAGTATTGTGAGTTTCATTTGCTCCCTTTTTAAATGCTTTTGCAATATATATTTTTGGGACTGAGAATACATGCGCTGCTTTTATAAATGCTTTACGAAATAGACACAAGTAATCGAAACAACATTCTATGGTTGGATTATCGAAATTGAATATTACCCTTTTGCTTGGTAACCTAAGAATTAGTGAACGCCACTAATTGACGCGAATCCTGAAGATAGATCTATGGGCCTAACGAACCCCATCCAGGTTATGGATGCTTTAGTACTTCGATTTTTATATACAGATGAGTGTACCTGTATATTTGGGGATATTCTATATGCATTTGTTAATGTCGATTACCAGGTATTTACCATATGAATGATTTTTATACAGACGAGTGTTCCTGTATTATAATTATTGTAGATGAGTGTTCATACAGTTAACTATGGAAATTAAATCTTGTGGTCTATTACAATTATGAAATTGATTGATTACGATAAACTAATGAACTCACCAACCTTTTGGTTGACACTTGAAAGCATGTTTATTCTCAGGTTTGAAAGAAATCTTCCGCTGTGCATTTGCTCATTTTAAAGATATTACTTGGAGTCATTCATGGCATATTCAAAGGACATTGCATTCAAGTCGTTGAGTTTATTAAAGATTATGATTAAACAAATGACAGTTTAGGTCATTTATATTTGGATATTATGAAATGGTATGCATGCCTATCAAATTTCGATGAAATGAGAGTTTGTCTTTTAAAAATGAATGCAATATTTGTAAAATGTATCATATAGAGGTCAAATACCTCGCGATGTAATCAACTATTGTAATTCGTTTATAATCGATATGAACTGGTTGTTAAAATTGGTATCAGAGCGGTGGTCTTAGCGAACCAGGTCTTGCATTAGTGTGTCTAACTGATAGGTTATAAGATGCATTAGTAAGTCTGGACTTCGACCTTAACTGCATGTCAAAAAGTTTTGTTTATCATTTCTTGTCGAAAAGTACCTGCTTATCATTCTCAGTCTAGACACGTCTTACTGCATTGATTGCATGAATAGTGTATAGACAAAATTCATATCTTAGCGTATCTGCTAATTCATATCTTAGCGTATCTGTTACTGTAAACTTTGCCGGACATATTCCGTAAATTCCTCCATAATCTATGAAATCTTTTGTTCTATATATATAGATATTCTATGTAATTAGAATATCATTCGATAACCGAAAATCATTTCATATAGAAAAATCCCTTACTCAATCGTACGAAATGGAACTCGCCACTAGTTCAAGTCCCTCGGATTCCGATATGGATTTCCGTTCGAGCTCCGAAAGCAGTGTGACCGGAATGGATCAACCAATCAGACATCATCAATTCTAGATGAATTGGGGATGTGTTCATAGTCGATTTAATCAGTGGTGGCGAGAGGAAGGCGATCCTTCCACCAACCAAATTTCCCTCTTGACGAAGAACCAGAAGCACTTACCGACAAACCTGTTCTAAACATCACATTTACCCTCATAGCTCGCAACGATTACATAATATTTCATATTCAAAACCTTATTCATCCACTCGTTTGAACCGTCAACCATTCCGGAGTGATAGAAGAAGTCAACGAGCTTCGTGCTCGAGCAGTGGCTTTGGAAAATATGTTGCAAAACTTACCAGCTTCAGCAACAACATCGGCACCAGCAGTACCACCAGTATCAATAACTGTACCACCAACAATACAAGCCTCAACATCACAATCTATACCTTGAGCATAATTGATAATGTTAAAAAGGAACATATTATTAGTATCAATATCTGATGATGTAGCGTGAGGGTACGAAATAGTATTATTTTTAATACAAAATACTACAAAATATGACACAAGTTTTAATTATTTATAGAGTGGGATATACCTAAATCTTGCTACAACACTATAGGCAGTGTACCTAATCGTAGAGTAGTGTAGTTTTTAGTAAGTCCGGTTCGTTCCACAGGGAGCTGGTGATACTTACTATATTTTTAACAACTATATTTATACAAAATATATATAATTATATAAGTAGTAATATTATTATAAAAGGGGGGTTTTACCGTTTAATGACCGGTTTGTCGATTCTATATTTTACGCGCAAAGATAAATGATGATAATTAAAGTGCGTAAAATAATGACAATAAATAAAATGACAGTAAATAAAGATACGATGAGAAATACAAAAAAAGAATTATGCTTATTTAAACTTCCGTAATCATGATGTTTGACGTGTTGATTTTAATTTATTACCATGGGTTAATTGTCCTTTGTCCTGGTTTATTTGATACGTCTATCTGGATTTTGTCCATAATAGTCCATCGGTCAGAAATATAAAGTGCGAGTATCCTCGTCAAATTACCCTTATACCCGAAGTCAAATATTCCAACTGATTAAGGATTTAAACTGTGACGCAGTTATCACTTCTGTCAACAATTACACCAGTTATCACTGTATGTAATCCACCCCTGTTTTAATTAGTTTATGAATATTAATTCACCCACTTGATCAGTTTGAATAATCAATTACCCAACCCGAATAATTAATTAAATGATTATAATAGATTCCATATGAACGTCACTAAATAGGACAACCATAATCATTATTAATTATTAGGATAATTAATTTGAAGATAGGTTCGACAGACTCCAATGAGTTGTCACTCAATTAGACAATACCCCCCATCTATTAATAGTCAATAGTCCAATTTCAACAAGTGTCGGTCTTTTGCCCAAACCTTAATTATGGTACAAAGCCCAATTACCCAATTTTAGTAATTAGCCCAACATCATGATTACTTCGTTTTAAATAAGCATAATAATAACTTAGCTACGAGACATTAATATAAAAAGGTTGAACATAACTTACAATGATTAAAAATAGCGTAGCGTTACACGGACAGAATTTCGACTTACATACTCAAACGATCTCTATCATAAATCTTATTATTATCATAATTTAAAATTAAAATTAAGATTATTGTTATATCTGATTACATTAACATTATGATAGAGAATTATAAATATAGATATTGATATTTGATATAGAAAAGTAAGAAAAAGATAGAAAAATGATCGAAAAAAAGTCTCTAATTTTGATCGTAAATCATCGCTTTTATAGCGAAATTAGAAATTGAATTTTCATTTACGACCCCTGAACTATGCTCAATTAACAACTTTTTATTATTTAATATTATTCTTATTATGAATTATTTAAATATTATATTTTATTCTTGTGCATAGTTGACTCGTAATTTTTACACCGTTGCGTCGAGCGCTGAAAGTTGGTTCATGCCTCGGTTCCGGATTTTCGAACGCCCTTTCGTACAATTTTATATCGTGTACTTTGCGTTTTGTAACTTGTACTCTTGTCATTTTTAGACGTTCTTCATCAATAATTTGAACCTTTTTGATTGTATCTTGTACTTTTGAGCTTTTTGGACCTTTGCGTCTTCAAATCTTCGTTTTCGCCTTTTGTCTTCGCACTTATTAAATATAAACGAATATTACTTGAAAATGGAACAATTGCAACTAAAATCTTATCTTTCTTGGGGGATTTTGCTATGAAATATATGTTCCTTTTTAGCCTTATCAATATCCCCACACTTGAGCGTTGCTTGTCCTCAAGCAATACAGTCTTGAAATAATATAATACATCACACGAATCACTTCTTTATTCTTCACACTTTGTACATCAGTGATTTTGATAGAGCGGTATAAACAATGATAGTAACGATATGGTTAAAGGTGGGTGTGTCATCCACAGTTGCCTTGGGTTTAGGACAACGACACTTGCAATCAAATAGCCGATTTACTTTCGGTTTCCAAAGCAAAGTGCACATTTGAAAGGCGGTTTATAGTCCCGCATGACTATAAAAATTTAGATCCTTTAAGGAAATTGGATCTTTATGAAAACATTTGATCTTTTGAAAATTCAAGCTAGATTTTACCCTAGACAAGTTTTCTGATTTGATCCATCATCGGTGTTGCAAAATATATTTGTGGATCAATATTTTGGCTAAAACTTTTAGGTTCGTGTAATCCACTGCTATCCCGGTATCGAATAGCACACATCCAGTTTACTTGTTCCGTATATTACCTTTCGGTAAACTACCGTCCGGTTGTAAAGGAAAGCGATGAACAAGAAACTGTTAAGGCAATGTCTAATGACATGTATTTGTTCATGGTCTAATTACGTGTCGGATGCTAGAACTATCCTTGGTAGGAGCAATAGTAAAGATCATCCTATAATTTTTCGGTCTGGCACAAGGTCCTGTCTCCGACCATGCTATGCAACCACCGTTCTTACGGTTGACACCCGATTTGGTTCAGGTGACCTAATGAATTCCAGGTGAATTCCTAGGATTTTACGTTCAATGGTAATGAACGCATTGAAAATGGTTTTTCAGAAAACAAATCGGTTTGTAATTTTTGATCAAAATATTTTCTCGTTCAAGCTCGAGTTTAGATATCATTGAATTCCATGAGTTTGAATTCTCAATCTTTAAGGTCAATCTCTAGGATTGAATAATATCAGTCTTAAAAGCTGATTTTTAATCTTTAAGGAGATTATCCTTTCTGGGGATCTGATTCATTAGTCTTATCAAGCTAATTTGCACGGTGCCTCCCCATTGTACGAGATAAATCCTTCTCATGGTTAGGATAAATCTGACCACTTGGCGACCCTGTTTGATGCTGAGGTCCGTGGATTTCCTGCTGATTTTAGTGATGACTTTTCTAGATTTTTCGTCAACTTACAGCTGGTCTAGACGACAACTTCATGACCTAAATCAAGAAGCGCGTGTCTTTTTCGGAAGACTTTACTTCCTTTTAATGATGGAATTGATTCATCGTGTAGATCCATCTTTCTTTCAAATGTATTACAGTAAACCGGGTAAAACTGATTAGTATCGTCCAAATCAAAAGTACCTGCAATAATCTTGTACAAAAATATGTGATATATGTTTTAAATTGAATAACTTGGTACATTCTTCCCACACTTAGTTTTTTTCTTTGCCTTTTTATTTTCTTCTATTTCATTTTAAATGAATTCAAGCGTTTTAGGGTGTTTCTCAATTTATGTCCTTTTCGAGGTAACGATAATTTCGGTATTATCACCTAGTTTTCATCGTTCATAAATATGTATAAACATGATTTTGAGTTCATTTAATTGAATTTTTTTTTCAAATTTTCACAAAATTTGGCAAATAAACTAAGTGTAAACCCGAGAGAATTTATAACCCTTCCCCACACTTAATATCATGCAATGCCCTCATTTGCATGAAATCAGACTATAATTTAAATTCATGAGGGTGATTAGCGTAGAAAAGTGATTAAAAATACCGAGTTTGTAAGCATATTATTTTACATCACATTTGATATTTTGCGCCTTGTCATCAAAATTAGTAGCTTTTTGTTGAACTTAATGACAGTCTTTGAAAGTGCGCTGTTTTACCCTGTTTTGTACATAAGATAAAATACAAACATATATATATATATATTTGAAGTTTGGTTTATAACCCCACTTTTCAAAAATTTATAAAGTATAATATTTTTGGCATACTTTAAATCAATAAAATTAAAAATAATGATAACAAAATTTGTCGCCCCGCCCTCGGGTAAAGTAATTTCGGCTCAACGACCTAGTCTTCAACTCACGACGAATTTTAAAAATCATATTTTTAACTTAATGAAATAAAGTAAATTTTGTTTTTTAAAATCACAATAAAACATAAATTAAAATGCATATTAATTTCAAATAAAACCTAAAAAAAATAAAAATTCAGAATGGAGGGAGAAAACTAGTTCTTTAGTGTCTGCTAGCGGAAAAGACCAATCGGATTCCATTCTCGGAACTACACGAGAACAGAACAAATAACTTTAGACAGCATTATCTTTTTAGAACATTCGAATCTCCCCACACTTAGGTAGATGTGGTGTTGAAATTGTGATTAACTTCATCGTTAATTTCTCTTGGTCCATAATCAACTTGCATATCCGTGACTTTTTCTTTAAGCCATTGGTCGGATTCCTGTGTAATATCCACAATTTCAACTAGTTTCTCCTTTTTTTTAGGTGATAGATTGGATACTAACCGGTTACATAACTTAAAGTTCCCCTTGGTTCTAGCATCGCGAATCTGTTTAATAAGTTTCTTCATTGAACTATTAATAACGGGATCATTTAATTTCGTATCAACAACGGGGTTCTTTGTTATCATGTCATCATTAGGTGTTACTTCATTTTCCCCACACTTAGGCGTTTCATTATTGCTAAGTATTACCGTTGGAGTTGGTAAAACAACATGGTTCTTACCAATCGTTTTTGCTGGTTCAACGGTTTTGGCTGGTGGAGATTTAGACTTTCGAATCATAAAGGTGATAGATTTGTCACCACTTTTAAGTGTCATTCTTCCATTTCCTACATCAAATAACGCCCCGGTGAACGTAAAGAATGGCCGACCTAAAATTAGAGGAATGTTTGGGTCCTCTTCTATGTCAATGACAATAAATTCGACTAGAAAGGTTAAATTGCCTACTTGAACGGGTAGGTTGTCAGCAATTCCAACTGGGTGCTTAATGGTTTGATCAAAGAGTCGAACACTCATATCCGTTGGACTTAACTTACCTACACCTAATCTCTTATATAAGGAAAGAGGCATAACACTTACACTTGCACCTAAATCTGCTAGTGCATCATACATGACACAATCACTAAGTAGACAAGGAACAATAAATTCACCCGGATCACCTACCCTAGGTGGAGGTTTTGGTGGAACTGTCTTCACCGGGTTTACTTCTACGGCTTTTGTTTCTTGTACTTTCTTATTCTTTTTCTTCTTCTTCTTTCCAGAAGTATCACAATCTTTATTACTTATTACTTGCTCATACTCAACTCCTTTTCTTGGAAACGGGATGGGTGGTTTGTATGGTGTCACCACTGGCTTTACATACTCAGATGGTGGTGGTGGTGTAACTTCTTCATTGTTACTCACATCTAAAACCTTCCCATCTTCTGGAGCTGGTTTTTCAGAATTTGTTGACACCATATTAACATTCTCTTTCCGAGGATTTACTTCAGTATTACTCGGTAGCTTTCCTTGTTCCCTCTCACTCATCATGCTAGCAAGAGTACCTACGTGTTTTTCTAGATTCAAAATGGAAGCTTGTTGAGTTCTTAATGACTGATCAAACCTCTCGTTCGTTTGGGTTTGAGTTTCAATAAATTGTGTTTGAGATTCAACTAGCTTGAATACCACGTCTTCCATATTTGACTTTTTCTCTTCAGTTTGTTGTTGTGGTTTATATAAGCCAGGTCTTTGTTGATTGAAAGTGTTGTTTTGAGTTGGTTGGTTATTCGGACCTTGTTGGTTATACCAGTTATTTTCGGGTCCTTTTGGATTGTAAAGAATGTTTTGATTTCGATTTAAGTTTAGCCTTGGCGGTTGATAATTATTTTGATAATTATTTCCCGGCCTTTGGTTCATGTAGACAACATTCTCACGTTGTTCCATCCTTGGTTCAATGTGACAATCTTTCAATAAGTGTGGTCCACCGCATTGCTCACAACTGATTCGTATTGCGTGAATATCTTTATTCATCTTTTCCATTCGTCTTTCGAAAGCATCTATTTTTGCGGAAACGGAATCAAAGTCATGGCTAGAATCGGCTCTAGCCGCTTTAGATGATCGAAAGATATCTTTTTCTTGGTGCCACTCATGCGAGTGGGAGGCTGTGTTATCAATA
Source organism: Rutidosis leptorrhynchoides (assembly GCF_046630445.1). Taxonomy (NCBI): domain Eukaryota; kingdom Viridiplantae; phylum Streptophyta; class Magnoliopsida; order Asterales; family Asteraceae; genus Rutidosis; species Rutidosis leptorrhynchoides. The sequence goes on along the minus strand of NC_092335.1, from coordinate 388,898,696 downwards.
ATTTTGTAAGCTTCAGTTGCGGTTTTCTTCATAATGGAACCACCAGCTGTTATGTCGATGTCTTTTCGTGTAGCAACGTTGACACCTTGGTAGAATATTTGTACTATTTGGTAAGTGTCTAAACCGTGTTGAGGACATCCTCTCAACATCCTTCCGAATCTTGTCCACGCCTCATATAATGTTTCATTTGGCTTTTGCGCGAACGTAACAATTTCTCCTTGAAGTCTCACGGCTTTGGATGCCGGAAAGAATTGTTTAAGAAATTTTTCAACTAAAACATCCCATGTGTCAATCGCCCCTTCAGGTAACGATTCTAACCAATCTTTGGCTTCTCCCTTTAAAGTCCAGGGAAACAACATGAGATAGATCTGCTCATCTTCCACTTCTCGGATTTTGAATAGTGTACAAATTCTTTTAAACGTACGAAGGTGTTCGTTAGGATCTTCATTCGGTGCACCACTGAATTGGCATTGGTTAGTTACCATGTGTAGAATTTGTCCTTTGATTTCATAATCCGGCGCATTAACTTCTGGCTTAATAATGGCGTGACCTTGGCCCGTGCGTGTGGCTCTCATTCGATCTTCCATACTTAGAGGTTCCGTTACTTCCATAATTGAATTTGTTGAATACGAATCACTAGAGGATTCTGATTTAATGGTTTGTGGCTCAGGAGGAATAATTAGTGGTTCAGGATCTTAGAATTGTCCTTGAATATGCTCCGGGTTCTTAATTGTGAAGTCGGGTTCAAAAGATGGATTATCGAAAATTTGAGTTGGAGTTCTTGTTCGACTAGATGACGATTCTAAAGAAAAATCAACGGCGACAATATTTGCTAGATGTCTTGATCGAGTTACAGGTGGTGAACGTATGAAAGGTGGTGAACGTTTTGCTCGGTGCATTCACAGAATATCCTATTAGTTATAAAAATAAGAAAAACTTATATAAGTTGTCCAATCAATAGACTTTTCTAATTTTGCCCACGTTTCGAATAGCCAAAAGATGCAGCAGAGGGGCAAGATTCGTTTGGTCTCAATATAATTGAGTACTGTTTGGCTCCAATAACCCGGTCCACGTACAAATCCAACTATTACTACGAACCAGAAAATTTTGATGTCTATCAATTTAACCACTTAAAATAAATTTTCGTAATTTTAAGAAATTTAGAGAAGAAGTAGAAAAAAATCTAAGTCCTAAAAACTAGAATGGCGAGAAATAAGAGAGAAAAAGATTGCGCGTCGAAAAGTGTCGAAAAATGAAAAAGACGAAGAGTGGTTTGTAAACACGCGGTTAATCCAACCTTATAACTATCACTATCTTAAAATTAAAACTACAAATAGAGATTACTAATTGGAATTGTAATTGATACATAGGTAAACAGCGTCGAAAGAGAAATAAAAATAAGAAAGTAGCACGAAAAATAGCGTCGCAAAATTTTAAGGCACCTAAATCTTAGTCTAAAGAAAAAGCACTTAAGGGATTTTACGGCAAAACTAAAAATTCTAGAAGTAAAAATAACTATGGCAAAACTAAACTTAATACTAAAAGTTGCGAATATAGTCTAAAAATCTAAAGGTAATAAAACTAAAAAAAAAATTTTTTTTATAGACAAAATCTTAAAAATATATTTTTTTTTTTATAATTTTTTTTTTTTTTTTTTTTTTACGTTTTTGTTTTTTTTTTTTTTACGTTTTTTTTTTTTTTTTTACGTTTTTTTTTTTTTTTTTTTTTTTAAAATTTTGCAAATATAAATTAAAAATATAGCGTTTTAGTGCTCCCCGGCAGCGGCGCCAAAAACTTGATGATGTAGCGTGAGGGTACGAAATAGTATTATTTTTAATACAAAATACTACAAAATATGACATAAGTTTTAATTATTTATAGAGTGGGATATACCTAAATCTTGCTACAACACTATAGGCAGTGTACCTAATCGTAGAGTAGTGTAGTTTTTAGTAAGTCCGGTTCGTTCCACAGGGAGCTGGTGATACTTACTATATTTTTAACAACTATATTTATACAAAATATATATAATTATATAAGTAGTAATATTATTATAAAAGGGGGGTTTTACCGTTTAATGACCGGTTTGTCGATTCTATATTTTAAGCGCAAAGATAAATGACGATAATTAAAGTGCGTAAAATAATGACAATAAATAAAATGACAGTAAATAAAGATACGATGAGAAATACAAAAAAAGAATTATGCTTATTTAAACTTCCGTAATCATGATGTTTGACGTGTTGATTTTAATTTATTACCATGGGTTAATTGTCCTTTGTCCTGGTTTATTTGATACGTCTATCTGGTTTTTGTCCATAATAGTCCATCGGTCAGAAATATAAAGTGCGAGTATCCTCGTCAAATTACCCTTATACCCGAAGTCAAATATTCCAACTGATTAAGGATTTAAACTGTGACGCAGTTATCACTTCTGTCAACAATTACACCAGTTATCACTGTATGTAATCCACCCCTGTTTTAATTAGTTTATGAATATTAATTCACCCACTTGATCAGTTTGAATAATCAATTACCCAACCCGAATAATTAATTAAATGATTATAATAGATTCCATATGAACGTCACTAAATAGGACAACCATAATCATTATTAATTATTAGGATAATTAATTTGAAGATAGGTTCGACAGACTCCAATGAGTTGTCACTCAATTAGACAATACCCCCCATCTATTAATAGTCAATAGTCCAATTTCCACAAGTGTCGGTCTTTTGCCCAAACCTTAATTATGGTACAAAGCCCAATTACCCAATTTTAGTAATTAGCCCAACATCATGATTACTTCGTTTTAAATAAGCATAATAATAACTTAGCTACGAGACATTAATATAAAAAGGTTGAACATAACTTACAATGATTAAAAATAGCGTAGCGTTACACGGACAGAATTTCGACTTACACACTCAAACGATCTCTATCATAAATCTTATTATTATCATAATTTAAAATTAAAATTAAGATTATTGTTATATCTGATTACATTAACATTATGATAGAGAATTATAAATATAGATATTGATATTTGATATAGAAAAGTAAGAAAAAGATAGAAAAATGATCGAAAAAAAAGTCTCTAATTTTGATCGTAAATCATCGCTTTTATAGCGAAATTAGAAATTGAATTTTCATTTACGACCCCTGAACTATGCTCAATTAACAACTTTTTATTATTTAATATTATTCTTATTATGAATTATTTAAATATTATATTTTATTCTTGTGCATAGTTGACTCGTAATTTTTACACCGTTGCGTCGAGCGCTGAAAGTTGGTTCATGCCTCGGTTCCGGATTTTCGAACGCCCTTTCGTACAATTTTATATCGTGTACTTTGCGTTTTGTAACTTGTACTCTTGTCATTTTTAGACGTTCTTCATCAATAATTTGAACCTTTTTGATTGTATCTTGTACTTTTGAGCTTTTTGGACCTTTGCGTCTTCAAATCTTCGTTTTCGCCTTTTGTCTTCGCACCTATTAAATACAAACGAATATTACTTGAAAATGGAACAATTGCAACTAAAATCTTATCTTTCTTGGGGGATTTTGCTATGAAATATATGTTCCTTTTTAGCCTTATCAATATCCCCACACTTGAGCGTTGCTTGTCCTCAAGCAATACAGTCTTGAAATAATATAATACATCACACGAATCACTTCTTTATTCTTCACACTTTGTACATCAGTGATTTTGATAGAGCGGTATAAACAATGATAGTAACGATATGGTTAAAGGTGGGTGTGTCATCCACAGTTGCCTTGGGTTTAGGACAACGACACTTGCAATCAAATAGCCGATTTACTTTCGGTTTCCAAAGCAAAGTGCACATTTGAAAGGCGGTTTACAGTCCCGCATGACTATAAAAATTTAGATCCTTTAAGGAAATTGGATCTTTATGAAAACATTTGATCTTTTGAAAATTCAAGCTAGATTTTACCCTAGACAAGTTTTCTGATTTGATCCATCATCGGTGTTGCAAAATATATTTGTGGATCAATATTTTGGCTAAAACTTTTAGGTTCGTGTAATCCACTGCTATCCCGGTATCGAATAGCACACATCCAGTTTACTTGTTCCGTATATTACCTTTCGGTAAACTACCGTCCGGTTGTAAAGGAAAGCGATGAACAAGAAACTGTTAAGGCAATGTCTAATGACATGTATTTGTTCATGGTCTAATTACGTGTCGGATGCTAGAACTATCCTTGGTAGGAGCAATAGTAAAGATCATCCTATAATTTTTCGGTCTGGCATAAGGTCCTGTCTCCGACCATGCTATGCAACCACCGTTCTTACGGTTGACATCCTATAATTTTTACACCGGGACCAGAGTCAACTCTCAACGTTCGACGCAACGGACTAAAAATTACAAGTCAACTATGCACATGAATATAATATAATATATAATTAATTCTTAAAATTATATATATATATATATTATATTATATATAAAACCGTCGGCAAACAAGAAAACAAACGAATGTGAGCTGGAATCCCAGGCCATGCGATCGCATGGCCAGCAAGACCAATTTCCATGCGATCGCATGGAAAAAGAAACCTGGCCACATCTATAAATTTCAGCATTTTCGGACGAAATAAACACATCTTTTTCTCTATATATAATATATATATATATATATATATATATATATATATATATATATATATATATATATATATATATATATATATATATATATATATATATATATATATATATATATATATATATATATATATATATATATATATATATATTATAATTTTAATTTTAATTTTAATAATAATAACGGTATGTTAGCGAATGTTGTAAGTGTGTAAGTCGAAATTCTGTATGTGTAACGCCACGCTATTATTAATCATTGTAAGTTATGTTCAACCTTTTTAAATTAATGTCTCGTAGCTAAGTTATTATTATGCTTATTTAAGCCGAAGTAATCGTGATGTTGGGCTAAATATTAAAGACGGGGTAATTGGGCTTTGTACCATACTTGGGGTTTGGACAAAAGAACGACACTTGTGGAAACTAGACTATGGGCTATTAGTGAGCTTTATATTTGTTTAATTAAATGATAGTTTGTTGATTTAATATAAAGATTTACAATTGGACGTACCTATAAATAACCACATACACTCGATCGGACACGATGGGCGGGATATTTATAAGTACTAATAATCGTTTATTTAACCGGACACGGGAATGGATTAATAGTCAATGGACTTATTAAAATAGGGGTGAATTATATACAAGGAAAATTGGTGTAATTATAGTTTAAGTCCCCAATTAGTTGGAATATTTGGCTTCGGATATAAGGATAATTTGATGAGGACACTCGCACTTTATATTTATGACTGATAGACTGTTATGGACAAAAACCAGATGGACATATTGAATAATCCAGGACAAAGGACAATTAATCCATGGTAATAAACTAAAATCAACACGTCAAACATCATGATTACGGAAGTTTAAATAAGCATAATTCCTTTGTTTCATATTTAATTGCACTTTTAATTATCGCACTTTAATTTTTTGTCATTTTAATTATTGCACTTTTTAATTATCGCAATTTTATTTATTGTCATTTTATTTATCGCACTTTAATTTATCGCACTTTAATTATTGTTATTTACTTTACGCTTTAAATTAAGTCTTTTATATATTTAATATTTTACATTAGGTTTTAACTGCGACTTAAGTTTTTAAATCGAAAAACCGGTCATTAAACGGTAAAAACCTCCCTTTTATAATAATAATACTACTTATATTTATATTTACATTTATACAAATTTAGTTTTAAAAATATAGCGTTAAACTTGGCTAGCTCCCTGTGGAACGAACCGGACTTACTAAAAACTACACTACTGTACGATTAGGTACACTGCCTATAAGTGTTGTAGCAAGGTTTAGGTATATCCACTCTATAAATAAATAAATAACTTGTGTAAAATTGTATCGTATTTAATAATATTTTGTAATAAAATTATAACTATTTCGTATACACACCTCTACGCACATCAAGTATTTTTGGCGCCGCTGCCGGGGACTGCTTAAACGCCGGAAGCGAAACGCTATATATAAAAAAAAAGATTTTTATTAAGTCTTAGTTTACTTTTGTAAAAATACGCTTTTGTAAAAATATGTTTTAAATATTAAAAAATTCAAAAATATAAAAAGAAAAATAAAATATATATATTTTTTTAGAGTTTGTTAAATATATATAAAATTATAAAGTTTCTTTATTTTTATTTTAGTTTTTAAAATATAAGTTTTTATTTATTCTATTTAAATATTTTATAAAAACAGAAAAAAAATAATATAAAAGCCTCAGCCCGGTACTGTAGCAGCCCAAGATCAGACCTGGTATCCGATCTCATGCGATCGCATGAGCACAAGCCGTGAAACCCATGCGACCGCATGGCCTTGTCTGACACGCCAGAATGAACCTGGTACTGCATTAATTACGGAGTATAATTTAATTATAATTAATATAAACCCTAATTAGGGTTAATTATAATAATAATTAAGTTTTAGTTTTATTATTTTTGTATTTTAAGTTTAATTAGTTTTATTAATATATAAAAACTAATACTTTTATAAAATAAATATAAAAATAATATTTTTATAAAAATAAGTTATTTTATCACTTTTTATATTTATATCTTTTTAATCGTTTAAGTGTAATTTTATAATTTTTCGTTCGTAATTAGTTTTTTATTTAGTATTTGCCATAGTTATTTATATTTCTAGATTTTTAGGATTTGTCGTAAAATCCCTTAAGTGCTTTTTCTTTATACTAAGATTTAGGTGCTTTAGAATTTTGTGACGCCGTTTTAAGATTTTAGTACTTTTTAAGTTATTGCCGCTTTGGATATAGAATTCATTTTAAGCTTTAATACCTTTAGGCGCAACTTTTTAGATTTAGTTTTTAGACTTTTAAGTTTCGACGTTTTTCTTTCTTATTTTTATTTTTTGACCTTTTATTTTTCGACGTTTTTCGACGCGCTCTTTTTCTTTCTTATTTCTCGACGCTCTAGTTTTTAGGACATAGAATTTTCTATTTCTTCTCTAAAATTTCAAAAGGAAAAATTATTTTAAGCGGTTAAATTGATAGACATCCAAAATTTTCTGGTTCGTAGTAATAGTTGGATTTGTTAGTGGCGAGTTGTGGGCTTCCGATTTAAAGGGTCCTGGCTACCTGCTGCATCTATTGGCTATTCGAAACGTGGGCAAAATCAGAAAAGTCTATTAATTTGATAACTTATATAATTTTTATCTTTTATAACTAATAGGATATTCAGTGAATGCACCGAGCAAAACGTTCACCACCTTTCATACGTTCACCACCTGTAACTCGATCAAGACATCTAGCCAATATTGTCGCCGTTGATTTTTCTTTAGAATCATCATCTAGTCGACCAAGTACTCCAATTCAAATTTCCAATAATCCATTTTTTGAACCCGATTTCACTATCGAGAACCCGGAGGATATTCAAGGACAATTCCAAGATCCAGAACCACTAATCATTCCTCCTGAACCACAAACCGTTAAATCAGAATTCTCTAGTGATTCGTATTCAACAATTTCAATTATTGAAGTAACTGAACCTCTAAGTATGGAAGACCGAATGAGGGCCACACGCACGGGCCAAGGTCACGCCATTATTAAGCCATACATTAATGCGCCAGATTATGAAATCAAAGGACAAATTCTACACATGAAAACTAATCAATGCCAATATAGTGGTACGCCAAAAGAAGATCCAAACGAACATCTTCGAACCTTTAATAGGATTTGTACTCTATTCAAAATTAGAGAAGTTAAGGATGAACAGATCTATCTCATGTTATTTCCCTGGACTTTAAAGGGAGAAGCCAAAGATTGGTTAGAATCGTTACCTGAAGGGGCGATTGATACATGGGATGTCTTAGTTGAAAAATTTCTTAAACAATTCTTTCCGGCATCTAAAGCTGTGAGACTTCAAGGAGAAATTGTTACGTTCGCGCAAAAGCAAAATAAAACATTATATGAGGCGTGGACAAGATTCGGAAAGTTGTTGAGAGGATGTCCTCAACATGGTTTAGACACTTATCAAATAGTACAAATATTCTACCAAGGATGCGATATTACTACACAAAAATACATCGATATAACAGCTGGTGGTTCCATTATGAAGAAAACCGCTACCGAAGCTCACAAGATAATTGATAATACAGCCTCCCACTCACATGAGTGGCACCAAGAAAAAGATATATTTCGTTCATCTAAAGCGGCTAGAGCCGATTCTAGCCATCACTTTGATTCCATTTCTGTAAAAATAGATGCTTTCGAGAGACGAATGGAAAAGATGAATAAAGATATTCACGCAATACGAATCAGTTGTGAGCAATGCGATGGACCACACTTAATGAAAGATTGTCATATTGAGCAAACGATGGAACAACGTGAGAATGTTCCCTACATGAACCAAAGGCCGGGAAATAATTATCAAAATAATTATCAACCGCCAAGGCCAAACTTCAATCCAAATCAAAACATTCTTTACAATCCAAATGGACCCAACAATAACTCGTACAACCAACAAGGTCCGAATAACCAACCAACTCAAAACAACACTTTCAATCAACAAAGACCTAGCTTGTATAAACCATCATAACAAACCGAAGAGGAAAAAGTCAAATCTAGAAGAAATGATGGCAAAGCTAATGGAATCTCAAACACAATTTATAACATCTCAAACCCAAACAAATGAGAGGTTTGATCAGTCACTAAGAACTCAACAAGCTTCCATTTTGAATCTAGAAAAACATGTAGGTACTCTTGCTAGCATGATGAGTGAGAGGGAACAAGGAAAGCTACCGAGTAATACTGAAGTAAATCCTCGGAATGAGAATGTTAATATGGTGTCAACAAATTCTGAAAAACCAGCTCCAGAAGATGGGAAGGTTTTCGATGTGAGTAACAATGAAGAAGTTACACCATCATCACCACCCGAGTATGTAAAACCAGTGGTGGCACCATATAGACCACCCATCCCGTTTCCAAGAAAAAGAGTTGAGTATGAGCAAGTAATAGGTAATAAAGTTTGTGATACCTCTCGAAAGAAGAAGAAGAAGAATAAGAAAGTGCAAGAAACAAAAACCGTAAAGATAAACCCGGTGAAGACAGTTCCACCAAAACCTCCACCCAGGGTGGGTGATCCGGGTGAATTTATTGTTCATTGTCTACTTAGTGATTGTGTCATGTATGATGCACTAGCAAATTTAGGTGCGAGTGTGAGTGTTATGCCTCTTTCATTATATAAGAGATTAGGAGTAGGTGAGTTAAGTCCAACGGAAATGAGTGTTCGACTCTTTGATCAAACCATTAAGCACCTAGTTGGAATTGCTGACAACCTACCCATTCAAGTAGGTAATTTAACCTTTCTAGTCAAATTTATTGTCATTGACATAGAAGAGGACCCAAACATTCCTCTAATTTTAGGTCGACCATTCTTAGTGTAGTGACCCGAACTTTTCCATGTTTATATATATTAATTGAGATTGATATTTACATGATTAAATGTTTCCAACATGTTAAGCAATCAAACTTGTTAAGACTTGATTAATTGAAATATGTTTCATATAGACAATTGACCACCCAAGTTGACCGGTGATTCACGAACATTAAAACTTGTAAAAACTATATGATGACATATATATAGATATATATATATATATATATATATATATATATATATATAGTTAACATGATACTATGATAAGTAAACATATCATTAAGTATATTAACAATGAACTACATATGTAAAAACAAGACTACTAACTTAATGATTTTTAAACGAGACATATATGTAACGATTATCGTTGTAAAGACATTTAATGTATATATATCATATTAAGAGATATTCATACATGATAATATCATGATAATATAATAATTTAAAATCTCATTTGATATTATAAACATTGGGTTAACAACATTTAACAAGATCGTTAACCTAAAGGTTTCAAAACAACACTTACATGTAACGACTAACGATGACTTAACGACTCAGTTAAAATGTATATACATGTAGTGTTTTAATATGTATTTATACACTTTTGAAAGACTTCAATACACTTATCAAAATACTTCCACTTAAAAAAAATGCTTACAATTACATCCTCGTTCAGTTTCATCAACAATTCTACTCGTATGCACCCGTATTCGTACTCGTACAATACACAGCTTTTAGATGTATGTACTATTGGTATATACACTCCAATGATCAACTCTTAGCAGCCCATGTGAGTCACCTAACACATGTGGGAACCATCATTTGGCAAGTAGCATGAAATATCTCATAAAATTACAAAAATATGAGTAATCATTCATGACTTAATTACATGAAAACAAAATTACATATCCTTTATATCTAATCCATACACCAACGACCAAAAACACCTACAAACACTTTCATTCTTCAATTTTCTTCATCTAATTGATCTCTCTCAAGTTCTATCTTCAAGTTCTAAGTGTTCTTCATATATTCTACAAGTTCTAGTTACATAAAATCAAGAATACTTTCAAGTTTGCTAGCTCACTTCCAATCTTGTAAGGTGATCATCCAACCTCAAGAAATCTTTGTTTCTTACAGTAGGTTATCATTCTAATACAAGGTAATAATCAAATTTAAACTTTGGTTCAATTTCTATAACTATAACAATCTTATTTCAAGTGATGATCTTACTTGAACTTGTTTTCGTGTCATGATACTGCTTCAAGAACTTCGAGCCATCCAAGGATCCGTTGAAGCTAGATCCATTTTTCTCTTTTCCAGTAGGTTTATCCAAGTAACTTAAGGTAGTAATGATGTTCATAACATCATTCGATTCATACATATAAAGCTATCTTATTCGAAGGTTTAAACTTGTAATCACTAGAACATAGTTTAGTTAATTCTAAACTTGTTCGCAAACAAAAGTTAATCCTTCTAAATTGAATTTTAAAATCAACTAAAAACATGTTCTATATCTATATGATATTCTAACTTAATGATTTAAAACCTGGAAACACGAAAAACACCGTAAAACCGGATTTACGCCGTCGTAGTAACACCGCGGGCTGTTTTGGGTTAGTTAATTAAAAACTATGATAAACTTTGATTTAAAAGTTGTTATTCTGAGAAAATTAATGTTATTATGAACATGAAACTATATCCAAAAATTATGGTTAAACTCAAAGTGGAAGTATGTTTTCTAAAATGGTCATCTAGACGTCGTTCTTTCGACTGAAATGACTACCTTTACAAAAATGACTTGTAACTTATTTTTCTGACTATAAACCTATACTTTTTTCTGTTTAGATTCATAAAATAGAGTTCAATATGAAACCATATCAATTTGATTCACTCAAAACGGATTTAAAATGAAGAAGTTATGGGTAAAACAAGATTGGATAATTTTTCTCATTTTAGCTACGTGAAAATTGGTAACAAATCTATTCCAACCATAACTTAATCAACTTGTATTGTATATTATGTAATCTTGAGATACCATAGACACGTATACAATGTTTCGACCTATCATGTCGACACATCTATATATATTTCGGAACAACCATAGACACTCTATATGTGAATGTTGGAGTTAGCTATACAGGGTTGAGGTTGATTCCAAAATATATATAGTTTGAGTTGTGATCAATAATGAGATACGTATACACTGGGTCGTGGATTGATTCAAGATAATATTTATCGGTTTATTTCTATACATCTAACTGTGGACAACTAGTTGTAGGTTACTAACGAGGACAGCTGACTTAATAAACTTAAAACATCAAAATATATTAAAAGTGTTGTAAATATATTTTGAACATACTTTGATATATATGTATATATTGTTATAGGTTCGTGAATCAACCAGTGGCCAAGTCTTACTTCCCGACGAAGTAAAAATCTGTGAAAGTGAGTTATAGTCCCACTTTTAAAATCTAATATTTTTAGGATGAGAATACATGCAGGTTTTATAAATGATTTACAAAATAGACACAAGTACGTGAAACTACATTCTATGGTTGAATTATCGAAATCGAATATGCCCCTTTTTATTAAGTCTGGTAATCTAAGAATTAGGGAACAGACACCCTAATTGACGCGAATCCTAAAGATAGATCTATTGGGCCTAACAAACCCCATCTAAAGTACCGGATGCTTTAGTACTTCGAAATTTATATCATATCCGAAGGGTGTCCCGAAATGATGGGGATATTCTTATATATGCATCTTGTTAATGTCGGTTACCAGGTGTTCACCATATGAATGATTTTTATCTCTATGTATGGGATGTGTATTGAAATATGAAATCTTGTGGTCTATTATTATGATTTGATATATATAGGTTAAACCTATAACTCACCAACATTTTTGTTGGCGTTTTAAGCATGTTTATTCTCAGGTGATTATTAAGAGCTTCCGCTGTCGCATACTTAAATAAGGACGAGATTTGGAGTCCATGCTTGTATGATATTGTGTAAAAACTGCATTCAAGAAACTTATTTTGTTGTAACATATTTATATTGTAAACCATTATGTAATGGTCGTGTGTAAACAGGATATTTTAGATTATCATTATTTGATAATCTACGTAAAGCTTTTTAAACCTTTATTGATGAAATAAAGGTTATGGTTTGTTTTAAAATGAATGCAGTCTTTGAAAAACGTCTCATATAGAGGTCAAAACCTCGCAACGAAATCAATTAATATGGAACGTTTTTAATCAATAAGAACGGGACATTTCACTTAGCGTCCACCGGAGCGTTATTTAATGTAAGAGAGGGTAGAATGACACTTAGTAATAGTGAAAAATCGATCACCTTTGTGAGTCGAAAGTCTAAATCTCCACCAACCAAAACCGTTGAACCGACAAAAATGATTGGTAAAAACCATATTGTTTTACCAACTCCAACGGTAGTGCTTAACAATAATAAAACGCCTAAGTGTGGGGAAGATGAAGTAACACCTAATGATGACCTGATAACAAAGAACCCCGTTGTTAATGCGAAATTAAATGACCCCGTTATTAATAGTTCAATGAAGAAACTTATTAAACGGATTCGCGATGCTAGAACCAAGGGGAACTTTAAGTTATGTAACCAGTTAGTATCCAATCTATCGCCTAAAGAAAAGGCGAAACTAGTTGAATTTGTGGATATTACACAGGAATCCGACCAATGGCTTAAAGCAAAAGTCACAGATATGCAAATTGATTATGGTCCAAAAGAAATTGACGATGAAGTTAATCACAATTTCGACACCACAGCTACCTAAGTGTGGGGAGATTCAAATGTTCTAAAAAGAAAACGTTGTCTAGAGTTAGTTGTTCTGTTCTCGTGTAGTTCCGAGAATGGAATTCGATTGGTCTTTTCCACTAGCAGACATTAAAGAACTAGTTTTCTCCCCCCATTCTGAATTTTTGTTTTGTAGGTTTTTGTTGAAATTAATATGCTTTTTAAATTTAAGTTTTGTGTGAATTTAAAAAAAATTTACTTTATTTCATTAAGTTTAAAAAAATGATTACTAAAATTCATCGTAAGTTGAAGAATAGGTCATGGAACCGAAATTGCTTTACCCGAGGGCGGGGCGAAAAATTTTGTTATCATTATTTTTAATTTTATTGATCTAAAGTATACCAAAAAAATTAAAAAAACCCAAAAAAAATTTTGCTTTTAAAATAATCGCTTTAAAAAGGACAAATTTTAAATTTTGTCGAGGGACGGACTAGGTAAACATACCGAAACTACCTAAAGTAAAAGGAAACAAAATTTTAAAAAATTATTCATTTAAATTGTTTTAATAAATAAAAGTTTTATAAAAAAAATATATATATATATATATATATATATATATATATATATATATATATATATATATATATATATATATATATATATATATATATATATATATATATATATATATATATATATTTGTAGTTTATCTTATGTATAAAACAGGGTAAAACAGCACTTTCAAAGACTGGCATTAAGTTCAGCAAAAACTACTAATTTTGATGATAAGACGCAAAATATCAAATGTGATATAAAATAATATGTTTGCAAACTTGGTATTTTTAATAACTTTTCTACGCTAATCACCCTCATGAATTTATAATTATAGTCTGATTTCATGCAAATGAGGGCATTGCATGATCTCAGGTGCGGGGAAGGGTTATAAATTCTCTCGAGTTTACACTTAGTATAATTGCCAAATTTTGTGAAAATTTGAAAAATTTTCAACTAAATGAATTCCAAATCATGTTTATACATATTTATGAACGATAAAACTAGGTGATAATACCAAAATTATTGTTATCTCGGAGAGAACATAAATGGAGAAACAACCCAAAACGTTAGAATTCATTTAAAATGGAATAGAGGAGAATAAAAAGGCAAAGAAAAAAATAAATAAAAGCTAAGTGTGGGAAGAATTTACCAAGTTATTTTAAACATATATCACATATTTTGTACAAGATTATTGCAGGTACTTTTGTTTTGGACTAAACAAATCAGTTTTACCCGATTTACTGTAATATATTTGAAAGAAAAATGGATCTACATGATGAATCAATTCCATCATTAAAAGGAAGTAAAGTCTTCCGAAAAAGACACGCGCTTCTTGATTTAGGTCAGGAAGTTGTCGTCCAGACCAGCTATAGGTTGACGAAAAATCTAGAAAAGTCATCTCTAAAATCAGCAGGAAATCCACGGACCTCAGCATCAAACAGGGTCGCCAAGTGGTCAGATTTATCCTAACCATGAGAAGGATTTATCTCGTAAAATGGGGAGGGTGCCGTGCAAATTAGCTTGATAAGACTAATGAATCAGACCCCCAGAAAGGATAATCTCCTTAAAGATTAAAAATCAGCTTTTAAGCCTGATATTACTCAATCCTTGAGATTGACTTTAAAGATTGAGAATTACAAACTCATGGAATTCAATGATATCTAAACTCGAGCTTGAACGATAAAATATTTTGATTAAATTATAAACCGATTTGTTTTTTGAAAACCCATTTTCAATGCGTTCATTACCATTGAACGTAAAATCCTAGGAATTCACCTGGAATTCATTAGGTCACCTGAACCAAATCGGGTGTCAACCGTAAGAACGGTGGTTGCATAGCATGGTCGAAGACAGGATCTTGTACCAGACGGAAAAATTATAGGGTGATCTTTACTATTTCTCCTACAAAGGATAGTAATTGCATCCGACACGTTGTGGACCATGAACATCTGCATGTCATTAGACATTGCCTTAACAGTTGCTTGTTCAATGTTTTCCTTTACAACCGGACGGTAGTTTACCGAAAGGTAATATACGGGACAAGTATACTGGACGTGTTGCTTTCCTAATACAAGGATTAGCAAGTGGGTGACACAAAACCACAAGTTTTTGAGCTAAAATTTTCAAAACTGAAACCCACAAAACCCACAAAAATAATTTGCAAACACCGGTGAAGGGTTATTCCGGAAAACTTATCTAGGGTAAAAGCTAGATTGAATTATCAAAAAGATCAAATGTTTTCATAAAGATCCAATTTCCTAAAGGATCTACATTTTCATAGTCATGTGGGACTGTAAACCACATCGTTACTATCATTGTTTATACCGCCGTATCAAAATCACTGATGTATAAAGTGTGAAAATAAAAAAGTGATTCGAGTGAAGTGTGATTTAATTTCAAATTATGTATTGCTTAAGGACAAGCAACGTTCAAGTGTGGAGATATTTGATAATGCTAAAAAGAAACATATTATTAGTATCAATATCCTTCCAATATGTAAAGCTTTTAGTTGCAATTGTTCTATTTGTATGTAATATTCGTTTAAATAAATAAGTGCGAAGACAAAAGAAGAAAACGACGATTTGAAGAAGCAAATGGCCAAAGCTCAAATATACAAGATATAATTCAAAGTGGTTCAATTTATTGATGAGAAACGTCTCAAAATTACAAGAGTACAAGACGCAAAAAACAAAGTACAAGATATTAAATAGTACGCAAGGACGTTTGAAAATCCAGAACCGGAACCAGAGTCAACTCTCAACGTTCGATGCAACGGACGAAAAATTACAAGTCAACTATGCACATGAATATAATATAATATATAATTAATTCTTAAAATTATATATATATTATATTATATATAAAACCGTCAGCAAACAAGAAAACAAACGAATGTGAACTGGAATCCTAGGCCATGCGATCGCATGGCCAGCAAGACCAATTTCCATGCGATCGCATGGAAGCAGAAACCTAGCCACATCTATAAATTTCAGCATTTTCGGACGAAATAAACACATCTTTTTCTCTTCTCTATCTCTCAACGTAATATATATATATATATATATATATATATATATATATATATATATATATATATATATATATACATATACATATATATATATATATATTAATTATAATTCTAATTTTAATTTTAATTTTAATAATAATAAGGGTATGTTAGCGAATGTTGTAAGTGTGTAAGTCGAAATTCTGTCCGTGTAACGCTACGCTATTATTAATCATTGTAAGTTATGTTCAACCTTTTTAAATTAATGTCTCATATCTAAGTTATTATTATGCTTATTTAAGCCGAAGTAATCATGATGTTGGGCTAAATATTAAAGACGGGGTAATTGGGCTTTGTACCATAATTGGGGTTTGGACAAAAGAATGACACTTGTGAAAACTAGAATATGGGCTATTAATGGGCTTTATATTTGTTTAATTAAATGATAGTTTGTTAATTTAATATAAAGATTTACAATTGGACGTACCTATAAATAACCACATACACTCGATCGGACACGATGGGCGGGATATTTATAAGTACTAATAATCGTTCATTTAATCGGACACGGGAATGGATTAATAGTCAATGGACTTATTAAAACAGGGGTGAATTGTATACAAGAAAAATTGGTGTAATTATAGTTTAAGTCCCCAGTTGGTTGGAATATTTGACTTCGGATATAAGGATAATTTGACGAGGACACTCGCACTTTATATTTATGACTGATGGACTGTTATGGACAAAAACCAGATGGACATATTGAATAATCCAGGACAAAAGACAATTAACCCATGGTAATAAACTAAAATCAACACGTCAAACATCATGATTAAGGAAGTTTAAATAAGCATAATTCCTTTATTTCATATTTAATTGCACTTTTAATTATAGCACTTTAATTTTTTGTCATTTTAATTATTGCACTTTTTAATTATCACAATTTTATTTATTGTCATTTTATTTATCGCACTTTAATTTATCGCACTTTAATTATTGTTATTTACTTTACGCTTTAAATTAAGTCTTTTATATATTTAATATTTTACATTAGGTTTTAACTGCGACTTAAGTTTTTAAATCGACAAACTGGTCATTAAACGGTAAAAACCCCCTTATATAATAATAATACTACTTATATTTTTATTTACATTTATACAAATTTAGTTTTAAAAATATAGCGTTAAACTTGGCTACCTCCCTGTGGAACGAACCAGACTTACTAAAAACTACACTACTGTACGATTAGGTACACTGCCTATAAGTGTTGTAGCAAGGTTTAGGTATATCCACTCTATAAATAAATAAATAACTTGTGTAAAATTGTATCGTATTTAATAATATTTTGTAATAAAATTTTAACTATTTCGTATACACCTCTACGCACATCAATAATCTTCGTTCTACCTATCGTTCTATGTTAATTATCTCCGTTCTACATATTCGTTCGACATCATTAATCTACGTTCTACATGGCGATTATGTAATCTTTACTGTTTTAGAGATTATATATTCTAGTTCTAACGGTAAACCAAATGAGTTTAATATTATATTAACTCATTAAATCCATGATTTCATCTGAAGAAAATATATATGTATATATATTTTCATAAAGATTGTAATTAAAAATTCTTTTGTGCAAACTGTTAATGGTGAAAATATTTTAACGGGTAGGTAATGTAGTGACCCGAACTTTTCCATGTTTATATATATTAATTGAGATTGATATTTACATGATTAAATGTTTCCAACATGTTAAGCAATTAAACTTGTTAAGACTTGATTAACTGAAATATGTTTCATATAGACAATTGACCACCCAAGTTGACCGGTGATTCACGAACGTTAAAACTTGTAAAAACTATATGATGACATATATATGGATATATATATAGTTAACATGATACTATGATAAGTAAACATATCATTAAGTATATTAACAATGAACTACATATGTAAAAACAAGACTACTAACTTAATGATTTTTAAACGAGACATATATGTAACGATTATCATTGTAAAGACATTTAATGTATATATATCATATTAAGAGATATTCATACATGATAATATCATGATAATATAATAATTTAAAATCTTATTTGATATTATAAACATTGGGTTAACAACATTTAACAAGATCGTTAACCTAAAGGTTTCAAAACAACACTTACATGTAACGACTAACGATGACTTAACGACTCAGTTAAAATGTATATACATGTAGTGTTTTAATATGTATTTATACACTTTTGAAAGACTTCAATACACTTATCAAAATACTTCTACTTAACAAAAATGCTTACAATTACATCCTCGTTCAGTTTCATCAACAATTCTACTCGTATGCACCCGTATTCGTACTCGTACAATACACAGCTTTTAGATGTATGTACTATTGGTATATACACTCCAATGATCAGCTTTTAGCAGCCCATGTGAGTCACCTAACACATGTGGGAACCATCATTTAGCAACTAGCATGAAATATCTCATAAAATTACAAAAATATGAGTAATCATTCATGACTTATTTACATGAAAACAAAATTACATATCCTTTATATCTAATCCATACACCAATGACCAAAAACACCTACAAACACTTTTATTCTTCAATTTTCTTCATCTAATTGATCTCTCTCAAGTTCTATCTTCAAGTTCTAAGTGTTCTTCATAAATTCTACAAGTTCTAGTTACATAAAATCAAGAATACTTTCAAGTTTGCTAGCTCACTTCCAATCTTGTAAGGTGATCATCCAACCTCAAGAAATCTTTGTTTCTTACAGTAGGTTATCATTCTAATACAAGGTAATAATCATATTCAAACTTTGGTTCAATTTCTATAACTATAACAATCTTATTTCAAGTGATGATCTTACTTGAACTTGTTTTCGTGTCATGATTCTGCTTCAAGAACTTCGAGCCATCCAAGGATCCGTTGAAGCTAGATCCATTTTTCTCTTTTCCAGTAGGTTTATCCAAGGAACTTAAGGTAGTAATGATGTTCATAACATCATTCGATTCATACATATAAAGCTATCTTATTCGAAGTTTTAAACTTGTAATCACTAGAACATAGTTTAGTTAATTCTAAACTTGTTCGCAAACAAAAGTTAATCCTTCTAACCTGACTTTTAAAATCAACTAAACACATGTTCTATATCTATATGATATGCTAACTTAATGATTTAAAACCTGAAAACACGAAAAACACCGTAAAACCGGATTTACGCCGTCGTAGTAACACCGCGGGCTGTTTTGGGTTAGTTAATTAAAAACTATGATAAACTTTGATTTAAAAGTTGTTATTCTGACAAAATGATTTTTATTATGAACATGAAACTATATCCAAAAATTATGGTTAAACTCAAAGTGGAAGTATGTTTTCTAAAATGGTCATCTAGACGTCATTCTTTCGACTGAAATGACTACATTTACAAAAATGACTTGTAACTTATTTTTCCGACTATAAACCTATACTTTTTCTGTTTAGATTCATTAAATAGAGTTCAATATGAAACCATAGCAATTTGATTCACTCAAAACGGATTTAAAATGAAGAAGTTATGGGTAAAACAAGATTGGATAATTTTTCTCATTTTAGCTACGTGAAAATTGGTAACAAATCTATTCCAACCATAACTTAATCAACTTGTATTGTATATTATGTAATCTTGAGATACCATAGACACGTATACAATGTTTCGACCTATCATGTCGACACATCTATATATATTTCGGAACAACCATAGACACTCTATATGTGAATGTTGGAGTTAGCTATACAGGGTTGAGGTTGATTCCAAAATATATATAGTTTGAGTTGTGATCAATACTGAGATACGTATACACTGGGTCGTAAATTGATTCAAGATAATATTTATCTATTTATTTCTGTACATCTAACTGTGGACAACTAGTTGTAGGTTACTAACGAGGACAGCTGACTTAATAAACTTAAAACATCAAAATATATTAAAAGTGTTGTAAATATATTTTGAACATACTTTGATATACATGTATATATTGTTATAGGTTCGTGAATCAACCAGTGGCCAAGTCTTACTTCCAGACGAAGTAAAAATCTGTGAAAGTGAGTTATAGTCCCACTTTTAAAATCTAATATTTTTGGGATGAGAATACATGCAGGTTTTATAAATGATTTACAAAATAGACACAAGTACGTGAAACTACATTCTATGGTTGAATTATCGAAATCGAATATGCCCCTTTTTATTAAGTCTGGTAATCTAAGAATTAGGGAACAGACACCCTAATTGACGCGAATCCTAAAGATAGATCTATCGGGCCCAACAAGCCCCATCCAAAGTACCAGATGCTTTAGTACTTCGAAATTTATATCATATCCGAAGGGTGTCCCGGAATGATGGGGATATTCTTATATATGCATCTTGTTAATGTCGGTTACCAGGTGTTCACCATATGAATGATTTTTATCTCTATGTATGGGATGTGTATTGAAATATGAAATCTTGTGGTCTATTATTATGATTTGATATATATAGGTTAAACCTATAACTCACCAACATTTTTGTTGACGTTTTAAGCATGTTTATTCTCAGGTGATTATTAAGAGCTTCCGCTATTGCATACTTAAATAAGGACGAGATTTGGAGTCCATGCTTGTATGATATTGTGTAAAAACTGCATTCAAGAAACTTATTTTGTTGTAACATATTTGTATTGTAAACCATTATGTAATGGTCGTGTATAAACAGGATATTTTAGATTATCATTATTTGATAATCTACGTAAAGCTTTTTAAACCTTTATTGATGAAATAAAGGTTATGGTTTGTTTTAAAATGAATGCAGTCTTTGAAAAACGTCTCATATAGAGGTCAAAACCTCGCAACGAAATCAATTAATATGGAACGTTTTTAATCAATAAGATCGGGACATTTCAGTTGGTATCCGAGCGTTGGTCTTAGAGAACCAGAATTTTGCATTAGTGTGTCTTATCGAGTTGTTAGGATGCATTAGTGAGTCTGGACTTCGACCGTGTTTACTTGAAAAATGATTGCTTAACAAATTTTGTTGGAAACTATATATTTTTAACTTGTGAATATTATGTGATATATTAATCTCTTAACGCGTTTGATATTATGTGATAGATGTCTACCTCTAGAACAAGTCCCATTGACTCACCTAATAATAATGAAGAGTCAAATGTAAATTGGAATGATTCATGGACTGATTCACAAGTTCCCGAAGAGGAACCGGAAGAAGAGTCGGAACCGGAAGAAGAATCGGAACCGGAAGAAGAATCGGAACCGGATGAAGAAATAGAACCGGTGGGAGAAATAATAAAATGGTTAAGTAAAAGAAAATCCTCAACCAACCGACCAAGGTTAATTATGGTCAATGGTGTTTCCGCCAAGGAAGCAAAATATTGGGAGGATTACCAATTCTCCGATGAATCGGATTCCGATGAGAATTCCGATGATGTTATAGAAATTACCCCAACTGAATTTAAAAAGGCAAAAGAAAATAATAAAGGAAAGGGCATAAAAATAGAGAAATCTAATTCCAACCCCGATGAACTTTATATGTATCGTCAACCCCCGAAGTCCTTAAGTTGTAACAATGACACGGGAACCTCTAAACCACCAGGTTTTTCTAAACCAATGTGGACAACGACGGCTCGTATTAGGGGAACATCATATATCCCTAGAAACTTGGCAAAACGAACCAAAATCGAAGAAGAAGAAACAAGCGAGTCGGAATAAGATAGTTGTATTCGTGTGGTGTAATATATGTAATATAGTGTGCTTATGCTTTATGATATATGTAAAAATTGCTTGTATTAATAAGTATTTTTTTTATGAATCTAACTCTTGTCTATTTTACAGTATAAAAACACAAAATGGAAAGACAACCCAATATTTTAAGAGACCTACCCGGAGACATGATTGATGAAATCTTGTCTAGAGTCGGTCAGAATTCTTCGGCACAACTATTTAAGGCGAGATCAGTTTGTAAGACATTCGAAGAACGTTCCAAGAATGCCTTGGTTTATAAAAGGCTTTCGTTCAAAAGATGGGGGATATCACATTGGGAAATCCATAAGTTACGATGTGTTTACTTTGACGCATATATTGCGGGGAACCCAAATGCTATTTTACGCAACGGGTTAAGAAATTATTTTGACTCAGTATATCCGAATATAGGACTTCGTGATTTAGAAAAAGCGGCTAACATGCAACATAAAGAAGCATGTTATGCTTACGGATTAGTAATGTTCGCTTCTCACCAAAGTGAGAACAAGAACATCGGGCTACAACTATTAAACAAAACGTTCCCACAAGTGACGGAGTCAGTAATTGGGGTAAGAAATGAGGTTTTTAGATTGTTACGGGACTGTTGGACATTACATAACCCTCGTCCCTTTGACGACGTTACAACACGCTGTTTTATCAACGGCCATAACGGTTATGTTCCACAAGACCAAGGATGGGAAGTAATCCTAGTAAAACCAGAATGCATGACTTGTTTCTGGACGTATGAATTACGTGTCTTTATTGCCTTTGCTGAACGACTTGTGTACTAGCTAGAATTATCTTCACAACCATCTTGTATCAAATTTATTGTGTGCTATATTTCATGCTATATGTAAAATAAGCGGTATTGTAAGTTTGTAAAATATTGTGTAAAAGTTTGAACGCGAAATATTATTATAATCAGTTTTTCATATAGAATTGTAGTAGTTGAATTGTATATTAGCTACTAAGTATGAACTTAACGGGTAGGTACTACCCGAATTTAAACTTATAAAACGCTAATATGAAGAAAAAGCTTTTATAAATGAGTTCATATTATGCTACGAAATACTATTAACTACTCTTAATATTCTGTATGATTAACTTGTTCCATTTGACTATTTTGAAGGAAATGGCACCGACTACTCGACACACCGTGAATATGAATGAAGAGGAATTCCGTACTTTTCTAGCTTCAAACATAGCCGCAGTACAGGCTGCGCTGCATACCAACAATAACCTTGGATCTAGCAGTACAGGAAATCGTGTAGGATGCACCTACAAAGAATTCACTGCCTGCAAACCTTTGGAATTTGATGGAACCGAAGGACCGATCGGATTGAAATGGTGGACCGAGAAGGTCGAATCGGTGTTTGCCATAAGTAAGTGTACTGAAGAGGACAAAGTGAAGTACGCTACGCATACCTTCACAGGTTCTGCGTTAACATGGTGGAATACCTATCTAGAGCAAGTGGGACAAGACGATGCGTATGCACTACCGTGGTCAGCATTCAAGCACTTGATGAACGAGAAGTACCGTCCCAGAACCGAGGTCAATAAGCTCAAGACAGAACTTAGAGGGTTACGAACCCAAGGATTTGATATTACCACGTACGAAAGACGATTCACAGAATTGTGCCTATTGTGTCCGGGAGCATTCGAAGATGAGGAAGAGAAGATCGACGCGTTTGTGAAAGGATTACCGGAAAGAATCCAAGAAGATATAAGTTCACACGAGCCCGCCTCTATACAACAGGCATGTAGAATGGCTCACAAACTAGTGAACCAGATTGAAGAAAGAATTAAAGAACATACTGCTGAAGAGGCCAATGTGAAGCAAGTCAAAAGAAAGTGGGAGGAAAACGGTGATAAGAATCACCAATACAACAACAACAGCAATTACAACAATAATCGCAACAATTATCCCAACAATCGCAACATCAATCGCAACTACAACAAACGGCCCAACAACAACAACAACAACAACAGCAACTACAACAATCATTCCAACAACAATAATAACCGCAACAACAACAACAATCAGAAGCAGCTATGCCAAAGGTGTGAAAAGTATCATTCGGGGTTCTGCACCAAATTTTGCAACAAGTGTAAAATAAATGGTCATAGCGCAGCGAAGTGTGAGGTCTACGGACCAGGGGTTAATAGAACGAAAGGAACAAATGGTGTCGGAACGAGTAATGGCGGAGCAAGTAGTGTCGGAGCAAGTTATGCCAATGTAGTTTGTTATAAATGTGGAAAACCGGGCCACATTATTAGAAATTGCCCGAACCAGGAGAACACGAATGGACAAGGCCACGGAAGAGTTTTCAATATTAATGCGGCAGAGGCACAGGAAGACCCGGAGCTTGTTACGGGTACGTTTCTTATTGACAATAAATCTGCTTACGTTTTATTTGATTCGGGTGCAGATAGAAGCTATATGAGTAGAGATTTTTGTGCTAAATTAAGTTGTCCATTGACGCCTTTGGATAGTAAATTTTTACTCGAATTAGCAAATGGTAAATTAATTTCAGCAGATAATATATGTCGGAATCGAGAAATTAAACTGGTTAGCGAAACATTTAAGATTGATTTGATACCAGTAGAGTTAGGGAGTTTTGATGTGATAATCGGTATGGACTGGTTGAAAGAAGTGAAAGCAGAGATCGTTTGTTACAAAAATGCGATTCGCATTATACGAGAAAAAGGAAAACCCTTAATGGTGTACGGAGAAAAGGGCAACACGAAGCTACATCTTATTAGTAATTTGAAGGCACAAAAACTAATAAGAAAAGGTTGCTATGCTGTTCTAGCACACGTCGAGAAAGTACAAACTGAAGAAAAGAGCATCAATGATGTTCCCGTCGCAAAAGAATTTCCCGATGTATTTCCGAAAGAATTACCGGGATTACCCCCACAGCGATCCGTTGAATTTCAAATAGATCTTGTACCAGGAGCTGCACCAATAGCTCGTGCTCCTTACAGACTCGCACCCAGCGAGATGAAAGAACTGCAAAGCCAATTACAAGAACTTTTAGAGCGTGGTTTCATTCGACCAAGCACATCACCGTGGGGAGCTCCTGTTTTGTTTGTCAAGAAGAAAGATGGTACATTCAGGTTGTGTATCGACTACCGAGAGTTGAACAAACTTACCATCAAGAACCGTTACCCACTACCGAGAATCGATGACTTATTTGATCAACTACAAGGCTCGTCTGTTTATTCAAAGATGGACTTACGTTCTGGGTATCATCAAATGCGGGTGAAAGAAGATGATATTCCAAAGACTGCTTTCAGAACATGTTACGGTCATTACGAGTTTATGGTCATGCCGTTTGGTTTAACTAATGCACCAGCTGTGTTCATGGACCTTATGAACCGAGTGTGTGGACCATACCTTGACAAGTTTGTCATTGTTTTCATTGATGACATACTTATTTACTCAAAGAATGACCAAGAACACGGTGAACATTTGAGAAAGGTGTTAGAAGTATTGAGGAAGGAAGAATTGTACGCTAAGTTTTCAAAGTGTGCATTTTGGTTGGAAGAAGTTCAATTCCTCGGTCACATAGTGAACAAAGAAGGTATTAAGGTGGACCCGGTAAAGATAGAAACTGTTGAAAAGTGGGAAACCCCGAAAACTCCGAAACACATACGCCAGTTTTTAGGACTAGCTGGTTACTACAGAAGGTTCATCCAAGACTTTTCCAGAATAGCAAAACCCTTGACTGCATTAACGCATAAAGGGAAGAAATTTGAATGGAATGATGAACAAGAGAAAGCGTTTCAGTTATTGAAGAAAAAGCTAACTACGGCACCTATATTGTCATTGCCTGAAGGGAATGATGATTTTGTGATTTATTGTGACGCATCAAAGCAAGGTCTCGGTTGTGTATTAATGCAACGAACGAAGGTGATTGCTTATGCGTCTAGACAATTGAAGACTCACGAACAAAATTATACGACGCATGATTTGGAATTAGGCGCGGTTGTTTTTGCATTAAAGACTTGGAGGCACTACTTATATGGGGTCAAAAGTATTATATATACC
Source organism: Rutidosis leptorrhynchoides (assembly GCF_046630445.1). Taxonomy (NCBI): domain Eukaryota; kingdom Viridiplantae; phylum Streptophyta; class Magnoliopsida; order Asterales; family Asteraceae; genus Rutidosis; species Rutidosis leptorrhynchoides. Next base: position 388,872,511 of record NC_092335.1, on the reverse strand, counting down.
GACCACAAAAGTCTTCAACACATATTTAATCAGAAACAACTGAATATGAGGCAGCGTAGGTGGATTGAATTGTTGAATGATTACGACTTTGAGATTTGTTACCACCCGGGGAAGGCAAATGTGGTAGCCGATGCCTTGAGCAGGAAGGATAGAGAACCCATTCGAGTAAAATCTATGAATATAATGATTCATAATAACCTTACTACTCAAATAAAGGAGGCGCAACAAGGAGTTTTAAAAGAGGGAAATTTAAAGGATGAAATACCCAAAGGATCGGAGAAGCATCTTAATATTCGGGAAGACGGAACCCGGTATAGGGCTGAAAGGATTTGGGTACCAAAATTTGGAGATATGAGAGAAATGGTACTTAGAGAAGCTCATAAAACCAGATACTCAATACATCCTGGAACGGGGAAGATGTACAAGGATCTCAAGAAACATTTTTGGTGGCCGGGTATGAAAGCCGATGTTGCTAAATATGTAGGAGAATGTTTGACGTGTTCTAAGGTCAAAGCTGAGCATCGGAAACCATCAGGTCTACTTCAACAACTCGAAATCCCGGAATGGAAATGGGAAAACATTACCATGGATTTCATCACTAAATTGCCAAGGACTGCAAGTGGTTTTGATACTATTTGGGTAATAGTTGATCGTCTCACCAAATCAGCACACTTCTTGCCAATAAGAGAAGATGACAAGATGGAGAAGTTAGCACGACTGTATTTGAAGGAAGTCATCTCCAGACATGGAATACCAATCTCTATTATCTCTGATAGGGATGGCAGATTTATTTCAAGTTTCTGGCAGACATTACAGCAAGCATTAGGAACTCGTCTAGACATGAGTACTGCCTATCATCCACAAACTGATGGGCAGAGCGAAAGGACGATACAAACACTTGAAGACATGCTACGAGCATGTGTTATTGATTTCGGAAACAGTTGGGATCGACATCTACCATTAGCAGAATTTTCCTACAACAACAGCTACCATTCAAGCATTGAGATGGCGCCGTTTGAAGCACTTTATGGTAGAAAGTGCAGGTCTCCAATTTGTTGGAGTGAAGTGGGGGATAGACAGATTACGGGTCCGGAGATTATACAAGAAACTACCGAGAAGATCATCCAAATTCAACAACGGTTGAAAACCGCCCAAAGTCGACAAAAGAGCTACGCTGACATTAAAAGAAAAGATATAGAATTTGAAATTGGAGAGATGGTCATGCTTAAAGTTGCACCTTGGAAAGGCGTTGTTCGATTTGGTAAACGAGGGAAATTAAATCCAAGGTATATTGGACCATTCAAGATTATTGATCGTGTCGGACCAGTAGCTTACCGACTTGAGTTACCTCAACAACTCACGGCTGTACATAACACTTTCCACGTCTTGAATTTGAAGAAATGTTTTGCTAAAGAAGATCTCACTATTCCGTTAGATGAAATCCAAATCAACGAAAAACTTCAATTCATCGAAGAACCCGTCGAAATAATGGATCGTGAGGTTAAAAGACTTAAGCAAAACAAGATACCAATTGTTAAGGTTCGATGGAATGCTCGTAGAGGACCCGAGTTCACCTGGGAGCGTGAAGATCAGATGAAGAAGAAATACCCGCATCTATTTCCAGAAGATTCGTCAACACCTTCAACAGCTTAAAATTTCGGGACGAAATTTATTTAACGGGTAGGTACTGTAGTGACCCGAACTTTTCCATGTTTATATATATTAATTGAGATTGATATTTACATGATTAAATGTTTCCAACATGTTAAGCAATCAAACTTGTTAAGACTTGATTAATTGAAATATGTTTCATATAGACAATTGACCACCCAAGTTGACCGGTGATTCACGAACGTTAAAACTTGTAAAAACTATATGATGACATATATATGGATATATATATATATATAGTTAACATTATACTATGATAAGTAAACATATCATTAAGTATATTAACAATGAACTACATATGTAAAAACAAGACTACTAACTTAATGATTTTTAAACGAGACATATATGTAACGATTATCATTGTAAAGACATTTAATGTATATATATATCATATTAAGAGATATTCATACATGATAATATCATGATAATATAATAATTTAAAATCTCATTTGATATTATAAACATTGGGTTAACAACATTTAACAAGATCGTTAACCTAAAGGTTTCAAAACAACACTTACATGTAACGACTAACGATGACTTAACGACTCAGTTAAAATGTATATACATGTAGTGTTTTAATATGTATTTATACACTTTTGAAAGACTTCAATACACTTATCAAAATACTTCTACTTAACAAAAATGCTTACAATTACATCCTCGTTCAGGTTAATCAACAATTCTACTCGTATGCACCCGTATTCGTACTCGTACAATACACAGCTTTTAGATGTATGTACTATTGGTATATATACTCTAATGATCAGCTCTTAGCAGCCCATGTGAGTCACCTAATACATGTGGGAACCATCAATTGGCAACTAGCATGAAATATCTCATAAAATTACAAAAATATGAGTAATCATTCATGACTTATTTACATGAAAACAAAATTACATATCCTTTATATCTAATCCATACACCAACGACCAAAAACACCTACAAACACTTTTATTCTTCAATTTTCTTCATCTAATTGATCTCTCTCAAGTTCTATCTTCAAGTTCTAAGTGTTCTTCATAAATTCTACAAGTTCTAGTTACATAAAATCAAGAATACTTTCAAGTTTGCTAGCTCACTTCCAATCTTGTAAGGTGATCATCCAACCTCAAGAAATCTTTGTTTCTTACAGTAGGTTATCATTCTAATACAAGGTAATAATCATATTTAAACTTTGGTTCAATTTCTATAACTATAACAATCTTATTTCAAGTGATGATCTTACTTGAACTTGTTTTCGTGTCATGATTCTGCTTCAAGAACTTCGAGCCATCCAAGGATCCGTTGAAGCTAGATCCATTTTTCTATTTTCCAGTAGGTTTATCCAAGGAACTTAAGGTAGTAATGATGTTCATAACATCATTCGATTCATACATATAAAGCTATCTTATTTGAAGTTTTAAACTTGTAATCACTAGAACATAGTTTAGTTAATTCTAAACTTGTTCGCAAACAAAAGTTAATCCTTCTAACTTGACTTTTAAAATCAACTAAACACATGTTCTATATCTATATGATATGCTAACTTAATGATTTAAAACCTGAAAACACGAAAAACACCGTAAAACCGGATTTACGCCGTCGTAGTAACACCGCGGGCTGTTTTGGGTTAGTTAATTAAAAACTATGATAAACTTTGATTTAAAAGTTGTTATTTTGAGAAAATGATTTTTATTATGAACATGAAACTATATCCAAAAATTATGGTTAAACTCAAAGTGGAAGTATGTTTTCTAAAATGGTCATCTAGACGTCATTCTTTCGACTGAAATGACTACATTTACAAAAACGACTTGTAACTTATTTTTCCGACTATAAACCTATACTTTTTCTGTTTAGATTCATTAAATAGAGTTCAATATGAAACCATAGCAATTTGATTCACTCAAAACGGATTTAAAATGAAGAAGTTATGGGTAAAACAAGATTGGATAATTTTTCTCATTTTAGCTACGTGAAAATTGGTAACAAATCTATTCCAATCATAACTTAATCAACTTGTATTGTATATTATGTAACCTTGAGATACCATAGACATGTATACAATGTTTCGACCTATCATGTCGACACATCTATATATATTTCGGAACAACCATAGACACTCTATATGTGAATGTTGGAGTTAGCTATACAGGGTTGAGGTTGATTCCAAAATATATATAGTTTGAGTTGTGATCAATACTGAGATACGTATACACTGGGTCGTGGATTGATTCAAGATAATATTTATCGATTTATTTCTGTACATCTAACTGTGGACAACTAGTTGTAGGTTACTAACGAGGACAGCTGACTTAATAAACTTAAAACATCAAAATATATTAAAAGTGTTGTAAATATATTTTGAACATACTTTGATATATATGTATATATTGTTATAGGTTCGTGAATCAACCAGTGGCCAAGTCTTACTTCCCGACGAAGTAAAAATATGTGAAAGTGAGTTATAGTCCCACTTTTAAAATCTAATATTTTTGGGATGAGAATACATGCAGGTTTTATAAATGATTTACAAAATAGACACAAGTAGGTGAAACTACATTCTATGGTTGAATTATCGAAATCGAATATGCCCCTTTTTATTAAGTCTGGTAATCTAAGAATTAGGGAACAGACACCCTAATTGACGCGAATCCTAAAGATAGATCTATCGGGCCCAACAAGCCCCATCCAAAGTACCGGATGCTTTAGTACTTCGAAATTTATATCATATCCGAAGGGTGTCCCGGAATGATGGGGATATTCTTATATATGCATCTTGTTAATGTCGGTTACCAGGTGTTCACCATATGAATAATTTTAATCTCTATGTATGGGATGTGTATTGAAATATGAAATCTTGTGGTCTATTATTATGATTTGATATATATAGGTTAAACCTATAACTCACCAACATTTTTGTTGACGTTTTAAGCATGTTTATTCTCAGGTGATTATTAAGAGCTTCCGCTATCGCATACTTAAATAAGGACGAGATTTGGAGTCCATGCTTGTATGATATTGTGTAAAAACTGCATTCAAGAAACTTATTTTGTTGTAACATATTTGTATTGTAAACCATTATGTAATGGTCATGTGTAAACAGGATATTTTAGATTATCATTATTTGATAATCTACGTAAAGCTTTTTAAACCTTTATTGATGAAATAAAGGTTATGGTTTATATTAAAATGAATGCAGTCTTTGAAAAACGTCTCATATAGAGGTCAAAACCTCGCAACGAAATCAATTAATATGGAACGTTTTTAATCAATAAGAACGGGACATTTCAGGTAATACCCGAGGAATATTTAGATTTCACATTAATAAGTTACACTGTACATTCTTCGAATCAGATTCAACAGCCATTTACTATCCTACTTACATCCACAGATATACGAATCTGTTCATCACAGAATAACTATTTTCATTCAATTTCATATTTGGATTTTGACTTATCAGAATCCAACAAGTGGCATAATGAAGAAAACATCAGACGAAATAAAATTTATTAGAAACAAACAAATTAACTATGAGAAATTCTGTTAAAAATCCACGCTAACAAAATCTTAGCTAACTGTTCCTAGCTAATTGTTAATTATTTATTACATTTTATTTATCGTAATTTTAATTCTCGCCATTTTATTTATCGTCATTTAATTTCTGTTATTTATTTTACGCACTTTAAATATCGGGACACGTATACAATGTTTTGACATATCCTATCGACGTCATCTATATATATTATTTGGAATAACCATAGACACTCTATATGCGGTAATGCTCGAGTTAGCTATACAGGGTTGAGGTTGATTCTAAAATAATATATATACCTTGAGTTGTGATCGAGTCTGAGACATGTATACAGTGGGTCACGATACGTATTAATTAATTCGAATATTATATATTAAACTATATATGAATCATTGAATTACTAAATGTGGACTACTAACATTGGACAATTAAAATGAATTAAAATATTGATTATAACATATGAAAATAAACATTTCTTCAAGTTTGCCACTTGATTTCATCTTAAACCTCGTTTGTATCTTGACGATTCCAATCTGCGTTCAAACCTTTCATGATTCTTGAAAACACCTCAATCGAGAGGATGAACCAACCGCACTTCATCTCCAAGAAGAAAGATTTAAGCAATAATCATGCACCTGAAAAACTCTCGGAAACTAAGTAAAAGTTTAACACGAATCCGTATCAGATCTTGTAAGTATATTATTACCCAAAATAACTTGGTAATCCCTTTCGAAGTAGCAAATTTTGTCACAGCCCCAACAAGACAACTTCGACTTTCCCCCCAAAGTAACTATATTATAATCCTGATATATACGATTACCCTTTCCATCATTATTACCGGGGAACCTTTTATATTCCACCACATTAGCAGTAAACTTACCAACAACTTCATTAAATCTTTGACGTTTCGAAAAGTCATTATATTCATTGAAACTCTATCATGTACTCATCTACATCTTGTAACAATAATTGCCATACCAACTACCGGGAATTAGCAATCAGTATTTTGAATCTCGCAGCGTTTCTACATCAACAGTTATATGTATACATATAACATTTATCTCTTAGAATTATGATCTTCCACTATGAAATTCTGAAAAGCACTCAGTCTGCGAATCAATTCTCTGAGTATTAAAAGAACTGATAAAGCAAAAAAAGCTATAGATGACCTTAATAGTCAAAAGTTTGATGATAAAGAAGGATACGTTGGAAAAGCTCAAAAGAAAATTTGATACTGAAAAAAAAATTGAGCAAACCATGAAGGAGGCTGTGGACAAATCACAAAGACTAAATCTGCCTTCAAGGAATCCAAATGATTCAGTATCTTCTGAAGTCATTAACGAATACCTTATTCCTGACTCTAAACCCTTACAGACAAATCTTCATCATCCTCCGATACCAGAAATTCTAAGACATCATCGAATCTTTCGTTATAAATATCCTCGATATTTCTGAAGATATTTTTATAACTATTCTTATCTGAAATCATTTATCCCTTCGCGTTATTTGTATACATCATAAAGGAAACTATTTAGTTTCTATATTCTGTAAAACTTTGAACTTAAAATATGAATGTTTTTGAAGTAGTGTTGGGAACTGAAGCATGGGTTAGTATAATATAATGACACTTAATCAACGTGATTATATTACAGTAAGTCATGCTGAGTTTCTAAATGGAACCTGGTGATTCACAGACCATAACATCATCATGTGTCATGTTACATAACTCTTACATTCTATCTAATCTCCAAACATATTAAGAACATATTTTATTGATAGTTCTATTTTTTCGGATATTCTGGTAATTTGACAAATCAAGATCGTGTCATTATAATTTCCTTCTTAGAACATTAATTATGTTCATTCTGAAATTCATATCTACTAATCCTGGACAAATTACTTGCCCTACTTAAAATCAAGCAGAACATAAAGCTTCGAAATATAAATGGGAGTTGGAATAGAAGGATGATTGTTGTAATAGTTAGAATAATATCAAGGATCAGAACTAAATTTAACATTTTCACAAGCTTTTGGAAGTATGAATTGAGGAAGAAAATATAAGAGTGGTGAAAATAATGGAATGGAAGAAATTTATAGCAAAATATCAGATCTAGCAATCAAGGCAGTTTATCGCATTTAATCAAGAGGATCATAATTTCCTTGAATTTCGAAGAATTAAATCTTATATAGATTTTTAAGATTTTCTTTAAATTCCTTGAATTCCGAAAATCCACCATGACTACAACAAAAGTTAAATCTCTATCTCAATCTTTTGTTATAGCTTCATTCGTACTCTTTGAATAATCGAATTATTTTATCCTTATTACTCAATGGTGATAAAGCTCTAATTTCCAACTCGTATGAGTCATGAAAACATATTTATTGTTAGCAATGACCATCCCAATCAAATTTCGGGACGAAATTTCTTTAACGGGTAGGTACTGTGACGACCCAGAAATTTACGACCAAATTTAAACTTAATCTTAATATGAATTCGACATGATAAGCAAAGTCTGTAATATTGAGTCTCAAAATTTTTGAACTGTTTCATGAAATCAATTAACCTTCGACTGTTCCCGACGACTCATGATACGATTACTTAAATAGATATGCATATATTAAAATATATATATATATATATATATATATATATATATATATATATATATATATATATATATATATATATATATATATATATATATATATATATATATATGTATAATAATATGAAATATTGTATATGGTAATTGTTGGAATTATTTATGTAAAATAATAATAATAACATAAAATAATTATTATCTATATATATAAATAAAATATATAGAATATATAAATAGGGTTTTGAAGTTATTTAGTAAACGAAAGTAACACTCAATTGTCATTTGATTGACAGTAAACGAGTTAAAAAGAAACTTATGTGATTTTTAAAATAAACGGTTAACCGAAAATGAGTTTTACAAACTATAGGCATATTAAAAATGTATTTAGAAACTATTTGTTGAATTTTAAAACTTTTTATATTTTACTTGGGGTTGGGAGTGAATAATTAATATAATTTATATTTAATAGTTAATGCTCAAATTTTATACCATAATGACCAAAATAAATAAATATAGTTAATTTAAAAATATGAGATTTTTCTGAACACTTTTATCCGCCACTAATTATCAACGGGATACGAAATAGTAGTCCGTGAAAACTGTCGGTAGTATGAGGACAATTGAGGTCACGGAGTGTTTTATTATTATTATTATTATTATAATATTTCATTTATTATTGTAAAACACTGTATTTGTATGTATATGTAAGAGTTTATGCACTTCAATCACGGACTCACTTGTTTGCTTTACTGCTACTTCTCTGTTTCTTATTCTCTTGATAGAGCAACCCACTACCTTATTATAGGAATATATATATATATATATATATATATATATATATATATATATATATATATATATATATATATATATATATATATATATATATATATATATATAACCACCTATCTTTCTCTCTTATGATCAACTACCTCAAACCCACTTCTTATTCTTCTTCTACTTTATGTTCTTCTTCTTGATTATTTAACCCAACCAACCACCAATACAACCATGCTCGTCCACCACTACCTCAAACCTCCATCACCTTCCAACCGCCACCATACCACCACCGTGGACTATCAACCACCACTGTTAACCGGCTGCCACCACCGAAACACCCTCTCCTCCCACCATAAACCCACTTAAACACCACCTACAATATTTCTATTCCTGTTACTTTTGTTACAACCACACCATCGATAACATTATGGTGTTACTTGTTTTTCTATTTTCTTAATAACCGAATACCACCACCACGACCTCCACAGCCCAACCGTGAAACCACCACACCCAATCCTCATCTTTCTCTCTCTATTTCTCTCTATCTATATCTAATAAATTTTTTTCTTCGTGAAACCCATTAAACCATTGATACCATTGTTGTTGTTGCGGCTGCTATCGTTGAAGAGCACCACACATGTAACCTTGGTGATATTGCAGCTGCAACCACCATTCTTTTCTGTTCCGGTTCAACATAAACGAAGAAGATGAAGGAGGAAGACAATGAACAGTGTTGATAAAACAATACATGAACAATGAAGACTGCTGCAAATTACTGTGTTCCTGTTCCAATTAGATAACGATGATGTTTAGCGAAAACAAACGATGGGGGTGATGAATAAATAATATGGATACGGTTACAGTCACGTCCTACATATTTTTTTTCTAATCCTATAAGATATTGATGATGATTTGGTGAAGCAAAATGATCATGGGAACGAAGAAATATGATGATGATATCACGAGTTGATGAGAAGGTTAGTTGATGATGATACAAGAATGATTATTATGATGATCATCGAAGAAGATGATGAATAGTTAAAGGATGATGATGATGATCGATGGTATGGTTAGGTGATGATAATTTGTTAGTTTAAAAGGAAGATGATGAAGACAAGAAATTAGGGGTTATATAGTTTTCGGTTAAATATAAATCAGATAAGTGTGAGTGGTTCAGATGGTAAGGAAGTGTTTTGAGAACCGAGAGGTCCGGGGTTCGATTCTAGGTCAGGGCATTTTTTTTTATAAAACATTAGTGTGCTGGGCTGCTATTTGGGCTTCCATTTGTAACCAGGCTTGATTAAACCATTTATTATATGTTGGGCCGAGTTCAAATTTCGTTTTCTATTGGACCGAGTACAATATTGCTTTATTGGGCCGAAACCCCAATTAAAATGACGAGAATGATGAGGTGATAAAGAAGAAAATGGAACGGAATAATTGCGGGTTAAATAAATATTGATGAGTTATAATTTCAGAAAAACAGAATTGGAAGTATGGGTAAAGGTGTTAGGGTGTGGGCGAAGGGTTTCGGGTTCGAGTCTGGGCTGAGGCATTATTTTTATTTAAAAGCCATTTCTTTGAGGTAGTAATTTTACTCTATTTATTATTATTATTATTATTATTATTATTATTATTATTATTATTATTATTATTATTATTATTATTATTATTATTATTATTATTATTATCATTAAATTATTAAAATAAGCATTATTGACATTGTTATCAACATTAGTAAATTATTATTATTTTAACTATTAGTATTAGTATTATTATCATTATTATTAATTTTATCATTTTTATTATTATTATTATTATTAAGTATTATTGATATTAAAAAATTATTATTAAAGATTATTGTTTCTAATAAAAATACAATTTTTATTTATTATTACTAAAATCATTATTATTATTAATAGTATGATTTTTATATAACGAATAAATATTATATACTTATATTAATATTACATAAAAATTTTATATTAAACATATTAACATTTATTATATAAATATTACATATAATAAATTATTAATTTTTGATATAATACAAATTACAAGTATAAAATATATTAATATAACCATATGTATGAATATTAATTATTTTACAAAATAACTATATATAAAATATAATTGAAGATATAAAATATAAATAAAGTATATATACTTATATAACTACAACACTTAATATATATAAATATTATAGAAGGAATTATGTGATTATATGTGTTAATATATATACTTGATATAGATTCGTGAATCCGAGACCAACCTTGCATTGTTCAATATCGTCATATGTATTTTTACTACAAAATACAGTATTGTGAGTTTCATTTGCTCCCTTTTTAAATGCTTTTGCAATATATATTTTTGGGACTGAGAATACATGCGCTGCTTTTATAAATGATTTATGAAATAGACACAAGTAATCGAAACTACATTCTATGGTTGGATTATCGAAATTGAATATCACCCTTTTGCTTGGTAACCTAAGAATTAGTGAATGCCACTAATTGACGCGAATCCTGAAGATAGATCTATGGGCCTAACGAACCCCATCCAGGTTATGGATGCTTTAGTACTTCGATTTTTATATACATATGAGTGTAACTGTATATTTGGGGATATTCTATATGCATTTGTTAATGTCGATTATCAGGTATTCACCATATGAATGATTTTTATATAGACGAGTGTTCCTGTATTATAATTATTGCAGATGAGTGTTCATACAGTTAACTATGGAAATTAAATCTTGTGGTCTATTAAAATTATGAAATTGATTGATTACGATAAACTAATGAACTCACCAACCTTTTGGTTGACACTTGAAAGCATGTTTATTCTCAGGTTTGAAAGAAATCTTCCGCTGTGCATTTGCTCATTTTAAAGATATTACTTGGAGTCATTCATGGCATATTTCAAAAGACGTTGCATTCAAGTCGTTGAGTTTATTAAAGATTATGATTAAACAAATGACAGTTTAGGTCATTTATATTTGGATATTATGAAATGGTATGCATGCCTATCAACTTTCGATGAAATGAAAGTTTGTCTTTTAAAAATGAATGCAATGTTTGTAAAATGTATCATATAGAGGTCAAATACCTCGTGATGTAATCAACTATTGTAATTCGTTTATAATATATATGAAGGGTTGTTAAAAATACGTTTAAATCGGAATGGGAATTCCTCCTGGATTCAGAACATAATAGAGATGTATGTATGATAACAATATACATACCAATACGATACAAATGATCACATATAATAATATATTATAGGCCGGGCTGTAGACTAGACTCACTAATGCACCCTATTGACTCATGTAACGACATCAATGCAGCCTAATTCCCTACAACCAACGCTCTGATACCAACTAAAATGACCCGTCAAAGTACGCTTGACGACCATCGTTATCTTGGTCCCACAGCTTGATCGAACTTAAATGAATTCAATAAACGACGTTGCATTCTTTTATTTCAAAAGTTTCCCAAAAAGGAAACATACCAAAATATGTAGTTAAACAACCCAACATATTAATAACTAAAGTTGATATTAAAACATTGTCAACAATACCCACAAATTTAAATTATCCAAAAATAGAATGCAAGTTCAAAGTTTCATAAATGTTTAACAAAAATCTGCCCAAATGCATGCAGACTCTTCTAACACAGCGGAAGCATCAAACAAACTCAAGTACCTGTGAAAACATGCGAGTAAATTGTCAACAAAAATGTTGAGTGAATTATAGGTTTAAATAAACGTATAAGCTTTAGACCACAAGATTTAAAATGTTAGAAAACATAAAACATTATTCCATTATCAATGAGCCACCTGGTAACCACTTAACCCTTTATTTACCCTTGCCAAACACAATAATAATATACACTGAACAAGTGTATCTTCGATTAAATACGAAGTACTAAACATTCCGATTATAAATTGCTAGCGCGACTAGCTCGAAATGGGGTTGTCAAACCCGATAGATCTATCCGTAGGATTCGCGTTCACCAGTAGAAACCAGTGATTACAGTTACCAGACTAGGGAATATTTTTGTTCAACTCATAATGAATAATTCAAATTTAATTGCCACTTGTGTCTAAAAGTAAAATAAAATGCATGTAATCACATCCCAAAAATATACTTTGAAAAATATGTAAAAACGAGACTATAACTCACCTTAAAGTAAACGAAGTAACCACACAATAATGCGAACAGCAAATGAAGTAAAGTGATCAGGGATGTTCACAACGCCGACCTATAAATAAAGTAGGTCGATATAAATAACTAACTTAGGTCAAGTCTTAGTATGATAGTTATTGTACATGTTGCAAGTAGACATAGAACAACACTCAACATGCATCGGTTTGATCGGAACAGCATACGGACACACACTTTCTATTTTTAGAAAGTTTCTATTTTTAGCAGGTTTCCATTTTTGAAAAGTTTCTATTTTAGGAAAGTTTCTATTTTTGGAAAGTTTCTATTTTTGGAAAGTTTTCAAATTTAGAAAGTTTCCATATTTAGAAAGTTTCTATTTTTAGAAAGTTATTAAGTTAGGATAGTTTTCTTATTTAGAAAGTCGACAAAAGTCAACTGAAAGTCAAAGTCAACCGAAAGTCAACTCAAAAGTCAACCTTGGTCAAACATAGTCAACATTAATTTTAAAAATATAAGTTATATTAATAATATAGGTTATAATATTAATTAAAGTCATATATGTATAATTATGTCATAACATAAGTTTAATTAAATTAAATTGAATTATTAAAGTTAACATAAGTTTAAATAATATAATTGATATAACATAAGTATTTAATTAATTAATTAAATATTAGTCATAATATACGTATTATTAATTAATAATAGATTTTAAATCATATAAGTATTATTAATTAATAATGAATTATTAAATCATAAGTATTTAATAATTAAATTATAATTAAATAATAACTAAGCCTTATAATAATTAAATAATTAATTAATCCTTATTATAAGTCTTATTATAATAATCTCATAATATAAGTTTAATACTTACCATAAGTATTTTTCATTAATAATAAAAGTATTATTAATCATAAGTTTAATTAAATGTTGAATTACATCATAAGTAATTAATAAATGATATAATAAATATATATCACAAGTCTTAAATTGAAATAATTACTTTTTATATCATAAGTAATTTATTAATAATGAAATTCATTATTTATATCATAAGTCTTATTTAATAACCATAAGTTTTAATTAAAAGTTCATCGGATCATAACTTGAGCCCCGGGAATCAGTTTTCGGCGAGTCTTATATATATATCTTCGCCTAACAAACCCAACCGACACATTAGTGTACTCAAGAACACCCCAAGAACAGCCACCGAGTGGTGACCTACAGCCATTATTCAACTTGGAGCTTTAATCCGTTCAAAAACATGTTTTAGTCATAACGGGTGATCCGTGGCACAGATTTCGATGACCCGAACATGAAAGTTCATCCAATCATCAATCCTAACACATAGTACACCCTAAAGACTCCAAAAGTGGTCACAAAGTCGGACCATACCTGTACCAATTCGTTCTTACATTTTAATTTCAATTAAACACCATTTTAATCATATCTAGAGCTCCGGGAATCGAAATAACATGAATCCGGAGTCTAAAATTAATGTCTTGATGAGAGGAACTCATCTAAACACTTTAATTTCACTTTTATATCAGTTAAGTTTACAGAAAATATCAAACAAACCGCTGTCCCAAAACAATCAAACCGAAAACATATATAATCGAGCACTTCTACGCATACAATCAACAATACAATAACATATAATCATCATACTATCATAATATCATATAAAATTAGTAAAATAAATGAAAAATTGAAAAGTTAGGGTTAGGGTTTATACCCTAATCGAGAATTGAATGGTATGAATGTGTAGAGATCGAAGAGAGGAATCCGATTATGTGAATGATTGAATGATCCAAGCACTTGATTGAATGAAGATGATGATGATATATGCTTGATGGGGGACGGCCAAAAAGAAAAAGGGAGAGAAGAGAGAAAATAAAATGGAAATTAGGTTTGGGAAACTTTTAATGAGAATGTGATAAAAGCAAAATGGAAAACAAATTAGCCTATACCCTCCTACCATGAGGGTTCGGCCGAAATTAGCAAGGGTGGGCCCCTTAGTAGGCCACTTTGATGATTTGATAAATTGCTTCTAGCCCGAATGCCCGATTGAAACCCGAAACGCGAAAACACGACTACGCGATTAAAAATTCGGAGAGATAACAAATACGCGACGAAAAATATATATAAACACTATATATAAATATATGACATTAAAATATCATATCTAAAATAATTAGGACTTAAAAATCCCAAAAGCTCGACCGTTGGTTTGAAAACCGAAAAGATTCGCCGGATAGAAATTCACGACACGTAGAAACGTATAACTTAAAATATGAATACAAATATTCACATAGAACATAATAATTAATATATTATTACAAAAATAATAATATAGGTCATAGAAATGATGTGGCACGAATAACAGTTAACGGTCGTTAAATAATTAACCGTAAAAGATAACGGAAAAAGTAGGATCGTTACAAGGTCGAACGCGTGCTTTTGGTTGGCTCGGCTCACCACGAATTTCTGCTACTTCTTCGGTATTTAAAGGAGTAAATGTCGGTTGTGATTGTTGCCATGATTGAGTATTTGGGAGTTGAAAAAGTATAACATCGGGTCGTGCAAAATTAGAAAATTGTTGATACGGATTTGGAAATTGTTGTTGTTGATATGGATTTGGATATTGTTGTTGTTGTGGAATTTGTTGTTGTTGTAATTGTTGTTGTAGAAATTGAGAAAATAGTAGCGGATTATTAAATTCATGTTGAAGATTTTGGGGCGGGACGTTGCCAAATGGCCGATTACCCCGAACATTCTGAGGAGAATTTGAGCTCGATCCGGGCATATTAGGTGACCCGAAATTGTAGATGTTAGCGGAACCGAACTCATTTTGATCGGGGTTTTGAGACATGGTTTTGAATTGGTAAATATAGTATAAAAATGAGAGAAATGAGTGTGTTTTGTGGTATAAAAATGGAATGAATGAGGTGTATTTATAGAGTTTATATAAATTATTTATTTTTATTATTTGTTACCGTTTGACAAATTGTAAACGGCTCCAAAACTGTGCACTAGTCGACCGTTGCAAGCCTCAACCAATCAAAAAGCTCGAATCACTGCAACACGCCAGGTGATGGCATCATCGCGCCGGTCAGTTTTTGCCACCATCACGCCCCACTACGGCGCGATGGTGGCGCGATGGGGTGGGTTTTCAGGTGATGGCGTCGGGTTAATGAGAGTCTAAACCCAAGGATTGTAAAAAAAAGGGCTAAGTAAAAAAACAGTGGGTTAGGGTCAACATCGGTTATACGACTTATTTATTTTATTTAGTATTGGTATTTTGTATCATGACAAAATCCAAAACTAAAATTAATACATCTATTGTTTTTACGGTTAAAGCTCTAAATTGCATTAAAATGTCTAATGTCGAATTCTGTCTAGAATGGATATTGTGTGCTGGTCAGGTCGGAGAGTAAACTTGTTAGGTTGCGTACAACAAAGTACTTGGTCGGATTACTCGTCTTCCCGAGTAGCCTGAACATAAAAATTTTCTACCTTTTTTCATCTTTTATATTCATTATTTTTAGGGCAAATTTCATAAAAATGTAATCCTTTTACCTTATTTTTCTATAAAAAGTAACTTATTTTACTTTTGAAGATTTAAATAATTATTTTATCAAAAGTTAATTATAAAGAGGGATGTCGTTAACTTTTTCAGTTAGGTGCCAACGTGACATAACATGTCATCTTTTTTTCCACGTCAACCACCCCCCCCCCCCCCCCCCCTCTTCGATTTTAAACAAGAAACACCCACTACCACTTGAAAAATCGATTCATAAACTATCACTCACTACTAGTTTCTTAAGCCAAAACTACCAATTTTAACGACAAATGTAGGTTAACAAAATAATTAACCACTAAACCACAACTCACATTTACTGGCCTGCCATTATTCTTATAATCCTGCAAGCAAAGGTTCATTTTATAAAATACATAAAACGATGAACTAGCGACATCTTCTCTAGTTGGTGATTCAAAAAGTACAAGTAGAAGTTTAAAAAGATTTGCACAGCTTGGTATGGTAAAACGAGCAACAAGACGTAATGATCATGAAATAACGGTCAAGCCAACGACAGAGGCATTAAATGCACGTCTACTCAGGAAGATGGCGATGCAGACCTATGAGGATAGAGCAATGATTTAGTTCGCCAGCACCACCCCTCGCATGATTACACTACTGAACTGGGGGGCTTAATGATACGCCTACCGGATATCATATCAAGTACCCGTAAAACTCTAATCAAAGCTCACAGTAGATGAAATCACCAGCCCGATCAATGTCCGATTAGCGACTGACCATAACTCAACGTCCGGCATACGGCTCCCGGTTGACGTATAGATGACGTCACTATTTGGGTAGTTAGTAAGACCAAATCCGGCAATAGTCAGTGATCGGTTCACGACTCACGGCCTACGACGTGAGCCCAAGTACAATGGGGTGACGTCACGTAAGCCCTACCAATGACAGTTCGCAGACGTGTCATCAGTATGCCATGTAAGCCCAACGAATAAGGCCTAAAATGCTTGAGCCCAACTAGCGATGTTGGCCAACCCAGAAAGGAATGACATGTCGGCATGGACAGGCCCATGAACAACAATAACCCCACCGTTTGCCTATAAATAAGACACTCTCAATCCCAAGAAAGACATACTGATACACACATCATAAGTCACATCACAATCATTAAATAAGAGCTGATACTTTCTCTCCAAGTATTCTCTCACAACTCAATCAGTTACTCGGTTCATATCCTAGTCGAGTACATCCGAATTGGTAGTGCGTCACCCCTTTGAGATCCTCATCTCTAACTGGATTATTCACGGTATCCGATCAGAGAGCGAACAACCAATCCTTACACATTCACCCAACACTTTTTGCACTCGAGCACATGATCGGGAACCGTTCCCTAACCGGGTCACGAAAAAACATTTGATCAGTCTTTAACGAAATCTAACGTCTTCATTTCTCCAGGACCAATTGGTGAGGCATCACAATTCCTTGGTTTTGTCTTGCTACATTTTCTTCCCATATTGAAAAAAAAACCATTAGATCTTTATACATATACTAAAGTACATGGGGTTCTGTCGTCGTTAGAAAACTTCATCTATTGTCGCTTTTTCAAAAAGACGTCATTAACTATTCCTTTAATACTTCAACAATATATTCACAAGTTATTTGTTGTTTTATTACAGCATGCTCATTTATTTCGTTTTTTTATTCTTTCAATGAATATATATATATATATATATATATATATATATATATATATATATATATATATATATATATATATATATATATATATATTACATTTAATTTTCTTCCCAATTTTATAGTTCGCTTTTACGTTTTCAATTGACCAAAATTAATAGTCCACCTTAATAAATCGATAACAATAATGAGGGAAATTAATTTATACCCTTAATTTCATAATGATTTTTCTTAAATTGTGTGTTTTTATTTGTAGACTATTGAATGAGGACGGATGGAGTACCAATTTTCAATTTGGTATCGTAACTAAAATGCCCCTCCGACGTCACGCTGACGCTCTGTTAATGGCGTCAGATTATGCCAAGTCGGTTTCTGGCATTAGATTCCAAATCTTATGTTGCTTTAAAATTAGTCTAGTATCTTTTTACCACGAATGTGAGAGCACTCTTAATCATCAATTGCTTCATTTTCATCACTTGTGGTCATATCAACGCCACCTCAGCACATTTTTTACATCACTATTTATCACATTTTTACTACCACTAATCACACACTAATTTACCATAAAATATACCAAGAGTAATTTTTTTAATTAAATTAATGTATCTGTACAAGTTTCCAAACCAAATAAGCTCGCTAAAGAAATTGCTATGCATTCACGTAGAGGATGGCGTACTACCATTGGCTTACCTTTGCTTGTTGGTGTCATCGACGCCAATGATCACATTCATCTTTGGCTTGCTATTTGGCTTGTTTGTACGTAATCATTGGGAGTCTTAAAAGGCCTTAAAATTTTAAGGTATTTTAACTTGTTTCCGCTATATGAAAATAACTTGTTTTAGGTTTATAACGTACCATAACTTGTTTTAGCTTCTCAATGTACTTTAACTTGTTTCAGCCGAGTATCAAAAGATATATGGAAACTCTAATGATTTATTTAAATCGGACGGTGATTCAGCGAGATATAATAAGGATATCATAAAATGAGAACAAGGGAGACGCAACAAAGAGACAATAACGAAGACCTTGATTGTGGAATGCACATTATTAATGGTGTTACACATATATCACATATATTAGTTATCTTAGATATATTTTTTCTAAAGGCAAAGTCACCCACTCATAACGAGAATGTTTACAATGATTTACGAATATGTTCATAGCAAGACTTGAACCCTCAACCTCATAACACAAATTTAATATACCACCTTTTAACGTCTTTTGATATTATATCCAACTTTATATCATAGTGAATATCTATCTAATACGGAGTATCTTTTGCAAAAAACTATGTGAGTTAATGTTGTATCATATGGTTTACACGCATAAAAACATCATTTATATACGAAAAAAACGCTCGGAACACATAAAAACAGTATTAAAGCATTTTTTAATTATTATCAATTCAGCGTTTTCAGTCAAGAATAACAAATAAATCACACATCATGCCGCTCAGCGTTTTGCGTAAGCCTTAAAGGCAGTTTTCTATGCTCAAGCCCTAAAATGAGCATGTGAGTAGCACACATGACGCGTCACTGCTTAGCATAAAGTCGGTTATGCAATCTTCGCATAAAATCAATCAATAGTAGCATGACACGTGTCTCCGAATATCACGGAGCACTCATGCCGATAAATAGGCCACCTGGGCCATCACTTTGAAAACAACTAAAATTGTGGCAGAGAACACATTTTCTCTCACATATTACTTTCTCTCTCTAGAACATCAATATCTAGCCGCAAAGCGCTAGACGGACCAACTCATAGTTTGGCTCCACGAGATTGATAAAACCACCCCACGACATTCTGGCCATGAACCAGGTCTGCAGAGATCCGTCCCGAGGGAAAATATCAATCGGCAATCTATCCGACCACACTAAGTAGTTCTAGTGTTATATTTGTACTTGTTAGCCGCTAGATGGAAATAGGTATCAGCAGGAGTGAAGGCACGCAAGAAGCAAATGTCCAGAACTTCCCCAAACTTTAACAGTCAACAGTGGCCAGTCTTTCATTCAGATACAGGTTACCACGAGTCAAATTGGGTCATAACTTTTTTTGGGGTAAGCGAGAAAATCCTTCTATGAACGAGTACATTGGCTCCCCCATAGAAGGTAAAACCTCGGGTAATCAAGCCCACCGAGCACGAAACCTGGTACAGGGTGAATTGGGCATTATGTGCACCCTCTAGTCACACTCTCTTTTTGAACAATTTGGCATAGCAGGAATTGAACCCGGATGGTGTACTTTATTGGACAACTCGGTGACCACTCAAACAAGCGTGAGTGGTTAATAGGGTCGTAACTCATAACAGAATAAACAGCAAATATGATATAGTTGAACAGCAGGGTCAAAAGTTTCAAGTAGTCTGTTTTAGAATGTGCTTAAAGGGCCTGATTCCTATTTTGCTTAAAAACGGATAACTAAACATTCTACATTATACGAAAAAGTTATCATTCAAGTCAGTCCATTTGATTGCACAGTTCTCATAACATCATTAGAAATTTTCTAAGGTGGGCCATCAACATCATCATCATCATCGCTTAGCTAGCCTTCCACGTGGTCTCTTCACCACCTCCACATCAGCATCATTAAGCAACGATAGACCCCTTTTCGTCCTTTTGTTGTCAGCAGATCTTGTTAAACGTAATGTACCAATAGGCGAATCTGACCCCCCTCTCGTCCTGTTCGTGACTTTATCTACCAGAATCTCATCAGCTGATTGTCGTTTTCGTTTCGGCCTTTTGATCTTATTGACTTCTGTTAGACAAAATTTACCTTCACTTCTGATGAACTTGATTACACATTCATCTCCTTGTGATAAATCGTTCCTTCGCAAAAACGGACCCCAACCAGCCGACACAAGGCAATTTTTACCCTTCCTATTTTTATTCGACCACAAGCCCCATGACTGCTCGGTTCCATCAAGATTCTTCACCGTTACGCTTTTTCCGGCTTCAATTCCAGGCAAATCCATAAATTCCTTCGGAATCCACTATATATTTGATAATACAAACATGCATTAATGTTAAATCATAAGGGTAAATCTAGTTTACTTAATTTACAAAAAATAAATGAAATTAAATGGATTCATTATTCTTATTATTAACATAAAAAAAGTGATGAGGTTTTCCATGTTAGGGATACCCACAAGGACGAGTATTTTTACTCTAGTGTACACAGTCTAACCGGATTAATCCGTAACCGTTTTCAAACCCTTCCCTGGCTACTACAAACAGAACCCGAGACTTTTTGCAAGGAGGACTCTGGGCTTATTCCCATTAACTTTAACTAGTCCTTCTAAAAGAAAAACCTTTTTGCATTAATAAATTATTTTGAACCTAGTATACACATAACTTATCTAGTGTACACAGTCGAAAAGTTACGTTAAAAACCAACCTTATTTCCAATTAACCAGTCCTTCTAAAAGAAAAACCTTTTTGCATTAATAAATAAATTTAATCTTACCCATTGAGGACCTTTAGGAATAGTAACGGTAACGAAAGGATCATCATCATCATCATCATCATCATCATCATCATCATCATCATCATCATCATCATCATCATCATCATCATCATCATCATCATCATCATCATCATCATCATCATCATCATCATCATCATCATCATCATCATCATCATCATCATCATCATCATCATCATCATCATCATCATGTTTACGAGTCTTTCTCTTCACAACTTTAGTAGCCGGGATATTATTGGATGGTTGTGACGGCTTTGCCAACCCTTTTTTCTTAGTGACTTTTGCCAAACATAACTTACCTTCGCTTTTAATGAACTTGAAGACACATTCGTCACCATACATGAGATTATTACTACTTGCAAAAGGTTTCCACCCCTTCGACAAAAGGTAACATCCCGAATTCTGATACCCCTTTTGAAAACGCAACCCCAATTGTTGTTCTTCTCCTTCAAGATTCTTAACCGTCATGTTTTTCCCATCTTCAATTCCGGGCAAACCCGCAAACTCGTCAGGAAGTCGCTAATAAAACCAACGTGCACAAAGATTAGATGATAAGAGCAAATGTCTTAAACTGAGTTTTACTTATTTAGCAGGATTAGTTTATCCATCCTTTTGTTCTTTATTGCCATCCATGTATAAAAAAATGTTTAAAATGTCACCCAAATTTGTATACATTTTCTCATAAACCAAATATGGCCAAACCTTTGACGTAAAACTGTGAAATGACACAAACACCCCTATCTTTATGAAAACCAAATAATTCAAATACAAGTACAAGTAATGATTAAAAGTGAACCAATACTGCCTCTTTTGAAATGATACAGAAAAAATGTTAACACTAAACCGATAAGTTGTATGTACAAGATGACCCAAATAGAAGAACTCGTCAACTTTAAAAAAAAAAAAAAAATAAGTATTGTGATTTGTTACAATTTTCCAGCAAACTTTTTTACTGGATTCGGCAAAAGTGAAAATGGATACAAATTAGGGTGCCATAAAAAATTTTATATTAGTACATGAATGGCATTAGCAAACGATGTAATACGCTGGGTTGATCTTTAAATGTATTCTTACATTATCAATCAGTATGATAGTTTAAGCAAAATAATGAATTATAGCCTCATAATAAACATCAAAGTTTAATTTTATTCATATATAGTGATATATGCACATAAAAATTAGAACTTTATCAATAATACTTTCAGAAACTTACCAGGGCAGGGTATTTAGTGATAACCACTGTGAATAAAGGATCACCAACATCACCATTAATATCAACACCACCATCTTCATCTTCAACATCATTATCATCATCCTCAGCCTCATGTTCATCATTATCATCATCTTCAGCATCATTATCATCATCTTCAGCATCATTATCACCACCTTGTTTACGAGGCGGCCGACCCGGACCCAGACCCGTTCTGTTCTTAATGACTTTTACTAAACATAATTTATCTTCATTTCTTATGAACTTAAATACACACTCATCTCCTTTGTTCAGATTGTTATCGCGTTTGAAATCAGCCCATTTCGATGATAAAACGTACCGTTTCTTCTTCTTCTTCATGTATGATTTATCCAAACGCAACCCCACTTGAATCTCCTCTCCGTCAAGATTCTTTATTGTGATTGTTTTTCTATCTTTTATTCCGGGCAACCCCGAAAATTCTTCCGGAAGCAGCTAATAATAACATCAGAATACAAAAGAAAAAAAAAAGGTTGAGTCGCATGTCTTAAACCAAGTGTCATTATTATCAGATGAATTGTTATCAAGTTATAAAATTCATTTAATCTTACCATAAAATAAAACATTTTAGAGATAATCAGCGTAAAGGAAGGATCACCATCATCATCATCATCATCATCTTCACTATCATTGTCATCATCTTCAGTGGACAAAATTTTTTCAGATGGTTGTGACTGCCAAAAATAATAACATATTCTAAAAAGGTTAAACTTTTTATTACTGAAACATGCCAATATTTTAGTAAACTGGAAAAGAAAAGAATGTTTTTATAATACAAATATAGTATAGTATTACGACTCTAGTTATTGAGTCGACAGCAAACGTCGATTTATTGGCGACTTGACCGACTCTTAGAGCCTAAATTAAATTTCATACAGGATTTAAAACCCGTGGAAGTTTGATTCTACCATTTTCATGGCGTCTCAATTTAATTTTAAATTTTTTTTAAAGAAAATTTTCCTACTTATTGGCCGGAGGTCCACTCGGAAGCAATCTCTCTATCCGTCGAATTGAGAGAGGGATAATTTTCTCTACTTTTGAGAGTGTTTTCACTATCGGTGGAAAAATGACTTGTCTTTATTCTCGGATAGGGGAAAGATTGTCTAAATCTCACCTCCCGCATACACCACTTATGTGGTATTGGGTTTTGTTGTTGTTGTTGTTGTTGTAAATATAGTATAGTATATAGTATGATAGTACAAAAGGTTTAAATTACTTTAGATAGCAAGTATCTTGAAAATGCAAGATTACTAATTTTAACAATAATAGCAGCATACAAAAAGGCTACCTTTAGAAGCAAATATCTATAAACTGCAATTAAGATTCAATTTTTTGTCAACGAATATAACTGAATGAACTGTCTTGAAAATGCTACATGTTTTAAGCTTATAATAATAATTAAACTTAATAGGATTTTTATAAATCAATGGAACCATAACTACAATCAAATAGCACAATCAACTTACACTGCACACTTAATTCACTATTTCATCTGCAAGGCAAAAATTCGATAAACAGATATATATTATAAAAAGCTAATAAACGTTACCAAGATATTTTTGTTTGTTTTTGACAGAGTTGATGAAAAGGACGCATCATCATCTTCACTGTCGATATCATCATCATCGATATCATCATCATCATCATCATCATCATCACCGCTTTCGACATTAACATAATCACCATGTTCATGTGGCGGCCGGGCCCACTTTCTTGTGGACCTTTTCTTCTTGGTGACTTTTGCTAGACATAACTTATCTTCATTTTTAATGTACTTAAATACACATTCATCTCCTTCCAATAACTCATTATTTTGCCTGAATTCAGCCCACCCTGTTGAAAGATAGTACCTTTCTGACTCATTCGATTTTTCGAACAGCACCCGCACGGGCCATTCTTGTTCGTCACGGTTCGTCAAAATTATTGTTTTTTCCGCATCAATTTTAGCCAATTCCACAAATTCGGTCGGAAGCCGCTAATGATACCAACATACAGATAAGTTATCATGAAGCAAAGTGATTAGTGAATTACATTTTTCATTACGCTGCTTAAACATATAACACCAAAATTATATTATTTTGATTTTGACCATAATACATTTACAACACTTTTTGAAAATGGTTCACATAGTTTTAGTAACATGAAGTAGTTAAATTTAGTGGTGCATCAATACATAATAGCGGTGCACAAATCATCTCCTTTTAACTTTTACCTATAATAATATAATGGTTGCTAACATGAAAATAGAATGAATGTGTTGACTCTTGAACATGCACTTGAATTCTAAAATGTTAACCAATAAACACACATATATATGGAATTGTAGTTATATACTTATATACCAATTATAATTATAATTTATAATTTATAATTGTATAATGTATATATAATACAACTATATATCCATGTTTAGGCTTTTAGCCTTGATAGCATTTTTGACAAATAAATAGATAAATCAACTTCGATCTTCTACAACATGCAACTTAAATTTTTGTTTTCAATCTTGTAACTTAAATATGCAATCTAGAATCAGTCTTTCAACTCCACACAAAAAAAAAAAAAAAAAAAAAAAAAATACGGAGTAACAATAATAATAATAAATTCACTTTTTTCAGCCTTTTAAGTGTCAAAGTTTAATTTTCTTTGTCTCTTTCAGAAAATCTAGAAACAGTAGTACAGTAATATATGGAGTTACAAATCATAGATCTTACCAATGTACTTTCATGAGCCTTTGAGATAGTTAATATGAAGAAAGGATCACCATCATTACCATCAATATGAACATCATCATCATCATCATCATCATCATCATCATCTACATCAACAACATCATCATTATTATAATCTTCATCTTTGTCATCTTCTTCTTCTTCTTCTTCTTGATCATCATCAGTGACATCATCATCAACATCACAAACAACAACATCATCATCATCATCATCAACATTATCATTATCAACAACACAAACACTATCAACAACAGTACCAACACTATCAATATCCTGTTCGACATTAATTTTGGGGGGCAAAACTTTTGGATAACCACTAGGACTATAAATTAACAACCTGAAAGTAGATTTATCAATAAGTCTAAATAAAAGTAAATCCCCAAAACCCAATTTGACTTCTTTAACAACATCGCTCCATCCATTGGTAAAATAATAATTTGCACCATTTTTTTCAATCTTTAATTTCCATATGTAACCTCCATTTGATGTTTGGATTATTGGGTCTTTAGGAATCTTGTTTTGCAAATGCTTGCTCACAAAATCATCTGGTAATACCTGCAAAATTCAATATCTTTATGAACAATTATTATTATTATATTATTGCATATTCTTATATTAAAAATAAATAAATAAATAAAAGTGAAAGTAGGTGAATACCAGTTGAGAGTGATCAGATGGATTGAGTAAAATTTTGAAGAAAGAAGGAGATGGGAGAGAAGAAGCCATTTAAAGTCAAATTTGGGAAAGATAAAAGAGTTCTGAGATTGATACCGGAGTAGGTACATTGGAATCCCCCCTTATCTATCTAAACCCAATAAGTAAAAAAACAGGGGGTTAGGGTCAAGATCGGTTGGTTATACTACTTATTTATTTTATTTAGTATTGGTATGGTATGGTATGGTATTTGGTATTTTGTATTATGACAAAATCCAAAACTAAAATTAATACATCTATCTATTGTTTTTACGGTTAAAGCTCTAAATTGCATTCTCTCTAGAATGGATATTGTGTGCTGGTCAGGTCGGAGAGTAAACTTGTTAGGTTGCGTACAACAAAGTATTTGGTCGGATTACACGTCTTCTCGAGTAGCCCGAACATAAAAATTTTCTACCTTTTTCATCTTTTATATTCATTATTTTTAGGGCAAATTTCATAAAAATGTAATCTTTTTACCTTATTTTTCTATAAAAAGTTACTTATTTTACTTTTGAAGATTTAAATAATTATTTTATCAAAAGTTAATTATAAAGAGGATGTCGTCAATTTTTTCAGTTACATGCCAACGTGACATAACATGTCATCTTTTTTTCCACGTCAACACCCCCCCCCCTCGATTTTAAACAAGAAACACCCACTACCACTTGAAAAATCGATTCATAAACTATCACTCACTACTAGTTTCTTAAGCCCAAACTCCCAATTTTAACGACAAATGTAGATTAACAAAATAATTAACCATTGAACCACAACTCAACTCACATTTACCGGCATGTCATTATTCTTATAATTGTGCAAGCAAAGGTTCATTTTATAAAACACATGAAACGAAGAACTAGCGACATCTTCTCTAGTTGGTGATTCAAAAAGTACAAGTGGAAGTTCAAAAATATTTGAACAGCCTGGTATAGTAAAACGAACAACAAGATGTAATGATCATGAAATAACTGTCAAGTCAACGACAAAGGCATTAAATGCACGTCTACTCAGGAAGATGGCGATGCAGACTGTGACGACCCGGAAAATTTCGACTAATTTTAAACCAAACTCTCGATACGATTTAATATTTTTGACACGATAAGAAAAGTCTGTAATGTTGAGTCTCAAAAATTTGGAACTGTTTCATATGTTCAACTGACCTTCGACCATTCCCGACGATTCACGAACAATATTTAGAAATAGATATGTATATATTTAAATAAATAAATATATATATAATTTGAAATATAATTTATGATGTAATTGTTAGAAATTAATTATGTAAAAATAATAATTATTATTTACAATATATCTGTATGCAAATAAAGTATATTAAAAATAAATATTAAATAATTGTAATACTCGTTGATGTTTCAATTGATATTAAGCAAGTTAAATTCAAACTTATATTATTTTAAAATAAACGGTGATCTGAAAATGAGTTATATAAATTTTAGGTTTATTAAAAATATATTTAGAAGCTAATTAGTAAATCTCAACACTTTTTATATTTTACCTGAGATCGAGCGTGGACAGTGAGTTAATTTTTATTTAAATAGTTAATGATCGAATTTTATACCATAATGACCAAAATAAATAAATATAGTTAATTTAAATATATGGAATTTTTCTGAGTACTTTTGTTCGCCACTAATTAATAACGGATCACGATATATTCCGCGTGTTAAAAGTGTCGGCAGGCACATTGTTAAATATCTTGTGAATTGAATTATTAAGAGTGAATTGCTGTATATGCTTTTTCAATATCAAGTTTTTCTATATATATCCACATATACATACATGGATTGGAGATATATATATCCACTGCCATCACCATACAACCCAACACCCGTGACTGTCTTCCCCGGCAACCATCATCACCTTCATTCCACCGAACACCCATCACAACCCTTCTCCTCATTCCACCATTAACAACTACCACACATCACCACAACCTTGAACCATTTTCTGTTTCTATTTATTATTCGAAGCAACAACCTTTGATGCTGTATTGTTCCTGTTCTTGTACGATTACCACGACGACCACCGGTGATATTACTGCACCTTGTTTCTGTTGAGACCACCATCGTAAACCACCCAACTACAATCATCATTGATAACTGCTAATGCTTACTTTTAATGCTCGTCTTTTCTATTTTTTTTCTGTTTCGATTACCACCATCATCATCATGGGTGGATGCTTACGATTAACCTGTTTCACTTACTATTATTCGAGTACTGCTGCAACCCCTAAAGCTACAATCGAAATCATACAGAAAACCACTCATGCTCGTGATGTTGATGACCAAATCCACCATCAAACACCACTCTATCAAACTACTACACTATTGTTTCTATTGTTGCAAGTCATGAACCATCATCTTTATCAACCTGCTACAGCTACTTTCTATTTTTCTTTCTTTTTCGGTCAGACGCAACCCAACACAAACAAACACCATGACCATCAATCTCTTTACTGTAGTTTCTGTTTCTGTTTTATGAAGTTGTGAACGAAGGAAGTAAAGGAGATGATATTACAGTGAAGAAAACAATCGAAGAAGAAGATGAACAGTAAATGATGATGATGGAAACGGTATAGGTGACAGATATTGATTTTTATGATCATGATCAGGTAGCAATTAGATGATACGCGTATGATTATGAAACGAACAATTGGATTCGCTATTATGATTTACCTCTGTTCGAGAAAGGATGTGAAGAAGATTTAATAACGATGAAGAAGTTAACAGCTTAATTTACTTTTCGTTCGTTGTTTTTTTTTCCACCGACTGAAAACACAAATACAGCGAATTAAAGCAGGTACGGGACTGTTGTTGGGCTTCCTTAAACGATTAATAGACTAATTGATTAGTTGGGCCGATTAATGGACTATCACATGGTCTACTATGTTTCAGTTTCATATTGGGCCAAAACCCAATTTTAATTAAGTACAAAAATGTCGATGATAGATGATGATTATAAAACTGTGATGACCGAGTGTGATAATGATGATGGGAGGGGTTGTTAAAGCATGATGATGATGATCATCATAAGATGATCGATGAGGAAGAAGCATAAGAATTACGATGATGATGTTAGATTAGTTAAGACGTTTAGATTATGATTATGTTAATGAAAGGAGATATTGATACGCGAGTTATGATCTTATGATCATGGTGATTATGATGATCATGATAAATAATGATGATTACGTAACGAATGATTGTTAGAAGTGACGATGACGAATGAATAAGATGATGAGGTAAACGAATGATATGATGATGAAGAGGATACACGAATTATGGTTATGATTATGATTACAGTTTTGATCATGCCGGTGATGACGATAAATATGTTAATCGAATGACGTTGATGATTAGGATGGTATAATTTTCACCATCCCTATTATTACTTATTATTATTATTATTATTATTATTATTATTATTATTATTATTATTATTATTATTATTATTATTATTATTATTATTATTATTATTATTATTATTATTATTAAGGTTATTAATATCATTATTATCAATATTAACATATAACTATTATTATTATTAAGTAATATTATTATTATTATTATTATTAGTACCATTATTATTATTTACATGATGTACATATATTTTTATTATCAAAATATTTACTATCGTTATTATTATTATCAGTATTTTTATGAATATGATTATTATTATTATTATTATTATTATTATCATTATTATTATTATTTTTAATCATTTTTATTACTATTATTATATAAAGATACAACTTTCTATTATTATTTTAGCAAATAAACATTAGTTATATAAAAATTTATTTAATACATATAAAATGACTATATAACATAACTATATTAATATTTTTATAGTAAATACTAATTATTTATCTAAAGTATATAAGATAAATATAGTTAATTAAATTATTAATGAAACATATAAATTACTAAAATAACAATTAATAATAATATATATAAATTTGTTCGATTACCATTATATGTGTTAATATATATATATATATATATATATATATATATATATATATATATATATATATATATATATATATAAATGATATAGGTTCGTGAATCCGAAGCCAACCCTTCATTGTTCAGTTCCGTCGTATGCATATTTTTACTACAAAATATCGTATCGTGAGTTTCATTTGCTCCCTTTTTAATTACTTTCGCAATATATATTTTGGGCTGAGAATACATGCAATATTTTATAAATGTTTTACGAAATAGAGACAAGTGATTAAAAATGATATTCTGCGGATTGATGTGCTGGATAATTTAGTTATATGTTATAAGAGCATGTAAGTACGAATCCTAAAGATAGATCTATCGGGCTTGACACCCCCATCCTGTAGGCTGCTGTGATGACCCGAAAAATTTCGACTTATTTAAACCAATTCTCTATATGATTTAATATTTTCGTCATGATAAGCAATGCATTTTGACAAGTTTTAAAACTTTTGTAAATGAGTTTTATATAACGGTTGACCACCTTGTTTGTCCGACGATTCACGAACGTCATAACTTGTGATAATTATATAATTGTGTATATATATATACACGGAAACATGCGATTAATATTTATATATGAAATGATAAAAATTTACTATTGAATGATGC
Source organism: Rutidosis leptorrhynchoides (assembly GCF_046630445.1). NCBI lineage: Eukaryota > Viridiplantae > Streptophyta > Magnoliopsida > Asterales > Asteraceae > Rutidosis > Rutidosis leptorrhynchoides. Next base: position 388,841,748 of record NC_092335.1, on the reverse strand, counting down.
AATTTTCAAATTAAAAATTTTACGTATTTAATCGTTTTATTTTTATGATGTAATTTTTCTTAATTTATAAGAAAAACGCAATTAAATCAATGATGTACAAGCTGTAAAGCACAACGTACAACAATGTAACTTAAATAGTTGAATCGAAAATAATTCATTTACTATTCATATGAATAGTAAATGAAATGAAATTAATTAATTTACTATTCACATGAAAGCGACATGATAGAAATTATTAATTATAAGTTACATAACATACGCCTGAAGTATTTAAGAAATACGACTTTTTTAAATTTTAAAATTCATTCGATTGAATGAATTTCGTGATTTACGATGGCAAGGAATGATCAGTAGACTAGTACGTACACTCTACATCGAACGTATATAGTAATTTTATAAATAAATGGACCTTTTTACAACTAGTTTTATAAAAGCTTAAGACCAAAACAGATATATATAAATATTCAGATATAAAAAGTGGAATTTTTACTCATACTTTTACCCGTCAATTATTAGAAACAGAGCACGAAATATCGGTCCGTGTAAAACTGTCGGTAGAATGAGACAAATTTGAGGCGGCTATGTTTATTACACGTTTTTTTATTATTATTATTATATTATTATATTTTAATTATTATTATATTATTATTATATTATATCTATATCTCTATATATAAGAACGCACGCACACGTTAAAACACTATATATATATTTCTTGTTTTACCACCGAGTTCTCATACATATATATATATATATATATATATATATATATATATATATATATATATATATATATATATATATATATATATATATATATATATTATGCTCCTTAGTATTTATTATTAATTATTAATATATTATTACTATTTATATTACTAATATTATTATTATTAATATTATTATTGTTAAGATTATTATTATTAGTAATCTTAACATTATTATTATCAGTATTATTAGTATACATAAAATACTACGACGGAGTTATGCTCGGGTGATTTTCAAAACATGTTTCAAATGGGTTTTAGCTAAGGAAATTATGGGTATTGTTCGGGGATATTGTTTGTGAATAAAAGGCCAACCTTGCATTTATCATCTCCTTTGCATCTACGTACTTTCCTACAATATTGAATCTCAATATTGATACGTGAGCATTCATATCTCAACTTTTATATATTAATAGTGTATCCCTGACTAGTGCTTGAGTATATATGTTTATGCATGCTTGTATGCTTTAATATTGTCATTAGATAGTTTATGATGAATCACGAATTTGATACATATACTACTAATATAAAGTATATGATATGCATGTTTTTGGAAAGCTGGCGAAAAATTATTAACTTTTCATTTAGAAACCGCGTGATTTCGATGAACGGATTAAAAGATATGGTCAACTAAATTATGATTAACATTAATTGAAATTGCTTTTGAATCTGCAATTGATATTTAAAAAACTTGTTTATAAGATTGATAAATTGGATTTTCAAATATTACTAATCGAGTAAATAAATTTCTATATAAGGCACATCTCGTCTTGTTGAACAATTGTCAAAGTTGACTGTCTTATCATGTTTTAAAACTTTATCAACACTACAATCTGATTTTACAAATATTGAAAAACTATGTGAAATAATAAAATATTTTCGATTACCATGACAATTCAAATATAATATAGCTCCTGAAATAAATAATATTTTGAGTTTAATAAACTATAAATTCGTTCAATTATCAAGACTTATATTATGTTAATAAACATATATATATTTGAAGATCATATTGGGTCACGTTGACTTTTGAGATAACTTTTGTTAACTTTTGCATGTCGGTCTCGAGCATTAGGATTGTGATACACTATGACCTGACCTAGCTTGATAGACATTTATTGACCAACATATGTTCTCTAGGTTGAGATCTACGATTATATGGTAATTCGAATTTCGGTCACATTACGATGAACAACTTTATGTGCTGCTAAGGTGAGTTTCATATGCTCCCTTTTTAATTGCTTTTGCAATCTATATTTTTGAGCTGAGAATACATGCACTTTATTTTAAACGCAATGGATACAAGTACATATTAAATTCTACACCGAGTTTGAACCGAAAATCCCTTAGCTTTGGTAACTAGTAACTGCCGGTTATAAGAACTTGTGGGCGCGAGTAGTTATATATGGATCCATAGGGCTTGACATCCCCGTCTGTTCCAGGTATAGAAACCCTAGCCTAAACTATAAAATAGACGTATGCTATTTGAGTTTAGTGCACGTTGATTTGCGTGTATTGTACATGTTGGTTGCATGTATGTTAAAACAGGGGTACTTATTATAACATTAAAGCTTAGTTACCAGGGTGCTCAATCTTATAGAATAATTTTGATAAACGTTTCTGGATGAAACAACTGAAATCTTGTGATCCACCTTTATATACAGATTATGCGCAACATTAAAACTATGAACTCACCAACCTTTGTGTTGATACTTGTTAGCATGTTTATTCTCAGGTTCCCTAGAAGTCTTCCGATGTTTGCTTATATGTTATACAAGATATGTGCATGGAGTCATACATGTTTTATTCGAGAAAACGTTGCATTCACAAATCATCACCATCTATCTTATTTTGACTGCATTGTCAACGGAAGTACTATTGTAAACTATTATTTACGGTGATTGTCTATATGTAGAAATCATCAGATGTCGAAAACCTTTGATTTAAATATTCATTTATGGTGTGCCTTTTCAAAAGAATGCAATGTTTACAAAACGTATCATATAGAGGTCAAATACCTCGCAATGAAATCGATGAATGACGTGTTCGTCCATATGGATTTGGAGCGATCGTCAAGTTGGTATCAGAGCGTTGGTCCTAGCGAACCAGGTCTTGCATGAGTGTGTCTAACTGATAGTTGTTAAGATGCATTAGTAAGTCTGGACTTCGACCGTGTCTGCATGTTAAAAGTTTTGCTTATAATTTCTTGTCGAAAATTACATGCTTATCATTCTTAAGTCTAGACACATTTTATTGCATTGATTGCATGAATAGTGTATAGACAAAATTCATATCTTAGCGTATCTGTTACTGTAGACTTTTCCTGACATCTTCCGAAAATTTCTCCGTGATTTATGGAATTTGGTATTATATATACATATGTAAATTATGTATTGAAGAATACCAAACTAAATTCTATAATCTAATTCATATCAAAAATTACCTCCCTAATTATACAAGATGGATCCAGTATCTAGTTCAAATTCCTTAAACTCTGACAGCTATTCCGATATGGATATTCACCTGAATTCCGAAGAAAGTGTAACCGGAATGGATCAACCAATTAGCCATCATCTATTCTGGATGAATTGGGGATGAGTTCGTAGCCTACTTAATTATTGGAGACAAGAAGAAGGCGATCCCTTCCATCCACCACATTGCCCTCTTGGCGAAGAATCTGAAGCACTTACCGGCGAACCTGTTCGTAATACCATTTTCTCTCTCATCTCCAGAATATCTCGTCATGATCATATGCTCTCTCAAATTCTGGATCTTATTCATCCGCTCGTCCGAACCGCCAATCATCCTGGTGTAGTAGAAGAAGTCAACGAGCTTCGCGCTCGGGTAGTGGCTTTGGAGAATATGGTGCAAAGGTTACAAGCACCAGCAGAATCACCGGCATCAACAGTACCACCGACAACAACACCAACAGTACCATTACCACCACCAACAACATCCGTACCGCAAGCCTCAACATCACAATATGTACCTTGAACATCAACGTCATACGCATCGTAGTTACCAAGAAATACCAGCAACAATAACCGATGAAGTATTAACTCATTTCCCCTGAAGAAATTTTATGTATATTTAATATATATGAATTTTGAAATCAAAATAAATCTTTTCGTACTAAGCTATTACGTGTGAATCTTAACTGGTAGGTACTACTCGGTTAGTTCATATTACTGATATACAATGATGTACATCCTTTCTTAATAACTTAACCATTGTTAACTACAATCTCTGTTTCAACTTAATGAATTCCATTTCATAATAAATCAAGCGTATTATTCAATTACATAATTGATTTTACATTTTCATTTTCGATGTACTCGAAACTTTCCAGAAAACATCATCTGTGCCTTGTAAGGTTCACAAAAATTCCACGAGCATCAACATCCTTCACCGAGGAATATCAATAAGAATAAATAATGAAGTATTGATTTCATTAGTGAAATACTCCGCGAAGATTAAGTAATCCTTAATGTTTTAGAGATTATTCATTCAATTCAAAAATCAAATGAGCTTAATATGATATTAACTCATCAAATCTGTATTACATCTGAAGAAAATATACATACATATATTTTCATAAAGACGGTAATAAAAAAAAATTCTTTTGTACAAAGTATTAATTGTGAAATCTTTAACGGGTAGGTAATACTCGGGAAATCTATAAGTTCACAATTAATATGTTATACTGTACATTCTTCAACTTTGATTCAAAAATTATTAACTATGCTCACAGCGATATACAATCGTTTCCATACAAATTCAATTACATATTCTGATTTTGAAAAATCAGAATCCAAGCCAAGATTTAACAGAAAACATCACTCTTAGATTCTTACATCTTTCAAATGCTATACTTTGACTTCAAAACTGTGCTAGAACATCACTTCTATTCATAAACCCAGAAAGAAAAAAATTTGTATCGTTCAAAATTCTACATCATATGTATCTTGACAATTACAATCTTCATGCAAACCCATCAAAATTTTAAAAACACCTCGGATTGATAACCGAAGATTCGGTTATGATAACTTTGAATGCTGATGAAGCAGCAAAAACTGTAAACGACCTTAACAACCAAAAGTTTGATGATAAAGAATAGTGTGTTGGCAAAGCTCAGAAAAAGAGAAGGCTTGGAACTGGAAAATGGATTGAGCAAAGTATGAAGGAGGCTGTGGATAAATCACAAAGACTAAACCTGCCTTCAAAGAATCCAAATTATTCAGTATCTGCTGAAGCCATTAACGAATACCTTGCTTTCGAATCTAAACCCTTGCGGACAATATTCTTCATCATCCTCTGATATTAGAAATTCTAAGATATCATCGTATCTTTTATTATAAATATCCTCCATATTTCTGGAGATAACTCCATAATCATTCTTATCGGAAATCAATTTTCTCCTTGCGATATCTGTGTAACATCATAAAAGAAACTATTTTAGTTTCTAAATTCTGAAACCTTCGAGTTTAAAATATGAATATTTTTGAAGTGGTGTTGGGAGCTGAAGCATGAGTTAGTATAATATAATGGCACTTGATCAACGTGATTATATTACAGTAAGTCATGCTGAGTTTCTAATGGAACATGATAAAGGTTCACATATCACACCCTCATCATGAACCATGTTACATAACTCTTTTATTCTATTTAACCTCTAAACATATCAAGAAAATATTTTTCTTGATGATTCGGTCTTTTCCGGATATTCTGGTAATTTGACAAATCAAGATCGTGCCATTACGATTACCTTCTCGGAACATTAACTATGTTCATCCCAAACTCCATACCTACGAATTCTGGACCATTACAAGAGATGCCTAATCGCAAGAAGAAGAAACGAAGGGACACAGCTCCGAAATAGAAATTGGAGTATAAATCGCAGCAAATAGGAGGGAGTATTAACTGTGAATGACAATGATTATAGAAGACAGAAGTAGGGACATTGAAATATAAGGGAGATATAAAGCCCGATAACAAACCCGAAATTACAAACCGTGTATATCAATGCATATAGCAATATAAAGACACGGAAGAATGAAAAACACTATAACCCCAAGGTAATGGTAGAAGAAAATAACTTCCTCCGGTGGTAGATGAAAAAGAAGAATGACAGATATGAAAGTTAGGAGTATATCAAGAATCAGAACTGGATGAAGCATTTTTTACAATCTTTTGAAAATAGGAAATGAGGTAGAAGATGTAAGAGTGATAAAAATAATGAAATAGAAGAGGTCAATTTATAGCGAAATATCAAACATAGCAATCGAGGCAAATTACGCATTTAATCAAAGAAAATCATATTTTCCTTAATCACCGAAGAATCAAATCTTATTTAGATTTCGAAGATTTTCTTTAATTTACTTGAATTTTAGAAATCAACCGTGATTACGTCACTGGTTAAGATGAATCTGCATTTACTCATTTCATCTTTTGTGATAGCTTCACTCGTACTCTTCACATAAACGAATTGTTTTATCCATACTACTCACTGATGATAAAACTCAAATCTTCAACTCGTATTCGTCATGAAAACATACTTATTGTCAGCCATGATGATCCCAATCAAATTTCGGGACGAAATTTCTTTAACGGGGAGGTACTGTGATGACCCGAAAAATTTCGTCTTATTTAAACCAATTCTCTATATGATTTAATATTTTCGTCATGATAAGCAATGCATTTTGACAAGTTTTAAAACTTTTGTAAATGAGTTTTATATAACGGTTGACCACCTTGTTTGTCCGACGATTCACGAACGTCATAACTTGTGATAATTATATAATTGTGTATATATATATATACACGGAAACATGCGAATAATATTTATATATGAAATGATAAAAATTTACTATTGAATGATGCAATTTTCAAATTAAAATTTTTACGTATTTAATCATTTTATTTTTATGATGTAATTTTTCTTAATTTATAAGAAAAACGCAATTAAATCAATGATGTACAAGCTGTAAAGCACAACGTACAACAATGTAACTTAAATAGTTGAATCGAAATTAATTCATTTACTATTCATATGAATAGTAAATGAAATGAAATTAATTAATTTACTATTCACATGAAAGCGACATGATAGAAATTATTAATTATAAGTTACATAACATACGCCTGAAGTATTTAAGAAATACGACTTTTTAAAATTTTAAAATTCATTCGATTGAATGAATTTCGTGATTTACAATGGCAAGGAATGATCAGTAGACTAGTACGTACACTCTACATCGAACGTATATAGTAATTTTATAAATAAATGGACCTTTTTACAACTAGTTTTATAAAAGCTTAAGACCAAAACAGATATATATATATATATATATATATATATATATATATATATATATATATATATATATATATATATATATATATATATATATATATATATATATATATATATATATATATATATATATATATTCAGATATAAAAAGTGGAATTTTTACTCATACTTTTACCCGTCAATTATTAGCAACAGAGCACGAAATATCGGTCCGTGTAAAACTGTCGGTAGAATGAGACAAATTTGAGGCGGCTATGTTTATTACACGTTTTATTATTATTATTATTATTATATTATTATATTTTAATTATTATTATATTATTATTATATTATATCTATATCTCTATATATAAGAACGCACGCACACGTTAAAACACTATATATATATATTTCTTGTTTTACCACCGAGTTCTCATACATATATATATATTATGCTCCTTAGTATTTATTATTAATTATTAATATATTATTATTATTTATATTACTAATATTATTATTATTAATATTATTATTGTTAAGATTATTATTATTAGTAATCTTAACATTATTATTATCAATATTATTAGTATACATAAAATACTACGACGAAGTTATGCTCGGGTGATTTTCAAAACATGTTTCAAATGGGTTTTAGCTAAGGAAATTATGGGTATTGTTCGGGGATATTGTTTGTGAATAAAAGGCCAACCTTGCATTTATCATCTCCTTTGCGTCTACGTACTTTCCTGCAATATTGAATCTCAATATTGATACGTGAGCATTCATATCTCAACTTTTATATATTAATAGTGTATCCCTGACTAGTGCTTGAGTATATATGTTTATGCATGCTTGTATGCTTTAATATTGTCATTAGATAGTTTATGATGAATCACGAATTTGATACATATACTACTAATATAAAGTATATGATATGCATGTTTTTGGAAAGCTGGCGAAAAATTATTAACTTTTCATTTAGAAACCGCGTGATTTCGATGAACGGATTAAAATATATGGTCAACTGAATTATGATTAACATTAATTGAAATTGCTTTTGAATCTGTAATTGATATTTAAACAACTTGTTTATAAGATTGATAAATTGGATTTTCAAATATTACTAATCGAGTAAATAAATTTCTATATAAGGCACATCTCGTCTTGTTGAACAATTGTCAAAGTTGACTGTCTTATCATGTTTAAAACTTTATCAACACTACAATCTGATTTTACAAATATTGAAAAACTATGTGAAATAATAAAATATTTTCGATTACCATGACAATTCAAATATAATATAGCTCCTGAAATAAATAATATTTTGAGTTTGATAAACTATAAATTCGTTCAATTATCAAGACTTATATTATGTTAATAAACATATATATATTTGAAGATCATATTGGGTCACGTTGACTTTTGAGATAACTTTTGTTAACTTTTGCATGTCGGTCTCGAGCATTAGGATTGTGATACACTATGACCTGACCTAGCTTGATAGACATTTATTGACCAACATATGTTCTCTAGGTTGAGATCTACGATTATTTGGTAATCCGAATTTCGGTCACATTACGATGAACAACTTTATGTGCTGCTAAGGTGAGTTTCATATGCTCCCTTTGTAATTTCTTTTGCAATCTATATTTTTGAGCTGAGAATACATGCACTTTATTTTAAACGCAATGGATACAAGTACATATTAAATTCTACACCGAGTTTGAACCGAAAATCCCTTAGCTTTGGTAACTAGTAACTGCCGGTTATAAGAACTTGTGGGCGCGAGTAGTTATATATGGATCCATAGGGCTTGACATCCCCGTCTGTTCCAGGTATAGAAACCCTAGCCTGAACTATAAAACAGACGTATGCTATTTGAGTTTAGTGCACGTTGATTTGCTTGTATTGTACATGTTGGTTGCATGTATGTTAAAACAGGGGTACTTATTATAACATTAAAGCTTAGTTACCAGGGTGCTCAATCTTATAGAATAATTTTGATAAACGTTTCTGGATGAAACAACTGAAATCTTGTGATCCACCTTTATATACAGATTATGCGCAACATTAAAACTATGAACTCACCAACCTTTGTGTTGATACTTGTTATCATGTTTATTCTCAGGTTCCCTAGAAGTCTTCCGATGTTTGCTTATATGTTATACAAGATATGTGCATGGAGTCATACATGCTTTATTCGAGAAAACGTTGCATTCACAAATCATCACCATCTATCTTATTTTGACTGCATTGTCAACGGAAGTACTATTGTAAACTATTATTTACGGTGATTGTCTATATGTAGAAATCATCAGATGTCGAAAACCTTTGATTTAAATATTCATTTATGGTGTGCCTTTTTAAAAGAATGCAATGTTTACAAAACGTATCATATAGAGGTCAAATACCTCGCAATGAAATCGATGAATGACGTGTTCGTCCATATGGATTTGGAGCGATCGTCACAGCTGCACTAGACATTAGAGCTAGTGGGCGGATGTTTAGTACTTCGAGGATTATTTATTAACACCGGTGTACGTATTCATCTTTGCGAAGATGACTAATTATATTATTGTTAAGTTGGTTACTGAGGCCTCAACATAAGCAGAATGGTTTTATACACTTGCGAGTGTACATATATTTATAAACTGAAATCTTGTGGTCTATTAAAACATTGAAATGATTGTTATAATAAACCTATGAACTCACCAACCTTTTAATTGACACTTTTAAGCATGTTTATTCTCATGTATGAAAGAAATCTTTCGCTGTGAATTTGCTCATTTTAAAGATATTCCATGGAGTTGTACATGGCATATTTAGGTCAGTACCTCGCAATGAGACCAAATATTGATGACTTCGTCCAGGTGGATTAGGACGGGTTGTTTCAGGTGGTATCAGAGCGGTGGTTTTAGCGAACCAGGTCTTGCATTAGTGTGTCTAACTGATAGTTGTTAGGATGCATTAATGAGTCTGGACTTCGACCTAGTAGTTGTTAGGATACATTAATAAGTCTGGAATTGAACCTGGTCTGCATGTCAAAAAGTTTTGCCTATCATTTCTTGTCTGAAATTACCTGCTTATCATCCTTAGGAAATTACCTTCTTATCATTCTTAGTCTAGACACATCTTACTGCATTGATTGCATGAATAGTGTATAGACAAAATTCAAATCTTAGCGTATCTGCTAATTCATATCTTAGCGTATCTGTTACTGTAAACTTTGTCTGACATATTCCGTAAATTCCTCCGTAATCTACGAAATCTTTTGTTCTATATATATAGATATTCTATGTAATTAGAATATCATCCGATAGCCGGAAATCATTTCATATAAAAAAATTCCTTTATTCAATCGTACGAAATGGAACTCGCCACTAGTTCAAGTCCCTCGGATTCCGATATGGAGTTTCACTCGAGCTCCGAAAGCAGTGTAACCGGAATGGAGAAACTAATTAGCCATCATCTATTCTGGATGAATTGGGGATGGGTTCGTAGTCTACTTGATCATTGGAGATAGGAAGAAGGTGATCCCTTCCATCCACCACATTGCCCTCTGGGCGATGAACCTGAAGCACTTACCGGTGAACCAGTCCGAAACACCATTTTCTCTCTCATTTCCAGAGTATCTCATCACAGTTATATACTATCTCAAATTCTAGATCTTATTCATCCGCTCGTCCGAACCGACAATCATCCCGGTGTAATAGAAGAAGTCAGCGAACTTCGCGCTCGAGTATTAGCTTTAGAGGATATGGTGCAAAGATTACAAGTACCAGCAGCAATACCAGTACCACCAACAACATCCACATCGCAAGCCTCAATACCACCCGCACCAGCAGCATAACTGCATCAACGCTACCATCATCATCAACGCCAACAGTACCATTACCACCACCAACCACAACCGCGTCATAAACCTCAACTTTACAATCCGTCCCACAAGCACCAATGTCATACGCCCTATAGATACCAAGGAATACCAACAACAATAAACGATGAAGTATTGATTCATAACTTCATTGGAGAAACATTAGGCGGCGTTTATGTAATCTCTAAAGTCTTAGAGATTATTTATTCTAGCTCAAACCAAAAAGTAAATGAGATTAATATCATATTAACTCATTAAATCCATGATTACATCTGAAGAAAATATATATGTATATATGTTTTCATAAAGATTGTAATTAAAAATTCTTTTGTACAAACTGTTAATGGTGAAAATATTTTAACAGGTAGGTAATACCCGAGGAATATTTAGATTTCACATTAATAAATTACACTGTACATTCTTCGAATCTGATTCAACAGTCATTTACTATCCTACTTACATCCACAGATATACGTACCGTTCACCGCAGAATAAACATTTTCATTCAATTTCATATTTGGATTTTGACTTATCAGAATCCAACAAGTGGAATAATGAAGAAAACATTGGACAAAATAAAATTTGTTAGAAATAAACAAATTAACTATGAGAAATTCTGTTAAGAATCCACGCTAACAAAATCTTAGCTAACTATTAATTCCTTATTACATTTATTTATCGCAATTTATTTATCCCAATTTTAATTCTCACAATTTAATTTATCATCATTTAATTTCTGTTATTTATTTTACGCACTTTAAATATCGTCGGATAAAATCGGGACACATATACAATGTTTTGACATATCATATCGACGTCATATATATATATTATTTGGAATAACCATAGACACTCTATATGCGGTAATGCTCAAGTTAGCTCTACAGGGTCGAGGTTGATTCTTAAATAATATATATACTTTGAGTTGTGATCGAGTCTGAGACATGTATACAATGGGTCATGATACGTATTAATTAATTCGAATATTATATAATAAACTATATATGAATTATTGAATTATTAACTGTGGACTATCAACAGTGGACTACTAACATTGGACAATTAAAATGAATTAAAATATTAATTATAACATATGAAACTAAACATTTCTTCAAGTTTACCACTTGATTTCATCTTAAACAATCTTTTGTATCTTGACGATTACAATCTACGTTCAAATTCTTCAAAAATCTTGAAACACCTCGGATTGATAACCAATGATTCAGATATGAGAATGCTGATGAATCAACAAAAGTTGTAGATGGTCTTAATGGACAAAAGTTTGAGGATAAAGAATGGAGTGTTGGAAACACTTAATAGAAGTTGGTATTGGAAAAACGGATTGAGCAAACCATGAAGGAGACTGTGGACAAATCACAAAGACTAAATATGTACTTAACAAATCCAGATGATTCAGTATCTGCTGAAACCTTTAAATGAATATTTTGCTTCTACTTATTGTAAATCCTTGCGGACAAATTTCTTCATCATCTTCTGATCTTAAATATTTTAAATTCTAAGATATTGATATTGCTTAATTCATGCATATTCTTAGTCGCAATATCAGGCCAAAATGTTATGATTTTATGTGTATTAGAGTAGTTTTCGGTTTGTGATTAGTTAAAATGTCCAAAGCTTCGAATGAAATGCCATTATGGATTTTTGATGATATAAAGATCAAAATGAAGATAAAATGAAGATTTCTAATGAGTACCAAAAGACTACAACATCGTGCACAAGACTACAAGTTAAAACGATCGAAATCACGAATTCTGCGCGCCTGCACGAAAAAAATCATAACTAAATCATACTGACTTGAAAAAAGGCGAATCGGGTGTCCAGACGTTCGTAACTCAAAAATCTACAACTTTCAAGAAGAGACCTTACGCGAAACACGTAACAATATATGCGAAACGGGTAATTTTTTGGATCTAGATTCCAAGTTTCACATGGGACGGTTCTTTTTGGTATATAATATTACTCCTTTACAGTTTTCAGTCGTATACAGCAAAAAGGAGCAGAGAAACAGTTCAACTAGTTGGTAATACACCTACTACCTACTACTACAAGTGCATTTAATATACGGAGTACTACACACAAACGGTGGAGAAATATTTCAACGTGGGACGGTTCCTTTATGTAAACTACGACTACTTTTGCAGCACTTTACAGATACAATATGCATACTCCGTATTTTTAAATGGATAAATGGATGAGGTACTACTTCTATTTATTATGGAGTATACTGAAGAGAAAGGGAGGAGGAGTTAGGGAGTAGTCAACAAATAGATAGTTTAGTTTAGGTAGTAGTAGTCAAAATACTACTGTCTAAATTATCTCAAATTTACTCCGTAGCTAGTAGTCAAGTTAGGAGAAACAAGCTATAGAACCAAATTAGTACTTCCAAATTTATTTACATTGTTACTCCATATCAGTCATCTAAATTTGTATTCTGTCCCATATTTATTTTCAAGTTCAATTAGAATAGTTTCAATATTGTAAGGGTGATATTGTTCGGGTGCACAGGTGTTGTTATTTGTGATTTTCTACCATTTGAAATGAGAGTGAAGATTTTTGTAAGTTTGTTCTCTTAAAATTATTGTTATGATTTTTATTATTATCATTATCGATATTGTTATTATCATTGTTACTATTACTAGTATTAATTTCTACTATCATTATTATGCTTATGTTTATATATTTGTATGTTTTACTCTTGTCCTATTATTATGATTAGCTAGTTTACTCCCGTGTATTTGCTTAGATGTAGAACCCCTCGATTATGGATTGTTATCATTTAGAACACTAAAATGTAACTTTGATTATTTTTTGTGCCTAGTTAAAAGAACCATTGTTATATAATTAGATATTTAACCCTATCACTTAATTTATTAGATAAAAATAGCAAAAGTTATTTTTATTGATATAAATTATGCTTTAACACTAAAAGTGGTTTAGATGAACTTATGGATAAATTATTGACACCAATTTAGAAATAAGATTCGGTAGTTTGGGTAATATATAGTTCATATAATCGTGAAATTGTAAAAGGGAAACCGTTACGATTTAAGTTTTGGCGAAAGTCAAAACTAGGCTAGGTCTCAATTTAGATAATCGGGGTATAGTTAACTATCTAAAATAAGATCCAATGAAAATTAGATTTAATTTTAATTAGTTAAGATTTTATATAAACTCGAAAGAAAAATATATAAAGTAAACATTTTAGAGTAATTACAAATGTTATTTAGATCAATTCTAGATATTGTGTTCAATCAAAAGATCCATTATTATGTACATTTAATACTTAATCCCCGTCACATAATTTATTGAATCGTTTAGCGAAAGTTAAATTGGTGATACATAAAATATGCTTCAACACTATTTGTGATCTAGACAAAACGTAGGATTATATTCGTAACAAAAATATAAGAATACGGATTTGGTGATTTGGTGGCATTAAGATTTATATAGTCATGAAATTATAAGAAGGGAAACCATTTTAGTTTAGGTTTTAATGAAAGTTAAAACTAGGTTGAATCATAATTCGAATGATCGGGTATAGTTTGTTTTGTTAAGACGATGATTAGCGAAAGTTAATTTGAATCTTAGTAAATCAAGACTTTATGAAATTGAGAGGTTATCATGAAAATATACTATATAATATTGTAATCGGACTTGACAACAATCCATAGTAAATTGATTATGAATTGTCTATGATTCATATCAACGAGGGGGACGAAATCTAAGTAAATACACTTTCTTATATTTTTATTTATTGTAATTTTTATTATTATTTTAGTTAATTATATCCAAAACCAAAAACCAATTAAAACCCACTTAAAAGTATAATTAATTGTCATTAAATTTTTGAATACGCTTCTCCCTGTGGAACGAACTTGACTTGCCAGTATCTATTACTGCACGATCGGGACCAGTTGCCCGTAGTGTGATAATATTTATTAGTTAGTTTAGTTGTAAAATTTAATGGTCGGTTTTATCACATCAACTTTTTGGCGCCGCTGCCGGGGAGCGGTTTTGTTTAAAAGATTTTAATAGACTTTTAGTTATTCGATCCTTTCGTGGGATGTTATTTTCACGAAAGTTACCTGCTTTATTTTTGTTTTTGTTTGTTTTGTTTTTCTTTTGTGGTGTGATTGCAGCTAGGTTACAGGTATAATATGGTTGGGTATGATTATATGATTTCGGAAGCCATGTATGATGTCCAAAAATCGGGTGAATTATCGGTTTTCATGGGTATGAATGATGATTGGTGTATGGGTTCTTCGGAAGCTAGGGTTAAACCAAGAGGTGTTTGTGAGACTTATGGAGGTTACTATATGCCTGAGGAGTGTGATGATAATCTTATGTATCATTGTGACGCCATGGACCAACCATGGGATTATTATGAAGATGATAACTCATCCTGGGATTCATCTCAACAACACTTTCAAATTCATCAAGGAGAGGAGAGTTAGTCGAATTTAGAAGATGTAATTTTAGAATTCATGAGAAACGAGACTGAACGGAGCCAAAATTTTCAAGAAACACTAGCGGGCCAACAAGAATCCATTGAGCGTTTACAGAGGACCATGAGCTGTCTACTCCAGCAAATTGAAGAAAGGGAGCCGGACACTTTTCCGGCTAATTCACTAGCTGATTCGAGGGGTAATACGCAGATACCCAAGGTGGAGAGTGTTGAGCCTACCATTATTATACCACCTGCCACCTCAGTTATGTCCACATTTGAAATGCCTAAGTCGGATATTGATGAAGAAGAATCCTAGGATACAATTTTGTATTCATGGGATATTGATAATGATGCAGTTTTTATTCCGGAGATTGAAGTGGTGGAATCATCCGAAATCTAGAGGGTGACGAACTTGATATAAAGGAACCACTTGAGGAATCCCCTCCTCATATGGATTCTATATATCCTCACGAGTTTAGTAGACGGGAAACGGTGTATGAAGATCCATTTGGACAAGATCCACCTAAAAGAGTAAACTTTTTACTGCAAGCCACACTTAGAGAAGAGTTGTACGTTGACTCTCGGGTTAAGTCATCCTTTTTCGGTCAACTGAAAAAGGAATTATATGATATATTATATACCACCCGAGGTGTAAATGAATGGCTCACTCTTCTGATTCGTGAAACTTTCTCCACTGATTTTATATGTCGTCCGATAAATATAGAAAAATTTGACCCCGCTAGGCAAAAAAAAAAAATTATGGGGTCGAGTCGAGAAAACGACTCATTAAAAATCATGTTTGATTTTTGTTTTTCTTCACGTGTTTCAAAAAAAAACATGTGTTTATTTTTATTATTGTTTCTCAAAAATTTTAAAATATTTAATTTTTTTAATACATTAATTTTAAAAATTGAATTTTAAAATTTATGAACGGATAAAGATCAGGTATAAACAACCGAACTTTTCGTTATGAGAAATATAAATTTTATAAATGATATTTTAAAAATTTAATTAGTTACTAAGTTGAAAAAAAATAAAAAAAATAAAAAAATAAAAAAATAATAATAATTGTGTTTTTAGTTTATTATATTTTTGTTTGTTTATATATGTACAAAAAATTTAAGTGTGGGGTAAAATTTTTGGTACTATTGAAGTACATCCCCATCTTTTGTGTGATTAACATGATTGCTGACAGGTACTTACGATGATGCATTTAACACAAAGAAACACCAAATTTTATATTGTGATAAAAGGATTTGATATGTTCATACGATAAGCATTTTACGATCTCCAATTTTTAACCAAGGAAGTTCTAACTACCTTTACACTTTTTGTCCTCTCAAATTTATACATTATTATCTGATTTTATGTAATAAGGGCATTACATAATCTTAAGTGTGGGGTGGGGATATATAAATTCTCGAGAACTTATAACTTGGTCATTTTTACGAAAAATTTTGAAAAATTTTAAACAAATATACATCAGTTATTTGATTAAAACGTATAAAAAGAAAGCCAAGTATAATGGAATTTATAAACCCATATATTTAGAACCATCTATAACGTGTTTCTATGACGTTTATTGCAGATGTCATTGATTTGGAATGTATAAATCTGATTATCCATTTGATACGAGTAATAAAGGATGAATCAAGTCCATCCTTAAAGGAAGTAAAGTCTTTTGAATGTCGTTTTACTTGGTATAGCATACTTCCTAAACTATATCATTTCATACTAATATCATATCACGATATAAAAGTACCGTGGGAAGAGAAAGTCTTGAACTTTCAACCCGAAAATAAACTTAGTAGGGTAAATCTGAGTCGCTATCCAGTGTAAGACTGATTACGGTGCATAAGCTGGAGCAGGATCTGTCCCACGCGATAGCTTAGTCTTCGCAGTTTTAACCCTTGAATTGAAATGTACAAATTGTCGTAAAAGACCGATAGAAATATCGCGTCAGGGGGCGCCCGGTTAAGAGTTCCATGATACTACAATCATGGGGGCGAATAGTTTACTAATCGCCAACTGTGAATTCGGTTTTCAGTTACCCTCAGTCGGAATTTGAGGTTAAAACCGGAAAACGTGTCTAGTGTAAAAACTAGCATGAAATTTTAAAAATCATAAAAACGTTTTCACAAGGTCCAATTTTCCCTAAGCATCCAAATTGTTTTTATTTTTCGTGAGATTTTAGTCACGAATTTAAACTTTGTTTCTGTTGCCAGAATTTCATTTCGTGTGGTGTGTGTGTGTGATCCAATAAATATCGTGTGGTGCTTTCAATTCACTTCATAAAGCGTGTGTTTTCATTTCACGTGGTGTGTGTGTGATGAATGACTGATATGGAAAATTATGTAGTATCCCGAGTCTATTAAAAACTGTTATTGTTTTAGGACAAGCAACGTTCAAGTGTGGGGTAATTTGATATTGCTTAATTCATGCATATTCTTAGTCGCAATATCAGGCCAAAATGTTAGTATGATTTTTTGTGTATTTGAGTAGTTTTCGGTTTGTAATTGGTTAAAATGTCCAAAGCTTCGAATGAAATGCTATTATGGATTTTCAATGATATAAAGATCAAAATGAAGATTTCTAGTGAGTAACAAAAGACTACAACATCGTGCTCAAGACTACAAGTTAAAACGATCGAAATCACGAATTCTGCGCGCATGCACGAAAAAAATCATAACTAAATCATACTGACTCGAAAAAATGCGAATCAGGTGTCCAGACGTCCGTAACTCAAAAATCTACAACTTTTAAGAAGAGACCTTACGCGAAACGCGTACCAATCTACGCGAAATGCGTAATTTTTTGGAACTAGATTCCAAGTTTCACATGGGACGGTTCTTTTTGGTATATAATATTACTCCTTTACAGTTTTCAATCGTATACAGCAAAAAGGAGCAGAGAAACAGTTCATCTAGTTGGTAATACACCTACTACCTACTACTACAAGTGCATTTAATATACGGAGTACTACACACAAACGGAGGAGAAATATTTCAACGTGGGACGGTTCCTTTATGTAAACTACTACTACTTTTGCAGCACTTTACAGATACAATATGCATACTCCGTATTTTTAAATGGATAAATGGATGAGATACTACTTCTATTTATTATGGAGTATACTGAAGAGAGAGGGAAGAGGAGTTAGGGAGTAGTCAACAAATAGATAGTTTAGTTTAGGTAGTAGTAGTCCAAATACTACTGTCTAAATTATCTCAAATTTACTCCGTAGCTAGTAGTCAAGTTAGGAGAAACAAGTTATAGAAGCAAATTACTACTTCCAAATTTATTTACATTGTTACTCCATATCAGTCATCTGAATTTGTATTCCGTCCCATATTTATTTTCAAGTTCAATTAGAATAGTTTCAATATTGTAAGGGTGATATTGTTCAGGTGCACGGGTGTTGTTATTTGTGATTTTCTACCATTTGAAATGAGAGTGAAGATTTTTGTAAGTTTGTTCTCTTAAAATTATTATTATCATTTTTATTATTATCATTATCGATATTGTTATTATCATTGTTACTATTACTAGTATTAATTTCTACTATCATTATTATGCTTATGTTTATATATTTGTATGTTTTACTCTCGTCCTATTATTATGATTAGCTAGTTTACTCCCGTGTGTTTGCTTAGATGTAGAACCCCTCTATTATAGATTGTTATCATTTAGAACACTAAAATGTAACTTTGATTATTTTTTGTGCCTAGTTAAAAGAACCATTGTTATATAATTAGATATTTAACCCTATCACTTAATTTATTAGATAAAAATAGCGAAAGTTATTTTTATTGATATAGATTATGCTTTAACACTAAAAGTGGTTTAGACGAACTTATGGATAAATTATTGACACCAATTTAGAAATAAGTTTCGGTGGTTTGGGTAATATTATAGTTCATATAATCGTGAAATTGTAAAAGGGAAACCGTTATGATTTAAGTTTTGGCGAAAGTCAAAACTAGGCTAGGTCTCAATTTAGATAATCGGGGTATAGTTAACTATCTAAAATAAGATCCAATGAAAATTAGATTTAATTTTAATTAGTTAAGATTTTATATAAACTCGAAAGAAAAATATATAAAGTAAACATTTTAGAGTAATTACAAATGTTATTTAGATCAATTCTAGATATTGTGTTCAATTAAAAGATCCATTATTATGTACATTTAATACTTAATCCCCGTCACATAGTTTATTGAGTCGTTTAGCGAAAGTTAAATTGGTGATACATAAAATATGCTTCAACACTATTTGTGATCTAGACAAAACGTAGGATTATATTCCTAACAAAAATATAAGAATACGGATTTGGTGGTATTAAGATTTATATAGTCATAAAATTATAAGAAGGGAAACCATTTTAGTTTAGGTTTTAATGAAAGTTAAAACTAGGTTGAATCACAATTCGAATGATCGGGTATAGTTTGTTTTGTTAAGACGATGATTAGCGAAAGTTAAGTTGAATCTTAGTAAATCAAGACTTTATGAAAATGAGAGGTTATCATGAAAATATACTATATAATATTGTAATCGGACTTAACAACAATCCATAGTAAATTGATTATGAATTGTCTATGATTCATATCAACGAGGGGGAAAAAATCTAAGTAAATACACTTTCTTATATTTTTATTTATTATAATTTTTATTATAATTTTAGTTAATTATATCCAAAACCAAAAACCAATTAAAACCCACTTAAAAGTATAATTAATTGTCATTAAATTCTTGAATACGCTTCTCTCTATGGAACGAACTTGACTTGCCAGTATCTATTGCTGCACGATCGGGACCAGTTGCCCGTAGTGTGATAATATTTATTAGTTAGTTTAGTTGTAAAATTTAAAGGTCGGTTTTATCACATCAGATATTATCGTATAATTCGTTATAAATATATTTGATATTTCTGAAGATACCTTCATAGATATCTTTGTTCGATGTTATCTATCTCCTCGTGCTACCTATGTTACATCATAAAAGAAATTGTTTTAGTTTCTATCCTTCTGTAAAATTTGAGTTTAAATTAGGAATGATTTCTGGAGAAGTGTTGGGAATTGAATCATGAGTTAATATAATATAATGACGCCCGGCCAACGTGATTATATTACAGTAAGTCATGCTGAATTTCTAAGGGAACGTGATGATGGTTCACAGATTATACCGTCATCATGTGCCATGTCACACGACTCTTTCATTCTACTTAATCTCTAAGCATATAACGGAAATATTTCCTTGATATTTCTGTTCTTCCGTAATTCCAACAGTTGTTAATAATTCGTGCTAATACATTTTCTTTCTGATTAGAAGATTTCCTTAAATCCCTTGAATTCCGAAATTCAACATTGACTATGTCAAAAGTTAAGACGAACCTCTATTTACTTCATTTCACTCTTTTGTGATAGCTTCACTCGTACGCTTCGAGTAATCAAATTATTTTATCAATATTACTCAATAATGATGAAACTCTATTTATCAACTCATATTCCTCAACTCATATTCATCATGAAAACATACTTATTGTCAACTATGGCGATCTCTATCAAATTTCGGGGACGAAATTTATTTAACGGGTAGGTAATGTGACGACCCGGGAAATTTTGACTAATTTTAAACCAAACTCGATACGATTTAATATTTTTGACACGATAAGAAAAGTCTGTAATGTTGAGTCTCAAAATTTTGGAACTGTTTCATATGTTCAACTGACCTTCGACCATTCCCGACGATTCACGAACAACTATTTATAAATAGATATGTATATATTTAAATAAATAAATATATATATATAATTTGAAATATAATTTATGATGTAATTGTTAGAAATTAATTATGTAAAATTAATAATTATTATTTGCAACATATATGTATACAAATAAAGTATATTAAAAATAAATATTAAATAATTGTAATACTCGTTGATGTTTCAATTGATATTAAGCAAGTTAAATTCAAATTTATATTATTTCAAAATAAACGGTGATCTGAAAATGAGTTATATAAATTTTAGGCTTATTAAAAATATATTTAGAAGCTAATTAGTAAATCTCAACACTTTTTATATTTTACCCGAGATCGAGCGTGGACATTGAGTTAATTTTTATTTAAATAGTTAATGATCGAATTTTATACCATAATGACCAAAATAAATAAATATAGTTAATTTAAAAATATGGGATTTTTCTGAGTACTTTTGTTCGCCACTAATTAACAACGGATCACGATATATTCCGCGTGTTAAAAGTGTCGGCAGGCACATTGTAAAATATCTTGTGAATTGAATTATTAAGAGTGAATTACTGTATATGCTTTTTCAATATCAAGTTTTTCTATATATATCCACATATACATACATGGATTGGAGATATATATATCCACTACCATCACCATACAACCCAACACCCGTGACTGTCTTCCCCGGCAACCATCATCACCTTCATTCCACCGAACACCCATTAAAACCCTTCTCCTCCTTCCACCATTAACAACTACCACACATCACCACAACCTTGAACCATTTTCTGTTTCTATTTATTATTCGAAGCAGCAACCTTTGCTGCTGTATTGTTCCTGTTCTTGTACGATTACCACGACGACCACCGGTGATATTACTGCACCTTGTTTCTGTTGAGACCACCATCGTAAACCACCCAACTTCAATCATCATTGATAACTGCCAATTCATATTTTTAATGCTCGTCTTTTCTGTTTTTTCTGTTTTGATTACCACCATCATCATCATGGGTGGATGCTTACGGTTAACCTGTTCCACTTACTATTATTCGAGTACTGCTACAACCCCTAAAGCTACAACCGAAATCATACAGAAAACCATTCATGCTCGTGATGTTGATGACCAAAACCACCATCAAATACCACTCTATCAAACTACTACACTATTGTTTCTATTGTTGCAAGTCATGAACTATCATCTCTATCAACCTGCTACAGCTACTTTCAGTTTTTCTTTCTTTTTCGGTCAGACGCAACCCAACACAAACAAACACCATGACCATCAATCTCTTTACTGCAGTTCCTGTTTCTATTTTATGAAGCTGTGAACGAAGGAAGTAAAGGAGATGATATTACACCGAAGAAAACAATCGAAGAAGAAGATGAACAGTAAATGATGATGATGGAAACGGTATAGGTGAAAGATATTGATTTTTATGATCATGATCAGGTAGCAATTAGATGATACGCGTATGATTATGAAACGAACAATTAGATTCGTTATTATGATTTACCTCTGTTCGAGAAAGGATGTGAAGAAGATTTAATAACGATGAAGAAGTTAACAGCTTAATTTACTTTTCGTTCGTTGTTTTTTTTCCACCGACTGAAAACACAAATACAACAAATTAAATCAGGTACGGGACTGTTTTGGGCTTCCTTAAATGATTAATAGACTAATTAATTAGTTAGGCAGATTAATGGACTATCACATGGTCTACTATGTTCCAGTTTCATATTGCGCCAAAACCCAATTTTAATTAAGTACAAAAATGTCGATGATAGATGATGATTATAAAACTGTGATGACTGATTGTGATAATGATGATGGGAGGGGTTTTTAAAGCATGATGATGATCATCATCATAAGATGATCGATGAGGAAGAAGCATAAGAATTACGATGATGATGTTAGATTAGTTAAGACGTTTAGATTATGATTATGTTAATGAAAGGAGATATTGATACGCGAGTTATGATCTTATGATCATGGTGATTATGATGATCATGATAAATAATGATGATTACATAATGAATGATTGTTAGAAGTGATGATGACGAATGAATAAGATGATGAGGTAAACGAATGATATGATGATGAAGAGGATACACGAATTATGGTTATGATTATGATTATAATTTTGATCATGCCGGTGATGATGATAAATATGTTAATCAAATGACGTTGATGACTAGGATGGTATAATTTTCATCATCCCTATTATTATTATTATTATTATTATTATTATTATTATTATTATTATTATTATTATTATTATTATTATTATTATTATTATTATTATTATTATTATTATTATTATTATTATTATTATTATTATTATTATTATTATTATTATTATTATTATTGTTGTTGTTGTCATTATTATTATTATTATTATTATTATTATTATTATTATTATTATTATTATTATTATTATTATTATTATTATTATTATTATTATTATTATTATTATTAAGGTTATTAATATCATTATTATCAATATTAACATATAACTATTATTATTATTATTAAGTAATATTATTATTATTACTATTACTATTATTATTATTTACATGATGTACATATATTTTTATTATCAAAATATTTATTATCATTATTATTATTATCAGTATTTTTATGAATATTATTATTATTATTATTATTATTATTATTATTATTATCATTATTATTATTATTATTAATCATTGTTATTACTATTATTATATAAAGATACAACTTTCTATTATTATTTTACCAAATAAACATTAGTTATAAAAAAATTATTTAATAAATATAAGATGACTATATAACATAACTATATTAATGTTTTTATAGTAAATACTAATTATTTATCTAAAGTATATAAGATAAATATAGTTAATTAAATTATTAATGAAACATATAAATTACTAAAATAACAATTAATAATATATATAAATTTGTTCGATTACCATTATATGTGTTAATATATATATATATATATATATATATATATATATATATATATATATATATATATATATATATATATATATATATATATATATATATATATATATATATATATATATATATATATATATATATATATAAATGATATAGGTTCGTGAATCCGAAGCCAACCCTTCATTGTTCAGTTCCGTCGTGTGCATATTATTACTACAAAATATCGTATCGTGAGTTTCATTTGCTCCATTTTTAATTGTTTTCACAATATATATTTTGGGCTGAGAATACCTGCAATATTTTATAAATATTTTACAAAATAGAGACAAGTGATTAAAAATGATATTCTGCGGATTGATATGCTAGGTAATTTAGTTATATGTTATAAGAGCATGTAAGCGCGAATCCTAAAGATAGATCTATCGGGCTTGACACCCCCATCCTGTAGGCTGCACTAGACATTAGAGCTAGTGGGCGAATGTTTAGTACTTCAAGGATTATTAATTAGCACCGGTGTACGTATTCAATTTTGCGAAGATGACTTATTATATTATTGTTAAGGTTGGTTACTGAGGCCTCAACATAAGCAGAATGATTTTATACACTTGCGAGTGTACATATATTTATAAACTGAAATCTTGTGGTCTATTAAAACATTGCAATGATTGTTATAATAAACCTATGAACTCACCAACCTTTTGGTTGACACTTTTAAGCATGTTTATTCTCAGGTATGAAAGAAATCTTCCGCTGTGCATTTGCTCATGTGAAATATATTACATGGAGTTGCACATGGCATATTTAGGTCAGTACCTCGCAATGGGACCAAATGTTGATGACTTCGTCCAGGTGGATTAGGACGGGTTGTTTCACAGACCTATGGGGATAGAGCAATTATTTAGTTCGCCAGTACCACCCCTCGCATGATAACACTACTGAACTGTGTGACTTTATGATACGCCTATCGGATACCATATCAGGTACCCGTAAAATTGTAATCAAAGCTCACAGTGGATGAAATCACCAACCCGATTAATGTTCAATTATCGACTGACCATAATTCAACTTCCGGCATACGACTCTCGATTGACGTATAGATGACGTCACTATTTTGGCCATTAGTAAGACCAAATTTGGCAATAGGCAGTGATCGGTTTACGAATCACGGCCTACCACGTGATCCCAATTACAAGGGGGTGACGTCACGTAAGCCCTACCAATGACAGTTCGCAGATGTGTCATCAGTATGCCATGTAAGCCCAACGAATAAGCTGCCTAAAATGCTTGAGCCCAACTACCGATGTTGGCCAACCCAGAAAGGAATGACATGTCGGCATGGTCAAGCGCATGAACAATAATAACCCCAGTGTTTGCCTATAAATAAGACACTCTCAATCCCAAGAAAGACATACTGATACACATGTCATAAGTTACATCACAATTATTAAATAAGAGCTGATACTTTCTCTCCAAGTTTTCTCTCACAACTCAACTTATTATTTCAGTTACTCGGTTCAAATCCGAGTCGAGTACATCCGAATTGGTAGTGTGCCACCCCTTTGAGATCCTCATCTCTAAATGGATTACTCACGGTATCCGATCCGAGAGTGAACAATCAATTCTCAGACATTCACCCAACGCTTTTTGCCCTCGATCACATGATCGGGAACCGTTCCCTAACCAGGTCACGAAAATACGTTTGATCAGTCTTTAACGAAATCTAACGTCTTCATTTCTCCGGGACCAATTGGTGAGGCATCACAATTCCTTGGTTTTGTCTTGCTACATTTTCTTCCCATCTTGAAAGAAAATACCCTTAGATCTCTATACATATACTAAAGTACATGGGGTTCTGTCGTCGTTAAAAAACTTTATCTATTGTCGTTTTTTTCAAAAAGACGTCATTAGCTATTCTTTTAATACTTCAACAATATATTAACAAGTTATTTATTGTTTTAATCCAACATGCTCATTTATTTTGTTTTTTTTATTCTTTCAATGAATATATATATATATATATATATATATATATATATATATATATATATATATATATATATATATATATATATATATATATATATATATATATTTTCTTCCCAATTTTATAGTTCATTTTTACGTTTTCAATTGACCAAAATTAATAGTCCACCTTAATAAATCGATAACAATAATGAGGGAAATTAATTTATACCCTTAATTTCATAAAGACTTTTCTTAAATTGTGTGTTTTTATTTGTAGACTATTGAATGGGGATGGATGGAGTACCAATTTTCAATTTGGTATCGTAACTAATGCTCCTCGACGTCACGTCTAACGCTCTGTTATTGGCGTCAGATTATGCCAAGTCAGTTTTTTGGCGTTAGATTCCAAATCTTATGATGCTTTAAAATTAGTCTAGTATCTTTTTACCATGAATGTGAGAGCACTACCAATCATCAATTGCTTCCTTTTCATCACTTGCGGTCATATCAATGCCACGTCAACACATTTTTTTACATCACTCTGTTATCACATTTTTACTACCACTAATCACACACTAATTTACCATAAAATATACCAAGAGTAATTTTTTTAATTAAATTAATGTATGTGTATAAGTATCTAAACCAAATAAGCTCGCTAAAGAAATTGATATGCTTTCACGTAGAGGATGGCGTATGTAACGACCCGTTAAAATTGCTATTGACGCGGCACGTTAATCATTGATTCCACAGTGAGGTTTTGACCTCTATATTGTAGTGACCCGAACTTTTCCATGTTTATATATATTAATTGAGATTGATATTTACATGATTAAATGTTTCCAATATGTTAAGCAATCAAACTTGTTAAGACTTGATTAATTGAAATATGTTTCATATAGACAATTGACCACCCAAGTTGACCGGTGATTCACGAACGTTAAAACTTGTAAAAACTATATGATGACATATATATGGATATATATATGGTTAACATGATACTATGATAATTAAACATATCATTAAGTATATTAACAATGAACTACATATGTAAAAACAAGACTACTAACTTAATGATTTTTAAACGAGACATATATGTAACGATTATCGTTGTAAAGACATTTAATGTATATATATCATATTAAGAGATATTCATACATGATAATATAATAATTTAAAATCTCATTTGATATTATAAACATTGGGTTAACAATATTTAACAAGATCGTTAACCTAAAGGTTTCAAAACAACACTTACATGTAACGACTAACGATGACTTAACGACTCAGTTAAAATGTATATACATGTAATGTTTTAATATGTATTTATACACTTTTTAAAGACTTCAATACACTTATCAAAATACTTCTACTTAACAAAAATACTTACAATTACATCCTCGTTCAGTTTCATCAACAATTCTACTCGTATGCACCCGTATTCGTACTCGTACAATACACAGCTTTTAGATGTATGTACTATTGGTATATACACTCCAATGATCAGCTCTTAGCAGCCCATGTGAGTCACCTAACACATGTGGGAACCATCATTTGGAAACTAGCATGAAATATCTCATAAAATTACAAAAATATGAGTAATCATTCATGACTTATTTACATGAAAACAAAATTACATATCCTTTATATCTAATCCATACACCAACGACCAAAAACACCTACAAACACTTTCATTCTTCAATTTTATTCATCTAATTGATCTCTCTCAAGTTCTATCTTCAAGTTCTAAGTGTTCTTCATATATTCTACAAGTTCTAGTTACATAAAATCAAGAATACTTTCAAGTTTACTAGCTCACTTCCAATCTTGTAAGGTGATCATCCAACCTCAAGAAATCTTTGTTTCTTACAGTAGGTTATCATTCTAATACAAGGTAATAATCATATTCAAACTTTGGTTCAATTTCTATAACTATAACAATCTTATTTCAAGTGATGATCTTACTTGAACTTGTTTTCGTGTCATGATTCTGCTTCAAGAACTTCGAGCCATCCAAGGATCCGTTGAAGCTAGATCCATTTTTCTCTTTTCCAGTATGTTTATCCAAGGAACTTAAGGTAGTAATGATGTTCATAACATCATTCGATTCATACATATAAAGCTATCTTATTCGAAGGTTTAAACTTGTAATCACTAGAACATAGTTTAGTTAATTCTAAACTTGTTCGCAAACAAAAGTTAATCCTTCTAACTTGACTTTTAAAATCAACTAAACACATGTTCTATATCTATATGATATGCTAACTTAATGATTTAAAACCTGGAGACACGAAAAACACCGTAAAACCGGATTTACGCCGTCGTAGTAACACCGCGGGCTGTTTTGGGTTAGTTAATTAAAAACTATGATAAACTTTGATTTAAAAGTTGTTATTTTTAGAAAATGATTTTTATTATGAACATGAAACTATATCCAAAAATTATGGTTAAACTCAAAGTGGAAGTATGTTTTCTAAAATGGTCATCTAGACGTCGTTCTTTCGACTGAAATGACTACCTTTACAAAAACGACTTGTAACTTATTTTTCCGACTATAAACCTATACTTTTTCTGTTTAGATTCATAAAATAGAGTTCAATATGAAACCATAGCAATTTGATTCACTCAAAACGGATTTAAAATGAAGAAGTTATGGGTAAAATAAGATTGGATAATTTTTCTCATTTTAGCTACGTGAAAATTGGTAACAAATCTATTCCAACCATAACTTAATCAACTTGTATTGTATATTATGTAATCTTGAGATACCATAGACACGTATACAATGTTTCGACCTATCATGTTGACACATCTATATATATTTCGGAACAACCATAGACACTCTATATGTGAATGTTGGAGTTAGCTATACAGGGTTGAGGTTGATTCCAAAATATATATAGTTTGAGTTGTGATCAATACTGAGATACGTATACACTGGGTCGTGGATTGATTCAAGATAATATTTATCGATTTATTTCTGTACATCTAACTGTGGACAACTAGTTTTAGGTTACTAACAAGGACAGCTGACTTAATAAACTTAAAACATCAAAACATATTAAAAGTGTTGTAAATAT
Organism: Rutidosis leptorrhynchoides; assembly: GCF_046630445.1. Classification (NCBI taxonomy): domain Eukaryota; kingdom Viridiplantae; phylum Streptophyta; class Magnoliopsida; order Asterales; family Asteraceae; genus Rutidosis; species Rutidosis leptorrhynchoides. The sequence goes on along the minus strand of NC_092335.1, from coordinate 388,812,604 downwards.
ATTTTGAACATACTTTGATATATATGTATATATTGTTATAGGTTCGTGAATCAACCAGTGGCCAAGTCTTACTTCCTGACGAAGTAAAAATCTGTGAAAGTGAGTTATAGTCCCACTTTTAAAATCTAATATTTTTGGGATGAGAATACATGCAGGTTTTATAAATGATTTACAAAATAGACACAAGTACGTGAAACTACATTCTATGGTTGAATTATCGAAATCGAATATGCCCCTTTTTATTAAGTCTGGTAATCTAAGAATTAGGGAACAGACACCCTAATTGACGCGAATCCTAAAGATAGATCTATTGGGCCTAACAAACCCCATCCAAAGTACCGGATGCTTTAGTACTTCAAAATTTATATCATATCCGAAGGGTGTCCCGGAATGATGGGGATATTCTTATATATGCATCTTGTTAATGTCGGTTACCAGGTGTTCACCATATGAATGATTTTTATCTCTATGTATGGGATGTGTATTGAAATATGAAATCTTGTGGTCTATTATTATGATTTGATATATATAGGTTAAACCTATAACTCACCAACATTTTTGTTGACGTTTTAAGCATGTTTATTCTCAGGTGATTATTAAGAGCTTCCACTGTCGCATACTTAAATAAGGACGAGATTTGGAGTCCATGCTTGTATGATATTGTGTAAAAACTGCATTCAAGAAACTTATTTTGTTGTAACATATTTGTATTGTAAACCATTATGTAATGGTCGTGTGTAAACATGATATTTTAGATTATCATTATTTGATAATCTACGTAAAGCTTTTTAAACCTTTATTGATGAAATAAAGGTTATGGTTTGTTTTAAAATGAATGCAGTCTTTGAAAAACGTCTCATATAGAGGTCAAAACCTCGCAACGAAATCAATTAATATGGAACGTTTTTAATCAATAAGAACGGGACATTTCAGTTGGTATCCGAGCGTTGGTCTTAGAGAACCAGAATTTTGCATTAGTGTGTCTTATCGAGTTTGTTAGGATGCATTAGTGAGTCTGGACTTCGACCGTGTTTACTTGAAAAATGATTGCTTAACAAATTTTGTTGGAAACTATATATTTTTAACATGTGAATATTATGTGATATATTAATCTCTTAACGCGTTTGATATTATGTGATAGATGTCTACCTCTAGAACAAGTCCCATTGACTCACCTAATAATAATGAAGAGTCAAATGTAAATTGGAATGATTCGTGGACTGATTCACAAGTTCCCGAAGAGGAACCGGAAGAAGAGTCGGAACCGGAAGAAGAATCGGAACCGAAAGAAGAATCGGAACCGGATGAAGAAATAGAACCGGTGGGGGAAATAATAAAACGGTTAAGTAAAAGAAAATCCTCAACCAACCAACCAAGGTTAATTATGGTCAATGGTGTTTCCGCCAAGGAAGCAAAATATTGGGAGGATTACCAATTCTCCGATGAATCGGATTCCGACGAGAATTCTGATGATGTTATAGAAATTACCCCAACTGAATTTAAAAAGGCAAAAGAAAATAATAAGGGAAAGGGCATAAAAATAGAGAAATCTAATTCCAACCCCGATGAACTTTATATGTATCGTCAACCTCCGAAGTCCTTAAGTTGTAACAATGACCCGGGAACCTCTAAACCACCAGGTTTTTCTAGACCAATGTGGAAAACGACGGCTCGTATTAGGAGAACATCATATATCCCTAGAAACTTGGCAAAACGAACCAAAACCGAAGAAGAAGAAACGAGCGAGTCGGAATAAGATAGTTGTATTTGTGTGGTGTAATATATGTAATATAGTGTGCTTATGCTTTATGATATATGTAAAAATTGCTTGTATTAATAAGTATTTTTTTATGAATCTAACTCTTGTCTATTTTACAGTTTAAAAACACAAAATGGATAGACAACCTAATATTTTAAGAGACCTACCCGGAGACATGATTGATGAAATCTTGTCTAGAGTCGGCCAGAATTCCTCGGCACAACTATTTAAGGCGAGATCAGTTTGTAAGACATTCGAAGAACGTTCCAAGAATGTCTTGGTTTATAAGAGACTTTCATTTGAAAGATGGGGGATATCACATTGGGAAACCCATAAGTTACGATGCGTTTACTTTGACGCATATATTGCGGGGAACCCAAATGCTATTTTACGCAACGGGTTAAGAAATTATTTTGACTCAATATATCCGAATATTGGACTTCGTGATTTAGAAAAAGCGGCTAACATGCAACATAAAGAAGCATGTTATGCTTACGGATTAGTAATGTTCGCTTCTCACCAAAGTGAGAACAAGAACATCGGGCTACAACTATTAAAAAAAACATTTCCACAAGTGACGGAGTCGGTAATTGGGGTAAGAAATGAGGTTTTTAGATTGTTACGGGACTGTTGGACATTACGTAACCCTCATCCCTTTGACGACGTTACAACACGCTGTCTTATCAACGGCCATAACGGTTATGTTCCACAAGACCAAGGATAGGAAGTAATCCTAGTAAAACCAGAATGCATGACTTGTTTCTGGACGTATGAATTACGTGTCTTTATTGCCTTTACTGAACGACTTGTGTACTAGCTAGAATTATCTTCACAACCATCTTGTATCAAATTTATTGTGTGCTATATTTCATGCTATATGTAAAATAAGCGGTATTGTAAGTTTGTAAAATATTGTGTAAAAGTTTGAACGCGAAATATTATTATAATCAGTTTTTCATATAGAATTGTAGTAGTTGAATTGTATATTAGCTACTAAGTATGAACTTAACGGGTAGGTACTACCCGAATTTAAACTTATAAAACGCTAATATGAAGAAAAAGCTTTTATAAATGAGTTCATATTATGTTACGAAATACTATTAACTACTCTTAATATTCCGTATGATTAACTTGTTCCATTTGACTATTTTGAAGGAAATGGCACCGACTACTCGACACACCGTGAATATGAATGAAGAGGAATTCCGTACTTTTCTAGCTTCAAACATAGCCGCAGTATAGGCTGCGCTACATACCAACAATAACCTTTAATCTAGCAGTAAAGGAAATCGTGTAGGATGCACCTACAAAGAATTCACTGCCTGCAAACCTTTGGAATTTGATGGAACCGAAGGACCGATCGGATTGAAACGGTGGACCGAGAAGGTCGAATCGGTGTTTGCCATAAGTAAGTGTACTGAAGAGGACAAAGTGAAGTACGCTACGCATACCTTCACAGGTTCTGCGTTAACATGGTGGAATACCTATCTAGAGCAAGTGGGACAAGACGATGCGTACGCACTACCGTGGTCAGCATTCAAGCACTTGATGAACGAGAAGTACCGTCCCAGAACCGAGGTCAATAAGCTCAAGACAGAACTTAGAGGGTTACGAACCCAAGGATTTGATATTACCACGTATGAAAGACGATTCACAGAATTGTGCCTATTGTGTCCGGGAGCATTCGAAGATGAGGAAGAGAAGATCGATGCGTTTGTGAAAGGATTACCGGAAAGAATCCAAGAAGATATAAGTTCACACGAGCCCGCCTCTATACAACAGGCATGTAGAATGGCTCACAAACTAGTGAACCAGATTGAAGAAAGAATTAAAGAACAGACTGCTGAAGAGGCCAATGTGAAGCAAGTCAAAAGAAAGTGGGAGGAAAACGGTGATAAGAATCACCAATACAACAACAACAGCAATTACAACAATAATCGCAACAATTATCCCAACAATCGCAACATCAATCGCAACTACAACAAACGGCCCAACAACAATAACAACAACAACAACAGCAACTACAACAATCATCCCAACAATAATAATAACCGCAACAATAACAACAATCAGAAGCTGCTATGCCAAAGGTGTGAAAAGTATCACTCGGGGTTCTGCACCAAATTTTGCAACAAGTGTAAAAGAAATGGTCATAGCGCGATGAAGTGTGAGGTCTACGGACCAGGGGTTAATAGAATGAAAGGAACAAATGGTGTCGGAACGAGTAATGGCGGAGCAAGTAGTGTCGGAGCAAGTTATGCCAATGTAGTTTGTTATAAATGTGGAAAACCGGGCCACATTATTAGAAATTGCCCGAACCAGGAGAACACAAATGGACAAGGCCGCGGAAGAGTTTTCAATATTAATGCGGCAGAGGCACAGGAAGACCCGGAGCTTGTTACGGGTACGTTTCTTATTGACAATAAATCTGCTTACGTTTTATTTGATTCGGGTGCGGATAGAAGCTATATGAGTAGAGATTTTTGTGCTAAATTAAGTTGTCCATTGACGCCTTTGGATAGTAAATTTTTACTCGAATTAGCAAATGGTAAATTAATTTCAGCAGATAATATATGTCGGAATCGAGAAATTAAACTGGTTAGCGAAACATTTAAGATTGATTTGATACCCGTAGAGTTAGGGAGTTTTGATGTGATAATCGGTATGGACTGGTTGAAAGAAGTGAAAGCAGAGATCGTCTGTTACAAAAATGCAATTCGCATTATACGAGAAAAAGGAAAACCCTTAATGGTGTACGGAGAAAAGGGCAACACGAAGCTACATCTTATTAGTAATTTGAAGGCACAAAAACTAATAAGAAAAGGTTGCTATGCTGTTCTAGCACACGTCGAGAAAGTACAAACTGAAGAAAAGATAATCAATGATGTTCCCATTGCAAAAGAATTTCCCGATGTATTTCTGAAAGAATTACCGGGATTACCCCCACATCGATCCGTTGAATTTCAAATAGATCTTGTACCAGGACCTGCACCAATAGCTCGTGCTTCTTACAGACTCGCACCCAGCGAGATGAAAGAACTGCAAAGCCAATTACAAGAACTTTTAGAGCGTGGTTTCATTCGACCAAGCACATCACCGTGGGGAGCTCCTGTTTTGTTTGTCAAGAAGAAAGATGGTACATTCAGGTTGTGTATCGACTACCGAGAGCTGAACAAACTTACCATCAAGAACCGCTACCCACTACCGAGAATCGACGACTTATTTGATCAACTACAAGGCTCGTCTATTTATTCAAAGATTGACTTACGTTCCGGGTATCATCAAATGCGGGTGAAAGAAGATGATATTCCAAAGACTGCTTTCAGAACACGTTACGGTCATTACGAGTTTATGGTCATGCCGTTTGGTTTAACTAATGCACCAGCTGTGTTCATGGACCTTATGAACCGAGTGTGTGGACCATACCTTGACAAGTTTGTCATTGTTTTCATTGATGACATACTTATTTACTCAAAGAATGACCAAGAACACGGTGAACATTTGAGAAAGGTGTTAGAAGTATTGAGGAAGGAAGAATTGTACGCTAAGTTTTCAAAGTGTGCATTTTGGTTGGAAGAAGTTCAATTCCTCGGTCACATAGTGAACAAAGAAGGTATTAAGGTGGATCCGGCAAAGATAGAAACTGTTGAAAAGTGGGAAACCTCGAAAACTCCAAAACACATACGCCAGTTTTTAGGACTAGCTGGTTACTACAGAAGGTTCATCCAAGACTTTTCCAGAATAGCAAAACCCTTGACTGCATTAACGCATAAAGGGAAGAAATTTGAATGGAATGATGAACAAGAGAAAGCGTTTCAGTTATTGAAGAAAAAGCTAACTACGGCACCTATATTGTCATTGCCTGAAGGGAATGATGATTTTGTGATTTATTGTGACGCATCAAAGCAAGGTCTCGGTTGTGTATTAATGCAACGAACGAAGGTGATTGCTTATGCATCTAGACAATTAAAGATTCACGAACAAAATTATACGACGCATGATTTGGAATTAGGCGCGGTTGTTTTTGCATTAAAGACTTGGAGGCACTACTTATATGGGGTCAAAAGTATTATATATACCGACCACAAAAGTCTTCAACACATATTTAATCAGAAACAACTGAATATGAGGCAGCGTAGGTGGATTGAATTGTTGAATGATTACGACTTTGAGATTCGTTACCACCCGGGGAAGGCAAATGTGGTAGCCGATGCCTTGAGCAGGAAGGACAGAGAACCTATTCGAGTAAAATCTATGAATATAATGATTCATAATAACCTTACTACTCAAATAAAGGAGGCGCAACAAGGAGTTTTAAAAGAGGGAAATTTAAAGGATGAAATACCCAAAGGATCGGAGAAGCATCTTAATATTCGGGAAGACGGAACCCGGTATAGGGCTGAAAGGATTTGGGTACCAAAATTTGGAGATATGAGAGAAATGATACTTAGAGAAGCTCATAAAACCAGATACTCAATACATCCTGGAACGGGGAAGATGTACAAGGATCTCAAGAAACATTTTTGGTGGCCGGGTATGAAAGCCGATGTTGCTAAATACGTAGGAGAATGTTTGACGTGTTCTAAGGTCAAAGCTGATCATCAGAAACCATCAGGTCTACTTCAACAACCCGAAATCCTGGAATGGAAATGGGAAAACATTACCATGGATTTCATCACTAAATTGCCAAGGACTGCAAGTGGTTTTGATACTATTTGGGTAATAGTTGATCGTCTCACCAAATCAGCACACTTCCTGCCAATAAGAGAAGATGACAAGATGGAGAAGTTAGCACGACTGTATTTGAAGGAAGTCGTCTCCAGACATGGAATACCAATCTCTATTATCTCTGATAGGGATGGCAGATTTATTTCAAGATTCTGGCAGACATTACAGCAAGCATTAGGAACTCGTCTAGACATGAGTACTGCCTATCATCCACAAACTGATGGGCAGAGCGAAAGGATGATACAAATGCTTGAAGACATGCTACGAGCATGTGTTATTGATTTCGGAAACAGTTGGGATCGACATCTACCATTAGCAGAATTTTCCTACAACAACAGCTACCATTCAAGCATTGAGATGGCGCCGTTTGAAGCACTTTATGGTAGAAAGTGCAGGTCTCCGATTTGTTGGAGTGAAGTGGGGGATAGACAGATTACGGGTCCGGAGATTATACAAGAAACTACCGAGAAGATCATCCAAATTCAACAACGGTTGAAAACCGCCCAAAGTCGACAAAAGAGCTACGCTGACATTAAAAGAAAAGATATAGAATTTGAAATTTGAGAGATGGTCATGCTTAAAGTTGCACCTTGGAAAGGTGTTGTTCGATTTGGTAAACGAGGGAAATTAAATCCAAGGTATATTGGACCATTCAAGATTATTGATCGTGTCGGACCAGTAGCTTACCGACTTGAGTTACCTCAACAACTCGCGACTGTACATAACACTTTCCACGTCTCAAATTTGAAGAAATGTTTTGCTAAAGAAGATCTCACTATTCCGTTAGATGAAATCCAAATCAACGAAAAACTTTAATTCATCGAAGAACCCGTCGAAATAATGGATCGTGAGGTTAAAAGACTTAAGCAAAACAAGATACCAATTGTTAAGGTTTGATGGAATGCTCGTAGAGGACCCGAGTTCACCTGGGAGCGTGAAGATCAGATGAAGAAGAAATACCCGCATCTATTTCCAGAAGATTCGTCAACACCTTCAACAGCTTAAAATTTCGGGACGAAATTTATTTAACGGGTAGGTACTGTAGTGACCCGAACTTTTCCATGTTTATATATATTAATTGAGATTGATATTTACATGATTAAATGTTTCCAATATGTTAAGCAATCAAACTTGTTAAGACTTGATTAATTGAAATATGTTTCATATAGACAATTGACCACCCAAGTTGACCGGTGATTCACGAACGTTAAAACTTGTAAAAACTATATGATGACATATATATGGATATATATATGGTTAACATGATACTATGATAATTAAACATATCATTAAGTATATTAACAATGAACTACATATGTAAAAACAAGACTACTAACTTAATGATTTTTAAACGAGACATATATGTAACGATTATCGTTGTAAAGACATTTAATGTATATATATATCATATTAAGAGATATTCATACATGATAATATCATGATAATATAATAATTTAAAATCTCATTTTATATTATAAACATTGGGTTAACAATATTTAACAAGATCGTTAACCTAAAGGTTTCAAAACAACACTTACATGTAACGACTAACGATGACTTAACGACTCAGTTAAAATGTATATACATGTAGTGTTTTAATATGTATTTATACACTTTTTAAAGACTTCAATACACTTATCAAAATACTTCGACTTAACAAAAATGCTTACAATTACATCCTCGTTCAGTTTCATCAACAATTCTACTCGTATGCACCCGTATTCGTACTCGTACAATACACAGCTTTTAGATGTATGTACTATTGGTATATACACTCCAATGATCAGCTCTTAGCAGCCCATGTGAGTCACCTAACACATGTGGGAACCATCATTTGGCAACTAGCATGAAATATCTCATAAAATTACAAAAATATGAGTAATCATTCATGACTTATTTACATGAAAACAAAATTACATATCCTTTATATCTAATCCATACACCAACAACCAAAAACACCTACAAACACTTTCATTCTTCAATTTTCTTCATCTAATTGATCTCTCTCAAGTTCTATCTTCAAGTTCTAAGTGTTCTTCATATATTCTACAAGTTCTAGTTACATAAAATCAAGAATACTTTCAAGTTTACTAGCTCACTTCCAATCTTGTAAGGTGATCATCCAACCTCAAGAAATCTTTGTTTCTTACAGTAGGTTATCATTCTAATACAAGGTAATAATCCTATTCAAACTTTGGTTCAATTTCTATAACTATAACAATCTTATTTCAAGTGATGATCTTACTTGAACTTGTTTTCGTGTCATGATTCTGCTTCAAGAACTTCGAGCCATCCAAGGATCCGTTGAAGCTAGATCCATTTTTCTCTTTTCCAGTAGGTTTATCCAAGGAACTTAAGGTAGTAATGATGTTCATAACATCATTCGATTCATACATATAAAGCTATCTTATTCGAAGGTTTAAACTTGTAATCACTAGAACATAGTTTAGTTAATTCTAAACTTGTTCGCAAACAAAAGTTAATCCTTCTAACTTGACTTTTAAAATCAACTAAACACATGTTCTATATCTATATGATATGCTAACTTAATGATTTAAAACCTGGAGACACGAAAAACACCGTAAAACCGGATTTACGCCGTCGTAGTAACACCGCGGGCTGTTTTGGGTTAGTTAATTAAAAACTATGATAAACTTTGATTTAAAAGTTGTTATTCTGAGAAAATGATTTTTATTATGAACATGAAACTATATCCAAAAGTTATGGTTAAACTCAAAGTGGAAGTATGTTTTCTAAAATGGTCATCTAGACGTCGTTCTTTCGACTGAAATGACTACCTTTACAAAAACGACTTGTAACTTATTTTTCCGACTATAAACCTATACTTTTTCTTTAGATTCATAAAATAGAGTTCAATATGAAACCATAGCAATTTGATTCACTCAAAACGGATTTAAAATGAAGAAGTTATGGGTAAAACAAGATTGTATAATTTTTCTCATTTTAGCTACGTGAAAATTGGTAACAAATCTATTCCAACCATAACTTAATCAACTTGTATTGTATGTTATGTAATCTTGAGATACCATAGACACGTATACAATGTTTCGACCTATCATGTCGACACATTTATATATATTTCGGAACAACCATAGACACTCTATATGTGAATGTTGGAGTTAGCTATACAGGGTTGAGGTTGATTCCAAAATATATATAGTTTGAGTTGTGATCAATACTGAGATACGTATACACTGGGTCGTGGATTGATTCAAGATAATATTTATCGATTTATTTCTGTACATCTAACTGTGGACAACTAGTTGTAGGTTACTAACAAGGACAGCTGACTTAATAAACTTAAAACATCAAAACATATTAAAAGTGTTGTAAATATATTTTGAACATACTTTGATATATATGTATATATTGTTATAGGTTCGTGAATCAACCAGTGGCCAAGTCTTACTTCCCGACGAAGTAAAAATCTGTGAAAGTGAGTTATAGTCCCACTTTTAAAATCTAATATTTTTGGGATGAGAATACATGCAGGTTTTATAAATGATTTACAAAATAGACACAAGTACGTGAAACTACATTCTATGGTTGAATTATTGAAATCGAATATGCCCCTTTTTATTAAGTCTGGTAATCTAAGAATTAGGGAACAGACACCCTAATTGACGCAAATCCTAAAGATAGATCTATTGGGCCTAACAAACCCCATCCAAAGTACCGGATGCTTTAGTACTTCGAAATTTATATCATATTCGAAGGGTGTCCCGGAATGATGGGGATATTCTTATATATGCATCTTGTTAATGTCGGTTACCAGGTGTTCACCATATGAATGATTTTTATCTCTATGTATGGGATGTGTATTGAAATATGAAATCTTGTGGTCTATTATTATGATTTGATATATATAGGTTAAACCTATAACTCACCAACATTTTTGTTGACGTTTTAAGCATGTTTATTCTCAGGTGATTATTAAGAGCTTCCGCTGTCGCATACTTAAATAAGGACGAGATTTGGAGTCCATGCTTGTATGATATTGTGTAAAAACTGCATTCAAGAAACTTATTTTGTTGTAACATATTTGTATTGTAAACCATTATGTAATGGTCGTGTGTAAACAGGATATTTTAGATTATCATTATTTGATAATCTACGTAAAGCTTTTTAAACCTTTATTGATGAAATAAAGGTTATGGTTTGTTTTAAAATGAATGCAGTCTTTGAAAAACGTCTCATATAGAGGTCAAAACCTCGCAACGAAATCAATTAATATGGAACGTTTTTAATCAATAAGAACGGGACATTTCATATATGATACGTTTTGATAAAATATTGCATTCATTAAAATAAGTGACTTTCTAAACATAGAAAGTTATAAGCATGTTGGCGAGTGCTTAGGTATAAGCAAATCTCCAAAATACATAAGTCTTTATTTTACAGGTTGACATCACAGTCAATTTATTTATTACATAACGCGATTTTGTTTCAAATGAAATAAACTTTATACAAAGCATGAGAGACTCCATGCAAGCAACAAGCACATCACAGCAGAAGCAGTCTAAGGACCTGAGAATAAAACATGCTAAAAAGGTCAACACGAATGTTGGTGAGTTATAGGTTTAATTGCTCGAGTCATAAGTATATAAAGATAGACCACAAGATTTCATCAAAGATTTATCAATAGATTCTACGTAACAGAGCACCCTGGTAACTAAACTTAACGTTATAATGATAATTACCCTATTCTTTTTAATACACGCAAACCAACGTGTCATAAACTCAAATAACATACGTCCGTTAAAAGGCTAGCGCTCTAGCTCGGACTGGGATGTCAAGCCCTATGGATCCATATACAATTATTCACGCCCACCAGTCCATATCCTATGTACTGGCAGCTACTAGTTACCAAAGCTAAGGGATTTTCGGTTTAACTCAGTGTAGAATTAAGTATGTACTTGTGTCCATTTCGTTAAAAATAAATTGCATGTATTCTCAGCCCAAAAATATTTAAAGTATTTAAAAAGGGATCTATAAACTCACGGTTCAATATTGAGATTCAATATTGTAGGCAAATTGCGTAGACGTAATGATGGTAGACGTGAAAGGACCCGTTCATATACATTATAAACGATTCACAATAGTTGATTACATCGCGAGGTATTTGACCTCTATATGATACATTTTACAAACATTGCATTCGTTTTTAAAAGACAAACTTTCATTTCAATGAAAGTTGACAGCATGCATACCCTTTCATAATACATCCAACTATAATTGACTTAATAATAATCTTGATGAACTCAATGACTCGAATGCAACGTCTTTTGAAATATGTCATGAATGACTCCAAGTAATATCTCTAAAATGAGCAAATACACAGCGAAAGATTTCTTTCATACCTGAGAATAAACATGCTTTAAAGTGTCAACCAAAAGGTTGGTGAGTTCATTAGTTTATCACAAACATTCATTTTCATCATTTTAATAGACCACAAGATTTTCATTTCTCATAAATACACATCTCGTATCAGGCATTTCGCAAACTGCATAGCGATAAAAAATCATTCATATGGATTGAATACCTGGTAACCGACCTTAACAAGATGCATATAGAATATCCCCCAGTATACAGCGCGCAGCTAATATACTAAATAATACCTCGAAGTACTAAAGCATTCATACCTTGGATGGGGCTCATTGTGTGAGGACCCGTCCTAATCCATCCAGACGAAGTCCATATCGATTATAAACGATTCACAACAGTTGATTACATCGCGAGGTACTTGACCTCTATATGATACATTTTACAAACATTGCATTCGTTTTTGAAAAGACAATCTTTTATTACATCGAAAATTGACGGCATGCATACCATTTCATAATATATCTAACTATAATTGACTTAATAATAATCTTGATGAACTCAACGACTCGAATGCAACGTCTTTTGAAATATGTCATGAATGACTCCAAGTAATATCTCTAAGATGAGCAAATGCACAGCGGAAGATTTCTTTCATACCTAAGAATAAACATGCTTTAAAGTGTCAACCAAAAGGTTGGTGAGTTCATTAGTTTATCATAAATAATTATTTCACAATTTTAATAGACCACAAGATTTCATATTTCCATTTCTCATAAACATACGTCCCATACATAGAGACAAAAATATCATTCATATGGATTGAACACCTGGTAACCGACATTCACAATATATAAGAATATCCCCATCATTCCGGGATCCTCCTTCGGACATGATATAAATTTCGAAGTACTAAAGCATCCGGTACTTTGGATGGGGCTTGTTGGGCCCGATAGATCTATCTTTAGGATTCGCGTCAATTAGGGTGTCTGTTCCCTAATTCTTAGATTACCAGACTTAATAAAAAGGGGCATATTCGAATTCGATAATTCAACCATATAATGTAGTTTCACGTACTTGTGTCTATTTCGTAAAATAGTAATAAAAAACAGCGCATGTATTCTCAGTCCCAAAAAATGTAATGAGTAAAAAGGGAATCAAATGAACTCACCTAATGTATTTTGTAGTAAAAATACATATGACAACATTAGATAAACTGAACAATGCAGGGCTGGCCTCGGATTCACGAACCTATATAATTTTTATATATATTAAAATGTATAATCGTATTCGAACAAGTTTATATATTATAACTTGAATTATATATTATACTTATTTAGTTTGTGTATATATTTTAAATGTTTAATATCTATATATTTGGTTATATTAATGTATCTCTCTATATATATATGGTTAGTATTATATGGAAATATTCTTAATTTGTTATATATAATTATTTATATACATAATGTTATTATAATTGGTAGGTGATATATAAACTATTAATATGATTATAATATATGTATTAAGTATATTTTAGGTACAAAATATTTATTTGTAACGAAAATAATAGTTTTGATAATAGTGATTTACTAATAATAATAACTTTCTTAATATTGATAATACTAATATAAATAACAATATTGTTAAAATTGATACATATGTTAATAATAATAATAGTAAAACTAATAATTATAAAAATGATATTTATACTAATATTAGTGAGAGTAATAATAACTTGTATTGTTTTATAACAATAATAATAATCCTAAACATATTCATAATAATAATAATAATACTAAAAAATGGTACAATTACCAATATTTACAAAAATAATAATAAGTTGTATTATTTTGTCACTAATTATAATGTTTATAATGAAAGTTTTATTATTTTCCTAATAATGATAATAATAATAATAATAATTATAATAATAATTATAATGATAATACTAATAATCATAATAACACTTACTTTAACATTAATAATGATATTCATAATACATATTATTAATAATAATAATAACACTCTTACCTAATAATAATAACAATAATAATAACAACAACAATAATAATAATCATAATAATAATTAATAACTAATAATAATAATAATAAAATTTGAAATCTACCTTAAATAAAATGGGTTCAAAAAATATTGTGACTGCCCCTGGACTCGAACCCGTGACCTCTCGAAAGCCCGAACACCATCTAAACCATCTCTCTGCCTCGACTTATCTGCTTTGATCCATCTTTTAATTTATTTAACCCGTATATTATGTTATCTTCTTCTTCACACACAATCAGTCGATTAAAACACCAAATTAAGCTCAGTAACAATTACACACTTGTATATAAGAATTAATATTCAACATGGGGATTAGTATTTGTGAGTAATTGGATTGAAAGGAAAAAAAATGAAAAAAAAAACTATCACAGATCGTCGCTACTTTTAGATACAAAAAAAATTTGATTTCCTAGTTTAAGATCGTATTAGACAAATGTTAAAACACAAAATATATTTTAATTCAATCCTAGAAACTCTTGAAATCGTTAATTTAACTGGAATCTTCAAAACGAATCCGAATTTTTACCAAGAACAAAAGTGTTGACCTTTTGATTTAAAAGTTTGACTCAAAAATTCGACGTCGATATAACGAATTAAAACCTGAGGATTTGAGGAAACATTCATGACTTGATTTAGAACAATTCTGCATTTTTACTTTTCTTCAAATCGTTACGAATTAGATCAATGATTTTTGTAGTTTTGAAGTTTAACCCGAGAGTAAAAAAAAAAATTGATAAAAAGTATATGTTTCTTTTAATTCGCAGAAAGGGATACACAACTAATACTTGATCAAGAATATTATTTTTTTTTTATTATAAAGTTAAATATGTGGACAAGGTTCACGGACTAGGGAAGAATAAGAGGAAGCAGACAACTAAAATCATCTCTGTGATCTCATACGCGTAATATCACTTTCTATATATTGTTTTTAATATTAATAATTATTAACTATTATTAACAATATCAAATAAAATACTAAATATTTATTAATAATAATAAAATACTAATAATAATATTAAATGTAAAAAAATTATTAATAATATCCGTAAAGGTAATACACATAATAATAATATTAATGATACTAATGTCAAATTAATATATATGATAATATTAATAAAAAGATAAATTTAATAATAATTAATAATGATGCTAAAAATAATATCATTAATGATAATAATTAATAATTTGTCTTACCATATAATAATTTATTAATGATAATGTAACAGTAATAAATAATAATACAATTTACAATTAAGGTATAGCATGTTACATTTTTCCAATTTTTATATAATAATATTAATACTATAGATAATGATAAGAAAATAATGATAATTATATTATAACAAATATATCGTTAATTTACAATTAAATATTACATGATAACATATGTTGAATAATTAATGTTTATTCGTTTTCACAATACTTCATTATTCTGTTTAATATATTATGTTTTATTATATCAAATTATTATACATACATATATATCTATACATTTATTTATAATCAAACGTTCGTGAATCGTTGAGAATGGTTAAAGTCTTAAGTGTATCCATGTAAACAGTTTAAAGATTTTGATATTCAATTAAATAGACCTTGCTTATCATGTCAAAATCAAATAAAGATCAAGTTTAAATTTGGTCGGAAATCTCTGGGTCGTCACAGTACCTACCCGTTAAAGAAATTTCGTCCCAAAATTTGAGTGTGGTCGTCATGGCTAACAATAAAAATGTTTTCATGACAAATATGAATTGATAAAATAGAGTTTTATCATTATTGAGTAATATGGATAATACAATTTGATTACTCGAAGAGTACGAGTGAAGCTATCACAAAAGAGTGAAATGAGAAATAAAGATTCATCTTGACTTTTGATGTAGTCACTGTTGAATTCCGGAATTCAAGGAATTTAAAGAAAATTTTCAAAATCTAAAAGATTTGATTCTTTGGCGAGTAAGGAAATTAAGATCTCTATAATTAAATACGGTGATCTGTCTTGATCACTATGTCTGACATTTCCATTATAAGTTAAACTTTTTCCGTTCCAATATTTTCACCATTCCTATACTTTCTTTCTTAGTTCATTCATCTCAAAAGATTGTGAAATGCTTAATCCCGTTCTAATCTTTGTTCTCATTCTGACTATCTTAATGTTCGTTCTTCTTTTCCAACTTCCACCGGAGGAATCTGTTTTCTTCTACTTCGCTCTTGGGGTTATAGTGTTTTTAATTCTCCCGTGTCTTTACGTTGCGATAAACATTGACATACACGCTTTGTAATTCATGTGTTGTTATCGGGTTTTGTATACTCCTCTATATTTCGGGGCTTCATGCTTTTGTTTTCACTTCCTGACTTTAAGTCAAGCGAATAATGGTCCAGAATTTATAGATATAGAGTTTCGAATGATTATAATGTTCTAAGCAGGAAGGAACATGATAGCATGATTTGATTTTCAAATTTATCAATATCACGGAAGATAGAACCATCAAGAATACATTTTCTTGATTTGTTCAGGAGTTAAGTAGAATGAAAGAGTTATGTAACATGGCACATGATGACGTTATGATCTGTGAATCATCATGTTCCAATAAAGACTCAGCATAACTTACTGTAATATAATCACGTTGATCAAGTGTCATTATATTATACTAACTCATGCATCAGTTCCCAACACTACTTCAAACATCCATATTTTAAGCTTGAAAGTTTACAGAATATAGAAACTAACAGTTTCTATATTATGTAACACTGATAACACTAAGAGATTAATGATTTCAGATAAGATTAGTTATGAAAATATATTCAGAAATATCGAAGATGTTTATAATGAAAGATACGATAATATCTTTGAATATCTAGATTAGAGGATTATGGAGACTATTGTCTACAAGGGTTTAGAGTAACGAGCAAGATATTCGCGAAAGACTTCAGTAGACATTGAATCATTTAGATTCTTTGAAGTTAAACTTATTCTTTGTGATTTGTTCACGGCTTTCTTCATAGTTTCGCATAACCTGCTTTTTGGTACTAAATTTTCTCTTGAATGTTTCCAATATAATGATACACAGGAAGCACGAAGAGGTATATAATTTCTGACGAGAATATTTTTGAAAATATCCTCAGAAATATCGAAGATATTGATGATGATATTTTGGAATTTCTAAGTTCGATGGTTGATGGAGAAAGATTTTCCGCAAGATTTTAACATGACTTCGGAGCAAGATATTCTCTAAAGATTTCAACAGATCCATAATTATCTGGATTCTTTGAATATAGGGTATGGTCCTTGTATTTGTCCTTGGTCTCCTTCATGGTTAGCTCAATCCATTTTTCAGTTCCAACTTTTTTGAGCTTTTCCAACATACTATTCTTTATTATCAAACTTCCGATGATTAAGGTCGTTTATGGTTGCCTAAAGTTTCTGCTGCTTCATTCAGCTTTTTCAACATTCAGAGTATTGATTTGTAGACTGAGTGTTGTTCAGAATTTCAGAATAAAAGACCATAATTCTAAAAGATGAATGTTATACATATAACTGTTGATGTAGATATGTTGTGCATTTTCAAAGTACTGATTGCTGACTCCCGATAATTGGTATGGCAGTTCTTGTTACAAGATGCGGGTGATTATATGATGAGGCTTCAATAGATAAATATAGTGATTTGTTGGAGAGATTTAAGCCAAGGAGCAACGAGGTTGCTGGTACGTCTGCTGGTAATATGATGGAATATAAAAGGTTCCCAGGTAACAATAAAAGAGTGTGCATATAAATCAAGATTATAATAAGGTTGTTTCAAATGAAAAGTCGAAGTTGATTTGTTGGAGCTATGACAAAATTAGCTATCTCGAACAGGAGCTACAATGTTATTTTCGGTAATAATAACGCCAAAGAAGCTAGCACAGATACGTGTTAAACATTTACTCAGGTTTTGAGTATTTTCAGGTGCATGACTATATGCATCAATCTTTTCTTCCGTAGATGAAAATGCGGTTGATTCATCCTATCGATTGAGGTGTTTTCAAGAATCATGAAAGTTTGAACGCAGATTGGAATCGTCAAGATACAAATGAGGTTTAAGTTGAAATCAAGTGGCAAACTTGAAGAATTGTTTAGTTTCATATGTTATAATCAATATTTTAATTCATTTAATTGTCCAATGTTATTAGTCCACAGTCGATAGTCCATAGTTAACAATCCAATAATTCATATATTGTTTAATATATAATATTCGAATTAATTAATACGTGTCGTGACCCGTATACGTCTCAGACTCGATCACAACTCAAAGTATATATATTATTTAAGAATCAACCTCAACCCTGTATAGAGAACTCGATCATTACTGCATATAGAGTGTCTATGGTTATCCAAAATAATATATATAGATGGGTCGATATGATATGTCAAAACATTGTATACGTATCCCGATATTTAAAGTGCGTAAAATAAATAACAGAAATTAAATAACGATAAATAAAGTGCGTAAAGTAAATAACAGAAATTAAATGACGATAAATAAAATTGCGAGAATGTAAATTGCGATAATTAAATTGCGATAAATAAAATATAATCAGTTAGCTAGGAACAATTAGCTAGGAACAGTTAGCGTGGATTCTTAACAAAATTTCTCATAGTTAATTTGTTTGTTTCTAACAAATTTTATTTTGTCAGATGTTTTCTTCATTATGCCACTTGTTGGATTCTGATAGATCAAAATCCAAATATGAAATTAAATGAAAATGGTTATTCTGTGGTGAACGAATTTGTATGTCTGTGGATGTAATTAGGATAGTAAATAATCGTTGAATCAGATTTGAAGAATGTACAGTGTAATTTATTAGTGTGAAATCTAAATATTTCTCGGGTATTACCTGCCCGTTAAAATATTTTCACCATTAACAGTTTGTACAAAAGAATTTTTAATTACAATCTTTATGAAAACATATATACATATATATTTTCTTCAGATGTAATCATGGATTCAATGAGTTGATATGATATTAAACTCATTTGATTTATCATTAGAACAAGAATATATAATCTCTAAAACATTAGAGATTACATAATCGCCATGCTGGACGAAGACAATTGATGTAGAATGATACGTAGAACGATGATTATACTTGAGGTACAGAATAAGATGTTGAGGCATGGATTGTTGATGGTACGGGTGCTGTTACTGATGGTACTGTTGGTGCCGGTGATGTTGCTGAAGCTGGTACGTTTTGCACCATATTTTCCAAGGCTACAACTCGGGTGCGAAGCTCGTTGACTTCTTCTATTACACCGGGATGATTGTCGGTTCGGACGAGCGAATGAATAAGGTTTTGGAATCTGACTTGTGATATAGTCGTGGTGAGATACTCTGGAAATGAGAGAGAAAATGGTGTTACGAACAGGTTTGCCGGTAAGTGCTTCAGGTTCTTCACCAAGAGTGCAGGTTGATGAGTGAAAAGGATCGCCTTCTTCTCGTCTCCATTGATTTAGTCGACTACATAACCATCAGATAAATTGGGGATGGATGATTGGTTGATTCATTCTGCTGACGTTGTTTCCAGAGCTTAGATGACTATCCATTCGGAATAACTGTCGGGATAACTATCGGAATAGCTGTCGGAATCCGAGGGACTCGAACTAGTTGAAGGATTCATCTCGTACGATCAGACGATCAGATGAAGGATTTTTGATAAGAAATAGATTATAGGATGTAGATTAGTATCCTGCAATACATAATTTACATATGCATATGTAATACTAAAATCTCATAAGTTACGGAGGAATCTACGGAAGTTATCAGGTAAAGATAACAATATCAGATACGCTAAGATATGAATTAGCAGATACGCTAAGATATGAATTTTGTCTATACACTATTCATGCAGTCAATGCAATAAGATGTGTCTAGACTAAGAATAATAAGAAGGTAATTTACTAAGGATGATAAACAAATGATTTCTTACAACAATGATAAGCAAAACTTTTGACATGCAGACACGGTCAAAGTCCAGACTCACTAATGCATCCTAACGACTTATCAGTTAGACACACTAATGCAGACCCGGTTCACTAAGACCACCGTTCTGATACCAACTATGAGGACCCGTCCTAATCCATCCAAACGAAGTCCATATCGATTATAAACGATTCACAACAGTTGATACATCGCGAGGTACTTGACCTCTATATGATACATTTTACAAACATTGCATTCGTTTTTGAAAAGACGATCTTTCATTACATCAAAAGTTGACGGCATGCATACCATTTCATAATATATCTAACTATAATTGACTTAATAATAATCTTGATGAACTCAACGATTCGAATGCAACGTCTTTTGAAATATGTCATAAATGACTCCAAGTAATATCTCTAAGATGAGCAAATACACAGCGGAAGATTTCTTTCATACCTGAGAATAAACATGCTTTAAAGTGTCAACCAAAAGGTTGGTGAGTTCATTAGTTTATCATAAATAATCATTTCACAATTTTAATAGACCACAAGATTTCATATTTCCATTTCTCATAAACATACGTCCCATACATAGAGACAAAAATATCATTCATATGGATTGAACACCTGGTAATCGACATTCACAATATATAAGAATATCCCCATCATTCCGGGATCCTCCTTCGGACATGATATAAATTTCGAAGTACTAAAGCATCCAGTACTTTGGATGGGGCTTGTTGGGCCCGATAGATCTATCTTTAGGATTCGCGTCAATTAGGGTGTCTGTTCCCTAATTCTTAGATTACCAGACTTAATAAAAAGGGCCATATTCGAATTCGATAATTCAACCATATAATGTAGTTTCACGTACTTGTGTCTATTTCGTAAAACAGTTATAAAAAATAGCGCATGTATTCTCAGTCCCAAAAAAATGTAATGAGTAAAAAGGGAATCAAATGAACTCACCTAATGTATTTTGTAGTAAAAATACATATGACAACATTAGACAAACTGAACAATGCAGGGCTGGCCTCGGATTCACGAACCTATATAATTTATATATATATTAAAATGTATAATCGTATTCGAACAACTTTATATATTATAACTTGAATTATATATTATACTTATTTAGTTTGTGTATATATTTTAAATGTTTAATATCTATATATTTGGTTATATTAATGTATCTCTATATATATATATATGGTTAGTATTATATGGAAATATTCTTAATTTGTTATATATAATTATTTATATACATAATGTTATTATAATTGGTAGGTGATATATAAACTATTAATATGATTATAATATATGTATTAAGCATATTTTAGGTACAAAATATTTATTTGTAACGAAAATAATAGTTTTGATAATAGTGATTTACTAATAATAATAACTTTCTTAATATTGATAATACTAATATAAATAACAATATTGTTAAAATTGATACATATGTTAATAATAATAATAGTAAAACTAATAATTATAAAAATGATATTTATACTAATATTAGTGAGAGTAATAATAACTTGTATTGTTTTATAACAATAATAATAATCCTAAACATATTCATAATAATAATAATAATACTAAAAAATGGTACAATTACCAATATTTACAAAAATAATAATAAGTTGTATTATTTTGTTACTAATTATAATGTTTATAATGAAAGTTTTATTATTTTCCTAATAATGATAATAATAATAATAATAATAATTATAATAATAATTATAATGGTAATACTAATAATCATAATAACACTTACTTTAACATTAATAATTATATTCATAATACATATTATTAATAATAATAATAACACTCTTACCTAATAATAATAACAATAATAATAACAACAACAATAATAATAATCATAATAATAATTAATAACTAATAATAATAATAAAATTTGAAATCTACCTTAAATAAAATGGGTTCAAAAAATATTGTGACTGCCCCTGGACTCAAACCCGTGACCTCTTGAAAGCCCGAACACCATCTAAACCATCTCTCTGCCTCGACTTATCTGCTTTGATCCATCTTTTAATTTATTTATCCCGTATATTATGTTATCTTCTTCTTCACACACAATCAGTCGATTAAAACACCAAATTAAGCTCAGTAACAATTACACACTCGTCTTTAAGAATTAATATTCAACATGGGGATTAGTATTTGTGAGTAATTGGATTGAAAGGAAAAAAAATGAAATAAAAAAAAAACTATCACAGCTCGTCGCTGCTTGTAGATACAAAAAAAAAAATTGATTTCCTAGTTTAAGATCGTATTAGACAAATGTTAAAACACAAAATATATTTTATTTCAATCCTAGAAACTCTTGAAATCGTTAATTTAACTGGAATCTTCGAAACGAATCCGAATTTTTACCAAGAACAAAAGTGTTGACCTTTTGATTTAAAAGTTTGACTCAAAAATTCGACGTCGATATAACGAATTAAAACCTGAGGATTTGAGGAAACATTCATGACTTGATTTAGAACAATTCTGCATTTTTACTTTTCTTCAAATCGTTACGAATTAGATCAATGATTTTTGTGGTTTTGAAGTTTAACCCGAGAGTAAAAAAAAATTGATAAAAAGTATCTGTTTCTTTTATTTCGCAGAAAAGGATACACAACTAATACTTGATCAAGAATATTATTATTTTTTTATTATAAAGTTAAAGATGTGGACAAGGTTCACGGACTAGGGAAGAATAAGAGGAAGCAGACAACTAAAATCATCTCTGTGATCTCATACGCGTAATATCACTTTCTATATATTGTTTTTAATATTAATAATTATTAACTATTATTAACAATATCAAATAAAATACTGAATATTTATTAATAATAATAAAATACTAATAATAATATTAAATGTAAAAAAAATGATTAATAATATCCGTAAAGGTAATACACATAATAATAATAATGATACTAATGTCAAATTAATATATATGATAATATTAATAAAAAGATAAATTTAATAATAATTAATAATGATGCTAAAAATAATATCATTAATGATAATAATGAATAATTTGTCTTACCATATAATAATTTATTAATGATAATGTAACAGTAATAAATAATAATACAATTTACAATTAAGGTATAACATGTTACATTTTTCCAATTTTTATATAATAATATTAATACTATAGATAATGATAAGAAAATAATGATAATTATATTATAACAAATATATCGTTAATTTACAATTAAATATTACATGATAACATATGTTGAATAATTAATGTTTATTCGTTTTCACAATACTTCATTATTCTGTTTAATATATTATGTTTTATTATATCAAATTATTATACATACATATATATCTATACATTTATTTACAATCAAACGTTCGTGAATCGTTGAGAATGGTTAAAGTCTTAAGTGTATCCATGTAAACAGTTTAAAGATTTTGATATTCAATTAAATAGACCTTGCTTATCATGTCGAAATCAAATAAAGATCAAGTTTAAATTTGGTCGGAAATCTCTGGGTCGTCATACATTGGGCCCAATAGATCTACCTTTAGGATTCGCGTCAATTAGGGGGCCATTTCCCTAATTCTTAGGTTACCAGACTTGAAGGGGCGATATTCGGTTTAATAATCCAAACATATAATGTAGTTTTGATTTCTTGTGTCTATTTCGTCAAACATTTATAAAAGTAGCGCATGTATTCTCAGTTCCAAAAATATATATTGCAAAAGCATTTAAAAAGGGAGCAAATGAAACTCACAATACGATATTTTGTAGTAAAAATATGCATACGACGGAAATGAACAATGCAAGGTTGGCCTCAGATTCACGAACCTATATAAAGTATATATATTAACTCATGTGATCATAATCGAATAAGTTATATATTAATATTAGTAATATATATTATTTCATTTGTTATATATATTTCTATATATATACTTTTATATATGTTATATATATAAGTATTTTTAATAACTAATTTTATTGTAATAATAATAATAATATTAATAGTAATATTGATATTGATAAAAATAATAATATAGTTATTATAATAATAATTATGATACTAGTAATAAAGATGATAGTAATATTCATAAAAAATAATAATAATAATAATAATAATAGTAATAAAATGAAAGTTAAGATAATGCTAATAATAAAAATAATTAAAATGTTATATGTTAACAATAGTATTGATATTAATAATATATGTAACATTTATAATAATAATCATAGTAGTAATAATAATAATAATAATAATTATGATAATAATATTAATAATCGTATTACTAATACTTAATAATAATAATAATAACACTAATAATAATAATTATTATACTTATATTAATAGTAAAAATGATAATAATAATATTAATGACAATGATAATACTAATAATAATAAAAATAATAATAATAATAATAATAATACTTATATTAATAATAATAATAATAATAATAATAATAATAATAATAATAATAATAATATTAATATTAATAATAATGATAATAATAATTATATTATTAATGATAGTAAGAGTTATACCCTCCTAATCGTTATCGTATATCGTCACCGCTAACATCATCGAACATCATGACATCGTCCACATTTTGTTATCATAATCATCATCATCTTAATCATTATCATCACGATAGTCGTTCGTTCATCAAAGCCATGGAACTATTATCATCATTATCAACCTATCCTCATCACCATAACTATATCATATATCTTATAACCTCTCATCATCTTCATGATTCATCATCATTGATATCGTACATCATTTTAAGCATGATCATCATGCGATCATAATCAAACCATCATCAACATGCAACCCATCATAAATCATACTCGTCATCATCATTTATCATTCGATACCATGTAGTATCATTATCATTATCATAATCGCTCACCATTATCGTATTTATTTCACCATTATCGTCTTATCTCGATCCTAACATCATCATCATACACATGCTATCATCATCATTCATTCATATTCAGTGACATTAACTTAATATCATTATCATCATCTTCTCTTTATCATTATTGTATCATAACATTCTCATCATCCTAATAGGTTGTGGATTTCAAGCCTAAGTATAGAGTTAACCCAACAATAAGTCCAAGTGCTAAAAATATAACCCTACTCGTTTGTCTAACCTGATGGCCGAACAACAAGATGAATCTCAGCCCAGCAACAAGATGGATCTCAGCCCACCATCATTACCTAGCCCGTCTCATTTTTAACTAACAAACTTGGTTGTTTTTCGGTTCAGAAGGAAAGGAAAAAAAATATATAGGATAATCAATCATTCATGTTACATCACTTTGGTAGGCCATGTAAATTTCAATTTGTTCGCAATGATTCATTCGCTAGTGTGCTGTAAAGTGGCATAAATTATTTCCAAATTGTCAACTTTTTAAATTGTGAATCTCATCATATCAATACTCATTATCGTTATAGTTTACTCAACAATAAATATTGGTTTGTTTGTTTCTCAACTGGAGTACATGGCAAACAGAAAAACATGGCTGTCAATTCACTCGCTACTAGCACCAAGTTCATGCTGTTTGGTCGACTGTAAAAGAATAGCAGTCACTTACTAATTTGTCGAAGCTAGCAAGAAGAAAAAAAAATAAAGGTGGTGAGATGGTTGTTTATTCAATACTCGAATAATTGGAGCAGGTGCAGCAGGCTGTTTGTTCACACAGAAATAGGAAGAAAACAAAATTGTAAAAACGGTACGTAGTAGCAACAATGAAGGGTTCAATTTTTGGGTTGGGTTTGAATTGGTAATTTAGTAATAGTGGAAGGTGATTAAATGAGTTTTAAAAAAAAAATGGGTTTGGTTTCGGTTCTTGCTTCGATATATTTCATGGTGATAAGGTGATATAGTGTTCATGGGTCCGGTTGTTTATAGGGTGAAAAGTAATCGTGATCATATATGGCAGTGGGTGTTTGACGACAACAACATAATAGAAAGATAAGGTGATAGCTCATGAACAAAGTGGTGAAGGTGTACATTGATGGAATTCAAATTTGGGGTGATGATAAAGTGAGTTTAAGAACGGTTTATTTATATTTTTATTTGGTTTTTCTTTTCTTTTCTTTCTACTGAATCGAGTATACTCTTATATTGAATGGAAGTAAGATATTAATACAGTACCAGATTCGTTAAATCTTGTCTTGTATCAACAATTGGGTCGACAGGAAAATGAAAGCAAGAACAGAGAACAAAGAAAATAAGATAACTTGATTGTGATATTCAACCGAATTTGGATTCATCCTTATGTTTTAGATTCTAATTTGTACGAAGAAGACCAATCAACTACAGCTTGAAAAGGATTGGAAACAGAATACGTTCCCTTCTGTGTTTATATATGTATATACGGTGTTTATATATTTATATATCTGTATATGTAATTATATATAAATATATCTGTATTTCATGTATATATATGCATTTATATATATAACTGTAATTATATATATATATATATAATATATCTGTATTAGTTTATTTAATATGTAAAGGAACATATTAATATTTATAATACAAACATTAATATTTAATATTAATATTAATAATATTAATAAAACTAATTATAATAATTAATATAGAAATACCAATGATATTAATATCATAGTAATACTAATAAGAATACGAATAATAATAACTTTAAATAAAAATAATAATTTTTAGTAATTAAGTTAATATAATAACTTATACATAAAAAAAATTTATATATACTTTATATTATGAATAATAATATTACTAATACAATTATTGATAAAATAACGATAATAATATTATTATAACAATTATATTCAAACTTGCAGTTAAATTTAATACCATTTATTATTTATGTACTATTATATTATTTGATGATATTTACTGAATAATTAATATTTACATATTTTATATATATAATAGAAATCATATATATTTTCAATATAACATATTTATGTATATATTTATATATACACTTATATTTATATAATATTTATACATATTTATTTACAAATAATTGTTCGTGAATCGTCGGGAGTGGCCAAAGGTTAATTGAATGCATAACAATAGTTCAAAATTTTTGAGACTCAACATTACTGACTTTGCTTATCGTGTCGAAATCATATAAAGATTAAGTTTAAATTTGGTCAGAAATTTCTGGGTCGTCAAAAGATGACTGTATGGTTGGCCTTGGATTCAAGAACAATACCCCGAATAATACCCAATATTTCCTTAGTTTAAAACGGTTTGAAACCCGAATTAAAAACACCCTCTTATATACCTTATTATTATTAAACTTAAATTTAAAATTATAATTATAATATAAATATAAATATAGAGAGAAAGAAGCAGAGAGAGGTGTGCATTTTTGTGTCGAGCAAACTGGCGTATTTATAGTACTTTTTCATTTCCTGTAGCCCATGCGATCGTATGGGCTTGTAGTGTATTTGCCATGCGATCGCATGGCCGCCTGATCCAGCTCATTTTGCTTTTGTTTGCTAGTTCGTCGACATAATATTTACTGTAGCAAATAGTATTTTTGGTCCCCATGCGATCGCATGAGCTTTTGGTGTATCTGCCATGCGATCGCATGGCTAGTCTGGCCAGCTCACTTTATTTTGTTTGCTAGTTCGTCGACATAATATTTACTGCAGTAAATAGTGTTTTACTGTAGCAAAAGTTTTTTAACTGTAGTAAATAGTGTTTTACTGTAACAAATAGTGTTTACTGTAGCAAAATGATTTTTACTGTAGCAAATAGTGTTTTACTTGTACATCTTTGATTTAATTGCGTTTCTTATTATAAATTTAAAAAAAAACTTACATTATAAAAATAAAACGATTATATAATTATCATAGGTTATGACGTTCATGAATCGTCGAAAAAAAATCGAAAGGTACATGAATGTGTAAACTAGTTCAAAAAGTTTTAAGATTCAGCATAATAGGTTCGCTTATCATGTTGGAAACATTTTATTCTGTAATTAATTTATTAATATGAAATTTTCTGGGTCTTACAGTACCTCCCCGTTAAAGAAAATTTCATCCCGAAATTTTGAGTAGTACCTATTTTATAAGCGATATCAGTGAACAAATGTGGATACTTTTGCTTCATCTGATCTTCACGTTCTCAAGTAAACTCGGGTCCTCGTCTAGCATTCCAACGAACTCTAACTATCAGTATTTTGCTCTGTTTTAATTGTTTGACCTCACTGTCCATGATTTCAACAGGTTCTTCGATAAAATGGAGTTTATCATTGATTCGTATTTCGTCAAGAGGAATTACGACATCCTCTTCAGCTAAACATTTCTTCAAATTTGACACGTGAAATGTGTCGTGAACACTACTAAGTTCTTGCGGTAGCTTTAATCGATAAACAACTGCTCCAATTTTTTCGGTGATTTCAAAGGGTCCTACGTACCTAGGACTTAGCTTTCCTCGTTTACCGAATCATACAACGCCTTTCCAGGGTGACACTTTCAACATGACTTTGTCGCCCACTTGAAATTCTAGCAGTTTTCTTCTTACATCAGCATAACTCTTTTGGCGAATCATGGCCGTTTTCAATCGCTGTTGTATTTGAATGATCTTTTCGGTGGTTTCATGAATAATTTCTGGTCCAGTAAGTTTTCTTTCTCCTAATTCACTCCAATAGATAGGAGATCTGCACTTTCTACCGTAAAGTGCTTCAAATGAAGTTGCGTTGATGCTCGTATGATAGCTGTTATTGTATGAAAATTCTGCCAACGGTAGGTGTCGATCCCAACTGGTTCCAAAGTCAATCACGCATGCCCGTAACATGTCTTCTAATGTTTGTATTGTTCTTTCACTTTGACCATCTGTCTATGGGTGATAAGCAGTGCTCATATCTAATCGAGTTCCTAATGCTTTTTGTAATGACTGCCAGAAATGTGATATGAATTGGGTGTCATGATCAGATATGATGGAGATAGGTACGCTATGCCTGGAAACTACTTCCTTCAAATATAGGCGTGCTAATCTCTCCATACTGTCCGTCTCCTTTATTTGTAGAAAGTGAGCTGATTTAGTTAGACGATCAAGTATCACCCAAATAGCATCGTAATTACTTGCAGTCCTTGGCAATTTCGTAATGAAATCCATGGTTATTCTTTCCCATTTCCATTGAGGAATTTCTGGTTGTTGCAGTAACCCTGACGGCTTTTGGTGCTCAGCTTTGACCTTCGCACATGTCACACATTTGCTTATATATGTAGCAATTTTTGTCTTCATATTAGGCCACCAATAGAACTTCTTAAGATCGTGGTACATTTTCCCGTTTCCTGGGTGAATTGAGTACCTCGTTTTGTGTGCTTCATCCAGTACTAGTTGCCTTAGGTTACCATGTCTTGGTAGCCATATCCTACCAGCAAAATACAGGGTTCCATAGGCTTTTACTTCAATCTGTGTTTCTAACCCTTTGCTCATTTCGCCTTTTTCATTTTCTTCTTTTAAAGCTTCTAACTGTACTGCTTGAATTTGATTTGTGAGATCGGTACGAATTGTAATGTTCAAAGCTCGGACCCTAAGAGGTTTTACTCTCTCTTTCCGACTTAGGGCATCAGCTACTACATTAGCCTTTCTGGGGTGGTAACGGATTTCACAATCGTAATCGTTCAATAACTCTACCCAGCGACGTTACCTCATATTGAGTTGTTTTTGATCAAAAATATGCTGAAGACTCTTATGGTCGGTGTACACTGTACACTTGGTTCCATATAGATAATGTCTCCATATTTCGAGTGCAAAAACTACTTCTCCAAGTTCCAAATCGTGCGTCGTATAGTTCCTTTCGTGAATTTTTAGTTGTCGTAAAGCGTATGCAATAACTTTTGTGCGTTGCATTAATACACATCCTAAACCTTGGCGCGAAGCGTCACAATAGATCATTAAATCATCATTTCCTTCTGGTAATGACATAATGGGTGCAGACGTTAACTTCTTCTTTAATAACTGAAATGCGGATTCTTGTTCTGTGAACCAATCATACTTCTTTCCCTTTTGAGTCAATGCAGTTAAGGGTTTGGCGATTTAAGAGAAATCTTGAATGAATCTTCGGTAGTAACCAGCAAGACCTAAGAATTGGCGGATTTGTGTTGGAGTCTTCGGGGTTTCCCATTTGCTAATGGCTTCGATCTTGGCAGGGTCAACTTTAATTCCATGTTTACTGACAACATGGCCCAAATACTGTACTTCTTGTAACCAGAAATCATACTTCAAAAATTTTGCGTACAGTTCTTCTTTCTTGAGTACCTCCAGTACCAGTCTTAAGTGTTGCTCATGTTCTTCCTTGTTCTTCGAGTAAATCAATATGTCGTCGATAAAAACAATGACAAATTTGTCTAAATACGGTCTACAGATGCGATTCATTAGATCCATGAATACTGTTGGAGCATTAGTCAATCCAAAAGGCATGACTAAAAACTCATAGTGACCGTAATGGGTTCTGAACGCGGTTTTAGGAACATCTTCTTCCTTCACTCTCAGCTGATGATATACGGAGTGTAGATCAATCTTAGAATAAACACTTGATCCTTGCAATTGATCAAACAAATCATCAATCCTCAGTAATGGGTACCGATTCTTGATCGTTAATTTGTTTAATTCTCGGTAATCTATGCACATTCTCATAGATCCATCCTTCTTCTTGACGAACAGAATAGGAGCACCCCAAGGTGAAAAACTGGGATGAATATATCCACGATCCGATAATTCTTGCAACTGGTTTTGTAATTCTTGCATTTCTGAAGGTGCAAGTCTATATGGGGATCGGGCTACAGGTGCAGCACCTGGTATGAGATCAATCTGGAATTCTACACATCTGTGTGGAGGTAGCCCTGGTAATTCTTCTAGAAATACTTCGGGATATTCCCTTACAACCGGCACGTCATCAATGCTTCTTTCTTCGGTATTGATCTTCTTCACGTGTGCCAGAATAGCATAGCAACCTTTTCTTATAAGTTTATGGGCCTTCATACAGCTGATAAGATTCAGCTTCGAGTTGCTCTTCTCCTCATAAATCATTAATGACGTTTCATCCTTTCGAGGGATGCGGATTGCTTTCTCAATGCAAACAACTTCCACTTTTGTTTTGGACATCCAGTCCATGACAACGATTACGTCAAAACTTCCTAATTCTACGGGTTTCAAATCGATTTTGAAGGTTTCACCAGCGAGATTTATTTCGCAACCATGGCAAATTTTATCGGCTTTTATCATTTTACCATTAGCTAATTCAATAGAATATTTATCGTCTAGAGGCAATGATGCACATTTTAGTTTAGAACTAAAGTCTTTACACATATAACTTCTATCAGCACCCGTATCAAACATAATAGAAGCTAGTTGATTATTAACGGTAAACGTACCCGTAACAAGATCAGGGTCCTCACGTGCTTCGCTGACATTAATGTTAAATGCCCTCCCACGTGCGGGTTCTTTGTTCTTCTCCTTATCAGGGCATTGATTTATAAAGTGACCAGACTTTCCCCATCCAAAATATTTCTTGACATCGGTCGGTTTTGTCTTTACTTCAGAAACGGTGGTATAACAATCTTTCGCCACATGTCCTTTCTTGTTGCACTTATCACAGACCACTTGGCAATAACTTGCATGATGTGTGTAACATCTTTTGCAGAACGGATGGGGTCCCTTATAGTTTGGACTAGCAGTTGCCCCATATTGTTTACCTTTAAATGTTTCTCGCCTCTTCAGGTAAGTACTGTTTCCCTTATAGTCTTCCCATTTCCTCTTTCCTTCAGTTGTCTTGACTTCGGTAATTGGTGCCTTAATCGAACTCTCTGTGATCTGGTCCATGAGTTGGTGTGCCATTATCATGGCTTCCTGCATCGTATTCGGTTTGGACGATGTAACATTTCCTTTGATATTGATCGATAAACCGTCAATATACATTTCTATCTTTCGTTTCTCGTTTGACACCAATTCGGGACACAATAAGGCTAGTTCCATGAAACGCTTTTCATAGTTCTTGAGATTCGCACCGAAAACCTTTAGATTACGTAACTTAGATTCCATTTTTCTGATCTCGTTTCGAGGACAGTATTCCTCGATTAACATCTTTTTCAATTCTTCCCAAGAGATATCGTATGCAGTATCTACTCCTTATGCTTTAGCATAATTGTTCCACCAGGTAAGTGCACCGTCTTGCAACGTGCACGAAGCATACTTTGACTTGTCTCCATCCGCACAATTACTGATTTTGAAAACGGACTCCATCTTTTCAAACCATCGGGTTAGACCGACTGGTCCCTCGGTTCCACTAAACGTCTGTGGTTTGCATCCTTGAAAAGTTTTGTATGAGTATCCGTTTCGTGATTTTGTGTTCATGGCTGCTGCTTCAGTTGCTGCTTTTGCTGCCTCGGCTGCAGAAATTCTTTCATTCACACGTTTCTCGACTAGTTCTTCAAACTCAGCATCCGACATTTGAGACATGTTTCTTCAATAAACATATAAGATAATTTAATCACGTAGAATATTATAAATGTAGCGAGTAATTAATGGTACATCGTGGCATATTAATAATATGAACCAATTATTATAAAAGCATTTTCTTCTTATTAGCGTTTTATAATTATTTCTTAGGGTATTACCTACCCGTTAAAGTTCATACTTAATAGCTTAATACAACAATTAACTACTACCGTTCAAATAATATTCTATTATGAAAAACTAATGCATTATCATTTCACACTTTATTCTTCAATGCATTATCGTACAACGATACAATACCACTTATTCACATAAGTTTATTTTACATAAAACATATGTAAGATAAAGTAAAGCACACTAATTAATATTATACAATGCGTGAAGTGATGTCGTAGCGGAAATGGTGTTTAAAAACGGCGGGGCTTCTTGTTATCAG
This sequence comes from Rutidosis leptorrhynchoides, assembly GCF_046630445.1. NCBI lineage: Eukaryota > Viridiplantae > Streptophyta > Magnoliopsida > Asterales > Asteraceae > Rutidosis > Rutidosis leptorrhynchoides. The sequence goes on along the minus strand of NC_092335.1, from coordinate 388,779,836 downwards.
GTACTGGCATAACGCTTATTTGAACGGTACGTTTATATTTTTGTCAAGGTTCTGAGGTACTTGATACCTCAATAGAGTTGGTAAGACAAGGGTGACTAGGGGTAGCAACATTAGGAGCAACAATTGCTTTATTAATTTTTGGATTAGGTAATTCTGTGTTGGTGACTACAGGTTCCTTTCCTTTGTTAACTTCTTTTTCAGTAATCTCCTTTACTTCCTCCTCCTCCTCACTGATCTCACCTAATGAACTGTCCGAGTCATGTGTAGGAGAATATATTCGACCGGTGGTCATGATCCGATATCTGCCAGGTGTAATCGGCACAACCCGCCCGTCGGCGGTGTATCTGGCCCAGTGTCCATGTTCATTTAGAAATGGACGGCCGTCGTTTATTCCAGGGATCACGGTACCATAGAAACGATACTGTGGGTCCGGAAAACCAGGGCTGGGTGGAGCTGGGACCTCCTCTGGGTTTACCGGGAGTTGAGATTCCTCGGCTACCACAATTTCTTCTTTAATAGGTATTGGAACGCCCTTTTTAGTTGTGGAGAGAATATATTCAGTGTCCGATTCCGAGTCGTACAAAATGATAGGATTAGAAGAAGTCATCTATCACATAATTGAAACAACAATTACGTTAGCATCTAAATATATCATATATAATTATTATTATTAACATTAATCTAATTAGTATTATTATTATAATTATCATTAATAATATATTCATTACTTGTAAAAATTATTATTAATACAATTATGAATATTATTAATCCTATTCTTATTAGTATTCTTATTAAAATTAATGATATAAATAGATGTTATTAATAAATCCATATCAGTAATTTATATTATTGAAATTAATATAATATATACAGTTATACTCCGCATAAATATGAAGATACTGATATATATACCATGTATAAATACATATATATTCCTGTATTCTGTTTGTTATTGATCTTCCTGTGCAATCTGTCTGATTAATTGGTATAGATGTCGAATTCATCCCAGTAGGATCCAAAAATATTTGTTACATGTCAATTATCAAGTTTTAATTGTATCTGATAAAGTCTTATTCTTTCTTTATATTTTTTTGTACTCTTTTACTTGTTTTATATTCTGTCAATTATTAACTCGCTATAAACCAGATCATCTAGCTCAATGAATGGAAAAACCGTTCAAGTATTCACTACCCTTATCAATTAAAATTCCATAAACTACAAGTCGTGAATTAAAATCAAAAAGTCCACAAGTTACAGCTCGCTGCAACTCTGTTCTTCAAATTTTTATTCATATCACAATTTCTTATCGAATTCCAAAATGTATTAATGCCAAGTTGTTTGGAATCGTTTTCTTAAACTATCTGTAAATTATTAAAACCCAATTTTTTCTATCAAAGACGAATTGTGGAGTCAAAGTTTGAGTTTTAAAAAGTCAACTAATGTTCTTCATTCAAATTCGATTTCTCTGTTGTGATTTGAATTAAATTAATGGTTCCTATAGTTTATAGTAGGGATTATAAATATATTTCATGTACAAAGTTTTTGTTAAAACGATCTTAAATTGAAAATAAAATTTGAGTTCTTTATCGTGTTAAAAAGACTGGGTCAGTTTTATGTTTTTTAATCCTTCGATTTAATCAATCTAATTAATCACTTGTTATCCGGTTTCATTTATATATTTTAACTCAAACATGTTTAACTGTTATGATTTCAAATATTACCAATTTGATTTGATTCTGTAAGTGAAGAAGAAGAAGAACAGTGGTAGTGGGTTATATAATTATGTTTGTGATATAAATCATAAAGCAAGTTAGATCAGATGGTTATTGGGTGTGCTGGGTTATCAGCTGGTCGTGGTTCAATTCTCCACCTGGACAGCATTTTTTTTTAAAAACACTCTAGGAGGTAGTCTTTCTTCTTTTATTATTATTATTATTATTATTATTATTATTATTATTATTATTATTATTATTATTATTATTATTATTATTATTATTATTATTATTATTATTATTATTATTATTATTATTATTATTATTATTATTATTATTATTGTTATTATTATTATTATTATTGTTAATGTTATTGTTATTTTTTGGTATTGTTATTATTATTATTGTTATTATCATTATTATTATTATAACTGTTATTACTCTAAGTATTTAGAAGTATTATAATTGTTATTATACTATTTTTACAAGTATCATAATTGTTATTATTATTACTATCATAATTATTAGTATTAGTATCATTTTAGACGTATTATTATTATTAACAAAAGTATTATCATTAAGATTACCATTTGTCTTAAGGTTGTTGTAATTATTATTATTATTAGATATTAAGTATTAATATCAAAATTATTTTTATCATTATTATTATTAAATTTTTCATTTTATTAAAAACTATTATTTTTACAACTATATTATTATTAAAAGAATCATTATTAGTAAAACTATCATTTTATCATTTTTATATTTAGATATTAATATTATTATCTTTACTTTAACAGTATTATAATTATAAATTTTTAGTATATTATCTACTATATTTTTATATGAAATAATAATAACTATAATGATAACTAAATTATCAATAGTATATAAAAATATATTAAGATATTAATAATAATAATATAAACACCTATAAGAATATAAATATTAATTTTAATACATTATATTTACATAACAAAAAGTTACAATTTAATAATATATTATAGTAAATATATATACAACTTATTTAATTACGATTATGTGTATTAATATATATATAAATGATATAGGTTCGTGAATCCGAGGCCAACCCTGCATTGTTCAATATAGTCATATGTATTTTTACTATAAAATACATTACAGTGAGTTTTATTTACCTTTTTACCCTTTATATTTTTGGGCTGAGAATACATGCGCAATTTTTATAAATGTTTTACGAAATAGACACAAGTAATCGAAACTACATTATATGGTTAAATTATCGAAATCGAATATGCCCCCTTTTATTAAGTCTGGTAATCTAATAATTAGGGAACAGACACCCTAATTGACGCGAATCCTAAAGATAGATCTATCGGGCCCAACAAGCCCCATCCAAAGTACCGGATGCTTTAGTACTTCGAAATTTATATCATGTCCGAAGGAGGATCCCGAAATGATGGGGATATTCTTATATGCATATTGTGAATGTCGGTTACCAGGTGTTCAATCCATATGAATGATATTTTGTCTCTATGCATGGGACGTATATTTATGAGAACTGAAAAATCAAAATCTTGTGGTCTATTAAAATGATGGAAATGATTATTTATGTTAAACTAATGAACTCACCAACTTTTTGGTTAACACTTTAAAGCATGTTTATTCTCAGGTACGAAAGAAATCTTCCGCTGTGCAATTGCTCATTTTAAAGATATTATTTGGAGTCATTCATGACATATTTCAAAAGACGTTGCATTCGAGTCGTTGAGTTCATCAAGATTATTGTTAAGTCAATTATAGTTAGATATATTATGAAATGGTATGCATGCCGTCAACTTTCAATGTAATGAAAGATTGACTTTTCAAAAACAAATGCAATGTTTGTAAAATGTATCATATAGAGGTCAAGTACCTCGCGATGTAATCAACTGTTGTGAATCGTTTATAATCGATATGGACTTTGTCCGGATGGATTAGGACGGGTTATCACAGTTGGTATCAGAGCGGTGGTCTTAGCGAACCAGGTCTTGCATTAGTGTGTCTAACTGATAGTCGTTAGGATGCTTTAGTGAGTCTGGACTTCGACCGTGTCTGCATGTCAAAAGTTTTGCTTATCATTTTTGTCGGAAATCATCTGCTTATCATCCTTAGAAAATTACCTGCTCATTATTCTTAGTCTAGACACGTTTTACTGCATTGACTGCATGAATAGTGTATAGACAAAATTCATATCTTAGCGTATCTATTACTGTAGACCTTGTCTGATATCTCTCGTAAATTTCTCCGTAATTTAAGGGATCCTGGTATTATATATATATCTATGCATATTATGCATTGAGAATACATACAACTATCAATTGCTGTCACTAAACTCTTCATACCAAAAATCTTTTCTGTGATCGCGTAAGATGGCCTCTACAAATCGACCACGTTCCTCTGACTCCGAAGACAGCGTGACAGGAGCACACCAACCAAACAACTACCGTGATTACTGGAGAAAATGGGGGTGGGTTCGCGACATACTCACCCTATGGAGAATGGAAGAAGGTACTCCATATCATGAACCGAATCTACCAACTAACCTCGAAGAACTTGACCCGCTCACCGGCGAACCTGTTCGCAACACCGTTTATACCCTTTTTGCCAGAATTTTTCGTCTTGAGACTGCCATTAACGGAACTAGAGAAGATATCCGATCTCTACCTCACACTGATAACCAACCAGGGTTAGTAGAAGAAGTTAAAGAACTCCGAGCTCGAGTGTTAACTTTAGAGAGCAAGGTACACAATTTGCAAGCACCGACAGTATCACCAACACCAGTAACATCACCAGACTCAGCACCAATGATAATGCTAAAAACGAACATATATTTCATAGCATTATTCCTCAAGAAAGACAAGCTTTTAGTTGCAATTGTTCTATTTACAAGTGATATTCGTTTAAATAATAAAAGGTGAAGACAAAAGACAGATTCGACGAATTGAAGACGCAAACGACCAAAAAGCTCAAAAGTACAAAAGACAATCAAAGAGGTTCCAATTATTGATAAGAAACGTCTCGAAATTACAAGAGTACAAGATTCGAAACGCAAAGTACAAAATATAAAATTGTACGCAAGGACGTTCGAAAATCCGGAACCGGGACCAGAGTCAACTCTCAACGCTCGACGCAAAGGACTAAAAATTACAAGTCAACTATGCACATAAATATAATATAATATTTAAATAATTCTTATAATTATTTAATATATTATATTTATATTTAAACCGTCAGTAAACAAAGAGCCAAACTCCTCTGAGCTGTAAAAGTAAACTCCGCGACTCGCGGAGTTTGAAGGCAAAATTGGCCGCGAGTCGCGGAGCCCCAAAATGAAAAACTGCCTATAAAGCCAACCGAATTCTGATCGCAAATCATCATCTTTTTCTTCTTCTTCTCATACGTAAATTATATATATATATTTATAATTTATATTTTAATTTTAATTATAATTCTAATAATAAGGGTATGTTAGCGAATGTTGTAAGGGTGTAAGTCGAAATTCTGTCCGTGTAACGCTACGCTATTTTTAATCATTGTAAGTTATGTTCAACCTTTTTATATTAATGTCTCGTAGCTAAGTTATTATTATGCTTATTTAAAACGAAGTAATCATGATGTTGGGCTAATTACTAAAATTGGGTAATTGGGCTTTGTACCATAATTGGAGTTTGGACAAAAGAACGACACTTGTGGAAATTAGACTATGGGCTATTAATGGGCTTTATATTTGTTTAACTAAATGATAGTTTGTTAATGTTAATATAAAGATTTACAATTGGGCGTCCCTATAAATTACCATATACACTCAATCGAACACGATGGGCGGGGTATTTATATGTACGAATAATCGTTCATTTAACCGGACACGGAAATGGATTAATAGTTAATAAACTTGTTGAAACAGGGGTGAATTACATTCAAGGGTAATTGGTGTAATTGTTAACAAAGTAGTAAAACCTTGGTTTACACGCAGTCGATAACCTGGTGTATTCATTAAACAAAGTATTAAAACCTTGTTACAACTCGAATCCCCAATTAGTTGGAATATTTAACTTCGGGTATAAGAATAATTTGATGAGGACACTCGCACTTTATATTTATGACTGATGGACTGTTATGGACAAAAACCAGACGGACATATTAAATAATCCAGGACAAAGGACAATTAACCCATGGGCATAAAACTAAAATCAACACGTCAAACATCATGATTACGGAAGTTTAAATAAGCATAATTCTTTTATTTCATATTTAATTTCCTTTATTTTATAATTGCACTTCTAATTATCGCATTTTTATTGTTATTTTATTTAATTGCACTTTTAATTATCGTATTCTTTAATTATCGCAAGTTTATTTTATCGCACTTTTATTATTCGAAATTTCATTATCGTTATTTACTTTACGCTTTAATTTAAGTCTTGTATTTATTTTTAATATTTTACATTTGGTTTTAACTGCGACTAAAGTTTTAAAATCGACAAACCGGTCATTAAACGGTAAAAACCCCCCTTTATAATAATAATATTACTTATATATATATTTGTATTTTTATAAAAGTAAACTAATATAGCGTTGAGCTTTGTTTAAAAAAGATTCCCTGTGGAACGAACCGGACTTACTAAAAACTACACTACTGTACGATTAGGTACACTGCCTATAAGTGTTGTAGCAAGGTTTAAGTATATCCATTCTATAAATAAATAAATATCTTGTGTAAAATTGTATCGTATTTAATAGTATTTCCTGCAAAAATCAAAAACTATTTTATATACACCCCGCTGCACATCAAGTATTTTTGGCGCCGCTGCCGGGGAACTCTCTTAAAAGCCGGAAGCGCAACACTAATATAAAAAAAAAAATTTAGTTAACTTTTATTAAAATTCGTTTTTGTAAAAATACGTTTTAATTATTCGAAAATATAAAAAGAAAAACAAAAATTTATGTATTTTTAGGAGTTTGATAAATATAAGTTTTATTTTGTAAAAATATGAGTTTTATTTAATTTATTTTATAAATATATTTTATAAATATAAAAAACCGAAAAAAAAGAAAAAATATATATATATATAAATCTATTTTTTATTGTTATAAAGTATTTTATTTTTATCTTAGTTATTAAAGATAAGTTTTATTTAGATTACATAAATATTTTAATAAGATAATATAAACAGAAAATATAAAAAAAAAAAAACGCGTAAATTAAAACTGCTCCAGAGTTGAATTTCTGAACCCCGCGACTCGCGGAGTTTGATGCAATAAATACCGCGACTCGCGGAGATTTTCTGACAGGCGACAAAACCCTAATTCAGCATTAATTACGGATAATTATTAATTATTATTATTATTTAACCCTAATTATTATTATTATTATTATTATTAGTTTTATTTTAACTTTTACTTTTTAATTAATTTGTATTTTTAGCTTAATTAATTTATTTAAATTATAAAATTAATAATTTTATTAAATAAATAATATAAAAATAATATTTTTATAAAAATTGTACTTTTTACAACTTTTTGTATATTTTTATATTTTGTCCCTTTTTAATCGTTGTAGCATAATATTTGTATTTTTAGCTCATATTTAATTTTAAACTTAGTTTTTGCCATAGTCATTTTTACTCCTAGATTTTTAGGCTTTGCCGTAAAATTCCTTAAGTGCTTTTTCTTAGATTAAGATTTAGGTACTTTAGAATTTTGCGACGCCTTTTTAAGTTTTAGTTTCTTTTTAAGTTATTTCCATTTGGGATATAGTTTTTCCTGTAAGCTTTAATATTTTTAGACGACTTTTACCTATGTATCAATTATCATTCCAATTAGTAATTTCAATTTGCGATTATAATTTTAAGTTAGTTGTAGTAATAAGGTTAGGTTAGTCAAGTATTTTTAAGTTTTATAAGTTTCTTTTATTTTTTCGTCACCTTTTATTTTTCAACCATTTTTCTTTTTCGACTTTTTTTTTCGACGAACTCTTTTTCTTTCTTATTTCTCGCTATTCTAGTTTTTAGGACATAGATTTTTATTCTACTTCTTATCTAAATTTCTTAAAATTACGAAAATTTATTTTAAGTGGTTAAATTAATAGACATCAAAATTTTCTGGTTCGTAGTAATAGTTGGATTTGTACGTGGACCGGGTTATTGGAGCCAAACAGTCCTCAATTATATTGAGACCAAACGAATCCTGCCCCTCTGCTGCATCTTTTGGCTATTCGAAACGTGGGCAAAATCAGAAAAGTCTATTGATTGGATAACTTATTATAATTTTTCTTTCCTTTTTAAAACTAATAGGATATTCAGTGAATGCACCGAGCAAGACGTTCACCACCTTTTGTACGTTCACCACCTGTAACTAGATCAAGACATTTAGCAAATATTACCGCCGTTGATTTTTCTTTAGAATCGTCATCCAGTAGACCAAGTACTTCAGTTCAAATTTCCGATAATCCATTTTTTGAACCCGACCTCACAATTGAGAATCCAGAAAATATTCAGGAACGGTTCGTAGATCCTGAACCATTAATCTTTCCTCCGGAGCCACCAATTATTCAAACAGAGATTGTTGAGGAACGAACCATTAAATCAGAATCATCTAGTGATTCTGATTCAACAAATTCAATTATGGAGAATCTGGAACCTTTAAGTATGAAAGACCGAATGAGAGCTAAACGCACTGGCCAAGGTCACGCAATTACTCATCCAGACATTAATGCGCCAGATTATGAAATCAAAGGACAAATTCTACACATGGTGACTAATCAATGCCAATTTAGTGGTGCGCCGAAGGAAGATCCAAATGAACATCTACGTACCTTTAATAGGATCTGCACACTATTTAAAATCCGAGAAGTGGAGGATGAACAAATATATCTCATGTTATTTCCCTGGACTTTAAAGGGAGAAGCCAAAGATTGGTTGGAATCGTTACCTGAAGGGGCGATCGATACATGGGATGTTTTAGTTGAAAAATTTCTTAAACAATTCTTTCCTGCATCTAAAGCCGTAAGACTTCAAGCAGAAATTGTTACGTTCACACAAAAGCCAAATGAAACTCTATATGAGGCGTGGACAAGATATGGAAAGTTGTTAAGAGGATGTCCGCAACATGGTTTAGACACCTGTCAAATAGTACAAATATTCTACCAAGGATGCGACATCACTACAAGAAAAGACATAGATATAGCAGCTGGTGGTTCTATTATGAAGAAAACCGAAACTGATGCTTACAAAATTATTGATAATACTGCTTCCCACTCACATGAGTGGCACCAAGAAAAAGACATCGTTAGATCATCTAAAGCAGCTAGAGCCGATTCTAGCCATGACTTAGATTCCATTTCCGCAAAGATAGATGCTGTGGAGAGACGAATGGAAAAGATGACTAAGGATATTCACTCAATACGAATTAGTTGTGAGCAGTGTGGAGGACCACATTTGACAAAAGATTGTCTCAGTATTGAATTAACAATGGAACAAAGAGAGAATATTTCATACATAAACCAAAGGCCTGGAAATAATTATCAGAATAATTATCAACCGCCAAGACCGATTTACAATCAAAACCAAAATTATAACCGAAATATTCCATACAACAACCAACAAGGTCCTAGCAATCAACAAGTATCCAATAATACTTATAATCAGCAAAGACCTAATTTTCAAAACAAACCACCACAACAAACCGATGATAAAAAGCCGAATTTAGAAGATATGATGACAAAGCTAGTTGAAACTCAAACACAATTTTTCACATCTCAAAAACAAACCAATGAACAAAATGCTCAAGCATTTAGAAATCAACAAGCTTCTATTCAAAATCTGGAACAAGAAGTGAGTAACCTAGCAAGGTTAATAGGTGAAAGAAAACCGGGAAGTCTACCTAGTGATACAAATGCTAACCCCCGGAATGAAACAGCTAAAGCCATTACCACAAGAAGTGGTACAACACTTAAACCACCTGAAATACCTGTAACTTCTGATAAAGCTATTCCTACTCCACAAGAACCGCAACCTGATCAAGATAAGGAAAAAGAACCGGTAGTTGAAAAGGTTAATGAAGATAACATAGTTAAGGATAAACCTTATGTTAAACCATACCAACCACCACTTCCTTACCCAAGTAAAATGAAGAAATAGAAACTTGAAGCCGAGCAATCCAAATTCTTGGATATGTTTAAACAGATAAATGTAAATCTTTCTTTCATTGATGTGATTTTCGGAATGCCTAGATATGCTAAATTCTTGAAAGATCTAATCTCAAATAGAAAGAAAATGGAAGAACTCTCGGCTGTTACTATGAATGCTAATTGTTCAGCAGTGCTGTTGAATAAGATACCAGAAAAATTATCTGATCCAGGAAGTTTCACAATTCCATGTTTTCTGGGTAGTCTTAGTTCAATAGAAGCATTGGCAGACTTAGGTGCTAGTATAAATCTAATGCCGTATTCACTATACACTAAACTAGACCTTGGAGAATTGAAACCAACCAGAATAAGCATACAACTAGCCGATAGATCAATAAAATATCCTAGAGGGATAATGGAGAACATGCTAGTTAAAGTTGGTACTTTAGTATTTCCAGTAGATTTTGTTGTTTTGGACATGGAAGAAGATTCTCAAGTTCCTCTCATATTAGGAAGACCATTCTTAAACACGGCTAAAGCAATGATAGACGTGTTCGGTAAGAAATTGACCCTAAGTATAGAGGATGAGAGTGTTACCTTTTCAGTTGATAGAGCAATGCAACAACCGCAATCTGCAGATGATACATGTTATTATATTCAAACTATAGATGCACATGCAGAATTATTAGAAGAATTTCCAGAATTACAAGGAACAGGAGAATGTTCTTTAGGAGAAGGTAATGAACCAATTGATGAAGCTGAAATGTTAGCTACACTTATAGCTAATGGATATGAACCAACAACAGAAGAAATTCAAATGCTAAAAGAAGAAGACAGATATCGATACAAATCATCGATAGAAGAACCTCCAAAATTAGAGTTAAAGCCACTTCCAAACCATTTGGAATACGCTTATTTACATGGTGAATCTGAATTACCTGTAATAATATCGTCTTCTCTTACTGAAAATGAGAAATCACAACTCATTTCTGTGTTGAAAGCTCATAAACCAGCCATTGCATGGAAGATTCATGATATTAAAGGAATAAGTCCTTCGTATTGCACACATAAAATCCTTATGGAAGAAGGTCATAAAACGTATGTGCAACGCCAACGAAGACTAAATCCTAATATGTAAGATGTAGTTAAGAAAGAGATTATTAAACTGCTAGATGCAGGTTTGATATATCCAATTTCTGATAGTCCATGGGTAAGCCCAGTTCAATGCGTACCTAAGAAGGGTGGCATGACTGTCATTACAAATGAGAAAAATGAGCTTATTCCTACTAGGACTGTAACAGGATGGCGTGTGTGTATTGATTATATAAAATTAAATGACGCCACCAGAAAAGATCACTTTCCCTTACCTTTCATAGATCAAATGTTGGAAAGATTAGCCGGAAATAGTTACTATTGTTTTCTAGATGGATTTTCCGGATATTTTCAAATTCCAATAGCACCCGAAGATCAAGAGAAAACCACATTCACGTGCCCTTATGGTACTTTTGCTTACAAACGCATGCCATTTGGACTTTGTAACGCCCCTGCAACCTTTCAAAGGTGTATGATGGCGATTTTTCACGACATGATAGAAGAATGCATGGAAGTATTCATGGATGACTTTTCAGTCTTCGGTGATACATTTAAATCATGTCTAGTTAATCTGGAACGAATGCTAATTAGATGCGAAAAATTAAATCTAGTACTTAATTGGGAGAAATGCCATTTCATGGTTAAAGAAGGCATCGTTCTTGGACATAAAATTTCAAAAGAAGGAATTGAAGTGGATAGAGCTAAAGTAGATGTAATTGCTAAACTTCCACATCCCACCAATGTTAGAGGAGTTAGGAGTTTTCTAGGGCATGCCGGTTTTTACCGACGTTTCATAAAAGATTTTTCTAAAATTGCCACTCCTATGAATAAACTCCTAGAAAAGGATGCTCCATTCATCTTTTCAGATGATTGTATCAAATCTTTTAATATTCTTAAAGAGAAACTCACTAATGCACCGATCATGATAACACCAAATTGGAATCTACCATTTGAACTAATGTGCGATGCAAGTGATTTTGCAATGGGAGCCGTTTTAGGACAAAAGATTGAAAAACGATTTCAACCTATATATTATGCTAGTAAGACATTACAAGGAGCACAAACGAACTATACAACTACTGAAAAAGAACTCCTTGCTATTGTCTTTGCTTTTGACAAATTTCGATCATATCTCGTTCTAGCAAAAACGGTGGTCTATAACGACCATTCTGCTCTTAGATACCTATTTTCAAAACAAGATGCTAAACCAAGATTAATCCGTTGGATCTTACTCTTACAAGAGTTTGATATTGAAATCCGAGATAAAAGAGGAGCAGAAAATCTCGCCGCTGATCATCTTTCTCGTCTTGAAAATCCCGATTTAGAAGTTCTAAATGAATCAGCCATAGAAGACAACTTTCCTGATGAATATCTATTGAAGATAGATTATAAAGAAATCCCATGGTTTGCAGACTATGCAAACTACTTAGTTTGTGGATTCCTTGAAAAAGGATTATCGTACCAAAAACGAAAGAAATTCTTCAGTGATATAAAACACTATTTCTGGGAAGATCCACATTTGTTTAAAAGTTGTCCCGATGGAATAATAAGCTGATGTGTATTTGGAGATGAAGCTAGTAAAATATTAAACCATTGTCACACAGGACCAACAGGAGGGCATTATGGGCCTCAACTAACAGCAAGAAAAGTTTATGAAGCTGGATTCTATTGGCCAACAATTTACAAAGACGCACACCTTCTTTGCAAATCCTGTGATGCATGTCAAAGAGCCGGAAAAATAAGTCAACGTGATGAAATGCCACAAAATGTCATCCAAGTATGTGAAGTATTTGACATTTGGGGTATTGACTTTATGGGTCCATTTCCAAAATCTCATAATAATCTATATATACTCGTAGCCATTGATTATATATCTAAATGGGCGGAAGCACAAGCTCTCCCAACTAACGATGCACGAGTTGTAGTCAACTTTTTAAAACGTCTTTTTGCAAGGTTTGGAACACCGAAAGCTTTAATAAGTGATCGGGGTACTCATTTCTGTAATAATCAACTTGATAAAGTTCTTAAAAGATATGGAGTAACTCATAAAATCTCCACCGCATATCATCCACAAACAAGTGAACAAGTTGAAAATACCAACCGAGCTTTAAAACGTATTCTAGAGAAAACCGTAGGATCAAATCCGAAGGAATGGTCCATTAAATTGGAGGATGCACTCTGGGCTTTTAGAACAGCCTACAAAACTCCAATTGGAACCACACCTTTTAGACTTGTTTATGGAAAAGCATGTCATCTTCCAGTAGAAATTGAACACAAAGCATTTTGGACTTTGAAAACATGTAATCTTGATTTACATGAAGCCGGACGTCTACGATTAAGTCAACTAAATGAATTAGAAGAATTAAGACATGAAGCATACGAAAATTCGTTAATCTATAAGGAAAGAACGAAGAAATGGCATGATAAAAGAATCAGAAGTTCAAAAGAATTTAAAGAAGGAGACAGAGTTCTTCTTTTCAATTCACGATTCAAGCTATTTCCTGGAAAATTGAAATCAAGATGGTCTGGACCATTCATAGTCAAAAGAGTTTTCCCATACGGAACGATAGACTTGATAAATTCAAATGGGATTGAATTTAAAGTTAATGGTCACAGAGTTAAACATTACATACATGGTCCGATGGAAGTCGACAACGAAGTTAATCACAATTTCGACACCACAGCTAACTAAGTGTGGGGAGAATCAAGTCTTTAAAGGATAATATGTATTTCTGTTAGAGTTAGATTGTCTGTTTTCGTGTAGTTCTCAAAAATGGAACCCGAATGGTCTTTCCCTAGCAGACCCTAAAGAACTAGTCTTCTCCCCCCATTCTGAATTTTTATTTTTTTTAGGTTTTTACGAAATGAAGACTGCCTGTGAACTAAACCATGGTCTAATGCTACACGCTTTGATCACTAAACGTAATAATGACATACTACAGAGTGAATTAGTATCAGTAATCAGAGAAAGAATGGACGGAGTTAGAAAAGAATCCAGATGCGAAGATAATAAGTTACAATTTGGTAAAGAAAAATCAAAATCCGCAGCGAAAAGAAGAGCACGACACCTAGAAAGATGTCACAAATGCGAAAAATGGTCACATGGAGGTAAATGTTCAAATAATCAAACCTATTCAAATACCGAATTTGTTACTTTATGCAGAGACGGACCGTTCATATGTTTAGAAGAAAAGACACTGAATGCTCGAGGTTACGCCTATGTAGCCATGGAAAACCAATTAAACCGACTATCTTATGAATGGGATAGATCATATAACTAAGAAATCTATTTCACAGGTATGTTTCTACAGTTTTTATTTTTATTTTTTATTTTTAACCTTTTGATAATAAACGCTAATTTGTTCGCTAAAAAGTATTAAATTGGTATTGAATAAAATTAGGTTTGGCGACCGAAATTATTGATATCATTCAAAAATTTATTACATCACTGCGAAATTTAACGTTTATTCTTAAGGTATAAATATCTTTAATCAATCAACCCAAAATATTTCAAAAATTCGTCATGAGTTAAATTAGGTTTTGGAACCGAAATTACTTATCCGAAAAGAGGGGCGCATATTTTTGATAATATTTGATTGATTAAAGTGGGATAAAAAGACAAAAAGATTTTAAATTTTATTTTTACCATGTTTTTAAAATTAATATTTAAATCTTAAATTAATATTGTAAACTTTGTAAAAACAATATTTTTAAAATTGTAAATATTTGAAAAATTAATATAAGTTTGGTATGAATTTATAATATGAATTTTTAAATTAAGTTTGGTGTGAATTTTTAATTTTTAAAAAATGAATTTTTAATTTTATGCATTTCAAATTTTTAAGTTTGGTGTGAATTTTTAATATTAATTTTGAATTTTATATTTAAGTTGTGTGAATTTAAAAACAAAAATTTACTTTATCTCATTAAGTTAAAATATGATTTTTAAAATTCGTCGTAAGTTGAAGACTAGGTCTTTGAACCGAAATTGCTTTACTCAAGGGAGGGACGAGAACTTTTATTATCATTATTTTTAATCTTATTAATTTAAAGTATGCCAAAAACATTAAAAAATCCAAAAATCTTAGCTTTTAAAACAATCGCTACAAAAAGACAAATTTTAAAATTTTGTCGAGGGACGGACTAGGACATCGATCCGAAACGACCTCGTCCTAAATAACAAAGGAAACGAAATTTTAAAATTAAGTACTTAATTGTTTTATAAGTTAATGATTATAAAAAAATAAAAAATAAAAAAAAAATATCAAACTCCGCGACTCGCGGAGTTTGAAGGGTTAAATGCCGCGAGTCGCGGAGGGACCAAAACCCAGAAAAAAAATAAAACGTAAAAACACATATCAGTACACTCCACAACTCAAAAACACAGCAAAAAAAAAACTGCCGAAAAACCCTGCGAAATACACCCCAAAATCACAATTTTTAACCGTTAATCACCAAATTTTTTACTAAAATCATGTTGAGAAGGATGCTATCTAGGAATTACTAAAGAAAAACGGTAAATTTCTACACCTAAACACCATTTAATCCGAAATTTGGTGTTCTTGAGCAATTTTTTCCCCAATTTGATTTTGATGCTTTTTAGTGTAATTAGGCTTAAATTGTTTATGTATTATGCTTGTATAACCTAGATTGATGCTGTTTAACATGATTAAAAGCCTTAAACTTCAAATTTTGAATAATCTAGGGTTTGTGTTCTTGAGCAAATTTGGGGCTTTTTGATATAAACAGGTTATGGCCGATTTTTGTCATGAATTGTTGCTAAATTAAGTAGTGTAACATGTCTAGGTAGTTAAATGATTCAAACTTTGAGCCTAAACATGATTTTGAGAATTAAAGTGGACTTTTTCAAGTTTAAAATTCATGAACTTGATTTTTGAAAGATAATGCCATTTGAGACTTGTTTAATTGCTAGTAATGATTATTTTGACATGTTATTTGAGTTAAATGCTTATGAACTTGGCAAACATTTTCGTATATGCTTATTTGAAAAAGTGTAGATTTGATGAAAATATGAAAATGAGCTTAAGTTTGATATAAATTGATAATGTCATTGTAATTATTTTGATTGATGATTTTGCTGACACTAATGCATATTTGGATGCACAAAATTTGTGTTTGATGTGTTTTGCAGACTGAAAGGGGTGATTCTTCATCCCAAGCCCGCAATGCTCCTGCTGAGAATATGGAACAACAAGAGGTAGATAACTACTACAAGCAGGATATACCTCATCCAGTCATGACCTTTTCCGATATGCATTTGGAAGAGTTGCACCCGAACCTGAGATTTGACAGACTTTGGATAGATTATCCAAAATACCAAAGGGGTTTGCATACTCTTCATTCTAAGGTTGTTGAGGTACCGAGGGTCATAGAATGGGGACCCTTAGAAGCTGTAGAATTGGCCGGGCCAATTAGGGAATTACTTGTACAGAGGTATGGTAATTCTTCTTTTAATGACTGGGTATGTTTATTCACCATGCGTAGACCTGTATATAAAGTATGGTGTGAAGAATTGTTATGTAGTATAGAGTTGAATGATCGGGTAGCTAGTTTAACCGATCATTCTTTTATTAGATTTTTGTTAGGCGGTTCGATGCGCCACATGTCTTTAATGGACATGGCTCAGGCTTTACGTATATATACGCCTGAGGAGTTAGCGTCTGCCGATTGTAGAGGATTAATACTAAACGGTAGAAAGATAGATGAAAATTTTGATACACACGGTGTGTGGAGTCAAATGACAAGCCATCACCGTTTCAAAGGGGGAAATTACTCTTATTTGGATATAGATAGAGCCGAATTAAGAGTGATACATAGGTTTTTAGCTAATTCGATTACACAAAGGGGTAAGAACAAGGAAAAAGTAAATGAACAGGATTTGTTTTACCATATGTGTATTCGAGACCCACAAAGCGCTGTAAGTATACCGTATTGTGTGGGTTATTATTTATCAGCTATGGTTCGGGGGATGCGACCGCATAGCATAATAGGAGGTGGTATTTTTATTACTTTGATTGGTGAATATCTCGGTGTGGATATAAGTCGGGGGGGGGGATTATTAGTAGAAGAACCGGAACCCCGAGATACTATAGGTTTAAATGTATACCATGGTGCGAAAGTTTTGAAGAGGCGAAATAACGCCGCAGTACGATACCATGGTAGACATCCACAGGTGGAGAGAAACCAACAGCAAGGTAATGTAGGAGGGGGGAATGAGATGCAATAAATGCAAAGGTTTATAGCTTCTCAGGAATACGAAAATGCTAGACAGAGAGCATTTGAAGATTGGCAAGTTCATCAGAACCAAATCATAGCTCATTGCCAACATATAGGTAGAAACTATATTCCTACACCGAAACCCATCTTCCCTCCCTGGTCTATAGAGATGCAGCCACTATATCCTACGTATGACCCTGCCGAAGCATTCTATAGCACCTATGGTTATGCCTGGAACCCCTATTGGTACCAGTATCATCCCTAGTATACTTAGTTTTATTTATTTTGTAATTTGTAATTATTGATACGTTTAATACTTTTGTTAATATTGTAATCATTTTTATAATTATCTAACTTTTATTCTTAGATTTTAATAATTTTTGAATGTGGGGTAATATACCAAACTTCAAAAATATGTATATATGTTTGCAGTTTATCTTATGTACACAACAGGGTAAAACAACGCATTTTCAAAGACTGGCATTAAGTTCAGCAAAAGCAACTAATTTTGACGACAAGATGCAAAATATATGTGAAATAACAACAAGACGGAATGAACAAATGATGTGCACCATTTATCATTCAGCAAACAAACGCCAATATATTTGGAAACTTTGGTAAAATTTAATCATTTTCACACAAATCACCCTCAATAATTTAAATTGTTACTGATTTCTTGCAAATGAGGGCATTGCAAGATCTTAAGTGTGGGAAGGGGTTAAATTCTTTCGGATTTTAAAAATTTTTACTTTATACACTTGGTTACCATTAAAAATACTAGTAAAGCAGTAGTTGTATTAGAATCTAGTGCTCTCTGATAATAAAGAACAGCCCTAGTCTTATATACTGACTACCCAATTCTAGTAAAAATTTTCAAAATTTTCAATTAAATGAACTCAAATTCATGTTTATACATATTTATGAACGATAAAACTAGGTTTTAACACCGAAATTATTGTTACCTCGGAAAGGACATAAATTGAGAAACAAACTAAAATGTTAAAATTCATTTAAAATGGAATAGAGGACGATAAAAAGAAAAATAAAAGCCAAGTGTGGGAAAATTTACCAAGTTATCTTAAACATATGTCACATATATCTGTAACAAATAACTGAAAATACTTTTGCTTTGGACTAAACTAAACTGTTTTACCCGATGAAAGAAAAGAAAAGATGGATCTACACGATGAATCAATTCCATCATTAAAAGGAAGTAAAGTCTTCCGAAAAAGACACGCGCTTCTTGATTTAGGTCATGAAGTTGTCGTCCAGACCAGCTGTAGGTTGACGAAAAATCTAGAAAAGTCATCACTAAAATCAGCAGGAAATCCACGGACCTCAGCATTAAACAGGGTCGCCAAGTGGTCAGATTTATCCTAACCATGAGAAGGATTTATCTTGTACAATGGGGGGGCACCATGCAAATTAGCTGGATAAGACTAATGAATCAGATCCCCAGAAAGGATAATCTCCTTAAAGATTAAAAATCAGCTTTTAAGCCTGATATTACTCAATCCTAGAGATTGACCTTAAAGATTGAGAATTACAAACTCATGGAATTCAATGATATCTAAACTCGAGCTTGAACGAGAAAATATTTTGATCAAAATTACAAACCGATTTGTTTTCTGAAAACCCATTTTCAATGCGTTCATTACCATTGAACGTAAAATCCTAGGAATTCACCTGGAATTCATTAGGTCACCTGAACCAAATCGGGTGTTAACCGTAAGAACGGTGGTTGCATAGTGGTCAAAGACAGGACCTTGTGCCATACCGAAAAATCATAAGGGTGAGCTTTACTATTGCTCCTACCAAGGATAGTAATTGCGTCCGACACGTTATAGACCATAATTAAAAGCATGTCAGGGGACATAGCCTTAACAGTTGCTTGTTCAACGCTTTCCTTTACAACCGAACGGTAGTTTACCGAAAGGTAATATACGGGACAAGTGAACTGGACGTGTTGCTTTCCAAATACAAGGTTAGCAAGTGGGTGACACAAAACCGTAAGTTTTGAGCTAAAATTTTCAATTCTGAAACCCACCAAACCCACAAAAATATTTTGCAAACACCGGTAAAGGGTTATCCAGGAAAACTTATCTAGGGTAAAAACTAGATTTAATTTTCAAAAGATCAAATGTTTTCATAAAGATCCAATTTCCTTAATGGATCTAAATTTTTATAGTCATGTGGGACTGTAAACCATATCGTTACTACCATTGTTTATACCGCCGTATAGAAAATCACTGATGTACAAAGTGTGAAGAATAAAGAAGTGATTCTAGTATTTCAAGACAATATTGCTTGAGGACAAGCAACGCTCAAGTGTGGGAATATTTGATAATGCTAAAAACGAACATATATTTCATAGCATTATTCCTCAAGAAAGACAAGCTTTTAGTTGCAATTGTTCTATTTACAAGTGATATTCGTTTAAATAATAAAAGGTGAAGACAAAAGACAGATTCGACGAATTGAAGACGCAAACGACCAAAAAGCTCAAAAGTACAAAAGACAATCAAAGAGGTTCCAATTATTGATAAGAAACGTCTCGAAATTACAAGAGTACAAGATTCGAAACGCAAAGTACAAAATATAAAATTGTACGCAAGGACGTTCGAAAATCCGGAACCGGGACCAGAGTCAACTCTCAACGCTCGACGCAAAGGACTAAAAATTACAAGTCAACTATGCACATAAATATAATATAATATTTAAATAATTCTTATAATTATTTAATATATTATATTTATATTTAAACCGTCGGTAAACAAAGAGCCAAACTCCTCTGAGCTGTAAAAGTAAACTCCGCGACTCGCGGAGTTTGAAGGCAAAATTGGCCGCGAGTCGCGGAGCCCCAAAATGAAAAACTGCCTATAAAGCCAACCGAATTCTGATCGCAAATCATCATCTTTTTCTTCTTCTTCTCATACGTAAATTATATATATATATTTATAATTTATATTTTAATTTTAATTATAATTCTAATAATAAGGGTATGTTAGCGAATGTTGTAAGGGTGTAAGTCGAAATTCTGTCCGTGTAACGCTACGCTATTTTTAATCATTGTAAGTTATGTTCAACCTTTTTATATTAATGTCTCGTAGCTAAGTTATTATTATGCTTATTTAAAACGAAGTAATCATGATGTTGGGCTAATTACTAAAATTGGGTAATTGGGCTTTGTACCATAATTGGGGTTTGGACAAAAGAACGACACTTGTGGAAATTAGACTATGGGCTATTAATGGGCTTTATATTTATTTAACTAAATGATAGTTTGTTAATGTTAATATAAAGATTTACAATTGGGCGTCCCTATAAATTACCATATACACTCAATCGGACACGATGGGCGGGGTATTTATATGTACGAATAATCGTTCATTTAACCGGACACGGAAATGGATTAATAGTTAATAAACTTGTTGAAACAGGGGTGAATTACATTCAAGGGTAATTGGTGTAATTGTTAACAAAGTAGTAAAACCTTGGTTTACACGCAGTCGATAACCTGGTGTATTCATTAAACAAAGTATTAAAACCTTGTTACAATTCGAATCCCCAATTAGTTGGAATATTTAACTTCGGGTATAAGAATAATTTGACGAGGACACTCGCACTTTATATTTATGACTGATGGACTGTTATGGACAAAAATCAGACGGACATATTAAATAATCCAGGACAAAGGACAATTAACCCATGGGCATAAAACTAAAATCAACACGTCAAACATCATGATTACGGAAGTTTAAATAAGCATAATTCTTTTATTTCATATTTAATTTCCTTTATTTTATAATTGCACTTCTAATTATCGCATTTTTATTGTTATTTTATTTAATTGCACTTTTAATTATCGTACTCTTTAATTATCGCAAGTTTATTTTATCGCACTTTTATTATTCGAAATTTCATTATCGTTATTTACTTTACGCTTTAATTTAAGTCTTGTATTTATTTTTAATATTTTACATTTGGTTTTAACTGCGACTAAAGTTTTAAAATCGACAAACCGGTCATTAAACGGTAAAAACCCCCCTTTATAATAATAATATTACTTATATATATATTTGTATTTTTATAAAAGTAAACTAATATAGCGTTGAGCTTTGTTTAAAAAAGATTCCCTGTGGAACGAACCGGACTTACTAAAAACTACACTACTGTACGATTAGGTACACTGCCTATAAGTGTTGTAGCAAGGTTTAAGTATATCCATTCTATAAATAAATAAATATCTTGTGTAAAATTGTATCGTATTTAATAGTATTTCCTGCAAAAATCAAAAACTATTTTATATACACCCCGCTGCACATCAACCAACGGCACCAGTACCACCAACAACCCAAGTTTCAACATCACACGCCTCAACATCTCATTCCGTACCTTGAGTATAATCATCGTTCTACGTATCGTTCTACATCAATTATCTTCGTCCTTCATGGCGATTAAGTAATCTCTAATGTTTTAGAGATTATGTATTCTAGTTCTAACGAAATTCAAATGAGATTAATATCATATTAACTCATTAAATCCACGATTTACATCTGAAGAAAATATATATGTATATATGTTTTCATAAAGATTGTAATTAGAAATTCTTTTGTACAAACTATTAATGGTGAAAATATTTTAACGGGTAGGTAATACCCGAGGAAATATTTAACTTTCATATTAACATGTTATACTGTACATTCTTCAAATCCGATTCAACAGTCATTTACTATCCTATTTACATCCACCGATGCATGTATCCGTTCACCACAGAATAACCATTTTCATTCAAATTTTATATTGGATTTTGACCTATCAGAATCCAACAAGTGGCATAATGAAGAAAAACATTTGACAAAATAAAATTTGTTAGAAACAAATAAATTAACTATGAGAAATTTTGTTAAGAATCCACGCTAACTATTCCTAGCTAATTGTTCCTAGCTAAATGATTACATTTTATTTATCGTAATTTAATTATCGCAATTTACATTCTTGCAATTTTATTTATCGTCATTTAATTTCTGTTATTTACTTTACGCACTTTATTTATCGTTATTTAATTTTTGTTACTTATTTTACGCACTTTAAATATCGGGACACGTATACAAGGTTTTGACATATCATATCGACGCATTTATATATATTATTTGGAATAACCAAAGACACTCTATATGCAGTAATGAACGAGTTCTCTATACAGGGTTGAGGTTGATTCTATAATAATATATATAATTTGAGTTGTGATCGAGTCTGAGACATGTACACGGGTCACGATACGTATTAATTAATTCGAATATTATATATTAAACTATATATGAATTATTGGACTGTCAGTTGTGGATTATCGACGGTGGACTAATGACATTGGACAATTATAATGAATTAAAATATTGATTATAACATATGAAACTAAACAATTCTTCAAGTTTGCCACTTGATTTCATCTTAAACTTTATTTGTATCTTGACGATTACAATCTGCGATTCAAACCTTTCATGATTCTTGAAAACACCTCAATCGGGAGGATGAACCAACCACACTTCATCTTCAGAAAGAAAGATTGATGCGTATAGTTATGCACGTGAAAACTCTCAGAAATTGAGTAAACATTTAACACGTATCTGTGCTAGTTCCTTTAGCATTATTATTACCGAAAATAACTTTGAAATCCCTGTTCGAGATAGCCAGTTTTGTCATAGCTCCAGCAAGTCAACTTCGACTTTTCGTTCGAAACAACGTTATTATAATCTTGATATATCTACGTGCTCATTTATTGTTACCAGAGAACCCTTTTATATTCCACCATATTACCATCAGCGTTTAATCATCTAAAAACATAATTCTCCTGAAAACACCTCGGATTGATAACCGACGATTCAGATATGGCTGCATTAAATGCAGACAAAACAAAAAAATTGTAGATGGCCTAAATGACCAAGAGTTGATGATAAAGAATGGAGTGTTGGGAACGCTCAATAAAAAAAAATTGGTACTGAAAAACGGATTGTGCTAACCATGAAGGAGACCAAGGACAAATACAAGGACCAAACTCTATAATCAAAGAATCCAGGTAATTCTGGATCCGTTGAAATCTTTAGAGAATATCTTGCTTCGTGCTCATGTTAAAATCTTGCAGAAAAATCTTTCTTCATCAACCATCGAACTTAGAAATTCCAAAATATCATCATAAATATCTTCAATATTTCTGAGGATATTTTCATAAATATTTTCGTCCGAAATTATATACCTCTTCGTGCTATCTGTATTACAGCATATTGAAAACTGTTTTAGTTTTCAATATTCTGTAACATCTAAGTATAAATTATGAATGAATTTTGAAGTGATGTTGGAAATTGATGCATGAGTTAGTATAATATAATGACACTTGATCAACGTGATTATATTACAGTAAGTCATGCTGAGTTTCTAAATGGAACATGATGATTCACAGACCCTAACGTCATCATGTGCCATGTTACACGACTCTTACGTTCTGTCTAATCTATAAACATATCAAGAACATATTTTTCTTGATAGTCCTATCTTTCCTTGAATTATGGTAATTTGACAAGTCAAATTGTGCTATTACCATTTCTTTCTTAGGACATTAACAATGTTCATTCTGAAACTTATATCTGTGAATTCTGGACCATTACAAGAGATGCCCAATCGCAAGAAAAAGAAACGAAGGGACAAAGCTCCGAAATAGAATTTGGAGTATAAATCGCAGCAAATAGGAGGGAGTATTAACGGTGGATGACAGTGATTATAGGAGACAGGAATAGGAACATTGAAATATAAGAGAAAATATAAAGTCCAACAACAACACGGAAGTTACAAACTGTGGATATTAATACGAATAGCAATATAAAGATACGGTATAATTAAGAATGGTATCACCCAAAGGTAATAGTAGAAGTAAACAGATTTTTCTGGTGAAAGATTGAAAAGAAAGATGACAGAAGTGATAAATAGAAAAGTATCAAGGATTAGAACAGGATTAAGCATTTTCACAATCTTTTGAATGTATGAAACTAAGAAAGAAAGCATAGGAATGGTGAGAATAATGGAACAGAAGAGTTTAATTTATAAGGGAAATATCAGACAGAGTAATCGAGGCAGATCACCGTAATTAATTATAGAAATCTTACTCTCCTTATTCGCCGAAGTATTAGATCCTATAGATTTCCAAGATTTTATTTTGAATCCCTTGAATTCCGGAAATCAACCATGACTATGTCACCGGTTAAGACAAATCTGCAGTTACACATCTCAATCTTTTGTAATAGCTTCACTCGTACTTTTCGAATAATTGAATTGTTTTATCTGTATTACTCAATAATGATAAAACTCTAATTATCAGCTCATAATTGTCATGAAAACATTTTTATTGTTAGCCATGACCACCTCACTCAAATTTCGGGACGAAATTTCTTTAACGGGTAGGTACTGTGATGACCCGGGAATTTCCAACCAAATTTAAACTTAATCTTCATATTATCTCGACATGATAAGCAAAGTCTATTAAACTGAGTTCTAAAATGTTTGGACTATTTTTCATGAATGCATTCGACCGTTGACTGGTTCCGACGATTCACGAACAATTATTTGTAAATAAATATGTACAGGTGTATATATATATATATATATATATATATATATATATATATATATATATATATATATATATAAATGTAAATAAATATATATATGCATAAATTCTATACATAAGAAATATTAAATATAAATAGTAAATAAATACTAAAGATTCAATATAATTATATTATTAGTAAATATGATATAATTAATAATTTGTAACATATTAAATTAAATTTTTATTTTGAGTGTAAATACTATACTAATATTATTATCATTACTTTCATTATTATTAACATTAATATTAATATTTGTATCATTACTATTATTATATAAAGTATATGTATATATATATGAAATTAGATTAGTATATATTGTTATTAGTATCATTATCAGTAAATTAATGTTATTATAACTAATAATATTACTAGTATCATTAATAATAAAAATATTTTATTAAAGTCAATGTTAGATATATATTATATAGATAATACATAAATACGAAATTTGACATATATAATTATTATTATTAACATTAATCTAATTAGTATTATTATTATAATTATCATTAATAATATATTCATTACTTGTAAAAATTATTATTAATACAATTATGAATATTATTAATCCTATTCTTATTAGTATTCTTATTAAAATTAATGATATAAATAGATGTTATTAATAAATCCATATCAGTAATTTATATTATTGAAATTAATATAATATATACAGTTATACTCTGCATAAATATGAAGATACTGATATATATACCGTGTATAAATACATATATATTCATGTATTCTGTTTGTTATTGATCTTCCTGTGCAATCTGTCTGATTAATTGGTATAGATGTCGAATTCATCCCAGTAGGATCCAAAAATATTTGTTACATGTCAATTATCAAGTTTTAATTGTATCTGATAAAGTCTTATTCTTCCTTTATATTTTTTCTACTCTTTTACTTGTTTTATATTCTGTCAATTATTAACTCGCTATAAACCAGATCATCTAGCTCAATGAATGGAAAAACCATTCAAGTATTCACTACCCTTATCAATTAAAATTCCATAAACTACAAGTCATGAATTAAAATCAAAAATTCCACAAGTTACAGCTCGCTGCAACTCTGTTCTTCAACTTTTTATTCATATCACAATTTCTTATCGAATTCCAAAATGTACTAATGCCAAGTTGTTTGGAATCGTTTTCTTAAACTATCTGTAAATTAGCAAAACCCAGTTTTTTCTATCAAAGACGAATTGTGGAGTCAAAGTTTGAGTTTTAAAAAGTCAACTGTTGTTCTTCATTCAAATTCGATTTCTCTGTTGTGATTTGAATTAAATTAATGGTTCCTATAGTTTATAGTAGGGATTATAAATATATTTCATGTACAAAGTTTTTGTTAAAACGATCTTAAATTGAAAATCAAATTTGAGTTCTTTATCGTGTTAAAAAGACTGGGTCAGTTTTATTTTTTTTAATCCTTCGATTTAATCAATCTAATTAATCACTTGTTATCCAGTTTCATTTATATATTTTAACTCAAACATGTTTAGCTGTTATGATTTCAAATATTACCAATTTGATTTGATTCTGTAAGTGAAGAAGAAGAAGAACAGTGGTAGTGGGTTATATAATTATGTTTGTGATATAAATCAGAAAGCGAGTTAGATCAGATGGTTATTGGGTTCAGCTGGTCGTGGGTTCAATTCTCCACCTGGACAGCATTTTTTTTTTAAAAACACTCTAGGAGGTAGTCTTTCTTCTTTTATTATTATTATTATTATTATTATTATTATTATTATTATTATTATTATTATTATTATTATTATTATTATTATTATTATTATTATTATTATTATTATTATTGTTAATGTTATTGTTATTTTTGGTATTGTTATTATTATTATTTTTATTATCATTATTATTATTATAACTGTTATTACTCCAAGTATTTAGAAGTATTATAATTGTTATTATACTATTTTTACAAGTATCATAATTGTTATTATTATTACTATCATAATTATAAGTATTAAATCTATTATTATTAAGTATTAATTATAATATTACTATTAAATTTAAAACTTTAATATCATTACCATGAATATGTTTAGCATTATTATCATTATGGATATAATACAAATTATTATTACTTTCGTAAATATTAGTATTAGTATCATTTTAGACGTATTATTATTATTAACAAAAGTATTATCATTAAGATTACCATTTGTCTTAAGGTTGTTGTAATTATTATTATTATTAGATATTAAGTATTAATATCAAAATTATTTTTATCATTATTATTATTAAATTATTCATTTTATTAAAAACTATTATTTTTACAATTATATTATTATTAAAAGAATCATTATTAGTAAAACTATTATTTTATCATTTTTATATATAGATATTAATATTATTATCTTTACTTTAACAGTATTATAATTATAAATTTTTAGTATATTATCTACTATATTTTTATATGAAATAATAATAACTATAATGATAACTAAATTATCAATACTATATAAAAATATATTAAGATATTAATAATAATAATATAAACACCTATAAGAATATAAATATTAATTTTAATACATTATATTTACATAACAAAAAGTTACAATTTAATAATATATTATAGTAAATATATATACAACTTATTTAATTACGATTATGTGTATTAATATATATATAAATGATATAGGTTCGTGAATCCGAGGCCAACCCTGCATTGTTCAATATAGTCATATGTATTTTTACTACAAAATACATTACAGTGAGTTTCATTTGCCTTTTTACCCTTTATATTTTTGGGCTGAGAATACATGCGCAATTTTTATAAATGTTTTACGAAATAGACACAAGTAATCGAAACTACATTATATGGTTGAATTATCGAAATCTAATATGCCCCTTTTTATTAAGTCTGGTAATCTAAGAATTAGGGAACAGACACCCTAATTGATGCGAATCCTAAAGATAGATCTATCAGGCCCAACAAGCCCCATCCAAAGTACCGGATGCTTTAGTACTTCGAAATTTATATCATGTCCGAAGGAGGATCCCGGAATGATGGGGATATTCTTATATGCATATTGTGAATGTCGGTTAACAGGTGTTCAATCCATATGAATGATATTTTGTCTCTATGCATGGGACGTATATTTATGAGAACTGAAAAATGAAATCTTGTGGTCTATTAAAATGATGGAAATGATTATTTATGTTAAACTAATGAACTCACTAACCTTTTGGTTGACACTTTAAAGCATGTTTATTCTCAGGTACGAAAGAAATCTTCCGCTGTGCAATTGCTCATTTTAAAGATATTATTTGGAGTCATTCATGACATATTTCAAAAGACGTTGCATTCGAGTCTTTGAGTTCATCAAGATTATTGTTAAGTCAATTATAGTTAGATATATTATGAAATGGTATGCATGCCGTCAACTTTCGATGTAATGAAAGATTGACTTTTCAAAAACGAATGCAATGTTTGTAAAATGTATCATATAGAGGTCAAGTACCTCGCGATGTAATCAACTGTTGTGAATCGTTTATATTCGATATGGACTTTGTCCGGATGGATTAGGACGGGTTATCACACGTTATACAAGCTATGTGCATGGAGTCATACATGCTTTATTCGAGAACACTTTGCATTCACAAAATCATCACCATGTATCATATTTTGACTGCATTGTCAACGGATGTAGTATTGTTAAAAACTATTATTTACGGTGATTGTCTATATGTAGAAATTATCAGATGCCGAAAACCTTGGATTTATATATTCAGTTATGGTGTGCCTTAAAACGTATCATATAGAGGTCAAAACCTCACTATGAAATCAATGAATGATGTATTCGTCCAAAGGGATTTGGACGGGTCATCACAATTCCACAGTGAGGTTTTGACCTCTATATGATACGTTTTGATAAAATATTGCATTCATTAAAATAAGTGACTTTCTAAACATAGAAAGTTATAAGCATGTGGGCGAGTGCTTAGGTATAAGCAAATCCCCAAAATACATAAGTCTTTATTTTACAAGTTGACATCACAGTCAATTTATTTATTACACAACATGGTTTTGTTTCGAATGCAATAAACTTTATACAAAGCATGAGAGACTCCATGCAAGCAACAAGCACATCACAGTGGAAGCAGTCTAAGGACCTGAGAATAAAACATGCTAAAATGGTCAACACGAATTTTGATGAGTTATAGGTTTAATTGTTCGAGTAATAAGTATATAAAGATAGACCACAAGATTTCATCAAAAGTTTATCAATTGATTCTACGTAACAGAGCACCCTGGTAACTAAACTTAACGTTATAATGATAATTACCCTATTCGTTTTAATACACGCAAACCAACGTGTCATAAACTCAAATAACATACGTCCGTTAAGAGGCTAGCGCTCTAGCTCGGACGGGGATGTCAAGCCCTATGGATCCATATACAATTATTCGCGCCCACCAGTCCATATCCTATGTACTGGCAGCTACTAGTTACCAAAGCTAAGGGATTTTCGGTTTAACTCAGTGTAGAATTAAGTATGTACTTGTGTCCATTTCGTTTAAAATAAATTGCATGTATTCTCAGCCCAAAAATATTTAAAGTATTTAAAAAGGGATCTATAAACTCACGGTTCAATATTGAGATTCAATATTGTAGGCAAATTGCGTAGACGTAATGATGGTAGACGACTGTATGGTTGGCCTTGGATTCAAGAACAATACCCCGAACAATACTCAATATTTTCTTAGTTTAAAACGGTTTGAAACCCGAATTAAAAACACCCTCGTATATACCTTATTATTATTAAACTTAAATTTAAAATTATAATTATAATATAAATATAAATATAGAGAGAAAGAAGCAGAGAGATGTGTGCATTTTTGTGTCGAGCAAACTGGCATATTTATAGTACTTTTCCATTTCCTGTAGCCCATGCGATCGTATGGGCTTGTAGTGTATTTGCCATGCGATCGCATGGCCGCCTGATCCAGCTCATTTTGCTTTTGTTTGCTAGTTCGTCGACATAATATATACTGTAGCAAATAGTATTTTTGGTCCCCATGCGATCGCATGGACTTTTGGTGTATCTGCCATGCGATCGCATGGCTAGTCTGGCCAGCTTACTTTGTTTTGTTTGCTAGTTCGTCGACATACTATTTACTGTAGCAAATAGTGTTTTACTGCAACAAATAGTGTTTACTGTAGCAAAAGTTTTAACTGTAGCAAATAGTGTTTTACTGTAACAAATAGTATTTACTGTAGCAAAATGATTTTTACTGTAGCAAATAGTGTTTTACTTGTACATCTTTGATTTAATTGCGTTTCTTCTTATAAATTTAAAAAAAACTTACATTATAAAAATAAAACGATTATATAATTATCATAGGTTATGACGTTCGTGAATCGTCGAAAAAAAATCGAAAGGTACATGAATGTGTAAACTAGTTCAAAAAGTTTTAAGATTCAGCATAGTAGGTTCGCTTATCGTGTTGGAAACATTTTATCCTGTAATTAATTTATTAATATGAAATTTTCTGGGTCTTTACAGCGTACTACCATTGGCTTACCTTTGCTTGTTGGTGTCATCGACGCCAATGATCACATTCATCTTTTGCTTGCTATTTGGCTTGTTTGTACGTGATCATTGGGAGTCCTCTAAGGCCTTAAATTTTTAAGGTATTTTAACTTGTTTCCGCCATATGAAAATAACTTGCTTTAGCTTTATAACGTACTACTCCGTATAACATGTTTTAGCTTCTCAATGTACTTTAACTTGTTTCGGCCGAGCATCAAAAGATATATGGAAACTCTAATGATTTATTTGAATCGTGCGATGATTCAGTGAGATATAATAAGGATATCATAAAATGAGAATAAGGGAGACGCAATAAAGAGACGATAACGAAGACCTTGCGGTTGACATAATAATATTGCTAATTTATTTATTGTGGAATGCACATTATTAATGGTCTTACTCATATATCACATATATTAGTTATCTTAGATATATTTTTTTTTAAAGACAAAGTCACTCACTCATAACGAGAATGTTTACAATGATTTATGAATATGTTCATAGCAAGACTTGAACCCTCAACTTCATAACACAGATTTAATATACCACCTTTTTACGTCTTCTGATATTATATCCAACTTTGTATCATAGTGAATATCTATCTAATATGGAGTACCTTTTGCAAAAAACTATGTGAGTTAATGTTGTATCTTATGGTTTACGCACATAAAATCATCATTTATATACGAAAAACGCTCGGAACACATAAAAACAGTACTAAAAGCATTTTTTAATAATTATCAATTCAGCGTTTTCAGTCAAGAATAACAAATAAATCACACATCATGCCGCCCAGCGTTTTGCGTAAGCCTTAAAGGCAGTTTTCTATGCTCAAGCCCTAAAATGAGCATGTGAGTAGCACACATGCCGCATCACTACTTAGCATAAAGTCGGTTATGCAATCTTCGCATAAAATCAATCAGTAGTAGCATGACACGTGTGTCTCCGAATTTCACGGAGAACTCATGCCTATAAATAGGCCACCTGAAAAAATCACTTTGAAAACAACTAGAATTGTGGCAGAAAACACATTTTCTCTCTCACGTAGTACTTTCTCTCTCTAGAACATCAATATTTAGCCGCAAAGCGCTAGACGGACCAACTCATAGTTTGCCTCCACGAGATTGATAAAACCACCCCACGGCATTCTGGCCGTGAACCAGGTCTGCACAGATCCGTCTCGAGGGAAAACATCAATCGGCAATCTATCTCACCACACTAAGAGCACTGGAAGTGGTGACTGAGGTCACTTGGCATGTCAAGCGTGACTTGGTGTGTCAGAAAAAGTGGGGAGTGGTGACCTATGTCATTGGGGCATGTCAGTTTTTATTTTTATTATTTTTTAATGATTTTAAATATAACATAAATTAATAAAAATAACTTTCATTAAAAATAAAAAAATTTACATTTCCTAAGAAAATAAAAAAACATACGATTCCTAAAAATAAAAAATAAAACATTACGATTCCTAAAAAAAAGAAAAACATTACCAACCTAAAATTAAAAATAAAAACATTACAAGTCCTAAAAATAAAAAAACAAACCGAAATTTCCTAAAAATTAACTCGTCCGATCGAGCCTTTCACGGGATTTTAGGACTATTGTATCCCTCATCACTCTCGTCGTGCGGGTAGTGAGGACGTGGGCGGCGGATGAATTCTCGGGACCATATGTGGATACAATACAAGTCGATAGACTCGTCGTTGAGTTTTGCTTTCCCGACTAGTTCTTCCCATTCTTGTTCAGTCGTGAGAAACTCAAAGGTTTGAGTTTCTGGAACAATGTACATAAAATCCGAGGCCTCGAAATCGACATGCTCTCGTATATAGTTGAACAAACGCCCTGTGTCCCACCCGTTAACGTCGAGGGACTTGAACGGAGTACATTGCGAGTTGGAATACGATTTCCAATCCTCGCTGAGCTCTCCAACGTGGTAAACATTCAATGAAATAATGCTTGAAGCATTCATTTTAAGCAATAACTCGTGTGTTTAATTGAGAAGAGTTGAGAGTGTGTGTTTGGGTTGAGAAAAGGGTTGTATATATATAGATAAAAGTGGGGAAAGTGGGGATTAAAAAAAAAAAAAAACTGGCCGTTGAATTGCGTCGCCCAGGCGACTGACCAAGCCGGGATGCGAGCACGAAAATTGGTTGGGGAGTGGGGTGACTTGTGACGGGGTAAGTGACAAAGGGGAGACGAGCTCCCACTCCTGATGCTCTAAGTAGTTCTAGTGTTATACCGGTACTTGTTAGCCGCTAAATGGAAATAGGTATCAATAGGAGTGAAGGCACGCAAGAAGCAAATGTCCAGAACTTCCCCAAACTTTAACAGTCAACAGTGGCTAGTCTTTCAGATAAAGGTTACCACGAGTCAAATAGGGTCATAACTCATAACAGAATAAACAGCAATTATGATATAGTTGAACAGCAGGATCAAAAGTTTCAAACAGTCTGCTTTAGAATGTGCTTAAAGGGCCTGATTCCTATTTTGCTTAAAAACGGATAACTAAACATTCTACATTATTCGAATAAGTTATCATTCAAGTCAGTACATTTGATTGCACAGTTCTCATAACATCATTAGAAATTATCTAAGGTGGGCCATCATCATCATCATCATCATCATCATCATCATCATCATCATCATCATCATCATCATCATCATCATCGCTTAGCTAGCCTTCCACGTGGTCTCTTCACCACCTCCACATCAGCATCATTACGCAACGATCGACCCCTTTTCGTCCTTTTGTTGTCAGCAGATCTTGTTACACGTAATGTACCAACAGGTGAATCTGGCTGCCCTCTTGTCCTCTTCGTGACTTCATCTACCAGAATCTCATCAGCTGATTGTCGTTTTCGTTTCGGCCTTTTGTTCTTATTGACTTCTGTTAGACAAAATTTACCTTCATTTCTAATGAACTTGATTACACATTCATCTCCTTGTGATAAATCGTTCCTTCGCAAAAACGGACGCCATCCAGCCGACACACAGCAATTTTTACTCTTCCTATTTTTATGCGACAAGAAGCCCCATGACTGCTCGGTTCCATCAATATTCTTCACCGTTACGCTTTTTCCGGCTTCAATTCCAGGCAAATCCATAAATTCCTTCGGAATCCACTATATATTTGATAATACAAACATGCATTAACGTTAAATCATAAGGGCATAATTCTTAAATCTAGTTTACTTAATTTACAAAAAATAAATGAAATTAAATGATTCATTATTCTTATTATTAACATAAAAAAAGTGATGAGGTTTTCCATGTTAGAGATACCCACAAGGACGGGTATTTTTACTCTAGTGTACACAGTCTAACCGGATTAATCCGTAACCGTTTTCAAACCCTTCCCCGGCTACTACAAAATTTGAACCCGAGACCTTTTGCAAGGAGGGCTTAGGGCTTATTTCCATTAACTAGTCCTTCTAAAGAAAAACCTTTTTGCATTAATAAATTATTTTGAACCTAGTATACACATAACTTATCTAGTGTACACAGTCGAAAAGTTACGTTAAAACCAACCTTATTCCCAATTAACTAGTCCTTAAAAAAAAAAAAAAAAAAAAAAAACCATTTTGCATTAACAAATAAATTTAATCTTACCCATTGAGGACTTTTAGGAATAGTAACGGTAACGAAAGGATCTTCACCATCATTATGATCATCATCGTCATCATCATCATCATCATCATCATCATCATCATCATCATCGCCGCCTTGTTTACGAGTCTTTCTCTTCACAACTTTAGTAGCCGGGATTTTATTGGATGGTTGTGACCGCTTTGCTAACCCATTTTTCTTAGTGACTTTTGCCAAACATAACTTACCTTCACTTTTAATGAACTTGAACACACATTCGTCACCACACATGAGATTATTACTATTTATAAAAGGTTTCCACCCCTTCGACAAAAGGTAACATCCCGAATTCTTATACCCCTTTTGAAAACGCAACCCCAATTGTTGTTCTTCTCCGTCAAGATTCTTAACCGTCATGTTTTTCCCATCTTCAATTCCAGGCAAACTCGCAAACTCGTCAGGAAGCGGCTAATAAAACCAACGTGCAGAAAGATTAGATGATAAGAGCAAATGTCTTAAACTGAGTTTTACTTATTTAGCAGGATTTGTTTATCCATCCTTTTGTTCTTTATTGCCATCCATGTATAAAAAAATGTTTAAAATGTCACCCAAATTTGTATACATTTTCTCATAAACCAAATATGGCCAAACCTTTGACGTAAAACTGTGAAATGACACAAACACCCCTATCTTTATGAAAACCAAATAATTCAAATACAAGTACAAGTAATGATTAAAAGTGAACCAATACTGCCTCTTTTGAAATGATACAGAAAAAATGTTAACACTAAACCGATAAGTTGTATGTACAAGATGACCCAAATAGAAGAACTCGTCAACTTTAAAAAAATAAAAAAAAAATATTGTGATTTGTTACAATTTTCCAGCAAACTTTTTTACTGGATTCGGCAAAAGTGAAAATGGATACAAATTAGGGTGCCATATAAAATTTTATATTAGTACATGAATGGCATTAGCAAACGATGTAATACGCTGGGTTGATCTTTAAATGTATTCTTACATTATCAATTATCAATCAGTATGATAGTTTAAGCAAAATAATGAATAATGAATTATAGCCTCATAAAAAACATCAAAGTTTAATTTTATTCATATATAGTGATAGTGATATATGCACATAAAAATTAAAACTTTATCAATAATACTTTCAGAAACTTACCAGGGCAGGGTATTTAGTGATAACCACTGTGAAGAAAGGATCACCATTAATATCAATACCACCATCTTCATCTTCAACATCATTATCATCATCTTCAGCATCATTATTATCATCATTAGCATCATTATAACCACCTTGTTTACGAGGCGGCCGACCCGGACCCAGACGCATTTTGTTCTTGGTGACTTTTACTAAACATAATTTATCTTCATTTCTTATGAACTTAAATACACACTCATCTCCTTTTTTCAGATTGTTACTGCGTTGAAAATCAGCCCATTTCGTCGATAAGACGTACCGTTTCTTCTTCGTTTTCATATACGATTTAGCCAACCGCAACCCCACTTGAATCTCTTCTCCATCAAGATTCTTTACTGTGATTGTTTTTCTATCTTGTATTCCGGGCAACCCCGAAAATTCTTCCGGAAGCAGCTAATAATAACATCAGAATACAAAAAAAAAAAAAAAAAAAAAAAAAAAAAAAGGTTGAGTCGCATCGTCTTAAACCAAGTGTCATTATTATCAGATGAATTGTTATCAAGTTATAAAATTCATTTAATCTTACCATAAAATAAAACGTTTTAGAGATAATCAGCGTAAAGGAAAGATCACCATCATCATCATCATCATCTTCAGTGGACAAAATTTTTTCAGATGGTTGTGACTGCCAAAAATAATAACATATTCTAAAAAGGTTAAACTTTTTATTACTGAAACATGCCAATATTTTAGTAAACTGGAAAAGAAAAGAATGTTTTTATAATACAAATATAGTATAGTATATAGTATGATAGTACAAAAGGTTTAAATTACTTTAGATAGCAAGTATCTTGAAAATGCAAGATTACTAATTTTAACCAATAATAGCAGCATACAAAAAGACCAACTTTAGAAGCAAATATCTATAAACTGCAATTAAGATACAATTTTTTTAATCTGTCTTGAAAATACTACACGTGTTAATCTTTTAATAATAATTAAACTTAATAGGATTTTTATTTATCAATGGAACCATAACTACAATCAACTAACATAACCAGTTTAAACTTTCACATACACAATTGACAACAATTCGTTAAACAGATATATTATGTTAAAAGCTATTAATAAATGTTACCACAATATCTTTGTCGGTTTTTGACAGAGTTGATATAAAGGACGGATCATCATCTTCACCACACATATCATCAGGATCATCATCTTCATCGTCAATATCATCATCATCATCATCATCATCATCATCATCATCATCATCAATATCATCATCACTACCACTTTCAACATCCACATTATCACCACGTTTATGTCGGGCCCAGCCCCGCTTCCTTGCGGACCTTTTCTTCTTAGTGACTTTTGCTAGACATAACTTATCTTCATTTTTAATGTACTTAAATATACATTCATCTCCTTCCAATAACTCATTATTTTTCATGAATTCGGCCCACCCTATTGAAAGATAGTACCTTTCTGACTCATTCGATTTTTCTGACAGCAACCGCACTGGCCACTCTCGTTCATCAAGATTCGTCAAAATTATTGTTTTTTCAGCATCAATTCCAGCCAACCCCACAAATTCTGCCGGAAGTCGCTATTGATACCAACATACGAAAAGGTTATCTTCAGACAAATTTCTTATAAAAGCAACAAACTTAAATTTATCAAGAAGTGAATAACACCAAAAAATATTTATTTTTACATAATACATTCACACCACTTTTCGACATAGTTTTAATTACAAGAGATGGTTAATAGAAAAAAATTAGTGGTGGTACATGCTTTAATGCAACAATGTTATATTAGCATCAGTGTGTTGAATCTTGATTAGGCACTTGAGTTCTAAAATGTTAACAAATTGATCCACATATATACTTATACATAAATATATAATACAACTATACAACCATGTTTTAGGCTCTTAGCCTCCATACCATTTTAATTAATAGATAAATAAACTTTGATCTTCTACAACATGCAACTAAATTTCACTTTTGTAACATAAACATGGATTCAAGATTCACTCTTTCAACTCCCCCACACACAAAAAAAAAGTCACTTTTTCTGCCTTTAAAGTGTCAAAGTTTAACTGTGTTTGTCTCTTTCAGTAAATCTGGAAAAAAATATAGTAATATTAATATATAGAGATGAATTAGGTTACAGATCATATATCTTACCAATGTACTTTTGTGAGCCTTTGAGATAGTTAATGTGAAGAAAGGATCACCATCATTACCATCAATATGAACATCATCATCATCATCATCAGCAACATCATCATCATCAACAACATCAACATCTACATCAACAACATCATTGTTATAATCTTCATCTTTGTCATCATCATCATCCTCTTCTTCTTCTTCTTCTTCTTGATCATCATCAGCATCATCATCATCAGTGACATCATCATCAACATTACAAACATCATCATCATTAACAGTACAAACACCACCATCATCATCATCATTAACATTACAAACACTATCATCAACAGTATCAACACTATCAATATCCGATTCAACCTTAATTTTGGGGGGCAAAACTTTTGGACAACCATTAGGGCTATAAATTAACAATCTGAAAGTAGATTTATCAATAAGTCTAAATATAAGTAAATCCCCAAAACCCAATTTAATTTCTTTATAAATATTGCTCCACCCATTGGTAAAATAATAATCTGCACCTTTTTGTTCAATCTTTATTTTCCATACATAGCCTCCATATAATGTTTGGATTATTGGGTCTTTAGGAATCTTGTTTTGCAAATGCTTGGTCACAAAATCATCTGGTAATGACTGCAAAATACAATGAGTTAATGAACAAATATTATCGCTGCATATATTTATTTTAATTTAAATTAAATACATAAATAAATAAAACAGAAAAAGTGAAAATACCAGTTGAGAGTGATCAGATGGATTGAGTAAAATTATGAAGAAAGAAGGAGGTGTGAGAGAAGCCATTTGAGGTCAAATTTGGGAAAGGTAATAGGGTTCTGAGGTTGATACTATATATATATATATATATATATATATATATATATATATATATATATATATATATATATATATAGTATATAATATATTAGGCCCACTTTTTACCGGACAGTGGAATCTTTATGCGTAATCCCGCTAGCCAATGAAAGGATCTTATTTATATATATATATATATATATATAATAAATTCGGAGTAAAGGTAAAGTGAAAATGAATAGTACTATTCATTTTTTCAATTTTCGCGAACTTAACTCCTTAATTTTCATTAAAATACAAATCAAACCCCCCACTTTATATGTATATTTTTCCTCAAATTTCACAAGCTTAACCCCTAACTTTTATTAAAATACAAATCGAACTCCCACTTTACTAACTTTTTTTTTTTACTAATATTCAATTTTCACAAACTAAACCCCCTAACTTTTATTAAAATACAAATCGAACCCTCACTTTATACGTAAAGTTTTTTCAAATTTCACAAACTTAACCCACTAACTTTTATTAAAATACAAATCGAACCCCCACTTTACTAACTTTTTTTTTTAAATAAAACCCGAACGCTAAAAAAAGCAACTTTCACAAAAGGAACAACCCTTCAATGTTATATCGAAAAAAATTCTTTTTTACAAAATAGATCAAGACTTTTTTTTAACTCGCATTCAAAACGAAGCCCCCGGCGCGAAGCGAGGCCTCCACAACTAGTTTTATTCTATTTAGATAGATTAATTCACTTTTCACTTACGGTGTATCTTTTTTTTAGCATCAACGTAAGCCTCAACTTTTTTAGAAAAAGCAAAACAATTCACTCAAATAAAAACTACTCTGTACCGGAATAATCGGTAGACTTTGGGTGTATTTGGCGCATAGCTTATTGTGGAGCTTATGGAAGCTTATTGGAGCTTGAGCTTATGATTTTAATAAGCTCCAAGTCATAAGCTTCGTTTGGTAGACAAAAAAAGTAGAGCTTATGAAAATAATAAGCTCTGAAAAAGTAAGCTACTTGTAGTAGCTTATGAAGAAAAAAAAGTAGAACTTATGAACTGAAAAATAAGCTCCAGCTAGTTTACCAAACATTTATAAAAAATAATAAGCTCCAGCTATCAGCTTCAAAAATAAGCTCCAGCTATAAGCTACATCTCCAGCTACTTTCGTCCAAACACACCCTTTGTATGGAGTAATCGAATGATTATTCGAAGATTAATCGTGTTCTATCTTCTGTCTTCTATCTTCTATCTTCTATATATCTATTCTATCTATCTTACTAAAACGGTAAGATATATCCACGTGACGCCTCTATATTAATCCTCAGCAATTCTAATTTTCTTAGAATTTTAAATTAAAAAAATTTCTAATTATCTAAAGCTGACGCGTGTCCCATTAGACACACGGATTAACTGCACCAGTTAATTACGTTTAACAACAATCTCTCTTCAAAAATAAAAACCACCCAAATCCTTTGACGACTGATTATGTCGTATCCAATCCGTTTGGAGGAAAACTATACCTGGCAAACCAAACCCAAAGTGTTGAATTTGGGTCTAATGGGTCTTGCATATGGGTCAAACGGGTCGAGTTGTAAAGTTTCTAGTTTTTGAGATTCACATCCTTAAAAATTGGTCCAATGAGTTTTTTTTAAAACATATTGGGTCTTAGACAAAAAAATAAGAAATGGGTCGATGGGGTTCAAATCCACCAAGTCTAACAAATAGAGACGGGTCCAACGGGCCTTGTATAAGGGTCCAACGGGTCGAGTTGTAAAATTATGAATATTAGTCGCATGATGTAACCTTTCAAAATAAAATAAAAAATAATAAAAATAAAAAATAATAAAATGATAAAAAAAATTGGAAAACTGTTATAATATAGAATATATATTATATAAATGGATAGTCAATTATTGATACACAAAGGTAATATTATTGTATTACCTAAACTTGTGATATTTTTGCTATAAATAGCCATGAATGCAAGCATTAAACTTGCACCATTTCTCACACTTATAAAGTGTTTCTTTCTTTCTCTCCATTATCATCTTTGTTCTTACACTTCATTATTAGTATTCTTAATCAAGAATCAAATCACTAAAGGTAGTTATAAGCCTATTGAATTATAACATCAAGAATCAAACCACTAAAGGTAGTTATAAGCCTACTGAATTATAACACGTTATCAGCACGATAATCTTAATACTAAATATGGTTGGCTCTGCCACCTAAATGATAGATGGTCGGTTATACAACCTGAAAAATATATGGTCGACAATGTCGCCTAATTATCATTTATGTTACTAACATTTATATTTCTATTATCTAACATTTATATGGTCGACACTGTCGCCTAATTATCATTTATGTTTACTAATATTTATATTTCTGTTATATAACATTTATTTATGATTGCTTACACATGGTCGACACTGTCGCCTACTTATCATTATGTTATCTTAAATTTATTTTTAGTGTTTATATACTTATGAATATAAATTGACTCTAATTTATCATGCTGTTTGTTTTAATTTTTGATAATAGAAAATGTCGAATCTGGAAAAGCTTAAATTTACTCCTTTAGAATCAACTGGAAACAACTACATGCCATGGGTTATAAAAGTAAAAATGCATCTTAAATCAATGGGCATTCTTGAAACCATAAATAAAAACAACACTTGTTCTGAAAAAGAACAAGCAACGGCATGTTGCTTTATTCATCAACATATTAATGAATGCTTACAAAATAATTATGTGACTATAGAAGATCCCCATGTTTTATGGGAAGGTCTCAAAAGCAGATTCAATAATCAAAGAGAAATTTTACTTCCAGCTGCTATGGAACAATGGAGAACATTAAGGTTCCAAGACTTTAAGAAAGTAAATGAATACAGCTCAGCTATCTGTATAATACATGTTCACAACTTAAATTCTGTGGACATGAAATATGTGATGCAGACATGATGGAGAAAACTTTCTCCACAATGAATGCTGTAAACATCACAGTGCAAAGAAATTTGAGAATGCTAAAGTTCAAAACATATCCTGAACTTAATTCATAGCTCTTAGTTGCAGAGCAAAATAATGAGCTATTAATGAAAAATCAGCAATCCCGTCCTACTGGTACACTTGCAATCCCTGATGTGATGACCCGAGAATTTTCGACCAAATTTAAACTTAATCTTACTATGATTTCGACACGATAAGCAAAGTCTGTAATGTTGAGTCACAAAAATTTTGAACTGTTTTATATATTCGTTTGACTTTCGACCATTCCCAACGATTCACGAACAACTATTCGTAAATAGATAACATATATATTTAAATAGGTGTTTATAATTTGAATTTGAAATATAATTTAGAATATTATATAATATGATTATTAGGATTTATATTGTAAAATAAATAAAAATAAAATGCGATGTAATTGAAACTATATTTAGGGTTATATGGATATATATATATATATATATATATAAATATGTATATAAATATTACTCGTAAGTATATAAAGTTATAATAAATCTTTTTGTTTAAAAATATATAATATATTTTAGTAATTAAATTTGTCATTTTAAAATTGTTTACATATAGAAAGGGAATATAATTGATTTCGAGCTTAATTAGTAAACATCATTAATACTCGGTTGACATTTCGATAGCATTCATATAGATTTAATATAAGTTTATGAAGGATTAAAATAAAAGTTGAACTGTAAATCGATTACGAAGAATTTAGATTTGTTAAAAGTATTTTTACCTTTTTAAGTCTAAATATTAGTACTCCGTACATATAAATCGGAACAGAAAATAAATAATTTTCGAACCTTTTTGATCAGGTTTCAAATAGGTAATGAGTGAAATAATTAAATATGTGTAATCTAAAAATTTGGGATTTTTAGGGACACTTTTATACATTAACTGTTTAGCAATGGACACAACCCGCGTAAACTGTCGGTAGATACCAACAAATCAATTTCACGAGAATGAAATAATCATGGTGTACTGTTTTGCTTTATAATCACTTTTGAATTTTACAAGTAATCTATCTCTTTCTACATTATATATATTATAAGCATATGATTATATGGAGCACACACACACCAGACAAAACCCACATTACTACTACAAACCTACTACTACAAACTGGTTTCTACTTCTACCATATTCAAAGATCACACTCCAAGAACACAACTCTCTCTTATATACATACTCATATATACATACTATATGCATGATTAAAAGATCGATCAAACGTTTTCATCAAACCCAAACCCACCACCTATATTTTTCTCGACAACCACAACTCACCATCGGTTACCTTTTTGATACCATCCACTACCGACTTCTCCTCCGTCACCACCACCTTGCCGCCGTGTACCACCCCAAACCATCGCCACCACAACCCTCTCTCTCCTCT
Source organism: Rutidosis leptorrhynchoides (assembly GCF_046630445.1). Lineage (NCBI taxonomy): Eukaryota > Viridiplantae > Streptophyta > Magnoliopsida > Asterales > Asteraceae > Rutidosis > Rutidosis leptorrhynchoides. Next base: position 388,737,275 of record NC_092335.1, on the reverse strand, counting down.
CTCTCTCCATCTATTCTTTGTGATCACCAAGAACCATCACTTCCACTACTTCACACGCTACCACCGTTGCTATTAACACCACTACCATGATCAACCACCATCACCTATTAACCATCGCCAATAAAAAAAAAGAAAGAAACCGTCGCTATATTTTTTTTTTCTTCCTTTCTTCTTTGTGTTCGACTTGTAATCTTACTACTGCTGCTGCACGTGATAATGGTGATGGATAACGATAATGAGATGATGATGGTGACGAGGCGAGTTAATGATGATAGTTAAGGTGATCATTCTTGATAAGTATAATAGTGAAGATAAGTAATATTGAGGATGATAAGCACGTTTGTAATGATGATGATGATTTGATGATTAGAATGTTGATCACTAAAATTTAAAAAAAAAAAAAGATGAATAGTCCTGGGTGTTGGTTTGAAGAAGAAAGAATAAAGAAAGACAGAAACGAGTTATATAGATAATAGGTTTGCATTATTACAGAAAAATAGAAATGGATCAGCGGTTTGCGAGTTTGCTGTTAAGCTAGAGGTCGTGGGTTCAATCCCTACCTGCAGCATTTTTTTTTAATTAAACTACAACAACTTGGGCCGTATATAATAAAACTGTGGGCTACCGAATCTGTTGGACTCGTGTAAATGGGATTGGGCCGTGGAGATGTGTTGGGCCAGATTATTGAAAATGAAGGAGAAATAAGAAAAACAAGATAGTAATACGGGTTATATTTGTATCTATTGAGTATTTGTTCAGAAAAAAATAAATAGAGGGATGGTCTAGGGTGTTGTGGGTGAGCGGAAGGTTGCTGGTTCGAATCTCATCTGGAAAATTTCTTTTTAGAAAAAGTTTGGAGAGGGTATACACTTTTATTTTATTTCTATCATTATTTCTATTAGTTATTATTATGTTTATTATTGTTATTATTGTGATTCTTATTATTATTATATTTGTTAATACTAATTATTATTATTATTATTGTTATTGTTATGACAAATATTATTATTATTATTACCATGATCATGATTAAGGTTATAAATAAGTAAAATTATTAGTTAAGGCTATAATTATATACGTATACAGACTATAAATACAAAAACGATTATAAAGATGATGACACATATAATTGAGTAACGACTTAAAATGAATTATTATTATTATCAATATCATTATATTATTATTACTATGAACATAAGTACGATATGTATGATATAAATAGAGATAAAAATTATTAGTATTAACAATTATGAATACGTGAAAAATCTAAATAAGTTTATGGAGTGTATATGTATAACACACCTTTTATTATTGAAGCTTTATTTTAATTATTACTAAATTTATGATTTTATCATTTGTACAATTATATTAATATTATTATTATTATCACTTTTATTATTACTACTACTATTATTACTATTACTATTATTATTGTTATTATCAGTATTATCTATATTATTATTATTAAAATAATTATGCCTACTAAAAATAAAAGTTTCAATGACGTCATTAAGATTATAAGTATAAAAATAAAGAATATATATATACATAAATATATTTAGTACACATAACTTAACTATATTAACATTTATATATATATAATGAAAATATATAAATAAATAATAAAACTTATAAGTTATCAAATATATAAATTACATCACTATTAATAATATATATATTTGTTCGATTACAAGTATATGTTTTAATATATATATGAATGAATATTATAGGTTCGTGAATCCGAGGCCAACCCTACATTGTTCAATGTCGTCATATGTATTTTTACTACAAAATACATTATTGTGAGTTTCATTAATCCCTTTTTAAATGCTTTTGCAATATATATTTTTGGGACTGAGAATACATGCGATGTTTTTATAACTGTTTTATGAAATAGACACAAGTAATCGAAACTACACTCTATGGTTGAATTATCGAAATCGAATATGCCCCTTTTATTAAGTCTGGTAATCTAAGAATTAGGGAACAGACACCCTAATTGACGCGAACTCTAAAGATAGATCTATCGGGCCCAACAAGCCCCATCCAAAGTACCGGATGCTTTAGTACTTCGAAATTTATATCATGTCCGATGGAGGATCCCGGAATGATGGGGATATTCTTATATGCATCTTGTGAATGTCAGTTACCAGGTGTTCAATCCACATGAATGATATTTTGTCTCTATGCATGGGACGTATGTTTATGAGAAATGGAAATATGAAATCTTGTGGTCTATTAAAATTATGGAATGATTATTTATGTTAAACTTATGAACTCACCAACCTTTTGGTTGACACTTTAAAGCATGTTTATTCTCAGGTATTAAAGAAATCTTCCGCTGTGCATTTGCTCACTTTAAAGATATTACTTAGAGTCATTCGTGACATATTTCAAAAGACTTTGCATTCGAGTCGTTGAGTTCATCAAGATTATTATTAAGTCGATTATAGTTAGATATATTATGAAATGGTATGCATGCCTTCAACTTTCAATGTAATTAAAGATTGTCTTTTCAAAAATGAATGCGATGTTTGCAAAATGTATCATATAGAGGTCAAGTACCTCGCAATGTAATCAACTGTTGTGAATCATTTATAATCGATATGGACTTCGTCCGGATGGATTAGGACGGGTCATTTCACCTGAAGCAAATACTGTAGTGACCCGAACTTTTCCATGTTTATATATATTAAATGAAATTGATATTTATTTGATTAAGTGTTTCCAACATGTTAAGCAATCAAACTTGTTAAGACTTGATTAATTGAAATAGGTTTCATATAGACAATTGACCACCCAAGTTGACCGGTGATTCACGAACGTTAAAACTTGTAAAAACTATTTGATGACATATATATGATATATATATATATATATATATATATATATATATATATATATATATATATATATATATATATATATATATATATATATATATATATATATATATATATATATATATATATATATATATATATATATATATATATATATATATATATATATAGTTAACATGATATTATGATAAGTGAGTATCTCATTAGGTATGTTAACAATGAGTGATATACATAAAAATGAGTTTATTGAATTAAGAAACTCGAAACGATATATATAACGATTATCATTATAACAACGTCTTACTAAATACATATGAATCATATTAAAATATTGATACACTATGTTTAATCATGATAAATGATAAGTAAACATGTCATTAAGTGTATTAACAATGAACTACATATGTAAAAACACGACTACTAACTTAATGATTTCGAAACGAGACATATATGTAACGATTATCGTTGTAACAACATTTAACTGTATATATATATATATATATATATATATATATATATATATATATATATATATATATATATAGGCTAAGCAGCTAGCACCTTGCCGGTCTTGGTTTTGTCTCAGCAGAATGCGTGGATGGGACGCCGGGGACGGTGCCCCTTCCTCTGTAGGTACTACGGCCGGCGCGAATCCCCTCCATCACTAGTATAGTAGAGATCTTATTTGTATTGCAATAATGAATAAATGTACAAGAAGGTCTTTGCCGATTCCTATCAACATGGTGCACCTCAGAGGGGCGTGAAAAGGCCGTGGAGACGAGTCTAAGGGCGCTTGAAAGGGGCGAAGGAAAATGGAATATGAAATCAGCCACTTCCATCAGGAACATTTTGAATTGATTTCTAATGGCTCTCTTCAGTGCCTTACCCTAGTCAAAAGACGACATCACCCCTCCATACAAAATGGAGACAGACATATGTTATATATCAATGGAGTAAAGAAACAACCAAGTTTAGTTTCAAGTGGTACGTGAGTTGGGTTTAGAACGTCGTGGAAAGGTCTTCGAAACTATGAATCTTTCATCTCTTCTCCTCCCGCGAGAAGGACGTGTCTAAGGATGCTACTTCGGGCGGGCGTGCTTCTTTCTTGAAAGATCTGATCATAGAAGGACTGTCCAAGGGACTGCACCTCCACAGATGCTATCCAAAATTCTTTTGTCTTTGGTAGTGATACTGCTATTAAAGAAGGAGATCTTGTCAAGCGCACTTCCCTTCCCTAATAAAAGAGTCCACCGCCTGCCTTAGTAGTCTCAAATAAGGCGTGCGGGCCTGCCCCTTTTTTTAGTAGGTGATTCACTTATATATATATATATATATATATATATATATATATGTAACGACCCGTCAAAATCGCTATTGACGCGGCACGTTAATCATTGATTCCACAGTGAGGTTTTGACCTCTATATGATACGTTTTGATAAAATATTGCATTCATTAAAATAAGTGACTTTCTAAACATAGAAAGTTATAAACATGTGGGCGAGTGCTTAGGTATAAGCAAAACCCCGAAATACATAAGTCTTTAATTTACAGGTTGACATCACAGTCCAATTATTTATTACACAACGCAGTTTTATTTTGAATGCAATAAACTTTGTACAAAGCATGAGAGACTCCATGCAGGCAACAAGCACATCACAGCGGAAGCATTCTAAGGACCTGAGAATAAAACATGCTAAAAAGTCAACACGAATGTTGGTGAGTTATAGGTTTAATTGCTCGAGTCATAAACATGTATAAATATAGACCACAAGATTTCATCAAAAGTTTATCAATAGATTCTACGTAACAGAGCACCCTGGTAACTAAACTTAACGCTATAGTGATAATTACCCCATTCGTTTTAATACACGCAAACCAACGTGTCTTAAACTCAAATAACATACGTCCGTTAAAAGGCTAGCGCTCTAGCTCGGACGGGGATGTCAAGCCCTATGGATCCATATACAATTATTCGCGCCCACCAGTCCATATCCTATGTACTGGCAGCTACTAGTTACCAAAGCTAAGGGATTTCCGATTTAACTCAGTGTAGAATTTAGTATGTACTTGTGTCTTATCGCGTTTAAAATAAATTGCATGTATTCTCAGCCCAAAAATATTTAAAGTATTTAAAAAGGGATCTATAACTCACTGTTCAATATTGAGACTCAATATTGTTGGCAAATTGCGTAGACGTAATGATGGTAGACGACTGTATGGTTGGCCTTGGATTCAAGAACAATACCCCGAACAATACCCAATATTTCCTTAGCTTAAAGCGGTTTGAAACCCGAATTAAAACACCCTCGAATATACTTTATTATTATTAAACTTAAATTATAATTATAATTATAAATTAAAATTTAAGTTTCAGAAATAATTATGAAAAATTTCGTCGAGCAAAACTGACCTTTTATAGTACTTTTCGATTTACTGTAGCTCATGCGATCGCATGAGGTTTCAGTGTTTTTGCCATGCGATCGCATGGCCGCCTTTTCTGTTTTTGTTTGCTAGTTCGCCGACATCAAATAGTGTTTACTGTAGCAAATAGTGTTCACCGTAGCAAATAGTGTTACTGTAGCAAATAGTGTTTTACTGTAGCAAATCACTGTAGCAAACTCATTTTCACTGTAGCACTGTAGCAAATACGGTTTCACTGTAGCAAATAGTGTTTTACTGTAGCAAATTGTGTTTACTGTAGCAAAGTAATTTTTACTGTAGCAAATAGGGTTTTACTGTAGGAAAGTCGTTTTTACTTGTACATATATATATACATACATATAATTGTTCATGAATCGTCGAGAGTAATCAAAGGTAATTGTATATATGAAACAGTTCTAAAATTTTGAGACTCAATCTAACAGACTTTGTTTAGCGTGTTAAAATAATAAATCGTATAGAGAATTGGTTTAAATAAGTCAAAAATTTTCGGGTCATCACAGTACGTCCCCCTTAAAGAAAATTTCGTCCCGAAATTTTGAGTAGTACCTGTTTCATGAGCGATATTAGTGAACAAATGTGGATACTTTTGCTTCATCTGATCTTCACGTTCCCAAGTAAACTCGGGTCCTCGTCTTGCGTTCCAACGAACCCTAACTATCGGTATTTTGCTTTGTTTTAATTGTTTGACCTCACGGTCTATGATTTCAACAGGTTCTTTGATAAAATGGAGTTTATCATTGATTCGTATTTCGTCAAGAGGAATTACGACATCCTCTTCAGCTAAACATTTCTTCAAATTTGACACGTGAAATGTGTTGTGAACACTACTAAGTTCTTGCGGTAGCTTTAATCGATAAGCAACTGTTCCAATTCTTTCGGTGATTTCAAAGGGTCCTACGTACCTAGGACTTAGCTTTCCTCGTTTACCGAATCGTACAACGCCTTTCCAGGGTGACACTTTCAACATGACTTTGTCACCCACTTGAAATTCTAGCGGTTTTCTTCTTACATCAGCATAACTCTTTTGGCGACTCATGGCCGTTTTCAATCGCTGTTGTATTTGAATGATCTTTTCGGTGGTTTCGTGAATAATTTCTGGTCCAGTAAGTTGTCTTTCTCCTACTTCACTCCAACATATAGGAGATCTGCACTTTCTACCGTAAAGTGCTTCAAATGGCGCTGCGTTGATGCTCGTATGATAGCTGTTATTGTATGAAAATTCTGCCAACGGTAAGTGTCGATCCCAACTGGTTCCAAAGTCAATCACGCATGCCCGTAACATGTCTTCCAATGTTTGTATTGTTCTTTCACTTTGACCATCTGTCTGTGGGTGATAAGCGGTGCTCATATCTAATCGAGTTCCCAATGCTTTTTGTAATGACTGCCAGAAACGTGATGTGAATCGGGTGTCGCGATCAGATATGATAGAGATGGGTACACCATGCCTGGAAACTACTTCCTTCAAATATAGGCGTGCTAATTTCTCCATACTGTCTGTCTCCTTTATTGGTAGAAAGTGAGCTGATTTAGTTAGACGATCAACTATCACCCAAATAGTATCATAACTACTTGCAGTCCTTGGCAATTTCGTAATGAAATCCATAGTTATTCTTTCCCATTTCCACTGCGGAATTTCTGGTTGTTGCAGTAATCCTGACGACTTTTGGTGCTCAGCTTTGACCTTTGCACACGTCAAACATTTGCTTACATAAGTAGCAATTTCTGTCTTCATATTAGGCCACCAATAAAACTTCTTGAGATCGTGGTACATTTTCCCGTTTCCTGGGTGAATTGAGTACCTCGTTTTGTGTGCTTCATCTAGTACTAGCTGCCTTAGATTACCATGTTTTGGTACCCATATCCTATCAACAAAATACAGGGTTCCATCGGCTTTTACTTCAAGCTGTTTTTCTAACCCTCTGCTCATTTCGCCTTTTTCATTTTCTTCTTTTAAAGCCTCTAACTGTGCTGCTTGAATTTGCTTTGTGAGATCAGTACGAATTGTAATATTCAAAGCTCGGACCCTAAGAGGTTTTACTCTTTCTTTTCGACTTAGGGCATTAGCTACAACATTAGCCTTTCCGGGGTGGTAACGGATTTCACAATCGTAATCGTTTAACAACTCTACCCAGCGACGTTGCCTCATATTGAGTTGTTTTTGATCAAAAATATGCTGAAGACTCTTATGGTTAGTGTACACTTGGTGCCATATAGATAGTGTCTCCATATTTTGAGTGCAAAAACTACTGCTCCAAGTTCCAAATCGTGCGTCGTATAGTTCTTTTCATGAATTTTTAGTTGTCGTGAGGCGTATGCGATGACTTTTGTGCGTTGCATTAATACACATCCTAAACCTTGGCGTGAAGCATCACAATAGATCACGAAATCATCATTTCCTTCCGGTAATGACAAAATGGGTGCAGACGTTAACTTCTTCTTTAATAACTGGAATGAGGATTCCTGTTCTGTGGACCAATCATACTTCTTTCCCTTTTGAGTCAATGCAGTTAAGGGTTTGGCGATTCTAGAGAAATCTTGAATGAATCTTCGGTAGTAACCAGCAAGACCTAAGAATTGGCGGATTTATGTTGGAGTCTTCGGTGTTTCCCATTTACTAATGGCTTCGATCTTGGCGGGGTCAACTTTAATTCCATGTTTACTAACAACATGGCCCAAAAATTGTACTTCTTGTAACCAGAAATCACACTTCGAAAATTTTGCGTACAATTCTTCTTTCTTGAGTATCTCCAGTACCAGTCTTAAGTGTTGCTCATGTTCTTCCTTGTTCTTTGAGTAAATCAATATGTCGTCGATAAAAACAATGACAAATTTGTCTAAATACGGTCTACAGATGAGATTCATTAGATCCATGAATACTGCTGGAGCATTAGTTAATCCAAAAGGCATGACTAGAAACTCATAGTGACCGTAACGGGTTCTGAATGCGGTTTTAGGAACATCTTCTTCCTTCACTCTCAGTTGATGATATCCGAAGCGTAGATCAATCTTAGAATAAACACTTGATCCTTGCAATTGATCAAACAAATCATCAATCCTCGGTAATGGGTACCGATTCTTGATCGTTAATTTGTTTAATTCTCGGTAATCTATGCACATTCTCATAGATCCATCCTTCTTCTTGACGAACAGAATAGGAGCACCCCAAGGTGAAAAACTAGGAAGAATAAATCCACGGTCCGATAATTCTTGCAACTGGTCTTGTAATTCTTGCATTTCTGAAGGTGCAAGTCTATATGGAGATCGGGCTATAGGTGCAGCTCCTGGTATGAGATCAATCTGGAATTCTACACATCTGTGTGGAGGTAGCCCCGGTAATTCTTCTAGAAATACTCCGGGATATTCTCTTACAACCGGCATGTCATTAATGCTTCTTTCTTCAGTATCGATCTTCTTTACATGTGCCAGAATAGCATAACAACCTTTCTTATAAGTTTCTGGGCCTTCATACAGCTGATAAAGTTCAGCTTTGAGTTGCTCTTCTCCCCATAAATCATTAATGACGTTTCATCCTTACGAGGGATGCGAATTGCTTTCTCAGTGCAAACAACTTCCGCTCTTGTTTTGGACATCCAGTCCATGCCAACGATTACGTCAAAACTTCCTAATTCTACGGGTATCAAATCGATTTTGAAGGTTTCACCAGCGAGATTCATTTCGCAACCATGGCAAATTTTATCGGCTTTTATCAGTTTACCATTAGCTAATTCAATAGTATATTTATCGTCTAGAGGTAATGATGCACATTTTAGTTTAAAACTAAAGTCTTTACACATATAACTTCTATCAGCACCCGTATCAAACATAATAGAAGCTAGTTGATTATTAACGGTAAACGTACCCGTGACAAGATTAGGATCCTCACGTGCTTTACTGGCACTAACATTAAATGCCCTCCCACGTGCGGGTTCTTTGTTCTTCTCCTTATCAGGGCATTGATTTATAAAGTGACCAGACTTCCCGCATCCAAAACATTTCTTGACATCGGTCAGTTTTGTCTTTACTCCAGAAACGGTGGCATAACAATCTTTCGCCACATGTCCTTTCTTGTTGCACTTATCACAGACCACTTGACAATAACCTGCATGATGTGTGTAACATCTTTTGCAGAACGGATGGGGTCCCTTATAGTTTGGACTTGCAGTTGCCCCATCTTGTTTACCTTTAAAAGTTTTTTGTTTCTTCAGGTGAGTACTTTTGCCCTTATAGTCTTCCCATTTCCTCTTTCCTTCAGTTGTCTTGACTTCGGTAATTGGTGCCTTAATCGAACTCTCTGTGATCTGGTCCATGAGTTGGTGTGCCATTGTCATAGTGTTTACTGTAGCAAATAGTGTTTCACTGTAGCAAATCACTGTAGCAAACTCGTTTTCACTGTAGCACTGTAGCAAAATACGGTTTCACTGTAGCAAATAGTGTTTCACTGTAGCAAATTGTGTTTTACTGTAGCAAAGTAATTTTTACTGTAGCAAATAGGGTTTTACTGTAGAAAAGTCATTTTTATTTGTACATATATATATACATACATATAATTGTTCATGAATCGTCGAGAGTAATCAAAGGTAATTGTATATATGAAACAGTTCTAAAATTTTGAGACTCAATCTAACAGACTTTGTTTAGCGTGTTAAAATAATAAATCGTATAGAGAATTGGTTTAAATAAGTCAAAAATTTTCGGGTCATCACAATATATCATACTAAGATATATTAATTTATCATAATATCATAATAATGTAATAATTTAACATCTCTTTAGATATAATAAATAATGGGTTAACAACATTTAACAAGATCGTTAACCTAAAGGTTTCAAAACAACATTTACATGTAACGACTAACGATGACTTAACGACTCAGTTAAAATGTATATACATGTAGTGTTTTAATATGTATTCATACACTTTTGAAAGACTTCAAGACACTTATCAAAATACTTCTACTTAACAAAAATGCTTAAAATACATCCTCGTTCAGTTTCATCAACAATTCTACTCGTATGCACCCGTATTCGTACTCGTACAATACACAGCTTTTAGATGTATGTACTATTGGTATATACACTACAATTATCAGCTCTTAGCAGCCCATGTGAGTCACCTAACACATGTGGGAATCATCATTTGGCAACTAGCATGAAATATCTCATAAAATTACAAAAATATTAGTAATCATTCATGACTTATTTACAAGTAAACAAAATTACACATCCTTTATATCTAATCCATATACCAACGACCAAAAACACCTACAAACACTTTCATTCTTCAATTTTCTTCATCTAATTAATCTCTCTCAAGTTCTATCTTCAAGTTCTAAGTGTTCTTCATAAATTCTATAAGTTCTAGTTTCATAAAATCAAGAATACTTCCAAGTTTGCTAGGTTACTTCCAATCTTGTAAAGTGATCATCCAACCTTAAGAAATCTTTCTTATTTACAGTAATATATCTTTCTAATACAAGGTAATACTCATATTCAAACTTTGATTCAATTTCTATAACTATAATAATCTTATTTCGAGTGGAAATCTTACTTGAACTTGTTTTCGTGTCATGATTCTGCTTCAAGAACTTTCAAGCCATCCAAGGATCCTTTGAAGCTAGATCTATTTTTCTCATTTCCAGTAGGTTTACCTACTAAAATTAAGGTAGTAATGATGCTCATAACATCATTCGATTCATATATATATAACTACCTTATTCGAAGGTTTAAACTTGTAATCACTATAACATAGTTTAGTTAATTCTAAACTTGTTCGCAAACAAAAGTTAATCCTTCTAACTTGACTTTTAAAATCAACTATACACATATTCTATATCTATATGATATGCTAACTTAATGATTTAAAACCTGGAAACACGAAAAACACCGTAAAACCGAATATACGCCGTCGTAGTAACACCACGGGCTGTTTTGGGTTAGTTAATTAAAAACTATGATAAACTTTGATTTAAAAGTTGTTATTCTGGGAAAATGATTTTTCTTATGAACATGAAACTATATGCAAAAATCATAGTTAAACTCAAAGTGAAAGTATGTTTTCCAAAATGGTCATCTAGATGTCGTTCTTTTGACTGAAATGACTACCTTTACAAAAACTACTTGTAACCTGTATTTCTGACTATAAATCTATATTTTTTCTGTTTAGATTCATAAAATAGAGTTCAATATGAAACCATAGCAATTTGATTCACTCAAAACGGATTTAAAACGAAGAAGTTATGGGTAAAACAAGATTTGATATTTTTTGATTGTTGTAGCTATGAGAAATATTGTAACAATTATATACAAATCATATCCTAGCTAACTTATATTGTATTATACATTTATTCTAATATATTATGTAATTTTGGGATACCATAGACACGTATGCAAATGTTTTGACATATCATATCGACCCATGTATATATATTATTTGGAACAACCATAGACACTCTATATGTAGTAATGTTGGAGTTAGCTATACAGGATTGAGGTTGATTCCAAAAATATATATACTTTGAGTTGTGATCTAGCCTGAGATGTGTATACACTAGGTCGTGGATTGATCCAAGATAATATATATATCGATTTATTTCTGTACATCTAACTATGGACAACTAGTTGTAGGTTACTAACGAGGACAGCCGACTTAATAAACTTAAAACATTAAAACGTATTAAAAATGTTGTAAATATATTTTGAACATACTTTGATATATATGTACATATTTGTTATAGGTTCGTGAATCGACCAGTGGCCAAGTCTTACTCCCGACGAAGTAAAAAATATGTGAAAGTGAGTTATAGTCCACTTTTAAAATCTAATATTTTGGGATGAGAATACATGCAGTTTTATAAATGTTTTACGAAATAGACACAAGTAAATGAAACTACATTATATGGGTGAATGATCGAAGCCGAATATGCCCCTTTTGCTTGGTTGCCTAAGAATTAGTAAACCGATCTACTAATTGACGCGAATCCTAAAGATAGATCTATTGGGCCTAACGAACCCCATCCAAAGTACCGGATGCTTTAGTACTTCGAATTCGTTTTTTTATCATGTCCGAAGGATTTCCCGGAATGATAGGGCATATTCTTATATGCATCTTGTTAATGTCGGTTACCAGGTGTTCACCATATGAATGATTTTTATCTCTATGTATGGGATGTATATTGAAATATGAAATCTTGTGGTCTATTATTACGATTTGATAAATATATAGGTTAAACCTATAACTCACCAACATTTTTGTTGACGTTTAAAGCATGTTTATTATCAGGTGATTATTAAGAGCTTCCGCTGTCGCATGCTAAAATATGGACAAGATTTGGTGTTAGCATGCTTGTATAATATTGTTTAAAACTGCATTCGAGATTTACTTTGTTGTAACATATTAATATCGTAAACCAATATGTATTGGTAGTGTGTAAGTGTGATATTTTAGATTATCATTTCTGGATAATCTAAGTGGTGACTTTTTAACCTTGTCGATAAAATAAAGGTTATGGTTTGTTTTAAAAACGAATGCAGCCTTTGAAAAACGTCTCATATAGAGGTCAAAACCTCGCAACGAAATCAATTAATATGAACGTTTATAATCAATATGAACGGGACATTTCAGTTGGTATCAGAGTGTTGGTATTAGAGAACCAGAATTTTTGCATTAGTGTGTCTTACCGAGTTTGTTAGGATGCATTAGTGAGTCTGGACTTCGACCGTGTTTTTCTTCAAAAACTATTGCTTAACATTTTTTGTTGGAAACTATATATTATTAACATGTAAATATTATGTGATATATTAATCTCTTAACGTGTTTGATATTATGTGATAGATGTCTACCTCTAGTACAAATCCCATCGACTCACCTAATAATAATGAAGAGTCGAATATACTTTGGGAAGATTCACAAATTCCCGAAGAGGAACCGGAAGAGGAGGAACCGGAAGAAGAGGAACCGGAAGAGGAGGAACCGGAAGAGGAAGAACCGGAAGAAGAAGAGGTTCCGGAGGAAGAAATATTGATACCTACAGTAAATCGATTAAATAAAAGAAAATTCTCAACCAACGGACCAAAGTCAAAAATGGTCAATGGTGTTTCCGCCAAGGAAGCAAAATATTGGGAAGATTACCAATTTTTCGATGAATCGGATCCCGATGAGGATTCCGATGATGTTATAGAAATTACCTCGACCCAATTTAATAAAGCGAAAGAAAATAATAAGGGAAAAGGTATAAAAATAGAGAAACCCGATTCCAACCCCGATGAACTTTATATATATCGGCAACATCCGTATTTCCTAAAATGTAACAATGACCCGGGAACCTCTAAACCACCAGGTTTTTCTAAACCATTGTGGAAAACGACGACTCGTATTAGATGAACACCATATATCCCTAGAAAATTAGGAAAACTAACCAAGTCCGAAGAAGATGAAACCAGTGATTCGGATTAGAGGGTTGTAATCATGTTGTGTATTATATGTTGATAATTCTAAAAACGAACATATATTTCATAGCATTATTCCTCAAGAAAGACAAGCTTTTAGTTGCAATTGTTCTATTCACAAGTGATATTCGTTTAAATAATAAAAGGTGAAGACAAAAGACAGATTCGACGAATTGAAGACGCAAACGACCAAAAAGCTCAAAAGTACAAAAGACAATAAAAAAGGTTCCAATTATTGATAAGAAACGTCTCGAAATTACAAGAGTACAAGATTCAAAACGCAAAGTACAAAATATAAAATTGTACGCAAGGACGTTCGAAAATCCGGAACCGGGACCAGAGTCAACTCTCAACGCTCGACGCAACGGACTAAAAATTACAAGTTAACTATGTATATAAATATAATATAATATATAATTAATTATATTAATTATATATATATTATATATATATATTATAAACCGTCGGCAGCGAAAGACTCCAAGGGTGTGAGCTGTAAATACATTCTCCGCGACTCGCGGAGTTTGAAGAGGATTTTGCCGCGAGTCGCGGAGCCCCAAAAATCAACTCTGCCTATAAAGCAAACCGAATTCTGATCAAAAATTCATATCTTTTTCTTCTCTTATCATACGTAAAATTTATATATATATATATAATTTATATTTTAATTTTAATTATAATTCTAATAATAAGGGTATGTTAGCGAATGTTGTAAGGGTGTAAGTCGAAATTCTGTCCATGTAACGCTACGCTATTTTTTAATCATTGTAAGTTATGTTCAACCTTTTTACATTAATGTCTAGTAGCTAAGTTATTATTATGCTTATTTAAAACGAAGTAATCATGATGTTGGGCTAATTACTAAAATTGGGTAATTGGGCTTTGTACCATAATTGGGGTTTGGACAAAAGAACGACACTTGTGGAAATTAGACTATGGGCTATTAATGGGCTTTATATTTGTTTAACTAAATGAAAGTTTGTTAATGTTAATATAAAGATTTACAATTGGGCGTCCCTATAAATTACCATATACACTCAATCGGACACGATGGGCGGGGTATTTATATGTACGAATAATCGTTCATTTAACCGGACACGGGAATGGATTAATAGCCACTAGAATAATTAAAACAGGGGTGAAATTACATTCAAGGGTAATTGGTGTAATTGTTAACAAAGTAGTAAAACCTTGGTTTACACGCAGTCGATAACCTGGTGTATTCATTAAACAAAGTATTAAAACCTTGTTACAATTCGAATCCCCAATTAGTTGGAATATTTAACTTCGGGTATAATAATAATTTGATGAGGACACTCGCACTTTATATTTATGACTGATGGACTGTTATGGACAAAAACCAGACGGACATATTAAATAATCCAGGACAAAGGACAATTAACCCATGGGCATAAAACTAAAATCAACACGTCAAACATCATGATTACGGAAGTTTAAATAAGCATAATTCTTTTATTTCATATTTAATTTCCTTTATTTTATATTTAATTGCACTTCTAATTATCGCATTTTTATTTATTGTTATTTAATCGCACTTTTAATTATCGTACTTTTTATTTTATCGCAAGTTTATTTTATCGCACTTTTATTATTCGCAATTTCATTATCGTTATTTACTTTACGCTTTAATTTAAGTCTTGTATTTATTTTATATTTTACATTAGGTTTTAACTGCGACTAAAGTCTTAAAATCGACAAACCGGTCATTAAACGGTAAAAACCCCCTTTATAATAATAATATTACTTATATATATGTTTGTATTTTTATAAAAGTAAATTAATATAGCGTTGAGCTTTGTTTAAAGATTTCCCTGTGGAACGAACCGGACTTACTAAAAACTACACTACTTTACGATTAGGTACACTGCCTATAAGTGTTGTAGCAAGGTTTAAGTATATCCATTCTATAAATAAATAAATATCTTTTGTAAAATTGTATCGTATTTAATAGTATTTTCCTAGTAAAATATAAACTATTTTATATACACCTCGCATAACATCAAGTATTTTTGGCGCCGCTGCCGGGGATGCTATCTTAAAAGCCGGAAGCGCAACGCTAATATAAAAAAAAAAGATTTTTAGCTTACTTCTATTAAAAATTCGTTTTTGTAAAAATACGTTTTAATTATTCGAAAATATAAAAAGAAAAAAAAAACAAAAATATAAGTATTTTTTTTAGTATTTTTTGTTAAATATTTAAGTTTTATAAGTTTCTTTATTTTTAGTTTAGTTTATAAAAATATAAGTTTTATTTTAATATCTTTTATTTATATAAAAATAGAAAACAGAAAATAAAAATAAATAAATAAAGAAAAAACGCGTCGAAGATTAAATCTGTCAACTGAATTTCTGAACCCCGCGAGTCGCGGGGTTTGAAGCATTATATACCGCAAGTCGCGGAGCTTCTCTGACACGCGAACAGAAGCCCTAATTCAGCATTAATTACGGGTTTTAATTAATTATAATTATTATTTAACCCCAATTATTATTATTAGTTTTATTTTTACTTTTACTTTTTATTTAAATTATGTATTTAGTATTAATAAGTTTAATTAAATTGTAAAATTAGTAGTTTTATTAAATAAATAATATAAAAATAATATTTTTATAAAAATTGTACTTTTTACAACTTTTTATATATTTTTATATTTTGTCCCTTTTTAATCGTTGTAGCGTAATATTTGTATTTTTAGCTCATATTTAATTTTAAACTTAGTTTTTGCCATAGTCATTTTTACTCCTAGATTTTTAGGCTTTGCCGTAGAATTCCTTAAGTGCTTTTTCTTTAGACTAAGATTTAGGTGCTTTAGAATTTTGCGACGCCTTTTTAAGTTTTAGTTTCTTTTTAAGTTATTTCCATTTTGGTATTTAGTTTTTCCTGTAAGCTTTAATATTTTTAGACCTTTTACTATGTATCAATTATCATTCCAATTAGTAATTTCAATTTGCGATTATAATTTTAAGTTAGTTATAGTAATAAGGTTAGGTTAGTCAAGTATTTTTAAGTTTTTATAAGTTTCTTTTATTTTTCCGTCACCTTTTATTTTTCAATCATTTTTTTTTCTTTTTCGACTTTTTTTTTCGACGAACTCTTTTTCTTTCTTATTTCTCGTTATTCTAGTTTTAGGACATAGATTTTTATTCTACTTCTTATCTAAATTTCTTAAAATTACGAAAATTTATTTTAAGTGGTTAAATTGATAGACATCAAAATTTTCTGGTTCGTAGTAATAGTTGGATTTGTACGTGGACCGGGTTATTGGAGCCAAACAGTCCTCAATTATATTGAGACCAAACGAATCCTGCCCCTCTGCTGCATCTTTTGGCTATTCGAAACGTGGGCAAAATCAGAAAAGTCTATTAATTGGATAACTTATTATAATTTTTCTTTCCTTTTAAAAACTAATAGGATATTCAGTGAATGCACCGAGCAAGACGTTCATCACCTTTTGTACGTTCACCACCTGTAACTAGATCAAGACATTTAGCAAATATAACCGCCGTTGATTTTTCTTTAGAATCGTCATCCAGTCAACCAAGTACTTCAGTTCAAATTTCCGATAATCCATTTTTTGAACCCGACCTCACAATTGAGAATTTGGAAAATATTCAGGAACGGTTCGTAGATCCTGAACCACTAAACTTTCCTCCGGAACCACCAATCATTCAAACAGAGATTGTTGAGGAACGAACCATTAAATCAGAATCATCTAGTGATACCGATTCAACAAATTCAATTATGGAGAATCTGGAACCTTTAAGTATGGAAGACCGAATTGTAGTGACCCGAACTTTTCCATGTTTATATATATTAATTGAGATTGATATTTACATGATTAAATGTTTCCAACATGTTAAGCAATCAAACTTGTTAAGACTTGATTAATTGAAATATGTTTCATATAGACAATTGACCACCCAAGTTGACCGGTGATTCACGAACGTTAAAACTTGTAAAAACTATATGATGACATATATATGGATATATATATATAGTTAACATGATACTATGATAAGTAAACATATCATTAAGTATATTAACAATGAACTACATATGTAAAAACAAGACTACTAACTTAATGATTTTTAAACGAGACATATATGTAACGATTATCGTTGTAAAGACATTTAATGTATATATATCATAT
The DNA here is from genome assembly GCF_046630445.1 of Rutidosis leptorrhynchoides. NCBI lineage: Eukaryota > Viridiplantae > Streptophyta > Magnoliopsida > Asterales > Asteraceae > Rutidosis > Rutidosis leptorrhynchoides. Next base: position 388,719,374 of record NC_092335.1, on the reverse strand, counting down.
TAAGAGATATTCATACATGATAATATCATGATAATATAATAATTTAAAATCTCATTTGATATTATAAACATTGGGTTAACAACATTTAACAAGATCGTTAACCTAAAGGTTTCAAAACAACACTTACATGTAACGACTAACGATGACTTAACGACTCAGTTAAAATGTGTATACATGTAGTGTTTTAATATGTATTTATACACTTTTGAAAGACTTCAATACACTTATCAAAATACTTCTACTTAACAAAAATGGTTACAATTACATCCTCGTTCAGTTTCATCAACAATTCTACTCGTATGCACCCGTATTCGTACTCGTACAATACACAACTTTTATATGTATGTACTATTGGTATATACACTCCAATGATCAGCTCTTAGCAGCCCATGTGAGTCACCTAACACATGTGGGAACCATCATTTGGCAACTAGCATGAAATATCTCATAAAATTACAAAAATATGAGTAATCATTCATGACTTATTTACAAGAAAACAAAATTACATATCCTTTATATCTAATCCATACACCAACGACCAAAAACACCTACAAACACTTTCATTCTTCAATTTTCTTCATCTAATTGATCTCTCTCAAGTTCTATCTTCAAGTTCTAAGTGTTCTTCATAAATTCCAAAAGTTCCAGTTTCATAAAATCAAGAATACTTTCAAGTTTGCTAGCTCACTTCCAATCTTGTAAGGTGATCATCCAACCTCAAGAAATCTTTGTTTCTTATAGTAGGTTATCATCCTAATACAAGGTAATAATCATATTCAAACTTTGGTTCAATTTCTATAACTATAACAATCTTATTTCAAGTGATGATCTTACTTGAACTTGTTTTCGTGTCATGATTCTGCTTCAAGAACTTCGAGCCATCCAAGGATCCGTTGAAGCTAGATCCATTTTTCTATTTTCCAGTAGGTTTATCCAAGGAAATTAAGGTAGTAATGATGTTCATAACATCATTCGATTCATACGTATAAAGCTATCTTATTCGAAGGTTTAAACTTGTAATCACTAGAACATAGTTTAGTTAATTCTAAACTTGTTCGCAAACAAAAGTTAATCCTTCTAACTTGACTTTTAAAATCAACTAAACACATGTTCTATATCTATATGATATGCTAACTTAATGATTTAAAACCTGGAAACACGAAAAACACCGTAAAACCGGATTTACGCCGTCGTAGTAACACCGCGGGCTGTTTTGGGTTAGTTAATTAAAAACTATGATAAACTTTGATTTAAAAGTTGTTATTCTGAGAAAATGATTTTTATTATGAACATGAAACTATATCCAAAAATTATGGTTAAACTCAAAGTGGAAGTATGTTTTCTAAAATGGTCATCTAGACGTCGTTCTTTCGACTGAAATGACTACCTTTACAAAAACGACTTGTAACTTATTTTTCTGACTATAAACCTATACTTTTCTGTTTAGATTCATAAAATAGAGTTCAATATGAAACCATAGCAATTTGATTCACTCAAAACGGATTTAAAATGAAGAAGTTATGGGTAAAACAAGATTGGATAATTTTTCTCATTTTAGCTACGTGAAAATTGGTAACAAATCTATTCCAACCATAACTTAATCAACTTGTATTGTATATTATGTAATCTTGAGATACCATAGACACGTATACAATGTTTCGACCTATCATGTCGACACATCTATATATATTTCGGAACAACCATAGACACTCTATTTGTGAATGTTGGAGTTAGCTATACAGGGTTGAGGTTGATTCCAAAATATATATAGTTTGAGTTGTGATCAATACTGAGATACGTATACACTGGGTCGTGGATTGATTCAAGATAATATTTATCGATTTGTTTCTGTACATCTAACTGTGGACAACTAGTTGTAGGTTACTAACGAGGACAGCTGACTTAATAAACTTAAAACATCAAAATATATTAAAAGTGTTGTAAATATATTTTGAACATACTTTGATATATATGTATATATTGTTATAGGTTCGTGAATCAACCAGTGGCCAAGTCTTACTTCCCGACGAAGTAAAAATCTGTGAAAGTGAGTTATAGTCCCACTTTTAAAATCTAATATTTTTGGGATGAGAATACATGCAGGTTTTATAAATGATTTACAAAATAGACACAAGTACGTGAAACTACATTCTATGGTTGAATTATCGAAATCGAATATGCCCCTTTTAATTAAGTCTGGTAATCTAAGAATTAGGGAACAGACACCCTAATTGACGCGAATCCTAAAGATAGATCTATTGGGCTTAACAAACCCCATCCAAAGTACCGGATGCTTTAGTACTTCGAAATTTATATCATATCCGAAGGGTGTCCCGGAATGATGGGGATATTCTTATATATGCATCTTGTTAATGTCGGTTACCAGGTGTTCACCATATGAATGATTTTTATCTCTATGTATGGGATGTGTATTGAAATATGAAATCTTGTGGTCTATTGTTACGATTTGATATATATAGGTTAAACCTATAACTCACCAACATTTTTGTTGACGTTTAAAGCATGTTTATTCTCAGGTGAATATTAAGAGCTTCCGCTGTTGCATACTAAAATAAGGACAAGATTTGGAGTCCATGTTTGTATGATATTGTGTAAAAACTGCATTCAAGAAACTGATTTCAATGTAACATATTTGTATTGTAAACCATTATGTAATGGTCGTGTGTAAACAGGATATTTTAGATTATCATTATTTGATAATCTACGTAAAGCTTTTTAAACCTTTATTTATGAAATAAAGGTTATGGTTTGTTTAAAAATGAATGCAGTCTTTGAAAAACGTCTCATATAGAGGTCAAAACCTCGCAACGAAATCAATTAATATGGAACGTTTTTAATCAATAAGAACGGGACATTTCAGTTGGTATCCGAGCGTTGGTCTTAGAGAACCAGAATTTTGCATTAGTGTGTCTTATCGAGTTTGTTAGGATGCATTAGTGAGTCTGGACTTCGACCGTGTTTACTTGAAAAATGATTGCTTAACAAATTTTGTTGGAAACTATATATTTTTAACATGTGAATATTATGTGATATATTAATCTCTTAACGCGTTTGATATTATGTGATAGATGTCTACCTCTAGAACAAGTCCCATTGACTCACCTAATAATAATGAAGAGTCAAATGTAAATTGGAATGATTCGTGGACTGATTCACAAGTTCCCGAAGAGGAACCGGAAGAAGAGTCGGAACCGGAAGAAGAATCGGAACCGGAAGAAGAATCGGAACCGGATGAAGAAATAGAACCGGTGGGGGAAATAATAAAACGGTTAAGTAAAAAAAAATCCTCAACCAACCGACCAAGGTTAATTATGGTCAATGGTGTTTCCGCCAAGGAAGCAAAATATTGGGAGGATTACCAATTCTCCGATGAATCGGATTCCGACGAGAATTCCGATGATGTTATAGAAATTACCCCAACTGAATTTAAAAAGGCAAAAGAAAATAATAAGGGAAAGGGCATAAAAATAGAGAAATCTAATTCCAACCCCGATGAACTTTATATGTATCGTCAACCCCCGAAGTCCTTAAGTTGTAACAATGACCCGGGAACCTCTAAACCACCAGGTTTTTCTAAACCAATGTGGATAACGACGGCTCGTATTAGGGGAAAATCATATATCCCTAGAAACTTGGCAAAACGAACCAAAACCGAAGAAGAAGAAACAAGCGAGTCAGAATAAGATAGTTGTATTCATGTGGTGTAATATATGTAATATAGTGTGCTTATGCTTTATGATATATGTAAAAATTGCTTGTATTAATAAGTATTTTTTTTTATGAATCTAACTCTTGTCTATTTTACAGTATAAAAACGCAAAATGGATAGACAACCCAATATTTTAAGAGACCTACCCGGAGACATGATTGATGAAATCTTGTCTAGAGTCGGTCAGAATTCCTCGGCACAACTATTTAAGGCGAGATCAGTTTGTAAGACATTCGAAGAACGTTCCAAGAATGTCTTGGTTTATAAGAGACTTTCGTTTGAAAGATGGGGGATATCACATTGGGAAACCCATAAGTTACGATGTGTTTACTTTGACGCATATATTGCGGGGAACCCAAATGCTATTTTACGCAACGGGTTAAGAAATTATTTTGACTCAATGTATCCGAATATAGGACTTCATGATTTAGAAAAAGCGACTAACATGCAACATAAAGAAGCATGCTATGCTTATGGGTTAGTAATGTTCGCTTCTCACCAAAGTGAGAAAAAGAACATCGGGCTACAGCTATTAAACAAAACGTTCCCACAAGTGACGGAGTCGGTAATTGGGGTAAGAAATGAGGTTTTTAGATTGTTACGGGACTGTTGGACATTACGTAACCCTCGTCCCTTTGACGACGTTACAACACGTTGTCTTATCAACGGCCATAACGGTTATGTTCCACAAGACCAAGGATGGGAAGTAATCCTAGTAAAACCAGAATGCATGACTTGTTTCTGGACGTATGAATTACGTGTCTTTATTGCCTTTGATGAACGACTTGTGTACTAGCTAGAATTATCTTCACAACTATCTTGTATCAAAGTTATTGTGTGCTATATTTCATGCTTTATGTAAAATAAGCGGTATTGTAAGTTTGTAAAATATTGTATAAAAGTTTGAACGCAAAATATTATTATAATCAGTTTTTCATATAGAATTGTAGTAGTTGAATTGTATATTAGCTACTAAGTATGAACTTAACGGGTAGGTACTACCCGAATTTAAACTTATAAAACGCTAATATGAAGAAAAAGCTTTTATAAATGAGTTCATATTATGCTACGAAATACTATTAACTACTCTTAATATTCTGTATGATTAACTTGTTCCATTTGACTATTTTGAAGGAAATGGCACCGACTACTCGACACACCGTGAATATGAATGAAGAGGAATTCCGTACTTTTCTAGCTTCAAACATAGCCGCAGTACAGGCTGCGCTACATACCAACAATAACCTTGGATCTAGCAGTACAGGAAATCGTGTAGGATGCACCTACAAAGAATTCACTGCCTGCAAACCTTTGGAATTTGATGGAACCGAAGGACCGATCGGATTGAAACGGTGGACCGAGAAGGTCGAATCGGTGTTTGCCATAAGTAAGTGTACTGAAGAGGACAAAGTGAAGTACGCTACGCATACCTTCACAGGTTCTGCGTTAACATGGTGGAATACCTATCTAGAGCAAGTGGGACAAGACGATGCGTACGCACTACCGTGGTCAGCATTCAAGCACTTGATGAACGAGAAGTACCGTCCCAGAACCGAGGTCAATAAGCTCAAGACAGAACTTAGAGGGTTACGAACCCAAGGATTTGATATTACCACGTACGAAAGACGATTCACAGAATTGTGCCTATTGTGTTCGGGAGCATTCGAAGATGAGGAAGAGAAGATCGACGCGTTTGTGAAAGGATTACCGGAAAGAATCCAAGAAGATATAAGTTCACACGAGCCCGCCTCCATACAACAGGCATGTAGAATGGCTCACAAACTCGTGAACCAGATTGAAGAAAGAATTAAAGAACAGACTGCTGAAGAGGCCAATGTGAAGCAAGTTAAAAGAAAGTGGGAGGAAAACGGTGATAAGAATCACCAATACAACAACAACAGCAATTACAACAATAATTGCAACAATTATCCCAACAATCGCAACATCAATCGCAACTACAACAAACGGCCCAACAACAACAACAACAACAACAACAACAACAACAACAACAACAACAACTACAACAATCATCCCAACAACAATAATAACCGCAACAACAACAACAATCAGAAGCAGCTATGCCAAAGGTGTGAAAAGAATCACTCGGGGTTCTGCACCAAATTTTGCAACAAGTGTAAAAGAAATGGTCATAGCGCGGCAAAGTGTGAGGTCTACGGACCAGGGGTTAATAGAACGAAAGGAACAAATGGTGTCGGAACGAGTAATGGCGGAGCAAGTAGTGTCGGAGCAAGTTATGCCAATGTAGTTTGTTATAAATGTGGAAAACCGGGCCACATTATTAGAAATTGCCCGAACCAGGAGAACACGAATGGACAAGGCCGTGGAAGAGTTTTCAATATTAATGCGGCAGAGGCACAGGAAGACTCGGAGCTTGTTACGGGTACGTTTCTTATTGACAATAAATCTGCTTACGTTTTATTTGATTCGGGTGCGGATAGAAGCTATATGAGTAGAGATTTTTGTGCTAAATTAAGTTGTCCATTGACGCCTTTGGATAGTAAATTTTTACTCGAATTAGCAAATGGTAAATTAATTTCAGCAGATAATATATGTCGGAATCGAGAAATTAAACTGGTTAGCGAAACATTTAAGATTGATTTGATACCAGTAGAGTTAGGGAGTTTTGATGTGATAATCGGTATGGACTGGTTGAAAGAAGTGAAAGCGGAGATCGTTTGTTACAAAAATGCAATTCGCATTATACGAGAAAAAGGAAAACCCTTAATGGTGTACGGAGAAAAGGGCAACACGAAGCTACATCTTATTAGTAATTTGAAGGCACAAAAACTAATACGAAAAGGTTGCTATGCTGTTCTAGCACACGTCGAGAAAGTACAAACTGAAGAAAAGAGTATCAATGATGTTCCCGTCACAAAAGAATTTCCTGATGTATTTCCGAAAGAATTACCGGGATTACCCCCACATCGATCCGTTGAATTTCAAATAGATCTTGTACCAGGAGCTGCACCAATAGCTCGTGCTCCTTACAGACTCGCACCCAGCGAGATGAAAGAACTACAAAGCCAATTACAAGAACTTTTAGAGCGTGGTTTCATTCGACCAAGCACATCACCGTGGGGAGCTCCTGTTTTGTTTGTCAAGAAGAAAGATGGTACATTCAGGTTGTGTATCGACTACCGAGAGTTGAACAAACTTACCATCAAGAACCGCTACCCACTACCGAGAATCGATGACTTATTTGATCAACTACAAGGCTCGTCTGTTTATTCAAAGATTGACTTACGTTCCGGGTATCATCAAATGCGGGTGAAAGAAGATGATATTCCAAAGACTGCTTTCAGAACACGTTACGGTCATTACGAGTTTATGGTCATGCCGTTTGGTTTAACTAATGCACCAGCTGTGTTCATGGACCTTATGAACCGAGTGTGTGGACCATACCTTGACAAGTTTGTCATTGTTTTCATTGATGACATACTTATTTACTCAAAGAATGACCAAGAACACGGTGAACATTTGAGAAAGGTGTTAGAAGTATTGAGGAAGGAAGAATTGTACGCTAAGTTTTCAAAGTGTGCATTTTGGTTGGAAGAAGTTCAATTCCTCGGTCACATAGTGAACAAAGAAGGTATTAAGGTGGATCCGGCAAAGATAGAAACTGTTGAAAAGTGGGAAACCCCGAAAACTCCGAAACACATACGCCAGTTTTCAGGACTAGCTGGTTACTACAGAAGGTTCATCCAAGACTTTTCCAGAATAGCAAAACCCTTGACTGCATTAACGCATAAAGGGAAGAAATTTGAATGGAATGATGAACAAGAGAAAGCGTTTCAGTTATTGAAGAAAAAGCTAACTACGGCACCTATATTGTCATTGCCTGAAGGGAATGATGATTTTGTGATTTATTGTGATGCATCAAAGCAAGGTCTCGGTTGTGTATTAATGCAACGAACGAAGGTGATTGCTTATGCGTCTAGACAATTGAAGATTCACGAACAAAATTATACGACGCATGATTTGGAATTAGGCGCGGTTGTTTTTGCATTAAAGACTTGGAGGCACTACTTATATGGGGTCAAAAGTATTATATATACCGACCACAAAAGTCTTCAACACATATTTAATCAGAAACAACTGAATATGAGGCAGCGTAGGTGGATTGAATTATTGAATGATTACGACTTTGAGATTCGTTACCACCCGGGGAAGGCAAATGTGGTAGCTGATGCCTTGAGCAGGAAGGACAGAGAACCCATTCGAGTAAAATCTATGAATATAATGATTCATAATAACATTACTACTCAAATAAAGGAGGCGCAACAAGGAGTTTTAAAAGAGGGAAATTTAAAGGATGAAATACCCAAAGGATCGGAGAAGCATCTTAATATTCGGGAAGACGGAACCCGGTATAGGGCTGAAAGGATTTGGGTACCAAAATTTAGAGATATGAGAGAAATGGTACTTAGAGAAGCTCATAAAACCAGATACTCAATACATCCTGGAACGGGGAAGATGTACAAGGATCTCAAGAAACATTTTTGGTGGCCAGGTATGAAAGCCGATGTTTCTAAATACGTAGGAGAATGTTTGACGTGTTCTAAGGTCAAAGCTGAGCATCAGAAACCATCAGGTCTACTTCAACAACCCGAAATCCCAGAATGGAAATGGGAAAACATTACCATGGATTTCATCACTAAATTGCCAAGGACTGCAAGTGGTTTTGATACTATTTGGGTAATAGTTGATCGTCTCACCAAATCAGCACACTTCCTGCCAATAAGAGAAGATGACAAGATGGAGAAGTTAGCACGACTGTATTTGAAGGAAGTCGTCTCCAGACATGGAATACCAATCTCTATTATCTCTGATAGGGATGGCAGATTTATTTCAAGATTCTGGCAGACATTACAGCAAGCATTAGGAACTCGTCTAGACATGAGTACTGCCTATCATCCACAAACTGATGGGCAGAGCGAAAAGACGATACAAACGCTTGAAGACATGCTACGAGCATGTGTTATTGATTTCGGAAACAGTTGGGATCGACATCTACCATTAGCAGAATTTTCCTACAACAACAGCTACCATTCAAGCATTGAGATAGCGCCGTTTGAAGCACTTTATGGTAGAAAGTGCAGGTCTCCGATTTGTTGGAGTGAAGTGGGGGATAGACAGATTACGGGTCCGGAGATTATACAAGAAACTACCGAGAAGATCATCCAAATTCAACAACGGTTGAAAACCGCCCAAAGTCGACAAAAGAGCTACGCTGACATTAAAAGAAAAGATATAGAATTTGAAATTGGAGAGATGGTCATGCTTAAAGTTGCACCTTGGAAAGGCGTTGTTCGATTTGGTAAACGAGGGAAATTAAATCCAAGGTATATTGGACCATTCAAGATTATTGATCGTGTCGGACCAGTAGCTTACCGACTAGAGTTACCTCAACAACTCGCGGCTGTACATAACACTTTCCACGTGTCGAATTTGAAGAAATGTTTTGCTAAAGAAGATCTCACTATTCCGTTAGATGAAATCCAAATCAACGAAAAACTTCAATTCATCGAAGAACCCGTCGAAATAATGGATCGTGAGGTTAAAAGACTTAAGCAAAACAAGATACCAATTGTTAAGGTTCGATGGAATGCTCGTAGAGGACCCGAGTTCACCTGGGAGCGTGAAGATCAGATGAAGAAGAAATACCCACATCTATTTCTAGAAGATTCGTCAACACCTTCAACAGCTTAAAATTTCGGGACGAAATTTATTTAACGGGTAGGTACTGTAGTGACCCGAACTTTTCCATGTTTATATATATTAATTGAGATTGATATTTACATGATTAAATGTTTCCAACATGTTAAGCAATCAAACTTGTTAAGACTTGATTAATTGAAATATGTTTCATATAGACAATTGACCACCCAAGTTGACCGGTGATTCACGAACGTTAAAACTTGTAAAAACTATATGATGACATATATATGGATATATATATATAGTTAACATGATACTATGATAAGTAAACATATCATTAAGTATATTAACAATGAACTACATATGTAAAAACAAGACTACTAACTTAATGATTTTTAAACGAGACATATATGTAACGATTATCGTTGTAAAGACATTTAATGTATATATATCATATTAAGAGATATTCATACATGATAATATCATGATAATATAATAATTTAAAATCTCATTTGATATTATAAACATTGGGTTAACAACATTTAACAAGATCGTTAACCTAAAGGTTTCAAAACAACACTTACATGTAACGACTAACGATGACTTAACGACTCAATTAAAATGTATATACATGTAGTGTTTTAATATGTATTTATACACTTTTGAAAGACTTCAATACACTTATCAAAATACTTCTACTTAACAAAAATGGTTACAATTACATCCTCGTTCAGTTTCATCAACAATTCTACTCGTATGCACCCGTATTCGTACTCGTACAATACACAGCTTTTATATGTATGTACTATTGGTATATACACTCCAATGATCAGCTCTTAGCAGCCCATGTGAGTCACCTAACACATGTGGGAACCATCATTTGGCAACTAGCATGAAATATCTCATAAAATTACAAAAATATGAGTAATCATTCATGACTTATTTACAAGAAAACAAAATTACATATCCTTTATATCTAATCCATACACCAACGACCAAAAACACCTAAAAACACTTTCATTCTTCAATTTTCTTCATCTAATTGATCTCTCTCAAGTTCTATCTTCAAGTTCTAAGTGTTCTTCATAAATTCCAAAAGTTCTAGTTTCATAAAATCAAGAATACTTTCAAGTTTGCTAGCTCACTTCCAATCTTGTAAGGTGATCATCCAACCTCAAGAAATCTTTGTTTCTTACAGTAGGTTATCATCCTAATACAAGGTAATAATCATATTCAAACTTTGGTTCAATTTCTATAACTATAACAATCTTATTTCAAGTGATGATCTTACTTGAACTTGTTTTCGTGTCATGATTCTGCTTCAAGAACTTCGAGCCATCCAAGGATCCGTTGAAGCTAGATCCATTTTTCTATTTTCCAGTAGGTTTATCCAAGGAAATTAAGGTAGTAATGATGTTCATAACATCATTCGATTCATACGTATAAAGCTATCTTATTCGAAGGTTTAAACTTGTAATCACTAGAACATAGTTTAGTTAATTCTAAACTTGTTCGCAAACAAAAGTTAATCCTTCTAACTTGACTTTTAAAATCAACTAAACACATGTTCTATATCTATATGATATGCTAACTTAATGATTTAAAACCTGGAAACACGAAAAACACCGTAAAACCGGATTTACGCCGTCGTAGTAACACCGCGGGCTGTTTTGGGTTAGTTAATTAAAAACTATGATAAACTTTGATTTAAAAGTTGTTATTCTGAGAAAATGATTTTTATTATGAACATGAAACTATATCCAAAAATTATGGTTAAACTCAAAGTGGAAGTATGTTTTCTAAAATGGTCATCTAGACGTCGTTCTTTCGACTGAAATGACTACCTTTACAAAAACGACTTGTAACTTATTTTTCTGACTATAAACCTATACTTTTCTGTTTAGATTCATAAAATAGAGTTCAATATGAAACCATAGCAATTTGATTCACTCAAAACGGATTTAAAATGAAGAAGTTATGGGTAAAACAAGATTGGATAATTTTTCTCATTTTAGCTACGTGAAAATTGGTAACAAATCTATTCCAACCATAACTTAATCAACTTGTATTGTATATTATGTAATCTTGAGATACCATAGACACGTATACAATGTTTCGACCTATCATGTCGACACATCTATATATATTTCGGAACAACCATAGACACTCTATATGTGAATGTTGGAGTTAGCTATACAGGGTTGAGGTTGATTCCAAAATATATATAGTTTGAGTTGTGATCAATACTGAGATACGTATACACTGGGTCGTGGATTGATTCAAGATAATATTTATCGATTTGTTTCTGTACATCTAACTGTGGACAACTAGTTGTAGGTTACTAACGAGGACAGCTGACTTAATAAACTTAAAACATCAAAATATATTAAAAGTGTTGTAAATATATTTTGAACATACTTTGATATATATGTATATATTGTTATAGGTTCGTGAATCAACCAGTGGCCAAGTCTTACTTCCCGACGAAGTAAAAATCTGTGAAAGTGAGTTATAGTCCCACTTTTAAAATCTAATATTTTTGGGATGAGAATACATGCAGGTTTTATAAATGATTTACAAAATAGACACAAGTACGTGAAACTACATTCTATGGTTGAATTATTGAAATCGAATATGCCCCTTTTAATTAAGTCTGGTAATCTAAGAATTAGGGAACAGACACCCTAATTGACGCGAATCCTAAAGATAGATCTATTGGGCTTAACAAACCCCATCCAAAGTACCGGATGCTTTAGTACTTCGAAATTTATATCATATCCGAAGGGTGTCCCGGAATGATGGGGATATTCTTATATATGCATCTTGTTAATGTCGGTTACCAGGTGTTCACCATATGAATGATTTTTATCTCTATGTATGGGATGTGTATTGAAATATGAAATCTTGTGGTCTATTGTTACGATTTGATATATATAGGTTAAACCTATAACTCACCAACATTTTTGTTGACGTTTAAAGCATGTTTATTCTCAGGTGAATATTAAGAGCTTCCGCTGTTGCATACTAAAATAAGGACAAGATTTGGAGTCCATGTTTGTATGATATTGTGTAAAAACTGCATTCAAGAAACTGATTTCAATGTAACATATTTGTATTGTAAACCATTATGTAATGGTCGTGTGTAAACAGGATATTTTAGATTATCATTATTTGATAATCTACGTAAAGCTTTTTAAACCTTTATTTATGAAATAAAGGTTATGGTTTGTTTAAAAATGAATGCAGTCTTTGAAAAACGTCTCATATAGAGGTCAAAACCTCGCAACGAAATCAATTAATATGGAACGTTTTTAATCAATATGGAACGTTTTTAATCAATAAGAACGGGACATTTCAAAGGACAAATTCTACACATGGTGACTAATCAATGCCAATTTAGTGGTGCGCCGAAGGAAGATCCAAATGAACATCTACGTACCTTTAATAGGATCTGCACACTATTTAAAATCCGAGAAGTGGAGGATGAACAGATATATCTCATGTTATTTCCCTGGACTTTAAAGGGAGAAGCCAAAGATTGGTTGGAATCGTTACCTGAAGGGGCGATTGATACATGGGATGTTTTAATTGACAAATTTCTTAAACAATTCTTTCCTACATCTAAAGCCGTAAGACTTCAAGCAGAAATTGTTACGTTCACACAGAAACCAAATGAAACTCTATATGAGGCGTGGACAAGATATGGAAAGTTGTTAAGAGGATGTCCGCAACATGGTTTAGACACCTGTCAAATAGTACAAATATTCTACCAAGGATGCGACATCACTACAAGAAAAGACATAGATATAGCAGCTGGTGGTTCTATTATGAAGAAAACCGAAACTGATGCTTACAAAATTATTGATAATACTGCTTCCCACTCACATGAGTGGCACCAAGAAAAAGATATCATTAGATCATCTAAAGCAGCTAGAGCCAATTCTAGCCATGACTTAGATTCCATTTCCGCAAAAATAGATGCTGTGGAGAGACGAATGGAAAAGATGACTAAAGATATTCACTCAATACGAATTAGTTGTGAGCAGTGTGGAGGACCACATTTGACAAAAGATTGTCTAAGTATTGAATTAACAATGGAACAAAGAGAGAATATTTCATACATAAACCAAAGGCCTGGAAATAATTATCAGAATAATTATCAACCGCCAAGACCGATTTACAATCAAAACCAGAATTATAACCGAAATATTCCATACAACAACCAACAGGGTCCTAGCAATCTACAAGTATCCAATAATACTTACAATCAGCAAAGACCTAATTTTCAAAACAAACCACCACAACAAACCGATGATAAAAAGCCGAATTTAGAAGATATGATGACGAAGTTAGTTGAAACTCAAACGCAGTTTTTCACATCTCAAAAACAAACTAATGAACAAAATGCTCAAGCATTTAGAAATCAACAAGCTTCTATTCAAAATCTGGAACAAGAAGTGAGTAACCTAGCAAGGTTAATAGGTGAAAGAAAACCGGGAAGTCTACCTAGTGATACAAATGCTAACCCCCGGAATGAAACAGCTAAAGCTATTACCACAAGAAGTGGTACAACACTTAAACCACCTGAAATACCTGTAACTTCTGATGAAACTATTCCTACTCCACAAGAACCACAACCTGATCAAGATAAGGAAAAAGAACCGGTAGTTGAAAAGGTTAATGAAGATAACACAGTTAAGGATAAACCTTATGTTAAACCATACCAACCACCACTTCCTTACCCGAGTAAAATGAAGAAAGAAAAACTTGAAGCCGAGCAATCCAAATTCTTGGATATGTTTAAACAGATAAATATAAATCTTCCTTTCATTGATGTAATTTCAGGAATGCCAAGATATGCTAAATTCTTGAAAGATCTAATCTCAAATAGAAAGAAAATGGAAGAACTCTCGGCTGTTACTATGAATGCTAATTGTTCAGCAGTGCTGTTGAATAAGATACCAGAAAAACTATCTGATCCAGGAAGTTTCACAATTCCATGTTTTTTGGGTAGTCTTAGTTCAATAGAAGCATTGGCAGACTTAGGTGCTAGTATAAATCTAATGCCGTATTCACTATACGCTAAACTAGACCTTGGAGAATTGAAACCAACTAGAATAAGCATACAACTAGCCGATAGATCAATAAAATATCCTAGAGGGATAATGGAGAACATGCTAGTTAAAGTTGGTACTTTAGTATTTCCAGTAGATTTTGTTGTTTTAGACATGGAAGAAGATTCTCAAGTTCCTCTCATATTAGGAAGACCATTCTTAAACACGGCTAAAGCAATGATAGACGTGTTCGGTAAGAAACTGACCCTAAGTATAGAGGATGAGAGTGTTACCTTTTCAGTTGATAGAGCAATGCAACAACCACAATCTGCAGATGATACATGTTATTATATTCAAACTATAGATGCACATGCAGAATTATTAGAAGAATTTCCAGAATTACAAGGAACAGGAGAATGTTCTTTAGGAGAAGGTAATGAACCAATTGATGAAGCTGAAATGTTAGCTACACTTATAGCTAATGGATATGAACCAACAACAGAAGAAATTCAAATGCTAAAAGAAGAAGACAGATATCGATATAAATCATCGATAGAAGAACCTCCGAAATTAGAGTTAAAGCCACTTCCAAACCATTTGGAATACGCTTATTTACATGGTGAATCTGAATTACCTGTAATAATATCGTCTTCTCTTACTGAAAATGAGAAATCACAACTCATTTCTGTGTTGAAAGCTCATAAACCAGCCATTGCATGGAAGATTCATGATATTAAAGGAATAAGTCCTTCGTATTGCACACATAAAATCCTTATGGAAGAAGGTCATAAAACGTATGTGCAACGCCAACGAAGACTAAATCCTAATATGTAAGATGTAGTTAAGAAAGAGATTATTAAACTGCTAGATGCAGGTTTGATATATCCAATTTCTGATAGCCCATGGGTAAGCCCAGTTCAATGCGTGCCGAAGAAGGGTGGCATGACTGTCATTACAAATGAGAAAAATGAGCTTATTCCTACTAGGACTGTAACAGGATGGCGTGTATGTATTGATTATAGAAAATTAAATGACGCCACCAGAAAAGATCACTTTCCCTTACCTTTTATAGATCAAATGTTGGAAAGATTAGCCGGAAATAGCTACTATTGTTTTCTAGATGGATTTTCCGGATATTTTCAAATTCCAATAGCACCCGAGGATCAAGAGAAAACCACATTCACGTGCCCTTATGGTACTTTTGCTTACAAACGCATGCCATTTGGACTTTGTAACGCCCCTGCAACCTTTCAAAGGTGTATGATGGCGATTTTTCACGACATGATAGAAGAATGCATGGAAGTATTCATGGATGACTTTTCAGTCTTCGGTGATACATTTAAATCATGTCTAGTTAATCTGGAACGAATGCTAATTAGATGCGAAAAATCAAATCTAGTACTTAATTGGGAGAACTGCCATTTCATGGTTAAAGAAGGCATCGTTCTTGGACATAAAATTTCAAAAGAAGGAATTGAAGTGGATAGAGCTAAAGTAGATGTAATTGCTAAACTTCCACATCCCACCAATGTTAGAGGAGTTAGGAGTTTTCTAGGGCATGCCGGTTTTTACCGACGTTTCATAAAAGATTTTTCTAAAATTGCCACTCCTATGAATAAACTCCTAGAAAAGGATGCTCCATTCATCTTTTCAGATGAGTGCATCAAATCTTTTAATATTCTTAAAGAAAAACTCACTAATGCGCCGATCATGATAACACCAAATTGGAATCTACCATTTGAACTAATGTGCGATGCAAGTGATTTTGCAATGGGAGCCGTTTTAGGACAAAGGATTGAAAAACGATTTCAACCTATATATTATGCTAGTAAGACGTTACAAGGAGCACAAACAAACTATACAACTACTGAAAAAGAACTCCTTGCTATTGTCTTTGCTTTTGACAAATTTCGTTCATATCTCGTTCTAGCAAAAACGGTGGTCTATACCGACCATTCTGCTCTTAGATACCTATTTTCAAAACAAGATGCTAAACCAAGATTAATCCGTTGGATCTTACTCTTACAAGAGTTTGATATTGAAATCCGAGATAAAAGAGGAGCAGAAAATCTCGCCGCTGATCATCTTTCTCGTCTTGAAAATCCTGAGTTAGAAGTTCTAAATGAATCGGCCATACAAGACAACTTTCCTGATGAATATCTATTGAAGATAGATTATAAAGAAATCCCATGGTTTGCAGACTATGCAAACTACTTAGTTTGTGGATTCCTTGAAAAAGGATTATCGTACCAAAGACGAAAGAAATTCTTCAGTGATATAAAACACTATTTCTGGGAAGATCCACATCTGTTTAAAAGTTGTCCCGATGGAATAATACGCCGATGTGTATTTGGAGATGAAGCTAGTAAAATTTTAAACCATTGTCACACAGGACCAACAGGAGGGCATTATGGGCCTCAACTAACAGCAAGAAAAGTTTATGAAGCTGGATTCTATTGGCCTACAATTTACAAAGACGCACACCTTCTTTGCAAATCCTGTGATGCATGTCAAAGGGCCGGAAAAATAAGTCAACGTGATGAAATGCCACAAAATGTCATCCAAGTATGTGAAGTATTTGACATTTGGGGTATTGACTTTATGGGTCCATTTCCAAAATCTCATAATAATCTATATATACTCGTAGCCATTGATTATGTATCTAAATGGGTGGAAGCACAAGCTCTCCCAACTAACGATGCACGAGTTGTAGTCAACTTTTTAAAACGTCTTTTTGCAAGGTTTGGAACACCGAAAGCTTTAATAAGTGATCGGGGTACTCATTTCTGTAATAATCAACTTGAGAAAGTTCTTAAAAGATATGGAGTAACTCATAAAATCTCCACCGCATATCATCCACAAACAAGTGGACAAGTTGAAAATACCAACCGAGCTTTAAAACGTATTCTAGAGAAAACCGTAGGATCAAATCCGAAGGAATGGTCCATTAAATTGGAGGATGCACTCTGGGCTTTTAGAACAGCCTACAAAACTCCAATTGGAACCACACCTTTTAGACTTGTTTATGGAAAAGCATGTCATCTTCCAGTAGAAATTGAACACAAAGCATTTTGGGCTTTGAAAACATGTAATCTTGATTTACATGAAGCCGGACGTCTACGATTAAGTCAACTAAATGAATTAGAAGAATTAAGACATGAAGCATACGAAAATTCGTTAATCTATAAAGAAAGAACGAAGAAATGGCATGATAAAAGAATCAGAAGTTCAAAAGAATTTAAAGAAGGAGACAGAGTTCTTCTTTTCAATTCACGATTCAAGCTATTTCCTGGAAAATTGAAATCAAGATGGTCTGGACCATTCATAGTCAAAAGAGTTTTCCCATACGGAATGATAGAATTGATAAATTCAAATGGGATTGAATTTAAAGTTAATGGTCACAGAGTTAAACATTACATACATGGTCCGACGGAAGTCGACAACGAAGTTAATCACAATTTCGACACCACAGCTAATTAAGTGTGGGGAGAATCAAGTCTTTAAAGGATAATATGTATTTCTGTTAGAGTTAGATTGTCTGTTTTCGTGTAGTTCTCGAAAATGGAACCCGAATGGTCTTTCCCTAGCAGACCCTAAAGAACTAGTCTTCTCCCCCCATTCTGAATTTTTATTTTTTTTTAGGTTTTTACAAAATGAAGACTGCCTGTGAACTAAACCATGGTCTAATGCTACACGCTTTGATCACTAAACGTAATAATGACATACTCCCGAGTGAAATAGTATCAGTAATAAGAGAAAGAATGGACGGAGTTAGAAAAGAATCCAGATGCGAAGATAATAAGTTACAATTTGGTAAAGGAAAATCAAAATCCGCAGCGAAAAGAAGAGCACGACACCTAGAAAGATGTCACAAATGCGGAAAATGGTCACATGGAGGTAAATGTTCCAATAATCAAACCTATTCAAATACCGAATTTGTTACTTTATGCAGAGACGGACCGTTCATATGTTTAGAAGAAAAGATACTGAATGCTCGAGGTTACGCCTATGTAGCCATGGAAAATCAATTAAACCGACTATCTTATGAATGGGATAGATCATATAACTAAGAAATCTATTTCACAGGTATGTCTGTACAGTTTTTATTTTTATTTTTATTTTTAACCTTTTGATAATAAACGCTAATTTGTTCGCTAAAAAGTATAAAATTGGTATTGAATAAAATTAGGTTTGGCGACCGAAATTATTGATATCATTCAAAAATTTATTACATCACTGCGAAATTTAACGTTTATTCTTAAGGTATAAATATCTTTAATCAATCAACCCAAAATATTTCAAAAATTCGTCATGAGTTAAATTAGGTCTGGGAACCGAAATTACTTTACCGAAAAGAGGGGCGCATATTTTTGATAATATTTGATTGATTAAAGTGGGATAAAAAGACAAAAAGATTTTTAATTTTATTTTTACCATGTTTTTAAAATTAATATTTAAATCTTAAATTAATATTGTAAACTTTGTAAAAACAATATATTTAAAATTGTAAATATTTGAAAAATTAATATAAGTTTGATATGAATTTATAAATTTTTAAATTAAGTTTGGTGTGAATTTTTAATTTTTAAAATATTAATTTTTAATTTTATGCATTTCAAATTTTAAGTTTGGTGTGAATTTTTAATTTTTAATTTTTAATTTTGAATTTTATATTTAAGTTGTGTGAATTTAAAAACAAAAATTTACTTTATCTCATTAAGTTAAGAATATGATTTTTAAAATTCGTCGTAAGTTGAAGACTAGGTCTTTGAACCGAAATTGCTTTACCCGAGGGAGGGACGAGAACTTTTATTATCATTATTTTTAATCTTATTGAATTAAAGTATGCCAAAAACATTGAAAAAACCCAAAAAAATCTTAGCTTTTAAAACAATCGCTACAAAAAGAAAATTTTAAAATTTTGTCGAAGGACGGACTAGGACATCGATCCGAAACGACCTCGTCCTAAATAACAAGGGAAACAAAATTTTAAAATTAATTACTTAATTGTTTTAATAAGTTAATGATTATAAAAAAAAAAAAAAATACCAAACTCCGCGAGTCGCGGAGTTTGGAGGGTAAATCCCCGCGACTCGCGGGAGGACCGGATTACAGAAAAAAAATAAGAGCTGCAACAGCTCAGTTTCACACTCCACACCCAAAAATACTGCGAACATAACCCCGAAAATACACGAAAAACACCCCCAAAAATCCCAATTTTTAATCGTTAATCACCAAATTTTTTGCTAAAATCATGTTGAGAAGGATGCTATCTAAGAATTACTCAAGAAAAACGGTAAATTTCTACACCTAAACACCATTTAATCCGAAATTTGATGTTCTTGAGCTATTTTTTTCCCCAATTTGATTTTGATGTTTTTAGTGTAATTAGACTTAAATTGTTTATGTATTATGCTTGTATAACCTAGATTGATGCTGTTTAACATGATTAGAAGCCTTAAACTTCAAATTTTGAATAATCTAGGGTTTGTGTTCTTGAGCAAATTTGGGGCTTTTTGATATAAACAGGTTATGGCCGATTTTTGTCATGAATTGTTGCTAAATTGAGTAGTGTAACATGTCTAGGTAGTTAAATGATCCAAACTTTGAGCCTAAACATGATTTTGAGAATTAAAGTGGACTTTTTCAAGTCTAAAATTCATGAACTTGATTTTTGAAAGATAATGCCATTTGAGACTTGTTTAATTGCTAGTAATGATTATTTTGACATGTTATTTGAGTTGAATGCTTATGAACTTGGCGAAAATTTTCGTATATGCTTATTTGAAAAAGTGTAGATTTGATAAAAAATGTGAAAATAAGCTTAAGTTTGATATAAATTGATAATGTCATTGTAATTATTTTGATTGATGATTTTGCTGACACTAATGCATATTTGGATGCACAAAAATTGTGTTTGATGTGTTTTGCAGAATGAAAGGGGTGAATCTTCATCCCAAGCCCGCAATGCTCCTGCTGAGAATTTGGAACAACAGGAGGTGGATAACTACTACAAGCAGGATATACCTCATCCAGTCATGACCTTTTCCGATATGCATTTGGAAGAGTTGCACCCGAACCTGAGATTTGACAGACTTTGGATAGATTATCCAAAATATCAAAGGGGTTTGCATACTCTTCATTCTAAGGTTGTTGAGGTACCGAGGGTCATAGAATGGGGACCCTTAGAAGCTGTAGAATTGGCCGGGCCAATTAGGGAATTACTTGTACAGAGGTATGGTAATTCTTCTTTTAATGACTGGATATGTTTATTCACCATACGTAGACCTGTATATAAAGTATGGTGTGAAGAATTGTTATGTAGTATAGAGTTGAATGATCGGGTAGCTAGTTTAACCGATCGTTCTTTTATTAGATTTTTGTTAGGCGGTTTGATGCGCCACATGTCTTTACTGGACATTGCTCAGGCTTTACGTATATATACGCCTGAGGAGTTAGCGTCTGCCGATTGTAGAGGATTGATACTAAACGGTAGAAAGATAGATGAGAATTTTGATACACACGGTGTGTGGAGTCAAATGACAAGCCATCACCGTTTCAAAGGGGGAAATTACTCTTATTTGGATATAGATAGAGCCGAATTAAGAGTGATACATAGGTTTTTAGCTAATTCGATTACACAAAGGGGTAAGAACAAAGAAAAAGTAAATGAACAAGATTTGTTTTACCATATGTGTATTCGAGACCCACAAAGCGCTGTAAGTATACCATATTGTGTGGGTTATTATTTATCAGCTATGGTTCGGGGGATGCGACCACATAGCATAATAGGAGGTGGTATTTTTATTACTTTGATTGGTGAATATCTCGGTGTGGATATAAGTCGGGGGGGATTATTACTAGAAGAGCCGGAACCCCGCGATACTATAGGTTTAAATGTATACCATGGTGCGAAAGTTTTGAAGAGGCGAAATAACGCCGCAGTACGATACCATGGTAGACATCCACAGGTGGAGAGAAACCAGCAGCAAGGTAATGTAGGAGGGGGGAATGAGATGCAAGAAATGCATAGGTTTATAGCTTCTCAGGAATACGAAAATGCTAGACAGAGAGCATTTGAAGATTGGCAAGTTCATCAGAACCAGATCATAGCTCATTGCCAACATATAGGTAGAAACTATATTCCTACACCGAAACCCATCTTCCCTCCTTGGTCTATAGAGATGCAGCTACCATATCCTACGTATGACCCTGCCGAAGCATTCTATAGCACTTATGGTTATGCCTGGAACCCCTATTGGTACCAATATCATCCTTAGTTTACTTATTATTTTTTATTATTTTGTAATTTGTAATTATTGATACGTTTAATACTTTTGTTAATATTGTAATCATTTTTATAATTATCTAACTTTTATTCTTAGATTTTAATAATTTTTTTTTGAATGTGGGGTAATATACCAAACTTCAAAAATATGTATATATGTTTGCAGTTTATCTTATGTACACAACAGGGTAAAACAACGCATTTTCAAAGACTGGCATTAAGTTCAGCAAAAGCAACTAATTTTGACGACAAGATGCAAAATATATGTGAAATAACAACAAGACGGAATGAACAAATGATGTGCACCATTTATCATTCAGCAAACAAACGCCAATATAATTAGAAACTTTGGTAAAAATTTAATCATTTTCACACTAATCACCCTCAATAATTTAAATTGTTACTGATTTCTTGCAAATGAGGGCATTGCAAGATCTTAAGTGTGGGAAGGGGTTAAATTCTTTCGGATTTTAAAATTTTTATCTTAAACACTTGGTTACCATTAAAAAATACTAGTAAAACAGTAGTTGTATTAGAATCTAGTGCTCTCTGATAAAAAAGAACAGCCCTAGTCTTATATACTGACTACCCAATTCTAGTAAAATTTTTCAAAATTTTCAATTAAATGAATTCAAATTATGTTTATACATATTTATGAACGATAAAACTAGGTTTTAACACCGAAATTATTGTTACCTCGGAAAGGACATAAATTGAGAAACAAACTAAAATGTTAAAATTCATTTAAAATGGAATAGAGGACGATAAAAAGGAAAATAAAAGCCAAGTGTGGGAAAATTTACCAAGTTATTTTAAACATATGTCACATATATCTGTAACAAATAACTGAAAATACTTTTGCTTTGGACTAAACTAAACTGTTTTACCCGATAAAAGAAAAGAAGAGATGGATCTACACGATGAATCAATTCCATCATTAAAAGGAAGTAAAGTCTTCCGAAAAAGACACGCGCTTCTTGATTTAGGTCATGAAGTTGTCGTCCAGACCAGCTGTAGGTTGACGAAAAATCTAGAAAAGTCATCACTAAAATTAGCAGGAAATCCACGGACCTCAGCATTAAACAGGGTCGCCAAGTGGTCAGATTTATCCTAACCATGAGAAGGATTTATCTCGTACAATGGGGGGGCACCATGCAAATTAGCTGGACAAGACTAATGAATCAGATCCCCAGAAAGGATAATCTCCTTAAAGATTAAAAATCAGCTTTTAAGACTGATATTACTCAATCCTAGAGATTGACCTTAAAGATTGAGAATTACAAACTCATGGAATTCGATGATATCTAAACTCGAGCTTAAACGAGAAAATATTTTGATCAAAATTACAAACCGATTTGTTTTCTGAAAACCCTATTTTCAATGCGTTCATTACCATTGAACGTAAAATCCTAGGAATTCACCTGGAATTCATTAGGTCACCTGAACTAAATCGGGTGTCAACCGTAAGAACGGTGGTTGCATAGTGGTCAAAGACAGGACCTTGTGCCAGACCGAAAAATTATAAGGGTGAGCTTTACTATTGCTCCTACCAAGGATAGTAATTGCGTCCGACATGTTATAGACCATAATTAAAAGCATGTCAGGGGACATTGCCTTAACAGTTGCTTGTTCAACGCTTTCCTTTCAACCGGACGGTAGTTTACCGAAAGGTAATATACGGAACAAGTAAACTGGACGTGTTGCTTTCCTAATACAAGGTTAGCAAGTGGGTGACACAAAACCATAAGTTTTGAGCTAAAATTTTCAAATCTGAAACCCACCAAACCCATAAAAATATTTTGCAAACACCGGTAAAGGGTTATCCCGGAAAACTTATCTAGGGTAAAAACTAGATTTAATTTTCAAAAGATCAAATGTTTTCATAAAGATCCAATTTCCTTAATGGATCTAAATTTTTATAGTCATGTGGGACTGTAAACCATATCGTTACTACCATTGTTTATACCGCCGTATAGAAATCACTGATGTACAAAGTGTGAAGAGTAAAGAAGTGATTCTAGTATTTCAAGACGATATTGCTTGAGGACAAGCAACGCTCAAGTGTGGGAATATTTGATAATTCTAAAAACGAACATATATTTCATAGCATTATTCCTCAAGAAAGACAAGCTTTTAGTTGCAATTGTTCTATTCACAAGTGATATTCGTTTAAATAATAAAAGGTGAAGACAAAAGACAGATTCGACGAATTGAAGACGCAAACGACCAAAAAGCTCAAAAGTACAAAAGACAATAAAAAAGGTTCCAATTATTGATAAGAAACGTCTCGAAATTACAAGAGTACAAGATTCAAAATGCAAAGTACAAAATATAAAATTGTACGCAAGGACGTTCGAAAATCCGGAACCGGGACCAGAGTCAACTCTCAACGCTCGACGCAACGGACTAAAAATTACAAGTTAACTATGTATATAAATATAATATAATATATAATTAATTATATTAATTATATATATATTATATATATATATTATAAACCGTCGGCAGCGAAAGACTCCAAGGGTGTGAGCTGTAAATACATTCTCCGCGACTCGCGGAGTTTGAAGAGGATTTTGCCGCGAGTCGCGGAGCCCCAAAAATCAACTCTGCCTATAAAGCAAACCGAATTCTGATCAAAAATTCATATCTTTTTCTTCTCTTATCATACGTAAAATTTATATATATATATATAATTTATATTTTAATTTTAATTATAATTCTAATAATAAGGGTATGTTAGCGAATGTTGTAAGGGTGTAAGTCGAAATTCTGTCCGTGTAACGCTACGCTATTTTTTAATCATTGTAAGTTATGTTCAACCTTTTTACATTAATGTCTAGTAGCTAAGTTATTATTATGCTTATTTAAAACGAAGTAATCATGATGTTGGGCTAATTACTAAAATTGGGTAATTGGGCTTTGTACCATAATTGGGGTTTGGACAAAAGAACGACACTTGTGGAAATTAGACTATGGGCTATTAATGGGCTTTATATTTGTTTAACTAAATGAAAGTTTGTTAATGTTAATATAAAGATTTACAATTGGGCGTCCCTATAAATTACCATATACACTCAATCGGACACGATGGGCGAGGTATTTATATGTACGAATAATCGTTCATTTAACCGGACACGGGAATGGATTAATAGCCACTAGAATAATTAAAACAGGGGTGAAATTACATTCAAGGGTAATTGGTGTAATTGTTAACAAAGTAGTAAAACCTTGGTTTACACGCAGTCGATAACCTGGTGTATTCATTAAACAAAGTATTAAAACCTTGTTACAATTCGAATCCCCAATTAGTTGGAATATTTAACTTCGGGTATAATAATAATTTGATGAGGACACTCGCACTTTATATTTATGACTGATGGACTGTTATGGACAAAAACCAGACGGACATATTAAATAATCCAGGACAAAGGACAATTAACCCATGGGCATAAAACTAAAATCAACACGTCAAACATCATGATTACGGAAGTTTAAATAAGCATAATTCTTTTATTTCATATTTAATTTCCTTTATTTTATATTTAATTGCACTTCTAATTATCGCATTTTTATTTATTGTTATTTAATCGCACTTTTAATTATCGTACTTTTTATTTTATCGCAAGTTTATTTTATCGCACTTTTATTATTCGCAATTTCATTATCGTTATTTACTTTATGCTTTAATTTAAGTCTTGTATTTATTTTATATTTTACATTAGGTTTTAACTGCGAATAAAGTCTTGAAATCGACAAACCGGTCATTAAACTGTAAAAACCCCCCTTTATAATAATAATATTACTTATATATATGTTTGTATTTTTATAAAAGTAAATTAATATAGCGTTGAGCTTTGTTTAAAGATTTCCCTGTGGAACGAACCGGACTTACTAAAAACTACACTACTTTACGATTAGGTACACTGCCTATAAGTGTTGTAGCAAGGTTTAAGTATATCCATTCTATAAATAAATAAATATCTTGTGTAAAATTGTATCGTATTTAATAGTATTTTCCTAGTAAAATATAAACTATTTTATATACACCTCGCATAACATCATATGTATTGTAGTGTGCTTGTACTTTTATGTTCTATGTAAAAATTGCTTGTATTGTTTGTTAATTATCTTTTTCGAATCTAATCCTTGTCTATTTTACAGTATAAAAACAACGTGGACGTTAAGGGTAGACAACCAAATATTTTAGAAGACCTACCAGAGGATATAATTGAGAAAATATTGTCTAGAGTCGGTCAGAATTCATCAGCACATTTAGTTATGGCGAAATTAACTTGTCAAACATTTGAAAGACTTTCCAGAAATGCCTTAGTTCATAAAAGGCTTTCCTTTGATAGGTGGGGTATATCACATTGGGGAGACCGTAAGTTACGCTGTGTTTTCTTTAAAGCGTTAAATGCAGGGAACCCAAATGCAATTTTACGCTACGGGTTAAGAATCTATTTTGACTCAACATATCCCAACATAGGATTTCGTGAGTTAGAAAGAGCTTCTAACATGCAACATAAAAATACTTACGGGTTAGTGATGTTCGCTTCTTACCAAAGTGACAAAATGAATATCGGATTACAACTTTTAAATAAAACCTTCCCACAAGTGACGGATTCAGTAGTTGGGGTGAGAAACAAGGTTTTTAGATTATTACGGGGCTGTTGGACATTACGAAACCCTCGTCCTTTTGACGACATTACAACATGCTGCCTAGCCAATGGTCATAATGGTTATTTTCCACAAGACCAAGGATGGGAAGTCGTCTTAGTAAAACCAGAATGCATGACTTGTTTCTGGACTTATGAATTACGTGTCTTTATTTCCTTTGCTGAACAACTTGCGTATTAATTAGGTTAATCTTCAAAACTGTCCTGTATCAAAGTGTACTATATTTCATGTTATATGTAATATAGCGATGTTGTAAGAATATTTGTATGTGATATATTATTATAATCAGTTTTTCATATGGAATTGTAGTAGTTGAATTGTATATTAGCTGCTAAGTATGAACTTAACGGGTAGGTAGTACCCAAATTTAAACTTATAAAACGCTAATATGAATAAAAAACTTTTATAAATGAGTTCATATTATGCTAAGAAATACTATTGACTACTCTTAATATTCTGTATGATTAACTCGATTCAGTTGGCTATTTTGAAGGAAATGGCACCGACTACTCGACACACCATGAATATGAGCGAAGAGGAATTTCGTACCTTTCTTGCTGCAAACATAGCCGCAGTACAGGCTGCGCTACATAGCAACAATAACTCTGAATCTAGAAATGCAGCTAACGGCGCAAGAAATCATGTAGGATGCTCCTACAAAGAATTCACTGCCTGCAAACCTTTGAAATTTGATGGAACCGAAGGACCAATTGGATTGAAACGGTGGACCGAGAAGGTCGAATCGGTGTTTTTCATAAGTAAGTGTACTGAAGAGGACAAAGTTAAGTACGCTATGCATACCTTCACAGGTACTGCGTTAACGTGGTGGAACACCTATCTTGAACATGTAGGACAAAATGCTGCTTACGCACTACCGTGGTCGGCATTCAAGCAATTGATGAACGAGTAGTACCGTCCTAGAAACGAAGTCAATAAGCTCAAGGTAGAACTTAGAGAGTTACGAACACAAGGATTCGACATTACCACATATGAACAATGATTCACAGAGTTGTGCCTATTGTGTCTGGGAGCGTTCGAAGATGAAGAAGAGAAGATCGACGCGTTTGTAAAAGGGTTACCAGTAAGGATTCAAGAAGATGTGAGTTCACACGAGCCCTCTTCCATACAGAAGGCAAGTCGAATGGCTCATAAACTCATAAATCAGATTGAGGGGAGAATTAAAGAACAGGCAGCTGAAGAAGCCAACATGAAACAACTCAAGAGGAAGTGGGAGGAAAACGGTGACAAGAGTCACCAATACAACAACAATAACAATTACAACTACAATCGCAACAACTATCCCAACAACTGCAACAACAATCGCAACAATAAATGCAATCCTAACAATAACTACAACAAACATCCCAACAACAACAACAACTACAACAACCGTTTCAATAACAATAACAATCCCAATAACAACCTCAATAACAACAACAGCAACAAAAACCAAAAACATCCATGTCATAAGTGTGAAGAAAATCATCAGGAGTTTTACACGACATTTTACAACAGGTGTAAAATAAATGGTCATAGCGCGACAAAGTGTGAGGTCTACGGACCAAAGTTTAACAGAACTAAAGGAACAAATAGTGTCGGAACAAGTAATGCCGGAACGAATAGTGTCGGAGCAAGTAATACCAACGCTGTTTGTTATAAATGTGGAAAACCAGGCCACATTATTAGAAATTGCCCGAATCAGGGAAATACTAATGGGCAGGGCCGTGGAAGAGTTTTCAATATTAATGCGGCAGAAGCACAGGAAGACCCGGAGCTTGTTACGGGTACGTTTCTTATTGACGATAAATCTGCTTATGTTTTATTTGATTCGGGTGCGGATAGAAGCTATATGAGTAGAGAATTTAGTGCTAAATTAAGTTGCCCATTGACGCCTTTGAATAATAAATTTTTACTCGAATTAGCAAATGGTGAATTAATTTCAGCAGATAATATATGTCGGGATAGAGAAATTAAACTGGGTGATGAAACGTTTAAGATTGATTTAATACCAGTCGAGTTAGGGAGTTTTGATGTAATAATTGGCATGGACTGGTTGAAGAAGGTAAGAGCAGAGGTCGTTTGTTACAAAAATGCGATTCGCATTATGCGTGAAAAAGGAAAACCTTTAATGGTGTACGGAGAAAAGAACAACGCGAAGTTAAATCTTATTAGTAGTTTGAAGGCACAAAAACTAATAAGAAAAGGCTGTTACGTCATTCTAGCACACATCGAGGAAGTTAAACCTGAAGAAAAGAACATCAGTGATGTTCCCGTCGCAAAAGAATTTTCCGATGTATTTCCGAAAGAATAACCGGGATTACCCCCACATCGATCCGTTGAATTTCAAATAGACCTTGTACCAGGAGCTGCACCAATAGCTCGTGCTCCATACAGACTCGCACCCAGCGAAATGAAAGAATTACAAAGTCAGTTACAGGAACTTTTAGAGCGTGGTTTCATTTGACCAAGTACATCACCATGGGGAGCTCCTGTTCTGTTTGTCAAGAAGAAATATGGTACATTCGGGTTGTGTATCGACTACCGAGAGTTGAACAAAATTACCATCAAGAACCGTTACCCATTACCGAGAATCGACGACTTATTTGATCAACTACAAGGCTCATCGGTTTATTCGAAGATCGATTTACGTTCTGGATATCACCAAATGCGGGTGAAAGAGGATGACATTCCAAAGACTGCTTTTAGGACGCGTTACGGTCATTACGAGTTTATGGTTATGCCGTTTGGATTGACTAACGCACCAGCTGTGTTCATGGACCTCATGAACCGAGTGTGTGGACCATACCTTGACAAGTTTGTCATAGTTTTCATCGATGACATACTTATTTACTCAAAGAATGACCAAGAGCATGAAGAACATTTGAGAAAAGTTCTAGAGTTGTTAAGAAAAGAAAAACTGTACGCTATGTTTTCAAAGTGTGCATTTTGGTTGGAAGAAGTTCAATTCCTAGGTCATATAGTGAACAAAGAAGGTATTCATGTGGATCCAGCAAAGATTGAAACCGTTGAAAAGTTGGAAACCCCGAAAACTCCGAAACACATACGCCAATTTTTAGGGCTAGCTGGTTATTACAGGAGATTCATCCAAGATTTTTCCAAAATAGCAAAACCCTTGACTGCATTAACGCATAAAGGGAGGAAATTTGAATGGAAGGATGAATAAGAAAAAGCGTTTCAATTGTTGAAGAAAAAGTTAACTACGGCACCTATATTGTCATTACCTGAAGGGAATGATGATTTTGTGATATATTGTGACGCCTCAAAGCAAGGTCTCGGTTGTGTATTAATGCAACGAATGAAAGTAATTGCTTATGCATCTAGACAATTGAAGATTCACGAGCAAAATTATACGACGCATGATTTGGAATTAGGCGCGGTTGTTTTTGCATTAAAGACTTGGAGACACTACTTATATGGGGTCAAAAGTATTATATATACCGACCACAAAAGTCTTCAACACATATTTAATCAGAAACAACTGAACATGAGGCAGCGCAGATGGATTGAATTGTTGAATGATTATGACTTTGAGATTCGTTATCACCTGGGGAAGGCAAATGTGGTAGCCGACGCCTTGAGCAGAAAGGACAGAGAACCCATTCGAGTAAAAGCTATGAATATAATGATTCACACTAACCTTACTACTCAAATAAAGGAGGCGCAACAAGGAGTTTTAAAAGAGGGAAATTTAAAGGATGAAATACCCAAAGGATCAGAGAAGCATCTTAATATTCGGGAAGACGGAACCCGGTATAGGGCTAAAAGGATTTGGGTACCAAAATTTGGAGATATGAGAGAAATGGTACTTAGAGAAGCTCATAAAACCAGATACTCAATACATCCTGGAACTGGGAAGATGTACAAGGATTTCAAGAAACATTTTTGGTGGCCGGGTATGAAAGCCGATGTTGCTAAATACGTAGGAGAATGTTTGACGTGTTCTAAGGTCAAAGCTGAGCATCAGAAACCATCAGGTCTACTTCAACAACCCGAAATCCCGGAATGGAAATGGGAAAACATTACCATGGAATTTATCACTAAATTGCCAAGGGCTACAAGTGGTTTTGATACTATTTGGGTAATAGTTGATCGTCTCACCAAATCAGCACACTTCCTGCCAATAAGAGAATATGACAAGATGGAGAAGTTAGCACGATTGTATTTGAAGGAAATCGTCTCCAGACATGGAATACCAATCTCTATTATCTCTTATAGGGATGGCAGATTTATTTCAAGATTCTGGCAGACATTACAGTAAGCATTAGGAACTCGTCTAGACATGAGTAGTGCCTATCATCCATAAAATGATGGGCAGAGCGAAAGGACGATACAAACACTTGAAGACATGCTAAGAGCATGTGTTATTGATTTCGGAAACAGTTGGGATCGACATCTACCGTTAGCAGAATTTTCCTACAACAACAGCTACCATTCAAGCATTGAGATGGCACCGTTTGAAGCACTTTATGGTAGAAAGTGCAGGTCTCCGATTTTTTGGAGTGAAGTGGGGGATAGACAGATTACGGGTCCGGAGATAATACAAGAAACTACCGAGAAGATCATCCAAATTCAACAACGGTTGAAAACCGCCCAAAGTCGACAAAAGAGCTACGCTGACATTAAAAGAAAAGATATAGAATTTGAAATTGGAGAGATGGTCATGCTTAAAGTTGCACCTTGGAAAGGCGTTGTTCGATTTGGTAAACGAGGGAAATTAAATCTAAAGTATATTGGACCATTCAAGATTATTGATCGTGTCGGACCAGTAGCTTACTGACTTGAGTTACCTCAACAACTCGCGACTGTACATAACACTTTCCATGTCTCGAATTTGAAAAAATGTTTCGCTAAAGAAGATCTCACTATTCCGTTAGACAAAATCCAAATCAACGAAAAACTTCAATTCATCGAAGAACCCGTCGAAATAATGGATCGTGAGGTTAAAAGACTTAAGCAAAACAAGATACCAATTGTTAAATTTCGATGGAATGCTCGTAGAGGACCTGAGTTCACCTGGGAACGAGAAGATCAGATGAAGAAGAAATACCCGCACTTATTTCCAGAAGATACGTCAACACCTCCAACTGCTTAAAATTTCGGGACGAAATTTATTTAACGGGTAGGTACTGTAGTGACCCGAACTTTTCCATGTTTATATATATTAAATGAAATTGATATTTATATGATTAAGTGTTTCAAACATGTTAAGCAATCAAACTTTTTAAGACTTGGTTAATTGAAATAGGTTTCATATAGATAATTGACCACCCAAGTTGACCGGTGATTCACGAACGTTAAAACTTGTAAAAACTATTTGATGACATATATATGGATATATATATAGTTAACATGATATTATGATAAGTGAGTATCTCATTAGGTATGTTAACAATGAGTGATATACATAAAAATGAGTTTATTGAATTAAGAAACTCGAAACGATATATATAACGATTATCGTTATAACAACGTCTTACTAAATACATATGAATCATATTAAGATATTGATACACTATTTTTAATCATGATAAATGATAAGTAAACATGTCATTAAGTGTATTAACAATGAACTACATATGTAAAAATAAGACTACTAACTTAATGATTTTGAAACGAGACATATATGTAACGATTATCGTTGTAACAACATTTAACTATATATATATATATATATATATATATATATATATATATATATATATATATATATATATATATATCACACTAAGATATATTAATATATCATAATATCATAATAATGTAATAATTTAACATCACTTTAGATATAATAAATAATGGGTTAACAACATTTAACAAGATCGTTAACCTAAAGGTTTCAAAACAACATTTACATGTAACGACTAACGATGACTTAACGACTCAGTTAAAATGTATATACATGTAGTGTTTTAATATGTATTCAAACACTTTTGAAAGACTTCAAGACACTTATCAAAATACTTCTACTTAACAAAAATGCTTACAATTACATCCTCGTTCAGTTTCATCAACAATTCTTCTCGTATGCACCCGTATTCGTACTCGTACAATACATAGCTTTTAGATGTATGTACTATTGGTATATACACTACAATGATCAGCTCTTAGCAGCCCATGTGAGTCACCTAACACATGTGGGAATCATAATTTGGCAACTAGCATGAAATATCTCATAAAATTACAAAAATATTAGTAATCATTCATGACTTATTTACAAGTAAACAAAATTACACATCCTTTATATCTAATCCATATACCAACGACCAAAAACACCTACAAACACTTTCATTCTTCAATTTTCTTCATCTAATTGATCTCTCTCAAGTTCTATCTTCAAGTTCTAAGTGTTCTTCATAAATTCTATAAGTTCTAGTTTCATAAAATCAAGAATACTTCCAAGTTTGCTAGCTTACTTCCAATCTTGTAAAGTGATCATCCAACCTTAAGAAATCTTTCTTATTTACAGTAAGATATATTTCTAATACAAGGTAATACTCATATTCAAACTTTGATTCAATTTCTATAACTATAATAATCTTATTTCGAGTGGAAATCTTACTTGAACTTGTTTTCGTGTCATGATTCTGCTTCAAGAACTTTCAAGCCATCCAAGGATTCTTTGAAGCTAGATCTATTTTTCTCATTTCCAGTAGGTTTACCTACTAAAATTAAGGTAGTAATGATGTTCATAACATCATTCGATTCATATATATAAAACTACCTTATTCGAAGGTTTAAACTTGTAATCACTATAACATAGTTTAGTTAATTCTAAACTTGTTCGCAAACAAAAGTTAATCCTTATAAATTGACTTTTAAAATCAACTATACACATGTTCTATATCTATATAATATGCTAACTTAATGATTTAAAACCTGGAAACTCGAAAAACACCGTAAAACCGGATATACGCCGTCGTAGTAACACCACGGGCTGTTTTGGGTTAGTTAATTAAAAACTATGATAAACTTTGATTTAAAAGTTGTTATTCTGGGAAAATGATTTTTCTTATGAACATGAAACTATATCCAAAAATCATGGTTAAACTCAAAGTGGAAGTATGTTTTCCAAAATGGTCATCTAGACGTCGTTCTTTCGACTGAAATGACTACCTTTACAAAAACGACTTGTAACCTATATTTCTGACTATAAACCTATATTTCCTCTGTTTAGATTCATAAAATAGAGTTCAATATGAAACCATATCAATTTGATTCACTCAAAACCAATTTAAAACGAAGAAGTTATGGGTAAAACAAGATTGAATATTTTTTGATTGTTGTAGCTACGGGAAATATTGTAACAATTATATACAAATCATATCCTAGCTAACTTATATTGTATTATACATGTATTCTAATATATTATGTAATCTTGGGATACCATAGACACGTATGCAAATGTTTTGACATATCATATCGACCCATGTATATATATTATTTGGAACAACCATAGACACTCTATATGCAGTAATGTTGGAGTTAGCTATACAGGGTTGAGGTTGATTCCAAAAATATATATACTTTGAGTTGTGATCTAGCCTGAGACGTATATACACTGGGTCGTAGATTGATCCAAGATAATATATATCGATTTATTTCTGTACATCTAACTATGGACAACTAGTTGTAGGTTACTAACGAGGACAACTGACTTAATAAACTTAAAACATTAAAACGTATTAAAAATGTTGTAAATATATTTTGAACATGCTTTGATATATATGTATATATTTGTTATAGGTTCGTGAATCGACCAGTGGCCAAGTCTTACTCCCGACGAAGTAAAAATATGTGAAAGTGAGTTATAGTCCCACTTTTAAAATCTAATATTTTGGGATGAGAATACATGCAGTTTTATAAATGTTTTACGAAATAGACACAAGTAAATGAAACTACATTATATGGGTGAATGATTGAAGCCGAATATGCCCCTTTTGCTTGGTAGCCTAAGAATTAGTAAACCGATCTACTAATTGATGCGAATCCTAAAGATAGATCTATTGGGCCTAACAAACCCCATCCAAAGTACCGGATGCTTTAGTACTTCGAATTCATTTTTTATCATGTTCGAAGGATTTCCTGGAATGATAGGGGATATTTTTATATGCATCTTGTTAATGTCGGTTACCAGGCGTGATGACCCGGAAATTTCTGACCAAATTTAAACTTTATCTTTAAATGATTTAATGTTTTTGACATGATAAGCAAAGTCTGTAATATTGAGTCTCAAAGTTTTGGAACTATATTCAAGTAATCAATTATTCTTTGACTGTTCTCGAAGATTCACGAATAATATATATATATAACTTAATGTGCATATATATATATATATATATATATATATATATATATATATATATATATATATATATATATATATATATATATATATATATATATATATATATGATTTCAAGTTATTTAGTAAACGATAGTAACATTCGATTATTGATTCGATTGATATTTAGATAAGTTAACTAAAACGTTTAAGATGAACCAGTAAAACACTAATTTGCTACGGTATTTTCGAATTGCTACAGTACCCGAAAAGCTACAATGTTTTCGAAAATCACTATTTGCTACAGTAAAACACTATTTCAAAATGAAAATGTATATGTATATGCTACGAGATGATGATTTATAGAAGTAAATTACCAAAACACTCGAAAGTTTAAGATACACTTTGAGTGATATAGATTATTGATAATTTAAGACTATATTTTGACAAAGGTACGTCTCCCAAAATGTAAATTACAAGTTTTCTCAGCGTACGAAGAGACACTCGAAAAACCAGAACCGGGACATAAGTCGCGTGATGACGTACGACTTATCGGAACAAAAATTACAAGTCAACTATGTACGTGAATTTAATATAATATATAATTAATTATATAAATTATATATTATAAATATAATTAATAAATATGTCGACAAGCGTAGGACAAAACAGATGTCAGCTGGATTTTTCAGCCATGCGATCGCATGGCAAACCAGTGCAAACCCCATGCGATCGCATGGGGTACTGTAGCAGGCCAGATACTATAAAAGCTCGAACTGGTTCAACTTGTTTCTTCATTTTTTTACTCGTATCATTTAAATTATTTATTTTATTATTATTATTATTATTATTATTATTATTATTATTATTATTATTATTATTATTATTATTATTATTATTATTATTATTATTATTAAGATTAATATTATTATTAATCTTATTATTATTATTATTATTATTATTATTAATTAGTATTATACATAAAATACTACGACGAGGTTATGAGCGTGTCACTTTCAAAATGGTTTTTTGAGCGGGATAAAGCTAAGGAAATTATGGGTTATAACTATGGAGGTTATGGGTAATGTTCATGGGTAATATTCGCAAGTCAAACCTAGTGTTTATCATCTCTGTTGCTTCTACGTGCTTTTCTGAAATATTGAATCACAATATTGATACGTAAGCATTTATATTTTATGTTTTATAAATTAATAGTGTATACATGTCTAGTGCTCGAGTATATATATTTATACATATTCGTATGCTAAATTTCGTCGTTAAATAGGTTATAATGAATCACGAATTAAATACATATATTACTGGTAAAAGGTATATGATATACATGTTTTCGAAAAGCTGGTCAAAAATCAATAACTTTTCATTTAGACACCGAATAGTTTCGATGAACGGATTAAAGGATATGATCAACTGAATTATGATTGACGTTAATTGAAATTGCTTTTGAATCTGCAATTAAGATTTAAACAACTTGTTTACGAGATTGATAAAATGGATTTTTGAATATTACCAACCGAGTAAATGAATCCTTATATAAGGCACGTCTCATTTTGTTGAACTATTATCCAAAATTGACTTTTTGAAACGACTTTGGATAACTATTGTATGTCGATCTCGAGCATTAGGATTGTGATACACTATGACCTGACCTAGATTGATAGACATTTATTGACCAACATATGTTCTCTAGGTTGAGATCTACAGTTATTTGGTAATCCGAGTTTCGGTCACATTTTGGTGAACGACTTTATATGCTGCTAAGGTGAGTTTCATTTGCTCCTTTTTTTAATTGCTTTTGCAATCTATATTTTTGGGCTGAGAATACATGCACTTTATTTTAAACGCAATGGATACAAGTACATACTAAATTCTACACTGAGTTTGAACCGAAAATCCCTTAGCTTTGGTAACTAGTAACTGCCGGTTATAAGAACTGGTGGGCGCGAGTAGTTATATATGGATCCATAGGACTTGACATCCCCGTCTGTTTCAGGTATAGTAACCCTAGCCTGAACTATAAAACAGATGTATACTATTTAAGTTTAGTACACGTTGGATTGCGTGTATTGTACATGTTGGTTGCATGTATGTTAAAACAGGGGTACTTATTATAACGTTAAGGCTTAGTTACCAGGGTGCTCAATCTTGTAGAATATTTTGATAAACGTTTCTGGATGAAACAACTGAAATCTTGTGATCCACTTTTATATACAGATTATGCAAAACATTAAAACTATGAACTCACCAACCTTTGTGTTGACACTTGTTAGCATGTTTATTCTCAGGTTCCCTAGAAGTCTTCCGCTGTTTTCTTATATGTTATACATGCTATGTGCATGGAGTCTTACATGGCATATTTATCAAGGAAACGTTGCATTCACCAAATCATCACCATGTATCTTATTTTGACTGCATTGTCAATGGAATTACTATTGTAAACTATTATTTACGGTGATTGTCTATATGTAGAAATCATCAGATGAAGAAAACCTTTGATTTACATATTCATTTATGGTGTGTCTTTTCAAAAGAATGCAATGTTTACAAAACGTATCATATAGAGGTCAAATACCTCGCAATGAAATCGATGAATGACGTGTTCATCCATATGGATTTGGAGCGATCGTCACACCAGGTGTTCACCATATGAATGATTTTTATCTCTATTTATGGGATGTATATTGAAATATGAAATCTTGTGGTCTTTTATTACGATTTGATAAATATATAGGTTAAACCTATAACTCACCAACATTTTTGTTGACGTTTAAAGCATGTTTATTCTCAGGTGATTATTAAGAGCTTCCGCTGTTGCATGCTAAAATATGAACAAGATTTGGTGTCAGCATGCTTGTATAATATTGTTTAAAACTGCATTCGAGATTTACTTTATTGTAACATATTAATATTGTAAACCAATATGTATTGGTAGTGTGTAAGTGTGATATTTTAGATTATCATTTCTGGATAATCTAGGTGGTGACTTTTTAACCTTGTTGATAAAATAAAGGTTATGATTTGTTTTAAAAATGAATGCAGTCTTTGAAAAACGTCTCATATAGAGGTCAAAACCTCGCAACGAAATCAATTAATATGAACGTTTATAATCAATATGAACGGGACATTTCAAATACTGCAAATAATTATAAATATTGACAAGGACGCGGGCAAGGTCGTGGTTATAATAACCATCACCATCATCATGCCAAAAGGCATAACTATGGTAGAAACCATCCTTATGGTATGGTAATGGGCGTGGATGTGGTCGTGTCGTGGCCGTGGTGGTCAAAGAAATAATAATCCACGAAAATATAAATATCAACCATAAAACAAGCCCACTAAACAAGATGTTAAAGAAAATTCTTCTAAAAATTCTGAAGAATCTTGCTACAGATGTGGTAGAATGGGCCACTGGGCTAATACTTGCTGAACATCTAAACATCTTGTTAAGATGTATCAGGATTCGCTGAAAGATAAAGAAAAGGAAGTAAACTTTGTGGATAACCTCGATCCAACAGTCACTGAGAAACCATCTGATTTATATGAAGATTTCTTGAATGTTTAAGTTGTTGTATGTCTTTTGAAAAATAAACGATTTAATATCGTCTGTCTTTGTCATTATGTCTGCTAAATGTTTCAGTACTATCTATTTGCGTGTAAAATATTGTGTAATATTAATGTACTCACTATTTATTTCTTATATATGAAGTTCAATATGAATTTTGCTGGAATACAACATCAATCAAGTGGTGGAGATCTCTGTATAGCAGACAGTGGAACTACACACACTATACTTAAATCTGAGAAATATTTTATTGATCTAAAACCAACGGAAGGAGCTATACATACAATATCAGGGCCTGCTAACTTGATAAAAGGGATAGGAAAGGCAAATTTCATACTACCAAATGGTACAAAATTTTTAATAAATGATGCCTTATTTTCTCCCAAGTCAAGCAGAAATTTATTGAGTTTCTCCGACATATACCTTAATGGGTATGATTATCAGTCAGTGACAACAGAAAATGAGAAATATTTAAGTATCACTGACAAGAGTCATGTGGTTGAAAAACTACCAAGACTTAGTTGTGGATTACATTATACACATATAAATGTACCAGAAACACATATGATAGTTAATTAAAAATATATTGATCCTGGTGTATTCAGTTTATGGCATAACAGATTAGGCCATCCAGGATCAACAATGATGAAAAGGATTATTGAATGTACTCATGGACATCCACTAAAGGATAGAAATATCCATCATGATACAATGGTTCCATATACATCTTGCTCTCTTGGAAAATTGATAACTAGACCATCACCACTTAAGGTTGAGAAAGAATCACCAATGTTTCTTGAAAGAATTCAAGGTGATATATGTGGACCAATTCATCCATGTGGACCATTTAGATATTTCATAGTTCTAATAGACACATCTAGTAGATGGTCTCATGTTTGTCTGTTATCAAGTCGTAATGTGGCATTTGCAATATTTCTTGCCCAAATTATTAAATTGAGAGAACATTTTCCCGATTACACCATTAAAAGGGTGAGACTTGATAATGCTGGTGAATTTACATCTCAAGCATTTAATGACTATTGCATGTCTATAGGAATTGTTGTTGAACATTCTGTTGCTCATTTGCATACACAAAATGGTTTAGCCGAGTCACTGATTAAACGTTTATAGTTAATCGCTAGACCACTGATAATGAGAACAAAACTCCCTGTATCTATATGGGGTCATGCAATTTTACATGCTGCTGCATTGATTCGCATCAGACCGAGTGCAAGTCATAAATATTCCCCCATACAACTTGCTTTTGGTCAAGAGCCAAATATTTCCCACCTTAGAACATTTGGTTGTGCATTGTATGTTCCAATTGCGACACCACAACGTACAAAAATGAGTCCTCAAAAGAGGTTGGGAATGAAGCGACCCGTCCTAATCCATTCGGACAAAGTCCACATCGATTATAAACGATTCACAATAGTTGATTACATCGCGAGGTACTTGACCTCTATATGATACATTTTACAAACATTGCATTCGTTTTTGAAAAGATAATCTTTCATAACATCGAAAGTTGACAGCATGCATACCATTTCATAGTATATCTAACTATAATTGACTTAATAATAATCTTAATGAACTCAACAACTCGAATGCAACGTCTTTTGAAATATGTCATGAATGACTCCAAGTAATATCTCTAAAATGAGCAAATGTACAGCGGAAGATTTCTTTCGTACCTGAGAATAAACATGCTTTAAAGTGTCAACCAAAAGGTTGGTGAGTTCATTAGTTTATCATAAACGATCATTTTCATCATTTTAATAGACCACAAGAATTTCATTTCCAGTTCTCATAAATATACGTCCCATGCATAGAGACAAAAATCATTCATATGGATTGAACCCTGGTAACCGACATTAACTAGATGCATATAAGAATATCCCCTATCATTCCGGGAAATCCTTCGGACATGATATAAAACAACATCGAAGTATTAAAGCATCTGGTACTTTGGATGGGGTTCGTCGGGCCCATAGATCTATCTTTAGGATTCGCGTCAATTTGGAGATCGGTTTCCAAATTCTTAGGTTACCAAGCAAAAGGGGTATATTCGGCTTCGATCATTTAACCATATAATGTAATTTCGATTACTTGTGTCTATTTCGTAAAACATTTATAAAAGC
Organism: Rutidosis leptorrhynchoides; assembly: GCF_046630445.1. Taxonomy (NCBI): domain Eukaryota; kingdom Viridiplantae; phylum Streptophyta; class Magnoliopsida; order Asterales; family Asteraceae; genus Rutidosis; species Rutidosis leptorrhynchoides. The sequence goes on along the minus strand of NC_092335.1, from coordinate 388,678,920 downwards.
GCATGTATTCTCAGTCCCAAAAATATATATTGCAAAAGCATTTAAAAAGGGAGCAAATGAAACTCACCTAATGTATTTTGTAGTAAAAATACATATGACTATATTGAACAACTGAACAATGCAGGGTTGGCCTCGGATTCACGAACCTATATCATTCATATATATATTAGTAGCTATACTTGCAATCAAACAAATATATATATGTTATTATTAATGATATAACTTTTATATTAATAACCTATATTCATTTTATATAAAAAATATTAATTTTCGTTATGTTATTTATATATTTTCGTTTTATATATGTAGATATATTAATATAGTTAATTTATGTAATTTAAATATATATTTTTTTATATAAAATCTTTATTATTTTATTATTTTTTTATACCTATAACCTTAATAACGTTATTAAAACTTTTACTTTTATAGTAATAATTATTTTAATAGTATTGATATAGATAATACTGATAATTATATTAACTATAAAAATAATAATTTTACTGTTAACACTAGTTAAAATAATGATCCTATTATTGGTATAATAATAATGATACTCATGATATCATTAGTAATAATACTTGTAATGATTTGGTAATATTAATAACAATGATAATAATAATGATATTAATAATACTAATACTTATAATAATAATAATGATAATAGTAGTACTAATAATAATAAAATGATAATTTTAATAAAAATGATACTCTTAATCAAAATGATAACTTAAATAATAATGATAAAAATATTTATTAGTAATGATAATGTTAATAATAATAGTTCTTAATAATAATAATAATAATAATAATAATAATAATAATAATAATAATAATAATAATAATAATAATAATAATAATAATAATAATAATAATAATAATAATTAATATTAAAACTAATAATAATAAATCGAATTATATCATTATCATTATCATGTTTATATCTTAACATCTTTTTTTTAAATTCATCTAAATTTCATAATTTTATCTTTTATCAATACTTGTAATTATACTTACTTTTATATCATACTATAAACTAATTCATACTTATTATTATATTTTATCAATTCATACTTAAACATATTTGTAATCATATCCATATTCATTTTCATTTTTGTACATATTTATACATATAAATATATTTGTATGTAATCAAAATTTAAGTTATATTAATAACAATTGTATTCATAGTGCTTAATAATAATTATATATCAATAAAGATAATAATAATAATTATATCAATAATTCAATTAAGTCGCAAAGTAATTATAATCCTAACAAAGTTTTAATCTAATAATAATAATAATAATAATAATAATAATAATAATAATAATAATATTAATAATAATAATAATAATGGAAATGAGAATAAAGTGCATACCCTTTAAAAAGAAAACTGCACCAAACGAGACTCAAACCCGCGACCTCTAGCCCACTCCTAAATGCCTTAAACCCTTCTACCAGTCGTGTTTTTCTGTTTGTATACCAGTTCCATATTTATTTAACTAAAAAAACTCGTGTTCTATCTTCTCCTTCATCATCAAGATCCAATCAACTCATAATCAGATTTTAACAATAATCATAGATTGATTTAATATTGCCACTAAAACAGAAACGTCTTATACATGTGATTTTTAGTTAACAAACACAAAAGAAATTAAAATTAAATGAAATAGAATCATCTGATACGCGGAAAAAAAAATTATGAACTCAACAATTGATTTTTATTTTTGGACTGTTTTATGGAAAGATTACAACATAAAATATGTTACAAATCGCTACTAGAATCTTTCTAACTCATCAATTGAACCAGAAACATCCAACCGAACCCTAATTTCTTGATGAACAAATAGTTTGACTTTTAAAACTAGAACTTTGACTTCCAAAATTCGAATTCGATATCGCAAATTGAAACTTGAAACTTTCCAGAAAGTATAATTAAATCATTCCTAACAAATTGGCATTATTACTTTTTGAAGTTTATTACAAAATTAAGGTTTTTTAAAAAAAACTCCACGAACAGGGCAGGAGCCTGTTCTTTGCTTCGTTTCTGTTTTAGCTTATTTAAATAAAGCTGTAAAGGGTTGTTGGTGATTGGTAAATAATAATGTGGGATTTATTTGTATCCTTTAACACTTCTTTTTGTCGATTTATCTCTGTAATTGGTGGTCGAAAAGTATAATATGCCCAGTACAGAAATAAGATAAAGAAATAGAAAGCAGATTCCTCTCTAATAGAATTTGTTAGTTAGTATGACTTAATTAAGGATAATTCGTACTAGTTTGCTGTAGATAATTTGGATCTAGTAGACAAATTTAAAAGAGCAGATGTTAATAGCTAATGAATCTGTATTATCTATTATAATTTATATATAAATAATATTATTAATTAGCAAATACAAACATACAAATAATAATAATAATAATAATAATGATAATATTAGTAATAATAATAAAAATAATAACAATAATATTAACAACAAGTATAATAACAATTATTAACAATATTGTTAATAATGATATTAATATTATTAATGATAATAATAATAAGTTGTATTATAAAGATATCAATAATTATAATAATTTAATGATTTTTAGTAATACTGATTATACTCATAATATTAATAATAATGTTAATAATAATATTACTAATGGTAGTATTAATAAATTGTATTACTTTTAATGATAATCCTTAATAACAATACTAGTAATAACAAGCTACAGATTTCCAATATAAGATTAATAATACTGATATTGATAATAGTAATAATAAAAGTAATAGTAATAATATTATAACAAATATATATATATATATATTTTTAACTTGTAGATACATTTAATTATTATTGTTATATATATTATATGATAATATATGTTGAATATTTATTAATTATATAATATATATATATATAGATATATATATATATATATATATATATATATATATATATATATATATATATATATATATATATATATATATATATATATATATATATATATATTACCATATAATCCTAATTATTAATAAGAATCATATATATATTGTAATGACCCGGAAATTTTCGACCAAATTTAAACCTTAATCTTTATATGTTTTCGACACAATAAGCAAAATCTGTAATATTGAGTCTAGAAAGTTTGAAATCTATATTTGGATAATCAATTACCCTTTTACCGTGTCTGACGATTCACGAACAATTGTTGTAAATAAATATGTATTGTATTATAATTATTGATAATTATTATTAAGAATTATAAATATAATGACTTTTGTTATCATTGTTAATATCACCGGTATATTATAATAAGTAATAAAATTTTGATTAAGATTATTAGTATTTATAATTACCATTATTATTTAAAATCATTATTATCATAAATATTCTTAGAAAATAATACAATTTGTTATATGTATCACTAACAATATTATTGTTATCATTCTTATTAAATATTATTCATAAACTTATTAAAAATTAATATTTATTAATATTATTAATATGTTTATTAGAATTAGTAATATTATCATTATTATTAAATTATTTATTAGTATTAGTTCTATTATTATGATTAAAATAAATATTAAATATTAAGGTTGTATAATTAATATTAATATAATTTCCTTACATATTTAAATACAGATATAGATATAATCAGATATACATATAATCAGATAAAATACGAACATAAAGTATGGATATATACTGATTATATATACACCAATATATATACATATATAAATACATTAAATACATATACAAATTAAAGAAATACGTATTTGCTCTTTTCCAATCTTTATCAGATTATTATGCTCGTGACATTAGCTTCCAAACAACGACCCTACAAACAGCAATTCCTTCTATATATATCTATAACGTGTTACTAAGATTAAACAAAAGGAAATTTTTTTTTGCGATACCTCTGTATTACACTTTAAAGTCAAAACTCAAATTTGATTGTTATTTCAAAAACTATAAATGGGGTTTTGTTAGGAATCCTCTGCTCGTACTTTCTGTAAAATCTCAACTCCCAATTCGTTAACACGAGATCGAATTTTTGAGTCAAACTTTTAGTTTTAAAAGTCAACAAATTGTTCTTCATGAAATTCGAAGTTCTTGTGTTGTTTCTGTAAAAATTGAGAATTCAAAAAGTTTCTATTGATGATATAAAACACTTTTCATATTGTAAGTTTAGCCTAAAACGTTCCCGAAATCAAAAATCATTTTTTTTTCTTCCTCTTTACTTGCGTCGAGCAGTAGCAGCAACAATGCTGTGATAATATTTTTTTTTGTGTTTTTATAAAAAAAATATCATAATTTGAATATTTTGTTGCTTTTGCAATTTAAAAATCTGTTTTGGGGAACTAAGGTAGAATACCAGTCGGCTTGTATCAGATGAAGAAGAAGAAGTAAAAACATGGAAAATAAAACAGTTAATAAAATTTAGTTTCTAAACTTAATCAAAAAGGCAGAAGCAGTGGGGTGGTGAGGGTTGTGTTTGGGTATTCTACAGGTCTGGGGTTCGAGTCCCTGTTGGACCAAACCATTTTTTTTGAACTGATTTTCAATTAAGGTAGCCTTCTAATATTTTATTTATTATGTTATTATTATTATTACTAATTATTATTATTGTTATTATTAATATTGTTATTATTAGTTAGTATTATTATTATTATTAATATCATTAATATTATTACTATCACAAGTATTATTAATATTATTATTGTTATTATTAACATTATAATTATAACAATTATTATTATTCATTAGTATTATTATTATTGTATCATTTTTATTATCAAAACAAGCATATAACATTATTATTAAAGTTACTATCCTCATTAAAATTTTCATTTTTTTTAATTTAACATTTTTATCACTATTATCATTACCACTAAGCTAGTATTACTACAAATTATTAATTGTACAAACAAACGATATATATATATATACATATATGTATATACACAAAGTATTCTACCATTACATAAAAATTTGTTTTTAACTAATATTAGTAATGTAACATTAATATCAAACAAGTATCGTAACGTATTATAAGTATTAATGAAATTATATATAATAACATTAATCTTAATACATAACAGAATATATATAAATTAGTTGATTTATATTATAATGTGTTAATACATATACATGATATAGGTTCGTGAATTCGAGGCCAACCCTACACTTGTTCAATGATGTTATATGTATTTTTACTACAAAATACAGTATGGTGAGTATATAGTCCCTTTTAAACTCTAAATATTTTAGGATGAGAATACATGCATTTTATGATTTACGTTATGGACACAAGTGATCAAAAATAAATTCTATGTTGAGTTGTACCATGGCATATTTCTTTATACTTGGTAGCTAATATTTACATGAGAAATGTAAACGCGAATCCTGTTGATAGATCTATCGGGCCTGACAACCCCAACCGGGCTGGACGACCAGTTTTCAACGGTTGCACAGTACTTCGTTTCTGTATACTACACTTGGTACGGTGTAGCGATTATTTAAGAATATGTTGCGATAATTTAAATGTTAAGTATGGTTACCAAGTGCTCAACTACTTTTACATACACTTGCGAGTGTATTATGTTTAATTATATGAAATCTTGTGGTCCATAGTTATAACGCTGCTAGCATCAAACCTATATATCTCACCAACTTATTGTTGACGTTTTAAAGCATGTTATTCTCAGGTACGAATTAAGTCTTCCATTGTGCATTTGCTCATATTAAGGATATTACTTGGGGCCATTCATGCTATAATTCAAAAGACGTTGCATTCGAGTCATTGAAGTTCAATAGAGGTTATTATTAAGTAAATGATAGATTAGGTCATTTGGATATTATGAAATGATAGACGTACATGTCAACTCTCGATGTAATGAAAGGTTATCTTTTAAGAATAAATGTAACGTTTGTAAAATGTATCATATAGAGGTCAAGTACTTCGCGATGTTATCAACTATTGTAATTCGTTTATAATCAATATGGACTTTGTCCGGATGGTTAGGAAGCGATCCTTTCAGTTGGTATCAGAGCGGTGGTCTTAGCGAACCAGGTCTGCATTAGTGTGTCTAACTGATAAGTTGTTAGGATACATTAGTGAGTCTGGACTTCGACCGTGTCTACATGTCAAAAAGTTTTGCTTATCATTTCTAGTCGTAAATTATCTGCTTATCATCCTTAGGAAATTACCTACTTATCATTCTTAAGTCTAGACACGTCTTACTGCATTTAGTACATCGATAGTGTATAGACAAAATTCATATCTTAGCGTATCTGATAATTCTTATCTTAGCATCTGTAGGCTTGCCTGACATATGCCGTAGTCTCCTCTGTAGTCTACGAAATCTTTAGTATTATATATATTGATATTCTATATAGCTAGAATATCATCCGATATCCGAAAATCATTTCACATCGAAGATCCCTTCCATCCACCAAATTGCTCACTTGGCGATGAACCTGAAGCACTTACCGGCGAACTTGTTCGAGGAACCATTTTCTCTCTCATCTCCAGAGTGTCTCGTCACGATTATATACTATCCCATATTTCGAATCTTATTCATCCGATCATTCCAATCGTCAATCATCCTGGTGTATTAGCAGAAGTTAACGAACTTCGCGCTCGCGTAACGGCATTGGAGAATATGGTGCGAAGGTTACAAACACCAGCAGCAGCACCGGCAGCATAACCAGTACCGCCAGTAACATCAACATCGCAAGCTTCGGTACCAGCCGCATCACTGACATCAACGGCATCATCATCATCAACATCAACCGTATCATTACCACCATCAACAATCACATCCGCACCACGTACCTCAATATCACCATCTGTACTTCGAGTATGATCTTCGTTCTACATATCATTCTATATCGATTATCTTCGCTTTACGTATCGTTCTACCTCATTTATCTTCGTTTGACATGGCGATTATGTAATCTCTAATGTTCTAGAGATCATGTAATCTAGTATTAACGATAAATCAAATGAGTTTAATATCTTATTGACTCATTAAATCCATAATTACATCTGAAGAAAATATATATGCATGTATATTTTCACAAAGATTGTGATTAAAAAAAAAAAATTTCTTTCGTACAAACTATTAATGATGAAAATATTTTAACGGGTAGGTAATACCCGAGGAATATTTAGATTTCACATTAATAAGTTACACTGTACATTCTTCGAATCTGAATCAACGGTCATTTACTATCCTACTTACAACCACCGATATACGTATCCGTTCACCACAAAATAACCATTTCCATTCAAATTTCATAATTGGATTTTGACCTATCAGAATCCAACAAGTGGCATAATGAAGAAAACATTGGACATGATAAAAATTTGTTAGAAACAAACAAATTAATTATGAAAAATTCTATTAGGAATCCACACTAACTGTTCCCAGCTAACTGATTACATTTTATTTATCGCAATTTATATTATCGCAATTTACATTCTCGAAATTTTATTTATCGTCATTTAATTTCTGTTATTTAATTTTACGTACTTTAAATCGGGACACATGTACACAATACGTCGGATTAATTCTGAGACAATACGTTGTACACGGGTCATGATATATATTTATTTATTTTACGCACTTTAAATAACGGGACACGTATATAAGGTTTCGACTTATCATATCGACCCATCTATATATATATTTCGGAACAACCATGGACACTCTATATGTGAATGTTGGAGTTGGCTATACAGGGTTGGAGTTGATTCCAAAATATATATATATATGGTTTGAGTTGTGATCAATACTGAGACCGGTACACGGGTCACGATACATATTAATTAATTCGAATATTATATATTAAACTGTATATGAATCATTGGACTATTGGACCATTGGATAATTGGACTATTGGACTGCTAACTGTGGACAATTAAAATGAATTAAAATATTGATTATAACATATGAAACTAAACAATTCTTCAGGCTTGCCACTTGATTTAATCCTAAACCTCATTTGTATCTCGACGTTTATAATCCGCGTACAAACCTATCAGGATTCTTGAAAATACCTCAATCGAGAAGTTGAACCGACCGCACTTCATCTACAGAAGAAAAGATCTATACACATGAAAAACTCTTGAACCCAAAGTCATAGTTTAACACGTACCGCGACGAATTCTTTAGCATTTATTAGCAAAAACAACCTTACAATTTCTTTTCAAAGTAGCCAATTTTGTCACAGCTCCAGCAAGCCAACTTCGATTTTTTTCGTTCGAATCAACCTTATTATAACTTTGATATATACGATTAGCTTTCCTCATCTTTACCGGAGAACCTTTTATATTCCACCATATTACCATCAGCGTTTAATCATCTAAAAACACAATTCTCCCGAAACCACCTTGGTTTGATAACCGATGACCCAGATCCGTTAACTTTGAAAATGCTGACGAAGCAGCAGGTAGTAAATGGTCTTAATGGCCAAAAGTGATGATAACAGAATAGAGTGTTGGGAACGCTCGATAGAAAATTTGGTACTGAAAAACGGATTGAGCTAACCGTGAAGGAAACAAAGAACAAATACAAGGACTGAACCTGCCATCAAAGAATCCAAATGATTCAGTGCCTGCTAAAATCATTAGTAAGAACCCTACTCCTTATTCTAAACCTTTCCAGATGATATTTTTCATCATCATCTTATCTTAGATATTATAAGATATCTTCATATTTTTCCGTTATACATATTCTCCATATTTCTGGAGATATTTTCACAATTATTCTTATCTGAGATTATGTATCTCTCCGTAATTTCTGCATTACAATATAAAAGAAACTGTGTTAGTTTCTAAATCCTGAAACCTCCAAATTTAAAATATGAATGTTTTGAAATAGTGTTGGAAACTGATGCATGAATTAGTATAATATAATGACACTTGATCAACGTCATTATATTACAGTAAGTCATGTTGAGTTTCTAATGGAATGTGATGATTCATAGTACCAACATCATGTGCCATGTTACACAACTCTTACATTCTATTCAAATTCTAAAGATATCAAGAAAATATTCCTTGATAATTCGGTCTTTTCCAGGATATTCTGGTAATTTCACAAATAAAAATCGTTCCATTACCATTTTTATCTTAGAACATTAGCTATGTTCATTCCAAAATCCCTACCTACGAATTCCGGATCATTGCTCGCTTGACTCGAGGACGGGAAGAGGAAATGAAAGAATAAAACTCCAAAAATAGAAATTGGAATATAAATCGCAGCAAATAGAAGAGAGTATTAACTGTGGATGACAATGATTATAGAAGACAGAAGCAGGGACATCGAAGTATAAGGGAAGATATAAAACCCAACAACCACCCAGAAATTACAAACTGTGTATATCAATACGTATTGCCACGTCAAGACACGGGAGAATAAAAAACAATATAATTCCAAGGAAATGATAGAAGTGAATAGATTCTTCTGGCGACAGATGAAAGAGAAGAATGAAAGATATGAAAGTTAGAAGTATAACAAGAATTAGAACAGGATGGAGCATTTTAAAGAATACTTTAAGGTATGAATTAAGGGAAAAAGAGTAGAAGATGTGATATATGGAAAATATAGGAAGGAAGAGAGTAGATTTATAGTGAAATATCCGAAAGAAAAATCGAAACAGATTGCGTATTAAATCAAAGAAGATCCTGATCGCCGAAGAACCAAATCTTATTACGTAAGATTTTCTTTAAATCCCGTGAATTTCGAAAATCAATAATAACTACGTCATCGGTTGAAACGAATATATTTATCTACTCATTTCACTCTTTTGTGATAGCTTCACTCGTGCGCGTCACTTGATCGAATCGCTTTATCTATATCTCTCAATAATGATAAAACTCCATTATTACCTCATATTCGTCATGGAAACATTGTTATCTCTATCCATAATGACCTCTATCAAATTTCGGGGACGAAATTTCTTTAACGGGTAGGTACTGTAATGACCCGGAAATTTTCGACCAAATTTAAACCTTAATCTTTATATGTTTCCGACACGATAAGCAAAATCTGTAATATTGAGTCTAGAAAGTTTGAAATCTATATTCGGATAATCAATTACCCTTTTACCGTGCCTGACGATTCACGAACAATTGTTGTAAATAAATATGTATTGTATTATAATTATTGATAATTATTATTAAGAATTATAAATATAATGACTTTTGTTATCATTGTTAATATCACCGGTATATTATAATAAGTAATAAAATTTTGATTAAGATTATTAGTATTTATAATTACCATTATTATTTAAAATCATTATTATCATAAATATTCTTAGAAAATAATACAATTTGTTATATGTATCACTAACAATATTATTGTTATCATTCTTATTAAATATTATTCATAAACTTATTAAAAATTAATATTTATTAATATTATTAATATGTTTATTAGAATTAGTAATATTATCATTATTATTAAATTATTTATTAGTATTAGTTCTATTATTATGATTAAAATAAATATTAAATATTAAGGTTGTATAATTAATATTAATATAATTTCCTTACATATTTAAATACAGATATAGATATAATCAGATATATATATAATCAGATAAAATACGAACATAAAGTATGGATATATACTGATTATATATACACCAATATATATACATACATAAATACATTAAATACATATACAAATTAAAGAAATACGTATTTGCTCTTTTCCAATCTTTATCAGATTATTATGCTCGTGACATTAGCTTCCAAACAACGACCCTACAAACAGTAATTCCTTCTATATATATCTATAACGTGTTACTAAGATTAAACAAAAGGAAATTTTTTTTTGCGATACCTCTGTATTACACTTTAAAGTCAAAACTCAAATTTGATTGTTATTTCAAAAACCATAAATGGGGTTTTGTTAGGAATCCTCTGCTCGTACTTTCTGTAAAATCTCAACTCCTAATTCGTTAACACGAGAACGAATTTTTGAGTCAAACTTTTAGTTTTAAAAGTCAACAAATTGTTCTTCATGAAATTCGAGGTTCTTGTGTTGTTTCAGTAAAAATTGAGAATTCAAAAAGTTTCTATTGATGATATAAAACACTTTTCATATTATAAGTTTAGCCTAAAACGTTCCCGAAATCAAAAATCATTTTTTTTTCTTCCTCTTTACTTGCGTCGAGCAGTAGCAGCAACAATGCTGTGATAATATTTTTTTTTTGTGTTTTTATAAAACAAATATCATAATTTGAATATTTTGTTGCTTTTGCAATTTAAAAATCTGTTTTGGGGAACTAAGGTAGAATACCAGTCGGCTTGCATCAGATGAAAAAGAAGAAGTAAAAACATGGAAAATAAAACAGTTAATAAAATTTAGTTTCTAAACTTAATCAGAAAGGCAGAAGCAGCGGGGTGGTGAGGGTTGTGTTTGGGTATTCTACAGGTCTGGGGTTCGAGTCCCTGTTGGACCAAACCATTTTTTTGGACCGATTTTCAATTAAGGTAGCCTTCTAATATTTTATTTATTATGTTATTATTATTATTATTACTAATTATTATTATTGTTATTATTAATATTGTTATTATTAGTTAGTATTATTATTATTAATATCATTAATATTATTACTATCACAAGTATTATTAATATTATTATTGTTATTATTAACATTATAATTATAACAATTATTATTATTCATTAGTATTATTATTATTGTATCATTTTTATTATCAAAACAAGCATATAACATTATTATTAAAGTTACTATCCTCATTAAAATTTTCATTTTTTTTAATTTAACATTTTTATCACTATTATCATTACCACTAAGCTAGTATTACTACAAATTATTAATTGTACAAACAAACGATATATATATATATATATACATACACAAAGTATTCTACCATTACATAAAAATTTGTTTTTAACTAATATCAGTAATGTAACATTAATATCAAACAAGTATCGTAACGTATTATAAGTATTAATGAAATTATATATAATAACATTAATCTTAATACATAACAGAATATATATAAATTAGTTGATTTATATTATAATGTGTTAATACATATACATGATATAGGTTCGTGAATCCGAGGCCAACCCTACACTTGTTCAATGATGTTATATGTATTTTTACTACAAAATACAGTATGGTGAGTATATAGTCCCTTTTAAACTCTATATATTTTAGGATGAGAATACATGCATTTTATGATTTATGTTATGAACACAAGTGATCAAAAATAAATTCTATGTTGAGTTGTACCATGACATATTTCTTTATACTTGGTAGCTAATATTTACATGAGAAATGTAAACGCGAATCCTGTTGATAGATCTATCGGGCCTGACAACCCCAACCGGGCTGGACGACCAGTTTTCAACGGTTGCACAGTACTTCGTTTCTGTATACTACACTTGGTACGGTGTAGCGATTATTTAAGAATATGCTGCGATAATTTAAATGTTAAGTATGGTTACCAAGTGCTCAACTACTTTTACATACACTTGCGAGTGTATTATGTTTAATTATATGAAATCTTGTGGTCCATAGTTATAACGCTGCTAGCATCAAACCTATATATCTCACCAACTTATTGTTGATGTTTTAAAGCATGTTATTCTCAGGTACAAATTAAGTCTTCCGTTGTGCATTTGCTCATATTAAGGATATTACTTGGGGCCATTCATGCTATAATTCAAAAGACGTTGCATTCGAGTCATTGAAGTTCAATAGAGGTTATTATTAAGTAAATGATAGATTAGGTCATTTGGATATTATGAAATGATAGACGTACATATCAACTCTCGTTATAAAGAAAGGTTATCTTTTATGAATAAATGCAACGTTTGTAAAATGTATCATATAGAGGTCAAGTACCTCGCGATGTTATCAACTATTGTAATTCGTTTATAATCAATATGGACTTTGTCCGGATGGTTAGGAAGCGATCCTTTCATATATATATATATATATATATATATATATATATATATATATATATATATATATATATATATATATATATATATATATATATATATATATATATATATATATATATGTATATATATATATATATATATATATATATTTATTTATTTATTTTGATAATACATAATTATTCTGTATATTATTTTACATTATATTTCAAGTAATTTAAAGTGTATTTTATTAACTCAACATATTATATACACACTTACATTTATATATATATATATATATATATATATATATATATATATATATATATATATGTATGTGTGTGTGTGTGTGTATATATATATATATATATATATATATATATATGTATATGTATATATATATATATGTATATATATATATATATATATATATATCTATTTATTTACATATTTATTTACAAACAATTGTTCGTGAATCGTCGGTAATAGTCAAAGGTCTAATGAATTCATGAAATAGTTAAAAAAAAATTAGAGACTCAACATTACAGACTTTGCTTGTCGTGTCGAAACCATATAAAGATTAAGTTTAAATTTGGTCGGAAATTCCCGGGTCGTCACAGGGAATATATGTTGGATATGAAACATCTTCAATCTTAAGGTATATTGAACCTATGACAGGTGACGTTTTTACAGCACATTTTGCTGATTGTCATTTTAATGAAACATTGTTCCCTAGATTAGGGGGAGAAATGAAAAATAAAGAAAATGATGTTTCATGGTGTGAACCTCAATTAAAGTATCTTGATCCTCGCACAAAAGAATGCGAGACATAAGTTCAAAAGATAATTCATATACAAGAACTTGCAAATCAATTGCCTGATACATTTACAGATACAAAAATGGTGACAAAATCATATATACCAGCAGTAAATACTCCAGCTCGAATTGAAATTCCAAAAGCTGGCAATAACGTCACTCATGAATCTTTGCCACGTCAGAAACGTGGAAGACCAATTGGTTCAAAGGATAAAAATCCTCGAAAAAGAAAATCAGCTGATAATGAAGTAAAAGAAAGTGTTCAAGAAGAACCACAAATCAGTACTCCTATTGCAGAGGAGATTGATGATGTCAATACAGAAATTGCAATCAATTATGCATATTCAAAAATATTATGGAACCGAAATGAAATGAAAAATCTTGATGAGAAATTTTCATTTAATGTTGCATATGACATCATGAATAATGATGATGATCCAGAACCAACATCTATGGTTGAATGTCAAAATAGACATGATTGGGCTCAATGGAAAGAAGCAATACGAGCTGAATTAGAATCACTCAATAAAAGAAAAGTTTTCGGATCCATCATTCTCACTCCTAAAGATGTGAAACTTGTAGGATACAGATGGATTTTTGTCCGAAAAAGAAATGAGAAAAATGAAGTTACAAGGTATAAAGCTAGACTTGTAGCTCAAGGTTTTTCTCAAAGACCGGGAATTGATTATGAAGAAACTTATTTCCTTGTAATGGATGCAATTACTTTTAGATACTTAATCAGCATGACAGTTTCTAAAAATTTAGAAATGCATCTCATGGATGTTGTGACTGCTTATCTATATGGATCACTTGATAGTGATATATATATATATATATATATATATATATATATATATATATATATATATATATATATATATATATGAAGATACCTGAAGGATTTAAGGTACCAGAAGCATCAAATGCAAAACTCAAAGAAATGTATTCGATTAAATTACAAAGATTTTTATATGGGTTAAAACAATCGGGACGTATGTGGTATAACCGATTAAGTGATTACTTGATAAGCAAAGGGTATACAAATAACCTTACTTGCCCTTGTGTTTTCATTAAGAAAACAACATCTGGATATGTGATCATAGCTGTTTATGTTGATGATCTTAACATCATAGGTACAAATAAAGAGATCTATGAAGCCATTCAACTTCTAAAAAAAGAATTTGAAATGAAAGATCTCGATAAAACCAAGTATTGCCTTGGTTTACAAATTGAGCATATGTCTAATGGTTTACTTGTACATCAAACAACATATACTGAAAAGATTTTGAAACGTTTCAATATGGACAAGGCAAAACCATTAAGTACTCCTATGGTTGTTAGATCACTCAATGTTGAAGCTGATCCATTTCGTCCATGTGAAGATCATGAAGATATTCTTGGACCAGAAGTACCATATCTTAGTGCAATTGGAGCTCTTATATATCTTACAAATTGTACAAGACCTGACATTTCTTTTGTAGTTAATTTGTTGGCAAGGTTCAGCTCTGCTCCTACCAAAAGACACTGGAATGGGATCAAACACATATTTCGATACCTTCGAGGAACTACTGATTTAGGATTATTTTATTATAACGAATCAAAACAAGATTTGGTTGGTTATGCAGATGCAGGTTATTTATCTGATCCACATAAAGCTAAATCTCAAACTGGATATGTATTCCTAAATGGAGGTACCGCAATATCATGGCGTTCTCAAAAACAAACACTTGTTGCTACATCATCAAATCATGCCGAAGTGATTGCATTACATGAAGCTACTCGGGAATGTTTTTGGTTGAGATCAATGACACAACTCATTACTGATTCTTATGGACTAGAACGCGATAAAAGTTCAACAACTATCTATGAAGATAATGCAGCTTGCATAGCACAGATGAAAGAAGGGTATATCAAAAGTGACCGAACAAAACACATACCTCCTAGATTCTTCTCATACACTCAAAATCTCATTAAGAACAACCAGATTGAAATGAGACATGTTCAATCCAGCAAAAACTCTGCTGGTCTTTTCATGATTGCACTTCCAACTGCTATTTTCAGAACACACGTTCATAACATTGGCATGAGACATGTTCAAAAGATGTAACGGCTGAAGCGATGTGTACTTGAGGGGGAGTCAACTCCATGCTGCACTTTTTTTCCCTTAGCTAAAGTTTTTTCCCACTAGGTTTTCTATAGCAAGGTTTTTAACGAGGCAGTAACTTACAGTTGATCTTCAACAAACAAAATTGCTATCCAAGGGGAGTGTTATAATATAGAATATATATTATATAAATGGATAGTCAATTATTGATACACAAAAGTAATATTATTGTATTACCTAAACTTGTGATATTTTTCCTACAAATAGCCATGAATGCAAGCATTAAACTTGCACCATTTCTCACACTTACAAAGTGTTTTTTTCTTTCTCTCCATTATCATCTTTGTTCTTACACTTCATTATTAGTATTCTTAATCAAGAATCAAATCACTAAAGGTAGTTATAAGCCTATTGAATTATAACATCAAGAATCAAACCACTAAAGGTAGTTATAAGCCTACTGAATTATAACAAAAACTAAAATTTTATTGAATAAAATGATTCTCGACCCGACCCGTTGGGTCTCGACCCACTCAGACCCAATCCGACCCGGGTCCCGACCCAACCCGTTTGACCCATTTAAATTCTGACATGTTTCAACCCATGACCCGTTTCAACCCAAACCCATTTGGGCCTCGACCCAACCGACCCGTTTTCCAGGCATAGGAAAACCTTCACCACCGCTGGATACGATTTTTCGATCAATATGGTACCAATTTGTTACGATTAAATCAAACTGCATCAATTAGGGTTAACCAAAATCAAAAAAATCTCAATCAACGACTGTCTTCTTCAACAGATACAAATTAGGTTGTTTGATTTAAGGTTTAATAATGAAATTGGAGTTTCAATCAAAAAAATCTCAATCCTGATCCAACATCAAATGGTTTCATTAGCATCTTTGGATCGATTGAAGGTTTAGTTATGAAATTGGAGTTTCAGTCGATTGACCTAAATCGACATTTGTATTGTTTTCGGTACTGCGCCACCGTTGCAACCATCTTCCCCGCTATAAAAGCTATATGGTATAGCTCACGTCTTTTTTTTTTACACAACTCTCCTTTAATTTGGTCTATTTCTTGCTACTGTGTTTATTAAACATTAGTTTTTTGCTTTTTATGTTTGTTGATTGTATGTCTAAATGTAGTTTTGTTTATATTTTTATTGTCATTGGAGAAGTGTATACTATTGTCCATCTTACTCAGAATTTTATTGATTGGATATTTTGTTATTGTCTATACTAACCACATAATATGTATATATCCTATTATGTTACATGTTAACATACATATATACTTTTTACTCCAAATAACTTTACAGCTGTATAGATCCTATTATGTTACATGTTTTCAACATCCTCATAGGCTTTAAACCGACTGTTAGTGAGTGGCTAATTTTTTAGCGGAATATTAGTCAAAATTTGCTAATTTTAAGAGCATTTGCTTGGTTTTGAGGGTTGTTAAGATGTCTCATTTAGAAATGAGTTGAAATTGACATTAGATGGGTCAGATGGGTCAAAACGGGTCATGATGAGTTTATGCAAAGTATTCTTATTAGAAAGTAAAATTGGCAGTGCTGATAATAAGAGGTTTGTAGGTTACACATAGTTGACTACTAATAGTCAAATAAAAAAATCATAGGTCAGTTAGACCCAATATCTTTACTCCTAAACTGTATGAATAGGCTGAATGGGCTTTGTTGATAGTGACCCAACAACATTTTACTATATCTTACCACAATCATGTTGTGTGTATAATGTGATTATACACCTAAAGAAACTACGAAAATGGATAGTGTAGTTCAAATGGCTTACCCGCGAAAGAATTGGTCTATATTGTAACGCGATGATGACGATGACGATGATGATGATGATGATGATGATGATGATGATGTTATTGTAACAACACCCTTCATGATGTTGTTTAATTTAAGTTCTATATTAAATATTCTGTTTTTAATTTTCTTTCTATATAGATTAGCCATTTTGTAATATATATATATATATATATATATATATATATATATATATATATATATATATATATATATATATATATGTACAATCTCTTCAGTGAGATTACAAACAAGGGAATGACGTTGGCTTTCAATAGGTGAGTGTAGCAAATTCAACTCATTTATGGATAGACAGGTTGATTCGGATTATAGGTGAAATATGACTATTTGGTTAATGAGGCAGTTTATCGTAACATTATATAATCGAAGTACATAAAACATCAAACTATATTATGTGTAGGTGTTTAAGAGTCTGCCAAATGTAAGAGCTTGTCAAAACCGACCCATTCCTTTGATCTTTATTATGCCACGATTGTAATCTCGCTGGTTGATATTGAATGTACAAATACAATTCTAACCGTAATGAATTGTAGTTTTGAGATGTGGTAACCATGTTTGATAGTTATAAAATTTGAGGTTGAGTTTGTGATATGTCTTGCTCAATTGGTTGTAATTATATGTATAACTTAATATATTTTGAAAGAAAATATATAGGTAAACGTTTACCTATATTTCTAACCATTATTTGATCTACATGTGTTGTTTGATTGATTATTGTTTTAACATATATTTGTCTACTTAAATGATAGGCTGACCTGTAAATTAGTAACAAATTAAATACCAATTGGCTGCAAGTTGACCAGGATCATTATATACTCATCACGTATTTCGTACTTTTTCAGTGTGAAATTGTTAGTCTTAACTCTAAGTAATGATACAACGAGTCACTGACGGGTTAGAAGGGTTAACCTATATATGCAGTACAAGTTTTGATATAGTAAGCACTAATATAATTACATAAAGAACGTATTTGTTTTTATCTAAACTGTAATTTTTCACTTGCATGCTTTTTTAATTGGAATTATTGAAATGAGAAAAATTGTGTGATGCAGGTTCTTAGTGAGTTCACTCATGGTAAAGACCTAAAAGTAAGCAAGATGGAATATAAAAAAGTACTTTCAGATTTTCTGATAGGGATGGGTGCTGGATTAAAGCGAGATCCTATTGTTGTTCTACGTATAAATGGAGAAGATCTACTAGAGTTCATTCACAGCCCAGCTTTTGAACCAGAAATGATGTCCATTTTCTAGGAGATTGATATATCGAATGGATCTCATACTGACTACATTAACAAGGCTTTTGAGAAACTTACAGTGGATTAAGGGATGCCTCCGGTTTTAGACTCTTGGGTAATTTATTCTTCTTCATAACCAATTTTGACCCGTTCAGAAGTAAATGGGTAGAAATTGTCAACTTTTGTTGCACACATTTTTACAAGCAGAGATATTTTGTTGGTTCAGGTTAGTCGCAACAATATAGTACCGCCACTACATGCTTATGATATTACTAAATAGCAACCTATTTCTCAGGAGACGTTCTTAATCGACTTTAAAAAGGTAGCCGATGTTGTGGCTCAACGTCTCAAAGAGCAGTCTGTTATCGTTGCTCACAGTGAAAACACTTTTGATGGAACTGGCATCAGGAGACTAAAATCTAACAAGTTTGAGCTGGAAAAGGGTAGAAATCAAAATCAAAATTATAATAATAATCTTCTACTAAATGCATCTATTAAATAACTTATAGGGAACTAAATTTATACATTAGTTGGTGCCAACATGGACAGGTCAGCCCACTTTGGTATGGATGGGTCAAAACAGTCATACCTACTGCCTAAATGAGATGACGTTATTGTTGTTAGAACACTTTTGGTCCAAAATTTTTGACTTTTTTGCTCAGTTGGTCCCTCTATTATACCCCAAATCGCTAGTTTGGTCCCACATTTTTTAATTTGGCAATCAGAGTCCCTGAGTTATTTTAATTTTGCAATTGGCGTCCCTCCGTCAAATTTCTGTTAAAAATGTCCGTTAACCTTGTCATGTGCAATGCATGTGAGGGTAAAATCGTCTTTTTACTAAAAACAAGGGACCACCGACGCAAAAATATCTTAACTAAAAGTGAGGGACCACTGGCACAAAAAAAACTTATAATGTTTATATTTTTATTTTATAAATTTATAAAAACAGGAATATATAAATTATTATTATTATTATTATTATTATTATTATTATTATTATTATTATTATTATTATTATTATTATTATTATTAATTATTATACATTTTATTATTAACAGTAATAATATTATCATTTGATTATTAGTATCATTATTAATTATTATTATTATTGATATAATTATTATTATTATTATTACTACTACTAATATAATTACTAAATATTAATATTAATATATAAATTATAAAAAAATATAAATAAATAAATAATAAAAAGAATTGTACGTAATCTGTTGAACATAGCTATCAAACTATTTTATTATTAACAAGAATTGTACGTATATCTCAGAAACAGAAAACAAAATTAAAAACAGTTTGATAGCTATGTTCAACAGATTACGTACAATTCTTTTTGTTATTTATTTATTTATATTTTTTTATAATTTATATATTAATATTAATATTTAGTAATTATATTAGTAATAATAATAATAATAATAATAATAATAATAATAATAATAATAATAATAATAATAATAATAATATCAATAATAATAATAATTAATAATGATACTAATAATCAAATGATAATATTATTATTGTTAATAATAAAATGTATAATAATTAATAATAATAATAATAATAATAATAATAATAATAATAATAATAATAATAATAATAATAATAATAATAATAATAATAATTTATAGATTCCTGTTTTTATAAATTTATAAAATAAAAATATAAGCATTATAAGTTTTTTTGCGCCAATGGTCCCTCACTTTTAGTTAAGATATTTTTGCGCCGGTGGTCCCTTGTTTTTAGTAAAAAGATGATTTTACCCTCACATGCATTGCACATGACAAGGTTAATGGACATTTTTAACAGAAATTTGATGGAGGGACGCCAATTGCAAAATCAAAATAACTCAGGGACTCTGATTGCCAAATTAAAAAAATGAGGGACCAAACTAGCGATTTGGGGTATAATAGAGGGACCAACTGAGCAAAAAAGTCAAAAATTTTAGAATTTTTATTTATGTTATTTAATTCTCTTATATTATTATGGACCATTGATCAGATATAGGATGGTGTAATTACAGAAACTTAATCAAGTTTTCAACTCTTTTTGGTTGTGTGCAGTTCATACTATATATATCAAACTTATATGATTATTTCTCTCTAGGGTATGGTTGCTATAGATTCATTTGGATACAAGTTATCTTTACACGTCGCTTTCCTTCGGTAATTATTACATTTTTATATGTTTGGTCATATTTAACATTTAAATTGCGATAACTTATTACATGCAGAGTGTGCAAAGCTTTACTGCCAGGAGATGATGCAAAATTGTACTTATAAATTATATATGAGGTTTTATACTTTAAAATTGTACTTGGGTAAATTGAGTCTTTCAACCCAATTTATTTTAACTTTTTAGCCATCTTTTTTGTTGAGCATAGTACTAGCTTTGACCCAGCTTTAAGAAACAATAGGATCTCATGTCAAAACAACTTGGTATTCAAAGATCTATTTTATGTGTTTTTTATTTTGTTTTATTACATCTATATATCTATGTGCTGATGTTTTGACTCAAAAAAGATGTGAAAATTGGGCGGGTCGACATGAATGATCGAGATGAATTAGTCATGTTATGGTAATTGTCAGGTCTTCAGGCCACATGTTTCGATAGTCTTAATCTATTGTAAGCAAGAATTATCTAAGATGTAATTACAGAATCTAAGATATCCCAAAATTTAATTTTGGGAAATAAGTGATTTGAAATAAGTGATTTAAAACGTTATATACTATGAAAATGCACGATCTGATCTTATTTTCAAAAGCAATTGGGTTTTCCTTTTTAGCTTCATCTTTAAATGTGTTTTGTTCCTTTTTTTTCTCTTTTACTTCTGTTTGTGATTTTAGTTGTACATATATTCATTTTTCCTTACAAAGCAACATCAACTTCTATTGGAATGGATAGAATAAATTATGTGGCAAAAAAAAAAAAAAAAACAGGGTATAAGGAATGAGTATCTATTGGGAATGTATGACTCTATTAATAGAGGTGATCTTTATGGTGCCGATGTTGGAACACAGACGATCTTAATATTATAGGTAAACATGTTGTTGGTGTTGAAATAATAATGTGAACAAAGGATGGTTGGTGGATGGCTGATGCAAGATATAGTCAAACACCACATGTTTATTATGGTATTTGATAATTGTTTGGTGCCTACATTTTTGAGAAGACTTGTCTTTGATTTCCTACTACACCAACCACATTCTTCTCTCTATAAATAGATCCATCAGATTGTTCATTCAGTGCATCCCAAATTCAAGATGTAATCTTGTATACAAATAGATAAATAGAGAGTTAGTGAATAATCTCCTAATTACAAGAGATATAAAGATTAGTACTTATCATTGTAATTAGAGAGAAGTGTAATTCCTATTATTCTTATTAGTAAATCGTTTCTTTCCTTGCCCGTGGTTTTTACCCTATTGGGGTTTTCCACGTTAAATCTTGGTGTCTCTTTATTGTCGCTATTTCAATTATTACTAGCGGTTTGCTATAATTCTTTGTCGCTTTTCTCAACAAGTGGTATCAGAGCTAAGGTTCTAATATCTAGTGTGTATTAATCTACTTATCGTATGCTCTGTGGTTTCCACGCTGGTGGACTTTCACATCAGAAAATAAGTAAGATTATTTTCACTCGATAAAAGTTCTCAAGTACCATTTCTCGAAAAATAGTATTGTCGAAAAGAAGATTGTAATTATAGCAATGTCTACAAAATTTGAAATTAAAAAATTTAACGGGAGTAATTTCTCGTTATGGAAATTAAAGATGAAAGCTATCCTGAGAAAGGATAAGTGTTTGGCGGCCATCAGTGGACGGCCCGCCGAAGTCACTGATGAAAAATGGGAGGAGATGGACGGCCAGTGTGACGACCCGGGAATTTCCGACTAAATTTAAACTTTATTCTTTGTATGATTTCGACACGATAAGTAAAGTCTGTAAAGTTGAGTCTCAAAAAGTTTGAACTGTTTTAATTCATGCAATTACCCTTCGACTGATCTCGACGATTCACGTACCAGTATCTATAAATAAATACATATATATTTAATTATATATATTAATTTGAAATAGAAACTTATATGATTCAATTCATTTGTGTAAATAAAATAATATATGATATTACTATAAATCTTTATATATATGAAAAGTTTATTGAATATATATATATGAATATGATTTCGATATAATTGATGATTTATTATATATTGTAATATATTAAAACATATAAATATTAAATATATGTATATAATTAGTAGACATTACATAAGTAATAAATTGTAATATAAATATATTAAATGTAACTGCGAGTTAAAAAGGAACTTATGTGATTTTAAAATAAACGGTGATCCGAAAATGAGTTATATAAAGTATAGGCTTATTTAAAATATATTTAGAAACTATTTGGTGAATTTTAAATTTTTTTTTATATTTTACTTAGGGTTGGGAGTGAATAATTAATGTAATTTTTAATGACCGAATTTTATACCTTAATGACCCAAAATAAATAAATATAGTTAATTTAAAAATATGGGATTTTTCTGAAGACTTTTTATTCGCCACTGAGTGAACAACGGGGCACGATATAATAGTCCGTTAAAACTGTCGGCACAATATTACAAATCATCGACTGCATTATAACTACTTTTCAATTTAGCATAGTATATTTGGATTACTGTTTTTGGATTGGAATCTCATCACCACTTTAAATCACCACTTGTGTTTTAAATAATCAAACTTGACAACCAAACTCCTGTATCATTTTGTTTCTAATTGACATCCCATATTTTATTTCTATCGATTGATATAATATATATATCATGGATACTAACCAATTATCAAACTATCTACCTATTCTTTCTATATATATATATATATATATATATATATATATATATATATATATATATATATATATATATATACACACACACATATAAGCCTGCATTGATAGATATAATAACATTAACCGATCATCTCTTATTTCTCTGGAAACCCACCTTAGTTTTCACGACACCCTAACCACCCGACTATGAACACTATCTTGTTATGCTTCTGTTTCGGCTAGAGCTCAAACCAACATTCATTAAACCCGTTTGATCACCACCTCTCTCTCACTACAATTCCTCTTTGAGATAACCAAAACCATCACCATCGTAGCACCTTAAGACCACCATCATAGTTCCACCATTAACAAACCATCACTTGCTATTTATCTCAGTTCAACGAATCAACACCTTGACTTATATATACGTATCCATCTATAAAATTTGACAAGATATATTTTTCTTTTGCTGTAACCGTGGCCCAAACATCCCTTTTTTTGTAGTACACCACACAAAACCACACCAACGAAACCCATTTAACACACCATCACCTAATCGATACTTTTCACTGAACAACACCATCGAAAACCCACATCACTTTCTTCCCTTCGTTACTACTGCGACTGTTTGTTTTTGTTTCAGATGAGATCACAAAGCACCACCATTGAAACTTGCTGCAACCTTTGTTACCCTTCTATTCACGCCACTATCACTGCTTCACATTTTTTTTCTTTCTTTTGTTTTTCTGTTACGGGTGAGCAACACCACAACTCAACCACTTTACGCCTACGACTACATCCGGGTTCTTGTTCTAGTATCTTATCAATCAAAACCAAAACTTACTACTGTTACTACTACCTCAACGGGTTCTGTTCGAGCAGCCCAAACAAGAAACCGTTTGCTATTTCTTTTAGATCTCGAAATCTTCTGCAACTTTTCCTGTTGTTATGATTATGCTGCCGTTCGAAAACAGTGATGATGGATATTAATCAATGATACAAAGATCACGATGATATTTAATGATATGTGAGGATGACGTTTAAAAAAGAAAGAAAGATGAAAGGGATAGCATAATGGTAACCAAGTGGCTACTTACTTTGTTCCCATCCCTAGATTTTCTATATTTTTTTTATAAAATCGAACTGGGCAATGACTTCATGTTGGGCTGTTATTAATTGTTTTGGGCCAAGAACTATTAAAATTCTGATGGGCTGTGATTAATTGTTGGGCTTATGCTTTGGTTATTCTAAATGGGCCAAAATGAAACATAAAACGGGTTAAATAAACTGAGTCTACGATTTATTCAAGATATATGGTAACAGAAGGATGGTTTAGGAGTTTTGGGTGTAACCAAGAGGTCTCGGGTTCGAACCCAAAGCGAGGCAAATTATTTTTTAGGAACTCACTCTTTAAGGTAGTCATTTTAAGTATATTATTATTATTGTTATTATTTCATTATTATTATTATTATTATTATAACTAATATTATTATTCTTACTAGTAATATCATTAAGGAGTATTATTATCAATATTATCATTAATAATAAGATTGTATTATTATTATTATTATTATTATTATTATTATTATTATTATTATTATTATTATTATTATTATTATTATTATTATTATTATTAGTATTATTATTATTACTACTAAGTATTATGTATTTTTGTCAAAAATATTACTTTCGTTATCCATTATTAAACTTTTCGTTTCATTTAAAAACTACTATTATTACCATTATTATTAAGACTAGTATTACTATTAAACATTAGTTGTATCATTAAATTTTGGTATGAATATAAGAGTTAGTATTAAAATCATTAATATTATATCATTATTAATAATATTATTATCATTATTATTATCAATAACATTGTTAGTATCATTATTATTAAAAATTAACATTTTCATTTATGTTATTAGTAAAGTTATTATTATTAGTAAATTATTAATATCAAAGCTATTTTTTTTAAAACAAACAAATATTTTGTACATAAAATGTACTTACTACATATACTACAACTATAATAATAATCCACATAACTAGATATAAACTATATTAACATTATAAAAACTTACATACAACAAATTAGGTATTTTTAATTTAATACATAAATATATATATACTTAACCCATATAACATAACAAAATATTTAATTATATAAAAGGAATATATGAAATATAAATATATTATCATTAATAAGTTATATATATATAAACTTATTCGATTACGATTATGTGTATTAATATATATACACAAATGATATAGGTTCGTGAATCAGAGGCCAATCCTAAAATTGTTCAATATAGTCATATGTATTTTTACTACAAAATACATTAGGTGAGTTCATTTGATTCCCTTTTACTCTTTACATTTTTAGGACTGAGAATACATGCGCTACCGTTACAACTGCTTTATTAAATGCTTTTGAAATACATTTTGAACTGCGAATACATGAAATTCCTTTATAAATGTTTGACGAGATAGACACAAGTAAAATATTCCTCGAATGAATTATTATGCAGACAGAAGTTCTGCGGATTATTATTGAAATATGTGGACATGATAATTACCACCATTGAATTATGTGGACATGATAATTGCCACCATTGAATTATGTGGACATGATAATTGCCACCATTGAATTATGTGGACATGATAATTGCCACCAATTGATGTGAATGTTATGTATCGAGAGAATGATTTTATACACAGGATATGTGTATGATATTTTTGTGCACAAGATATGTGTACGGTTACTAAGATTTATGAAAGATGATTTCGTACACGAGAAAGGTGTACTGTATTTAAAAGATATCGCATGTACATTACAGGTGGGTATAGGATTCGGGCCCATTTGTACCATGCAGCATTTAAATCTTGTGGTCTATCAAAATGATGAATTTTTACTGTTTATGATAAACCTATGAACTCACCAACCTTTTGGTTGACACTTTAAAACATGTTTATTCTCAGGTATTAAAGAAATCTTTCGCTGTGCATTTACTCATTTTAAAGACATTATTTGGAGTCGATCATCGCAATGGGACCAGATGTTGGTGACTTCGTCCAGATGGATTAGGACGGGGTATGACATGTGGTATCAGAGCGGTGGTCTTAGCGAACCAGGTCTTGCATTAGTGTGTCTAACTGATAGTTGTTAGGATGCATTAGTGAGTCTGGACTTCGACCGTGCCTGCATGTCAAAAGTTTTGCTTATCATTTCGTGTCGAAAATTATCTGCTTATCATCCTTAGGAAATTACCTGCTTATCATTTTTAAGTCTAGACACGTTTTACTGCATTTAGTGCATCGATAGTGTATAGACAAAATTAATATCTTAGCGTATTTATTACTATAGACCTTTCCTGACAGCTTCCGTAGATTCCTCCGTAACTTATGGGATTTTAGTATTATATATGCATATGTAAATTATGTATTACAGAGTACTAATCTACATCCTATAATCTATTTCTTATCGACAATACTTCATCTGATCGTACGAGATAAATCCCTCAACCAGTTCGAGTCCCTCAGATTTCGATAGCTATTCCGATAGTTATCCCGACAGCTATTCCGATATGGAGTTTCACCTAAGCTCCGAAAGCAGTGTCACCAGAATGAATCAACCAATCATCCATCCTCAATTCATCTGATGGGTTCGTAGTTGACTTAACCGACGGAGATAAGAAGAAGGCGATCCTTTACACCCACCAACTTGCACTCTTGGCGAAGAACCTGAAGCACTTACCGGCGAACTCATTCGAAACACCATTTTCACACTCATTTCCTGAATATCTAACCACGATTATATACTATCTCAAATTCAAAACCTTATTCATTCACTCGTTCTGACTGACAATCATCCCAGAATAATAGAAGAAGTCAACGAACTTCGCGCTCGAGAAATAAATTTGGAGAATATGGTGCAAAATTTACCAGCTTCAGCAACATCACCGGTACCAACAGTACCATCAGCAACAGCACCAGTATCATCAACAATCCATACCTCAACATCTCATTCTGTACCTCGAGTATAATCATCGTTCTACGAATCGTTCTACATCAATTATCTTCGTTCGACATAGCGATTATGTAATCTCTAATGTTTTAGAGATTATATATATTCTTGTTCTAACGGTAAAGCAAATGAGATTAATATCATATTAACTCATTAAATCCATGATTACATCTGAAGAAAATATATATGTATATATGTTTTCATAAAGATTGTAATTAAATAAAAAATCTGTTGTACAAACTGTTAATGGCGAAAATATTTTAACGGGTAGGTAATACCCGAGGAATATTTAGATTTCACAGTAATAAGTTACACTTTACATTCTTCCAATCTGAATCAACAGTCATTCACTATCCTACTTACAACCACCGATATACGTATCTGTTCACCGCAGAATAACCATTTTCATCCAATTTCATATTTGGATTTTGATTTACCATAATCCAACAAGTGGCATAATAAAGAAAATATTGGAAAAAATAAAATTTGTTTGAAACAAACAAATTAACTATGAGAAATTCTATTAAGAATCCACGCTAACAAAATCTTAGCTAACTATTCCTAGCTAACTGTTAATTCTGTATTACCTTTTATTTATCACAATTTATTTATCGCATTTTATTTATCGCAATTTTAAATCTCGCAATTTTATTTATCGTCATTTAATTTCTGTTATTTATTTTACGAACTTTAAATATCGGGACATGTATACAAGGTTTTGACATATCATATCGACGCATCTATATATATTATTTGGAATAACCATAGACACTCTATATGCAGTAATGCTGAAGTTAGCTATACAGGATTGAGGTTGATTCTATAATAATATATATACTTTGAGTTGTGATCGAGTCTGAGACATGTACACGGGTCACGATACGTATTAATTAATTCGAATGTTATATATTAAACTATATATGAATTATTGGATTGTCAACTGTGGACTATCGACTGTGGAATAATAACATTGGACAATTAAAATAAATTAAAATATTGATTATAACATATGAAACTAAACAATTCTTCAAGTTTGCCACTTGAATTCATCTTGAACTTCATTTGTAACTTGATGATTACAATCTGCGTTCAAACCTTTCATGATTCTTGAAAACACCTCAATCGAGAGGATGAACCAACCGCACCTCATCTACAGAAGAAAAGATTTATGCACATAGTTATGCACTCGAAAACACTTGGAACCGGAGTAAACGTTTAACACGTATCTGTGCTAGCTCCTTTGGCGTTGTTATTACCAAAAATAACTTTGCAATTTCTTTTCAAATTAGCCAATTTTGTCACAGCTCTAGCAAATCAACTTCGACTTTTCATTCGGGTTTGCCTTATTATAATCTTGATATATAAATTTACCTTTCATCATTACCGGAGAACCGTTTATATTCCACCACATTAACAGTAAACTTACCAATAACTTCATTGATCTTCGACTTTTCAGAAAATCATTATCGTTATCGAAACCTTATCATGTGCTCATCTGCATCTTGTAACAATAATTTCCATACCAATTATCGAAAATCAGCAATCAGTATTTTGAATCTCGCAGCGTTTCTACATCAACAGTTATATGAATATATATAACATTTATCTCTTAGAATTACAATCTTCCATTCTGAAACTCTGAAAAACACCCAGTATGCGAATCAATACTCGTAATATTGAAAAAGCTGAATGAAGCAGCAAAAACCGTAAACGACCTTAACCGTCAGAAGTTTGATGATAAAGAATAGTATGTTGGTAAAGCTCAGAAAAAGTTTGAAACTGAAAAACTGATTGAGCAAACTATGAAGGAGTCTCTGAACAAATAACAAGGACTAATCTTGTACATTAAGAATCCTGATGATTCTGTTTCTGATGAAATCTTTAGCGAATACCTTGCTTCTGACTCCAAACTCTTGCGGACAAATTTTCTTCACCATTCTTCGATATTAGAAATTCCAAGATATCATAGTATCTTTCATTATAAATATCCTCCATATTTCTGAAGATATTTTCAGAACTATTCTTTTCTGAAATCATTAACCTCTTCGTACTATCAGTGTTACATCATATAGAAACGGTTAGTTTCTATATTCTGTAAACTTTCGAGCTTAAAATATGAATGTTATTGAAGTAATGTTGGGAACTGATGCATGAGTTAGTATAATATAATGACACTTGATCAACGTTATTATATTACAGTAAGTCATGCTGAGTTTCTAAATGGAACATGATGATTCACAGATTATAACATCATCATGTGTCATGTTACATAATTCTTTCATTCTGATTAACTTCTGAACATATCAAGAAAATATATTCTTGATAGTTCTATTCTCAGTGATTCTGGTAATTTGACAAATCAAATCATGCTATTACGTTCTTTCTCATTTAGAACATTAAGTTCATTCGAAACTCCATACTTACGAATTCTGGACCATTACTCGTCTTATTAGAGATCGAGAGGATAATAAAAAGGCAAAGAGCTCCAAAATATAAGAGAAAATATAAAGCCCAATAACAACACGAAGGTTACAAATTACGGATATTAATACGAATAACAATATAAAGAAACAATATAATTAAGAATAGTATCATCCCAAGGTAATAGTATAAGTAAACAGATTTTTCTGGTGGAAGATTGAAAAGAAGGATGACAGAAAAGATAATTAGAAAATATTAAGGATTAAAACTGGATTAAGCATTTTTACAATCTTTTAGATGTATGAACTAAGAAGGAAAGTATAGGAATGATGAGGATAATGGAACGAAAGAGTTTAATTTATAATGGAAATATCAGACAGAGTAATCGAGGCAGATTACCGTATTTAATTATAGAGATCTTAATTTCCTTAAATCTCGAAGAATCAGATCTTATAGATTTCCAAGATTTTCTTTAAATCCCTTGAATTCCGGAAATCAACCATGACTACGTCACCGGTTAAGACAAACCTGCATTTACTCATCTCAATCTTTTGTGATAGCTTCACTCGTACGCTTCACATAATCGAATCGTTTTATCTAACTTAATCAATAATGATAAAACTCTATTTATCAGCTCATATTCGTCATGAAAACATTTTTTTATTGTTAGCCATGACCACCTCACTCAAATTTCGGGATGAAATTTCTTTAACGGGTAGGTACTGTGACGACCCGGGAATTTCCGACTAAATTTAAACTTTATTCTTTGTATGATTTTGACACGATAAGCAAAGTCTGTAAAGCTGAGTCTCAAAAAGTTTGAACTGTTTTAATTTATGTAATTACCCTTCGACTGATCTCGACGATTCACGTACCAGTATCTATAAATAAATACATATATATTTAATTATATATATTAATTTGAAATAGAAACTTATATGATTCAATTTATTTGTGTAAATAAAATAATATATGATATTACTATAAATCTTTATATATATATGAAAAGTATATTGAATATATATATGAATATGATTTCGATATAATTGATGATTTATTATATATTGTAATATATTAAAATATATAAATATTAAATATATGTATATAATTAGTAGACATTACATAAGTAATAAATTGTAATATAAATATATTAAATGTAACTGCGAGTTAAAAAGGAATTTATGTGATTTTAAAATAAACGGTGATCCGAAAATGAGTTACATAAAGTATAGGCTTATTTAAAATATATTTAGAAACTATTTGTTGAATTTTAAATTTTTTTTTTATATTTTACTTAGGGTTGGGAGTGAATAATTAATGTAATTTTTAATGACTGAATTTTATACCTTAATGACCCAAAATAAATAAATATAGTTAATTTAAAAATATGAGATTTTTCTGAAGACTTTTTATTCGCCACTGAGTGAACAACGGGGCACGATATAATAGTCCGTTAAAACTGTCGGCACAATATTACAAATCATCGACTGCATTATTACTACTTTTCAATTTAGCATAGTATATTTGGATTACTGTTTTTGGATTGGAATCTCATCACCACTTTAAATCACCACTTGTGTTTTAAATAATCAAACTTGACAACCAAACTCCTGTATCATTTTGTTTCTAATTAACATCCCATATTTTATTTCTATCGATTGATATAATATATATATCATGGATACTAACCAATTATCAAACTATCTACCTATTCTTTCTCTATATATATATATATATATATACACACACATATAAGCCTGCATTGAGAGATATAATAACATTAACCGATCATCTCTTATTTCTCTGGAAACCTACCTTACTTTTCATGACACCCTAACCACCCGACTATGAACACTATCTTGTTATGCTTCTGTTTCGGCTAGAGCTCAAACCAACATTCATTAAACCCGTTTGATCACCACCTATCTCTCGCTACAATTCCTCTTTGAGATAACCAAAACCATCACCATCGTAGCACCTTAAGACCACCATCATAGTTCCACCATTAACAAACCATCACTTGCTATTTATCTCAGTTCAACGAATCAACACCTTGAATTATATATACGTATCCATCTATAAAATTTGACAAGATATATTTTTTTTTGCTGTAACCGTGGCCCAAACATCCCTTTTTTTTGTAGTACACCACACAAAACCACACCAACGAAACCCATTTAACACACCATCACCTAATCGATACTTTTCACTGAACAACACCATCGAAAACCCACATCACTTTCTTCCCTTCGTTACTACTTCGACTGTTTGTTTTTGTTTCGGACGAGATCACAAAGCACCACCATTGAAACTTGCTACAACCTTTGTTACCCTTCTATTCACGCTACTATCACTGCTTCACATTTTTTTTCTTTCCTTTGTGTTTCTGTTACGGCTGAGCAACACCACAACTCAACCACTTTACGCCTACGACTACATCCGGGTTCTTGTTCTAGTATCTTATCAATCAAAACCAAAACTTACTACTGTTACTACCACCTCAACGGGTTCTGTTCGAGCAGCCCAAACAAGAAACCGTTTGCTATTTCTTTTAGATCTCGAAATCTTCTGCAACTTTTCCTGTTGTTATGATTATGCTGCCGTTCGAAAACAGTGATGATGGATATTAATCAATGATACAAAGATCACGATGATATTTAATGATATGTGAGGATGACGTTTAAAAAAAAGATGAAAGGGATAGCATAAAGGTAACCAAGTGGCTACTTACTTTGTTCCCATCCCTAGACGTTCTATATTTTTTTTTATATAATCGAACTGGGCAATGACTTCATGTTGGGCTGTTATTAATTGTTTTGGGCCAAGAACTATTAAAATTCTGATGGGTTGTGACTAATTGTTGGGCTTATGCTTTGGTTATTCTAAATGGGCCGAAATGAAACATAAAACGGGTTAAATAAACTGAGTCTGCGATTTATTCAAGATATATGGTAACAGAAGGATGGTTTAGGAGTGTTGGGTGTAACCAAGAGGTCTCGGGTTCGAACCCAAACTGAGGCAAATTATTTTTTAGGAACTCACTCTTTAAGGTAGTCATTTTAAGTATATTATTATTATTGTTATTATTTCATTATTATTATTATTGTTATTACTAATATTATTATTATTATTCTTACTAGTAATATCATTAAGGAGTATTATTATCAATATTATCATTAATAATAAGATTGTATTATTATTATTATTATTATTATTATTATTATTATTATTATTATTATTATTATTATTATTATTATTATTATTATTATTATTATTATTATTATTATTATTATTATTATTAGTATTATTATTATTACTACTAAGTATTATGTATTTTTGTCAAAAATATTACTTTCGTTATCCATTATTAAACTTTTCATTTCATTTAAAAACTACTATTATTACCATTATTATTAAGACTAGTATTACTATTAAACATTAGTTGTATCATTAAATTTTGGTATGAATATAAGAGTTAGTATTAAAATCATTAATATTATATCATTATTAATAATATTATTATCATTATTATTATTAATAACATTGTTAGTATCATTATTATTAAAAATTAACATTTTCATTTGTGTTATTAGTAAAGTTATTATTATTAGTAAATTATTAATATCAAAGCTATTTTTTTAAACAAACAAATATTTTGTACATAAAACGTACTTACTACATATACTACAACTATATTAATAATCCACATAACTAGATATAAACTAAATTAACATTATAAAAACTTACATATATAACCCATATAACATAAAAAAATATTTAATTATATAAAAGGAATATATGAAATATAAATATATTATCATTAATAAGTTATATATATAAACTTATTCGATTACGATTATGTGTATTAATATATATACACAAATGATATAGGTTCGTGAATCAGAGGCCAACCCTACAATTGTTCAATATAGTCATATGTATTTTTACTACAAAATACATTAGGTGAGTTCATTTGATTCCCTTTTACTCTTTACATTTTTAGGACTGAGAATACATGCGCTACTGTTACAACCGCTTTATTAAATGCTTTTGAAATACATTTTGAACTGCGAATACATGAAATGCCTTTATAAATGTTTGGCGAGATAGACACAAGCAAAACATTCCTCGAATGAATTATTATGAAGACAGAAGTTCTGCGGATTATTATTGAATTATGTGGACATGATAATTGCCACCATTGAATTATGTGGACATGATAATTGCCACCATTGAATTATGTGGACATAATAATTGCCACCATTGAATTATGTGGACATGATAATTACCACTAATTGATGTGAATGTTATGTATCGAGAGAATGATTTTATACACAGGATATGTGTATGATATTTTTGTGCACAAGATATGTGTACGGTTACTAAGATTTATGAAAGATGATTTCGTACACGAGAAAGGTGTACTGTATTTAAAAGATATCGCATGTACATTATAGGTAGGTATAGGATTCGGGCCCATTTGTACCATGCAGCATTTAAATCTTGTGGTTTATCAAAATGATGAATTTTTACTGTTTATGATAAACCTATGAACTCACCAACCTTTTGGTTGACACTTTAAAACATGTTTATTCTCAGATATTAAAGAAATCTTTCGCTGTGCATTTACTCATTTTAAAGACATTATTTGGAGTCAATCATCGCAATGGGACCAGATGTTGGTGACTTAGTCCAGATGGATTAGGACGGGGTATGACAGCCAGGCTATCGCAAATCTTTATCTGGCACTAGCAGATGGCGTTTTGTCTAGCATAGAAGAAAAAAAGACGGCGAAAGAGATTTGGGATCACCTCGTAAAATTGTACGAGACCAAATCACTCCACAACAAGATATTCCTTAAGAGGAAACTTTATGGCTATGCATGAATGAATCTACTTCAGTTAATGAGCACATTAATATTTTGAATACTCTATTTTCTCAACTCGCTTCTTTAAGTTGCAATATAGAGCCAAAAGAACGTGCTGAACTTTCACTTCAGAGTCTACCTGATTCGTATGATCAACTCATTATTAACTTAACCAATAATGTTCTCTCAGAGTATCTAGTCTATGATGTGTAAGACCCTAATCATTTTGTACAGCAGTGTAAATATGTTACATAGAGGGTGGGTGATGTTGTGCAGTTAAACAGAAGTCACTGAGTGAGCTGAGCCTAGTGCGCGCCGCGCACACTAAAGGGAGTGCGCCGCGCACCCCTTACTGTAGCTGGGTTCCAGCTTTTTAAATCAGATATTTTGATGGGCATTTTGGTAAATTCACTTATGGACGAATTAAAGGCCTAGATCAGTTTGGTTGAGCCTCATTACTCCATTTCTAACCACCAAACTTCATCCACTTAAATCCTAGTGAGAGAGTGTGATTCAAGTGTGAGAAAGCTCAAATCGGAGAAGAAGAAGCTTGTTTTGGGTTAAAGTTCAAGCATTAAAGTCGTTCATCTTATCTCTAGCTTCGTTGTGGTAGTTGTGGTATGTTCTAATTTTATTTTCCTTACTTTGATTTAGTGTAAGGGTTAGGGTTTGAGTAAATGATGAACACAAAACCCATTATTGGTGATTTTAGGTGTTCTTGGGTAAAATTGAGTCTTGAATACTAATTGGTGACTAGTCTAGGGTT
The DNA here is from genome assembly GCF_046630445.1 of Rutidosis leptorrhynchoides. NCBI lineage: Eukaryota > Viridiplantae > Streptophyta > Magnoliopsida > Asterales > Asteraceae > Rutidosis > Rutidosis leptorrhynchoides. The sequence continues at coordinate 388,643,051 of NC_092335.1, read as the reverse complement.
TCAAAGTATTAATTGATGTTTATGAACCCTAATTGGTGAGTTAATTGCTAACACACCTAGTTATTTAGTAAATGGGTGTTGGTTAGTTAGTGGATGACTCGAAATGGGTGTGTTGTCTTAAAATGGTTATTTGGGTAATAAATCGACCTAGTTTGGAAAGATGGGTATGAATTACCCTAATTATGTATTAGTTGGTGTTGTTGGACCTTAATCACTAGCTTTTAAGTGATTAGTGGTGGTCTTGACTTTAATTGGGCGGTTTTGGTATAAATGGGCGATTTAATACATTAAGTCATTAAATACTCATGTGTAAGTGTTAGTATTGAGTCCACTTAACTTGTGTGTTGATCAAGTACTTATTATATTAGGTACTTTGCTTTGAAGCTTGTGGAGGTTGAAATCGTCATCTAATTGTTAAGGTGAGTGGAATAATTATATGCGTATGTATATAATGTATCTATTTGTTGTAGTGTGAAAGGTGTAGTGTCGAGGTGTTAAGACACCACGTTTCACGTGAAGGGTGTAGCATCGAGGTGTTAAGATGCCACTCGGGTGTAGCATCGAGGTGTTAAGATGCCACCTAGGAGTGTAGTGTCGAGGTGTTAAGACACCACTCCGTAAAATAATGAGTGTTGCATCGAGGTGTTAAGATGCCACTCGGGGTGATGTGCCGAGGTGTTAAGGTGCCACCCTAGGGGTTAGTGGTGCGAGGTATTAAGTGCCCTAATGGATGTTATGAACACCGATGGCGTTTTCGCGAGCGTCGTTCCCTTGTACTATTGGTCGACCATGGTTACTTGTGTTGTAAGCATATTATATCATTTCGAGTTATATATTTATGCGGTTGTTGCTAGCTTGTGGTATTAGAGATTATAGCTTGTTAATGTGACGATAAGATAATTGTGTTGCTAGCATGTTTGCGGTTTGTGTAAGTGTATGCAAGTAGGTATAATTATATATGTATTCGTATAATTATTGCATTCACTAAGCTTTGCTTACCCTCTCGTTTTTACCATTTTATAGGTTCGGTTTTGGACAAGGGTAAGGGCATCGTATTGGACTAGAGATCCCGCTTGATGCTAGGGGATGCTTTTGGCTTTAGTAGCTCTTGGAGTTTGACCGGTAGTTGGGTAGTTTAATCCCAAACGCCATGCTCATTGTGTAGTTTGGAACTTAAACTTTTTGGTGGTCGAAACTCTAAACTTGTATTAAACTTGTATTTTGGGTCGTGTGGGCCCCGCTTGTAAAACATCATTTTTATGTTTGATTCGTGTTAGTTTTACATATATAAGTTTGTTGTGAAAAGCGTTCGGTCTAAAAATGTCGGGAAATGGTCCATCTTTTTGTGTGTTAAAAACAGTTCGGACAGAAGCTGGAATGCTCTGTGCGCGCCGCGCACTACAGGGGATGCGCGCCGCGCACTCTCCTATCCAGCAGCTTTTAAATTTTTTTTCTTTCTTGGGACTGTTTATGGTCGGTTATCGGGTTGGGTTGTTACAAGTGGTATCAGAGCATGGTATAAGGGATTTAGGCGACTTGAGATAGGTGCCTAGACTTAGACTTTAATGTGTATGCGCTTTTTGCGGGACTTGTAGGAGACGGGTCGGACCGGGGATTTGGTTAGTGCTTAGGTCTATGTGAACTAACCTTGCACTAATCGTTTTGTGTTGTTTTAGCAAACATCAAGCGAGATAGACGTTGTACTAGCAAGCTAATGCGACGTGCTCGCGTAACAATGATTAGCTACCATTGTTACGGGTTCAAGACGTGTCAAACAAGCAATGTACGACGAGTATCAACCAAGATGGGGCGGTGTGGTATATGTATGTCTTCCTTTTCGTTTCGTTGTTTAGTCTATATGCATTCTTTAGAATGAAGACGGAAGATGGAACCGGAACGGACGAGCCTATTCATGAGGGGAAGGATGAGTTAACATTAAGGATTGAGGCGGAGTTCGAACGCTATATCTTGATTTTCGCCAACAAGGTTAAGCAAGTTCTCCAAGAGTCGTTCGAGGGAATAGTGACCGAGATGGTTCGAGACCGAGTGCCTAAGGTCGTGAAGGAAGAGTTAGAAAAGAGGTTTCCTAAACCTCAAGGTGACGGTGACGAAGGAGCAACTATGGGGATTGAATCTCATGCTTCAAAATTTGCTGATCACTCTTTGGGTAAGAGAAAGTTAGAATCAAGAGGTGCTCCTAGTAAAAGGGCGAGAAGTACGCCCGGAGGTGTTGAAAAAGTGAAGAAGAGGAGTAAGACAGGTTATGGGCCTACGTGCTTTCGGTGTGGAGGACGAGGTCATTTTGCACAGGATTGTACGAGTGTACCTTTAAGCACGATCAAGTGCTTTATTTGCCAAAAGAAGGGACACCGTAAGTCGGAGTGTTCCGAATCGTTTGTAGATCGGGTTAGGAGGTTAGAGCGTGACTATCTGATGATCAGTGGAGCGCAAGGGTCCAACGATGATGTTTCAGGTATTTTCGTCTTTGGTACAAATATGCCTTATTATTGTTTATTTGTGCCGATGGATTCGTGTATGTATTAGGGACTAAAACTTTGCTTCGAGATCTATTTTAGACTCAAGTGAACTCGGTGAAGATTCGGTTTGTTGATGGTTTTGATGATAGTGCACTAGGGTAGCGCCTGAGTCGTTGACTCGTGGAAACGCGCCCTGGGGACGAATGCATAGTAGTAATACGTAGTATTGATGTGGGTGACATTCCTAATGGAAACACCCTATGATGACATTTGTATTGACGGACGAGGGCGTAAGACTTGGTGCAATCAAGCATTTCTTAGTGATAGGGTAAATGAATCCACTAAGCCATGAGAACGAACTTTGGCGTTAGGTTGTGAGCGCGTGTTTGCGTTTGTAGTGAAGTGGGTGAAACCCTTGAGAGCATGTGTGTATCGTTGACCGGATGCTTTCGTAGTGGTAACGGGTAGAAAGGATTTGTTAGTTTGAAAAGTCTACCTTGCGGGTAGCGGTAATTTCGTTCTAAAAGGATACGTGTTATGTGGACATTGTGTCATCACTTTAGTAGCGCAATCGGGTGACGGTAGACGTTAGTATTTATTATTATCGAATTGAGCTCTTGAGAATTCAGGAAGAGGGACTGACGCCAAGTATGGTCGTGTACGACGGTAAATGGCGAAATCGTTTGACTTTGTAATCTTGACGATTTGATTTAGGAACGAGGTTTTACGTTGGGAAGTTGGTAGTGTTACATCAAAGAAATTGTGTCGACTTTATTAGGATTTATATTCCTACCGAGGAAGCGTAATGGGATTTGAGAAAGGGTACGATGCCTCATTGTCGTATACTTTGGGTAGTAGTTACAAAATAGCCATTTTGTGTACTACGAGGAAATTAGATATATGTGTTTATTTGGGTCATCTCTCTGTTGACCGCGTTTGACTTGTGATAGGTGATGAGGGATATCCGGAAGGATTAACTCTTCGTTACCACCCTTGGTTGTGATGGATGGCAAGCGGCTCTCGGGAAGAACCGTTACTTGTATATTTACGATTTTATTTGCCCGTAGGAATTGTGCACATAGCCGTTTTGTGCACATGTTTGTGAGTAATAGTCGGTTTTACTCACACATTGGTATTAATAGTGCGGTAGCCGCGTTTCACACACATATTGTTGGTAGTGTTGCAATAGTCGTTTTTACGCACTACGGATATATCACGATAGCCGTTTTTGTACACCTTGAGTTTTGTATTGAATAACCTTCTTATTGTTAGTATTGAAAACTACTGGTTGTATACGCCGGTGGTTCGGTCATGAGGACCATGTTGTGTGACTAGTGATACAATAGCCGTGTTCTGATCAAATACTTGTGGTAGATGCGTATTAGCCGTGTATGCGTACTAAGAGGGGTGTTAGGTGGAAGGTGTTATCCGTAAGGATTCATTTTTACTTGGCCTTCATCTTTTGGGTTGTTGACATTAGGTTGATACTTGGTGGTTTTTAGCATTGTACTTGGAAAGGGTACGCTAGGGGATTGATATCTTGGCACGAGATCGGTTAAGTTCTTCCCGATATAAGGGATTGAGCAAACTTTGTACTCGGACTTGTGGACTTTAGTAAATTGCGGGTGACAATTTGGTTATTAATGTTGACTCTTAGAGAATGATTGCCTAGAGAAGTTGGAAGAATACGTGATGACTTCTCTTATTCTAAGTGATCATTATAGACTTCGGATGTTGTGTGTATTGCACGTTTCGGAATGCGTGCAAGTGTGCATTAAGTTATTGGAATAATCTTCGAATTAATGATTAATTGACGATTCGATTTCAATGGCGATTTTGTGATTGTGTGGCGAGTGTTGTACGCTCTTGACGGCCACACTTTTCTTTTATGATTTTGGGGGTGTACGCGGTGTGCCGTTCTAGAGGCATTTCTGTTAATCGCGTTCGTGTGCGAGTAGAGTCTTGGTGGTTAACTATCCTTATGTATGTAGGTAACCGGGTTAATGGTTAGGACCAAGTTGGAAAGGTGTAAGCCTTGGTGTTCCAAGCGCCTCCTTAGTGTTGAGATGGAATATAAGTAGACTAGCTATGCGGCCTAGGTGGATAGTGACTAGCAGGTGCCGCTAGGAAGTCATGAGTGTTGAGCCGTAAGGTCGTTAGATTTGTGTGACCGCGTGTAGTTAGGTGACGTGTGACATCAGGAGTAGACCCCGTAAGGGTCGAGTCTGGGAGACTCGGTGTTAGTAATCGGAGTTGGATAACACAATGTCAGGTGCCTCCTTATACCTACTAGTGTAACTTTTGACCCCGATGATGTGATTGCTTTGATTTTGGGTACCGGTGAGAAACTCGAATTTACAACGGTGGTATAGTGTGATGTTTAGCGAGCGTTGACACTCAAATGATTTGAAAGACCGAGGTTCGAATATCTTATAGCGAGTCCTTGGAAGGATTATTTAGTATGACCAACGCCGGAGAATGCGGAAAAGTTCCTATCTAGTAGACGTGATGAGCGAACGGGTGTAGCTCATTTAGGAAAGGAAAGCTTCGATGGTCTTCGAAAAAGTCCCAAGTTGGACTTTGGAGTTAATTGCGAAGGCATTTAGCGACGTGAGATGGTATGGCGAAGTTCCCGATAGAGGGATACGAGAGATTTTCGAAAAGTGTCGGGATGATTCCCGAATATTCCACGATTGATAGGCGTGACGACAATGATTGTCGGTGGATTGTACTACTTTTAGGACGATTATGGAGTGTAGGGTACGAGTTTGGATACTCGGTGTAAGAGCAAACGGTTGTAGTTATTAGGTCTCGTGGGTTGATTACCCGATATCGTGAAATGATGGAGTGCTATGGCTTTTGGAAAGATATATTATGATGTTTTCACGGTGTATTTCCGAGTGAGTGGTGAGAATTTTGATCGAATGGAAGTGTGAAGTACGGTTGTTGTATTATGATGAATTAGTGTACGAAGTGAGAACCCTGATGAGTGATTGCTACAAGTGTAATTCCGCATTGGAGACGGAAATGTTCAAGGTAGAGTGCTTAACTTCTAGTATTTGGTGCGGATCACGAGGACGTGATCCAATCTAAGTGGGGGAGAGTTGTAAGACCCTAATCAGTTTGTACAGCAGTGTAAATATGTTACATAGAGGGTGGGTGATGTTGTGCAGTTAAACAGAAGTCACTGAGTGAGCTGAGCCTAGTGCGCGCCGCGCACCCCTTACTGTAGCCGGGTTCCAGCTTTTTAAATCAGATATTTTGATGGGCATTTTGGTAAATTCACTTATGGACGAATTAAAGGCCCTAGATCAGTTTGGTTGAGCCTCATTACTCCATTTCTAACCACCAAACTTCATCCACTTAAATCCTAGTGAGAGAGTGTGATTCAAGTGTGAGAAAGCTCAAATCGGAGAAGAAGAAGCTTGTTTTGGGTTAAAGTTCAAGCATTAAAGTCGTTCATCTTATCTCTAGCTTCGTTGTGGTAGTTGTGGTATGTTCTAATTTTATTTTCCTTACTTTGATTTAGTGTAAGGGTTAGGGTTTGAGTAAATGATGAACACAAAACCCATTATTGGTGATTTTGGGTGTTCTTGGGTAAAATTGAGTCTTGAATACTAATTGGTGACTAGTCTAGGGTTTCAAAGTATTAATTGATGTTTATGAACCCAAATTGGTGAGTTAATTGCTAACACACCTAGTTATTTAGTAAATGGGTGTTGGTTAGTTAGTGGATGACCCGAAATGGGTGTGTTGTCTTAAAATGGTTATTTGGGTAATAAATCGACCTAGTTTGGAAAGATGGGTATGAATTACCCTAATTATGTATTAGTTAGTGTTGTTGGACCTTAATCACTAGCTTTTAAGTGATTAGTGGTGGTCTTGACTTTAATTGGGCGGTTTTGGTATAAATGGGCGATTTAATACATTAAGTCATTAAATGCTCATGTGTAAGTGTTAGTATTGAGTCCACTTAGCTTGTGTGTTGATCAAGTACTTATTATATTAGGTACTTTGCTTTGAAGCTTGTGGAGGTTGAAATCGTCATCTAATTGTTAAGGTGAGTGGAATAATTATATGCGTATGTATATAATGTATCTATTTGTTGTAGCGTGAAAGGTGTAGTGTCGAGGTGTTAAGACACCACGTTTCACGTGAAGGGTGTAGCATCGAGGTGTTAAGATGCCACTCGGGTGTAGCATCGAGGTGTTAAGATGCCACCTAGGAGTGTAGTGTTGAGGTGTTAAGACACCACTCCGTAAAATAATGAGTGTTGCATCGAGGTGTTAAGATGCCACTCGGGGTGATGTGCCGAGGTGTTAAGGTGCCACCCTAGGGGTTAGTGGTGCGAGGTGTTAAGTGCCCTAATGGATGTTATGAACACCGATGGCGTTTTCGCGAGCGTCGTTCCCTTGTACTATTGGTCGACCATGGTTACTTGTGTTGTAAGCATATTATATCATTTCGAGTTATATATTTATGCGGTTGTTGCTAGCTTGTGGTATTGGAGATTATAGCTTGTTAATGTGACAATAAGATAATTGTGTTGCTAGCATGTTTGCGGTTTGTGTAAGTGTATGCAATTAGGTATAATTATATATGTATTCGTATAATTATTGCATTCACTAAGCTTTGCTTACCCTCTCATTTTTACCATTTTATAGGTTCGGTTTTGGACAAGGGTAAGGGCATCGTATTGGACTAGAGATCCCGCTTGATGCTAGGGGATGCTTTTGGCTTTAGTAGCTCTTGAAGTTTGACCGGTAGTTGGGTAGTTTAATCCCAAACGCCATGCTCATTGTGTAGTTTGGAACTTAAACTTTTTGGTGGTCGAAACTCTAAACTTGTATTAAACTTGTATTTTGGGTCGTGTGGGCCCTGCTTGTAAAACATCATTTTTATGTTTGATTCGTGTTAGTTTTACATATATAAGTTTGTTGTGAAAAGCGTTCGGTCTAAAAATGTCGGGAAGTGGTCCATCTTTTTGTGTGTTAAAAACAGTTCGGACAGAAGCTGGAATGCTCTGTGCGCGCCGCGCACTACAGGGGATGCGCGCCGCGCACTCCCCTGTCCAGCAGCTTTTAAAATTTTTTTTTTTCTTGGGACTGTTTATGGTCGGTTATCGGGTTGGGTTGTTACATGATGAAGTTGCGGCTGATATTCTAGAAGAAGAAAATTGGCGCAATAACAAGGAGGACAAACAGGCCGGTTCACGACAAGTGGAGGCCTTATTGGTGTCAGGAGGGAGATCAATGGAACGTGGCCCAAGTGGGAGTCACAATCATGGTAAACCGAAGTCTAAAAAGGAAGAAGACCTATACATGCTACAATTGTGGCAAGAAAGGTCATCTAAAGAAGGATTGTAGGAGTTTAAATAACTCTAATCCTCAAGGAAATATCGCAAGCACATCAGATGATGGGACTGCTTTGGTTAGTGAGGCAGTGGTAGCAAATGAAGGCAGAAAGACATTTGTTAATGTCTGGTTATTTGACTCAGGAGCTACTTTTCACATGACCCCTAGAAGAGAATGGTTCAAACAATATGAACGTATCTCAGGAGGATCTGTATACAGTTGCAATGATCATGAACTAAAGATCATTGAAATCGGAGATATCATTCCGAAGATGCACGATGGTACAGTTCGTACTATTCAAGGTGTACGACACATGGAGGGTTTGAAGAAGAACTTATTGTCTTTAGGACAATTAGATGATCTTGGTTGTAAGATGGAGATACAAGATAAGATCTTGAAAATTATGAAACGCGCAGTTGTACTTATGAAAGGAGAAAAGGTGGGTGCTAATCTATACATTCTGAAAGGCGAGACAGTACGGGAAGCGAAAGCATCCATTGCTTCGAATAGTTCAAGTGATAAAACTGTTATAACATGGCATCAAAAGCTTGGACACATGTCTGAACAAGGTATGAAGATTCTTGTTGAAAGAAATCTTATTCCTGGTCTTAAAAAGGTATCACTCACTTTCTGTGAGCATTGTGTAATCAACAAGCAGCATCGCCTGAAGTTTAACACATCAAATTCTAGAAGTGAATTGGTTCACTCTGATGTATGGCAAGCACCAGTTCCATCCCTAGGAGGAGCCAAGTATTTTGTATCATTTATTGATGATTACACTAGGAGATGTTGGGTGTACCCAATCAAGAGGAAGGTAGATGTGTTTGAAGTTTTCAAAGTTTACAAAGCGCGGGTTGAACTTGAATCTGGTAAAAAGATCAAGTGTTTAAGGACGGATAATGGAGGAGAATACACTGGTGATGAATTTGATAAGTTCTGCAAATAAGAAGGTATCAAAAGGCAGTTCACGACGGCATACACTCCTCAACAAAACAGAGTGGTAGAGCGGATGAATAGAACTTTGTTAGATAGAACAAGGGCGATGTTGGCAACTGCAAGCTTGGGGAAATCATTCTGGGCAGAAGCAGTAAGTACTGCCTGTTACGTGATAAATCGGCCACCATCAACTGCAATTGAGTTAAAATCGCCGATGGAGATGTGGACTAGAAAACTAGTTGATTATTCTGACTTTCATGTATTTGGAAGTCCTGTGTACGCAATGTACAATTCTCAAGAAACGAAAAAGTTGGATCCAAAGTCCAGAAAGTTTTTGTTATTGGGATATGCTGATGGAGTTAAGGGGTATCGCTTGTGGGATCCCACTGCCCACAAAGTAGTCATCAGTAGAGATGTTGTCTTTACAGAAGACAAAGATCTTGAAGATGTTAGCACTTCGAAAGAAACTATACCGATACAGGTGGGTAATGAATTTCATAAAGATTCTTCTGAAGCAGTACCAGAGCACGATGAAAATTAAGTAGTCGTTGATGAAGCTCCAGCGACTTGTATTTCTAATCGGGAAATGAAACGTCCAAGGTGGCACTCGGATTATATTATGGAAAGCAATGTTGCATATTGTCTTCTAACAGAGGAAGGAGAACCAATAACTCTTCGCGAGGCACTGAATCATTCAGATGCATCTCAGTGGATGACATCTATGCAGGAAAAAATTGAAGCTCTTCATAAAAATCAACACATGGGAACTTGTGCCATTACCTAAAGGTAGAAAACCTATTGGAAATAAATGGGTGTATAAGATCAAGCGAAATGGCGATGATCAAGTGGAGCGGTATCGTACAAGACTGGTGGTTAAAGGATATGCTCAGAAAGAAGGTAAAGACTTTAATGAAATATTTTCTCCTGTGGTTCGACTTATAACAATTCGAGTAGTTCTAGCAATGTGTGCTACATTTGATTTGCATCTAGAGCAGCTAGATGTGAAAACTGCATTTCTTCATGGAAATCTTGAAGAAGAAATTTATATGCTTCAACCAAAAGGTTTTGAACTACAAGAAAAAAAGAACTTGGTTTGCAGGTTAAAGAAATCTCTGTATGGTCTCAAACAGGCGTCGAGATGTTGGTACAAGAGATTTGATTCTTTCATAATGAGCCTTGAATATAACAGACTTTATGCAGACCCTTGTGCATATTTCAAGAGGTTTGGGGACAATGATTTTGTCATTTTGCTGTTATATATAGACGACATGTTGGTTGCAGGCCCCAACAAAGATCGTATTAATAAGCTGAAGGCTCAATTGGCTAGGGAGTTTGAAATGAAAGACTTGGGTGCCGCAAACAATATTCTAGTGATGCAAATTCACCGAGACAGAGATAATAGGAAGATTTGGCTTTCTCAAAAGAATTATTTGAGGAAAATCTTGGAGCATTTCAATATGCAAGATAGTAAGCCAATCTCAACCCCACTTCCTACTAATCTCAAGTTATCCTCCGTTATGTGTCCTAGCAGTGAATACGAGAGGAAGGAGATGTCTCGAGTACCGTATGCATCAGTAGTGGGAAGTTTAATGTTCGCAATGATATGTACAAGACCAGACATTGCACATGCAGTGTGAGTAGTTAGTCGGTTCATGGCGAATCCTGGTAAAGAGCATTGGAATGCGGTAAAGAGTATCCTTAGATACATCAAGGGAACCTTGGATGTTGCATTATGTTATGGGGAACCGGAATTTATTGTCAAAGGGTATGTTGATTCTGATTATGCAGAGGATATCGACAAAAGTAAATCTACCACTGCATATGTTTTCAAACTTTGTGGTGGAACAGTAAGCTGGGTTTCAAAACTGCAGTCAGTTGTGGCGACGTCAACAACAGAGGCAGAATATGTAGCAGCTACTCAAGCTACTAAAGAGGCAGTATGGTTGAAGATGTTGTTGGAGGAACTCGGGCACAAACAAGAGAATATCACTATATTTTGTGACAACCAAAGTGCCTTGCATCTTGCAAGGAATCCGACATTTCATTCAAAGACAAAGCATATACGAGTTCAGTATCACTTCGTTCGTGAGAAAGTGGAAGAAGGAACCGTGGATGTGCAGAAAATTCATACTGACGACAATGTGGCTGATTTTCTAACAAAGTCAATCAACCGTGACAAGTTTATTTGGTGCCGTTCCTCATGCGGCCTAGCGGAAATGTAAGCAACATCATTGGCAAGGAAGGATTATCGTGTGAAGATTGATTGAGTTTCAATCGAATTTTCAAGTGGGAGATTGTTGAAATAATAATGTGAAAAAAGGATGGTTGGTGGATGGCTGATGCAAGATATAGTCAAACACCACATGTTTATTATGGTATTTGATAATTGTTTGGTGCCTACATTTTTGAGAAGACTTGTCTTTGGTTTCCTACTACACCAACCACATTCTTCTCTCTATAAATAGATCCATCAGATTGTTCATTCAGTGCATCCCAAATTCAAGATGTAATCTTGTATACTAATAGATAAATAGAGAGTTAGTGAATAATCTCCTAATTACAAGATATAAAGATTAGTATTTATCCTTGTAATTAGAGAGAAGTGTAATTCCTATTATTCTTATTAGTGAATCGTTTCTTTCCTTGCCGGTTGTTTTTACCCTATTGGGGTTTTCCACGTTAAATCTTGGTGTCTCTTTATTGTCGCTATTTCAATTATTACTAGCGGTTTGCTATAATTCGGTGTCGCTTTTCTCAACCGTTGGTACTTCAGAACATGTTCTTTAAGGTTGTAATGGTTACAAAATGAGGTTGATATGATGATCACGCAGACATTGTTGTTCCCATATACAAGTTTAAAGTAAAGGAATTCGTATATGTACTTAAAGACAAAGAAACTTTTGGTCCCGTAAAAGCAGGTACATCGTCATGCCTTGATGTCAACCTTCATTTTATAAATTATTTATGATATTAGTTTCCAATCTCTAGGGTATGATTAACAACATTATAGGATGATAGCTTCTTATGTGTTGGTTGTGTTATTGTTGAATGCTAATAGAGTATGACTTATGTTTGTTTACCTCTTTCTTATATCTTAACCACCATCGAATTAGTAGCCAAAAATTGATTATTTGTGCATGGTGAGTTCGTAGTACAAAATGCAAGTATTATTAGACTTTTTGTTGCCTGTAGGATATGAAAATTAAAGATGGTCAATGCCTATTTGTTTTTTAATGAAGATGAATGTATGCTGATGCATATATGTATATGGGTTGTTAATTTTTTTTAAAGATATTATGCCTCATTAAGTTCATATTTAGTTACATTGTATTGCTAATGCTTTAAGAGTTAACATTTTGTAAAGAATTACAAGCTAGAAAGATTAACTAAAACTTTAGTGAATTACCAATTGTGGTTCCTAACTTGAGATCTGTTTAAACATCACTTATATTTTTCTGAAGTAACAATAAGACAATTTGCACCAGGTCGCTAATTTATAGGAGTATGTTCCCAGACTGTAGTAATTTTTAACACATACAATAATTTGAAGTTGGGCTCAATACAAGTTATTTTAATCAATTTAAGTTGTTCAGGTTACTATTGTTACGAAAGTTATTTTAGTCCTAGGGTGTGTTTGGGTGAAACTAGCTGGAGCTGGATCTTATGCACTAGAGCTGAAGCCAGAGCTTATTTTTAAAGCTGATAGCTGGAGCTTATTATTTTTTATAAATGTTTGGTAAACTAGCTGGAGCTTATTTTCCAGTTCATAAGCTCTAATTTTTTTCATAAGCTACTACACGTAGCTTATTTTTTTAAGAGCTTATGATTTTCCTAAGCTCTACTTTTTATGTCTACCAAACAAAGCTTATGAGTTGAAGCTTATTAAAATAATAAGCTCAAACTCTCATAAGCTCTCATAAGCTCCAATAAGCTGGTGTGTCAAACACACCCCTATTGTTACAATATATATATATATATATATATATATATATATATATATATATATATATATATATATATATATATATATATATATATATATATATATAGTAAGTAGTATGATTATGAGCTAAATATGTTATTGCAGGCGTATTTATTCGTGAATTGGCTTCTTTTTTTAGTAGTTCTTAAGACTGAACAAGAATTTGATGGTTATAAATGATTGGAGGTTTTACTATGGACACCGGCAATTTAGATCTTTAAATACACTCGACGTAATTGCTGTAGTAGAGCTTTATTTTATAGTTGTGCCATATAAGTCACCAAATGATGTAATAACAATTTCTAACAATACACCATAATTGAATCAACAAAATCTATTACCAAGGTATAATCTGTACTCATCTTATATCATGTTATTGTTGGCACAGTTCAAAGATGCAGTCCAATGAGTCTATCATTCCTCATAACGATAACATGTTTTGTGTTTTGCTATTGTCGGATTTAGTAGCTCTAATCTATGTGATTTTGTGTTTTGTGTAAAACACATACTAAAGCAGTTCACCCACAACAATACTTGTGATACTCTTTTTATCATATTGTTAATTGATGTAACATTTTACCATTCAAGATTGTGTGTTGAAGAGTCCGCGTGCAACGCACGGGCTCCTAAATCTAGTTTTTTATACATTTAAATAACATAGTGTGGTGGGGTAATATTGGACATGCTCATAAAGTTCATATAAAGAAATTAAAAAGTTACTGATTGTTTGGAACTTTCACTACTCTATATATAAATATAAAATATGCATATAAGAAAACCATAATAAACATAAACACAAATATTATTATAATTATCTTAAATCGTTCATTATATTAAAAAACTCTAAAATTATAGGTTAACTTTATGTTAAAATGATGACAAACTTTGACTTTGACCGACCTTTAATCAACAAAAATGATTTTGACCCATAAACGACGTTAACTGTAATGTCAACGTCAAAACCGCTATGACGAGACACAATAACAAGAGGTTTCACAACATGATCAACGCCCTCTATATGAGACGTTTTAACAAAATTCACATTTGTTTACTAGCAGGTTTTCAAATTAACCAAGTTTGACCCAAACGTCAATTGTAATACAATTATCAAGATAAATGTATCAGTAGTAGTTGAATTCGATATACAAAGTTTAAATAAAAATGTGCTGAATCTCCAGCTATGCAAACATACTCGACCTCTAATCAAAATGCATGTAAGCAAAACCTAAAGATCTGAGATAAAAAAAAATGCTAAAATGTCAACCCAAATGTTAGTGAACTCGTAGGTTTAAGTAAATAATGAAATAAGTGGACCACAAGATTTCAGTATAGTTCAAAAATAGTAAAAAATATTATGCTTAACCTCTAATCAGAATGCACACCTTTACTTTTTTATATAATACATTATGTCTACTTTTTACTCAAAGTAAAGCAAACAACATATCGCCTTTATTCCTTCGCGCTTTAGTTTCACTCATATCTCCATTGTGGCGGACGAAGCCAAGTCCTTTCCCTCTAAAGATCTAACTACCACTCTTTATAGTTTCATTCAACTGCCACTAACCCATATCCTTAAAACATCTCATTGGAGGTGGGATAGAGCTAACTAGTACAAAGAGATGATGATGGGTCATCTCGAACCTAGTGATCATTTGTTATGATACATACTCCTTATTTGTGAGCCATGTTTATCAATTAATAATATTTTCTTAAATTTTGCATGATATCCAATCGAAACACATGATTTAAATGTCATTCAATGCCATGCAACCATTCCAAAAAGCTCCATCTCCTAAATGTAACCTCCAACCTCTCTTTCTTCTTGCAAAACATTACCGTCTTCTTACCATTTCGACTTCCATCATCTCGTCGGAGGTGCGATAACCCTTTTTCCTACTTTGTTTTCCTTTTTTTCCTAAATCTGTCATTCAACGAGGTTTTGCGAGTGAATGGTGGATGCCCGATAACTTCTCCGGTAGCAGGCGATGAAGTCACTTGTGCCTTATGCTTTCTGGCGTAGTCTTTTGGATGCTTTGCCTTTGACATATGTGACAACCCAGAAATTTTTGAACAAATTTAAACTTAATCTTTATATGATTCCGACACGATAAGCAAAATCTGTTAGGTTAAATCTCAAACATTTTGAACTATGTTCATGTATTCATTTAACCTCGACCAGATTCCGATGATTCACGAACTAGATATGAATATATATATATATATATATATATATATATATATATATATATATATATATATATATATATATATATATATATATATATATTATAACTTGAAAACGTTAACAATGTATTAAATGTATAATATTTTACATTAAACGTATTGTCTCAATATATGCTTAATATTCATCTACGGAATAAGAAGATAATACCAATGATTGGATAAGTAGATATTTCAACGTTTATAAATCCTGTAGGTATTGTAAGTCTTTGTGGAGAGGTCCACCTTGATTTGAGAAATCTTTCCTTTTTTTGACTGTATTTTAATTAAATATATTGACAACGTGTATTTAAAAAGTGTTTATATATGTTATATTTATATTTATATATATATATATATATATATATATATATATATATATATATATATATATATATATATATATATATATATATATATATATATATAAGAGTTTGAAATTATTTTTGTAAACGGTAGTAACGCCCGTTTATTGTTCCGTTTGATAATTAGATATAAAACGTTTCGATATTATTAAATATATTTTAATAAACAATGAGAGGTTGATTTATAGAAGCAAATGACCAAAATACTCAAATGTATAAGTTATACTTCGAGTAATATAGTTTATCGATGATTAAGTCTAATTACTATTAAAGGTACACGTCGTTTAACGTAAAATACTAGTTTTCTAAGCGTATGAGATAACGTTCGAGAAACCGAAACCTGTCATACCCCGTCCTAAACCATCTGGACGAAGTCACCAACATCTGGTCTCATTGCGATGATCGACTCCAAATAATGTCTTTAAAATGAGTAAATGCACAGCGGAAGATTTCTTTCGTACCTGAGAATAAACATGCTTTAAAGTGTCAACCAAAAGGTTGGTGAGTTCATTAGTTTATCATAAATAATCATTTCATAATTTTAATAGACCACAAGATTTCATATTTCCATTTCTCATAAACATACGTCCCATGCATAGAGACAAAAATATCATTCATATGGATTGAACACCTGGTAACCGACATTCACAATATGCATAAAAGAATATCCCCATCATTCCGGGATCCTCCTTCGGACATGATATACATTTCGAAATACTAAAGCATCCGGTACTTTGGATGGGGCTTGTTGGGCCCGATAGATCTATCTTTAGAGTTCGCGTCAATTAGGGTGTCTGTTCCCTAATTCTTAGATTACCAGACTTAATAAAAAGGGGCATATTCGATTTCGATCATTCAACCATATAATGTAGTTTCGATTACTTGTGTCTATTCCGTAAAACATTTATAAAAGCGCATGCATTCTCAGTCCCAAAAATGTAAAGAGGAAAAGGGATCATATGAAACTCACCATACTGTATTTTGTAGTAAAATACATATGACGTCATTTAACAAGTGTAGGGTTGACCTCGGATTCACGAACCTATATTGATTATATATATTTATATGTTTGGTTAATATCTATCAAACAATTTAGGTCAAGACATAGTGTACCACAATCCTAATGCTCGAGACTAATATGCAAAAGTCAGTTTGACTCAAAGTGATTTCCAAAATTTATACCTATTACTATATAGTTTAAATATCGTCGTTCTATATTTTTAAATATTTTTAAAGATTTAATAGAGTAAATAATATAATTTATTTATTAAAAATAAAACTTTATATATAAAAATATACTTTTATATATGTTAGATAATAAAATTTATAAAGTTCATTGAATATCATAAAAATATTATGATAGGTTTTATTAAGGCAATTATATTATTTGTATTACATTTTTATTTGATATAATACATTGATAATAATAATAAGTAAACGTTGTATTATTTTATATTAATAATTATTATTATTCTACTAATAATAATAACAATATTTATATTTATGAAAATGGTATTATAACAATATGATAATTCTTATTAGTAACAAAATTTTATATTAACAATGATATTCATATTAAAAATAATAATTTTTGTAAAGATCATATTTTTAATATTCATAATAATACTACTAATTATAACTCTAACGATAATAACGATAGTAATAATAATAACAACAATTTTTAATAATAATACTTTTTATTGATAATGATAATAATAATAATAATAATAATAATAATAATAATAATAATAATAATAATAATAATAATAATAATAATAATAATAATTTGATAAAAACTAGAACGACGATAATAACGACGATAATAATAATCATTTTTAATAATAATACAAAAATTCAATTGACAATAACTTTTAATCCGTTCATCGAATCCATTCGATATCTAAATGTAAAGTTTATAGTTTTTCGCCAACTTTCCAACGACATGCCTATCATATACCTTATCTCAATCGTATATGTAATTAATTCCTGATTTATCGTAAAGTATTTAACGACAATAATAAGTATACAAGCATGCATACTCCTAAATACTCGAGCACTAGTCAGGGATACACTAATAATAATAATAATAATAATAATAATAATAATAATAATAATAATAATAATAATAATAATAATAATAATAATAATAATAATAATAATAAAAATTAAAAGAGTTATACCCTTTAAGGCTTCAAGTAAAAAAAAAGAAATGCTCAAGACGGGACTCGAACCCGCGACCTCCCGCTCACACCCTAACACTCCTAACCATATAGCCACCAACTCATTTCTGATTTAACCCTACGATTTATTTAATTATTATGACCAAAACTGTTTGTCTCTCCATCATACTATCATCATATATCTATCATCATCATATCATCATAAACACTCGGGCATCGTCATCTTCATCAATCATAATCATGACATTAATCATCACTAAACCATTATCATTCGATATCACGTTACCAGAGTCATCATCGTTTTCAACTTAGCATATCATGTATCATTATCAACACCTTAAAATCTTAGTTTAAGAACAAGTGTATATGTCGTGTGTGAGTCTCGTTCGAAAACGGAAACAAACAAAACAACACGTTCGAATAGCTTGGTTCTTGATTTTGTTCTTGGTCCGAATAAAATTTAGGAACAAGGCCTAATCACTACACGGCCCAACTGAGATTTTAATAATTTATACGGCCCACTAGTAGGAGGAAGTTATCGGCCCAACAGGAAAGGATTTACAGCCCAAATAATCTTGTTAAAACAGCCCACAATTTGTATATGAAATAATCGGTTTCATCTGTTTTCTAAAACCTAATACAGCAACTGTACTAAGTCCCCCCATATATTCGTTGTCGGCCAAAAAGAAAATAAAGAAGCACATAAAAACAACTTACTCAATCAATAATTAGATGGTGGGTTCCATACGATTAGAAAAACAGAAATTTATATGGAAAAGGACTGCAATAGTCGACTGAATCATAAAAAAAATACAGCTGCAGTTCACTGTTATGGCAGAAAAATGGTGGCGGTTTGGGTGGTTGTAAATGAAGAAGATGATGGCTCAAAGATATAAAGGTGGCGGTTTTAGTGGTGGCTGCAATAGACGGCATTAAGCAGCGAAAAGTAGCAGCTGCAGTAGTAAGTTACGGTGGTGATTAAGTTGTGGTTAAATGGGTCGGTCTTGATGATTGTTAACCTTCTCATAAAGTTGCAAGAATACGTAAGTTTGGTTTTTTGCAAATCGATCATAAACAACAAAGTGGACGCGAGTTGTAACAGTAGAAAGGAGAGGAATATAGATAGAGATATGGTAGTGTATGGTGGTCTCATGAGGATGATCAATATGAACCGAAGGTAATCGAGAGTGATGGCGGGTGAGTGGGTGCACGACAAGAAATGCAAAGGTGGTTGCTTGATGATGAGGTGAAGTAATTGTTGTAATTGTAATAAAGAGATAGATGATTGTGTATGTTCCTATATATAATTGCGTATGTAATTATAGAATATAAAAGTATAGAAAGAGAGAATAGCTAGTGGATGAGATTGGTGAATGATACGTGTAACAGAAAGTAACATAGTACCAAATTCTATTCTCCATCACGCATATGGATATGTATATTATAAACATTCAATGATTTAGTTGAAGGTAATATTCTCCAATCATACACAGTAATCCAATTAATCATTCAATCATGCATAGTATTTCAATTAGGAATCTTAATTTAGTAATTCGAACATAGAGTCTTCATAATAACCTCTTATGCCAACAATTTTTAATAGAGATAGTATTTCGTGTCCGTTGTTAATCAATGACGGATAAGAGTCTTTAGAAAGATTCCAAAATTTTTACGTAAATTATAAATATTTAATCAAATCATGGAGCGGTCATTAATTGTTTAAAATTATTAAATAAAAGTTAAATCAACCGTCCGCGCTTGAATCCAGATAAAATATAAAAAGTTCTAAAATTTAACAAATATCTTCTAAATACATTTGTATTAAGTCTATAACTTATAGAACTCATTTCAAATCACCGGTTATCTTAAAATCATATAAGTTCGAATTAAACTTCTCTAAATAATAATCGAAACGTCCAACGAGTATTACAATCATTTAATATTTATTTTTAATATACTTTATTTATATATATAGATATATTTTAAATAATAATTATTATAATATCTTATTTTTAATTTATTAATTTTTAATAACAACATATAATGCTTCAAATTATATTTCGAATTATTATTTATATATACATACACACATATCTATTTACAATTAATTGTTCGTGAATCGTCGAGAACAGTCGAAGGTCAATTGAATATATGAAACAGTTCAAAACTTTCGAGACTCAACATTACAGATTTTGCTTATCGTGTCAGAATTATATAAAGATTAGAGTTTAAATTTGATCGGAAATTTTCGGGTCATCATAGTACCTACCCGTTAAAGAAATTTCGTCCCGAAATTTGAGTGAGGTCGTCATGGCTAACTATAAAAATGTTTTCATGACAAATATGAGTTGATAAATAGAGTTTTATCATCTTTGGGTAATATAGATAAAACAATTTGATTATGCGAAGAGTATAAGTGAAGCTATCGCAAGAGAGTGAAATGAGTAAATGTATATTCGTTTTAACCGATAACGTTGTTATGATTGATTTCCGGAATTCATGGGATTTAAAGAAAATCTTCGGAATAAGATTTGGTTCTTCAGCGATTAAGGAAATTAGGATCCTGCTTTAAATGCTATTATCCGTTTTGATTGCTTTGTCGAATATTTTACTATAAATCCACCCCCTTCGTTTCCTTACAACTCACACCTTCTATTCTTTCTCTTTTAATTCGTACTTTGAATCATTTGTCAATATGCTTCATCGAGTTCTGGTTCTCGATATACTCCTAACTTTCATATCTGTCACTCTTCTTTTTCATCTACCACTGGAGGATTTTGTTTACTTCTACTATTATCTTGGGGTTATAGTGTTATTAATTTTCCCGTGTCTTTACGTTGCAATACGTATTGATATACACGGTTTGTAATTTATGTGTTGTTGTCGAGCTTATATTTTCTTTTATATTCAAGAGTTCCATACTTTTGTCTCCTCTTCCCGACTTCAAGTCAAGCGAATAATGGTCCGGTATTCGTAGGTATGGATAAATGAACGTAGTTAATGTTCTAAGAAGAATATTGTAATGGCACAATCTTGATTTGGCAAATTACCATAATATCCAGGAAAGATATAACTATCAAAAAAGATATGTTCTTAATATATTTGGAGATTGGGTAGAATGTAAGAGTCGTGTAAATGGCACATGATGACGGTATGTTCTACGAATCATCATTTTCCATTAGAAACTCAGCATCAATTACTATAATATAATCACGTTGATCAAGTGTCATTATATTATACTAACTCATGCATCAATTTCCAACACTACTCCAGAAGCCATTCATAATTTAAACTCGAATTTTTAAAGAAATTTAGAAACTAAAATGGTTTCCTTTATGATGTAATACTGATAGCACGAAGAGATAACTATTTTCGGACAAAAAGAGTTATGAAAATATCCTCAAAAATATCGAAGATATTTATGATGATATTTTTGGATTTCTAAGTTCGATGGTTGATGAAGAAAGATTTTACGCAAGATTTTAACATGAGTACGAAGCAAGATATTCGTTGAAGGTTTCATCGGATCTAGAATTTCCTGGATTCTTTGAATATATGGTATGGTCCTTGGTCTCCTTCGTGGTTAGCTCAATCCGTTTTCTAGTTCCAACTTTTCTGAGCTTTTCCAACATACTATTCTTTATCATCAAACTTCTGATGATTAAGGTCATTTACAGTTGTCTACGGTTTCTGCTGCTTCATTCAGCTTTTTCAACATTCAGAGTATTGATTTGTGACTAAGTGCTTTTCAGAATTTCAGAATGAGAGATCATAATTCTAAGAGATAAATGTCATACATATAACTGTTGATGTAGATATGCTGTGAGTTTTCAAAGTACTGATTGCTGATTCCCGGTAATGGGTATGGCAGTTCTCGTTACAAGATGCGGATGAGTATATGATAGGATTTTAATGAATAAATATAATGATTTATCGGAGAGATTTAAACCAAGAAGCAACGAGGTTGCTGGTACGTCTACTGGTAATATGGTAGAATATGAAAGGGTCCGTGGTAGCAATAAAAGAGCACGCATATATATCAAGGTTATAATAAGGTTGTTTCGAACGAAAAGTCGAAGTTGTCTTGTTGGAGCTGTGACAAAATTCGCTACTTTGAAAGGGATTTCCAATTTATTCTGGGTAATAATAACACTAAGGAATTAGCATAACTATGTGTTAAACGTTTACTCAGGTTCCGAGAGTTTTTCAGGTTCATATCTATTTGCATAAATCTTTCCTTCCGTGGATGAAGTGCGGTTGGTTCATCCTCTCGATTGAGGTGTTTTCAAGAATCATGAAAGCTTTGAACGTAGATTGTAATCGTCAAGATACAAATAAGGTTTAAGATAAAATCAAGTGGCAAACTTGAAGAATTGTTTAGTTTCATATGTTAGAATCAATATTTTAATTCATTTTTAATTGTCCAATCTTGATAGTCCATAGTCGATAGTCCACAGTTAACAGTCCAATAATTCATATATAGTTTAATTTATAATATTCGAATTAATTAATACGTATCGTGACCCGTGTACATGTCTTAGACTCGATCACAACTCAAATTATATATATTATTGTAGAATCAACCTCAACCCTGTATAGAGAACTCGATCATTACTGCATATAGAGTGTCTATGGTTATTCCAAATAATATATATAAATGCGTCGATATGATATGTCAAAACCTTGTATACGTGTCCCGATATTTAAAGTGTGTAATATAAATAACAGAAATTTAAATGACGATAAATAAAGTGCGTAAAGTAAATAACAGAAATTAAATGACGATAAATAAAGTTGCGAGAATTAAATTGCGATAAAATAAATTGCGATAAATAATATGTAATTAGTTAGCTAGGAACAGTTAGCTGGAAACAGTTAGCGTGGATTCATAACAAAATTTCTCATAGTTAATTTGTTTATTTCTAACAAATTTTATTTTGTCCAATGTTTTCTTCATTATGCCACTTGTTGGATTATGATAAATCAAAATCCAAATATGAATTTGAATAAAAATGGTTATTCTGCGGTGAACGGATACACATATTGGTGGATGTAAGTAGGATAGTAAACGACTGTTGAATCAGCTTCGAAGAATGTACAGTGTAATTTATTAATGTGGAATCTGAATATTCCTCGGGTATTACCTACCCGTTAAAATATTTTCACGATTAACACTTTGTACGAAAGAATTTTTAATTACAATCTTTATGAAAACATATATACATATATATTTTCTTTAGATGTAATCATTGATTCATTGAGTTAATATGATATTAAACTCATTTGGTTTACCGTTAGAACTGGAATATATAATCTCTAAAACATTAGAGATTTCATAATCGCCATGTCGAACGAAGATAAATGATGTAAAATGATACGTAGAATGATGATTATGCTCGGGGTACATAATGAGATGTTGAGGCGTGTGATGTTGAAACTTGGGTTGTTGGTGGTACTGGTATTGATGTTGGTGGTACTGTTGGTGCCAGTGATGTTGCTGAAGCTGGTAAATTTTACACCATATTTTTCCAAGACTATAACTCAGGCGCGAAGTTCGCTGACTTCTTGTATTACTCTGGGATGATTGTCAGTCGGAACGAATGGATGAATAAGGTTTAGAATTTTAGATAGAATATAATCGTGGTGAGATATTCGGGAAATGAGGGTGAAAATGGTGTTTCGGTGTGGTTCGTCGGTAAGTGCTTCAGGTTCTTCACCAAGAGGTGAATTTGGTTGATGGAAAGGATTGTCTTCTTCTCGTCTCCATTAATTAAGTCGACTATGAACTCATTATATGAATTGGGGATGGTTGGTTGGTTGATTCATTCTGGTGACGCTGCTTTCGGAGCTTAGGTGAACGTCCACGTCGGAATAGCTGTCGGAATAACTATCGGAATATCTATCGGAATTCGAGGGACTCGAACTGGTTGAAGGATTCATCTTGTACAATCAGATGAAGAATTTTCGATAAGAAATAGATTATAGGATGTAGATTAGTACCATGCAATACATAATTTACATATGCATATATAATACTAAAATCCCATAAGTTACGGAGGAATCTACGGAAGCTGTCAGGTAAAGTAACAACAACATATATGCTAAGATATGAATTTATCTATACACTGTCTATGCAATAGCAGCAGTAAGACGTGTCTAGACTTTAAGGATGATAAACAAGTAATTTTTGACATGAAATGATAAGCAAAACTTTTAACATGCAGACACGGTCGAAGTCTAGACTCACTAATGCATCCTAACGACTTATCAGTTATGCACACTAATGCCGATCTGGTTCGCTAAGACCACCGCTCTGATACCACATGTCATACCCCGTCCTAAACCATCTGGACGAAGTCACCAACATCTGGTCTCATTGCGATGATCGACTCCAAATAATGTCTTTAAAATGAGTAAATGCACAGCGGAAGATTTCTTTCGTACTTGAGAATAAACATGCTTTAAAGTGTCAACCAAAAGGTTTGTGAGTTCATTAGTTTATCATAAATAATCATTTCATAATTTTAATAGACCACAAGATTTCATATTTCCATTTCTCATAAACATACGTCCCATGCATAGAGACAAAAATATCATTCATATGGATTGAACACCTGGTAACCGACATTCACAATATGCATAAAAGAATATCCCCATCATTCCGGGATCCTCCTTCAGACATAATATAAATTTCAAAATACTAAAGCATCCGGTACTTTGGATGGGGCTTGTTGGGCCCGATAGATCTATCTTTAGAGTTCGCGTCAATTAGGGTGTCTGTTCCCTAATTCTTAGATTACCAGACTTAATAAAAAGGGGCATATTCGATTTCGATCATTCAACCATATAATGTAGTTTCGATTACTTGTGTCTATTTCGTAAAACATTTATAAAAGCGCATGCATTCTCAGTCCCAAAAATGTAAAGAGGAAAAGGGATCATATGAAACTCACCATACTGTATTTTGTAGTAAAATACATATGACGTCATTTAACAAGTGTAGGGTTGACCTCGGATTCACGAACCTATATTGATTATATATATTTATATGTTTGGTTAATATCTATCAAACAATTTAGGTCAAGACATAGTGTACCACAATCCTAATGCTCGAGACTAATATGCAAAAGTCAGTTTGACTCAAAGTGATTTCCAAAATTTATACCTAATTACTATATAGTTTAAATATCGTCGTTCTATATTTTTAAATATTTTTAAAGATTTAATAGAGTAAATAATATAATTTATTTATTAAAAATAAAACTTTATATATAAAAATATACTTTTATATATGTTAGATAATAAAATTTATAAAGTTCATTGAATATCATAAAAATATTATGATAGGTTTTATTAAGGTAATTATATTATTTGTATTACATTTTTATTTGATATAATACATTGATAATAATAATAAGTAAAAGTTGTATTATTTTATATTAATAATTATTATTATTCTACTAATAATAATAACAATATTTATATTTATGAAAATGGTATTATAACAATATGATAATTCTTATTAGTAACAAAATTTTATATTAACAATGATATTCCTATTAAAAATAATAATTTTTGTAAAGATCATATTTTTAATATTCATAATAATACTACTAATTATAACTCTAATGATAATAACGATAGTAATAATAATAACAACAATTTTTAATAATAATACTTTTTATTGATAATGATAATAATAATAGTAATAATAATAATAATAATAATAATAATAATAATAATAATAATAATAATAATAATAATAATAATAATAATTTGATAAAAACTAGAACGACGATAATAACGACGATAATAATAATCATTTTTAATAATAATACAAAAATTCAATTGACAATAACTTTTAATCCGTTCATCGAATCCATTCGACATCTAAATGTAAAGTTTATAGTTTTTCGCTAACTTTCCAACGACATGCTTATCATATACTTTATCTCAATCGTATATGTAATTAATTCCTGATTTATCGTAAAGTATTTAATGACAATAATAAGTATACAAGCATGCATACTCCTAAATACTCGAGCACTAGTCAGGGATACACTAATAATACTAATAATACTAATAATAATAATAATAATAATCATAATAATAATAATAATAATAATAATAATAATAAAAATTAAAAGAGTTATACCCTTTAAGGCTTCAAGTAAAAAAAAGAAATGCTCAAGACGGGACTCGAATCCGCGACCTCCCGCTCACACCCTAACACTCCTAACCATATAGCCACCAACTCATTTCTGATTTAACCCCTACGATTTATTTAATCATTATGACCAAAACTGTTTGTCTCTCCATCATACTATCATCATATATCTATCATCATCATATCATCATAAACACTCGGGCATCGTCATCTTCATCAATCATAATCATGATCATAATCATCTAAACCATTATCATTCGATATCACGTTACCAGAGTCATCATCGTTTTCAACTTAACATATCATGTATCATTATCAACACCTTAAAATCTTAGTTTAAGAACAAGTGTATGTGTCGTGTGTGAGTCTCGTTCGAAAACGAAAACAAACAAAACAACACGTTCGAATAGCTTGGTTCTTGAGTTTGTTCTTGGCCCGAATAAAATTTAGGAACAAGGCCTAATCACTACATGGCCCAACTGGGATTTTAATAATTTATACGGCCCACTAGTAGGAGGAAGTTATCGGCCCAACAGGAAAGGATTTACAGCCCAAATAATCTTGTTAAAACAGCCCACAATTTGTATATGAAATAATCGGTTTCATCTGTTTTCTAAAACCTAATACAACAACCGTACTAAGTCCAACCATATATTCGTTGTCGGCCATAAAGAAAATAAAGAAGCACATAAAAACAACTTACTCAATCAATAATTAGATGGTGGGTTCCATACGATTAGAAAAACAGAAATTTATATGGAAAAGGACTGCAATAGTCGACTGAATCATAAAAAAAAATACAGCTGTAGTTCACTGTTATGGCAGAAAAATGGTGGCGGTTTGGGTGGTTGTAAATGAAGAAGATGATGGCTCAAAGATATAAAGGTGGCGGTTTTAGTGGTGGCTGCAACAGACGGCATTAAGCAGCGAAAAGTAGCAGCTGCAGTAGTAAGTTACGGTGGTGATTAAGTTGTGGTTAAATGGGTCGGTCTTGATGATTGTTAACCTTCTCATAAAGTTGCAAGAATACGTAAGTTTGGTTTATTGCAAATCGATCATAAACAACAAAGTGGACGCGAGTTGTAACAGTAGAAAGGAGAGGAATATAGATAGAGATATGGTAGTGTATGGTGGTGTCATGAGGATGATCAATATGAACCGAAGGTAATCGAGAGTGATGGCGGGTGAGTGGGTGCACGACAAGAAATGCAAAGGTGGTTGCTTTATGATGAGGTGAAGTAATTGTTGTAATTGTAATTGAGAGATAGATGATTGTGTGTGTTCCTATATATAATTGCGTATGTAATTATAGAATATAAAAGTATAGAAAGAGAGAATAGCTAGTGGATGAGATTGGTGAATGATACGTGTAACAGAAAGTAACATAGTACCAAATTCTATTCTCCATCATGCATATATATGGATATGTATATTATAAACATTCAATGATTTAGTTGAAGGTAATATTCTCCAATCATACATAGTAATCCAATTAATCATTCAATCATGCATAGTATTTCAATTAGGAATCTTAATTTAGTAATTCAAACATAGAGTCTTCATAATAACCTCTTGTGCCAACAATTTTTAATAGAGATAGTATTTCGTGTCCGTTGTTAATCAATGACGGATAAGAGTCTTTAGAAAGATTCCAAAATTTTTACGTAAATTATAAATATTTAATCAAATCATGGAGCGGTCATTAATTGTTTAAAATTATTAAATAAAAGTTAAATCAACCGTCCGCGCTTGAATCCAGATAAAATATAAAAAGTTCTAAAATTTAACAAATATCTTCTAAATACATTTGTATTAAGTCTATAACTTATAGAACTCATTTCGAATCACCGGTTATCTTAAAATCATATAAGTTCGAATTAAACTTCTCTAAATAATAATCGAAACGTCCAACGAGTATTACAATCATTTAATATTTATTTTTAATATACTTTATTTATATATATAGATATATTTTAAATAATAATTATTATAATATCTTATTTTTAATTTATTAATTTTTAATAACCACATATAATGCTTCAAATTATATTTCGAATTATTATTTATATATACATACACACATATCTATTTACAATTAATTGTTCGTGAATCGTCGAGAACAGTCGAAGGTTAGTTGAATATATGAAACAGTTCAAAACTTTCGAGACTCAACATTACAGATTTTGCTTATCGTGTCGGAATTATATAAAGATTAGAGTTTAAATTTGATCAGAAATTTCCGGGTCATCACAAAACCGGAGCTTAAGTCAAGCGACAACGTATAAGTCATCGAAACTAAGATTACAAGTCACCTTTACACGAGAATATAATATAATATAATATATATATATATACATATATATATATATATATATATAATTAATATAAATTATATATATTATATATATAATTAAATATTATGTCGACGAACTAGCAAACAAAAGCAATTGTGAGCTGGAAACCCACCCCATGCAATCACATGAGATATGGGCATGGAAGCCATGCGATCGCATGGCAGCCCAAATCTGGCCAACTATATAAAAGCTCGATCGTTCTGATTTTTTTATATGCATTCCATCCATCTCTCTTTAACACTCTTATATTTATATTTATTATTACTATTATTATTATTATTATGATTATGATTATTATTATTATTATTATTATTATTATTATTATTATTATTATTATATAATTAAGATTAATATTATTATTAATCTTATAGTTAGGAGTATTATTATTAATATTATTATTAATCTTATGTAAGTCCAGGAGATAGACGTTTTACGTACACATATAACTGTTGGCGTAGACATGCTGCGAGATTTCAAAATACTGGTTACTGTTTTCCGATGATTCGTATGACAATTCTCGTTATAAGATGCGAATGAGTAAATGATGTGATTTCAATAAATATAATGATTTTTCGAAAAGTCAAAGATAATTGAAGTTGTTGGTAAGTTTATTGCTAAGGTGGCGAGATATGAAAGGTCCCCAGTAACGATGACGAAAGGGCAACGTATCTATCGAGGTTATAATAAGACTAGTCTGACTGAAAAGTCGAAGTTGACTTGCTGGAGCTGTGACAAAACTGTCTACTTTGAAAAGGAATTGAAAAGTCATTTTAGCTAATAAATGCCAAAGGGTCTGACACGGATACGCGTCGAACTATGACTTTGGCTTCGAGAGCTTTTTAGGTACATAAATGTGGGTAATATGTGGTTGGATCATCATCTCGATTGTTCATTGTTTGAAGTGTCTTCGAAAACTTCGAAGAGTTTGAACACAGTTTGTAATCGTTAATATACATATGATGTTCTAACACAGTTTTGAAGCCAAAGTATAGCTTTGAAAGATGTAGGAATCTAAGAGTGATGTCTTCTGTTAAATCATGACTTGGATTTTGATTTGTCAAAATCAGAATGCGTAATCAAATTTGGGTGAGAATGGTTGTTTTGATTACTATACAAGAATGTATATTGTTGTGAGATTTTGGGAGTATAGTTGATGATTTGCTTAATCAGATTCGAAAAATGTAACATATTAATTTTGAATTTATATATCTCTCGGGTATTACCTACCCGTTAAAAAAAATTTCACAATTAATATTTTGTACAACAGAATATTATTACAGTCTTTATGAAAATATATATGTGCATATTTTCTTCAGATGTAATATAGATTTAATGAGTTAATATTAAATTAAACTCATTTGATTTACGGTTGAAACTAGAACTGAATAATCCCTAAAGACTTTAGAAATTACATAACTTTTACGGAGTATTTATTCAATAAAATTGAAATTATGAATTAATACTTCGTTATTTGTTGGTGTTTGTAACCCTTGCACCATATTCTCTAAAGCCACTACTCGAGCGCGAAGCTCGTTGACTTCTTCTATTACACTGGGGTAATTGTCGGTTCGGACGAGTGGATAAATAAAATCCAGAATTTAATGTAGTATATAATCGTGACGAGATACTCTAGAAATGAGAGAGAAAATGGTGTTTCGGACCGGTTCGCCGGTAAGTGCTTCAGGTTCATCGCCAAGAGGGCAATGTGGTGGATGGAAGGGATCACCTTCTTCTTGCCTCCAATTATTGAGGAGGCTACGAACCTATCCCCAATTTATCTAGAATAGATGATGGCTAATTGGTTGATCCATTCCGGTCACACTGCTTTCGGAGCTTGAGTGGGATTTCATATCGGAATTCGAGGGACTTGAACTAATGACGAATTCCATTTCGTTCGATTGAATAAAGGATTTTTCGATATGAAATGATTTTTCAGCTATCGGGTGGTATTCTAATTACATAGAATATCTATATATATAGCGCAAAAGATTTCGTAGATTACGGAGGAATTTACGTGATATGTCAGGCAAAGTTTACAGTAACAGATACGCTAAGATATGGATTAGCAGATACGCTAAGATATGTATTTTGTCTATACACTATTTATGCAATCAATGCAGTAAGACGTGTCCAGACTAAGAATGATAAGCAGGCAATTCCGACAAAAATGATAAGCAAAACTTTTGACATGCAGACACGGTCGAAGTTCAGGCTCAATAATGCATCCTAACGACTATCAGTTAGACACACTAATGCAGACCTGGTTCGCTAAGACCACCGCTCTGATACCAACTGAAAGGACCCGTTCATATATATTATAAATGATTCACAATAGTTGATTACATCGCGAGGTATTTGACCTCTATATGATACATTTTACAAACATTGCATTCGTTTTTAAAAGACAAACTTTCTTTACAACGAAAGTTGACGGCATGCACACCATTTGATAATACATCCAACTATAATTGACATAATAATAATCTTGATGAACTCAATGACTCGAATGCAACGTCTTTCAAAATATGCCATGAATGATTCCAAGTAATATCCTTAAAATGAGCTAATGCACAGCGGAAGATTTCTTTAATACCCGAGAATAAACATGCTTTAAAGTGTCAACCAAAAGGTTAGTGAGTTCATAGGTTTATCATAACAATCATTTCAATATATTAATAGACCACAAGATTTTCATTTATAAATATATGTACACTCGCAAGTGTATAAAAGTATTCTATAAGTTGTAGGCACTCGGTAACAAGCCTTAACGTTCATGTTTTACCCTCTGAAAGTACACTGAATCAGGTGTGTTATATAAACCTCGAAGTACTAAAGCATCCCATAGTCAGGATGGGGTTTGTCAGGCCCAATAGATCTATCTTTAGGATTCGCGCCTACCAGTCATACACCAGTAGTTATAGTTACCAAGCTAAGGGGATATTTCTGGTTTAAACCCACGTAGAATTAGTTTTAGTACTTGTGCCTATTTCGTAAAATAGTTATAAAATACGCATGTATTCTCAGCCCAAAAATATATAATGCAAAAGCATTTAAAAAGGGAGCTATGAAAACTCACCATACTGTATTTCGTAGTAAAAATACATATAACGTCATTTAACAAGTGCAAGGTTGGCCTCGGATTCACGAACCTATATTAATTATATATATTTATATGTTGGTCAATATTTGTCTAACAATTTTTGGTCAAGTCATAGTGTACCACAATCCTAATGCTCGAGACTAATATGCAAAAGTCAACAAAAGTCAACTTGACCCAAAATGACTTCTAAAATTTATACGTGTTTATTATATAACTTAACTATAGTCATTTTATATATTTAAATATATTTATTAGATTTTATAATAATAAAAGTCATTTATTAATAAAAATTTATATTAACGTTTATATATAATATATACTTTTATATATCTTAAGTAGTAAAATTTATAAAGTTCACTTAATATCGTAAAACTATAGTGGTAAGTATTATTAATGTAATTATATTACGCGTGGTGAAAAATATCATTGTATCCCCTATTTATTTGATAAAATAATATTGATCATAATAATAATAAGTAAAAGTTGTATTATTTTGTAATAATAATTATTATTATTCTATAACAATATTTATATTTACTAAAAATGGTATTATGATAAAATGATAATACTAACATAATAGTAATAATGATATTTTATAATAACAATGATATTTCTATTAAAATAATAACGATGATAGTAATAATAATCATTTTAACAATAATACTAAAATTCAGTTGACTATAACTTCTAATCCGTTCATCGAAACCATTCGATATCTAAATGAAAAGTTCTTAATTTTTCGCTAGCTTTCCAATAACATGCATATCATATACCCTATCTTAGTAGCATATGTATCTAATTCAGGATTCAACAAACCTATCTAAGGACAATATCGAATGTACAAGCATGCATAATCCTATATACTCGAGCACTAGTCAGGGATACACTATTGATATATAAAAGTTAAGTTATGAGTGCTCACGTATCAATATTGAGATTCAATATTGCAGGAAAGTACGTAGATGCAACGGAGATGATAAACACTAGATTGACCTCACGAGCATACCCATGAACCATACCCATCACCTCCATAGCTATAACCCATAATTTCCTTAGCTTCGACTCATTCAAAAAACTATTTTGAAATCACTCGGACATCACTCCGTCGTAATATTTTATGTATACTAATAATATCTTGAAATAATACAGAGCAAATATATATATATATATATATATATATATATATATATATATATATATATATATATATATATATATATATATATATATATATATCGATTGAGAGAGTTTAGAGAAATATATTTTCAAGTTTCTATGAAATAATGAAACCTATTGAATTCTATTTATAATAGATTTTTGAATTATTAAAGTGAATAATTAAAGTATGAATTATTAAAGTGAATTATTAAAGTATGAATTATTAAAGTGAATTATTAAATTATGAATTATTAAAGTGAATTATTAAAGTATGAATTATTAAAGTATGAATTATTAAAGTGAATTATTAAAGTATGAATTATTAAAGTGAATTATTAAAGTTAAAGTAAAGTAAAAGTAAAGTAAAGGTAAAGTTAAAGTATAGTAAAAGTATAAAAACTATGTATGTATAATACGCGTATAAATATATATAATATTAATTTAAATCGTTATATATATTTAATGAAATAAAATATAAATATCGTTATATTTATTATACTGATTAAGTAATGAGTTGTCAAAAGTGATTCTAGATATTTATAAAAGTTATATACGTTTTAATAATAAAGTTCTTTTTAAACTAAAAATGTTTTTGTACGTTTGAAAATAGATTAATAGAATATTATGGAAACCAATTTTCCACTAGCTTTTGTCTAACTTTCGTAAATGACACTTTTTATTTTTATTTATAAATAGCTTTACAAATTATTCCGAATATCGTTAAGAGGAATAGATTTTCTCAAATCATAGTGGACCTCTCAACAGAGACTTGTAATCATAGTTCAATGTTTCTGATAATTCAATCATTTAATATATATATTTATAATTTCGTCGATAATCATATTGAAACAAATACGTTCATATAAAGCATTATACGTTTAAATACTTTGTTGACATTTTCAATTTATAACATATACACATATACATACATATTCATATATGTTCATTTAATGGTTCGTGAATCATTGGAATTTGGTCGAGGTTTAAATGAATGTATAAACATAGTTTAAAATCCTTGAGGTTTAACTTAACAAACATTGCTTATCGTGTCAGAATAATATAAAGATAAAGTTTAAATTTAGTCAGAAATTTCCGGGTCGTCACACCATTGGTCGGATTTCTGTGTAATAGCCACAAATTCAACTAGTTTTGCCTTTTCTTTAGGCGAAAGATTGGATACTAACCGGTTACATAACTTAAAGTTCCCCTTTGTTCTAGCATCGCGAATCCGTTTAATAAGTTTCTTCATTGAACTGTTAATAACGGGGTCATTTAATTTCGTATCAACAACGGGGTTCTTTGTTATCAGGTCATCATTAGGTGTTACTTCATCTTCCCCACACTTAGGCGTTTTATTATTGTTAAGCACTATCTTTGGAGTTGGTAAAACAATATGGTTCTTACCAATCGTTTTTGTCGGTTCAACGGTTTTGGTTGGTGAAGATTTAGACTTTCGACTCACAAAGGTGATCGATTTTTCATCATCACTAAGTGTCATTCTACCCTCTCTTACATCAAATAACGCCCCAGTGGATGTTAAGAATGTTCGACCTAAAATTAGGGGAATGTTTGGATCCTCTTCTATGTCAATGACAATAAATTCGACTAGAAAGGTTACATTGCCTACTTGAACAGGTAGGTTGTCAGCAATTCCAACTGGGTGCCTAATAGTTTGATCAAAGAGTCGAACACTCATTTCCGTTGGACTTAACTCACCTACACCTAATCTCTTATATAATGAAAGAGGCATTACACTCACACTTGCACCTAAATCTGCTAGTGCATCATACATGACACAATCACTAAGTAGACAAGGAACAATAAATTCACCCAGATCACCCAACTTGGGTGGAACTTTTGGTGGAACTGTCTTCACCGGGTTTATTTTTACGATTTTTGTTTTTTGTACTTTCTTATTCTTCTTCTTCTTCTTTCCAGAGGTATCACAAACTTTATTACCTATTACTTGCTCATACTCAACTCCTTTTCTTGGAAATGGGATGGGTGGTCTGTATGGTGCCACCACTGGCTTTACATACTCGGTTGGTGGTGGTGGTGTAACTTCTTCATTGTTACTCACATCTAAAACCTTCCCATCTTCTGATGCTGGTTTTTCAGAATTTGTTGAGACCATATTAACATTCTCATTCCAAGGATTTACTTCAGTATCACTCGGTAGTTTTCCTTGTTCCCTCTTACTCATTATGCTAGCAAGAGTACCTACGTGTTTTTCTAGATTCAAAATGGAAGCTTGTTGAGTTATTAATGATTGATCAAACCGCTCATTTGTTTAGGTTTGAGATGTAATAAATTGTGTTTGAGATTCCATTAGCTTTGCCATCATTTCTTCTAGATTTGACTTTTTCTCTTCGGTTTGTTGTGGTGGTTTATATAAACTAGGTCTTTGTTGATTGAAAGTGTTGTTTTGAGTTGGTTGGTTATTCAGACCTTGTTGGTTGTACGAGTTATTGTTGGGTCCATTTGGATTGTAAAGAATGTTTTGATTTCGATTAAAGTTTGGCCTTGGCGGTTGATAATTATTTTGATAATTATTTCCCGACCTTTGGTTCATGTAGGAAACATTCTCTCGTTGTTTCATCGTTTGCTCAATGTGGCAATCTTTCGTTAAGTGTGGTCCACCGCATTGCTCACAACTGATTCGTATTGCATGAATATCTTTATTCATCTTTTCCATTCGTCTCTCGAAAGCATCTATTTTTGCGGAAACAGAATCAAAGTCATGGCTAGAATCGGCTCTAGCCGCTTTAGATGAACGAAAGATATCTTTTTCCTGGTGCCACTCATGCGAGTGGGAAGCTGTGTTATCAATAATTTTGTAAGCTTCAGTTGCGGTTTTCTTCATAATGGAACCACCAGATGTTGTGTCGATGTCTTTTCGTGTAGTGATGTCACATCCTTGATAGAATATTTGTACTATTTGATAAGTGTCTAAACCGTGTTGAGGACATCCTCTCAACAATTTTCCGAATCTTGTCCACGCCTTATATAGAGTTTCATTTGGCTTTTGCGTGAAGGTAACAATTTATCCTTGAAGTCTCACGGCTTTAGATGCCGGAAAGAATTGTTTAAGAAAATTTTCAACTAAGACATCCCATGTATCAATCGCCCCTTCAGGTAACGATTCTAACCAATCTTTAGCTTCTCCCTTTAAAGTCCAAGGAAATAACATGAGATATATCTGTTCATCCTCAACTTCTCGAATTTTAAATAGAGTACAGATCCTATTAAAGGTACGAAGATGTTCGTTTGGATATTCTTTTGGCGTACCACTATATTGGCATTGATTAGTTACCATGTGTAGGATTTGTCCTTTAATTTCATAATCTGGCGCATTAATATCTGGCTTAATAATGGCGTGTCCTTGGCCAGTGCGTGTGGCTCTCATTCGATCTTCCATACTTAGAGGTTCCAGATTTTCCATTATTGAATTTGTTGAATCTGAATCACTAAGGGATTCTGATTTAATGGTTTCTTCCTCGACAATCTCTGGATGAGTGATTTGTGTTTCAGGAGGAATGATTAGTGGTTCAGGATCTCTGAATTGTCCCTGAATATCCTCCGGATTCTCAATTGTGAGGTCGGGTTCAAAAAATAGATTATCGGAAATTTGAATTGGAGTACTTGGTCGACTAGATGACGATTCTAAAGAAAAATCAACGGCAATAATATTGGCTAGATGTCTTGATCGAGTTACAGGTGATGAACGTATAAAAGGTGGTGAACATTTTGCTCGGTGCATTCACTGAATATCCTATTAGTTATAAAAGATAAAAATTATATAAGTTATCAAATTAATAAACTTTTCTGATTTTGCCCACGTTTCGAATAGCCAATAGATGCAGCAGGTAGCCAGGACCCTTTAAATCGGAAGCCCACAACTCGCCACTAACAAATCCAACTATTACTAGGAACCATAAAATTTTTGATGTCTATCAATTTAACCGCTTAAAATAATTTTTCGTTTTGAAATTTTAGAGAAGAAATAGAAAATTCTATGTCCTATAAACTAGAGCGTCGAGAAATAAGAAAGAAAAGAGCGCGACGAAAAACGTCGAAAAAAATAAAAGGTCAAAAAATTAAGCGTCGAAAAAAATAATAAAATGCAGCATCGAAATTTAAAAGTCTAAAAACTAAAATTTAAAACTTACGTCTAAAGGTATTAAAGCTTAAAAGGAATTCTATATCCAAAACGGCAATAACTTAATAAGTACTAAAATTTATTTAAAACTAAAGTGATAAGCAATGTTGTAAAATTTTAAAGTGCCTAAATCTTAATCTAAAGAAAAAGTACTTAAGGGATTTTACGGCAAAGTCTAAAAAATCTAGAAATATAAAATAACTACGGCAAAATACTAAGTTACGAACTAATTACGAACGATAAAAATACAAATATTACGAATAAACGATTAAAACATACTATTTATAAAAAGAAATAAAAAGTAATAAAATTACAATTTTATAAAAATATTATTTTTATATTATTATTTTTTAAAAGTATTAATTTTAAAACTAATTAAAACTTAAAATACAAATTAATTAATAAAACTAAAACTAATTAATAAAAACTAATTAATTAATTAAACCCTAATTAGGGTTAAAAAATAATAATAATTATTAATACAACCCTACTGCGTAATAATTGCTGGGATCAGACTTGTCAAATAGCCTCATGCGATCACATGAGTTTTATGTGGCTGAGCCATACGATCGCATGGCTTCGGATACCAGGCCAGGTCTTGGGGTGCTACAGTACCAGGCTCGAATACTTTTTCTTTCTTTCTGTTTTTAATTTATTTATATAAAATAAATAAAAACTTAATTTTTAAAAACTAGAATAGAAATAGAAAAACTTTATATTTTAAACAAACTTTTAAAAATATATATATTTTGTTTTTCTTTTTATATTTTTGTATTATTTAAAACTTATAAAAATAAATTTTTACAAAAAAGGCTTAAAAAATATTTTTTTTATAGCGTTTTGCTTAGTCCCCGGCAGCGGCGCCAAAAACTTGATGTGAGGTGTACGAAATAATATTATATTTTTTTACAAAATACAATACAAATTACACAAGTTTTATTTATTTATTCATGGAATATACCTAAACCTTGCTACAACACTTATAGGCAGTGTACCTAATCATAAAGTA
Organism: Rutidosis leptorrhynchoides; assembly: GCF_046630445.1. NCBI lineage: Eukaryota > Viridiplantae > Streptophyta > Magnoliopsida > Asterales > Asteraceae > Rutidosis > Rutidosis leptorrhynchoides. Next base: position 388,605,590 of record NC_092335.1, on the reverse strand, counting down.
GTGTAGTTTTTAGTAAGTCCGGTTCGTTCCACAGGGAGCTAGCCAAGTTTAACGCTATATTTTTTAAAAACTATATTTGTATATATATATATATATATATATATATATATATATATATATATAAGTAGTATTATTATAAAAGGGGGTTTTTACCGTTTAATGACCGGTTTGTCGATTTTATATTTTAAGCGTAAAGATAAATGACGATAATATAAATGACAGAATTTAAATTGCGATAAAGTAAATTGCAGTAATTAAAATGACAGTAAATAAAGGTACGATGAAATATGAAATAAAAGTATTATGCTTATTTAAACTTCCGTAATCATGATGTTTGACGTTTTGATTAATTGTTACCCGGGTTAATTATCCTTTGTCCTGGATTATTTGATACCTATTTGGTTTTTGTCCATAATAGTCCATCGGTCATAATTATAAAATGCTCGTCAAATTAACCTTATTCCCGAAGTCAAATATTCCAACTAATTAGGGATTCGAACTGTAACAAGGTTTTAATACTTTGTTTAATGATTACACCAGGTTATCGACTGCGTGTAATCCAAGGTTTTATAACTTTGTTAACAATTACACCAATTATCCTTGTATGTAATCCACCCCTGTTTTAATGAGATATGAATATTAATTTACCCACTTGATCAGAATGAATAATCAATTACCCAACCTGAATAATTAATTAAATGATCGTAAAAGATGTCATATAAACATCACTAAATAGAACATACATAATCATTTTAATAATTATTAGATTAACTAATTTGAAGATAGGTTCGACAGATTCTAATGAGTTGTCATTTGATTAGACAATACCCCCTATCTATTAATAGTCATAGTCCAATGTCCACAAGTGTCGGTCTTTTGTCCAAACCTTAATTATGGTACAAAATCTAATAACCCCGTCTTAATATTTAGTCTAACATCACGATTACTTTGGCTCAAATAAGCATAATAATAACTTAGTTACGAGACATTAATTTAAAAAGGAAGAACATAGCTTACAGTGATTATTTATCGCGTAGCGTTACACGGACATAATTTTGACTTACAAACTTACAACATTCGCTAACATAATCTTATTATTATTAAACTTTAATATTAAAATTATAATATACATACAAATATATATTTTGAGAGTATGAGATAGAAAAAGATGTGATAAATTCGTCCGAAAAATGCTTTATTTATAGAATGTGGCCTGCTACAGTAACTCATGCGGTCACATGAGATTTGTGCCTTCTGGCCATGCGATCGCATGGCTGTCATTTCCTGGTCACATACTTTTTGGCTCCTAGCTTGTCGACATATTTATATAATATATATAATATATATATATAATTTTATATAATTATATATATATTATATTATATTCTTGTGCATAGTTGATTTGTAATTTTAGCTCCGTTGCGTCGCGCGTTGAGAGTTGACTCTGGTCCCGGTTTCGGATTTTCGAACGTCCTTGCGTACTATTTAATATCTTGTACTTTGCGTTTCGCGGCTCGTACTCTTGTAATTTTGAGACGTTTCTTATCAATAATTTGAACCACTTGGATTGTACTTTGTACTTTTGAGCTTTTTGGTCGTTTGCGTCTTCAAATCGTCGTTTTCTTCTTTTGTCTTTGCACTTATTTATTTAAACGATTATTACATAAAAATAGAACAATAGTAACTAAAAGCTTTACATATTGGAAGGATATTGTGCCTAAATATATGTTCATTTGGAGCACTATCAACAGGAGTACTTATTATAATGTTAAAGCTTAGTTACCATGGTGCTCAATCTTGTAGAATATTTTGATAAACGTTTCTGGATGAAACAACTGAAATCTTGTGATCCACCTTTATATACAGATTATGCGCAACATTAAAACTATGAACTCACCAACCTTTGTGTTGACACTTATAAGCATGTTTATTCTCAGGTTCCTAGAAGTCTTCCGCTGTTTGCTTATATGTGATGCAAGCTATGTGCATGGAGTCATACATGCTTTATTCGAGAAAACGTTGCATTCACAAAATCATCACCATGTATCTTATTTTGACTGCATTATCAACGGATGTAGTATTGTAAACTATTAATTACGGTGATTGTCTATATGTAGAAATCATCAAACGTCAAAAACCTTGGAATTAGATATTCAATTATGGTGTGTCTTTTCAAAAGAATGCAATGTTTACAAAACATATCATGTAGAGGTTAGTACCTCACCGTGAAATCGATGAATGATGTATTCGTCCAAATGGATTTGGACGGATCGTTGTGACAACCCGGAAATTTCCGACCAAATTTAAACTTTATCTTTACATTATTCAGACTTGATAAGCAATGTTTGTTAAGTTGAATCTCAAAAATTTTAAATTGTGTTCATACATTCATTTAACCTTGACCAAATTTTGACGATTCACGAACCAATATAATTGGATAGAAATATATACGTGTATATATATATGTATATATTATAACTTGAAAACTGTCATGACCCGAAAATTTCGGTCAAATTTAAACTCTGATAACTCCGACAAGATAAGCAAATTGATGTGTTGCATTAAAATATTTTTTTCATACATTTAATTAACCATTGGACTTTACCTTACGATTCAAGAACAACCTATAATTTAAAACTCGAACCCGTCATGATTTATATATGATTTTACTTTCTTAAACGAAGACGTTTTATGATATAATAATTTCTATTATTATAACCTCTTAATAAAATGATTTTGAATATAATTAGTTCTAGAAAACTAAATTTTATAATATTTATATATGAAATGATTAAAATTTACTATTAAACGATGCTATTTCAAATTAAATTTTTACGTATTAAGTTGTTTTATTTTTATGTTATAATTTTTTAATTTTTTTAAGAAACGACGTTAAATTAAAAATATACAATTTGTAAAGCACAACGTACAATAACGTGTAGCTTAAATAGTTGAATCAAAATTAATTCATTTACTATTCATATGAATAGTAAATGAAATGAAATTAATTAATTTACTATTCACATGAAAGCGACATGATAGAAATTATTAATTATAAGTTACATAATATACCCCTGAAGTATTTAATAAATACGACTTTCTAAAAATTTACGATTCAAATTTGATTCTAAATTTATTATTATATTATTATATTTTATTTCAATATTATTATATTATTATATTTATTATATTATTATATTAAAATTAATATTATATTATATATCTTTGTCCAATCAAAAACTAGGAAAACACATATTACGCTTATAAACTTTATAAACGAACTTTTTTACAACTAATTTTATAAAGCCTAAGACCAAAACAGATATATATATGTATTCAAATATAAAAAGTAGAATTTTTACTCATACTTTTACCCGTCAATTATTAGCAACAAGAGTACGAAATACCAGTCCGTAAAAACTATAGGCAGATATTATTGAACTCTAATTCACACGTTTTTAATTTTTGATTTTTTTATTATTAATATTGAATTATTGATTATTATTATATTATTATATTTTATTTCAATTTTATTATATTAATATATATATTATATTATTATATTATTCTATATATATGAATGATTCAATCGAGAGATTTAAAATCTCACACACACATAAACATATTCATATACATATACTCCGTAGTAATATTATTATTAAGATTATATTTCTTAATATTATTATTAATCTTATTATTATTATTATTATTATTATTAGATTATTATTTTTATGATACAAAGATAATAATATACATAAAATACTACGACGGGGTTATGTTCGGGTGATTTCAAAACAAGTTTTTAAAATGGTTTAAAGCTAAGGAATTCATGGGTATTAAATAAGGAGTTTATGGGTATTGATCGGGGGTATTGTTTGTGAATCAAAGGCCAACCTTGCACTTATCATTTACGTTGCATCTGCATATTTTTCCTGCAATATTGAACCACAATATTGATACGTGAGTTTCATTACTCCCTTTTTATATATATTTTTGGGCTGAGAATACATGCGTTATTTTATAAATTTTTTACGAAATAGGCACAAGTACTAAAATTAATTCTACGTGGGTTTAAACCAGAAATATCCCCTTAGCTTGGTAACTATAACTATTGGTGTATGACTGGTAGGCGCGAATCCTAAAAGATAGATCTATTGGGTCTGACAAACCTCATCCTGACTATAGGATGCTTTAGTATTTCGAGGTTTATATAATACACCTGATTCGGTGTACTTTCAGATGGTAAAACATGAATGTTAAGGCTTGTTACCGGGTGCCTACAACTTATAGAATGCTTTTTATACACTTGCGAGCGTATGGTTATTTATGAAACTGAAATCTTGTGGTCTATTAAAACTATTGAAACTCATCGTTTATGATAAAACTATGAACTCACCAACCTTTTTGGTTGACACTTTTAAGTATGTTTATTCTCAGGTATTAAAGAAGCTTCAGCTGTTTAACTACTATGTGCATGGAGTCTTACATGGCATATTTTTCAAGGAAACTTTGCATTCAAACATTAATATGTATTATATTTTGACTGTTTAGTCAACTGATGTATTATTATGAACTATCATTTATTGGGATTGTCTATATGTAGAAATCACCACATGTCGAAAACATTTATGTGCATGCTTTAAAAATGTATACAGATTTTAAAACTTTCTTATATAGAAAGCGAGTCTTTTGAAATGAATGCAATGTTTGTAAAACGTATCATATAGAGGGCAAACCTCGCAATGGGACAGATGAATGATGTGCTGCATCAATAGGGATTTTGGTGGGCCATCACAGTTGGCATCAGAGCGTTGGTCTTAGCGAGCCAGAATTTGCATTAGTGTGTCTAACCAATAGTTGTTAGGATGCATTAATGAGTCTGGACTTCGACCGTATCGGAATATTATAAATTTTGCTTATCATTTCTTGTCGTAAATTACCTGCTTATCATTCTTAAGTCTAGACGCGTTTTCCTGCATTTATTGGATAAATAGTGTATAGACGAATTCTTATCTTAGCATATCTATTACTGTGCACTTTGCCTGACATCTTCCAAAGATTCCTCCTTAATTTATGGGATTTTTGTATTATATATACATATGTAAATTATGTATTGAAGAATACCAAATCTAAGTTCTATAATCTATTTCATACCAAAAATTCTTTCCCTAATTATACAAGATGGATCCCGCATCTAGTTCAAATTCCTCGGATTCTGACAGCTATTCCGATATGGAATTCGACCTAAGCTCCAAAAGCAGCGTAACCAGAATGGATAAACCAAGTAGCCATCGTCTATTCTGGATGAATTGGGGATGGGTTCGTAATCTACTTAACCATTGGAGACAAGAAGAAGGTGATCCCTTCCATCCACCACATTCACCTCTTGGCGAAGAACCTGAAGCACTTATCGACGAACCAGTTCGAAACACCCTTTCCTCTCTCATTTCCAGAGTATCTCGTCATGATTATATACTATCCTAAATTCTGAATCTTATTCATCCGCTCGTCCGAACCGACAATCATCCCGTTGTAATAGATGAAGTCAACGAGCTTCGCGCTCGCGTGACATATTTGGAGAATATGCTGAAAGGATTACAAGCACCATCAACAACACCAGTACCGCTAACAACATCCACATCAGAAGCCTCAATACCACAAACACCAGCAGCATCACCGACATCAACAGTACCATCATCAACATCAACAGTATCATTACCACTACCAACAACCACATCCGCGTCCCACAACTCAATATCACATCTAAAATATGTACTTCGAGCATCAACATCATACGCACCATAGGTACCAAGGAGTACCAACAACAACAAATGATGAATTATCGATTCATCACTTCATTGAAGAAATATTCTGCAGAGAATATGTAATTTATAAAATTTTTTAGAGATTACTTAATCTAGTTCTAACCATAAACTAGAAGAGTAGATAGATAGAGATGATAGAGAAACCCTGACAAGAATGGTGTGTGATCTACAAGCTAGACTGGTTATACAAGTGCCACCAGAAGTACCACCATAATCACCATTAGTATCACCAACACCAGTAACACCTATAGCACCACAAGCTCCACCAAATCCATAACCACCGACGATATCGACACCACAATCACCGAGGAGTATATTGGAATAACGAGTTATGAAGTATTAACTCATTATTTCCAAAGAATTTATATATTATATATATGGATTTTGGAAACCATAATATATATTTTCGTACTAAGCTGTTAAGTACGAATTGAAAAAGGGTAGATACTACTCGGTTAATTCATATTACTAATATGCTATGATGCACATCCTTCGTTAACTACAATATCTGTTCCAAACCAATGAATTCAATTTCATAATAAACCAAGTGTATTATTCAACTACATGTTTGATTTTACACTCCCATTTTTGATATACTCGAAACTTTCCAGAAAACATCATTCGTACTTTGCGGAATTCACAAGTATTTCATGAGCATCAACATTCTTCACCAAGGAATATCAATAAGAATAAATAATGATGTATTAATTACAGTAGTGAAATACTCCGCAAAGATTATGTAATCTCTAAAGTTTTAGGGATTATTCATTTCTAGTTCCAACCATAAACCAAATGAGATTAATATAACATTAACTCATTAAATCCATATTACATCTGAAGAAAATATACATACATATATTTTCATAAAGACTGTAATAAAAATTCTTTTGTACAAAATATTACTTGTGAAATTTTATTTTAACGGGTAGGTAATACCCGAGAAATACTTAAGTTCATATTAATATGTTACACTGTACATTTTCAATGATGTTTCGACAATCGTTAATTATACTCTCTCCTTTCATAGCAATATACATCATTTTACAAAAATCAAGACAACCATTTTCCATACCAATTCAATTACATATTCTGATTTTGACATATCAAAATCCAAGTCAAGATTTAAGAAGTGTCATCAATCTTAAAATCCTACATCCTTCGAAACCATACTTTGAATTCAAAATGTTATTCATAAAATCGAGAAGAATATTATTCGTATCTTTCATAATTCACGATGATTTCACCTCCACCATCATACATTAACGGATACAACCTGCATTCAAACACTCCAATTCAAAATTCTTGAAAGCACCTCAGATTGAAAATCAACGAATCGAACTCGTTATATATGAGAATGCGGATGAAGCAGCCAAAGCTGTTGATGGTCTTAATATTCAAAAGTTGATAATAAAGAAAAGTATGTTAGAAAAGAAATTTGGAGCTGAAAAATGGATTGAGCAAACTATGAAGGAGGCTATTGACAAATCATAAGGACTAAACCCGTACCTAAAGAATTTAGATAATTCAATTTCTGATGGAAATCTCAGAAGATATGCAATCTCTTTACGTATTATAAATCCTTGCGGAAGAATTTTCTTCATCATCTTTTGATTTTTTTTTTAAATTCTAAGATATCATCGTATCTTCCATTATAAATATCCACAATATTTTTGAAAAATACCTCCATAACTATACTTGTCTGAAATTAATTATCTCTTGGTGTTATCTGTATTACATCATAACGGAAACTGTTTTAGTTTCAAAAATTTTGTAACATTCGAATTTAAATTCATTGATATTTTAGAGTAGTGTTGGAATGAAAGCATCAGTTAGTGTAATATAATGACGCCCGATCAATGTGATTATATTACAGTAAGTCATGTGGAAGTTCTAATGGCACATGAGGAAGGTAGTACTTGATCAACATTACCCTCACCATGTACCATGTTACAGGACTCTTTTATTTTACTTAACATCTGAACATACCAAGAATGTATTTTCTTGATAGTTCTATACTTTCCGTGATTCCGGCAGTTTGCTAATATAATCGTGCCATTACATTTTTCTTTCTGCTTATAACATTAGTTATGCTCATTTGAAATCCTATATATCGTATTTTCGGAGAAATCTTTATCATTTCATTTGTATTTCTCAATAGTGAGAAATTATCTATTTATTGAACTTGTGCTTATCATAAAACGGAACCCGGCCCATTTAGGGTACTCGAAATACTCCATTCATCGATTTTATCATTTTCTTTGATAATGATTATACTAACAGTCGAATTCATTTAAAGAATTCAAGTTATATCATATTTCGTGATACGAAAATATCCTCGTTTTCGTTATCAAATTTCCTTAGCCAAATTTCGAGACGAAATTTCTTTTAATGGGTAGGTACTGTCATGACCCGAAAATTTCGGTCAAATTTAAACTCTGATAACTCCGACAAGATAAGAAAATTGATGTGTTGCATTAAAATATTTTTTCATACATCTAATTAACCATTGGACTTTACCTTACGAGTCAAGAACAACCTATAATTTAAAACTCGAACCCGTCATGATTTATATATGATTTTACTTTCTTAAACGAAGACGTTTTATGATATAATAATTTCTATTATTATAACCTCTTAATAAAATGATTTTGAATATAAATAGTTCTAGAAAACTAAATTTTATAATATTTATATATGAAATGGTAAAAATTTACTATTAAACGATGCTATTTCAAATTAAAAATTTTACGTATTAAGTCGTTTTATTTTTATGATATAATTTTTGTAATTTTTGTTAAGAAACGAAGTTAAATTAAAAATGTACAATTTGTAAAGCACAACGTACAACAACGTGTAGCTTAAATAGTTGAATCGAAATTAATTCATTTACTATTCACATGAAAGCGACATGATAGAAATTATTAATTATAAGTTACATAATATACCCCTGAAGTATTTAATAAATACGACTTTCTAAAAATTTACGATTCAAATTTGATTCTAAATTTATTATTATATTATTATATTTTATTTCAATATTATTATATTATTATATTTATTATATTATTATATTAAAATTAATATTATATTATATATCTTTGTCCAGTCAAAAACTAGGAAAACATATATTACGCTTATAAACGAACCTTTTTACAACTAATTTTATAAAGCTTAAGACCAAAACAGATATATATGTATTCAAATATAAAAAGTGGAATTTTTACTCATACTTTTACCCGTCAATTATTAGCAACAAGAGTACAAAATACCAGTCCGTAAAAACTATAGGCATATATTATTGAATTCTAATTCACACGTTTTTAATTTTTGATTTTTTTTATTATTATTATTGAATTATTGATTATTATTATATTATTATATTTTATTTCAATATTATTATATTAATATATATATTATATTATTATATTATTCTATATATATGAATGATTCAATCGAGAGATTTAAAATCTCAGACACACATAAACATATTCATATACATATACTCCGTAGTAATATTATTATTAAGATTATATTTCTTAATATTATTATTAATCTTATTATTATTATTATTATTATTATTAGATTATTATTTTTATGATACAAAGATAATAATATACATAAAATACTACGACGGGGTTACGTTCGGGTGATTTCAAAATAAGTTTTTAAAATGGTTTAAAGTTAAGGAATTCATGGGTATTAAATAAGGATGTTATGGGTATTGATCGGGGGTATTGTTCGTGAATCAAAGGCCAACCTTGCACTTATCATTTACATTGCGTCTGCATATTTTTCCTGCAATATTGAACCACAATATTGATACGTGAGTTTCATTACTCCCTTTTTATATATATTTTTGGGCTGAGAATACATGCGCTGTTTTATAAATGTTTTACGAAATAGTCACAAGTACTAAAATTAATTATACGTGGGTTTAAACCAGAAATATCCCCTTAGCTTGGTAACTATAACTACTGGTGTATGACTGGTAGGCACGAATCCTAAAAGATAGATTTATTGGGTCTGACAAACCTCATCCTGACTATAGGATGCTTTAGTATTTTGAGGTTTATATAATACACCTGATTCGGTGTACTTTCAGATGGTAAAACATGAATGTTAAGGCTTGTTACCGGGTGCTACAACTTATAGAATACTTTTTATACACTTGCGAGCGTATGGTTATTTATGAAACTAAAATCTTGTGGTCTATTAAAACTATTGAAACTCATCGTTTATGATAAAACTATGAACTCACCAACCTTTTTGGTTGACACTTTTAAGCATGTTTATTCTTAGGTATTAAAGAAGCTTCCTCTGTTTAACTGCTATGTGCATGGAGTCTTACATGGCATATTTTTCAAGGAAACTTTGCATTCAAACATTAATATGTATTATATTTTGACTGTTTAGTCAACTGATGTATTATTATGAACTATCATTTATTGAGATTGTCTATATGTAGAAATCACCACAGGTCGAAAACATTTATGTACATTCTTTTAAAATGTATACTGTAGTGTCCCATTCATATTGATTATAAACATCACATACTTATTGGTGTCATTGCGAGGTATTGACCTCTATATGTGACATTTTTCAAAATCTGCATTCGTTTTTATAATACAAACCATAACCTTTATTATAATCAAAGGTTCAAACAGCATAATAATGATTACCGTTTAGCGATAATCTTAGTTTTACAAACTTTACATTTGATAATAGCAATACGATTTCCAACATATTTCACATTACAAATCTTCCGATATGCAGTTTTATTTTTGACACAAATATGCATACTCTAAATCCTGCTTAAATTTGGCATAATGCAGCGGAAGCTTTTATTTATGACCTGAGAATAAACATGCTTAAAATGTCAACATAAAGTTGGTGAGATATAGGTTTAATGCTAGCAGTGTTATAAATATAGACCACAAGATTTAATATACATAAACGTTTTAATAAAAATATTCTAAGTGGTTGAGCATTTGATAACCATACTTAACATTTAATCAACGTCGCATATTCCCTTTATTATAAAATCTCACTACACCGTACCAAGTGTAGTCACCAAAACGAAGTACTGTGCAACCGTTGAATACTGGTCGTCCAGTCCGGTTGGGGTTGTCAGGCCCGATAGATCTATCAACATGATTCGCGTTTACAATACCGCATGTAAATAGTAGTTACCAAGTTACAGGGAAGTATGCCAGTGGTACAACTCAACATAGAATATATATTTTTAATCACTTGTGTCCATAACATAAATCATAAAATGCATGTATTCTCATCCCGAAATATTTAGAGTTTAAAAATGGGACTATATACTCACTTTTGCCTTGAAGATATATAACACGACCTGGTCTCCGATAGATATCACGAACCTAACCATATATAATATATCAACATATTTTCTTTTTCCAATAATCGTTACATGTATACTTATAATACTTTTAATATCTAGTAGTCCGTAGTTAGCAGTCCGATGTTAGTGGTCCACAATTAGTTGCTCAATAAAATAAATAAAGACCCCATTGTATTCGTATTGATCGGAATTAATCTCGACCCATGGTACCGTGTTGTCAAATGACGTATTGTGTACATGGTGTCTTATGATTTAAAATCGTGACCCAAAGTACCGTATTGTCAAATGATATATTGTGTACAATCATGAGGTCTTATAATTAATCTTCTCGCGTTGTTTACGGGTGGTCCTGAAATATATAAAATCAAATCATAAGTAAATATATATAAAATATCATATTTATTAGCAAAGATATGATTAGTTTAGTTTTACTCCAAATAATTTCGTAGCTAAACTAGCTTCGGATACCAAATTTTGTTTTAGCCATAGTTTCTTCAATACAACTCCGTTTTTGTTGGTTCAACTTGCCACTTCCTTGGATCGAGCCATTATTTATGAATATGAACTGTAAATACCTTGGTTTTCATTCAAAATCACAGGTTATAGGTCAAACTTGGGTGAATCTTATGAAAGTGATCATTTCCGTCATAAAAATAACATCTAGATGATCATTTTTATAAAAATACTTACACTTTGAGTTATACCATGAGACTTTTATATATTAACATATTCATAAGAAATATCATTTTTCCAGAATATAAACTTCTAATTCAAAGTTTAAGATGGTTTTTAATTATCCAACCCAAAACAGCCCCCGGTTGCACTCCGACGATGTAGACTCAGTTTTAAGGTGTTCTTTGTAAAATCAAGTTGTATCTTGTTAAGTTAGCATATCATTATGATATATTACAGGTCTTGAAGTGTTTTAAAAGTCAAGTTAGAAGGATCTATTTAGTTTGCGAACAAGTTTGAAATCATTCAAACTATGTTCTTGTTGTTATAATTCGTATATTCGTAGTAAGATAGTTATAATTGAACAAGATGATGAACAAAGGTTATACCTCAAGTATGATGAAGAAAGTTACTGAATAAACAAGATATGAACTTGTTATTGATGACTTGGAAGATTAAGAAGTGAAATCATGAAAAGAAACAAAGGTTGTAAGTAAGTTTATATCTTGATTTAAGATAATTAACTTACATAAATTGAATCAAAGTTTAAACATAGTTTTACCTTGATTATGAAGCTAGAAACTTATGAGGACCTTGAAGAATACTTGAAGGTTGAAAATGAGAGAGTTTATAAGTTAATCTAGCTTGAAAGAAAGTTGGTATGAAAGTATATGTATATGTATGTAAACGTGTATGTATATGTATGTAAACGTGTATATGTATGTATATATATAGATTTTAAGTTTTGATTTCTAGCTCATAAGTCTTCCTAGATGTTAACACTTGATCCCACATGTTGTTGACTAACAAAGGCTGCTAAGAGCAGATAATTGAGGTCTAATAATTGGTATTTATCAATAGTAAATACATCTAGAAGCTGCGTATAATACGGTTAAATATATACCCTAGGTATACGTGTAGAAATCTTGAGGAAACGGAACGAGAATTCAAATATAACTATCTTTTGTGAATATACTTATATTGTTTTATGTATTTAAGCCCTTTAAAAGTGATTAAATACGTATTTATATGATACTTGTATAAGCATTATAGGTTATAGGTATATATGTCAAAGAACGTTATGTTTAGTTACCGTTTTGAAAACTTAAGTTAGTAGTCTCAAAGTATACTTATAACTCCTTGTTATTAGTACACAATGAGATGTTAAACCATCCTTAGATCATGTTAAATATGTATAAATACGTATATGTACACAATCATATAATTATTGTATGTTATATAGTTCGTGATATCATCGATCAAATTGCACGGTCAAACGTTGTGTAAAACTCTTTTCAAAAACACAAGACTCAACAATTTGGATTGCTTATCATGTTGGTAATGTTTAATTTATGTAAATATTAATCTTATATGTATAAAACGATCAGAAAAATCCGGGTCGTTACAGTACCTACCCGTTAAATAAATTTCGTCCCGAAATTTTAAAGTTGTACCTATTTTGCGTTCTCGGGAAACAAATGTGGGTACTTTTGTTTCATCTGATCCTCTCATTCCCAAGTAAACTCAGGACCCTTCGAGCATTCCAACCAACCTTAACGATTGGTATGTTGCTCTGCTTGAGCTGTTTAACTTCACGGTCCATGATTTCGACTGGTTCTTCTATGAATTGTAGTTTCTCGTCAACTTGGATTTCTTCAAGAGGAATGGTGAGGTCTTCCTTTGCAAGACACTTCTTAAGGTTTGAAACGTGAAACGTATTATGTACTCCGGCGAGTTGTTGTGGTAACTCAAGTCGATAAGCTACCGGTCCAATGCGTTCGATGATCTTGAACGGGCCTACATACATTGGGTTCAGTTTACCCCTTTTGCCGAAACATATTACACCTTTCCAAGGTGACACCTTTAGTATAACCATGTCACAGATCTGAAACTCTAATGGTTTCCTTCGAACATCGACGTAGCTCTTTTGGCGACTATGGGCTGTTTTCAATCTCTCCTTGATTTGTACTATCTTCTCAGTAGTTTCGTGTATGATCTCGGGACCAGTTAATCGTTGATCTCCTACTTCATTCCAACAGATAGGGGATCTACACTTCCTTCCATACAGTGCTTCAAATGGTGTAGCTTTAATGCTCGCATGATAACTATTATTATACGAGAATTCTGCTAATGGTAGATATTTATCCCATCCGTTTCCAAAATCGATCACACATGCCCTGAGCATGTCTTCAAGAGTCTGAATTGTTCTTTCACTCTGCCCATCAGTTTTCAAATGATATGCAGTGCTCATATCCAAACGAGTTCCCAGGGCCTCCTGTAGTGATTGCCATAACTTTGATGTAAATCTACTATCACGATCGGATATAATGGAAATAGGTATTCCATGCCTTGAAACAATTTCCTTTATGTATAATCGTAGTAGTTTCTCCATTCTATCCGTTTCTTTTATAGGCAAGAAATGTGCAAATTTGGTGAGACGATCAACTATTACCCAAATGGTGTCATAACCCTATGTAGTCTTGGGTAACTTCGTGATAAAATTCATGGTAATACTGTCCCACTTCCATTCTGGGATTTCTGGTTGTTGAAGTAACCCTGACGACTTCTGGTGTTCTGCTTTGACTTTGGAACAAGTTAAACATTCCCCGACATATGTTGCAACGTCTGTCTTTAAATTAGGCCACCAATAATGCGTCTTAAGATCTTGATACATCTTTCCAACTCCAGGATGTATCGAGTATCTTATCTTATGTGCCTCGTTCAATATCAACTTCCTTAATCCACCCAACTTTGGTACCCAAATACATTTTGCAAAATATCGAATTCCGTCTTCCCGTATAACGAGTTGCTTCTCATACTTCTTCACTATTTCATTTTCTATGTTTTCCTTAGTAAGAGCTTCTCGTTGAGCCTCTTTGATTTGTGAGTTGAGATTTATGCGAATTTTTATGTTCATCGCTCGTACTCGAATTGGCTCTCATTCCTTTCTGCTTAGAGCATCGGCCACTACATTCGCTTTCCCGGGATGATAGCGAATCTCACAATCATAGTCATTTATCAGCTCGACCCACCTACGTTGCCTCATGTTCAGCTGTTTTTGATCGAAAATATGTTGAAGGCTTTTATGATCGGTAAACACAGTGCATTTAACCCCATATAAGTAGTGTCTCCATATCTTAAATGCAAACACTAATGTTCCTAGTTCTAGATCATGCGTCGTATAATTTCACTCGTGAATCTTCAATTATCGGGATGCGTACGCAATAACTTTCTTTCGTTGCATAAGGACGCAACCAAAACCTTGTCGCGAAGCGTCACAATATATCTCAAAATAATCGTTCCCTTCAGGTAACGATAAAATAGGCGCTGTAGTCAACTTCTTCTTCAGTAATTGAAATGCACTCTCCTGCTCAGAAGTCCATTCGTACTTCTTCCCTTTTTGCGTTAACGCTGTTAATGGTTTAGCTATTCGGGAAAAATCTTGAATAAACCTTCTATAATAATCGACTAAACCCAAAACTTGACGTATTTGTGTTGGTGTCTTAGGAGTCTCCCATTTTTCAATGGCCTCAATTTTAGCTGGATTAACCTGAATTCCTTTGCTACTAACAACGTGGCCAAGAAATTGCACTTCTTTCAACCAAAATGCACACTTAGAAAACTTGGCGTATAACTGTTCTTTTCTTAACAATTCTAATACCAACCTTAAATGCTGCTCATGCTCTTGCTCATTTTTGGAATAGATAAGAATATCATCAATGAAAACGATAACAAACTTATCTAGATACGGACTACAAACTCGATTCATGAGGTCCATGAATACAGCTGGCGCATTCGTCAATCCAAACGGCATGACCAAAAATTTGTAATGACCGTAGCGTGTCCAGAAAGCAGTTTTTGGAATATCTTCTTCTTTGACGCGTAGTTGATGATAGCCCGATCTTAGGTCGATTTTCGAATAAACACATTATCCTTGCAGTTGATCAAATAAGTCGTCAATTCTCGATAGTGGATACCGATTCTTGATAGTTAACTTATTTAATTCACGGTAATCTATACACATTCGGAAGGATCCATCTTTCTTCTTGACAAATAAAATCGGAGCTCCCCACGGTGAAGTGCTCGGTCGAATGAAATCACGGTCCAGTAATTCTTGTAACTGGCTTTGTAACTCTTTCATCTCAGGTGGTACAAGTCTGTATGGAGCACGAGCCACTGGTGTAGCTCCTGGTACTAGATCTATTTGAAATTCTACAGATCTAAATGGAGGTAATCCCTACAACTCTTCCGGAAAGACTTCAGGAAAATCTTTTGCTACGGGCATGTCGTTGATGCTCTTCTCTTTTTCCTTCATTTTGACTTTATTAACATGTGCTAAGATAGCATAACACCCTTTCTTCAAGCACTTTTGGGCTTTCAAACAGCTAATGAGTTTTAGCTTTGAGTTACTCTTCTCTCCATAAATCATTACTGGCGTTTTATCCTTACGAGGAATGCATATTGCCTTCTTGGCACACACAACTTCAGCTCTTATTTTGGACATCCAGTTCATGCTGACTATTACATCAAAACTTCCTAATTCTACGGGTATCAAATCAATTTTAAACGTTTCTCTGGCTAAATTTATTTTACAATCACGGCAAATTTTATCGGCTTTAATTAGTTTACCATTAGCTAACTCAAACATGTACCTAGCATCTAGAGGTAATGATGAACAATTCAATTTAGCGTAAAAGTGAAAGGGCCCGTTCATATACATTATAAACGATTCACAATAGTTGATTACATCGCGAGGTATTTGACCTCTATATGATACATTTTACAAACATTTCATTCGTTTTTAAAAGACAAACTTTCTTTACAATGAAATTTTACGGCATGTACACCATTTCATAATACATCCAACTATAATTGGCTTAATAATAATCTTGATGAACTCAATGACTCGAATGCAACGTCTTTCAAAATATGCCATGAATGACTCCAAGTGATATCCTTAAAATGAGCTAATGCACAGCGGAAGATTTCTTTAATACCTAAGAATAAACATGCTTTAAAGTGTCAACCAAAAGGTTGGTGAGTTCATAGGTTTATCATAACAATCATTTCAATATATTAATAGACCACAAGATTTCCGTTTATAAATATATGTACACTCGCAAGTGTATAAAAGTATTCTATAAGTTGTAGGCACCCGGTAACAAGCCTTAACGTTCATATTTTACCCTCTGAAGTACACCAGATCAGGTGTGTTTAAAATAACCTCGAAGTACTAAAGCATCCCATAGTCAGGATGAGGTTTGTCAGACCCAATAGATCTATCTTTAGGATTCGCGCCTACCGTACATACAAAAGTAGTTTAATGTTACCAAGCTAAGGGTATATTTCTGGTTTAAACCCACGTAGAATTAGTTTTAGTACTTGTGCCTATTTCGTAAAACATTTATAAAAACAGTGCATGTATTCTCAGTCCCAAAAATATATATAAAAGGAGCAAATGAAACTCACAATACTGTATTTCGTAGTAAAAATACATATAACGTCATTTAACAAGTGCAAGGTTGGCCTCGGATTCACGAACGTGTCAATATTGAGATTCAATATTGCAGGAAAGTACGTAGATGCAACGGAGATGATAAACACTAGATTGACCTCACGAGCATACCCATGAACTATACCCATTACCTCCATAGCTATAACCCATAATTTCCTTAGTTTCGACTCATTCAAAAAAACTATTTTGAAATCACTCGGACAGTACTCCGTCGTAATATTTTATGTATACTAATAATATCTTGAAATAATACAGAGCAAATATATATATATATATATATATATATATATATATATATATATATATATATATATATATATATATATATATATATATATATATATATATATATAAATTGATTGAGAGAGTTTAGAGAAATATATTTTCAAGTTTCTATGAAATAATGAAACCTATTGAATTTTATTTATAATAGATTTTTGAATTATTAAAGTGAATTATTAAAGTATGAATTATTAAAGTGAATTATTAAAGTATGAATTATTAAAGTGAATTATTAAAGTTAAAGTAAAGTAAAAGTAAAGTAAAGGTAAAGTTAAAGTATAGTAAAAGTATAAAAACTATGTATGTATAATACGCGTATAAATATATATAATATTAATTTATATCATTATATATATTTAATGAAATAAAATATAAATATCGTTATATTTATTATACTGGTTAAGTAATGAGGTGTCAAAAGTGATTCTAGATATTTATAAAAGTTATATACGTTTTAATAATAAAGTTCTTTTTAAACTGAAAACGTCTTTGTACGTTTGAAAATAGATTAATAGAATATTTTGGAAACCAATTCTCCACTAACTTTTGTCTAACTTTCGTAAATGACACTTTTTGTTTTTATTTATAAATAGCTTTACAAATTATTCTGAATATCGTTAAGAGGAATAGATTTTCTCAAATCATAGTGGACCTCTCAACAGAGACTTGTGATCATAATTCAATGTTTATGATAATTCAATCATTTAATATATATTTTTTTAATTTCGTCAAAAATCATATTGAAACAAACACGTTCGTGTAAAGTATTATACGTTTAATACTTTATTAATATTCTCAAGTTATAATATATATATATATATATATATATATATATATATATATATATATATATATATATATATATATATATATACATATACATATCTATTTATATATAACGGTTCGTGAATCGTCGGAATTTGGTCGAGGTTATAATGAATGTATGAACACAGTTTAAAATTCTTGAGATTTAACTTAACAAACTTTGCTTATCGTGTCGGAATAATATAAAGATTAAAGTTTAAATTTGGTCGGAAATTTCCGGGTCGTCACAGTACCTACCCGTTAAAGAAATTTCGTCCTCGAAATTTGATAGAGGTCGTCATGACTAACAATGAGAATGTTATTATAACGATTTTAGAGTTTTATCATGTTCAAGAAGAATGGATAAAATAATTCGATTACTCGAAGCGTGTGAGTGAAGTTATCGTAAATGAATGAAATAAGATAATAGTGATTCCTCGTATCTTTTGACGTCATCACGATTGTTCTCCGAAAAGAAAATATTTGTAATGTATATTGGATTTGATTATTCGGCGATTAAGGAAATTATGATCCTCTTTGAATTAATGCGATAATCCATTTTGATTTCTCTGTCGGATATTTCACTATAAATCAACCTCATTTGTTTTCTTACAACTCACACCTTCTCAACTCATATTTTAAAGTATTTGTCAATATGCTTCATCCAGTGCTGATTCTTGATATACTCCTCACTTTCATATCTGTCGATCTTCTTTTTCATCTGCCTCCAGAAGAATCTATTTACTTCTACTATACTCTTGGTTTTATAGTGTTTTTAGTTCTCCCGTGTCTTTATATTGCTATATGCATTGATATATACGGTTTGTGATTTCTGGGTTGTTGTTGGGTTTTATATCTTCCCTTATATTTCAAAGTCCTTGCTTCTTCTATAATCATTGTCATCCACAGTTAATGCCCTCTTCTATTTGCTATGATTTATACTCCCATTTCTAGTTCGGAGCTATTTCCTTTCGTTTCTTCTTCTTGCGATTAAGTACCGCTTGTAATGGTCCAGAATTCACAGATATAAATTTCGGAATGAACATTGTTAATGTTCTAGGAAGGAAATTGTAATGGCACGATCTTGACTTGTCAAATTACCAGAATACCTTGGAAAAGGCCGAATCATCAAGAAATATTTTCTTGATATTTAGAGATCAAAGAGAATACAAGAGTCATGTAACATAGCACATGATGACATTATGATCTGTGAATTATCATGTTCCATTTAGAAACTCAACATGAATTACTGTAATATAATCACGTTGATCAAGTGTCATTATATTATACTAACTCATGCTTCAGCTCCCAACACTTCTTCAAGAATATTCCTATTTTAAACTCGAATGTTTCAGAATTTAGAAACTAAAATAGTTTCTTTTATAATATAATACAGATAGCGCGAAGAGGTAAATGATTTCAGATAAGAATAATTATAAAAATATCTTCAGAAGTATGGATGATATTTATAATGAAAGATACGATGATATTTTAGAATGTCTAATATCAGAGGATGATGAAGGATATTATCCGCAGGGGTTTAGAGTTAGGAGCAAGTATTCGTTAATGACTTCAGCAAGTACTGAATCATTTAGATTCTTTGAAGGCAGGTTCAGCCCTTGTGATTTGTCCACAGCCTCCTTCATACTTTGCTCAATCCGTTTTCCAGTTCCAAAGCTTCTCTTTTTCTGAGCTTTGCCAATATACTTTTCTTTATCATCCAACTTTTTACTGTTAAGGTCGTTTACAGTTTTTGCTGCTTCATTAGCATTTTTCAAAATTTCGAGAACTGGTTCGCAGTTTAGGGTGTTTTCAGAAATTTCTCATTCAAAGAATGTAAGTCTTGGAGGTAGACATTGTGCGTATATGTAATTGTTGATGTAGACATGCTGCGAGGTTTCAAAATACTGATTGCTGATTCTCAATAATTGGTATGGCAATTCTTGTTATAAGGTACGAATGAGTATATGATAGGGTTTCGATAATTATAATGATTTTTTTTTTTTGGAAAGTCAAAGATCAGTGAAGTTGTTGGTAAGTTTATTGCTAATGTGGTGAATATAAACGATTCCCCGATAACGTTGGCGAAAGGGCAACGTATCTATCGAGGTTATAATAAGACTATTTTAATTGAGAAGTCAAAGTTGACTTACTAGAGCTGTGACAAAACTGTCTATTTTGAAACAGAATTGAAAAGTTATTTTAGCTAGTAAATGCCAAAGGGTCTAACACGGATACGTGTCGAACTATGACTTGGGTTTTGAGAGTTTTTCAGGTGTATAACTGTGGGTAACATGTGATTGGATCATCATCTCGATTGTTCCTTAGTTGAAGTGTCTTCAGGAATTTCGAAAGGTTTGAGCACATATTGTAATCGTTAATACATATGATGTTCTAACACAGTTTTGAAGTCAAAGTATAGCTTTGAAAGATATAGGAATCTAAGAGTGATGATACTGGTTATATTTTGAATTGAATTATGCGATTTCAAAATCAGAATATGTAATTGAATTTGAATGAGTATGATTGTTTTGATTTATATGAAAGAATGGATATTGTTGTGAAAGTAGGGAGTATAGTTGATGATTGCTGAATCAGTTTCGAAAAATGTAATATATTAATTGTGAATTTATATATCTCTCGGGTATAACCTACCCGTTAAAAAAAATTTCACAATTAATATTTTGTACAAAAGAAGTTTATTACAGTCTTTATGAAAATATATGTGTATATTTTCTTTAGATGTAATATAGATTTAATGAGTTAATATTAAATTAAACTCATTTGTTTAATGGTTGGAACAAGAATTGAGTAATCCCTAAAACTTTATAAATTGCATAAGTATTTCTTCAATAATATTGAAATTATGAATCATTACTTTGTTATTTGTTGGTTTTCGTGAAATTCTTGTGAACTTCGCAAGGTACGAATGATGTTATTTGAAAAGTTTCGAGTACATCGATGATGAAAGTGTAAAATCAAACATATATTGGAATAATACACTTGATTTGTTATGAATTGGATTTTTATTGAATTGAGACAGAGATTGTAATTAACGATGGTTAAGTTGCAAACGAAGGACGTACATCATTGCATATTTGTAATATGAATTAACTGAGTAGTTAAGATTCACACATAATAGCTTAGTACGGGAAGATTTATTATGGTTTAAAAATTTATACATATAAAATATACATATAAATCTTTCGATTGGAAATGAGTTAATACTTCATAACTCGTTGATACAATATATTTGTTGTTGATTCGTAATGATGTCCATAATGATTCTTGAACTGACAGAGTTTATGATGTTACAGGTGCTGTTGATTCTGACGATACTGACGGCACTGACTGTGTTGATGGTGCTACGGTCCTGTTGATGTTGTTGGTAAAACAATTCTAGCTTGTAAATCGTACACCATTTTTGATCAAAGTTTCTACTCTACCATCTCCGTTCACTCATCCGATTTACGGTCAGAATTAAATAATCTCTAAGATTTTGGAGATTACATAACTGCCGCAGAGATATCTCTTCAATGAAGTTTATGAATTAATACTTCATCGTTTGTTGTTGTTGTTGATATTTCTGGATATTTACAGGGCGTATGACGTTGATGTTTGAGATACAGATTGTGATGTTGCGGTGTGGGATGTGGATGTTGTTGTTGGTGGTGGTAATGGTACTGTTGGTGTTGCTGATGGTGGTACTGTTTATACTACTGGTGCTGATGCTGGTGTTTGTAACCTTTGCACCATATTCTCCAAAGCCACTACCCGAGCGTGAAGCTCGTTGACTTCTTCTATTACACCGGGGTGATTGTCGGTTCGGACGAGCGGATAAATAAAATCTAGAATTTGGTGTAGTATGTAGTTGTGACGAGATACTCTAGAAATAAGAGAGAAAATGGTGTTTCGGATAGGTTCGCCGGTAAGTGCTTCAGGTTCTTCGCCAAGAGGGCAATGTGGTGGATGGAAGGGATCACCTTCTTCTTGTCTCCAATGATTAAGGAGGCTACGAACCCATCCCCAATTCATCCAGAATAGATGATGACTAATTGGTTGATCCATTCCGGTCACACTGCTTTCGGAACTTGAGTGGGATTCCATTTCGGAATCCGAGGGACTTGAACTAATGACGAATTCCATTTCGTACGATTGAATAAAGAATTTTTCGATATGAAATGATTTTCCGGCTATCGGGTGGTATCCTAATTATATAGAGCAAAAGGTTTCGTATATTATGGAGGAATTTACGGAATAGGTCAGGCAAAGTTTACAGTAACAGATACGCTAAGATATGAATTAGCAGATACGCTAAGATATGAATTTTGTCTCTACACTATTCATGCAATCAATGCAATAAGATGTGTCTAGACTAAGAATGATAAGCAGGTAATTTCCGACAAAAATGATAAGCAAAACTTTTGACATGCAGACACGGTCGAAGTCCAGACTCACTAATGCATCCTAACGACTATCAGTTAGACATACTAATGCAGACCTGGTTCGCTAAGACTACCGCTCTGATACCAACTGAAAGGACCCGTTCATATACATTATAAACGATTCACAATAGTTGATTACATCGCGAGGTATTTGACCTCTATATGATACATTTTACAAACATTGCATTCATTTTTAAAAGACAAACTTTCTTTACAACGAAAGTTGACGGCATGTACACCATATCATAATACATCCAACTATAATTGGCTTAATAATAATCTTGATGAACTCAATGACTCGAATGCAACGTCTTTCAAAATATGCCATGAATGACTCCAAGTAATATCCTTAAAATGAGCTAATGCACAGCGGAAGATTTCTTTAATACCTGAGAATAAACATGCTTTAAAGTGTCAACCAAAAGGTTGGTGAGTTCATAGGTTTATCATAACAATCATTTCAATATATTAATAGACCACAAGATTTCCGTTTATAAATATATGTACACTCGCAAGTGTATAAAAGTATTCTATAAGTTGTAGGCACCCGGTAACAAGCCTTAACGTTCATGTTTTACCCTCTGAAGTACACCAGATCAGGTGTGTTTAAAATAACCTCGAAGTACTAAAGCATCCCATAGTCAGGATGGGGTTTGTCAGACCCAATAGATCTATCTTTAGGATTCGCGCCTACCGTACATAGAAAAGTAGTTTAATGTTACCAAGCTAAGGGAATATTTCTGGTTTAAACCCACGTAGAATTAGTTTTAGTACTTATGCCTATTTCGTAAAACATTTATAAAAACAGCGCATGTATTCTCAGTCCCAAAAATATATATAAAAGGGAGCAAATGAAACTCACAATACTGTATTTCGTAGTAAAAATACATATAACGTCATTTAACAAGTGCAAGGTTGGCCTCGGATTCACGAACGTATCAATATTGAGATTCAATATTGCAGGAAAGTACGT
Source organism: Rutidosis leptorrhynchoides (assembly GCF_046630445.1). Classification (NCBI taxonomy): domain Eukaryota; kingdom Viridiplantae; phylum Streptophyta; class Magnoliopsida; order Asterales; family Asteraceae; genus Rutidosis; species Rutidosis leptorrhynchoides. The sequence continues at coordinate 388,581,709 of NC_092335.1, read as the reverse complement.
AGACGCAACGGAGATGATAAACACTAGATTGACCTCACGAGCATACCCATGAACTATATACCCATTACCTCCATAGCTACAACCCATAATTTCCTTAGTTTCGACTCATTCAAAAAAACTATTTTGAAATCACTCGAACAGTACTCCGTCGTAATATTTTATGTATACTAATAATATCTTGAAATAATACAGAGCAAACATATATATATATATATATATATATATATATATATATATATATATATATATATATATATATATATATATAAATCGATTTAGAGAGTTTAGAGAAATTTATTTTCAAGTTTCTATGAAATAATAAAACCTATTGAATTTTATTTATAATAGATTTTTGAATTATTAAAGTGAATTATTAAAGTGAATTATTAAAGTATGAATTATTAAAGTGAATTATTAAAGTGAATTATTAAAGTATGAATTATTAAAGTGAATTATTAAAGTATGAATTATTAAAGTGAATTATTAAAGTATAAATTATTAAAGTGAATTATTAAAGTTAAAGTAAAGTAAAAGTAAAGTAAAGGTAAAGTTAAAGTATAGTAAAAGTATAAAAACTATGTATGTATAATACGCGTATAAATATATATAATATTAATTTATATCATTATATATATTTAATGAAATAAAATATAAATATCGTTATATTTATTATATTGGTTAAGTAATGAGGTGTCAAAAGTGATTCTAGATATTTATAAAAGTTATATACGTTTTAATAATAAAGTTCTTTTTAAACTGAAAACGTCTTTGTACGTTTGAAAATAGATTAATAGAATATTTTGGAAACCAATTCTCCACTAACTTTTGTCTAACTTTCGTAAATGATACTTTTTGTTTTTATTTATAAATAGCTTTACAAATTATTCTGAATATCGTTAAGAGGAATAGATTTTCTCAAATCATAGTGGACCTCTCAACAGAGACTTGTAATCATAATTCAATGTTTATGATAATTCAATCATTTAATATATATTTTTTTAATTTCGTCAAAAATCATATTGAAACAAATACGTTCGTGTAAAGTATTATACGTTTAATACTTTATTAATATTCTCAAGTTATAATATATATATATATATATATATATATATATATATATATATATATATATATATATATATATATATACATATACATATCTATTTATATATAACGGTTCGTGAATCGTCGGAATTTGGTCGAGGTTATAATGAATGTATGAACACAGTTTAAAATTCTTGAGATTTAACTTAACAAACTTTGCTTATCGTGTCGGAATAATATAAAGATTAAAGTTTAAATTTGGTCGGAAATTTCCGGGTCGTCACAAAAAGTCTCTACACATATAACTTCTAGCTGCACCAGTATCAAATATAATAGATGCTGATAAGTTACTAATGGTAAACGTACCCGTAACAAGCTCCGGGTCTTCACACGCCTCTCTAGCATTAATAATAAATGCTCTTCCACGTGCAGATCCGTTATTCTTCTCTGGATTCGGGCACTGGCTCTTAAAATGACCCTGTTTCCCACACCCATAACAAGTAACAGTGGCCAAGGCAGTTCTATTTGCATTGGTGGCAGGAGTCTTGGTGCCATTTGTATTTGTAACGGGAACCCTACAACCTTCAGTAAGATTCGATTACAATTGTTGCACACCACATTACAATAACCAGAGTGATGTTTGTGGCATCTGTTACATAAAGGATTTCGTCCTTTGTAACCTGAGCTTAAACCACTACCCGCACCTTGCGTGGTTTCTTGTTTCTTGTTGGATTGTTGATGATTACCTTCCCACTTTCTTTTGTTTTCTGATGTCTTGACATCAGCGTTCTTATCCAGAATAATCTGGTCTATCAACTCGTTTGCCATGGTGATGGATTCATAATAGTCTTGGGTTTCGATGCTGTAACATTTGCCTTAACATTTTAAGGCAAACCATCTTTGTACAGTTCTATCTTCCGTTCTTCGGTTGGTACCAATTCGGGACATAGCAAAGCTAATTCCATGAATCACTGATTGTAGTTGGTGAGTTCAGTACCAACAACTTTCAGACTTCATAATTCAGTTTCCAACTTCCTAACCTCGTTCCTTGGACAATACTCGTTGATTAACATTGTTTTAAATTCTTCCCATGGAGTATCATAAGCTACATCTCCTCCTACGGCCTTCACATAGTTTTTCCACCACGTGATTGCACTATCTTATAAGGTGCACGATGCATACTTGGTCATATCCTTCTCAATACAACCACTGATTTTAAACACAGACTCAATCTTTTCGATCTACCGGGTTAAACCGACCGGTCCTTCTGTTCCACTGAATGATGAGGGCTTGCAACCTTGAAAAGTTTTGTAGGTGCATCCCACACGAGGATTTGGGTTAACTGCAGCACCTCTTGCAGCCTCGACCCATAACATTCTGTCGTTCACTCGCTGATTGATGAGTTCCTCGATTTCTTGTTCCGTCATTCGGTTCAATCGCGCCATATTCTTCAATAAGAATGAAAAAAATAATTATTCACATAGAATATTATAGATGTAGTGTGTATTTACAGTACATCGTAGCTTATTAATAATATGAACCAGTTATTATTATAAAAGCCTTTTCTTCCTATTAGCGTTTTATAATTATATCTAGGGTAGTACCTACCCGTTAAAGTTCATATTTAATAGCTTAGTACGGAAATTAATTACTACCATCCAAATAATACTCCATCATGGAAAATTATTGCATTTCACACTTCACTATTTCACATATGCTTATCTTACATTAAATATTAAGCAAACCACACTAGTAATATTATACAAAACGTTATATGATCCCATGATTTAAAACAACAGCGCATCATTTAGCCTATATTCCCAAAACGTTTGTGTTCAAGAAATCGCTTAACGCTTATCCTGGCTGTTTCCCTGCGTTTTGGCGAAGGGGCTGAAGAACTGGATGCCTAGATAGAACTAATAGGAATAGCGGGAATAGGGGTGGAAGTGTCTGGTGGAGTTGGTACCACAACATCCTCACTAAACTCGGGATTTGGATTTTCCAATTCAGTAGCCTTTCGTTTCTTTCCTCGTTCGAACTTGTCTTTCGTAATTTCCTGTATTTCTTCCTCCTCAGGATCACTTTTCGGCTCCTCTTCGATTGATTCATCCGAAAATTGTGAGTCTTCCCCAAAGGTGTCGTTTTCATCATCGAATAGGTTAATGACTGGAACACTATCTGAGGATTCTGGTTCGGAGTCGCTGAATGTGATAACAAGTTTTAAGCCAGACATCTATCACACAATAACTAGCATGTTAGTACCACATAATATTTACATATTAATTTTTAACCAACAAGGATAAGCAATAGTTTTCAAAATCAGACACGGTCAAAGTCCAGACTCACTAATGCATCCTAACAAACTCGATAAGACACACTAATGCAAATTTTCTGGTTCTCTAAGACCAACGCTCTGATACCACCTGTAGTGTCCCGTTCATATCGATTATAAACGTCACATACTTATTGGTGTCATTGCGAGGCATTGACCTCTATATGTGACATTTTTCAAAATCTGCATTCGTTTTTATAATACAAACCATAACCTTTGTTATAATCAAAGGTTCAAACAGCATAATAATGATTATCGTTTAGCGATAATCTTAGTTGTAAAAACTTTACATTTGATAATAACAATACGATTTTCAACATATTTCACATTACAAAATCTTCTGATATGCAGTTTTATTTTTGACACAAATATGCATACTCCAAATCCTGCTTAAATTTGGCATAATGCAGCAGAAGCTTTTATTTATCACCTGAGAATAAACATGCTTAAAACGTCAACATAAAGTTGGTGAGATATAGGTTTAATGCTAGCAGTGTTATAAATATAGACCACAAGATTTAATATACATAAACGTTTTAATAAAAATATTCTAAGTGGTTGAGCACTTGATTGTAGTGACCCGAACTTTTCCATTTTTATATATATTAATTGAGATTGATATTTACATGATTAAATGTTTCCAACATATTAAGTAATCAAACTTGTTAAGACTTGATTAATTAAAATATGTTTCATATAAACAATTGACCACCCAAGTTGACCGGTGATTCACGAACGTTATAACTTGTAAAAACTATATGATGACATATATATGGATATATATATAGTTAACATGATATTATGATAAGTAAACATATCATTAAGTATATTAACAATGAACTACATATGTAAAAACAAGACTACTAACTTAATGATTTTTAAACGAGACATATATGTAACGATTATCGTTGTAAAGACATTTAATGTATATATATCATATTAAGAGATATTCATACATGATAATATCATGATAATATAATAATTTAAAATCTCATTTGATATTGTAAACATTGGGTTAACAACATTTAACAAGATCGTTAACCTAAAGGTTTCAAAACAACACTTACATGTAACGACTAACGATGACTTAACGACTCAGTTAAAATGTATATACATGTAGTGTTTTAATATGTATTTATACACTTTTGAAAGACTTCAATACACTTATCAAAATACTTCTACTTAACAAAAATGCTTACATTTACATCCTCGTTCAGTTTCATCAACAATTCTACTCGTATGCACCCGTATCCGTACTCGTACAATACACAGCTTTTAGATGTATGTACTATTGGTATATACACTCTAATGATCAGCTCTTAGCAGCCCATGTGAGTCACCTAACACATGTGGGAACCATCATTTGGCAACTAGCATGAACTATCTCATAAAATTACAAAAATATGAGTAATCATTCATGACTTATTTACATGAAAACAAAATTACATATCCTTTATATCTAATCCATACACCAATGACCAAAAACACCTACAAACACTTTCATTCTTCAATTTTATTCATCTAATTGATCTCTCTCAAGTTCTATCTTCAAGTTCTAAGTGTTCTTCATAAATTCTACAAGTTCTAGTTACATAAAATCAAGAATACTTTCAAGTTTGCTAGCTCACTTCCAATCTTGTAAGGTGATCATCCAACCTCAAGAAATCTTTGTTTCTTACAGTAGGTTATCATTCTAATACAAGGTTATAATCATATTCAAACTTTGGTTCAATTTCTATAACTATAACAATCTTATTTCAAGTGATGATCTTACTTGAACTTGTTTTCGTGTCATGATTCTGCTTCAAGAACTTCGAGCCATCCAAGGATCCGTTGAAGCTAGATCCATTTTTCTATTTTCCAGTAGGTTTATCCAAGGAACTTAATATAGTGATGATGTTCATAACATCATTCGATTCATACATATAAAGCTATCTTATTTGAAGGTTTAAACTTGTAATCACTAGAACATAGTTTAGTTAATTCTAAACTTGTTCGCAAACAAAAGTTAATCCTTCTAACTTGACTTTTAAAATCAACTAAACACATGTTCTATATCTATATGATATGCTAACTTAATGATTTAAAACCTGGAAACACGAAAAACACTGTAAAACCGAATTTACGCCGTCGTAGTAACACCGCGGACTGTTTTGGGTTAGTTAATTAAAAACTATGATAAACTTTGATTTAAAAGTTGTTATTCTGGGAAAATGATTTTTATTATGAACATGAAACTATATCCAAAAATTATGGTTAAACTCAAAGTGGAAGTATGTTTTCTAAAATGGTCATCTAGACGTCGTTCTTTCGACTGAAATGACTACCTTTACAAAAACAACTTGTAACTTATTTTTCCGACTATAAACCTATACTTTTTCTGTTTAGATTCATAAAATAGAGTTCAATATTAAACCATAGCAATTTGATTCACTCAAAACGGATTTAAAATGAAGAAGTTATGGGTAAAAAAAACAAGATTGGATAATTTTTCTCATTTTAGCTACGTGAAAATTGGTAACAAATCTATTCCAACCATAACTTAATCAACTTGTATTGTATATTATGTAATCTTGAGATACCATAGACGCGTATACAATGTTTCGACCTATCATGTCGACACATCTATATATATTTCGGAACAACCATAGACACTCTATATGTGAATGTTGGAGTTAGCTATACAGGGTTGAGGTTGATTCCAAAATATATATAGTTTGAGTTATGATCAATACTGAGATACGTATACACTGGGTCGTGGATTTATTCAAGATAATATTTATCGATTTATTTCTGTACATCTAACTGTGGACAACTAGTTGTAGGTTACTAACGAGGACAGCTGATTTAATAAACTTAAAACATCAAAATATATTAAAAGTGTTGTAAATATATTTTGAACATACTTTGATATATATGTATATATTGTTATAGGTTCGTGAATCAACCAGTGGCCAAGTCTTACTTCCCGACGAAGTAAAAATCTGTGAAAGTGAGTTATAGTCCCACTTTTAAAATCTAATATTTTTGGGATGAGAATACATGCAGGTTTTATAAATGATTTACAAAATAGACACAAGTACGTGAAACTACATTCTATGGTTGAATTATCAAAATCGAATATGCCCCTTTTTATTAAGTCTGGTAATCTAAGAATTAGGGAATATACACCCTAGTTGACGCGAATCCTAAAGATAGATCTATTGGGCCTAACAAACCCCATCCAAAGTACTGGATGCTTTAGTACTTCGAAATTTATATCATATTCGAAGGGTGTCCCGGAATGATGGGGATATTCTTATATATGCATCTTGTTAATGTCGGTTACCAGGTGTTCACCATATGAATGATTTTTATCTCTATGTATGGGATGTGTATTGAAATATGAAATCTTGTGGTCTATTGTTACGATTTGATATATATAGGTTAAACCTATAACTCACCAACATTTTTGTTGATGTTTTAAGCATGTTTATTCTCAGGTGATTATTAAGAGCTTCCGCTGTCGCATACTTAAATAAGGACGAGATTTGAAGTCCATGCTTGTATGATATTGTGTAAAAACTGCATTCAAGAAACTTATTTTGTTGTAACATATTTGTATTGTAAACCATTATGTAATGGTCGTGTGTAAACAGGATATTTTAGATTATCATTATTTGATAATCTACGTAAAGCTTTTTAAACCTTTATTGATGAAATAAAGGTTATGGTTTGTTTTAAAATGAATGCAGTCTTTGAAAAACGTCTCATATAGAGGTCAAAACCTCGCAACGAAATCAATTAATATGGAACGTTTTTAATCAATAAGAACGGGACATTTCAGTTGGTATCCGAGCGTTGGTCTTAGAGAACCAGAATTTTGCATTAGTGTGTCTTATCGAGTTTGTTAGGATGCATTAGTGAGTCTGGACTTCGACCGTGTTTACTTGAAAAATGATTGCTTAACAAATTTTGTTGGAAACTATATATTTTTAACATGTGAATATTATGTGATATATTAATCTCTTAACGTGTTTGATATTATGTGATAGATGTCTACCTTTAGAACAAGTCCCATTGACTCACCTAATAATAATGAAGAGTCAAATGTAAATTGGAATGATTCATGGACTGATTCACAAGTTCCCGAAGAGGAACCGGAATAAGTGTCGGAACCGGAAGAAGAATCGGAACCGGAAGAAGAATCGGAACCGGATGAAGAAATAGAACCGGTGGGGGAAATAATAAAACGGTTAAGTAAAAGAAAACCCTCAACCAACCGACCAAGGTTAATTATGGTCAATGGTGTTTCCGCCAAGGAAGCAAAATATTGGGAGGATTACCAATTCTCCGATGAATCGGATTCCGACGAGAATTCCGATGATGTTATAGAAATTACCCCAACTGAATTTAAAAAGGCAAAAGAAAATAATAAGGGAAAGGGCATAAAAATAGAGAAATGTAATTCCAACCCCGATGAACTTTATATGTATCGTCAACCCCCGAAGTCCTTAAGTTGTAACAATGACCCGGGAACCTCTAAACCACCAGGTTTTTCTAAACCAATGTGGAAAATGACAGCTCGTATTAGGGGAACATCATATATCCCTAGAAACTTGGCAAAACGAACCAAAATCGAAGAAGAAGAAACAAGCGAGTCAGAATAAGATAGTTGTATTCGTGTGGTGTAATATATGTAATATAGTGTGCTTATGCTTTATGATATATGTAAAAATTGCTTGTATTAATAAGTATTTTTTTTTATGAATCTAACTCTTGTCTATTTTACAGTATAAAAACACAAAATGGATAGACAACCCAATATTTTAAGAGACCTACCCGGAGACATGATTGATGAAATCTTGTCTAGAGTCGGTCAGAATTCTTCGGCACAACTATTTAAGGCGAGATCAGTTTGTAAGACATTCGAAGAACGTTCCAAGAATGCCTTGGTTTATAAAAGGCTTTCGTTCGAAAGATGGGGGATATCACATTGGGAAATCCATAAGTTACGATGTGTTTACTTTGACGCATATATTGCGGGGAACCCAAATGCTATTTTACGCAATGGGTTAAGAAATTATTTTGACTCAATATATCCGAATATTGGACTTCGTGATTTAGAAAAAGCGGCTAACATGCAACATAAAGAAGCATGTTATGCTTACGGATTAATAATGTTCGCTTCTCACCAAAGTGAGAAAAAGAACATCGGGCTACAACTATTAAACAAAACGTTTCCACAAGTGACGGAGTCGGTAATTGGGGTAAGAAATGAGGTTTTTAGGTTATTACGCGACTGTTGGTCATTACGTAACCCTCGTCCCTTTGACGACGTTACAACACTGTGACGACCCGGAAATTTTTGACCAAATTTAAACTTAATTCGCAATTGATTTCGACACGATGAGCAAAGTTACTAATGTTGAGTAACAAAGTTGTAAACTATATTCATTTTATCATTTGACCTTTGACTATTCTCGACGACTCACGATACGATTGCTTGTAAATGGATATGCATATATTTAAATATATATATATTTGTATATAATAATATGAAATAGTATATATCGTAATTGTTATAATTAATTTTGTAAAAATGATAATAATATATAAAAAGTATCTAGATATAAATGAAATTTATATAATATGTATATTTTGTATTTTCGAGGTTATTAATAAGCAAAGGTAACGCTCATTTGTCATTCAATTGAGAGTAAACGAATTAAAAAGGAACTTATATTATTTTAAAATAAACCGCGATCTGAAAATGAGTTCAATAAATTTTAGGCTTATTAAAAATGTATTTAGGAAATATTTGTTAAGTTTTAACACTTTTTATATTTTACCCATAAATGAGAGGGACAGTTGATGTAATTTTTATGTATTAAATTAATGACTGAATTTTATACCATAATGACCAAAATAAATAAATATAGTTAATTTAAAATTTTGGAATTTTTCTGAGAACTTTTATACGCCACTAATTATCATCAACGGAGCACGAAACTGAGTCATCAAACTAGTGTCGGCAGAGTAATCCAATTTATGAACAACTTTACTGTATTGCACGACTTTAACACCTCATATATATTATTTTATTATTATTATTTTGTTATATGTACATCAACATCAATAATTAAGTCCACATTTTAAGATCGATAATTGAATGATCACACATGATATTAGTGTTTATGCATGATTATTAAATGAATGGTCACTGTATTACTTTTCCTTGTATCTAAATCTTACATATACATATCCATAAAGGATATATATATATATATATATATATATATATATATATATATATATATATATATATATATATATATATATATATATATATATATATATATATATATATATCATACACACTCTTATGATTTAAACACCAATTTAGCCATCTTAAACTCACTTCCATCCTTCACCCTAGCCACTACCTGAATACCACTCGCTACCATGAACCGGTTAAACACTTTCATCATGAACAACTACAACCACCAAGATCACAATCATCACCACCGGTTACTATCACTTCTGGTAACCATTTTTGCACAACCGAGAACACCACCATCGTAAACCCATTAAACTCACTACCTTCACTCCCTTGTTTTCTGTTTTCTTTAATTCACCAAACCTCCATATGTTATATACATGATAGTTGACTTCTGTGAATTAAAGATCACCACAAAAACCATGTTACCATTGGTCGAACAAAAACCAACCAGGAACTCTCATCGTCACTGCTGCTACAGCAGTTTCTTTATATTGTTTTAAACCAACGAAAAACCATCATCAACCTTGCTAGTTTCTGCTTTACTTCTTGTTCAGCTTGCCATCGAGAACCATCCCAACAAATCACTGCTAAACTGCAGCTGCTACTCGCGTATATATATTTTTTTTACTCGATGATCACCACGAAAACGCCATAAATTTTTTTTCTGTTTTGCGGTTGTTTCTACAGCTGCTGTTCGATTATTATACCAACACCAAAACACCACTTTTCTAGCTCAAACCCACATGAAGGTGATGATGATGATAAAAGAATTCATTAACGGTGATTGGAAGATTCATGATAATGATATTATAATTGTATAAGGAACCAGAGGACCCCTCCAATAAATTATGTCGCTGCTATGTCATATCTCTATATTTTTTTTTACATAAACCGAACCCACTTTGGCTTATAATAATGGATTAACTTAATGGATTGATTCAATAATATTTGGACTAATAAGATGGCCTGTAAATGAATTGGGCCAAGATGATAGATGGTAACATTGATGAAGAACGAAAAGGATGGGGTTGATGATGATACTCTGGTGATACGACAACAATAATATGATGATGTCATGGCTTTGTTTATGTTTCGATTTTTATTAAAACAAGAAAATGGAAACAAGTGTTAACGGGTTATATATATATAAGAGTGGAATTAAATCAGAAAAATAGGTTAGCTCAGGTGGTTAGGAGGTATTTTGGTTTAGCAAGTGGTCTTGGGTTCGAGCTCAGGCAATGGCGTTTATTTTTTTTAAAGCTTGATTACTCTAAGGTAGTAATTTCATTATTACCATTATTATTATTAATTATTATTATTATTATTATTATTATTATTATTATTATTATTATTATTATTATTACTACTACTATTATTACTATCATTTTATTATTAAAAATATTAAAATTTTCATAAGTATTGGTATTATTATTAGTAGTATTAGTATTATTATTAGTAGTATTAATATCATTACAGTTATTAATATGAATATTAGTATCATTATTATTATTAGTAAAATCATTATTTTTTTATATATTATAATTAAAATTAAGATTTTATAAAAAGTATCATTTTTACTAAAGTTATCATTTTTATCATTAATACTAAAAGTATCATTTATCACTCTATTATCATTATTGTTAATATTTTTATCATTACTAATATTATTTTAAGTATTAAAATAATTTTAACAAACAAACGATATATATATACAAAAATATACTTAATACATATAACATAACAAAATTTATATTTTTATTTATTTTAAATATATAAAATGAATATATGAAACATATAGGTTATTAATATAAAAATGATAACTAATAAATATATATGTATATATATACATATATAAATTTGTTCGATTACGATTATATATTTTAATATATACATATAAATGATATAGGTTCATGAATCCAAGGCCAACCCTGCATTGTTCAATATAGTCATATGTATTTTTACTACAAAATACAATATGGTGAGTTTCATTTGCTCCCCTTTTACTCTTTACATTTTTGGGGCTGAGAATACATGCAAATGCTTTATTAACTGTTTTACAATTTTATATGCGTGAGTTTCATTTGCTCCCTTTTTAATTGCTTTTGCAATATATATTTTTGGGCTGAGAATACATGCAAATGCTTTATTAACTATTTTACAATATTTATATGCGTGAGTTTCATTTGCCTTTTTTACCCTTTATATTTTTTGGGCTGAGAATACATGCGCAACTTTTATAACTGTTTTACGAAATAGACACAAGTAATCGAAATTACATTCTATGGTTGAATTATCGAAATCGAATATGCCCCTTTTTATTAAGTCTGGTAATCTAAGAATTAGTGAACAGACACCCTAATTGACGCGAATCCTAAAGATAGATCTATTGGGTCTAACGAACCCCATCCAAAGTACCGGATGCTTTAGTACTTCGAAATTTATATCATATCCGAAGGGTGTCCCAGAATGATGGGGATATTCTTATATATGCAGTCTTGTTAATGTCGATTACCAGGTGTTCACCATATGAATGATTTTTATCTCTATGTATGGGATGTGTATTGAAATATGAAATCTTGTGGTCTATTTAAATATTGAAATGATTCTTATGATAAACTAATGAACTCACCAACCTTTTGGTTGACACTTTAAAGCATGTTTATTCTCAGGTATGAAAGAAATCTTCCGCTGTGCATTTACTCATATTACATGGAGTCGTTCATGGCATATAGAGGTCAGAATCTCGCAATGGGACCAACTGTTGAAGACTTCGTCCAGATGGATTAGGACGGGTCCTTTCAGTTGGTATCAGAGCGGTGGTCTTAGTGAACCGGGTCTGCATTAGTGTGTCTAACTGATAAGTCGTTAGGATGCATTAGTGAGTCTGGACTTCGACCGTGTCTGCATGTCAAAAGTTTTGCTTATCATTTTTGTCAGAAATCATTTGTTTATCATCCTTAGTAAATTACCTGCTTATTATTCTTAGTCTAGACACATCTTATTGCATTGACTGCATGAATAGTGTATAGACAAAATTCATATCTTAGTGTATCTGCTAATTCATATCATAGCGTATCTGTTATTGTTATCTTTACCTGACAGCTTCCGTAGATTCCTCCGTAACTTATGAGATTTTAGTATTACATATGTATATGTAAATTATGTATTGTAGGATACTAATCTACATCCTATAATCTATTTCTTATCGAAAATCCTTCATCTGATCGTACGAGATGAATCCTTCAACTAGTTCGAGTCCCTCGGATTTCGACAGCTATTCCGATAGTTATCCCGACAGTTATTCCGAATGGATAGTCATCTAAGCTCCGAAAGCAACGTTAGCAGAATGAATCAACCAATCATCCATCCCCAATTCATCTGATGGATTCGTAGCCGACTTAATCAATGGAGACGCGCAGAAGGCGATCCCTTCCACTAACCGAATTCACCTCTTGACAATGAACCTGAAGCGGTTACCGACGAACCTGTTCGAGACACCATTTTCAGTCTTATTTCCAGGGTAACTCGACAAGATTATATTCTATCCACAATTCCGAACCTTATTCATTCGTTCGTTCAGACCGACAATCATCCTGGAGTAATAAGTCAACGAACTTCGCGATCAAAAAAAATCAATTCGGAGAATATGGTGCAAAATGTACCAGCTTCAGCAACATCACCGGCACCAACAGTACCATCAGTAACAGCACCAGTACCATCAACAATCCATGCTTCAATATCACTATCTGTACCTCAAGCATAATCATCGTTCTACAAATCGTTCTACATAAACTATCTTCGTCCTTCATGGCGATTATGTAATCTCTAATGTTTTAGATATTATGTACTCTAGTTCTAGCCGTAAGCCTAATGAGTTTAATATCGCATTGACTCATTAAATCCATGATTATATCTGAAGAAAATATATATGTATATATATATTTTCATAAAGAGTGTAATTAAAAATTCTTTCGTACAAACTGTTAATGGTGAAAATATTTTAACGGGTAGGTAATACCTGAGGAATACTTAGATTTCACATTAATAAGTTACAGTGTACATTCTTTGAATCTGATTCAACAGTCATTTACTATCCTACTTACACCCACAGATACACGTATTCGTTCACCGCAGAATAACCATTTTCATTCAATTTTATATTTGGATTTTGACTTATCAGAATCCAACAAGTGGCATAATGAAGAAATAATGGACACAATAAAAAAAAATTGATTAGAAACAGACTAATTGACAATATGAAATTTTGTTAAGAAACCACGCTAACAAAATCCTAACTAACTGTTCCTAGCTAACTGTTAATTTCATATTACATTTTATTTATCGCAATTTAATTATCGCAATTTATTTTATCGCAATTTTAATTCTCGCAATTTTATTTAACGTCATTTAATTTCTGTTATTTACTTTACGCACTTTATTTATCGTTATTTATTTTACGCACTTTAAATATCGGGAAACGTATACAAGGTTTTGACATATCATATCGACGCATCTATATATATTATTTGGAATCACCATAGACACTCTATATGCAGTAATGATCGAGTTCTCTATACAGGGTTGAGGTTGATTCTACAATAATATATATACTTTGAGTTGTGATCGAGTCTGAGACATGTACACGGGTCAAGATATGTATTAATTAATTCGAATATTATATATTAAACTATATATGAATTATTGGACTGTTAACTGTGGATTATCGACTGTGGACTAATAACATTGGACAATTAAAATGAATTAAAATATTGATTATAACTTATGAAACTAAACAATTCTTCAAGTTGCCACTTGATTTCATCTTAAACCTCATTTGTATTTGGAAGATTCCAATCTACGTTTAAACCTTTTATAATTCTTGAAAACACCTCAATCGAGAGGAGGAACCAACCACACTTCATCTACGGAAGAAAAGATTGATGCACATAGTTATGCACCTGAAAACATTCGGAACCTGAGTAAACATTTAACATGTATCTGTGCTAGCTCCTTTGGTGTTGTTATTATCGAAAATAACTTTGCAACTCCTGTTCGAGATAGTAAATTTTGTCACAGCTCCAGCAAATCAACTTTGATTTTTCAGTCAGACTAGCCTTATTATAACCTTGATGTATACGATTGCCGATTCATCATCGTTACCGGAGAACCTTTTATATTCCACCATATTACCATCAGCATTTAATCATCTAAAAACATAATTCTCCTGAAACCACCTCGGATTAATAACCGACGATTCAGATATGGCTGCATTAAATGCAGAGGAAACAGTAAAATTGTAGATGGTCTAAATGGCCAAGAGTTTGATGATAAAGAATGGAGTGTTGGGAACGCTCGATGGAAAATTTAGTACTGAAAAACGGATTGAGCTAACCATGAAGGAGACCGAGGACAAATACAAGGAACATACCCTATATTCAAAGAACCCAAATAATTCTGGATTCAATGAAATCTTTAGAGAATATCTTGCTCCGAAGTCATGTTAAAAATCTTGCGGAAAATCTTTCTTCATCAACCTTCGAACTTAGAAATTCCAAAATATCATCATAAATATCTTCGATATTTCTGAGGATATTTTCATAAATATTCTTGTCCGAAATTATTTACCTCTTCGTGTTTTCTGTATTCCATTATATTGAAAACTTCTGTAAAATCTAAGTATAAATTATGAATGAATTGTGGAGAAGTGTTGGGAATTGAAGCATGGGTTAGTATAATATAATGATGTTTGGCCAACGTGATTATATTACAGTAAGTCATGCTGAGTTTATAATAAAACGAGATGATGGTTCATAGTAGATTATACCATCATCATGTGTCATGTTACATAACTCTTTCATTCTACATAACCTCCGAACATATCAAGAAGAATATATTCTTGATAGTTCTATCTTCTGTAATTTTGATAAATTTGAAAATCAAATCGTGCTATCATGTTCCTTCCTGCTTAGAACATTATAATCATTCGAAACTCTATATCTATGAATTCTGGACCATTATTTGCTTGATTTGGAGTCGGGAAGAGAAAACAAGAGCATGGAGCTCCGAAAAATAAAGGAAAATATAAAGCCGATCACAAACACAGGAATTACAAACCGTGTATATCAATGTTTATCGCAACATAAAGACACGGGAGAATTAAAAGCATTATAAACCCAAGGGCAAAGTAGAAGAAAACGGATTCCTCCGATGGTAATTGTAAAAGGAGAATGATTGTTACGATAGCGAGGATAAGAACAAGAATCAGAACTGGATTAAGCATTTTCACAATCTTTTGAATTTAGGAATTGAGTATAGAAGTGGTGGAAACTAATGGAACGGAAAAGATAAATTTATAATGGAAATATCAGACAGAGCAATCGAGGCAGATCATCACATTTAATTAAAGAGATCATAATTTCCTCATTTACCGAAGAATCAGATCTTATAGATTTCATAGATGTTCTTTAAATACCTTGAATTCCGGAATTCAATCGAGACAACGTCAAAAGTTAAGACGAACCTTATTTTCCTAAATTCAACCATGACTAGTCAAAAGTCATGACGAAACTTATCTTCTCATTTCACTATTTTGTGACAACTTCACTCGTACGTTTCACTTAATCGAATCATTTTATCTATATTAATCAATAATGATAAAACTCTATTTATCAACTCATATTAGTCATGAAAACATCTTTATTGTTAGCCATGACCCCCTCACTCAAATTTCGGGACGAAATTTCTTTAACGGGTAGGTACTGTGACGACCCGGAAATTTTTGACCAAATTTAAACTTAATTCGCAATTGATTTCGACACGATGAGCAAAGTTAGTAATGTTGAGTAACAAAGTTGTAAACTATATTCATTTTATCATTTGACCTTTGACTATTCTCGACGACTCACGATACGATTGCTTGTAAATGGATATGCATATATTTAAATATATATATATATTTGTATATAATAATATGAAATAGTATATATTGTAATTGTTATAATTAATTTTGTAAAAATGATAATAATATATAAAAAGTATCTAGATATAAATAAAATTTATATAATATGTATATTTTGTATTTTCGAGGTTATTAATAAGCAAAGGTAACGCTCATTTGTCATTCAATTGAGAGTAAACGAATTAAAAAGGAACTTATATTATTTTAAAATAAACCGCGATCTGAAAATGAGTTTAATAAATTTTAGGCTTATTAAAAATGTATTTAGGAAATATTTGTTAAGTTTTAACACTTTTTATATTTTACCCATAAATGAGAGGGACAGTTGATGTAATTTTTATGTATTAAATTAATGACTAAATTTTATACCATAATGACCAAAATAAATAAATATAGTTAATTTAAAATTTTTGGAATTTTTCTGAGAACTTTTATACGCCACTAATTATCATCAACGGAGCACGAAACCCAGTCATCAAACTAGTGTCGGCAGAGTAATCCAATTTATGAACAACTTTACTGTATTGCACGACTTTAACACCTCATATATATTATTTTATTATTATTATTTTGTTATATGTACATCAACATCAATAATTAAGTCCACATTTTAAGATCGATAATTGAATGATCACACATGATATTAGTGTTTATGCATGATTATTAAATGAATGGTCACTGTATTACTTTTCCTTGTATCTAAATCTTACATATACATATCCATAAAGGATATATATATATATATATATATATATATATATATATATATATATATATATATATATATATATATATATATATATATATATATATATATATATATATATATATATATATATATATATATCATACACACTCTTATGATTTAAACACCAATTTAGCCATCTTAAACTCACTTCCATCCTTCACCCTAGCAACTACCTGAATACCACCCGCTACCATGAACCGGTTAAACACTTTCATCATGAACAACTGCAACCACCAAGATCACAATCATCACCACCGGTTACTATCACCTCCGGTAACCATTTTTGCACAACCGAGAACACCACCATCGTAAACCCATTAAACTCACTACCTTCACTCCCTTGTTTTCTGTTTTCTTTAATTCAACAAACCTCCATATGTTATATACATGATAGTTGACTTCTGTGAATTAAAGATCACCACAAAAACCATGTTACCATTGGTCGAACAAAAACCAACCAGGAACTCTCATCGTCACTGCTGCTACAGCAGTTTCTTTATATTGTTTCAAACCAACGAAAAACCATCATCAACCTTGCTAGTTTCTGCTTTACTTCTGGTTCAGCTTGCCATCGAGAACCATCCCAACAAATCACTGCTAAACTGCAGCTGCTACTCGCGTATATATTTTTTTTACTCGATGATCACCACGAAAACGCCATAATTTTTTTTTCTGTTTTGCGGTTGTTTCTACAGCTGCTGTTCGATTATTATACCAACACCAAAACACCACTTTTCTAGCTCAAACCCACATGAAGGTGATGATGATGATAAAAGAATTCATTAACGGTGATTGGAAGATTCATGATAATCATATTATAATTGTATAAGGAACCAGAGGACCCCTCCAATAAATTCTGTCGCTGCTATGTCATATCTCTATATATTTTTTTACATAAACCGAACCCACTTTGGCTTATAATAATGGATTAGCTTAATGGATTGATTCAATAATATTTGGACTAATAAGATGGCCTATAAATGAATTGGGCCAAGATGATAGATGGTAACATTGATGAAGAACGAAAAGGATGGGGTTGATGATGATACTCTGGTGATACGACAACAATAATATGATGATGTCATGGCTTTGTTTATGTTTCAATTTTTATTAAAACAAGAAAATGGAAACATGTGTTAACGGGTTATATATATATAAGAGTGGAATTAAATTAGAAAAATAGGTTAGCTCAGGTGGTTAGGAGGTATTTTGGTTTAGCAAGTGGTCTTGGGTTCGAGCTCAGGCAATGGCGTTTATTTTTTTTAAAGCTTGATTACTCTAAGGTAGTAATTTCATTATTACCATTATTATTATTAATTATTATTATTATTATTATTATTATTATTATTATTATTATTATTATTATTACTACTACTACTATTATTACTATCATTTTATTATTAAAAATATTAAAATTTTCATAAGTATTAGTATTATTATTAGTAGTATTAGTATTATTATTAGTAGTATTAATATCATTACAGTTATTAATATGAATATTAGTATAATTATTATTATTAGTAAAATCATTATTTTTTTTATATATTATAATTAAAATTAACATTTTATAAAAAGTATCATTTTTACTAAAGTTATCATTTTTATCATTAATACTAAAAGTATCATTTATCACTCTATTATCATTATTGTTAATATTTTTATCATTACTAATATTATTTTAAGTATTAAAATAATTTTAACAGATAAACGATATATATATACAAAAATATACTTAATACATATAACATAACAAAATTTATATTTTTATTTATTTTAAATATATAAAATGAATATATGAAACATATAGGTTATTAATATAAAAATGATAACTAATAAATATATATGTATATATATACATATATAAATTTGTTCGATTACGATTATATATTTTAATATATACATATAAATGATATAGGTTCATGAATCCGAGGCCAACCCTGCATTGTTCAATATAGTCATATGTATTTTTACTACAAAATACAATATGGTGAGTTTCATTTGCTCCCCTTTTACTCTTTACATTTTTGGGGCTGAGAATACATGCAAATGCTTTATTAACTGTTTTACAATATTTATATGCGTGAGTTTCATTTGCTCCCTTTTTAATTGCTTTTGCAATATATATTTTTGGGCTGAGAATACATGCAAATGCTTTATTAACTGTTTTACAATATTTATATGCGTGAGTTTCATTTGCCTTTTTTACCCTTTATATTTTTTGGGCTGAGAATACATGCGCAACTTTTATAACTGTTTTACGAAATAGACACAAGTAATCGAAATTACATTCTATGGTTGAATTATCGAAATCGAATATGCCCCTTTTTATTAAGTCTGGTAATCTAAGAATTAGGGAACAGACACCCTAATTGACGCGAATCCTAAAGATAGATCTATTGGGTCTAACGAACCCCATCCAAAGTACCGGATACTTTAGTACTTCGAAATTTATATCATATCCGAAGGGTGTCCCAGAATGATGGGGATATTCTTATATATGCAGTCTTGTTAATGTCGATTACCAGGTGTTCACCATATGAATGATTTTTATCTCTATGTATGGGATGTGTATTGAAATATGAAATCTTATGGTCTATTTAAATATTGAAATGATTGTTATGATAAACTAATGAACTCACCAACCTTTTGGTTGACACTTTAAAGCATGTTTATTCTCAGGTATGAAAGAAATCTTCCGCTGTGCATTTACTCATATTACATGGAGTCGTTCATGGCATATAGAGGTCAGAATCTCGCAATGGGACCAACTGTTGAAGACTTCGTCCAGATAGATTAGGACGGGTCCTTTCAAACACGCTGTCTTATCAACGGCCATAACAGTTATGTTCCACAAGATCAAGGATGGGAAGTAGTCCTAGTAAAACCAGAATGGATGACTTGTTTCTGGACGTATGAATTACGTGTCTTTATTGCCTTTGCTGAACGACTTGTGTACTAGCTAGAATTATCTTCACAACTATCTTGTATCAAAGTTATTGTGTGCTATATTTCATGCTTTATGTAAAATAAGCGGTATTGTAAGTTTGTAAAATATTGTATAAAAGTTTGAACGCGAAATATTATTATAATCAGTTTTTCATATAGAATTGTAGTAGTTGAATTGTATATTAGCTACTAAGTATGAACTTAACGGGTAGGTACTACCCGAATTTAAACTTATAAAACGCTAATATGAAGAAAAAGCTTTTATAAATGAGTTCATATTATGCTACGAAATACTATTAACTACTCTTAATATTCTGTATGATTAACTTGTTCCATTTGACTATTTTGAAGGAAATGGCACCGACTACTCGACACACCGTGAATATGAATGAAGAGGAATTCCGTACTTTTCTAGCTTCAAACATAGCCGCAGTACAGGCTGCGCTACATACCAACAATAACCTTGGATCTAGCAGTATAGGAAATCGTGTAGGATGCACCTACAAAGAATTCACTACCTGCAAACCTTTGGAATTTGATGGAACCGAAGGACCGATCGGATTGAAACGATGGACCGAGAAGGTCGAATCGGTGTTTACCATAAGTAAGTGTACTGAAGAGGACAAATTGAAGTACGCTACGCATACCTTCACAGGTTCTGCGTTAACATGGTGGAATACCTATCTAGAGCAAGTGGGACAAGATGATGCGTACGCACTACCGTGGTCAGCATTCAAGCACTTGATGAATGAGAAGTACCGTCCCAGAACCGAGGTCAATAAGCTCAAGACAGAACTTAGAGGGTTACGAACCCAAGGATTTGATATTACCACGTACGAAAGACGATTCACAGAATTGTGCCTATTGTGTTCGGGAGCGTTCGAAGATGAGGAAGAGAAGATCGACGCGTTTGTGAAAGGATTACCGGAAAGAATCCAAGAAGATATAAGTTCACACGAGCCCGTCTCCATACAACAGGCATGTAGAATGGCTCACAAACTAGTGAACTAGATTGAGGAAAGAATTAAAGAACAGACGGCTGAAGAGGCCAATGTAAAGCAAGTCAAAAGAAAGTGGGAGGAAAATGGTGATAAGAATCACCAATACAACAACAACAGCATTTACAATAATAATCGCAACAATTATCCCAACAATCGCAAATCAATCGCAACTATAACAAGCGGCCCAACAACAACAACAACAACAACAACAACAGCAGCAACTACAACAATCATCCCAACAACAATAACAACCGCAACAACAACAACAACAACAACAATCAGAAGCAGCTATGCCAAAGGTGTGAAAAGTATCACTTGGGGTTCTGCACCAAATTTTGCAACAAGTGTAAAAGAAATGGTCATAGCACGGCGAAGTGTGAGGTCTACGGACCAGGGGTTAATAGAACGAAAGGAACAAATGGTGTCGGAACGAGTAATGGTGGAGCAAGTAGTGTCGAAGAAAGTTATGCCAATGTAGTTTGTTATAAATGTGGAAAACCGGGCCACATTATTAGAAATTGCCCGAACCAGGAGAACACGAATGGGCAAGGCCGCGGAAGAGTTTTCAATATTAATGCGGCAGAGGCACAGGAAGACCCGGAGCTTGTTACGGGTACGTTTCTTATTGACAATAAATCTGCTTACGTTTTATTTGATTCGGGTGCGGATAGAAGCTATATGAGTAGATATTTTTGTGCTAAATTAAGTTGTCCATTGATACCGTTAGATAGTAAATTTTTACTCGAATTAGCAAACGGTAAATTAATTTCAGCATATAATATATGCCGGAATCGAGAAATTAAACTGGGTAGCGAAATATTTAAGATTGATTTGATACCAGTAGAGTTAGGGAGTTTTGATGTAATAGTTTGCATGGACTGGCTGAAGGAGGTGAAAGCAGAGATCGTATGTTATAAAAATGCAATTCGCATTGTACGAGAAGAAGGAGAACCCTTAATGGTGTACGGAGAAAAGGGCAACATGAAGCTACATCTTATTAGTAATTTGAAGGCACAAAAACTAATAAGAAAAGGTTGCTATGCTGTTCTAGCACACGTCGAGAAAGTACAAACTGAAGAAAAGAGCATCAATGATGTTCCCGTTGCAAAAGAATTTCCCGATGTATTTCCGAAAGAATTACCGGGACTACCTCCACATCGATCTGTTGAATTTCAAATAGATCTTGTACCAGGAGCTGCACCAATAGCTCGTGCTCCTTATAGACTCGCACCCAGCGAGATGAAAGAACTGCAAAGCCAACTGCAAGAACTATTAGAATGTGGTTTCATTCGACCAAGCACATCACCATGGGGAGCTCCTGTTTTGTTTGTCAAGAAGAAGGATGGTACATTTAGGTTGTGTATTGACTACAGAGAGTTGAACAAACTTACCATCAAAAACCGTTATCCACTGCCGAGAATTGATGACTTATTTGATCAACTACAAGGCTCGTTGGTTTATTCGAAGATCGATTTACGTTCTGGATATCATCAAATGCGAGTAAAGGAGGATGATATTCCAAAAACTGCTTTTAGGACGCGTTATGGTCATTACGATTTTATGGTTATGCCGTTTGGATTGACTAACGCACCAGCTATGTTCATGGACCTTATGAACCGAGTGTGTGGGCCATATCTTGACAAGTTTGTCATTGTTTTCATCGATGACATACTTATTTACTCAAAGAATGATCAAGAGCACGAAGAACATTTGAGAAAAGTGCTAGAAGTATTGAGGAAAGAAAAACTGTGCGCTAAGTTTTCAAAGTGTGCATTTTGGTTGGAAGAAGTTCAATTCCTCGGTCACATAGTGAACAAAGAAGGTATCCAAGTGGACCCGGCAAAGATCGAAACCGTTGAAAAGTGGGAAACCCCAAAAACTCTGAAGCATATACGTCAATTTTTAGGATTGGCTGGTTACTACAGAAGATTCATCCAAGATTTCTCCAAAATAGCAAAACCCTTGACTGCATTAACGCATAAAGGGAAGAAATTTGAATGGAAGGATGAACAAGAGAAGGCGTTTCAATTATTGAAGAAAAAGCTAACTACGGCACCTATATTGTCATTGCCTGAAGGGAATGATGATTTTGTGATTTATTGTGACGCATCAAAGCAAGGTTTCGGTTGTGTATTAATGCAACGGACGAAGGTGATTGCTTATGCGTCTAGACAATTGAAGATTCACGAGAAAAATTATACGACGCATGATTTGGAATTAGGCGCGGTTGTTTTTACATTAAAGACTTGGAGGCACTACTTATATGGGGTCAAAAGTATTATATATACCGACCACAAAAGTCTTCAACACATATTTAATCAGAAACAACTGAATATGAGGCAGCGTGGGTGGATTGAATTGTTGAATGATTATGACTTTGAGATTCGTTACCACCCGGGGAAGGCAAATGTGGTAGCCGACGCCTTGAGCAGAAAGGACAGAGAACCCATTCGAGTAAAATCTATGAATATAATGATTCACACTAACCTTACTACTCAAATAAAGGAGGTGCAACAAGGAGTTTTAAAAGAGGGAAATTTAAAGGATGAAATACCCAAAGGATCGGAGAAGCATCTTAATATTCGGGAAGACGGAACCCGGTATAGGGCTGAAGGAATTTGGGTACCAAAATTTGGAGATATGAGAGAAATGGTACTTAGAGAAGCTCATAAAACCAGATACTCAATACATCCTGGAACGGGGAAGATGTACAAGGATCTTAAGAAACATTTTTGGTGGCCATGTATGAAAGCCGATATTGCTAAATATGTAGGAGAATGTTTGACGTGTTCTAAGGTCAAAGCTGAACATCAGAAACCATCAGGTCTACTACAACAACCTGAAATCCCGGAATGGAAATGGAAAAACATTACCATGGATTTCATTACTAAATTGCCAAGGACTGCAAGTGGTTATGATACTATTTGGGTAATAGTTGATCGTCTCACCAAGTCAGCACACTTCCTGCCAATAAGAGAAGATGACAAGATGGAGAAGTTAGCACGACTGTATTTGAAGGAAGTCGTCTCCAGACATGGAATACCAATCTCTATTATCTCTGATAGGGATGGCAGATTTATTTCAAGATTCTGGCAGACATTACAGCAAGCATTGGGAACTCATCTAGATATGAGTACTGCCTATCATCCACAAACTGATGGGCAGAGCAAAAGGACGATACAAACGCTTGAAGACATGCTACGAGCTTGTGTTATTGATTTCGGAAACAGTTGGGATCGACATCTACCGTTAGCAGAATTTTCCTACAACAACAGCTACCATTCAAGCATTGAGATGGCGCCGTTTGAAGCACTTTATGGTAGAAAGTGCAGGTCTCCGATTTGTTGGAGTGAAGTGAGGGATAGACAGATTACGGGTCCGGAGATAATACAAGAAACTACCGAGAAAATCATCCAAATTCAACAAAGATTGAAAACCGCCCAGAGTCGACAAAAGAGCTACGCGGACAGTAAAAGAAAAGATATAGAGTTTGAAATTGGAGAAATGGTCATGCTTAAGGTTTCACCTTGGAAATGCGTTGTTCGATTTGGTAAACAGGGGAAACTAAATCCAAGGTACATTGGACCATTCAAGATTATAGATCGTGTCGGACCAGTAGCTTACCAACTGGAGCTACCTCAACAACTCGCGGCTGTACATAACACTTTCCACGTCTCAAATTTGAAGAAATGTTTTGCTAAAGAAGATCTCACTATTCCATTGGACGAAATCCAAATCAATGAAAAACTTCAATTCATTGAAGAACTCGTCGAAATAATGGATCGTGAGGTTAAGAGACTTAAACAAAACAAGATACCGATTGTTAAGGTTCGATGGAATGCTCGTAGAGGACCCGAGTTCACCTGGGAGCGTGAAGATCAGATGAAGAAGAAATACCCGCATCTTTTTCTAGAAGATTCGTCAACACCTTCAACAGCTTAAAATTTTGGGACGAAATTTATTTAACGGGTAGGTACTGTAGTGACCCGAACTTTTCCATGTTTATATATATTAATTGAGATTGATATTTACATGATTAAATGTTTCCAACATGTTAAGCAATCAAACTTGTTAAGACTTGATTAATTAAAATATGTTTCATATAAACAATTGACCACCCAAGTTGACCGGTGATTCACGAACGTTAAAACTTGTAAAAACTATATGATGACATATATATGGATATATATATAGTTAACATGATATTATGATAAGTAAACATATCATTAAGTATATTAACAATGAACTACATATGTAAAAACAAGACTACTAACTTAATGATTTTTAAACGAGACATATATGTAACGATTATCGTTGTAAAGACATTTAATGTATATATATATATCATATTAAGAGATATTCATACATGATAATATCATGATAATATAATAATTTAAAATCTCAGTTGATATTATAAACATTGGGTTAACAACATTTAACAAGATCGTTAACCTAAAGGTTTCAAAACAACACTTACATGTAACGACTAACGATGACTTAACGACTCAGTTAAAATGTATATACATGTAGTGTTTTAATATGTATTTATACACTTTTGAAAGACTTCAATACACTTATCAAAATACTTCTACTTAACAAAAATGCTTACAATTACATCCTCGTTCAGTTTCATCAACAATTCTACTCGTATGCACCCGTATTCGTACTCGTACAATACACAGCTTTTAGATGTATGTACTATTGGTATATACACTCCAATGATCAGCTCTTAGCAGCCCATTTGAGTCACCTAACACATGTGGGAACCATCATTTGGCAACTAGCATGAAATATCTCATAAAATTACAAAAATATGAGTAATCATTCATGACTTATTTACATGAAAACAAAATTACATATCCTTTATATCTAATCCATACACCAACGACCAAAAACACCTACAAACACTTTCATTCTTCAATTTTATTCATCTAATTGATCTCTCTCAAGTTCTATCTTCAAGTTCTAAGTGTTCTTCATAAATTCTACAAGTTCTAGTTACATAAAATCAAGAATACTTTCAAGTTTGCTAGCTCACTTCCAATCTTGTAAGGTGATCATCCAACCTCAAGAAATCTTTGTTTCTTACAGTAGGTTATCATTCTAATACAAGGTAATAATCATATTCAAACTTTGGTTCAATTTCTATAACTATAACAATCTTATTTCAAGTGATGATCTTACTTGAACTTGTTTTCGTGTCATGATTCTGCTTCAAGAACTTCGAGCCATCCAAGGATCCGTTGAAGCTAGATCCATTTTTCTCTTTTCCAGTAGGTTTATCCAAGGAACTTAAGATAGTAATGATGTTCATAACATCATTCGATTCATACATATAAAGCTATCTTATTCGAAGGTTTAAACTTGTAATCACTAGAACATAGTTTAGTTAATTCTAAACTTGTTCGTAAACAAAAGTTAATCCTTCTAACTTGACTTTTAAAATCAACTAAACACATGTTCTATATATATATATATATATATATATATATATATATATATATATATATATATATATATATATATATATATATATATATATGATATGCTAACTTAATGATTTAAAACCTGGAAACACGAAAAACACTGTAAAACCGAATTTACGCCGTCGTAGTAACACCGCGGACTGTTTTGGGTTAGTTAATTAAAAACTATGATAAACTTTGATTTAAAAGTTGTTATTCTGGGAAAATGATTTTTATTATGAACATGAAACTATATCCAAAAATTATGGTTAAACTCAAAGTGGAAGTATGTTTTCTAAAATGATCATCTAGACGTCGTTCTTTCGACTGAAATGACTACCTTTACAAAAATGACTTGTAACTTATTTTTCCGTCTATAAACCTATACTTTTTCAGTTTAGATTCATAAAATAGAGTTCAATATGAAACCATAGCAATTTGATTCACTCAAAATGGATTTAAAATGAAGAAGTTATGGGTAAAACAAGATTGGATAATTTTTCTCATTTTAGCTACGTGAAAATTGGTAACAAATCTATTCCAACCATAACTTAATCAACTTGTATTGTATATTATGTAATCTTGAGATACCATAGACACATATACAATGTTTCGACCTATCATGTCGACACATCTATATATATTTCGGAACAACTATAGACACTCTATATGTGAATGTTGGAGTTAGCTATACAGGGTTGAGGTTGATTCCAAAATATATATAGTTTGAGTTGTGATCAATACTGAAATACGTATACACTGGGTAGTGGATTGATTCAAGATAATATTTATTGATTTATTTATGTACATCTAACTGTGAACAACTAGTTGTAGGTTACTAACGAGGACAGCTGACTTAATAAACTTAAAACATCAAAATATATTAAAAGTCTTGTAAATATATTTTGAACATACTTTGATATATATGTATATATTGTTATAGGTTCGTGAATCAACCAGTGATCAAGTCTTACTTCCCGACGAAGTAAAAATCTGTGAAAGTGAGTTATAGTCCCACTTTTAAAATCTAATATTTTTGGGATGAGAATACATGCAGGTTTTATAAATGATTTACAAAATAGACACAAGTACGTGAAACTACATTCTATGGTTGAATTATCAAAATCGAATATGCCCCTTTTTATTAATTCTGGTAATCTAAGAATTAGGGAACATACACCCTAATTGACGCGAATCCTAAAGATAGATCTATTGGGCCTAAAAAACCCCATCCAAAGTACCGGATGCTTTAGTACTTCGAAATTTATATCATATCCGAAGGGTGTCCCGGAATGATGGGGATATTCTTATATATGCATCTTGTTAATGTCGGTTACCAG
The DNA here is from genome assembly GCF_046630445.1 of Rutidosis leptorrhynchoides. Lineage (NCBI taxonomy): Eukaryota > Viridiplantae > Streptophyta > Magnoliopsida > Asterales > Asteraceae > Rutidosis > Rutidosis leptorrhynchoides. Next base: position 388,553,613 of record NC_092335.1, on the reverse strand, counting down.
GTGTTCACCATATGAATGATTTTTATCTCTATGTATGGGATGTGTATTGAAATATGAAATCTTGTGGTCTATTGTTACGATTTGATATATATAGGTTAAACCTATAACTCACCAACATTTTTGTTGACGTTTTAAGCATGTTTATTCTCAGGTGATTATTAAGAGCTTCCGCTATCGCATACTTAAATAAGGACGAGATTTGGAGTCTATGCTTGTATGATATTGTGTAAAAACTGCATTCAAGAAACTTATTTTGTTGTAACATATTTGTATTGTAAACCATTATGTAATGGTCGTGTGTAAACAGGATATTTTAGATTATCATTATTTGATAATCTACGTAAAGATTTTTAAACCTTTATTGATGAAATAAAGGTTATGGTTTGTTTTAAAATGAATGCAGTCTTTGAAAAACGTCTCATATAGAGGTCAAAACCTCGCAACGAAATCAATTAATATGGAACGTTTTTAATCAATAAGAACGGGACATTTCAGTTGGTATCCGAGTGTTGGTCTTAGAGAACCAGAATTTTATATTAGTGTGTCTTATCGAGTTTGTTAGGATGCATTAGTGAGTCTGGACTTTGACCGTGTTTACTTGAAAAATGATTGCTTAACAAATTTTGTTGGAAACTATATATTTTTAACATGTGAATATTATGTGATATATTAATCTCTTAACGTGTTTGATATTATGTGATAGATGTGTACCTTTAGAACAAGTCCCATTGACTCACCTAATAATAATGAAGAGTCAAATGTAAATTGGAATGATTCATGGACTAATTCACAAGTTCCCGAAGAGGAACCGGAAGAAGAGTCGGAACCGGAAGAAGAATCGGAACCGGAAGAAGAATCGGAACTGGATGAAGAAATAGAACCGGTGGGGGAAATAATAAAACGGTTAAGTAAAAGAAAACCCTCAACCAACCGACCAAGGTTAATTATGGTCAATGGTGTTTCCGCCAAGGAAGCAAAATATTGGGAGGATTACCAATTCTCCGATGAATCGGATTCCGACGAGAATTCCGATGATGTTATAGAAATTACCCCAACTGAATTTAAAAAGGCAAAAGAAAATAATAAGGGAAAGGGCATAAAAATAGAGAAATCTAATTCCAACCCCGATGAACTTTATATGTATCGTCAACCCCCGAAGTCCTTAAGTTGTAACAAGTATAGTCACTGAAACGAAGTACTGTGCACCGTTGAATACTGGTCGTCCAGTCCGGTTGGGGTTGTCAGGCCCGATAGATCTATCAACATGATTCGCGTTTACAATACCGCATGTAAATAGTAGTTACCAAGTTACAGGGAAGTATGCCAGTGGTACAACTCAACGTAGAATATATATTTTTAATCACTTGTGTCCATAACGTAAATCATAAAATGCATGTATTCTCATCCCGAAATATTTAGCGTTTAAAAATGAGACTATATACTCACTTTTGCCTTGAACATATATAACACGATCTGGTCTCCGATAGATATCACGAACCTAACCATATATAATATATCAACATATTTTATTTTTCCAATAATCGTTACATGTATACTTATAATACTTTTAATATCTAGTTGTCCGTAGTTAGCAGTCCGATGTTAGTGGTCCACAATTAGTTGCTCAATAAAATAAATAAAGACCCCATCGTATTCGTATTGATCGGAATTAATCTCGACCCATGGTACCGTGTTGTCAAATGACGTATTGTGTACATGGTGTCTTATGATTTAAAATCGTGACCCAAAGTACCGTATTGTCAAATGACATATTGTGTATAATCATGAGGTCTTATAATTATTCTTCTCGTGTTGTTTACGGGTGGTCCTGAAATATATAAAATCAAATCATAAGTAAATATATATAAAATATCATATTTATTAGCAAAGATATGATTAGTTTAGTTTTACTCCAAATAATTTCGTAGCTAAACTAGCTTCGGATACCAAATTTTGTTTTAGCCATAGTTTCTTCAATACAACTCCGTTTTTGTTGGTTCAACTTTCCACTTCCTTGGATCAAGTCATTATTTATAAATATGAACTTTAAATACCTTGGTTTGCATTCGAAATCATAGGTTATAGGTCAAACTTGAGTAAATCTTATGAAAGTGATCATTTCCGTCATAAAAACAACATCTAGATGATCATTTTTATAAAAATACTTACACTTTGAGTTATACCATGAGACTTTTATATATTAACATATTCATAAGAAATATCATTTTTCCAGAATATAAACTTCCAATTCAAAGTTTAAGATGGTTTTTAATTATCCAACCCAAAACAGCCCCCTGTTGCACTCCGACGACGTAGACTCAGTTTTAAGGTGTTCTTTGTAAAATCAAGTTGTATCTTGTTAAGTTAGCATATCATTATGATATATTACAGGTCTTGAAGTGTTTTAAAAGTCAAGTTAGAAGGATCTATTTAGTTTGCGAACAAGTTTGAAATCATTCAAACTATGTTCTTGTTGTTATAATTCGTATATTCGTAGTAAGATAGTTATAATTGAACAAGATAATGAACAAAGGTTATACCTCAAGTATGATGAAGAAAGTTACTGAATACACAAGATATGAACTTGTTCTTGATGACTTGGAAGATTAAAAAGTGAAATCATGAAAAGAAACAAAGGTTGTAAGTAAGTTTATATCTTGATTTAAGATAATTAACTTACATAAATTGAATCAAAGTTTAAACATAGTTTTACCTTGATTATGAAGCTAGAAACTTATGAGGACCTTGAAGAACACTTGAAGGTTGAAAATGAGAGAGTTTAGAAGTTAATCTAGCTTGAAAGAAAGTTGGTATGAAAGTATATGTATATGTATGTAAACGTGTATATGTATGTATATATATAGATTTTAAGTTTTGATTTCTAGCTCATAAGTCTTCCTAGATGTTAACACTTGATCCCACATGTTATTGACTAACAAAGGCTGATAAGAGCAGATAATTGAGGTCTAATCATTGGTATTTATCAATAGTAAATACATCTAGAAGTTGTGTATAATACGGTTACATATACCCTAGGTATACGTGTAGAAATCTTGAGGAAACGGAACGAGAATTCAAATATAACTATCTTTTGTGAATATACTTATATTGTTTTATGTATTTAAGCCCTTTAAAAGTGATTAAATACGTATTTATACGATACTTGTATAAGCATTATAGGTTATAGGTATATATGTCAAAGAACGTTATGTTTAGTTACCGTTTTGAAAACTTAAGTTAGTAGTCTCAAAGTATACTTATAACTCATTGTTATTAGTACACAATGAGATGTTAAACCATCCTTAGATCATGTTAAATATGTATAAATACGTATATGTACACAATCGTATAATTATTGTATGTTATATAGTTCGTGATATCATCGATCAAATTGGACGGTCAAACGTTGTGTAAAACTCGTTTCAAAAACACACGACTCAACAATTTGGATTGCTTATCATGTTGGTAATGTTTAATTTATGTAAATATTAATCTTATATGTATAAAACGATTGAAAAAATCCGGGTCGTTACATATACAGATTTTAAAACTTTCTTATATAGAAAGCATGTCTTTTGAAATGAATGTAATGTTTGTAAAACGTATCATATAGAGGGCAAACCTCGCAATGGGACAGATGAATGATGTGCTGCGTCAATAGGGATTTTGGCGGGCCATCACAAAAACGTTAACAAAGTATTAGATATAATACTTTATATGATCGTATTTGCCGACGGAATTAAAAGATAATATCTAATGATTGATTTATCAAGTTACATTGTGATATGATTACGGGTCTTTATTAAGAGGTCCACTTTGATTTAGAAAACCTTTTCTTTTTAACGGTATTCGGAACAATTGGTAAAGTGATTTACAAGTAAGAACAAAAGTGTCAAATAACGGGAACTAGACAAGTGTTAGTGGAAATTCCTGTTTGATTTCCAATATGTGTCCTACAATAATTTTATCGTGACTCTTGATAAGATAACTATTTAAGCTTTCATAGTATTTAATGTAAAGGTGAAGTTATGTAGAGTAAATAATGGAGATAATGATTTGTCGATAAGATAAACCCATTTGACATGTTAAATTAAGATGATTTCATACGATTGATCACCCATTAGACTTAACCCTACGAATCACGAATAAATTGGAAACTAGAAACCAATATGACTTACACATTATATAATTTTACTTTATGAAAACGTTTAAGATATAACAATTTCTATTATTAAACCCTTTTAATAAAATGACTTTGAATATAAATAGTTTTAGAAAATTAAACTTTACCATATTAATTGACTTAGTTTCAAACGTATGAAAACGATTTCAAGAACTGAGTTATTAAAACCTATTATTTAAGATAAATTGATTATATAGAATTAGAAGAATTTAATTAAAGCTTTATATTATAAATATCTATCTATATATTGTTTCAAAAACATAAACGCGATACGACATAGTAAATTCTATTATTTAAATGATTATATATAATGATCTTTGAAATATAATTAGTTTTGAAAAACTAAATATTATATTACTAGATAAATATTACAAACATATATAATATGTATAAATTTATAGTTCTAAATGAATATATATATATATATATATATATATATATATATATATATATATATATATATATATATATATATATTAACTTAGTCATAAAACATTTTGATAATATTAAATAGACTTTGATAAATAAAGAAACGTTGATTTAAAGAAGCAAATGACCATAACACTCAATTATATAAGTTACATTTCTCATAACATAATTTATCGTTGGTTAAGTCTAATTGTTGATAAAAGTACACGTCATGAAACGTATAGTGCAAATTTTCTCAGTATATAAGAGGACGTTTGAAACCGGAACCAAGACTTAAGTCGAGTGTAAACGTACATGTTATCGGAACTGAAGTTACGAGTCATCTATATTCATAAATATAATATAATATATAAATAATTATATAAATTATATATATATATATATATATATATATATATATATATATATATATATAATAATAATATTAAGAGAGTGTCGTCAACCCTTAAATCACGAATGTGAGCTGGAAAAGATGGCCATGCGATTGCATGGCCAAACCACCTCAAAACCATGCGATCGCATGGTGGGGGGTTGGTGGCTCAACTCTTTAAAACTCAATCGATATCTGGCCGAATTCATTTTTTATTCTCTATCTCTTATCTCCCTCTCCTCTCTAATATATATATATATATATATATATATATATATATATATATATATATATATACATATATATATATATATACATATATATATATATATATATACATATATATATATATATATATATATATATATATAATCATTATTATTATTATTAAGATTAATAGTATTATTAATCTTAATTAGTAGTGTTATTATTAGTATTATACATAAAATACTACAACAAGTTTCTGCTCGCATGTTTTCAAAATGAGTTTTTGAGAGGGATAGAGCTAAGGAAATTATGGGTTATAGCTATGGAGGTGATGGGTATGGTTTGGGGGTTTTGTTCATAAGTCAAATTAGTGTTTATCATCTCCGTTGCGTCTACGAACCTCTCCTGCAATATTGAATCTCAATATTGATACGTGAGTACTCATATCCTATCTTTAATATATTAATAGTGTATCCCTGACTAGTATTCGAGTATATATGATTATGCATGCTTGTATGTTTAATTTCGTCGTTAAATAGTTTAGAATAGATCATGAATTTAATACATATGTTACTAGGATAAGGTATATGATAAGCATGTCATTGGAAAGCTGACGAAAAATCAATAACTTTTCATTTAAGAATTGTATGGTTTCGATGAACGGATTAAGAGATATAGTCAACTGAATTATTATTAATTTTAGCATTATTATCGTTAAAATGATTATTATTACTATCGTCGTTATTATCGTCGTTATAATCATTACCTAATTATTATTATTATCATTATTATTATTATTATTATTATTATTATTATTATTATTATTATTATTATTATTATTATTATTATTATTATTATTATTAGTATAATATGTAGTATTATCATTAATATTATTATTATATTTATTATTATTAATATTATTATCATTAAAACTAATATTAGTATCATCTAATTATTATGCTTACTATCATATTTATGAATGCGATATAAAAGAGGATTAAAAGCTATTAAACAAATCGATTAGGAAATAACGAGTATATGTATCATGATGAAATTAAAATATTGTAATATATTGATTTAGATAAAAATATCGATTTCATTATTATTAAAAGTATCATTAATATTAAAACTATCATCTTTATTAAAATTATCATTTCTAATAGAAATATCATTGCTATTATAAAATATCATTATTATTATCATTATAGTATTATTAATATTAAAAATTATAATTTTGAATAGAATTATTATTATTATTACTAAAGTTATAAATAAAAAGTATCGTTATTGTTAAAATTATCATGTTTAGAATTATCATTATCATTAGTAAATATAAATATTGTTATAATTATTATTATTACAAAATAATACAACTTTTACTTATTATTATTATTATTATCAATATTATTTTATAAAATAAATATGGGATACAAAGATATTTTTCACCATGCGTAATATAATTACATTAATAATACCTACCACTATAGTTTTACGATATTAAGTGAACTTTATAAATTTTACTACTTAAGATATATAAAAGTATATTTTATCATATATAAACTTTAATATAATTTTTATTAATAAAAGACTTTTATTATTTACTATAATAAAATCTAATAAATATATTTAAATATATGTAAAACGACTGTATAAATATAATAAACATGTATAAATTTTGAAAATCATTTTGGGTCAAATTGACTTTTGTTAACTTTTGCATGATAATCTCGAGCATTAGGGATGTGATACACTATGACTTGACCTAAATTGTTAAACAGATATTGACAAACATATAAATATACATACTTAATATAGGTTCGTGAATCCGAGGCCAACCCTGCACTTGTTCAGTGCCGTCATATGCATAATTGCTACGAAATACAGTATTGTGAGTTTCCTTTGCTCCCTTTTTAAATGCTTTTGCAATATATATTTTTGGGACTGAGAATACATGCGCTGCTTTTATAACTGTTTTACGAAATAGACACAAGTAATCGAAACTACATTCTATGGTTGAATTATCGAATCGAATATGCCCCTTTTTAGTCTGGTAATCTAAGAATTAGGGAACAGACACCCTAATTGACACGAATCCTAAAGATAGATCTATTGGGCCCAACAAGCCCCATCCAAAGTACCGGATGCTTTAGTACTTTGAATTTATCATGTCCGAAGGGAGTCCCGGAATGATGGGGATATTCTATATGCATCTTGTTAAGGTCGGTTACCAGGTGTTCACCATATGAATGATTTTTATCTCTATGCAGTGCGAAATGCCTGATATGAGATGATGTTTATGAGAAATGGAAATGGAAATCTTGTGGTCTATTAAAATTATGGAAATGATTGATTACGATAAACTAATGAACTCACCAACCTTTTGGTTGACACTTTAAAGCATGTTTATTCTCAGGTATGAAAGAAATCTTCCGCTGTGCATTTGCTCATTTTAGAGATATTACTTGGAGTCATTCATGACATATTTCAAAAGACGTTGCATTCGAGTCGTTGAGTTCAACAAGATTATTATTAGGTCATTGATAGTTTGATATATTATGAAATGGTATGTATGCCTGTCAACTTTCGATGTAATGAAAGTTTGTCTTTTAAAAACGAATGCAATGTTTATAAAATGTATCATTTAGAGGTCAAATACCTCGCAATGTAATCAGATGTTATTGTATTCGTAAGGGGTCAACGAGCTTCGCGCTCGATTATTGGCTTTAGAGAACATGGTGCAAAGATTACAAGCACCATCAACAACACCAGTACCACCAACAACATCTACATCGCAAGCCTCAATACCACAAGCACCAGCAGCATCACCGGCATCAACAGTACCACCATCAGCAACCCCAACAGTACCATCACTATCACTAACAGCAACATCCGCATCCCACACCTTAACATCACAATCAGTACCTAGAGCATCAACGTCACACACACCATAGATACCAAGGAGTACCAATAACAAACGATGAAGTATTAATTCATAACTTCATCGGAGAAATATTCTACGGTGATTATGTAATCTCTAAAGATTAGAGATTATTTATTCTAATCATAGCCGTAAACCAAGATGAATGGATGGATAGAGATGATACAGGGAAGAATAGAAACCCTGACAAGGGGGTGCACGAATTACAAGCTAGACTTTTTTACCAGAAGCATCAACAGTACCGTCAGCATCACCAGCACCGTCAGTACCGTCAGTATCATCAGCACTAGCAGCATCTATAACATCACAAGTTCCGTCAGTTCAAGAATCACCGTGGACATCATTATGAATTAACAACGAGTATATTGTATCAATGAGTTATGAAGTAATAACTCAATTCCTCTGAAGAATTTATATGTGTACCTTATGTATATATATATATATATATAAATTTTGAAACCATCATAAATCTTTTCGTATTAAGCTATTATGTATGAATTGAAAAAGGGTAGATACTACTCGGTAAAATTCATATTACTAATATGCTATAATCCTTCGTTAACGACTTAACCATTGTTAACTACAATCTCTATTTCAACTCAATGAATCCCAATTCATGATAAACCAAGTGTATTAATCAAATACATGTTTGATTTTACAATTTCATCTTCAATGTACTCGAAACTTTCTAGACAACATCATTCATACCTTGCAAGGATAGCAAGAATTCACAAACATCAACATTCATCACCAAGGAATGCCAATTAGAATAAATAATAAAATATTGATTACATTAGTGAAATACTCCACGAAGATTATGTAATCTCTAATGTTTTAGAGATTATTCATTTCTAATTCCATTCGAAAATCAAATGAGTTTACTATTAACTCATTAAATCTACGTTACATCTGAAGAAAATATACATACATATGTATTTTCATAAAGACTGTGATAAAATTCATTTGTACAAAAATGTTACTTGTGAAATTTTTTTTAACGGGTAGGTAATATCTGAGAGATATATAAATTCACAATTAATATGTTACATTCTTCAAATTTGATTCCGCAATCATCAGCTATACTCACTACTTTCACAACAATATACATTCTTTCATAGAAATCAAAACAACCATTCTCATCCAAATTTGATTACATATTCTGAGTTTGACAAATCAAAATCCAAGTCAAGATTTAATAGAAGACATCACTCTTAGATTCCTACATCTTTCAAAGTTATACTTTGACTTCAAAACTGTGCTAGAACATTATTTCTATTCATAGAACCCAGAAAAATATTTGTATCATTCAAATTCCTAGAACATCATATGTATATTAATGATTACAATCTGTGTTCAAACCCCTCGAAAATTCTGAAGACACTTCAAATAATGAAAAATTGAGATGATGATCCAACCACATGTTACCCACAGTCATGCACCTGAAAAACTCTCGAAACCAAAATCATAAGTTAACACGTATCCGTGTCAGACCCTTTGGCATTTATTAGCAAAAATAACTTTGCAATTCCTTTCAAAAATAGCCAATTTTATCACACCTCTAGCAAGATCAGTTTCGACTTTTCATCCGAATTAGCCTTATTATAACCTTGATATATACGTTGCCCTGTATGGCATTGTTATCGGGGAATCGTTTATATTCCACCACATTAGCAGTAAACTTACCAGCAACTGTAATGATCTAGGACCTTCCGAAAAATCATTATATTTATCGAAACCTCATCATTTACTCATCCGCATCTTGTAACAAGAATTGTCATGCCAATTACTGTGAATCAACAATCAGTATTTTGAAATCTCGCAGCATGTCTACACCAACAGATATATGTGTACATATAACATCTATCTCCTGGACTTACATACTACGAATGTGAAGTTTCTAAAAAATACCCCAATCTACAATTTAGTTCTCCGAATTTTTGGAAAAGCTGAATGAAGCAGCAGAAACTATAGACAACCATAACGATCAAAAGTTTGATGATAAAGAATAGTGTGTTGGCAAAGCTCAGAAAAAGAGAACGTTTGGAACTGGAAAATGGATTGAGCAAACCATGAAGGAGGCTGTGGACAAATCATAAAGACTAAACCTGCCTTCAAAGAATCCAAATGATTCAGTATCTACTGAATTCATTAACAAATACCTTGCTCCTAACTCTAAACCCATGCGGACAATATTCTTCATCATCCTCTGATATTAAAAATTCTAAGATATCATCGTATCTTTCATTATAAATATCCTCGATATTTCTGAAGATATTTTCATAACTATTCTTATCTGAAATCATTTATCTTTTCGCGCTACCTGCGTTACATCATAAAAGAAACTGTTTTAAGCTTCTAAATTCTGAAAAATTCGAGTTTAAATATGAATACTTTTGAAGTAGTGTTGGGAACTGAAGCATGAGTTAGTATAATATAATGACACTTGATCAACGTGATTATATTACAGTAATTCATGCTGAGTTTCTAATGGGACATGATGATTCACAGACCATATCGTCATCATGTGCCATGTTACATGACTCTTGCATTCTATTTAACCTCTAAGAATATCAAGAAAATATTTTCTTGATGATTCGGTCTTTTCCGGATATTCTAGTAAATTGACAAATCAAGATCGTGCTATCACAATAAGAACATTAGTATTGTTCATCCGAAGCTTCTTACCTACGAATTCTGGACCATTATTCGCTTGACTTGAAGTCGGGAAGAGGAGACAAAAGCATGAAACTCTTAAATATAAAAGAAAATATAAAGCTCGACAACAACACATAAATTACAAATCGTGTATATCAATACGTATTGTAACATAAAGGCACGGGAGAATTAGGAACACTATAACCCCAAGGTAATAGTAAAAGTAAATAAATTCCTCCGGTGGTAGATGAAAAAGAAGAATGACAGATATGAAAGTTAGGAGTATATCAAGAATCAGAACTGGATGGAGCATATTGACAAATGCTTTAAAGTATGAATTGAGGGAGAAAGAATAGAAGGTGGGAGTTATGGAAAATAAGAAAACAAAGGGAGTGGATTTATAGTGAAATATCCGACAGAGAAATCAAGACAGATTATCGCATTAAATCAAAGAGGATCATAATTTCCTTAATCGCCGAAGAATCAAATCTTATATAGATTACAAAGATTTTCTTTAACCCGGAGATCAACCGTGATGACATTAAAAGATAAGACAAATCTCTATTTTCTCATTTCACTCTTTTACGATAGCTTCACTCGTACTCTTCACATAAACGAATTGTTTTACCCATATTACTCAATGATGATAAAATTTTATTATCAACTCATATTCGTCATGAAAACATTCTTATTGTTATCCATAACAACCTCGATCAAATTTCGAGGACGAAATTTCTTTAACGGGTAGGTACTGTGACAACCCAGAAATTTCCGACCAAATTTAAACTTTATCTTTACATTATTCCGACATGATAAACAATGTTTGTTAAGTTGAATCTCAAAAATTTTAAATTGTATTCATACATTCATTTAACCTTGACCAAATTTCGACGATTCACGAACCAATATAAATGGATAGAAATATATATGTGTATATATATATATATGTATATATTATAACTTGAAAACATTAACAAAGTATTAGATATAATACTTTATATGATCGTATTTGTCGACGAAATTAAAAGATAATATCTAATGATTGATTTATCAAGTGTAGTGACCCGAACTTTTCCATGTTTATATATATTAATTGAGATTGATATTTACATGATTAAATGTTTCCAACATGTTAAGCAATCAAACTTGTTAAGACTTGATTAATTGAAATAGGTTTCATATAGACAATTGACCACCCAAGTTGACCGGTGATTCACGAACGTTAAAACTTGTAAAAACTATATGATGACATATATATAGTTATATATATAGTTAACATGATATTATGATAAGTAAACATATCATTAATTATATTAACAATGAACAACATATGTAAAAACAAGACTACTAACTTAATGATTTTGAAACGAGGCATATATGTAACGATTATCGTTGTAACGACATTTAATGTATATATATCATATTAAGAGATATTCGTACATCATAATATCATGATAATATAATAATTTAAAATCTCTTTTGATATTATAAACATTGGGTTAACAACATTTAACAAGATCGTTAACCTAAAGGTTTCAAAACAACATTTACATGTAACGACTAACGATAACTTAACGACTCAGTTAAAATGTATATACATGTAGTGTTTTAATATGTATTCATACACTTTTGAAAGACTTCAAGACACTTATCAAAATACTTCTACTTAACAAAAATGCTTACAATTACATCCTCGTTCAGTTTCATCAACAATTCTACTCGTATGCACCCGTATTCGTACTCGTACAATACACAACTTTTAGATGTATGTACTATTGGTATATACACTCCAATGATCAGCTCTTAGCAGCCCATGTGAGTCACCTAACACATGTGGGAACCATCATTTGGCAACTAGCATGAAATATCTCATAAAATTACAAAAATATGAGTAATCATTCATGACTTATTCACATGAAAACAAAATTACATATCCTTTATATCTAATCCATACACCAACGACCAAAAACACCTACAAACACTTTCATTCTTCAATTTTCTTCATCTAATTGATCTCTCTCAAGTTCTATCTTCAAGTTCTAAGTGTTCTTCATAAATTCCAAAAGTTCTAGTTTCATAAAATCAAGAATACTTTCAAGTTTGCTAGCTCACTTCCAATCTTGTAAGGTGATCATCTAACCTCAAGAAATCTTTGTTTCTTACAGTAGGTTATCATTCTAATACAAGGTAATAATCATATTCAAACTTTGGTTCAATTTCTATAACTATAACAATCTTATTTCAAGTGATGATCTTACTTGAACTTGTTTTCGTGTCATGATTCTGCTTCAAGAACTTCGAGCCATCCAAGGATCCATTGAAGCTAGATCCATTTTTCTCTTTTCCAGTAGGTTTATCCAAGGAAATTAAGGTAGTAATGATGTTCATAACATCATTCGATTCATACATATAAAGCTATCTTATTCGAAGGTTTAAACTTGTAATCACTAGAACATAGTTTAGTTAATTCTAAACTTGTTCGCAAACAAAAGTTAATCCATCTAACTTGACTTTTAAAATCAACTAAACACATGTTCTATATCTATATGATATGCTAACTTAATGATTTAAAACCTGGAAACACGAAAAACACCGTAAAACCGGATTTACGCCGTCGTAGTAACACCGCGGGCTGTTTTGGGTTAGTTAATTAAAAACTATGATAAACTTTGATTTAAAAGTTGTTATTCTGAGAAAATGATTTTTATTATGAACATGAAACTATATCCAAAAATTATGGTTAAACTCAAAGTGGAAGTATGTTTTCTAAAATGGTCATCTAGACGTCGTTCTTTCGACTGAAATGACTACCTTTACAAAAACGACTTGTAACTTATTTTTCGACTAAAAACCTATACTTTTTTTGTTTAGATTCATAAAATAGAGTTCAATATGAAACCATAGCAATTCGATTCACTCAAAACGGATTTAAAATGAAGAAGTTATGGGTAAAACAAGATTGGATAATTTTTCTCATTTTAGCTACGTGAAAATTGGTAACAAATCTATTCCAACCATAACTTAATCAACTTGTATTATATATTATGTAATCTTGAGATACCATAGACACGTATACAATGTTTCGACCTATCATGTCGACACATCTATATATATTTCGGAACAACCATAGACACTCTATATGTGAATGTTGGAGTTAGCTATACAGGGTTGAGGTTGATTCCAAAATATATATAGTTTGAGTTGTGATCAATACTGAGATACGTGTACACTGGGTCGTGGATTGATTCAAGATAATATTTATCGATTTATTTCTGTACATCTAACTGTGGACAACTAGTTGTAGGTTACTAACGAGGACAGCTGACTTAATAAACTTAAAACATCAAAATATATTAAAAGTGTTGTAAATATATTTTGAACATACTTTGATATATATGTATATATTGTTATAGGTTCGTGAATCAACCAGTGGCCAAGTCTTACTTCCCGACGAAGTAAAAATCTGTGAAAGTGAGTTATAGTCCCACTTTTAAAATCTAATATTTTTGGGATGAGAATACATGCAGGTTTTATAAATGATTTACAAAATAGACACAAGTACGTGAAACTACATTCTATGGTTGAATTATCGAAATCGAATATGCCCCTTTTTATTAAGTCTGGTAATCTAAGAATTAGGGAACAGACACCCTAATTGACGCGAATCCTAAAGATAGATCTATTGGGCCTAACAAACCCCATCCAAAGTACCGGATGCTTTAGTACTTCGAAATTTATATCATATCCGAAGAGTGTCCCGGAATGATGGGGATATTCTTATATATGCATCTTGTTATTGTCGGTTACCAGGTGTTCACCATATGAATGATTTTTATCTCTATGTATGGGATGTGTATTGAAATATGAAATCTTGTGGTCTATTGTTACGATTTGATATATATAGGTTAAACCTATAACTCACCAACATTTTTGTTGACGTTTTAAGCATGTTTATTCTCAGGTGATTATTAAGAGCTTCCGCTGTCGCATACTTAAATAAGGACAAGATTTGGAGTCCATGCTTGTATGATATTGTGTAAAAACTGCGTTCAAGAAACTTATTTTGTTGTAACATATTTGTATTGTAAACCATTATGTAATGGTCGTGTGTAAACAGGATATTTTAGATTATCATTATTTGATAATCTACGTAAAGCTTTTTAAACCTTTATTGATGAAATAAAGGTTATGGTTTGTTTAAAAATGAATGCAGTCTTTGAAAAACGTCTCATATAGAGGTCAAAACCTCGCAACGAAATCAATTAATATGGAACGTTTTTAATCAATAAGAACGGGACATTTCAGTTGGTATCAGAGCGTTGGTCTTAGAGAACCAGAAAATTTGCATTAGTGTGTCTTATCGAGTTTGTTAGGTTGCATTAGTGAGTCTGGACTTCGACCGTGTTTTCTTTAAAAATGATTGCTTAACATTTTTGTTGGAAACTATATATTTTTAACATATGAATATTATGTGATATATTAATCTCTTAACGTGTTTGATATTATGTGATAGATGTCTACCTCTAGAACAAGTCCCATTGACTCACCTAATAATAATGAAGAGTCAAATGTAAATTGGAATGATTCGTGGACTGATTCACAAGTTCCCGAAGAGGAACCGGAAGAAGAGTCGGAACCGGAAGAAGAATCGGAACCGGAAGAAGAATCGGAACCGGATGAAGAAATAGAACCGGTGGGGGAAATAATAAAACGGTTAAGTAAAAGAAAATCCTCAACCAACCGACCAAGGTTAATTATGGTCAATGGTGTTTCCGCCAAGGAAGCAAAATATTGGGAGGATTACCAATTCTCTGATGAATCGGATTCCGACGAGAATTCCGATGATGTTATAGAAATTACCCCAACTGAATTTAAAAAGGCAAAAGAAAATAATAAGGGAAAGGGCATAAAAATAGAGAAATCTAATTCCAACCCCGATGAACTTTATATGTATCGTCAACCCCCGAAGTCCTTAAGTTGTAACAATGACCCGGGAACCTCTAAACCACCAGGTTTTTCTAAACCAATGTGGAAAATTACGGCTCGTATTAGGGGAACATCATATATCCCTAGAAACTTGGCAAAACTAACCAAAACCGAAGAAGAAGAAACAAGCGAGTCGGAATAAGATAGTTGTATTCGTGTGGTGTAATATATGTAATATAGTGTGCTTATGCTTTATGATATATGTAAAAATTGCCTGTATTAATAAGTATTTTTTTTATGAATCTAACTCTTGTCTATTTTACAGTATAAAAACACAAAATGGATAGACAACCCAATATTTTAAAAGACCTACCCGGAGACATGATTGATGAAATCTTGTCTAGAGTCGGCCAGAATTCTTCGGCACAACTATTTAAGGCGAGATCAGTTTGTAAGACATTCGAAGAACGTTCCAAGAATGTCTTGGTTTATAAGAGACTTTCGTTTGAAAGATGGGGGATATCACATTGGGAAACCCATAAGTTACGATGTGTTTACTTTGACGCATATATTGCGGGGAACCCAAATGCTATTTTACGCAACGGGTTAAGAAATTATTTTGACTCAATATATCCGAATATTGGACTTCGTGATTTAGAAAAAGCGGCTAACATGCAACATAAAGAAGCATGTTATGCTTACGGATTAGTAATGTTCGCTTCTCACCAAAGTGAGAACAAGAACATCGGGCTACAACTATTAAACAAAACGTTTCCACAAGTGACGGAGTCGGTAATTGGGGTAAGAAATGAGGTTTTTAGATTATTACGGGACTGTTGGACATTACGTAACCCTCGTCCCTTTGATGACGTTACAACACGCTGTCTTATCAACGGCCATAACGGTTATGTTCCACAAGACCAAGGATGGGAAGTAGTCCTAGTAAAACCAGAATGCATGACTTGTTTCTGGACGTATGAATTACGTGTCTTTATTGCCTTTGCTGAACGACTTGTGTACTAGCTAGAATTATCTTCATAATTATCTTGTATCAAAGTTATTGTGTGCTATATTTCATGCTTTATGTAAAATAAGCGGTATTGTAAGTTTGTAAAATATTGTATAAAAGTTTGAACGTGAAATATTATTACAATCAGTTTTTCATATAGAATTGTAGTAGTTGAATTGTATATTAGCTACTAAGTATGAACTTAACGGGTAGGTACTACCCGAATTTAAACTTATAAAATGCTAATATGAAGAAAAAGCTTTTATAAATGAGTTCATATTATGCTACGAAATACTATTAACTACTCTTAATATTCTGTATGATTAACTTGTTCCATTTGACTATTTTGAAGGAAATGGCACCGACTACTCGACACACCGTGAATATGAATGAAGAGGAATTCCGTACTTTTCTAGCTTCAAACATAGCCGCAGTACAGGCTGCGCTACATACCAACAATAACCTTGGATCTAGCAGTACAGGAAATCGTGTAGGATGCACCTACAAAGAATTCACTGCCTGCAAACCTTTGGAATTTGATGGAACCGAAGGACCGATCGGATTGAAACGGTGGACCGAGAAGGTCGAATCGGTGTTTGCCATAAGTAAGTGTACTGAAGAGGACAAAGTGAAGTACGCTACGCATACCTTCACAGGTTCTGCGTTAACATGGTGGAATACCTATCTAGAGCAAGTGGGACAAGGCGATGCGTACGCACTACCGTGGTCAGCATTCAAGCACTTGATGAACGAGAAGTACCGTCCCAGAACCGAGGTCAATAAGCTCAAGACAGAACTTAGAGGGTTACGAACCCAAGGATTTGATATTACCACGTACGAAAGACGATTCACAGAATTGTGCCTATTGTGTCCGGGAGCATTCGAAGATGAGGAAGAGAAGATCGACGCGTTTGTGAAAGGATTACCGGAAAGAATCCAAGAAGATATAAGTTCACACGAGCCCGCCTCCATACAACAGGCATGTAGAATGGCTCATAAACTAGTGAACCAGATTGAAGAAAGAATTAAAGAACAGACTGCTGAAGAGGCCAATGTGAAGCAAGTCAAAAGAAAGTGGGAGGAAAACGGTGATAAGAATCACCAATACAACAACAACAGCAATTACAACAATAATCGCAGCAATTATCCCAACAATCGCAACATCAATCGCAACTACAACAAACGGCCCAACAACAACAACAACAACAACAGCAACTACAACAATTATCCCAACAACAATAATAACCGCAACAACAACAACAATCAGAAGCAGCTATGCCAAAGGTGTGAAAAGAATCACTCGGGGTTCTGCACCAAATTTTGCAACAAGTGTAAAAGAAATGGTCATAGTGCGGTGAAGTGTGAGGTCTACGGACCAGGGGTTAATAGAACGAAAGGAACAAATGGTGTCGGAACGAGTAATGGCGGAGCAAGTAGTGTCGGAGCAAGTTATGCCAATGTAGTTTGTTATAAATGTGGAAAACCGGGCCACATTATTAGAAATTGCCCGAACCAGGAGAACACGAATGGACAAGGCCGTGGAAGAGTTTTCAATATTAATGCGGCAGAGGCACAGGAAGACCCGGAGCTTGTTACGGGTACGTTTCTTATTGACAATAAATCTGCTTACGTTTTATTTGATTCGGGTGCGGATAGAAGCTATATGAGTAGAGATTTTTGTGCTAAATTAAGTTGTCCATTGACGCCTTTGGATAGTAAATTTTTACTCGAATTAGCAAATGGTAAATTAATTTCAGCAGATAATATATGTCGGAATCGAGAAATTAAACTGGTTAGCGAAACATTTAAGATTGATTTGATACCAGTAGAGTTAGGGAGTTTTGATGTGATAATCGGTATGGACTGGTTGAAAGAAGTGAAAGCGGAGATCGTTTGTTACAAAAATGCAATTCGCATTATACGAGAAAAAGGAAAACCCTTAATGGTGTACGGAGAAAAGGGCAACACGAAGCTACATCTTATTAGTAATTTGAAGGCACTAAAACTAATAAGAAAAGGTTGCTATGCTGTTCTAGCACACGTCGAGAAAGTACAAACTGAAGAAAAGAGCATCAATGATGTTCCCATTGCAAAAGAATTTCCCGATGTATTTCCGAAAGAATTACCGGGATTACCCCCACATCGATCCGTTGAATTTCAAATAGATCTTGTACCAGGAGCTGCACCAATAGCTCGTGCTCCTTACAGACTCGCACCCAGCGAGATGAAAGAACTGCAAAGCCAATTACAAGAACTTTTAGAGCGTGGTTTCATTCGACCAAGCACATCACCGTGGGGAGCTCCTGTTTTGTTTGTCAAGAAGAAAGATGGTACATTCAGGTTGTGTATCGACTACCGAGAGTTGAACAAACTTACCATCAAGAACCGCTACCCACTACCGAGAATCGACGACTTATTTGATCAACTACAAGGCTCGTCTGTTTATTCAAAGATTGACTTACGTTCCGGGTATCATCAAATGCGGGTGAAAGAAGATGATATTCCAAAGACTGCTTTCAGAACACGTTACGGTCATTACGAGTTTATGGTCATGCCGTTTGGTTTAACTAATGCACCAGCTGTGTTCATGGACCTTATGAACCGAGTGTGTGGACCATACCTTGACAAGTTTGTCATTGTTTTCATTGATGACATACTTATTTACTCAAAGAATGACCAAGAACACGGTGAACATTTGAGAAAGGTGTTAGAAGTATTGAGGAAGGAAGAATTGTACGCTAAGTTTTCAAAGTGTGCATTTTGGTTGGAAGAAGTTCAATTCCTCGGTCACATAGTGAACAAAGAAGGTATTAAGGTGGATCCGGCAAAGATAGAAACTGTTGAAAAGTGGGAAACCCCGAAAACTCCGAAACACATACGCCAGTTTTTAGGACTAGCTGGTTACTACAGAAGGTTCATCCAAGACTTTTCCAGAATAGCAAAACCCTTGACTGCATTAACGCATAAAGGGAAGAAATTTGAATGGAATGATGAACAAGAGAAAGCGTTTCAGTTATTGAAGAAAAAGCTAACTACGGCACCTATATTGTCATTGCCTGAAGGGAATGATGATTTTGTGATTTATTGTGACGCATCAAAGCAAGGTCTCGGTTGTGTATTAATGCAACGAACGAAGGTGATTGCTTATGCGTCTAGACAATTGAAGATTCACGAACAAAATTATACGACGCATGATTTGGAATTAGGCGCAGTTGTTTTTGCATTAAAGACTTGGAGGCACTACTTATATGGAGTTAAAAGTATTATATATACCGACCACAAAAGTCTTCAACACATATTTAATCAGAAACAACTGAATATGAGGCAGCGTAGGTGGATTGAATTATTGAATGATTACGACTTTGAGATTCGTTACCACCCGGGAAAGGCAAATGTGGTAGCCGATGCCTTGAGCAGGAAGGACAGAGAACCCATTCGAGTAAAATCTATGAATATAATGATTCATAATAACCTTACTACTCAAATAAAGGAGGCGCAACAAGGAGTTTTAAAAGAGGGAAATTTAAAGGATGAAATACCCAAAGGATCGGAGAAGCATCTTAATATTCGGGAAGACGGAACCCGGTATAGGGCTGAAAGGATTTGGGTACCAAAATTTGGAGATATGAGAGAAATGGTACTTAGAGAAGCTCATAAAACCAGATACTCAATACATCCTGGAACGGGAAAGATGTACAAGGATCTCAAGAAACATTTTTGGTGGCCGGGTATGAAAGCCGATGTTGCTAAATACGTAGGAGAATGTTTGACGTGTTCTAAGGTCAAAGCTGAGCATCAGAAACCATCAGGTCTACTTCAACAACCCGAAATCCCGGAATGGAAATGGGAAAACATTACCATGGATTTCATCACTAAATTGCCAAGGACTGCAAGTGGTTTTGATACTATTTGGGTAATAGTTGATCGTCTCACCAAATCAGCACACTTCCTGCCAATAAGAGAAGATGACAAGATGGAGAAGTTAGCACGACTGTATTTGAAGGAAGTCATCTCCAGACATGGAATACCAATCTCTATTATCTCTGATAGGGATGGCAGATTTATTTCAAGATTCTGGCAGACATTACAGCAAGCATTAGGAACTCGTCTAGACATGAGTACTGCCTATCATCCACAAACTGATGGGCAGAGCAAAAGGACGATACAAACGCTTGAAGACATGCTACGAGCATGTGTTATTGATTTCGGAAACAGTTGGGATCGACATCTACCATTAGCAGAATTTTCCTACAACAACAGCTACCATTCAAGCATTGAGATGGCGCCGTTTGAAGCACTTTATGGTAGAAAGTACAAGTCTCCGATTTGTTGGAGTGAAGTGGGGGATAGACAGATTACGGGTCCGGAGATTATACAAGAAACTACCGAGAAGATCATCCAAATTCAACAACGGTTGAAAACCGTCCAAAGTCGACAAAAGAGCTACGCTGACATTAAAAGAAAAGATATAGAATTTGAAATTGGAGAGATGGTCATGCTTAAAGTTGCACCTTGGAAAGGCGTTGTTCGATTTGGTAAACGAGGGAAATTAAATCCAAGGTATATTGGACCATTCAAGATTATTGATCGTGTTGGACCAGTAGCTTACCGACTTGAGTTACCTCAACAACTCGCGGCTGTACATAACACTTTCCACGTCTCGAATTTGAAGAAATGTTTTGCTAAAGAAGATCTCACTATTCTGTTAGATGAAATCCAAATTAACGAAAAACTTCAATTCATCGAAGAACCCGTCGAAATAATGGATCGTGAGGTTAAAAGACTTAAGCAAAACAAGATACCAATTGTTAAGGTTCGATGGAATGCTCGTAGAGGACCCGAGTTCACCTGGGAGCGTGAAGATCAGATGAAGAAGAAATACCCGCATCTATTTCCAGAAGATTCGTCAACACCTTCAACAGCTTAAAATTTCGGGACGAAATTTATTTAACGGGTAGGTACTGTAGTGACCCGAACTTTTCCATGTTTATATATATTAATTGAGATTGATATTTACATGATTAAATGTTTCCAACATGTTAAGCAATCAAACTTGTTAAGACTTGATTAATTGAAATAGGTTTCATATAGACAATTGACCACCCAAGTTGACCGGTGATTCACGAACGTTAAAACTTGTAAAAACTATATGATGACATATATATAGTTATATATATAGTTAACATGATATTATGATAAGTAAACATATCATTAATTATATTAACAATGAACAACATATGTAAAAACAAGACTACTAACTTAATGATTTTGAAACGAGGCATATATGTAACGATTATCGTTGTAACGACATTTAATGTATATATATCATATTAAGAGATATTCGTACATCATAATATCATGATAATATAATAATTTAAAATCTCTTTTGATATTATAAACATTGGGTTAACAACATTTAACAAGATCGTTAACCTAAAGGTTTCAAAACAACATTTACATGTAACGACTAACGATAACTTAACGACTCAGTTAAAATGTATATACATGTAGTGTTTTAATATGTATTCATACACTTTTGAAAGACTTCAAGACACTTATCAAAATACTTCTACTTAACAAAAATGCTTACAATTACATCCTCGTTCAGTTTCATCAACAATTCTACTCGTATGCACCCGTATTCGTACTCGTACAATACACAACTTTTAGATGTATGTACTATTGGTATATACACTCCAATGATCAGCTCTTAGCAGCCCATGTGAGTCACCTAACACATGTGGGAACCATCATTTGGCAACTAGCATGAAATATCTCATAAAATTACAAAAATATGAGTAATCATTCATGACTTATTCACATGAAAACAAAATTACATATCCTTTATATCTAATCCATACACCAACGACCAAAAACACCTACAAACACTTTCATTCTTCAATTTTCTTCATCTAATTGATCTCTCTCAAGTTCTATCTTCAAGTTCTAAGTGTTCTTCATAAATTCCAAAAGTTCTAGTTTCATAAAATCAAGAATACTTTCAAGTTTGCTAGCTCACTTCCAATCTTGTAAGGTGATCATATAACCTCAAGAAATCTTTGTTTCTTACAGTAGGTTATCATTCTAATACAAGGTAATAATCATATTCAAACTTTGGTTCAATTTCTATAACTATAACAATCTTATTTCAAGTGATGATCTTACTTGAACTTGTTTTCGTGTCATGATTCTGCTTCAAGAACTTCGAGCCATCCAAGGATCCATTGAAGCTAGATCCATTTTTCTCTTTTCCAGTAGGTTTATCCAAGGAAATTAAGGTAGTAATGATGTTCATAACATCATTCGATTCATACATATAAAGCTATCTTATTCGAAGGTTTAAACTTGTAATCACTAGAACATAGTTTAGTTAATTCTAAACTTGTTCGCAAACAAAAGTTAATCCTTCTAACTTGACTTTTAAAATCAACTAAACACATGTTATATATCTATATGATATGCTAACTTAATGATTTAAAACCTGGAAACACGAAAAACACCGTAAAACCGGATTTACGCCGTCGTAGTAACACCGCGGGCTGTTTTGGGTTAGTTAATTAAAAACTATGATAAACTTTGATTTAAAAGTTGTTATTCTGAGAAAATGATTTTTATTATGAACATGAAACTATATCCAAAAATTATGGTTAAACTCAAAGTGGAAGTATGTTTTCTAAAATGGTCATCTAGACGTCGTTCTTTCGACTGAAATGACTACCTTTACAAAAACGACTTGTAACTTATTTTTCGACTAAAAACCTGTACTTTTTTTGTTTAGATTCATAAAATAGAGTTCAATATGAAACCATAGCAATTCGATTCACTCAAAACGGATTTAAAATGAAGAAGTTATGGGTAAAACAAGATTGGATAATTTTTCTCATTTTAGCTACGTGAAAATTGGTAACAAATCTATTCCAACCATAACTTAATCAACTTGTATTATATATTATGTAATCTTGAGATACCATAGACACGTATACAATGTTTCGACCTATCATGTCGACACATCTATATATATTTCGGAACAACCATAGACACTTTATATGTGAATGTTGGAGTTAGCTATACAGGGTTGAGGTTGATTCCAAAATATATATAGTTTGAGTTGTGATCAATACTGAGATACGTATACACTGGGTCGTGGATTGATTCAAGATAATATTTATCGATTTATTTCTGTACATCTAACTGTGGACAACTAGTTGTAGGTTACTAACGAGGACAGCTGACTTAATAAACTTAAAACATCAAAATATATTAAAAGTGTTGTAAATATATTTTGAACATACTTTGATATATATGTATATATTGTTATAGGTTCGTGAATCAACCAGTGGCCAAGTCTTACTTCCCGACGAAGTAAAAATCTGTGAAAGTGAGTTATAGTCCCACTTTTAAAATCTAATATTTTTGGGATGAGAATACATGCAGGTTTTATAAATGATTTACAAAATAGACACAAGTACGTGAAACTACATTCTATGGTTGAATTATCGAAATCGAATATGCCCCTTTTTATTAAGTCTGGTAATCTAAGAATTAGGGAACAGACACCCTAATTGACGCGAATCCTAAAGATAGATCTATTGGGCCTAACAAACCCCATCCAAAGTACCGGATGCTTTAGTACTTCGAAATTTATATCATATCCGAAGAGTGTCCCGGAATGATGGGGATATTCTTATATATGCATCTTGTTATTGTCGGTTACCAGGTGTTCACCATATGAATGATTTTTATCTCTATGTATGGGATGTGTATTGAAATATGAAATCTTGTGGTCTATTGTTACGATTTGATATATATAGGTTAAACCTATAACTCACCAACATTTTTGTTGACGTTTTAAGCATGTTTATTCTCAGGTGATTATTAAGAGCTTCCGCTGTCGCATACTTAAATAAGGACAAGATTTGGAGTCCATGCTTGTATGATATTGTGTAAAAACTGCGTTCAAGAAACTTATTTTGTTGTAACATATTTGTATTGTAAACCATTATGTAATGGTCGTGTGTAAACAGGATATTTTAGATTATCATTATTTGATAATCTACGTAAAGCTTTTTAAACCTTTATTGATGAAATAAAGGTTATGGTTTGTTTAAAAATGAATGCAGTCTTTGAAAAACGTCTCATATAGAGGTCAAAACCTCGCAACGAAATCAATTAATATGGAACGTTTTTAATCAATAAGAACGGGACATTTCATCAAGTTACATTGTGATATGATTACGGGTCTTTATTGAGAGGTACACTTTGATTTAGAAAACTTTTTCTTTTTAACGGTATTCGGAACAATTGGTAAAGTGATTTACAAGTAAGAACAAAAGTGTCAAATAATGGGAACTAGACAAGTGTTAGTGGAAATTCCTGTTTGATTTCCAATATGTGTCCTACAATAATTTCCTCGTGACTCTTGATAAGATAACTATTTAAGCTTTCATAGTATTCAATGTAAAGGTGAAGTTATGTAGAGTAAATAATGAAGATAATGATTTGTCAATAAGATAAACCCATTTGACATGTTAAATTAAGATGGTTTCATACGATTGATCACCCATTAGACTTAACCCTACGAATCATGAATAAATTGGAAACTAGAAACCAATATGACTTACACATTATATTGTCACACCCCCAAATAGGGCCTGGGGTATTTGTGACTAATTATATCAAATTACAGTTGTATAAACGAGAACGACTCTATATGAGACGATTTATTGAGTTTTGCAGCGGAAGATAAATAGATTACATTAAATGTTTTTAAATGAATTGGTAAGTAATGCATGAAGACTCCAAGCATGGCAAGCAATCATCATCAAAGCAGCAGATATACAGCGGAAGCAATATTTAAGTACCTGAGAATAAACATGCTTAAAAAGTCAACACGAGGTTGAGTGAGTTCATAGGTTTGTCATAAATAATGATTTCAGTAATAGTGTTAGACCACAAGATTTGTTTTTCATAAGTAGATCACTCAGATCCAGTCAAGTTGATCTCCCGCAGTATCAAAAAGTTATGCCAGTGCGTGATATTTAGACTAAACGTTGTTTGCCCCGTGACAAGTTGTTCTGTCCTTGTCGTTTTAATTTCATTATCAAGTAATACAAAGACTTAGTCAAATGTATCGGGGACGTTACTCCCGATAGGCCTATCCCCAATAATTAAGAATGCCGCAGCAATTAAAAATATCACTGTAGGGACTTAGTCGGACATAGCCGGGTATAACATAGTTTAATAGTTGGTACTGATATTTAGACTAGACTTTTAAGTTTTCCCCGTAACAAGTTATCGTTTATACTTGTCGATTGGGGACTTGCTGGTCATAGCCCAACATATCACAGTTTAATAGTTGGTACTTGTATTTAGACTAGACTTTCAAGTTTGCCCCGTATAAGTTATCGTTTATACTTGTCGGTTGGGGACTTGCTGGTCATAGCTCAACATATCACAGTTTAATATTTGATACGTGTAAAACAGTTATAAAAGTTGCGCATGTATTCTCAGCCCAAAAATATAGATAAAAAAGGGAGCAGATGAACTCACATTAAATAGCAGTTGAAGTATTCCACGCAAGAAGAAAAGTAAAGCAAGTAAGTGATCTGGATATCAACCTTGAGGTATAACGTTTGATTAGTTAATGTCTAACTTGACATAAAGTATGTTTATTAATATAGCAACTATATTGACGATTTTCGAGAAAAGTTCCTATTTCTCAAAAGTTTCTATTTTTGGAAACCTACTATTTATGAAAAACTTCCACTTATAGTAAGCTTCTAGTTTAAGAATGTTCGGGTTATAATTCTTAACAAAGATGTTGTACAATCTTGCCCAAACTTCGTCGCTAACATGCAAGTCACTCGAATGATCTATTGTTACCGAGCGGCCCAGGATCTCCTGACCAGAATCTAAGTCTTGGCATTCGAGATCCACAAGCGTCCCATAATGGTAACAAGGATCACCCTAGGCCACAAGTAGCGGTGATGTTTGTAGTCTTTGTACGCTATCTTTAATTATAACCTTCACGTTAGATGCGTATTTACATATATATTCATTAATTCGATTTTAATTATAACTCCTATATATTAATTCATAAAAATACTTTTATATTTTTTAGTAACATATATTACTAATTATAACATGTTATTTATTTTGATTTTAATTGCATATAATTTATAACATTATTTACATGTTTCGAAAAAAATAATAAACCGAAGTAAAAAGTAAAAAGTAAAAAGTAAGAAAAGAATACTTACTAGTAGTAATTCTTCAAAGAGAAAATGAGAGAAATTTTGGTGTGAGTTTGAATGAGAAATGAGGGGTATTTATACTTGAAAAAATTAGGTAAAAAGAATAAAATAATTAAAAGAAAAAGAAATATTTTAATTTTTAATGGGATTTTAAAATTCAAAAGTATTAAATGTTAGGTCATGGGATAATGCATAAAATAAAATAATAAAAGTAGTTTTCCATTATTATTTTTAATTAAAAAGTGATTTATTTATTTATTTATTTTATTAAAAAAAATCATTTGTTTTAAGGATTTTTTTTATATATTTTTTTTAAAAAAATAAACAAATTGATTTACTATTTTTCCAAGAATATTTGTCAATATTTGTTTTTATTCATAATAACAATATTGATAATAAAGATATTAATTATTGATATCTTGTTTAAAAAGGATATTAATAATAATAATATTAATATATCAAATTAATGCGTAATTATTTACAAATAATTGTTCGTGAATCGTCGGAATTAGTCGCGGTTAAATGAAATCATATAAATATTTTTGTTTAAATTTTGCCGGAAATTTACGGGTTGTCACATATATAATTTTACTTTAAGAAAACGTTTAAGATATAACAATTTCTATTATTAAAACCTTTTAATAAAATGACTTTGAATATAAATAGTTTTAGAAAATTAAACTTTACCATATTAATTGACTTAGTTTCAAACGTATGAAAACGATTTCAAGAACTGAGTTATTAAAACCTATTATTTAAGATAAATTGATTATATAGAATTAGAAGAATTTAATTAAAGCTTTATATTATAAATATATATCTATATAGTGTTTCAAAAACGTAAACGTGATACGACATAGTAAATTCTATTATTTAAACGATTATATATAATGATCTTTGAAATATAATTAGTTTTGAAAAACTAAATATTATATTACTAGATAAATATTTCAAACATATATAATATGTATAAATTTATAGTTCTAAATGAATATATATATATATATATATATATATATATATATATATATATATATATATATATATATATATATATATATATATATATATATATATATTTTAACTTAGTCATAAAATGTTTTGATAATATTAAATAGACTTTGATAAATAAAGAAACGTTGATTTAAAGAAGCAAATGACCATAACACTCAATTATATAAGTTACATTTCTCATAACATAATTTATCGTTGGTTAAGTCTAATTGTTGATATAAGTACACGCCGTGAAACATATAGTGCAAATTTTCTCAGTATATGAGAGGACGTTTGAAACCGGAACCAAGACTTAAGTCGAGTGTAAACGTACATGTTATCGGAACTGAAGTTACGAGTCATCTATATTCATAAATATAATATAATATATAAATAATTATATAAATTAAATTAAATATATATATAATAATATTAAGAGAGTGTCGGCAGCCCTTAAATTACGAATGTGAGCTGGAAAAGATGGCTATACGATAGCATGGCCAAACCACCTCAAAACCATGCGATCGCATGGTGGGGGGTTGGTGGCTCAACTCTTTAAAACTCGATCGATATCTGGCCGAATTCATTTTTTATTTTCTATCTCTTATCTCCCTCTACTCTTTAATATATATATATATATATATATATATATATATATATATATATATATATATATATATGTATATATATATATAATCATTATTATTATTATTAAGATTAATATTATTATTAATCTTAATTAGTAGTATTATTATTAGTATTATACATAAAATACTACAACAAGGTTCTGCTCGCATGTTTTCAAAATGAGTTTTTGAGAGGGATAGAGCTAAGGAAATTATGGGTTATAGCTATGGAGGTGATGGGTATGGTTCGGGGGTTTTATTCATAAGTTAAATTAGTGTTTATCATCTCCGTTGCGTCTACGTACCTTTCCTGCAATATTGAATCTCAATATTGATACGTGAGCACTCATATCCTATCTTTAATATATTAATAGTGTATCCCTGCCTAGTGCTCGAGTATATATGATTATGCATGCTTGTATGTTTAATTTCGTCGTTAAATAGTTTAGGATAGATCATGAATTTAATACATATGTTACCAGGATAAGGTATATGATAAGCATGTCTTTGGAAAGCTGATGAAACATCAATAACTTTTCATTTAGGAATTGTGTGGTTTCGATGAACGGATTAAGAGATATAGTCAACTGAATTATTATTAATTCTAGCATTATTATCGTTAAAATGATTATTATTACTATCGTCGTTATTATCATCGTTATAATCATTACCTAATTATTATTATTATTATTATTATTATTATTATTATTATTATTATTAATATTATTATTATTATTATTATTATTATTATTAGTATAATATGTAGTATTATCATTAATATTATTATTATATTTATTATTATTAATATTATTATCATTAAAACTAATATTAGTATCATCTAATTATTATGACTACTATCATATTTATGAATGTGATATAAAAGAGGATTAAAAGCTATTAAACAAATCGATTAGGAAATAACGAGTATATGTATCATGATGAAATTAAAATATTGTAATATATTGATTTAGATAAAAATATCGATTTCATTATTATTAAAAGTATCATTAATATTAAAACTATCATCTTTATTAAAATTATCATTTCTAATAGAAATATCATTGCTATTATAAAATATCATTACTATTATTAATAGTATTATTAATATTAAAAATTATTATTTTGAATAGAATTATTATTATTATTATTACTAAAGTTATTAATAAAAAGTATCGTTATTGTTAAAATTATCATGTTTAGAATTATCATTATCATTAGTAAATATAAATATTGTTATAATTATTATTATTACGAAATAATACAACTTTTACTTATTATTATTATTATCAATATTATTTTATCAAATAAATATGGGATACAAAGATATTTTTCACCATGCATAATATAATTACATTAATAATACCTATCACTATAGTTTTACGATATTAAGTGAACTTTATAAATTTTACTACTTAAGATATATAAAAGTATATTTTATCATATATAAACTTTAATATAATTTTTTATTAATAAAAGACTTTTATTATTTAATATAATAAAATCTAATAAATATATTTAAATATATGTAAAACGACTATATTTAAGTTATATAATAAACATGTATAAATTTTGGAAATCATTTTGGGTCAAATTGACTTTTGTTAACTTTTGCATGATAATCTCGAGCATTAGAGATGTGATACACTATGACTTGACCTAAATTGTTAAACAGAGATTGACCAACATATAAATATACATACTTAATATAGGTTCGTGAATCTGAGGCTAACCCTGCACTTGTTCAGTGCCGTCATATGCATAATTGCTACGAAATACAGTATTGTGAGTTTCATTTGCTCCCTTGACTGAGAATACATACGTTGCTTTTATAACTGTTTTACGAAATAGACACAAGTAATCGAAACTACATTCTATGGTTGAATTATCTAATCGAATATGCCCCTTTTTAGTCTGGTAATCTAAGAATTAGGGAACATACACCCTAATTGACGTGAATCCTAAAGATAGATCTATTGGGTCCAATAAGCCCCATCCAATGTACCGGATGCTTTAGTACTTCAAATTTATCATGTCCGAAGGGAGTCCCGGAATGATGGGGATATTCTATATGCATCTTGTTAAGGTCGGTTACCAGGTGTTCACCATATGAATGATTTTTATCTCTATGCAGTGCGAAATGCCTGATATGAGATGATGTTTATGAGAAATGGAAATGGAAATATTGTGGTCTATTAAAATTATGGAAATGATTGATTACGATAAACTAATGAACTCACCAACCTTTTGGTTGACACTTTAAAGCATGTTTATTCTCAGGTATGAAAGAAATCTTTCGCTGTGCATTTAGTCATTTTAGAGATATTACTTGGAGTCATTCATGACATATTTCAAAAGACGTTGCATTCGAGTCGTTGAGTTCAACAAGATTATTATTAGGTCATTGATAGTTTGAT
The DNA here is from genome assembly GCF_046630445.1 of Rutidosis leptorrhynchoides. Classification (NCBI taxonomy): domain Eukaryota; kingdom Viridiplantae; phylum Streptophyta; class Magnoliopsida; order Asterales; family Asteraceae; genus Rutidosis; species Rutidosis leptorrhynchoides. Next base: position 388,522,610 of record NC_092335.1, on the reverse strand, counting down.
ATATTATGAAATGGTATGTATGCCTGTCAACTTTCGATGTAATGAAAGTTTATCTTTTAAAAACGAATGCAATGTTTATAAAATGTATCATTTAGAGGTCAAATACCTCGCAATGTAATCATATGTTATTGTATTCGTCCTTATGGATTAGGACGGGTCGTCTCAATCGTCACAACATATACAGGTTTTGGTGATTCTGTTGTGGTTAGATTTGTCACCGGATTTCTTTTTCATTACATCGCAGCTTCTTCTGTCGTTCTTTCTCCTCGAAAATCAGGCATCGAGTATCTCTTTTGATACTCTATTTATTGCAAGTGTTTGGTTGGTTGGTTTTTTAGTGTGGCTCCGGTTTGTAGGTGGCAATGTCATGGTGACTTTGGTTCTTTTTCTGGCCGGTTGTGCTTGATGTTTTTTTTCTAGTCGGTACTTTTAGCTGGATTATTGCCGGTTATTACGTTGGTGGTCGGATTTGTTTTCCGGCTGCTGTTGCAGTGATATTTCAGCGAGTTCCCCGCTGTTATGTTTAAATTTGCGTTAGTTATAGCCTTGATTTTATGTTTACTAGATTAAACGAGTTTTTTATCCTATTAATGAGCCATTTAGTTTAGTTGGACTAAGGTGTGACGACCCGGAAATTTCCGACCAAATTTAAACTTAATCTTTATATAATTCTGACTTGATAAGCAATGAATTTTAATAAATCTTGAACCTCCGGAAAGAGTTTTACACAAGCTTTTGGTCACCCTTTTATTCCGACGATTCACGAACGTCATAACTTGATTTAATTATTTAATTGTTTAATTATTGTGTATATATATAGATTTATATATATTTAACTTGAAAACATGATAATTAAATATCTCATTAAGTATATTAACAAAGTATTATATATATATTTTCATACTACTAATTTAAAGAGTTTTCAAACAATATATATATTACTATTTAAACAACGTAATTAACTTATGTTAAAATGTATTTACATATAATGTATTACGAGTGTAAATACATCCTTACAAGTATTGAATACACTTTAAAATATACCAATACATATAAAAGATAGCTATACTCGTATTTTCGTTCAATTTTCTCAAAGAATTCTACTCGTATTCATACGGTATTTTTACCCGTATTATACACAGCTTCTAGAAGTATTTACTATTAGTATATACCAATAGAAATCTGCAATTATTTATGTAATAAGTCATCCATGACCTAATCAATTTAATATGTCATGCATGACTTAATACAATGTAACTTATCTTAGATATTTTCACTAAAAGCCAAAATTATAAGCTTATAAATAAGGACCATTTTAACTCATTTTTACTCCGCATTTGCTTAAACTAAAAACACACACTTGAATGCTCTCATATCATACTTTAATCTCAGCAACTTTCCTCTTCATAATCAAGGTAAAATACTTCTCAAAATCCTTGTTCAATTCCTTGTATAGTTGCTATCTTATTAAACTTATAAAACTTGTAAAAACTAGAACTTGTTTTGGTGAACACCAAGCTTGTTTGAAAAACTAATCTAATCTTTCTAACATAACTCTAATAACACTTATTTGTATGTATTATGATGTTATATTAAGTTAATATAAGAACTTATAACTTGTACATATGAAGAACACCTTGAAACTTAACATATATCCTTTAATCTCCATTCGGTAAAAAGCGGGCTGTTGTGGGTTGGGAATTAAAAACCAATCTTAGACTTTGATTTCGAGGCTAATACTTTGGAAATATATTAATATATGTAAATAAGACTTCCAGTATTTGTTTCATAATTTTAGACAAAGTGGAAGTATTTTATCAAAAATCATATATTGGGTGGATGCCGGAATTTTTCCAAATCTGTCCACCGACACAAAAAGAGGGTAAAGCTCTAAAAATTACTACTTGGGATGAACTTTTCGAACTGGTTTTGTAAAATTTACTTCTTAATGAATCCATAGCAATTTGATTCACTTTAAACGGAGTTGTAATGAATATTTGGCGTGCAAAACAAAATCTGCTAAAATTAACGTTGTATGGACGAAATTTATATTATAAAAACTATATTAACCATATCCTTGTTAAATTTTCCTATATCCTATATATATTTGGACATGTTATCAGTAGTATAACAAAATATTATAATATTGGTTAATTCTGTGATTGTATATATGTATAATAATATTCTTGGTACGTCCTAACACAATAAGTATACAATACATTTTGATAAATCCTAAGACAATACGTACACAATACGTCTTAGTTAATTCTAAGACAATACGTCTCTGGGTTGATGCAAAGACAATACGTATACAATACGTCATGGGGTAATTCTAAGATTATATATATATATATATATATATATATATATATATATATATATACCGATTATTGGACTGTTGGACTTTTCGGACTATTTTGGACTACTAACAAAGGACTACTAACAATGGACTACTAACATAAAATGTTAAAAATTATTATATAAGTATTCTATGAACTTGTTTTATTTTATTCATATGTCGTATTATTATCTGAATCGTTATTATTGTTATAGGTTCGTGAATCCAAGGATGACGGTTATATTTTTAATAAGTTGAAAACTTATTATTAATATACTTTTACTACTGTGAGTATATAGTCCCATTTTTAAACTCTACAAATATTTTGGAATGAGAATACATGCATTTTATGTTTTACGCCATAGACACAAGTACTTAAAATATATTCTACGTTGAGTTGTACCACTTTGCATATCTTCCCTAATAGTTTGGTAACTAATATTTACATATTGTAAGAACATGTATACGCGAATCCTATTGATAGATCTATCGGGTTTGACAACCCCAACCAGGCTAGTCGCTCTAGTATCATAAACGGTTGCATAGTACTTCGTTTTTACTACACTTGGTACAGTGTAGGGAGATTTCATAATAAAGGGAATATGCCACATTAATGGTTAAGTATGGTTACCGAAGCGCTCAACAACTTATAGAATACTTTTATACACTTGCGAGTGTACATATATTTATAACTATGAAATCTTGTGGTCTATATTTATATCGATGATAAACCTATATATCTGTAGAGACCCGTCCTAATCCATCCGGACGAAGTCCATATCGATTATAAACGATTCACAACAGTTGATTACATCACGAGGTACTTGACCTCTATATGATACATTTTACAAACATTGCATTCGTTTTTGAAAAGACAATCTTTCATTGCATCGAAAGTTGACGGCATGCATACCATTTTATAATATATCTAACTATAATTGACTTAATAATAATCTTGATGAACTCAATGACTCGAATGCAACGTCTTTTGAAATATGTCATGAATGACTCCAAGTAATATCTTTAAAATGAGCAATTTCACAGCAGAAGACTTCTTTCATACCTGAGAATAAACATGTTTTAAAGTGTCAACCAACAGGTTGGTGAGTTCATTAGTTTAACATAAATAATCATTTCCATCATTTTAATAAACCACAAGAATTTCATTTCCAGTTCTCATAAATAAACGTCCCATGCATAGAGACAAAAATCATTCATATGGATTGAACACCTGGTAACCGACATTAACAAGATGCATATAAGAATATCCCCTATCATTCTGGGAAATCCTTCGGAAATGATATAAAACAACATCGAAGTACTAAAGCATTCGGTACTTTGGATGGGGTTCGTTAGGCCCAATAGATCTATCTTTAGGATTCGCGTCAATTAGGGTGTCTGTTCCCTATTTCTTAGATTACCAGACTAAAAGGGGCATATTCGATTTCGATCATTCAACCATATAATGTAGTTTCAATTACTTGTGTCTATTTCATAAAACATTTATAAAAACAGCGCATGTATTCTCAGTCCCAAAAATATATATTGCAAAAGCATTTAAAAAGGGAGAAATGAAACTCACCTAATGTATTTTGTAGTAAAAATACATATTACGACATTGAACAAATATAGGGTTGGCCTCGGATTGACGAACGTATATCAATTATATATATTAAAACATATAATAACATTTAAACAAGTTTATATATATATATATATATATATATATATATATATATATATATATATATATATATATATATATATATATATATATATATATATATTATTTATTAATAAATAATTTAATTATATCTATTTATATATTTTAAATAAATACTTAATATTTATAAATATTATATTTTTATTAAAGTGTTTAATATAATGTATGTCATTTATGATAATTATTATATATTAACGATCAATAATATCATATAATGTTTTAAAATTAATATATATATATATATATATATATATATATATATATATATATATATATATATATATATATATATATATATGATTATATTACAATATAGGTTATATATAACTTAATCATTATTATATAACAATAATCTTTTATTTAAAGATAGTATTTAATATTATTTTAGATATGTTGTATGTAATTAATATATTTATTTAAAAAAATATTACTTATTTGTTATTATGATAATAATGTAGTAATGATAATAATAATATTAGTAATTCATAAAATTGTAACTTAATTGTTAATTTAATCATTGTTATGATAATAGTTGTATCAAAATCTATATATTTATATATTCATGCTAATAATATAAAAAAATATTAATTGTTCTAATAATAATAATTTTACTAAAGATAGTAATAATAATAATAATAATAATAATAATAATAATGATAATAATAATAATAATAATAATAATAATAATAATAATAATAATAATAATAATAATAATAATAATAATAATAATAATAATAATTATTGTTATTATAATTATGTTACCTAATATAAAAGGGATCCGTGTTTTCTGTTGTCGGTAATTAAACAGAACGAGAAAGCATAAACCAAACGCAGATCAAGTCATGGTTTATGGAAGCTATAGGATATTTAATCGATCAATCTTTAAATCAACAATCATCGATGTATAATTAGGTCATCGATTCATCACCATCATCGTTCAACATCATCATCAGTTTCATCAATTTTTAATCATCGTTAATTGTTATCCCTAATTACTCGATCAGATAACCAGAAATCAACTGATTCAAGTAAGAAATTTTTTTATTGTTATTTTACTAATTTCTTTATCCATATATATATTTGCTCTGTACTTTTTAATGTATCAATCATAATTAGTAATAATTTATGTTCTTGGTGGGTTTTGATTTGGGTTCTTGATGGTAATCAAAAGGATAATGAAATTGTTTGTAAGTTAGGGATTTGGTTGATTTTGTGTTCGTTTCGAATGGTAACAGGGAGTAGCAATTTCTTTGATTTTGAGCAGGACATAAATTATAGTTTAAAAAAAATGGTAATAGGCTATGGTGATGATTGTATGATGGTTTAATATATGAAACAGAAAACGATATGCATCTGCAGATGCAGTTGCATTCTTATGGTGTATCTTTTTCGAAAAGGAGAAAAAAATAGGAAGGAGACAGGAACATTAGCAACAAAAAGGATTCGATGGTTTTGCAGATGTGTTGATTCTTTGTTTGTCACAAATAGAAACAACAATTAAGATGCAACAGTGTTCTCAATTAGGAGTTTAAAACAACGGTTTAATATAGTATTGTGGTGTTTGATGGTTTGCTAACGCGTACCTTAGTTGATCAGTGATGTTTAGTTGATCAGTGATGTTAAATGTGTGTTGCAGGTTTATGATGTATGGCGTTCGAATAAATTTAACAACAGGCAGCAGATACATTTCAACAGTTGCAATAATATACGGTCATGGTTGAGGAGACAAGAAAGGAGAAGATAGGATGGTGGGTTGTGAGAGTACTTTGAGTTTGTTATGATCGAAACCAGAAATCATATATAAAATCCTAGGTTAGTAGTAGTGTGATGACCTTGATGATGGTGGCTTCAGTTCACAATCCTAACAGAGGGAAATAAATAAAAATAAACGTGGTGAAGGTTTTGTGGTTTTAGATGATGAGCTCATGAAGAAGGAAGAACAAAAAGGGTGTGGATGGTGTTTTGGTTGGTTTTGGTGTTCGTAGGAAACAAGCAGGAACAACCGGAGTAACAGTTTTAGTAAGCAGAAACCTTGCAGCTGCTGTGGTGGTGTTTGTGTGTCGAGTAGCTGTAGAAAGAAAAAGAAAAAATATACGAGTTGTGTAGTAGCCAAGAAGTAGAGTTAATGGTGTTGTGATCTATATGCATATGTAATTGTAATATATATATATATAAGTATATCTATATTATATCTACCTATATGTATATATATCTATATGAGTCGATGATTGATAATTAACAATAGTAACACAAAGTGATTTGGGTTGAAAAGGGAAACATAAAAGTTAATTATTCGATGGTGGTTATCTATCCCATTCACCATGTACATATATGATATCATAAAGTAACATCATAATGAATAAAGATGATTGTTCACAGTAATAACATGGATATCTTAATATTTGTTTATTGTGTTTTATATTGGTAGGAGTGTTGGTGGTCAATATCATATAAGAAAGTTTTGGTGTTGAGTTCTTTGATGAAAGTGATCGGGTTGAACAATAAGAAATCACTATATGTGATTGAATATGTATGTAGGCATGTGTTTTCAAATTAGTAAACAAGTTCATGATTTATATAATACAATATTAATAACTAATTCATAAAGTTATCAATAATTCATAAAGTTAACAAATGTGTGAACAATTACAAATTTGTGGCCATCTTTTAATTTAATTATTAAACGAGAAAAACGGGATTAAAAAGGTTAGTCTAATTTTTGATAATAATGATGTTATTAACAATAATAATAATATTACTATAACTCATTAATATTAATACATAATTATTTACCCAAATTGAAATATTACAATTTCTAAATATATAATATTTATAAATTACTTATATTGCAATGTGTATATATATGTAATTATGTAAATTAAATTATATATATATTACCTATATTAACATACGATTATTATATATATATATATATATATATATATATATATATATATATATATATATATATATATATATATATATATATATATATATATATATATATTAACTCTTATATGAACACTAATGAAACGTCAACCGTGTATTATCACCGTTAACTGATTAAACTCGAAATCATTTATATCTTATTTACAGATAGTTAATCGTCAGGAATAGTCAAAGGGTAATTGAATCAATGTAAACAGTTCAAAAGTTTTAAGACTCAACATTACAGACTTTGCTTATCGTGTCAAAATCATATAAAGATTATGTTTAAATTTGGTCGGAAATTCCCGGGTCGTCACAGTACCTACCCGTTAAAGAAATTTCGTCCCGAAATTTAAGTGAGGTGGTCATGGTTATCAATAAATATGTTTTCATGACACATACGAGCTGAGATTTAGAGTTTCATCAACATTGTTAAATATAGATAAAACAATTCATTTATTCGAAGAGTACGAATGAAGCTATCACTAAATAGTAATATGAGAAAGACATGTTTTATCATAACTTTTGACCAGTCATGATTGAATTTAGAAAAATAAGGTTTGTCTTAACTTTTGGCGTTGTCTCGGTTGAATTCCGAAATTCAAGGGATTTAAAAGAAAATCTTGGAAATCTATAAGATCTGATTCTTCGGAATTTATGGAATTAAGATCTCTTTAATTAAATGCGGTCATCTGCCTCGATTGCTCTGTCGAATATTTCCATTATAAATTAAGCTCTTCCGTTCCCTTATTCTCACCATTCCTATACAATCCCCAAATTCAAAAGATTGTGAAAATGCTTAATCAAATTCTAAACCCTGATATTTTCCTAATTATCATTTCTGTCATCCTTCTTTTCAATCTTCCACCAGAAAATCTGTTTACTTTTAATATAACCTTGGGTGATACTATTCTTAATTATACCGTGTCTTTATATTGTTATTCGTATTAATATCCACGGTTTGTAACCTCCGTGCTGTGATGGAGCTTTATATCTTCTCTTATATTTTAGAGCTATTTGCCTTTTTATTCTCCTCTCAACCTCTAAACCAAGCGAATAATGGTCCAAAGTTTGTAGATATGAAATTCGAAATGAACATAGTTAATGTTCTAAGAAGGAAATCGTGATAGCACAATCTTGATTTGTCAAATTTCCAGAATCACTGAGAATAGAACTATCAAGAATATACTTTCTTGATATGTTCAGAAGTTAAACAGAATGAAAGAGTTATGTAATATGACACATGACGATGGTATGATCTACTGTTGAAATGTCCGTTCATACTGATTATAAACGTTCCATATTAATTGATTTCGTTGCGAGGTTTTGACCTCTATATGAGACATTTTTCAAAGACTGCATTTATTTTTAAAACCACCATAACCTTTATTTTATCTATAAAGGTTTAAAAAGCATTACGTAGATTATCAAATAATGATAATCTAAAATATACCGTTTACACACGACCATTACATAATGGTTTACAATAAGAATATATTACATCAAAAATAAGTTTCTTGAATGCAGTTTTACATAATATCATACAAGCATGGACTCCAAATCTTGTCCTTATTTTAGTATGCAACAGCGGAAGCTCTTAGTATTCACCTGAGAATAAACATGCTTTAAATGTTAACAAAAATGTTGGTGAGTTATAGGTTTAACCTATATATATCAAATCGTAACAATAGACCACAAGATTTCATATTTCAATACACATCCCATACATAGAGATAAAAATCATTCATATGGTGAACACCTGGTAACCGACATTAACAAGATGCATATATAAGAATATCCCTATCATTCCGGGACACCCTTCAGATATGATATAAATTTCGAAGTACTAAAGCATCCGGTACTTTGGATGGGGTTTGTTAGGCCCAATAGATCTATCTTTAGGATTCACGTCAATTAGGGTGTCTGTTCCCTAATTCTTAGATTACCAGACTTAATAAAAAAGGGCATATTCGATTTCGATAATTCAACCATAGAATGTAGTTTCACGTACTTGTGTCTATTTTGTAAATCATTTATAAAACCTGCATGTATTCTCATCCCAAAAATATTAGATTTTAAAAGTGGGACTATAACTCACTTTCACAGATTTTTACTTCGTCGGGAAGTAAGACTTGGCCACTGGTCGATTCATGAACCTATAACAAATATGTACATATATATCAAAGTATGTTCAAAATATATTTACCACACTTTTAATACATTTTGATGTTTTAAGTTCATTAAGTCAGCTGTCCTCGTTAGTAACCTACAACTAGTTGTCCAAAGTTAGATGTACAGAAAAAAAATTGATATATATTATCTTGAATCAATCCACGACCCAGTGTATACACGTCTCAGGCTAGATCACAACTCAAAGTATATATATTTTTGGAATCAACCTCAACCCTGTATAGCTAACTCCCACATTACTGCATATAGAGTGTCTATGGTTGTTCCAAATAATATATACACATGGGTCGATATGATATGTCAAAACATTTGCATACGTGTCTATGGTATCCCAAAATTACATAATATATTAGAATACATGTATAATACAATATAAATTAGCTAGGATATGATTAATATAGATTTGTTACCAATTTTCACGTAGCTACAACAAGAAAAATTATCCAATGTCGATATGATATGTCAAAACATTTGCATACGTGTCTATGGTATCCCAAGATTAAATAATATATTAGAATACATGTATAATACAATATAAGTTAGCTAGGATATGATTAATATAGATTTGTTACTAATTTTCACGTAGCTACAACAAGAAAAATTATCCAATCTTGTTTTACCCATAACTTCTTCGTTTTAAATCCGTTTTGAGTGAATCAAATTGCTATGATTTCATATTGAACTCTATTTTATGAATCTAAATAGAAAAATTATAGGTTTATAGTCAAAAATATAAGTTACAAGTCGTTTTTGTAAGAGGTAGTCATTTCAGTCGAAAGAACGACGTCTTGATGACCATTTTGAAAAACATACTTCCACTTTGAGTTTAACCATAATTTTTGGATATAGTTTCATGTTTATAAGAAAAATCATTTTCCCAGAAGAACAACTTTTAAATCAAAGTTTATCATTGTTTTTAACTAACTAACCCAAAACAGCCCGCGGTGTTACTACGACGGCGTAAATCCGGTTTTACGGTGTTTTTCGTGTTTCCAGGTTTTAAATCATTAAGTTAGCATATCATATAGATATAGAACATGTGTTTAGTTGATTTTAAAAGTCAAGTTAGAAGGATTAACTTTTGTTTGCGAACAAGTTTAGAATTAACTAAACTATGTTCTAGTGATTACAAGTTTAAACCTTCGAATAAGATAGCTTTATATGTATGAATCGAATGATGTTATGAACATCATTACCACCTCAAGTTTTCTGGATAAACCTACTGGAAAAGATACAAATGGATCTAGCTTCAAAGGATCTTGGATGGCTTGAAAGTTCTTGAAGTAGAATCATGACACGAAAACAAGTTCAAGTAAGATTTCCACTCGAAATAAGATTGTTATAGTTATAGAAATTGAATCAAAGTTTGAATATGAGTATTACCTTATATTAGAAAGATATCTTACTGTAAATAAGAAAGATTTCTTGAGGTTGGATGATCACTCTACAAGATTGGAAGTAAGCTAGCAAACTTGAAAGTATTTTTGATTTTATGAAACTAGAACTTGTAGAATTTATGAAGAACACTTAGAACTTGAAGATAGAACTTGAGAGAGATCAATTAGATGAAGAAAATTGAATAATGAAAGTGTTTGTAGGTGTTTTTGGTCGTTGGTGTATGGATTAGATATAAAGGATATGTAATTTTGTTTTCATGTAAATAAGTCATGAATGATTACTCATATTTTTGTAATTTTATGAGATATTTCATGCTAGTTTCCAAATGATAGTTCCCACATGTGTTAGGTGACTCACATGGGCTGCTAAGAGCTGATCATTGGAGTGTATATACCAATAGTACATACATCTAAAAGCTGTGTATTGTACGAGTACGAATACGGGTGCATACGAGTAGAATTATTGATGAAACTGAACGAGGATGTAATTGTAAGCATCTTTGTTAAGTATAAGTATTTTGATAAGTGTCTTGAAGTCTTTCAAAATTGTATGAATACATATTAAAACACTACATGTATATACATTTTAACTGAGTCGTTAAGTCGTCGTTAGTCGTTACATGTAAGTGTTGTTTTGAAAACTTTAGGTTGACGATCTTGTTAAATGTTGTTAACCCAATGTTTATAATATCAAATGAGATTTTAAATTATTATATTATCATGATATTATGATGTACGAATATCTCTTAATATGATATATATATACATTAAATGTCTTTACAACGATAATCGTTACATATATGTCTCGTTTCAAAATCATTAAGTTAGTAGTCTTGTTTTTACAAATGAAGTTCATTGTTAATATATTTAATGATATGTTTACTTATCATAATATCATGTTAACTATATATACTACCATATATATGTCATCATATAGTTTTTACAAGTTTTAACGTTCGTGAATCACCGGTCAACTTGGGTGGTCAATTGTCTATATGAAACCTATTTCAATTAATCAAGTCTTAACAAGTTTGATAATATACCGGATGCTTTAGTACTACGAAATTTATATCATATCCGAAGGGTGTCCCGGAATGATGGGGATATTCTTATATATGCATCTTGTTAATGTCGGTTACCAGGTGTTCACCATATGAATGATTTTTATCTCTATGTATGGGAAGTATATTGAAATATGAAATCTTGTGGTCTATTTTTACGATTTGATATATATAGGTTAAACCTATAACTCACCAACATTTTTTGTTGACGTTTTAAGCATGTTTATTCTCAGGTGATTATTAAGAGCTTCCGCTGTCGCATACTTAAATAAGGACAAGATTTGGAGTCCATGCCTGTATGATATTGTGTAAAAACTGCATTCAAGAAACTTATTTCGTTGTAACATATTTGTATTGTAAACCATTATGTAATAGTCGTGTGTAAACAGGATATTTTATATTATCATTATTTGATAATCTACGTAAAGCTTTTTAAACCTTTATTGATAAAATAAAGGTTATGGTTTGTTTTAAAATGAATGCAGTCTTTGAAAAACGTCTCATATAGAGGTCAAAACCTCGCAACGAAATCAATTAATATGGAACGTTTTTAATCAATAAGAACAGGACATTTCAACTGTGAACCATCATCACGTTTCATTAGAAACTCAGCATGACTTAATGTAATATAATCACATTGGCCAAGCGCCATTATATTATACTAACTCATACTTCAATTACCAACACTTCTCCAGAATTCATTCATAATTTATACTTAGATTTTACAGAAGTTTCCAATATAATGGAATACAGAAAAACACGAAAAGGTAGATAATTTCAGATAAGAATATTTATGAAAATATCCTCAGAAATATCGAAGATATTTATGATGATATTTTGGAGTTTCTAAGTTCGAAGATTGATGAAGAAAAATTTTTCGCAAGATTTTAACATGACTTCGGAGCAAGATATTCTCTAAAGATTTCATCGGATCCAGAATTACTTGGATTCTTTAAATATAGGGTATGGTCCTTGCATTTATCCTTGGTCTCCTTCGTGGTTAGCTCAATCCGTTTTCCAGTTCCAACTTTTCTGAGCTTTTCCAACATACTATTCTTTATCATCAAACTTCCGATGATTAAGGTCGGTTTACAGTTGTCTACAGTTTCTGCTGCTTCATTCAGCGTTTTCAACATTCCGAGTAGTAATTCGCAGACTAGGTGCTTTTTAAAATTTCAGAATGGAAAATCTTAATTCCAAGAGATAAATGCTATATGTATACGTTTAACTGTTAATGTAGAGACATTGCGAGATTCAAAATACTGATTGCTATTTCCCGATAATTGGTATGATAATTTTCGTTATCAGAAGCAGAAGAGTAGATGATAGGGTTTCAATGAATACATATAATGATTTATCAGAGAGATTTAAATCAAGAAGTATCGAGGTTGCTGGTACGTCTGCTAGTAATATGGTGGAATATAAAAGGTTTCCTGGTAACAATAAAAGAGCACGCATATATATATCAAGGTTATAATAGGGTTGTTTCGAATGAAACGTCGAAGTTAACTTGCTGAAGCTGTGACAAAATTGGCTAATTTGGAAAGGGATTGCAAAGTTACTTTCGGTAATAATAACGCCAAAGGAGCTAGCACAGATACGTGTTAAACGTTTGCTCAGATTCCGAGTGTTTTCAATTGCATAATTATATGTATCAATCTTTTCTTCCGTAGATAAAGTGCGGTTGGTTCATCCTCTCGATTGAGGTGTTTTCAAAAATCACGAAAGGTTTGAACGCAGATTGTAATCGTCAAGATACAAATGAAATCAAGTGGCAAACTTGAAGAATTGTTTAGTTTCATATGTTATAATCAATATTTTAATTCATTTTAATTGTCCAATATTGGTAGTCCACAGTTAGCAGTCCACAGTTACTAATTCAATAATTCATATATAGTTTATAATATTCTAATTAATTAATACGTATCGTGACCCGTGTGCATGTCTCAGACTTGATCACAACTTAAAGTATATATATTATTTGAGAATCAACCTCAACCTTGTATAGAGAACTCGATCATTACTGCATATAGATTGTCTATGGTGATTCCAAATAATATATACAGATGTGTCGATATGATATGTCAAAAATCTTGTATACGTGTCCCGATATTTAAAGTGCGTAAAATAATTACAGAAATTAAATGATGATAAATAAAATTGCGAGAATTAAAATTGCGATAAATAAATGGCGATAAATAAATGTAATACGGAATTAACAGTTAGCTAGGATTTTGTTAGCGTGAATTCTTAACAAAATTCCTCATAGTTAATTTGTTTGTTTCTAACAAATTTTTTTTTTGTCCAATGTTTTCTTCATTATGCCACTTGTTGGATTCTGATAGGTCAAAATCCAAATATGAAATTTGAATGGAAATGGTTATTCTGTGGTGAACGGATTCGTATATCTATGGATTTAAGCAGGATAGTAAATGATCGTTGAATCAGATTCGAAGAATGTATAGTATAACTTATTAATGTGATGTCTGAATATTCCTCGGGTATTACCTACCCGTTAAAATATTTTCACCATTAACAGTTTGTATAAAAGAGTTTTTACTTACAATCTTTATGAAAACATATATACATATATATTTTCTTCAGATGTAGTCATGGATTTAATGAGTTAATATGATATTAATCTCATTTGCTTTTCGGTTTGAGCTAGAATAAGTAATCTCTGAAACTATTAGGAACCACATATTCTTCGCATAATATCAATGAAGTTATGGATCAATACTTCATCGTTAACTACTAGGAATCACATATTCTTTGCAGAATATTAATGAAGTTATGGATCAATACTTCATCGTTCATTGTTGTTGGTACTCCTTGGTATTTATGGTTCGTATGATATTGATATTCGTGGGACAGATTGTGATGTTGAGGTGTGGGATGCGGATGTTGCTGTTGGTGGTGGTGATGGTACTGTTGGTGTTGATGATGGTGGTAATGTTTATGCTGCTGTTGCTGCTGATGCTTGTAATCTTTGCACCATATTCTCCAATGCCGTAACCCGAGCGCGAAGCTCGTTGACTTCTTCTATTACACCAGGGTGATTGTCGGTTTGGACGAGCGGATAAATAAAATCTAGAATTTGGTTTAGTATATAATCATGATGAGATACTCTGGAAATGAGAGAGAAGATGGTATTACAAACAGGTTTCCCGGTAAGTGCTTCAGGTTCTTCGCCAAGAGGGCAATTTGATGGATGGAAAGGATCACCTTCTTCTTGTCTCCAATGATTGAGGAGGCTACGAACCCATCAGATGAATTGGGGATGGCTGATTGATTGATTCATTTTAGTTACGCGGCTTTCGGAGCTGGAGTGGGACTCCATATCAGAATTCGAGGGACTTGAACTAGTGGTGAGTTCCATTGTGTACGATTGAATAAAGGATTTTTCGATATGAAATGATTTTCGGATATCGGATGATATTCTAATTTCATAGAATACCTATATATATAGTACAGAAGATCCCGTAGATTACGAAGGGAATTAAGGAAACATGTCAGATAAGGTTAACAGTAATAGATACGCTAAGATATGGATTGGCAGATACGCTAAGATATGAATTTGTCTATACACTATTCATGCAATCAATGCAGTAATATGTGTCTAGACTAAAGATGGTAAGCAGATAATTTTTGACACGAATGATAAGCAAAACTTTTAACATGCGGACCAGGTTCAAGTCCAGACTCATTAATATAACCTAACAACTACTAGGCCGAAGTCCAGACTCACTAATGCATCCTAACAACTACTAGTTAGACACACTAATGCAAGACCTGGTTTGCTACGACCACCGCTCTGATACCAACTGTAGAGACCCGTCCTAATCCATCCGGACGAAGTCCATATCGATTATAAACGATTCACAACAGTTGATTACATCGCGAGGTACTTGACCTCTATATGATACATTTTACAAACATTGCATTCGTTTTTGAAAAGACAATCTTTCATTACATCGAAAGTTGACGGCATGCATACCATTTTATAATATATCTAACTATAATTGACTTAATAATAATCTTGATGAACTCAACGACTCGAATGCAACATCTTTGGAAATATGTCATGAATGACTCCAAGTAATATCTTTAAAATGAGCAATTTCACAGCGGAAGACTTCTTTCATACCAGAGAATAAACATGCTTTAAAGTGTCAACCAACAGGTTGGTGAGTTCATTAGTTTAACATAAATAATCATTTCCATCATTTTAATAGACCACAAGAATTTCATTTCCAGTTCTCATAAAAAAACGTCTCATGCATAGAGACAAAAATCATTCATATGGATTGAACACCTGGTAACCGACATTAACAAGATGCATATAAGAATATCCCCTATCATTCTGGGAAATCCTTCGGACATGATATAAAACAACATCGAAGTACTAAAGCATCCGGTACTTTGGATGGGGTTCGTTAGGCCCAATAGATCTATCTTTAGGATTCGCGTCAATTAGGGTGTCTGTTCCCTAATTCTTAGATTACCAGACTAAAAGGGGCATATTCGATTTCGATCATTCAACCATATAATGTAGTTTCAATTACTTGTGTCTATTTCGTAAAACAGTTATAAAAACAGCGCATGTATTCTCAGTCCCAAAAATATATATTGCAAAAGCATTTAAAAAGGGAGAAATGAAACTCACCTAATGTATTTTGTAGTAAAAATACATATTACGACATTGAACAAATATAGGGTTGGCCTCGGATTCACGAACCTATATCAATTATATATATTAAAACATATAATAACATTTAAACAAGTTATATATATATATATATATATATATATATATATATATATATATATATATATATATATATATATATATATATATATATATATTATTTATTAGTAAATAATTTAATTATATCTATTTATATATTTTAAATAAATACTTAATATTTATAAATATTAGATTTTTATTAAAGTGTTTAATATAATGTATGTCATTTATGATAATTATTATATATTAATGATCAATAATATCATATAATGTTTTAAAATTAATACATATATATATATATATATATATATATATAATATATATATATATATATATATATATATATATATATATATATATATATATATATATATATATGATTATATTACAATATAGGTTATATATATCTTAATCATTATTATATAACAACAATCTTTTATTTAAAGATAGTATTTAATATTATTTTAGATATGTTGTATGTAATTAATATATTTATTTAAAAAAATAGTACTTATTTGTTATTATGATAATAATGTATTAATGATAATAATAATATTAGTAATTCATCAAATTGTAACTTAATTGTTAATTTAATCATTGTTATGATAATAGTTGTATCAAAATCTATATATTTATATATTCATGCTAATAATATAAAAAAAATATTAATTGTTCTAATTATAATAATTTTACTAAAGATAGTAATAATAATAATAATAATAATAATAATAATAATAATAATAATAATAATAATAATAATAATAATAATAATGATAGTAATAATAATAATAATAATAATAATAATAATAATAATAATAATAATAATAATAATAATAATAATAATAATAATAATTGTTATTATAATTATGTTACCTAATATAAAAGGGATCCGTGTTTTCTGTTGTCGGCAATTAAACAGATCGAGAAAGCATAAACCAAACACAGATCAAGTCATGGTTTATGGAAGTTATGGGATATTTAATCGATCAATCTTTAAATCAACAATCATCGATGTATAATCAGGTCACCGATTCATCACCATCATCGTTCAACATCATCATCAGTTTCATCAATTTTTAATCATCGTTAATTGTTATCTATCCCTAATTACTCGATCAGATAACCGGAAATCAACTGATTCAAGTAAGAAATTTGTTTATTGTTATTTTACTAATTTCTTTATCCATATATATATATATTTTCTCTGTACTTTTTAATGTATCAATCATAATTAGTAATAATTTATGTTCTTGGTGGGTTTTGATTTGGGTTCTTGATGGTAATCAAAAGGATAATGAAATTGTTTGTAAGTTAGGGATTTGGTTGATTTTGTGTTCGTTTTGAATAGTAAAAGGGAGTAGAAATTTCTTTGATTTTGAGCAGGACATAAATTATAGTGTAAAAAAATGGTAATAGGCTATGGTGATGATTGTATGATGGTTTAATATATGAAACAGAAAACGATATGCATCTGCAGATGCAGTTGCATTATTATGGTGTATCTTTTTCGAAAAGGAGAAAAAAATAGGAAGGAGACAGGAACATTAGCAACAAAAAGGATTCGATGGTTTTGCAGATGTGTTGATTCTTTGTTTGTCACAAATAGAAACAACAATTAAGATGCCACAGTGTTCTCAATTAGGAGTTTAAAGCAACGGTTTAATATAGTTTTGTGGTGTTTGATGGTTTGCTAACGCGTACCTTAGTTGATCAGTGATGTTAAATGTGTGTTGCAGGTTTATGATGTATGGCGTTCGAATAAATTTGACAACAGGCAGCAGATACATTTCAACAGTTGCAATAATATACGGTCATGGTTGAGGAGACAAGAAAGGAGAAGATAGGATGGTGGGTTGTGAGAGTACTTTGAGTTTGTTATGATCGAAACCAGAAATCATATATGAAAATCCTAGGTTAGTAGTAGTGTGATGACCTTGATGATGGTGGCTTCAGTTCACGATCCTAACAGAGGGAAATAAATAAAAATAAATGTGGTGAAGGTTTTGTGGTTTTAGATGATGAGCTCATGAAGAAGGAAGAACAAAAAGGGTGTGGATGGTGTTTTGGTTGGTTTTGGTGTTCGTAGGAAACAAGCAGGAACAATCGGGGTAACAGTTTTAGTAAACAGAAACCTTGCAGCTGCTGTGGTGGTATTTGTGTGTCAAGTAGCTGCAGAAAGAAAAAGAAAAAATATACGAGTTGTGTAGTAGCCAAGAAGTAGAGTTAATGGTGTTGTGATCTATTTGCATATGTAATTGTAATATATATATATAAGTATATCTATATTATATCTACCTATATGTATATATATCTATATGAGTCGATGATTGATAATTAACAATAGTAACACAAAGTGATTTGGGTTGAAAAGGGAAACATAAAAGTTAATTATTTGATGGTGGTTATCTATCCCATTCACCATGTACATATATGATATCATAAAGTAACATCATAATGAATAAAGATGATTGTTCACAGTAATAACATGGATATCTTAATATTTGTTTATTATGTTTTATATTGGTAGGAGTGTTGGTGGTCAATATCATATAAGAAAGTTTTGGTGTTGAGTTCTTTGATGAAAGTGATCGGGTTGAACAATAAGAAATCACTATATGTGATTGAATATGTATGTAGGCATGTGTTTTCAAATTAGTAAACAAGTTCATGATTTATATAATACAATATTAATAACTAATTCATAAAGTTATCAATAATTCATAAAGTTAACAAATGTGTGAACAATTAGAAATTTGTGGCCATCTTTTAATTTAATTATTAAACGAGAAAAACGGGATTAAAAAGGTTAGTCTAATTTTTGATAATAATGATGTTATTAACAATAATAATAATATTACTATAACTCATTAATATTAATACATAATTATTTACCCATATTACAATTTCTAAATATATAATATTTATAAATTACTTATATTGCAATGTGTATATATATGTAATTATGTAAATTAATTTATATATATATTACCTATATTAACATACGATTATTTATATATATATATATATATATATATATATATATATATATATATATATATGTATATATATATATATATATATATGTGTATATATATATATATATATATGTATATATATATATATATATATATATATATATAAATATTATTAACTCTTATATGAACACTAATGAAACGTCAACCGTGTATTATCACCGTTAACTGATTAAACTCGAAATCATTTATATCTTATTTACAGATAGTTGTTCGTGAATCATCGGGAATAGTCAAAGGGTAATTGAATCAATGTAAACAGTTCAAAAGTTTTAAGACTCAACATTACAGACTTTGCTTATCGTGTCAAAATCATATAAAGATTATGTTTAAATTTGGTCTGAAATTCCCGGGTCGTCACAATATCTCACCAACCTTTGTGTTGACTGTTTACGCATGTTTATTCTCAGGTCCTTAAGAAAGTCTTCCGCTGTTGCACTATCTGAGCAAGCTGTGCATGGAGTCTTATACTTTTATTTAAATAAAGTGTTGCATTCAATAAAACCTTTGTCATGTATTATATTCGACTGTTACGTCACGTGTGTAGTATTTGGAAACCAATGTATTTTGGAGATTATTTCTTAAATAATCACCCACTTGTTTAAAACATGCATTATGTATAATAATGATGTGATTTTTATGAAACAAATGCAATATTTTCTAAAACGTATCATATAGAGGTCAAATACCTCGCTATGGGACCAATGAGAATGTACTGCGTTTATAGTAATATGGACGGGTCGTTTTAGTTGGTATCAGAGCGGTGGTCTTAGCGAACCATGTCTTGCATTAGTGTGTCTAACGGATAGTTATTAAGATGCATTAGTGAGTCCGGACTTCGACCTTAACTGCATGTCAAAAGTTTTGCTTATCATTTCTAGTCGGAAATCATCTGCTTATCACCCTTAGAAAATTACATGCTTATCATTCTTAGTCTAGACACATCTTACTGCATTGATTGCTTAAATAGTGTATAGACAAAGTTCATATTTTAGCGTATATGCTAATTCATATCTTAGCGTGTCTGTTACTGTAAACTTTGCCTAACATATTCCGTAAATTCCTCCGTAATCTATGAAATCTTTTGCTCTATATATATAGATATTCTATGTAATTAGAATACCATTCGATAGCCGAAAATCATTTCATATCGAAAAATCCTTTATTCAATCGTACGAAATGGAACTCTCCACTAGTTCAAGTCCCTCGAATTTTGATATGGAATTTCACTCGAGCTCCGAAAGCAGTGTGACCGGAATGGATCAACCAATTAGCCATCATCTATTTTGGATGAATTAGGGATGGGTTCGTAGTCTACTTAATCATTGGAGACAAGAAAAAGGTGATCCCTTCCATCCACCACATTGCCCTCTTGGTGAAGAACATGAGGCACTTACCGGCGAACCCATTCGTAACACCATTTTCTCTCTCCTTTCTAGGATATGCCGCAACGAGTATAATATTACTAATATTATTGAGGCTATTCGACCTTTACTCCGTATCTTGCATGGTGAATTATTTAGTAAAAAAAAATTACTGTCATGAAAAGCAAAACTTCATTAGCAAGTGCATCCTACATCATTTCATTCCCTTTATAAAGCTCTTGACCTCTCTTTTTATTCAAGAAACTTTAAACATCTTCTTTCACAATACAAAACAAAACAAATTCTCATCATCTATACTCACATCAAACCACTACCAGCACCAGCAACAGCATTACCAACAACATCGCAAGCCTCAACATCGCAAGCCGCATTACGAGCATCAACATCATAAGCACCGCAGGCACTGAGGGATACCAACAATAATGAGTGATGAAGTATTAATTCATTATTTCATTTACGTTGAAGAAATATTCCGCAGCGATTATGTAATCTCTAAAGTTTTAGGGATTATTCATTTCTAGTTCCAACTGTAAACCAAATGTGATTAATATAATATTAACTCATTAAACCCATATTACATCTGAAGAAAATATACATACATATATTTTCATAAAGACTGTATTAACAATTCTTTTGTACAAAATATTACTTGTGAAATTTTATTTTAACGGGTAGGTAATACCCGAGAAATACTTAAGTTCACATTAATATGTTATACTGTACATTTTCAATGATGTTTCGACAATCGTTAATTATACTCTCTCCTTTCATAGCAATATACATCATTTCACAAAATTCAAGACAACCATTTTCTATACCAATTCAATTACATATTCCGATTTTGACAGATCAAAATTGAAGTCAAGATTTAAGAAGTGCCATCAATCTTAAATTCCTACATCCTTCAAAATCATACTTTAAATTCAAACTATACTAGAACATCACTTTCATTCACAGAACTCATAAAGATATTCGTATCATTCAAGATTCACGACGAATTCATTATACGGATATTGACGATGACAACCTGCGTCTAAACCCTTCAAAATTCTTGAAAACATCTCAACTAAGGAACAATCGAGAGAATGAACCAATCACACGATACATACGAAGAATATATGCATATAGATATGCATTCGGAGGACAATTGAACCTAAGCAAAGGTTCAACACGTATCCGTGTCAGATCCATTAGCATTATTATTACCCAAAATAACTTTACAATCCCTTTCAAAATAGCGAATTTTGTCACAGCTCCAAAAAGACAACTTCGACTTTTCATCCGGAGTAGCCTTATTATAACCTTGATATATACGTTGTCTTCTTGCCATCGTTACTTGGGAACCTTTTATATTCCACCACATTAGTAGTAAGCTTACCAGCAACTTTATTGCTCTTTGACTTAAATCTCTCTAAAAGATCACTATAAAACCTTGTCATATACCCATCTATATCTTGTAACAATAATTGTCATACCAAACCCCAGGAAGCATTAATAATTATTCTTGAATCTCACATCATTTCTGCATATACATATAACGTTATTTCCTGGAATTATAATTCTAAAATCCGGAATAGCACTTCAGCCTACGAATTAGTACTATGAAGTTTTGAAAAAAGCTGAATGAAGCAGCAGAAACTGTAGACAACCGTAACAGTTAAAAGTTGATGATAAAGAATATCGTGTTAGCAAAGCACAGAAAAAGAGAAGGTTTGGAACTGGAAAATGGATTGTGCAAACCCTGAAGGAGGCTGTGGACAGATCACAAGGACTAAATCTGCCTTCAAAGAATCCAAATGATTCAGTGTCTGCTGAAGTCTTTAGCGAATTCCTTGCTCCTTACTCTAAACCCTTGTGGACAATATTCTTCATCATCCCCTGATCTTAGATATTCTAAGATATCATCGTATTTTTCATTATAAATATCCTCCATATTTCTGAAGATATTTTCATAACTATTCTTATCTAAAATAATTCATCTTTTCGCGCTATCTATGTTACATCATAAAAGAAACTATTTTAGTTTCTAAATTCTGAAACCTTCGAGTTTAAAATATGAATGTTTTGAAGTAGTGTTAGGAACTGAAGCATGAGTTAGTATAATATAATGACACTTGATCAACGTGATTATATTACAGTAAGTCATGCTGAGTTTCTAAATGGAACGTAATGATTCACAGACCATAGCGTCATCATGTGTCATGTTACATGACTCTTACATTCAATCTAATCTCTAAACATATCAAGAACATATTCTAATGATAGTTCTATCTTTTCCTTTGGATTCTGGTAATTTCACAAGTCAAATTGTACTATTACAATTTCTCTCTTAGAGCATTAGCTATGTTCATTCCGAATTTCATATCTATGAATTCTAGACCATTATTCGCTTGACTTGAAGTCGGGAAAAGAAGACGGAAGCATGAAACTCCAAAATACAAGGAAAAATATAAGCACGAAGACAACGCAGAAATTACAAACCTTGTATATCGATGCGTATAGCAATATAAAGACACGGGAAACTAAGAACACTATAAACCCAAGAGCATAGTAGAAATTAACGGATTCCTCCGGTGGAAGATGAAAAAGAAGAATGACAGATGTGATAGTCAAGAATATATCAAGAATTAAAACTGGATGGAGCATATTGACGAATGTTTTGGAAGTACGAAGAAAGGAAGAAAGTATAAAAGATGGAAGATGTGGAAATAAGGAAACGTATGAGGTTGATTTATAGTAAAATATCCGACAGAGAAATCATAACAGATTATTGCATTAAATCGAAGAGGATCATAATTTCCTTAATCATCGAAGAATCAAATCTTATATAGATTACAAAGATTTTCTTTAATCCGGCGATCAACCGTGATGACGTCAAAAGATAAGACGAATCCCTATTTTCTCATTTCACTCTTTTACGATAGCTTCACTCATACGTTTCGAGTAATCGAATTATTTTATCCATATTTCTTAATCATGATAAAACCCTATGAATCAACTTATATTCGTCATAATAACATTCTTATTGTTAGCCATGATGACCTCGATCAAATTTCGGGACGAAATTTCTTTAACGGGTAGGTACTGTGACGACCCGAAAATTTCCGACCAAATTTAAACTTAATCTTTATATAATTCTGACTTGATAAGCAATGAATTTTAATAAATCTTGAACCTCCGGAAAGAGTTTTACACAAGCTTTTGGTCACCCTTTTATTCCGACGATTCATGAACGTCATAACTTGATTTAATTGTTTAATTGTTTAATTATTGTGTATATATATGGATTTATATATATTTAACTTGAAAACGTGATAATTAAATATCACATTAAGTATATTAACAAAGTATTATATATATATTTTCATACTACTAATTTAAAAAGTTTTCAAACAATATATATATTACTATTTAAACGACGTAATTAACTTATGTTAAAATGTATTTACATATAATGTATTACGAGTGTAAATACATCCTTACAAGTATTGAATACACTTTATAATATACCAATACATATAAAGGATAGCTATACTCATATTTTCGTTCAATTTCCTCAAAGAATTCTACTCGCATTCATATGGTATTTTTACCCGTATTATACACAGCTTCTAGAAGTATTTACTATTGGTATATACCAATAGAAATCTGTAATTATTTGTGTAATAAGTCATCCATGACCTAATCAATTTAATATGTCATGCATGACTTAATACAATTTAACTTATCTTAGATATTTTCACTAAAAGCCAAAATTATAAGCTTATAAATAAGGACCATTTTAACTCATTTTTACTCCACATTTTCTTAAACTAAAAACATACACTTGAATGCTCTCATATCATACTTTAATCTCAGAATCTTTCCTCTTCATAATCAAGGTAAAATACTTCTCAAAATCCTTGTTCAATTCCTTGTATAGTTGCTATCTTATTATACTTATAAAACTTGTAAAAACTAGAACTTATTTTGGTGAACACCAAGCTTGTTTGAAAAACTAATCTAATCTTTCTAACATAACTCTAATAACACTTATTTATATGTATTATAATGTTATATTAAGTTAATATAATAACTTATAACTTGTACATATGAAGAACACCTTGAAACTTAATATATATCCTTTAATCTCCATTCGGTAAAAAGCGGGCTGTTTTGGGTTGGGAATTAAAAACTTATCTTAGACTTTGAGTTCGAGGCTAAGACTTTGGAAATATGTTAATATATGTAAATAAGACTTCCAGTATTTTTTTCATGATTTTATACAAAGTGGAAGTATTTTATCAAAAATCTTATATTGGGTGGATGCCGGGATTTTTCCAAATCTGTCCACCAACAAAAAAAGAGGGTAAAGCTCTAAAAATTACTACTTGAAATGAACTTTTCGAATTGGTTTTGTAAAATTTACTTCTTAATGAATCCATAGCAATTTGATTCACTTTAAACGGAGTTGTAATGAATATTTGGCGAGCAAAACAAAATCTGCTAAAATTAATGTTGTATGGACGAAATTTATATTATAAAAACTATATTAACCATATCCTTGTTAACTTTTCCTATATCCTATATATATTTGGACATGTTATCAGTAGTATAACAAAATATTATAATCTTGGTTAATTCTGTGATTGTATATATGTATAATGATATTCTTGGTACGTCCTAACACAATAAGTATACAATACGTTTTGATAAATCCTAAGACAATACGTACACAATACGTCTTAGTTAATTCTAAGACAATACGTATACAATACGTCTCTGGGTTGATGCAAAGACAATACATATACAATACGTCGTGGGGTAATTCTAAGATTATATATATATATATATATATATATATATATATATATATATATATATATATATATATATATATATATATATATATATATATATATATTTATACCGATTATTGGACTGTTGGACTTTTCGGACTATTTTGGACTACTAACAATGGACTACTAACATAAAATGTTAAAAATTATTATATAAGTATTCTATGAACTTGCTTTATTTTATTCATATGTCGTATTATTATCTGAATCGCTATTATTGTTATAGGTTCGTGAATCCAAGGACGACGGTCATATTTTTAATAAGTTGAAAACTTATTATTAATATACTTTTACTACTGTGAGTATATAGTCCCATTTTTAAACTCTACAAATATTTTGGGATGAGAATACATGCATTTTATGTTTTACGCCATAGACACAAGTACTTAAAATATATTCTACGTTGAGTTGTACCACTTTGCATATCTTCCCTAATAGCTTGGTAACTAATATTTACATGTTGTAAGAACATGTATACGCGAATCCAATTGATAGATCTATCGGGTTTGACAACCACAACCGGGCTAGTCGCTCTAGTATCGTAAACGGTTGCATAGTACTTCGTTTTTACTACACTTGGTACAGTGTAGGAAGATTTCATAATAAAGGGAATATGCCACATTAATGGTTAAGTATGGTTACCGAAGCGCTCAACAACTTATAGAATACTTTTATACACTTGCGAGTGTACATATATTTATAACTATGAAATCTTGTGGTCTATATTTATATTGATGATAAACCTATATATCTCACCAACCTTTGTGTTGACTGTTTACGCATGTTTATTCTCAGGTCCTTAAGAAAGTCTTCCGCTGTTGCATTATCTGAGCAAGCTGTGCATGGAGTCTCATACTTTTATTTAAATAAAGTGTTGCATTCAATAAAACCTTTGTCATGTATTATATTCGACTGTTACGTCACGTGTGTAGTATTTGAAAACCGATGTATTTTGGGGATTATTTCTTAAATAATCGCCCACTTGTTTAAAACATGCATTATGTATAATAATAATGTGTTTTTTATGAAACGAATGCAATATTTTCTAAAACGTATCATATAGATGTCAAATACCTCGCTATGGGATCAATGAGAACGTATTGCGCTTATAGTAATATGGACGGGTCGTTTCATAAGGCTTGTTTGGATCTTTTATAATGTTTGTGTTGTTTGATCTTCAAATCCGTTTTACAGTAATTTTATACTTTTAGAAAAAATAGGTCCAAGGAGTAAAAGTAACTCATTATGTTTAGTTATATCAATCAAATCCATAGTCATATCAATCATAATTCAAAATTAGAGTCATGCGTATGACATTCAAAGAGAATAAGAGGACTCCCAACGGAGTGTGAATCATCTGCCAATATCACTTGCTCAATATTGGCACCACTAGGAGCATATTGCCAATGGGTTACCGTGCCAATCAATTCGTCGAATTTAAGCATAAACTATCACGAACGAATTTGCTTTATTTATTGTACATTTGGTTTTAACTTTGTACTATAATTTAATTAATTAATTTATAGTAGTTGAGGAAGGGTGTGATGGTCAGGAGTGATATGTGATGAGTTAGTGATGAGAAAAAAATAAGAAGGAAATAGTGATATAGCGCTGATATGACAGTGTGTTAATCTAAAGAAATGCGTCATGGTTGGGAATGCTCTAATAGGACCAAACAAAATTTGTCACAAATGGCCGTATAGAGTTCATACAAGGGCATTTTGTGTGTATATAAAAAGTCCGTATTAGAAACAAAATATTCATAAATAAAGGACTTCTTATGAGCTTTTACAAATTACAGGTCCTAGATTTGTAAATAACATTACCAGCACCGTTTCTGTTCAACACGTTGTATACAAAACAAAAGCCACATTTCAATTTTCGCCCTTTTTCCTCATCACTTCCTCTCTCACACACAAAAACACAAAACACACACTCAAATTTCTAGAACAAAAAATGGCGAAAGGTCCAGGTCTCTATCCTGATATCGGCAAAAAAGCCAGAGGTAAACACTCTAATATCTTCTTTGCTTTTCATTTTCAATTGTTCTTTGTTTCGAATTTCACGTATCGATTTACTCCGTACCAATTTATGGCGCGGTTAGATATACATATATCTGTATATATGTATGTATATGCGTTTATGTGATTGCGTTTTAGTTTATTGATGCTGTTGTGTATTATCATCATTTTTTTTTTTCGTTTTTCATTTTATTTTTGAACTTCACTTATCGATTTATGATTTGTGTATTTGTGTTGTGGTTATATATATATCTATCTATATATATCTAGGTGTATGCATATGCATAAGTCCGGTTACGTATTTGCCTTTTAATTATAACTATATTTGATCGTGCTAGAGGATAGTTTCAAAATAAACGGCTGCTTAATTTTGCTTCGATCGATCCTTTTTTTGTTGTTTTGAGAATAATTAATTAATTTAATATAATATATAATATACAGTAATAATTATTTTGTGTTCTTCTTATCAGATCTTTTGTACAGAGATTACCAGAGCGACCATAAGTTTTCTCTCACAACATACACCGCCAACGGAATTGTAAGTCTATTTTTAATATAATCCTGTATTTTTGTGCAACTGTTTATATACATAAAATCTACACGTAGTTAGGCTTATATATTTAATTGTACGGTCTCTAGTATTAGGTTATTGTACGGTCTCTAGTATTAGTATTAGGTTTATTTATTCTGAAGTAGATGAAATTAGGCGGTAGATTGCTTAAACATAACGTTATTAGGTCGACTTACGATCCACAGGTCAGTTGGTTTGTACAAAAAGATATTCATTCTGGTAGGCAATTTTTGATTTATTAACAAAATGAAAAATGTGAGCTCATCATCTATTTTTTGATGTATATTTGAAGTGTCCTTAAATCGTTGCTACTGACCTACAGCATGTTATAAGCTTAATCTAAGTCATTTGTGAACTTTTGGCCATTATCTCTGTTTAGAAATTTACTTTATTTGCCTAAAAGTATTGGCCAAAGAATGTGTTTAACAATTTTAATAGGTATAGTTGGAATGATTGTCGAGAAATAGAAAAGTGAAATAGTGGAATACATATGCCAAATTTTTTATGGATTAGCAATATGTTTAGGCATGAATTTTAGGCCTAATTAGCATTACTCATTTGGGAATATTTTACTTCATAATGTATGGTTATTGATTTTCTTCTTATAGCCTGAAAGTATGTTCAATTGCTCATTTCAGGTGCAGAACATAAAAATATATCTTAAGAGCAGGGGCGGTAATATTAAGGGGCGGAGGGGGGCAGCCGCCGCGCCCCCCCCAAAAAATCTTGGATTTTTCGATTTTGCCCCCGGTGGATTTTTTATTTTGCCCATAACTCTCCATAATTTGCCCTAAAAGCCTCCATATTTTGCCCCAAAACCTCCAAATTTTGCCAAAAAAAGTCCAAATTTTCCTCAAAAACGTCCAAATTTTGCTCAAAAATATCCATATTTTGCTCAAAAAAATTGCTACGCTTTAAAAAAAAATTTCGCCCCCGGTGAAAAAATTTCGCCCCCGGTGAAAAAATTTCCTGCTTCCGCCACTGCTTAAGAGCTGTGAAACTTTTACTTGAGCTATAATATATTATGAAGTCATGGTTTTACTAAATTGGCTTGACAATTTGTCATTTAATTTGGTAATGTTGTGTCACTTAAGTTATAGAAACTATGTTATAAGGTACAGTATGTTTCTTTCTTTTTTCCGCCTGTGTTTCACATTGATTGGATCCACGAGTAGATAGGCCTTGCTTTAAGTTATCAACTGTTGGTAATGGAAATCTAATAGCATAGTATACATGCACTCCATATTAATGTAAACGATCAATGCTTATTAGGACATTTACACTGTTGAAATGAAAACTTCGAGTATTTAGTTTGCCCTTTATTCAAAGAAATTATATGAATCTTTTTTGGCTTGCCAATCATTAACATTTTCTTTTCTCTAACTCATGAGTTGCAGCCTTTATTGAATGTGATTTCAATGATAGCTTCAGCACTCTTTATATTATCCATCTGGTAATCTGATCTCTTTTCATCTGTATTTCAGTCTATCACTTCATCTGGATCTAAGAAGGGTGAATTCTTTTTGGCTGATGTCAACACGAAACTGATCAGCAAAAACATCACTACTGATATCAAAGTGGACACAGGCTCCAGGGTAACAAATTTTTAGATATGTTTTTTTTTTTTTTTTTTCATGAACCATTACAACTTTGTCAAGCTGCTAAACTGATATAAATGCTGGTGCTTGTATGGTGTATATCATAAATTCTGTCATGACTTATTGT
Organism: Rutidosis leptorrhynchoides; assembly: GCF_046630445.1. NCBI lineage: Eukaryota > Viridiplantae > Streptophyta > Magnoliopsida > Asterales > Asteraceae > Rutidosis > Rutidosis leptorrhynchoides. The sequence continues at coordinate 388,492,654 of NC_092335.1, read as the reverse complement.
TTCACACTTTCACTTCATACTTGATAGAATAATTCCGACTTTGACCTGTTGATTACTGTTCATTGAACATGTTGTATAGAATTTAGTTTTCATTGGCCAGAGTTATTAATTAATGTTATGCAAATACTTTTATTCTGACTATGAGACTATCATGTAGGTTTTCACAACCATCACTATTGATGAACCTGCACCTGGGCTGAAGACGATCCTCAGCTTCGTTGTTCCTGATCAAAAATCTGGCAAGGTGCATTGCTGCAACCCTTACATTTTCTATTGGGTTACAAACATGTCTGTTAAATTTAAGGAAATTGTTTTACAGGTTGAACTTCAATACTTGCATGAGCATGCTGGAATCAGTACCAGCATCGGTTTGACCGCCAGCCCCATAGTCAACTTCTCTGGTGTCGCTGGGACCAACACCCTTGCGCTCGGGACCGACGTTTCGTTTGATACTGCTACTGGGAATTTCATCAAGTACAATGCGGGCCTGAGTTTCTCCACTTCCGACCTCATTGCTTCCTTAACACTGTAAGTAACTCCAAGGTTGCATCATTGACCTAACTTTGACCAACCTTGACTTTATTTCATTAGTGACTTGTGAAACGGGTCAAAAATACTCATAATGCGTATTCAATTACTTACACTGGTCTAGTTATAGAGTTTCTAGTAATGAAGTTTTTACAACCATATTGAACACATTGACTACTTCCAAAACACACAATCTCAACAAAATGTTGTTGGTGGGTTGACTTTTTAAGTACTATATTGACATGTTTTTTGGTGGTTTGTTGTACAGGAATGATAAAGCTGACAGCCTTACTGCATCATACTACCACACTTTAAGCCCACTAACCAACACGGCTGTGGGTGCGGAGTTCACTCATGGTTTCTCGAGTAACGAGAACTCTTTGACAATTGGATCCCAGCACTCTCTTGATCCATTGACTACAGTCAAAGCTCGGGTCAACAATTTCGGTATAGCAAGTGCTCTTCTCCAGCATGAATGGCGCCCGAAATCACTTATCACTATCTCAGGAGAAGTTGATACTAGAGCTATTGAAAAGAGTGCAAAGGTTGGTCTGGCTCTTGCTCTCAAGCCTTGATTTGAAAAAGCAAAACTGTTAACTTTCACCGAAATGTGTCTTGACATTTGATGGTATTTTGTATTGTTGAAAGAGAAATAAAGTAGGTATATGACTTTGGAAAAGAAGTCTTTACTCTTGATTTCGGCATCTGAAATTCGTTTTTCTTTTCATTCTTGATATTTTTGTGCTTGATTTAGTTACTGCTTATGAACTTTACAGCCTATATAGTGGTTCTATCGGTTTACCAACCTCGTTGGACCATTCATTTCAATACTTATCACATACGCGAATAGGACCAATCTAGAAAGACAATCATGTAGACTCTGCAAAAATCATTAAATATGATTCGAAATATGCTATATTAAGGTATTCAGTTTGATTCTGCGGTTCCTAAAACACCGAGTTGTTAGCGGCTGTTAATTTGTTAGCACTATTTGAACATGAGCTCTTTTATTCATCTTGGTATGTTTTATTAAACAGCTAAATTTCAAGTTGATACTCAGTTTAGTTTTGTTAATAGTCAAGTACGAATTTGGCTCTAAAGTAGGAACTTTTGGCGTCGTGTTGATGAACCCCCCTGATAACTCAGCTACTGTCCTTGGCGGCATTTGGTTTAGCGTATCAAATAGCAAGTTATTTGTAAGAAGGCAAAATAGGAACTTCAACTAATAAGTTTGTTTTCCATTAACTAACATAAACACCCTAATGAATCTGGGTTATGGGTGTTCATCGGTTCGGTTTTCGGTTTGTTCGGTGTATTCGGTTTTGAAATATTTTTGGGCAAAACCGAAAACCGAACCGAAAACCTAATTCAAAGTTGAAACTGAACCGAAAACCGAATTCGAATTCGGATTCGGTTCGGTTTTCGGTTAAAACCAAATATTATGAAAAATTTGAGAACGATGGTAGTTTAATTTTGGCATTACTAATGTCTTAGTTATTTACAACCTAAAACAATGACATACTATTAAATTATCACGAATTCGATGATTTATTAATATTTTCAGCTTAATTATGACGTTTACTACTTCTATTATTAAGAAGAAGAACATAATAATTTGAGTAACATAATTATAATATGAGCTACCAAATCGTCATATTGGTGAGAAACTATTTTATTGATTGGATCCCAAATTATAATGACATTAAAACATAAATATACAGATTAAATATATAAAAATTTTGAATTCGGTTTTGAATTCGGTTTTCGGTTAAACCGAATTCATAATTTTCAAAACCGAACACCGAATTCAAATTCGGTTTCGGTTTTGACTTGATCCGAAAACCGTTTTTCAAATTCGGTTTGGTTTTTTCCGGTTTGATGTTCGGGTTAAATGGTTTCAAACCAAATACTGACCACCCCTAAATTCTGGGTTCTAAATTTGATGTTCAACTAATATGCAAGTTTATGTCATACTAACAAAATAATATTAGTCAGCTAACTTGATGAACATGGCAACATGGTTTCCTTCGGTTATTTACACCTTTTTTTTTTTTTAGCAAATGTGACTGAATAATAATAGACTATATCCACATACCCAATTACATGTCATAAATTATAGTCTCCTGAAATGGGAGATTGTCATGTTAACTCTAAAAATGATCATAGCACTTTGTGTTATTGCGTTTCATTCAACTTAAGAGACTCCCGTAGAAACTGATGATGACGAGGTGAACCTTTTGGTATCGAGAGGGTCCGTAGAGGCTGCTGTCTGTTTCTTGAATACGAGCCAGAACGCGTTCGATTCAATTCCGGACTGGACCCCACCTGTTCGGGCCGAACCATCTATAAGTAATACGATGAGCCCGCCATATGTTTAAGTGCTGGCAATGGTTTAGACATTCAACAACGTCGCTCATCAAAGGCCTGGCTTTTGGATCAGGATTAAGACAACGAGCTGCAAGTTGTGCAGCCTTTTGAGCTCTTTTTATTGGCAAATGGCCTTCTAATACGGATAAAACCGTCTCTTTTCACTTGGATGCGGGCGGGCCCATTCTACAAGGTTGTGTTCTCAATCTGGACGTTTTTTGTCCATTGCCCTCCGCCCAGTCAACATTTCAAGTAAAACGACACAAAAGCTATAAACGTCGCTTTTTGAACTCAAATGTCCTAAATGAAACAACAAAAACCAATAATTAACAATAACAATAAGGTCAACTGATCACTAAAATTCATATCAACTTCAAAATTGTACGATCCAAAACAGTCAAATAGCACTGCTAGTGTAAAAAAACTGAATTAGCTTAATGGAAATCATATTAACGGGTTAGAAAGTCGCTCAAAATGTATTTTACAGCCTGAAACATTGTAATACACCTTATTCAAAAAAATTACAAATTATTTGTCACATGCTTCTTTTTTATAAATGAACTTTGTGAACAAAGTGTTAAGTACCTCTCATAAGTTCCCATGACTCGTGTAGAGATATGAGTTTACCTGGAAAGGAAAACGGGTCGAGATGGGTCGGGTTGGGTCAAGGATCAAATGAGTTTGGGTCGAGACGGGTCATGGGTTGAAATGAGTATTTTTTGATGTATCTCTTCGGAACACGTATGTCAAAAAACCGCTTACAGTCTATTTAGTGAAAGACGATTTCGAAAATCAACGAGGTATAAAACCGATACAACATGAACTAGCTAAACCAGGATTACACAGTTTGTGAAATATTTAAAGTTGTACGAAGTATTAGAAATAAAAATCATTATACATAATGGAGATGCGGGGTATCGATCCCCGTACCTCTCGCATGCTAAGCGAGCGCTCTACCATCTGAGCTACATCCCCTTCGATATCTAATTTTTGTTAGCCTCATAATTAACTGAGTGATGCATTTTATTCAATTTAGCCAGTTTATAAGAAAACAGAAAATAGTACATATAATATATTTATACTTAAAACAAACAAATTTCATTTTGAAACACAGATAAATACATGTATGCGTTTAAAGAAAAAAAAAAAACACTTATACACTATCGATTGTATACGTATAATAAAGTAAGTATATGATTGGCTCAAAACATATAAGTTAACAAAGTTTAAAAAAGTAAAAACACATATTAAAAGCTGTAAAACCTATCAAGATGATATTAATTCAGACTTTCACCTGATAACTAATGATGTTTCTCCAATCCGTAACACTATTAACAAGAAACACAACCATGCTACTAACATTAAAAGTGAACGCCAAAGATCCCCAAGAAAACGAAGTGGCTAAAGATCTCATTTTTACTGGTGCTTTAGTGAACGAAAACTCCATCAACCCGCCAAAACACAAGATCAAATGCTCCTAGAAACAAGTAAACAGATAATTTTTTCATATTCATGCTTTTATTTAACAACTCGTTCATATCGATTATAAACGATTCATATCAATTGGTTTCATTGCGAGGTATTTAACCTCTATATGATACATTTTACAAACATTGCATTCGTTTTTAAAAGACAAACTTTCATTACATCGAAAGTTGACAGACATGCATACCATTTCATAATTTCCAAACTATAAATGACCTAATTTGTCATTTACTTAATAATAATCTTTATTGAACTCAACGACTTGAATGCAACGTCTTTTGAAATATGCCATGAATGATTCCAAGTAATATCTCTAAAATGAGCAAATGCACAGCGAAAGATTTCTTTTAAACCTGAGAATAAATATGCTTAAAAGTGTCGACCAAAAGGTTGGTGAGTTTATTAGTTTATCATCAATATTCATTTCCATCATTTTTATAGACCACAAGATTTTCATTTCCATTTCTCATAAATATACATCTCATACATAGAGATCAAAATCATTCATATGGTGAACACCTGGTAATCGACCTTAACAAGATGCATATAGAATATCCCCATCATTCTGGGACATCCTTCGGACATGATAAATTCGAAGTACTAAAGCATCCGGTACTTTGGATGGGGCTCGTTGGGCCCGATAGATCTATCTTTAGGATTCGCGTCAATTAGGGGTCAGTTCCCTAATTCTTAGATTACCAGACTAAAAGGGGCATATTCGATTTCGATCATTCAACCATAGAATGTAGTTTCAATTACTTGTGTCTATATCGTCAAACATTTATAAAAACGCATGTATCCTCAGTCCCAAAAATATATATTGCAAAAGCATTTAAAAATAATGAAACTCACGATACAATATTTTGTAGTAAAAATATTCATACGACGATACTGAACAATGCAGGGTTGGCCTCGGATTCACGAACCTATATCATTTATATATATATTAACACATATAATTGTAATCGAATATATATATATATATATATATATATATATATATATATATATATATATATATATATATATATATATATATATTTTATTAGTTATATCGTTATCATATTAATACCTTATATGTTTCATGTACTCATTTTATATATTTTAAATAAATAAAAATATTAGTTTTGTTATGTTATATATATTATATATATTATATATATATATATATATATATATATATATATATATATATATATATATATATATATATCATTTATTTGTTAATATATTAATAATAATACTAAAATAATGTTATTAATGATAAAAATAATAATAATGATAATACAAATAATAATAATAATAATAATAATAATAATAATAATAATAATAATAATAATAATAATAATAATAATAATAATAATAATACTTATTAATACCTAATAATAATATTGATAATGACAGTAATAATATTTATACATATAATGAAGTCCATTAAAGTAGCCCAAGATAAAGCCCATTTAATTGTTTCCAAACCCAATAATAATACTTATATGTATAATAATATTTATACATATAATGAAGTCCATTAAAGGAGCCCAAGATAAAGCCCATTTAATTGTTTCCAAACCCAATACTTCTATTAAATTTTTGGCCCAATATCACAGTCCACATGTTTAGCCCATTTACTAAAGTCTGATCCAATAGCAGTTTGTTTTTTTTAAAAAATTTTTTTGCTGCAAGCTAGGATTGAACTCGCAACCCCCTGCATACCAGACACTTCTCCTAATCATCTGAGCTGCGTGTTTATTTCTGAAAATATTCCACTATATATCTATATAACCCGTATTTCAGATTCCTCTTCTTAATCATAACCACAAATAGCTTACCACTATCTTCATCATCAATCCTAATCATCATCATCATCATCATCATCATCTAATCATCATGTTTCAACCGTAAACAGAAACTGTACAGTAGCTCGAACAGGAACAACAATAGTTGTCGATGAGATTGCAGGGTTTTATCCTAGTTTGTTGATGGTTGTCTCGTTGGCTATAGTTAGAAACAAAAGGTGAGCAGCGAGCAACCTTGGAATGACCGAAGGTTATAGTAGTAAAACAAATGGGTTTCGATATAAACAGAAAAGAGGAAGTAGATATGGTGGTGGTCTCGATGGTTCAAGCAAAAAGAGTGTAGTAGCAACTTTGGTGGCGGCCTGGTTTAGGTTTGAGCAGGAAAGAAATAGTAAACATGTAGCAAATGGTTAATGTACAATTAGTAATGGTAGATTTTAAACTGAAGGTGTTTGGTGTGGTGTTTAACAGAAACAATTAAAATGGTGTTGTTTGAAGATGATGATCATGTGAGCTGCAGTTTTTCGCAGCAAAACAAAAAGATGATGAACAGTAACAATGGTGATTCTCGGTGGTGTTGGCGATGGTTATGGTGGAGGATGGAGGTGTGGTGGGTTTGTTGAACCGATACAGTAGCAGTAAGCTACAACAATAAAGGAAACGCAGGAGGGTTTGTGATTGATCAAACGTAAGTAGTATAAACAAGTGGGTTTTCATTTTTGAGCTATAACCGATCAAGAAAGAAGTCGCAGCAGTTCCTGATGGTGGTCTCATTGATGGTGGCAGTTTAATGGTGAGCCTGGGTGGCGGTTTGGTTAGGTTCACGAACTAAACAAGAATAGTTGCAGGTGTTTGGTTATAGTAATGGTGTTTGTCCGAAACCGAAACAACGAAGACAATAGTTGCAACAGCTCATGATTTGTCATGGGTTGGGTGATGGTGATGGTGATCGTGAAGGTGGTGCCAAGGTGGTAGTTCTCGCTGTGATTATAGCCGAAAGTGGTTGAGTGGTGGTGGTTCGGAGGAAGGTGATAAGGTGTGGAGATTGAAGCTCGGTTATGTTAGCAAGGAAGTAATGTGTTGGATGATTGAAATCACCGACTTGATTATATATAATACATATATCTATGATTTATAATAATATAATCCTAATAATAATTAATTATAATAATATAATAATTTATAATAATTATTTAATAATAATAAAAGAACATGTGATAAACTCATAGCAGCCATCATTATTTTAATCTACCGACAGTTTATCCCGGATGGCTATATCATGTCCAATGCTAAACAGTTAACGTATAAAAGTGTTCCTAAAAATCTTAAATTTTTAGCTTAAATATATTTAATTATTTCAGTCATTAACTGTTTGAAACCTGATCAAAAAGGTTCGGTAATGATTTATTTTCTGTACCAAATAATATGTACGGAGTACTAAAATTTAAACTAAAAAGATTAAAATATTTTTAACAAATCTAGAATCTTCGTAATCAATTTACACTCCAACTTTTATTTTAATTCTTCATAAACTCATGTTAAATCTATATGAATGCTAACGAAATGTCAACCGAGTAATACAAACTTTGACAAATTAAGCTCGAAATCATTTATATTTAATATACTCTCTCTCTACATATAAATAGTTTTTTTAATAGCAAGTTTTACTACATAAATATATTATATATTTTTAAACAAATAGATTTAATACAATTTTATATATTTACAAGTAATATTTATATACATATTTATATATATATATATTAAATATATATGTATCTATTTACAATTAATTGTTCGTGAATCGTTGGAAGCAGTCGAAGGGTAATTGCATTTATGAAAACAGTTCAATTTTTTTTTTTGAGACTCAACATTACAGACTTTGATTATCGTGTCGAAATCATATAAGATTAAGTTTAAATTTGGTCAGAAATTTCCGGGTCGTCACAGTACCTACCCGTTAAAGAAATTTCGTCCCGAAATTTGATTGGAATCGTCATGGCTGACCATAAATATGTTTTCATGACGCATACGAGCTAAAAATTAAAGTTTTGTCATCATTGAGTAATATGGATAAAACAATTCATTTATGTGAAGAGTACGAGTGAAGCTATCACAAAAGAGTGAAATGGGTAAATGCAAGTTCGTCTTAACCGGTGACGTAGTCATGGTTGATTTCTGAAAATCAAGGAATTTAGAGAAAATCTTCATAATAAGATTTGGTTCTTCGGTAATTAAGGAAATTAGGATCTTCTTTTTTTTAAATGCAATAATCTGTTTCGATTGCTCTGTAAGATATTTCACTATAAATCCACTCTCTTCATTTCCTTTATATTTTGGAGTTTCATCCTTTTGTTTTCTCTTCCCGACTTTAAGTCAAAGGAATAATGATCCAGAATTCGTAGGTATGGAGTTTCGAATGAACATGGCTATTGTTCTAAGAGAGAAATTGTAGTAGCACGATCTTGATTGGTTAAATTACCAGAATTTAAGAGAAAAGATAGAACTTATCAGAAAGATATGTTCTTGATATGTTTGGAGATTATGTATAATGTATGAGTCGTGTAACATGGCACATGATGACGTTATGGTCCGTGAATCATCACGTTTCATTAGAAACTCAGCATGACTTACTGTAATATAATCACGTTGATCAAGTGTCATTATATTATACTAAATCATGCTTCAATTCCCAGCACTTCTTAAAAAACATTCAGAATTTAAACTCGAAGGTTTACAGAATATAGAAACTAAACAGTTTCCTTTATAATGTAACACAGATAGCGCGAAGATATATAATTTCAGATGAAAATATCTTCAGAAATATCGAGGATATTTATAATGAAAGATATGATGATATCTTAGAATTTCTATTGTCGAATAATGATAAAGAAGATTTGTCCGTAGAGGTTTAGAGTCAGAAGCAAGGTATTCGTTAATGACTTTAGCAGATACTGAGTCATTTGGATTCTTTGAAGGCAGGTTTAGTCTTTGTGATTTATCCACAACCTCCTTCATGGCTTGCTTAATCCGTTTTCCAGTTCCAAATCTTCTCTTTTTCTAAGCTTTGCCAACACACTATTCTTTATCATCAAACTTTTGACTGTTACGGTTGTCTACAGTTTCTGCTGCTTCATTCAACTTTTTCAAAGTTCAGTGTATTGGTTCGTAGACTGGGCGATTTTCAGAATTTCAGAATTGAATATCATAATTCTAGGAGATAAAGGTTATATGTATACATATAACTGTTGATGTAGAAACGCTGCGAGATTCGAAATACTGATTGATGATTCTCGGTAATTGGTATGGAAATTCTCGTTACAGGATGCGGATGAGTATATGATAGGGTTTCGGTACATATAATGATTTTTCAAAAAGTCAAAGATCAACTAGGTTGTTGGTAAGTTTACTGCTAATGTGGTGGGATATAAAAGGTTCCCCGATAACAATAAAAGAGCACGCATATATATCAAGGTTATAATAAGGTTGTTTCAAATGAAAAGTCAAAGTTGACTTGCTGGAGCTGTGAACAGGAGTTGCAAAGTTATTTTCGGTAATATTAACGCTAAAAGAATTAGCACAGCTACGTGTTAAACGTTTACTCAGTTTCCGAGAGTTTTTCAGGTGCATAACTATATGCATAAATCTTTCCTTCCGTAGATGAAGTGCGGTTGGTTCATCCTCTCGATTGAGGTGTTTTCAAGAATCATGAAAGATTTAAACGCAGATTGTAATCGTCAAGATACAAATGAGGTTTAAGATGAAATCAAGTTGCAAACTTGAAGAAATGTTTAGTTTCATATGTTATAATCAATATTTTAATTCATTTTAATTGTCTAATGTTAGTAGTCCACAGTTAGTAGTCAACAGTTAGAAATTCAATAATTCATATATAATATTCGAATTAATTAATACGTATCGTGACCCATTGTATACATGTCTCAGACTCGATCACAACTCAAAGTATATATATTATTTTAGAATGAACCTCGACCCTTTATATGCTAACTCGAGCATTACCGCGATATAGAGTGACTTACGGTTATTCCAAATAATATATATATATATGACGTCGATGTGATATGTCAAAACATTGTATATGTGTCCCGATTTATCCGACGATATTTAAAGTACGTAAAATAAATAACAGAAATTAAATGACGATAAATAAAATTGCGAGAATTAAAATTGCGATAAATAAATTGCGATTATTAAATTGCGATAATTAAAATGTAACAGGGAATTAGGAACAGTTAGCTGGAAACAGTTAGCTAGGAATAGTTAGAGTGGATGCTTAACAGAATTTCTCATAGTTAATTTGTTTGTTTCTAACAAATTTTATTTTGTTAATTGTTTTCTTCATTATGCCACTTGTTGGATTCTGATAGGTCAAAATCCAAATATGAAATTGAATGAAAATGGTTATTCTGTGGTGAACGGATACGTATATTTGTGGATGTAAGTAGGATAGTAAATGACTGTTGAATCAGATTGGAAGGATGTACAGTGTAACTTATTAATGTGAAATCTAAATATGTCTCTGGTATTACCTACCCGTTAAAATATTCTCATCATTAACAGTTTTTACAAAAGAATTTCTAATAACAATTCATATGAAAATATATATACATATATATTTTTTTCAGATGTAATCATGGATTTAATGAGTAGATATAATATTAAACTCATTTGATTTACCATTAGATCTAGAATACATAATCTCTAAAACATTAGAGATTACATAATCATCATGAAGAACGAAGATAACCAATGTAGAACAAGATGTAGAACGAAGATTATGCTAGAGGTATAGATTGCGATGTTGAGGCATGTGATGTTGAAACTTAGGTTGTTGGTGGTACTGGTGTTGATATTGGTGGTACTGTTGGTGCCGGCGATGTTGGTGAAGCTGGTAAGTTTTGCACCATATTCTCCAAATTGATTACTCGAGAGCGAAGCTCGTTGACTTCTTCAATTACTCCAGGATGATTGTCGGTCGGAAGGAGCGGATGAATAAGGTTTAGAATTGTGGATAGAATATAATCGTGTCGAGCTACTTTGGAAATGAGGTTGAAAATGGTGTTTTGGATAGGTTCGCCAGTAAGTGCTTCAGATTCTTTACCAAGAGGAGAATTCGGTTGGTGGAAGGGATCGCCTTCTTCGCGTCTCCATTGATTAAGTCGACTACGAATCCATCCCCAATTCATTCAGAATTAAAGATGACAATCCATTCGGGTTACACTGCTTTTGGTGCTTAGGTGAATATCCATATCGGACTAACTGTCAGAATAACTATCAGAATAGTTATCGGAATCCGAGGGACTCGAACTAGTAACGAGTTCCATTTCGTACTTTCGAATAAAGGATTTTTCAGCATGAAATGATTTTCGAATATTGGATGATATTCTAACTACATAGAATATATATATATATATATATATATATATATATATATATATATATATATATATATATATATATATATATATATATATATATATATATATAGTACTAAAGATTTCGTAGACTACGAAGGAATTTACGGCATATGTCAGGCAAGTCTACAGTAACAGATACGCTGAGATATGAATTATCAAATATGCTAAGATATGAATTTTGTCTATACACTATTCATGCAGTCAATGCGGTAAAACGTGTCCAGACTAAGAATGATAAGCATGTAATTTCCGAAAAGAAATGATAAGCAAAACTTTTGACATGCAGACACGGTCAAAGTCCAGACTCACTAATGTATCTAAACAACTATCAGTTAGACACACTAATGCAAGACCTGGTTCGCTAAAACCACCGCTCTGATACTAACTTTAACAACCCGTTCATATCGATTATAAATGATTCATATCAATTGGTTTCATTGCGAGGTATGAAATGCCCCGTCCTAATCCTTCTGGACGAAGTCATCAACATTTGATCCCAGAGCGATGATCGACTCCAAGTAATGTCCTTAAAATGAGCAAATGCACAGCGGAAAGGTTTCTTTCATACCTGAGAATAAACATGTTTTCAAGTGTCAACAAAAAGGTTGGTGAGTTCATAAGTTTATCATAAAACAATAAAATTCATCATTTTGATAGATCACAAAATTTAAATGCTGCATGGTACAAATGGGCCCGAATCCTATACCCACCTGTAATGTACATGCTATATCTTTTAAATACAGTACATCTTTCTCGTGTACGAAACCATTTTCATAAATCATAGTAACCGTACACATATCTTGTGCACAAAAATAACATACACATAACCTGTGTATAAAATCATTCTCTCGATATATAACATTAACATCAACTGGTGGCAATTATCATATCCACATAATTCAATGGTGGCAATTATCATGTCCACATAATTCAATAGTGGCAATTATCATATCCACATAATTCAATAGTAATCCGCAGAACTTCTGTCTGCATAATAATTCATTCGAGGAATGTTTTGCTTGTATCTATCTCGTCAAACATTTATAAAAGTATTTCATGTATTCGCAGTTCAAAATATATTTCAAAAACATTTAATAAAGCAGTTATAAAAGTAGTGCATGTATTCTCAGTCCCAAAAATGTAAAGAGTAAAAGGGAATCAAATGAACTCACCATAATGTATTTTGTAGTAAAAATACATATGACGTCATTTAACAAATGTAGGGTTGACTTCGGATTCACGAACCTATATCATTTATATATATTAACACATATATTTGTAATTTAACAAATTGATTATATTTTAAATTGTATATTATATATTTAATTTGTATGTATCTCTAAAAATGACAAATATTTATATAGTTATATTAATATTTATATATGAGTTATATTACATTAAAAATAGATCTTTTGTTATATATGAATATTTATATAAAAATTATGTTTATAATATGTAATATTATTATAAGTATAATTTTATATACCTAATATTTATTTGTTGTAAAAATAATAATGATAATACTAGTAATAAAAATAATAATAATAATGATAATAATTTTTAATAATAATAATGATACTAATATTTATATTAAAAAGTATAATGATAGTAGTACTACTAATAATAATATAATATTAATAATATTAATAATAACAATAATAATAATAAAAGAAATTATAATAACTACCTCTCAATAAAAAGTCCCAAAAATAAATGTCTATGCCCAGGCTCGAACCCGAAACCTTTTGTTAACCCGTCGCGCACCTAACCATTACTCTGGTGCTTCTTATCTGTTTTATATCCCATTTAAATTTATATACGCCGTTTTAATTTGTTTCAATTTCTTCTTTATCAACCACTCTCATCATTCAACATCATCTTTCTTGTACTTCCTTCGTAAAAAAAAAATATAAAATGTTCCAGGCTTACAAAACAGCTGGGTAATGATCTGGCCCAAAACTCATCGGCCCAACTACAATTTATTTAAGCCCAAAAATTGAATTTCTGTGTTCTCGTCCCAGTTATAACCGGCAACAGGAAAAGGGAACAAAAAAATTCGATAGCAGGTCACTATATGTTTTCGGTTATTCATCATCAGTTTTCTGTGATCATTACGATCATCATCATTCTATGTATCATTATCTTAATCACCATTATCTTCATTCATAAACATCCTCATCTTCATTAATATTCATCATTAAATCAAATAATCCCATGATCATCATCATCTCCCGTATTATCATACTATAACTATATATCATTCGGTTTTATATATACATCATCCCCGTGATTCATCATTGCCGTCCCCATGTTATCATATTAACTTGTAACAGAAAGTAGCTTTGAATAACAGAAAAAAAAATAAATAGGATCGAAGGGTATTTGCAGGTGAGAGTAAACAGCAACAAACTAAGGTGGTTAGGTTTTGTGAATTTACGAATGAGGTAGAAACAGATTTGACTAGCAACAACAATTTGGCATGTGTGTTTATATTAGTCCAAACAAGAAGCTAATCCTTAGCCCATCTAAAATATAATGGCCCAAAGATTAAGGTTTATGGTTTATACTAAATTTAAAAGTCTGATAACATGGTTAAAATTACTTGCCCGATATATTGAGGTGGTAGGGTTCGTCAGATAATGGAACAACACACATCATCCTTTAATCTCTTCATCATACGAATAAAATAAAAAAAAGTGTGATTGTATGCCATAATATCCCCATTGTCGGCTATATAATTGTTTCCATGATCCCACTTGTATAACTTTTGGATAATAATATTCTTTATAACCATTTTGGCACAACTCTAGACACTACCTATTTCCATGTTATCCCCATCTAATTTGTTGTAACAGGAGCCGAATTAGAGCAAAAAGAAAACACGCAGTTATAGCAGTTACATGTATTATCGAACAGACAGGAGAGTGCAGGTTGCAACAAGAAAATTATAGTAGCATCGAAGGAGACAGAAACAGGTATATAGAAGTAGAATAACGAGTTGCGGGTTTGGCTTGATGGTGTTCATGGTTGTTTACAAAGGTAATTTTATGTAGGTTTTTGTAAGTGGTGATGGTTTGATCGTAAAGAGTGGTGGTGATTGTTGATCGAGTAATGAAATAAAGAAGATTGTAAGTGGGTTTCAGTTTAAACAGGAAGCAGAGATATAGACACTATCTAGGAGATGTTCGATGGTTTGATGGTGATGTCTTCAAGGTGGTTCGTGGTTTGTAGAAATAGAAGTAGTAGATGGTGGTGTCGGTTGCAGGAGTAGTGCCAGTAGCTCACGGTGATAACGGCAACAAATGACTCGAGTAATTCAAGTAGATTTGGTTGTTTCGAGGTGTTGTTCTTCGTGGGTGAATCAGTTGTCTTATAACAAAAACACTCGATAGAATTAAATAATCATAAGAAGAAGATAACAAAGTAGATAAAAGGTTGATCAGGACATTCAACTGATTTTGGATGTTATGGTGATACAAGTCATGATTTGTACTGGATTTTGATATTGGGATCCAATTTAATACAGTAAGAAAGAAACATGTAACTGATTTTGTATATATCTGCTTTTGCTTTCGAATATTAGTACAGAGTTGAGGACAAGAATCAAAAAGGAGGATTGTGATGTGTAGCCATCTATACGAAATCTCTTTTCTGTTTGATAAATTATATTCAATTTTCTATAAATAATTAAGTATTATATATAGATTTTGCTTCTAATAATGTTTATAATAATTATATTACAATAATAATAATAAATAATAATAATACTGATAATAATAATTATTAATAATAATACAGATTATTAATAGTAGAAATACCTTTAATAGTAATAATAGAATAAAATAAGTAATTAATAATACTAATATTAATATTAAAAATAATAATGATAATAATTAAAATGTTAATGTTAATAATAGTAACAATATTGATAATAATATTATTAGTACCATCATGTTATTAATAACAATTAATAATAATAATAATATAATAATTTACATATAACAAATTGCATATTAAATCTTTAATAATACTAATAATCCTAATCTTAATAATAATGAATGTACTAATAATATAAAAAATATTATTTTAAACTTGTAATTACATTTAGTATATAAATATTACTGTTTATTAGTTATGTATTATTATATGATATCATATATAGAATATAATAACTATCGACAACAATTATATATATTCTTTTTAATAGTAACTTATTTATTCTATTTGTTATTTTACATATTTAATTCCAATTGATTATTGTGTATTTGATTACTCTGATATTAGATGTACTCTTTATATTTATATTTATATTTACATTTAAATTTATATTAATATTAATATTTATATTAATATTTATATTAATATTTATATTTATATTTATATTTATACAATTGTTCGTGAATTATCGAGCATGGTCAAAGGGTAATTGATTACATGAATATAGATTTCAAAACTTTCGAGACTCAACATTACAGATTTTTGCTTATCGTGTCGGAATCATATAAAGATTAAAGTTTAAATATGATCGGAAATTCCCGGGTCATCACAAGGTATTTGACCTCTATATGATACATTTTACAAACATTGCATTTGTTTTTAAAAGACAAACTTTAATTACATTGAAAGTTGACAGGCATGCATACCATTTCATAATTTCCAAACTATAAATGACCTAATCTGTCATTTGCTTAATAATAATCTTTATTGAACTCAACGAATTGAATGTAACGTCGTTTGAAATATGCCATGAATAATTCCAAGTAATATCTCTAAAATGAGCAAATGCACAACGGAAGATTTCTTTCAAACCTGAGAATAAACATGCTTAAAAGTGTCAACCAAAAGGTTAGTGAGTTCATTAGTTTATCATCAATATTCATTTCCATCATTTTTATAGACCACAAGATTTTCATTTCCATTTCTCATAAATATACATCTCATACATAGAGATCAAAATCATTCATATGGTGAACACCTGGTAATCGACCTTAACAAGATGCATATAGAATATCCCCATTATTTCGGGACATCCTTCGGACATGATAAATTTGAAGTACTAAAGCATCCGGTACTTTGGATGGGGCTCGTTGGGCCCGATAGATCTATCTTTAGGGTTCGCGTTAATTAGGGGCCAGTTCCCTAATTCTTAGATTACCAGACTAAAAGGGGCATATTCGATTTCGATCATTCAACCATAGAATGTAGTTTCAATTACTTGTGTCTATATCGTCAAACATTTATAAAAACGCAAGTATTCTCAGTCCCAAAAATATATATTGAAAAAGCATTTAAAAAGGGAGTAATGAAACTCACGATACAATATTTTATAGTAAAAATATTCATACGATGATACTGAACAATGCAGGGTTGGCCTCGGATTCACGAACCTATATCATTTATATATATATTAACACATATAATTGTAATTGAACATATTTATATATATATAAATTTATTAGTCATATTGTTATCATATTAATACCTTATATGTTTCACGTACTCATTTTATATATTTTAAATAAATAAAAATATTAGTTTTGTTATGTTATATATATGTATTATATATGTATTTTATATATATATATATATATATATATATATATATATATATATATATATATATATCATTTGTTTGTTAATATATTAATAATAATACTAAAATAATGTTATTAATGATAAAAATAATAATAATGATAATACAAATAATAATAATAATAATAATAATACTTATTAATACCTAATAATAATAATGATAATGACAATAATAATATTTATACCTATAATGAAGTCCATTAAAGGAGCCCAAGATAAAGCCCATTTAATTGTTTCCAAACCCAATACTTCTATTAAATTTTTGGCCCAATATCACAGTCCACATGTTTAGCCCATTTACTAAAGTCTGATCCAATAGCAGTTTGTTGTTTTTTTAAAAAAAATTTTCTGCAAGCTAGGATTGAACTCGCGACCCCCTGCATTCCAGACACTTCTCCTAATCATCTGAGCTGCGTGTTTATTTCTGAAAATATTCCACTATATATCTATATAACCCGTATTTCAGATTCCTCTTCTTAATCATAACCACAAATAGCTTACCACTATCATCATCATCAATCCTAATCATCATCATCTAATCATCATGTTTCAACCGTAAACAGAAACTGTACAGTAGCTCGAACAGGAACAACAATAGTTGTCGATGAGATTGCAGGGTTTTATCCTAGTTTGTTGATGGTTGTCTCATTGGCTATAGTTAGAAACAAAAGGTGAGCAGCGAGCAACCTTGGAATGACCGAAGGTTATAGTAGTAAAACAAATGGGTTTCGATATAAACAGAAAAGAGGAAGTAGATATGGTGGTGGTCTCAATGGTTCAAGCAAAAGGAGTGTAGTAGCAACTATGGTGGCGGCCTGGTTTGGGTTTGAGCAGGAAAGAAATAGTAAACATGTAGCAAATGGTTAACATACAATTAGTAATGGTAGATTTTAAACCGAAGGTGTTTGGTGTGGTGTTTAACAGAAACAATTAAAATGGTGTTGTTTGAAGATGATGATCATATGAGCTGCAGTTTTTTGAAGCAAAACAAAAAGATGATGAACAGTAACAATGGTGATTCTCGGTGGTGTTGGCGATGGTTATGGTGGAGGATGGAGGTGTGGTGGGTTTGTTGATCCGATACAGTAGCAGTAAGCTACAACAATAAAGGAGACACATGAGGGTTTGTGATTGATCAAACGTAAGTAGTATAAACAAATGGGTTTTCGTTTTTGAGCTACAACTGATCAAGAAAGAAGTCGCAGCAGTTCCTGATGGTGGTCTCATTGATTG
The DNA here is from genome assembly GCF_046630445.1 of Rutidosis leptorrhynchoides. NCBI lineage: Eukaryota > Viridiplantae > Streptophyta > Magnoliopsida > Asterales > Asteraceae > Rutidosis > Rutidosis leptorrhynchoides. The sequence goes on along the minus strand of NC_092335.1, from coordinate 388,474,215 downwards.
TGGCGGTTTAATGGTGAGCTTGGGTGGCGGTTTGGTTAGGTTCATGAACTAAACAAGAATAGTTGCAAGTGTTTGGTTATGGTAATGGTGTTTGTCCGAACTGAAACAACGAAGACAATAGTTGCAACAGCTCGTGATTTGTCATGGGTTGGGTGATGGTGATGGTGATCGTGAAGGTGGTGCCAAGGTGGTAGTTCTCGCTGTGATTATAGCTGAAAGTGGTTGAGTGGTGGTGGTTCGGAGGAAGGTGATAAGGTGTGGAGATTGAAGCTCGGTTATGTTAGTAAGGAAGTAATGTGTTGGATGATTGAAATCACCAACTTGATTATATATAATACATATATCTATGATTTATAATAATATAATCCTAATAATAATTAATTAGAATAATATAATAATTAATAATAATAATTTAAGAATAATAAAAGAACATGTGATAAACTCATAGCAGCCATCATTATTTTAATCTACCAAAGTTTATCCCGGATGGCTATATCGTGTCCAATGCTAAACAGTTAACGTATAAAAGTGTTCCTAAAAATCTCAAATTTTTTGCTTAAATATATTTAATTATTTCAGTCATTAACTGTTTGAAACCTAATCAAAAAGGTTCGGTAATAATTTATTTTCTGTACCAAATAATATGTACGGAGTAGTAAAATTTAAACTAAAAAGATTAAAATATTTTTAACAAATCTAGAATCTTCGTAACCAATTTACACTCCAACTTTTATTTTAATTCTTCATAAACTCATGTTAAATCTATATGAACGCTAACGAAATATCAACCAAGTAATACAAACTTTGACAAATTAAGCTCGAAATCATTTATATTTAATATACTCTCTCTATATAAATAAACATTTTTTTAATAGCAAGTTTTACTACATAAATATATTATATATTTTTAAACAAATAGATTTAATACAATTTTATATATTTACAAGTAATATTTATATACATATTTATATATATATTTTAAATATATATGTATCTATTTACAATTAGTTGTTCGTGAATCGTTGGAAGCAGTCGAAGGGTAATTGCATTTATGAAAACAGTTCAATTTTTTTTTGAGACTCAACATTACAGACTTTGATTATCGTGTCGAAATCATATAAGATTAAGTTTAAATTTGGTCGGAAATTTCCGAGTCATCACTGATGTGTGCAGCAGCGTATACGAAATAGTTATATTTTTATTGCAAAATACTATTAAATACGATACAATTTTACACAAGTTATTTATTTATTTATATAGTGGATATACCTAAACCTTGCTACAACACTTATAGGAAGTGTACCTAATCGTACAGTAGTGTAGTTTTTAGTAAGTCCGGTTCGTCCACAGGGAACTAGCCAAGTTTAACGCTATATTTTTAAAACTATATTTGTATAAATATATATATATATATATATATATATATATATATATATATATATATATATATATATATATATGAAAATAATAATAATATTATTATTATTATTATAAAAAGGGGGTTTTTACCGTTTAATGAACGGTTTGTCGATTTTATGTCTTAAGTCGCAATTAAAACCTAATGTAAAATATTAAATATTTCCTTAGAAGAGGGCTATATAAGGAACCTAAGTAGTCCTAATTAGATAGCCATTGCATTGTAACCGAGTTCTAGAAGCTGTGGAATGTAATTTTACCGATTCTCTCTAATACCGAGTCTCATTCTTACATACCGAATCTCTCTTTATCTTATCATTTCTCTCAATCTCAACATGATCTGACCTATCATTTGGTATCAGAGCTTCCAGGAAGTGATTCTACATCACTATATCGATCCAGAGATTGTAGATTACAGAATCTGAATACTCTCGGTATTTTGAATCACATTCGGTATTATTGAATTTGATAATCTGACGTTCAGATTCTTGTGATAAGTTCAGCGAAGGTGCATTAGGTCTTTTAGAAAGAGTTTCGATCATCATTACAGCTTTTTAACTTCAATTATGGAGAATCAAGTTGATTTTTAGAGTTTGTGGCTAAAACTCTCGGTATTGCTTAATTCAAGCTTGATTCTGGATTTTTGTGAAGTTTAAGGATTCAGTTGTGTTCGTGAGGTGTTAAATCATATTTCTGACGGTTCAATTTCTTCAATTCATCAAGTTTCGAAGATTTGATCAACACTCGGTATCGTAACTGTCATACCGAGTCTGCTTCATTACTTAAATTCATCTTAAGTGTTGCAGATTGTGGTGTGATCGTGATTCTATCACATTCGGTTTAATTATACGCAGCTAATTGGTGTGGTTTGAGAAAGGATTCTGTCATATTTCTAAGTTTTAAACTTAGACTCAGTATTGTCAACTACTACAGCAACACAACAGCAATGAAGGTATTTCATATGCCCGAGAGACATATCAAATTAATGTGGCTAACATGTTATGATCCAAGTCGGGTCATACCCAATAACAAGCGTACCGACACCTTATTCGTATTTGATCTTAACGATTGGATCGTGGATTAAAATACGCGACACTTGGATTTTAAGAAAAATGGTTTTCTAAAATAATATAACTTGATGTAGATATAAATTATGGAATAATTTATATAATGTGGATTTAATTATTTATAGGTTAAATAATTAATTTTTGTTATGTTACATTTTATAAAATTGGTTTTATAAAATAAAAATGTGCATAACAAATAATGGAAGTTTATAAAATGTAGTTTTATAAAAATTAAGTTTATAAAACAAATTTTATTTAAGTTAATTAGTGGCATTGGTAGTGGATTCTTGCATGGTCTTTGATTGGCCAAGTGTGCAAGTCCCATGTGCTTATCTTGGAGATTCAAATGCAACCAATACACACACATGCAAATACATCAAAACAAGCAAAAAAAATTCTGCTCTCTTCCTTGCTTGCTGGCCGAAATATTTTGGGAGCAAAAGGGTGTTCAAAATTTTTTTGCAAGCTAATCTCAAGTGTAATTAAATCCTAACTAAAGGCTATGGTGTTGGTGATAAGTTTGGGGTATTATCTCTTGATGTTTCATACATTTGAAGCTCCATTCATCCTCATCTTCTTCATCATATTGTTGTAACCCTCAACTAGCTTGAGGAGGTAAAATACTAAACCCACTTGTTGTATGTAAGCATATTATTCAAGACTTGATATATTTATGGAATTTGTCTTTTAAAATGGTTGTTATATAACATGAACATGCATGCTTCCGCTCACTTTATCTTCATAAAATGGACTTCTATGAACTTGTTAAAATGTAGAACATGAAAACTTAAAAGATTGTCAAATTCCATCAATGGTATCTAGAGCCAAGGTCTTTGAAATATGCTTCTTGTTTATGACTTTTAAATGCACTAATCTTACAATCTAGTAACATGCATGAAACTAGAATGTAAAAATTTTTTGGATTTTGGGTGGGTTCTTATTTTGGCCGAAAATTAGGAGGTTCCAAAGTGGGTTTGGAACTTATTTTTTGGTCAAATTTTGTTGTTTAATGTGGTTCACAATCAAGCCTAGACCTTGTGTTTGTATGGTTGTATGTTTTGGTTGATTAATCATTCATTTGGTTTGTAATATTAATCATTCATTTGGTTTGTAATAATTTGTAATATTCATTCATTTGTAATTTTATTTATATTTGGTATGTAAAATAGATTAGGTTGTAATTTTATTTTCTAGAAAAATGTATTAGGATATATTTTTTGTAAAGAGAATGAAGAATGAAGATGATGAAGATGAACACAAGTTGGAAGCATTTGGATGCAAGATTAAGTGGGAGATTATAAATCTCCTACTTTGTCATAACCCTTAGAAGGTGACATTTGTTTTGGCTAAACAAATGTCTACCAAATTGGCTTGATTGTGAACTTGGTTGTTTTGCATGTTTATTGTGTTTGTATGTTTGGTTGCTACAATTTATCACACATTTACAACTTGCAAAATGACATTATAATTGGTTATAATTAAAACAAGAAAAGGACACTAATAAATGGTTATTAAGGACATAAATAACAATGCATATAAAATGGTTTATATCAAAGTAATTGGCTTTACTAATATAACATGAAAATTGGCTTTTCATAATGAACTATACGCCAAATGCATGTTGGTGTATGGCAAATGTTTTCTTAAACTAGAATTTATGAAAACTTAAAATCCCTTTACTAAAACAAGGTAAACAAGTTAAACGCCATCCTTTTGTGGGAACACTTGAACATGGTAGGGAACTCATAATGGGATAAAGGTCACCTAACCATTATGAAGCTAACTAATATGGTTAAGGTAAAATTTGCATGCTTGTGGGATAAAGGTCACCTAACCACTTACATGTTAATTTTACATGTTTACACAAGTAGGACGACTTGATTTGGGAATCATGAACTTAGGGTCACCGAAGCATGAGGAACAAATAGGCGTTGATGGGATAAATATGCCATGCAAAAGGATTGCATGATCCCATACTCTAGAAGTTGCAAATGGATTGCAATTGTCATTTATTAACTACCTAGCTAAATCAAATTGCGGGATAAAGGTCACCTAACCGAAATTTGGTTTATCGTTGGATTCTAGAATTTAATAATTCAATTAAATTTAAAGGGTATTGAATGTTAAATTAAAATCGATACTTAAACGAACTTTGTTAATTTTGTAGATGGCCGCCAATAACAACAACAACATTCAAAACGCACCACTTAACATGAACAACCTATCATTAAGGTCTCTCTTAGAGAAAGACAAACTCAACCATACAAACTTTATGGATTGGTTCCGCAATCTTTGGATTGTCCTCAAACAAGAGGATAAAGCGTATGTACTTGAGGACCCCATTCTCGATTAACCGGATGAGAATGATGTGGAAGCAATGGCCTCTTACGATAAGTATTGCCACGACTCCCTTCAAGTCTCATGCCTAATGCTTGGGACTATGATTCCCGAACTCCAAAAGGATTTCGAGCATCATAGTGCATACGACATGATAACGCAATTGAAGGAGATGTTCCTTCAACAAGCGCGTGTCGAGCGTTTCGAGACCGTTCGGGCGCTACATGCTTGTCGTATGGACGATACCCAATCGGTTTCATCTTATGTGCTTAAGATGAAGAGCATTATTGATCGTGCTAACCGCCTTAACCTAAACATATCAAATGAGTTAGCCACCGATCTTATCCTTAACTCCCTATCAAAAAGGTTTGATCAATTTGTAATTAATTACAATATGAATGGGATGGATAAGAGCATAGGTGAGCTTCACGGTATGCTTAGAATGGCGGAAACTAGCATGGGTAAAAGGGCTTTACCCGTGTTAGCAATCGATCAAGCTGGATCCAAAGGTAACACCTCTAAGCCAAAGGTGGCTAAGAGAAAAGGACCCGCCTATCAAGGCAAAGGGAAGGGGAAGATGGTTACCCCAACCATCAACAAGGCTAAGAAGCAAAAGGTAGCCGAGAAGACAAACCCCAAGGAAGACCCATGTTTCGGTTGTGGTGAGATGGGTCATTGGAAACGAAACTGTCCGGTCTATCTTAAGGAGTTGAAGGACAAGAGGGATGCAGGGCAAACCTCAGGTAATATATATATGGTATATATAGAGCTTAGTATTACTTCTTCTAATACATGGGTATTAGACACTGGATGTGGAACTCATATTTGCAATTCTTTGCAGGGGTTCAAAAGAAGTGATCATAAGGCGGGAACATCAAGTCTCTATATGGGCAATGGTGCAAAGGTGCATGTTAAAGCTCAAGGAGATTTTATTTTGAAGCTTCCAAACGGATTGGAACTTAATTTAGAAAATGTTTTGTATGCACCTGATTTAACACGAAACATTATTTCTGTTTCCCGTTTAAGACATTGTGGTTTTAATCTTAATTTTATTAATGATGATATCCATATCTTTTTGAATGATATGTTCTATTTTAAGGCCTCGCCTTTGAATGGTATTTATGAATTGGTTCATGATAGCACATCATTCGATAGCTCAATATACCAAGCAAGCACCAAGAAGCTCAGAATGGATTTGAGTGATTCCTACTTATGGCATTGTCGCCTTGGTCACATAAACAAGAATCGAATGCATACACTTCAAAAGAATGGCCTTTTGAAATCAAATGAACTGGACTCGTTTGATGTGTGCGAATCTTGTTTACAAGGCAAAATGACTAAAGCACCTTTCAAAGGGACCTATGAAAGGGCTAAAGACTTATTAGGATTAATACATTCGGATGTATGTGGACCTTTTAAGCCCATGACTAGGAATGGTGAAAGATACTTCGTTACTTTCATTGATGACTTCAGTCGTTTCTGATATGTCTACTTATTAAGACACAAGGACGAAACGTTTGAAGCATTCAAAGAATATCAAAACGAAGTACAAAATCAACTCAATAGGACAATTAAGGTACTTCGTACCGATAGAGGAGGTGAATACCTAAGCGATGCCTTCCAAGATCATCTTAGGAGTTGTGGGATTATCTCACAACTTACTCCACCCGGAACACCCCAACTTAATGGAGTTTCCGAAAGGAGGAACCGAACCCTAATGGATATGGTTCGATCTATGATGGCAAGAAGCTCGTTACCTCTATCATTTTGGGGTTATTGTCTAAGCTCCGCGGTTCGTATTTTAAATATGGCCCCAACCAAGAAAGTGGAACGAACTCCTCATGAGATGTGGTTTAGAAAACCTCCTTCTCTTTCATACTTGAAAGTATGGGGATGTGAAGCTTATCCTAAGCAATATGTAGCTAATAAGCTACATGCTCGATCCACAAAGTGTATCTTCATAGGATATCCCAAAGATGACATGGGGTATTACTTCTATGATCCATCCGAGCAAACGGTATTTATTGCTCGGAAAGCGGAATTCCTTGAGACCAAGTTCCTTATGGAAGGTGATGGTGAAAGGAAGATAGATCTTGTAGAGGTACAAGATCAAACCGATGATACACAATTGGTTGGCACTAGTACTCAACATGAGGATGTTGAAAATGATCAAGTGGATGATCAAGGTACACAAGACGTTCGAAGATCTAGTAGGATTAGTAATCCTCCCGAGAGATATGGGTTTCTCGTGGATGGTTGCTATACGGTTGATTTGGATGAACCGACAAACTACGAAGATGCTTTATCAAGGATTGATAAAGATAAATGGCAGGAAGCCATGAACGCCGAGATGCAATCCATGTATGAAAATCAAGTTTGGGAACTTGTTTTGCAACCTCCTAGCTCCAAGCTAGTTGATTGCAAATGGCTTTTCAAGAAGAAAACCGACATACATGGAAACTTGGATACATACAAAGCTAGACTTGTAGCAAAAGGTTTCACTCAAACTCAAGGGGTTGATTATGATGAAACTTTCTCGCCTGTGGCAATGCTAAAGTCTATTAGGATATTATTTGCCATTGCTGCTCACTATGACTATGAAATATGGCAAATGGATGTCAAAACCGCTTTCCTGAATGGATATCTTGAGGAAGATGTCTATATGGTACAGCCCGAAGGTTTTGTTGATCTGAAAAATCCTAAGAAGGTATGCAAGTTAAAGAAGTCAATCTACGGATTGAAACAAGCATCTAGAATGTGGAGTCATCGTTTTAATGAAGAGGCAAAGAAATTTGGCTTCATTAAAAATGGTGATGAAGCTTGTGTATACAAGAAGGCTAGTGGGAGCTCCATAATGTTTCTTGTGCTATATGTGGATGATATATTATTATTTGGGAATGATATTACCACAATGCAAGAAGTCAAAACTTGGCTAAAGAGTTGCTTCTCCATTAAGGATCTTGGAGAAGCACAATACATATTGGGGATAGGGATCTATAGGAATAGATCCAAGAGATTGATAGGTTTAAGTCAAAGTACATAGATTGATAAAATCTTGAAAAGGTTCAAGATGGAAAACTCTAAGAAAGGTTTGGTACCTATTCAAAGAGGAACCGTTCTCAGTTCATCTCAGTGTCCTACCACGAAAGATGAACAAGAGAGAATGAAGAAAGTCCCATACGCATCTGCTATTGGGTCTATCATGTATGCAATGATATGTACTAGACCGGATGTGTCATGCGCTCTAAGCTTGACAAGTAGATACCAGAACAACCCAGGAAACAGTCATTGGATTGCTGTTAAAAGTATATTGAAATACCTTAGGAGAACTAAGGATATGTTTCTAATATATGGGTCTGGTGAGGAGGAACTCGCTGTAAAAGGTTACGTGGACGCGAGTTTCTAAACTGATCGAGATGACTCTCGATCACAATCCGGTTATGTCTTCATGTTAAATGGTGGTGCAGTCTCTTGGAAGAGCTCAAAACAGGAAGTTGTTGCGTTATCCACTACAGAGTCGGAGTACATTGCCACCTCACTGGCAGCTCAGGAAGCTGCATGGATGAAGAAATTCATCGACGACTTAGGAGTGGTCCCTTCCATTCAGGACCCTCTTGAGATCTTTTGTGACAGCGAGGGTGCGATTGCTCAAATCAAGGAACCTCGTGCTCATCAAAAGACTCGTCACATTGAGCGGAGATTCAACTACATCAGGGATGAGGTTGAAAAGGGAAAGATATGTATTCACAAAGTTCACACAGATCAAAATGTTGCGGATCCACTCACGAAGCTTTTACATGGGCCAAAACATGAGGGACATGTTTGTGCATTAGGGCTTCGATATTCTAGTGATTGGAAATGATCTATTTTATGTATTGTAATGGAACGAATTAGTTCAAACTCATTAATATAATTATGGTATTAATTTAATTATGAGTCATGTTCCAATTTTGCATATTTTATCCATGAATAAATAATTATTCTAAATTCCGTAGTTGATCACATTTGTAGGAACAAATGTGAGGTCTAGACTATTATGAACTTGGATTGGTTAACATTCAAATGGTGAATGTGGGGCAAGGTTGCAACCAAAGTTCATAGATATTTGTGGGACACAAATATTGGAAGACCCGCTCTCGAGATTTACTGTATGGAGCCTTTATGGTTGATCACGCGTAATCTTGAGTAAAGGAGAATATCATTATATCCTCTGACCTGAGACACATATTGGGTTCAGACATTCACCGAATATTGTGCCTTGATACTTTCCTTCGCTATTCTGAAAAGGTAGCTCATAAGGGAGGCTTCAGGTATGGTACTAAGTGTAGTGTCTAGAACGTATGTAGTCAAGATGGAATTTGTCCCTCTTATTCGTTGAGAGTTAGATGCCTAAGGCCTGATAAAGTTAAATCTATAAGAGAGTGATCATTCTATGTCTCTTGGATTTAACATGACATCCAGGACAAAAGGATATATTGAAAGATTCACCTAATCATATTCGAGATGGGAACACGAAAGGGATGATGTTATTGAATGACACTAAGTCATAACATATTAGGGGTGATGGACGATCGTTAGGTGGTATCCATCACTTGCATTAATTTCTTATGTTTCTCGTGCAAGTGGGAGATTGAAGGTATTTCATATGCCCGAGAGACATATCAAATTAATGTGGCTAACATGTTATGATCCAAGTCGGGTCATACCCAATAACAAGCGTACCGACACCTTATTCGTATTTGATCTTAACGATTGGATCGTGGATTAAAATACGCGACACTTGGATTTTAAGAAAAATGGTTTTCTAAAATAATATAACTTGATGTAGATATAAATTATGGAATAATTTATATAATGTGGATTTAATTATTTATAGGTTAAATAATTAATTTTTGTTATGTTACATTTTATAAAATTGGTTTTATAAAATAAAAATGTGCATAACAAATAATGGAAGTTTATAAAATGTAGTTTTATAAAAATTAAGTTTATAAAACAAATTTTATTTAAGTTAATTAGTGGCATTGGTAGTGGATTCTTGCATGGTCTTTGATTGGCCAAGTGTGCAAGTCCCATGTGCTTATCTTGGAGATTCAAATGCAACCAATACACACACATGCAAATACATCAAAACAAGCAAAAAAAATTCTGCTCTCTTCCTTGCTTGCTGGCCGAAATATTTTGGGAGCAAAAGGGAGTTCAAAATTTTTTTGCAAGCTAATCTCAAGTGTAATTAAATCCTAACTAAAGGCTAGGGTGTTGGTGATAAGTTTGGGGTATTATCTCTTGAGGTTTCATACATTTGAAGTTCCATTCATCCTCATCTTCTTCATCATATTGCTGTAACCCTCAACTAGCTTGAGGAGGTAAAATACTAAACCCACTTGTTATATGTAAGCATATTATTCAAGACTTGATATATTTATGGAATTTGTCTTTTAAAATGGTTGTTATATAACATGAACATGCATGCTTCCGCTCACTTTATCTTCATAAAATGGACTTCTATGAACTTGTTAAAATGTAGAACATGAAAACTTAAAAGATTGTCAAATTCCATCAAGCAAAAGATATATGGGATGAGATCAAACGACAGAAAGAAGGTTATGACATGTCAGACGTTACTAAATTGAATAAGGCTCTGGGATTCTATGAAGATTTCAAGCAGAAAACGGATGAACCACTCAAGGATACCTATCGTCGTTTCAATGGTGTTCTCAATGAGTTGAAAAGGTGCAAGATCATAAAAGTAAATGCTGAAGTCAACATGAAGTTTCTCAAAAAGCTCAATGCTGATTGGCTTCCTTATGGAACCATTGTTCGATCTACTAAAGAGATTGACAAGTTGACTATTCATGAGCTTGTTGGAGTTCTTATGCATTACCAACCTGAAGTGTCTAAACTTCAAGAAGGAAGGAAAGAGTCTTCTCCGGGCGATCCACTTGCCCTAATTGCCAAAAAGAAGAGCAAATCGTTGACGTCTTCCAAAAGCTTGTTCAAGAAAGTGCTTGTAGAAGAATCAACTGATTCAGAAGATTTGAATCTTTCTGATGTTGATGATTCTCACCTTGAATTAGTCAAGATGGCAGCCATGTTCACAAAAGCCTTGAACAAACACAAGTTTAAAGGCAAATCAAGCAATCAACGCAAAAACTCGTCATCTTCCTCGTACTACAAGAAAGCTGATCAATCTAAACAACAACGTGCTGATGATTCCAAGAAGGAAGATTCAATTTGTTTCAATTGTGGCAAAGCTGGTGATGTGGTAGCGTGGGGGTACGAAATAGTTTATATTTTTACTAGGAAAAACTATTAAATACAATACAATTTTACACAAGATATTTATTTATTTATTTACAAATGGGATATACCTAAACCTTGCTACAACACTATAGGCAGTGTACCTAATCGTAGAGTAGTATAGTTTTTAGTAAGTTCGGTTCGTTCCACAGGGAGCGGGCTTATTGCACACTATATTTTTAAACAACTATATTTGTACAAAATATATATAATTATATATAATAATATATAAAAGGGGGTTTACCGTTTAATGACCGGTTTGTCGATTTTAAATAAAGTTTAAAGATAAATGACAATAACTAAAGTGCGTAAAATAAATAACAATATTTAAAGTTGCGATAATTAAAAGTGCATTAAATGAAATGACAGAAAATAAAAGTACGATGAAATATGAAATAAAAGTATTATGCTTATTTAAACTTCCGTAATCATGATATTTGACGTGTTGATTTTAGTTTTATGCCCATGGGTTAATTGTCCTTTGTCCTGGATTATTTAATATGTCCGTCTGGTTTTTGTCCATAACAGTCCATCGGTCATAAATTTAAAGTGCGAGTGTCCTCGTCAAATTATCCTTATACCCGAAGTCAAATATTCCAACTAATTGGGGACTTAAACTGTAACAAGGTTTTATTACTTTGTTTAATAATTACACCAGGATATCGACTGCGTGTAACCCAAGGTTTTAATACTTTGTTATCAATTATGCCAAGTGTCCTTGTACATAATTTCACCCCTGTTTTAATAATTCCATAGACTATTAATCCATTCCCGTGTCCGGTTAAATGAACGATTATTCGTACATATAAATACCCCGCCCATCGTGTCCGATCGAGTGTATATGGTTATTTATAGGGACGCCCAATTGTAAATCTTTATATTAAAATTAACAAACTATCATTTAGTTAAACAAATATAAAGCCCATTAATAGCCCATAGTCTAATTTCCACAAGTGTCGTTCTTTTGTCCAACCCCCAATTATGGTACAAAGCCCAATTACCCAATTTTAATATTTTTAGCCCAACATCATAATTACTTCGGTTCAAATAAGCATAATAACAACTTAGTTACGAGACATTAATTTAAAAAGGAGAACATAGCTTACATTGATTATTTATCGCGTAGTGGTACACGGACAGAGCTCCGACTTTAAAAACCTAAAATAACCTTTACATAACCCGAACTAATCTAATATAAAACTACCCTATACTATATATATTATATATATATATATATATATATTTATTTATTTATTACAGAGTATTATTATTATTATTTTTTATATATTTTTAAAACTGCAGAAGCTCGTGGCCTTTTATAGGCATTTTGGAATCTGGCTGCTCCGCGAGTCGTGGAGTTTTTGGCCCTCAAACTCCGCGAGTCGTGGAGTTTGAAAATCCAGCTCACAAACTTCTGGCTCCTAGCTTGTCGACATAATAAATATATAAATATAAAATATAAATAATTAATATAATTATTTATATATTATATTATATTCTTGTGCATAGTAGACTTGTAATTTTTGCACCGTTGCATCGCGCGTTGAGAGTTGACTCATGTCCCGGTTCCGGATTTTCGAATGTCCTTGCGTACAATTTAATATCTTGTACTTTGCGTTTTGTAACTTGTACTCTTGTCATTTTAGTCGTTTTTCATCAATAAATTGAACCTTTTGAATTGTATCTTGTACATTTGAGCTTTTTGGACGTTTGTGTCTTCAAATCTTCGTTTTCGCCTTTTGTCTTCGCACTTATTTATTTAAACAATTACAATGAAAATATAATACAATTACATATGAAAACCTATTATTTAGGAGGGATATTGCTATGAAATATATGTTCCTTTTTAGCCTTATCAAATATCCCCACACTTGAGCGTTGCTTGTCCTCAAGCAATACAGAACTTGAAATAAAAACATACATGAATCACTTTTTTATTCATCACACTTTGTACATCAGTGATTTTGATATGGTGGTATAAACAATGATAGTAACGATAGAACCATGGTTAAAGATGGGTGTGTCATCCACAGTTGCCTCGGGTTTAGGTCAACAACACTTGCAATCAAATAGCCGATTTACTTTCGGTTTCCAAAGCAAAGTGCACATTTGAAAGGCGGTTTACAGTCCCACATGACTATGAAAATGTAGATCCTTAAGGAAATTGGATCTTTATGAAAATATTTGATCTTTTGAAAATTCAATCTAGCTTTTACCCTAGATAAGTTTTCCGGAATAACCCTTCACCGGTGTTTGCAAAATATTTTTGTGGGTTGTGTGGGTTTCAGATTTGAAAATTTTAGCTCAACACTTGTGGTTTTGTGTTACCCACTTGCTAACCTTGTATTAGGAAAGCAACACGTCTAGTTTACTTGTCCCGTATATTACCTTTCGGCAAACTACCGTCCGGTTGTAAAGGAAAGCGATGAACAAGCAACTGTAAAGGCAATGTGCCGTGACTTGCTTTTGATTATGGTCTATAACGTGTTGAACGCAATTACTATCCTTTGTAGGAGCAATAGTAAAGCTCACCCTTATAATTTTTCGGTCTGGCACAAGGTCCTGTCTTTGACCATGCTATGCAACCACCGTTCTTACGGTTGACACCCGATTTGGTTCAGGTGACCTAATGAATTCCAGGTGAATTCCTAGGATTTTATGTTCAATGGTAATGAACGCATTGAAAATAGGTTTTCAGAAAACAAATCGGTTTTAATTTTGATCAAAATATTTTCTCGTTCAAGCTCGAGTTTAGATATCATTGAATTCCATGAGTTTGAATTCTCAATCTTTAAGGTCAATCTCAAGGATTGAGTAATATCAGGCTTAAAAGCTGATTTTTGATCTTTTAAGGAGATTATCCTTTCTGGGGATCTGATTCATTAGTCTTATCAAGCTAATTTTCACGGTGCCCCCCCATTGTACGAGATAAATCCTTCTCATGGTTAGGATAAATCTGACCACTTGGCGACCCTGTTTTATGCTGAGGTCCGTGGATTTCCTGCTGATTTTAGAGATGACTTTTCTAGATTTTTCGTCAACCTACAGCTGGTCTGGACGACAACTTCATGACCTAAATCAAGAAGCGCGTGTCTTTTTCGGAAGACTTTACTTCCTCTTAATGATGGAATTGATTCATCGTGTAGATCCATTTTTTCTTTTCTTTCATCGGGTAAAACAGTTAATTTAGTCCAAAACAAAAGCACCTGCAATAACTTTACGGAAACATGTGATAGATAATTTTTTATTGAATAACTTGGTATATTCTCCCCACACTTGGCTTTTATTTATTATGTTCTTTGCCTTTTTATTCTCTTATATTCCATTTTAAATGAATTCAAGCGTTTTGGGTTGTTTCTCAATTTATGTCCTTTTCGAGGTAACGATAATTTCGGTATTAACACCTAGTTTTCACAGTTCATAAATATATACAAACATGATTTTAAATTCATTTAGTTGAAATTTTTTCAAATTTTCATAAAATTTGGCAAATAAACCAAGTATAAACCCGAGAGAATTTATAACTCTTCCCCACACTTGAGATCATGCAATGCCCTCATTTGCATGAAATCAGACTCTAATTATAAATTCATGAGGGTGATTAGTGTAGAAAAATGATTGAAAATACCCAGTTTGTAATTACAAAGCTCGTCGAATGATAGATGGCGCGCCTAATCGTTCATTCCTTTTATTGTTTTATCACACATGTTTTTCTTCAAAAATGGTTGCTTTTCTGAACTGTTTGCTAATCTTTGAATATACGTATTTTACCCTAAATTATCATGCAATTTTATTAACGAGTTATGCACTAACCCGAACCCCTAATTTAACGTTAAGTGGGGTTAGACTTCCCCATACTTAGCTGACGACATGTGAAGTCGGTAGAATAAGTTCCACGAATTAAAATAGTGAGCCAGTTATTTACATCTCGGGTGGTATAAAATATATCAATGGGTTTAAAGTTTAGACCCACCCGATCGTCACTACTTAATTCTTTTTTAAGTGTAGCTTTTAGTAAATGGATATGTCTCTTTTCTGGTTCTTGGTCAAATGGATCGATATACACCAACATACATATTATAGGGTGGACAATTTCTAACGTTTCCTTTTGTTCATTCTCGAGATCAAAGTTTTCACCTCTATTACCCAATTGGGTGAAATTCGAAGTGTCATTATCTATTACAGCTCGTAGTTCATCTTCGGTAGATGACTCGTCTATTAAAAATATTGGGTTGGAAGGTTGTGGAATGGTGAATTTCGGGATCGAAGTAAATTCTTCTTCATTAACGGTCCTTATCAGTCCCTCCATTTTGGTCTCGGGGGTAAAATTTTCAACGTTATCATTTTCCCAAGAGTACAAATTTGTCTTCCTTACTTCTTCTTCATCCATTGATGGATCGATGATTTCGTCGGTAGAGGCTAATGTGTCGATATGTTGTAAAGCTGAATAAAAAGTATCATCGGGATAGTTGGTGATTTCGGAGCTCTCGAATTCATCAAAATTCGATGATATGAGATTTTATTGCACAATACTCCTCAGATCAACAAGTGTGTAATCTGATAGAGTTTCAGCTTGCCGATTTACAAACTCTCTCATTTGTTCATTTTGAGCATCGAGTTCTTCGAGTTTGATTTTCATATTGTCTAATAAATTTTCAGACACGTAATTTTCCTCGTCTACTGGTTGTTGAGTTTGGAAATATTCTTGGGAATAATCCCAATTTGAATTGTATTCTTCGTAATTGTTCCATTCAGGTTCTGTGGGTGCGTAATTTTCCATAGGAACGTAATAGTAACATTCCCATGTTGAGTGATAATCTCCACAGATTTCACAACCAGTTATCGTTTCGTCATTCGTGATCCAAGATTGACCGAATGAATTGTCATCAAAACCCGTTTGAGAGTATTGATTTAATTGATCCTGGATATCAAAAAGAGGTTCCATAGCCTTGTTTTCAAAATTTTCCATTTTATTGCGATGGCCAAATTTTAGCTACAATGTGGTGCATTTACTAATTATCCTATTAGTTATAAAAATAGAAAAACTTATATAAGTTGTCCAATTAATAGACTTTTCTGCTTTTGCCCACGTTTCGAATAGCCAAAAGATGCAGCAGGGTGCCAGAACCCTTTAAATCGGAAGCTCACAACTCAGCCACTAACAAATCCAACTATTACTACGAAGCAGAAAATTGTCAACGTCCATTAATTTAACCACTTAAATAATTTTTCTTTCCGTTTGAGATATTAGATAAGAAATAGAGAAAATTTCTAAGTCCTAAAAACTAAAGCGTCGAGAAATAAGAAAGAAAAAGAATGCGCGTCGAAAAACGTCGAAAAATAAAAATAAGAAAATAGCGCGTCGTAACTTAAAAGTCTAAAAATTATATCTAAAAAGTTGCGCCTAAAGGTCTAAAGGTAAATGCAATTTTATTCAGAAAACGTCAATTACTTAAAGGCACTAAAATCTATTTAAAACTAAAGCGAAAAACGGCGTCGCAAAATTCCAAAGCGCCTAAATCTTAATCTAAAGAAAAAGCACTTAAGGGATTTTACGGCAAAGACTAAGAATCTATACATATAAAATAACTACGGAAAAACTAATTTTAAAACTAATTGCGAACAAAAAATATAAAAAATATTACAATTACACTAAATAAAAGGATATAAATTATAAAAAGTGATAAAATTACTTATTTTTTAAAAAAAATATTATTTTTATATTTTTATTTTTATATTTTATAAAAGTATTAATTTTTTATATATTAAAACTAAATATAATTAATTATAACTAATTAATTTAAAAACTTAAACTAAATAATAATAATAATAATAAAGTAAATAGGGTTAAATAATAGTAATAATTAATAATACCCCGTAATTAATGCTTTTTAGGGTTTCTTTGTGGCCTGACAGGGCGGCTCCGCGAGTCGTGGAGTTTTAAGCCAGCAAACTCCGCGAGTCGTGTAGTTTGAAAGACGTTTTTTTTTTAATTTTATATTGTTTTTCTAAAATGATATATAAATATATTTATAGAAAAATAAATTAAAAATATAGCGTTTTGCCGAGTCCCCGGCAGCGGCGCCAAAAACTTGATGTGGTAGTGTGGGGGTACGAAATAGTTTATATTTTTACTAGGAAAAACTATTAAATACGATACAATTTTACACAAGATATTTATTTATTTATTTACAAATGGGATATACCTAAACCTTGCTACAACACTATAGGCAGTGTACCTAATCGTAGAGTAGTATAGTTTTTAGTAAGTCCGGTTCGTTCCACAGGGAGCGGGCTTATTGCACACTATATTTTTAAACAACTATATTTGTACAAAATATATATAATTATATATAATAATATATAAAAGGGGGTTTACCGTTTAATGACCGGTTTGTCGATTTTAAATAAAGTGTAAAGATAAATGACAATAACTAAAGTGCGTAAAATAAATAACAATATTTAAATTTGCGATAATTAAAAGTGCATTAAATGAAATGACAGAAAATAAAAGTACGATGAAATATGAAATAAAAGTATTATGCTTATTTAAACTTCCGTAATCATGATATTTGACGTGTTGATTTTAGTTTTATGCCCATGGGTTAATTGTCCTTTGTCCTGGATTATTTAATATGTCCATCTAGTTTTTGTCCATAACAGTCCATCGGTCATAAATTTAAAGTGCGAGTGTCCTCGTCAAATTATCCTTATACCCGAAGTCAAATATTCCAACTAATTGGGGACTTAAACTGTAACAAGGTTTTATTACTTTGTTTAATAATTACACCAGGATATCGACTGCGTGTAACCCAAGGTTTTAATACTTTGTTATCAATTATGCCAAGTGTCCTTGTACATAATTTCACCCCTGTTTTAATAATTCCATAGACTATTAATCCATTCCCGTGTCCGGTTAAATGAACGATTATTCGTACATATAAATACCCCGCCCATCGTGTCCGATCGAGTGTATATGGTTATTTATAGGGACGTCCAATTGTAAATCTTTATATTAAAATTAACAAACTATCATTTAGTTAAACAAATATAAAGCCCATTAATAGCCCATAGTCTAATTTCCACAAGTGTCGTTCTTTTGTCCACCCCCAATTATGGTACAAAGCCCAATTACCCAATTTTAATATTTTTAGCCCAACATCATGATTACTTCGGTTCAAATAAGCATAATAACAACTTAGTTACGAGACATTAATTTAAAAAGGAGAACATAGCTTACATTGATTATTTATCGCGTAGTGGTACACGGACAGAGCTCTGACTTTAAAAACCCGTAAAATAACCTTTACATAACCCGAACTAATCTAATATAAAACTACCCTATGCTATATATATTATATATATATTTATTTATTTATTTATTACAGAGTATTATTATTATTATTTTTTATATATTTTTAAAACTGCAGAAGCTCGTGGCCTTTTATAGGCATTTTGGAATCTGGCTGCTCCGCGAGTCGTGGAGTTTTTGGCCTTCAAACTCCGCGAGTCGTGGAGTTTGAAAATCCAGCTCACAAACTTCTGGCTCCTAGCTTGTCGACATAATAAATATATAAATATAAAATATAAATAATTAATATAATTATTTATATATTATATTATATTCTTGTGCATAGTAGACTTGTAATTTTTGCACCGTTGCATCGCGCGTTGAGAGTTGACTCATGTCCCGGTTCCGGATTTTCGAACGTCCTTGCGTACAATTTAATATATTGTACTTTGCGTTTTGTAACTTGTACTCTTGTCATTTTTAGACGTTTTTCATCAATAAATTGAACCTTTTGAATTGTATCTTGTACATTTGAGCTTTTTGGACGTTTGTGTCTTCAAATCTTCGTTTTCGCCTTTTGTCTTCGCACTTATTTATTTAAACAATTACAATGAAAATATAATACAATTACATATGAAAACCTATTATTTAGGAGGGATATTGCTATGAAATATATATTCCTTTTTAGCCTTATCAGCTGGTCATTATTCTCGTGAGTGCAAGATGCCTAAGAAGAAGGACGCAGCTTACTACAAGAAGAAAATGTTGATGGCTAAGATTGTGGAAACTGGGGGAGAGCTAAAACCGGTTGATGGTACTTAGTTAAACTGGATTGACGATTCAGATTCAGAGGTGGAACATGCAAATGTTTGCAAGGTGACAAAGTTCATCAAAGCTAAGGAAGCAATGGAGAATTCTGACTCAACATCCGATGATGATGAGGTACAATCAACTGAATTCTCACCTGATTTTATAAAAATGCAAAATGACTTGATGAAGAATCTGGTCTCAATGTCAAAAGAAGTCAAAGGCTTAAAATCTGAAAACAAGGTTTTAAAAGATAAAATCAAAATGAATGAGACCAGACCTTCCTCATCCAAATTGCAAACGGATGTGCAACGATTGACTCTCCAACTCAACTCTACGGAAACTGAGTTGGAAGATCTGAAAAAGACAATTCATCCGATTAAAGTTGAAAGAACTGATTATCGTTTAAAATCGGAACGACTTGCAGAAAAAGTTCAATTTTTAGAAAAAGATCTTTCTGATTTGAAAAACCAACATGAACCCACACTTTCAAAACTAAACAAGAAAATCGTTCAATTGGAAAACACCATAATTGAAAAGAACACTGAAATTTCTTTATTGTCAAAAGAATCTTTTCAAATGAAAGCACAACTTGCTCGATATGAGGAAAAACTCTATCGAACAGAGCAATCCAAAGCTATCATGGATATGGAACTTTCAAAACAAACGATTTTCTTGAATAGACCAAAAACGATTCATGGTGAAAAGTGGGGGTTGGGTTATGAAGATCCGAAAATTTTGGAAGATGCTTCCAAAAAGATTCCAGGATTATATCATTCTGATTATTTTCAAGCCGGTTTACCATCGCATTTTGTACATGCTTCTGATGCTGATTTTGATGATATTATTGTGAATCGTAAATCTAGGAAATACCATCAAATTAGCTTAATGTATGAAAAAATCAATGCTAAGATAGGTAAATCGAATCCTGATTTCTTGAAAAATCTTGTTGAAACTGAAAAGAACATGCAATGTGAAGATTATGTGCCTAAGCATAGACTGGTTTATATCCCAACACTCATGCTAGAGAAATACATTTTAATGCTTGAGAATGAAGTGTTTAACAAACCTAGTTCTAGCATTACTGCAATAGATGAGGTGTTTGATGAACCAATTTTTGATGTGAAACCAATTCTACCAACTTTACCTGCATGTCCAGATGATGTTTTTCGTGAAGACCTAGCACATGAACTAACTGTCTTCTTTGAGACAGATTCTCTAGGTCAAAATTCTTTAGATGAAAAAGTAGAACCTCAGAATGAACCGAACATTGAACCTTTGATAGATTTTGAAAGTCAACTTGATCCTTTGCATGATTATTACTTGCATTTGCTTGCTGTACATGATTTGAATCGTATAGTAGCTCAACTTGAACAGGAGAATATTGACTTGCAACTTAAGTGCCAATCATTAGAACAAATGCTTTCTTTGTGTGATAAATTGCCTTCACTGCCTAAGAAAGAATGTACTTATGCTTTTAAGGAGGGTGAAGTGATAGTTTCCGCTGAAGAATTCTGTCTTGAGATTAAAAGCTTAAAACAAATGATAATTCAACTGAAACAGGCTAACACACTTAAGCAAACGTCTAATGTTGCAACCAATGTGCTTGAATGTACTGGTGGGATTACTAAGAAGGGGAAGGGAACAACAACATCTAAGGATGTAAAACCCATTACTATTCTTAAAAATCCTCTACGTTCTCAATTTGGCAATCATGGTTCGAAAGTTGTTTCTACAACTCAGTATATTGTTAAAAAGGTTCATTCTCCATATGGTTCTGTGTTAACTGAAAAGATTCCTATGATTCCTATGACAAAAATTTCAAAAGCAAGTCTTTTAAAGAAATCAGTTAAGTCCACAACACACACAAGTTCTAAACTTGATTTAAGTGAGTATGATGCAAAAGAACGTATAATCAAATTGGAAATTCTGCAAAATCAGTCATCTCATGTGTCAACTGAAAAGTTTGGACGTCTAACTAACAAAGGTGTTTTTCGTGTCACAGGTCATAATCCAAACTTGAATTACAAATCTGTATGGGTTCCTAAGTCCACGACTAAGAAAGTAGCAACCAAACTAAAGCAATCTGCTAGTCGGCCTAGGAAATCATCTCATGTTTTTCAATTTTCGTCTGTGAACAAAACATCTACTTGGAATAAATTGTGTGTTAAGACTTCTGATAACGATGTAAAGATTGATATTGCGTATGATGCTTCATGTAATGTGGTTTTAAATGATGCTTTATTGTCTAAACTGCATGATGCTTTACGTGATTATTTCATCATTGATCCAAAGTTTGTTATTAATCCAAAGTTTATTGCTGGTACTAACCGAAAAGGACCCAAAAAACTTTGGGTACCTAAACTCTAGGAAATTCACATTTACAGGGTTTCGACGTCTGTGTTTGGTATATCGATTCCGGTTGTTCTCGACACATGACGGGCAATAAATCCTTGCTTGTCAACTTCATTGACAAATTCCTAGGAACGGTTACATTCGGAAACGATGAGATTGCAGCAATAACGGGTTACGGAGATTTTGTGCAAAATGGCATAACAATCAAACGGGTTTCATATGTTGAGGGTTTGGGGTGCAGTTTATTTAGTGTGAGCCAATTCTGCGATGGAGATCTCAAAGTTTTGTTTGAACGTCGACAATGCTCGGTGCAATCCACCGAAGGGAATGATCTTCTTGTTGGTAAACGTTGTGCTTCACTATATACTATTGACCTCAATGATGCACCATCACATGCAACCATGTGTTTGGCCACTCGTTCTACCAAAGAAAATTCATAGTTATGGCATCATCGGATGTCACACCTGAATTACAAGGGTATCAATCGACTAGTCTCTAAAGATTTAGTTGATGGTATTCCAACCTTTCAATATGATAAGCATCATGTGTGTCCATCATGTGCGATGGGTAAGCTAAAATGGACCAATCATCCGCTTAAGCAAAACCCCAGTACTTCATCGTCTTTGCAATTATTGCATATAGACTTATGTGGACCCATGCGTATTTCTAGCCTCGGTGGCAAGAAACATGTGCTTGTCATTGTTGATGACTATACCCGATTTACATGGATTTTTCTTTTGCTAACTAAGTCAGAAACCCCCGCCATTATCATTGAGTTCATTAAAAAGATTCAACGCTCTTTTAACAAACATGTTAAGAGCATCAGAACTGATAATGGGACGTAATTTAAGAATGACCCGCTTGATAGTTATTTGAAAGACCAAGGCATTGAACATCAGTTCTCTGCTGCTCGGACCCCCCAACAAAATGGAGTAGTCGAACGACGTAATCGTAAGTTGTGCGAAGCAGCACGAACGATGCTTGCCTACTCCAAATTACCTCCAAAAATGTGGGGGGAAGCCATTTCAACTGCATGCTATACCCAAAATCGTTGTATTGTAAACAAACGTTTTGATAAAACTCCATATGAGTTATTATATGGTAGACGCCCGAATGTCAAATATTTCCGTGTTTTTGGTTGTATATGCTATGTGCTTAACGATTTTGACAGCCTCAGAAAGTTTGATCCTCATGGCGATCAGGCCATATTTCTTGGTTATTCCTCGAACAAAGTTGCTTATCGTGTTTATCATAAGCGGACAAAGATGATTAAAGAGAGCATTAACATCAAGTTCGATGAATTTTCGGGAATGGCTTTTGAACAACTCAGTTCAAAACCCGATCCTAACCTGGCTACTACTTCTTCCGCGCAAAACTCAATTTTCTCGAAGAAGGGTGTTCCTACGGTTACATCAGAGGAACTAGATATCTTGTTTGATAGTCTTTATACTCCTCAACGGGATTCAAATGTTCAAGCCGTACCGGTTACACCATCACAGTCAACTACTGTGGAGACTCTTCAAAGTCTTTTTGATGAAGATTCAACACCAACTGATTCACCTGTTGCTTCTTCATCCTCCCTTCAACCTCCTGTTACTGATAATCTTGAACAAGATCAAGATTCATCATTTGATACAACTCCAGCTGTTTCTCCAGATACTCTATTGAATCCATTAGATAATGTTACATCAGATCAAGCAGATCAAGGCTCAACGTCAACAACGGTTGATGTTCCGATGGATACAATTGATGTTCAACCTCTTCCCCACACCCGATGGACTAAAAGTCATCCAATAGATCTTATTATTGGTGACGCATCTGCTCCAGTTTCAACTCCAAGGGCTACTCAGAATATGTGTCCATTCACAGCCTTTCTTAGTAAGATTGAACCAACAACGGTTGCTCAAGCTTTACTAGATCCATACTGGGTAGTTGCAATGTAAGACGAGATCAATCAATTTGAACGATTGAAAGTATGACGATTAGTTCCACGACCAACGGGTCAACGACCAATAGGGGTTAAGTGGATTTTCAAGAACAAGAAGGATTCTGATGGAATTGTGGTTCGAAATAAGGCACGTCTTGTGGCCAAAGGATATCGACAACAAGAGGGCATTGATTATGACGAAACGTTTGCTCCGGTTGCTAGGATTGAGGCAATTCATCTTTTCCTTGCATTTGCTTCTCATATGAAGTTCACGGTGTTTCAAATGGATGTCAAAACTGCTTTTCTGAATGGTTATCTTCAAGAGGAAGTCTATGTTGATCAACCAGAAGGCTTTGTCGATCCCATTCATCCAAACCACGTTTACTACTTGGGGAAAGCTTTATACGGTCTGAAGCAAGCACCGCGTGCATGGTACGAGACCTTAACAAAGTATTTGCTGGACAATGACTTCTCTCGTGGAACGATTGATACAACGCTATTCATCCGTAAAAACCACGGTCACATTTTCTTGGTTCAAATTTACATTGATGATATTATTTTTGGTTCCACGTCCCCGGCCTTATGCAAAGAATTTGGTGACCTTATGGCCAGCATATTCGAAATGAGCATGCTTGACCAGTTAACTTTCTTCTTGGGGTTACAAGTAAAACAATTACCAAATGGGATTTTTATCAGTCAAACAAAGTATATAAATGATATGCTAAAACATTTTAAAATGACTGCTTTAAAACCAATGACAACCCCAATGAGGACTTTACTGGATGCTGATACTTGATGTTATGCGAGGTGTATATAAAATAACTTTATATTTTACAAGAAAATACTATTAAATACGATACAATTTTACACAAGATATTTATTTATTTATAGAATGGATATACTTAAACCTTGCTACAACACTTATAGGCAGTGTACCTAATCGTACAGTAGTGTAGTTTTTAGTAAGTCCGGTTCGTTCCACAGGGAAAATCTTTAAACAAAGCTTAACGCTATATTAGTTTACTTTTATAAAAATACAAATATATATATAAGTAATATTATTATTATAAAGGGGGATTTTTACCGTTTAATGACCGGTTTGTCGATTTTAAAACTTTAGTCGCAGTTAAAACAAAATGTAAAATATTAAATAAATAAAAGACTTAATTTAAAGCATAAAGTAAATAACGATAATGAAATTGCGAATAATAAAAGTGTGATAAAATAAACTTGCGATAATTAAAAAGTACGATAATTAAAAGTACAATTAAATACAATAACAATAAAAATGCGATAATTAGAAGTGCAATTAAATATAAAATAAAGGAAATTAAATATGAAATAAAAGAATTATGCTTATTTAAACTTCCGTAATCATGATGTTTGACGTGTTGATTTTAGTTTTATGCCCATGGGTTAATTGTCCTTTGTCCTGGATTATTTAATATGTCCGTCTGGTTTTTGTCCATAACAGTCCATCAGTCATAAATATAAAGTGTGAGTATCCTCGTCAAATTATCCTTATACCCAAAGTCAAGTATTCCAACTAATTGGGGACTTAAACTGTAACAAGGTTTTAATACTTTGTTTAATAATTACACCAGGTTATCGACTGCGTGTAACCCAAGGTTTTAATACTTTGTTATCAATTATGCCAAGTGTCCTTGTACATAATTTCACCCCTGTTTTAATAATTCCATAGACTATTAATCCATTCCCGTATCCGGTTAAATGAACGATTATTCGTACATATAAATATCCCGCCCATCGTGTCCGATCGAGTGTATGTGGTTATTTATAGGTACGTCCAATTGTAAATCTTTATATTAAAATTAACAAACTATCATTTAGTTAAACAAATATAAAGCCCATTAATAGCCCATAGTCTAATTTCCACAAGTGTCGTTCTTTTGTCCAAACCCCAATTATGGTACAAAGCCCAATTACCCAATTTTAGTAATTAGCCCAACATCATAATTACTTCGGATTAAATAAGCATAATAATAACTTAGCTACGAGACATTAAATTAAAAAGGTTGAACATAGCTTACAATGATTAAAAATAGCGTAGCGTTACACGGACAGAATTTCAACTTACACCCTTACAATATTTGCTAACATACCCTTATTATTAGAATTATAATTAAAATTAAAATTAAAATATAAATATATATATATATATATATATATATATATATATATATATATATATATATATATATATATATATATATATATTACGTATATATTGAGAGAGAGAGATTGAATTATATTGATATTTTTGCGATCAAACTGCGTTTGCTTTTATAGGCGGTTTCAGAATTTGGGGCTCCACGACTCGCGGCAATTTTTGCCTTCAAACTCCGCGAGTCGCGGAGTTTGATTTTCCAGCTCACCAACTTTGGAGTCTTTCTTTGCCGACGAATTTTTAATATATTATAATATTTAAATAATTATAAGAATTATTTAAATATTATATTATATTTATGTGCATAGTTGACTCGTAATTTTTAGTCCGTTGCGTCGAGCGTTGAGAGTTAACTCTGGTCCCAGTTCCGGATTTTCGAACGTCCTTGCGTACAATTTAATATCTTGTACTTTGCGTTTTAAATCTTGTACTCTTGTAATTTCGAGACGTTTCTTATCAATAATTGGAACCTCTTTGATTGTATTTTGTACTTTTGAGCTTTTTGGTCGTTTGCGTCTTCAATTCGTCGAATCTGTCTTTTGTCTTCACCTTTTATTATTTAAACGAATATCACTTGTAAATAGAACAATTGCAACTAAAAGCTTGTCTTTCTTGAGGAATAATGCAATGAAATATATGTTCGTTTTTAGCATTATCAAATATTCCCACACTTGAGCGTTGCTTGTCCTCAAGCAATATAGTCTTAAAATACTAGAATCACTTCTTTATTCTTCACACTTTGTACATCAGTGATTTCTATACGGCGGTATAAACAATGGTAGTAACGATATGGTTTACAGTCCCACATGACTATAAAAATTTAGATCCATTAAGGAAATTGGATCTTTATGAAAACATTTGATCTTTTGAAAATTAAATCTAGTTTTTACCCTAGATAAGTTTTCCAGAATAAACCTTCACCGGTGTTTGCAAATTATTTTTGTGGGTTTGGTGGGTTTCATATTTGAAAATTTTAGCTCAAAACTTATGGTTTTGTGTCACCCACTTGCTAACCTTGTATTAGGAAAGCAACACGTCCAGTTTACTTGTCCCGTATATTACCTTTCGGTAAACTACCGTCCGGTTGTAAAGGAAAGCGTTGAACTAGCAACTGTTAAGGCAATGTCCCTGACATGCTTTTAATTATGGTCTATAACGTGTCGGACGCAATTACTATCCTTGGTAGGAGCAATAGTAAAGCTCACCCTTATGATTTTTCGGTCTGGCACAAGGTCCTGTCTTTGACCATGCTATGCAACCACCGTTCTTACGGTTGACACCCGATTTGGTTCAGGTGACCTAATGAATTCTAGGTGAATTCCTAGGATTTTACGTTCAATGGTAATGAACGCATTGAAAATGGGTTTTTAGAAAACAAATCGGTTTGTAATTTTGATCAAAATATTTTCTCGTTCAGGCTCGAGTTTAGATATCATTGAATTCCATGAGTTTGTAATTCTCAATCTTTAAGATCAATCTCAAGGATTGAGTAATATCAGGCTTAAAAGCTGATTTTTGATCTTTTAAGGAGATTATCCTTTCTGGGGATCTAATTCATTAGTCTTATCCAGCTAATTTACACGGTTCCCCCCATTGTACGAGATAAATCCTTCTCATGGTTAGGATAAATCTGACCACTTGGCGATCCTGTATAATGCTGAGGTCCGTGGATTTCCTGCTGATTTTAGTAATGACTTTTCTAGATTTTTCGTCAACCTACAGCTGGTCTGGACGACAACTTCATGACCTAAATCAAGAAGCGCGTTTCTTTTTCTGAAGACTTTACTTCCTTTTAATGATGGAATTGATTCATCGTGTAGATCCATCTTTCTTACAGTAAATCAGGTAAAACTTTTTAGTTTAGTCCAAAGCAAAAGTATTTTCAATTATTTGTACAAAAATATGTGATATATGTTTAAAATAATTTGGTAAATTTTCCCACACTTGGCTTTTATTTTTTTTTATTTGCCTTTTTATTGTCCTCTATTCCATTTTAAATGAATTCTAACATTTTGGTTTGTTTCTCAATTTATGTCCTTTCCAAGGTAACAATAATTTCGGTGTTAACACCTAGTTTTATCGTTCATAAATATGTATAAACATGATTTTGAGTTCATTTAGTTGAAAATTTTGAAAAATTTTACTAGAATTGGGTAGTCAGTATATATGACTAGGGCTGTTCTTTATTATCAGAGAGCACTAGATTCTAATACAACTACTGCTTTACTAGTATATTTTTAATGGTAACCAAGTGTTTAAGATAAAAAAAAAATTTTAAAAAAAATCCGAAAGAATTTAACCCCTTCCCGCACTTAAGATCTTGCAATGCCCTCATTTGCAAGAAATCAGTAACAATTTAAATTATTGAGGGTGATTAGCGTAGAAATGATTAAATTTTACCAAAGTTTCCAAACATATTTGTGTTTGTGTTGAATGATAAATGGTGCACATCATTTGTTCATTCCGCCTTGTTGTTATTTCACATATATTTTGCATCTTGTCATCAAAATTAGTTGCTTTTGCTGAACTTAATGTCAGTCTTTGAAAATGCGTTGTTTTACCCTGTTGTGTACATAAGATAAACTGCAAACATATATACATATTTTTGAAGTTTGGTATATTACCCCACATTCAAAAATTATTAAAATCTAATAATAAAAGTTAAAAAATTATAAAAACTATTACAATATTAACATAAGTATTAAATGTATCAACATTACAAATTATAAACTAAATAAAACTAAGTAGACTAGGGATGATACTGATACCAGTAGGGGTTCCATGCATAACCATAGGTGTTATAAAATGCTTCGGCTGGGTTATACGTAGGATACGGTGGTTGGATCTCTATAGACCAGGGAGGAAATACGGGCGATGGAGTAGGAATATAGTTTCTACCTATTTGTTGGCAATAAGCTATGATTTGGTTTTGATGAACTTGCCAATCTTCAAATGCTCGATGTCTAGCATTTTCGTACTCTTGTGAAGCTATAAACCTTTGCATTTCTGTCATTTCATTTCCCCCTCCCACATTACCTGGCTGTTGGTTTCTCTCAACCTGTGGATGTCTACCATTATATCGTACTGCGGTGTTATTTCGCCTCTTCAAAACCTTCGCACCATGGTATATATTTAAACCTATTGTATCTTGGGGTTCTGGTTCTTCGATTAATAATCCCCCCCGACTTATATCCACACCGAGATATTCAGCAATCAAAGTAATAAATATACCACCTCCTATTATGCTATGCGGTCTCATCCCCCTAACCATAGCTGATAAATAATAACCCACACAATAAGGTATACTTACAGCGCTTTGTGGGTCTCGAATACACATGTGGTAAAACAAATCCTGTTCATTTACCTTTTCCTTGTTCTTACCTCGTTGTGTAATCGAATTGGCTAAAAACCTATGAATTACTCTTAATTCAGCTCTATCTATATCCAAATAAGAGTAATTTCCCCCTTTAAATCGGTGATGGCTAGTCATTTGACTCCATACACCATGCGTATCAAAATTTTCGTCTATCTTTCTACCATTTAGTATCAACCCTCTACAATCGGCAGATGCTAACTCCTCAGGCGTATATATACGTAAAGCCTAAGCCATGTCTAGTAAAGACATGTGGCACATCGAACCTCCTAACAAAAATCTAATAAAAGATCGATCGGTTAAACTAGCTACCCGATCATTTAATTCTATACTACACAACAATTCTTCACACCATACTTTATATACAGGTCTACGCATGTTGAATAACCGTACCCAATCGTTAAAAGTAGAATTACCATACCTCTGTGCAAGTAATTCCCTAATTGGCCCAGCCAATTCTACAGCTTCTAATGGTCCCCATTCTATGACCCTAGGTACTTCAACAGCTTTAGAATGAAGAGTATGCAAACCCCTTTGGTATTTTGGATAATCTATCCAAAGTCTGTCAAATCTCAGGTTCGGGTGCAAATCTTCCAAGTGCATATCAGAAAATGTCATGACTGGATGAGGTATATCTTGTTTGTAGTAGTTATCCACCTCCTGTTGTTCCGTATTCTCAGCAGGAGCATTGCGAGCTTGGGATGAAGATTCACCCCTTTCAGTCTGCAAAACACATTAAACACAATTTTTGTGCATCCAAATATGCATTAGTGTCAGCAAAATCATCAATCAAAATAATTACAATGACATGTTCAATTTATATCAAACTTAAGCTCATTTTCATATTTTTATCAAATCTACACTTTTTCAAATAAGCATATACGAAAATGTTCGCCAAGTTCATTAGCATTCAACTTAAATAACATGTCAAAATAATCATTACTAGCAATTAAACAAGTTTCAAATGGCATTATCTCTTAAAAATCAAGTTCATGAATTTTAGACTTGAAAAAGTCCACTTTAATTCTCAAAATCATGTTTAGGCTCAAAGTTTGGATCATTTAACTACCTAAATATGTTACACTACTTAATTTAGCAACAATTCATGACAAAAATCGGCCATAACCTGTTTATATCAAAAAGCCCCAAATTGCTCAAGAACACAAACCCTAGATTACTCAAAATTTGAAGTTTAAGGCTCTTAATCATGTTAAATAGCATCAATCTAGGTTATACAAGCATAATACATAAGCAATTTAAGCATAATTACACTAAAAAGCATCAAAATCGAATTGGGTATAAAATTGCTCAAGAACACCAATTTTCGGATTAAATGGTGTTTAGGTGTAGAAATTTACCGTTTTTCTTGAGTAATTCCTTGATAGCATCCTTCTCAACATGATTTTAGTAAAAGATTTGATGAAAAACGGTGAAAAATTGTGAATTTGGGAGTGTTTTTTCGAGTATTTTCGCAGTATTTTGTGGGTGTTGGGTTGGGGACTGATCAGTTCGTACCTTATATTTTTTTCTGGATTTTACATTCTCCGCGAGTCGCGGTGATTTTGTTCTTCAAACTCCGCGAGTCGCAGCGTTTTTTTTTTTTTAATAAGCCTTAACTTATAAAACAAATATAAAATAAATTTAAAATTTTGTTTTCCTTTGTTTTAGGATGAGGTCGTTTCGGATCGATGTCCTAGTCCGTCCCTCGACAAAATTTTAAAATTTGTCTTTTTCAAGCGATTGTTTTAAAAGCTTAGATTTTTGGGTTTTTTTTTAATGTTTTTGGCATACTTTAATTCAATAAGATTAAAAATAATGATAATAAAAGTTCTCGTCCCTCCCTCGGGTAAAGCAATTTCGGTTCAAAGACCTAGTCTTCAACTTACGACGAATTTTAAAAATCATATTTTTAACTTAGCGACATAAAGTAAATTTTTGTTTTTAAATTCACACAACTTAAATTTAAAAATGCATAAAATTAAAAATTCATATTTTAAAAATTAAAAATTCACACCAAACTTAATTTAAAAATTCATATTATAAATTCACACCAAACTTATATTATATTTTTGTTGTTATACATACAAACTTAAAAATATTAATTTTTCAAATATTTACAATTTTAAATATATTAATTTTAAAAATTGCACAATATTAATTTAAGATTTTATATATTAATTTTAAAAACATGGTAAAAATAAAATTAAAAATCTTTTTGGTCTTTTATCCCACTTTAATCAATCAAATATTATCAAAAATATGCGCCCCTCTTTTCGGTAAAGTAATTTCGGTTCCATGACCTAATTTAACTCATGACGAATTTTAAAATATTTTGGGTTGATTGATTAAAGGTATTTATACCTTAAGAATAAACGTTAAATTTCGCAGTGATGTAATAAATTTTTGAATGATATCAATAATTTCGGTCGCCAAACCTAATTTTATTCAATACCAATTTAATACTTTATAGCGAACAAATTAGCGTTTATTATCAAAAGGTTAAAAATAAAAATAAAAAAATAAAAACAAAAAACTGTACAGACTTACCTGTGAGTTAGTATTCTTAGTTATACGATCTATCCCACTCATAAGATAGTCGGTTTAATTGGTTTTCCATAGCTACATAGGCGTAACCTCGAGCATTCAGTGTTTTTTCTTCAAAACATATGAACGGTCCGTCTCTGCATAAAGTAACAAATTCGGTATTTGAATAGGTTTGATTATTTGAACATTTACCTCCATGTGACCATTTTCCGCATTTGTGACATCTTTCTAGGTGTCGTGCTCTTCTTTTCACTGCGGATTTTGATTTTCCTTTACCAAATTGTAACTTATTATCTTCGCATCTGGATTCTTTTCTTACTCCGTCCAATCTTTCTCTGATTACTGATACTATTTCACTCGGTAGTGTGTCATTATTACGTTTAGTGATCAAAGCGTGTAGCATTAGACCATGGTTTAGTTCACAGGCAGTCTTCATTTCCTAAAAAAAATAAAAATTCAGAATGGGGGGAGAAGACTAGTTCTTTAGGGTCTGCTAGGGAAAGACCATTCGGGTTTCATTTTCGAGAACTACACGAAAACAGACAATCTAACTCTAACAGAAATATATATTATCCTTTAAAGACTTGATTCTCCCCACACTTAGTTAGCCGTGGTATCGAAATTGTGATTAACTTCATTGTCGAATTCCATCGGACTATCTATGTAGTGTTTAACTCTGTGACCATTAACTTTAAATTCAATCCTATTTGAATTTATTAATTCTATCGTTCCGTATGGGAAAACTCTTTTGACTATGAATGGTCCAGACCATCTTGATTTCAATTTTCCAGGAAATAGCTTGAATCGTGAATTGAAAAGAAGAACTCTGTCTCCTTCTTTAAATTCTTTTAAACTTCTGATTCTTTTATCATGCCATTTCTTTGTTCTTTCTTTATAGATTAACGAATTTTCGTATGCTTCATGTCTTAATTCTTCTAATTCGTTTAGTTGACTTAATCGTAGACGTCCAGCTTCATGTATATCAAGATTACATGTCTTCAAAGCCCAAAATGCTTTGTGTTCAATTTCTACTGGAAGATGACATGCTTTTCCATAAACAAGTCTAAAAGGTGTGGTTCCAATTGGAGTTTTGTAGGCTGTTCTAAAAGCCCAGAGTGCATCCTCCAATTTAATGGACCATTCCTTCGGATTTGATCCTACGGTTTTCTCTAGAATACGTTTTAAAGCTCGGTTGGTATTTTCAACTTGTCCACTTGTTTGTGGATGATATGCGGTGGAGATTTTATGAGTTACTCCATATCTTTTAAGAACTTTTTCAAGTTGATTATTACAGAAATGAGTTCCCCGATCACTTATTAAAGCTTTTGGTGTTCCAAACCTTGCAAAAAGACGTTTTAAAAAGTTGACTACAACTCGTGCATCGTTAGTTGGGAGAGCTTGTGCTTCCGCCCATTTAGATACATAATCAATGGCAACGAGAATGTAGAGATTATTATGAGATTTTGGAAATGGACCCATAAAGTCAATACCCCAAATGTCAAATACTTCACATACTTGGATGATATTTTGTGGCATTTCATCACGTTGACTTATTTTTCCGGCCCTTTGACAAGCATCACAGGATTTGCAAAAAAGGTGTGCGTCTTTGTAGATTGTAGGCCAATAGAATCCAGCTTCATAAACTTTTCTTGCTGTTAGTTGAGGCCCATAATGCCCTCCTGTTGGTCCTGTGTGACAATGGTTTAAAATTTTACTAGCTTCATCTCCGAATACACATCGGCGTATTATTCCATCTGGACAACTTTTAAACAAATGTGGATCTTCCCAGAAATAGTGTTTTATATCACTGAAGAATTTCTTTCGTTTTTGGTACGACAATCCTTTTTCAAGGAATCCGCAAACTAAGTAGTTTGCATAGTCTGCAAACCATGGGATTTCATTATAATCTATCTTCAATAGATATTCATCAGGAAAGTTGTCTTGTATGGCCGATTCATTTAGAACTTCTAATTCAGGATTTTCAAGACGAGAAAGATGATCAGCGACGAGATTTTCTGCTCCTTTTTTATCTCGGATTTCAATATCGAACTCTTGTAAGAGTAAGATCCAACGGATTAATCTTGGTTTAGCATCTTGTTTCGAAAATAGGTATCTAAGAGCAGAATGGTCGGTATAGACCACCGTTTTAGCTAGAACGAGATATGATCGAAATTTGTCAAAAGCAAAGACAATAGCAAGGAGTTCTTTTTCAGTAGTTGTATAATTTGTTTGTGCTCCTTGTAACATCTTACTAGCAACATATATAGGTTGAAATCGTTTTTCAATCCTTTGTCCTAAAACGGCTCCCATTGCAAAATCACTTGCATCGCACATTAGTTCAAATGGTAGATTCCAATTTGGTGTTATCATGATCGGCGCATTAGTGAGTTTCTCTTTAAGAATATTAAAAGATTTGATACATTCATCTGAAAAGATGAATGGAGCATCCTTTTCTAGGAGTTTATTCATAGGAGTGGCAATTTTAGAAAAATCTTTTATGAAACGTCGGTAAAAACCGGCATGCCCTAGAAAACTCCTAACTCCTCTAACATTGGTGGGATGTGGAAGTTTAGCAATTACATCTACTTTAGCTCTATCCACTTCAATTCCTTCCTTTGAGATTTTATGTCCAAGAACGATGCCTTCTTTAACCATAAAATGGCATTTCTCCCAATTAAGAACTAGATTTGATTGTTCGCATCTAATAAGCATTCGTTCAAGATTAGCTAGACATGTTTCAAATGTATCACCGAAGACTGAAAAGTCATCCATGAAAACTTCCATGCATTCTTCTATCATGTCGTGAAAAATCGCCATCATACACCTTTGAAAGGTTGCAGGGGCGTTGCAAAGTCCAAATGGCATGCGTTTGTAAGCAAAAGTACCATAAGGGCACGTGAACGTGGTTTTCTCTTGATCTTCGGGTGCTATTGGAATTTGAAAATATCTGGAAAATCCATCAAGAAAACAATAGTAACTATTTCTGGCTAATCTTTCCAACATTTGATCAATGAAAGGTAATGGAAAGTGATCTTTTCTGGTGGCGTCATTTAATTTTCTATAATCAATACACACACGCCATCCTGTTACAGTCCTAGTAGGAATAAGCTCATTTTTCTCATTTGTAATGACAGTCATGCCACCCTTCTTAGGCACGTATTGAACTGGGCTTACCCATGGACTATCAGAAATTAGATATATGTAACAACCCCGATCCGTTTAACCAAAAACAGAGTACATTTTTTTTTATTAGTTAGGTCCCATTAATACAATACATTTCCAACTCTGTTTTAATCAAAACATAACATCGTAATGATACGTTTAACAACCTATCATGACCCTTGGTACACAAATTACACTTTACAAAATCATTTGCAATAATGACCCGATCACAAGAAATACGGGTTAATACACAATAACCCAACCCGATACCAAGAGCATAATTCCGGGGACTACCAAATCCCCAAATCCCCAAATCCGCGTCCAAAACTCCAAAAGCTACCCCATCGAGCCCAAGCGCTCCTACACATCTAGTCTAACGACTAGCTAACTTCACATACACAATACCTGAAAAAGGTAAACAACGAGAGGGGTAAGCTTGAAGCTTAGTGAATGCAATAATTATACATATACATATATAACATACTTACTTGCAATCACTTACACAATTACCGCATACACGCTAGCAATATAATTAGCATACCATCGTAAAGTATAACGCTAAATCTCCAATACGCAAGCTAGCACAAACAATAGCATATAACTTGAACAATATAATATGCTACATTACAACACAAATAACATTGATGTTCACAACATCCATTAGTATTCAAGACTAGCCCCGCGAATGGTATCGTCAACATCGAACTTAAACCCCATTCGCCCTATTTAATGTGGTATCGTCAACATCGAACTTAATACCCACATATGAGGTATTGTCAACATCGAACTTTAACCCCTCATCAAAATCACTACAATAGTGGTATGGCATCGTCAACATCGAACTTTAACTCCATACATTAAATAGCAACTCGCACGAGGATATGGTATCGTCAACATCGAACTTTAAACCCATACCCCACAAGTAAATAAATCATATATATACATATATAATTATTCCACTCACCTTGTGAACTCGAGCATTACAAACCATGAGCGAAATCTCCACCACACACAATCGAGCAAGATTTTACCTATAATACGCATATAGGTATACACATAATCAACATATAATCTCATTTGGACTCTTGACCCGCCCGAATGAACAACAAGTGCAAAATATACCCTTTTGCACTTTTAACGCTACCCGAAGGTCCAAAACTAACGAGACTAGTTCTCACGTTCTCGAAATACCCAAATATGTCAACTTTAACCTCTAAACGCATACTAGCTCGTATTTTAAACAAAACCCATTCCATGGTTGACCAAGTTTGACTTTATTGCTAAAACACCAAATGTTAACCTAAAATCACTTCTCGCGAGTAATTACATCAAAAGCATCATTTAACACTTAACACATGCGTTTAACATCCAATTAATCCAAATTAGTGTCATCCTCAATTTTGACCCAATTCAAATTGCTCATTTTGACCAAAGTCATAAAACGCCCCAAAATTACTAACGACTAGTGATTATATTTTCAAGACAACCACTCACACTTAAATCAAGTATTTACCTACTTGATTTACCAAAACTTGACTTAAAACTTAATTTGACAACGAATCGAGCTTACTTGTCCCGAAATACCCATTTGACCCGTTTTGACCTAAATTAGGGTTTACACCCAAAAACCAAGTCAACACAAAAGTTCTAACGTTTAACCAACACACGCAAGACCCAAACTCATAATTTCATCACTCAAAAGCCACTTTGACACATAAACCCTAATTTTGACCCATTTCAAAATTAGTCAACTCAAATACACCCAAAAGGGTTCCAACGCGTCCAAAATCACTAAAATAAGTGATTACACCCAAAATCAAAGCCTAATCATGGTCAAAACATCAATCAACCCAAAACCCGCCATGTATCAAAAATAACTAGTTTCCATAAACCCACTTCATCATCTAAATGAGTTTTACAACTAAAAAGCTAAAAACCCTAACTTGAATATCAAATCATAAAGATGAATTTCGGAGTTAGAACTTACCATCACTATCACAACATAGCCGTGAACGAGGAGAACAACTTTAACTCTTGAGACCCGACCCGAATCACTTTTCTTCATCCCTGATTCGAGCTTTCTCTCTCTAAACCCTTTACTCTCTCTCTAGGGTTTGGGGTGTGAGTGGGAGGGAAGAAAATAGAAAGAAATGAGGTTAAGATAAGATGGGGATCAGTTTTATGGCCAAAGACCCGTCCATATGTGAAATACCAACTTTGCCCCTCATTTAACTCATTAAAAGGCTGAAAAGTACCAGAACGTGCCTATTGTCGCGCCGCGGAGCAGATTTGTCGCGCCGTGGCCCAAAGGGTGGTTTTAGATCACTTTTTTTAAGCTTTCTGACCCTCAAAATAGGCATTTGTCGCGCCGTGGCCATTCTGGTCGCGCCGCGGCATTTGCCTGTTTCATCTGAACTTCAGCAAACTTGTTTTGGCCATAACTTTTTGACCGTAACTCCGTTTTCGATGAATCAAATATCGTTGGAAACGTAATAAGATTTTCTTTCCAATGGTAAGGCTTTGAAACATCAACTCAAACTTTATTTGGGGTCGAAAAGGTACGTACACACCTTGTGACTCAAACAACGTCCAGTTTTCCTTCGACGTTCGAGCAAGCAACACGTACATGCTTCGTACACTTCATACACGCATCGTACACCATAATGACATTATGTACAATAAATATTGGGTCTTACAACTCTCCCCCACTTAAACTCAATCACGTCCTCGTGATCTTCGTCACTTAACCCATCCGGACCTACATCCTATGGTCCTTCGACGTACTTTCGAACTCGAAGTCTACGAAATTTCCCGCAACACGAAGATCTTACACCGCACTTAAGCGACCCTTCCGATGAATCACCCCCTTTCAACTTAATCTCCATCCGCGATTTACCAAATCCACGAATCCGAGCACTAGAAACTTGCTCAATCCCTCACATCGGGAAGAACTCAACCAATCTCGTACCGAGATATCACCCCTTTGGTATACCCTTAATAAGTACAATGCCAATAGTAGCCACGTCCTACAATAAGGTCAACATCCAAAACGACGAAGACCGAGTAAAAGTAAATCCTTACGAATAACACTTACCACTTAACATCCCTTCAAGTTCTCTCGGCTATAACTCGCAACAAGCTACATCCTTAACTATATCACCCAACGCGATCTACTAGGTCCACTACGCTGTGACCCAAGTCTTGCATTAATCCAAATCGAGAAGGATTCATGCCGCGTTAAAACTCCGTGCTTCACCGGTTCATAAATTTACACTCAACCGTTCAATCATGAATGTTCTCCGATTCAAGAACCAACTCCCCTCGTCTCCAC
Source organism: Rutidosis leptorrhynchoides (assembly GCF_046630445.1). Lineage (NCBI taxonomy): Eukaryota > Viridiplantae > Streptophyta > Magnoliopsida > Asterales > Asteraceae > Rutidosis > Rutidosis leptorrhynchoides. The sequence continues at coordinate 388,436,117 of NC_092335.1, read as the reverse complement.
AACCGGGTCATTCCTTCAACGAAGAAATTTTGGTATCACCAACTAGTCACACTAGGGATACAAACTTTCCCATGAATGGATCCGCACACGACCTTCCGTCTCTGAATTAATCCAGGACGACAATAATACACCACAAGTTAGACAAAACATCAACACTTGACACAGGGTTTCTCCCCTAAACCCAACAACACATCCATACAATACGGCTTCCTAGCACTAGCATGGAAACTACTTGTGTACTAGAATCCTGTCAATAGCGAATTATCATCCCAACAATTCCCAATTCGTCACGCGACCTTCAAAAGTATTCACCAACACTCGGTAAATCCTCTTACCTAGACCGTCCGTTAAGGATAGCCTCGACATTTCAATGCTGCTAACGGGTGGCATCACTAGGGAATGCACCCTCGCAAACAAACAAAACCCGCGTGTCTCTATGTGAGACAATCGGAAATAGAACTCCCCGCCTCACAATCATCCATAAAGTGGAATAATCCACCGACAATATCCACAATCACGTTTCCCGAAAGGGAAAATACAGTATCCATACCGAAATCGAACTCGTACCTACTCAACAGCACTATCCGGGTTTCGCACCAACCCAATTTTACATCACGAGAGCACCCGCAATGACAGTTACATTCTCTCACGTCCGTGATCTCAAACTTCACACTTGGTCTCATACCGCACTTGGTACTGCACGACCACCTTATACAAGAAGACTTACGCTTCACTTGATCTAACACCACCGGATATTCCTTGGGCGGCAGTAAAAACTCCCCCACTTAGGATTTATTTCTCCATTCTCACCGCCAAGATGATAACATCCCGCGGAATTGTAATTCCACGTCACACCTGACCATTCTCACCGTTGGTCATAAACATCAAATCACCACAAATTCACTTTAGGCTCTTAGAGCCGACATGTACTATCACTTGAGACGTCGTACACGCGACGACATCACACCGTCATACCACAAATCATAATTTACAGCTCTTCATCGTCCGCAAAGCGAACTCCACCAAAGTCCCACACACGCCTCTATGACTAGGCATATGCCACACCGCTTAATCAGTCAAGCATCACAGTCGAGATCACCCAACCTTCTATGCAATGAACCTTTATCAACAATTGCTCACTCTCATGGAGAAGAGTGACCAATCTGACACAATAATTGGATCGATCGCAATATCAACGCTTCATCATAACCTTCGACCTAATCGACCATTAAGTCCGGCACCGGCTCACCGGTCATCTTTACTCGTCTAACACTAAAAAGCAACAAGATTCGCTCATCCGTCACTTCCCAAGAAGTGTTTACCAAAATGCTCTTAAACTTCGACTTTTGCAACCGTCGAATTACTATCACCCGTCGATCACTATATAATATCCGCTGCTTCCAAGGGTATCTCACGGGCACCCTAAGCACAAAGTGATCACACCACTACTGGAGTTGGACATTACACTAGCAGGTAAAGAGGCACCTGACGTAGTGTCATGTAGACTCCTACCACAATCTACCGAATTTTAGAACTCGATCTTTAGGTTCCATACACCCAATGTCACCCATCTCACCACAATAATAACCCGAAGTCATACCTAACCAACAAACCTTACGGTTTATTGTCTTCTCGAAAGTTCCTAGCGATCACACACTACCCACAATTTCCACAAGGCCAAAACGATATAGCCTAACGAAACCTTTCATCCAACACTAAGGAGATGCTTGGAAACACCAAGTCTTACATCCTTCCATACCTCGATAAAACCACTACTACAAGGGATATTCCATTAGGAATGTTACCCTATAATCCACAACACACTAATGCAACCGCCGTCATACGGGTCCTACTCCCATGAGCTTAATGACCCAAAGACTCCCCGATTCGCCAATTCCAAGGCAACTCACAACAAGAATCCTAACACGATTCTCTAACCACACACTCTACCGAGTGTAACTCAAACCACAATCATTAGACTTGTCGCATTCCATTACGGAATTCAAGTCCTCGTCGCACACACGCACAGGTAAATCGGTCATCGTAGTTACGATGAGTAACTTCAACAAATGACAAATCTCAAAATGCACCCACTACTTAGTGTGACTAAGCATGCACCAACCTCGTGAGTTGGCTCACTCACTTAACCAAACAAATCCACAGTAACACTTCCCGACTCGCAAAGAACTCGATGTGATAACAAGCACATCACTCGAGACCACTATATCCTAGGAACCAATAAAAGATTCCTAATTCGTCCCGTTCTACCCCCAACCATGCCACGTTTCCTCCGTTCGGTACTTGTCATGTCATGCTCGATGTCAAGATACACTTTCGTAATAATGGTGATCAATCACTATTACAAATGCGTACCTTACCATTTCCACATGGTCATGTAAAGTACTTTACCTGGACTGACGCAACATTCACACAAAATAACACGCGATAATTCCTAGTACCCGAATGACCAAAGTCCTTACCGCGAACTTGATCACTCAAACTGCCAAACATTCGAATCTCTCCAATAGATTCGTCTCTAGGACACCGCACCAATAGATACCTGTATATATACACCTATATACAATATAATAATAAATATACACAAGTACACCGCAACCACAAGTCAACCTACAACCTAGGTGAGTATCACTAAAACAACGTCCAAGTTCGCCTACTTACATTAGGCACTATCAAGCTAAGGCACTAATTTAAACACGAAATAAGGCCCCCACATAATCACACTTTGGACAAAAACAAGTCCTAGTTAGTCACCTACTCTAAGGCACTAACAAACCTCAATCTGACCCGTATTCCTACAAGTCCCGCAAATAACGCACATCCGCCAATAAGTCTAAGACTAGGCACCTATTCCAAGGTTACCTAATTCCCTTAGACTATGCTCTGATACCACTTGTAACAACCCCGATCCGTTTAACCAAAAACAGAGTACATTTTTTTTTTATTAGTTAGGTCCCATTAATACAATACATTTTCAACTCTGTTTTAATCAAAACATAACATCGTAATGATACGTTTAACAACCTATCATGACCCTTGGTACACAAATTACACTTTACAAAATCATTTGCAATAATGACCCGATCACAAGAAATACGGGTTAATACACAATAACCCAACCCGATACCAAGAGCATAATTCCGGGGACTACCAAATCCCCAAATCCCCAAATCCGCGTCCAAAACTCCAAAAGCTACCCCATCGAGCCCAAGCGCTCCTACACATCTAGTCTAACGACTAGCTAACTTCACATACACAATACCTGAAAAAGGTAAACAACGAGAGGGGTAAGCTTGAAGCTTAGTGAATGCAATAATTATACATATACATATATAACCTACTTACTTGCAATCACTTACACAATTACCGCATACACGCTAGCAATATAATTAGCATACCATCGTAAAGTATAACGCTAAATCTCCAATACGCAAGCTAGCACAAACAATAGCATATAACTTGAACAATATAATATGCTACATTACAACACAAATAACATTGATGTTCACAACATCCATTAGTATTCAAGACTAGCCCCGCGAATGGTATCGTCAACATCGAACTTAAACCCCATTCGCCCTATTTAATGTGGTATCGTCAACATCGAACTTAAAACCCACATATGAGGTATCGTCAACATCGAACTTTAACCCCTCATCAAAATCACTACAATAGTGGTATGGCATCGTCAACATCGAACTTTAACTCCATACATTAAATAGCAACTCGCACGAGGATATGGTATCGTCAACATCGAACTTTAAACCCATACCCCACAAGTAAATAAATCATATATATACATATATAATTATTCCACTCACCTTGTGAACTCGAGCATTACAAACCATGAGCGAAATCTCCACCACACACAATCGAGCAAGATTTTACCTATAATACGCATATAGGTATACACATAATCAACATATAATCTCATTTGGACTCTTGACCCGCCCGAATGAACAACAAGTGCAAAATATACCCTTTTGCACTTTTAACGCTACCCGAAGGTCCAAAACTAACGAGACTAGTTCTCACGTTCTCGAAATACCCAAATATGTCAACTTTAACCTCTAAACGCATACTAGCTCGTATTTTAAACAAAACCCATTCCATGGTTGACCAAGTTTGACTTTATTGCTAAAACACCAAATTTTAACCTAAAATCACTTCTCGCGAGTAATTACATCAAAAGCATCATTTAACACTTAACACATGCATTTAACATCCAATTAATCCAAATTAGTATCATCCTCAATTTTGACCCAATTCAAATTGCTCATTTTGACCAAAGTCATAAAACGCCCCAAAATTACTAACGACTAGTGATTATATTTTCAAGACAACCACTCACACTTAAATCAAGTATTTACCTACTTGATTTACCAAAACTTGACTTAAAACTTAATTTGACAACGAATCGAGCTTACTTGTCCCGAAATACCCATTTGACCCGTTTTGACCTAAATTAGGGTTTACACCCAAAAACCAAGTCAACACAAAAGTTCTAACGTTTAACCAACACACGCAAGACCCAAACTCATAATTTCATCACTCAAAAGCCACTTTGACACATAAACCCTAATTTTGACCCATTTCAAAATTAGTCAACTCAAATACACCCAAAAGGGTTCCAACGCGTCCAAAATCACTAAAATAAGTGATTACACCCAAAACCAAAGCCTAATCATGGTCAAAACATCAATCAACCCAAAACCCGCCATGTATCAAAAATAACTAGTTTCCATAAACCCACTTCATCATCTAAATGAGTTTTACAACTAAAAAGCTAAAAACCCTAACTTGAATATCAAATCATAAAGATGAATTTCGGAGTTAGAACTTACCATCACTATCACAACGTAGCCGTGAACGAGGAGAACAACTTTAACTCTTGAGACCCGACCCGAATCACTCTTCTTCATCCCCGATTCGAGCTTTCTCTCTCTAAACCCTTTACTCTCTCTCTAGGATTTGGGGTGTGAGTGGGAGGGAAGAAAATAGAAGGAAATGAGGTTAAGATAAGATGGGGATCAGTTTTATGGCCAAAGACCCGTCCATATGTGAAATACCAACTTTGCCCCTCATTTAACTCATTAAAAGGCTGAAAAGTACCAGAACGTGCCTATTGTCGCGCCGCGGAGCAGATTTGTCGCGCCGTGGCCCAAAGGGTGGTTTTAGATCACTTTTTTTAAGCTTTCTGACCCTCAAAATAGGCATTTGTCGCGCCGTGGCCATTCTGGTCGCGTCGCGGCATTTGCCTGTTTCATCTGAACTTCAGCAAACTTGTTTTGGCCATAACTTTTTGACCGTAACTCCGTTTTTGATGAATCAAATATCGTTGGAAACGTAATAAGATTTTCTTTCCAATGGTAAGGCTTTGAAACATCAACTCAAACTTTATTTGGGGTCGAAAAGGTACGTACACACCTTGTGACTCAAACAACGTCCAGTTTTCCTTCGACGTTCGAGCAAGCAACTCGTACATGCTTCGTACACTTCATACACGCATCGTACACCATAATGACATTATGTACAATAAATATTGGGTCTTACAATATATTAAACCTGCATCTAGAAGTTTAATAATTTCTTTCTTAACTACATCTTGCATATTAGGATTTAGTCTTCGTTGGCGTTGCACATACGTTTTATGACCTTCTTCCATAAGGATTTTATGTGTGCAATACGAAGGACTTATTCCTTTAATATCATGAATCTTCCATGCAATGGCTGGTTTATGAGCTTTCAACACAGAAATGAGTTGTGATTTCTCATTTTTAGTAAGAGAAGACGATATTATTACAGGTAATTCAGATTCACCATGTAAATAAGCGTATTCCAAATGGTTTGGAAGTGGCTTTAACTCTAATTTCGGTGGTTCTTCTATCGATGATTTATATCGATATCTGTCTTCTTCTTTTAGCATTTGAATTTCTTCTGTTGTTGGTTCATATCCATTAGCTATAAGTGTAGCTAAGATTTCAGCTTCATCAATTGGTTCATTACCTTCTCCTAAAGAACATTCTCCTGTTCCTTGTAATTCTGGAAATTCTTCTAACAATTCTGCATGTGAGTTTATAGTTTGAATATAATAATATGTATCATCTGCAGATTGCGGTTGTTGCATTGCTCTATCAACTGAAAAGGTAACACTTTCGTCCTCTATACTTAGGGTCAATTTCTTACCGAACACGTCTATCATTGCTTTAGCCGTGTTTAAGAATGGTCTTCCTAATATGAGAGGAACTTGAGAATCTTCTTCCATGTCCAGAACAACAAAATCTACTGGAAATACTAAAGTACCAACTTTAACTAGCATGTTCTCTATTATCCCTCTAGGATATTTTATTGATCGATCGGCTAATTGTATGCTTATTCTTGTTGGTTTCAATTCTCCAAGGTCTAGTTTAGCGTATAGTGAATACGGCATTAAATTTATACTAGCACCTAACTCTGCCAATGCTTCTATTGAACTAAGACCACCCAGAAAATATGGAATTGTGAAACTTCCTGGATCAGATAGTTTTTCTGGTATCTTATTCAATAGCACTGCTGAACAATTAGCATTCATAGTAACAGCCGAGAGTTCTTCCATTTTCTTTCTATTCGTGATCAGATCTTTCAAGAATTTAGCATATCTAGGCATTCCTGAAATCACATCAATGAAAGGAAGATTTACATTTATCTGTTTAAACATATCCAAGAATTTGGATTGCTCGGCTTCAAGTTTCTCTTTCTTCATTTTACTCGGGTAAGGAAGTGGTGGTTGGTATGGTTTAACATAAGGTTTAGCCTTAATTGTGTTATCTTCATTAACCTTTTCAACTACCGGTTCTGTTTCCTTATCTTGTTCAGGCTGTGGTTCTTGTGGAGTAGGAATAGCTTCATCAGAAGTTGCAGGTATTTCAGGTGGTTTAAGTGTTGTACCACTTCTTGTGGTAATAGTTTTAGCTGTTTCATTCCGGGAGTTAGCATTTGTATCACTAGGTAGACTTCCCGGTTTTCTTTCACCTATTAACCTTGCTAGGTTACTTACTTCTTGTTCCAAGTTTTGAATAGAAGCTTGTTGATTTCTAAATGCTTGAGCATTTTGTTCATTTGTTTGTTTCTGAGATGTGAAAAACAGCGTTTGAGTTTCAACTAGCTTCGTCATCATATCTTCTAAATTTGGCTTTTTATCATCGGTTTATTGTGGTGGTTTGTTTTGAAAATTAGGTCTTTGCTGATTGTAAGTATTGTTGGATACTTGTTGATTGCTAGGACCTTGTTGGTTGTTGTATGGAATATTTCGGTTATATTTCTGGTTTTGATTGTAAATCGGTCTTGGCGGTTGATAATTATTCTGATAATTATTTCCAGGCCTTTGGTTTATGTATGAAATATTCTCTCTTTGTTCCATTGTTAATTCAATACTGAGACAATATTTTGTCAAATGTGGTCCTCCACACTGCTCACAACTAATTCGTATTGAGTGAATATCCTTAGTCATCTTTTCCATTCGTCTCTCGACAGCATCTATCTTTGCGGAAATGGAATCTAAGTCATGGCTAGAATCGACTCTAGCTGCTTTAGATGATCTAATGATATCTTTTTCTTGGTGCCACTCATGTGAGTGGGAAGCAGTGTTATCAATAATTTTGTAAGCATCTGTCACGACCCAAAAAATTTCGACTAATTTTAAACCAAACTCTCGATACGATTTAATATTCTTGACACAATAAGCAAATTCTGTAAAGTTGAGTCTCAAAAATTTTGAACTGATTCATATATTCAATTGACCTTCGACTGTTCTCGACGATTCACGAACAACTATTTGTAAATAGATACATATATATATTTAAATATATATATATATATATATATATATATATATATATATATATATATATATATATATATATATATATAATAATAATAATAATTTGAAATATTATTTGATATTATATATGATTTAATTTTAGGAAATAAATATGTAAAATAATATGCGATGTAATAAAAACTACTATTATAAATATATAAATATGTATATATATGTATATCTAAATGTTTCTTGTAAATATATCAAATTATATTAAATCTAATTGTTTAAAAATATATAATATATTTATTTTAGTAGTTAAAACTTGCTAGTTAAAACTGTTTGCATATAGAAAGAGAAGATATTAAAAGTAATTGATCTCGAGCCTAATTAGTAATCGTCAGTGACACTCAGTTGACGTTTTGTTAATTTTAATATAAATATAATACATGTTTATGAAAGATTAAAATAAAGATAATTACTGAAAAATTTGGGATTTTTTTTTAAAAACTTTATTCGCTACTAATTAACAACGGGATACGAAATTTAGTCCGTAAATGGTAACAACTCTTTAATTATATAATAATATTTAAAATAACTGTGTTGTTGAATTTATTGCATCTATCCGTTATCTGTCATTCTAACCTTATGATCCGTGATTTAATAATAAGACTACTGTGTTCGTATGTTTATCATCAACTAGATATTTCAATTTAAATTATATGCACGCATTACTGTATATGATTGATTAAAACTGTTTTAAATTGATGCTTTGATTACTTTTATTCTAACTTATAAATCTTATATATACATGTGTACATCAAACATCATCTTCTATCACCATTATCTAAACCCGCACAACATCCTTGAAATTCCTTTCTCTACTTCTTCTTTGTTTGTCCAAGAACTACCATTCCATCATTCCACTTCTATTCTCTATTTTTCTGCCTGATGAAACCACAATACACCATCTCGAGTTTCTTTCTGTTTGTTCGAAAACCAAACCCATCCATAGCAAACCACATACACGAACCCACTTTGGTTGCTGCTCATACTCGCCGAATATCATCGTCTGTTACCAATAAACCGTCGTTACTGCTGCTACTTCATATTATATTTTTTCTCTCTCAGCTACACATAACCCTCAAATTAATCCACTTCGTTAATGTTTCTGTTACACCCAACAGCTGCTGTTTGCTACCACTGTTAGCTGAGTACAACACACCCAAACACCAATGAAATAACCTGCTACAAAATTTCTGCGTATGTTTACATTTTTCCTTCTTCTTTTTTTCTTCTTCAACACCCAAACAACGAAACAGATTTTTCTTTCCTTTGTTTTCAGATACAACCACTACTACCACTTTTTTGTTTCTGTTCTCTTTTCGATTACCATCAATTAAGCACCACCACAGCACGTCTCCTTTTCTTTCTTTTCATTTGAACCACCTTTATCATAACACAAATCGCCATCTGATTCCTTTATTTAACTGCTACTGCTACGTTTTCTGTTGTTGCTACGCCACTGCTTATTATTCTGTTTGTGGGACGACAATTCCTGTTAAATACCACTACTACTGCAGTCCCCATGCTTCGGTATCAACCAAAATGGAATACAAGTTATGATTCATGAAAACACAAATATAAATAAAGTTGGTATTTTAATCATTATGTCGATTGTAATGATGAAGATAATTATATATGGATGATGACACTAGGATGATGCGATCGTGATGTAATGTGATGATACATAATACCAGTTGCTCGATACCTTTTTCTTCCACTCAAACCCTACGAAGTGGATTCAAGTTCTTGGACTTGTTTTAGCTATTGGGCTGTGATTCTTTTATTAAACTTCTTACATGGGCCTTTGAATCCATTAACATGAATTGTGTTCTAGTTACTAGCTGGGCCATGATCTAATTACTTATTCTTTGTTGGGCTGCTACTACATTATGTTATCTGTTTTAATCGTCAATTAGATGTGAGGATGATTACGGTTTAGATGATGAATCACGAAATAAACGATCATAGTAATAAGTGATGATGTTTTATGACAAATGATGATAATGATAAATATGATGATATGGTTACATACGATTATTATGATGATGAAGATAAACAATTCATATACATTAAACAATTAAACCCGCGAATTATAACAAAAATGTATCGAACGGTTCAGCGGATTGGTGGTGTGTTTGTTAGCGAGAGGTCGTGGGTTCGAGTCTTGGCAGAGACAATTTATTTTTTTGGAGCTTATACTCTTAAGGTTCGTGAATTCGAGGCCAACCCTATACTTGTTCAATGTCGTCATATGTATTTTTACTACAAAATACAGTATGGTACGAATTAAGTCTTCCGCTGTGCATTTGCTCATTCTAAGGACATTAGTTGGAGTCGATCATCGCAATGGGACCAAATGTTGATGACTTCATCCAGGTGGATTAGGACAGGTCGTTTCAGGTGGTATCAGAGCGGTGGTCTTAGTGAACCAGGTGTTGCATTAGTGTGTCTAACCAATAGTTGTTTAGATGCATTAGTGGGTCTGGACTTCGACCATGTCTGCATGTTAAAAGTTTTGCTTATCATTTCGTGTCGAAAATCATCTACTTATCATCCTTAGGAAATTACCTGCTTATCATTCTCAGTCTAGACACTATTTATTGCATTGATTGCATGAATAGCGTAGAGACAAAATTCAGATCTTAGCGTATCTGTTACTGTAGACTTTATCTGACACGTTTCCTTAATTTCCTCTGTAATCTACGAGATCATCTGTACTATACATAGATATTCTATGTAACTAGAATATCATCCGATACCCGAAAATCATTTCATAAAATCCTTTACCTAACCGTGCAAGATAAATTCCGCAACCAGTTCAAGTTCGTCGGATTCCGATAACTATTCCGATGTTGATTTTCACTCGAGCTCCGAAGACAGTGTAACCGGAATGGATCAACCAGTTAGTCATCACCAATTCTGGATGAATTGGGGATGGGTTCGTAGCCTACTTAATCATTGGAGGCATGAAGAAGGTGATCCCTTCCACCAACCGAATTCACCTCTGGGTGAAGAACCTGAAGCACTTACCGGCGAACCTGTCCGAAACACCATTTTCTCTCTCATTTCCCGAGTATCTCGTCACGATCATATACTATACCAAATTCTAGATCTTATTTATCCACTCGTCCGAACCGACAGTCACCCCGGTATAATAGAAGAAGTCAACGAGCTTCGCGCTCGGGTAGTGGCTTTAGAGAATATGGTGCGAAGGTTACAAACACCACCAGCAGCATAACCAGTACCACCATCAACAACATCAACAGTACCATCACCACCACCAACATCAATATCTGCATCCCACATCTCAATATCAAAATCTTTACCACAAACATCAACATCATATGCACCATATATACCAAGGAGTACCAACAACAATGAAAGATGAAGTATTGATCCATAACTTCATTGATATTCTGCGAAAAATATGTGGTTCCTAATAGTTTTAGAGATTACATATTCTAGCTCAAACCGAAAATCATATGAGCTTAATATCATATTAACTCATTAAATCCATGATTATATCTGAAGAAAATATATATGTATATATGTTTTCATAAAGATTGTAATTAAAAATTCATTCGTACAAACTGTTAATGGTGAAAATAATTTAACGGGTAGGTAATACCCGAGGAATATTTTGATTTCACATTAATAAGTATACTGTACATTCTTCCAAATCTAATTCAATAGTCATTTACGATCCTATTTACAACCACCGATATACGTATCCGTTCACCACAGAATAACCATTTTCATTCAATTTCATATTTGAATTTTGACCTATCAGAATCCGACAAGTGGCATAATGAAGAAAATATTGGACAAAATAAAATTTGATAGAAACAAACAATTTAACTATGAGAAGAATTTTGTTAAGAATCCACGCTAATTGTTCCTAGCTAACTGTTCCTAGCTAACTGGTTACATTTTATTTATCGCAATTTAATTATCGCAATTTACTTTACACAATTTATTTATCGTCATTTAATTTCTGTTATTTATTTTACGCACTTTAAATATCGGGACAGGTATACAAGGTTTTGACATATCATATCGACCCATCTATATATATTATTTGGAATAACCATAGACACTCTATATGCAGTAATGTGGGAGTTAGCTATACAGGGTTGAGGTTGATTCTACAATAATATATATACTTTGAGTTGTGATCGAGTCTGAGACATGTACACGGGTCACGATACATATTAGTTAATTCAAATATTATATATTAAACTATATATGAATTATTGGACTGTTAACTGTGGACTATCGAATGTGGACTATCAAGATTGGACAATTAAAAATGAATTAAAATATTGATTATAACATATGAAATTAAACAACTCTTCAAGTTTGCCACTTGATTTCATAATTAAACCTCGTTTGTATCTTGAAGATTTCAATCCATGTTCAAACCTTTCATGATTCTTGAAAACACCTCAATCGAGAGGATGAACCAACCGCACTTCATCTACGGAAGAAGAGATTGATGCATATAGTTATGCACCTGAAAACACTCGGAACCTGAGTAAACGTTTAACACGTATATGTGCTAGCTCCTTTAGCGTTGTTATCACCGAAAATAACTTTGCAATCCCTTTCCAAATTAGCCAATTTTGTCATAGCTCCAGCAAGTCAACTTCGACTTTTCATCCGAAACAACCTTATTATAACCTTGATATATTTGCGTGCTCATTTTTTTTTACCAGAAAACCTTTTATATTTCACCATACTACCATCGGCGTTTAATCATCTAAAAACACAATTTTCCTGAAACCACCTCGGTTTGATAACCGATGACCCAGATCCGTTAACTTTGAAAATGCTGACGAAGCAGCATGTTGTAGAAGGTCTTAATGGCCAAAAGTTGATGATAAAGAAGGATGTGTTAGGAACGCTCAATAGAAAATTTAGTACCGAAAAGCGGATTATGCGAAACTATGAAGGAAGCTGTAGACAAATCACAAAGAATAAGTTTGACTTCAAAGAATCCAAATAATGCCTGATGAACTCTTTAGCGAATACCTTGCTCCTAAATCCTTGCGGACAAATTTCTTCATCATCTTCTGATCTTAAATATTCTAAATCCTAAGATATCATCGTATCTTTCCTTATAAATATCGTTGATATTCTTGAGGATACCTTCACAGCTATTCTTGTCCGAAATTATTTATCTTTTCGTGCTATCTATATTACATTATAAAAGAAACTGTTTTAGTTCTATATTCTGTAACAATCGAGTATAAATTATGAATGAATTGTGGAGAAGTGTTGGGACTTGAAGCATGAGTTAGTATAATATAATGCGCTTGGCCAACATGATTATATTACAGTAAGTCATGCTGAGTTTCTAATGGAACGTGATGATTCACAGATACTACCGTCATCATGTGCCATGTTACATAACTCTTTCATTCTACTTAATCTCTAAGCATATCACGGAAATATTTCATTGATATTTCTGTTCTTCCGTAATTCCAACAGTTGCTAATAAATCGTGCTATTACATTTTCTTTCTGATTATAAGATTTTCTTAAATTCCTTGAAATTCCGAAAATCCACCATGACTACGTCAAAAGTTAAGACGAAACTTTTCACTCTTTTGTGATAGCTTCACTCGAACGCTTCACATAATCGAATTGTTTTATCCATATTACTCAATAATGATAAAACTCTATTTATTAACTCATATTCGTCATAAAAACAATCTTATTGTTAGCAATAACCACCTCGATCAAATTTCGGGACGAAATTTATTTAACGGGTAGGTACTGTTATGACCCGAAAAATTTCGACTAATTTTAAACCAAACTCTCGATACGATTTAATATTCTTGACACAATAAGCAAATTCTGTAAAGTTGAGTCTCAAAAATTTTGAACTGATTCATATATTCAATTGACCTTCGACTGTTCTCGACGATTCACGAACAACTATTTGTAAATAGATACATATATATATTTATATATATATATATATATATATATATATATATATATATATATATATATATATATATATATATATATATATATATATATATATATATATATAATAATTTGAAATATTATTTGATATTATATATGATTTAATTTTAGGAAATAAATATGTAAAATAATATGTGATGTAATAAAAACTACTATTATAAATATATAAATATGTATATATATGTATATCTAAATGTTTCTTGTAAATATATCAAATTATATTAAATCTAATTGTTTAAAAATATATAATATATTTATTTTAGTAGTTAAAACTTGCTAGTTAAAACTGTTTGCATATAGAAAGAGAAGATATTAAAAGTAATTGATCTCGAGCCTAATTAGTAATCGTCAGTGACACTCAGTTGACGTTTCGTTAATTTTAATATAAATATAATACATGTTTATGAAAGATTAAAATAAAGATAATTACTGTAAAATTTGGGATTTTTTTAAAAACTTTATTCGCTACTAATTAACAACGGGATACGAAATTTAGTCCGTAAATGGTGACAACTCTTTAAATATATAATAATATTTAAAATTACTGTGTTGTTGAATTTATTGCATCTATCCGTTATCTGTCATTCTAACCTTATGATCCGTGATTTAATAATAAGACTACTGTGTTCGTATGTTTATCATCAACTAGATATTTCAATTTAAATTATATGCACGCATTACTGTATATGATTGATTAAAACTGTTTTAAATTGATGCTTTGATTACTTTTATTCTAACTTATAAATCTTATATATACATGTGTACATCAAACATCATCTTCTATCACCATTATCTAAACCCGCACAACATCCTTGAAATTCCTTTCTCTACTTCTTCTTTGTTTGTCCAAGAACTACCATTCCATCATTCCACTTCTATTCTCTATTTTTCTGCCTGATGAAACCACAATACACCATCTCGAGTTTCTTTCTGTTTGTTCGAAAACCAAACCCATCCATAGCAAACCCCATACACGAACCCACTTTGGTTGCTGCTCATACTCGCCGAATATCATCGTCTGTTACCAATAAACCGTCGTTACTGCTGCTACTTCATATTATATTTTTTCTCTCTCAGCTACACATAACCCTCAAATGAATCCACTTCATTAATGTGTCTGTTACACCCAACAGCTGCTGTTTGCTACCACTGTTAGCTGAGTACAACACACCTAAACACCAATGAAATAACCTGCTACAAAATTTCTGCGTATGTTTACATTTTTCCTTCTTCTTTTTTTCTTCTTCAATACCCAAACAACGAAACAGATTTTTCTTTCCTTTGTTTTCAGATACAACCACTACTACCACTTTTTTGTTTCTGTTCTCTTTTCGATTACCATCAATTAAGCACCACCACATCACGTCTCCTTTTCTTTCTTTTCATTTGAACCACCTTTATCATAACACAAATCGCCATCTGATTCCTTTATTTAACTGCTACTGCTACGTTTTCTGTTGTTGCTACGCCACTGCTTATTATTCTGTTTGTGGGACGACAATTCCTGTTAAATACCACTAATACTGCAGTCCCCATGCTTCGGTATCAACCAAAATGGAATACAAGTTATGATTCATGAAAACACAAATATAAATAAAGTTGGTATTTTAATCATTATGTCGATTGTAATGATGAAGATAATTATATATGGATGATGACACTAGGATGATGCGATCGTGATGTAATGTGATGATACATAATACCAGTTGCTCAATACCTTTTTCTTCCACTCAAACCCTACGAAGTGGATTCAAGTTCTTGGACTTGTTTTAGCTATTGGGCTGTGATTCTTTTATTAAACTTCTTAC
Source organism: Rutidosis leptorrhynchoides (assembly GCF_046630445.1). NCBI lineage: Eukaryota > Viridiplantae > Streptophyta > Magnoliopsida > Asterales > Asteraceae > Rutidosis > Rutidosis leptorrhynchoides. Next base: position 388,420,434 of record NC_092335.1, on the reverse strand, counting down.
ATGGGCCTTTGAATCCATTAACATGAATTGTGTTCTAGTTACTAGCTGGGCCATGATCTAATTACTTATTCTTTGTTGGGCTGCTACTACATTATGTTATCTGTTTTAATCGTCAATTAGATGTGAGGATGATTACGGTTTAGATGATGAATCACGAAATAAACGATCATAGTAATAAGTGATGATGTTTTATGACAAATGATGATAATGATAAATATGATGATATGGTTACATACGATTATTATGATGATGAAGATAAACAATTCATATACATTAAACAATTAAACCCGCGAATTATAACAAAAATGTATCGAACGGTTCAGCGGATTGGTGGTGTGTTTGTTAGCGAGAGGTCGTGGGTTCGAGTCTTGGCAGAGACAGTTTATTTTTTTGGAGCTTATACTCTTAAGGTTCGTGAATTCGAGGCCAACCCTATACTTGTTCAATGTCGTCATATGTATTTTTACTACAAAATATAGTATGGTACGAATTAAGTCTTCCGCTGTGCATTTGCTCATTCTAAGGACATTAGTTGGAGTCGATCATCGCAATGGGACCAAATGTTGATGACTTCGTCCAGGTGGATTAGGACAGGTCATTTCAGCATCAGTTTCTGTTTTCTTCATAATAGAATCACCAGCTGCTATATCGATGTCTTTCCTTGTAGTGATGTCGCATCCTTGGTAGAATATTTGTACTATTTGACATGTATCTAAACCATGTTGCGGACATCCTCTTAATAACTTTCCAAATCTTGTCCACGCCTCATATAGAGTTTCATTTGGTTTCTGTGTGAACGTAACAATTTCTCCTTGAAGTCTTACGGCTTTAGATGCAGGAAAGAATTGTTTAAGAAATTTTTCAACTAAAACATCCCATGTATCAATCACCCCTTCAGGTAACGATTCCAACCAATCTTTGGCTTCTCCCTTTAAAGTCCAGGGAAATAACATGAGATATATCTGTTCATCCTCAACTTCTCGGATTTTAAATAGAGTGCAGATCCTATTAAAGGTATGAAGATGTTCATTTGGATCTTCCTTCGGCGCACCACTAAATTGGCATTGATTAGTCACCATGCGTAGAATTTGTCCTTTGATTTCATAATCTGGCGCATTAATGTCAGGATGAGTAATTGCGTGACCTTGGCCAGTGCGTTTAGCTCTCATTCGGTCTTCCATACTTAAAGGTTCCAAATTCTCCATAATTGAATTTGTTGAATCGGAATCACTAGAGGATTTTGATTTAATGGTTCGTTCCTCAACAATCTCTGTTTGAATGATTGGTGGTTCCGGAGGAAAGTTTAGTGGTTCAGGATCTATGAATCGTCCCTAAATATTCTCCGGATTCTCAATTGTGAGGTCGGGTTCAAAAAATGGATTATCGGAAATTTGAACTGGAGTACTTGGTCTACTGGATGACGATTCTAAAGAAAAATCAACGGCGGTAATATTTGCTAAATGTCTTGATCTAGTTACAGGTGGTGAACGTACAAAAGGTGGTGAACGTCTTGCTCGGTGCATTCACTGAATATCCTATTAGTTTTTAAAAAGAAAGAAAAATTATATAAGTTATCCAATTAATAGACTTTTCTGATTTTGCCCACGTTTCGAATAGCCAAAAGATGCAGCAGAGGGGCAGGATTCGTTTGGTCTCAATATAATTGAGGACTGTTTGGCTCCAATAACCCGGTCCACGTACAAATCCAACTATTACTACGAACCAGAAAATTTTGATGTCTATCAATTTAACCACTTAAAATAAATTTTCGTAATTTAAAGAAATTTAGATAAGAAGTAGAATAAAAATCTATGTCCTAAAAACTAGAATAGCGAGAAATAAGAAAGAAAAAGAGCGTCGGAAAAAGGTCGAAAAATAAAAATAAGAAAGAAAAAGAGTGACTTATAGAACTTAAAAACACTCGACTAACCCAACCTTATTACTATCACTAACTTAAAATTATAATCGAAAATTGAGATTACTAATTGGAATGATAATTGATACATAGGTAAAAGGCGTCTAAAAATATTAAAGCTTACAAGTAAAACTATATCTCAAATGGAAATAACTTAAAAAGAAACTAAAACTTAAAAAGGCGTCGCAAAATTCTAAAGCACCTAAATCTTAGTCTAAAGAAAAAGCACTTAAGGGATTTTACGGTAAAGCCTAAAAATCTAGAAATAAAAATATAACTATGGCAAAAACTAAGTTTAAAACTAAAAACTAGCGAAAAATACAAATATTACGCTAAAACAATTAAAAAGGGAAAAATATAAAAATATACTAAAAGTTGTAAAAAGTAAAATTTTTATAAAAATATTATTTTTAAATTATTTATTTTATTAAACTATTAATTTTATATTTTAATTAAACTAATTTAACTAAAATACAATTTAATTTAAAAACTTAAAACTAATTATAATAATAAATAAGTAATTAGGGTTAATAATAATAAATAAATAATAATTACCCCGTATTTAATGCTGATTAGGGTTTCTGTCACGTGTGTCAGGGAGGCTCCGCGAGTTGCGGTATTCGAAGCTGCAAACTCCGCGAGTCGCGGGGTTCCAAAATTCAACTCAGGTACAGGATTTAAATCGACGTTTTTTTTATGTTTTAATAAAAACAAAATATTTAAATAAAACTTATATTTTTATAAAATAAAAATAAAGAAACTTTATAAAACTTAAATATTTAACAAATTCTTAAAAATATTTATATTTTTGTTTTCTTTTTATGTTTTCGAATAATTAAAAACGTATTTTTACAAAAGTGAATTTTAATAAAAGTAAACTAAAAATAAAAATCTTTTTTTTTATTTATTTAGCGTTGCGCTTCCGGCTTTTAAGTTTGATTGTCCCCGGCAGCGGCGCCAAAAATAACTTGATGTTATGCGAGGTGTATATAAAATAGCTTTATATTTTACAAGGAAATACTATTAAATACGATACAATTTTACACAAGATATTTATTTATTTATAGAATGGATATACTTAAACCTTGCTACAACACTTATAGGCAGTGTACCTAATCGTACAGTAGTGTAGTTTTTAGTAAGTCCGGTTCGTTCCACAGGGAAAATCTTTAAACAAAGATTAACGCTATATTAGTTTACTTTTATAAAAATACAAATATATATATATATATAAGTAATATTATTATTATAAAGGGGGATTTTTACTGTTTAATGACCGGTTTGTCGATTTTAAAACTTTAGTCGCAGTTAAAACAAAATGTAAAATATTAAATAAATAAAAGACTTAATTTAAAGCATAAAGTAAATAACGATAATGAAATTGCGAATAATAAAAGTACGATAAAATAAACTTGCGATAATTAAAAAGTACGATAATTAACAGTGCAATTAAATACAATAACAATAAAAATGCGATAATTAGAAGTGCAATTAAATATAAAATATAGGAAATTAAATATGAAATAAAATAATTATGCTTATTTAAACTTCCGTAATCATGATGTTTGACTTGTTGATTTTAGTTTTATGCCCATGGGTTAATTGTCCTTTGTCCTGGATTATTTAATATGTCCGTCTGGTTTTTGTCCATAACAGTCCATCAGTCATAAATATAAAGTGCTAGTATCCTCGTCAAATTATCCTTATACCCGAAGTCAAATATTCCAACTAATTGGGGACTTAAACTGTAACAAGGTTTTAATACTTTGTTTAATAATTACACCAGGTTATCGACTGCGTGTAACCCAAGGTTTTAATACTTTGTTATCAATTATGCCAAGTGTCCTTGTACATAATTTCACCCCTGTTTTAATAATTCCATAGACTATTAATCCATTCCCGTATCCGGTTAAATGAACGATTATTCGTACATATAAATATCCCGCCCATCGTGTCCGATCGAGTGTATGTGGTTATTTATAGGTACGTCCAATTGTAAATCTTTATATTAAAATTAACAAACTATCATTTAGTTAAACAAATATAAAGCCCATTAATAGCCCATAGTCTAATTTTCACAAGTGTCGTTCTTTTGTCCAAACCCCAATTACCCAATTTTAGTAATTAGCCCAACATCATGATTACTTCGGATTAAATAAGCATAATAATAACTTAGCTACGAGACATTAAATTAAAAAGGTTGAACATAACTTACAATGATTAAAAATAGCGTAGCGTTACACGGACAGAATTTCAACTTACACCCTTACAATATTTGCTAACATACCCTTATTATTAGAATTATAATTAAAATTAAAATTAAAATATAAATATATATATATATATATATATATATATATATATATATATATATATATATATATATATATATATATATATATATATATATATATATATATATATATATATTACGTATATATTGAGAGAGAGATTGAATTATATTGATATTTTTGTGATCAAACTGCGTTTGCTTTTATAGGCGGTTTCAGAATTTGGGGCTCCGCGACTCGCGGCAATTTTTGCCTTCAAACTCCGCGAGTCGCGGAGTTTAATTTTCCAGCTCACCAACTTTGGAGTCTTTCTTTGCCGACGAATTTTTAATATATTATAATATTTAAATAATTATAAGAATTATTTAAATATTATATTATATTTATGTGCATAGTTGACTTGTAATTTTTAGTCCGTTGCGTCGAGCGTTGAGAGTTGACTCTGGTCCCGATTCCGGATTTTCGAACGTCCTTGCGTACAATTTAATATCTTGTACTTTGCGTTTTGAATCTTGTACTCTTGTAATTTCGAGACGTTTCTTATCAATAATTGGAACCTCTTTGATTGTATTTTGTACTTTTGAGCTTTTTGGTCGTTTGCGTCTTCAATTCGTCGAATCTGTCTTTTGTCTTCACCTTTTATTATTTAAACGAATATCACTTGTAAATAGAACAATTGCAACTAAAAGCTTGTCTTTCTTGAGGAATAATGCTATGAAATATATGTTCGTTTTTAGCATTATCAATACTAATGGGGAACCCTTTGATATTACGCTTTATCGAAGCATGGTTTGTTCTTTAATGTATCTGACTGCAAGTCGACCAGACATTACACTTGCCGTAACTGTCTGTGCCCGCTTTCAGTACAACCCTAAGAAATCTCATTCCAAAGCGGTTGTTAGGATTTTTTAATACCTTAAAGGTACACCTAACCTTCGGATCTGGTATCCTCATGGATCCGATTTCAATCTCACTGCTTATACTGATGCGGATCATGGTGGTTGCCATGTTAATAGAAAGAGCACATCTGGATCAATTCAGATGTTTGGGAATAGGCTAGTTGGTTGGTCATCCAAAAAGCAGAACTGTGTGTCTTTATCAATAGCTGAGTCTGAGTACATTGCTGCAGCTCACTGTTGTTCACAAGTTTTGTGGATGCAAACTCAACTCTTGGACTATGGCTTTAAGATTTCTAAGACCCCGATCTATTGTGATTCACAAAGTGCTATTGTAATAACAAGCAACTCGGTTCAGCATTCTAAAACTAAACACATAGATATTCGTTATCATTTCATTCAGGACCATGTAGAGAAAGGGGATGTAGAGTTATACTTTGTGCCTACTAAAGTGCAATTAGCTGACATGTTCACTAAACCTTTAGATGAACTTAGGCTAAAATTCTTGATCAAAGAGATTGGCATGGTAGAGTATAGTGCTTGATATTCCTTAGATCTGTTGGGACTTATTTTTGGGATCTTGTGTTTAGGGGGAGTAGATACTTTCTAAGGGGAGCAACTAAGTTTCAGTGCTTTAGATAATTTTTCTTTAAGGGACTGCCTTTAGATTAATGATAACTTCCTAGATATATTTGTTCAATGGTTACGCAAGGGGGAGGTAACTCATTGATATCCTATTTCAAGGGGGAGTTAATTCATTTTCTTCGGAAAATAATCAAAATGCTGATTTACTTTCTTGTATAGCACATTTTGAGGGGGAGAAAAAGGGAGAAAATGAGAAAATTATTCAAAAATATTGTTTTTCAAAAGTGAATTCAAAATTTCTTTGTTTTTATCTGAAATAATTCACTATGGCTTGTATACATCTCAGTATGCAACCCGTGTCAACAAATGGTATCACTGAAGATTTGTACTTTGTATAAAATTCAAAGTTCTTTTAAGTACAAATCTTATTTTGAAAAATTCATAAAAATTGGAAAAGATAAAATCCAAAAAATATTTAAATTTTACTGAATAAATGCTATTTTTAGCATTTTACAGAGTCTGACAACCAACAGTACATATTCGGTAAGTTCAAAGTTTTCAAAAATTGTCTCAGAATTGTTTTTCATGAAAAGATTGAAATGGATTTCAAGAGGAAAAATCAATTTGTCAAGATTTGGAGTTAAATTGTTAAAGTTTTGAAAAATTGGACTGTATTCGGTATATTAGGCCCATTCTGTAAAGCCCATTCGGTATTTTACCTTCGGTATCTATAAAAGGAGAGTCAAAGTCAAACATTACTCTTACTGTTATTAATTACCTACCGAGTCTGTTGATTATACCGAATCTGCCTAATTCTACCGAGTTCGTCATTCTGTTTCTTCAAATCCTTAGTAATTGTTCATTTTAATCAATGTTTAAGATATATAATTGTAGATCTGAGATAATTAAGTTTTTATCAACCAGAAAAGATCAAAAATAACTGGATTATGACCTTTAATTTTTGAAATCTTGTTGATTATACCGAGTCTGAGTCGATTTCAATTAATTTGGAAAATCAACATGAAATCTTGTCTAATCTGAGTTAAATTGACTGATCTATCATTTGACCGAGCCTGATTACATGTTTAATTGCTTATTTTATGAATTCTGTATCTACCGAATGTGTTCTTATCCTGATACCGAGTTTGTTCAAACAATTAACATGTTAATATGCTTGTAATTGAATGGTTAACTGATCATGGTTGTGAAATTACATGATATGTGATAGAATATGCATGTTTGAGTGACTTTCTGTTAATTGTTGAAGATACTGAAATCTGGTTTTCTTTCTTTAGACCGAGTCTGAAATTTGGTACCTTGAAATTTTCTGATTTTTATCTTCAGACACTTAACATGTTTATTCTATATCTTTCTGATATGAAAACTCAAGCTTATTTGGTTACAGAATCTAAAGTTTTCATAAATACCGAATCTGCTTGAATTGTGCTGAAAATTGACTAAGTGTTGTTCTTATTCCTTGTGTTATATTATTGACTTTGCATGATGATTTTGTACTAAGATGAATATCATATGAATGTCATGATTGTCAATTATTTGTTCATATTTGGAATAAATGATTTTTATATCTTAGAAAAGTCATAAAAATTATAAAATTTGAAAAATATAAAAAGGATTTCAAAGGAAATAAGAATAGAGAAATGTGCTTTATGATAACATTTTGTGGTCTTCTATTTCTTATGTATACAGCTAAATGGCGAATAATCACTTTATCAATTCTGAAACCAATATTCCCTGCAATTATTGGACTGCAATTCTAGAGAGGCATACTTTATGGCCTGCTCTGAGCTCCACAGTTAGTGTGTCAGAAACAGACTTGGATATTCTTAACAGATCAATCAGATTTGTGGAGGCCACACAACCAAATGCTACTAATCCACAGGGTGAACCAGCCAGATTTGAATTTAGGCTGAGGGGAGTACAAGGATTCAGGAGTATCACAAAAGCAGACTTCAGGAGGATATTCAGACTTCCTCTTGTACAGAATGCTCCTGCTTTTCCTGTCACACAGCAGATGATGTCTTCAATCTTTTCTCTTGGATATGTTGGAGCAACTAATGTTCCACCTACTAAGTTTCAAAAGAAGTATCTGCACTCCAGGTGGTATGTGATATTCTCAATCATCAACAGATGCTTGTTGATGACAAGAAGTGGATCTGACAGCTTAACTGTGTCGATGCTCAAACTTTTCTACTCATTCACAAGAGTAGAGAATCCTGATTATGCAGAACTTATATTGGATTTGGTTCAGGCACAGGTTGAAAAGCCAAGGGGTGCTTATATCCCTTGCGAAAGGTTTTTTTGTATCTTTATCCATGATGTTATAAATGCTTGCAGAAATGCAAATATATTTGTACCAGGTACACATGGATTACAGATGAAAAGGTTTGGAGAGCTGAAGATGAACACCCCTATGGTGTCTGATAATCAATGCACTGCGCCAATTCCAAATTAGATAGTGAGGCTAGCTGAACCCCAAGACGCTCGTATGCGTTCTTATTTTCAGGTTGTAGGAATACCTCTTCCGAACCCGGAACAACAAGAACAAGTTGAACCTGCCGTGGTTCCAGCCCCAGAGGTTGTAGACGAACCTGTAGTTCAACCACCCGGGCCAGCTAATCCTCCACTTAGGGTGAACCTCAAACGATCTAGGGTAGCACACCAAGCTCAACCCGTGAGGATCAGGGAACCTAGTTCAACTAGGATTGAACCAACCCTTTCCACAACACCCGAAGTAAGCAGTGACACTTCAGCAATAGCATCTGAATCATCTCCTGAACATTCTCCTAAGAGAACTCGATACATGTGTGATGAGATGATTCAGACTCCGCCAACCTAACGAGTAACTAGATCTAGGACTTCGACACCCATCGTCCGCCAAACAGTTACTCCAACCATTGGTGATACGGACCTAGACCTAGATCCAATTAGGTCACCTTCACCCATCTCCGTATCACATCCAAGAATAACAGTAAGCCCTACACTAAATGAAGCACAAGCTTCGGTAGGCAAGAGATCTAAACGCACGGATGGTAAAAAGACCACTAAGCCCATCCAATCTAAACAGGACTTAAGAATAAATCCCATAAAGCAAGATGCTTCGGCATCTAAGGAAGTAAAGTCTTCCTCTGCAGTAAAGTCTGCGTTGACTCAATCGATTAAGGACACTCAATCATTGAAGTCCAGAACGGCCGAAGGGGAGCCGAAAAATCTTGAAAAGGCACCCTGCGTATCGGCTGGAAATCCTTCTGTGCCTCAACGTACAACAGGGTCTCGAGGTCCGGCTTATCTTGATGAGGAAGATCTGCCGCGTCCCATGGAAACGAGTCAACATGACAATCCTTCGGGATATTTATCAGACTTCCAGCAGACTGTTCCCTTAGTTCATGAAAGTGATCCATTGGTTCAAACCACTTCTCTTCCGGATTTTGAATCTCAGGGTCTGGAGGAAGAGTCTTTAACTGAAAGAGATATGCCACCTCATGGTATATCAATGATTTCAGGAGTCGGGGATAGCAATATCTCTGCGAGAACTAAACAGATGGGTAGTTCTACTACTCTATCAGAGTCCCATGAGACCAAAGTCATGGAGGCGGATGCTTCGAAAGAAACTTCGCCGGTGACAACTCCGGTTGTTACCCAACCTCCATCAGAAGGGGATATCATGAATCTGACTAGTAGTATGTATAGCCTACATATAAGAATAATACCACACAATCATCCTTACCTGCCCTCACGGCAACTCAAACACTTCCACCAACATCGCCTTCAACAGTTGCTGCTGCTGGTGTTCCTATTGTTACTTTTCCACCTTCACCCTCTCATTTACCACATTTCTATGATGCTTTGGAGCAAGAATATTTCAGTCGTATGTTTTCTAGAGTCAATCTAGATGTTCTTCGACGCACTTCACTTCAAGCATTGTTTCGTGCTTGTGTTCAATATCCACTTAATTCCTGCTCTTCTCTGTTGAGTCCTCACCGTGATGATGAACATGACAATTCTGATCCTCAGAATAGCCATGAGGGGGAGATAGGAGTAGATAGAGAATATCTAACGGTAAACATTTCAACTAAGGGTGGTGGTGTAAGGTCTTCATCAGCTTCACAAGCTCAACAAATGGTTACTACACATGATGAAATTGATGATAAGGAGCCTGAGCAAGTTATAATTCCAATTGTTAATATTGAGGCTGATAGTGGACTGGTAGATGAGGATTTGAACTTGAGTGATTTCTATCTTGAAGAGACGGATGACGATGGATTTGTCATTCTAAGCAAGTTATCATCAGTATCTTCAATTCCGGAAGATGTAGAGATTGTAGATGAAGAGAATCCTGAACCAGTAATAGAAAGTGATGATGAAATGGATTCTTCTGATGACGATGAAGACAATCTTTATGTTAAACCAAATGAAGATGAGATCTTTGATCATATTGAAGATGATGATGTTCCTAATGATGATGCAACAAATCCTACTGGTCATTCATCAAATTCTACACCCTCATCGAGTTCAAATCCAACAAATGCTAATGAAAGTTCAACTTCTGGTACATCTACATCAAGTGAAACAGTGGATTCCGGATTCAAATACAACCATGGAATATTCTTTAAGAATCAGGAGCAAAGATTATTGTTGGGAGTAGAACATGATTTTATAACATTACGAAACACATTCATCGAGGAAAATGCTTACAAGATCTTCTGCATCAATGAATTACCAAGGAGTAAAAGGTTTACTTATATAGGTTCACGATTGCTTCCAGCAAGTGAAAGGAATTGGTATGAGTTTATGTGGAGGAAACATATCAACAAAGATGAAGATGATCTGTGGCTTCAAAGAAAATATCGTATTTCAGAAGTGTTGAATATTACTCGAGTCGAAGTAGAGATAAGCGAAAAGAAAGACGTCATCAGTCAGTTCCACGTTATCAGAGAAGATGAGAAAGAGTACAAGTTCACTGAAACAGATTTTCATAATCTAGATATGCTTGACATCATTCACATCTACAACTACCTCAGTATCATCACCATACGACCTTTTGCTAAGGTTCAAGCTTTGGAAGCTGTGAAAAGATACATGATGGAGACAATTGAACTGATGAGACGTGAAGATTTTCAAATAGGTCTCGAAGCAAAAAGGAAAAAGATTCGAATTACGTGTCCGAATCAATTTACAGAGGGACTGAAGGATATGAGGATGTTTCAAATGAACCCGAAGGGTTTGTTTTTGTAAATTCTCAAAAAGAAAAGGTGTTCATTCGTACTGAAGAGCTGAACAAATATTCAGATGGAACACTTAAGGCTGCACTAAAGTATCTTAAGATTCATCAAAGCAAGTTCCATGACATTGATATGATAATGGGTCTTGGAGAATTCATAAAGCATATAAGAGATCGTCTGAAACTCCGGGTTCGTACAAGACAGTTTGAGATACTTCGTGGACAGAGAAAGAGAAGATATTTCAAAGAAATGGATGAATATCCATTACATGAGGGAGATCCAAGAAAAGCGTGGGGTGTCTGGAAACCTTCTAAGCAAATTTCGGAAAATCAAGTAGAAGTTTCAAAACCAGATGGCACACGATGGAAACTAACGTTTGGACCTATTACAAAATAGGATTATGTTGTAAAGTTCACATTTAACACTAAGGGGGAGATTGTTAGGACCCCGAAGTTGTATAGTGTGTAGTGACCCAAACTTTTCCATGTTTATATATATTAATTGAGATTGATATTTACATGATTAAATGTTTCCAACATGTTAAGCAATAAAACTTGTTAAGACTTGATTAATTGAAATATGTTTCATATAGACAATTGACCACCCAAGTTGACCGGTGATTCACGAACGTTAAAACTTGTAAAAACTATATGATGACATATATATGGATATATATATAGTTAACATGATACTATGATAAGTAAACATATCAATAAGTATATTAACAATGAACTACATATGTAAAAACAAGACTACTAACTTAATGATTTTTAAACGAGACATATATGTAACGATTATCGTTGTAAAGACATTTAATGTATATATATCATATTAAGAGATATTCATACATGATAATATTATGATAATATAATAATTTAAAATCTCATTTGATATTATAAACATTGGGTTAACAACATTTAACAAGATCGTTAACCTAAAGGTTTCAAAACAACACTTACATGTAACGACTAACGATGACTTAACGACTCAGTTAAAATGTATATACATGTAGTGTTTTAATATGTATTTATACACTTTTGAAAGACTTCAATACACTTATCAAAATACTTCTACTTAACAAAAATGCTTACAATTACATCCTCGTTCAGTTTCATCAATAATTCTACTCGTATGCACCTGTATTCGTACTCGTACAATACACAGATTTTAGATGTATGTACTATTGGTATATACACTCCAATGATCAGCTCTTAGCAGCCCATGTAAGTCACCTAACACTTGTGGGAACCATCATTTGGCAACTAGCATGAAATATCTCATAAAATTACAAAAATATGAGTAATCATTCATGACTTATTTACATGAAAACAAAATTACATATCCTTTATATCTAATCCATACACCAACGACCAAAAACACCTACAAACACTTTCATTCTTCAATTTTATTCATCTAATTAATCTCTCTCAAGTTCTATCTTCAAGTTCTAAGTGTTCTTCATAAATTCTACAAGTTCTAGTTACATAAAATCAAGAATACTTTCAAGTTTGCTAGCTCACTTCCAATCTTGTAAGGTGATCATCCAACCTCAAGAAATCTTTATTTCTTACAGTAGGTTATCATTCTAATACAAGGTAATAATCATATTCAAACTTTGGTTCAATTTCTATAACTATAACAATCTTATTTCAAGTGATGATCTTACTTGAACTTGTTTTCGTGTCATGATTCTGCTTCAAGAACTTCGAGCCATCCAAGGATCCGTTGAAGCTACATCCATTTTTATCTTTTCCAGTAGGTTTATCCAAGGAACTTAAGGTAGTAATGATGTTCATAACATCATTCGATTCATACATATAAAGCTATCTTATTCGAAGATTTAAACTTGTAATCACTAGAACATAGTTTAGTTAATTCTAAACTTGTTCGCAAATAAAAGGTAATCCTTCTAAATTGACTTTTAAAATCAACTAAACACATGTTCTATATCTATATGATATGCTAACTTAATGATTTAAAACCTGGAAACACGAAAAACACCGTAAAACCGGATTTACGCCGTCGTAGTAACACCGCGGGCTGTTTTGGGTTAGTTAATTAAAAACTATGATAAACTTTGATTTAAAAGTTGTTATTCTGAGAAAATGATTTTTATTATGAACATGAAACTATATCCAAAAATTATGGTTAAACTCAAAGTGGAGTATGTTTTCTAAAATGGTCATCTAGACGTCGTTCTTTCGACTGAAATGACTACCTTTACAAAAACGACTTGTAACTTATTTTTCTGACTATAAACCTATATTTTTTCTGTTTAGATTCATAAAATAGAGTTCAATATGAAACCATAGCAATTTGATTCACTCAAAACGGATTTGAAATGAAGAAGTTATGGGTAAAACAAGATTGGATAATTTTTCTCATTTTAGCTACGTGAAAATTGGTAACAAATCTATTCCAACCATAACTTAATCAACTTGTATTGTATATTATGTAATCTTGAGATACCATAGACACGTATACAATGTTTCGACCTATCATGTCGACACATCTATATATATTTCGGAACAACCATAGACACTCTATATGTGAATGTTGGAGTTAGCTATACAGGGTTGAGGTTGATTCCAAAATATATATAGTTTGAGTTGTGATCAATACTGATATACGTATACACTGGGTCGTGGATTGATTCAAGATAATATTTATCGATTTATTTCTGTACATCTTACCGTGGACAACTAGTTGTAGGTTACTAACGAGGACAGCTGACTTAATAAACTTAAAACATCAAAATATATTAAAAGTGTTGTAAATATATTTTGAACATACTTTGATATATATGTATATATTGTTATAGGTTCGTGAATCAACCAGTGGCCAAGTCTTACTTCCCGACGAAGTAAAAATCTGTGAAAGTGAGTTATAGTCCCACTTTTAAAATCTAATATTTTTGGGATGAGAATACATGCAGGTTTTATAAATGATTTACAAAATAGACACAAGTACGTGAAACTACATTCTATGGTTGAATTATCAAAATCGAATATGCCCCTTTTTATTAAGTCTGGTAATCTAAGAATTAGGGAACAGATACCCTAATTGACGCGAATCCTAAAGATAGATCTATTGGGCCTAACAAACCCCATCCAAAGTACCGGATGCTTTAGTACTTCGAAATTTATATCATATCCGAAGGGTGTCCCGGAATGATGGGGATATTCTTATATATGCATCTTGTTAATGTCGGTTACCAGGTGTTCACCATATGAATGACTTTTATCTCTATGTATGGGATGTGTATTGAAATATGAAATCTTGTGGTCTATTATTATGATTTGATATATATAGGTTAAACCTATAACTCACCAACATTTTTGTTGACGTTTTAAGCATGTTTATTCTCAGATGATTATTAAGAGCTTCCGCTGTCGCATACTTAAATAAGGACGAGATTTGGAGTCCATGCTTGTATGATATTGTGTAAAAACTGCATTCAAGAAACTTATTTTGTTGTAACATATTTGTATTGGAAACCATTATGTAATGGTCGTGTGTAAACAGGATATTTTAGATTATCATTAGTTGATAATCTACGTAAAGTTTTTTAAACCTTTATTGATGAAATAAAGGTTATGGTTTGTTTTAAAATGAATGCAGTCTTTGAAAAACGTCTCATATAGAGGTCAAAACCTCGCAAAGAAATCAATTAATATGGAACGTTTTTAATCAATAAGAACGGGACATTTCAGTTGGTATTCGAGCGTTGGTCTTAGAGAACCAGAATTTTGCATTAGTGTGTCTTATTGAGTTTGTTAGGATGCATTAGTGAGTCTGGACTTCGACCGTGTTTACTTGAAAAATGATTGCTTAACAAATTTTGTTGGAAACTATATATTTTTAACATGTGAATATTATGTGATATATTAATCTCTTAACGCGTTTGATATTATGTGATAGATGTCTACCTCTAAAACAAGTCCCATTGACTCACCTAATAATAATGAAGAGTCAAATGTAAATTGAAATGATTGGTGGACTGATTCACAAGTTCCCGAAGAGGAACCGGAAGAAGAGTCGGAACCGGAAGAAGAATCGGAACCGGAAGAAGAATCGGAACCGGATGAAGAAATAGAACCGGTGGGGGAAATAATAAAATGGTTAAGTAAAAGAAAATCCTCAATCAACCGACCAAGGTTAATTATGGTCAATGGTGTTTCCGCCAAGGAAGCAAAATATTGGGAGGATTACCAATTCTCCGATGAATCGGATTCCGACGAGAATTCCGATGATGTTATAGAAATTACCCCAACTGAATTTAAAAAGGCAAAAGAAAATAATAAGAGAAAGGGCATAAAAATAGAGAAATCTAATTCCAACCCCGATGAACTTTATATGTATCGTCAACCCCCGAAGTCCTTAAGTTGTAACAATGACCCGGGAACCTCTAAACCACCAGGTTTTTCTAAACCAATGTGGAAAACGACGGCTCGTATTAGGGGAACATCATATATCCCTAGAAACTTGGCAAAACGAACCAAAACCGAAGAAGAAGAAACAACCGAGTCGGAATAAGATAGGTGTATTCGTGTGGTGTAATATATGTAATATAGTGTGCTTATGCTTTATGATATATGTAAAAATTGCTTGTATTAATAAGTATTTTTTTTATGAATCTAACTCTTGTCTATTTTACAGTATAAAAACACAAAATGGATAGACAACCCAATATTTTAAGAGACCTACCCGGAGACATGATTGATGAAATCTTGTCTAGAGTCGGTCAGAATTCTTCGGCACAACTATTTAAGGAGATATCAGTTTGTAAGACATTCGAAGAACGTTCTAAGAATGCCTTGGTTTATAAAAGGCTTTCGTTCGAAAGATGGGGGATATCACATTGGGAAATCCATAAGATAAGATGTGTTTACTTTGACGCATATATTGCGGGGAACCCAAATGCTATTTTACGCAATGGGTTAAGAAATTATTTTGACTCAATATATCCGAATATTGGACTTCGTGATTTAGAAAAAGTGGCTAACATGCAACATAAAGAAGCATGTTATGCTTATGGATTAGTAATGTTCGCTTCTCACCAAAGTGAGAACAAGAACATCGGGCTACAACTATTAAACAAAACGTTCCCACAAGTGACGGAGTCGGTAATTGGGGTAAGAAATGAGGTTTTTAGATTGTTACGGGACTGTTGGACATTACGTAACCCTCGTCCCTTTGACGACGTTACAACACGCTATCTTATCAACGGCCATAACGGTTATGTTCCACAAGACCAAGGATGGGAAGTAATCCTAGTAAAACTAGAATGCATGACTTGTTTCTGGACGTATGAATTACGTGTCTTTATTGCCTTTGTTGAACGACTTGTGTACTAGCTAGAATTATCTTCACAACCATCTTGTATCAAATTTATTGTGTGCTATATTTCATGCAATATGTAAAATAAGCGGTATTGTAAGTTTGTAAAATATTGTGTAAAAGTTTGAACGCGAAATATTATTATAATCAGTTTTTCATATAGAATTGTAGTAGTTGAATTGTATATTAGCTACTAAGTATGAACTTAACGGGTAGGTACTACCCGAATTTAAACTTATAAAACACTAATATGAAGAAAAAGCTTTTATAAATGAGTTCATATTATGCTACGAAATACTATTAACTACTCTAAATATTCTGTATGATTAACTTATTCCATTTGATTATTTTGAAGGAAATGGCACCGACTACTAGACACACCGTGAATATGAATGAAGAGGAATTCCGTACTTTTCTAACTTCAAACATAGCCGCAGTACAGGCTGCGCTACATACCAACAATAACCTTGGATCTAGCAGTACAGGAAATCTTGTAGGATGCACCTACAAAGAATTCACTGCCTGCAAACCTTTAGAATTTGATGGAACCGAAGGACCGATCGGATTGAAACGGTGGACCGAGAAGGTCGAATCGGTGTTTGCCATAAGTAAGTGTACTAAAGAGGACAAAGTGAAGTACGCTACGCATACCTTCACAGGTTCTGCGTTAACATGGTGGAATACCTATCTAGAGCAAGTGGGACAAGACGATGCGTACGCACTACCGTGGTCAGCATTCAAGCACTTGATGAACGAGAAGTACCGTCCCAGAACCGAGGTCAATAAGCTCAAGACAGAACTTAGAGGGTTACGAACCTAAGGATTTGATATTACCACGTACGAAAGACGATTCACAGAATTGTGCCTATTGTGTCCGGGAGCATTCGAAGATGAGGAAGAGAAGATCGACGCGTTTGTGAAAGGATTACCGGAAAGAATCCAAGAAGATATAAGTTCACACGAGCCCGCCTCCATACAACAGGCATGTAGAATGGCTCACAAACTAGTGAACCAGATTGAAGAAAGAATTAAAGAACAGACTGCTGAAGAGGCCAATGTGAAGCAAGTCAAAAGAAAGTAGGAGGAAAACGGTGATAAGAATCACCAATACAACAACAACAGCAATTACAACAATAATCGCAACAATTATCCCAACAATCGCAACATCAATCGCAACTATAACAAATGGCCCAACAACAACAACAACAATAACAACAACAACAACAACAACAACAACAACAACAACAACAACAACAACAACAACAGCAACTACAACAATCATCCCAACAACAATAATAACCGCAACAACAACAACAATCAGAAGCAGCTATGTCAAAGGTGTGAAAAGTATCACTCGGGGTTCTGCACCAAATTTTGCAACAAGTGTAAAAGAAATGGTCATAGCGCGGCGAAGTGTGAGGTCTATGGACCAGGGGTTAATAGAACGAAAGGAACAAATGGTGTCGGAACGAGTAATGGCGGAGCAAGTAGTGTCGGAGCAAGTTATGCCAATGTAGTTTGTTATAAATGTGGAAAACCGGGCCACATTATTAGAAATTGCCCGAACCAGGAGAACACGAATGGACAAGGCCGCGGAAGAGTTTTCAAAATTAATGCGGCAGAGGCACAGGAAGACCCGGAGCTTGTTATGGGTACGTTTCTTATTGACAATAAATCTGCTTACGTTTTATTTGATTCGGGTGCGGATAGAAGCTATATGAGTAGAGATTTTTGTGCTAAATTAAGTTGTCCATTGACGCCTTTGGATAGTAAATTTTTACTCGAATTAGCAAATGGTAAATTAATTTCAGCAGATAATATATGTCGGAATCGAGAAATTAAACTGGTTAGCGAAACATTTAAGATTGATTTGATACCAGTAGAGTTAGGGAGTTTTGATGTGATAATCGGTGTGGACTGGTTGAAAGAAGTAAAAGCAGAGATCATTTGTTACAAAAATGCAATTCGCATTATACGAGAAAAAGGAAAACCCTTAATGGTGTACGGAGAAAAGGGCAACACGAAGCTACATCTTATTAGTAATTTGAAGGCACAAAAACTAATAAGAAAAGGTTGCTATGCTGTTCTAGCACACGTCGAGAAAGTACAAATTGAAGAAAAGAGCATCAATGATGTTCCCATTGCAAAAGAATTTCCCGATGTATTTCCGAAAGAATTATCGGGATTACCCCCACATCGATCCATTGAATTTCAAATAGATCTTGTACCAGGAGCTACACCAATAGCTCGTGCTCCTTACAGACTCGCACCCAGCGAGATGAAAGAACTGCAAAGCCAATTACAAGAACTTTTAGAGCGTGGTTTCATTCGACCAAGCACATCACCGTGGGGAGCTCCTGTTTTGTTTGTCAAGAAGAAAGATGGTACATTCAGGTTGTGTATCGACTACCGAGAGTTGAACAAACTTACCATCAAGAACCGCTACCCACTACCGATAATCGACGACTTATTTGATCAACTACAAGGCTCGTCTGTTTATTCAAAGATTGACTTACGTTCCGGGTGAAAGGACCCGTCCTAATCCATCTGGACAAAGTCACTAACATCTGGTCCCATTGCGATGATCGACTCCAAATAATGTCTTTAAAATGAGCAAACGCACAGCGGAAGACCTAATTCGTACCTGAGAATAAACATGCTTAAAAGTGTCAACCAAAAGGTTGGTGAGTTCATAGGTTTATCATAACAATCATTTCAATATATTAATAGACCACAAGATTTCATAATCATAAACATAATACACTCGCAAGTGTATGTAAAGCATTCTAAGTGGTTGAGCACTTGGTAACCATACTTAACATTTAATCAACGTCGCATATTCCCTTTATTATGAAATCTCACTACACTGTACCAAGTGTAGTCACTAAATGAAGTACTGTGCAACCGTTGAATACTGGTCGTCCAGTCCGGTTGGGGTTGTCAGGCCCGATAGATCTATCAACAGGATTCGCGTTACAATACCCATGTAAATAGTAGTTACCAAGCTACAGGGAAGTATGCCAGTGGTACAACTCAACGTAGAATATATTTTTAAGTACTTGTGTCTAATTCGTAAACATTTATAAAAGCAGCGCATGTATTCTCAGCCCAAAATATATATTGCAAAAGCAATTAAAAAGAGAGCAAATGAAACTCACCATACTGTATTTTGTAGTAAAAATACATATAACATCATTGAACAATTATAGGGTTGACCTCGGATTCACGAACCTATATTCATTTGTATATTCATTAATTCATATAATCGTAATCGAACAAGTTTATATATATTTTGTTATGTAATAGGATTAATATCCTTATATATAATTTTATTAATACTCATAATATGCTATAATACTTATTTGATATATAATTTAATTAACGTTATATCAATCATATTAAATTAGTTAAAACATCATATTAAGTAATATTAGTATACTTATGTAATATAAAATATCTTTATATAAATTTCTTTTGTTTGCAAAATAATAATTATGATAATATTAGAATAAGGATAAAAAATAATAATACTAATTTATAATACTAATAATAAGAATATTAATAATAATAAAAATAATACTATTTATGATAAAACCATAATAGTTCTAATAATAAAATAATACTATAATTACAATGAAGTAATAATAATACTTATTTTCATAATTTTAGAATAATGATAATAATATTAATAATGATAATATTAATAATAATAACAATTAGATAATAATATTTGTAATAATAATAATAATAATAATAATAATAATAATAATAATAATAATAATAATAACAATAATAATAATACCTAACAAAATGGGATCTGAGGGTTTTATTCGCGAGTATAAACAGATCGAGAGGATAGAAGCATAAATACAGAAGAAAAAAAAATCGTGATTCATAGGTCTTCGATTCTTAAATCGAGCACACAACAATTCGAGGTATACCGGTCCTCAACTCATCATCATCGTATCATCATCATCAATAGAAGAAAGGTGTCAATTCTCGTGTCATGATTAACATCAATTCATCAATCGATCAAGTTTATTAATTGCTGAAATAGGTAATTGATTTTTCCCTTAATTTCTTCACCCTCTAAATATATATATTCTGTATATATATATTTTCTTTAATTAATCGACCACAAGTAGAATTGAATGGTGTTATTGAAAGGTTTAGTTGTTAATTGACAGCAGTAGTGGATAACAGAGAATAAACAGTAGCTTGTTATTTGATCGATTAGTAACAAAATAACAGTTTGATTGATGGAAGAGGTTGTTCGCAGGTTTGATGATGGTTAACTGAATCATGTCTCTGGCTGTTTACAGTAAGGAAATCACAACAATTGTTGGAGATTGTTTAGGGTGATCAACGAGCAAGTTGTAGGAGTATGAAGATGATCAAGCAAATTTGTGTTCTTCAGTAGTAACAAGAAAATAGAAGTTAAAGAGGAACACAATGATGATCTTGGTTGTAATTTGAAGAAACAGATAAACAAGTGCAATAACGGGTGGCGATGGGGTGGTTTATGACCTGGACAGAAACAGAAAAATTTAAGCAGCAGCGTAGCAGTATAAGTGCAAGTAAGGAGGTGGTGTTCGAAGTAAAACAGAAAACAGAAAAGGAGAGGGAGAGAGGTGATGAATTGATGGTGTTGTAGGGTTTCGATTAGCAAGCAGCAGAAGTAATAACTGCAGTTGCAGCTCGAAACTAGGCAGGGATGAAAACAGTAGTTGATCACAGTAGAGGTGATAAATGATGGTGTGTTGTGATGGTGGTCTACGATGGCTGGACAAGAGAGATAAGGTGGTGGCCTAGAGTGTTTTCTAGTGGTGGTGATGAGGGTATTGGTTCAAAACAGAAGGAAGACAAAAGGTAATTGATTGGTAGTTTATCAATAGAAACAGAAAGGGAAACCGTAGCATTAGAAACGAGTGATGGTTGTTGATGGTGGTTAGTAATGGGGTTGTGGCGGTTGATGTGGTTTGCAGAAGAGAGAGAAGAGAGATTTAAGGTGGTGTAGGGTGGTGATGGAATGGTGATTGATGGTGCTCCGGTGGTGGCTACCGTGTTATGTTCTTGATGGTTTAGTAAGAAAACAAAGATTGTGTACTTTATGTTATGCACGTGAATATGTATATCTATTTTAAAGGTATGTATATATTTATAGAAACAGAAAGACAGACAAAGTTCGATCATTTGCAAGAAGTATGAAAATGGAATTTATAGTGGGTTGTGTTCTAATAAAAAGGAAGAAGGGAGCAAGAAGAAAAGTTCATGGTTGGTGGTGATTCTTTAAAGGAAAAACGTGTATCTACACTTAATATGATAAAGTATGATAGTGATTGGTGTTAAAAAGTATTGATTAAAACGGAAACATGTGATACTCCGTTGGTTTTATCTTTCAAGTGGGGTGTGTTGTTTTCAATTCTCTTCATATGTATGTATATGTATTATATGTAGATATTTTAGTTACTGATGTAAATCAAAGCAACATAGTATCAATCATGATCTCAATTTTCAAAAGTGATCAATTAGTAATAACACGGATGAGACAGGAAAATTAAAAGTAAGTGAAAATATAATTATCATAATAATTATAATAATAATACCCATGTGACTAATTGAAAATTGAATAAAGAAACTTCCATTCATAATTGATTGGGAATGGACGTGTAACAACTTCAACAAATATCATGAAAAGGAATTTAAGCACAGTGATATCCAACTTTAATCAATCGAATCTACCATGTGACTTTAATAATAATAATACAATAATCATAATAATAATAATTTAATCAACAGTGAACCTAGTTAATCTTATATGAACTCTTATACCGACAGTTCTCATGGAGTGTTATTATAGTTTACTAAATAAATTTGAAACCATATATGTATAATTAATATACTTTACATAAATTTAATTTAATAATAAAATCATATATTATTTTATTTACATAATTAATTAACTCATAATATTTTAATTTATAATAATTAATATATATAAATTTATGTATATATAAATGTATATGTATCTACTTAACAATAGTGGTTCGTGAATCATCGAGAATAGTCGAAGGTCAATTGAATATATGAAACAGTTCAAAAATTTTCAGACTCAACCTAACAGATTTTGCTTATCGTGTTCAAGATATTAAATCGTATCGAGAGTTACGTTTAAAATTAGTCGAAATTTTTCGGGTCGTGACATTACCTACCCGTTAAAGAAATTTCGTCCCCGAAATTTGATCGAGGTCATCTTAGCTAACAATAAGAATGTTTTTCTGGCGAATATTAGCTGATAAATAGAGTTTTATTACTGTTGAGTAATATGGATAAGATAATTCTATTACTCGAAGCGTATGAGTGAAGCTATCACTAAAGATTGAGATAGAGATTAACTTTTGACGTAGTCACGGTGGATTTTCGGAATTCAAGGAATTTAAGAAATCTTCTAATCAGAAAAAAAATGAAATAACACTATTTATTAGCAAACTTTTGGAATTACGGAAGAACAGAAATATCACGAAAATATTTTCGTGATATGCTTAGAACTTAAGTAGAATGTCGTGTAATATGGCACATGATGACATTATGATCTGTGAACCATCATCACATTCCATTAGAAACTTCAGCATGACTTACTGTAATATAATCACGTTGGCCTGACGTCATTATATTATACTAACTCACGCTTCAATTCCCAACACTTTTCTAGGAAATCATTCATAATTTAAACTCGATTGTTACATAATATAGAAACTAAAACAGTTTCTTTTATGATGTAACACAGATAACACGAGGAGATAGATAATTTCGGACAAATATTTATGAAAATATCCTCAAGAAATATCGAAAATATTTATGATGATATTTTGGAATTTTCTAAGTTCGAAAGTTGATGAAGAAAAATTTTCCGTAAGATTTTAACATGACTTCGGAGCAATATTTTCTCTAAAAATTTCGGCTGGTCCAGAATTTCTTGGATTTTCTTTTTTTTTTGAATATAGGGTTTGGTCCTTGTATTTGGCCTTGGTCTCCTTCATGGTTAGCTCAATCCGTTTTTCAGTACCAAATTTTCTATTGAGCTTTCCCAACATTTCATTCTTTATCATCAAACTTTTGGCCATTAAGATCATCTACAACTTTTGCGGCTTCATCAGCATTTTCAGAGCTCAAAGATTTGATTCGTAAGCTAGAGTGCTTTTCAGGAATTCAGATATTCCAAATTGAAATTCATCAGTCCAGAAGATATACGTTATATATAGATATATAACTGTTGACATAGGAACGCTGCAAAATTCGAGAATTAATGATTAATGCTTCCCGGTCTTAGTATGGCAACTATCGCTACAAGATGTCGATGAGTACATGATAAGACTTCAATAGATAAATATAGTGATTTGTCGGAGAGATTTAAGCCAAGGAGCAACGAGATTGCTGCTACGTCTGCTGGTAATATGATGGAATATAAAAGGTTCTCCGGTAATGATGATGAAGGGCAACTTATATATCAAAGTTATAATATGGTTTGTTCGAATGAAAAGTCGAAGTTGACTTGCTGGAGCTGTGACATAATTTGCTACTTTGAAAAGGGATTACCAAATTATTTTGGGTAATAACAACACTAAAGGAATTAGCACAGCTACGTGTTAAACGTTTACTCAGTTTCTGAGGGTTTTTCAGGTGTATAACTATATGCATCAATCTTTTCTTCCGTAGATGAAGTGCGGCTGGTTCATCATCTCGATCGAGGTGCTTTCAAGAATCGTGAAAGGTTTGAACGCAGATTGTAATCGTCAAGATATGAATGAGGTTTAAGATGAAATCAAGTGGCAAACTTGAAGAATTATTTAGTTTCATATGTTATAATCAGTATTTTAATTCATTTTAATTGTCCAATATTATTCGTCCACAGTCTATAGTCCACATTTAACAGTCCAATAGTTCACATATAGTTTAATATATAACATTCGAATTAATTAATATGTATCGTGACCCGTGTACTGGTCTCAGTATTGATCACAACTCAAACTATATATATATTTTGGAATCAACCTCAACCCTGTATAGCTAACTCCGTCATTTGCATATAGAGTGTCTATGGTTGTTCCAAGATAAATATATAGATGGGTCAATATGATATGTCGAAACCTTGTATACGTGTCCCGTTATTTAAAGTGCGTAAAATAAATACAGAAATTAAATGACGATAAATAAAATTGCGAGAATGTAAATTGCGATAATTAAATTGCGATAAATAAAATGTAACCAGTTAGGTAGGAACAGTTAGCGTGGATTCTTAACAAAATTTCAATTAGTTAATTCGTTTGTTTCTAACAAATTTTATTGTATCCAATGTTTTCTTCATTATGCCACTTGTTGGATTCTGATAGGTCAAAATCCAAATATGAAATTGAATGAAATGATTATTCTGCGGTGAACGAATTTGTATCTCTGTGGATGTAAGTAGGATAGTAAATGACTGTTGAATCAGATTCGCAGAATGTACCGTGTAACTAATTAATGTGAAATCTAAATATTCCTCGGGTATTACCTACACGTTAAAATATTTTCACCATTAACAGTTTGTACAATAGAATTTTTAATTACAATATTTATGAAAATATACATACATATATATTTTCTTCAGATGTAATCATGGATTTTATGAGTTAATAAGATATTAAACTCATTTGATTTATCGTTAGAACTAGATTACATAATCTCTAAAACTTTAGAAATTACATAATCGCCATGTCGAGCGAAGATAATCGATGTAGAACGATATGTAGAACGAAGATAAAGTAGATAGAATGATACGTAGAACGATGATTAGACTCGAGGTACAGAATGTGATATTGAGGCATGTGATGTTGAAACTTGGGTTGTTGGTGGTACTGTTGGTGCCGGTGATGTTGCTGAAGCTGGTAGGTTTTGCACCATATTTTTCAGAGCTACAACTCGAGCGCGTAGTTCGTTAACTTCTTCTATTATTGCGGGATGATTGTCAGTTAGAACGAGTGGATGAATAAGGTTTAGAATTTTAGATAGAATGTAATTGTTGCGAGCTATTCTAGAAATGAGGGTGAAAATGGTGTTTCGGATAGGTTCGCCGGTAAGTGCTTCAAGTTCTTCGCCAAGATTGAAGGTTGGTGGGTGGAAAGGATCGCCTTCTTCTTGTCTCCATTGATTATGTCGACTAATGGGTGATGGCTAAGTGGTTGATCCATTCCGGTTACGCTGCTTTCAGAGCTCGAGTGGAAATCTATATCGGAATAGCTGTCGGAATCTGGGGAACTCGAACTGGTTGAGGAATCCATTTCGTACGATCAGATGAAGGATTTTCGATAAGAAATAGATTATAGGATGTAGATTAGTATCCTGCATTACAAAATTTATATATATGCATATATAATACTAAAATCCCATAAGTTACGGAGGAATCTACGGAAACTACCAGGCAAAGTCTACAGTAACAGATACGCTAAGATACAAATTTTGTCTATACACTATCGATGCAATAGTGGCAGTAAGACGTGTCTAAACTTAAGGATGATAAGCAAGTAATTTCCGATAAGAAATGATAAGCAAAACTTATAATATGCGGCTAAGGTCGAAGTCCAGACTCGCTAATGCATCTTAACAACTATCAGTTAAACACACTAATGCAAGACCTGGTTCGCTAGGACCAACGCTCTGATACCAACTGAAAGTTGGGGACGCATCCCACTCAGTGCCTTCTCAGCTAACCGCCTGTGACCACTGAGCGTACCTCAGACACTGATTTTACGGCCCACCTCTCGGCAGTACAGCCAACCCTAATAGGGACCGCGAGGAGTAAGAGCCAATGCTTCGTCACAGGTAACACTGTGAGAACCTCCTCTACGATTAACTCGCTAATAAACGGCATTAAACCAGCTCTGATACCAACTGAAAGGACCCGTCCTAATCCATCTGGACAAAGTCACTAACATCTGGTCCCATTGCGATGATCGACTCCAAATAATGTTTTAAAATGAGCAAACGCACAGCGGAAGACCTAATTCGTACCTGAGAATAAACATGCTTAAAAGTGTCAACCAAAAGGTTGGTGAGTTCATAGGTTTATCATAACAATCATTTCAATATATTAATAGACCACAAGATTTCATAATCATAATCATAAACATAATACACTCGCAAGTGTATGTAAAGCATTCTAAGTGGTTGAGCACTTGGTAACCATACTTAACATTTAATCAACGTCGCATATTCCCTTTATTATGAAATCTCACTACACTATACCAAGTGTAGTCACTAAACGAAGTACTGTGCAACCGTTGAATACTGGTCGTCCAGTCCGGTTGGGGTTGTCAGGCCCGATAGATCTATCAACAGGATTTGCGTTTACAATACCCATGTAAATAGTAGTTACCAAGCTACAGGGAAGTATGCCAGTGGTACAACTCAACGTAGAATATATTTTTAAGTACTTGTGTCTAATTCGTAAACATTTATAAAAGCAGCGCATGTATTCTTAGCCCAAAATATATATTGCAAAAGCAATTAAAAAGGGAGCAAATGAAACTCACCATACTGTATTTTGTAGTAAAAATACATATAACATCATTGAACAATTATAGGGTTGACCTCGGATTCACGAACCTATATTCATTTGTATATTCATTAATTCATATAATCGTAATCGAACAAGTTTATATATATTTTGTTATGTAATAGGATTAATATCCTTATATATAATTTTATTAATACTCATAATATGCTATAATACTTATTTGATATATAATTTAATTAACGTTATATCAATCATATTAAATTAGTTAAAACATCATATTAAGTAATATTAGTATACTTATGTAATATAAAATATCTTTATATAAATTTCTTTTGTTTGCAAAATAATAATTATAATAATATTAGAATAAGGATAAAAAATAATAATACTAATTTATAATACTAATAATAAGAATATTAATAATAATAAAAATAATACTATTTATGATAAAACCATAATAGTTCTAATAATAAAATAATACCATAATTACAATGAAGTAATAATAATACTTATTTTCATAATTTCAGAATAATGATAATAATATTAATAATGATAATATTAATAATAATAACAATTAGATAATAATATTTGTAATAATAATAAAATTAATAATAATAATAATAATAATAATAATAATAATAATAATAATAATAATAATAATAATAATAATAATAATAACAATAATAATAATACCTAACAAAATGGGATCTGAGGGTTTTATTCGCGAGTATAAACAGATCGAGAGGATAGAAACATAAATACAGAAGAAAAAAAAATCGTGATTCATAGGTCTTCGATTCTTAAATCGAGCACACAACAATTCGAGGTATACCGGTCCTCAACTCATCATCATCGTATCATCATCATCAATATAAGAAAGGTGTCAATTCTCGTGTCATGATTAACATCAATTCATCAATCGATCAAGTTTATTAATCGCTGAAATAGGTAATTGATTTTTCCCTTAATTTCTTCACCCTCTAAATATATATATTCTGTATATATATATTTTCTTTAATTAATCGACCACAAGTAGAATTGAATGGTGTTATTGAAAGGTTTAGTTGTTAATTGACAGCAGTAGTGGATAACAAAGAATAAACAGTAGCTTGTTATTTGATCGATTAGTAACAAAATAACAGTTGATTGATGGAAGAGGTTGTTCGCAGGTTTGATGATGGTTAACTGAATCATGTCTCTGGCTGTTTACAGTAAGGAAATCACAACAATTGTTGGAGGTTGTTTAGGGTGATCAACGAGCAAGTTGTAGGAGTAGGAAGATGATCAAGCAAATTTGTGTTCTTCAGTAGTAACAAGAAAATAGAAGTTAAAGAGGAACATAGTGATGATCTTGGTTGTGATTTGAAGAAACAGATAAACAAGTGCAATAACGGGTGGCGATGGGGTGGTTTATGACCTGGACAGAAACAGAAAAATTTAAGCAGCAGCGTAGCAGTATAAGTGCAAGTAAGGAGGTGGTGTTCGAAGTAAAACAGAAAACAGAAAAGGAGAGGGAGAGAGGTGATGAATTGATGGTGTTGTAGGGTTTCGGTTAGCAAGCAGCAGAAGTAATAACTGCAGTTGCAGCTCGAAACTAGGCAGGGATGAAAACAGTAGTTGATCACAGTGGAGGTGATAAATGATGGTGTGTTGTGATGGTGGTCTACGATGGCTGGACAAGAGAGATAAGGTGGTGGCCTAGAGTTTTTTCTAGTGGTGGTGATGAGGGTATTGGTTCGAAACAGAAGGAAGACAAAAGGTAATTTATTGGTAGTTTATCAATAGAAACAGAAAGGGAAACCGTAGCATTAGAAACGAGTGATGGTTGTTGATGGTGGTTAGTAATGGGGTTGTGGCGGTTGATGTGGTTTGCAGAAGAGAGAGAAGAGAGATTCAAGGTGGTGTAGGGTGGTGATGGAATGGTGATTGATGGTGCTCCGGTGGTGGCAACCGTGTTATGTTCTTGATGGTTTAGTAAGAAAATAAAGATTGTGTACTTTATGTTATGCACGTGAATATGTATATCTATTTTAAAGGTATGTATATATTTATAGAAATAGAAAGACATACAAAGTTCGATCATTTGCAAGAAGTATGAAAATGGAATTTATAGTGGGTTGTGTTCTAATAAAAAGGAAGAAGGGAGCAAGAAGGAAAGTTCATGGTTGGTGGTGATTCTTTAAAGGAAAAACGTGTATCTACACTTAATATGATAAAGTATGATAGTGATTGGTGTTAAAAAGTATTGATTAAAACGGAAACATGTGATACTCCGTTGGTTTTATCTTTCAAGTGGGGTGTGTTGTTTTCAATTCTCTTCATATGTATGTATATGTATTATATGTAGATATTTTAGTTACTGATGTAAATCAAAGCAACATAGAATCAATCATGATCTCAATTTTCAAAAGTGATCAATTAGTAATAACACGGATGAGACAGGAAAATTAAAAGTAAGTGAAAATATAATTATCATAATAATTATAATAATAATACCCATGTGACTAATTGGAAATTGAATAAAGAAACTTCCATTCATAATTGATTGGGAATGGACGTGTAACAACTTCAACAAATATCATGAAAAGGAATTTAAGCACAGTGATATCCAACTTTAATCAATCGAATCTACCATGTGACTTTAATAATAATAATACAATAATCATAATAATAATAATAATTTAATCAACAGTGAACCTAGTTAATCTTATCTGAACTCTTATACCGACAGTTCTCATGGAGTGTTATTATAGTTTACTAAATAAATTTGAAACCATATATGTATAATTAATATACTTTACATAAATTTAATTTAATAATAAAATCATATATTATTTTATTTACATAATTAATTAACTCATAATATTTTAATTTATAATAATTAATATATATAAATTTATGTATATATAAATGTATATGTATCTACTTAACAATAGTGGTTCGTGAATCGTCGAGAATAGTCGAAGGTCAATTGAATATATGAAACAGTTCAAAAATTTTCAGACTCAACCTAACAGATTTTGCTTATCGTGTTCAAGATATTAAATCGTATCGAGAGTTTCGTTTAAAATTAGTCGAAATTTTCCGGGTCGTGACACCGGGTATCATCAAATGCGGGTGAAAGAAGATGATATTCCAAAGACTGCTTTCAGAACACGTTACGGTCATTATGAGTTTATGGTCATGCCGTTTGGTTTAACTCCGAAACACATACGCCAGTTTTTAGGACTAGCTTGTTACTATAGAAGGTTCATCCAAGACTTTTCCATAATAGCAAAACCCTTGACTGCATTAACGCATAAAGGGAAGAAATTTGAATGGAATAATGAACAAGAGAAAGCGTTTCAGTTATTGAAGAAAAAGCTAACTACGGCACCTATATTGTCATTGCCTGAAGGGAATGATGATTTTGTGATTTATTGTGACGCATCAAAGCAAGGTCTCGGTTGTGTATTAATGCAACGAATGAAGGTGATTGCTTATGCGTCTAGACAATTGAAGATTCACGAACAAAATTATACGACGCATGATTTGGAATTAGGAGCGGTTGTTTTTGCATTAAAGACTTGGAGGCACTACTTATATGAGGTCAAAAGTATTATATATACCGACCACAAAAGTCTTCAACACATATTTAATCAGAAATAACTGAATATGAGGCAGCGTAGGTGGATTGAATTATTGAATGATTATGACTTTGAGAATCGTTACCACCCGGGGAAGGCAAATGTGGTAGCCGATGCCTTGAGCAGGAAGGACAGAGAACCCATTCGAGTAAAATCTATGAATATAATGATTCATAATAACCTTACTACTCAAATAAAGGAGGCGCAACAAGGAGTTTTAAAAGAGGGAAATTTAAAGGATGAAATACCCAAAGGATCGGAGAAGCATCTTAATATTCGGGAAGACGGAACCCGGTATAGGGCTGAAAGGATTTGGGTACCAAAATTTGGAGATATGAGAGAAATGGTACTTAGAGAAGCTCATAAAACCAGATACTCAATACATCCTGGAACGGGAAAGATGTACAAGGATCTCAAGAAACATTTTTGGTGGCTGGGTATGAAAGCCGATGTTGCTAAATACATAGGAGAATGTTTGACGTGTTCTAAGGTCAAAGCTGAGTATCAGAAACCATCAGGTCTAATTCAATAACCCGAAATCCCGGAATGGAAATGGGAAAACATCACCATGGATTTCATCACTAAATTGCCAAGGACTGCAAGTGGTTTTGATACTATTTGGGTAATAGTTGATCATCTCACCAAATCAGCACACTTCCTGCCAATAAGAGAAGATGACAAGATGGAGAAGTTAGCACGACTGTATTTGAAGGAAGTCGTCTCCAGACATGGAATACCAATCTATATTATCTCTGATAGGGATGGCAGATTTATTTCAAGATTCTGCCAGACATTACAGCAAGCATTAGGAACTCGTCTAGACATGAGTACTGCCTATCATCCACAAACTGATGGGCAGAGCGAAAGGACGATACAAATGCTTGAAGACATGCTACGAGCATGTGTTATTGATTTCGGAAACAGTTGGGATCGACATCTACCGTTAGCAGAATTTTCCTACAACAACAGCTACCATTCAAGCATTGAGATGGCGCCGTTTGAAGCACTTTATGGTAGAGAGTGAAGGTCTCTGATTTATTGGAGTGAAGTGGGGGATAGACAGATTACGGGTCCGGAGATTATACAAGAAACTACCGAGAAGATCATCCAAATTCAACAACGGTTGAAAACCGCCCAAAGTCGACAAAAGAGCTACGCTGACATTAAAAGAAAAGATATAGAATTTGAAATTGGAGAGATGGTCATGCTTAAAGTTGCACCTTGGAAAGGCGTTGTTCGATTTGGTAAATGAGGGAAATTAAATCCAAGGTATATTGGACCATTCAAGATTATTGATTGTGTCGGACCAGTAGCTTACCGACTTGAGTTACCTCAATAACTCGCGGCTGTACATAACACTTTCCACGTCTCGAATTTGAAGAAATGTTTTGCTAAAGAAGATCTAACTATTCTGTTAGATGAAATCCAAATCAACGAAAAATTTCAATTCATCGAAGAACCCGTCGAAATAATGGATCGTGAGGTTAAAAGACTTAAGCAAAACAAGATACCAATTGTTAAGGTTCGATGGAATGCTCATATAGGACCCGAGTTCACCTGGGAGCGTGAAGATCATATGAAGACGAAATACCCGCATCTATTTCCAGAAGATTCGTCAACACCTTCAACAGCTTAAAATTTCGGGACGAAATTTATTTAACGGGTAGGTACTGTAGTGACCCGAACTTTTCCATGTTTATATATATTAATTGAGATTGATATTTACATGATTAAATGTTTCCAACATGTTAAGCAATCAAACTTATTAAGACTTGATTAATTAAAATATGTTTCATATAGACAATTGACCACCCAAGTTGACCGGTGATTCACGAATGTTAAAACTTGTAAAAACTATATGATGACATATATATGGATATATATATAGTTAACATGATACTATGATAAGTAAACATATCATTAAGTATATTAACAATGAACTACATATGTAAAAACAAGACTACTAACTTAATGATTTTTAAACGAGACATATATGTAACGATTATCGTTGTAAAGACATTTAATGTATATATATCATATTAAGAGATATTCATACATGATAATATCATGATAATATAATAATTTAAAATCTCATTTGATATTATAAACATTGGGTTAACAACATTTAACAAGATCGTTAACCTAAAGGTTTCAAAACAACACTTACATGTAACGACTAACGATGACTTAACGACTCAGTTAAAATGTATATACATGTAGTGTTTTAATATGTATTTATACACTTTTGAAAGACTTCAATACACTTATCAAAATACTTCTACTTAACAAAAATGCTTACAATTACATCCTCGTTCAGTTTCATCAACAATTCTACTCGTATGCACCCGTATTCGTACTCATACAA
Source organism: Rutidosis leptorrhynchoides (assembly GCF_046630445.1). Classification (NCBI taxonomy): domain Eukaryota; kingdom Viridiplantae; phylum Streptophyta; class Magnoliopsida; order Asterales; family Asteraceae; genus Rutidosis; species Rutidosis leptorrhynchoides. The sequence goes on along the minus strand of NC_092335.1, from coordinate 388,387,624 downwards.
TACACAGCTTTTAGATGTATGTACTATTGGTATATACACTCCAATGATCAGATTTTAGCAGCCCATGTGAGTCACCTAACACATGTGGGAACCATCATTTGGCAACTAGCATGAAATATCTCATAAAATTACAAAAATATGAGTAATCATTCATGACTTATTTACATGAAAACAAAATTACATATCCTTTATACCTAATCCATACACCAACGACCAAAAACACCTACAAACACTTTCATTCTTCAATTTTCTTCATCTAATTGATCTCTCTCAAGTTCTATCTTCAAGTTCTAAGTGTTCTTCATAAATTCTACAAGTTCTAGTTACATAAAATCAAGAATACTTTCAAGTTTGCTAGCTCACTTCCAATCTTGTAAGGTGATCATCCAACCTCAAGAAATCTTTGTTTATTACAGTAGGTTATCATTCTAATACAAGGTAATAATCATATTCAAACTTTGGTTCAATTTTTATAACTATAACAATCTTATTTCAAGTGATGATCTTACTTGAACTTGTTTTCGTGTCATGATTCTGCTTCAAGAACTTCGAGCCATCCAAGGATCCGTTGAAGCTAGATCCATTTTTCTCTTTTCCAGTAGGTTTATCTAAGGAACTTAAGGTAGTAATGATGTTCATAACATCATTCGATTCATACATATAAAGCTATCTTATTCGAAGGTTTAAACTTGTAATCACTAGAACATAGTTTAGTTAATTCTAAACTTGTTCGCAAACAAAAGTTAATCCTTCTAACTTGACTTTTAAAATCAACTAAACACATGTTCTATATCTATATGATATGCTAACTTAATGATTTAAAACCTGGAAACACGAAAAACACCGTAAAACTGGATTTACGCCGTCGTAGTAACACCGCGGGCTGTTTTGGGTTAGTTAATTAAAAACTATGATAAACTTTGATTTAAAAGTTGTTATTCTGAGAAAATGATTTTTATTATGAACATGAAACTATATCCAAAAATTATGGTTAAACTCAAAGTGGAAGTATGTTTTCTAAAATGGTCATCTAGACGTCGTTCTTTCGACTGAAATGACTACCTTTACAAAAACGAGTTGTAACTTATTTTTCTGACTATAAACCTATACTTTTTCTGTTTAGATTCATAAAATAGAGTTCAATATGAAACCATAGCAATTTGATTCACTCAAAACGGATTTAAAATGAAGAAGTTATGGGTAAAACAAGATTGGATAATTTTTCTCATTTTAGCTACGTGAAAATTGGTAACAAATCTATTCCAACCATAACTTAATCAACTTGTATTGTATATTATGTAATCTTGAGATACCATAGACACATATACAATGTTTCGACCTATCATGTCGACACATCTATATATATTTCGGAACAACCATAGACACTCTATATGTGAATGTTGGAGTTAGCTATACATGGTTGAGGTTGATTCCAAAATATATATAGTTTGAGTTGTGATCAATACTGAGATACGTATACACTGGGTCGTGGATTGATTCAAGATAATATTTATCGATTTATTTCTGTACATCTTACTGTGGACAACTAGTTGTAGGTTACTAACGAGGACAGCTGACTTAATAAACTTAAAACATCAAAATATATTAAAAGTGTTGTAAATATATTTTAAACATACTTTGATATATATGTATATATTGTTATAGGTTCGTGAATCAACCAGTGGCCAAGTCTTACTTCCCGATGAAGTAAAAATCTGTGAAAGTGAGTTATAGTCCCACTTTTAAAATCTAATATTTTTGGGATGAGAATACATGCAGGTTTTATAAATGATTTACAAAATAGACACAAGTACGTGAAACTACATTCTATGGTTGAATTATCGAAATTGAATATGCCCCTTTTTATTAAGTCTGGTAATCTAAGAATTAGGGAACAGACACCCTAATTGACGCAAATCCTAAAGATAGATCTATTGGGCCTAACAAACCCCATCCAAAGTACCGGATGCTTTAGTACTTCGAAATTTATATTATATCCGAAGGGTGTCCCGGAATGATGGGTGTCATAACCCGACCTTAACCATAAGGACGAATACAATAACATATGATTTCATCGCGAGGTATTGACCTCTATATGCGACATTTTTCAAAAACTGCATTCGTTTTTACAATACAAACCATAGCTTTTATTACAAATACAAGGTTTAAACAACTTAATAATGATTATCGTTTAGCGATAATCTTAGACTTACAAACTTTACATGTGATAATAACAATACGACCTCCAACATATTTTACATTACAAATCCTCCGATATACAGTTTTATTTTTGACACAAATATGCATACTCAAGATCTTGCTTAAATTCAACATGTTGCAGCGGAAGCTTTTAGTTATCACCTGAGAATAAACATGCTTAAAACATCAACATAAAGTTGGTGAGATATAGGTTTAAAGCCGGCAGCGTTATGAATATAGACCACAAGATTTCATATATAAACGTTTTAATAAAAATATTCTAAGTTGTTGAGCACTTGATAACCATACTTAACATTTAATCAACGTCGCATATTCCCTTTATTATGAAATCTTACTACACCGTACCAAGTGTAGTCACCGAAACGAAGTACTGTGCAACCGTTGAATACTGGTCGTCCAGTCCGGTTGGGGTTGTCAGGCCCGATAGATCTATCAACAGGATTCGCGTTTACAATACCTCATGTAAATAGTAGTTACCAAGTTACAGGGAAGTATGCCAGTGGTACAACTCAACGTAGAATATATATTTTTAATCACTTGTGTCCATAACGTAAATCATAAAATGCATGTATTCTCATCCCGAAATATTTAGAGTTTAAAAGTGGGACTATATACTCACTTTTGTCTTGAAGGTATTTAACTCGACTTGGTCTCCGATAGATATCACGAACCTAACCATATATATAATATATCAACATATTTTCTTTTCAAGTAATCGTTACATATATATATATATATATATATATATATATATATATATATATATATATATATATATATATATATACTTTTAATACTTTTAATATTTTCTTAGTCCGTAGTTAGCAGTCCGATGTTAGTGGTCCACAATTAGTTGCTTAAATAAAATAAATAAAGACCCCATCGTATTCGTGTTGATCAGAATTAATCTTGACCCATGGTACCATGTTGTCAAATGACGTGTTGCGTTCATAAAGTACCGTGTTGTCAAATGACGTGTTGCGTACAATCATGAGGTCTTATGATTAATCTTCTCGTGTTGTTTACGGGTGGTCCTGAAATATATAAAATAAAATCATAAGTAAATATATATTAAATATTATGTTAATTAGCCAAGATATGATTAATCCGATTTTTTCATAATATGATATATTACAGGTCTTGAAGTGTTTTTAAAAATCAAATTAGAAGGATCTATTTAGTTTGCGAACAAGTTTGAAATCACTCAAACTATGTTCTTGTTGTTAAAATTTTATAACACAAAATAAGATAGCTATATAAATATGAATCGAATAAGGTTATGAATAAGGTTACTACCTCAAGTTACTTGGACAAAGCTACTGGAAAAGGTAAGAAAAATCTTGGAATCAAAAGAGTGGTGGAGTGGGATTGAAAGATTGGAAGTAATCTCCTTGAAATCGGATGACTATATTGATACGTTCTTGAGTAGGTAAATGAAGAGAGATTAGGGAGTGAATTAACTTGAAAGAAAATTGGAAATGAAATTGTATGTGTGTGTGTGCAAAATAGCATGATTATGGGATGGATATATAGGAGATTTAGTTTGTTTTCTTGCACAAAAGTCACACATGAGGTTAAATGGCTGGTTCCCACATGTAACATCATGTCTAGTGGCTGATCATTGAAGTTTATTGTTGGTATATACCAATAGTAAATATGTATAGAAGCTGGGTATGATACAGTTACATATACCCTAGATATAGTTGTAGAAATTTTGAGGAATCGGAACGAGAATTCAAATATGGACGGGTTTATAACTGTAAAAGAGGCTCAAAACTGGGCTTTTATTTTTGGGTCAAACCGGGCCAAAATAAAATTTTAAGACATTTTTAACAAAGCAATGTTAGCCACCCCTTGGACCCCGCCAGGGGTTGCCACCCCTTGGACCCCGCTTATCGGGGGCGCTGCCCCCGAACCCCCCGTCATAATCAAGATAAGTTCAAACAAGTGTGCACTCCACACTTCCCCAAACTTGTTCGATATTTATCAAGATTATTTTGGTTACAAATTAATCGCATTACACTTAAATCATATTGGTGACATAGATCACCAACACATTATATATTGTAAGTATATATGTCAAAGAATGTTACATATAGTTATCGTTTTGATAACTTAAGTTAGTGGTCTCAAAGTATACTTATAACTCATTGTTGTTAGTTCACAATGAAATGTTAAACCATCCTTAAATCATGTTAAATATGTATAGATATGTACATATACATAATCGTATAATTATCGTGTGTTATATAGTTCGTGATATCATCGGTCAAATTGGACGGTCAAACGTTGTGTGAAACTCTTTTCAAAAACATAAGTCTCAACAGTTTGGATTGCTTATCATGTTGGTAAGGTTTATTTTATGTAAATATAAATCTCATAAGTATAAAACGATCGGAAAAATCCGGGTCGTTACAGTACCTACCCGTTAAATAAATTTCGTCCCGAAATTTTAAAGTTGTACCTATTTTACGTTGTCCGGAAACAAATGTGGATACTCTTGTTTCATCTGATCCTCTCATTCCCAAGTAAACTCGGGACCCCTTCGAGCATTCCAACGAACCTTAACGATTGGTATGTTGCTCTGCTTGAGCCGTTTAACTTCACGGTCCATGATTTCAACTGGTTCTTCTATGAATTGTAGTTTCTCATCGACTTGGATTTCTTCAAGAGGAATGGTGAGATCTTCCTTTGCAAGACATTTCTTGAGGTTTGAGACGTGAAATGAATTATGTACCCCGGTGAGTTGTTGTGGTAACTCGAGTCGATAAACTACCGGTCCGATGCGTTCGATGATCTTGAACGGGCCTACATACCTTGGGTTCAGTTTACCCCTTTTTCCAAAACGTATTACACCTTTCCAAGGTGACACCTTTAGCATAACCATGTCACCGATCTGAAACTCTAATGGTTTCCTTCGGACATCGGCGTAGCTCTTTTGGCGACTACGGGCTGTTTTCAATCTCTCCTTGATTTGCACTATCTTCTCAGTAGTTTCATGGATGATCTCGGGACCAGTTAATTGTCGATCTCCTACTTCATTCCAACAGATAGGGGATCTACACTTCCTTCCATACAGTGCTTCGAATGGTGCAGCTTTAATGCTCGCATGATAACTATTATTATACGAGAATTCTGCTAATGGTAGATATTTATCCCATCCATTTCCAAAATCGATCACACATGCCCTGAGCATGTCTTCAAGAGTCTGAATTGTTCTTTCACTCTGCCCGTCAGTTTGCGGATGATATGCGGTGCTCATATCCAAACGGGTTCCCAGGGCCTCCTGTAGTGATTGCCAAAACTTTGATGTAAATCTACTATCACGATCGGATATAATGGAAATAGGTATTCCATGCATTGAAACAATTTCCTTTATGTATAATCGTAATAGTTTCTCCATTCTATATGTTTCCTTTATAGGCAAGAAATGTGCAGATTTGGTGAGACGATCAACTATTATCCAAATGGTGTCATAACCCCAGGCAGTCTTAGGTAACTTTGTGATGAAATCCATGGTAATACCATCCCATTTCCATTCTGGCATTTCTGGTTGTTGAAGTAACCCTGACGGCTTCTGATGTTCTGCTTTGACTTTGGAACAAGTTAAACATTCCCCAACATATGTTGCAACAACTGTCTTTAAATTAGGCCACCAATAATGCGTCTTAAGATCTTGATACATCTTTCCAACTCTAGGATGTATCGAGTATCTTGTCTTATGTGCCTCATTCAATATCAACTTCCTTAATCCACCCAACTTCGGTACCCAAATACGGTTTGCAAAATATCGAATTCCGTCTTCCCGCATAACGAGTTGCTTCTCATACTTCTTCATTATTTCATTTCCTATGTTTTCTTTAGTAAGAGCTTCTCGTTGAGCCTCTTTGATTTGTGAGTTGAGATTCATGCGAATTTTTATGTTCATTGCTCGTACTCGAATTGGTTCCCGTTCCTTTCTGCTTAGAGCGTCGGCTACTACATTCGCTTTCCCGGGATGATAGCGAATCTCACAATCATAGTCGTTTATCAGCTCGACCCACCTACGTTGCCTCATGTTCAGCTGTTTCTGATCGAAAATATGTTGAAGGCTTTTATGATCAGTAAACACAGTGCATTTAACTCCATATAAATAGTGTCTCCATATCTTCAATGCAAACACTACTGCCCCTAATTCTAGATCATGCGTCGTATAATTCCGCTCGTGAATCTTCAATTGTCGAGATGCGTATGCAATAACTTTCTTTCGTTGCATAAGGACGCAACCAAAACCTTGTCGCGAAGCGTCACAATATATCTCAAAATCATCGTTCCCTTCAGGTAACGATAAAATAGGTGCCGTGGTCAACTTCTTCTTGAGTAATTGAAATGCACTCTCCTGCTCAACGGTCCATTCGTACTTCTTCCCTTTTTGTGTTAACGCTGTCAATGGTTTAGCTATTCAGGAAAAATCTTGAATAAACCTTCTATAATAACCGGCTAAACCCAAAAATTGGCGTATCTGCGTTGGTGTCTTAGGAGTCTCCCATTTTTCATTGGCCTCAATTTTAGCTGGATCAACCTGAATTCCTTTGCTACTAACAACGTGGCCAATAAATTGCACTTCTTTCAACCAAAATGCACACTTAGAAAATTTGGCGTATAACTGTTCTTTTCTTAACAATTCTAATACCAACCTTAAATGCTGCTCATGATCTTGCTCACTCTTGGAATAGATAAGAATATCGTCAATGAAAATGATAACAAACTTATCTAAATAAGGACTACAAACTCGATTCATGAGGTCCATGAATACAGCTGGCGCATTAGTCAACCCAAACGGCATGACCAAAAATTCATAATGACCGTAGCGTGTTCGAAAAGCAGTTTTCGGAATATCTTCTTCTTTGACACGTAATTGATGATAGCCCGATCTTAAGTCGATTTTCGAGTACACACATGATCCTTGTAATTGATTAAATAAGTCATCAATTCTCGGTAGTGGATACCGATTCTTGATAGTTAACTTATTTAATTCACGATAATCTATACACATTCGGAAAGATCCATCTTTCTTCTTGACGAATAAAATCGGAACTCCCCACGGTGATGTGCTTGGTCGAATGAAACCGCGGTCCAGTAATTCTTGTAACTGGCTTTGTAACTCTTTCATCTCAGATGGTGCAAGTCTATATGGAGCACGAGCCACTGGTGCAGCTCCTGGTACTAGATCTATTTGAAATTCTACAGATCTAAATTGAGGTAATCCCGGCAACTCTTCCGGAAATACTTCAGGAAAATCTCTTGCCACAGGCACGTCGTTGATGCTCTTTACTTTTTTCTTCGTTTCGACTTTATTAACATGTGCTAGGATAGCATAGCACCCTTTCTTCATGCACTTTTGAGCTTTCAAACAACTAATGAGTTTTAGCTTTGAGTTACCCTTCTCTCCATAAATCATTAATGGCGTTCTATCCTTACGAGGAATGCGAATTGCCTTCTTGGCGCACACAACTTCAGCTCCTATTTTGGACATCCAGTCCATGCCGACTATTACATCAAAACTTCCTAATTCTACGGGTATCAAATCAATCTTAAATGTTTCTCCGGCTAAATTTATTTTACAATCACGGCAAATTTTATCGGCTTTAATTAGTTTACCATTAGCTAACTCAATCATGTACTTAGCATCTAGAGGTAATGATGAACAATTCAATTTAGCGTGAAAGTCTCTACACACGTAACTTCTATCGGCACCAGTATCAAATATAATAGATGCGGATAAGTTATTAATGGTAAACGTACCCGTAACAAGCTCCGGGTCTTCATACGCCTCCCTAGCATTAATAACAAATGCTCTTCCACGTGCAGATCCGTTATTCTTCTCTGGATTCGGGCACTGACTCTTATAATGACCCTGTTTCCCACACCCATAACAAGTAACAGTGGCCAAGGCAGTTCTATTTGCATTGGTGGCAGGAGTCTTGGTACCGTTTGTATTTGTAGCGGGAACCCTACAATCTTCAGCAAGATGACCTTTTCGATTACAATTGTTGCACACCACATTACAATAACCAGAGTGATGTTTGTGGCATCTGTTACATAAAGGATTTCGTCCTTTGTAACCTGAGTTCGAACCGCTACCCGCACCTTGCGTGGTTTCTTGTTTCTTGTTGGATTATTGATGATTACCTTCCCACTTTCTTTTGTTTCCCGATGTCTTGACATCGGTGTTCTTATCCAGAATAATCTGGTCCATCAACTCGTTCGCCATGGTGATAGCTTCATGAATAGTCTTGGGTTTGGATGCTGTAACATTTGCCTTGACCTTTTTAGGCAAACCGTCTTTGTACAGTTCAATCTTCCGTTCTTCGGTTGGTACCAATTCGGGACATAGCAAAGCTAATTCCATGAATCGCTGATTATAGGTGGTGAGTTCAGTACCAACAGCTTTCAGGCTTCGTAATTCAGCTTCCAACTTCCTAACCTCGTTCCTTGGACAATATTCGTTGATTAGCATTGTTTTAAATTCTTCCCAAGGAGTATCATAAGCTACATCTCCTCCTACGGCCTTCACATAGTTTTTCCACCACGTGAGTGCACTATCTTGTAGGGTGCACGATGCGTACTTGGTCATGTCCTTCTCAATACAACCACTGATTTTAAACACAGACTCAATCTTTTCGATCCACCGGGTTAAACCAACCGGTCCTTCTGTTCCACTGAATGATGAGGGCTTGCAACCTTGAAAAGTTTTGTAAGTGCACCCCACACGAGGATTTGGGTTAACTGCAGCACCTCTTGTAGCCTCGACCCATAACATTCTGTCGTTCACTCTCTGATTGATGAGTTCCTGAATTTCTTGTTCCGTCATTCGGTTCAATCGCGCCATAATCTTCAACAAGAATGAAAAAAAATAATTATTCACATGGAATATTATAGATGTAGTATGTATTTACAGTACATCGTAGTTTATTAATAATATAAACCAGTTATTATTATAAAAGCCTTTTCTTCTTATTAGCGTTTTATAATTATATCTAGGGTAGTACCTACCCGTTAAAGTTCATACTTAATAGCTTAGTACGAAAATCAATTACTACCACCCAAATAATACTTAACCATGGAAAATTATTGCATTTCACACTTCACTATTTTACATATGCTTATCTTACATTAAACATTAAGCAAACCACACTAGTAATATTATACAAAACATTATATGATCCCATGGTTTAAAACAACAGCGCATCATTTAACCCAAAGCGTTTGTGTTCAAAGAAATCGCTTAAAGGTTATCCTGGTTGTCTCCCTGCGTTTTGGCTGAGGAACCGAAGAACTAGATGTCGGGATAGAACTAATAGGAATAGCGGGAATAGGTGTGGAAGTATCTGGTGGAGTTGGTGCCACAACATCCTCTCTAGACTCGAGATTTAGATTTTCCATTTCAGTAGCCTTTCGTTTCTTTCCTCGTTCGAACTTGTCTTTCGTAATTTCCTGTATTTCTTCCTCCTCAGGATCACTTTCCGGTTCCTCTTCAATTGATTCATCCGGAACTGGTGAGTCTTCCCCAAAGGTATCGTTTTCATCATCAGATAGATTAATGACTGGAACACCATCTGAAGAGTCTGGTTCGGAGTCGCTGAATGTGATAATAAGTTCTAAGCCAGACATCTATCACATAACAACTAGCACGTTAATACCACATAATATTTACATATTAATTTTTAACCAACAAGGATAAGCAATAGTTTTCGAAATCAAACACGGTCAAAGTCCAGACTCACTAATGCATCCTAACAAACTCGATAAGACACACTAATGCAAATTCTCTGGTTCTCTAAGACCAACGCTCTGATACCACATGTCATAACCCGACCTTAACCATAAGGATGAATACAATAACATATGATTTCATCGCGAGGTATTGACCTCTATATGCGACATTTTTCAAAAACTGCATTCGTTTTTACAATACAAACCATAGCTTTTATTACAAATACAAGGTTTAAACAACTTAATAATGATTATCGTTTAGCGATAATCTTAGACTTACAAACTTTACATGTGATAATAACAATACGACCTCCAACATATTTTACATTACAAATCCTCCGATATGCAGTTTTATTTTTGACACAAATATGCATACTCAAGATCTTGCTTAAATTCAACATGTTGCAGCGGAAGCTTTTAGTTATCACCTGAGAATAAACATGCTTAAAACGTCAACATAAAGTTGGTGAGATATAGGTTTAAAGCCGGCAGCGTTATGAATATAGACCACAAGATTTCATATATAAACGTTTTAATAAAAATATTCTAAGTTGTTGAGCACTTGATAACCATACTTAACATTTAATCAAAGTCGCATATTCCCTTTATTATGAAATCTTACTACACCGTACCAAGTGTAGTCACCGAAACGAAGTACTGTGCAACCGTTGAATACTGGTCGTCCAGTCCGGTTGGGGTTGTCAGGCCCGATAGATCTATCAACAGGATTCGCGTTTACAATACCTCATGTAAATAGTAGTTACCAAGTTACAGGGAAGTATGCCAGTGGTACAACTCAACGTAGAATATATATTTTTAATCACTTGTGTCCATAACGTAAATCATAAAATGCATGTATTCTCATCCCGAAATATTTATAGTTTAAAAGTGGGACTATATACTCACTTTTGTCTTGAAGGTATTTAACTCGACTTGGTCTCCGATAGATATCACGAACCTAACCATATATATAATATATCAACATATTTTCTTTTCAAGTAATCGTTACATATATATATATATATATATATATATATATATATATATATATATATATATATATATACTTTTAATACTTTTAATATTTTCTTAGTCCGTAGTTAGCAGTCCGATGTTAGTGGTCCACAATTAGTTGCTTAAATAAAATAAATAAAGACCCCATCATATTCGTGTTGATCAGAATTAATCTTGACCCATGGTACCATGTTGTCAAATGACGTGTTGCGTACATAAAGTACCGTGTTGTCAAATGACGTATTGCGTACAATCATGAGGTCTTATGATTAATCTTCTCGTGTTGTTTACGGGTGGTCCTGAAATATATAAAATAAAATCATAAGTAAATATATATTAAATATTATGTTAATTAGCCAAGATATGATTAATCCGATTTTGTCATAATATGATATATTATAGGTCTTGAAGTGTTTTTAAAAATCAAATTAGAAGGATCTATTTAGTTTGCGAACAAGTTTGAAATCACTCAAACTATGTTCTTGCTGTTAAAATTTTATAACACAAAATAAGATAGCTATATAAATATGAATCGAATAAGGTTATGAATAAGGTTACTACCTCAAGTTACTTGGACAAAGCTACTGGAAAAGGTAAGAAAAATCTTGGAATCAAAAGAGTGGTGGAGTGGGATTGAAAGATTGGAAGTAATCTCCTTGAAATCGGATGACTATATTGATACGTTCTTGAGTAGGTAAATGAAGAGAGATTAGGGAGTGAATTAACTTGAAAGAAAATTGGAAATGAAATTGTATGTGTGTGTGTGCAAAATAGCATGATTATGGGATGGATATATAGGAGATTTAGTTTGTTTTCTTGCACAAAAGTCACACATGAGGTTAAATGGCTGGTTCCCACATGTAACATCATGTCTAGTGGCTGATCATTGAAGTTTATTGTTGGTATATACCAATAGTAAATACGTATAGAAGCTGGGTATGATACGGTTACATATACCCTAGATATAGTTGTAGAAATTTTGAGGAATCGGAACGAGAATTCAAATATGGACGGGTTTATAACTATAAGTATATATGTGCACTCCACACTTCCCCCGAACCCCCGTCATAATCAAGATAAGTTCAAACAAGTGTGCACTCCACACTTCCCCAAACTTGTTCGATATTTATCAAGATTATTTTGGTTACAAATTAATCGCATTACACTTAAATCATATTGGTGACATAGATCACCAACACATTATATATTGTAAGTATATATGTCAAAGAATGTTACATATAGTTATCGTTTTGATAACTTAAGTTAGTGGTCTCAAAGTATACTTATAACTCATTGTTGTTAGTTCACAATGAAATGTTAAACCATCCTTAAATCATGTTAAATATGTATAGATATGTACATATACATAATCGTATAATTATCGTGTGTTATATAGTTCGTGATATCATCGGTCAAATTGGACGGTCAAACGTTGTGTGAAACTCTTTTCAAAAACATAAGTCTCAACAGTTTGGATTGCTTATCATGTTGGTAAGGTTTATTTTATGTAAATATAAATCTCATAAGTATAAAACGATCGGAAAAATCCGGGTCGTTACAATGGGGATATTCTTATATATGCATCTTGTTAATGTCGGTTACCAGGTGTTCACCATATGAATGACTTTTATCTCTATGTATGGGATGTGTATTGAAATATGAAATCTTGTGGTCTATTATTATGATTTGATATATAGGTTAAACCTATAACTCACCAACATTTTTGTTGACGTTTTAAGCATGTTTATTCTCAGGTGATTATTAAGAGCTTCCGCTGTCGCATACTTAAATAAGGACGAGATTTGGAGTCCATGCTTGTATGATATTGTGTAAAAACTGCATTCAAGAAACTTATTTTGTTGTAACATATTTGTATTGTAAACCATTATGTAATGGTCGTGTGTTAACAGGATATTTTAGATTATCATTAGTTGATAATCTACGTAAAGGTTTTTAAACCTTTATTGATGAAATAAAGGTTATGGTTTGTTTTAAAATGAATGCAGTCTTTGAAAAACGTCTCATATAGAGGTCAAAACCTCGCAACGAAATCAATTAATATGGAACGTTTTTAATCAATAAGAACGGGACATTTCATAGTGTTAATGTGAAATAAGATTAAATGAAGGTTCCTTAGAAGAGGGCTATATAAGGAACCTAAGTAGTCCTAATTAGATAGCCATTGCATTGTAACCGAGTTCTAGAAGCCGTGGAATGTAATTTTACCGATTCTCTCTAATACCGAGTCTCATTCTTACATACCGAATCTCTCTTTATCTTATCATTTCTCTCAATCTCAACATGATCTGACCTATCAGATGGAATTGATTCATCATGTAGATCCATCTTTCTTTCAGATATAATATAGTAAATCGGGTAAAACTTATTAGTATTGTCCAAAACAAAAGTACCTACAATAAGCTTGTACAAAATATGTGACATATGTTCTAAATAACTTGGTAAATTTTTCCCACACTTGGCTTTTATTTTCATTTCTTTGCCTTTTTATTTTCCTCTATTCCATTTTAAATGAATTCTAACATATTGGGTTGTTTCTCAATTTTTGTCCTTTACGAAGTAACAATAATTTCGGTGTTAACACCTAGTTTTATCGTTCATAAATATGTATAAACATGATTTTGAGTTCATTTAGTTGAAAATTTTAAAAATTTTTACTAGAATTGGGTAGTCAGTATATAAGACTAGGGCTGTTCTTTATTATCATAGAGCACTAGATTCTAATACAACTACTGCGTTACTAGTATTTTTAATGGTAACTAAGTGTTTAAATTTAAAATTTTAAAAATCCGAAAGAATTTAACCCCTTCCCACACTTAAGATCTTGCAATGCCTTCATTTGCAAGAAATCAGTACAATTTAAATTATTGAGGGTGATTAGCGTAGAAAAATGATTAAAGTTTACCAAAGTTTCCAAACATATTGGCGTTTGTTTGTTGAATGATAAATGGTGCACATCATTTGTTCATTCCGTCTTGTTGTTACATCACATTTGTTTTTCGTTTTTTCGTCAAAATTAGTAGCTTTTGTTGAACTTAATGCCAGTCTTTGAAAGTTCACTGTTTTACCCTGTTGTGTACAATTGACAATATACATACATACAAATAATAACATGCATGGTAATTTGAAATGGGATTTAACATCCCACTTTCAAATTATAAATACGAAATATTAGTAACAAAATAAAAAAAAAATTGTTAAAAATTACATAAAAGTATCACAATATTATATGTTTTAATCATAAGTAAATAAAAATAATAAAAGATAAAAATCACCAACGGGAACTGCATCAATCTGAATAGGGGTTCCGGTTCATGTCATCGGTCGGGTTCTACGGTTGGTTATAGGTGTGCTGATAGGCTTGGTTGGGGTCGTAGAGAGTAAATGGTGGTCGCATATCGGGCTGGTGTGGCAGATAGTAAGCAGGTCGGGTCGGTACGTAGTTATTTGGTACCTGAGGTGATAGCTGGCTCATGATCTGATGTTGATGATAGTGCCATCTATCATGCTGTCGTTGCCTGGAATGCTCGTACACATTCTCGGCGTGCCACTGCTCGTACTGACTATGTCTAGCCTCGTTTGTCATTTCTACCTCATCTATACACTGGTAAACATCAGTAACAGCCTCCCTAATGACATCCTTAATGTCATCCGCTTCCTCCATTTTCTCGTCTGAACCTCTCTATACCTGTAGATGAAAGCCCTGATATGGTACTGCCTGATTGTGTCTGCTCTTTAATACCTTTGCACCTTGATAGACCCGTAATCCTAAAGTCTCATCCTGTTCCCTACAAACCATCAGTGGACCCCTTAATCCCTATCTACACCCAAATACTCTCTAATGAGAGTAACAAAAATACCTCATCCTATTATTCTCTCGTCCTGTATTCCTTCCACCATTTTAGACAGATAAAAACCAACGCAGTAGGGGATATTAACAAAGCTTCTAGTGTTTCGAATACACTTAAGGTAAAATAAATCGTGTAAGGTCATTTTCTCCTTGTTGTTACCTCTTTGCGTAATCGAATTAGCTAAAAATCTATGTATGATACGAAGCTCTGCTTTGTTAATATCTAAATAGGAGCATCTTCCTCCTCGCGAAAAAAACATTATAATTTGACATACGCCTCCAGACGGCGTGCGCGTCAAAATTCCTATCTACCCTCTCACCATGATAAATCAAATTTGTACAATCAGGTAGTAGTAATTCGGCGGGAGTGTAAATCTGTAAATCCCTGGCCATGTCCATCATAGACATCCTATACATCCTACGGCCAAGTAAAAATCTAAGAAAACTCTTATCATCTAACCTATCTACATCCTTATTAAAAGTGATAGTACTCATAAGCTCAACACACCACTCTTTATATACAGGCCTACGAGTAGTAAATAAATGTTCCCAATCGAGAAAAGAAGAGCTGCCATACCTTTGGATTAGATGCTGCCTAACTGGGTTAGCTAGGTGGACCCTTTCCAAAGGCTCCCAAACAATTACCCTCGGTACTTCCACATTTTTCGTTACCAGTTTAAATTTGTTACTTTGGTATGTTGGGTAATCTCTCCAACTTCTATCAATCCTTAAATTGGGATGCAAGTGTTCTTCATGAATTGTTGGGTGTTCTACTATATGATGAGCGGGAAATACTACGTAGGTAATAAAAAATTGTGGGTCCGGCTCATAGTATGGTACGTGTTGATCAGGTTGTTGTTGTTGTTCCTGTTGTTGTTCTTGTTCAGGTTCTGGTTCATATTGCATTTCTGGCTGTGGTTCGTTTTCAGGTTGTCTGGATGATGATTGAAATGTCCCGTTCTTATTGATTAAAAACGTTCCATATTAATTGATTTCGTTGCGAGGTTTTGACCTCTATATGAGACGTTTTTCAAAGACTGCATTCATTTTTAAAACAAACCATAACCTTTATTTCATAAATAAAGGTTTAAAAAGCTTTACGTAGATTATAAAATAATGATAATCTAAAATATCCTGTTTACACACGACCAGTACATAATGGTTTACAATACAAATATGTTACATCGAAATCAGTTTCTTGAATGCAGTTTTTACACAATATCATACAAACATGGACTTCAAATCTTGTCCTTATTTTAGTATGCAACAACGGAAGCTCTTAATATTCACCTGAGAATAAACATGCTTTAAATGTCAACAAAAATGTTGGTGAGTTATAGGTTTAACCTATATATATCAAATCGTAACAATAGACCACAAGATTTCATATTTCAATACACATCCCATACATAGAGATAAAAATCATTCATATGGTGAACACCTGGTAACCGACATTAACAAGATGCATATATAAGAATATCCCCATCATTCCGGGACACCCTTCGGATATGATATAAATTTCGAAGTACTAAAGCATCCGGTACTTTGGATGGGGTTTTTTAGGCCCAATAGATCTATCTTTAGGATTCGCGTCAATTAGGGTGTCTGTTCCCTAATTCTTAGATTACCAGACTTAATAAAAAGGGGCATATTCGATTTCGATAATTCAACCATAGAATGTAGTTTCACGTACTTGTGTCTATTTTGTAAATCATTTATAAAACCTGCATGTATTCTCATCCCAAAAATATTAGATTTTAAAAGTGGGACTATAACTCACCTTCACAGATTTTTTACTTCGTCGAGAAGTAAGACTTGGCCACTGTTGATTCACGAACCTATAACAATATATACATATATATTAAAGTATGTTCAAAATATATTTACAACACTTTTAATATATTTTGATGTTTTAAGTTTATTAAGTCAGCTGTCCTCGTTAGTAACCTACAACTAGGTGTCAACAGTTAGATGTACAGAAATAAATCGATAAATATTATCTTGAATCAATCCACGACCCAGTGTATACGTATCTCAGTATTGATCACAACTCAAACTATATATATTTTGAAATCAACCTCAACCCTGTATAGCTAACTCCAACATTCACATATAGAGTGTCTATGGTTGTTCCGAAATATATATAGATGTGTCGACATGATAGGTCGAAACATTGTATACGTGTCTATGGTATCTCAAGATTACATAATATACAATACAAGTTGATTAAGTTATGGTTGGAATAGATTTGTTACCAATTTTCACGTAGCTAAAATGAGAAAAATTATCCAATCTTGTTTTACCCATAACTTCTTCATTTTAAATCCGTTTTGAGTGAATCAAATTGCTATGGTTTCATATTGAACTCTATTTTATGAATCTAAACAGAAAAAGTATAGGTTTATAGTCAGAAAAATAAGTTACAAGTCGTTTTTGTAAAGGTAGTCATTTCAGTCGAAAGAACGACGTCTAGATGACCATTTTAGAAAGCATACTTCCACTTTGAGTTTAACCATAATTTTTGGATATAGTTTCATGTTCATAATAAAAATCATTTTCTCAGAATAACAAATTTTAAATCAAAGTTTATCATAGTTTTTAATTAACTAACCCAAAACAGCCCGCGGTGTTACTACGACGGCGTAAATCCGGTTTTACGGTGTTTTTCGTGTTTCCAGGTTTTAAATCATTATGTTAGCATATCATATAGATATATAACATGTGTTTAGTTAATTTTAAAAGTCAAGTTAGAAGGATTAACTTTTGTTTCCAACAAGTTTAGAATTAACTAAACTATGTTCTAGTGATTACGAGTTTAAACCTTCGAATAAGACAGTTTTATATATATGAATCGAATGATGTTATGAACATCATTACTACCTCAAGTTTAGTAGGTAAACTTACTAGAAGTGACAAGAAATGATCTAGCTTCAAAGGATCTTGGATGGCTTGAAAGTTCTTGAAGTAGGATCATGACACAAAAACAAGTTCAAGTAAGATTTTTACTCGAATTAAGATAGTTTATAGTTATAAAAATTGAATCAAAGTTTGAATATGAATATTACCTTGAATAAGAAAGATAACCTACTGTATATAACAAAGGTTTCTTGATCTTAGATGATTACTTGGAATGGATTAGAAAGCTTGGAAGTAAATTAGTAAACTTGAAGGGATTTTTGAAGTGTTCTTGAAGTGTTCTTCCTATGATGATTATAGCTTGATGCTTGAAGTGATTTTTGATGAAGATGATGATTAACTACTGGAAAAATACGTTCATAATAGTGTGGGTGTGTTGAGAGAGAATTAGAAAGAGAATTGGAAGTGAAATGGAGTGAATGATGAGTGGTAATTGGTGAGTGGTGAGTGGGGTTAAAAGGAGTTCTAGTTAGTTGACTAGCTCATGGTAGAAGTTAAAATTGATTAGTCATACATGACATAATCAAGAGTGGAATCCCATGCTAGTTCCTATTGGTATATACCCATAGTAAGTACGTTTTGAAGCTGTGTATAATACGGGTAAGAATACGACTAGAATTCTTGATGAAAGAAAAGAATGGGAAAGTAACTGTAACCATTTTCATTAAGTATGAGTGTTTTGATATATGTCTTGAAGTCTTCCAAAAGTATTTTAATACATCTAAATACACTACATGTATATACATTTTAACTGAGTCGTTAAGTCATCGTTAGTCGTTACATGTAAGTGTTGTTTTGAAACCTTTAAGTTAACGATCTCAATTAATGTTGTTAACCCATTGTTTATTATATCTAATGAGATGTTAAATTATTATATTATCATGATATTATGATATATTAATATATCTTAATATGATATATATACATTTAAATGTCGTTACAACGATAATCGTTACATATATGTCTCGTTTCGAAATCCTTAAGTTAGTAGTCTTGTTTATATGTATATAACTCATTGTTAATATACTTATGGAGATACTTACTTATCATAATCTCATGTTAACCATATGTATATCTATATATATATATCGTCATGTCGTTTTTACAAGTTTTAACGTTCGTGAATCGCCGGTCAACTTGGGTGGTCAATTGTCTATATGAAACATATTTCAATTAATCAAGTCTTAACAAGTTTGATTGCTTAACATGTTGGAAACATTTAATCATGTAAATATAAATCTCTATTAATATATATAAACATGGAAAAGTTCGGGTCACTACAGTACCTACCCGTTAAATAAATTTCGTCCCGAAATTTTAAGCTGTTGAAGGTGTTGACGAATCTTCTGGAAATAGATGCGGGTATTTCTTCTTCATCTGATCTTCATGCTCCCAGGTGAACTCGGGTCCTCTACGAGCATTCCATCGAACCTTAACAATTGGTATCTTGTTTTGCTTAAGTCTTTTAACCTCACGATCCATTATTTCGACGGGTTCTTCGATGAATTGGAGTTTTTCGTTGATTTGGATTTCATCTAATGGAATAGTGAGATCTTCTTTAGCAAAAAATTTCTTCAAATTCGAGACGTGGAAAGTGTTATGTACAGCCGCGAGTTGTTGAGGTAACTCAAGTCGGTAAGCTACTGGTCCGACACGATCAATAATCTTGAATGGTCCAATATACCTTGGATTTAATTTCCCTCGTTTACCAAATCGAACAACGCCTTTCCAAGGTGCAACTTTAAGCATGACCATCTCTCCAATTTCAAATTCTATATCTTTTCTTTTAATGTCAGCGTAGCTCTTTTGTCGACTTTGGGCAGTTTTCAACCGTTGTTGAATTTGGATGATCTTCTCGGTAGTTTCTTGTATAATCTCCGGACCCGTAATCTGTCTATCCCCCACTTCACTCCAACAAATCGGAGACCTGCACTTTCTACCATAAAGTGCTTCAAACGGCGCCATCTCAATGCTTGAATGGTAGCTGTTGTTGTAGGAAAATTCTGCTAACGGTAGATGTTGATCCCAACTGTTTCTGAAATCAATAACACATGCTCGTAGCATGTCTTCAAGCGTTTGTATCGTCCTTTCGCTCTGCCCATCAGTTTGTGGATGATAGGCAGTACTCATGTCTAGACGAGTTCCTAATGCTTGCTGTAATGTCTGCCAGAATCTTGAAATAAATCTACCATCCCTATCAGAGATAATGGAGATTGGTATTCCATGTCTGGAGACGACTTCCTTCAAATACAGTCGTGCTAACTTCTCCATCTTATCATCTTCTTTTATTGGCAGGAAGTGTGCTGATTTGGTGAGACGATCAACTATTACCCATATAGTATCAAAACCACTTGCAGTCCTTGACAATTTAGTAATGAAATCCATGGTAATATTTTCTCATTTCCATTCTGGGATTTCGGGTTGTTGAAGTAGACCTGATGGTTTCTGATGCTCAGCTTTGACCTTAGAACACGTCAAACATTCTCCTACATATTTAGCAACATCGGCTTTCATACCCGGCCACCAAAAATGTTTCTTGAGATCCTTGTACATCTTCCCCGTTCCAGGATGTATTGAGTATCTGGTTTTATGAGCTTCTCTAAGTACCATTTCTCTCATATCTCCAAATTTTGGTACCCAAATCCTTTCAGCCCTATACCGGGTTTCGTCTTCCCGAATATTAAGATGCTTCTCCGATCCTTTGGGTATTTCATTCTTTAAATTTCCCTTTTTTAAAACTCCTTGTTGCGCCTCCTTTATTTGAGTAGTAAGGTTATTATGAATCATTATATTCATAGATTTTACTCGAATGGGTTCTCTGTCCTTCCTGCTCAAGGCATCGGCTACCACATTTGCCTTCCCCGGGTGGTAACGAATCTCAAAGTCGTAATCATTCAATAATTCAATCCACCTACGCTGCCTCATATTCAGTTGTTTCTGATTAAATATGTGTTGAAGACTTTTGTGATCGGTATATATAATACTTTTGACCCCATATAAGTAGTGCCTCCAAGTCTTTAATGCAAAAACAACCGCGCCTAATTCCAAATCATGCGTCGTATAATTTTGTTCGTGAATCTTCAATTGTCTAGACGCATAAGCAATCACCTTCGTTCGTTGCATTAATACACAACCGAGACCTTGCTTTGATGCGTCATAATAAATCACAAAATCATCATTCCCTTCAGGCAATGACAATATAGGTGCCGTAGTTAGCTTTTTCTTCAATAACTGAAACGCTTTCTCTTGTTCATCATTCCATTCAAATTTCTTCCCTTTATGCGTTAATGCAGTCAAGGGTTTTGCTATTCTGGAAAAGTCTTGGATGAACCTTCTGTAGTAACCAGCTAGTCCTAAAAACTGGCGTATGTGTTTCAGAGTTTTTGGGGTTTCCCACTTTTCAACAGTTTCTATCTTTGCCGGATCCACCTTAATACCTTCTTTGTTCACTATGTGACCGAGGAATTGAACTTCTTCCAACCAAAATGCACACTTTGAAAACTTAGCGTATAATTCTTTCTTCCTCAATACTTCTAACACCTTTCTCAAATGTTCACCGTGTTCTTGGTCATTCTTTGAGTAAATAAGTATGTCATCAATGAAAACAATGACAAACTTGTCAAGGTATGGTCCACACACTCGGTTCATGAGGTCCATGAACACAGCTGGTGCATTAGTTAAACCAAATGGCATGACCATAAACTCGTAATGACCGTAACGTGTTCTGAAAGCAGTCTTTGGAATATCATCTTCTTTCACCCGCATTTGATGATACCCGGAACGTAAGTCAATCTTTGAATAAACAGACGAGCCTTGTAGTTGATCAAATAAGTCGTCGATTCTCGGTAGTGGGTAGCGGTTCTTGATGGTAAGTTTGTTCAACTCTCGGTAGTCGATACACAACCTGAATGTACCATCTTTCTTCTTGACAAACAAAACAGGAGCTCCCCACGGTGATGTGTTTGGTCGAATGAAACCATGCTCTAAAAGTTCTTGTAATTGGCTTTGCAGTTCTTTCATCTCGCTGGGTGCGAGTCTGTAAGGAGCACGAACTATTGGTGCAGCTCCTGGTACAAGATCTATTTTAAATTCAACGGATCGATGTGGGGGTAATCCCGGTAATTCTTTCGGAAATACATCGGGAAATTCTTTTGCAATGGGAACATCATTGATGCTCTTTTCTTCAGTTTGTACTTTCTCGACGTGTGCTAGAACAGCATAGCAACCTTTTCTTATTAGTTTTTGTGCCTTCAAATTACTAATAAGATGTAGCTTCGTGTTGCCCTTTTCTCCGTACACCATTAAGGGTTTTCCTTTTTCTCGTATAATGCGAATTGAATTTTTGTAACAAACGATCTCTGCTTTCACTTCTTTCAACCAGTCCATACCGATTATCACATCAAAACTCCCTAACTCTACTGGTATCAAGTCAATCTTAAATGTTTCGCTAACCAGTTTAATTTCTCTATTCCGACATATATTATCTGCTGAAATTAATTTACCATTTGCTAATTCGAGTAAAAATTTACTATCCAAAGGCGTCAGTGGACAACTTAATTTAGCACAAAAATCTCTACTCATATAGCTTCTATCCGCACCCGAATCAAATAAAACGTAAGCAGATTTATTGTCAATAAGAAACGTACCCGTAACAAGCTCCGGGTCTTCCTGTGCCTCTGCCGCATTAATATTGAAAACTCTTCCGCGGCCTTGTCCATTCGTGTTCTCCTGGTTCGGGCAATTTCTAATAATGTGGCCTGGTTTTCCACATTTATAACAAACTACATTGGCATAACTTGCTCCGACACTACTTGCTCCGCCATTACTCGTTCCGACACCATTTGTTCCTTTCGTTCTATTAACCCCTGGTCCGTAGACCTCACACTTCGCCGCGCTATGACCATTTCTTTTACACTTGTTGTAAAATTTGGTGCAGAACCCCGAGTGATACTTTTCACACCTTTGGCATAGCTGCTTCTGATTGTTGTTGTTGTTGCAGTTATTATTGTTGTTGGGATGATTGTTGTAGTTGCTGTTGTTGTTGTTGTTGTTGTTGTTGTTGTTGGGCCGTTTATTGTAGTTGCGATTGATGTTGCGATTGTTGGGATAATTGTTGCGATTATTGTTGTAATTGCTGTTGTTGTTGTATTGGTGATTCTTATCACCGTTTTCCTCCCACTTTCTTTTGACTTGCTTCACATTGGCCTCTTCAGCAGTCTGTTCTTTAATTCTTTCTTCAATCTGGTTCACTAGTTTGTGAGCCATTCTACATGCCTGTTGTATGGAGGCGGGCTCGTGTGAACTTATATCTTCTTGGATTCTTTCCGGTAATCCTTTCACAAACGCGTCGATCTTCTCTTCCTCATCTTCGAATGCTCCCGGACACAATAGGCACAATTCTGTGAATCGTCTTTCGTACGTGGTAATATCAAATCCTTGGGTTCGTAACCCTCTAAGTTCTGTCTTGAGCTTATTGACCTCGGTTCTGGGACGGTACTTCTCGTTCATCAAGTGCTTGAATGCTGACCACGGTAGTGCGTACGCATCGTCTTGTCCCACTTGCTCTAGATAGGTATTCCACCATGTTAACGCAGAACCTGTGAAGGTATGCGTAGCGTACTTTACTTTGTCCTCTTCAGTACACTTACTTATGGCAAACACCGATTCGACCTTCTCGGTCCACCGTTTCAATCCGATCGGTCCTTCGGTTCCATCAAATTCCAAAGGTTTGTAGGCAGTGAATTCTTTGTAGGTGCATCCTACACGATTTCCTGTACTGCTAGATCCAAGGTTATTGTTGGTATATAGCGCAGCCTGTACTGCAGCTATGTTTGAAGATAGAAAAGTACGGAATTCCTCTTCATTCATATTCACGGTGTGTCGAGTAGTCGGTGCCATTTCCTTCAAAATAGTCAAATGGAACAAGTTAATCATACAGAATATTAAGAGTATTTAATAGTATTTCATAGCATAATATGAACTCATTTATAAAAGCTTTTTCTTCATATTAGCATTTTATAAGTTTAAATTCGGGTAGTACCTACCCGTTAAGTTCATACTTAGTAGCTAATATACAATTCAACTACTACAATTCTATATGAAAAACTGATTATAATAATATTTCGCGTTCAAACTTTTACACAATATTTTACAAACTTACAATACCGCTTATTTTACATATAGCATGAAATATAGCACACAATAAATTTGATACAAGATGGTTGTGAAGATAATTCTAGCTAGTACACAAGTCGTTCAGCAAAGGCAATAAAGACACGTAATTCATACGTCCAGAAACAAGTCATGCATTCTGGTTTTACTAGGATTACTTCCCATCCTTGGTCTTGTGGAACATAACCGTTATGGCCGTTGATAAGACAGCGTGTTGTAACGTCGTCAAAGGGACGAGGGTTACGTAATGTCCAACAGTCCCGTAACAATCTAAAAACCTCATTTCTTACCCCAATTACCGACTCCGTCACTTGTGGGAACGTTTTGTTTAATAGTTGTAGGCCGATGTTCTTGTTCTCACTTTGGTGAGAAGCGAACATTACTAATCCGTAAGCATAACATGCTTCTTTATGTTGCATGTTAGCCACTTTTTCTAAATCACGAAGTCCAATATTCGGATATATTGAGTCAAAATAATTTCTTAACCCATTGCGTAAAATAGCATTTGGGTTCCCCGCAATATATGCGTCAAAGTAAATACATCGTAACTTATGGATTTCCCAATGTGATATCCCCCATCTTTCGAACGAAAGCCTTTTATAAACCAAGGCATTCTTGGAATGTTCTTCGAATGTCTTACAAACTGATCTCGCCTTAAATAGTTGTGCCGAAGAATTCTGACCGACTCTAGACAAGATTTCATCAATCATGTCTCTGGGTAGGTCTCTTAAAATATTGGGTTGTCTATCCATTTTGTGTTTTTATACTGTAAAATAGACAAGAGTTAGACTCAAAAAAAATAACTTATTAATACAAGCAATTTTTACATATATCATAATGCATAAGCACACTATATTACATATATTACACCACACGAATACAACTATCTTATTCCGACTCGCTTGTTTCTTCTTCTTCGGTTTTGTTTCGTTTTGCCAAGTTTCTAGGGATATATGATGTTCCCCTAATACGAGCCGTCGTTTTCCACATTGGTTTAGAAAAACCTGGTGGTTTAGAGGTTCCCGGGTCATTGTTACAACTTAAGGACTTCGGGGGTTGACGATACATATAAAGTTCATCGGGGTTGGAATTAGATTTCTCTATTTTTATGCCCTTTCCCTTATTATTTTCTTTTGCCTTTTTAAATTCAGTTGGGGTAATTTCTATAACATCATCGAAATTCTCGTCGGAATCCGATTCATCGGAGAATTGGTAATCCTCCCAATATTTTGCTTCCTTGGCGGAAACACCATTGACCATAATTAACCTTGGTCGGTTGGTTGAGGATTTTCTTTTACTTAACCGTTTTATTATTTCCCCCACCGGTTCTATTTCTTCATCCGGTTCCGATTCTTCTTCCGGTTCCGATTCTTCTTCCGGTTCCGACTCTTCTTCCGGTTCCTCTTCGGGAACTTGTGAATCAGTCCACAAATCATTCCAATTTACATTTGACTCTTCATTATTATTAGGTGAGTCAATGGGACTTGTTCTAGAGGTAGACATCTATCACATAATATCCAACGCGTTAAGAGATTAATATATCACATAATATTCACATGTTAAAAATATATAGTTTCGAACAAAATTTGTTAAGCAATCATTTTTCAAGTAGACACGGTCGAAGTCCAGACTCACTAATGCATCCTAACAAACTCGATAAGATACACTAATGCAAAATTCTGGTTCTCTAAGACCAACGCTCTGATACCAACTGAAATGTCCCGTTCTTATTGATTAAAAACGTTCCATATTAATTGATTTCGTTGCGAGGTTTTGACCTCTATATGAGACGTTTTTCAAAGACTGCATTCATTTTTAAAATAAACCATAACCTTTATTTCATAAATAAAGGTTTAAAAAGCTTTACGTAGATTATCAAATAATGATAATCTAAAATATCCTGTTTACACACGACCATTACATAATGGTTTACAATACAAATATGTTACATCGAAATCAGTTTCTTGAATGCAGTTTTTACACAATATCATACAAACATGGACTCCAAATCTTGTCCTTATTTTAGTATGCAACAGCGGAAGCTCTTAATATTCACCTGAGAATAAACATGCTTTAAACGTCAACAAAAATGTTAGTGAGTTATAGGTTTAACCTATATATATCAAATCGTAACAATAGACCACAAGATTTCATATTTCAATACACATCCCATACATAGAGATAAAAATTATTCATATGGTGAACACCTGGTAACCGACATTAACAAGATGCATATATAAGAATATCCCCATCATTCCGGGACACCCTTCGGATATGATATAAATTTCGAAGTACTAAAGCATCAGGTACTTTGGATGGGGTTTGTTAGGCCCAATAGATCTATCTTTAGGATTCGCGTCAATTAGGGTGTCTGTTCCCTAATTCTTAGATTACCAGACTTAATAAAAAGGGGCATATTCGATTTCGATAATTCAACCATAGAATGTAGTTTCACGTACTTGTGTCTATTTTGTAAATCATTTATAAAACCTGCATGTATTCTCATCCCAAAAATATTAGATTTTAAAAGTGGGACTATAACTCACCTTCACAGATTTTTTACTTCGTCGAGAAGTAAGACTTGGCCACTGTTGATTCACGAACCTATAACAATATATACATATATATTAAAGTATGTTCAAAATATATTTACAACACTTTTAATATATTTTGATGTTTTAAGTTTATTAAGTCAGCTGTCCTCGTTAGTAACCTACAACTAGTTGTCCACAGTTAGATGTACAGAAATAAATCGATAAATATTATCTTGAATCAATCCACGACCCAGTGTATACGTATCTCAGTATTGATCACAACTCAAACTATATATATTTTGGAATCAACCTCAACCCTGTATAGCTAACTCCAACATTCACATATAGAGTGTCTATGGTTGTTCCGAAATATATATAGATGTGTCGACATGATAGGTCGAAACATTGTATACGTGTCTATGGTATCTCAAGATTACATAATATACAATACAAGTTGATTAAGTTATGGTTGGAATAGATTTGTTACCAATTTTCACGTAGCTAAAATGAGAAAAATTATCCAATCTTGTTTTACCCATAACTTCTTCATTTTAAATCCGTTTTGAGTGAATCAAATTGCTATGGTTTCATATTGAACTCTATTTTATGAATCTAAACAGAAAAAGTATAGGTTTATAGTTGTAAAAATAAGTTACAAGTCGTTTTTGTAAAGGTAGTCATTTCAGTCGAAAGAACGACGTCTAGATGACCATTTTAGAAAACATACTTCCACTTTGAGTTTAACCATAATTTTTGGATATAGTTTCATGTTCATAATAAAAATCATTTTCTCAGAATAACAACTTTTAAATCAAAGTTTATCATAGTTTTTAATTAACTAACCCAAAACAGCCCGCGGTGTTACTACGACGGCGTAAATCCGGTTTTACGGTGTTTTTCGTGTTTCCAGGTTTTAAATCATTAAGTTAGCATATCATATAGATATAGAACATGTGTTTAGTTAATTTTAAAAGTCAAGTTAGAAGGATTAACTTTTGTTTGCGAACAAGTTTAGAATTAACTAAACTATGTTCTAGTGATTACGAGTTTAAACCTTCGAATAAGATAGTTTTATATATATGAATCGAATGATGTTATGAACATCATTACTACCTCAAGTTTAGTATGTAAACCTACTGGAAGTGACAAGAAATTATCTAGCTTCAAAGGATCTTGGATGGCTTGAAAGTTCTTGAAGTAGGATCATGACACAAAAACAAGTTCAAGTAAGATTTTTACTCGAATTAAGATAGTTTATAGTTATTGAAATTGAATCAAATTTTGAATATGAATATTACCTTGAATAAGAAAGATAACCTACTATATATAACAAAGGTTTCTTGATCTTAGATGATTACTTGGAATGGATTAGAAAGCTTGGAAGTAAATTAGTAAACTTGAAGGGATTTTTGAAGTGTTCTTGAAGTGTTCTTCCTATGATGATTATAGCTTGATGCTTGAAGTAATTTTTGATGAAGATGATGATTAACTACTGGAAAAATACATTCATAATAGTGTGGGTGTGTTGAGAGAGAATTAGAAAGAGAATTGGAAGTGAAATGGAGTGAATGATGAGTGGTAATTGGTGAGTGGTGAGTGGAGTTAAAAGGAGTTCTAGTTAGTTGACTAGCTCATGGTAGAAGTTAAAATTGATTAGTCATACATGACATAATCAAGAGTGGAATCTCATGCTAGTTCCTATTGGTATATACCCATAGTAAGTACGTTTTGAAGCTGTGTATAATACGGGTAAGAATACGACTAGAATTCTTGATGAAAGAAAAGAATGGGAAAGTAACTGTAACCATTTTTGTTAAGTATGAGTGTTTTGATATATGTCTTGAAGTCTTCCAAAAGTATTTTAATACATCTAAATACACTACATGTATATACATTTTAACTGAGTCGTTAAGTCATCGTTAGTCGTTACATGTAAGTGTTGTTTTGAAACCTTTAAGTTAACGATCTCAATTAATGTTGTTAACCCATTGTTTATTATATCTAATGAGATGTTAAATTATTATATTATCATGATATTATGATATATTAATATATCTTAATATGATATATATATATATACATTTAAATGTCGTTACAATGATAATCGTTACATATATGTCTCGTTTCGAAATCCTTAAGTTAGTAGTCTTGTTTATATGTATATAACTCATTGTTAATATACTTATGGAGATACTTACTTATCATAATCTCATGTTAACCATATGTATATCCATATATATATATATCGTCATGTCGTTTTTACAAGTTTTAACGTTCGTGAATCGCCGGTCAACTTGGGTGGTCAATTGTCTATATGAAACATATTTCAATTAATCAAGTCTTAACAAGTTTGATTGCTTAATATGTTGGAAACATTTAATCATGTAAATATCAATCTCTATTAATATATATAAACATGGAAAAGTTCGGGTCACTACAATGATGCACCTCCAGATTCGGTATATTTCTGCAAAACACATTAAACACAAAATTTGTGCATCCAAATATGCATTAGTGTTTGCAAAATAACAAATTAAAACAATAACAATAACATGTTTAATCCATATTAAACTTATACTCATTTTCATATTTTTATCAATTCGACACTTTTTCAAATAAGCATATATGAAAATGTTTACAAAGTTCATAAGCATTCAACTCAAATAACATGTTAAAATAACCATTACTAGCAATTAAACAAGTTTCAAATGGCATTTACATCAATTTAATCAAGTTCATGAATTTTAGACTTAAAAAGTCCACTTTAATTCTCAAAAATCATGTTTAGGATCAAAGTTTGGATCATTTAGCTACCTAAACATGTTACACTACTTAATTTAGCAATAATTCATTACAAAAATTGGCCATAACCTATTTATATAAAAAACCCCAAATTGCTCAAGAACACAAACCTAAGATTTCTAAAATTTTTGAAGTTTTTGGCTTCAAATCATGTTAAATAGCATCAATCTAGGTTATACATGCATAATATACTAACGATTTAACTCTAATTACACTAAAAATCAACAAAATCAAATTAGGTAAAAATTAGTTCAAGAACACTAAAATTCGAATTTAAAGAGTTTTAGGGGTGAAATCTTTACCTTTTTGCGTCCCCATCTGAGAAAAGGCATAATTGTAGTGGATTATTGTGAGGAATTTGGTTGATTTTGGTGAAAAATTGGTGATTTTAGGGGTGTTTTTGTGTATATGTTCGTGTATGTGTGTGTTATTTGTGAGAGAAACAGAGCAGTCGACTGGAACTTATGTTCTTGACCAGATATCCAGTGCCATGCGATCGCATAGCTTGACAGTTCAAACCCCATGCGATCGCATGGGGTCAGGTATTTTTTTTAAAATTTTTTTTTATAAAAACCTTTAACTAATGAAACAAATAATTAAATTATTTAAAATTTTGTATCTTTTAAGAATGAGGGCATTTCGGATCTTTGTCCTATTTCATTCCTCAACAAAATTTTAAAATTTGTCATTTTAAAGCGATTGTTTTAAAAGCAAAGATTTTTGGGTTTTTTTTTTAGCATACTTTAGATCAATGAGATTAAAAATAATGATAATAAAATTTCTCGTCCCTCACTTGGGTAAAGCAATTTCGGTTCAACGACCTAGTCTTCAACTCACGACGAATTTTAATTATCAAATTTTTAACTTAATAAAATAAAGTAAATTTTTGTTTTTAAATTCACACCAAACTTAAATCTAAAATGCATAAAATTAAAAATTCATATTAATTTTATTAATATTTTTATACATTAATTTTACAAACTTATATTAAAATATTAATTTTTAAAATATTTAAAAACTTGAATATATTGATTTTAAAAATTTGCATTAATAATTTAATATTTATATATTAATTTTAAAAACAAGGTAAAAATTAAAATTAAAAATCTTTTTGATCTTTTATCCCACTTTAATCAATCAAATATTATCAAAAATATACGCCCCTCTTTTGGGTAAAGTAATTTTGGTTATTTTACCTAGTTTTACTCGTGATGAATTTTTGAAATATTTTTGGATTGATTGATTAAAGATATTTATACCTTAAGAACAGTGTTGCAGATCTCGGAATTTCTCGGCGAGATCTCGGGGAGATCACGGTTTCAAAACTCAGCCGAGAATATTTTCCCATCTCGTTGAGATTTCTCGGTCAATGGTTAAAATCTCGGTCAACGTCACGATTTCTCGGATTTTCTCGGTGAGATCTCGGATTTTCTCGTAATTTCTCGGATTTTCTCGCAATTTCTCGGATTTTCTTCTAAGTTTTCGCTCATTTCTCAAATTTTCTCGTAAAAATCCATATAAATATACATATATTTATATATTTATACATATTTATATTAAAAAAACTAGAAAGTCAACACAAGTCAACGTCCGAGATCTCCCCGAGATTTTTCCGAGATGCCGAGATCTCCTCAAAAATGTCCAAACGAGATCTCCCCGAGATCCGAGTTCTCCAACCTTGCTTAAGAATAAACGGTAAATTTCGCAGTAATGTAATAAATTTTTGTATGTATGATATCAATAATTTCGGTTTCGCATACCTAATTTTATTGAATATCAATTTAATACTTTATAGCGAACGATTCAGCGTTTATTATCAAAAGGTTAAAAGCAATAAATAAAAATAAATAAAAACTGTACATACTTACCTGTGAGATAGAATTCTCAGAGACCTTCTTTAGCCGACTCATAGGAGAGTCGTGTGATTTCGTTTTCCATAGCTACGTAAGCGTAACCTCGATTCTTCAATAACTTTTCTTCTAAACATATGAATGGTCCTTATCTGCATAGAGTAACAAATTCGGTATTTGAATATGTTTGATTGTTTGAACATTTACCTTCGTGTGACCATTTTCCGCATTTATGACATCTTTCAAGGTGCCGTGCTCTTCTTTTTATTGCGGATTTTGATTTTCCTTTACCAAAATGTATCTTATGGTGGTCTTTCCTGAATTCTTTCCTCACTTCGTCCATTTTGCCTCTTATGAATGATACCAGTTCACTCGGGAAGATGTTATTATTACGTTTAGTAATCATAGCGTGTAGTAGTAGACCATGGTTCAGATCAAAGGAATTCTTCATCTCGTAAAACCTAAATAAAAATAAAAATTCAGAATGGAGGGAGAAGACTAGTTCTTTAGGGTCTGCTAGGGAAAGACCATTCGGATTCCATTCTCGAGAACTACATGAAAACAGAATATCTAACTCTAACAGAAATATATATTATCCTTAAAAAGACTTGAATCTTCCCACACTTAGTTAGCTGTGGTGTCGAAATTGTGATTAACTTCATTGTCAACTTCCATTGGACCATGTATGTAATGTTTAACTCTGTGACCATTAACTTTAAATTCAATCCAATTTGAATTTATTAACTCTATTGTTCCGTATGGGAAAACTCTTTTGACTATGAATGGTCCAGACCATCTTGATTTCAATTTTCCAGGAAATAGCTTGAATCGTGAATTGAAAAGAAGGACTCTGTCTCCTTCCTTAAATTCTTTTGAACTTCTGATTCTTTTATCATGCCATTTCTTTGTTCTTTCTTTATAGATTAACGAATTTTCATATGCTTCATGTCTTAATTCTTCTAATTCGTTTAGTTGACTTAACCGTAGATGTCCGGCTTCATGTAAATCAAGATTACATGTCTTCAAAGCCCAAAATGCTTTGTGCTCAATTTCTACTGGAAGGTGACATGCTTTTTCGTAAACGAGTTTAAAAGGTGTGGTGCCAATTGGAGTTTTGTAGGCTGTTCTAAAAGCCCAGAGTGCATCCTCCAATTTCATGGACCATTCCTTTGGATTTGATCCTACGGTTTTCTCTAGAATACGTTTTAATGCTCGGTTGGTATTTTCAACTTGTCCACTTGTTTGTGGATGATAAGCGGTTGAAATTTTATGAGTTACTCCATAACTTTTGAGAACTTTCTCAAGTTGATTATTACAAAAATGAGTACCCCGATCACTTATTAAAGCTTTCGGTGTTCCGAACATAGCAAAAAGACGTTTTAAAAAGTTGAATACAACTCGTGCATCGTTAGTCGGGAGAGCTTATGCTTCCGCCCATTTAGATACATAATCAATGGCAACGAGAATGTAGAGATTATTATGAGATTTTGGAAATGGACCCATAAAGTCAATACCCCAAACGTCAAATACTTCACATACTTGAATGACATTTTGTGGCAATTCATCAAGTTGACTTATTTTTTCGGCCCTTTGACAAGCATCACAGGATTTACAAAGAAGGTGTGCGTCTTTGAAATTTGTAGGCCAATAGAATCCAGCATCGTAAAATTTTCTTGCTGTAAGTTGAGGCCCATAATGCCCTCCTGTTGGTCCTGTGTGACAATGGTTTAAGATTTGACTGGCTAAATCCCCGAATAAGCATCGGCGGATTATTCCATCGGGAAAATTTTTAAACAAATGTGGATCTTCCCAGAAATAGTGTTTTATATCACTAAAGAATTTCTTTCGTTTTTGGTACGACAACCCTTTTTCAAGGAATCCACATACTAAGTAGTTTGCATAGTCTGCAAACCATGGAATTTCATTATAATCTATCTTCAATAGATATTCATCAGGAAAGTTGTCTTGTATAGCCAATTCATTTAGAACTTCTAATTCAGGATTTTCAAGACGAGAAAGATGATCATCGGCGAGGTTTTCTGCTCCCTTTTTGTCTCGGATTTCAATATCGAACTCTTGTAAGAGTAAGATCCAACGGATTAATCATGGTTTGGCATCTTGTTTTGAAAATAGGTATCTAAGAGCAGAATGGTCGGTATAGACCACCATTTTTGCTAGAACGAGATATGATCGAAATTTGTCAAAAGCAAAGACAATAGAAAGGAGTTCTTTTTCAGTAGTTGTGTAATTCGTTTGTGCTCCTTGTAACGTCTTACTAGCGTAATAAATAGGTTGAAATCGTTTTTCAATCCTTTGTCCTAAAACAGCTCCCATTGCAAAATCACTTGCATCGCACATGAGTTCAAACGGTAGATTTCAATTTGGAGTTATCATGATCGGTGCATTAGTGAGTTTTTCTTTAAGAATATTAAAATATTTGATGCATTTATCTGAAAAGATGAATGGAGCATCCTTTTCTAGGAGTTTATTCATAGGAGTGGCAATTTTAGAAAAATCTTTTATGAAACGTCGGTAAAAACCGGCATGTCCTAGAAAACTCCTAACTCCTTTAACATTGGTGTGATGTGGAAGTTTAGCAATTACATCTACTTTAGCTCTATCCGCTTCAATTCCTTCCTTTGAAATTTTATGACCAAGAACGATGCCTTCTTTAACCATGAAATGGCATTTCTCCCAATTAAGAACTAGATTTGATTACTCGCATCTAATAAGCATTCGTTCAAGATTAACTAGACATGATTCAAATGTATCACCGAAGACTGAAAAGTCATCCATAAATACTTCCATGCATTCTTCTATCATGTCGTGAAAAATCGCCATCATGCACCTTTGAAAAGTTGCAGGGGCGTTGCAAAGTCCAAATGGCATGCGTTTGTAAGCAAAAGTACCATAAGGGCACGTGAAGGTGGTTTTCTCTTGGTCCTCGGGTGCTATTGGAATTTGAAAGTATCCGGAGAAACCGTCAAGAAAACAATAGTAACTGTTTTCGGCTAACCTTTCCAACATTTGATCAATGAAAGGTAAGGAAAAGTGATCTTTTCTGGTGGCGTCATTTAATTTTCTATAATCAATACAAATTCACCATCCTGTTACAGTCCTTGTGGGAATAAGCTCATTTTTTTCATTTTTGATGACAGTCATGCCACCCTTCTTAGGTACGCATTGAACTGGGCTTACCCATGGACTATCAGAGATTGGATAAATTAAACCTGAATCTAGCAGTTTAATAATTTCTTTCTTAACAACATCTTGCATATTAGGATTTAGTCTTCATTGGCGTTGCACATACATTTTATGGCCTTCTTCCATAAGGATTTTATGTGTGCAATATGAAGGACTTATGCCTTTAATGTCATGAGTTTTCCATGCAATAGCTGGCTTATGAGCTTTTAGCACAGAAATGAGTCGAGATTTTTCATTTTCTGTAAGAGAAGATGATATTATTACAGGTAATTCAGATTCACCATGTAAATAAGTATATTCCAAATGGTTTGAAAGTGGCTTTAACTCTAATGTCAGTGGTTCTTCTATCTATGATTTGTATCGATATCTGTCTTCCTCTTTTAACATTTGAAGTTCATCTGTTGTTGGTTCGTATCCATTAGCCATGAGTGTAGCTAACATTTCAGTTTCATCAATTGGTTCAGTTCCTTCTCCCAAGGAACATTCTCCTGTTCCTTGTAATTCTGGAAATTCTTCTAACAATTTTGCATGTGAATCTATAGTTTAAATATAATAACATGCATCATCTGTAGATTGAGGTTGTTGCATGGCTCTATCAACAGAAAAGGTAACACTCTCGTCCTCTATACTTAGGGTCAGTTTCTTACCAAACACGTCTATTATTGCTTTAGCCGTGTTTAAGAATGGTCTTCCTAATATAAGAGGAACTCGAGAATCTTCTTCCATGTCCAAAATAACAAAATCTACTGGAAATACTAAAGTACCAACTTTAACTAGCATGTTCTCTATTATCCCTCTAGGATATTTTACTGATCGATCTGCTAGTTGTATACTTATTCGTGTTGGTTTCAATTCTCCAAGGTCTAGTTTAGCGTATAGTGAATACGGCATTAAATTTATACTAGCACCTAAGTCTGCCAATGCTTCTATTGAACTAAGACTACCCAGAAAACATGGAATTGTGAAACTTCCTGGATCTGATAATTTTTCTGGTATCTTATTCAACAGCACTGCAGAACAATTAGCATTCATTGTAACAGCCGAGAGTTCTTCCATTTTCTTTCTATTTATGATTAGATCTTTCAGAAATTTAGTATACCTAGGCATTCCTGAAATCACATCAATGAAAGGAAGATTGACATTTATTTATTTAAACATATCCAAGAATTTGGATTGCTCGGCTTCAAGTCTTTCTTTTCTCATTTTACTCGGGTAAGGAAGCGGTGGTTGGTATGGTTTAACATAAGGCTTTGCCTTAACTGTGTTATCTTCATTAACCTTTTCAACTACCGGTTCTTTTTTCCTTTTCTTGCTCAGGCTGTGGTGTCTGTGGAGTGGTAATAGTGTCATCAGAAATTACAGGCATTTCAGGTGGTTTAAGTGTAATACCACTTCTTGTGGTAATGGCTTTAGCTGTTTCATTCCGGGAGTTAGCATTTGTATCGCTAGGTAGACTTCCCAGTTTTCTTTCACCTATTAACCTTGCTAGGTTGCTCACTTCTTGTTCCAGATTTTGGATAGAAGCTTGTTGATTTCTAAATGCTTGAGAATTTTGTTCATTCGTTTGTTTCTGAGATGTGAAAAATTGCATTTGAGATTCAACTAGCTTTGACATCATATCTTCTAAATTTGGCTTTTTATCATCGGTTTGTGGTGGATTAATTGAAAAAATAGGTCTTTGCTGATTGTAAGTATTGTTGGATACTTGTTGATTGCCAGGACCTTGTTAGTTGTTGTATGGAACATTTCGGTTATAATTCTGGTTTTGATTGTAGTTTGGTCTTGGCGGTTGATAATTATTTTGATTATTATTTCCAGGCCTTTGGTTCATGTATGAAACATTCTCTCTTTGTTCCATTATTTGTTCAATACTGAGACAATCTTTTGTCAAATGTGGTCCTCCACACTGCTCACAACTAATTCGTATAGCATGAATGTCTTTAGTCATCTTTTCCATTCGTCTTTCGAAAGCATCTATCTTTGCGGAAATGGAATCAAAGTCATGGCTAGAATCGGCTCTAGCTGCTTTAGATGATCTAACGATATATTTTTCTTGGTGCCACTCATGTGAGTGGGAAGCAGTGTTATCAATAATTTTGTAAGCTTCAGTTGCGGTTTTCTTCATAATGGAACCACCAGCTGCTATATCGATGTTTTTTCTTGTAGTGATGTCGCATCCTTGATAGAATATTTGTACTATTTGATAAGTGTCTAAACCATGTTGCGGACATCCTCTTAACAACTTTTCAAATCTTGTCCACGCCTCATATAGAGTTTCATTTGGCTTTTGCATGAACGTAACAATATCTCCTTGAAGTCTCACAACTTTAGATGCCGGAAAGAATTGTTTAAGAAATTTCTCAACTAAAACATCCCATGTATCAATCGCCCCTTCAGGTAACGATTCTAACCAATCTTTGGCTTCTCCCTTTAAAGTCCAGAGAAATAACATGAGATATATCTGTTCATCCTCCACTTCTCGGATTTTAAATAGAGTACAAATCCTATTAAAGGTACGAAGATGTTCGTTTGGATCTTCCTTCGGCGCACCACTAAATTGGCATTGATTAGTTACCGTGTGTAGAATTTGTCCTTTTATTTCATAATCTGGCGCATTAATGTCTGGTTGAGTAATTGCGTGACCTTGGCCAGTGCGTTTAGCTCTCATTCGGTCTTCCATACTTAGAGGTTCCAGATTTTTCATGATTGAATTTGTTGAATCTGAATCACTAGAGGATTCTGACTTAATGGTTTCTTCCTCGACAATCTCTGGATGAGTGATTTGTGGTTCAGGAGGAATGATTAGTGGTTCATGATCTCTGAATTGTCCCTGAATATCCTCCGGATTCTCAATTGTGAGGTCGGGTTCATAAAATGGATTATCAAAAATTTGAATTGGAGTACTTGGTCGACTAGATGACGATTCTAAAGAAAAATCAACGGCAACAATATTGGCTAGATGTCTTGATCGAGTTACAGGTGGTGAACGTATGAAAGGTGGTGAACGTTTTGCTCGGTGCATTCACTGAATATCCTATTAGT
This sequence comes from Rutidosis leptorrhynchoides, assembly GCF_046630445.1. Classification (NCBI taxonomy): domain Eukaryota; kingdom Viridiplantae; phylum Streptophyta; class Magnoliopsida; order Asterales; family Asteraceae; genus Rutidosis; species Rutidosis leptorrhynchoides. The sequence continues at coordinate 388,350,248 of NC_092335.1, read as the reverse complement.
TATAAAAGATAAAAAATTATATAAGCTATCAAATTAATAGACTTTTTTGATTTTGCCCACGTTTCGAATAGCCAATAGATGCAGCAGGTAGCCAGGACCCTTTAAATCGGAAGCCCACAACTCGCCACTAACAAATCCAACTATTACTACGAACCAGAAAATTTTGGATGTCTATCAATTTAACCACTTAAAATAATTTTTCGTTTTGAAATTGTAGAGAAGAAATAGAAAATTCTAGGTCCTAAAAACTAGAGCATCGAGAAATAAGAAAGAAAAAGAGCGCGTCGAAAAACGTCGAAAAATAAAAGGTCGAAAAACAATAATAAGAAAGTAAAACGTCGAAACTTAAAAGTCTAAATTAAAAATTAAAAGTTGCGTCTAAATGTATTAAAGCTTAAAGGAATTCTATATCCAAAACGGCAATTACTTAAAAAGGCACTAAAATTTTAAAACGGCGTCGCAAAATTCTAAAGCACCTAAATCTTAGTCTAAAGAAAAAGCACTTAAGGGATTTTATGGCAAAGTCTAAAAATCTAGAAATAAAAATAACTACGGCAAAAATACTAAACTTAAAACTAATTACGAACGATAAAAACAAATTACAAATTAAACTAATAAAAAGATATAAAAATAAGCTTAAAGTTATAAAAATACAATTTTTATATAAATATTATTTTTATATTATTTATTATATAAAAGTATCAATTTATAATTATAATTAATAAAATTACTTTAAACTAAATATTACAAATTAAATAAAACTAAAACTAATTATTATTAAATTAAAAACCCTAATTATAATTAATTAATAATAATAATTATTAATAATTAATACTCCGTAACCCTAATTCGTCGGCTGAGGTTCCTGTGCTGTCAAATCAATCCATGTGATCGCATGGATTGTGTGTAGGAATCCCATGCGGTCACATGGCTTCGGGTAACAGGCCAATTGTTGGGCTGCTACAGTGTAGCCCGTTTACTTTTACTTAAATTTTTTTTTCTATTTTTAATTTATTTATATAAAATAAATAAAAACTTAATTTTTAAAAACTAAAATAGAAATAGAAAAAATTTATATTTTAAACAAACACTTAAAAATATATATATTTCGTTTTTCTTTTTATATTTTTGTATTTTTAATATTTAAAACGTATTTTTACAAAAAGAAATTAAAACTTAATAAATTTTTTTTTTTTTAGAAAATAGCGTTTCGCTTCGGCGTTAAGTGATCCCCGGCAGTGGCGCCAAAAATACTTGATGTGTGCAGCAGCGTATACGAAATAGTTATATTTTTATTGCGAAATACTATTAAATACGATACAATTTTACACAAGTTATTTATTTATTTATATAGTGGATATACCTAAACCTTGCTACAACACTTATAGGCAGTGTACCTAATCGTATAGTAGAGTCGTTTTTAGTAAGTCCGGTTCGACCACAGGGAACTAGCCAAGTTTAACGCTATATTTTTAAAACTATATTTGTATATATATATATATATATATATATATATATATATATATATATATATATATATAATATTATTATTATTTTAAAAAGGGGTTTTTACCGTTTAATGACCGGTTTGTCGATTTTATGTCTTAAGTCGCAATTAAAACCTAATGTAAAATATTAAATATACAAATGACTTAATTTAAAGCGTAAAGTAAATAACGATAATAAAAGTGCGATAATTTTAAAGTGCGATAAATAAAATTTCGATAAAATAAAATTGCGATAATTAAAAATAACGGTAAATAAAATTGCGATAATTAAAAGTACGATAATTGAAAGTGCGATAATTAAAATGACAGTAAATAAAAGTATGATGAAACATGAAATAAAGGAATTATGCTTATTTAAACTTCCGTAATCATGATGTTTGACGTGTTAATTTTAGTTTATTACCATGGGTTAATTGTCCTTTGTCCTGGATTATTCCATATGTCCATACGATTTTGTCCATAATAGTCCATAATTCATAAATATAAAGTGCGAGAGTCTTCGTCAAATTATCCTTATACCCGAAGTCAAATATTCCAACTAATTGGGGATTTGAACTGTAACAAGGTCTTAATACTTTGTTTAATGAATACACCAGGTTATCGACTGCGTGTTGAAACGACCCGTTCATATACATTATAAACGATTCACAATAGTTGATTACATTGCGAGGTATTTGACCTCTATATGATACATTTTACAAACATTGCATTCGTTTTTAAAAGACAAACTTTCTTTACATTGAAAATTGACAGGCATGCATACCATTTCATAATATCCACTATCCAACTATAAATTGATTTAATAATAATCTTTGATGAACTCAATGACTCGAATGCAACGTTCTTCGAAATATGCTATGAAAGACTCCAAGTAATATCTTTAAAATGAGCAAATGCACAGCGGAAGATTTCTTTAACACCTGAGAATAAACATGCTTTAAAGTGTCAACCAAAAGGTTGGTGAGTTCATTAGTTTATCATAATCATTTATTTCTATCATTTTAATAGACCACGAGAATTTCATTTCCAGTTCTCATAAATATACGTCCCATGCATAGAGACAAAAATAATCATTCATATGGTGAACACCTGGTAACCGACATTAACTAGATACATATAAGAATATCCCCTATCATTCCGGGATCCTCCTTCGGACATGATATAAATTTCGAAGTACTAAAGCATCCGGTACTTTGGATGAAGTTTGTTAGGCTCAATAGATCTATCTTTAGGATTCGTGTCAATTAGGGTGTATGTTCCCTAATTCTTAGATTAAAAGACTTTAATAAAAAGGGGCATATTCGATTTTGATAATTCAACCATAGAATGTAGTTTCAATTACTTGTGTCTATTTCGTCAAACATTTATAAAAGCGCATGTATTCTCAGTCCCAAAAATATAAAGGGTAAAAAGGCAAATGAAACTCACCATACTGTATTTCGTAGTAAAAATACATATAATGTCATTGAACAAGTGCAAGGTTGGCCTCGGATTCACGAACCTAAATTAATTATATATAATTATGTGTTGGTCAATATTTATCTAACAAATTAGATCAAGTCATAGTGTACCACAATCCTAATGCTCGAGACTAATATGCAAAAGTCAACAAAAGTAAATTTGACTCAAAATAATTTCTAAAAATCTATACATGATTAATATATAGTTTAAATATCGTCGTTTTATATTTTTAAATATTTTTAAAAGATTTATTAGAGTAATAATATAATTTATTTATTAATAAATAAAATTTTATGTTAAATTTATGTAATAAAATATACTTTTATATATATTAAGTAATAAAATATAGGGTTCATTTAATATCATAAAGATAATATGATAGGTATTATTAAAGTAAGTTATTACACGTAGTAAAATATGTTTGTATCACATATTTATTTGATAAAATAATATCTATAATGATAGTAAGTAAAAGTTGTATTATTTTGTAATAATAATTATTACTATAAAAATATATTATTATAAAAATATCAATATTTATAATTACTAAGATGACATTATGATAAAACGATAATTCTAATTATGATAACTTTAATATTTACGATAATTTTTAATATTATCTTTAAAATAATAATTCTATTTAAAATAATAATAATAATGATATTTTATAGTAACAATGACATTTCTATTAAAATGATAATTTTTGTTAAAATGATAGTTTTAATACTAACGATACTTTTAATAATAATAGTAATGATAAAAATAATAAGAACGATAATTTTATCAAAATCAATATCTTATAATATTTTAATTTCATCATGATACTCTTACTCATTATTTCCTAATCGTTTCGTTTAATAGCTTTTAATCGTCTTTTATATCGTGTTCATAATAATGATAATAATAGTAATCAAAATAATTAAGTGTTACCAATATTTGTTTTAATTACACTTATATTAATAATGATAGTTACTATAACATTATTAACGATAATACTAATAATTATCTTAATGATAATATAGTAATAATAATAATAACAATAACAATAACCATTTTTAAATAATGATATATATATTAATAATGATAATAATAATAATAATAATAATACTAATAATAATAATAATAATAATTGGATAATAATAATAATACTAATTATAACTTTAACGATAATAACGATAGTAATAATAAAAAAAATAAAAATTTTTAATGATAAATCCCTTTTATTGATAAAGATAATAATAATGATAATAATAAGATAAAACTAGAACGACGATAAAAAACGACGATAATAATAATCATTTTTAATAAAAATATCGAAAATTCAATTGATTATAACTTCTAATCCGTTCATCGAAACCATTCGATATCTAAAGGAAAAGTTCTTAATTTTTTGCTAGCTTTCCAAGGACATGCATATCTTATACCTTATCTCAACCGCAAGTGTAACTAATTCAATATTCAACCTAACTTGTCTAAGGGCAATATCAAAAGTACAAACATGCATAATCCTAAATACTCGAGCACTAGTCAAGGATACACTATTAGTATGTAAAAGTTAAATTATGAGTACTCACGTATCAATATTGAGATTCAATATTGCAGGAAAGGTACGTAGACGCAACGGAAATGATAAACACTATATTGACCTCACGAGCATACCCATGAACCATACTCAATCACCTCCATAGCTATAACCCATAATTTCCTTAATACTATCCTACTCGAAAAACAATTTCGAAATCACTCGGACAGCACTCCGTCGTAATATTTTATGTATACTAATAATATCTTGAAATAATACGGAGTAAATATATATGTAAATCGATTGAGAGAGTTTAGAGAAAAATATTTTCAAGTTTTTATGAAATAATGAAACCTATTGAATTCTATTTATAATAGATTTTTGAATTATTAAAGTGAATTATTAAAGTATGAATTATTAAAGTGAATTATTAAAGTATGAATTATTAAAGTGAATTATTAAAGTTAAAGTAAAGTAAAAATAAAGTAAAGGTAAAGTTTAAGTATAGTAAAAGTATAAAACTATGTACGTATAATACGCGTATAAATATATATAATATTAATTTAAATCGTTATATATATTTAATAAAATAAAATATAAATATCGTTATCTTTATCATACTAGTTAAGTAATGAGTTGTCAAAAGTGGTTCTAAATATTTATAAAAGTTATATACGTTTTAATAATAAAGTTCTTTTTAAACTGAAAATGTTTTTGTACGTTTGAAACTAAATAGATCAATCGAGTCTTTATGAGATTCAATCTTCCACTATCCTTTGTCTAGTTCTCAATGATTGACAATTTATTCTTATTTATAAATCACTTTACCATTTTTCGAATATTGTTAAAATGGAAAGATTTCTCAAATCAACGTGGGCCTTTCAACAGAGACTTGTAATCATAATTCAATATATCTGATAATTCAATCATTTGATCTTATCTTCTAATTCCATTGATAAACATTTTGAAACAGATACAATCATATAAAGTATTTAATCTAATATTTTATTTACGTTTCAAGTTATAATATATATACACATATACATATATAATCATGTTCGTTTAATGGTTCGTGAATCGTTGGAACTTGGTCGAGGTTGAATGAATGTATGAACATAGTTTAAAATTCTTGCAATTTAACTTAACAAATATTGCTTATCGTGTCGAAAACATATAAAGATTAAAGTTTAAATTTGGTTGGAAATTTCCGGGTTGTCACAGTACCTACCCGTTAAAGAAATTTCGTGTCGAAATTTGAGTGGAAAGGTCGTGAATGATAATAAGTATGTTTTCATGATGCATACGGGCTGAAAATTAGAGTTTTCTCATCAGCGAATAATTTGGATAAACAATCCATTTATATGAAGAGTACGAATGAAGCTAACATAGAAGAGTGAAATGAGTAAGTGTATATTCATCTTATCATTTGACGTAGATATGATTGATTCCTAGATTTCAAGGGATTTGAAGAAAATCTTCTTAATAAGATTTGACTCTCTGGTAATCAAGGAAATTAGGATCTGCTTTAAATGCGATCGTCCATTTTAATTGTTCTGTCGGAGATTTTCTTATAAATTCACCTCCTTCGTTTCCTTACAACTCACACCTTCTGTTGATGCATTTTATGCAACTCCCTAGACATCTACCCACGTCCATTGCAGGTACAACAGTTTACAGGCCACCATGATTGCTCGTTATTATCCTATCCGTGTTTGTATGTGGTTACAGGAACTGCAGGAACGAGATTTAGATGTTTGACTATGTTAGACTTAGTCAGACGTACGAGTGAAGCCTCACTAGTACGGCTGATAGGCTCATACGCATGATTGATGCTGAGCTAAGTCACAATTACAACCTAAATGAGAAGACACGAGTGAGTGATCACCCGTACGGCTGATAAGCCAACTCGTACGTGTGATGAATGAATCGTATGGGTGAGTCAACAGCAGGGGTATATAAAGTCTTATGTTCTTCATTTTAGGTTAAGCCTCTCATTTGTTACATACACTCAGATCTAGTGAGCTCCTCCGATTCTCTCTCAGTCCAAATCACCCAGGTGGTGAATAATAGCTCTAGGTGTTGATCTAATCACACTTGATTTAGTTGTGGTTTGACTAAATTAATCAAAAAAAAAAAAAAACTTAACCTATTCACTAGAGGGTTTGATTCACTTATTCTGCCATTGTGTGAGTTAAATCTATTGATTTCTAAGTTCCTAGTCATGTTTCATCACCTTCTATTCTTTCCCCCTCAACTCATATTTTAAAGTATTCATCAATATGCTCCATCCAGTTCTGATTCTCGATATACTTCTAACTTTCATATCGGTCATTCTTCTTTTTCATCTACCGCCGGAAGAATCTATTTACTTATACTATACTCTTGGGTTTATAGTGTTTCTAGTTCTCCCGTGTCTTTATATTGCTATATGCATCGATATATATGATTTATAATTTCTGGTTTGTCGTTGGGATTTATATGTTTCCTTATATTTCAAAGTCTCTGCTTCTATCTTCTATAATCATTATCATTCACAGTTAATGCTCTCTTTTATTTGCTGCAATTTATACCCCAATTTCTATTTCGGAGTTTTGTCCTTTCGTTTCTTCTTCTTGCGATTAAGCACCGCTTGTAATGGTCCAGAATTCACAGATATGAATTTTGGAATGAACATTGTTAATGTTCTAGGAAGGAAATTGTGATGGCACGATCTTGACTTGTCAAATTACTAGAATACCTTGGAAAAGGCCGAATCATCAAGAAATATTTTCTTGATATTTTAGAGGTTAAATAGAATACAAGAGTCGTATAACATGGCACATGATGATGTTATGATCTGTGAATCATCACGTTCCATTTAGAAACTCAGCATGACTTACTGTAATATAATCACATTGATCAAGTGTCATTATATTATACTAATTCATGCTTCAGTTCCCAACATTACTTCAAAATATTCCTATTTTAAACTTGAATGTTTCAGAATTTAGAAACTAAAATAGTTTCTTTTATGATGTAATACAGATAGCGCGAAGAGGTAAATGATTTCAAATAAGAAAAATTAAGAAAATATCTTCAGAAATATGGAGGATATTTATAATGAAAGATATGATGATATTTTAGAATTTCTAATATCAGAGGATGATGAAGAATATTGTCCACAGGGGTTTAGAGTCAGGAGCAAGGTATTCGTTAAAGACTTCAGCAGGTACTGAATCATTTGGATCCTTTGAAGTCAGGTCCAGTCTTTGTAATTTGTCCACAGCCTCCTTCCTACTTTGCTCAATCCGTTTTCCAGTTCCAAAACTTCTCTTTTTCTACGCTTTGCCAGCACACTTCATCATTATAATCCAGCTTTTACCGTTTAAAGTCGTTTATAGTTTTCGCTGCTTCATCAGCATTTTTTTTTCCATTTTCGGAGAACCAATTCGTAGTTCGGAGTGTTTTTCAGAAACTTCACATTCAAATTAAGTTCAGAAGATAGACGTTATATATACACATATAACTGTTGGCGTAGACATCCTGCGAGATTTCAAAATACTGATTGCTAATTCTCAATGATTCGTATGGCAATTCTCATTACAAGATGCGAATGAGTAAATGATGGGGTTTCAATGAATAATTATAATGACTTTTTGGAGAGGCTAAAGTCAAAGGGTAATGAAGTTGTTGGTACATCTGCTAATAATGTGGTGGAATGTAAAAGGTTCCCTGGTAACGATGGTGTATATCTCAAGGTTATAATAAGGTTAGTCTGACTGAAAAGTCGAAGTTGACTTGCTGGAGCTGTGACAAAACTGGCTACTTTGAATAGGAGTCGCAAAGTTATTTTTGCTAATAAATGCCAAAGAATCTGACACGGATACGTTGTTTAAACTTTTACTTTGGTTTCAAGAGTTTTTCGGGTACATAACTGTGGGTAACATGTGGTTGGATCATCATCTCGATTGCTCATCGTTCGAAGTGTCTTCAGAAATTTTCGAAGGGTTTGAACACAGATTGTAATCGTTAACATACATTTGATGTTCTAACACAGTTTTGAAGTCAAAATATAGCTTGTGAAAGATGTAAGGATCTAAGAGTGATGATTTTGGTCTTATCTCAAGTTGAATTTTGAGATTTCAAAATCAGAATATGTAATTAAATTTTGAATGAGTATGGTTGTTTTGATTTCTATAAAAGAATGTATATTGTTGTGAAAGTAGAGAGTATAATGGATGATTTGCTGAATCAGATTCGAAGAATGTAACATATTAATTGTGAATTTATATATCTCTCGGGTATTACCTACCCGTTAAAAAAAAAAATTTCACAATTAATATTTTGTACAAAAGAATTTTATTACAGTCTTTATGAAAATATATATATGTATATTTTCTTCAGATGTAACATAGATTTAATGAGTTAATGTTAAATTAAACTCATTTGATTTACGGTTGAAACTAGAATTGAATAATCCCTAAAGGCTTTAAAAAGTACATAACTTTTACGCAGTATTTCTTTAATGACATTGAAATTATGAATCAATACTTCGATATTTGTTGATGTATGATGTTCGGTTCGTGGAATTCTTGTGAATTTCGCAAAGTACGAATGATGTTATCTGAAAAGTTTCGAGTACATCGATGATGAAAGTGTAAAATCAAATATATACTTGATTTATTATGAATTGGAATTTGTTGAATTGCGACAGAGATTTTAGTTAACGCTGGTTAAGTTGCAGCCGAAGGACGTACATTATTGCATATTTGTAATATGAATTAACCGAGTAGTTAAGATTCACACACAATAGCTTAGCACGGAAAGATTTATTTCAAAATATATATATATATATATATATATATATATATATATATATATATATATATATATATATATAATATACATATAATTTCTTCAGAGGGAATGAGTTAATTCTTCATAACTCGTTGATACAATATACACGTTATTGATTCGTAATGATGTCCACAGTGATCCTTGAATTGACGGAGTTTGTGATGTTATCGGTGTTGTTGATTCGGATGTTGACTGTACTGACGATGCTGGTAACGCTGACGGTACTGTTGATGCTGTTGGTAAAGCAAGTTTAGCTTGTTAATCACACACCATTTTTGTCAGGGTTTCTACTCTTCCTTCTATCATTTTGATTCGTTTAACTGATTTATGGTTAGGGCTAGATTAGATAATCTCTAAGACTTTAGAGATTACATAATCGCCGCGGAATGTTTCTCCAATGAATTTATGAATTAATACTTCGTCAGTTATTGTTGTTGGTACTCCTTTGTATCTATGGTGCGTATGACGTTCATGCTCATGGGACAGATTGTGAAGTTGAGGTTTACGACGCGATTGTGGTTGGAGGTGGTAATGGTACTGTTGGCGTTGATGATTGTGGTACTGGTTATGCTGCTGGTGTTGCTGCTGGTGTTTGTAATCTTTGCACCATATTCTCCAAAGCCACTACCCGAGCACGAAGCTCGTTGACTTCTTCTATTATACCGGGGTGATTGTCGGTTCGGACGAGCGGATAAATATAATCTAGAATTTGATGTAGTATATAATCGTGACGAGATACTCTGGAAATGAGAGAGAAAATGGTGTTTCGGATTGGTTCGCCGGTAAGTGCTTCAGGTTCTTCGTTAAGAGGGCAATGGGGTGGATGGAAGGGATCACCTTCTTCTTGTCTCCAATGATTGAGGAGGCTACGAACCCATCCCCAATTCATCCAGAATAGATGATGGCTGATTGGTTGATCCATTCCGGTTACACTGCTTTCAGAGCTGGAGTGGGATTCCATTTCGGAATCTGAGGAACTTGAATTAATGATGAATTCCATTTCGTACGATTGAATAAGGATTTTTTTCGATATGAAATGATTTTCGGTTATCGGATGGTATTCTAATTACATAGAATATCCATAGATATAGAACAAAATATTTCGTAAATTACGGAGGAATTTACGGGATATGTTAGGTAAAGTTTAAAGTAACAGATACGATAAGATATGATTTAGCAGATACGCTAAGATATGAATTTTGTCTATACACTACTCATGCAATTAATGTAGCAAGACGTGTCTAGACTAGTAATGATAAGCAGGTAATTTCCTAAGAATGATAAGCAGATGATTTCCGACTAAAAATGATAAGCAAAACTTTTGACATGCAGACACGGTCGAAGTCCAGACTCACTAATGCATCCTAACGACTTATCAATTAGACACACTAATGCAGACATGGTTCGCTAAGACCACCGCTCTGATACCAACTGAAAGGACCCGTTCATATACATTATAAATGATTCACAATAGTTGATTACATTGCGAGGTATTTGACCTCTATATGATACATTTTACAAACATTGCATTCGTTTTTAAAAGACAAACTTTCTTTACATTGAAAATTGACAGGCATGCATACCATTTCATAATACCCACTATCCAACTATAAATTGATTTAATAATAATCTTTGATGAACTCAATGACTCGAATGCAACGTTCTTCGAAATATGCTATGAAAGACTCCAAGTAATATCTTTAAAATGAGCAAATGCACAGCGGAAGATTTCTTTAACACCTGAGAATAAACATGCTTTAAAGTGTCAACCAAAAGGTTGGTGAGTTCATTAGTTTATCATAATCATTTATTTCCATCATTTTAATAGACCACAAGAATTTCATTTCCAGTTCTCATAAATATACGTCCCATGCATAGAGACAAAAATAATCATTCATATAGTGAACACCTAGTAACCGACATTAACTAGATACATATAAGAATATCCCATATCATTTCGGGATCCTCCTTCGAACATGATATAAATTTCGAAGTACTAAAGCATCCGGTACTTTGGATGAAGTTTGTTAGGCCCAATAGATCTATCTTTAGGATTCGCGTCAATTAGGGTGTCTGTTCCCTAATTCTTAGATTACCAGAATTTAATAAAAAGGGGCATATTCGATTTTGATAATTCAACCATAGAATGTAGTTTCAATTACTTGTGTCTATTTCGTCAAACATTTATAAAAGCGCATGTATTCTCAGTCCCAAAAATATAAAGGGTAAAAAGGCAAATGAAACTCACCATACTGTATTTCGTAGTAAAAATACATATAACGTCATTGAGCAAGTGCAAGGTTGGCCTCGGATTCACGAACCTAAATTAATTATATATAATTATGTGTTGGTCAATATTTATCTAACAAATTAGATCAAGTCATAGTGTACCACAATCCTAATGCTCGAGACTAATATGCAAAAGTCAACAAAAGTAAATTTGACTCAAAATAATTTCCAAAAATCTATACATGATTAATATATAGTTTAAATATCGTCATTTTATATTTTTAAATATTTTTAAAAGATTTATTAGAGTAATAATATAATTTATTTATTAATAAATAAAATTTTATATTAAATTTATGTAATAAAATATACTTTTATATATATTAAGTAATAAAATTTATAGGGTTCATTTAATATCATAAAGATAATATGATAGGTATTATTAAAGTAAGTTATTACACGTAGTAAAATATGTTTGTATCACATATTTATTTGATAAAATAATATCTATAATGATAGTAAGTAAAAGTTGTATTATTTTGTAATAATAATTATTACTATAAAAATATATTATTATAAAAATATCAATATTTATAATTACTAAGATGACATTATGATAAAACGATAATTCTAATTATGATAACTTTAATATTTACGATAATTTTTAATATTATCTTTAAAATAATAATTCTATTTAAAATAATAATAATAATGATATTTTATAGTAACAATGACATTTCTATTAAAATGATAATTTTTGTTAAAATGATAGTTTTAATACTAACGATACTTTTAATAATAATAGTAATGATAAAAATAATAAGAACAATAATTTTATCTAAATCAATATCTTATAATATTTTAATTTCATCATGATACTCTTACTCATTATTTCCTAATCGTTTCGTTTAATAGCTTTTAATCGTCTTTTATATCGTGTTCATAATAATGATAATAATAGTAATCAAAATAATTAGGTGTTACCAATATTTGTTTTAATTACACTTATATTAATAATGATAGTTACTATAACATTATTAACGATAATACTAATAATTATCTTAATGATAATATAGTAATAATAATAATAACAATAACAATAGCCATTTTTAAATAATGATATATATATATATATATTAATAATGATAATAATAATAATAATACTAATAATAATAATAATAATAATTGGATAATAATAATAATACTAATTATAACTTTAACGATAATAACGATAGTAATAATAAAAAAAATAATAATTTTTAATGATAAATCCCTTTTATTGATAAAGATAATAATAATGATAATAATAAGATAAAACTAGAACGACGATAAAAAACGACGATAATAATAATCATTTTTAATAAAAATATCGAAAATTCAATTGATTATAACTTCTAATCCGTTCATCGAAACCATTCGATATCTAAAGGAAAAGATCTTAATTTTTCGTTAGCTTTCCAAGGACATGCATATCTTATACCTTATCTCAACCGCAAGTGTAACTAATTCAATATTCAACCTAACTTGTCTAAGGGCAATATCAAAAGTACAAGCATGCATAATCCTAAATACTCGAGCACTAGTCAGGGATACACTATTAGTATGTAAAAGTTAAATTATGAGTACTCACGTATCAATATTGAGATTCAATATTGCAGGAAAGGTACGTAGACGCAACGGAAATGATAAACACTATATTGACCTCACGAGCATACCCATGAACCATACTCAATCACCTCCATAGCTATAACCCATAATTTCCTTAATCCTATCCTACTCGAAAAACAATTTCGAAATCACTCGGACAGCACTCCGTCGTAATATTTTATGTATACTAATAATATCTTAAAATAATACGGAGTAAATATATATGTAAATCGATTGAGAGAGTTTAGAGAAAAATATTTTCAAGTTTTTATGAAATAATGAAACCTATTGAATTCTATTTATAATAGATTTTTGAATTATTAAAGTGAATTATTAAAGTATGAATTATTAAAGTGAATTATTAAAGTATGAATTATTAAAGTGAATTATTAAAGTATGAATTATTAAAGTGAATTATTAAAGTTAAAGTAAAGTAAAAATAAAGTAAAGGTAAAGTTTAAGCATAGTAAAAGTATAAAACTATGTACGTATAATACGCGTATAAATATATATAATATTAATTTAAATCGTTATATATATTTAATAAAATAAAATATAAATATCATTATCTTTATCATATTAGTTAAGTAATGAGTTGTCAAAAGTGGTTCTAGATATTTATAAAAGTTATATACGTTTTAATAATAAAGTTCTTTTTAAACTGAAAACGTTTTTGTACGTTTGAAACTAAATAGATCAATCGAGTCTTTATTAGATTCAATCTTCCACTATCCTTTGTCTAGTTCTCAATGATTGACAATTTATTCTTATTTATAAATCACTTTACCATTTTTCGAATATTGTTAAAATGGAAAGATTTCTCAAATCAACGTGGGCCTTTCAACAGAGACTTGTAATCATAATTCAATATATTTAATAATTCAATCATTTGATCTTATCTTCTAATTCCATTAATAAACATTTTGAAACAGATACAATCATATAAAGTATTTAATCTAATATTTTGTTTACGTTTCAAGTTATAATATATATACACATATACATATATAATCATGTTCGTTTAATGGTTCGTGAATCGTTGGAACTTGGTCGAGGTTGAATGAATGTATGAACATAGTTTAAAATTCTTGCAATTTAACTTAACAAATATTGCTTATCGTGTCGGAAACATATAAAGATTAAAGTTTAAATTTGGTTGGAAATTTCCGGGTTGTCACACGTGTAATCCAAGGTTTTACTACTTTGTTAACAATTACACCAATTACCCTTGAATGTAATCCACCCCTATTTTAATGAGTCCATTAACCATTAATCCATTCCCGTGTTCGGTCAAATGAACAATAATTCGAATTTTTAGATATCCCGCCCACCGTACCCGATTAAGCGTATGTGGTTATATATAGATACGTCAAATTTTAACCTTTATATTAAATTAACGAGGTATCAATTAGTTAATATAAAGCCCATTAATAGCCCATAGTTCAATTTCCACAAGTGTCGTTCTTTTGTCCAAACCCCAATTATGGTACAAAGCCCAATTACCCCGTCTTTAATATTTAGCCCAACATCACGATTACTTCGGCTTAAATAAGCATAATAATAACTTAGCTACGAGACATTAATTTAAAAAGGTTGAACATAACTTACAATGATTAATAATAGCGTAGCGTTACACGGACAGAATTTCGACTTACACACTTACAACATTCGCCACTAAAATCTTATTATTATTAAACTTAAATTAAAATTAAAATTATAAAATATAAATATAAATATATCGTAGAGAGTGAGAGATTGAATATTGTGTGATATTTTTGGCCAGAACTCGCGAAATTTATAGGACCAGACCTGCTACATTCATCCATGCGATCGCATGGATTTAAAGCTTCCAGGCCATGCGATCGCATGGCCTTCTTTTCCTGGCCACAAAGCTTCCAAAACGTGGGCTGCTATGATTAATTTAATATATAATATAATATATATAATTTTATATAATTAATTATATATTATATTATATTCTTGTACCCCGTTGACTTGTAATTTTAGCTCTGTTGCGTCGCGCGTTGATAGTTGGTTCATGTCCCGATTCCGGATTTTCGAACGTCCTTTCGTACTATTTAATATCTTGTAATTTATGTTTCGCGGCTCGTACTCTTGTAATTTTTAGACGTTTCTCATCAATAATTTGAACCACTTTGATTGTACTTTATACTTTTTAGCTTTTTGGTCGTTTGCGTCTTCAAATCGTCGAATTTGTCTTTTGTCTTCACCTTTTATTATTTAAACGAATATCACTTGTAAATAGAACAATTGCAACCAAAAGCCTGTCTTTCTTGAAGGATAATGCTATGAAATATATGTTCGTTTTTAGCATTATCAGTCACATTTTAGAGGGGAGTACTTATACTCATATTCTAGTATTTAATCAGGTTATTCCGTAACTGTTTTCAACCTTTTCCTTACCTCTTCAAAATATATTGCTAGTGAAATACAATCCAAATAAGAAATATTGGCAATAGCCAGCGATAATTATCCAACTTGCCTTAACGGCCGAGTTGAACTTCACATCAAGCCATGATGCGATTTTATTTTATTGTATAGAGAGTGAAAATGTGTGACAGAGAAAATAGAGAGAGAGTGAGGACTGGCACGGCAAGGGTTCAGGATGGTTACAACGAAGGAGACTTTCAATACCGGTTCAGATGGTCTAGCAGATGCGATTTGACATCGTACATGTTTTTCAACTTCCCGAGAGATTACAAAGTGGTTGATCTTTGGAAAACCTTCAAACCCTATGGTTCTGTACGTGATGTTTATGTGGCCGGAAAATGCCTCAGGAATGGTGAAAAGTTTGCTTTCGTCAGGTTTGTGGATGTGGTCGATTCAGATAGACTACTCCGATCGCTTGAAGAAATCAAGTTTGGTGGTAAACTCATCAAGGTTTTTAAAGCTACAAACAGGAAACCTAAACATACTGGTGCTTCATCAACTCACAACAGGAGCATTCCTAAGGCGCCGTTTGGGCATCCAAATGGTAGGGTGGCAGGGAATAGCTTTCGTGACGATAGAAGATTCAATGAGGTTCTGGGTAACAGAGAAGAAGATCTTCGCCATACCCTTAACAACAAAAGGAAGGGTGAGGATCGAAAGAATGGTTCCAATGATGAATTAGGGTAACCAAAAAGCAAGTTCATCGTTATCGATGATGACAAATGCAACAATGAGGTCCTAAAGAAAGCGATAATCGCCGAAGAAATTAACATGGATATTCTTAAAAATCTTGAATCCATATGCTTGGAGGAGGGTTTTTTGGATATCCAAATCATGTTGCTTTGGGGTTTGAATCTTTTGATTGTGTTTAATAGCGAAGAAGAGGCTGATAATGTAGTCAATAGGGATAACCATCCACTTAAAAAATGGATTCATAAGGTCACGCGGTGGGATCACTCGTTTTGGCCGGATGGTAGAATGTCATGGCTACATATTAAAGGTGTATCGCCTCATTGCTGGACGGTTGACACATTTTCAGCCATAGCTGAATGGTGGGGTATAGTTTACGATCTGGAAAATTGCTCGTTAATGAAGTCGCAACGGTTGGAGTTTGGTAAGGTTTATGTTAAATTATTTAACCCATAATTGGTGAATGATTCCCTAACCCTGCAATATAAGAAGAGAAAATTCTTCATTAACATTGTGGAAGAGGTTAATGAAGTCCCACATTTTAATACCAACAACAGTGAATCTTCTGATTACAACACTGATAGGGTGGAATCCGATGAGTTTCTCAGTAACGATGATTCGGTATGCCCATCTGATCAAGATGACGATGATAATTGTTCCGATACATACATGGAGTTCGATGACAATGATACTAATGAAACAGTGTCGATCCCTGGATTCAATCCAAATCTGGCCAAGGATGATTGTGGTTCTCATTGTGAAGAAGATCAAGAGTCAAGGTGTCTTGGAAAAGAGGAGATTTTTGAAGGAATCGAGGATATAGTAGAGGAAACTGTGTTCAATGATGATGCAAACCCTAATTCAAAAAGGCTGTCAGTCGACACGCATGGAGACAATTCGGCGTGTGATGATTCCAAGAAATCGGATAGAGTGAATAAGTCTGCTATGGGAAATAATCATAATAAGTGCAATGGATCTTATGAAAATGTTATTGGGCCTAATAAAGAAAATGTTGTTGGGCCTGATGGTCAAGTGGACAACACCCACTTCACATCTCCTGGCGAGAGCAATTGGGCTAATGATGCTAGCGGGCCTGTTAAGGCTAATTCGAGAAAGGATAAACCATATAAAAAAAGAAAATCAACCTCGTTGAAGTCAAAATCAAAATCAAAAATTGGGGACGCTCCATCTGAGGTTTCAATTTGCAATTGTTGTTACTGGAATGCAGTTGGGAACTGGAAAGCATCATCTCGTATCATGAAGTTAAAGAAATTGGCAAGGAACGGTTTCAATATGAGCTGTGGAAACCGTGTTGTATGCAAATCATGCCGGAAGAAGAACACATCAAGAAAGAGTAAAACAAAGAAATTCAACGATTCGGCTGGTATTGGGGTTTTGCTAGGAGGCTCTGTGAACAACGTGGAATTAAAGGAGTATGGGGAGCAGATTGGGATGATTTGGCCCCAATCTCAGTAAGTCTTTTGTCAATTGTCTCGTCTGTTATTGTTTAAATATGAAGATACTTTCCTTAAATGTACGGGGTTTCGGGGTAAAGGGTAAATTCGGTTGGGTAAAAGGTCTATGTCATAGTGTGCGTCCAGATATTGCTGCGTTTCAATAAACTAAGTGTAGGGTCCGTGATGATCAGTGGGTTCACCAATTATGGGGTCAGAGTGATTTTGGGTACATTCAAAAGGAAGCGGCTGGGAATTCGGGAGGTATGTTAGTAATCTGGGATACCAATTGTTTCAAGGCAAATTGCGCTGTGGGGGGAGAATTTTTCTTAGCTGTTAGGGGTATCTGGGTGTGGTCAGGACATGAATCGATTATAGTGAACGTATAAGGACCTCACAAAGATGTGGATAAGAAAAAATTGTGGGATTCGTTAGATAAACTATTGGGTAGTACTGAGTCGGGTTGGGTTATTTGCGGGGACTTTAATGAGGTATGGGAAAGATCAGATAGGCTTAACAGTGTATTCCATGAAGCTAGAGCTAGGCGGTTCAACGAGTTCATTGTCAGGAATAGGTTAATCGAGATCCCAATCAACGGTAGGAAATTCACACGTATTAGTGACGATGGTGTTAAATTCAGCAAACTTGATCGTTTTCTTGTGTCGGATAATTTCATTAACCTATGGAAGGATCTTAGTGTAAGTGCTCTCGATAGAAGAGAATCTGATCATTGCCCGTTGGTTCTACGTGATGGGCTAATTGATTTCGGACCTAAACCCCTTTAAAATTCGATGCTTGGCTCGAAATCGATGGTGTAGATAAAGTCGTACAAGAGGGTTGGCATAAAGACATTCGGGGGAACTTAAAAGACTGTATCTTTCGTGATAGACTCAAAAATGTGAAATTGGAACTAAAAAGTTAGAACAAAAACGTTTTCAGGAATCTTAATGAGGAAATTAATATTTTGAAGGAAAGTGCAATGAAGTGGGAATTAAAAGCGGAAAGTGAAACGTTGTCGGATAGTGATCGTGCGTGTTGTTTGGAAACTCGTAGGAAGTGGATTGGTAAAGAAAAGGTTAAGGCGGATATGTTAAAACAAAAAGCTAGGTTTCGATGGATACTCGAGGGGGACGAAAATTCGAAATACTTTCATGCCTCAATTCGTAGAAAATACAACAAAAATAACATCCGTGGCCTTAAGATTAATGGGTGCTGGTGTGAAGAACCAAAGGTAATCAAGCAGGCGATTTTCGACCACTTCAAGAAAACTTTCAGTTTGGGTTCAGTGAGTAGGCCCACTCTGTCGTATGCTAACTGGGCCTGTGAAGATGCAAACGTTATTGGGCCTGCTGGGCCTGATTCTGGTATCGGATACACGGATGCTGGTAACGTTGGGAATATCTATGAGTCTGCTGAGGCGAAAATCCGTAAACTCTCTAGCGATGCCTCGAGACTACTGGAAGAACAATTTACCGAATCGGAGGTATGGAATGCGATTAAAGATTGTGGGAGTTCTAAGGCGCCCGGACCTGATGGTTTTAATATGCGATTTTACAAAAAATACTGGAACGTAATTAAAGAGGATATGATGGAGGCAATTCGCGATTTCTGGGCATCGGGTAAGATCTCCAAAGGCTGTAATGCCTCATTCATTACCCTCGTTCCAAAAAAATCAGACCCGGCGACTTTGAATGAGTACCGTCCTATTAGCCTTATCGGGAGCTATTACAAAGTAATTGCTAAGTTATTATCGAACAGGCTCAAACAGGTAATCCCAGGCATCGTTGGTTTCGAATAGAGTGCGTTTATCAAAGGTAGAAACATTTTGGATGGGGCTTTGATCGCTAATGAATCTCTGGAATTTTTAAAGCACAAGCGATTGAAAAGCCTAATCTTTAAGGTCAATTTTGAAAAAGCATTTGACTGTTTAAATTGGGACTATCTTATGGAGGTCATGGAAATAATGGGGTTCGGTTCAAAATGGAGAGGGTGGATACATTCGTGCCTTAAAACTGCCTCAGTTTCGGTTCTTGTTAATGGGTCTCCGACATGTGAGTTTAACTTAGAACGGGGTGTTCGACAAGGAGATCCGTTATCTCCTTTTCTTTTCATTATTGCGGCAGAAGGTCTAAATGTATTGGCAAAGAAAGCGGTGAAGAATAAAATGTTCTCGGGCGTAGAAATCAGGAATGAGAAGATTCCTATATCACATCTTCAATATGCAGACGATACGATCTTCTTTGGTGAATGGAGTGAAAGTAATATTCGGAATCTTTTTAAACTTCTCAAGTGTTTCGAACTTACATCGGGTCTAAAGGTTAATTATCTCAAAAGTAACTTGTTCGGTGTGGGAGTTGAAAAGGTGGAGGTGGAACATATGGCTTCCTTGTTCGGGTGTAAATTGGGTACCTTTCCGTTTATTTATCTCGGGCTCCCGGTAGGAGGTAAAATGAACAAAGCTGATTTTTGGAACCCCGTTTTGGATAAATTTACAAAAAGACTCGGGGATTGGAAGGCACGTTCGGTATCTTATGGTAGACGCTTGACCCTTGTGAAATCGGTGTTGAATAGTCTCCCGTTGTACTACTTCTCGCTCTTCCGTGCCCCGCCGTGTGTGGTAAAAAACTTGAGTTTGTAAGACGTTCTTTTTTCTGGGGCGGGTCGGGATCTAAGTCTAAAATTTCAAGGGTTAAATGGGAGGAAACCCTTCTTCCTTACGAGAAAGGAGGGTTAAATTTGGGGTCTTTAAAAGGCAAAAACCTAGCTTTGATTGGCAAGTGGTGGTGGAGGTTTAAAACCGAAACCTCCTCCTTGTGGGTCAAAGTTATCGCGAGTATCTATGGGCATTCGGGGGGGGGGGGGGGGGGGGGTGTCACACCCCCCAAAATGGACCAGGGGTAATTGGCGGTTCGGACAAGTGGATGAATAAGATCTAGAATTTTAGATATTATATATTCGTGACTGGATATCCTGGAAATGAGGGTGAAAATAGTGTTCCGAACGGGTTCGTCGGTAAGTGCTTCAGGTTCTTCGCCAATAGGGCAATGTGGTGGGTGAAAAGGATCACCTTCTTCACTTCTCCATTGATTAAGTAGACTACGAACCCACCCCCAATTCATCCAGAAAAGGTGATGACTAATTGGTTGGTTCATTCCGGTTACGCTGCCATTAGAGCTTGAGGAGTTCAAGGAATCAAGTGAGAAATCCATATTATCTGATCGGAATAAGGGTTTTTGGTATAAGATGAGTGTTGAATATTGAATGATATATTTGTCTTCTTGATATACGTATATATAGCAAAAAGATTTCCGTAATTTACGGAGGAAATTTAGAAAAAGTGTTAGACAAAGTCTATTAAGATAGATATGATAAGATATAATAAGATATGATGTGTCTATACTCCAATAATAGCAGTATGACGTGTCGAGATCATAAAATGATAAGTATGTAATCTGATAATCTTTCGATTAAAGACTTTCAATTCGTAATGGCATATTCAGGTCTACGGCTTGAGCTATAGGATCCTTTAAATCGATAATCCAAACCCTTCTATTCTAGAGTTTCGTAGACGCCATCCGTCAAGAAAATTCAATGATAAAAAAATAACGAGAAATCAAAGATTTAAAAGTAATGAATATGAGTAGTGATGACATTATAATGTCTTTGAGATAACTCAATGACATTTTCTGGTTCACAAACCGATGCATAAAGGCATAAAGCATATAGGTACGTGATATAACAAGGAGGTTATATACGTTTGAGTATGAATAGTAACAAATATAGGAGTTTCAAAAATCATGGATAACATTTCATGTAATACATATGTAATACACAAAACTATGATAGATGACATAGGAATGTCGAGAACGGTGTCGCATTTAAATGTGGTGGCGGAATTGAATAGTACTTAGGAAAGTGAGCAGAGTTCTTAGGTTGGCTCGGCATTCTAAGATAAGTAAAGTTTCTAAAGTATAGTGTAGCATTTAACAGTTTAAGGCAACAATTAAAGGCACTATAGTCAAGGAAAGTTGTAGTCCTACATTGCTAAGGTACCTAATTGTATAAGGCACACATAAAATGCAATCTTGGTTCTCTACATCAGCCTGCTCTGATACCAATCTGTCACACTCCCCAAAATGGACCAGGGGTAATTGTGACCAATCATATCATAACACAGTTGTATAAACGAGAACGACTCTATATGAGACTTTTTAAATAAAACCTTTATTAATAAAACAACGGAAGCAGTAATACATGTTTACATTATTATTAAAACGTAAAATAAATGTTTATGAACTAAAATATAATATGCGATGTGGACTCCATGCAAGCATCAAATCTATCATCACAAAGTTGCAAACAGCTAGCTTAATCATCACCTGAGACAAAACATGCTTAAAGTGTCAACCAAAAAAGTTGAGTGAAATTCACAGGTTTATAAATAGTATCCAAAGTTTTAGACCACAAGATTTAGTTTAAAGTTGATTGATATAGAAATATCAATCTAAAAGTGTTGCTGCATTTTGTAATATCGCTACTAAACAAGTTTACCCTATGACACCTTGTACTGTCAGTGTCGTGGAATCATTATTATGTAACCAAAGACCAACGGTCGAATGGTTAGAGACGTTACTCTCAATAGGCCTACTCACAATAATTAAGTTTGCATTTAAACGTAGCAATTAACGATATTACGGTAGGGATTTAGCATGAATCAAAGCATGACAGCATAGTTAACAATTTAGTACTTGTGTCTAAGCGTAAAACAGTTATAAAGCAAACATGTGTCTCACCCCAAAAGTTATAAAACAGTTATGAAACAGTAAAAAGTGGGGCTATGAAGTTCACCTTAGTAGCACACGAAAGAATTGAACGGAAGGACGTGACCGAGATCTCAACCTAGAGATAGAACGTATGATCAGACATTGCCTAACAAACAATAGTATATAGTACTATACTGATAGTAATGGTTCACTAAAGAATTTCCATTTTCGGAAGGTTACTATTTATGGAAAGTTTTCACTTATAGTAATTTTCCAATTTTAGAAAGTTCGGGTTAATCTTTAGCAAGATGTTGTACAACTCTACTCAAACTTCGTTGCTATCAAATAAGTCAGGAATGACCAGATGTAACCGGGGGCCCAGGATTCTTGACCAGAATCTAAGTCATGGCATTCGAGATCCACAAGCTTACCCATAAATGGCAACCTAGACATCATTCACTTACGACCGTGAGTAGCGATGAAGTTCACATGAATTATACATTATCTTTGATTAAACTTCACTTTAGGTGTATACACACAACGAATTATTAATGTACTTAATAATTATATATGTGATAATATAACCTAAGTTTTATTTAATATTTAGTTATTATACCTTAGTATGTCTTATATATATTAAATATAATTACCTTTAAATAAATACCTAAATTACTTAAAAAATAATAGTATTTTATTAATCAAACATTATTCAAAAAATGTCTAAATAATAAATTAAATATCTAAAAATTACATACATAATTTTTATAGTCTTAGTTAATCATATAGATTAGTATAAAAATTTAAGAAAATGTTTTTATTATATTTTTGTATTTATTTTTGTTTTTACCCTTAATGTATTCACAAAATAATTTTAATTCTACATAATTACTAAATAAACCCAAATAATTATTTTTATAATTTTTATAAGTTTCTATCACTCTAATAACCTGTAGAAAAATATTTAAATTTTTTTTTATTATTTTATATTTATTCTTAATTTACCTTCGAATTACATAATAATAGAGTTTAATTATATAATAAATACCAATTCGACCCAAGTAATTATTTTTATAATTTTTTAAGATCTATATAAGTTTTAAAAACTCAGAAAAAAATTATATATATTTTATTTTTGGTTAAAAGTATTTATTACGAATTTTACATTGTTTTTACGTTTAAACACTACATAATTCGTATTTAATTATAAATAATATTCCATAAATTATCAAAATTATTTTTATGCATCATAACACTTATAATACTAATTATAACATATAAACATAATTCATTTCGAATTTTACAAAGAATATACAATAAATATAAATATAAATGACAATATTGAAAAAAAAATAATAAAAATAGAAAGTACCTCAAATTTTCTTCAAGGTTTTGAGAGAATAACTTAAGTTTTTGTGTTTGGCAAGAAAAAATGAATGAGGAGCCATGTATTTATAGGTAAAAAATGGTTGGTGAAAAGAAAAAAAAATAATAAAATAAAGGTGCCAATTTTGACAAAATAATAAAAACATGTTAAAAATATTTTTAATAAGTTTTTGTTTTTTAAAATATTTAGTCAAAATTCATGGGCTCATTATTTAATTTATAAAAAAAAATCTTATTTCTTTTTATTTTTATTTTTTATAAGCTAAAAATATATATATAATGATTAAAATAACTTATCATTTAATTAATAATTATGTTTCATATAGTTTTAAATATAATACGCATTAATATTAATATTAACTAAAGTTATTTTATATAATTAGTGTAAACTTTAGTTAACAAAAAGTGTCGACTAAAAATAAATATTTGATCAATGTCAAATTTAATTATATATTACGTATGGATAACAACCCTATAGTCAAATTAGTCAATTCAGGTATGGAAATATGAGGGTTGTTATAGGGGGAGAGGGGGGGGGGGGGGGGGGGGGGGTTCACTAATTACCGGGATAATCATAACGTTTTTCCTTATAATTCGGTTTGGGCTAACATTGTAAAAGCTGGGAATTTCATTGATACACTTGGTATTGCTTTCTCGAGTTCTTTTGTCAGGAACATTGGAGACGGTTCGTCGACTTCGTTTTGGAATGATATTTGGCTTGGAAATATGGCATTAAAATCAAAATTCAGACGCCTTGCTTACCTGGATTCTGACTTGAACGCCACGGTAGGGTCGATGATCATTCAAAATGGTTCTAGTTGTGTTGTTAACTGGTGTTGGGTGCGAGAACCAACGGGTAGGGTGTCGGGGGAGCTCGAGGAGCTTAATGATATGCTCAAATAGGTGTCCATAAACATGCAGCAAAAGGACACTTGGCGTTGGGATCTAAGTGGTAACGGGATTTTCAAATGCAAAGTGCTATCGGGTTTGATCGATTCGAAACTTCTAAATACTTCATCCTCGGCTTCGGGCACACTACGTAATAGTTTTGTTCCCAAAAAAGTTGAGGTGTTTGTTTGGAGAGTCAACAAAGGTCGAATCCCGGTCTTGGTAGAGCTTGACAAAAGAGGAATAGATCTAAACTCGGTCCGTTGTCCGTTATGTGATAACGATATTGAATGTTTGAACCACGCCCTCATAAAGTGCGAAAAAGTTCGGGAGCTATGGTTGAAGATCTTCGAATGGTGGAACATCAGTCAACCATCGACGTTAAACATCAGCGACATTCTAAAAGGAAACGTGGGTCAATTTGGTTCGGACTTGGGGAAAAGATTATGGCAATCAACTCTTTGGTCGTGTATATATCATATTTGGAAAACCGAAATGAGAAGGTGTTTAAGGGCAAAAGTTGGACGGTACCGGTTGCCTTAGGTGAGATACAAGTTAAAAGCTTCGAGTGGGTTTCCACAAAAGATGCAAGGAAAAAACTATCAACCGGCATGGATGGTTACATAATCCGTATTTTTCATTCAGTTAGTCATGTGTGTTAATTCGAGTTATTTATGTAATTGTATGTTAAGTAGGTTTCTAGACTCGTCACCTTGTGAGTCTAGTTCCTTATTGGGATTGTTGGTAGTTTGCAAGTTTGGCGCTACCTAGTGTCGATTAATATAATTATTGCCTTTCAAAAAAAAAAAAGTTTAAGATTTACGAAGCTTGCGGTTTTTTTTTTACATTTGTTAATGATAATTTTAATTTAATTATTGGTTAAGAATTATTTCAGTTGAATTTCAATTGAGAGAATAAAAACAAAAGTATGAGTGAATTTTTAAATACTGCAGCCAAAAAAAATAAGTTTTAATTCCTTTTAACAGTTTAACGTGTCGATATTTAAAATACCCTAAACAAACAAAAAATTTCATATCATATGAATACATTAAAGAAAAATAATATTCTTAACAAAATTAATACACAGATCATTAACACTTTCGATGATAAAATAATATTCTTATCATCAATCAAAACTAAGGAAGAGGATTACATTGAAAGCTACCATCGAGCTCACTTCTGCTACTTTTAAGGTTATTACTTTTTAGCTGTTTCTTTCATTTATCTATGTGAAATATCCAGATATCAATCAATATACATAATACACATAGTACAAGTGCATCCATATATCGAGTAGGTTTAATTTTCATTTGGGTAATCAATTTATGATGTACAATTTATGATGTATACTATCATCAAGGGTGGTAATAAATATATAACGGCTGTAGAAATTTATGAAGGCCATGTATGCACACCAACTGTTCGACTAAATGCCTCACCCAATAGTAGAACGTGTACATCAGAATTTACAACATTTGTTGTTCGTTTAGTCAACTTAAGTTAACAGATAATTGAAATGGATAATCACATTTAAAATTTTTCTCAAATTGGGCAAAAGCTATGACTCACATCAAGTGCTTGACAAGATGATAAGTCAAACCGTAGTTTAGTGCCTGATACTTGGGACTAACCAAGATTAGAAGGCCCGGTGCTTGATCAAATGACCTGCTGTTGACCCCTAGTTGTCAAACATTAGTAGTGTTCTATGAGGCTTTGATGTCCACTTCCCTTTAATAAAACACATAGTAGTATATATTTGTGACGTTTCTTATATGTACATATTGTTCTATGACCCTATTGACGATTAAAACCCTTCGTTGGTTACTGATTCCGACATTAATTTTAGAAATCGATGAATATGGACGAGGCAAAGGAAGACTCCCATTCAAAGAATGAAGCTTTTTCGTGTAATGACAATTTAGAAGACGGTATGATATTACAGTTTTGTCTAACAAAATCTTATCACATGTTTATTATTTTTATATAACTTGACTGATGCTGTGAGAATTAATTTAACAGATTGGGAAGCTGTTGCAGATCGTGATCCAGATGATTTGCTGCCTACACAGTGCGTACCTGACGTTTCTAAACTTACGCTTGAAGATAAAAAAGTCGAAACTCCTGTTAGGCGTGGCAGGGGTACTTTTTCGTACCAAAAACATGTTTTGTATAGTGATCAATATTCGTCCGGTGGGCCCATAGACGAAAGTTCAGTAAATCAAGAAGTGTCTTCTAGTTCTGAAGGACATGAACAAACAAGAGAATGTGAGTTCCTTGTTGTTTTTGCTTTAAATTGATAAATACTCGATGCTTCCATTATGTTACATCACGGGTCCACTTTAGTTGCGGGATAAAATTCCAAAATTGATTATGGAAAGAGGTCGAGTCGGTCGAGAGGACGTTGACCAACATTGACTTTTAAATATAAATATTTTAAACACAAAAATTCAGAACATAAATATTTTGATCATATATGATTCACAAATAAGATGACGTGATGTTAGTTTAAATAGTATATAGGCTTTTTATAATGCTTTTCTATAATTATAGTATATTTATCTATTAATTTATCTTTAAGGGTTAAGAATTGGGATTTTCATTTATACTAGAACAAGGGCAAACAAAAAGTCAACTTTTGACCAACGTTGACCGACTTTTTCAGAATTTGACCTGACTTTAGCGTTAACCTACCAAATAGACATTTTTGGACGTAACGGGACGGGCTAGTCACCAAACCGTTGCAACGGCCGTCGCATTGGCCGCCGCAATCGCCGTTTGCAACCTTGGTTGTATATCAGTTACTTACTTTTGTAATGCATAACAAGAAGAATCTGAAACTGTCTTTTTCTTTATTTGTCCTTTGCGTGTTTGTTATTTCAGTGAAATATGGCACACGCCATGTTCTTGTTATGGAAGATTTTCAACCAAGTATGACTACAAATGGGCTCGAGACCATGTTGGACAAGTTTAACTATCATGACGTTGTGATACGTTGGGTCAATGATACCACTGCACTTGCCGTTTTTAGAACACTAGCAATTGGTAAATTCATGTTCGACACGTTATTTACGTAATATATTTGATTAATGGTCATAGAGAATACCAGATTTCTGTATGTTAAAATAGAATGTTTGATTGATCATTTATTTTGTTTTATAAGTCATTGTTATGCTTGTTAGTTTCTTGTTTATATTAATAATAATATAATTCAATTCATATTCTGCAGCTCTCGAGGCATGTAACTCGATTAAGTGTCCCTTTACGGTTCGTGTACTTGGTGAGAATGATGCACTCCTAAGCTCCATTCCTGAAAAAGGTAATTACATCTCTCATTCGTTAAATTTCTTCTGTTGGAAAATAATAAATAATAATTAAATTTTAATCATTAATAAATGACTGAACTAATTATGAATTCTTAGCCATGCCACTTGGTCCATTTCAGCAGCCTCTATATATACCAGTTTTTGTATGGAGCAATTCTATGGCAATCGCCGAATTTACCTAAGAACTTGCTTTTTTCCCCTTTTTGATAACTAATGAGTGTAATTGAGAAGATATAGAATGTGCATCAAGCCATCAAGTAATATGATTTTTCTAACAAAATTGGAAAAATTCAATTTTCATTATGACATTAAGTGTTTGGAATAGAAATGCCCTATCTACATCAGCACATGTAATAGTTGTACTTGTTGATCTTCGAGTCCATTACTTGTTAATACGTTTTTACGTCAAAAAATAAAAAAATAAAAAAACCTACATCAACACATGCTTCATTAATGGTGCAACATGGATAGGTTGAAGAAGTAATTTAATTACTGTATAAAAAATGTTTTTGAATAAGTAATTCAGGAAGTTTTATGTATTCATCATACCCCTTGGGCAGATTTTCAACCTTTCAACCGATTTCTCCCTTTTCTATTACAATTTTGCTTTTTCAATTTGACTCGGTTGGAGAATAAAAAAACGTAACTCAAATATATCCATATGCTAGTAATCGGGTTGAAATTTTTCATCTCTAATTTTTGCTGGGTGTCTAATGAATACATAGTCTTAGTTTTAATATGTTCTGTTATTACAATATATACCTGTTCTTCCCAAATATGTCTTAAGGGGTTTATTTTAGGTATTTAATTGTTAATCAATCCCTTTTAAACTATGTATGGAGTCAAACATTTGACTATATGTTACGGTGAGTGTAACTTAAAATGCCATCCGGTTGTAATAAGCCCTCACATAGACGGCTCCTACTACTTCACTATTTGTAAATAATGGATCTAATTCGAACCTTAGAGTGTTAAATAGTTTAAAGTGCCGAATTGCACAATTAAGTCTAAAAGTGTCTATATTAGCAATTTCAGTTAGCACCCTCATGTTCAAATCTCACTAGCAGCATAATATCTTGGTGGCCATGGAAAGAGTCGGAAATGGTCATGGTTAACCCGGTTTCTTTTCCGTTTAACTGTTTTAGTTAGTTTCATGGTCAAGTCACATCATGTGTTGTGGCCATTATGCACTTATACTTGGTTTGTTCATTTCCGGTTTCTTGATTTCTGTCACCCAACAGAAAAAAGTACCCTAAAGCTAGCTCGTTGTACAAATGTTAAAAATTACTTAATGACTTGCAAGTATACCTGGCAAACAGGTCAGCTTGGTTCGGTTGGTAACGGGTCAAAATGGTTTTGGGTTGAAATGGGTCATGGGTCAAACGGGTCAGATATTTAAACGGGTCCAAATGGGTCGGGTTGGGTAATGGGTCGAAACTGGTCATAGGTCAAATGGGTCCAAACGGGTTATATACTTTCAGATTCGATTTTTACATTTAAGATTGCGTTTTACGTTTATATTTATATTTTACGTTTATATGTTTACATTTGATTTTTACATTTATGATTACGTTTGACGGATGAAACTTGTTATGATCTTTATGCTTGACCAATTTGACCCATTCACAAAACCCATTAGACCTATCCATATTTCTTGAGCTTTAGGAATTGATACCCACTTGACCTGTTCCTTTATATTTTGTATAGGACCCAATAGGTTGAAGGGAAATCCATTAGACCCATTTGACCCGAAAGCTTGACGCAATTGACCCAAAATTGAGAGTATGGGTCTATATTGCCATGCATACTTGTAAGTTATAAGATAGTTGTTTGTTGGCAGATTTAGAGCCACCTAGACAAAGGCCGAAAACATCAGCAAGAACTGCACAAAGGTTGATTGCTCATGGAATGGGAATGAAGTTGCCTACATCTAGTTTTAGTCAAAAAGAACTTAAAGAACAAGAAGAAGCCCGAAGGCAACGAATAACTTCTAGACGAAATCTGAAAGACGATGCATGGGGAGACTGAATAATGTGTGTTTTTCGTTCGATTTCGGATAAATAGTACTCCGTACACATTTTGTGATCTACACTCAATTTAGCATGGTTGGTAATCAAGTGTCTCTATTATGTTTTTGTGATTAAATAATTATCATTTACAAACAATCAATTCTATGTTTGTTTGTTTACGGAGTTTTAACTTTTAATTGTCTTTGGGCTCTTTTGAAACTGGTAATCATGATTAAACCATCTAAACATAGACGAGTAATCAAGTGTCTCTATGTTTTTGTGATTGAATAATCATCAATGATCAGTTCTATGTTTCTATGTTTGCTTGAACATACAATTTGCTTAATTGCTTTACTTTGCTTGAAACATATTGGTTCAAATAGATTTAGCATTTTATTTACATATCAATGAATGATAGTTTTAAAGATTATCGTTAAAAATATCATCTTTATAAGGTTGGTTTCTTGCAAATGAAGTTAAACGTCTTATTAATTTCTAAATCAAATTTAACTAGGAAACAAATACTTTATAACTGAAGAATATTATCACAAAATAAGTTTATAGAGAACAATCACAAGAAAATAGAGTTCATCACAATTAAGAAAGTCAGCATAATCAAGAAGACAATTCTTTCTAATCAAATTTTCATATATACTTTTCTGTCTCAAATCTATTATTTTTTTTTGATTAAATATCTTTTTTTTCACATTTAACTTTAAATTATTTGTTATGTGTTACATAATACTTGATAAATATTATCCCGTTAAATATATTTAAAAGAATAATCCATTGATATAAATTGTCATAGAATAATGTATAATACGAATAAAATTATATTAAAGTCAAAGTTGATGAAAAAAACTTTTAAAGTAAAAATAGAATTGTTTTATTAAGAGTAAGATATTTTCTTCCCAAAATAAATTGTCCACATATACTAAACAACACAACATTGGTCGTTTTATCCAACCCCCACCCAATTTGCCCCAAAAAACAAAGGGGAAAAAATACAAATCATCCCCTAAAAAATGTGACAAATTACACCCCAACCCTCAAACCAGGGGTATCAAGTGTAAAATCAATATTTTGATAAAAAAATCTTAATTAAACTTCACCCATATTTTCAACGGGACATACCTTTCCGCTCGACTAGCGTTAAATTTTTTCGAACCCACCGTTCAACTCAAAAAAATCTAACGAACACAACGGGATTAACTATACGCGAAACGGACACTTCTAAAAAAACGCTAAATACCTCGGATGAAAGGACCCGTTCATATACATTATAAACGATTCACAATAGTTGATTACATCACGAGGTATTTGACCTCTATATGATACATTTTACAAACATTGCATTTGTTTTTAAAAGACAAACTTTCTTTACATCGAAAATTGACAGTCATGCATACCATTTCATAGTATCCACTGTCCAACTATAAATTGACTTAATAATAATTTTTGATGAACTCAATGACTCGAATGCAACGTTCTCGAAATATGCTATGAAAGACTCCAAGTAATATCTTGAAAATAAGCAAACGCACAGCGGAAGATTTCTTTCAATCCTGAGAATAAACATGCTTTAAAGTGTCAACCAAAAGGTTGGTGAGTTCATTAGTTTATCATAATCGTTCATTTTCATCATTTTAATAGACCACAAGAATTTCATTTCCAGTTCTCATAAATATACGTCTCATGCATAGAGACAAAAAATCATTCATTTGGTGAACATGTAACAACCCAAACCAACCCGCGATTAAACCGTGTAAAATTACAAAAAAAAATTGCTGAACTGCCACCTGGCGCGGCGCGCCACCAGGAGTGCGCGGCGCGCCAAACCTGTCTGTCCGGAAAGTCTTTAAACGCGAAAATGTTTGACTAGTTCCCGACATATTTAGGCGTAACGCTTTTAACCCCATGTTCCATATATAAAAACTAGCACGTTCTATTAATAAAATTATGTTTACGAAGCGGGGCCCACATCGACCCAAATTACCCTTTAAGTATCAAAATACAATTTTCGACCTTAAGACTTTTAATACAAAACAAAGCCGAGCATGGCGATTGGGGATACGCTACCCAATCCTAATAAATCCAAAAGCAAGCCTTCTACGCAAACTATGCAAGTTCTCTAATCCTCGCGCTTACCCGAGCCACCATCCGCATGCAATCTATAAAAAGAGTCAACAACGAGAGGGTAAGCTAACGCTTAGTGAATGATAATATACTACATACATATATATGTATAAAATGGACACGCCACAAAATAACAAATACCGCATACCGAGGCATCCATATAAGGCACTACACTAAGCATACCGTACGATCTCTAAGCAACGAGCTAAGGATACAACAACAATATAAGTTCACCAACGACGATGTGAACAACGCCAAATAGCTACACCCGGAGGGTTAGCTATAACACAACAATACATTAATATATAACAATATAAACGAACAAGGTTAACACCTTAACCCAATACCGAGAACCAAATACCACAATGAAGATTGGCCGAACTACACGAGCCTTAGTAATCCGAAACCACACGAGATTACTATCTTCACAACATCGAGGTTGGCCGAACTACACGAGCCTTAGTAATCCGAAACCACACGAGATTACTACCTCAATAAGATGACCGAACTACACGAGTCACCATGAATCCGAACTACACGAGATTCATTTCCACAATACAATAAGATGACCGAAACCACACGCGTCATCGTGAATCCGAATACACACGCGATTCACTTCTCAATATTATACCCTTCGCCATTGGGGTTATATCAACCCCATCACAACCACGTGTGATAATGTACACGCGAACGCGTACTTCGCCAAAGATGGTCAACCAAAACGCACAACCGTGCCAATTGGACTCATACAAAAGTCCATCAAATCCATCTATATGTGAAGTGAGCTCTATAGCCGAGAATCACTTCACCCGACCCGCACCCATCCTACACATACATATGCACATAGGATATTATCACTCACCTTGAAGTCTTGAAGAATGCTTCCAAGTAATCCGCAACTCGCCAATGGAAAGTACCTATTCCATTATCACAATTACAACAATACACTTAGAGTGGATTTACAAATCAACCCAATTCGTCACTTAGTGCAATTTCGACCCAAATGCACTTCCAAGCATAAACCGTGCCCAAAACTAACCAATAATCACTAACACAAGTGAGAATGGTCCTAGTACGCCAATTAAACCCGAACTCAAGTGTTAAACACGTGTCATACCCATTTTGACACTTAAACCCTAATTTTGACCCATAAGGTCAAAATCTCACCATTTACAAGTTTTGACACCAAAACACATTTAACTTGGTTTTATACTTCAACTTAATCCATTTCAAGTTTATAAACCTCATTACATCGCCAAATGGGTCATAATCACCACCAAACCCTAATTTGACCCAAAGTCACAATTAGTCAACCAAATAACCTTAAATGGGTTTCAATACTTCCATAATCACTAACTTAAGTGATTAAACTCAATTTCAAGTCCTAAACATGGCCAATTAGTTCACCAACCCAAAATCCACCAACAATTAACAATAAACCCAATTACTAGCATCACTAAACCCATTTCATCATTTAAAAGGGTTTTTCATCAAACTAACTCAAACCCTAACTTGAATATCAAATCAAATAGATGAAATTCGGAGTTTGAGCTTACCAATACCACCACAATGTAGCTAGGAACGAAAGGAACAACTTTAGAACTCGAGCTTTTGATCAATTCGGCCTCCTTCTTCACCAAAACCCTAAATCTCTCTCTAGAACTCTTACTCTCTCACTAGATAAGGTTGGGAGTGTTTGATGAGTGAAAATGTGATCCAAACTGATCAAAGGATCAGTTTTGATGACCCCAAACCGACCCCAAGTGAAAAGACCAAAGTACCCTTCATTTAGACCTTTTAAAAAGGCTGAAAATTGCATCAGACGGGTTCGGCGCGCCGCGCCGAAAGGTGGAGCGCCGCTCCAACCTTCAGGTCAGTTTTCAGTTTCTTGTTTTGGTCATAACTTTTTGACCGTAGCTCCGTTTTCGATGAATCAAATATCGTTGGAAACGTGATAAGATTTCCTTTCCAATGGTAAGGCTTTGGAACATCAACACAAACTTTATTTGGGGTTGAAAGGATACGTACACACCTTGTCACTTCAGACAACGTCCAGTTTCCTTCGGCGTCCGAGCAAGTAACACGTAAACTTCATACACGCATCGTACACCATAAATACATTATGTACAATAAATATTTGGGTCTTACAACTCTTCCCCACTTAAACTCGATCACGTCCTCGTGATCTTCTCCACTTAACCAATCCGGACCTACTCAACGATCCTCACTCAAGTCCCAATACGAACTTTCCTAGACAATTCTTCCCAATGGATCACTTTTAACAACTAAAATCGTCAACCGTGATTTATCAAAACCACAATCCGAGCACTAAAACCTGTTCAATTTCCCATATCGGGAAAAACTCAACCAACCTCGCACCGAGATATAAATTCCTTAGCGTACCTTTACCACGGACAACGCTAAAAGTGACCAAGTCTCAACCTAAAGTCAACAATCCGAACGTTGAAGATCGAACCACATGAATCCTCACGGATTACTCTTACCCCTAAACATCCTTTGTAGTGCGCAATACAACCAATACGCCACTATCCTAACATCATAAGCAACGACTAAAACCAAAAGCGCCCAAAACGACTATGGCAACGCTAATCCTAAGGTGTACAAAATCGACGATAGTCACACCCGTAACAACACGTGAACGAAACACGGCTATCGCATCACTAATCACACAACACACGAAGGCTGGCCGAAAACACACGCGCCCTAGTGAATCCGAACTACACGCGACTCACTACCTTCACCACAACAACAATCGGGAATGGCCGAACTACACGCGCCATAGTGAATCCGAACTACACGAGAGTCACTATCCCGGAGGAATGACCGAACTACACGAGTCATTTGTGAATCCGAACTACACGAGACTCACTCCTCAATACAATGACCGAAACCACACGAGTCATTTGTGAATCCGAACTACACGAGATTCACTTCCACAACATCGAGGTTGGCCGAACTACACGAGCCTTAGTAATCCGAAACCACACGAGATTACTACCTCAATAAGATGACCGAACTACACGAGTCACCATGAATCCGAACTACACGAGATTCATTTCAAATAAGATGACCGAACTACACGCGTCATCGTGAATCCGAAAACACACGCGATCCACAATCTCAACACAGGAATGGTACTCGCATTTCCCACCGGTACTCGCATTTCCCGATAGTGTTACACCATACCGACATAACACTACTCCCTTGATGAAGTCAGCGGACCCCGAAGGTCATGCTCCACCAATCACAACACCGGATGAAGTCAGCGGACCCGAAGATCATGCTTCACCGATATAACACCACGCTCATGATGAAGTCAGCGGACCCCGAAAGTCATGCTCCACCAATCACGTATTCCCATGATGAAGTCAGCGGACCCTAAAGATCATGCTTCATCAAACAACCATACCATAATCGAGCAAGAACCACCTATACCAAACATAGGTACCAAACAATAATTCTCCACAAGAGAACCCGACACACACCTCCCTTAACCGGAGGATTTCACCTTGCTCGCCAAACACGTCCATTATCTCTCAACGAGATTTACCACGTTACCACCTCGGTGATGATTCAAATCCAAAACATAAGTACAATTTATCCGAAATTGTACTCTACCACAAATCGACCAAATCTAGGTCCCGACACAAGTTTCGGTTTACTAAAACATTGTCCGAAATCTCACACTAAAACCTCCTCGTGCGGGAGTGTAACTCCCCCACTTAGAACCACGTTCCATATCCACAACTTGTACAACCGCACAATGCTACCACAGGTAGACTTTACCAACAATTGGGCTCACACGACCCATTACCACATCTTGCTCCAACCTTGAGCACACGAAGGATTTTAACCAACCCTTAAACACTTTGTACAAAAAGTGTACCGCAACACAATCAGAGTCGAACACCACGCTAGTAGGTATAAAAGAGGCACCTAATGTCGCGTCATAAAGACTCCATTACCAACACACATCG
The DNA here is from genome assembly GCF_046630445.1 of Rutidosis leptorrhynchoides. Taxonomy (NCBI): domain Eukaryota; kingdom Viridiplantae; phylum Streptophyta; class Magnoliopsida; order Asterales; family Asteraceae; genus Rutidosis; species Rutidosis leptorrhynchoides. Next base: position 388,313,950 of record NC_092335.1, on the reverse strand, counting down.
AGATTTAAAACACTCTATCTCAAGGGTTCCAACCAATCGACGAACCTCATGATTCGTCACTTCAACATCAAAGCGAACACGCGCTTAACAACCAAACACCAAAACCATTTCCGTGGCTTGGTAGAAACGTTTCCCAAATACTAAGGAATGCTTGGTTGCACCAAGTCTTACGCCCTTCGCCCGTCAATCAAACATCAATATAGGGTACTTCCATTAGGAACGTCACCCATAGCATAACATGCACAACAAAGGCATACAACTCAAACTCCAACGGCATTTAATAAATAATCAAAAGACATATTTATCAAAATTAAACGTACCTTAACATCTCCTGGCCGCACCCGTCCCCGCTAACTTGGGACATTCCGACTTACGATGTCCTTCTTTTTGGCAATTGAAGCACACCATACCATCACCCTTTGGTACCGAACATTCCCAAGACTTGTGACCCCTCACGCCACAATTGTAACATCTGGCCGCACTAGAATCCGACATACCCGTTCGCGTACCACCCGTGCTCACACTCGGACCCTTAGCCCTCTTACTCGGAGCACCATAAGAAACGACCCTTCGCTCACTTGAAGGTTCACCCTTTTTCGATCGTGAATACGACTCGAAACCTCTAGCCAAGTCGAATAATTCCGAAAACGATTTCGCTTGACCCCGGCTAATTTTACTTTTCAAGTCATCATTCAAGGTCCGATAGAAATCTCCCATCAACAAACGATCATTCCCCAAATACTCCGGACAAAAACGAGCCTTCGCCATAAAGGTCGTCTTGAGAGTACTCAAATCCATAGATCCTTGTCGCAAATTTCGCAACTCATTACGCAATTCCCACAAATCGGCCGAAGTCCGGAACTCCTCGAAGAATTCCTCCTTAAAGTCGTCCCACAATAAAGCCATAAACGTCTCGCCACCGACAAGATCAATCTTACCATCCAACCAATCCCTTGCCCTACCCCGCAAAAAACTCGTAGCGAGTCTCGTCTTTCTCTCGGGAGGGCAATCAGTAGTACGGAAACACCCTTCGACGTCCAAAATCCAAGTTGTGCTTACCAAAGGATCCGGCTTTCCGTCATACATCGGGGGTTTAGTCCTCATGAAGCTCTTAAGATAACGCTCCATTTCACCACTACTTTGAAGTTCGGAATACCTCCTTTCCATTCTTTCTTCTAACGCACCCATTTGCTCCGCAACGGTGGCCGCAACCCTAGCGTTAAACTCCACGTCGTTCGCCTTGGTCTCGTTTCGCGTCGTCATTCTAAAGAATGCAAAACGATTAGTCCACGAACGTGTAAAACCGTACGCACGACACAGCCCCATCTTGCTAAACACTCATCGTACATCACTTGTTAGACACGATTTGCACCCGTAATAAGGTTTGCAAGTTCTTATTACGCACACATGCCGCATCGACTCGTTAGTACAACGACCGTCTCGCTCGATGATATACACAAACACAACCAAAATTCCACGCGGTACAAACACACGCGAGAATTATTATCACAACACGACAACATATTAATAATATCCGCATTACTAATATAAACGTTAGTCAACCTATAGCCAAGGCACTAACCAAACCCATTCCGACCCGTAATCCTACAAGTCCCGCAACAATTTAAGCACACACAAGTCTAAGTCTAGGCACCTATCTCAAGTCACCTAAATCCCTTAGACCATGCTCTGATACCACTTGTAACAACCCAAACCAACCCGCGATTAAACCGTGTAAAATTACAAAAAAAAATTGCTGAACTGCCACCTGGCGCGGCGCGCCACCAGGGGTGCGCGGCGCGCCAAACCTGTCTGTCCGGAAAGTCTTTAAACGCGAAAATGTTTGACTAGTTCCCGACATATTTAGGCGTAACGCTTTTAACCCCATGTTCCATATATAAAAACTAGCACGTTCTATTAATAAAATTATGTTTACGAAGCCGGGCCCACATCGACCCAAATTACCCTTTAAGTATCAAAATACAATTTTCGACCATAAGACTTTTAATACAAAACAAAGCCGAGCATGGCGATTGGGGATACGCTACCCAATCCTAATAAATCCAAAAGCAAGCCTTCTACGCAAACTATGCAAGTCCTCTAATCCTCGCGCTTACCCGAGCCACCATCCGCATGCAATCTATAAAAAGAGTCAACAACGAGAGGGTAAGCTAACGCTTAGTGAATGATAATATACTACATACATATATATGTATAAAATGGACACGCCACAAAATAACAAATACCGCATACCGAGGCATCCATATAAGGCACTACACTAAGCATACCGTACGATCTCTAAGCAACGAGCTAAGGATACAACAACAATATAAGTTCACCAACGACGATGTGAACAACGCCAAATAGCTACACCCGGAGGGTTAGCTACAACACAACAATACATTAATATATAACAATATAAACGAACAAGGTTAACACCTTAACCCAATACCGAGAACCAAATACCACAATGAAGATTGGCCGAACTACACGAGCCTTAGTAATCCGAAACCACACGAGATTACTATCTTCACAACATCGAGGTTGGCCGAACTACACGAGCCTTAGTAATCCGAAACCACACGAGATTACTACCTCAATAAGATGACCGAACTACACGAGTCACCATGAATCCGAACTACACGAGATTCATTTCCACAATACAATAAGATGACCGAAACCACACGCATCATCGTGAATCCGAATACACACGCGATTCACTTCTCAATATTATACCCTTCGCCATTGGGGTTATATCAACCCCATCACAACCACGTGTGATAATGTACACGCGAACGCGTACTTCGCCAAAGATGGTCAACCAAAACGCACAACCGTGCCAATTGGACTCATACAAAAGTCCATCAAATCCATCTATATGTGAAGTGAGCTCTATAGCCGAGAATCACTTCACCCGACCCGCACCCATCCTACACATACATATGCACATAGGATATTATCACTCACCTTGAAGTCTTGAAGAATGCTTCCAAGTAATCCGCAACTCGCCAATGGAAAGTACCTATTCCATTATCACAATTACAACAATACACTTAGAGTGGATTTACAAATCAACCCAATTCGTCACTTAGTGCAATTTCGACCCAAATGCACTTCCAAGCATAAACCGTGCCCAAAACTAACCAATAATCACTAACACAAGTGAGAATGGTCCTAGTACGCCAATTAAACCCGAACTCAAGTGTTAAACACGTGTCATACCCATTTTGACACTTAAACCCTAATTTTGACCCATAAGGTCAAAATCTCACCATTTACAAGTTTTGACACCAAAACACATTTAACTTGGTTTTATACTTCAACTTAATCCATTTCAAGTTTATAAACCTCATTAAATCGCCAAATGGGTCATAATCACCACCAAACCCTAATTTGACCCAAAGTCACAATTAGTCAACCAAATAACCTTAAATGGGTTTCAATACTTCCATAATCACTAACTTAAGTGATTAAACTCAATTTCAAGTCCTAAACATGGCCAATTAGTTCACCAACCCAAAATTCACCAACAATTAACAACAAACCCAATTACTAGCATCACTAAACCCATTTCATCATCTAAAAGGGTTTTTCATCAAACTAACTCAAACCCTAACTTGAATATCAAATCAAATAGATGAAATTCGGAGTTTGAGCTTACCAATACCACCACAACGTAGCTAGGAACGAAAGGAACAACTTTAGAACTCGAGCTTTTGATCAATTCGGCCTCCTTCTTCACCAAAACCCTAAATCTCTCTCTAGAACTCTTACTCTCTCACTAGATAAGGTTGGGAGTGTTTGATGAGTGAAAATGTGATCCAAACTGATCAAAGGATCAGTTTTGATGACCCCAAACCGACCCCAAGTGAAAAGACCAAAGTACCCTTCATTTAGACCTTTTAAAAAGGCTGAAAATTGCATCAGACGGGTTCGGCGCACCGCGCCGAAAGGTGGAGCGCCGCTCCAACCTTCAGGTCAGTTTTCAGTTTCTTGTTTTGGCCATAACTTTTTGACCGTAGCTCCGTTTTCGATGAATCAAATATCGTTGGAAACGTGATATGATTTCCTTTCCAATGGTAAGGCTTTGGAACATCAACACAAACTTTATTTGGGGTTGAAAGGATACGTACACACCTTGTCACTTCAGACAACGTCCAGTTTCCTTCGGCGTCCGAGCAAGCAACACGTAAACTTCATACACGCATCGTACACCATAAATACATTATGTACAATAAATATTTGGGTCTTACAGAACACCTGGTAACCGACATTAACAAGATGCATATAAGAATATCCCCTATCATTCCGGGAAATCCTTCGGACATGATAAAAACGAATTTGAAGTACTAAAGCATCCGGTACTTTGGATGGGGTTCGTTAGGCCCAATAGATCTATCTTTAGGATTCGCGTCAATTAGTAGATCTGTTTACTAATTCTGAGGTTACCAAGCAAAAGGGGCATATTCGGTTTCGATCATTCACCCATATAATGTAGTTTCAATTACTTGTGTCTATTTCGTAAAACATTTATAAAAATTGCGCATGTATTCTCAGCCCAAAAATATAAAGGGTAAAAAGGCAAATGAAACTCACCATACTGTATTTCGTAGAAAAAATACATATAACATCATTGAACAAGCGCAAGGTTGGCCTCGGATTCACAAACCTAAATTAATTATATATATATATATATATATATATATATATATATATATATATATATATATATATATATATATATATATATATATATATATATATATATATATATATATATATATATGTTGGTCAATATTTGTCTTAACAAATTAGGTCAAGTCATAGTGTACCACAATCCTAATGCTCGAGACTAATATGCAAAAGTCAACAAAAGTCAATTTGACTCAAAATGATTTCCAAAATTTATACATTATTATTATATAGTTTAAATATCGTCGTTTTATATTTTTAAATATTTTTAAAAGATTTATTAGAGTAAATAATATACTTCATTTATTAATAAATAAAATTTTATAAAAAAATATACTTTTATATATCTTAAGTAATAAAATTTATAAAGTTCATTTAATATCATAAAATATTATGATAGGTTTTATTAAGGTAAATATATTGATAAGGCTAAAAAGGAACATATATTTCATAGCAAAATCCCCCAAGAAAGACAAGATTTTAGTTGCAATTGTTCCATTTTCGAGTAATATTCGTTTATTTTAAATAAGTGCGAAGACAAAAGGCGAAAACGAAGATTTGAAGACGCAAAGGTCCAAAAAGCTCAAAAGTACAAGATACAATCAAAAAGGTTCAAATTATTGATGAAGAACGTCTAAAAATGACAAGAGTACAAGTTACAAAACGCAAAGTACAAGATATTAAATTATACGAAAGGACGTTCGAAAATCCGGAACCGGGGCATGAACCAACTTTCAGCGCTCGACGCAACGGTGTAAAAATTACGAGTCAACTATGCACAAGAATAAAATATAATATTTAAATAAATCATAATAAGAATAATATTAAATAATAAAAAGTTGTTAATTGAGCATAGTTCAGGGGTCGTAAATGAAAATTCAATTTATAATTTGGCCTATAAAAGAACGATCTATGTTCGATGAATTAGGGGGAGAGATTTGTTTCGATCTTTTTTTTCTTTCTATCTTTTTCTTATTTTTCTATATCAAATATCAATATCTATATTTATAATTCTCTATCATAATGTTAATGTAATCAGATATAACAATAATCTTAATTTTAATTTTAAATTATGATAATAATAAGATTTATGATAGAGATCGTTTGAGTGTGTAAGTCGAAATTCTGTCCGTGTAACGCTACGCTATTTTTAATCATTGTAAGTTATGTTCAACCTTTTTACATTAATGTCTCGTAGCTAAGTTGTTATTATGCTTATTTGATCCGAAGTAATCATGATGTTGGGCTAATTACTAAAATTGAGTAATTGGGCTTTGTACCATAATTAAGGTTTGGGCAAAAGACCGACACTTGTGGAAATTGAACTATTGACTATTAATAGATGGGGGGTATTGTCTAATTGAGTGACAACTCATTGGAGTCTGTCGAACCTATCTTCAAATTAATTAACCTAATAATTAATAATGATTATGGTTGTCCTATTTAGTGATGTTCATATGGAATCTGTTATAATCATTTAATTAATCAATTGGGTTGGGTAATTGATTATTCATTCTGATCAAGTGGATGAATTAATAAACTAATTAAAACAGGGGTGGATTACATATAGTGATAACTGGTGTAATTGTTGACAGAAGTGATAACTGCGTCACAGTTTAAATCCTTAATCAGTTGGAATATTTAACTTCGGGTATAAGGGTAATTTGACGAGGATACTCGCACTTTATATTTATGACCGATGGACTATTATGGACAAAAATCAGATAGACGTATCAAATAAACCAGGACAAAGGACAATTAACCCATGGTAATAAATTAAAATCAACACGTCAAACATCATGATTACGGAAGTTTAAATAAGCATAATTCTTTTATTATATTTCTCATCGTATCTTTATTTACTGTCATTTTATTACTCGCAATTTTATTTACTGTCATTTTATTTATTGTCATTATTTTACGCACTTTAATTATCGTCATTTATCTTTACGCTTAAAATATAGAATCGACAAACCGGTCATTAAACGGTAAAACCCCCCTTTTATAATAATATTACTACTTATATAATTATATATATTTTGTATAAATATAGTTAAAAATATAGTAAGTATCACCAGCTCCCTGTGGAACGAACCGGACTTACTAAAAACTACACTACTCTACGATTAGGTACACTGCCTATAAGTGTTGTAGCAAGGTTTAGGTATATCCATCCGTAAAATAATTAAAACTTGTGTAATATTTTGTAGTATTTCGTAGTAAAATTAATACTATTTCGTACCCTCACGCTACATCATCATATATTATTTGTATTACATATTTATTTGATAAAATAACATTGATAATAATAATAATAAGTAAAAGTTGTATTATATTGTAATAATAATAATTATTATTCTATTAATAAAAATATCAATATTTATATTTACTAAAAATGATATTATGATAAAATGATAATTCTAATTATGATAACATTAATATTTACGATACTTTTTAATATACTTTAAAACAATAATTTTATTTAAAATGATAATAATAATGATCTTTTATAATAACAATGACATTTTTATTAAAATAATAATTTTTGTTAAAATGATAGTTTTAATATTATCAATACTTTTAATAATAATAGTAATGATAAAATAATAAGTACAATAATTTTATCTAAATTCATATCTTACAATATTTTAATTTTATCATGATACTCATACTCATTATTTTCTAATTGATTCATTTGATAGCTTTTAATTGTATTTTATATCGCGTTCATTTTAATAATAATAATAGTAATCATAATAATTAAGTGTTACTAATATTAGTTTTAATTATAATAATACTAATAATGATAATATTAATACTAATAACTATTTTAATGATAATAATAATAATATTAATTATAACTTTAACGGTAATAAAATAATAATTTTTAATGATAATACTTTCTATAGATAATGATAATAATAATGATCATAATAATAATGATATTAGTAATAATAATAATAATAATAATAATAATAATAATAATAATAATAATAATAATAATAATAATAATAATAATAATACTAATAATAATAATAATTAGATAAAAACTATAACGACGATAATAATAATCATTTTTAATAATAATATAAAAATTCAATTGACTATAACTTCTAATCCGTTCATCGAAATCATTCGATATCTAAATGAAAAGTTCTTAATTTTTTGCTAGCTTTCCAACGACATGCATATCTTATACCTTATCTCAACCGCATATTGTAACGACCCGGATTTTTCGCTAATATATTGAAGATTAATATTTACATAATTAATGTTTCCAACATGTTAAGTAATCAAACTCATTAAGAATTGGTTATTTGCAATGAATTTTATACAAACGTTTGGCCACCCAATTTGTCTGACGATTCATGAACGTCATAAATTGAAATAATTATATAATGATGTATATATGGATATATATATACTTATGATTTGTTAAAATGATATTTAAGTATCTCATTATATATAATAACAATTGGTTATATACATAAAATGAGATTACTAACTTAAAGACTTCAAGACTATATACATATATATAACGATTAACGTTGTAATAACTTCTAAATTAAAATGTATGTATATGTATTGTATTAATATGTATTAATACACTTTTAAAAGACTTAATAATATATATCAATATATTTATACTCAATAAAGATAGCTATACTCATTTTCTCATTCAATTTTATCAAGAATCCTATTCGTATTCATACGGTATTTATACCCGTATCATACCCAGCTTCTATATGTATTTACTATGGGTATATACATACCAAATCATTGATCTTAGCAGCCCTCAATCAGTTATGAGACATGTATAAACATGATGTAGACTTGTGGGAACCATGGCTTGGAAACTAGTATGACTAAATGCATAAAATTACAAACCATGGAGCCATTTTGTTGCCCCCATTTTGATGCCAACATGTAGGATAAATAACCATCCATTTCATTCCAATTAACTACATCATTTTACTCTCTAAACACATACTCAAACACTCTCTCAAACCTCCATTCAATTCAGCAAGTATTGGTCTCATAATCCAAGTTATAATCATCATAACAAAGCTTGATCAACAACACTTCAAGAATTCCAAGCCATCAAGGGTATCTTTGAACTCAAGATATTCTCCTTATTTCTCCAGCAACTTTACTCATTTGATTTGAGGTAGTAACTTTATTCATAATCTTATTCGATTCGTATTCATATAGCTATCTTATTTTGAGTTATAACTAATAACAACAAGAACATAGTTTAGATTATTTATAAACTTGTTTGCAAATAAACTTAATCCTTCTAACTTGAATTTTAAAACACTTCAACACATGTATTATGACAGTATGTCAAGCTAACATAAGGATATAAAACTTGTAAACACGAAGAACACCTTAAAATCGAATATACGTCGTCTTAGTGGGGCTGTTTTGGGTTTGATTTTAAAAACCTATCTTAAACTATGAATTAAAATATTTCCTTTGGTGAAAAATCTTATTTTATATGGATATGAAATATATCTAAAATCCATGGTTAAACTCTAATTGGAAGTATGTTTTTCAAAAGAGTCATCAAGATGTCATTCTTACGACGGATATGACTATCTTCTTGTATTTGACACCTAAGCTGTATTTTTGACTATAAACATATACTTTTTCTATTTAGATTAATAAATAACGGTTCGATACAAAACCATGGCAAGTCGAATCACTCAAAACGGATTTGTAACGAAGAAATTATGGGTAAAACAAAATTGGATATTTTTGTTTGTTTTTAGCTACGGTTTTGATTAATAAAAATAGATGCTAACCTTATCCTAGCTAACTTACCTTGTATCCTACATGTATTTATACATGTCTTGTTCCCGAACTTATGGAAATACTATTTATAATAGTCGTGATTAAGTTCTACGACAATATATTATAGTCTTAATAAAGATCGTAAGGCACCATATATATATATATATATATATATATATATATATATATATATATATATGACTTGATCACCGTGGATTCGTATACAAAGTTTTGACATATCATTTTGACTTCTTCTATATATATTATTGGAACGAACTATTAGACACCATTGGCAGTAATCTCGAGTTAGCTGTGGGTCGAAGTGGATTCCAAAATATTATATACTTTGAGTTGTGATCGAGCCTGAGACATGTATACAATGGGTCGCGGATTGCTTCAGACAATATACATATTATGTGTCTTATTATATTAAGACAATATATTATAGTGTTAGTGAATTCTAACACAATATACGCATTTATATTTATATATATATTTATACTATTGGACTATTGGACTATTGGACTACGAACGTTAGACTACTAACAATGGACAATTAAAATTATCACAAGTATCATAAGTATGGAATATTAATTATATATATATATATATATATATATATATATATATCTTGACACAAGAATATTATTATTAGGTTCGTGAATTTTTCAAAAGGCCAAGTCTTATCACCATCTATTCGGAAATCATCACAAGTGAGTTATAGTCCCATTTTTACTATCTAAATTATTTTGGGATGAGAATACATGCAAAATTTATAAAAGTTTTACAAAATAAGCACAAGTTCATAGAACTACATTCTACGATTATTTTGTTATACCGGATATCTGTACTTATTATTATTATGCTTGGTAACCTAAGAATTAGTGAAAAACACTAATTGACGCGAATCCTAAAGGTAGATCTACGGGCACCAACCACCCCCATTTTCGAATAGTGGAAATGCTTTAGTAAATAGAATCGACAAACCGGTCATTAAACGGTAAAACCCCCCTTTTATAATAATATTACTACTTATATAATTATATATATTTTGTATAAATATAGTTAAAAATATAGTAAGTATCACCAGCTCCCTGTGGAACGAACCGGACTTACTAAAAACTACACTACTCTACGATTAGGTACACTGCCTATAAGTGTTGTAGCAAGGTTTAGGTATATCCATCCGTAAAATAATTAAAACTTGTGTAATATTTTGTAGTATTTCGTAGTAAAATTAATACTATTTCGTACCCTCACGCTACATCATCAAGTTTTTGGCGCCGCTGCCGGGGAGCGTTAAAACGCTATATTTTTAATTATAATAATATTGAAATAAAATATAATAATATAATAATATTGAAATAGAATATAATAATATAATAATATTGAAATAGAATATAATAATATAAAAATATTTAAGAATCAAAAATTTACGTAAATTTTAAAAAAAAAAGTCGTATTTATTAAATACTTCAGGGGTATATTATGTAACTTATAATTAATAATTGCTATCATGTCGCTTTCATGTGAATAGTAAATTAATTAATTTATTTTCATTTACTATTCATGAATAGTAAATGAATTAAAAAAAAAAAAGTTTTAAAAAAAAAATTATAATTATAAAAAAATTATTAATTTGTAAAAAAAATCGTTTTTTTAAAAAAAAAAAAAAAAAATCGTTTTTTTTTTTAAAAAAAAAAAAAAAAAAAAAAAATTTCGTTTTTAAAAAAAAAAAAAAAAAAAAAATTGTGTAAAAAAAAAATCGTTTTTTTTTTTAAAAGAAAAAAAAATTCGCTTTAAAAAAAAAAAATTTTTGTAAAAAAAAAAAAAAAAATCGTTTTTTTTAAAAAATTTTTTTAAAAAAAAAAAAAAAAAAAAACGTAAAAAAAAAAAAAAAAAAAACAAAAACGTAAAAAAAAAATATATATATATTTTTAAAATTTTGTCTCTAAAAAAAAAATTAAAAAAAAAAAAAAAAAAAAAAAAATGTTTTTTTTAGTTTTATTACCTTTAGATTTTTAGACTATAGTCGCAACTTTTAGTATTAAGTTTAGTTTTGCCATAGTTATTTTTACTTCTAGAATTTTTAGGCTTTGCCGTAAAATCCCTTAAGTGCTTATTCCTTAGACTAAGTTTTAGGTGCTTTAGAATTTTACGACGCCGTATTTCGCACTACTTTCTTATTTTTATTTTTCGACACCTATTTTTCGACCTTTTATTTTTCGATCTTTTTCGACGAACTCTTTTTCTTTCTTATTTCTCGCTATTCTAGTTTTAGGACATAGATTTTTATTCTACTTCTTATCTAAATTTCTTAAAATTACGAAAATTTATTTTAAGTGGTTAAATTAATAGACATCAAAATTTTCTGGTTCGTAGTAATAGTTGGATTTGTACGTGGACCGGGTTATTGGAGCCAAACAGTACTCAATTATATTGAGACCAAACGAATCCTGCCCCTCTGCTGCATCTTTTGGCTATTCGAAACGTGGGCAAAATCAGAAAAGTCTATTGATTGGATAACTTATTATAATTTTTCTTTCCTTTTTAAAAACTAATAGGATATTCAGTGAATGCACCGAGCAAAACGTTCACCACCTTTCATACGTTCACCACCTGTAACTCGATCAAGACATCTAGCAAATATTGTCGCCGTTGATTTTTCTTTAGAATCGTCATCTAGTCGAATAAGAACTCCAACTCAAATTTCCGATAATCCATCTTTTGAACCCGACTTCACAATTAAGAACCCGGAGCATATTCAAGGACAATTCCAAGATCCTGAACCACTAATTATTCCTCCTGAACCACAAACCGTTAAATCAGAATCCTCTAGTGATTCGTATTCAACAAATTCAATTATGGAAGTAACGGAACCTCTAAGTATGGAAGATCGAATGAGAGCCACACGCACGGGCCAAGGTCACGCCATTATTAAGCCAGAAGTTAATGCGTCAGATTATGAAATCAAAGGACAAATTCTACACATGGTAACTAACCAATGCCAATTCAGTGGTGCACCGAATGAAGATCCTAACGAACACCTTCGTACGTTTAAAAGAATTTGTACACTATTCAAAATCCGAGAAGTGGAAGATGAGCAGATCTATCTCATGTTGTTTCCCTGGACTTTAAAGGGAGAAGCCAAAGATTGGTTAGAATCGTTACCTGAAGGGGCGATTGACACATGGGATGTTTTAGTTGAAAAATTTCTTAAACAATTCTTTCCGGCATCTAAAGCCGTGAGACTTCAAGGAGAAATTGTTACGTTCGCGCAAAAGCCAAATGAAACATTATATGAGGCGTGGACAAGATTCGGAAGGATGTTGAGAGGATGTCCTCAACACGGTTTAGACACTTACCAAATAGTACAAATATTCTACCAAGGTGTCAACGTTGCTACACGAAAAGACATCGACATAACAGCTGGTGGTTCCATTATGAAGAAAACCGCAACTGAAGCTTACAAAATTATTGATAACACAGCCTCCCACTCGCATGAGTGGCACCAAGAAAAAGATATTTTTCGTTCATCTAAAGTGGCTAGAGCCGATTCTAGCCATGACTTTGATTCCGTTTCCGCAAAAATAGATGCTTTCGAAAGACGAATGGAAAAGATGAATAAAGATATTCACGCAATACGAATCAGTTGTGAGCTATGCGGTGGACCACACTTATTGAAAGATTGTCACATTGAACCAACATTGGAACAACGAGAGAATGTTTCCTATATGAACCAAAGGCCTGGAAATAATTATCAAAATAATTATCAACCGCCAAAGCTAAACTTCAATCGAAATCAAAACATTCTTTACAATCCAAAAGGACCCGAAAATAACTGGTATAACCAACAAGGTCCGAATAACCAACCAACTCAAAACAACACTTTCAATCAACAAAGACCTGGCTTATATAAACCACAACAACAAACCGAAGAGAAAAAGTCAAATATGGAAGACGTGGTATTCAAGCTAGTTGAATCTCAAACACAATTTATTGAAACTCAAACCCAAACGAACGAGAGGTTTGATCAGTCATTAAGAACTCAACAAGCTTCCATTTTGAATCTAGAAAAACACGTAGGTACTCTTGCTAGCATGATGAGTGAGAGGGAACAAGGAAAGCTACCGAGTAATACTGAAGTAAATCCTCGGAATGAGAATGTTAATATGGTTTCAACGAATTCTGAAAAACCAGCACCAGAAGATGGGAAGGTTTTAGATGAGAGTAACAATGAAGAAGTTACACCACCACCACCCGAGTATGTAAAGCCAGTGGTGGCACCATACAAACCACCCATCCCGTTTCCAAGAAAAGGAGTTGAGTATGAGCAAGTGATAGGTAATAAAGATTGTGATACCTCTGGAAAGAAGAAGAAGAAAAAGAATAAGAAAGTGCAAGAAACAAAAGCCGTAAATATAAATCCGGTGAAGACAGTTCCACCAAAACCTCCACCTAGGGTAGGTGATCCGGGTGAATTTATTGTTCCTTGTCTACTTAGTGATTGTGTCATGTATGATGCACTAGCAGATTTAGGTGCAAGTGTAAGTGTTATGCCTCTTTCCTTATATAAGAGATTAGGTGTAGGTAAGTTAAGTCCAACGGATATGAGTGTTCGACTCTTTGATCAAACCATTAAGCACCCAGTTGGAATTGCTGACAACCTACCCGTTCAAGTAGGCAATTTAACCTTTCTAGTCGAATTCATTGTCATTGACATAGAAGAGGACCCAAACATTCCTCTAATTTTAGGTCGACCATTCTTTGCGTCCACCGGGGCGTTATTTGATGTAGGAAATGGAAGAATGACACTTAGTAGTGGTGACAAATCGATCACCTCTATGATTCGAAAGACTAAATCTCCACCAACCAAAACCGTTGAACCAGCAAAAACGATTGGTAAGAACCATGTTGTTTTACCAACTCCAACGGTAATACTTAGCAATAATGAAACGCCTAAGTGTGGGGAAAATGAAGTAACACCTAATGATGACATGATAACAAAGAACCCCGTTGTTGATACGAAATTAAATGATCCCGTAATTAATAGTTCAATGAAGAAACTTATTAAACGGATTCGCGATGCTAAAACCAAGGGGAACTTTAAGTTATGTAACCGGTTAGTATCCAATCTATCACCTAAAGAAAAGGAGAAACTAGTTGAAATTGTGGATATTACACAGGAATCCGACCAATGGCTTAAAGAAAAAGTCACGGATATGCAAGTTGATTATGGACCAAGAGAAATTGACGATGAAGTTAATCACAATTTCAACACCACAGCTACCTAAGTGTGGGGAGATTCAAATGTTCTAAAAAGAAGACGATGTTATCTAGAATTAGTTATTCTGTTCTCGTGTAGTTCCAAGAATGGAATCCGATTGGTCTTTTCCGCTAGCAGACACTAAAGAACTAGTTTTCTCCCTCCATTCTGAATTTTTGTTTTGTAGGTTTTATATAAAATTAATATTTTTTTTTTTTAATTTAAGTTTTGTGTGAATTTTAAAAACAAAATTTACTTTAATTCATTAAGTTGAAAAAAATGATTTCTAAAATTCGTCGTGAGTTGAAGACTAGGTCATTAAGCCGAAATTACTTTACCCGAGGGCGGGGCGACAAATTTTGTTATCATTATTTTTAATTTTATTGATTTAAAGTATGCCAAAAATATTATACTTTATAAATTTTTGAAAAGTGGGGTTATAAACCAAACTTCAAAAATATGTATATATGTTTGTATTTTATCTTATGTACAAAACAGGGTAAAACAGCGCACTTTCAAAGACTGTCATGAAGTTCAGCAAAAGCTACTGATTTTGACAAGACGCAAAAAAAATCAAATGTGAAATAACAATATGTTTGCAAACTCGGTATTTTTAATCACTTTTCTACGCTAATCACCCTCATGAATTTATAATTATAGTCTGATTTCATGCAAATGAGGGCATTGCATGATCTCAAGTGTGGGGAAGGGTTATAAATTCTCTCAGGTTTATACTTGGTTTATTTGCCAAATTTTGTGAAAATTTGAAAAATTTTCAACTAAATGAACTCAAAATCATGTTTATACATATTTATGAACGATGAAAACTAGGTGTTAATACCGAAATTATCGTTACCTCGAAAAGGACATAAATTGAGAAACGACTTAAAACGCTTGAATTCATTTAAAATGAAATAAAAGAAAATAAAAAGGCAAAGAAAGAAACTAAGTGTGGGAAGAATGTACCAAGTTATTCAATTTAAAACATATATCACATATTTTTGTACAAACAATTGAAAATACTTTTGTTTTGAACGATAATCAACTGTTTTATCCGATGAAAGAAAAGAAGAGATGGATCTACACGATGAATCAATTCCATCATTTGAAGGAAGTAAAGTCTTCCGAAAAAGACACGCGCTTCTTGATTTAGGTCATGAAGTTGTCGTCCAGACCAGCTGTAGGTTGACGAAAAACCTAGAAAAGTCATCACTAAAATCAGCAGGAAATCCACGGACCTCAGCATCAAACAGGGTCGCCAAGTGGTCAGACTTATCCTAACCATGAGAGGGTCTGTCTTGTAAAATGGGGAGGGCACCGTGCAAATTAGCTTGATAAGACTAATGAATCAGATCCCCAGAAAGGATAATCTCCTTAAAGATTAAAAATCAGCTTTTAAGACTGATATTACTCAATCCTAGAGATTGACCTTAAAGATTGAGAATTCAAACTCATGGAATTCAATGATATCTAAACTCGAGCTTGAACGAGAAAATATTTTGATCAAAAATACAAACCGATTTGTTTTCTGAAAACCCATTTTCAATGCGTTCATTACCATTGAACGTAAAATCCTGAGAATTCATCAGAATTCATTAGGTCACCTGAACCAAATCAGGTGTCAACCGTAAGAACGGTGGTTGCATAGCATGGTCAGAGACAGGACCTTGTGCCAGACCGAAAAATCATAGGATGATCTTTACTATCGCTCCTACCAAGGATAGTTCTAGCATCCGACACGTTAAAAGACCATAATCATCTGCATGTCACGGGACATTGCCTTAACAGTTTCTTGTTCATCGCTTTCCTTTACAACCGGACGGTAGTTTACCGAAAGGTAATATACGGAACAAGTAAACTGGATGTGTGCTTTCCGATACCGGGATAGCAGTGGATTACACGAACCTAAATGTTTTTAGCCAAAATATTGATCCACAAATATATTTTGCAACACCGATGGTGGGTCAAATCAGAAAACTTGTCTAGGGTAAAATCCAGCTTGAATTTTTAAAAGATCAAATGTTTTCATAAAGATCCAATTTCCTAAAGGATCTACATTTTTATAGTCATGTGGGACTGTAAACCGCCTTTCAAATGTGCACTTTGCTTTGGGAACCGAAAGTAAATCGGCTATTTGATTGCAAGTGTCGTTGACCTAAACCCGAGGCAACTGTGGATGACACACCCACCTTTAACCATGGTTCTATTGTTAATATCATTGTTTATACCGCTCTATCAAAATCACTGATGTACAAAGTGTGAAGAATAAAGAAGTGATTCGTGTGATGTATTATATTATTTCAAGACTGTATTGCTTGAGGACAAGCAACGCTCAAGTGTGGGGATATTGATAAGGCTAAAAAGGAACATATATTTCATAGCAAAATCCCCCAAGAAAGACAAGATTTTAGTTGCAATTGTTCCATTTTCGAGTAATATTCGTTTATTTTAAATAAGTGCGAAGACAAAAGGCGAAAACGAAGATTTGAAGACGCAAAGGTCCAAAAAGCTCAAAAGTACAAGATACAATCAAAAAGGTTCAAATTATTGATGAAGAACGTCTAAAAATGACAAGAGTACAAGTTACAAAACGCAAAGTACAAGATATTAAATTATACGAAAGGACGTTCGAAAATCCGGAACCGGGGCATGAACCAACTTTCAGCGCTCGACGCAACGGTGTAAAAATTACGAGTCAACTATGCACAAGAATAAAATATAATATTTAAATAAATCATAATAAGAATAATATTAAATAATAAAAAGTTGTTAATTGAGCATAGTTCAGGGGTCGTAAATGAAAATTCAATTTATAATTTGGCCTATAAAAGAACGATCTATGTTCGATGAATTAGGGGGAGAGATTTGTTTCGATCTTTTTTTTCTTTCTATCTTTTTCTTATTTTTCTATATCAAATATCAATATCTATATTTATAATTCTCTATCATAATGTTAATGTAATCAGATATAACAATAATCTTAATTTTAATTTTAAATTATGATAATAATAAGATTTATGATAGAGATCGTTTGAGTGTGTAAGTCGAAATTCTGTCCGTGTAACGCTACGCTATTTTTAATCATTGTAAGTTATGTTCAACCTTTTTACATTAATGTCTCGTAGCTAAGTTGTTATTATGCTTATTTGATCCGAAGTAATCATGATGTTGGGCTAATTACTAAAATTGAGTAATTGGGCTTTGTACCATAATTAAGGTTTGGGCAAAAGACCGACACTTGTGGAAATTGAACTATTGACTATTAATAGATGGGGGGTATTGTCTAATTGAGTGACAACTCATTGGAGTCTGTCGAACCTATCTTCAAATTAATTAACCTAATAATTAATAATGATTATGGTTGTCCTATTTAGTGATGTTCATATGGAATCTGTTATAATCATTTAATTAATCAATTGGGTTGGGTAATTGATTATTCATTCTGATCAAGTGGATGAATTAATAAACTAATTAAAACAGGGGTGGATTACATATAGTGATAACTGGTGTAATTGTTGACAGAAGTGATAACTGCGTCACAGTTTAAATCCTTAATCAGTTGGAATATTTGACTTCGGGTATAAGGGTAATTTGACGAGGATACTCGCACTTTATATTTATGACCGATGGACTATTATGGACAAAAATCAGATAGACGTATCAAATAAACCAGGACAAAGGACAATTAACCCATGGTAATAAATTAAAATCAACACGTCAAACATCATGATTACGGAAGTTTAAATAAGCATAATTCTTTTATTATATTTCTCATCGTATCTTTATTTACTGTCATTTTATTACTCGCAATTTTATTTACTGTCATTTTATTTATTGTCATTATTTTACGCACTTTAATTATCGTCATTTATCTTTACGCTTAAAATATAGAATCGACAAACCGGTCATTAAACGGTAAAACCCCCCTTTTATAATAATATTACTACTTATATAATTATATATATTTTGTATAAATATAGTTAAAAATATAGTAAGTATCACCAGCTCCCTGTGGAACGAACCGGACTTACTAAAAACTACACTACTCTACGATTAGGTACACTGCCTATAAGTGTTGTAGCAAGGTTTAGGTATATCCATCCGTAAAATAATTAAAACTTGTGTAATATTTTGTAGTATTTCGTAGTAAAATTAATACTATTTCGTACCCTCACGCTACATCATCATATATTATTTGTATTACATATTTATTTGATAAAATAACATTGATAATAATAATAATAAGTAAAAGTTGTATTATATTGTAATAATAATAATTATTATTCTATTAATAAAAATATCAATATTTATATTTACTAAAAATGATATTATGATAAAATGATAATTCTAATTATGATAACATTAATATTTACGATACTTTTTAATATACTTTAAAACAATAATTTTATTTAAAATGATAATAATAATGATCTTTTATAATAACAATGACATTTTTATTAAAATAATAATTTTTGTTAAAATGATAGTTTTAATATTATCAATACTTTTAATAATAATAGTAATGATAAAATAATAAGTACAATAATTTTATCTAAATTCATATCTTACAATATTTTAATTTTATCATGATACTCATACTCATTATTTTCTAATTGATTCATTTGATAGCTTTTAATTGTATTTTATATCGCGTTCATTTTAATAATAATAATAGTAATCATAATAATTAAGTGTTACTAATATTAGTTTTAATTATAATAATACTAATAATGATAATATTAATACTAATAACTATTTTAATGATAATAATAATAATATTAATTATAACTTTAACGGTAATAAAATAATAATTTTTAATGATAATACTTTCTATAGATAATGATAATAATAATGATCATAATAATAATGATATTAGTAATAATAATAATAATAATAATAATAATAATAATAATAATAATAATAATAATAATAATAATAATAATAATAATAATAATACTAATAATAATAATAATTAGATAAAAACTATAACGACGATAATAATAATCATTTTTAATAATAATATAAAAATTCAATTGACTATAACTTCTAATCCGTTCATCGAAATCATTCGATATCTAAATGAAAAGTTCTTAATTTTTTGCTAGCTTTCCAACGACATGCATATCTTATACCTTATCTCAACCGCATATTGTAACGACCCGGATTTTTCGCTAATATATTGAAGATTAATATTTAAATAATTAATGTTTCCAACATGTTAAGTAATCAAACTCATTAAGAATTGGTTATTTGCAATGAATTTTATACAAACGTTTGGCCACCCAATTTGTCTGACGATTCATGAACGTCATAAATTGAAATAATTATATAATGATGTATATATGGATATATATATACTTATGATTTGTTAAAATGATATTTAAGTATCTCATTATATATAATAACAATTGGTTATATACATAAAATGAGATTACTAACTTAAAGACTTCAAGACTATATACATATATATAACGATTAACGTTGTAATAACTTCTAAATTAAAATGTATGTATATGTATTGTATTAATATGTATTAATACACTTTTAAAAGACTTAATAATATATATCAATATATTTATACTCAATAAAGATAGCTATACTCATTTTCTCATTCAATTTTATCAAGAATCCTATTCGTATTCATACGGTATTTATACCCGTATCATACCCAGCTTCTATATGTATTTACTATGGGTATATACATACCAAATCATTGATCTTAGCAGCCCTCAATCAGTTATGAGACATGTATAAACATGATGTAGACTTGTGGGAACCATGGCTTGGAAACTAGTATGACTAAATGCATAAAATTACAAACCATGGAGCCATTTTGTTGCCCCCATTTTGATGCCAACATGTAGGATAAATAACCATCCATTTCATTCCAATTAACTACATCATTTTACTCTCTAAACACATACTCAAACACTCTCTCAAACCTCCATTCAATTCAGCAAGTATTGGTCTCATAATCCAAGTTATAATCATCATAACAAAGCTTGATCAACAACACTTCAAGAATTCCAAGCCATCAAGGGTATCTTTGAACTCAAGATATTCTCCTTATTTCTCCAGCAACTTTACTCATTTGATTTGAGGTAGTAACTTTATTCATAATCTTATTCGATTCGTATTCATATAGCTATCTTATTTTGAGTTATAACTAATAACAACAAGAACATAGTTTAGATTATTTATAAACTTGTTTGCAAATAAACTTAATCCTTCTAACTTGAATTTTAAAACACTTCAACACATGTATTATGACAGTATGTCAAGCTAACATAAGGATATAAAACTTGTAAACACGAAGAACACCTTAAAATCGAATATACGTCGTCTTAGTGGGGCTGTTTTGGGTTTGATTTTAAAAACCTATCTTAAACTATGAATTAAAATATTTCCTTTGGTGAAAAATCTTATTTTATATGGATATGAAATATATCTAAAATCCATGGTTAAACTCTAATTGGAAGTATGTTTTTCAAAAGAGTCATCAAGATGTCATTCTTACGACGGATATGCCTATCTTCTTGTATTTGACACCTAAGCTGTATTTTTGACTATAAACATATACTTTTTCTATTTAGATTAATAAATAACGGTTCGATACAAAACCATGGCAAGTCGAATCACTCAAAACGGATTTGTAACGAAGAAATTATGGGTAAAACAAAATTGGATATTTTTGTTTGTTTTTAGCTACGGTTTTGATTAATAAAAATAGATGCTAACCTTATCCTAGCTAACTTACCTTGTATCCTACATGTATTTATACATGTCTTGTTCCCGAACTTATGGAAATACTATTTATAATAGTCGTGATTAAGTTCTACGACAATATATTATAGTCTTAATAAAGATCGTAAGGCACCATATATATATATATATATATATATGACTTGATCACCGTGGATTCGTATACAAAGTTTTGACATATCATTTTGACTTCTTCTATATATATTATTGGAACGAACTATTAGACACCATTGGCAGTAATCTCGAGTTAGCTGTGGGTCGAAGTGGATTCCAAAATATTATATACTTTGAGTTGTGATCGAGCCTGAGACATGTATACAATGGGTCGCGGATTGCTTCAGACAATATACATATTATGTGTCTTATTATATTAAGACAATATATTATAGTGTTAGTGAATTCTAACACAATATACGCATTTATATTTATATATATATTTATACTATTGGACTATTGGACTATTGGACTACGAACGTTAGACTACTAACAATGGACAATTAAAATTATCACAAGTATCATAAGTATGGAATATTAATTATATATATATATATATATATATATATATATATATATATATATCTTGACACAAGAATATTATTATTAGGTTCGTGAATTTTTCAAAAGGCCAAGTCTTATCACCATCTATTCGGAAATCATCACAAGTGAGTTATAGTCCCATTTTTACTATCTAAATTATTTTGGGATGAGAATACATGCAAAATTTATAAAAGTTTTACAAAATAAGCACAAGTTCATGGAACTACATTCTACGATTATTTTGTTATACCGGATATCTGTACTTATTATTATTATGCTTGGTAACCTAAGAATTAGTGAAAAACACTAATTGACGCGAATCCTAAAGGTAGATCTACGGGCACCAACCACCCCCATTTTCGAATAGTGGAAATGCTTTAGTACTTCGAAGGGTTCTTGTCATACGTTTGAATAGTGGAATGTATGATGCCAGATATCTTAAGCGCTCTATGTTAAGGTCGGTTACCAGGCGACTCATCGTATGAATGATTTTTGCAGTTGTAATGATCCTGCACATTTAATTAAATGAAATCTTGTGGCTTATTAAATGTTATGATTATTATATAGAAATTAAACCTATGACTCACCAACATTTTATTGACATTTTAAGCATGTTTATTCTCAGGTGAATATTAAAAACGCTTCCGCTGTCGTATGCCAACCCAAGGTCAAGATTTGAAGTCGGCATAATTGTTTATATTGTTTAAACTTGCATTCGGAGTATTTGTTGTAATATATTTGATCATATTGTAATGGGTTGTGTAAAAACTTATTTATTTGAGGAGATTGTCTTTGATGGATAATCTAAATTATGTCATTAAGACTTTTATTCAATAATAAAGGTTATGGTTATTTTTTTTAAAAATGAATGCAAGATTTTAAAAACGTCTCATATAGAGGTCAAAACCTCGCAAAGAAACCAATTAATATGAAACGTTTATAATCAATATGAACGGGGCATTTCACATATGTAACTAATTTAAGATTCAACATAACCTATCTAATGACAATGTCAAAAATACAAGCATGCATAATCCTATATACTCGAGCACTAGTCAGGGATACACTATTAATATGTAAAAAAAATTAAATTATGAGTGCTTACGTATCAATATTGAGATTCAATATTGCAGGAAAGGTACGTAGACGCAACGGAGACGATAATTACTAGATTGACCTCACAAGCATACCCATGAACCATACCCATCACCTCCATAGCTATAACCCATAATTTCCTTAGCCTTATCCTACTCGAAAAACCCGTCTTGAAATAATTCGCTCATGACCTCATCGTACTATTTTATGTATAATACTAATAATAATACTACTAATAATACTAATACCAATAATAAGATTAATAATAATAATCTTAATATTAATAATATTAATATTAATAATATATGTATATATTTTTCTGTCTCTCGAAGTGAATGATGAAATGAATTGTAATTAAGCTCGTTCTATATTTAAAGGCAAGTAGCAGCCCTCACCTACCCCTATACTCTTGCCGACACTTCGAGTAGGATATTTACGTTCATTTGATTAATATAAAGAATTATATATATTATTTAATCTTTATAATTAATTATATATTATATTATATTTACGTTCATGGTAAAAAAATAATTTTTATACAAATGATACGGACGTTGTCACTCGACTCATGTACCACTTTCGGTTTTTCGAGCGCACTTTCGTACGTTTAGAAAACAAGCCTTTTTCGTTACGCGATGTGTACCTTTATTAATAATTTGACTTACTCATCAATAAATTACCTTATAAAAAATGTAACTTATAAAATTGAGCGTTGTGGTCATTTGCTTCTATAAATCAGTGACTCGTTGTTTATCAAAATATATTTTTTTAAATCAGGACATTTTATGACTAAGTTAAAATGTATATATATATTTATTTAGAATTGTAAATTTGTACATAATAACTATGTTTGAAATATTTAACTAATGATATAATATTTAGTCTTTCAAAACCAATTACATTTCAAAGTTCATTTTATATAATTTAAATCGTTTTAAATAATAGTAGTTATTTTACCAAATAATATTTTTAATATGAAAACTAAATAATTGATTTATCAAGGGACACGAGTTAATCAAAGTAAGGTACACTTTTGAAATTTAAATGGAAATGATTACTAACTTTTGACTAACTCTCGTTAATGACACTTTTGTCCTTATATGTAAAATCACTTTACCATTTTCCGAATATGGTTAAAAAAGAAAGGTTTCCTAAATCAAAGTGGGCCTCCTAATAGGGACTCGTAGCCATAATTCAATGTATATGATAATTCAATCATTTGATCTTATCTTCTAATTCCATCGATAAATAATTTGAAACAGATACAATCATGTAAAGTATTAAATCTAATATTTTGTTTATGTTTTAAGTTATAATATACATATACACATACATATATAATCATATTCGTTTAATGGTTCGTGAATCGTTGGAACTTGGTCGAGGTTTAAATGAATGTATGGACACAGTTTAAAATTCTTGATATTCAACTTAACAAACTTTGCTTATCGTGTCGGAAACATATAAAGATTAAAGTTTAAATTTGGTCGGAAATTCCCGGGTCATCACAGTACCTACCCGTTAAAGAAATTTCGTCCCGAAATTTGATTGGGATGGTCATGGCTGACAATAAATATGTTTTTATGACGCATATAAGCTAAAAATTAGGGTTTTATCATCATTGAGTAATATGGATAAAAATCGTTTGATTTTGTGAAGAGTACGAGTGAAGCTATCACCAAAAGAGTGAAATGAGTAGGTATAGATTCGTCATATCTTTTGACGTAGATAGGATTGATTTTCAAGTTCAAGAGATTTGGAGAAAATCTTCGTAATAGGATTTGATTCTTCGATAATCAAGGGAATTAGGATCTGCTTTAAATGCGATCATCTGTTTTGATTTCTCTGTCGGATATTTTACTATAAATCCACCTCCTTCGTTTCCTTTTAACTCACACCTTCCATTATTTCTAACTCATACTTTAAAGCATTCATAAATATGCTTCATCCAATTCTGCTTCTTGATATATTCCTAACCTTCATATCGGTCATTCTTCTTTTTCATCTACCACCGGAAGAATCTATTTACTTATACTATACACTTGGTTTTATAGTATTTTTAGTTCTCCCATGTCTTTATATTGCTATATGCATCGATATATATGGTTTATAGCTTCTGGGTTGTTGTTGGGTTTTATATCTTCCCTTATATTTTTATGTCCCTGCTTCTGTCTTCTATAATCATTGTTATCTCTGGTTAATGCTTTCTTTTATTTGTTACGCTTTATACCCCAATTTCTGTTTCGGAGTTTTTGTCCTTTCGTTTCTTCTTCTTGTGAGTAAATACCGCTTATAATGGTCCATAATTCGCAGATATGAATTTCAGAATGAACATTGTTAATGTTGTAAGAAGGAAATTGTAATGGCACGATCTTAACTTGTCAAATTACTAGAATACCTCGAAAAACACCGAATCATCAAGAAATATTTTCTTGATATTTTAGAGGTTAAAGGGAATATAAAAGTCGTGTAACATGACACATGATGACGTTATGATCTATGAATCATCACGTTCCATTTAGAAACTCAGCATGAATTACTGTAATATAATCACGTTGATCAAGTGTCATTATATTATACTAACTCATGCTTCAGCTCCCAACACTACTTCAAAAATATTTCCATTTTAAACTCGAATGTTTCAGAATTTAGAAACTAAAATAGTTTCTTCTATGATGTAATACAGATAGCGCGAATAGGTAAATGATTCCAGATAAGAATAATTATGAAAATATCTTCAGAAATATGGAGGGTATTTATAATGAAAGATATGATGATATCTTAGGGTTTCTAATATCAGAGGATGATGAAGGATATTGTCTGCAGGGGTTTAGAGTCAGGAGCAAGGTATTTGTTAATGACTTCAGCAGATACTAAATCATTTGGATTCTTTGAAGATAGGTTCAGTCTTTGTGATTTGTCCACAGCCTCCTTCATACTTTGCTCAATCCATTTTCCAGTTCCAAAACTTCTCTTTTTCTGCGCTTTGCCAGCACACTATTTATTATCATCAAACTTTTTACTGTTAAGGTCGTTTTATAGTTTTGCTGCTTCATCAACATTTCGAGAACTATTCCGCAGTTCAGGGTGTTTTTCAGAAACTTCACATTCGAAGTATGTAAGTCTAAGAGATAGACGTTATATGTACACATATAACTGTTGGCGTAGACTTGCTGCAAGATTTCAAAATACTGATTGCTGATTCTCAGTAATTGGCATGACAATGCAGATGAGTATATGGTAGGGTTTTAATGAATGACTTTTTGGAGAGACTAAAGTCAAAGGGTAATGAAGTTGTTAGTACATCTGCTGATAATGTGGTGGAATGTAAGAGGTTCCCCGGTGATGATGGCGTATATCTCAAAGTTAGTCTGACTGAAAAGTCGAAGTTGACTTGCTGGAACTGTGACAAAATTGGCCACTTTGAACAGGGATCGCAAAGTTATTTTTGCTAATAAATGCCAAAAGGTCTGACACGGATACGTGTTAAACTATGACTTTGGTTTCGAGAGTTTTTCAGATGCATGGCTATGGGTAACATGCGGTTGGATCATCATCTCGATGATTCATTATTTGAAGTGTCTTCAGGAATTTCGAGGGATTCGAACATAGATTATAATCGTTAATATTCATTTGATGTTCTAACACAGTTTTGAAGTCAAAATATAGCTTTGAAAGATGTAGGAATCTAAAAGTGATGGTACCGGTTATATCTCGAATTGAATTCTGAGGTTTCAAAATCAGAATATGTAATTGGATTTGAATGAGTATGGTTGTTTTGATTTCTATGAAAGAATGTATATTATTGTGAAAGTAGGAAGTATAGTTGATAATTTTCTTAATCAGATTCGAAGAATGTAACATATTAATTGTGAATATATATGTATCTCTCGGGTACTACCTACCCGTTAAAAAATTTCACAATTAATATTTTGTACAAAATATTTTTATTACAGTCTTTATGAAAATATATATGTATATATTCTCTTCAGTTGTAACATAGATTTTAATGAGTTAATACTAAATTAAACTCATTCGATTTACGGTTGGAACTAGAATTGAATAATCCCTTGAAGGCTTTAGAGATTACATAAGTATTTCTTCAATAATATTGAAATTATGAATCAATACTTCGTTATTTGTTGAGGCGTGATGTTGGTTTTCATTAAATTCTTGTGAACTTCGCAAAGTACAAATGATGTTATCAGAAAAGTTTCGGGTACATCGATGATGGAAGTGAAAAATCAAATATATACTTGATTTATTTTGAATTGGAATTTGTTGAATTGAGACAGAGATTGTAGTTAACGATGGTTAAGTTGCGGGCGAAGGACGTACATTATTGCATATTTGTAATATGAATTAACCGAGTAGTTAAGATTCACACACAATAGCTTAGCACAAAAAGATTTATTTTTATTTCAAAATATATATATCAAATATACATATAATTTCTTCAGAGGGAATGAGTTAATTCTTCATAACTCGTTGATACAATATACGCGTTATTGATTCGTAATGATATCCACGTTGATTCTTGAACTGGCGGAGTTTGTGATGTTATAGGTGTTGTTGATTCTGATGTTGACTGTACTGACGATGCTGGTGACGCTGACGGTACTGTTGATGCTGTTGGTAAAACAAGTTTAGCTTGTTAGTCACACACCATTTTTGTTAGGGTTTCTACTCTTCCTTCTATCATTTTGGTTCGCTTAACTTGATTTATGGTTAGGGCTAGATTAGATAATCTCTAAGACTTTAGAGATTATATAACCGCCGCGGAATGTTTCTCAAATGAAGTTATGAATTAATACTTCGTCAGTTATTGTTGTTAGTACTCCTTGGTATCTATGGTGCGTATGACGTTGATGCTCGTGGGACAGATTGTGAAGTTGAGGTTTACGATGCGGTTTTGGTTGGGGTTGGTAATGGTACTGTTGGCGTTGATGATGGTGGTACTGGTTATGCTGCTGATGCTGCTGCTGGTGTTTGTAACCTTTGCACCATGTTCTCCAAAGCCACTACCCGAGCGCAAAGCTCGTTGACTTCTTCTATTACATCGGGGTGATTGTCGGTTCGGACGAGCGGATAAATAAAATCTAGAATTTGATGTAGTATATAATCGTGAGGAGATACCCTGGAAATGAGAGAGAAAATGGTGTCTCGAACAGGTTCGCCGGTAAGTGCTTCAGGTTCTTTTCCAAGAGGGCAATGTGGTGGATCGAAAGGATCGCCTTCTACTTGTTTTCAATGATTGAGGAGGCTACGAACCCATCCCCAATTCATCCAGAATAGGTGATGACTGATTGGTTGATCCATTCCGGTCACACTGCTTTTGGAGCTTGAGTGAGATTCCATTTCAGAATCCAAGTGACTTGTACTGATGACAAATTCCATTTCGTACGATTGGATAAAGGATTTTTCGATATAAAATGATTTTCCAGCTATCGGGTGGTATTCTATTTACATAGGATATCTATATGTATAGATCAAAAGATTTCATAGATTACGTAGGAATTTGCGGGATATGTCAGGCAAAGTTTAAAGTAACAGATACAATAAGATATGATTTAGCAGATACGCTAAGATATGAATTTTGTCTATACACTACTCATGCAATTAATGTAGCAAGACGTGTCTAGACTAATAATGATAAGCAGGTAATTTCCTAAGAATGATAAGCAGATGATTTCCGACTAGAAATGATAAGCAAAATTTTTGACATGCAGACATGGTCGAAGTCCAGACTCACTAATGCATCCTAACGACTTATCAGTTAAACACACTAATGCAGACCTGGTTCGCTAAGACCACCGCTCTGATACCAACTGAAAGGACCCGTTCATATACATTATAAACGATTCACAATAGTTGATTACATCACGAGGTATTTGACCTCTATATGATACATTTTACAAACATTGCATTTGTTTTTAAAAGATAAACTTTCTTTACATCGAAAATTGACAGTCATGCATACCATTTCATAATATCCACTGTCCAACTATAAATTGACTTAACAATAATCTTTGATGAACTCAATGACTCGAATGCAACGTTCTCGAAATATGCTATGAAAGACTCCAAGTAATATCTTAAAAATGAGCAAACGCACAGCGGAAGATTTCTTTCAATCCTGAGAATAAACATGCTTTAAAGTGTCAACCAAAAGGTTGGTGAGTTCATTAGTTTATCATAATCGTTCATTTTCATCATTTTAATAGACCACAAGAATTTCATTTCCAGTTCTCATAAATATACGTCCCATGCATAGAGACAAAAAATCATTCATATGGTGAACACCTGGTAACCGACATTAACAAGATGCATATAAGAATATGGTAACCGACATTAACAAGATGCATATAAGAATATCCCCTATCATTCCGGGAAATCCTTCGGACATGATAAAAACGAATTCGAAGTACTAAAGCATCCGGTACTTTGGATGGGGTTCGTTAGGCCCAATAGATCTATCTTTAGGATTCACGTCAATTAGTAGATCGGTTTACTAATTCTTAGGTTACCAAGCAAAAGGGGCATATTCGGCTTCGATCATTCACCCATATAATGTAGTTTCAATTACTTGTGTCTATTTCGTAAAACATTTATAATAATTGCGCATGTATTCTCAGCCCAAAAATATAAAGGGTAAAAAGGCAAATGAAACTCACCATACTGTATTTCGTAGTAAAAATACATATAACATCATTGAACAAGTGCAAGGTTGGCCTCGGATTCACGAACCTAAATTAATTATATATATATATATATATATATATATATATATATATATATATATATATATATATATATATATATATATATATATATATATATATATATATATATGTTGGTCAATATTTGTCTTAACAAATTAGGTCAAGTCATAGTGTACCACTATCCTAATGCTCGAGACTAATATGCAAAAGTCAACAAAAGTCAATTTGACTCAAAATGATTTCCAAAATTTATACATGATTATTATATAGTTTTAATATCGTCGTTTTATATTTTTAAATATTTTTAAAAGATTTATTAGAGTAAATAATATACTTCATTTATTAATAAATAAAACTTTATAAAAAAATATACTTTTATATATCTTAAGTAATAAAATTTATAAAGTTCATTTAATATCATAAAATATTATAATAGGTTTTATTAAGGTAAATATATTATTTGTATTACATATTTATTTGATAAAATAACATTGATAATAATAATAATAATAAGTAAAAGTTGTATTATATTGTAATAATAATAATTATTATTATTCTATTAATAAAAATATCAATATTTATATTTACTAAAAATGATATTATGATAAAATGATAATTCTAATTATGATAACATTAATATTTACGATACTTTTTAATATACTTTAAAATAATAATTTTATTTAAAATGATAATAATAATAATCTTTTATAATAACAATGACATTTTTATTAAAATGATAATTTTTGTTAAAATGATAGTTTTAATATTATCAATACTTTTAATAATAATAGTAATGATAAAATAATAAGTACAATAATTTTATCTAAATTCATATCTTACAATATTTTAATTTCATCATGATACTCATACTCATTATTTCATAATTGATTCATTTGATAGCTTTTAATTGTCTTTTATATCGCGTTCATTTTAATAATAATAATAGTAATCATAATAATTAAGTGTTACTAATATTAGTTTTAATTATAATAATACTAATAATGATAATATTAATACTAATAACTATTTTAATGATAATAATAATAATAACATTAATTATAACTTTAACGGTAATAAAATAACAATTTTTAATGATAATACTTTCTATAGATAATGATAATAATAATGATCATAATAATAATGATATTAGTAATAATAATAATAATAATAATAATAATAATAATAATAATAATAATAATAATAATAATAATAATGATAATTAGATAAAAGCTATAACGACGATAATAACGACGATAATAATAATCATTTTTAATAATAATATAAAAATTCAATTGACTATAACTTCTAATCCGTTCATCGAAATCATTCGATATCTAAATGAAAAGTTCTTAATTTTTCGCTAGCTTTCCAACGACATGCATATCTTATACCTTATCTCAACCGCATATGTAATTAATTTAGGATTCAACATAACCTATCTAATGACAATGTCAAAAATACAAGCATGCATAATCCTATATACTCGAGCACTAGTCAGGGATACACTATTAATATGTAAAAAAAATTAAATTATGAGTTCTTACGTATCAATATTGATATTCAATATTGCAGGAAAGGTACATAGAAGCAACGGAGACGATAAACACTAGATTGACCTCACAAGCATACCCATGAACCATACCCATCACCTCCATAGCTATAACCCATAATTTCCTTAGCCTTATCCTACTCGAAAAACCCGTCTTGAAATAATTCGCTCATGACCTCGTCGTAGTATTTTATGTATAATACTAATAATAATACTACTAATAATACTAATACCAATAATAAGATTAATAATAATAATCTTAATATTAATAATATTAATATTAATAATATATGTATATATTTTTCTGTCTCTCGAAGTGAATGATGAAATGAATTGTAATTAAGCTCGTTCTATATTTAAAGGCAAGTAGCAGCCCTCACCTACCCCTATACTCTTGCCAACACTTCGAGTAGGATATTTACGTTCATTTGATTAATATAAAGAATTATATATATTATTTAATCTTTATAATTAATTATATATTATATTATATTTACGTTCATGGTAAAAAATAATTTTTACACAAATGACACGGACGTTGTCACTCGACTCATGTACCACTTTCGGTTTTTCGAGCGCACTTTCGTACGTTTAGAAAACAAGCCTTTTTCGTTACGCGACGTGTACCTTTATTAATAATTTGACTTACTCATCAATAAATTACCTTATAAAAAATGTAATTTGTAAAATTGAGCGTTGTGGTCATTTGCTTCTATAAATCAGTGACTCGTTATTTATCAAAATATATTTTTTTAAATCAGGACGTTTTATGACTAAGTTAAAATGTATATATATTTTTATTTAGAATTGTAAATTTGTACATAATAAATATGTTTGAAATATTTAACTAATGATATAATATTTAGTCTTTCAAAACCAATTACATTTCAAAGTTCGTTTTATATAATTTAAATCGTTTTAAATAATAGTAGTTATTTTACCAAATAATGTTTTTAATATGAAAACTAAATAATTGATTTATCAAGGGACACGAGTTAATCAAAGTAAGGTACACTTTTGAAATTTAAACGGAAATGATTACTAACTTTTGACTAACTCTCGTTAATGACACTTTTGTTCTTATTTGTAAAATCACTTTACCATTTTCCGAATATGGTTAAAAAAGAAAGGTTTCCTAAATCAAAGTGGGCCTCCTAATAGGGACTCGTAGCCATAATTCAATGTATCTGATAATTCAATCATTTGATCTTATCTTCTAATTCCATCGATAAACATTTTGAAACAGATACAATCATGTAAAGTATTAAATCTAATATTTTCTTTACGTTTTAAGTTATAATATATATATATATATATATATATATATATATATATATATATATATATATATATATATATATACACACACACACACACACACACACACACATACATATATAATCATATTCGTTTAATGGTTCGTGAATCGTTGGAACTTGGTCGAGGTTTAAATGAATGTATGGACACAGTTTAAAATTCTTGATATTCAACTTAACAAACTTTGCTTATCGTGTCGGAAACATATAAAGATTAAAGTTTAAATTTGGTCGGAAATTCCCGGGTCGTCACATCGGATTCTATTCAATACTCAACGGGACATATCTTCCCGCTCGGCCCGCGTTAATTTTTTTCGAACAAACCGTTCAACTCAAAAAAATCTAACGAACACAACGAGACTAACTATACGCGACACGGACACTTCCAAAAAAAAACGCTAATTACGTGTATTTAGATTAGTGTTCCATAACCTATAATAAACTCCCCAAACTAACTACATCATATCGATAATTCTGTTTCCCTTTTTTTTAACACGATCTTCATGCCGTTAAAAAGGCTATTAGGTACACTAGATACTAACTACATGTATTTAAAAACACCCGTTGCAAAACGTTTTTACTTCTGTAAATACATAACGCTCCATTAACTATAAATATACAACCCGAAAGGTCCCGCGGCATCGCGCGGGCCCATTTTACTAGTTATATACCAATATCAATATCAAAATATAAATTTACTGCGTGTTTATTAAATTTACCTTCCAAAAATACGTATTTACTGTATTTTTTAAATATTAAAATACGGAGCAGCTTAATATTAAATTCTAGAAGTTTCCTTTATATATGGAGTATAAAGATCAAGAAAGATTACGAATTTACATCCTGGGATGATCCATGCTACGTGGCCCACAAGTTTTTTTAACCTATATATAAACTCCCATCCGCCTCTTTTATTTCCCACAATTTACACCCCAGTTTATAAACCCTACTCCAAAACCACAACCCAACGCTCTATAAAATCCTCGTCAACGATCATCACAATGCCGTCAGTTGCCGCCGTTTCTGACGTCACCGACGGACCAGTACTTACACCGATCAACAAACGCATCCGTAATCTAAGAAAAAAACTTAATCGAATCGCTGAACTTGAAGAATCTGTCGCTCAAGGTAAATCCGTACACAAAGAACAAGAGGATCTACTCAATTCTAAACCGTCAATTGTTGCCGTCGTTGATGAACTCGAGAAGTTGCGGCAGCCGATATCCGTCGCCGTAGATGCAGAGATCAAATTAGCGATTAAACGCAAATCAAAAGGTAAGGGTAAAAAAATTGACGTTGAGAAAGGAACGGCGCCGTTTAAGGCTGAGGATGTGGAGGATCTGTTGAATTTGATTTATTTTGGTAGTCTGTTTGATGTGAAATCACGAAAAGATCTTAAAACCGTTATGCTGACTAGGACTCATGAGCGTATTAGTTGTTTAAGTTATAATGACGATAGTGATGTGATGTTGGGAGAGAGTGATTTGGATTTGATATCATTAATGAGTTCGTTATTGATTTTGAGACCGATTGATTCAAATTTGTCGCATCAGAATGCGTTGCAGAGTTGTATTGAACATGCCAAGCTTTGGATTGCAAAGTCTGAACAGGCAATTGCTCCAGACACTAATGTTACTTGTAAGTCGATTTTTATTTAATTTTTTATATTATTATTATTTGTGTAAATGTGGCTATATAATGTGTGTAATATTGGTTTGGTGTACAGATGCTGCGTTGAGGGAGAAGTTAGGTAAGATTATGAGATCGGATTATTTTAAAATCACGCCAGAGATGAAAACAACTGCTGATGTGGCGGCAGAAGCTGCTAGAAGGTCTGTATTGCAGGTACCTGTGGAAACTTCTACTCAAGTAGAAGAACAAAAACACAAGGTAAATGAAGAGATCAATAAAGCTATTAAGCCCAAATCAATGGGTATGGCGAAAAAAGTTGATGGTGAGAACGGAAGTTTAAGTAAAACTGTTGTAGATAATGTAGAGAATGAAACGGCGCCGTGTAAGGTTGAGTCTGTGAAGGATCTGAGGAGTGTGATTTATTTTGGTAGTGTGCCTGTGGAGACTTCTACTCAAGTGGAACAAAAACAAAAGGTATCTATTTATGTGTATAATCATATTTGGTATTTATTGAATATTTATTTCGTTACCCTATTTGATTTGTTGACTTACTTAGCCTACAGTACTTGTAATTTGAGTTTAGTTGTTGACTGGTTGGGCCTTGCATTGGTTTAGATGTTGACTTTCTGTTGTAAGCTGTGTTCTAGAAAATGGGAAGTGATAATACAGTGACTAAGATACTGGAGACTCTTATTTGATGATTATTAATTAAGATAAATTAGAGTTGTATCGTTTTTGAAATTAACAGTTGCTAACAACAACAGGTGTTTGTTGGAAGCAAAAGAAGTTAAATTTGTAATCCTTAATTGTTTTGCAGGAAAATGGTGCTAAAGACTGTCCAAAGAATAAGGAGGCTGATCAAGACGAAGATGGTTTTCAGAAGGTTCAGTTGAGACGGCACAAGGTTAAAGCTAATAACTCCATGCAAGCAGCTCCAGTTCAGACAAAAGCAGTGTACAAGTACCAAAATTTTCCTAATCGATCGAATCAGAACCCAAGAGGCGGTAGCCGCCACATCGGTGGTGGTGGTGCCGGCGGCGGTGACCGGAGAGGTTTGGGTAATGGGCGTGGCGGTGGTCAAAGTGGAGGTAGAGGTGGACCCTACCAGAATGGACGTAACCAACACCCTGATGGTCGCAGAGGAAGTGTTGGCAGGGCTAATGGCAATGGTAATTGTAATGGTAGTGGTGGCTATGCCTATAACAACCATCAAAAAGCTTCTGGTGTTGTACAAACTGCACAATCTTCTTAACCCTTTTAGTTTAGTGGCGATTTAGGTTTTTTGGTTATAGGAATTTTGGTTACTAATTATCTTGTTATGGTGTAACATAATCTATCTATCTATCTATCTCTATCTATTTTTTATATGAAACGTTGAATGAGTTTTCAGAAGTATGTTTTTATATGGTTGATTTTGTGATAACCAAAGACTAGTTCTCTTTGGAGACAACATATCAAATATAAAAAGGCTTAAAAACGGCATCAAAAAATTATCGATCGTTTGTTTACTGTTATTGGGTTTTGGCTGGTCCATGATGTTTAAAGAAGTAGTTTGTGAGTACACTATCAGTTTTGGCCCGGTATGATTACAAAAACATCACCTTTTCTGAAAGAGTGATCTATATACTTCTAAATGTTGTAATTTAGTGATAGATAACGTAGCCTAATTCTCAACTATAGATTATTAAAGAAGAAATGAGGAAGTAAGAATTATTATTGAAGAATTATATGTAGCATCCTTATATCTCACTCGATATTTATAGTACTAAAATTAACTATACAATTGTTGTTTTCAATTATGTATGATAATGATAGGTGAAACAGTAATCAATAATTCATAATTTTACTGTGCTAAGTTGTCATCCAAATTTGACTTTCATAACACTCCCCCTTTGATGACAACTTTATTATCATTTAGAAATCAACTTATACTGGCTCGTTAAAAACCTTGCTACATGCGTTCTGAAAATAGCAGTTGGAAGTGTTTTAGTGAAAAGATCGGCAGAGTTTTTGCTGGATTGAACATATCTCATTTCAATCTGGTTGTCTTTTACGAGATCTTGAGTATATGAGAAGAATCTGAGGTTTTCATCTGAAACTGTATCATCTAAATCTTTTATGTACAAGTTTAGCCCATGTGATTTGTCTACAGTCTCCTTCATGGTTTGTTCAAACCCTTGTTTCAATTCCTATTCCCTTTTAGTCTTTTCTGAACCTTACCAACATACCATTCTTTTCCATCAAACTTATGACCGTTAAGACCGTCTATGGCTTTGGCGCCTCGTCAGCATTTATATTTTGTTATGTCACTTTTGGTACTCTTCTTTCATTTGTATTATGCAAGCTGCATTATCTTCATATATAGTTGTTGGTGAAGATAGTTGTTGGTCTTTTATAGCGTTCTAGTCCACAAGAATCAATAATGATTTGTGTCATTGATCTCAACCAAACACATTTTCGAGTAGTTTCATATAATGCAATCACTTCGTCATGATTTGATGATGTTGCAACAAGTGTTTGTTTTAAGAACGCCATGATTTTGTGGTACCTCCATTTAGGAATACGTGTAACGACCCTGGATTTTTCGACTTTATTTATTAATATTTATTATTAATACTTGCGCTTTAATGAATGTATTTTTTTAATACATTTACTTGTTACCGTATTTGACTTTACATGTCCCGACTCGTCTTTGTGACACACGTACTTTTCACGAATAATATTTTGGATATTATTTACATTCATGATTAATTATTATTAATCATTTTTAATTAACTAATGCAAGTAGTTAATTACTTGGGCTTTATTTATTTAATTGTTGCATACTTACT
The DNA here is from genome assembly GCF_046630445.1 of Rutidosis leptorrhynchoides. Lineage (NCBI taxonomy): Eukaryota > Viridiplantae > Streptophyta > Magnoliopsida > Asterales > Asteraceae > Rutidosis > Rutidosis leptorrhynchoides. Next base: position 388,276,754 of record NC_092335.1, on the reverse strand, counting down.
TGGATTTGGGCTTTTATTAATGTACATGGACTTGGAAGCCCACCCTACTTTCTTAATGGACTAGTTAGCCCAACATTATGCTAATGACTTATTAAGTCTTAAACTAGGATTAATTAACTTAAGTATGAAGAGACTTGTCACAAACATGCTTGCACCAAGCTCCCATGCATTTAACTTTATTACCATTTTAAGCTTACACCTCATTCTAACACTTGAAAGCACCATTTGACTTCCCCCTTTTGCCTTAAAAACCGTCGGCCAAGAGGGCATGAAAGGAGGTTCATTTTTTTTTTTTGTGTTACTTATTTACTAGTATTCTTCACTCCACACACACACACACACACACACACACTTCATTTAACACTTCTCTTTCTCTCACATTTTCTCTCAAAACTTTGTAAGTAACAAAATTGTTTTTCTTCTTTTTCTTGTTCTAAAACCGCCACCATCATCATCAATATACTTGTTCTTTGTTTGTTGTTTACTTACTTGTTGTTTGTTGTTGTTAAAGATCAAGTAACCTAGCTTGTATCTTCATATAATCTTGGTTACTTTCATCTTTGTTTGATGAAGAACCAAGAACAAGGATCTAAGTTCTATAACTTATGGTTCTACACTTAAATGTTAGAGTTTTAAAGTTCAAGTTTCATAATCATACTTGTGTTCATGTTTTGTAGACTTAAATCCTAAGATCCAAACTTTGAATTGAATCTTCTTAAGTATGAAACAAACATGAACATAATATTTGTAACTTTAGTTTATTTCTTTCTTTTGTAAGTACTTTAAAGTTGTGATGTTGTTAATTTGGTCAAGTATTACTAGTTAATATTGATCTCATATTTCTTGAAACTAAAGTTAACTTTATAAGTTCAAGAACATGGAAGTATAACTTTCTAGTTATAACTTCATATACTTATGTTGGATCTAAGTTTATATAACTTATGGTCTTCTAAGTTTGCTGTAAATAAGAGCTTATAAGCTTACATACATTTTACAAGATGAAAATCTAAGTTTCATAACTTATGGTTTCATTAAAGTAAAGATCCAAGTCTTATAACTTAGGATCTAACTTAAGAACACTAGATCTAGACTTTCTAGTCTAGGATCCTTAAGATCTAACTAAGATCTAAGTTCTACAACTTAAGATCTTGTTTATTTAATTTACTTTCAAGTTTGTAGCTTAATATTACTATTAGAACTCATGTATGTATCGGATCTAAGATCTTGATGTAACTTTGGTTCATCAACCTTCATACAACTCTTAAGTGAGTTGTGCTACATATCTTAGACTTACATTAGTGTTATGATGGTCAAAACTTGATAAATATGATGCAAACACATCAACGAGTTGTACACTTGAAGCTATACGCATCAAGGATGAGAACCGTGATGAGCATCAAGCACCAAGAACCCACCAGAACACCTTTACTTACTGTTTCTGGAACTGATCAATAACCTGGGCTACTGGAAAAGCTGATTTCCAGCTAGTTCGGTTCGATTAGATGATTTTCCGTTTAGACCTCATCTTAATCCGAGTTACGGTTTAGGATTTATGGCCATCCGAAAGTCACTACACCCTTTTAACGTTGTGCTGAAATTTCTGACCTACTCGCACTTAAGCCGTCACCACGGTCAAACGAAGATGAGTTTGGTTGTGGAAATTGGTCAGCCTCTAGGGGACTCATATACGGAGCCATGGCCACTGGTCTCACCTCATTTCAGTTTTTATAGAGGTCTTGGCGACTGAACGAATTCAGCCTTTATTTCAAACCCTAATCTTGACTTAAAACTTACTTTACAATTTTTGTTTAATGATGAATGATGATGGTACTTGTAACGACCCATCAAAATTGCTATTGACGCGGCACGTTAATCATTGATTCCACAGTGAGGTTTTGACCTCTATATGATACGTGTGATGCCCCGTACAAAACCATCGTGTACGAATCATCAACAACATGATCATTACAAGGTTAAGTACTACATGCTGTACTAAAAGAAGTTGTATTCACGATAAAAAGGTGACGTTATAATCGACATCAAATGTTTTACACCAACAGTATGCTTCTACGAATAGCAAGCATGAATAAATGTATGTGACCCTTAGGTCATTACAAAACATAGTTCAAAAGTATTAAAGTTTGAATGCAAGATAAAGTAGTTCATGCGGTGATAACACTAGAGCAGCGGGTGTCTACGACAAGACTAGCACGACAGCGGAAGAAAATTGAAATGTCCCGTTCTTATTGATTAAAAACGTTCCATATTAATTGATTTCGTTGCGAGGTTTTGACCTCTATATGAGACGTTTTTCAAAGACTGCATTCATTTTAAAACAAACCATAACCTTTATTTCATCAATAAAGGTTTAAAAAGCTTTACGTAGATTATCAAATAATGATAATCTAAAATATCCTGTTTACACACGACCATTACATAATGGTTTACAATACAAATATGTTACAACAAAATAAGTTTCTTGAATGCAGTTTTTACACAATATCATACAAGCATGGACTCCAAATCTCGTCCTTATTTAAGTATGCGACAGCGGAAGCTCTTAATAATCACCTGAGAATAAACATGCTTAAAACGTCAACAAAAAATGTTGGTGAGTTATAGGTTTAACCTATATATATCAAATCATAATAATAGACCACAAGATTTCATATTTCAATACACATCCCATACATAGAGATAAAAATCATTCATATGGTGAACACCTGGTAACCGGCATTAACAAGATGCATATATAAGAATATCCCCATCATTCCGGGACACCCTTCGGATATGATATAAATTTCGAAGTACTAAAGCATCCGGTACTTTGGATGGGGTTTGTTAGGCCCAATAGATCTATCTTTAGGATTCGCGTCAATTAGGGTGTCTGTTCCCTAATTCTTAGATTACCAGACTTAAAAAAAAGGGGCATATTCGATTTCGATAATTCAACCGTAGATTGTAGTTTCACGTACTTGTGTCTATTTTGTAAATCATTTGTAAAACCTACATGTATTCTCATCCCAAAAATATTAGATTTTAAAAGTGGGACTATAACTCACTTTCACAGATTTTTACTTCGTCGGGAAGTAAGACTTGGCCACTGGTTGATTCACGAACCTATAACAATATATACATATATATCAAAGTATGTTCAAAATATATTAACAACACTTTTAATATATTTTAATGTTTTAAGATTATTAAGTCAGCTGTCCTCGTTAGTAACCTACAACTAGTTGTCCACAGTTAGATGTACAGAAATAAATCGATAAATATTATCTTGAATCAATCCACGACCCAGTGTATACGTATCTCAGTATTGATCACAACTCAAACTATATATATTTTGGAATCAACCTCAACCCTGTATAGCTAACTCCAACATTCACATATAGAGTGTCTATGGTTGTTCCGAAATATATATAGATGTGTCGACATGATAGGTCGAAACATTGTATACGTGTCTATGGTATCTCAAGATTACATAATATACAATACAAGTTGATTAAGTTATGGTTGAAATAGATTTGTTACCAATTTTCACGTAGCTAAAATGAGAAAAAATTATCCAATCTTGTTTTACCCATAACTTCTTCATTTTAAATCCGTTTTGAGTGAATCAAATTGCTATGGTTTCATATTGAACTCTATTTTATGAATCTAAATAGAAAAAGTATAGGTTTATAGTCGGAAAAATAAGTTACAAGTCATTTTTGTAAAGGTAGTCATTTCAGTCGAAAGAACGACGTCTAGATGACCATTTTAGAAAACATACTTCCACTTTGAGTTTAACCATAATTTTTGGATATAGTTTCATGTTCATAATAAAAATCTTTTTCTCAGAATAACAACTTTTAAATCAAAGTTTATCATAGTTTTTAATTAACTAACCCAAAACAGCCCGCGGTGTTACTACGACGGCGTAAATCCGGTTTTACGGTGTTTTTCGTGTTTCCAGGTTTTAAATCATTAAGTTAGCATATCATATAGATATAGAACATGTGTTTAGTTGATTTTAAAAGTCAAGTTAGAAGGATTAACTTTTATTTGCGAACAAGTTTAGAATTAACTAAACTATGTTCTAGTGATTACAAGTTTAAACCTTCGAATAAGATAGCTTTATATGTATGAATAGAATGATGTTATGAACATCATTACTACCTTAATTTTCTTGGATAAACCTACTGGAAAAGATAAAAATGGATCTAGCTTCAACGGATCCTTGGATGGCTCGAAGTTCTTGAAGCAGAATCATGACACGAAAACAAGTTCAAGTAAGATCATCACTTGAAATAAGATTGTTATAGTTATAGAAATTGAACCAAAGTTTGAATATGATTATTACCTTGTATTAGAATGATAACCTACTGTAAGAAACAAAGATTTCTTGAGGTTGGATGATCACCTTACAAGATTGGAAGTGAGCTAGCAAACTTGAAAGTATTCTTGATTTTATGTAACTAGAACTTGTAGAATTTATGAAGAACACTTAGAACTTGAAGATAGAACTTGAGAGAGATCAATTAGATGAAGAAAATTGAAGAATGAAAGTGTTTGTAGGTGTTTTTGGTCGTTGGTGTATGGATTAGATATAAAGGATATGTAATTTTGTTTTCATGTAAATAAGTCATGAATGATTACTCATATTTTTGTAATTTTATGAGATATTTCATGCTAGTTGCCAAATGATGGTTCCCACATGTGTTAGGTGACTCACATGGGCTGCTAAGAGCTGATCATTGGAGTGTATATACCAATAGTACATACATCTAAAAGCTGTGTATTGTACGAGTACGAATACGGGTGCATACGAGTAGAATTGTTGATGAAACTGAACGAGGATGTAATTGTAAGCATTTTTGTTAAGTAGAAGTATTTTGATAAGTGTATTGAAGTCTTTCAAAAGTGTATAAATACATATTAAAACACTACATGTATATACATTTTAACTGAGTCGTTAAGTCATCGTTAGTCGTTACATGTAAGTGTTGTTTTGAAACCTTTAGGTTAACGATCTTGTTAAATGTTGTTAACCCAATGTTTATAATATCAAATGAGATTTTAAATTATTATATTATCATGATATTATCATGTATGAATATCTCTTAATATGATATATATACATTAAATGTCTTTACAACGATAATCGTTACATATATGTCTCGTTTAAAAATCATTAAGTTAGTAGTCTTGTTTTTACATATGTAGTTCATTGTTAATATACTTAATGATATGTTTACTTATCATAGTATTATGTTAACTATATATATATATATCCATATATATGTCACCATATAGTTTTTACAAGTTTTAACGTTCGTGAATCACCGGTCAACTTGGGTGGTCAATTGTTTATATGAAACATATTTCAATTAATCAAGTATTAACAAGTTTGATTGCTTAACATGTTGGAAACATTTAATCATGTAAATATCAATCTCAATTAATATATATATAAACATGGAAAAGTTCGGGTCACTACATTACCTACCCGTTAAATAAATTTCGTCCCGAAATTTTAAGCTGTTGAAGGTGTTGACGAATCTTCTGGAAATAGATGCGGGTATTTCTTCTTCATCTGATCTTCACGCTCCCAGGTGAACTCGAGTCCTCTACGAGCATTCCATTGAACCTTAACAATTGGTATCTTGTTTTGCTTAAGTCTTTTAACCTCACGATCCATTATTTCGACGGGTTCTTCGATGAATTGGAGTTTTTCGTTGATTTGGATTTCATCTAACGGAATAGTGAGATCTTCTTTAGCAAAACATTTCTTCAAATTCGAGACGTGGAAAGTGTTATGTACAGCCGCGAGTTGTTGAGGTAACTCAAGTCGGTAAGCTACTGGTCCGACACGATCAATAATCTTGAATGGTCCAATATACCTTGGATTTAATTTCCCTCGTTTACCAAATCGAACAACGCCTTTCCAAGGTGCAACTTTAAGCATGACCATCTCTCCAATTTCAAATTCTATATCTTTTCTTTTAATGTCAGCGTAGCTCTTTTGTCGACTTTGGGCAGTTTTCAACCGTTGTTGAATTTGGATGATCTTCTCGGTAGTTTCTTGTATAATCTCCGGACCCGTAATCTGTCTATCCCCCACTTCACTCCAACAAATCGGAGATCTGCACTTTCTACCATAAAGTGCTTCAAACGGCGCCTTCTCAATGCTTGAATGGTAGCTGTTGTTGTAGGAAAATTCTGCTAACGGTAGATGTCGATCCCAACTGTTTCCGAAATCAATAACACATGCTCGTAGCATGTCTTCAAGCGTTTGTATCGTCCTTTCGCTCTGCCCATCAGTTTCTGGATGATAGGCAGTACTCATGTCTAGACGAGTTCCTAATGCTTGCTGTAATGTCTGCCAGAATCTTGAAATAAATCTGCCATCCCTATCAGAGATAATAGAGATTGGTATTCCATGTCTGGAGACGACTTCCTTCAAATACAGTCGTGCTAACTTCTCCATCTTGTCATCTTCTCTTATTGGCAGGAAGTGTGCTGATTTGGTGAGACGATCAACTATTACCCAAATAGTATCAAAACCACTTGCAGTCCTTGGCAATTTAGTGATGAAATCCATGGTAATGTTTTCCCATTTCCATTCCGGGATTTCGGTTTGTTGAAGTAGACCTGATGGTTTCTGATGCTCAGCTTTGACCTTAGAACACGTCAAACATTCTCCTACGTATTTAGCAACATCGGCTTTCATACCCGGCCACCAAAAATGTTTCTTGAGATCCTTGTACATATTCCCCGTTCTAGGATGTATTGAGTATCTGGTTTTATGAGCTTCTCTAAGTACTATTTCTCTCATATCTCCAAATTTTGGTACCCAAATCCTTTCAGCCCTATACCGGGTTCCGTCTTCCCGAATATTAAGATGCTTCTCCGATCCTTTAGGTATTTCATCCTTTAAATTTCCCTCTTTTAAAACTCCTTGTTGCGCCTCCTTTATTTGAGTAGTAAGGTTATTATGAATCATTATATTCATAGATTTTACTCGAATGGGTTCTCTGTCCTTCCTGCTCAAGGCATCGGCTACCACATTTGCCTTCCCCGGGTGGTAACGAATCTCAAAGTCATAATCGTTCAACAATTCAATCCTCCTACGCTGCCTCATATTCAGTTGTTTCTGATTAAATATGTGTTGAAGACTTTTGTGGTAGGTATATATAATACTTTTGACCCCATATAAGTAGTGCCTCCAAGTCTTTAATGCAAAAACAACCGCGCCTAATTCCAAATCATGCGTCGTATAATTTTGTTCGTGAATCTTCAATTGTCTAGACACATAAGCAATCACCTTCATTCGTTGCATTAATACACAACCGAGACCTTGCTTTGATGCGTCACAATAAATCACAAAATCATCATTCCCTTCAGGCAATGACAATATAGGTGCCGTAGTTAGCTTTTTCTTCAATAACTGAAACGCTTTCTCTTGGATGAACCTTCTGTAGTAACCAGCTAGTCCTAAAAACTGGCGTATGTGTTTTGGAGTTTTTGGGGTTTCCCACTTTTCAACAGTTTCTATCTTTGCCGGATCTACCTTAATACCTTCTGTGTTCACTATGTGACCGAGGAATTGAACTTCTTCCAACCAAAATGCACACTTTGAAAACTTAGCGTACAATTCTTCCTTCCTCAATACTTCTAACACCTTTCTCAAATGTTCACCGTGTTCTTGGTCATTCTTTGAGTAAATAAGTATGTCATCAATGAAAACAATGACAAACTTGTTAAGGTATGGTCCACACACTCGGTTCTTAAGGTCCATGAACACAGCTGGTGCATTAGTTAAACCAAACGGCATGACCATAAACTCGTAATGACCGTAACGTGTTCTGAAAGCAGTCTTTGGAATATCATCTTCTTTCACCCGCATTTGATGATACCCGGAACGTAAGTCAATCTTTGAATAAACAGACGAGCCTTGTAGTTGATCAAATAAGTCGTCGATTCTCGGTAGTGGGTAGCGGTTCTTGATGGTAAGTTTGTTCAACTCTCGGTAGTCGATACACAACCTGAATGTACCATCTTTCTTCTTGACAAACAAAACAGGAGCTCCCCACGGTGATGTGCTTGGTCGAATGAAACCACGCTCTAAAAGTTCTTGTAATTGGCTTTGCAGTTCTTTCATCTCGCTGGGTGCGAGTCTGTAAGGAGCACGAGCTATTGGTGCAGCTCCTGGTACAAGAACTATTTGAAATTCAACGGATCGATGTAGGGGTAATCCCGGTAATTCTTTCGGAAATACATCGGGAAATTCTTTTGCAATGGGAACATCATTGATGCTCTTTTCTTCAGTTTGTACTTTCTCGACGTGTGCTAGAACAGCATATCAACCTTTTCTTATTAATTTTTGTGCCTTCAAATTACTAATAAGATGTAGCTTCGTGTTTCCCTTTTCTCCGTACACCATTAAGGGTTTTCCTTTTTCTCGTATAATGTGAATTGCATTTTTTGTAACAAACGATCTCTGCTTTCACTTCTTTCAACCAGTCCATACCGATTATCACATCAAAACTCCCTAACTCTACTGGTATCAAATCAATCTTAAATGTTTCGCTAACCAGTTTAATTTCTCGATTCCGACATATATTATCTGCTGAAATTTATTTACCATTTGCTAATTCGAGTAAAAATTTACTATCCAAAGGCGTCAATGGACAACTTAATTTAGCACAAAAATCTTTACTCATATAGCTTCTATCCGCACCCGAATCAAATAAAACGTAAGCAGATTTATTGTCAATAAGAAACGTACCCGTAACAAGCTCCGGGTCTTCCTGTGCCTCTGCCGCATTAATATTGAAAACTCTTTCGCGGCCTTGTCCATTCGTGTTCTCCTGGTTCGGGCAATTTCTAATAATGTGGCCCGGTTTTCCACATTTATAACAAACTACATTGGCATAACTTGCTCCGACACTACTTGCTCCACCATTACTCGTTCCGACACCATTTGTTCCTTTCGTTCTATTAACCCCTGGTCCATAGACCTCACACTTCGCCGCGCTATGACCATTTCTTTTACACTTGTTGCAAAATTTGGTGCAGAACCCCGAGTGATACTTTTCACACCTTTGGCATAACTACTTCTGATTGTTGTTGTTGTTGTTGCGGTTATTATTGTTGTTGGGATGATTGTTATAGTTGCTGTTGTTGTTGTTGTTGTTGTTGTTGTTGTTGTTGTTGTTGGGCCATTTGTTGTAGTTGCGATTGATGTTGCGATTGTTGGGATAATTGTTGCGATTATTGTTGTAATTGCTGTTGTTGTTGTATTGGTGATTCTTATCACCGTTTTCCTCCCACTTTCTTTTGACTTGCTTCACATTGGCCTCTTCAGCAGTCTGTTCTTTAATTCTTTCTTCAATCTGGTTCACTAGTTTGTGAGCCATTCTACATGCCTGTTGTATGGAGGCGGGCTCGTGTGAACTTATATCTTCTTGGATTCTTTCCGGTAATCCTTTCACAAACGCGTCGATCTTCTCTTCCTCATCTTCGAATGCTCCCGGACACAATAGGCACAATTCTGTTAATCGTCTTTCGTACGTGGTAATATCAAATCCTTGGGTTCGTAACCCTCTAAGTTCTGTCTTGAGCTTATTGACCTCGGTTCTGGGACTGTACTTCTCGTTCATCAAGTGCTTGAATGCTGACCACGGTAGTGCGTACGCATCGTCTTGTCCCACTTGCTCTAGATAGGTATTTCACCATGTTAACGCAGAACCTGTGAAGGTATGCGTAGCGTACTTCACTTTGTCCTCTTCAGTACACTTACTTATGGCAAACACCGATTCTACCTTCTCGGTCCACCATTTCAATCCGATCGGTCCTTCGGTTCCATCAAATTCCAAAGGTTTGCAGGCAGTGAATTCTTTGTAGGTGCATCCTACACGATTTCCTGTACTGCTAGATCCAAGGTTATTGTTGGTATGTAGCGCAGCCTGTACTGCGGCTATGTTTGAAGCTAGAAAAGTACGGAATTCCTCTTCATTCATATTCACAGTGTGTCGAGCAGTCGGTGCCATTTCCTTCAAAATAGTCAAATGGAACAAGTTAATCATACAGAATATTAAGAGTAGTTAATAGTATTTCGTAGCATAATATGAACTCATTTATAAAAGCTTTTTCTTCATATTAGCGTTTTATAAGTTTAAATTCGGGTAGTACCTACCCGTTAAGTTCATACTTAGTAGCTAATATACAATTCAACTACTACAATTCTATATGAAAAACTGATTATAATAATATTTCGCGTTCAAACTTTTACACAATATTTTACAAACTTACAATACCGCTTATTTTACATATAGCATGAAATATAGCACACAATAAATTTGATACAAGATGGTTGTGAAGATAATTCTAGCTAGTACACAAGTCGTTCAGCAAAGGCAATAAAGACACGTAATTCATACGTCCAGAAACAAGTCATGCATTCTGGTTTTACTAGGATTACTTCCCATCCTTGGTCTTGTGGAACATAACCGTTATGGCCGTTGATAAGACAGCGTGTTGTAACGTCGTCAAAGGGATGAGGGTTACGTAATGTCCAACAGTTCCGTAACAATCTAAAAACCTCATTTCTTACCCCAATTACCGACTCCGTCACTTGTGGGAACGTTTTGTTTAATAGTTGTAGCCCGTTGTTCTTGTTCTCACTTTGGTGAGAAGCGAACATTACTAATCCGTAAGCATAACATGCTTCTTTATGTTGCATGTTAGCCGCTTTTTCTAAATCATGAAGTCCAATATTCAGATATATTGAGTCAAAATAATTTCTTAACCCATTGCGTAAAATAGCATTTGGGTTCCCCGTAATATATGCTTCAAAGTAAACACATCGTAACTTATGGATTTCCCAATGTGATATCCCCCATCTTTTAAACGAAAGCCTTTTATAAACCAAGGCATTCTTGGAACGTTCTTCGAATGTCTTACAAATTGATCTCGCCTTAAATAGTTGTGCCGAAGAATTCTGACCGACTCTAGACAAGATTTCATCAATCATGTCTCCGGGTAGGTCTCTTAAAATATTGGGTTGTCTATCCATTTTGTGTTTTTATACTGTAAAATAGACAAGAGTTAGATTCATAAAAAAAAAATACTTATTAATACAAGCAATTTTTACATATATCATAAAGCATAAGCACACTATATTACATATATTACACCACACGAATACAACTATCTTATTCCGACTCGCTTGTTTCTTCTTCTTCGGTTTTGGTTCGTTTTGCCAAGTTTCTAGGGATATATGATGTTCCCCTAATACGAGCCGTCGTTTTCCACATTGGTTTAGAAAAACCTGGTGGTTTTGAGGTTCCCGGGTCATTGTTACAACTTAAGGACTTCGGGGGTTGACGATACATATAAAGTTCATCGGGGTTGGAATTAGATTTCTCTATTTTTATGCCCTTTCCCTTATTATTTTCTTTTGCCTTTCTAAATTCAGTTGGGGTAATTTCTATAACATCATCGGAATTCTCGTCGGAATCCGATTCATCGGAGAATTGGTAATCCTCCCAATATTTTGCTTCCTTGGCGGAAACACCATTGACCATAATTAACCTTGGTCGGTTGGTTAAGGATTTTCTTTTACTTAACCGTTTTATTATTTTCCCCACCGGTTCTATTTCTTCATCCGGTTCCGATTCTTCTTCCGGTTCCGATTCTTCTTTCGGTTCCGACTTTTCTTCCGGTTCCTCTTCGGGAACTTGTGAATCAGTCCACGAATCATTTCAATTTACATTTGACTCTTCATTATTATTAGGTGAGTCAATGGGACTTGTTCTAGAGGTAGACATCTATCACATAATATCAAACGCGTTAAGAGATTAATATATCACATAATATTCACATGTTAAAAATATATAGTTTCCAACAAAATTTGTTAAGCAATCATTTTTCAAGTAAACACGGTCGAAGTCCAGACTCACTAATGCATCCTAACAAACTCGATAAGACACACTAATACAAAATTCTGGTTCTCTAAGACCAACGCTCGGATACCAACTGAAATATCCCGTTCTTATTGATTAAAAACGTTCCATATTAATTGATTTCGTTGCGAGGTTTTGACCTCTATATGAGACGTTTTTCAAAGACTGCATTCATTTTAAAACAAACCATAACCTTTATTTCATCAATAAAGGTTTAAAAAGCTTTACGTAGATTATCAAATAATGATAATCTAAAATATCCTGTTTACACACGACCATTACATAATGGTTTACAATACAAATATGTTACAACAAAATAAGTTTCTTGAATGCAGTTTTTACACAATATCATACAAGCATGGACTCCAAATCTCGTCCTTATTTAAGTATGCGACAGCGGAAGCTCTTAATAATCACCTGAGAATAAACATGCTTAAAACGTCAACAAAAAATGTTGGTGAGTTATAGGTTTAACCTATATATATCAAATCATAATAATAGACCACAAGATTTCATATTTCAATACACATCCCATACATAGAGATAAAAATCATTCATATGGTGAACACCTGGTAACCGACATTAACAAGATGCATATATAAGAATATCCCCATCATTCCGGGACACCCTTCGGATATGATATAAATTTCGAAGTACTAAAGCATCCGGTACTTTGGATGGGGTTTGTTAGGCCCAATAGATCTATCTTTAGGATTCGCTTCAATTAGGGTGTCTGTTCCCTAATTCTTAGATTACCAGACTTAATAAAAAGGGGCATATTCGATTTCGATAATTCAACCATAGAATGTAGTTTCACGTACTTGTGTCTATTTTGTAAATCATTTGTAAAACCTGCATGTATTCTCATCCCAAAAATATTAGATTTTAAAAGTGGGACTATAACTCACTTTCACAGATTTTTACTTCATCGGGAAGTAAGACTTGGCCACTGGTTGATTCACGAACCTATAACAATATATACATATATATCAAAGTATGTTCAAAATATATTTACAACACTTTTAATATATTTTAATGTTTTAAGTTTATTAAGTCAGCTGTCCTCGTTAGTAACCTACAACTAGTTGTCCACAGTTAGATGTACATAAATAAATAGATAAATATTATCTTGAATCAATCCATGACCCAGTGTATACGTATCTCAGTATTGATCACAACTCAAACTATATATATTTTGGAATCAACCTCAACCCTGTATAGCTAACTCCAACATTCACATATAGAGTGTCTATGGTTGTTCCGAAATATATATAGATGTGTCGACATGATAGGTCGAAACATTGTATACGTGTCTATGGTATCTCAAGATTACATAATATACAATACAAGTTGATTAAGTTATGGTTGAAATAGATTTGTTACCAATTTTCACGTAGCTAAAATGAGAAAAAATTATCCAATCTTGTTTTACCCATAACTTCTTCATTTTAAATCCGTTTTGAGTGAATCAAATTGCTATGGTTTCATATTGAACTCTATTTTATGAATCTAAACAGAAAAAGTATAGGTTTATTGTCGGAAAAATAAGTTACAAGTCATTTTTGTAAAGGTAGTCATTTCAGTCGAAAGCACGACGTCTAGATGACCATTTTAGAAAACATACTTCCACTTTGAGTTTAACCATAATTTTTGGATATTGTTTCATGTTCATAATAAAAATCATTTTATCAGAATAACAACTTTTAAATCAAAGTTTATCATAGTTTTTAATTAACTAACCCAAAACAGCCCGCGGTGTTACTACGACGGCGTAAATCCGGTTTTACGGTGTTTTTCGTGTTTCCAGGTTTTAAATCATTAAGTTAGCATATCATATAGATATAGAACATGTGTTTAGTTGATTTTAAAAGTCAAGTTAGAAGGATTAACTTTTGTTTGCGAACAAGTTTAGAATTAACTAAACTATGTTCTAGTGATTACAAGTTTAAACCTTCGAATAAGATAGCTTTATATGTATGAATAGAATGATGTTATGAACATCATTAATACCTTAAGTTCCTTGGATAAACCTACTAGAAAAGTGAAAAATAGATCTAGCTTCAACGGATCCTTGGATGGCTCAAAGTTCTTGAAGCAGAATCATGACACGAAAACAAGTTCAAGTAAGATCATCACTTGAAATAAGATTGTTATAGTTATAGAAATTGAACTAAAGTTTGAATATGATTATTACCTTATATTAGAATGATAACCTACTGTAAGAAACAAAGATTTCTTGAGGTTGGATGATCACCTTACAAGATTGGAAGTGAGCTAGCAAACTTGAAAGTATTCTTGATTTTATGTAACTAGAACTTGTAGAATTTATGAAGAACACTTAGAACTTGAAGATAGAACTTGAGAGAGATCAATTAGATGAATAAAATTGAAGAATGAAAGTGTTTGTAGGTATTTTTGGTCGTTGGTGTATGGATTAGATATAAAGGATATGTAATTTTGTTTTCATGTAAATAAGTCATGAATGATTACTCATATTTTTGTAATTTTATGAGATATTTCATGCTAGTTGCCAAATGATGGTTCCCACATGTGTTAGGTGACTCACATGGGCTGCTAAGAGCTGATCATTGGAGTGTCTATACCAATAGTACATACATCTAAAAGCTGTGTATTGTACGAGTACGAATACGGGTGCTTACGAGTAGAATTGTTGATGAAACTGAACGAGGATGTAATTGTAAGCATTTTTGTTAAGTAGAAGTATTTTGATAAGTGTATTGAAGTCTTTCAAAAGTGTATAAATACATATTAAAACACTACATGTATATACATTTTAACTAAGTCGTTAAGTCATCGTTAGTCGTTACATGTAAGTGTTGTTTTGAAACTTTTAGGTTAACGATCTTGTTAAATGTTGTTAACCCAATGTTTATAATATCAAATGAGATTTTAAATTATTATATTATCATGATATTACCATGTATTAATATCTCTTAATATGATATATATACATTAAATGTCTTTACAACGATAATCGTTACATATATGTCTCGTTTAAAAATCATTAAGTTAGTAGTCTTGTTTTTACATATGTAGTTCATTGTTAATATACTTAATGATATGTTTACTTATCATAGTATTATGTTAACTATATATATATATCCATATATATGTCATCATATAGTTTTTACAAGTTTTAACGTTCGTGAATCACCGGTCAACTTGGGTGGTCAATTGTCTATATGAAACATATTTCAATTAATGAAGTCTTAACAAATTTGATTGCTTAACATGTTGGAAACATTTAATCATGTAAATATCAATCTCAATTAATATATATAAACATGGAAAAGTTCGGGTCACTACACAAATAACCTTAAGCACCTGAGAAAAACATGCTTAAAAACATCAACACAAAGGTTGGTGAGCTATAGTTTAAGTATAACAGTATGTAAGGTAGGCCACGAGATTTTAGTGTTATAAAGAGCGTTTCAAAACGGTATGATAAAGTATATGTTAACCGTGGGCACTTGGTAACTAATTTAACGTTTATACCCCCTGAAAGTACACTTGGCAAGTGCGTATGTCTACGAAGTATTAAACACTCGTTAAATGCTAGCGCTACTAGCCCGAGTGGGGATGTCAAACCCTATGGATCCATATCTAAGATTCGCGTTCACCGGTTCAAAAACCAATGACTAAACGTTACCGAGCTAAAGGGAATGTTTCTGCCGTTATATAACCCACACATATATAAGGTTTAAGTACTCGTGCCTAGTATGTAAAACATAAAATCTACATGTATTCTCAGTTCTCAAAATAAGTTAAAGTAAAAAGGGAATGCTATAACTCACAATGATAAAGTAGCGGTAAAGTATGACTCGGAAAGTAAGCAAGTAATGAAGGTTGTCCAAACGGGTCCTCAACCTAAGTCAAATAGTAATAAGTCAGTAAATCGTCCGAATAGGTTTAAAAGTATGTAAATAAGGTCTTAAGGGTCATCATCATTCATCATCAAACAAAAGGCGTAAAGTAAATTTCGTTCATGAAAGTAGTTTAAAACAAAAGCTGACTTCGATCAGTCACCATGGCCTCTACCCTTACTGAATTAAGGTGAGACCAGTGTACATGGCTCCGTATATGAGTCCTTTAAGTGTGGTAAAATTTACAGAAGCAAACTCGTCTTCGTTTGACCGTGGCGACGGTTTAAGTGCGAGTAGGTCAGAAATTTCTGCACAACGTTAAAAGGACATAGTGACGATCGGAGGGCCATAAATCCTAAACCGTAACTCGGATTAAGAAGAGTCCTATATGAAAAGTTATCTACTAGAAAAGATCTATCTTAAAATAATGGTTACAGTAGCCCAGGTGTACTGGTATGTTACAGAACCCAGAAACAGTAGGCAGAAGACAGAAAACAGAAAAATAGTGGGTTCCGGTGGTCTTGGTGCTCGATGCTTATCACGGTTCTCATCCTTGATGCATATAGCTTCAAGTGTACAACTCGTTGATGCGTTTACATCAGTTTCACCAAGGTTTGACCATCATAACCCAAGTGTAAGTCTAAGACATGAAGCACAACTCACTTAAGTGTTGCAAGTGTTTTGATGAACCAAAGTTACATCAAAGTCTTAGATTCAACACATACATGAAATGTAAAAGTAATATTAACCAAGTTTTGACTATTATGATACAAGTGTAGGTCTAAGACATGTAGCACAACTCACTTAAGAGTTGTATGAAGTTGTATGAACCAAAGTTACATCAAAGTCTTAGATCTAACACATACATGAACTTTAAATCTAATAATAAGTTACAAACTTGAAAGTAAACTTATGAAATCAAGATCTTGAGTTGTAGAACATAGTTCTTAGTTTGATCTTGAAGATCCAAGACTCAAAAGTCTAGATCTAACATAAGTGTACAAAGTTATAATTAAAAAGTTTCATTTACATGTTCTTGAACTAGTAAAGTTAACTTTTAGTTCAAGAGAAATGAGATCAAGACTAACTTGTAGTACTTGACCAACAGCAACCAAAATCATAAAATTAAAGTGCAAGTAATGAAGTAGTAAACTAAATAAACAAGTTAATAAGTCATGGTTGTTCATACTTTAAAGATTCAAACCAAAGTTTGATCTTTAAGAAAGTAAACTTGAAGTTTACTTCATGAATCACAAGTATGCTTTACAACCATGAACTTACCATCTTTGAAACAACATATGTAGAACATAAACTAGTAAGTTTAGTGTGACGACCCGGAAATTTCCGACCAAATTTAAACTTTATCTTTATATTATTTCGACACGATAAGCAAAGTTGTTAAGTTAAATCTCAAGAAATTTAAATTATGTTCATACATCCAATTGACCTCTGACTATTCCCGACGATTCACGAACAATTTTTTTTTAAACAAATATGTACAGGTGTATACGTATATAGAGATAAATACATAATAATTGAAAATAATAAAATCTAATCATTCGAATTAAGAATTTTTATTATTAAGTATTGTCATTAAGAATTACTATTATTATTATTATTATTATTATATATATCATATAGTAATTACTAACATGTAATGTTAATATCTAATATAATAGATGTAAATATAAGTTGAACCATAATTGTTATCGTAATAATATTATTACTTTCAACATTAACATCTATACTAGTATTATTAATATTTTTATGAAAGTAAATATAGATACAAATTGTTATATTACTATTACTAATATTATTGTAATTAATAATATTATTAGTAACATGAGTAATATTATCATCATCATCATTATTATTATAGTTATCAACATTAATATAATAAAAAAATAATACAATATATTACATTTACCTTTAATAATATTATTAATATCAAATTTTAGTATTATTTGATAATATTATATTTATTATTATTAATTATATTATTAATATTATTAAAATTTTAATTAATTATCAATTCCTAATCTTGAGTACGATTTGGTTTAGGGTTGCTTTCAACCTTTATAAAATTTGTACTACTGTCCCAACTCTTGATTACATAGTGAATTCAAATCTGTATCCAAACAAAATCAGTTGTACTGTAAGTAATTTTTGTTTTTGTATCAATTGGTTACACATCACAATCCCCTTTATCATTAATTAATAATTTTTTTTTCTTATTCGTACGTACTGAAACTTTTTCTTTTGTCTATCACTTTCTTGACTATAACTCAATCTAGAAAATCCAATATGAGAAGCAAGACAATTGATATCTCAATATCATTTTCTATTTCTCTATGCTCTGCAAATTAAATATTAAACGAAATTTATTTATTTATTATTTTTTTTCCTTACAGGTTCGAACCCTCTGTATCATCTTCTTTAAACTGAAATTATGAAATCAAATCAAATCCCAAAATGTATAAATGTAGTTCCGATAGGAATTCTATTTTTAAACTATCCTCAAAATTTCAATCTCCAATTCTTCCTAACAAGTACCAATTTTGAGGTCAAAGTTTTGTTCTTAAAAAGTCAACCAATGTTCTTCACTCAAATTAGTGCTATATGTTAAGATTAAGGTAAAATTTATGAATCCATGAGTTTCTATAAACGCTTTACAAACTAATTCGTATTATAATCTTCATCAAAATCGTAACCACTTGCAAAATAAATTTTTTTTCTTCTTCATCACAGCGACGAGAGCATAGGGGGCTGCTGTGCTCCTCAAAAATTTTTATTTTTCTGTTAGTTGATATCGCAAGTATACATCATTTCTGTATTATATCTGATAATTAGTGAAGATAAGAATTAAGATGTGAGTTGAATGGAAGTTGAAAATTTAGGAGGAAGAAGGAGATAGGAAGCATGTAAATCGGGTTAAGTATAAAACACATCAGTAATATTTCGGATAAAGGGCAATGGCCCAATGGTTAAGAGTGTGAACGGGTTTTCGAGAGGTCGTGGGTTCGAGACCCGGCTGAGACATTACATTTTTTTTGGGACTTCTTTTAAGGTAGCCTATTCTCTTTATTTGTTATTATTATTATTATTATTATTATTATTATTATTATTATTATTATTATTATTATTATTATTATTATTATTATTATTATTATTATTATTATTATTATCATCATTAATACAATTAATATTATTGTCATTATTGTTATTATTATTATTATTATTATTATTATTATTATTATTATTATTATTATTATTATTATTATTATTATTATTATTATTATTATTATTATTATGATCATTAGTATAAGAATGATTAATAAAATTATTGTCCTTACAAATCTTAGTATTAGTATTAATATTATTATTATTATTATCATTAGTATTATTATTATTATAAGTAGGAATATTTATACTATCATTATTATCATTAACTAATACGATTTCGAACATGTTAATAATAACTATATGATGATATTGGCAATAAAAGTTGTAAAGGTAAAAAAATTGGAAACTGGTTATACAATATATGAATATCTGTACAATTATGATTATGATTATGAAATTTAGTTATTGAAACTGTAACTTGAAATATAAAAATTCAACTCGGAGTTTATGATAAAACTTATTATCATAAACAATATTATTATTATTATTATTATTATTATTATTATTATTATTATTATTATTATTATTATTATTATTATTATTATTATTATTATTATTATTATTATTATTATTATTATTATTATTATTATTATTATTATTATTATTATTATTATCATTTTATGGTTAAAATGAAGTATTATTACGAATAGATATTTTTATAAAAATACTACAATAATATTAACATTACATACCATTTTATTTTGTTACTAAAATTATAGTAATTAAGCTATATCTTAAATATATCCATAAATATATAAATATAAATATTTTAGTATATATAAACCTTAATATAAATTAGTATTATTATTATGCTATAATGAATATTAGTGATATAAAACATATAAATTAAAAAATATTAAATTTATCTATATAACACGTAATATAACAAGTATGATTATTAATAATAATATATAAACTTATTCAAATACAATTATATACTTTAATATATATATGTGTATGATATAGGTTCGTGAATTCGAGGCCAACCCTGCATTGTTTAGTTGTTAAATGACGTCATATGTATTTTTACTACAAAATACATTAGGTGAGTTTCATTTGCTCCCTTTTACTCTTTACGTTTTTGGGCTGAGAATACATGCAAATGCTTTATTAACTGTTTTACAATATTTATATGCGTGAGTTTCATTTGCTCCCTTTTACTCTTTACGTTTTTGGGCTGAGAATACATGCAAATGCTTTATTAACTGTTTTACAATATTTATATGCGTGAGTTTCATTTGCTCCCTTTTACTCTTTATGTTTTTGGGCTGAGAATACATGCAAATGCTTTATTAACTGTTTTACAATATTTATATGCGTGAGTTTCATTATTCCCTTTTTAAATGCTTTCGCAATATATATTTTTGGGACTGAGAATACATGCGCTATTTTTTTATAACTGTTTTACGAAATAGACACAAGTAATTGAAACTACATTATATGGTTGAATGATCGAAATCGAATATGCCCCTTTTTATTAAGTCTGGTAATCTAAGAATTAGGGAACAGACACCCTAATTGACGCGAATCCTAAAGATAGATCTATCGGGCCCAACAAGCCCCATCCAAAGTACCGGATGCTTTAGTACTTCGAAATTTATATCATATCCGAAGGAGGATCCCGGAATGATGGGGATATTCTTATATGCAAATTGTGAATGTCGGTTACCAGGTGTTCAATCCATATGAATGATTATTTTGTCTCTATGTATGGGACGTATGTTTATGAGAAATGAAAATATGAAATCTTGTGGTCTATTAAAAGTTATGAAATGATTATTTATGATAAACTAATGAACTCACCAACCTTTTGGTTGACACTTGAAAGCATGTTTATTCTCAGGTACGAAAGAAAACTTCCGCTGTGTATTTGCTCATTTTAGAGATATTACTTGAAGTCATTCATGACATATTTCAAAAGACGTTGCATTCAAGTCGTTGAGTTCATTAAGATTATTATTAAGTCAATTATAGATAGCTATATTATGAAATGGTATGCATGTCGTCAACTTTCGATGTAATGAAAGATTGTCTTTTCAAAAACGAATGCAATGTTTGTAAAATGTATCATATAGAGGTCAAGTACCTCGCAATATAATCAACTGTTGTGAATCATTTATAATCGATATGGACTTCGTCCGGATGGATTAGGACGGGTCTTCACAGTTGGTATCAGAGCAGAGGTCTTAGCGAACCAGGTCTGCATTAGTGTGTCTAACTGATAAGTCGTTAGGAGGCATTAGTGAGTCTGGACTTCGACCGTGTCTGCATGTCATAAGTTTTGCTTATCATTTCTAGTCGAAAATCATTTGCTTATCATCCTTAGTAAATTACCTACTCATTATTCTTAGTCTAGACACATCTTATTGCATTGACTGCATGAAAAGTGTATAGACAAAATTCATATCTTAGCGTATCTACTAATTCATATCTTAGCGTATCTGTTATTGTTATCTTTGCCTGACAGCTTCCGTAGATTCCTCCGTAACTTATGAGATTTTAGTATTATATATGTATATGTAAATTATGTATTGCAGGGTACTAATCTACATCCTATAATCTATTTCTTATCGAAAATCCTTCATCTGATCGTACGAGATGAATCCCTCAACCAGTTCGAATCCCTCAGATTTCGATAGCTATTCCGATAGTTAGTCCGACAGCTATTCCGACATGGATATTCACCTAAGCTCCGAAAGTGGTGTCACCAGAATGAATCAATCAATCAACCATCCCCAATTCATTTGATGGGTTCGTAGTTGACTTAATCAATGGTGACGCGAAGAAGGCGATACTTTTCCATCCACCACATTCACCTCTTGACGAAAAACCATAAGCACTTACCGGTGAACCTGTTTGAGACACCATTTTCTCTCATTTCCAGAGTAACTTGACATAATTATATTCTATCCACAATTCAAAACTTTATTCACTCGCTCGTTCCTACCGACCATCATCCCGGTGTAATAGAAGAAGTCAACGAGCTTCGCGCCCGAGTTGTAGCCTTGGCAAATATGGTGCAAAACATACCAGCTTCAGCAATATCACCGACACCAACAGTAGCATCAGTAATAGCACCCGTACCATCAATAACATGCCTCAACATCTCATTCTGTACATCGATTATAATCATCAATCTATGTACCGTTATACATCAATCATATTTGTTCTACATGACCATTATGTAAACTCTAATGTTTTAGAGATTATGTACCATAGCTCTAATCGTAAATCTGATGAGTTTAATATCACATTGACTCATTAAATTCATGATTACGTCTGAAGAAAATATATATGTATATATGTTTTCATAAAGATTGTAATTAAAAATTCTTTCGTACAAAGTGTTAATTGTGAAAATATTTTAACGGGTAGGTAATACTCGAGGAATATTCAGATTTCACATTAATAAGTTATACTGTACATTCTTCGAATCTGATTCAACAGTCATTTACTATCCTACTTACGTCCACCGATATACAAATTCGTTCACCCCAGCATAACCATATTCATTCAATTTCATATTTGGATTTTGATTTATCAGAATCCAACAAGTGGCATAATGAAGAAAACATTTGACAAAATAAAATTTGTTAGAAATAAACAAATTAACTATGAGAAATTTTGTTAAGAATCCACGCTAACTGTTCCTAGCTAACTGATTACATTTTATTTATCGCAATTTATTTATCGTAATTTATTTATCGCATTTTATTTAATTATCGCAATTTACATTCTCGCAATTTTATTTATCGTCATTTAATTTCTGTTATTTACTTTACGCACTTTATTTATCGTCATTTAATTTCTGTTATTTATTTTATGCACTTTAAATACCGGGACACGTATACAAGATTTTGACATATCATATCGACCCATCTATATATATTATTTGGAATAACCATAGACACTCTATATGCAGTAATGCGGGAGTTAGCTATACAGGGTTGAGGTTGATTCTACAATAATATATATATAGTTTGAGTTGTGATCGAGTCTGAGACGAATACGGGTCACGATACATATTAATTAATTCAAATATTATATATTAAACTATATATGAACTATTGAATTGCTAACTGTGGGCTATCAACATTGGACAATTAAAATGAATTAAAATATTAATTATAACATATGAAACTAAATAATTCTTCAAGTTTGCCACTTGATTTCATCTTAAACCTCATTTGTATCTTGACAATTCTAATCTGCGTTCAAACCTTTCATGATTCTTGAAAACACCTCAATCGATAGGATGAATCAACCGCACTTCATATACGGAAGGAAAGAGTGATGCATATAGTTATACATCTGAAAACACTCGGAACCTGAGTAAACGTTTAACTCGTAGCTGTGCTAATTCCTTTAGCGTTATTTTTACCGAAAATAACTTTGCATCTGCTGTTCGAGATAGCCAGTTTTTGTCACAGCTCCAGCAAGACAACTTCGACTTTTCGTACGAAACAACCTTATTATAATGTTGATATATACGAGTGCTCTTTTATTGTTAACAGGGAACCTTTCATATTCCACCATATTACCATCAGCGTTTAATCATCTAAAAACACAATTTTCCTAAAATCACCTCGTATTAATAACCGATGATTCAGATATCATAGCATTAAATGCAGAGGAAACAGAAAAATGGTAGATGGTCTAAACGACTAAAAGTTTGATGATAAAGAAAGGAGTGTTAGGAACGCTCGATAGAAAATTGGGTATTGAAAAAACAGATTGAGCTACCCATGAAGGAGACCAAGGACAAATACAAGGACCAAACCCTATATTCAAAGGATTCAGGTAATTCTGGATCCGTTGAAATCTTTAGAGAATATCTTGCTCTGAAGTCATGTTAAAATCTTACGGAAAAATCTTTCTCCATCAACCATCGAACTTAGAAATTCCAAAATATCATCATCAATATCTTCGATATTTCTGAGGATATTTTCATAAATATTCTCGTCCGAAATTATATACCTCCTCGTGCTTCCTGTGTATCATTATATTGGAAACACTCAATAGAAAATTTGGTACCGAAAAGCAGATTATGCTAAACTATGAAGGAAGCCGTGAACAAATCACAAAGAATAAGTTTGACTTCAAAGAATCCAAATGATTCTGTTTCTGATGAAATATTTAGTGAATACCTTGCTTCCGAATCTAAACCCTTACGGATAAATCTTCTTCATCACCCATCGATATTAGAAATTCCAAGATATCATCGTATGTTTCATTATAAATATCCTCCATATTTCTGGAGATATTTTTATAACTATTCTTATCTGAAATCATTAATCTCTTCGTGCTATCAGTATTACATCATATAGAAACTGTTAGTTTCTATATTCTGTAAACTTTCGAGCTTAAAATATGAATGTTATTGAAGTAATGTTGGGAATTGATGCATGAGTTAATATAATATAATGACACTTGATCAACGTGATTATATTACAATAAGTCATGCTGAGTTTCTAAATGGAACATGATGATTCACAGATTATAACGTCATCGTGTGCCATATTACGTAACTCTTTCATTCTGCTTAACTTCTGAACATATCAAGGAAATATATTCTTGATAGTTCTATTCTCAGTGATACATGTAATTTGACAACACAAATCATGCTACTACCTTTCCTTTCTACCTTGTATATTATGATAATTCGAAACTCCATACCTATGAATTCTGGACCGTTACTTGCGAAAAGTAAACAAAAGCATGAAGCTCCGAAATAGAAAGGGGGCATAAATCGCAGCAAATAAGAGAGCGCATTAACTGTAGATGACAATAATTATAGGAGACAGAAGCAGGGACATTGAAATATAAGGGAAGATATAAAACCCAATAACAACACAGAAGTTACAAAATGTGGATATTGATACGAATAGTAATATAAAGACACGGTATAATTAAGAATAGTATTCCCCCCAAAGCACTAGTAGAAGTAAACAGATTTTCTGGTGGAAGATTGAAAAGAAGGATGATAGATACATAGATAGGAAAATATCAAGAATCAGAACTGGATGGAGCATTTCCACAATATTTTAGAAGTTGGAATAGAGGAAGAAAGTATAGGAATGGTGAAAGTAATGGAACGGATGAAGTTCATTTATAGTGAAAATACCAGACAAAGAAATCAAGGCAGATTTACGCATTAATTATAGAGATCTTAATTTTCTTATTCGCCGAAGAATCAAATCTTTTAGATTTCGAAGATTTTTTTTAAGTCCCTTGAATTCCGGAATTCAACCCTGACTCTGTCAAAAGTTAAGATGAACCTTTACTTTCCTATTTCACTTTTTGGTGATAGCTTCATTCGTACTCTTCGAATAATCGAGTTATTTTTATCCATATTGTTCAATGATGATAAAACTCAATTTATCAACTCATATTCGTTATGAAAACATTTTTATTGTTAGCCTTGATGATCCCACTCAAATTTCGGGACGAAATTTCTTTAACGGGTAGGTACTGTGACGACCCGGAAATTTCCGACCAAATTTAAACTTTATCTTTATATTATTTCGACACGATAAGCAAAGTTGTTAAGTTAAATCTCAAGAAATTTAAATTATGTTCATACATCCAATTGACCTCTGACTATTCCCGACGATTCAAGAACAATTTTTTTTTAAACAAATATGTACAGGTGTATACGTATATAGAGATAAATACATAATAATTGAAAATAATAAAATCTAATCATTCGAATTAAGAATTTTTATTATTAAGTATTGTCATTAAGAATTACTATTATTATTATTATTATTATTATATATATCATATAGTAATTACTAACATGTAATGTTAATATCTAATATAATAGATGTAAATATAAGTTGAACCATAATTGTTATCGTAATAATATTATTACTTTCAACATTAACATCTATACTAGTATTATTAATATTTTTATGAAAGTAAATATAGATACAAATTGTTATATTACTATTACTAATATTATTGTAATTAATAATATTATTAGTAACATGAGTAATATTATCATCATCATCATTATTATTATAGTTATCAACATTAATATAATAAAAAAATAATACAATATATTACATTTACCTTTAATAATATTATTAATATCAAATTTTAGTATTATTTGATAATATTATATTTATTATTATTAATTATATTATTAATATTATTAAAAATTTTAATTAATTATCAATTCCTAATCTTGAGTACGATTTGGTTTAGGGTTGCTTTCAACCTTTATAAAATTTGTACTACTGTCCCAACTCTTGATTACATAGTGAATTCAAATCTGTATCCAAACAAAATCAGTTGTACTGTAAGTAATTTTTGTTTTTGTATCAATTGGTTACACATCACAATCCCCTTTATCATTAATTAATAATTTTTTTTTCTTATTCGTACGTACTGAAACTTTTTCTTTTGTCTATCACTTTCTTGACTATAACTCAATCTAGCAAATCCAATATGAGAAGCAAGACAATTGATATCTCAATATCATTTTCGATTTCTCTATGCTCTGCAAATTAAATATTAAACGAAATTTATTTATTTATTATTTTTTCCCTTACAGGTTCGAACCCTCTGTATCATCTTCTTTAAACTGAAATTACGAAATCAAATCAAATCCCAAAATGTATAAATGTAGTTCCGATAGGAATTCTATTTTTAAACTATCCTTAAAATTTCAATATCCAATTCTTCCTAACAAGTACCAATTTTGAGGTCAAAGTTTTGTTCTTAAAAAGTCAACCAATGTTCTTCACTCAAATTAGTGCTATATGTTAAGATTAAGGTAAAATTTATGAATCCATGAGTTTCTATAAACGCTTTACAAACTAATTCGTATTATAATCTTCATCAAAATCATAACCACTTGCAAAATAATTTTTTTTTCTTCTTCATCACAGCAACGAGAGCATAGGTGGCTGCTGTGCTCCTCAAAAATTTTTATTTTTCTGTTAGTTGATATCGCAAGTATACATCGTTTCTGTATTATATCTGATAATTAGTGAAGATAAGAATTAAGATGTGAGTTGAATGGAAGTTGAAAATTTAGGAGGAAGAAGGAGATAGGAAGCATGTAAATCGGGTTAAGTATAAAACACATCAGTAATATTTCGGATAAAGGGCAATGGCCCAATGGTTAAGAGTGTGAACGGGTTTTCGAGAGGTCGTGGGTTCGAGACCCGACTGAGACATTACATTTTTTTGGGACTTCTTTTAAGGTAGCCTATTCTCTTTATTTGTTATTATTATTATTATTATTATTATTATTATTATTATTATTATTATTATTATTATTATTATTATTATTATTATTATTATTATTATTATTATTATTATTATTATTATTATTATCATTAATACAATTAATATTATTGTCATTATTGTTAGAATTGTTATTATTATTATTATTATTATTATTATTATTATTATTATTATTATTATTATTATTATTATTATTATTATTATTATTATTATTATTATTATTATTATTATTATTATTATTATTATTATTATTATTATTATTATTATTATTATTATGATCATTAGTATAAGAATGATTAATAAAATTATTGTCCTTACAAATCTTAGTATTAGTATTAATATTATTATTATTATCATTAGTATTATTATTATTATAAGTAGGAATATTTATACTATCATTATTATCATTAACTAATACGATTTCGAACATGTTAATAATAACTATATGATGATATTGGCAATAAAAGTTGTAAAGGTAAAAAAATTGGAAACTGGTTATACAATATATGAATATCTGTACAATTATGATTATGATTATGAAATTTAGTTATTGAAACTGTAACTTGAAATATAAAAATTCAACTCGGAGTTTATGATAAAACTTATTATCATAAACAATATTATTATTATTATTATTATTATTATTATTATTATTATTATTATTATTATTATTATTATTTTATGGTTAAAATGAAGTATTATTACGAATAGATATTTTTATAAAAATACTACAATAATATTAACATTACATACCATTTTATTTTGTTACTAAAATTATAGTAATTAAGCTATATCTAAAATATATCCATAAATATATAAATATAAATATTTTAGTATATATAAACCTTAATATAAATTAGTATTATTATTATGTTATAATGAATATTAGTGATATAAAACATATAAATTTAAAAATATTAAATATATCTATATAACACGTAATATAACAAGTATGATTATTAATAATAATATATAAACTTATTCAAATACAATTATATACTTTAATATATATATGTGAATGATATAGGTTCGTGAATCCGAGGCAAACCCTGCATTGTTTAGTTATTAAATGATGTCATATGTATTTTTACTACAAAATACATTAGGTGAGTTTCATTTGCTCCCTTTTACTCTTTACGTTTTTGGGCTGAGAATACATGCAAATGCTTTATTAACTGTTTTACAATATTTATATGCGTGAGTTTCATTTGCTCCCTTTTACTCTTTACGTTTTTGGGCTGAGAATACATGCAAATGCTTTATTAACTGTTTTACAATATTTATATGCGTGAGTTTCATTTGCTCCCTTTTACTCTTTACGTTTTTGGGCTGAGAATACATGCAAATGCTTTATTAACTATTTTACAATATTTATATGCGTGAGTTTCATTATTCCCTTTTTAAATGCTTTCGCAATATATATTTTTGGGACTGAGAATACATGCGCTGTTTTTTTATAACTGTTTTACGAAATAGACACAAGTAATTGAAACTACATTATATGGTTGAATGATCGAAATCGAATATGCCCCTTTTTATTAAGTCTGGTAATCTAAGAATTAGGGAACAGACACCCTAATTGACGCGAATCCTAAAGATAGATCTATCGGGCCCAACAAGCCCCATCCAAAGTACCGGATGCTTTAGTACTTCGAAATTTATATCATATCCGAAGGAGGATCCCGGAATGATGGGGATATTCTTATATGCAAATTGTGAATGTCGGTTACCAGGTGTTCAATCCATATGAATGATTATTTTGTCTCTATGTATGGGACGTATGTTTATGAGAAATAGAAATATGAAATCTTGTGGTCTATTAAAAGTTATGAAATGATTATTTATGATAAACTAATGAACTCACCAACCTTTTGGTTGACACTTGAAAGCATGTTTATTCTCAGGTACGAAAGAAATCTTCCGCTGTGTATTTGCTCATTTTAGAGATATTACTTGAAGTCATTCATGACATATTTCAAAAGATGTTGCATTCAAGTCGTTGAGTTCATCAAGATTATTATTAAGTCAATTATAGATAGCTATATTATGAAATGGTATGCATGCCGTCAACTTTCGATGTAATGAAAGATTGTCTTTTCAAAAACAAATGCAATGTTTGTAAAATGTATCATATAGAGGTCAAGTACCTCGCAATATAATCAACTGTTGTGAATCGTTTATAATCGATATGGACTTCGTCCGGATGGATTAGGACGGGTCTTCACAGTTGGTATCAGAGCAGAGGTCTTAGCGAACCAGGTCTGCATTAGTGTGTCTAACTGATAAGTCGTTAGGAGGCATTAGTGAGTCTGGACTTCGACCGTGTCTGCATGTCATAAGTTTTGCTTATCATTTCTTGTCGGAAATCATTTGCTTATCATCCTTAGTAAATTACCTACTCATTATTCTTAGTCTAGACACATCTTATTGCATTGACTGCATGAAAAGTGTATAGACAAAATTCATATCTTAGCGTATCTGCTAATTCATATCTTAGCGTATCTGTTATTGTTATCTTTGCCTGACAGCTTCCGTAGATTCCTCCGTAACTTATGAGATTTTAGTATTATATATGTATATGTAAATTATGTATTGCAGGGTACTAATCTACATCCTATAATCTATTTCTTATCGAAAATCCTTCATCTGATCGTACGAGATGAATCCCTCAACCAGTTCGAATCCCTCAGATTTCGATAGCTATTCCGATAGTTAGTCCGACAGCTATTCCGACATGGATATTCACCTAAGCTCCGAAAGTGGTGTCACCAGAATGAATCAATCAATCAACCATCCCCAATTCATTTGATGGGTTCGTAGTTGACTTAATCAATGGTGACGCGAAGAAGGCGATACTTTTCCATCCACCACATTCACCTCTTGACGAAAAACCAGAAGCACTTACCGGTGAACCTGTTCGAGACACCATTTTCTCTCATTTCCAGAGTAACTCGACATAATTATATTCTATCCACAATTCAAAACCTTATTCAATCACTCGTTCCTACCGACCATCATCCCGGTGTAATAGAAGAAGTCAACAAGCTTCGCGCCCGAGTTGTAGCCTTGGCAAATATGGTGCAAAACATACCAGCTTCAGCAATATCACCAACACCAACAGTACCATCAGTAATAGCACCAGTACCATCAATAACATGCCTCAACATCTCATTCTGTACATCGATTATAATCATCAATCTATGTACCGTTATACATCAATCATATTTGTTCTACATGACCATTATGTAAACTCTAATGTTTTAGAGATTATGTACCATAGCTCTAATCGTAAATCTGATGAGTTTAATATCACATTGACTCATTAAATCCATGATTACGTCTGAAGAAAATATATATGTATATATGTTTTCATAAAGATTGTAATTAAAAATTCTTTCGTACAAAGTGTTAATTGTGAAAATATTTTAACGGGTAGGTAATACCCGAGGAATATTCAAATTTCACATTAATAAGTTATACTGTACATTCTTCGAATCTGATTCAACAGTCGTTTACTATCCTACTTACGTCCACCGATATACAAATTCGTTCACCCCAGCATAACCATATTCATTCAATTTCATATTTGGATTTTGATTTATCAGAATCCAACAAGTGGCATAATGAAGAAAACATTTGACAAAATAAAATTTGTTAGAAATAAACAAATTAACTATGAGAAATTTTGTTAAGAATCCACGCTAACTGTTCCTAGCTAACTGATTACATTTTATTTATCGCAATTTATTTATCGCATTTTATTTAATTATCGCAATTTACATTATCGCAATTTTATTTATCGTCATTTAATTTCTGTTATTTACTTTACGCACTTTATTTATCGTCATTTAATTTCTGTTATTTATTTTATGCACTTTAAATACCGGGACACGTATACAAGATTTTGACATATCATATCGACCCATCTATATATATTATTTGGAATAACCATAGACACTCTATATGCAGTAATGCGGGAGTTAGCTATACAGGGTTGAGGTTGATTCTACAATAATATATATAGTTTGAGTTGTGATCGAGTCTGAGACGAATACGGGTCACGATACATATTAATTAATTCAAATATTATATATTAAACTATATATGAACTATTGAATTGCTAACTGTGGGCTATCAACATTGGACAATTAAAATGAATTAAAATATTAATTATAACATATGAAACTAAATAATTCTTCAAGTTTGCCACTTGATTTCATCTTAAACCTCATTTGTATCTTGACAATTCTAATCTGCGTTCAAACCTTTCATGATTCTTGAAAACACCTCAATCGATAGGATGAATCAACCGCACTTCATATACGGAAGGAAAGAATGATGCATATAGTTATACATCTGAAAACACTCGGAACCTGAGTAAACGTTTAACTCGTAGCTGTGCTAATTCCTTTAGCGTTATTATTACCGAAAATAACTTTGCATCTGCTGTTCGAGATAGCCAGTTTTTGTCACAGCTCCAGCAAGACAACTTCGACTTTTCATACGAAACAACCTTATTATAATGTTGATATATACGAGTGCTCTTTTATTGTTAACAGGGAACCTTTCATATTCCACCATATTACCATCAGCGTTTAATCATCTAAAAACACAATTTTCCTAAAATCACCTCGTATTAATAACCGATGATTCAGATATCATAGCATTAAATGCAGAGGAAACAGAAAAATGGTAGATGGTCTAAACGACTAAAAGTTTGATGATAAAGAAAGGAGTGTTAGGAACGCTCGATAGAAAATTGGGTATTGAAAAAACAGATTGAGCTACCCATGAAGGAGACCAAGGACAAATACAAGGACCAAACCCCATATTCAAAGGATTCAGGTAATTCTGGATCCGTTGAAATCTTTAGAGAATATCTTGCTCTGAAGTCATGTTAAAAACTTACGGAAAAATCTTTCTCCATCAACCATCGAACTTAGAAATTCCAAAATATCATCATCAATATCTTCGATATTTCTGAGGATATTTTCATAAATATTCTCGTCCGAAATTATATACCTCCTCGTGCTTCCTGTGTATCATTATATTGGAAACACTCAATAGAAAATTTGGTACCGAAAAGCGGATTATGCTAAACTATGAAGGAAGCCGTGGACAAATCACAAAGAATAAGTTTGACTTCAAAGAATCCAAATGATTCTGTTTCTGATGAAATATTTAGTGAATACCTTGCTTCCGAATCTAAACCCTTACGGATAAATCTTCTTCATCACCCATCGATATTAGAAATTCCAAGATATCATCGTATGTTTCATTATAAATATCCTCCATATTTCTGGAGATATTTTTATAACTATTCTTATCTGAAATCATTAATCTCTTCGTGCTATCAGTATTACATCATATAGAAACTGTTAGTTTCTATATTCTGTAAACTTTCGAGCTTAAAATATGAATGTTATTGAAGTAATGTTGGGAATTGATGCATGAGTTAATATAATATAATGACACTTGATCAACGTGATTATATTACAGTAAGTCATGCTGAGTTTCTAAATGGAACATGATGATTCACAGATTATAACGTCATCATGTGCCATATTACGTAACTCTTTCCTTCTGCTTAACTTCTGAACATATCAAGGAAATATATTCTTGATAGTTCTATTCTCAGTGATACAGGTAATTTGACAACACAAATCATGCTACTACCTTTCCTTTCTACCTTGTATATTATGATAATTCGAAACTCCATACCTATGAATTCTGGACCGTTACTTGCGAAAAGTAAACAAAAGCATGAAGCTCCGAAATAGAAAGGGGGCATAAATCGCAGCAAATAAAAGAGCGCATTAACTGTAGATGACAATAATTATAGGAGACAGAAGCAGGGACATTGAAATATAAGGGAAGATATAAAACCCAATAACAACACAGAAGTTACATACTGTGGATATTGATACGAATAGTAATATAAAGACACGGTATAATTAAGAATAGTATTCCCCCCAAAGCACTAGTAGAAGTAAACAGATTTTCTGGTGGAAGATTGAAAAGAAGGATGATAGATACATAGATAGGAAAATATCAAGAATCAGAACTGGATGGAGCATTTCCACAATATTTTAGAAGTTGGAATAGAGGAAGAAAGTATAGGAATGGTGAAAGTAATGGAACGGAAGAAGTTCATTTATAGTGAAAATACCAGACAAAGAAATCAAGGCAGATTTACGCATTAATTATAGAGATCTTAATTTTCTTATTCGCCGAAGAATCAAATCTTTTAGATTTCGAAGATTTTTTTTAAATCTCTTGAATTCCGGAATTCAACCCTGACTCTGTCAAAAGTTAAGATGAACCTTTACTTTCCTATTTCACTTTTTGGTGATAGCTTTATTCGTACTCTTCGAATAATCGAGTTATTTTTATCCATATTATTCAATGATGATAAAACTCAATTTATCAACTCATATTCGTTATGAAAACATTTTTATTGTTAGCCTTGATGATCCCACTCAAATTTTGGGACGAAATTTCTTTAACGGGTAGGTACTGTGACGACCCGGAAATTTCCGACCAAATTTAAACTTTATCTTTATATTATTTCGACACGATAAGCAAAGTTGTGAAGTTATATCTCAAGAAATTTAAATTATGTTCATACATCCAATTAACCTCTGACTATTCCCGACGATTCACGAACAATTTTTTTTTAAACAAATATGTACAGGTGTATACGTATATAGAGATAAATACATAATAATTGAAAATAATAAAATCTAATCATTCGAATTAAGAATTTTTATTATTAAGTATTGTCATTAAGAATTACTATTATTATTATTATTATTATTATTATTATTATTATTATTATTATTATTATTATTATTATATATATCATATAGTAATTACTAACATGTAATGTTAATATCTAATATAATAGATGTAAATATAAGTTGAACCATAATTGTTATCGTAATAATATTATTACTTTCAACATTAACATCTATACTAGTATTATTAATATTTTTATGAAAGTAAATATAGATACAAATTGTTATATTACTATTACTAATATTATTGTAATTAATAATATTATTAGTAACATGAGTAATATTATCATCATCATCATTATTATTATAGTTATCAACATTAATATAATAAAAAAATAATACAATATATTACATTTACCTTTAATAATATTATTAATATCAAATTTTAGTATTATTTGATAATATTATATTTATTATTATTAATTATATTATTAATATTATTAAAATTTTAATTAATTATCAATTCCTAATCTTGAGTACGATTTGGTTTAGGGTTGCTTTCAACCTTTATAAAATTTGTACTACTGTCCCAACTCTTGATTACATAGTGAATTCAAATCTGTATCCAAACAAAATCAGTTGTACTGTAAGTAATTTTTGTTTTTGTATCAATTGGTTACACATCACAATCCCCTTTATCATTAATTAATAATTTTTTTTTCTTATTCGTACGTACTGAAACTTTTTCTTTTGTCTATCACTTTCTTGACTATAACTCAATCTAGCAAATCCAATATGAGAAGCAAGACAATTGATATCTCAATATCATTTTCGATTTCTCTATGCTCTGCAAATTAAATATTAAACGAAATTTATTTATTTATTATTTTTTCCCTTACAGGTTTGAACCCTCTGTATCATCTTCTTTAAACTGAAATTACGAAATCAAATCAAATCCCAAAATGTATAAATGTAGTTCCGATAGGAATTCTATTTTTAAACTATCCTCAAAATTTCAATCTCCAATTCTTCCTAACAAGTACCAATTTTGAGGTCAAAGTTTTGTTCTTAAAAAGTCAACCAATGTTCTTCACTCAAATTAGTGCTATATGTTAAGATTAAGGTAAAATTTATGAATCCATGAGTTTCTATAAACGCTTTACAAACTAATTCGTATTATAATCTTCATCAAAATCGTAACCACTTGCAAAATAATTTTTTTTTCTTCTTCATCACAGCGACGAGAGCATAGGGGGCTGCTGTGCTCCTCAAAAATTTTTATTTTTCTGTTAGTTGATATCGCAAGTATACATCGTTTCTGTATTATATCTGATAATTAGTGAAGATAAGAATTAAGATGTGAGTTGAATGGAAGTTGAAAATTTAGGAGGAAGAAGGAGATAGGAAGCATGTAAATCGGGTTAAGTATAAAACACATCAGTAATATTTCGGATAAAGGGCAATAGCCCAATGGTTAAGAGTGTGAACGGGTTTTCGAGAGGTCGTGGGTTCGAGACCCGGCTGTGACATTACATTTTTTTGGGACTTCTTTTAAGGTAGCCTATTCTCTTTATTTGTTATTATTATTATTATTATTATTATTATTATTATTATTATTATTATTATTATTATTATTATTATTATTATTATTATTATTATTATTATTATTATTATTATTATTATTATTATTATTATCATTAATACAATTAATATTATTGTCATTATTGTTAGAATTGTTATTATTATTATTATTATTATTATTATTATTATTATTATTATTATTATTATTATTATGATCATTAGTATAAGAATGATTAATAAAATTATTGTCCTTACAAATCTTAGTATTAGTATTAATATTATTATTATTATCATTAGTATTATTATTATTATAAGTAGGAATATTTATACTATCATTATTATCATTAACTAATACGATTTCGAACATGTTAATAATAACTATATGATGATATTGGCAATAAAAGTTGTAAAGGTAAAAAAATTGGAAACTGGTTATACAATATATGAATATCTATACAATTATGATTATGATTATGAAATTTAGTTATTGAAACTGTAACTTGAAATATAAAAATTCAACTCGGAGTTTATGATAAAACTTATTATCATAAACAATATTATTATTATTATTATTATTATTATTATTATTATTATTATTATTATTATTATTATTATTATTATTATTATTATTATTATTATTATTTTATGGTTAAAATGAAGTATTATTACGAATAGATATTTTTATAAAAATACTACAATAATATTAACATTACATACCATTTTATTTTGTTACTAAAATTATAGTAATTAAGCTATATCTAAAATATATCCATAAATATATAAATATAAATATTTTAGTATATATAAACCTTAATATAAATTAGTATTATTATTATGTTATAATGAATATTAGTGATATAAAACATATAAATTTAAAAATATTAAATTTATCTATATAACACGTAATATAACAAGTATGATTATTAATAATAATATATAAACTTATTCAAATACAATTATATACTTTAATATATATATGTGAATGATATAGGTTCGTGAATCCGAGGCCAACCCTGCATTGTTTAGTTGTTAAATGATGTCATATGTATTTTTACTACAAAATACATTAGGTGAGTTTCATTTGCTCCCTTTTACTCTTTACGTTTTTGGGCTGAGAATACATGCAAATGCTTTATTAACTGTTTTACAATATTTATATGCGTGAG
The DNA here is from genome assembly GCF_046630445.1 of Rutidosis leptorrhynchoides. Classification (NCBI taxonomy): domain Eukaryota; kingdom Viridiplantae; phylum Streptophyta; class Magnoliopsida; order Asterales; family Asteraceae; genus Rutidosis; species Rutidosis leptorrhynchoides. The sequence goes on along the minus strand of NC_092335.1, from coordinate 388,239,993 downwards.
TTTCATTTGCTCCCTTTTACTCTTTACGTTTTTGGGCTGAGAATACATGCAAATGCTTTATTAACTGTTTTACAATATTTATATGCGTGAGTTTCATTTGCTCCCTTTTACTCTTTACGTTTTTGGGCTGAGAATACATGCAAATGCTTTATTAACTGTTTTACAATATTTATATGCGTGAGTTTCATTATTCCCTTTTTAAATGCTTTCGCAATATATATTTTTGGGACTGAGAATACATGCGCTGTTTTTTTATAACTGTTTTACGAAATAGACACAAGTAATTGAAACTACATTATATGGTTGAATGATCGAAATCGAATATGCCCCTTTTTATTAAGTCTGGTAATCTAAGAATTAGGGAACAGACACCCTAATTGACGCGAATCCTAAAGATAGATCTATCGGGCCCAACAAGCCCCATCCAAAGTACCGGATGCTTTAGTACTTCGAAATTTATATCATATCCGAAGGAGGATCCCGGAATGATGGGGATATTCTTATATGCAAATTGTGAATGTCGGTTACCAGGTGTTCAATCCATATGAATGATTATTTTGTCTCTATGTATGGGACGTATGTTTATGAGAAATGGAAATATGAAATCTTGTGGTCTATTAAAAGTTATGAAATGATTATTTATGATAAACTAATGAACTCACCAACCTTTTGGTTGACACTTGAAAGCATGTTTATTCTCAGGTACGAAAGAAATCTTCCGCTGTGTATTTGCTCATTTTAGAGATATTACTTGAAGTCATTCATGACATATTTCAAAAGACGTTGCATTCAAGTCGTTGAGTTCATCAAGATTATTATTAAGTCAATTATAGATAGCTATATTATGAAATGGTATGCATGCCGTCAACTTTCGATGTAATGAAAGATTGTCTTTTCAAAAACGAATGCAATGTTTGTAAAATGTATCATATAGAGGTCAAGTACCTCGCAATATAATCAACTGTTGTGAATCGATTATAATCGATATGGACTTCGTCCGAATGGATTAGGACGGGTCTTCACATTTAGTTCTTGTGTGTTCTTGTAATTACAAGATAAAATGAAGAATGAAACTAAAGAGTTTGATTCTTGGAAACTAGTAAGTAAATAATAACAAGTAACAAAGTAACAACAACTAACAACTACAAACAATTAACAACAAAGAACAAAGATGATGATGATTTAAGGTGTACATAATTTGGTTTTTAAGACAAAGAAAAGGAAGGAGAGTTGTTCATAACACTTACAAGAAAGAAAGAAAAATGAGAGAAAAGATGAAGCAAGTATGTGTGTGTTTTTGGAAATGAGAGAATATGAGTAAGTAAGTAATGAAAAATTGAAACCAAAACTCCCCTTGTAGATGCAAAAACCGACGGTTAAGGCAAGGAGGAGGGGAAGAAAAAAGTTCTTTGGTCACTTGCATGTAAAGCCTACAAAAGTTGGTTAATGGATGGATTTAAATGGGGATTATGTGTGAACTAGATTCCAAGGTGCCTTAACTAACTAGTTACACTTACAAGTAATACTTACATGTAAGTATGGGCTTAATTAAGTCCATTAAGATATAGGGTGGGCTTATAATCCCAATTTCAAGAGTCCATAACATTAATCAAGTCCAAGTTCCATTAATTAACAAATAAATCCAATTAAAGCCCAAGTAACTAACTAATCACCATAGTTAATTAAAATGATTAATAAAATCAATCATGAATGTAAATAATACTTGAAAATATTATTCGTGTAAGTTTCGGGTGTCACAAAGATGTTTCGGGCAATTAAAGTCAAGTACGGTGTATCATGGCAACAAGTAAATGTAATAACATACATTCTTTTAATCACACGTATTAGTAATAATAATTATTAATAAATTAACGTTGGAAAATCCAGGGTCGTTACATTACGCACCTGTTAAAGAAAATTTCGTCCCGAAATTTTAAGCTGAGGTAGATGGAGGAGTCGGGAAAAGGTGAGGATACTTCCGCATCATTTGATCCTCTCGCTCCCAGGTAAACTCAGGTCCTCGTTTGGCATTCCATCGTACTCGGACGATCGGAATCTTGTTGCGTTTCAAAGTTTTGATCTCACGATCCATAATCTCAATAGGTTTTTCCACAAAGTGGAGTTTTTCGTCAATCGTAAGTTCCTCAAGTGGTATGATAAGTTCAGGTGCAGCAAGACACTTCTTCAAGTTTGACACGTGGAAGGAAGGATGAACTGAGCTCAATTGTACTGGTAGATTCAAACGGTAAGCAACGGGTCCAACACATTCCAAAATTTCGAAAGGACCAATGTATCGTGGGTTTAACTTTCCGCATTTCCCAAAACAGATCACACCTTTCCAAGGTGCAACCTTTAACATTACACGGTCGCCCATGTTGAATTCAAAGTCTTTACGTTTAAGATCAGCATAACTCTTTTGACGATCGCGGGCAGTCTTAAGTCTAGCTTGAATCTGAGCAATCTTCTCCATTGTTTCATGGACTACCTCGGGTCCAGTGATTTGCTTTTCGCCTACTTCGGCCCAACAAATAGGATATCGGCACTTACGGCCATACAACGCTTCAAAAGGTGCAACATTAATGCTCGAGTGATAACTGTTTTTGTAAAAAAATTCGGCGAGTGGCAAATGCCTTTCCCATGCCTTTCCAAAATCAATGACACATGCACGCAACATGTCTTCCAATGTCTGAATCATTCGTTCACTTTGCCCGTCAGTCTGAGGGTGATAAGCAGTACTCATGTCAAGACGAGTTCCCATGGCTTCTTGCAAAGAACGCCAAAATCTAGAAGCAAAACGGGGATCGCGATCGGAGATGATCGATAAAGGTACACCATGACGAGATACAACCTCTTTAATGTACAGTTGAGAAAGTCTTTCCATTGTATCTGTTTCCTTCATAGCCAAGAAGTGTGCAGATGTGGTAAGACGGTCAACGATAACCCAGATGGTATCGTATCCGCCCACCGTCTTTGGTAGCTTGGTGATGAAATCCATTGTGATCCTTTCCCACTTCCATTATGGGATTTCTAGTTGCTGAAGTAACCCAGAAGGTCTATGATGCTCGGCTTTAACCTTCGATCAAGTCAAACACTTACCAACATAAGTCGCAACGTCCTTCTTAAGATTCGGCCACCAATACTGTTCTTTAAGGTCGTGGTACATCTTGCCCGCTCCAGGGTGAATTGAATATCTCGACTTGTGTGCTTCAACAAGTATAAGGTTTCGTAGATCTCCATAATAAGGTACCCAAATTCTTCCGACATAACATCGGATTCCAGACTCCCTAACCTCGAATCGAGAGATAAGTATGTTCAAATGTTCATGAGATATATTTTCCTTCTTGAGAGCCTCATCTTGGGCTATTCTGATATGGCTGTTGAGGTTCAAATGAATGGTGATGTTCAGAGCCCTAACACGAAGAGGCGCCATCCTCTCTTTTCGGCTTAAAGCGTCAGCTACAACATTGGCCTTGCCGGGATGATAACGGAGTTCACAATCGTAGTCGTTTAGCGTCTCGATCCATCGACGCTGTCTCATATTCAGTTGCTTCTGATCAAAGATGTGCTGGAGACTCTTGTGATCGGTGAAGATAGTGCTCTTAGTTCCATACAAATAATGTCTCCACAATTTAAGCGCAAAAACAACGGCTCCAAGTTCAAGATCGTGGGTAGTGTAGTTCCGCTCGTGTATCTTCAATTGACGGGGGGCGTAGGCAATAACTTTTGATCGTTGCATCAGTACACAACCAAAACCACTATTCGACGCATCACAATAAACAACAAAGTCGTCACTGCCCTCAGGAAGTGATAGGATAGGTGCGGTGGTTAACTTCTTCTTCAAAGTTTGAAATGCTGATTCGTGTGCGGGTTCCCAAATGAACTTCTTACCCTTGTGAGTCAGCGCGGTCAAAGTACGCGCAATTAGAGAAAATCCTTCAATGAACCTTCAGTAGTAACCGGTGAGACCTAGAAATTGGCGAATATGAGTCGGAGTAGTAGGGGTCTCCCATTTGCTGATAGCTTCAATCTTGGCGGGATCAACTTTGATACCCTGGTCGCTCACAACATGACCCAGAAATTGGACTTCTTTCAACAAAAATTCACACTTGGAGAATTTGGCGTAAAGTTGATCTTGTCTCAAGAGTTCAAGTACTAATCGGAGATGTTGCTCATGCTCTTCTTCGCTCTTAGAGTAGATGAGGATATCATCTATGAAGACGATAACAAACTTATCCAGGTACGGCTTGCAGACACGATTCATGAGATCCATGAACACGGCAGGTGCATTTGTCAAACCGAATGGCATCACGAGAAACTCATAATGACCATAACGAGTTCTAAATGCAGTCTTCATTACATCGCTTTCTTTCACCCTCAACTGGTGATAACCGGATGGCAAATCGATCTTTGAGTAGACGCTCGATCCTTGTAGTTGGTCAAAAAGATCATCAATTCGTGGAAGAGGATACTAATTCTTGATAGTCAATTTGTTGAGTTCACGGTAGTCTATACACATATGGAAGGATCCATCCTTCTTCTTCACAAACAACACAGGTGCGCCCCAAGGCGAGAAACTTGGTTGGATAAACCCTCTGTCTAACAGCTCTTGTAATTGACTATGTAATTCTTGCATCTCGGAAGGTGCGAGTCTATAAGGTACGCGAGCTACAGGTGCAGCTCCTGGTACTAAATCAATCTGAAACTCTACTGCTCTTGGCAGCAGTAATCCAGGCAATTCTTCAGGGAAGACATCGGAAAATTCGTTCACAATTTGAAGATCGTTCACGCTCTTCACCTCAGTTTCTACCGCTTTCACATGTGCTAGGACAGCAAGTTTTCCCTTCTTCATAATCTTTTGCACTTTTACGCAACTAATGAGGTTCAACTTCAAGGTACATCTCTCTCCGTAGATGATCAGTGGCTCACTGTCTCCTTGTGGTATACGAAGAGCTTTATCTCCACAAATAATATCAGCCTTTATCTTGCTCAACCAATCCATACCAACGATCACGTCAAAACTTCCCAGTTTGATAGGTATCAAATCAATTTCGAAATCTGCACCAGCTATGTTGATAATAGCTCCTCGACTAATATGGTCAACTTTCTCAAGTTTTTCATTGGCGACCTCGACAAGCATACTCTCTTTTAACGGGACTAATAACCAATTAATCTTATCGTAAAAATGTCTACATACATAACTTCTATCCGCACCAGTATCAAACAAGACATAAGCTAAAAGATTGTTGATTTTGAATATACCTGTCACCAAGTTGGGGTTTTCGCGTGCGTCCCTTGCATTAACATTGAAAGCTCTAGTGCGCGGTGGTCCGCCATCTTTTCTCTTATTTGGACACGCATTTCTGAAATGGCCTGTCTGCCCGCATTCGTAACACTTCCTTGGCCCTGTAGGGTTCGGCTTCCCATTCAAAGTGGTGACATTGTAGTCTTTTCCAACATGCCCAGACCGTTGGCACTTCTCGCAGACAACATTGCAATACCCAGTGTGGTGTTTGTAACACCTCTTGCATTGAGGTAGGGTTCCCTTGTAGTTTGGGTTTGAGTTTGTGTTGTTGTTGGGGTTAGGGTTTCCACCGTTGTTGTTTCCTCTGAAACCCTCATGTCGTTTCGCCGGGTTTTGATCATAGTTTCTTCCCCTGTTGTTGTTGTTGTGGTTATCCCATTTGCGTTTCTCACTAGTACCCGCTTCAGACTTAGTTTTCTTCGGTTCATTGATGGTTATCTGATTCATTAAAGTATGCGCCATGCGCATCGCTTCGGGAACATTCTGTGGCTTGGACGAGGTGACGTTTCCTTTAATGCTCTTAGGAAGTCCCCAGAAGTATCTCTCCATTCGCTTGAATTCTGGGGTGACCATTGTCGGACACATCAGGGCTAGTTCCAAAAATCTCCTGTTGTAACCATCGAGGTCATTTCCAACGGCCTTTAACTGCATGAATTCCATTTCCATCTTTTGGATCTCGGTTCTCGGACAATACTCCTCAATCATGGCACACTTAAATTCCTCCAATGGCGTAGCATACGCCTCATTAATGCCTTGTGCATGTGCCATCGTGTTCCACCACGTGAGCACGCCGTCAGACAGCGTGCAAGAAGCAAATTTGGTTTTGTTGTCCTCCAAACAGTTGCTAACTCGGAATACTGATTCAAGTTTCTTAAACCATCTGGTGAGACCAACCGGTCCCTCGGTTCCACTGAAGTTGGGTGGTTTACAGCTCTGGAATTCCTTGTAAGTACACCCATTTCGAACGGGTTGAATAACCGGTGGTGGTGGCGGTGGCGGTGGAGCTTGGGGTTGCATTTCCGCAATGGCTGCGGCTACACATTCTTGGATCATCTCTTCAATTTGAGCAGCAGTAGGTGTGGATCGATCGTTAGTCATGGTGTTCTATACAAACATTTTGACTCAAGTCAAAATCCAGCATTCAATATATAATAATATAGTATATAACAACCAACATGTAAACAGCACAACACATGTTAATTAAGTAACGCAATTTGATACAAGCACCACAAAACACCATACAGTAACGTAAATAGAACACTTGTGCAAAAAGTAACATCACAAAGTTTCCATTCATTAATAATAAGTTTCATACATCATGATAGATTCGTACAATACATAAGTGAAATATGAAACTACAACTAGATTACATCATGAAATCTAATACAAAAGGTCCTACGGTGAAGGTGGGTGTAGGATGTCTAAAACCTGAGCAAACTGCTCCTCGAGCTCAGTAACCCGAGCTCGGAGGATTCCCACCTCCCTCCTCAGTTTCTCGTTAGAGGGAGATGGTGGGGCAGGCGGTGCAGGTGGTGCGGGTGGTGCTGGTTGTGCAGGTGGTGCAGAGCGCACGGAATGGGGTGCAGACGTTCCGGCTCCAGAAATAGTCAGTACGTAACGGGGTGCCTTACGCACTTGTGGGTCGGCAGGGTACGGCACAAGCCGCTTACGAGCAGTAACCCTACAACGTCGACCAAACGCGTCAGTGAAGGCTCATCCTCCGTGGATCCCTGGAATAATGGTACCGTCGAAGCGATACCGCTTCTTCGACGAGGTGGAGGGTGGCTGAATAGGTACATCAGCAGGGTCCTCATCATCACTGGAGTCGTCTGAGGATGTGTTGTCGGTTGAAGCATCAGTGGATGACGGGTCGTCCGAATCATGTGGTGGCTGTACGGGTGACTGAACTGGCCGTCCGTGGGTGGCCATCATCTGTCTGTATCTGCCTGGCGGAATCGGCACTAAACGTCCATTAGGAGTGCGTCGGCACGGCATGCACATATGGTTACGGAATGGCCCTTCCCCGAACTCTGCGGGAATCACAACACCACTGATGCGGGGTTGTGGCTCCGAGGGTCCGGGAGCAGACGGAGCTGGAATCTCTGTAGGGTCCACGTGTCCGTCAATAGTAGCCACTGGTGCCGGCGCACTACTACTAGCTCCGGAAGACGAAGCGCCGGGGTCACTGGTGAGTATCGGGATCGGTGTGTCGGCAGCAGCAGTAGGTGGGGTGGCTGACGAGTCTAAACTGCCCAAAACGATAGCAGGTGGAACATCCGACATCTGAACAAGGAAAAATAAATTTTCCATGTCAATAAGTCATAAAGCAAGCACGTATTAGGCCAACAGTTTAAATCATGTATAACAATAAGTAGCATGGCAATAATAACAAATCGTACAGAAGTAGCATGCAATCGAAAGCAAGTGATATTGTACAGTAGTGAAATCATGTAGTAGCATACATCATATAGCAGTAAAAGTAAGCAGCAGCATGCAGTAAATTCAGCGGAAACACGTAAACTAGCAAGTTGTAGAGTAGTCCTATTAGTGAATCCTACTCGGGTCGGTCTTAGACTCACTAATGCAACCTAATTCCCTACAACCTGGCTCTGATACCAAATGTGATGCCCCGTACAAAACCATCGTGTACGAATCATCAACAACAGGATCATTATAAGGTTAAGTACTACATGCTATAATAAAAGAAGTTGCATTCACGATAAAAAGGTGACGTTATAATCGACATCAAATGTTTTACACCAACAGTATGCTTCTACGAATAGAAAACATGAATAAATGTATGTGACCCTTAGGACGTTACAAAACATAGTTCAAAAGTATTAAAGTTTGAATGCAAGATAAAGTAGTTCATGCGGTGATAACACTAGAGCAGCGGGTGTCTACGGCAAGACTAGCACGACAGCGGAAGCAAATAACCTTAAACACCTGAGAAAAACATGCTTAAAAACGTCAACACAAAGGTTGGTGAGCTATAGTTTAAGTATAACAGTATGTAAGGTAGACCACGAGATTTTTGTGCTACAAAGAGCGTTTCAAAACAGTATGATAAAGTATATGTTAACCGTGGGCACTTGGTAACTAACTTAACGTTTATACCCCCTGAAAGTACACTTGGCAAGTGCGTATGTCTACGAAGTATTAAACACTCGTTAAATGCTAGCGCTACTAGCCCGAGTGGGGATGTCAAACCCTATGGATCCATATCTAAGATTCGCGTTCACCGGTTTAAAAATCAATGACTAAACGTTACCGAGCTAAAGGGAATGTTTCTGCCGTTATATAACCCACACATATATAAAGTTTAAGTACTCGTGCCTAGTATGTAAAACATAAAATCTGCATGTATTCTCAGTTCCCAAAATAAGTTAAAGTAAAAAGGGAATGCTATAACTCACAATGATAAAGTAGCGGTAAAGTATGACTCGGAAAGTAAGCAAGTAATGAAGGTTGTCCAAACGGGTCCTCAACCTAAGTCAAATAGTAATAAGTCAGTAAATCATCTGAATAGGTTTAAAAGTATGTAAATAAGGTCTTAAGGGTCATCATCATTCATCATCAAACAAAAGGCGTAAAGTAAATTTCGTTCATGAAAGTAGTTTAAAACAAAAGCTGACTTCGATCAGTCACCACGGCCTCTACCCTTACTGAATTGAGGTGAGACCAGTGTACATGGCTCCGTATATGAGTCCTTTAAGTGTGGTAAAATTTACAGAAGCAAACTCGTCTTCGTTTGACCGTGACGACGGTCTAAGTGCGAGTAGGTCAGAAATTTCTGCACAACGTTAAAAGGACATAGTGACGATCGGAGGGCCATAAATCCTAAACCGTAACTCGGATTAAGAAGAGTCCTATATGAAAAGTTATCTACTCGAAAAGATCTATCTGAAAATCATGGTTACAGTAGCCCAGGTGTAATTTTCTGTTACAGAACCCAGAAAACAGTAGGCAGAAGACAGAAAACAGAAAAATAGTGGGTTCCGGTGGTCTTGGTGCTCGATGCTTATCACGGTTCTCATCCTTGATGCATATAGCTTCAAGTGTACAACTCGTTGATGTGTTTGCATCATTTTCACCAAGGTTTGACCATCATAACCCAAGTGTAAGTCTAAGACATGAAGCACAACTCACTTAAGTGTTGCAAGTGTTTTGATGAACCAAAGTTACATCAAAGTCTTAGATTCAACACATACATGAAATGTAAAAGTAATATTAACCAAGTTTTGACTATTATGACACAAGTGTAGGTCTAAGACATGTAGCATAACTCACTTAAGAGTTGTATGAAGTTTGATGAACCAAAGTTACATCAAAGTCTTAGATCTAACACATACATGAACTTTAAATCTAATAATAAGTTACAAACTTGAAAGTAAACTTATGAAATCAAGATCTTGAGTTGTAGAACATAGTTCTTAGTTTGATCTTGAAGATCCAAGACTCAAAAGTCTAGATCTAACATAAGTGTACAAAGTTATAATTAAAAAGTTTCATTTACATGTTCTTGAACTAGTAAAGTTAACTTTTAGTTCAAGAGAAATGAGATCAAGACTAACTTGTAGTACTTGATCAACAACAACCAAAATCATAAAATTAAAGTGCAAGTAATGAAGTAGTAAACTAAATAAACAAGTTAATAAGTCATGGTTGTTCATACTTTAAAGATTCAAACCAAAGTTTGATCTTTAAGAAAGTAAACTTGAAGTTTACTTCATGAATCACAAGTATGCTTTACAACCATGAACTTACCATCTTTGAAACAACATATGTAGAACATAAACTAGTAAGTTTAGTTCTTGTAATTACAAGATAAAATGAAGAATGAAACTAAAGAGTTTGATTCTTGGAAACTAGTAAGTAAATAATAACAAGTAACAAAGTAACAACAACTAACAACTACAAACAATTAACAACAAAGAACAAAGATGATGATGATTTAAGGTGTACATAATTTGGTTTTTAAGACAAAGAAAAGGAAGGAGAGTTGTTCATAACACTTACAAGAAAGAAAGAAAAATGAGAGAAAAGATGAAGCAAGTATGTGTGTGTTTTTGGAAATGAGAGAATATGAGTAAGTAAGTAATGAAAAATTGAAACCAAAACTCCCCTTGTAGATGCAAAAGCTGACGGTTAAGGCAAGGAGGAGGAGAAGAAAAAAGTTCTTTGGTCACTTGCATGTAAAGCCTACAAAAGTTGGTTAATGGATGGGTTTACATGGGGATTATGTGTGAACTAGATTCCAAGGTGCCTTAACTAACTAGTTACACTTACAAGTAATACTTACATGTAAGTATGGGCTTAATTAAGTCCATTAAGATGTAGGGTGGGCTTATAAGCCCAATTTCAAGAGTCCATAGCATTAATCAAGTCCAAGTTCCATTAATTAACAAATAAATCCAATTAAAGCCCAAGTAACTAACTAATCACCATAGTTAATTAAAATGATTAATAAAATCAATCATGAATGTAAATAATACTTACTTGAAAATATTATTCGTGTAAGTTTCGGGTGTTACAAAGACGTTTCGGGCAATTAAAGTCAAGTACGGTGTATCATGGCAACAAGTAAATGTAATAACATACATTCGTTTAATCACACGTATTAATAATAATAATTATTAATAAATAAACGTTGAAAAATCCAGGGTCGTTACATTACCCACCTGTTAAAGAAAATTTCGTCCCAAAATTTTAAGCTGAGGTAGATGGAGGAGTCGGGAAAAGGTGAGGATGCTTCCGCATCATTTGATCCTCTCGCTCCCAGGTAAACTCAGGTCCTCGTTTGGCATTCCATCGTACTCGGACGATTGAAATCTTGTTGTGTTTCAAAGTTTTGATCTCACGATCCATAATCTCAACAGGTTCTTCCACAAAGTGGAGTTTATCGTCAATCGTAAGTTCCTCAAGTGGTATGATAAGTTCAGGTGTAGCAAGACACTTCTTCAAGTTTGACACGTGGAAGGTAGGATGAACTGAGCTCAATTGTGCTGGTAGATTCAAACGGTAAGCAACGGGTCCAACATGTTCCAAAATTTCGAAAGGACCAATGTATCGTGGGTTTTACTTTCCGCGTTTCCCAAAACGGATCACACCTTTCCAAGGTGCAACCTTTAACATTACTGTAGCAAAGTCGTTTTCACTGTAGCAAATAGTATTTTACTGTAGCAAAGTCGTTTTCAATGTAGCAAATAGTGTTTTCACTGTAGCAAATAGTGTTTTATTGTAGCAAAGTGATTTTTATAATTATCACATGTTATGACGTTCATGAATCGTCGAAAAAAAATCAAAAGGTACATGAATGTGTAAACTAGTTCAAAAAGTTTTAAGACTCAATATAATAGGTTCGCTTATCGTGTCGGACAAATTTATCCTGTAATTAATTTATTAATATGAAATTTTCTGGGTCATCACAGTACCTCCCCGTTAAAGAAAATTTCGTCCCGAAATTTTGAGTAGTACCTGTTTTATGAGCGATATCAGTGAACAAATGTGGATACTTTTGCTTCATTTGATCTTCACGTTCTCAAGTAAACTCGGGTCCTCGTCTAGCATTCCAACGAACTCTAACTATCAGTATTTTGCTTTGTTTTAATTGTTTGACTTCACGGTCCATGATTTCAATAGGTTCTTCGATAAAATGGTGTTTATCATTGATTCGTATTTCGTCAAGGGGAATTACGACATCCTCTTCAGCTAAGCATTTCTTTAAATTTGACACGTGAAATGTGTCGTGAACACTACTAAGTTCTTGCAGTAGCTTTAATCGATAAGCAACTGCTCCAATTATTTCTGTGATTTCAAAGGGTCCTATGTACCTAGGACTTAGCTTTCCTCGTTTACCGAATCGTACAATGCCTTTCCAGAGTGACACTTTCAACATGACTTTGTCGCCCACTTGAAATTCTAGCAGTTTTCTACTTACATCAGCATAACTCTTTTGGCGACTTATGGCCGTTTTCAATCGCTGTTGTATTTGAATGATCTTTTCAGTGGTTTCGTGAATAATTTCTGGTCCAGTAAGTTGTCTTTCTCCTACTTCACTCCAACAAATAGGAGATCTGCACTTTCTACCGTAAAGTGCTTCAAATGGCACTGCGTTGATGCTCGTATGATAGCTGTTATATGAAAATTCTGCCAACGGTAAGTGTCGATCCCAAATGGTTCTAAAGTCAATCACGCATGCCCGTAACATGTCTTCCAATGTTTGTATTGTTCTTTCACTTTGACCATCTGTCTGTGGGTGATAAGCGGTGCTCATATCTAATCGAGTTCCCAATGCTTTTTGTAATGACTGCCAAAAACGTGATGTGAATCGGGTGTCGCGATCAGATATGATGGAGATGGGTACACCATGCCTGGAAACTACTTCCTTCAAATATAGGCGTGCTAATTTCTCCATACTGTCTGTCTCCTTTATTGGTAGAAAGTGAGCTGATTTAGTTAGATGATCAACTATCACCCAAATAGTATCATGACTACTTGCAGTCCTCGGAAATTTCGTAATGAAATCCATGGTTATTCTTTCCTATTTCCACTGCGGAATTTCTGGTTGTTGCAGTAATGCTGACGGCTTTTGGTGCTCAGCTTTGACCTTTGCACACGTCAAACATTTACTTACATAAGTAGCAATTTCTGTCTTCATATTAGGCCACCAATAGAACTTCTTGAGATCGTGGTACATTTTCCCATTTCCTGGGTGAATTGAGTACCTCGTTTTATGTGCTTCATCCAGTACTAGTTGCCTTAGATTACCATGTTTTGGTACCCATATCCTACCAGCAAAATACAGGGTTCCATCGACTTTTACTTCAAGCTGTTTTTCTAACCCTCTGCTCATTTCTCCTTTTTCATTTTCTTCTTTTAAAGCTTCTAACTGTGCTGCTTGAATTTGCTTTGTGAGATCGGTACGAATTGTAATGTTCAAAGCTTGCACCCTAAGAGATTTTACTCTTTCTTTCCGACTTAGGGCATCAGCTACAACATTAGCCTTTCCGGGGTGGTAACGGATTTCACAATCGTAATCGTTTAACAACTGTACCCAGCGACGTTGTCTCATATTGAGTTGTTTTTGATCAAAAATATGCCGAAGACTCTTATGGTTGGTGTACACTGTACACTTGGTTCCATATAGATAGTGTCTCCATATTTTGAGTGCAAAAACTACTGCTCCAAGTTCCAAATCGTGCGTCGTATAGTTCTTTTCATGAAGTTTTAGTTGTCGTGAGGCATATGCTATAAATTTTGTGCATTGCATTAATACACATCCTACACCTTGGCGCGAAGCATCACAATAGATCACGAAATCATCATTTCCTTCTGGTAATGACAAAATGGGTGCAGAGGTTAACTTCTTCTTTAATAACTTGAATGAGGATTCCTGTTCCGTGGACCAATCATACTTCTTTCCCTTTTGAGTCAATGCAGTTAAGGGTTTGACGATTTTAGAGAAATCTTGAATGAATCTTCGGTAGTAATCAGCAAGACCTAAGAATTGGCGGATTTGTGTTGGAGTCTTCGGTATTTCCCATTTACTAATGGCTTCGATCTTGGCAGGGTCAACTTTAATTCCATGTTTACTGACAACATGGCCCAAAAATTGTACTTCTTGTAACCAGAAATCATACTTCGAAAATTTTGCGTACAATTCTTCTTTCTTGAGTATCTCTAGTACCAGTCTTAAGTGTTGCTCATGTTCTTCCTTGTTCTTCGAGTAAATCAATATGTCATCGATAAAAACAATGACAAATTTGTCTAAATACGGCCTACAGATGCGATTCATTAGATCCATGAATACTGCTGGAGCATTAGTCAATCCAAAAGGCATGACTAAAAATTCATAGTGACCGTAACGGGTTCTGAACGCGGTTTTAGGAACATCTTCTTCCTTCACTCTCAGCTGATGATATCCGGAGCGTAGATCAATCTTAGAATAAACACTTGATCCTTGCAATTGATCAAACAAATCATCAATCCTCAGTAATGGGTACCGATTCTTGATCGTTAATTTGTTTAGTTCTCGGTAATCTATGCACATTCTCATAGATCCATCCTTCTTCTTGAAGAACAGAATAGGAGCACCCCAAGGTGAAAAACTGGGACGAATAAATCCACGGTCCGATAATTCTTGCAACTGGTCTTGTAATTCTTGCATTTCTGAAGGTGCAAGTCTATTTGGGGATCGGGCTACAGGTGCGGCTCCTGGTACGAGATCAATCTGGAATTCTACACATCTGTGTGGAGGTAGCCCCGATAATTCTTCTGGAAATACTCCGGGATATTCTCTTACAACTGGCATGTCATCAATGCTTCTTTCTTCAGTATCGATCTTCTTTACGTGTGCCAGAATAGCATAACAACCTTTTCTTATAAGTTTCTGGGCCTTCATACAGCTGATAAGGTTCAGCTTCGAGTTGCTTTTCTCCCCATAAATCATTAATGACGTTTCATCCTTTCGAGGGATGCGGATTGCTTTCTCAGCGCTGAAAGGACCCGTTCATATACATTATAAACGATTCACAATAGTTGATTACATTGCGAGGTATTTGACCTCTATATGATACATTTTACAAACATTGCATTCGTTTTTAAAAGACAATCTTTCTTTACATAGAAAATTGACAGGCATGCATACCATTTCATAATATCCACTATCCAACTATAAATTGATTTAATAATAATCTTTGATGAACTCAATGGCTCGAATGCAACGTTCTTTGAAATATGCTATGAAAGACTCCAAGTAATATTTTTAAAATGAGCAAATGCACAGCGGAAGATTTCTTTAACACCTGAGAATAAACATGCTTTAAAGTGTCAACCAAAAGGTTGGTGAGTTCATTAGTTTATCATAATCATTTATTTCCATCATTTTAATAGACCATAAGAATTTCATTTCCAGTTCTCATAAATATACGTCCCATGCATAGAGACAAAAATAATCATTCATATGGTGAACACATGGTAACCGACATTAACTAGATACATATAAGAATATCCCCTATCATTCCGGGATCCTCCTTCGGACATGATATAAATTTCGAAGTACTAAAGCATCCGGTACTTTGGATGGGGTTTGTTAGGCCCAATAGATCTATCTTTAGGATTCGCGTCAATTAGGGTGTCTGTTCCCTAATTCTTAGATTACTAGACTAAAAGGGGCATATTCGATTTCGATCATTCAACCATATAATGTAGTTTCAATTACTTGTGTCTATTTCGTAAAACAGTTATAAAAACAGCGCACGTATTCTCAGTCCCAAAAATATATATTGCAAAAGCATTTAAAAGGGAGTAATGAAACTCACCATACTGTATTTCGTAGTAAAAATACATATAACGTCATTGAACAAGTGCAAGGTTGACCTCGGATTCACGAACCTAAATTAATTATATATATTTATGTGTTGGTCAATATTTGTCTAACAAATTAGGTTAAGTCATAGTGTACCACAATCCTAATGCTCGAGACTAATATACAAAAGTCAACAAAAGTAAATTTGACTCAAAATAATTTCCAAAAATCTATACATGATTAATATATAGTTTAAATATCGTCGTTTTATGTTTTTAAATATTTTTAAAAGATTTATTAGAGTAAATAATATAATTTATTTATTAATAAATAAAATTTTATATTAAATTTATATAATAAAATATAATTTTATATATATTAAGTAATAAAATTTATAGGGTTCATTTAATATCATAAAGATAATATGATAGGTATTATTAAAGTAAGTTATTACACGTAGTAAAATATGTTTGTATCACATATTTATTTGATAAAATAATATCTATAATGATAGTAAGTAAAAGTTGTATTATTTTGTAATAATAATTATTATTATAAAAATATCAATATTTATAATTACTAAGATGACATTATGATAAAACGATAATTCTAATTATGATAACTTTAATATTTACGATAATTTTTAATATTATCTTTAAAATAATAATAATAATGATATTTTATAGTAACAATGACATTTCTATTAAAATGATAATTTTTGTTAAAATGATAGTTTTAATACTAACGATACTTTTAATAATAATAGTAATGATAAAAATAATAAGAACGATAATTTTATCTAAATCAATATCTTATAATATTTTAATTTCATCATGATACTCTTACTCATTATTTCCTAATCGTTTCGTTTAATAGCTTTTAATCGTCTTTTATATCGTGTTCATAATAATGATAATAATAGTAATCAAAATAATTAGGTGTTACAAATATTTGTTTTAAATACACTAATATTAATAATGATAGTTACTATAACATTATTAACGATAATACTAATAATTATCTTAATGATAATATAGTAATAATAATAATAACAATAACAATAACCATTTTTAAATAATGATATATATATTAATAACGATAATAATAATAATAATAATAATAATAATAATAATAATTGGATAATAATAATAATACTAATTATAACTTTAACGATAATAACGATAGTAATAATAAAAAAAATAACAATTTTAATGATAAATCCCTTTTATTGATAAAGATAATAATAATCATAATAATAAGATAAGACTAGAACGACGATAACAATAATCATTTTTAATAAAAATATCGAAAATTCAATTGATTATAACTTCTAATCCGTTCATCGAAACCATTCGATATCTAAAGGAAAAGTTCTTAATTTTTCGCTAGCTTTCCAAGGACATGCATATCTTATACCTTATCTCAACCGCAAGTGTAACTAATTCAACATTCAACCTAACCTGTCTAAGGGCAATATTAAAAGTACAAGCATGCATAATCCTAAATACTCGAGCACTAGTCAGGGATACACTATTAGTATGTAAAAGTTAAATTATGAGTACTCACGTATCAATATTGAGATTCAATATTGCAGGAAAGGTACGTAGACGCAACGGAAATGATAAACACTATATTGACCTCACGAGCATACCCATGAACCATACTCAATCACCTCCATAGCTATAACCCATAATTTCCTTAATCCTATCCCACTCGAAAAACAATTTTGAAATCACTCGGACAGCACTCCGTCGTAATATTTTATGTATACTAATAATATCTTGAAATAATACGGAGTAAATATATATATGTAAATCGATTGAGAGAGTTTAGAGAAAAATATTTTCAAGTTTCTATGAAATAATGAAACCTATTGAATTCTATTTATAATAGATTTTTGAATTATTAAAGTGAATTATTAAAGTATGAATTATTAAAGTGAATTATTAAAGTATGAATTATTAAAGTGAATTATTAAAGTATAAATTATTAAAGTGAATTATTAAAGTATGAATTATTAAAGTGAATTATTAAAGTATGAATTATTAAAGTGAATTATTAAAGTTAAAGTAAAGTAAAAATAAAGTAAAGGTAAAGTTTAAGTATAGTAAAAGTATAAAACTATGTACGTATAATACGCGTATAAATATATATAATATTAATTTAAATCATTATATATATAAAATAAAATATAAATATCGTTATCTTTATTATACTAGTTAAGTAATGAGATGTCAAAAGTGGTTCTAGATATTTATAAAAGTTATATACGTTTTAATAATAAAGTTCTTTTTAAACTGAAAACGTTTTTGTACGTTTAAAACTAAATAGATCAATCGAGTCTTTATGAGATTCAATCTTCCACTATCCTTTGTCTAGTTCTCAATGATTGACAATTTGTTCTTATTTATAAATCACTTTACCATTTTCCGAATATTGTTAAAATGGAAATATTTCTCAAATCAACGTGGGCCTTTCAACTGAGACTTGTAATCATAATTCAATATATCTGATAATTCAATCATTTGATCTTATCTTCTAATTCCATTGATAAACATTTTGAAACAGATACAATCATATAAAGTATTTAATCTAATATTTTGTTTACGTTTCAAATTATAATATATATACACATATACATATATAATCATATTCGTTTAATGGTTCGTGAATCGTTGGAACTTGGTCGAGGTTGAATGAATGTATGAACATAGTTTAAAATTCTTGAAATTTAACTTAACAAATATTGCTTATCGTGTCGGAAACATATAAAGATTAAAGTTTAAATTTGGTTGGAAATTTTCGGGTTGTCACAGTACCTACCCGTTAAAGAAATTTCGTCCCGAAATTTGAGTGGAAAGGTCGTGAATGATAATAAGTATGTTTTTATGATGCATGCGGGCTGAAAATTAGAGTTTTATCATCAGCGAATAATTTGGATAAACAATCCATTTATATGAAGAGTACGAATGAAGCTAACATAGAAGAGTGAAATGAGTAAGTGTAGATTCATCTTATCATTTGACGTAGATATGATTGATTCCCAGATTTCAAGGGATTTGAAGAAAATCTTCTTAATAAGATTTGACTCTCCGGTAATCAAGGGAATTAGGATCCGCTTTAAATGCGATCGTCCATTTTAATTGTTCTGTCGGAGATTTTCTTATAAATTCACCTCCTTCGTTTCCTTACAACTCACACCTTCTGTTGATGCATTTTATGCAAGTCCCTAGACATCTACCCACGTCCATTGCAGGTACAACAGTTTACAGGCCACCATAATTGCTCGTTATTATCCTATACGTGTTTGTATGTGGTTACAAGAACTGCAGGAACAAGATTTAGATGTTTGACTATGTTAGATTTAGTCAGACGTATGAGTGAAGCCTCACTAGTACAGCTGACAGGCTCATACGTACGGCTGATGCTGAGCTAAGTCACAATTATAACCTAAATAAGAAGACACGAGTGAGTGATCACCCGTACGGCTGATGAAGCCAACTCGTACGTGTGATGAATGAATCGTATGGGTGAGTCAACAACAGGGGTATATAAAGTCTTATGTTCTTCAATTTTAGGTTAAGCCTCTCATTTGTTACACACACTCAGATCTAGTGAGCTCCTCCAATTTTCTCACAGTCCAAATCACCCAGGTGGTGAATAATAGCTCTAGGTGTTGATCTAATCACACTTGATTTAGTTGTGGTTTGACTAAATTAATCAAAAAAAAAAATTAACCTATTCACTAGAGGGTTTGATTCACTTATTCCGCCATTGTGTGAGTTAAATCTGTTGATTTCTAAGTTCCTAGTCATGTTTCATCACCTTCTATTCTTTCCCCCTCAACTCATATTTTAAAGTATTCATCAATATGCTCCATCCAGTTCTGATTCTCGATATACTTCTAACTTTCATATCGGTCATTCTTCTTTTTCATCTACCGCCGGAAGAATCTATTTACTTCTACTATACTCTTGGGTTTATAGTGTTTCTAGTTCTCCCGTGTCTTTATATTGCTATATGCATCGATATATATGGTTTATAATTTCTGGTTTATCGTTGGGCTTTATATGTTCCCTTATATTTCAAAGTCTCTGCTTCTGTCTTCTATAATCATTATCATTCACAGTTAATGCTCTCTTTTATTTGCTGCAATTTATACCCCAATTTCTATTTCGGAGTTTTGTCCTTTCGTTTCTTCTTTTTGCGATTAAGCACCGCTTGTAATGGTCCAGAATTCACAGATATGAATTTCAGAATGAACATTATTAATGTTCTAGGAAGGAAATTGTGATGGCACGATCTTGACTTGTCAAATTACTAGAATACCTTGGAAAAGGCCGAATCATCAAGAAATATTTTCTTGATATTTTAGAAGTTAAATAGAATACAAGAGTCGTATAACATGGCACATGATGATGTTATGATCTGTGAATCATCACGTTCCATTTAGAAACTCAGTATGACTTACTGTAATATAATCACGTTGATCAAGTGTCATTATATTATACTAATTCATGCTTCAGTTCCCAACACTACTTCAAAATATTCCTATTTTAAACTTGAATGTTTCAGAATTTAGAAACTAAAATAGTTTCTTTTATGATGTAATACAGATAGCGCAAAGAGGTAAATGATTTCAAATAAGAAAAATTAAGAAAATATCTTCAGAAATATGGAGGATATTTATAATGAAAGATATGATGATATTTTAGAATTTCTAATATCAGAGGATGATGAAGAATATTGTCCGCAGGGGTTTAGAGTCAGGAGCAAGGTATTTGTTAATGACTTCAGCAGGTACTGAATCATTTGGATCCTTTGAAGTCAGGTTCAGTCTTTGTAATTTGTCCACAGCCTCCTTCCTACTTTGCTCAATCCGTTTTCCAGTTCCAAAACTTCTCTTTTTCTGCGCTTTGCCAGCACACTTCATTATTATCATCCAGCTTTTACCGTTTAAAGTCGTTTATAGTTTTTGCTGCTTCATCAGTAATTTTTTTTTCCATTTTTGGAGAACCAATTCGTAGTTCGGAGTGTTTTTCAGAAACTTCACATTCAAATTAAGTCCAGAAGATAGACGTTATATATACACATATAACTGTTGGCGTAGACATGCTGCAAGATTTCAAAATACTGATTGCTAATTCTCAATGATTCGTATGGCAATTCTCATTACAAGATGCGAATGAGTAAATGATGGGGTTTCAATAAATAATTATAATGACTTTTTGGAGAGGCTAAAGTCAAAGGGTAATGAAGTTGTTGGTACATCTGCTAATAATGTGGTGGAATGTAAAAGGTTCCCTGGTAACGATGGTGTATATCTCAAGGTTATAATAAGGTTAGTCTGACTGAAAAGTCAAAGTTGACTTGCTGGAGCTGTGACAAAACTGGCTACTTTGAATAGGAGTCGCAAAGTTATTTTTGCTAATAAATGCCAAAGAATCTGACGTGGATACGTTGTTTAAACTTTTACTTTGGTTTCAAGAGTTTTTCGGGTACATAACTGTGGGTAACATGTGGTTGGATCATCATCTCGATTGCTCATCATTCGAAGTGTCTTCAGAAATTTTCGAAGGGTTTGAACACAGATTGTAATCGTTAACATACATTTGATGTTCTAACACAGTTTTGAAGTCAAAATATAGCTTGTGAAAGATGTAAGGATCTAAGAGTGATGATTTTGGTCATATCTCGAGTTGAATTTTGAGATTTCAAAATCAGAATATGTAATTAAATTTTGAATGAGTATGGTTGTTTTGATTTCTATAAAAGAATGTATACAGTTGTGAAAGTAGGGAGTATAATGGATGATTTGCTGAATCAGATTCGAAGAATGTAACATATTATTTGTGAATTTATATATCTCTCGGGTATTACCTACCTGTTAAAAAAAAAATTCACAATTAATATTTTGTACAAAAGAATTTTATTACAGTCTTTATGAAAATATATATATGTATATTTTCTTCAGATGTAACATAGATTTAATGAGTTAATGTTAAATTAAACTCATTTGATTTACGGTTGAAACTAGAATTGAATAATCCCTAAAGGCTTTAAAAAGTACATAACTTTTACGCAGTATTTCTTTAATGACATTGAAATTATGAATCAATACTTCGTTATTTGTTGATGTATGATGTTCGGTTCGTGGAATTCTTGTGAATTTCGAAAAGTACGAATGATGTTATCTGAAAAGTTTCGGGTACATCGATGATGAAAGTGTAAAATCAAATATATACTTGATTTATTATGAATTGGAATTTTTTGAATTGCGACAGAGATTGTAGTTAACACTGGTTAAGTTGCGGTCGAAGGACGTACATTATTGCATATTTGTAATATGAATTAACCGAGTAGTTAAGATTCACACACAATAGCTTAGCACGGAAAGATTTATTTCAATATATATATATATATATATATATATATATATATATATATATATATATATATATATATATAATATACATATAATTTCTTCAGAGGGAATGAGTTAATTCTTCATAACTCGTTGATACAATATACACGTTATTGATTCGTAATGATGTCCACAGTGATTCTTGAACTGACGGAGTTTGTGATGTTATCGGTGTTGTTGATTCGGATGTTGACTGTACTGACGATGCTGGTAATGCTGACGGTACTGTTGATGCTGTTGGTAAAGCAAGTTTAGCTTGTTAATCACACACCATTTTTGTCAGGGTTTCTACTCTTCCTTCTATCATTTTGGTTCGCTTAACTGATTTATGGTTAGGGTTTGATTAGATAATCTCTAAGACTTTAGAGATTACATAATCGCCGCGGAATGTTTCTCCAATGAAGTTATGAATTAATACTTTGTCAGTTATTGTTGTTGGTACTCCTTGGTATCTATGGTGCGTATGACGTTGATGCTCGTGGGACAGATTGTGAAGTTGAGGTTTACGATGCGGTTATGGTTGGAGGTGGTAATGGTACTGTTGGCGTTGATGATGGTGGTACTGGTTATGCTGCTGATGCTGCTGCTGGTGTTTGTAATCTCTGCACCATATTCTCCAAAGCCACTACCCGAGCGCGAAGCTCGTTGACTTCTTCTATTACACCGGGGTGATTGTCGGTTCAGACGAGCGGATAAATAAAATCTAAAATTTGATGTAATATATAATCGTTATGAGATACTCTGGAAATGAGCGAGAACACGGTATTTCGGACAGGTTCGCCGGTAAGTGCTTCAGGTTCTTCGTCAAGAGGGCAATGTGGTGGATGGAAGGGATCACCTTCTTCTTGTTTCCAATGATCGAGGAGGCTACGAACCCATCCCCAATTCATCCAGAATAGGTGATGACTGATTGGTTGATCTATTCCGGTCACACTGCTTTCGGAACTTGAATGGGATTCCATTTCGGAATCTGAGTGACTTAAACTGATGACGAATTCCATTTCGTACGATTGGATAAAGGATTTTTTTTTTCCGATATGAAATGATTTTGGCTAACGGATGGTATTCTAATTACATATATATATATATATATATATATATATATATATATATATATATATATATATGTATATATATATATATATAGATCAAAAGATTTCCTAGATTACGGAGGACTTTGCGGGATATGTCAGGAAAAGTTTAAAGTAACAGATACGATAAGATATGATTTAGCAGATATGCTAAGATATGAATTTTTGTCTATACACTATTCATGCAATCAATGCAGCAAGACGTGTCTTAGACTAAAAATGATAAGCAGGTAATTTCCTGAGGATGATAAGTAGTTAATTTTCGACACAAAATGATAAGCAAAACTTTTGACATGCAGACACGGTCGAAGTCCAGACTCACTAATGCATCCTATCGACTTATCAGTTAGACACACTAATGCAGACTTGGTTCGCTAAGACCACCGCTCTGATACCAACTGAAAGGACCCGTTCATATACATTATAAACGATTCACAATAGTTGATTACATTGTGAGGTATTTGACCTCTATATGATACATTTTACAAACATTGCATTCGTTTTTAAAAGACAATCTTTCTTTACATAGAAAATTGACAGGCATGCATACCATTTCATAATATCCACTATCCAACTATAAATTGATTTAATAATAATCTTTGATGAACTCAATGACTCGAATGCAACGTTCTTCGAAATATGCTATGAAAGACTCCAAGTAATATCTTTAAAATGAGCAAATGCACAGCGGAAGATTTCTTTAACAGCTGAGAATAAACATGCTTTAAAGTATCAACCAAAAGGTTGGTGAGTTCATTAGTTTATCATAATCATTTATTTCCATCATTTTAATAGACCACAAGAATTTCATTTCCAGTTCTCATAAATATACGTCCCATGCATAGAGACAAAAATAATCATTCATATGGTGAACACCTGGTAACCAACATTAACTAGATACATATAAGAATATCCCCTATCATTCCGGGATCCTCCTTCGGACATGATATAAATTTCGAAGTACTAAAGCATCCTGTACTTTGGATGGGGTTTGTTAGGCCCAATAGATCTATCTTTAGGATTCGCGTCAATTAGGGTGTCTGTTCCCTAATTCTTAGATTACCAGACTAAAAGGGGCATATTCGATTTCGATCATTCAACCATATAATGTAGTTTCAATTACTTGTGTCTATTTCGTAAAACAGTTATAAAAACAGCGCATGTATTCTCAGTCCCAAAAATATATATTGCAAAAGCATTTAAAAGGGAGTAATGAAACTCACCATACTGTATTTCGTAGTAAAAATACATATAACGTCATTGAACAAGTGCAAGATTGACCTCGGATTCACGAACCTAAATTAATTATATATATTTATGTGTTGGTCAATATTTGTCTAACAAATTAGGTTAAGTCATAGTGTACCACAATCCTAATGCTCGAGACTAATATGCAAAAGTCAACAAAAGTAAATTTGACTCAAAATAATTTTCAAAAATCTATAATGATTAATATATAGTTTAAATATCGTCGTTTTATATTTTTAAATATTTTTAAAAGATTTATTAGAGTAAATAATATAATTTATTTATTAATAAATAAAATTTTATATTAAATTTATATAATAAAATATACTTTTATATATATTAAGTAATAAAATTTATAGGGTTCATTTAATATCATAAAGATAATATGATAAGTATTATTAAAGTAAGTTATTACACGTAGTAAAATATGTTTGTATCACATATTTATTTGATAAAATAATATCTATAATGATAGTAAGTAAAAGTTGTATTATTTTGTAATAATAATTATTATTATAAAAATATCAATATTTATAATTACTAAGATGACATTATGATAAAACGATAATTCTAATTATGATAACTTTAATATTTACGATAATTTTTAATATTATCTTTAAAATAATAATTCTATTTAAAATAATAATAATAATGATATTTTATAGTAACAATGACATTTCTATTAAAATGATAATTTTTGTTAAAATGATAGTTTTAATACTAACGATACTTTTAATAATAATAGTAATGATAAAAATAATAAGAACGATAATTTTATCTAAATCAATATCTTATAATATTTTAATTTCATCATGATACTCTTACTCATTATTTCCTAATCGTTTCGTTTAATAGCTTTTAATCGTCTTTTATATCGTGTTCATAATAATGATAATAATAGTAATCAAAATAATTAGGTGTTACAAATATTTGTTTTAAATACACTAATATTAATAATGATAGTTACTATAACATTATTAACGATAATACTAATAATTATCTTAATGATAATATAGTAATAATAATAATAACAATAACAATAACCATTTTTAAATAATGATATATATATATTAATAACGATAATAATAATAATAATAATACTAATAATAATAATAATTGGATAATAATAATAATACTAATTATAACTTTAACGATAATAACGATAGTAATAATAAAAAAAATAACAATTTTTAATGATAAATCCCTTTTATTGATAAAGATAATAATAATCATAATAATAAGATAAGACTAGAACGATGATAACAATAATCATTTTTAATAAAAATATCGAAAATTCAATTGATTATAACTTCTAATCCGTTCATCGAAACCATTCGATATCTAAAGGAAAAGTTCTTAATTTTTCGCTAGCTTTCCAAGGACATGCATATCTTATACCTTATCTCAACCGCAAGTGTAACTAATTCAACATTCAACCTAACCTGTCTAAGGGCAATATTAAAAGTACAAGCATGCATAATCCTAAATACTCGAGCACTAGTCAGGGATACACTATTAGTATGTAAAAGTTAAATTATGAGTACTCACGTATCAATATTGAGATTCAATATTGCAGGAAAGGTACGTAGATGCAACGGAAATGATAAACACTATATTGACCTCACGAGCATACCCATGAACCATACTCAATCACCTCCATAGCTATAACCCATAATTTCCTTAATCCTATCCCACTCGAAAAACAATTTCGAAATCACTCGGACAGCACTCCGTCGTAATATTTTATGTATACTAATAATATCTTGAAATAATACGGAGTAAATATATATATGTAAATCGATTGAGAGAGTTTAGAGAAAAATATTTTCAAGTTTCTATGAAATAATGAAACCTATTAAATTCTATTTATAATAGATTTTTGAATTATTAAAGTGAATTATTAAAGTATGAATTATTAAAGTGAATTATTAAAGTATGAATTATTAAAGTGAATTATTAAAGTATAAATTATTAAAGTGAATTATTAAAGTATGAATTATTAAAGTGAATTATTAAAGTATGAATTATTAAAGTGAATTATTAAAGTTAACGTAAAGTAAAAATAAGTAATGGTAAAGTTTAAGTATAGTAAAAGTATAAAACTATGTACGTATAATACGCGTATAAATATATATAATATTAATTTAAATCGTTATATATATAAAATAAAATATAAATATCGTTATCTTTATCATACTAGTTAAGTAATGAGTTGTCAAAAGTGGTTCTAGATATTTATAAAAGTTATATACGTTTTAATAATAAAGTTCTTTTTAAACTGAAAACGTTTTTGTACGTTTAAAACTAAATAGATCAATCGAGTCTTTATGAGATTCAATCTTCCACTATCCTTTGTCTAGTTCTCAATGATTGACAATTTGTTCTTATTTATAAATCACTTTACCATTTTCCGAATATTATTAAAATGGAAAGATTTCTCAAATCAACGTGGGCCTTTCAACAGAGACTTGTAATCATAATTCAATATATCTGATAATTCAATCATTTGATCTTATCTTCTAATTCCATTGATAAACATTTTGAAACAGATACAGTCATATAAAGTATTTAATCTAATATTTTGTTTACGTTTCAAGTTATAATATATATACACATATACATATATAATCATATTCGTTTAATGGTTCGTGAATCGTTGGAACTTGGTCGAGGTTGAATGAATGTATGAACATAGTTTAAAATTCTTGAAATTTAACTTAACAAATATTGCTTATCGTGTCGGAAACATATAAAGATTAAAGTTTAAATTTGGTTGGAAATTTCCGGATTGTCACAAGCGTAAACAACTTCCGCTCTTGTTTTGGACATCCAATCCATGCCAACGATTACGTCAAAACTTCCTAATTCTACGGGTATCAAATCGATTTTGAAGGTTTCACCAGGGAGATTTATTTCGCAACCATGACAAATTTTATCGGCTTTTATCAGTTTACCATTAGCTAATTCAATAGTATATTTATCGTCTAGAGGTAATGATGCACATTTTAGTTTAGAACTAAAGTCTTTACACATATAACTTCTATCAGCACCCGTATCAAACATAATAGAAGCTAGTTGATTATTAACGGTAAACGTACCCGTGACAAGATTAGGATCCTAACGTGCTTCACTAGCACTAACATTAAATGCCCTCCCACGTGCGGGTTCTTTGTTCTTCTCCTTATCAGGGCATTGATTTATAAAGTAACCAGACTTCCCGCATCCAAAACATTTCTTGACATTGGTCGGTTTTGTCTTTACTTCAGAAACGGTGGCATAACAATCTTTCGCCACATGTCCTTTCTTGTTGCATTTATTACAGACCACTTGGCAATAACCTGTATGATGTGTGTAACATCTTTTGCAGAACGGATGGGGTCCCTTATAGTTTGGACTAGCAGTTGCCCCATCTTGTTTACCTTTAAATGTTTCTTGCTTCTTCAGGTGAGTACTTTTGCCCTTATAGTCTTCCCATTTCCTCTTTCCTTCATTTGTCTTGACTTCGGTAATTGGTGCCTTAATCGAACTCTCCGTGATCTGGTCCATGAGTTGGTGTGCCATTGTCATGGCTTCCTGCATCGTATTCGGTTTGGATGATGTAACATTTCCTTTGATATTGATTGATAAACCGTCAATATACATTTCTATCTTTCATTTCTTGTTTGGCACCAATTCGGGATACAACAAGGCTAGTTCCATGAAACGCTTTTCATAGTTATTGAGATTCGCGCCAAAAACCTTCAGATTACGTAACTCAGATTCCATTTTTCTGATCTCGTTTCGAGGACAGTACTCCTCGATTAGCATCTTTTTCAGTTCTTCCCAAGAGATATCATATGCCGTATCCACTCCTTCTGCTTTAGCATAATTGTTCCACCAAGTAAGTGCACCGTCTTGCAACGTGCAAGAAGCATACTTTGACTTGTCTTCATCCGCACAATTACTGATTTTGAAAACGGACTCCATCTTTTCAAACCATCGGGTTAGACCGACTGGTCTCTCGGTGCCACTAAACGTCTGTGGTTTGCATCCTTGAAAAGTTTTGTATGAGCATCCGTTTCATGAATTTGTGTTTACGGCTGCTGCTTTGGCTGATACTTCAGCTGCTGCTTTTGCTGCCTCGGCTGCAGTAACTCTTTCATTCACACGTTTCTCGACTAGTTCCTCAAACTCAGCATCCGACATTTGAGACATGTTTCTTCAATAAATACAACAGAGATAATTTAATCATATAGAATATTATAGGTAAAATGAGTTGTCAATAGTTAATCGAAGCATATTAATAATATGAACCAATTATTATAAAAGCCTTTTCTTCTTATTAGCATTTTATAATTATTTCTAGGGTATTACCTACCCGTTAAGTTCATACATAATAGCTAGTACAAGGAATTAACTACTAAAATCCTAATAATATTCCACTATGAAAAATTATAGCGAGTTACTACATTATTATGTAATAATAATAATAAGAAGTAGTAATAATACAAATAATCATTCCATGCATTTATTATTAATAAACCAAAATAATACAATACCATACAATACCGATATTTTACATATGCTTATTCTACATAACAAGATAGAGTAGCACACATAAGCAATAGAATAGCGCAAGGAAGATTTATGGTTGCGAGGTCGTTTATTCAGAACTATCAGAAACTTCTTCCCATTTGGTTCTCTCTGCCAATTGTTTGTGTGTGCATGGTCCGACAGACATTCTAGCAGTGTATTTAATTTTTAGTTGGGGTTTTGAGGTGCCCGGTGCCTCAGTGGGTTTACTATGGTAGGGGTGGTGACGAACCGAATGGTCCTGTTCCTTTTTAATAATTAAGGACTTTTTATTATTGTGGTTGTTTTTATTATCTATAGCAAGTTGGAATTTCTGCTTAGTGACTTCTTTTATTTCATTAGCGAAATCCTCCTCCTCACTGATCTCGTCTGATGACGAGCTGTCTGAGTTATGTGTAGGAGAATATGATGACGAACTGTCTGAATCATGTGTACGAGAATATATACCGGTGGTCATGAACTGAAATCTTCCAGGCGTAATCTTCACAACCCGCCCGTCGGCGGTGTATCTGGCCCAATGTCCATGTTCGTTTAGAAATGGACGATCCTCATTTATTCCAGGGATCATGGGTCCATGCCAACGATACTGTGGCTTTGGAAAACTAGAGTTGGGTGGAGCTGGGACCTCCTCTGGGTTAACCTGGAGTTGAGATTCCCCAGCTAACACAATTTCTTCTTTAATAGGTATTGGAACGTCCTTTTTAGTTGTGGAGAGAATAGATTCAGTGTCCGATTCCGAGTCGTACAAAATGATAGGATTAGCAGAAGTCATCTATCACATAATTGAAACAACAATTACGTTAGTATATAAATATATCACATATAATGTTTTTGACAAAATGATAAGCAAAAATCGGTAAAAACAGATATGGTCATAGTCCAGACTCACTAATGCATCCTAACAATTACCAGTTAAACACATTAATGTAAATTCTGGTTCCCTATAACCTCAAGCTCGGATACCAACTGTAACGATCCGTCAAAATCGCTATTGACGCGGCACGTTAATCATTGATTCCACAGTGAGGTTTTGACCTCTATATGATACGTTTTGATAAAATATTGCATTCATTAAAATAAGTGACTTTCTAAACATAGAAAGTTATAAACATGTGGGTGAGTGCTTAGGTATAAGCAAATCCCTAAAATACATAAGTTTTTATCATACAGTTTGACATCACAGTCAAATTATTTATTACACAACGCAGTTTTATTTCGAATGCAATAAACTTTATACAAAGCATGAGAGACTCCATGCAGGCAACAAGCACATCACAGCAGAAGCAGTCTAAGGACCTGAGAATAAAACATGCTAAAAAGTCAACACGAATGTTGGTGAGTTATAGGTTTAATTGCTCAAGTCATAAATATATATAAAGATAGACCATAAGATTTCATCAAAAGTTTATCAATAGATTCTACGTAACAGAGCACCCTGGTAACTAAACTTTAACGTTATAATGATAATTACCCCATTCATTTTAATACACGCAAACCAACGTGTCATAAACTCAAATAACATATGTCCGTTAAAAGGCTAGCGCTCTAGCTCGGACGGGGATGTCAAGCCCTATGGATCCATATACAATTATTCGCGCGCCCACCAGTCCATATTCTATGTACTGGCAGCTACTAGTTACCAAAGCTAAAGGATTTTTGGTTTAACTCAGTGTAGAATTTAATATGTACTTGTGTCTTATTGCGTTTAAAATAAATTGCACATATATTCAGCCCAAAAATATTTAAAGTATTTAAAAAGGGAGACTATAAACTCACGGTTCAATATTCAGATTCAATATTGTAGGAAAATTGCGTAGACGTAATGATGGTAGACGACTGTATGGTTGGCCTTGGATTCAAGAACAATACCCTGAACAATACCCAATATTTCCTTAGCTTAAAACGGTTTGAAACCCGAATTAAAAACACCCTCGTATATGCTTTATTATTATTAAACTTAAATTAAAATTATAATTATAATTATAATTATAAATATAAATATAGAACACAGAAAGAAAAAGAAGGAAGGTGTATTTTATTTCGTCGAGCAAACTGCCTTTTTATAGGCATATTTTTAGAATCTGATGCCCATGCGATCGCATGTGTTTTTAGTGTATTTGCCATGCGATCGCATGGCCGCCTGATCCGCTTTTGTTTGCTAGTTCGTCGACATAAAAATATTGTAGCAATAGTGTTTACTGTAGCAAATAGTGTTCAATGTAGTAAAGTCGTTCACTGTAGCAAATAGTGTTTTACTGTAGCAAAGTCGTTTTCACTGTAGCAAATAGTGTTTTCACTGTAGTAAATAGTGTTTTACTGTAGCAAAGTTGTTTTTCACTGTAGCAAATAGTGTTTTACGGTAGCAAAGTGATTTTTATAATTATCACAGGTTATGACGTTCATGAATCGTCGAAAAAAAAATCGAAAGGTACATGAATGTGTAAACTAGTTCAAAAAGTTTTAAGACTCAACATAAGAGGTTCGCTTATCGTGTTGGACACATTTATCCTGTAATTAATTTATTAATATGAAATTTTTTGGGTCATCACAGTACTTAAGACCTAACTTACATACTTTTAAACCTTTGGGAATGATTTACTGACTTAGTAACTTTTGACTTAGGTTGAGGACCTTCCGGACCAACTACTTGCTTACTATTCCCGCGTATCGACTTATACTACTTTCCACTGTGAGTTATAGCATCCCTTTTTACTTTAACTATTTTGGGACTGAGAATACATGCGCATTTTACGTTTTACATACTAGGCACGAGTACTTAAACTTTATATATGTGGGGTTATACAATGGCATAAACTTTCCTCTTAGCTCGGTAATGTTTAGTTATTGGTCTTTGAGCCAGTGAACGCAAATCTTAGATATGGATCCATAGGGTTTGACATCCCCACTCGGGCTAGTAGCGCTAGCATTTAACGGGTGTTTAATACTTCGTAAACTTACGTACTCGCCAAGTGTACTTTTAGGGGGGGTGTTATTTACGTTAAGTTAGTTACCAAGTGCCCACGGTTATACATATACTTTTCATACTGTTTTGAAATACTGAAATCTCATAGCCAACCTTACATTACTGTTATATTTAAACTATAGCTCACCAACCTTTGTGTTGAAGTTTTTAAGCATGTTTTTCTCAGGTGCTTAAGGTTTGATTGCTTCCGAGCTAGTTTTCATGCTTTGTAGACTCCCGCTGCGCTTATTAGAGATGTCTTCGCATGAAACATTTATTTTGCATTCAATCTATGTTACTTTTGAAACAATGTATTTGTAACGACCATTGGGTCACGTACTATCATTAATTGCTTCTATTCATAGAAGCATACTTTCGTTGTAAAACTTTTGATGTTGGTTAAGACATCACCTTTTCTTATGAATGCAAACTTCTTTTAAAACAGCATATAGTGTTTGACTTTGTAATGATCCTGTTGTTGATGATCCGTACACGATGGTTTTGTACGGGGCGTCACATTTGGTATCAGAGCATTGGTTGTAGGGAATTAGGTTGCACTAGTGAGTCTAGACCGGATCGAGTAGGATTCACTAATAGGACTAATCTACAACTTGCCAGTTTACTTGTTTCTGCGGAACTTACTGCAGGCTGCTTCTTACTTTTACTGCTATATGCCGTATACTGCTACTTGTTTTCACTACTGCATGCTATTATCTGCTTTCGATTGCATGATACTTGTCATTGTTGCCATGCTACTTACTGCTATAGATGATCTAGACTGTCGTAGTTACTTTGCCTAATACGTGCTTGCTTTATGACTTACTGACATGGAAAAAGTTATTTTTCCTTGTTCAGATGTCAGATATCCCGCCCGTTATCATTTTGTAGAGAGACTCAGACTCATCTGCCACCTCGCCTGCTACTGCTACCGACACACAGATCCCGTCCTCTTTACCCTCCAGCGACTCTGGCGCTTCATCCTCTGGAGCCAGTAGCCACACACCTGACCCAGTGATCATCTCAGACGGACATGAGGATCCACCAGAGATTCCAGCTCCACTTATCCCAGGACCCTCGAAGCCACAGCACCATTTCGGTGGTGCTGTGATTCTTGGGGAATATGGGGACGTTCCTTTTCGGAATGAGCATAATCATTGGGCTGGACGCCTTCCTGATGGACGTGTTGTGCTGATTCCACCCGGCAGATACCGACTGATGACTACTGGCCGAGCACATCTACCTTCCGATGATTCCGACGACTCATCATCCGATGATTCCAGCGACGAGGATTCCGACGATGATTTCGACGAGGACCCTGAGGAGGCACCCGTGCAGCCACCCTCTACCCTGCCGAAGAAGTGGTATCGTTTCGATGGTACTGTTATTCCGGGGGTTAACGGAGGTAGGTCGTTCGTTAACGCACATGGACTGAAAGTTAGTGTTACCGCCCATAAGCGGCTTGTGCCGTATCCTGCTGATCCATTCATATGTAAGGCTCCCTATTATGCAGCATCTACTTCTGGTGCTGGATCGTCTGCACCACCAGCTCCACCAGCATCATCTGCCCCACCAGCACCACCTGCACCGCCAGCACCGCCTGCTCCACCAGCCTCTCCCTCTGTCGAGGAACTGACGAGGGAGGTAGATACCCTCCGTGCTCAGGTAACCGAGCTCGAGGACAAGGTATCCCACATGATGGACATCCTTTACCCATTGTCACCATAGAGCTTTTGTATTAGGTTTCCTTATGTAATCCCGTTTGTAGTTTCATGCTTTTCTAATGTATTGTATGAACCTTATGCGAATGTATGCAACTTTTAATTAATGAATGGAACTTTGGGTTGTTTAATTTTTGTACGATGTTCCATTTATGTTATTGTATGATGATTTTGTGGTATCTGAACTATTTGTGTTACTTAGTTAGCATGTGTTGTGTTGATCCCATGTTGGTTACCATATACCGTATTATTATTTATTGAATACTGGATTTTGACTTGAGTCAAAATTTTTGTTTAGAACATCAATGGCCAATGGAAGATCAACGCCCACAGCAGCACATATCGAAGAAATGATCATTGAACGAGTAGCCGCAGCTTTAGCGGAAATGAACCCCCAAGGCCCACCAGTTAACCAGCCCATTCGTAATGGGTGTACTTATAAGGAATTCCAAAGCTGCAAGCCCCACAACTTTAGTGGTACTGAGGGGCCAGTTGGTCTCACTAGGTGGTTTGAGAAATTAGAATCTGTGTTCCGTGTAAGCAACTGATCAGAGATGAACAAAACCAAGTATGCCTCATGTATGCTGTCGGACGGCGCCCTAACCTGGTGGAACACACTTGCTCAAGCTAAGGGTATTGATGAGGCGTATGCTACCCCGTAGGAGGAATTTAAGGGGGCCATGATTGAAGAGTATTACCCCAGGACAGAGATACAGAAGATGGAAACTGAGTTTTGGGGACTGAAAGTGGTAGGAAACGATCTTGATGGTTACAACCGTAGGTATCTAGAATTAGCTCTGATGTGTCCCACGATGGTCACCCCCGAATTTAAGCGAATGGAACGGTATTTCTGGGGACTCCCCAAGTCCATTCAAGAAAATGTCACCTCTTCAAAACTAGCTGACGACCCGGAAGCTATGCGCATGGTGCATACCTTGATGAACTAAATCACTGGCCAAGAACCAGAAAAGGCTAAATCCGAATCGGGTAGTAGTGAGAAGCGTAAGTGGGACAACAACAAGGGGAGAGTCTGTGATCAAAACCTGGCAAAGAGACATGAAGGTTTCAAGGGAAACAACCCCAACCCGAACACTAGCTCGAACTCCAACTACAAGGGTAGTCTGCCGCAGTGCAAGAGATGCTACAAGCATCACACCGGGTACTGCAATGTGGTCTGTGAAAAATGTAAAAGGACTGGGCATATTGGCAAGGACTGCAAGATCACCACCCTGAATGTGAAGACAAACCCTACTGGACCGAGAAAGTGCTATGAATGCGAACAGATGGGTCACTTCAGAAATGAGTGTCCCAACAAGCGAAAGGACGGCGGACCACCGTGTGGTAGGGCTTTCAACGTAAATGCAAGGGATGCCCGTGAGAACCCCGACTTGGTCACAGGTATATTCACTATCAATAATCTATTAGCTTCTGTCCTGTTTGATACTGGTGCCGATAGAGGTTATTTATGTAGACACTTTTGCTCTAAGATAAATTGGTCGTTAGTTCCTTTAAAGGAGAGTATGCTTGTAGAGGTAGCCAATGGAAAACTTGAGAAAGTTGACCAAATTAGCTGAGGAGCTATTATCAACATAGCTGGTGTGGATTTCGAGATTGACTTGATATCCATTAAGTTGGGAAGCTTTGATGTTATTATCGATATGAACTGGTTGACCAAGATAAGGGCCGACATTATCTGTGGAGATAAAGCTCTTCGTATACCACACGGAGATGGTGAGCCACTGATTATTTACGGAGAGAGATGTAGCTCGAAACTGAATCTCATTAGTTGCATGAAAGCGCAAAAGATCATGAAGAAAGGACGTCTTGCTATTCTAGCACATGTGAAAACATTAGAAACTGAGGAGAAGAGTGTAGGTGATGTACGAATTGCGAACAAATTTTCCGATGTATTTCCGGAAGAATTGCCTGGATTACCGCCACCGAGAGCAGTAGAGTTTCAGATCAATTTAGTGCCAGGAGCTGCACATGTAGCTCGCGCACCTTATCGACTCGCACCTTCTGAAATGTAAGAGTTGCAGAGCCAATTACAAGAATTGCTAGACCGTGAATTTATCCATCCAAGTTTCTCACCTTGGGGCGCACCTGTTTTATTTTGTAAAACCCTAATAATAATTGTACATCAGTGTAATTATGGTACATGAAGTGTGGGTGACTTTGTATATTAAAACAGAGGTCAGAGAGCGATCTGGGCTGGGTGCGCTCAGCGCACACATAGGGGTGCGCCTGGCGCACTCCTCACTGTAACCGGGTTCTGCTTATTTTAATTAGATATTTTGATGGGCTTTTTGGTAATTTCAGTTGTAGACGAGTTTGAGGCCAGTAGGTCAGATCTTGGGGTGTCATTCAATCCATTTCCAACAACCTCATCCTATCCACTTCAATTTTAGAGTGAGAGAGTGAGATTCTTGTGTGAGAAAGCTCAAGCAAAGGAAAAAGGAGCTAGTTTTGAGTCTTAGCTTGAGTTATAAAGTTGTTCATCTCCTCTCTAGCTACGTTTTGGTTGTAGTGGTACGTTCTAACTTTAATTTCCTTACTTTGATTTTGTGTAAGGGTTAGGGTTTGGGTAAATGGTGAACATAAAACCCATGTTTGGCGATTTTGGGTGTTCTTGGGTAAGATTGAGTTATGTAGACTCAATAGTAACTAACCTAGGGTTTTAAAGTATTAATTGGGTTGTATGAACATAAATTGGTTAGCAATTACTAGCACACCTAAATGTTTAGTAAATGGGTGTTAGGAGGGTTTGTGGAAGACCCGAAATGGGTGTGTTGACATTAAAGTGATTAAATGAGTAATTGTTGACCTAGTTGGGCAAGATGGGTGTGAAATGTCATAAGTTTGTGTAAGATGGTGTTGTTAGACCTTAATCACTAGATTTTAGTGATTGATGATGGGTCTTGACCTTAAATGACGGTTTTGGTAAATGGGGCATTTAATGCAATTAAGTCATTGAATGCATATGTATAAATTGTTGGCATTTAGTCCAACTAGTTTATGTGTTAATGGAGTACTTATTATATTAGGTACTTTGCCTTGAAGCTTGCGGAGTTATAAAATCGTCACCAAATTGTTAAGGTGAGTGTAGAAATTATACATGTATGTATATGGTGTATTTATTTGTATGCTATGGTATGACCCACGGAGCTGGGAGTGTCGTAGTATGTGTGAGTGTACTATGATGTGAACCACGGAGCCGGTAGCATAATGGTGCACGTGTTAAGATGTGAACCACGGAGCCGGTAGCATCAAAGTGTGAACCACGGAGCCGGTAGCACCGAAGTGTAAACCACGGAGCCGGTAGCACTATAAAAGAGTATGACTCGAATGCGTAGTGACGTGAACCACGGAGCTGGTAGTGTCATAGCATTACGTATGGTGTGAACCACGGAGCCGGTAGCACCATGACATGTGTATGGTTAACCATATAGCTTGTGTATGTGTTGTTGTATAGCATAAGATATTATTATGGTGAATATGCTATTGATTATGCTAGTTGCGGTGTTTGGAGGTTATTAGCTTATACTCGGAGTTTGTATGCTAATTGTTATTACTAGCGAGTATTACGGTGTATGTAAATGTATGTAAGTAGGTATATTATATATGTATATGTATAATTATTGCATTCACTAAGCTTTGCTTACCCTCTCATTGTTTATCTTTTTATAGGCTCCGGCGTTGACAAGGGTAAGGGCATTCGATTGGATTAGAGATCCCGTTTGTTGTTTAGGGGACGCTTTTGGGATGTGATAGCTTTTGAAGTTTGACCGAGACTTGGGTAGTTTAACCCCAAACACCATGCTCATAGTGTCGTTTGGAAATTAAACTAATGTGGTCGAAACTCATGATTTGTACGAAACTCGTAAAACGCCCGATGTGGGACCCGTTTTGTAAAACTCATTTTATGTTTGAATTGTATGAGTTTTTCATATTTGAACATGTTGTGAAAAGCGTTTCGTCTAATTATGTCGGGAAGTGGGAGATCTTTATTTGAAAAATTGCAAAACCGGACAGAACTGAATTGGGGTCTGTGCGCGCCGCGCACCCTGTGGTGGTGCACGTGGCGCACTCCACTGTTAAAAAAAAATTTTCTTTCGTGCGTTCGGATGGTTACTGGTTTGGGTTGTTACAAGTGGTATCAGTGCATGGTCTAAGGGATTTAGGTGACTTGAGATAGGTGCCTAGACTTAGACTTAATTGTGTATGCGCGTTATGCGGGACTTGTAGGAGACGGGTCGGACCGGGCGTTGGTTAAGTGCTTAGGTTTATGTGAACTAACCTTGCGCTAATTGTTTTGTGTTGTGTTTAGCAATCATCAAGCGAGATAGACGTTGTACTAGCAAGTTAATTCGACGTGCTCGCGTAACAATGATTAGCTACCATTGTTACGGGTTCAAATCGTGTCAAACAAGCGATGTACGATGATTGTTGAGCAATATGGGGTAGTGTGGTGTATATGTATATACATATGTGTTAAGTCCTTTCGTTTCGTTGTTTAATTTTTTCCGTTTTATAGAATAAAGATGAGAAATGGACACGACACCAATGACGGAAGTACGAGTGAGGACGTTGAGTTCACGGCCAAAGTTGAGGCCATCTTTAAACGTCAAAAAGCGGAGTTTCTCGAAGATGTTAAGAAGATGTTCCTAGACACGATTGACGAGCAACTAGTCAATGTGGTAAAGGAGCAAGTTAAGGCCGTTCTTCTAGAGGATAATGTGGGGAGACGGGACTTCTTCTATAAGAATTTCAAGGACCCTCAACCTCCCACCTTCGATGGTGAATGGGGCCCACTTAAGAGTGCCCGTTGGATATCCGATATGGAGGGGGCTTTTCGTACAGGTGAATGCCCTCTCGATAAAAAGACGAGATATGGTTGTAGCATGTTAAGAGGTGATGCTAAATTGTGGTGGGACACGAAAATCCAACTTTATGGCAAAGAACAATGCATGGAATTCACTTGGGATGAATTTAAGAAGGAGTTTTTCGATGAATACCGAACTTCGGTCGATCTTACAAGGCTTAAGGACGAGTTACGTTCCTTGAGGCAAGGGTCGATGGATTTGAACACTCTCAAATCCGTTTTCTTGTCAAAGACCCAATTTTGCCCGGAGTATGTCGGGAATGATAAAATATTGAAAGAAGATTTTTACCGAATCTTGAACGATAACTATCAAGAAAAGATTAGTGTAAATGTGGTAAAAATCTTTGATGAATTGTTCAACATGGCAAAGGGTTTTGAGGCGCTCGTTTTGAGAAAGAGTGGTTTTACTTTCGGCAAAAGAAAGTTTGAGGGTTCGAGCCATTCGAACTTTTCAAACAAGAATAGCAAGAAGGGCTCCGAAAGCATTGGTAGTGTGAAGAAGGGTTCGTCTGGGGGCTTTGGACCCAAATGTTATAATTGTGGACGACAAGGACACATGGCTCGTGATTGTACAAATGCATCATCTACACCCGAGCTCACTTGTTATAATTGTGGTAAAGAAGGGCATAAGAGGCTGGAATGTCCCGATTTGAATAATGATCATGTTAAGAAGTTAGAGAAGGCGGCGGGTACGGCTAGGGGTCGCAATTACTTGATGACCAATGAGGAAGCCAATCAATCTAACGAAGTTGTTTCAGGTACTTTCATGGTTAATTCTAATCCGGCAAGGATACTCTTTGATAGTGGTGCAAACTTGCCATTTGTGCCACCAAAATTTGTGCCTAAACTTAATAAACCATTAGCTAAGTTAAGTCATCCGATAGAAGTTGAAATAGTGGATGGCAAGACGGTGCTAGTGGTTGATGTGTGTAAAAATTGTAATGTTGTGTTTGGGGCCGAAAGTTTTAAAATCGATCTCATTCCGATGACTTTGGGTGATTTTGATATCGTTGTTGGTATGGATTGGCTCGATCATAATAGAGCCGATATTGCATGCCATGATAAGTTTATTCTGGTAAAGACCCCAAGTGGGGGAGAGTTAATTATTCACGGTGATAAACGAAGAAGACTTGTGCCGATATGCACTTTTGCACGGGCACGTCGTTTCCTTGTTAGTGGTGGCATGGCTTTTCTTGCCCATGTTGTTGATACTCGAGATGAGCCACCATCCATTCGTGAAATTCTGGTGGTGAATGAATTTGAAAACATTTTTTCGGATGAGTTACCGGGTGTTCCGGCGGAAAGACAAGTTGAATTTCGCATTGAGTTGGTTCCGGGGGGCTACCCCCATTGCTAAAACTCCTTATCGTTTAGCACCAACGGAAATGCAAGAGTTGTTAAATTAAACCCAAGAGTTGCTTGAAAAGGGTTTCATTCGACCGAGTGCTTCGCCATGGGGCGCTCCGGTTTTATTCGTGAAGAAGAAGGATGGTAGTATGCGGATGTGCATCGATTATCGAGAGTTGAACAAAGTGATGATCAAGAATCGTTATCCATTGCCTAGGATTGACGATTTGTTTGACCAACTCCAAGGTACAACGTATTTCTCTAAAATCGACGTACGGTCCGGCTATCACCAAATGCGGGTCCGTGAGGAAGATATTGAGAAAACGGCTTTTCGAACGCGCTATGAGCATTTTGAGTTTGTAGTTATGCCTTTTAGTCTTACGAATGCACCGACGGTATTCATGGATCTTATGAACCGAGTGTGCCAACCTATGTTGGACAAGTCGGTAATTGTGTTCATTGACGACATACTTGTCTATTCGAAGAGTATGAAGGAACATGAACATCATTTGCGGTGCGTGTTAAAGACGTTGCGGAAGGAGAAGTTGTATGCTAGATTCTCCAAATGTGAATTTTGGCTAAGGGAAGTTCAATTCCTTGGCCATATTGTGAACGAAAATGGTATTCAAGTAGATCCGGGGAAGATAGAGACGGTAAAGAGTTGGGGACGACCGACTACACCTACGGAAATCCGAAGTTTTCTCGGATTGGCCGGTTATTATCGTCGGTTTATCCAAGACTTTTCCAAGATTGCTTCTCCATTGACGAAGTTAACGAGAAAGAATGCGAGATTTAATTGGGAGAATGAGCAAGAAATTGCTTTTCAATTGTTAAAAGAGAAGTTGTGTCAAGCTCCGGTGCTAGTTTTGCCGGAAGGGGTGGAAGACATGACGGTCTATTGTGATGCTTCTTTAAATGGGCTCGGTTGTGTTCTAATACAAAGGGGTAAAGTCATCGCTTATGCCTCTCGACAATTAAAGGAACACGAAACGAGATATCTGACTCATGATCTTGAGTTGGCGGCGGTTGTTCATGCGATGAAAATTTGGCGCCATTACTTGTATGGTGTCAAGTGTACGATTTATTCGGATCACAAGAGTTTGAAAAATCTTTTTGATCAAAGAGATTTGAATTATCGTCAACGTAGATGGATGGATGTGGTGAAAGACTACGATTGTGAAATACTTTATCATCTGGGTAAGGCGAATGTGGTCGCGGATGCATTAAGTCGAAAGAGTCAACATCTGGCGATACGAGTAGGATCGTTACGTATGATTATTACTAACGATTTTCTTGAAAAACTTGGTGTGATGAAAATTGAAGCTTACGTTCACAACAAGCATGCGGAACGAATTGTGGGGAAATCGGAATTCATTACTATGGGTTCGCGTGGTTTGTTGTCTTTTCAAGGAAGAGTGTGGGTGCCTAAGATGGGGGATTATCGACGAGTGTTACTTGATGAAGCACATAAGTCAAAGTATTCCGTTCATCCGGGATCGACGAAAATGTATCTCGATTTGAGAAAGGATTATTGGTGGCCAGGCATGAAACGTGATGTTGTTAAGTATGTTGAGTAATGTGTCACGTGTTTCCAAGTTAAAGCCGAACACCAAAATCCGTATGGTAAGTTACAACCGTTAGAAATCCCGAAGTGGAAATGGGAGCACATTACCATGGATTTCATCACAAAGTTACCTAAAACGGAGAGAACCCAATTCGATTCGATTTGGGTGATAGTTGATCGATTGACGAAGAGTGCCTTGTTTCTTCCCATTCGGGAAGCGATATCATCGGAGACTTTGGCTAAGTTGTTTATCAAGGAGGTGATAGCGAGACACGGGGTTCCTATATCTATTATTTTAGATCGGGATACCCGTTTCACATCTCGATTTTGGGAAAAGTTTCACGAAGATATGGGTACACAATTGAAGTTGAGCACGGCGTATCATCCTCAAACGGAAGGTTAAACCGAACGTACGAATCAAACATTGGAGGATATGTTACGAGCGTGTATTATTGATTTCAGTGGTAGTTGGGATGAGCACTTACCTTTAGTGGAATTCTCGTACAATAATAGTTATCATACTAGTATCGGGATGCCACCTTACGAGATGCTTTATGGACGGAGGTGCCGAACTCCAATTTGTTGGGGTGAAGTTGGTCAAAAATAAATTAGGAGTACCGATTTGGTCTTAGAAATGAATAGTAAGATTGATATGATTCGGGATCATTTGAAAAAGGCACAAGATAGACAAAAGTCGTATGCCGACAAGCGTAGACGAATGATCAAATTTCAAGAAGGTGACATGGTGATGCTTAAGGTTTCGCCATGGAAAGGTATTATTCGGTTTCGAAAACGGGGAAAGTTAGCTCCTCGGTTTATTGGTCCTTTTAAAATTTTAGCTCATGTTGGTGAAGTCACGTATCGTTTGGAATTACCCGAAGAGCTTGCGGGGATCCATAATACATTTCATGTTTCCCATCTCCGTAAGTGTCTCGCGGATGATTCATCATGGGTGCCGTTAGACGAGA
The DNA here is from genome assembly GCF_046630445.1 of Rutidosis leptorrhynchoides. NCBI lineage: Eukaryota > Viridiplantae > Streptophyta > Magnoliopsida > Asterales > Asteraceae > Rutidosis > Rutidosis leptorrhynchoides. The sequence goes on along the minus strand of NC_092335.1, from coordinate 388,197,606 downwards.
TTGAACTAAACAATAAGTTAGAATATATTGAGGAGCTGATTGCCATACTCGATGAGAAGGTCAAACGATTGAAAAATAAAGAAGTGAGAACTTATAAAGTTCAATGGCGTCGTAGTATTAGTTCCGAGTTTACTTGGGAGCCCGAAGAGTTTGTGTTAGTGTATCTTCCCTCTTGTCATGCGGCTTGGATCGCGAGGACGCGCTCCGATTCAAGTGGGGGAGAGTTGTAAGACCCTAATAATAATTGTACAGCAGTGTAATTATGGTACATGATGAAATGTCCCGTTCTTATTGATTAAAAACGTTCCATATTAATTGATTTCGTTGCGAGGTTTTGACCTCTATATGAGACGTTTTTTTCTTCTTCAAAGACTGCATTCATTTTTAAAACAAACCATAACCTTTATTTCATAAATAAAGGTTTAAAAAGCTTTACGTAGATTATCAAATAATGATAATCTAAAATATCCTGTTTACACACGACCATTACATAATGGTTTACAATACAAGTATGTTACATCGAAATCAGTTTCTTGAATGCAGTTTTTACACAATATCATACAAACATGGACTCCAAATCTTGTCCTTATTTTAGTATGCAACAGCGGAAGCCCTTAGTATTCACCTGAGAATAAACATGCTTTAAACGTCAACAAAAATGTTGGTGAGTTATAGGTTTAACCTATATATATCAAATCGTAACAATAGACCACAAGATTTCATATTTCAATACACATCCCATACATAGAGATAAAAATCATTCATATGGTGAACACCTGGTAACCGACATTAACAAGATGCATATATAAGAATATCCCCATCATTCCGGGACACCCTTCGGATATGATATAAATTTCGAAGTACTAAAGCATCCGGTACTTTGGATGGGGTTTGTTAGGCCCAATAGATCTATCTTTAGGATTCGCGTCAATTAGGGTGTCTGTTCCCTAATTCTTAGATTACCAGACTTAATAAAAAGGGGCTTATTCGATTTCGATAATTCAACCATAGAATGTAGTTTCACGTACTTGTGTCTATTTTGTAAATCATTTATAAAACCTGCATGTATTCTCATCCCAAAAATATTAGATTTTAAAAGTGGGACTATAACTCACTTTCACAGATTTTTTACTTCGTCGGGAAGTAAGACTTGGCCACTGGTCGATTCACGAACCTATAACAAATATGTACATATATATCAAAGTATATTCAAAATATATTTACAACACTTTTAATACATTTTGATGTTTTAAGTTTATTAAGTCAGCTGTCCTCGTTAGTAACCTACAACTAGTTGTCCAACGTTAGAATAGATTTATTACTAACTTTCACGTAGGTAAAATGAGTAGTTTTTATCAATCTTGTTTTACTCGACATTTCTTCATTTCTAATCCGTTTTGAGTTATTCCAGTGGCCACAGTTTCGTATTGAACTTAACTTTATGAATCTAAATATAAAAAGTATAAGTTTATAGTCAGAAATACAAGTTACAAGTCGTTTTTGAAAGAGGTAGTCATTTCCGTCAAAAGAACGACATCTTGATGACCATTTTGAAAAACATACTTTCACTTTGAGTTTAACCATGATTTTTGGATATAGTTTCATGTTCATAAGAAAAATCATTTTTCCAGAAGTATAGCTTTTAAATCAAAGTTCTTCTTAGCTTTTAATTATCCCAACCAAAACAGCCCCCGGTTTTACTACGACGGCGTATATCCAGTTTTATGGTGTTTATCGTGTTTTCAGGTTTTAAATCATTAAGTTAGCATATCATATAGATATAGAACATGTGTTTAGTTGATTTTAAAAGTCTAGTTAGGAGGATTAACTTTATTTGCGAACAAGTTTAGAATTAACTAAACTATGTTCTAGTTATTACAAGTTTATAACGTTGAATAAGACAGCTTTTTATGTATGAATCGAATGATGTTATGAACATCATTACTACCTAAAGTTCCTTGGATAAACCTACTGGAAATGAGAAAAATAGATCTAGCTTCAAAGAATCCTTGGATGGCTTGAAAGTTCTTGAAGCAGAATCATGACACGAAAACAATTTCAAGTAAGATTTCCACTCGAAATAAGATTGTTATAGTTATAGAAATTTATTAAAGTTTGAATATGATTATTACCTTGTATTAGAAAGATAACCTACTGTAAGTAACAAAGGTTTTTTGATCTTGGATGATTACTTGGAATGGATTTAGAAAACTTGGAAGTAAACTTGCAATCTTGGAAGTATTCTTGATTTTATGAAACGAGAACTTTTGGAATTTATGAAGAACACTTAGAACTTGAAGATAGAACTTGAGAGAGATCAATTAGATGAAGAAAATTGAAGAATTAAAGTGTTTGTAGGTGTTTTTGGTCGTTGGTGTATGGATTAGATATAAAGGATATGTAATTTTATTTTCATGTAAATAAGTCATGAATGATTACTCATATTTTTGTAATTTTATGAGATATTTCATGCTAGTTGCCAAATGATGGTTCCCACATGTGTTAGGTGACTCACATGGGCTGCTAAGAGCTGATCATTGGAGTGTATATACCAATAGTACATACATCTAAAAGCTGTGTATTGTACGAGTACGAATACGGGTGCATACGAGTAGATTTGTTGATGAAACTGAACGAGGATGTAATTGTAAGCATTTTTGTTAAGTAGAAGTATTTTGATAAGTGTCTTGAAGTCTTTCAAAAGTGTATGAATACATATTAAAACACTACATGTATATACATTTTAACTGAGTCGTTAAGTCATCGTTAGTCGTTACATGTAAATGTTGTTTTGAAACCTTTAGGTTAACGATCTTGTTAAATGTTGTTAACCCAATGTTTATAATATCAAATGAGATTTTAAATTATTATATTATCATGATAATATGATGTATGAATATCTCTTAATATGATATATATACATTAAATGTCGTTACAACGATAATCGTTACATATATGTCTCGTTTCAAAATCAATAAGTTAGTAGTCTTGCTTTTACATATGTAGTTCATTGTTAATATACTTAATGATATGTTTACTTATCATAATATCATGTTAACTATATATATATCCATATATATGTCATCATATAGTTTTTACAAGTTTTAACGTTCGTGAATCACTGGTCAACTTGGGTGGTCAATTGTCTATATGAAACCTATTTCAATTAATCAAGTCTTAACAAGTTTGATTGCTTAACATGTTGGAAACACTTAATCATGTAAATAACAATTTCATTTAATATATATATATATATATATATATATATATATATAAGCATGGAAAAGTTCGGGTCACTACACATGAAGTGTGGGTGACTTTGTATATTAAAACAGAGGTCAGAGAGCGATCTAGGCTGGGTGTGCGCAGCGCACACATAGGGGTGTTCCTGGTGCACTCCTCACTGTAGCCGGGTTCTGCTTATTTTAATTAGATATTTTGATGGGATTTTTCGTAATTTCACTTGTGGAGGAGTTTGAGGCCAGTAGGTCAGATCTTGGGGTGTCATTCAATCCATTTCCAACAATCTCATCCTATCCACTTCAATTTTAGAGTGAGAGAGTGAGATTCTTGTGTGAGAAAGCTCAAGCAAAGGAAAAAGGAGCTAGTTTTGAGTCTTAGCTCGAGTTATAAAGTTGTTCATATCCTCTCTAGCTACGTTTTGGTTGTAGTGGTACGTTCTAACTTTAATTTCCTTACTTTGATTTTGTGTAAGGGTTAGGGTTTGGGTAAATGGTGAACATAAAACCCATGTTTGGCGATTTTGGGTGTTCTTGGGTAAGATTGAGTCATGTAGACTCAATAGTAACTAACCTAGGGTTTTAAAGTATTAATTGGGTTGTATGAACATAAATTGGTTAGCAATTACTAGCACACCTAAATGTTTAGTAAATGGGTGTTAGGAGGGTTTGTGGAAGACCCGAAATGGGTGTGTTGACATTAAAGTGATTAAATGAGTAATTGTTGACCTAGTTGGGCAAGATGGGTGTGAAATGTCATAAGTTTATGTAAGACGGTGTTGTTAGACTTTAATCACTAGCTTTTAGTGATTGATGATGGGTCTTGACCTTAAATGACATCATATAGTTTTTACAAGTTTTAACGTTCGTGAATCACCGGTCAACTTGGGTGGTCAATTGTCTATATGAAACCTATTTCAATTAATCAAGTCTTAACAAGTTTGATTGCTTAACATGTTGGAAACACTTAATCATGTAAATAACAATTTCATTTAATATATATATATATATATATATATATATATATATATATATATATATATATATATATATATATATATATATATATATATATATATATATATATATATATATATATATATATAAGCATGGAAAAGTTCGGGTCACTACAGTACCTACCCGTTAAATAAATTGTGTCCCGAAATTTTAAGCAGTTGGAGGTGTTGACGTATCTTCTGGAAATAAATGCGGGTATTTCTTCTTCATCTGATCTTCACGCTCCCAGGTGAACTCGGGTCCACTATGAGCATTCCATCGAACCTTAACAATCGGTATCTTGTTTTGTTTAAGTCTCTTAACCTCACGATCCATTATTTCGACGGGTTCTTCAATGAATTGAAGTTTTTCATTGATTTGGATTTCGTCCAACGGAATAGTGAGATCTTCTTTAGCAAAACATTTCTTCAAATTCGAGACGTAGAAAGTGTTATGTACATTCGCAAGTTGTTAAGGTAACTCAAGTCGGTAAGCTACTGGTCCGACACGATCAATAATCTTGAATGGTCCAATATACCTTGGATTTAATTTCCCCCGTTTACCAAATCGAACAACACCTTTCCAAGGTGCAACCTTAAGCATGACCATTTATCCAATTTCAAATTCTATGTCTTTTCTTTTAATGTCTGCGTAGCTCTTTTGTCAACTTTGGGCGGTTTTCAACCGTTGTTGAATTTGGATGATCTTCTCGGTAGTTTCTTGTATTATCTCTGGACCCGTAATCTGTCTATCCCCCACTTCACTCCAACAAATTGGAGACCTGCACTTTCTACCATAAAGTGCTTCAAACGGCGCCATCTCAATGCTTGAATGATAGCTGTTGTTGTAGGAAAATTCTGCTAACGGTAGATGTCGATCCCAACTGTTTCCGAAATCAATAACACATGCTCGTAGCATGTCTTCAAGCGTTTGTATCGTCCTTTCGTTATGTCCATCAGTTTGTGGATGATAGGCAGTACTCATATCTAGACGAGTTCCTAATGCTTGCTGTAATGTCTGCCAGAATCTTAAAATAAATCTGCCATCCCTATCAGAGATAATAGAGATTGGTATTCCATGTTTGGAGACAACTTCCTTCAAATACAGTCGTGCTAACTTCTCCATCTTGTCATCTTCTCTTATTGGCAGAAAGTATGTTGACTTGGTGAGACGATCAACTATTACCCAAATAGTATCATAACCACTTGCAGTCCTTGGCAAATTAGTAATGAAATCCATGGTAATGTTTTCCCATTTCCATTTCGGGATTTCAGGTTGTTGTAGTAGACCTGATGGTTTCTGATGCTCAGCTTTGACCTTAGAACACGTCAAACATTCTCCTACATATTTAGCAATATCGGCTTTCATACCTGGCCACCAAAAATGTTTCTTAAGATCCTTGTACATCTTCCCCGTTCCAGGATGTATTGAGTATCTGGTTTTATGAGCTTCTCTAAGTACCATTTCTCTCATATCTCCAAATTTTGGTACCCAAATTCTTTCAGCCCTATACCGGGTTCCGTCTTCCCGAATATTAAGATGCTTCTCCGATCCTTTGGGTATTTCATCCTTTAAATTTCCCTCTTTTAAAACTCCTTGTTGCGCCTCCTTTATTTGAGTAGTAAGGTTAGTGTGAATCATTATATTCATAGATTTTACTCGAATGGGTTCTCTGTCCTTTCTGCTCAAGGCGTCGGCTACCACATTTGCCTTCCCCGGGTGGTAACGAATCTCAAAGTCGTAATCATTCAACAATTCAATCCACCTACGCTGCCTCATATTCAGTTGTTTCTGATTAAATATGTGTTGAAGACTTTTGTGGTCGGTATATATAATACTTTTGACCCCATATAAGTAGTGCCTCCAAGTTTTTAATGCAAAAACAACCGCGCCTAATTCCAAATCATGCGTCGTATAATTTTGTTCGTGAATCTTCAATTGTCTAGACGCATAAGCAATCACCTTCGTTCGTTGCATTAATACACAACCGAGACCTTGCTTTGATGCGTCACAATAAATCATAAAATCATCATTCCCTTCAGGCAATGACAATATAGGTGCCGTAGTTAGCTTTTTCTTCAATAACTGAAACGCTTTCTCTTGTTCATCCTTCCATTCAAATTTCTTCCCTTTATGCGTTAATGCAGTCAAGGGTTTTGCTATTCTGGAAAAGTCTTGGATGAACCTTCTGTAGTAACCAGCTAGTCCTAAAAACTAGCGTATGTGTTTTGGAGTTTTCGGGGTTTCCCACTTTTCAACAGTTTCTATCTTTGCCGGATCCACCTTAATACCTTCTTTGTTCACTATGTGACCGAGGAATTGAACTTCTTCCAACCAAAATGCGCACTTTGAAAATTTAGCGTACAATTCTTCCTTCCTCAATACTTCTAACACGTTTCTCAAATGTTCACCTGTTCTTGGTCATTCTTTGAGTAAATAAGTATGTCATCAATGAAAACAATGACAAACTGGTCAAGGTATGGTCCACACACTCGGTTCATAAGGTCCATGACCACAGCTGGTGCATTAGTTAAACCAAACGGCATGACCATAAACTCGTAATGATCGTAACGTGTTCTGAAAGCAGTCTTTGGAATATCATATTCTTTTACCCGCATTTGATGATACCCGAAACGTAAGTCAATCTTTAAATAAATAGACGAGCCTTGTAGTTGATCAAATAAGTTGTCAATTCTCGGTAGTGGGTAGCGGTTCTTGATGGAAAGTTTGTTCAATTCTCGGTAGTCGATACACAACCTGAATGTATCATCTTTCTTCTTAACAAACAAAACAGGAGCTCCCCACGGTGATGTGCTTGGTCGAATGAAACCATGATCTAAAAGTTCTTGTAATTGGCTTTGTAGTTCTTTCATCTCGCTGGGTGCGAGTCTATAAGGAGCACGAGCTATTGGTGCAGCTCCTGGTACAAGATCTATTTGAAATTCAACAGATCGATGTGGAGGTAGTCCCGGTAATTCTTTCAGAAATACATCGGGAAATTCTTTTGCGACGGAAACATCATTGATGCTCTTTTCTTCAGTTTGTACTTTCTTGACGTGTACTAGAACAGCATAGCAACCTTTTCTTATTAGTTTTTGTGCCTTCAAATTACTAATAAGATGTAGCTTCGTGTTGCCCTTTTCTCCGTACACCATTAAGGGTTCTCCTTCTTCTCGTACAATGCGAATTTCATTTTTATAACATACGATCTCTGCTTTCACCTTCTTCAGCCAGTCCATGCCAACTATTACATCAAAACTCCCTAACTCTACGGGTATCAAATCAATCTTAAATATTTTGCTACCCAGTTTAATTTCTCGATTCCGGCATATATAATCTGCTGAAATTAATTTACCGTTTGCTAATTCGAGTAAAAATTTATTATCCAACGGCGTCAATGGACAACTTAATTTAGCACAAAAATCTCTACTCATATAGCTTCTATCCGCACCCGAATCAAATAAAACGTAAGCAGATTTATTGTCAATAAGAAACGTACCCGTAACAAGCTCCGGGTCTTCCTGTACCTCTACCGCATTAATATTGAAAACTCTTACGCAGCCTTGTCCATTCGTGTTCTCCTGGTTCGGGCAATTTCTAATAATGTGGCCCGGTTTTCCACATTTATAACAAACTACATTGGCATAACTTGCTCCGACACTACTTGTGTAGCGACCCGACCAAATCGTCATTGACGGCGCCGTCTACTTAGGTCCCGTTACGTGGTCATAAGTCTTTAAAACAACGTTTGACCAAAAGATATGTCGCCTTCATTTCAAAATAAAGATTGTTCCCAAAGTTTACAAGAATTGTTCAACCAATAGTTAAGTTACAACATTATAATACGAATGAAATCTAGGCGACACGGTTTAAAGTAAGGTCAAAAGACGCTCCATGAAATGCACATATACTCGACATCCAATGCAAGTATCAAATAATGAGCGGAAGCATGTATCATGTATCGCTCAAGGACCTGAGAAAAACATAGAAATCTGTCAACGAAAACGTTGGTGAAATCATAGGTTTAAGTAAGTAAGTACAAGTGAACCACAAGATTTGCATCAATGAAATAATAGTAATACATTCCAAAAGTTTGTTTCACGAGCACCCAATTATCAATGCTTAACGTTTCCTTCCATTGAACCCCATCACTTAGTGCTAGAACATACACTGTTTCTCGAAAATATATTTCATTCGTAAACGGTAGCGAACCGTTTGAATGAGGGTTTGTCAAACCCATATGGATCCATACAACATAAGTTCTCGCTTACACCCGGCAAGTGTAACTAATGATAATTGAATTGAGGATTTTGTTCTAAACTCGTATGTAGAATGTTTGTTTTCCTGTACTTGTGTTCACTTAGTTCAAAAGAATCGTTTATGTTTTCTCATCCCAAATATAAGTTCAAAAAGAGTAAAAGTGGGACTATGATCTCACCTTGAGTGCACGAGTAGTAAAGTACTTCAACAAGTAAACGTGTGCAAAGAACAATGCTAGTCTTGACCTAAACAATAGGTTGTATCAATAACGGTAAACACGATAGGTCAAAGATGTTCAATTAGTCCTATGGCTCGTTACGACTCGATTATTTAGCATGTGAAATCAAATTGCCAAGTTTCATGCAAGATACAAGTATATAAATAAGTTAGGAAGGTTGCATAATCATTTGGTTAAGTTTGACAAAAAGTCAAACTTTGGTCGGTCAAAGTCAACGAAAGTCAACACGTTCGGGTCGGGTTCCGAACTATTTTTCTAATCTTAGAAATCATATATGAGCATGTTGGCCAAGTTACATGTTAATCGGAGGTGCGTAGCATGCCAAACATTATTCAAAAATTGACCAAGTTGGACAGAATTCTGGCCAGGCCATTTGGCGCGCCGCGCGGGGTAGGGGCGCGCCGCGCCACCCTCTGTGCAGGTCTGATTCTGTTTTTCCAAAGTATGCACGAGCCAAAACCTTTTCCAACCCAACTCTTGACCCGCAAACACTTATAATGCCTATTATATATCGTTGGAAAGGTATTTTGACGAGGAATACAACTAAGTACATTTCATCAATCAAACTTCCACTTACAACAACCAAAAACTGTAATTAAACATTCATAATCAAAGTTTAAGTTCCAAAAACGCATTTTATGATTCGGGCAACCAATTTACATGTACGTTATGCCGTTTCGAAGGTAATCAAACACACATTGCAACAAAACACTTAACAACAATATCTCATAGCATTTGACGCATCAAAAGTTCATGTAAAGCTCATCAAACCCTAATCCAAAATCACAATTTCAACAATCTTGCATATGAAACTAATCCATGTCAACCTACATACCAATTTGAAGCTAGTGATGTTAGGAACACAATTAAAACATGAACTTTCATCATTCAACAACATATGAACACCTAAAACTCAAGATTAAGCAAGCATTCTTTCAATATGAACTAGTTACATCAAAATATCAAAAACGAGCATACAAATCACATAAACAAACTAGACTCGAGCCATAGACACTAATTAACAACCTTATAACTTAAAAATCTCAAGAACACAAGAATTAGTGATTTTAGAAAGTTACCCAAAATTGATGAAATCGGTATGGAAACGAAGAGGAGATCACGAGGAGTTCAAATATGCAATTTGTTTTGATCGAATCCTCCTTGAACGAATTTAGATGATGATTGAAGGTTTGAGGGTTTGAGAGGAAAAGGTGAAGTATTATTTTGGGGGAGGTGATAGAATGAATGGAGAGGAAAGAGTTGACTAGTTGACCTAGTCATCTCTTTCTTCATTTGGCAACTTTAGTCCCTCAACTTAGGAACCGGGTACGGGAATTACCTAAACGAGATAATTCAAACGCGTATTAACGAGATGTGTTATGAACATATAACGGAACTTAAATAGTTAAACGGAAAAGTAAATGGAAAAAAGGCGGGATGTTACATTACCTACACCTTAAAAGAAATTTCGTCCCGAAATTTAAGTAGGCGTAGTAGTCGTTGTTTCTTCCTCGAGATCTTGCGTTTCCGAATTCACGAATAGATGAGGATACTTCCTTTGCATTTGATCTTGTCTTTCCCAAGTAAACTCGGGTCCTCTTTTGGCATTCCAACGAACCTTGACAATCGGGATTCGGCTTTGTTTCAATGTCTTGATGGAGGTGTCCACAATTTCAACCGGTTCCTCCACAAAATGAAGTTTGTCATCAATAGTAAGTTCTTCGAGAGGGATGACGATATCGGGTGCGGCAAGACACTTTTTCAAGTTAGATACATGGAAGGTAGGATGAACGGAGTTCAATTGAGGCGGAAGATCTAAACGATAAGCAACGGTTCCAATACGCTCCAAGATTTCGAAAGGACCAATATACCGCGGATTTAGCTTCCCGCGTTTCCCAAAACGGATTACACCCTTCCAAGGTGCGACTTTTAACATTACTCGGTCCCCGACTTGGAATTCAAGATCGTTGCGTCGTTTGTCGGTATAGCTCTTTTGACGACTTCGGGCCGTCCTAAGCCTATCTCGGATTTGAACGATTTTCTCGGTGGTTTCGTGAATGAGTTCGGGTCCGGTGATTTGCACGTCGCCTACCTCGGCCCAACAAAGAGGTGAACGACATTTGCGGCCATATAGCGCTTCAAAGGGTGCGGCTTTAATACTCGCGTGATAACTATTGTTGTAAGAGAACTCGGCGAGAGGTAAGTGCTTGTCCCAAGCTTTTCCGAAATCAACCACGCAAGCTCGTAACATGTCCTCTAAGGTTTGAATTGTACGTTCGTTTTGTCCATCGGTTTGAGGATGATATGCGGTGCTCATGTCTAAACGTGTTCCCAACGCTTCTTGCAATGTACGCCAAAATCTAGAAACGAAACGGCCATCTCGGTCGGAGATAATCGATAAAGGTACACCGTGTCGGGCTACGATCTCCTTAATGTAAAGTTGTGCAAGTTTCTCCATTTTGTCCGTTTCTTTCATGGCAAGGAAGTGTGCGGATTTGGTGAGACGGTCAACAATAACCCAAATGGTATCATAACCGCCCGTCGTTTTTGGTAGTTTGGTGATAAAATCCATCGTTATCCCTTCCCACTTCCATTGCGGGATCTCGGGTTGTCGAAGTAGTCCGGACGGTCTTTGGTGTTCGGCTTTGACTTTGGAACATGTCAAACACTTGGAAACATAAGTAGCTACTTCCCTTTTGATATTCGGCCACCAATATAGCTGTTTAAGGTCGTGGTACATCTTATTGGCACCGGGGTGAATCGAGTATCGTGACTTATGGGCTTCATCTAAAATAAGGCTTCGTAGGTCCCCATAACTAGGCACCCAAATTCTTCCGGCGAAATATCGGAGTCCGGTTTCTTTAACTTCGAATCGAGAGGTGAGGACGTTCAAGTGTTCGAGAGAGGTGTTTTCATCCTTAAGAGCCTCATCTTGGGCTACCCGAATTTGGCTATTAAGGTTGGTGTGAATGGTGATGTTTAAAGCTCGGACACGGAGAGGCACCACTCTTTCTTTTCGACTTAAGGCATCGGCTACTACATTTGCCTTCCCGGGATGGTAACGAAGCTCGCAATCGTAATCGTTCAAAGTTTCAATCCACCGTCGTTGTCTCATGTTTAGTTGCTTTTGATCGAAAATGTGTTGGAGACTTTTGTGGTCGGTAAAGATAGTACTCTTGGTTCCATAAAGATAGTGTCTCCACATTTTAAGTGCAAAGACAACGGCTCCGAGTTCGAGATCATGTGTCGTATAGTTTCGTTCATGAATTTTAAGTTGTCGAGAAGCATAAGCAATGACTTTCGTTCGTTGCATCAATACACACCCAAAACCATGTTTTGAGGCATCGCAATATACAACAAAGTCATCATTGCCTTCGGGAAGTGACAAGATAGGAGCGGTGGTTAGCTTCGTTTTCAAGATTTGGAATGCGGATTCATGTTCGGTCGCCCAAATGAATTTCTTTCCCTTGTGAGTCAAGGCGGTTAGAGGACGTGCAACCAAAGAGAAATTTTCGATGAATCTACGATAGTACCCGGCGAGACCCCAAAAATTGACGAATGTGAGTAGGAGTAGTAGGAGTCTCCCATTTGCTAATGGCTTCGATTTTCGATGGATCGACTTTAATACCTTGGTCACTTACAACATGACCAAGAAATTGAACTTCCTTTAACCAAAATTCACACTTGGAGAATTTGGCATAGAGTTGTTCTTGTCTTAAAAGTTCAAGCACAAGTCGGAGATGTTGTTCGTGCTCTTCTTCATTTTTAGAATAGATCAATATGTCATCGATGAACACAATAACGAATTTATCGAGATACGGTTTGCACACGCGGTTCATAAGATCCATGAACACCGCCGGTGCGTTAGTGAGACCAAATGGCATGACAAGGAATTCATAACTACCATAACGAGTTCGGAAAGCGGTTTTGGAGACATCTTCCCCCTTAACCCTCAATTGATGATAACCTGAGCGGAGATCGATTTTCGAATATACACAAGACCCTTGTAGTTGATCAAAGAGGTCATCGATGCGAGGAAGAGGATATCGGTTCTTAACCGTCAATTTATTTAGTTCGCGATAATCAATGCACATTCGTAGGGATCCGTCTTTCTTTTTAACAAACAAAATCGGAGCGCCCCAAGGTGAATGGCTAGGTTGGATAAAACCACGATCAAGTAGTTCTTGGATTTGACTTTGCAATTCTTGCATTTCAGATGGAGCGAGTCTATATGGTGCACGCGCTACGGGTGCGGCTCCTGGAATAAGATCGATTTGAAATTCAACCGGTCGATGAGGCGGAAGACCCGGCAATTCGTCAGGAAATACATCGGAATAGTCACTAACAATTGGCACATCATCGATGTGCTTCTCATCGGACTCGACTTTCTTAACGTGGGCAAGGATCGCAAAACAACCCTTTCGGAGTAGTTTTCTAACTTTAAGGCACGAAACGAGGTTGAGTCTGGTGCAACTCTTATCGCCATAAACAATCAAAGGTTCACCATTCTCGATAGGAATTCGGATTGCGTTAAGATCACAAAGAATGTGAGATTTCGTTTTGACTAACCAATTCATACCGATTATTACATCAAAGCTTCCTAGTTCCATGGGTATCAAGTCAATTTCAAATTCCTTACCCAAAATGTTTAACGTACACCCCCGGTAATATGTGTCGGCACTTAATAGTTTTCCGTTAGCTACTTCAATGGTATAAGTGGTATCTAATGGAAGAGGTGGAGTGCTAAAAGAATGAGTCAAAGTCTTGGATACAAAGCATTTATCGGCACCCGAATCGAATAAGCAAGAGACATAAGAATTGTTGAGAAGAAACGTACCCGTGACTAGTTCAGTGTCATCCCGGGCTTCCTCGGTGTTGATGTTGAAAGCTCGGCCGCGCGTATTGGTGTTATCTTTCCTTTTCGGGCATGCATTTCTATAATGACCCGTTTGGCCACATTCGTAACAAGTGCCCGTCTTTGGTGCATTGGGCCACTTTCGAGTGACGGGAGTGGCACTTTTACAATCGTTGGCCTTATGACCAACTCCTTGGCACCGGTGGCAAATTATCTTACTACATTCGCCAAAGTGATGTTTGTTGCATTTGTTGCAAAGAGGTAGGTTCCCGGCATAACCTTTCTTGCCGTCGGAGGTGTAAGGCTTCTTAGCAAAGTTGTTGTTGCTTGATTGGGAGGGTTCCCACTTTCTTTTGTTGCCGCTCGATTTATCCTCGGCTTTAGGTGCCAGAACTACGATTTCGTCAACCGTTTCGATTAGTTGGCGAGCCATGTTCATAGCGGCTTGATGAGTAGTGGGTTTGGATGACATCACCCCTTGTTTGATGCTTTTTGGAAGACCGAGCATGTAGAGCTCAATCCTTTGAGATTCGGGGTTAACAAGATTAGGACACATCAAGGATAGTTCGGCGAAGCGTTGATTATAAGCTTTAAGGTCGTTTCCGACCGCTTTCAAAGCTCTTAGTTCTTCCTCAAGCTTTCGGGTTTCTTCGCGCGGAAAATATTCAACAATCATCTTTTCCTTTAGGTCGGCCCAAGAGAGGGCATGAGCTTCATCGGTACCCACCGATTGAACATAGGTGTTCCACCATGTTAGAGCAATTCCGGAGAAAGTGTGAGTGGAGTATTTGACCTTGTCTTGGTCCCGACAACCGCTTATGCTAAAGACGGCTTCCGTTTGCTCAAACCATCGGGTGAGCACGACCGGTCCCCCGGTTCCATCAAAAGTGTGAGGTTTGCACCCCATGAAAGCTTTATAGGAGCATCCCTCGTTTGAGTTTCCGGCTCCATTGTTGTTGTTGTTGTTGTTGTTGTTGTGGTTGTTATTATTATTGTTGTTGGATGAGTGACCGGCCATGGCCGCATCTACGGCGGTAGCTATCATCCGTTCGAGAGCTTGTTCGGGAGTTTCGTTGCGGCGTACACGACGAGGAGCCATTGTTCCTTCAAGACACAAGAATATCATTGATTAGTATTCTCAATAATACTAACCGTGATATAGAATAAAGATAAAGAGAAGTTTTTTTTTTTTTTTTTTTTTTTTTTTTTTTTTTTTTTTTCTCGACTCGCCTTAAATTCTTTATGTCATAATGTCGGAACGTTCATACGAGTCACCGTAATATAATCCCGGAAATTATATTACCCTAATTCATATGTGCATTCGACATCATTTCATATAGTCAAGGTGGCGTGTCAATCAAATTAAACAACGTGAGATTAAGATGAACTAAGAGTAGATATGAGTAGAAACGTTCGAGTATAAATGCACAAGTAGTCAAGTAATTCCTACTTCAAGTCTATATGCCGGTTGTAGTCTAGACTCACCAATGTACCCTATGACTCGGGGTTGACACTAATGAACTCTAAATCCCTACAACCAACGCTCTGATACCATCTGTAGCGACCCGACCAAATCGTCATTGACGGCGCCGTCTACTTAGGTC
Source organism: Rutidosis leptorrhynchoides (assembly GCF_046630445.1). Classification (NCBI taxonomy): domain Eukaryota; kingdom Viridiplantae; phylum Streptophyta; class Magnoliopsida; order Asterales; family Asteraceae; genus Rutidosis; species Rutidosis leptorrhynchoides. The sequence continues at coordinate 388,182,414 of NC_092335.1, read as the reverse complement.
CCGTTACGTGGTCATAAGTCTTTAAAACAACGTTTGACCAAAAGATATGTCGCCTTCATTTCAAAATAAAGATTGTTCCCAAAGTTTACAAGAATTGTTCAACCAATAGTTAAGTTACAACATTATAATACGAATGAAATCTAGGCGACACGGTTTAAAGTAAGGTCAAAAGACGCTCCATGAAATGCACATATACTCGACATCCAATGCAAGTATCAAATAATGAGCGGAAGCATGTATCATGTATCGCTCAAGGACCTGAGAAAAACATAGAAATCTGTCAACGAAAACGTTGGTGAAATCATAGGTTTAAGTAAGTAAGTACAAGTGAACCACAAGATTTGCATCAATGAAATAATAGTAATACATTCCAAAAGTTTGTTTCACGAGCACCCAATTATCAATGCTTAACGTTTCCTTCCATTGAACCCCATCACTTAGTGCTAGAACATACACTGTTTCTCGAAAATATATTTCATTCGTAAACGGTAGCGAACCGTTTGAATGAGGGTTTGTCAAACCCATATGGATCCATACAACATAAGTTCTCGCTTACACCCGGCAAGTGTAACTAATGATAATCGAATTGAGGATTTTGTTCTAAACTCGTATGTAGAATGTTTGTTTTCCTGTACTTGTGTTCACTTAGTTCAAAAGAATCGTTTATGTTTTCTCATCCCAAATATAAGTTCAAAAAGAGTAAAAGTGGGACTATGATCTCACCTTGAGTGCACGAGTAGTAAAGTACTTCAACAAGTAAACGTGTGCAAAGAACAATGCTAGTCTTGACCTAAACAATAGGTTGTATCAATAACGGTAAACACGATAGGTCAAAGATGTTCAATTAGTCCTATGGCTCGTTACGACTCGATTATTTAGCATGTGAAATCAAATTGCCAAGTTTCATGCAAGATACAAGTATATAAATAAGTTAGGAAGGTTGCATAATCATTTGGTTAAGTTTGACAAAAAGTCAAACTTTGGTCGGTCAAAGTCAACGAAAGTCAACACGTTCGGGTCGGGTTCCGAACTATTTTTCTAATCTTAGAAATCATATATGAGCATGTTGGCCAAGTTACATGTTAATCGGAGGTGCGTAGCATGCCAAACATTATTCAAAAATTGACCAAGTTGGACAGAATTCTGGCCAGGCCATTTGGCGCGCCGCGCGGGGTAGGGGCGCGCCGCGCCACCCTCTGTGCAGGTCTGATTCTGTTTTTCCAAAGTATGCACGAGCCAAAACCTTTTCCAACCCAACTCTTGACCCGCAAACACTTATAATGCCTATTATATATCGTTGGAAAGGTATTTTGACGAGGAATACAACTAAGTACATTTCATCAATCAAACTTCCACTTACAACAACCAAAAACTGTAATTAAACATTCATAATCAAAGTTTAAGTTCCAAAAACGCATTTTATGATTCGGGCAACCAATTTACATGTACGTTATGCCGTTTCGAAGGTAATCAAACACACATTGCAACAAAACACTTAACAACAATATCTCATAGCATTTGACGCATCAAAAGTTCATGTAAAGCTCATCAAACCCTAATCCAAAATCACAATTTCAACAATCTTGCATATGAAACTAATCCATGTCAACCTACATACCAATTTGAAGCTAGTGATGTTAGGAACACAATTAAAACATGAACTTTCATCATTCAACAACATATGAACACCTAAAACTCAAGATTAAGCAAGCATTCTTTCAATATGAACTAGTTACATCAAAATATCAAAAACGAGCATACAAATCACATAAACAAACTAGACTCGAGCCATAGACACTAATTAACAACCTTATAACTTAAAAATCTCAAGAACACAAGAATTAGTGATTTTAGAAAGTTACCCAAAATTGATGAAATCGGTATGGAAACGAAGAGGAGATCACGAGGAGTTCAAATATGCAATTTGTTTTGATCGAATCCTCCTTGAACGAATTTAGATGATGATTGAAGGTTTGAGGGTTTGAGAGGAAAAGGTGAAGTATTATTTTGGGGGAGGTGATAGAATGAATGGAGAGGAAAGAGTTGACTAGTTGACCTAGTCATCTCTTTCTTCATTTGGCAACTTTAGTCCCTCAACTTAGGAACCGGGTACGGGAATTACCTAAACGAGATAATTCAAACGCGTATTAACGAGATGTGTTATGAACATATAACGGAACTTAAATAGTTAAACGGAAAAGTAAATGGAAAAAAGGCGGGATGTTACAACGTGCTCCGCCATTACTCGTTTCGACACCATTTGTTCCTTTCGTTCTATTAACCCCTAGTCCGTAGACCTCACACTTCGCCGCGCTATGACAATTTCTTTTACACTTGTTGCAAAATTTGGTGCAGAACCCCGAGTGATACTTTTCACACCTTTGGCATAGCTGCTTCTGATTGTTGTTGTTGTTGCGGTTGTTATTGTTGTTGGGATGATTGTTGTAGTTGCTGTTGTTGTTGTTGTTGTTGTTGTTGTTATTGTTGTTGTTGTTGTTGTTGGGCCATTTGTTGTAGTTGCGATTGATGTTGCGATTGTTGGGATAGTTGTTGCGATTATTGTTGTAATTGCTGTTTTTGTTGTATTGGTTATTCTTATCACCGTTTTCCTCCCACTTTCTTTTGACTTGCTTCACATTGGCCTCTTCAGCCGCCTGTTCTTTAATTCTTTCCTCAATCTGGTTCACTAGTTTGTGAGCCATTCTACATGCCTGTTGTATGGAGGCAGGCTCGTGTGAACTTATATCTTCTTGGATTCTTTCTGGTAATCCTTTCACAAACGCGTCGATCTTCTCTTCCTCATCTTCGAATGCTCTCGGACACAATATGCACAATTCTGTGAATCGTCTTTCGTACGTGGTAATATCAAATCCTTGGGTTTGTAACCCTCTAAGTTCTGTCTTGAGCTTATTGACCTCGGTTTTGGGACGGTACTTCTCGTTCATCAAGTGCTTGAATGCTGACCACGGTAGTGCGTAAGCATCATCTTGTCCCACTTGCTCTAGATAGGTATTCCACCATGTTAACGCAGAACCTGTGAAGGTATGCGTAGCGTACTTCACTTTGTCCTCTTCAGTACACTTACTTATGGCAAACACCGATTCGACCTTCTCGGTCCACCGTTTCAATCCGATCGGTCCTTCGGTTCCATCAAATTCCAAAGGTTTGCAGGCAGTGAATTCTTTGTAGGTGCATCCTACGCGATTTCCTGTACTGCAAGATCCAAGGTTATTGTTGGTATGTAGCGCAGCCTGTAATGCGGCTATGTTTGAAGCAAGAAAGGCACGAAATTCCTCTTCACTCATATTCAAGGTGTGTCGAGTAGTCGGTGCCATTTCCTTCAAAATAGTCAAATGAAACGAGTTAATAATATAGAATATCAAGAGTAGTCAATAGTATTTTGTAGCGTAATATGAACTTATTTATAAAAGCTCTTTCTTCATATTAGCGTTTTATACTCTTTAATTCGGGTAGTACCTACCCGTTAAGTTCATACTTAGTAGCTAACATACTATTTCAACTACTACAATTCTATATGAAAAACTAATCACAAAAAATATATATATCATATTCAAACCTTTATACAATAACTTGCAAACTTACAATACCGCTATTTTACATACAGCATGAAATATAGCACATAAAACTTTGATACAAAGTAGTTGCGAAGATAATTCTAGTTAATAAATAAGGCGTTCAGCAAAGGCAACAAAGACACGTAATTCATACGTCCAGAAACAAGTCATGCATTCTGGTTTTACTAATACCACTTCCCATCCTTGGTCTTGTGGAACGTAACCGTTGTGACTGATAGTATGACAACGTGTTGTAACGTCGTTAAAAGGACGAAGGTTACGTAATGACCAACAGTCTTGTAATAACCTAAAAACCTCATTTCTTACCCCAATTACCGACTCCATCACTTGTGGGAACGTTTTGTTTAATAGTTGTAGCCCGATGTTCTTTTTCTCACTTTGGTGAGAAGCGAACATTACTAACCCGTAAGCATAACATGCTTCTTTATGTTGCATGTTAGCCGCTTTTTCTAAATCATGAAGTCCTATATTCGGATACATTGAGTCAAAATAATTTCTTAACCCGTTGCATAAAATAGCATTTGGGTTCCCCGCAATATATGCGTCAAAGTAAACACATCGTAACTTATGGGTTTCCCAATGTGATATCCCCCATCTTTCAAACGAAAGCCTTTTATAAACCAAGGCATTCTTGGAACATTCTTCGAATGTCTTACAAACTGATTTTGCCATAAATAGTTGTGCCGAGGAATTCTGACTGACTCTAGACAAGATTTCATCAATCATGTCTCCGGGTAAGTCTTCTAAAATATTGGGTTGTCTATCCATTTTGTGTTTTTATACTGTAAAATAGACAAGAGTTAGATTCATAAAAGATACTTATTAATACAAGCATTTTTTACATATATCGTAAAGCATAAGCACACTATATTACATATATTACACTGCACAAATACAACTATCTTTTTCCGACTCACTCGTTTCTTCTTTTTCGAACTTGGTTCTTTTTGCTAAGTTTTTAGGGATATATGATGTTCCCCTAATACGAGTCGTCGTTTTCCACATTGGTCTAGAAAAACCTGGTGGTTTAGAGGTTCCCGGGTTATTGTCACAACTTAAGAAATACGGGTGTTGACGATACATATAAAGTTCATCGGGGTTGGAATCAGATTTCTCTATTTTTATGCCCTTTCCCTTATTGTTCTCTTTTGCCTTTTTAAATTCAGTTGGGGTAATTTCTATAACATCATCGGAATCCTCATCGGGATTCGATTCATCGGAGAATTGGTAATCCTCCCAATATTTTGCTTCCTTGGCGGAAACACCGTTGACCATAATTAACCTTGGTCGGTTGGTTGAGGATTTTCTTTTACTTAACCGTTTTATTATTTCCCCCACCGGTTCTATTTCTTCTTCCGGTTCCTCCTCCCCCGGTTCCGATTCTTCTTCCGGTTCCGATTCTTCTTCCGGTTCCTCTTCGGGAACTTGTGAATCAGTCCACGAATCATTCCAAATTACATTTGATTCTTCATTATTATTAGGTGAGTCAATGGGACTTGTATTAGAGGTAGACATCTATCACATAATATCAAACACGTTAAGAGATTAATATATCACATAATATTCACATGTTAAAAATATATAGTTTCCAACAAAATTTGTTAAGCAATCATTTTTCAAGTAAACACGGTCGAATTTCAAACTCACTAATGCATCCTAATAAACTCGATAAGACACACTAATGCAAAATTCTGGTTCTCTAAGACCAACGCTCGGATACCAACTGAAATGTCCCGTTCTTATTGATTAAAAACGTTCCATATTAATTGATTTCGTTGCGAGGTTTTGACCTCTATATGAGACGTTTTTTTTTTCTTCAAAGACTGCATTCATTTTTAAAACAAACCATAACCTTTATTTCATAAATAAAGGTTTAAAAAGCTTTACGTAGATTATCAAATAATGATAATCTAAAATATCCTGTTTACACACGACCATTACATAATGGTTTACAATACAAGTATGTTACATCGAAATCAGTTTCTTGAATGCAGTTTTTACACAATATCATACAAACATGGACTCCAAATCTTGTCCTTATTTTAGTATGCAACAGCGGAAGCCCTTAGTATTCACCTGAGAATAAACATGCTTTAAACGTCAACAAAAATGTTGGTGAGTTATAGGTTTAACCTATATATATCAAATCGTAACAATAGACCACAAGATTTCATATTTCAATACACATCCCATACATAGAGATAAAAATCATTCATATGGTGAACACCTGGTAACCGACATTAACAAGATGCATATATAAGAATATCCCCATCATTCCGGGACACCCTTCGAATATGATATAAATTTCGAAGTACTAAAGCATCCGGTACTTTGGATGGGGTTTGTTAGGCCCAATAGATCTATCTTTAGGATTCGCGTCAATTAGGGTGTCTGTTCCCTAATTCTTAGATTACCAGACTTAATAAAAAGGGGCTTATTCGATTTCGATAATTCAACCATAGAATGTAGTTTCACGTACTTGTGTCTATTTTGTAAATCATTTATAAAACCTGCATGTATTCTCATCCCAAAAATATTAGATTTTAAAAGTGGGACTATAACTCACTTTCACAGATTTTTTACTTCGTCGGGAAGTAAGACTTGGCCACTGGTCGATTCACGAACCTATAACAAATATGTACATATATATCAAAGTATATTCCAAATATATTTACAACACTTTTAATACATTTTGATGTTTTAAGTTTATTAAGTCAGCTGTCCTCGTTAGTAACCTACAACTAGTTGTCCAACGTTAGATGTACTGAAAAAAAATTGATATATATTATCTTGAATCAATCCACGACCCAGTGTATACGTATCTCAGTATTGATCACAACTCAAACTATATATATATTTTGGAATCAACCTCAACCCTGTATAGCTAACTCCAACATTCACATATAGAGTGTCTATGGTTGTTCCGCAATATATATATATATATATAGATGGGTCAACATGATAGGTCGAAACATTGTATACGTGTCTATGGTATCTCCAGATTACATAATATACAATATAAGTTGATTAGGTTATGGTTGGAATAGATTTATTACTAACTTTCACGTAGGTAAAATGAGTAGTTTTTATCAATCTTGTTTTACTCGCCATTTCTTCGTTTCTAATCCGTTTTGAGTGATTCCAGTGGCCACGGTTTCATATTGAACTTAAATTTATGAATCTAAATAGAAAAAGTATAAGTTTATAGTCGGAAATACAAGTTACAAGTCGTTTTTGAAAGAGGTAGTCATTTCCGTCGAAAGAACGACATCTTGATGACCATTTTGAAAAACATACTTTCACTTTGAGTTTAACCATATTTTTGGATATAGTTTCATGTTCATAAGAAAAATCATTTTTCCAGAAGTATAGCTTTTAAATCAAAGTTCTTCTTAGCTTTTAATTATCCCAACCAAAACAGCCCCCGGTTTTACTACGACTGCGTATATCCAGTTTTATGGTGTTTATCGTGTTTCCGGGTTTTAAATCATTAAGTTAGCATATCATATAGATATAGAACATGTGTTTAGTTAATTTTAAAAGTCTAGTTAGAAGGATTAACTTTATTTTCGAACAAGTTTAAAATTAACTAAACTATGTTCTAGTGATTACAAGTTTATAACGTTGAATAAGACAGCTTTTTATGTATGAATCGAATGATGTTATGAACATCATTACTACCTCAAGTTACTTGGATAAATGTACTGGAAATGAGAAAAATGGATCTAGCTTCAAAGGATCCTTGGATGGCTTGAAAGTTCTTGAAGCAGAATCATGACACGAAAACAATTTCAAGTAAGATTTCCACTCGAAATAAGATTGTTATAGTTATAGAAATTGAATTAAAGTTTGAATATGATTATTACCTTGTATTAGAAAGATAACCTACTGTAAGTAACAAAGGATTCTTGATCTTGGATGATTACTTGGAATGGATTTAGAAAACTTAGAAGTAAACTTGCAATCTTGGAAGTATTCTTGATTTTATGAAACTAGAACTTTTGGAATTTATGAAGAACACTTAGAACTTGAAGATAGAACTTGAGAGAGATCAATTAGATGAAGAAAATTGAAGAATGAAAGTGTTGGTAGGTGTTTTTGGTCGTTGGTGTATGGATTAGATATAAAGGATATGTAATTTTGTTTTCATGTAAATAAGTCATGAATGATTACTCATATTTTTGTAATTTTATGAGATATTTCATGCTAGTTGCCAAATGATGGTTCCCACATGTGTTAGGTGACTCACATGGGATGCTAAGAGCTGATCATTGGAGTGTATATACCAATAGTACATACATCTAAAAGCTGTGTATTGTACGAGTACGAATACGGGTGCATATGAGTAGATTTGTTGATGAAACTGAACGAGGATGTAATTGTAAGCATTTTTGTTAAGTAGAAGTATTTTGATAAGTGTCTTGAAGTCTTTCAAAAGTGTATGAATACATATTAAAACACTACATGTATATACATTTTAACTGAGTCGTTAAGTCATCGTTAGTCGTTACATGTAAATGTTGTTTTGAAACCTTTAGGTTAACGATCTTGTTAAATGTTGTTAACCCAATGTTTATAATATCAAATGAGATTTTAAATTATTATATTATCATGATAATATGATGTATGAATATCTCTTAATATGATGTATATACATTAAATGTCGTTACAACGATAATCGTTACATATATGTCTCGTTTCAAAATCATTAAGTTAGTAGTCTTGCTTTTACATATGTAGTTCATTATTAATATACTTAATGATATGTTTACTTATCATAATATCATTTTAACTATATATATATCCATATATATGTCATCATATAGTTTTTACAAGTTTTAACGTTCGTGAATCACCGGTCAACTTGGGTGGTCAATTGTCTATATGAAACCTATTTCAATTAATCAAGTCTTAACAAGTTTGATTGCTTAACATGTTGGAAACACTTAATCATGTAACTAACAATTTCATTTAATATATATATATAAGCATGGAAAAGTTCGGGTCACTACACATGAAGTGTGGGTGACTTTGTATATTAAAACAGAGGTCAGAGAGCGATCTGGGCTGGGTGTGCGCAGCGCACACATAGGGGTGTTCCTGGTGCACTCCTCACTGTAGCCGGGTTCTGCTTATTTTAATTAGATATTTTGATGGGCTTTTTGGTAATTTCACTTGTGGAGGAGTTTGAGGCCAGTAGGTCAGATCTTGGGGTGTCATTCACTCCATTTCCAACAATCTCATCCTATCCACTTCAATTTTAGAGTGAGAGAGTAAGATTCTTGTGTGAGAAAGCTCAAGCAAAGGAAAAAGGAGCTAGTTTTGAGTCTTAGCTCGAGTTATAAAGTTGTTCATCTCCTCTCTAGCTACGTTTTGGTTGTAGTGGTACGTTCTAACTTTAATTTCCTTACTTTGATTTTGTGTAAGGGTTAGGGTTTGGGTAAATGGTGAACATAAAACCCATGTTTGGCGATTTTGGGTGTTCTTGGGTAAGATTGAGTCATGTAGACTCAATAGTAACTAACCTAGGGTTTTAAAGTATTAATTGGGTTGTATGAACATAAATTGGTTAGCAATTACTAGCACACCTAAATGTTTAGTAAATGGGTGTTAGGAGGGTTTGTGGAAGACCCGAAATGGGTGTGTTGACATTAAAGTGATTAAATGAGTAATTGTTGACCTAGTTGGGCAAGATGGGTGTGAAATGTCATAAGTTTTTGTAAGACGGTGTTGTTAGACTTTAATCACTAGCTTTTAGTGATTGATGATGGGTCTTGACCTTAAATGACGGTTTTGGTAAATGGGGCATTTAATGCAATTAAGTCATTGAATGCACATGTGTAAATTGTTGGTATTTAGTCCAACTAGTTTGTGTGTTAATGGAGTACTTATTATATTAGGTACTTTGCCATGAAGCTTGCGGAGTTATAAAATCGTCACCAAATTGTTAAGGTGAGTGGAGTAATTATACATGTATGTATATGGTGTATTTATTTGTATGCTATGGTATGACCCACGGAGCCGGGAGTGCCGTAGTATGTGTGAGTGTACTATGATGTGAACCACGGAGCCAGTAGCATCATGGTGCACGTGTTAAGATGTGAACCACGGAGCCGGTAGCATCAAAGTGTGAACCACGGAGCCGGTAGCACTATAAAAATTAGGTGTAAACCACGGAGCCGGTAGCACCGAAGTGTGAACCACGGAGCCGGTAGCACTATAAAAGAGTATGACTCGAATGCGTAGTGACGTGAACCACGGAGCCGGTAGCGTCATAGCATTACGTATGGTGTGAACCACGGAGCCGGTAGCACCATGATGTGTGTATGGTTAACCATATAGCTTGTGTATGTATTGTTGTATAGCATAAGATATTATTATGGTGAATATGCTATTGATTATGCTAGTTGCGGTATTTGGAGGTTATTAGCTTATACTCGGAGTTTGTATGCTAATTGTTATTACTAGCGAGTATTACGGTGTATGTAAGTGTATGCAAGTAGGTATATTATATATGTATATGTATAATTATTGCATTCACTAAGCTTTGCTTACCCTCTCATTGTTTATCTTTTTATAGGCTCCGGCGTTGACAAGTGTAAGGGCATTCGATTGGATTAGAGATCCCGCTTGTTGTTTAGGGGACGCTTTTGGGATGTGATAGCTTTTGGAGTTTGATCGAGAGTTGGGTAGTTTAACCCCAAACACCATGCTCATAGTGTCGTTTGGAAATTAAACTAATGTGGTCGAAACTCATGATTTGTACGAAACTCGTAAAACGGCCGATGTGGGCCCCGTTTTGTAAAACTCATTTTATGTTTGAATCGTATGAGTTTTTCATATTAGAACATGTTGTGAAAAGCGTTTCATCTAATTATGTCGGGAAGTGGGAGATCTGTATTTGAAAAATTGCAAAACCGGACAGAACTGAATTGGAGTCTGTGCGCGCCGCGCACCCTGTGGTGGTACGCGTGGCGCACTCCACTGTTATAAAAAAAAAATTCTTTCGCGCGTTCAGATGGTTACTGGTTTGGGTTGTTACATATTTGTAAAGAAGAAGGACGGATCATTCAGCATGTGTATCGACTACCGTGAACTCAACAAATTGACGATCAAGAATCGATATCCTCTTCCCCGAATTGACGATCTTTTTGACCAAATAGAAGGATTGAGCGTTTACTCTAAGATTGATTTGCAATCCGGTTATCACCAGTTGAGGGTGAAAGAGAGCGACGTGATGAAGACTGCATTCAGAACTCGTTATGGTCATTATGAGTTTCTCGTGATGCCATTCGGTTTAACCAACGCACCTGCCGTATTCATGGATCTCATGAATTGTGTATGCAAGCCATACCTGGATAAGTTCGTTATCGTCTTCATAGATGATATCCTCATCTACTCCAAAAGCGAAGAAGAACATGAACAACATCTTCATCTAGTGTTGGAACTCTAGAGACAAGAGCAACTTTATGCAAAATTCTCCAAGTGTTAGTTTTAGTTGAAGGAAGTCCAACTTCTGGGCCATATTGTGAGTGATCAATGTATCAAAGTAGATCCCGCAAAGATCGAAGCTATCAGCAAGTGGGAAACCCCCACTACTCCGACTTATATCCGCCAATTTTTAGGCCTTGCCGGTTACTACCGAAGATTTATTGAAGGTTTCTCTCTGATTGTGCATCCTTTGACCGCGCTGACTCACAAAAGGAAGAAGTTCATTTGGGAACCCGAACAGGAATCAGCATTTCAAACCTTGAAAAAGAAGTTAACCACCGCACCTATCTTATCACTTCCTGAAGGCAGTGACGAGTTCGTCGTTTATTGTGATGCTTCAAAAAGTGGGTTTGGTTGTGTACTGATGCAACGAACAAAGGTTATCGCTTACGCCTCTCGTCAACTGAAGATTCACAAGCGAAATTACACAACGTATGATCTCGAGCTTGGAGCCGTTATCTTTGCGCTCAAACTGTGGAGACACTACCTTTATGGAACAAAGAGCACTATTTTCACCGATCATAAAAGCCTCCAACACATCTTCGATCAGAAGCAACTGAATATGAGACAGCGTCGATGGATCGAGTCACTGAATGACTATGATTGTAAACTTCGTTATCACCCTGGCAAGGCCAATTTTGGAGCTGACGCTTTGAGCCGAAAGGAGAGGATGGCACCTCTTCGTGTTCGGGCACTGAACATCACCATTCATTCGAACCTCAATGGCCAGATCCGAGTAGCCCAAGATGAGGCTCTCAAGGAGGAGAATATATCTCATGAATACTTGAACATTCTCGTTTCTCGATTTGAAGTTAGGGAGACTGGACTCCGATGCTATGTCGGAAGAATTTGGGTACCTCGTTATGGAGATTTACGGAACCTTATACTAGACAAAGCCCACAAGTCGAGATATTCGATTCATCCAGGAGCCGGAAAAATGTACCACGATCTTAAGGAACAGTACTGGTGGCCTAATCTTAAGAAGGATGTTGCAACTTATGTTGGGAAGTGTTTGACTTGCTCGAAAGTTAAGACCTAACATCAGAGGCCTTCTGGGTTACTTCAACAACTGAAAATCCCGCAATGGAAGTGGGAAAAGATAACAATGGATTTCATTACGAAATTACCAAAGACGGTGGGCGGATACGATACCATCTGGGTTATCGTTGACCGTCTTACCAAATCTGCACACTTTTTAGCCATGAAGGAAACGGATACGATGGAAAGACTCGCTCAACTATACATAAAAGAGGTTGTATCTCATCATGGTGTGCCCTTATCGATCATCTCAGATCGCGATCCCCGTTTTGCTTCCAGATTTTGGCGTTCTTTGCAAGAAGCCTTGGGGACTCGTCTCGACATGAGTACTGTGTATCACCCGCAGATCGACGGACAAAGCGAACGCACGATTCATACTTTTGATGACATGTTGTGCGCTTGTGTTATTGATTTTGGAAAGGCTTGGGAAAGGCATTTGCCGCTAGCCGAATTCTCTTACAACAACAGTTATCATTCGAGTATTAATGCCGCACCTTTTGAAGCGTTGTATGGCCGCAAATGCCGATCTCCTATTTGTTGGGCCGAAGTAGGCGAAACGCAAATCACCGGACCCGAGATAGTCCATGAAACAACTGAGTAGATTGTCCAAATTCAAGCGAGACTCAAGACTGCCCGTGATCGCCAAAATAGTTATGCAGACCTTAAATGTAAAGACTTCGAATTCAACGTGGGTGACCGTGTAATGTTGAAAGTGGCACCTTGGAAAGGCGTGATTCGTTTTGGAAAACGTGGGAAGCTCAACTCGCGATACATTGGTCCTTTTGAAATTTTGAAACGTGTTGGACCCGTTGCTTACCGTTTGGATCTTCCGACTCAATTAAGCTCAGTTCATGTATTGACCCGCACTTTTTCGATCGTTCTATACTTATAAGATTAATATTTATATAAATTAAACCTTACCAACATGATAAGCAATCCAAATTGTTAAGATTTATGTTTTTGAAAAGAGTTTTACACAACGTTTGACCGTCTAGTTTGACCGATGATATCACGAACTATACAATATATGATAATTATACATACATATTTAACATGATCTAAGGATGTTTTAATATCTCATTTTGTATTAATAACAAAAAGTCATAAGTATATTTTGAAACTACTAACTTAAGTTTTCAAAACAATAACCATACGTAACGTTATTTGACATAAATACTGATGATTTATAATGTTTATACATATATCGTATAAGTAATGTATTTAATCATTTTTAAAGGGCTTTTATACATAAAACAATATAAGTATATTTACAAAAGATAGTTATATTTGAATTCTCGTTCCGTTTCCTCAATAATCCTATACGTATATCTAGGGTACTATACACAGCTTCTAGAAGTATTTACTATTGGTATATACCAATAGAAATCTTCAATTATTGGAATAATATGTCATTCATGACATAATAAATTTTAACTTATCTTAGATATTTTCACTAAAAACCAAATTTTCAAGCCTATAAATAAGCACCATTTCTAACTCATTTTTACACATTCATTTTCCAAATTTTACTTCCAATTTTCACACACACTTGCAAGAACTCTCTCAACTTTTATTTTACTACTTCTTTCCAGCAACTTTACATTTTAAACTTGAGGTAAAAACTCTACTTCAACTCTTTTTCAATTCATATATTTATAGCTATATATATAAGAGTTTATAAACTAGAACATAGTTTGAATGATTTCAAACTTGTTCGCAAACTAAATAGATCCTTCTAACTTAACTTTTAAAATACTTCAAGACCTGTAATATAACTTAAAAATATGCTAATTTAACAAGGTATAACTTGGTTTTTCAAAGAACACCTTAAAAACTGTTTTTATGACGTCGGAGTGCAACCGGGGGCTGTTTTGGGTTGGATAATTAAAAACCATCTTAAACTTTGAATTGGAGGTTTATTTTCTGGAAAAATGATTTTTACTATGAATATGATAACACATAAAAATTTCATGATTTAACTCAAAGTATAAGTATTTTTAGAAAAATAATCATTTAAGGTTGTTTACATGATGGAAAATGATTAACTTCATAAGTTTTACTAAAGTTTGACCTATGACTTGTGATTTCGAATACAAACTAAGGTATTTACAGTTCATAGTCTTAAAGAGGGACTCGATCCAAGGAAGTGGCAAGTTGAATCAATGAAAACGGAGTTGTAACGAAGAAACTATGACCAAAACGAGATCGGATATCTAAGACTAGTTTGGCTACGAAAATAATTGGAGAAAATTAAATAAATCACATCTTTTTAAAATAACATGATATTTTATATATATGTACTCATAATTTAATTTTATATGGTTCAGGATCACCCGTAAACAATACGAGAAGATTAATCATAAGATCCCATGATTGTACGCAACACGTCATTTGACAACACCGGTACTTTATGTACGCAACACGTCATTTGACAACACCGGTACCATGGGTCAAGATTAATCTCGACCAATACATATACGATGGGGGTTTTTATTTATTTCATTGGGGGTTTATTAAACACCTAAAAATGAACCATTAAAATTGAATTACTAACATCGGACTGCTAACTACGGACTAAGAAATTATTAAAACTATTAAAAGTATAAAAAATATATATATGTGACGATTGTTTAAAATAGAAATATATTGATAAACTATATATGGATAGGTTCGTGATATCAATCGGAGACCAAGTCGAAATTACATATCTTCAAGACGAAAGTGAGTATATAGTCCCACTTTTAAACTCTAAATATTTCGGGATGAGAATACATGTATTTTATGTTTTACGTTATGGACACAAGTAACTGAAAAATATATTCTACGTTGAGTTGTACCACTGGCATACTTCCCTGTAGCTTGGTAACTAATATTTACAGCGGTATTGTAAACGCGAATCCTGTTGATAGATCTATCGGGCCTGACAACCCCAACCGGACTGGACGACCAGTATTCAACGGTTGCACAGTACTTCGTTTCGTGACTACACTTGGTACGGTGTAGTAAGATTTCATAATAAAGGGAATATGCGACGTGATTAAATGTTAAGTATGGTTACCAAGTGCTCAACCACTTAGAATATTTTTATTTAACTGTTTATATATGAAATCTTGTGGTCTATATATATATTGCTGCCGGCACTAAACCTATATCTCACCAACTTTATGTTGACGTTTTAAACATGTTTATTCTCAGGTGATAATTAGAAGTTTCCGCTGCATTATGTTGAATTTGAGCAGGATTTTGCGTACGCATATTTGTGTCAAAAATAAAACTGCATACCCAAGGATTTGTGTTGTAAAATATGCTCGAAATCGTGTTGTTATCATTATATGTAAAGTTTGTAAGTCGAAGATTATCGCTAAACGATAATCATCTTTTTATTGTCTAAAGCTTGTAACAAAAATAATGGTTATGGTTTGTAATGTATAATATATGCAGTTTCTCTTTTAAAAATGTCGCATATAGAGGTCAATACCTCGCAATGAAATCATACGTTATCTAACACGTTCTTATGGTTAAGGACGGGTTATGACATGTGGTATCAGAGCGGTGGTCTTAGCGAACCAGGTTTGCATTAGTGTGTCTAACTGATAAGTCGTTAGGATACATTAGTAAGTCTGGACTTTGACCGGGTCTGATTTCAAAAACCATTGCTTATCACTGTTGGTTAAAATTTATATGTAAATATTATGTAGTACTAATGAGTTAGTTGTGGTGTGATAGATGTCGGGCTCAAAACTTATTATCACATTCAGCGACTCCGAATCAGAATCTTCAGATGGTGTTCCAGTCATTAACCTATCCGATGACGAAAATAATATCTTTGGGGAAGACTCACAAATTCCGGATGAACCAACTATAGAAAATCTGGAAAGTGAACCCGAGGAGGAAAGTGAACCCGAGGAAATTACGAAAGACAAGTTCGAACAAGGAAAGAAACGAAAAGCTAATGAATTAGAAAATTCAAATCCCGAGTTTATGGAGGATGATGTGGCACCAACTCCACTAAACACTACCACCCCTATTCCCGCTATTCCTATTCGTGCTGTCCCGGCATCTAGTTCTTCAGCCCCACCGCCAAAATATAGGCAGACAGCTAGGATAAGCGTTAGGCCATTCATTGGAACTAAACGTCCTAGAAAATAGACCAAACGATGCGCTGCCGTATTAAACCATGGGATCATATAATGTTTTGTATAATATTATTAGTGTGGTTTGCTTAATGTTCGATGTAAGATAAGCATATGTAAAATAGTGAAGTGTGAAATGCAATAATTTTCCATGGTTAAGTATTATTTAGATTGTAGTAATTGGTTCGGTACTAAGCTATTAAGTATGAACATTAACGGGTAGGTACTACCCTAGATATAATTATAAAACGCTAATAAGAAGAAAAGGCTTTTATAATAATACCTGGTTCATATTATTAATAAGCTATAATGTACTGTAAATATACACTACATCTATAATATTCCATGTGAATAATTATTTTCTTTTCATTCTTATAGAAGAATATGGCGCGATTGAACCGAATGACGGAACAAGAAATCCAGGAACTCATCAATCAGCGAGTGAATGACAGAATGTTATGGGTCGAGGCTGCAAGAGGTGCTGCAGTTAACCCAAATCCTCGTGTGGGGTGCACTTACAAAACTTTTCAAGCTTGCAAGCCCTCATCATTCAGTGGAACAGAAGGACCGATCGGTTTAACCCGGTGGATAGAAAAGATGGAAACTGTGTTCAAAATCAGTGGTTGTGTTGAAAAGGACATGACCAAATACGCATCGTGCACTTTACAAGATAGTGCACTTACGTGGTGGAAAAATTATGTGAAGGCTGTAGGAGGAGATGTAGCTTATGATACTCCGTGGGAAGAATTCAAAACAATGTTAATCAATGAATATTGTCCAAGGAACGAGGTTAGGAAGTTGGAAGATGAGTTACGAAGTCTGAAGGTTATTGGTACTGAAATCACCAACTACAATCAGCGATTCATGGAATTAGTTTTGCTATGTCCTGAATTGGTTCCAACCGAAGAACGGAAGATTGAAATGTACAAAGATGGTTTGCCCAAAAAGGTCAAGGCAAATGTTACAGCATCGAAACCTAAGACAATTCATGAAGCTATAACCATGGCAAACGAGCTAATGGATCAGGTCATTTTGGATAAGAAAGCATTCAATACTGATGTGAAGGTATCAGGTAACAAGAGAAAGTGGAATGGAAGCTATGATCGAGGTAATCAACAACAAACTTTTAAGAAACAAGAAACCCCGAAAGGTGAGGGTAGTGGTTCAGGTTTTGGTTACAAAGGACAAAGTCCTTTATGCAACCGATGTCACAAACATCACTTTGGTTACTGTAGTGTGGTATGCAACAAATGTAATCGACAGGGTCATCTTGCTGAAGATTGTAGGGCTCTCGTTACGAATACAAATGGTGCCAAGACTCCTGCCACCAACGCAAATAGAACTGCTTTGGCTACCATTACTTGTTTTGGGTGTGGAAAACAAGGCCACTATAAGAGCCAGTGCCCGAATCCAGAGAAGAATATCGGACCTGCACGTGGAAGAGCATTTGTTATTAATGCTAAAGAGGCATGTGAAGACCCGGAGCTTGTTACGGGTACGTTTACCATTAATAACTTATCCGCATCTATTATATTTGATACTGGTGCTGATAGAAGTTATGTGTGTAGAGACTTTCACGCTAAATTGAATTGTTCATCATTACCTCTCGATACTAAGTACATGATTGAGTTAGTTAATGGTAAACTAATTAAAGCCGATAAAATTTGCCGTGATTGTAAAATAAATTTAGCCGGAGAAACGTTTAAAATTGACTTGATACCCATAGAATTAGGAAGTTTTGATGTAATAGTCGGCATGGACTGGATGTCCAAAATAGGAGCTGAAGTTGTGTGCGCCAAGAAGGCAATTCGCATTCCTCGTAAGGATAAAACGCCAGTAATGATTTATGGAGAGAAGGGTAACTCAAAGCTAAAACTCATTAGTTATTTGAAAGCTCAAAAGTGCTTGAAGAAAGGGTGCTATGCTATCTTAGCACATGTTAATAAAGTCGAAACAAAGGAAAAAGTGAAGAGCATCAATGACGTGCCTGTGGCAAGAGATTTTCCTGAAGTCTTTCCGGAAAAGTTGCCGGGATTACCTCCATTTAGATCTGTAGAATTTCAAATAGATTTAGTACCAGGAGCTGCACCAGTGGCTCGTGCTCCATATAGACTTGCACCGTCCGAGTTAAAAGAACTTCAGAGTCAGTTAAAAGAATTACTGGATCATGGATTCATACGACCAAGTACTTCACCGTGGGGAGCTCCGATTCTATTTGTTAAAAAGAAAGATGGATCTTTTAGGATGTGTATAGATTATCGTGAATTAAATAAGTTAACTATCAAGAATCGGTATCCACTACCGAGAATTGACGACTTATTTGATCAACTCCAAGGATCATGTGTGTACTCAAAAATTGACTTAAGGTCGGGCTATCATCAATTACGTGTCAAAGAAGAAGATATACCGAAAACTGCTTTTCGGACACGTTATGGTCATTACGAATTTTTGGTTATGCCATTTGGATTGACGAATGCGCCAGCTGTATTCATGGACCTCATGAATCGAGTTTGTAGTCCGTATTTAGATAAGTTTGTTATCGTTTTCATTGATGATATTCTTATCTATTCCAAGAGTGAGCAAGAGCATGAAGAGCATTTAAGGTTGATATTAGAGTTGTTGAGAAAAGAACAACTATATGCTAAATTTTCTAAGTGTGCTTTTTGGTTGAAAGAAGTTCAATTTCTTGGCCACGTTGTTAGTAGCAAAGGAATTCAGGTTGATCCAGAAAAAACTGAAGCCATTGAAAAATGGGAGACTCCTAAGACACCAACGCAGATACGTCAATTTTTGGGTTTAGCCGGTTATTATAGAAGGTTTATTCAAGATTTTTCCCGAATAGCTAAGCCGTTGACAGCGTTAACGCAAAAAGGGAAGAAATATGAATGGACTTCTGAGCAGGAGAGTGCATTTCAATTACTAAAGAAGAAGTTAACTACGGCGCCTATTTTATCGTTACCAGAAGGGAACGATGATTTTGAAATATATTGTGACGCTTCGCGACAAGGTTTTGGTTGCGTTCTTATGCAACGAAAGAAAGTTATTGCATACGCATCCCGACAATTGAAGATTCACGAGCAGAATTATACGACGCATGATCTAGAACTGGGAGCAGTCGTGTTTGCATTGAAGATATGGAGACACTACTTGTATGGGGTTAAATGCACTGTGTTTACTGATCATAAAAGCCTTCAACATATTTTTGATCAGAAACAGCTGAACATGAGACAACGTAGGTGGGTCGAGTTAATAAACGACTATGATTGTGAAATTCGTTATCATCCCGGGAAGGCGAACGTGGTGGCCGATGCTTTAAGCAGAAAGGAACGAGAACCAATTCGAGTACGAGCGATGAACATAAAAATTCGCATGAATCTCAACTCACAAATCAAAGAAGTTCAACGAGAAGCACTTACTAAAGAAAATATAGGAAATGAAATAATGAAGAAGTATGAGAAGCAACTCGTTATGCGGGAAGATGGAATTCGATATTTTGCAAATCGTATTTGGGTACCGAAGTTGGGTGGATTAAGGAAGTTGATATTAAATGAGGCACATAAGACAAGATACTCGATACATCCTGGAGTTGGAAAGATGTACCAAGATCTTAAGACACATTATTGGTGGCCTAATTTAAAGACAGACGTTGCAACATATGTTGGGGAATGTTTAACTTGTTCCAAAGTCAAAGCTGAACACCAGAAGCCGTCAGGGTTACTTCAACAACCAGAAATCCCAGAATGGAAATGGGATGGTATTACCATGGATTTCATCACGAAGTTACCAAAGACTGCCTGGGGATACGACACCATTTGGGTGATTGTTGATCGTCTCACCAAGTCTGCACACTTCTTGCCTATAAAGGAAACGGATAGAATGGAGAAACTATTACGATTGTATATAAAGGAAGTTGTTTCAAGGCATGGAATACCTATTTCCATTATATCCGATCGTGATAGTAGATTTACATCAAAGTTCTGGCAATCACTACAGGAGGCCCTAGGAACTCGTTTGGATATGAGTACCGCGTATCATCCGCAAACCGACGGGCAGAGTGAAAGAACGATTCAGACTCTTGAAGATATGCTCAGGGCATGTGTGATCGATTTTGGAAACGGATGGGATAAATATCTACCATTAGCATAATTCTCGTATAATAATAGTTATCATGCGAGCATTAAAGCTGCGCCATTCGAAGCATTGTACGGAAGGAAGTGTAGATCTCCTATTTGTTGGAATGAAGTAGGAGATCGACAATTAACTGGTCCCGAGATCATACACGAAACGACTGAGAAGATAGTACAAATCAAGGAGAGATTGAAAACAGCCCGTAGTCGCCAAAAGAGCTACGCCGATGTTCGAAGGAAACCATTAGAGTTTCAGATCGGTGACATGGTTATGTTAAAGGTGTCACCTTGGAAAGGTGTAATACGTTTTGGAAAAAGGGGTAAACTAAACCCAAGGTATGTAGGCCCGTTCAAGATCATCGAACGCATTGGACCGGTAGCTTATCGACTCGAGTTACCGCAACAACTCGCTGGAGTACATAATGCCTTTCACGTCTCAAACCTTAAGAAGTGTCTTGCAAAGGAAGACCTCACCATTCCTCTTGAAGAAATCCATGTCGACGAGAAACTACAATTCATCGAAGAACCAATCGAAATCATGGATCGTGAAGTTAAACGGCTCAAGCAGAGCAACATACCGATCGTTAAGGTTCGTTGGAATGCTCGAAGGGGTCCTGAGTTTACTTGGGAATGAGAGGATCAAATGAAACAAAAATATCCACACTTGTTTTCCGATGACGCAAAATAGGTACAATTTTAAAATTTCGGGACGAAATTTATTTAACGGGTAGGTACTGTAATGACCCGCACTTTTTCGATCGTTCTATACTTATAAGATTAATATTTATATAAATTAAACCTTACCAACATGATAAGCAATCCAAATTGTTAAGATTTATGTTTTTGAAAAGAGTTTTACACAACGTTTGACCGTCTAGTTTGACCGATGATATCACGAACTATACAATATATGATAATTATACATACATATTTAACATGATCTAAGGATGTTTTAATATCTCATTTTGTATTAATAACAAAAAGTCATAAGTATATTTTGAAACTACTAACTTAAGTTTTCAAAACAATAACCATACGTAACGTTATTTGACATAAATACTGATGATTTATAATGTTTATACATATATCGTATAAGTAATGTATTTAATCATTTTTAAAGGGCTTTTATACATAAAACAATATAAGTATATTTACAAAAGATAGTTATATTTGAATTCTCGTTCCGTTTCCTCAATAATCCTATACGTATATCTAGGGTACTATACACAGCTTCTAGAAGTATTTACTATTGGTATATACCAATAGAAATCTTCAATTATTGGAATAATATGTCATTCATGACATAATAAATTTTAACTTATCTTAGATATTTTCACTAAAAACCAAATTTTCAAGCCTATAAATAAGCACCATTTCTAACTCATTTTTACACATTCATTTTCCAAATTTTACTTCCAATTTTCACACACACTTGCAAGAACTCTCTCAACTTTTATTTTACTACTTCTTTCCAGCAACTTTACATTTTAAACTTGAGGTAAAAACTCTACTTCAACTCTTTTTCAATTCATATATTTATAGCTATATATATAAGAGTTTATAAACTAGAACATAGTTTGAATGATTTCAAACTTGTTCGCAAACTAAATAGATCCTTCTAACTTAACTTTTAAAATACTTCAAGACCTGTAATATAACTTAAAAATATGCTAATTTAACAAGGTATAACTTGGTTTTTCAAAGAACACCTTAAAAACTGTTTTTATGACGTCGGAGTGCAACCGGGGGCTGTTTTGGGTTGGATAATTAAAAACCATCTTAAACTTTGAATTGGAGGTTTATTTTCTGGAAAAATGATTTTTACTATGAATATGATAACACATAAAAATTTCATGATTTAACTCAAAGTATAAGTATTTTTAGAAAAATAATCATTTAAGGTTGTTTACATGATGGAAAATGATTAACTTCATAAGTTTTACTAAAGTTTGACCTATGACTTGTGATTTCGAATACAAACTAAGGTATTTACAGTTCATAGTCTTAAAGAGGGACTCGATCCAAGGAAGTGGCAAGTTGAATCAATGAAAACGGAGTTGTAACGAAGAAACTATGACCAAAACGAGATCGGATATCTAAGACTAGTTTGGCTACGAAAATAATTGGAGAAAATTAAATAAATCACATCTTTTTAAAATAACATGATATTTTATATATATGTACTCATAATTTAATTTTATATGGTTCAGGATCACCCGTAAACAATACGAGAAGATTAATCATAAGATCCCATGATTGTACGCAACACGTCATTTGACAACACCGGTACTTTATGTACGCAACACGTCATTTGACAACACCGGTACCATGGGTCAAGATTAATCTCGACCAATACATATACGATGGGGGTTTTTATTTATTTCATTGGGGGTTTATTAAACACCTAAAAATGAACCATTAAAATTGAATTACTAACATCGGACTGCTAACTACGGACTAAGAAATTATTAAAACTATTAAAAGTATAAAAAGTATATATATGTGACGATTGTTTAAAATAGAAATATATTGATAAACTATATATGGATAGGTTCGTGATATCAATCGGAGACCAAGTCGAAATTACATATCTTCAAGACGAAAGTGAGTATATAGTCCCACTTTTAAACTCTAAATATTTCGGGATGAGAATACATGTATTTTATGTTTTACGTTATGGACACAAGTAACTGAAAAATATATTCTACGTTGAGTTGTACCACTGGCATACTTCCCTGTAGCTTGGTAACTAATATTTACAGCGGTATTGTAAACGCGAATCCTGTTGATAGATCTATCGGGCCTGACAACCCCAACCGGACTGGACGACCAGTATTCAACGGTTGCACAGTACTTCGTTTCGTGACTACACTTGGTACGGTGTAGTAAGATTTCATAATAAAGGGAATATGCGACGTGATTAAATGTTAAGTATGGTTACCAAGTGCTCAACCACTTAGAATATTTTTATTTAACTGTTTATATATGAAATCTTGTGGTCTATATATATATTGCTGCCGGCACTAAACCTATATCTCACCAACTTTATGTTGACGTTTTAAACATGTTTATTCTCAGGTGATAATTAGAAGTTTCCGCTGCATTATGTTGAATTTGAGCAGGATTTTGCGTACGCATATTTGTGTCAAAAATAAAACTGCATACCCAAGGATTTGTGTTGTAAAATATGCTCGAAATCGTGTTGTTATCATTATATGTAAAGTTTGTAAGTCGAAGATTATCGCTAAACGATAATCATCTTTTTATTGTCTAAAGCTTGTAACAAAAATAATGGTTATGGTTTGTAATGTATAATATATGCAGTTTCTCTTTTAAAAATGTCGCATATAGAGGTCAATACCTCGCAATGAAATCATACGTTATCTAACACGTTCTTATGGTTAAGGACGGGTTATGACAGTTCATCCTACCTTTCATGTATCGAATTTGAAGAAGTGTATTGCTAAACCAGAACATGTCATACCATTGGAGGAACTTACAATTGATGACAAACTCCACTTCGTGGAAGAGCCTGTCGAAATTATGGACCGTGAGGTCAAAACTTTGATACACAACAAGATTCCGATCGTCCGAGTACGATGGAATGCCAAACGAGGACCTGAGTTTACCTGGGAACGAGAGGATCAAATGATGCAGAAGTATCCTCACCTTTTACCAACTCCTCCATCTACCTTAGCTTAAAATTTCGGGACAAAATTTTCTTTAACAGGTGGGTAATGTAACGACCCTGGATTTTTCGACTTTATTTATTAATATTTATTATTAATACTTGCGCTTTAATGAATGTATTTTTTTTATACATTTACTTGTTGCCGTATTTGACTTTACATGTCCCGACACACGTACTTTTCACGAATAATATTTTGGATATTATTTACATTCATGATTAATTATTACTAATCATTATTAATCATTTTATTTAATTGTTGCATACTTACTTGGACTTGGGCTTTTATTAATGTACACGGACTTGGAAGCCCACCCTACTTTCTTAATGGACTAGTTAGCTCAACATTATGCTAATGACTTATTAAGTCTTAAACTAGAATTAATTAACTTAAGTATGAAGAGACTTGTCACAAGCATGCTTGCACCAAGCTCCCATGCATTTAACTTTATTACCATTTTAAGTTTACACCTCATTCCAACACTTGAAAGCACCATTTGACTTCCCCCTTTTGCCTTAAAAACCGTCGGCCAAGAGGGCTTGAAAGGAGGTTCAATTTTTTTTATTTTTTTGTTACTTATTTACTAGTATTCTTCACTCCACACACACACTTCATTTAACACTTCTCTTTCTCTCACATTTTCTCTCAAAACTTTGTATGTAACAACATTGTTTTTCTTCTTTTTCTTGTTCTAAAACAGCCACCATCATCATCAATATACTTGTTCTTTGTTTGTTGTTTACTTACTTGTTGTTTGTTGTTGTTAAAGATCAAGTTACCTAGCTTGTATCTTCATATAATCTTGGTTACTTTCATCTTTGTTTGATGAAGAACCAAGAACAAGGATCTAAGTTCTATAACTTATGGTTCTACACTTAAATGTTAGAGTTTTAAAGTTCAAGTTTCATAATCATACTTGTGTTCATGTTTTGTAGACTTAAATCCTAAGATCCAAACTTTGAATTGAATCTTCTTAAGTATGAAACAAACATGAACATAATATTTTTAACTTTAGTTTATTTCTTTCTTTTATAAGTACTTTAAAGTTGTGATGTTGTTAATTTGGTCAAGTATTACTAGTTAATCTTGATCTCATATTTCTTGAAACTAAAGTTAACTTTATAAGTTCAAGAACATGGAAGTATAACTTTCTAGTTATAACTTCATATACTCATGTTAGATCTAAGTTTATATAACTTATGGTCTTCTAATTTTGTTGTAAATAAGAGCTTATAAGCTTACATACATTTTACAAGATGAAAATCTAAGTTTCATAACTTATGGTTTCATTAAAGTAAAGATCCAAGTCTTATAACTTAGGATCTAACTTAAGAACACTAGATCTAGACTTTCTAGTCTAGGATCTTTAATATCTAACTAAGATCTAAGTTCTACAATTTAAGATCTTGTTTATTTAGTTTACTTTCAAGTTTGTAGCTTAATATTACTATTAGAACTCATGTATGTGTCGGATCTAAGATCTTGATGTAACTTTGGTTCATCAACCTTCATACAATTCTTAAGTGAGTTGTGCTACATATCTTAGACTTACATTAGTGTTATGATGGTTAAAACTTGGTAAAGATGATGCAAACACATCAACGAGTTGTACACTTGAAGCTATACGCATCAAGGATGAGAACCGTGATGAGCATCAAGCACCAAGAACCCACTGGAACACCTTTACTTACTGTTTCTGGAACTGATCAGTAACCTGGGCTATTGGAAAAGTTGATTTCCAGCTAGTTTGGTTCGAGTAGATGATTTTCCCTTTAGACCTCGTCTTAATCCGAGTTACGGTTTAGGATTTATGGCCATCCGAAAGTCACTACACCCTTTTAATGTTGTGCTGAAATTTCTGACCTACTCGGACTTAAACCGTCGCCACGGTCAAATGAAGACGAGTTTGGTTCTGTAAATTGGTCAGCCTCTAGGGGACTCATATACGGAGCCATGGCCACTGGTCTCACCTCATTTAAGTTTGTATATACGTCGTGGTGACTGAACGAAGTCAGCCTTTATTTCAAACCCTAGTCTTGACTTAAAACTTACTTTACACTTTTTATTTAATGATGAATGATGATGGTACTTAAGACCTAATTTACATACTTTTAAACCTTTGGGAACGATTTACTGACTTAGTAACTTTTGACTTAGGTTGAGGACCTTCCGGACCAACTACTTGCTTACTATTCCCGCGTATCGACTTTTACTACTTTCCACTGTCAGTTATAGCATCCCTTTTTACTTTAACTATTTTGGGACTGAGAATACATGCGCATTTTACGTTTTACATACTAGGCACGAGTACTTAAACTTTATATATGTGTGGGTTATACAATGGCATAAACTTTCCCCTTAGCTCGGTAACGTTTAGTCATTGGTCTTTGAGCCGGTGAACGCGAATCTTAGATATGGATCCATAGGGTTTGACATCCCCACTCGGGCTAGTAGCGCTAGCATTTAACGGGTGTTTAATACTTCGTAAGCTTACGCACTCGCCAAGTGTACTTTTAGGGGATGTTATTTACGTTAAGTTAGTTACCAAGTTCCCACGGTTATACATATACTTTTCATACTGTTTTGAAATACTGAAATCTCTTGGCCTACCTTACATTACTGTTATACTTAAACTATAGCTCACCAACCTTTGTGTTGACGTTTTTAAGCATGTTTTTCTCAGGTTCTTAAGGTTTGATTGCTTCCGCTGTAGTTGTCATGCTTTGTAGACTCCCGCTGCGCTTATTAGAGATGTCTTCGCATGAAACGTTTATTTTGCATTCAAACTATGTTACTTTTGAAACAATGTATTTGTAACGACCATTGGGTCACGTACTATCATTAATTGCTTCTATTCATAGAAGCATACTTTCGTTGTAAAACATTTGATGTTGGTCAAGACATCACCTTTTCTTATGAATGCAAACTTCTTTTAAAACAGCATATAGTGTTTGACCTTGTAATGATCCTGTTGTTGATGATCCGTACACGATGGTTTTGTACGGGGCGTCACAATACATATCGAGTTTGAGATTTATCTTTATGAGGATTTGATGAATGACCTGTATATACATAATCAACCAATCTTGTTTTGAAGCGTTAGAATAAAATAATTTTAAATCAGCAGTACCTCAAGGGTATCAAAATATCTTCTGGATCCTATTTCAATGTCTTTTTGTAGGGGTTGAGCTTAACCTTGTCAACAAATTAACTGCAAAAGAAATGTCAGGTCTTGTACAATTTGTAAAATACATAATAACCCCAATTGCACTAAGATATGGAACTTCTGATCCGTAAAGATCTTCATGATCTTCACGGGGATGAAATGGATCAGTGTCAATATTGAGTGATATATCAACCAATGGTTTTGTCTTTAAAAAATGTTTTAAAATCTTTTCGGTATAGTTTGTTTGATGTACAAGTAAACCATTAGGCATATGCTCAATTTGCAATCCAAGGCAATACTTGGTTTTTTTTTTTCAAGATCTTTCATTTAAATTTTTTTTTAGAAGTTGAATGATTTCATAGATCTCTTTATTTGTTCATATGATGTTATGATCATTGACATAAACAACTTACAATCACATATCCGGAAATTATTTTCTTAATAAGAACACGTGTTCAAATAAGATTATTTGTATACCCTTTTTCTTATCAAGTAATCACTTAATCAGTTATACTATTGTATCAACCCATATAAAAATCTTTGTGATTCAATGGAATACATTTCTTTGGGTTTTGATTTAGAAGTTTCCGATACCTTAAACCCTTCATGGATATTCATGTATATATCACTATCAAGTGATTCATTTACATAAGTAGTTATAATATCCATGAGATTCATTTCTAAATTTTTAGAAACTGTTAGGCTGATTAAGTATCTAAAAGTAATTGCATCCATAACAGGAGAATAAGTTTTCCTCATAATCCATTCATGGTCTTTGAGAGAAATCTTGAGTTATAAGTCTAGCTTTATCTTGTAACTTCATTTTTTCTCATTTCTTTTTCGGATAAAAATTGATTTTTTATCCCATACGTTTCACATCTATAAAAGTGATAACGATTGATCCGAAAAATTTTCTTTTATTGAACGATTCTAATTCAGCTCGTATTGCTTCTATCCAATGATCCCAATCATGTCTATTTTGATATTCCATGATAGATTTTGGTTCTGGATCATCATCATCATTCATGATGTCATATGCAACATTATATGAAAATATCTCATCAAGATTTTTCATTACATTTCGGTTCCATAATATTTTTGAATGTGCATAATTGATTGAAAATTCCGTATTGACATCATCAATCACCTCTGTAGAAGGAGTATTTATTTGTGGTTCTTCTTGAACACTTTCTTTTACCTCATTATCAGATGATTTTCTTTTTCGAGGATTTTTATCTTTGGAACCAATTGGTCTCCCACGTTTCTGGTGTGACAAAGACTCAAGAGTGACATTATTGCCAGCTTTTGGAATTTCAATTCTTGCTAGAGCATTTACTGCTGATATATTTGATTTAGTCACTCTTTTTGCATCTGTAAATGCATCGGGCAATTTATTCGCAAATTCTTGCATATGCATTATTATTTTTTTTCTATTTTTTTAATTATTGTTTCGCATTCTTTTGTGCGAGTATCAAGATACCTTAATTGATGTTCACATCATGAAACATCATTTTATTTATTTTTTTCATTTCTCCCCCTAATCTAGGGAACAATTTTTCATTACAATGACAATCAGCAAAAACGTGCTGTAAAAACATCACCCGTCATGGATTCAATATATCTTATAATTAAAGATGTTTCATATCCAACATATATTTCAATCCTTCTTTAAGGAACCATTTGTTGTGGTGGTGCAATTAAAAATACACTGCACAACCAAATGTTCTAAGATGGAAAATATTTGGCTCTCGACCAAAATTAAGTTGGTAATGGAGAATATTTATGACTTGCACTTGATTTAATGCAAATTAATGTCACACCATGTAAATTTACATGTCTCCATATAAATATTGGGAGTTTTGTACACATTACCAATTGTCTAGTTATTAGCTGCAAGCGTTTATCTATTGATTCAGCTAAACCAATTTTGTGTATGCACATGAGCAACTGGATGTTCAACAACAATCCCTGTAGACATATAATAATCATTAAATGCTTGAGATGTTAACTCACCAGCATTATCAAGTATCATCCTTTTAATGGTGTAATCTGAATAATGTGTTCTCAATTTAATAATTTGTGCAAGAAACTTTGCAAATGCCATATTACGGTTTGATAACACAAAAACACGAGACCATTCGCTAGATGCGTCTATTAGAACCATGAAATATCAAAATGGTTCACATGATGGATGAATTGGTCCATATATATAACCTTGAATTCTTTTCAAGAAACATTGGTGATTCTTTCTCAATATTCTTTTCATTAATCACCATATGTGTTTTTCATTAATCACCATATGTGGTTTTCATTGATCACCATATGTGCTTTTTCATTAATCACCATATGCGCTTTTCATCATATATCCTTTTCACCATATGCGCTTTTAATCATATGCGCTGCGCTTTTCATCATATGCACTTTTCATCATATGCGCTTTTAATCATATGCGCTGTGCTTTTAATCATATGCGTTGCGCTTTTCATCATATGCGCTTTTCATCATATGCGCTTTTAATCATATGCGCTTTTAATCATATGCGCTGCGCTTTTAATCATATGCGCTGCGCTTTTCATCATATGCGCTTTTTATCATAAGCGCTTTTTATCATATGCCCTTTTTATCATATGCGCTTTTCGGTGCTACATAGGTATTTCTCATTTCTGGTTATCATTGACTGATAATCATATCCAGTATGATATATATCAGAGAAACTTAACAAATTTCTCTTTGATTTGGGAGAAAACAAAGCATTGTTTATCAGAAAATTCGTACCATTTGGTAATATGAATTTTTGCCTTTTCCGTTCCTTATATCAAGTTTGCAAGACCTAATATAGTATTTATAATTCCTTCATTTTAATTTAAATCAATGAAATATTTCTTAGATTTGATCATAGTGTGTATGTTACCACTATCTGCAATACATAGGTCTTTACCATTTAATTAATGTTGTATTTCAGCAGGATTCATACTAAAACTTCAAATAAGATAAGCAAATAATGAGTTATATTTCAGCAAGATAATCAAATTATATTACCTACAAACAAGTTACAATCTGAAGTACATAAAAGATAACACTTAATAAACAGATGCGTTATGGTCTAAAACCATTTATTTATGAGTGATACATAACAAGCTAGGCATCTTAGAAAATTCAAACCATTCAAGTCTCAAGGTAGCTCAGGGTTTATTTAATCAAGATTTGTCAATAGATTCACTCTCGTTTTCTTTTCTTTTGGAACTTATTTGTAGAGATAAACAAGATGTTCATGTATTCAAGAAATACTAGACTGATGATCTACGTTACCAGATCATTAATAAGAATCTCCGGGATTCTTATAAGAGCGTCTACTAACATCTTCAATTTTATTCTTTCATGGATCACCGTTATTTCTTGATAATTAATATCGTATCTATCTTTGAGTATTTTTCATAATAAACTTGGATCTTTGATCATATAATATGTAGATTCTAAGGACTCGTCAATATGTTTGCTAAGAAAAATACTTGCTATTGCTTTTTCTTGTTCGGAACAATTGTTATTTTCATTCAGGGTTTCTAAAATACCGATTGATTCGAGATGTTTTTCTACATTCATAACCCATGTTAAGTAGTTGTTCCCACTTGATTCTAAAGAAGCAAATTTAAGCCTTTTCAAATTCGACATTTTCTATTATCAAAAGATGAACAACATAAATCATAATCATAATCAACTTCTATTCATAGACAAATAATAAAATCAAATCAGAATCATTTTAAATTCATAAGTAGCAAACAACAGAATAATGGCATGATTACAAATGATAAAACCACAAGAGCAGAATAGAATATAGGTTCACCCGATGGTATATTAGCAACAATGATGATAGTTAGTATGACCAATACAATAGAAAAAATCATCCTTGTGTGAATCATCTTTACAAAAAAAACTTTTGAGAGTGCTAATCTGAGAAAATGAAGATTGGTTTGTGAAAATGTGAAAATGGAGATGTTTATTTTATATTTGAAAAATATAGTTGTTGTAACGTCCTCGGTTGATGTTAACAACCGTTATGTATATATGACGGTTGTAACATCGTTAGTTGACGTTAACGACTGTTATGTACTCGTTTTATTAATAATAATTTTAATAAAAGAATTTTATTAGTGCAAATATGATTACTATAAATACATTTAGTATAAATATGTTTAGTATAAATACGAAGATTAAGAGAATAAACATATTATGCATAAATAATAAATTTTAAGAATAAACATTAGTATGCATGAAATAAATAATGATTAATTGCATAAGTAATCATGTTAGATAACATAAATATAAATATTAGTGAAGTTAATAAGAGTTAGATTACAGAAATATAATTCAGGCGGTATAACCGACCATATATAACTTAAATAACATAAATATAAATGTTAGTGAAGTTAATAAAAGTTAGATTACATAAATATAATTCAGGCAGTATAACCGACCATATATAACTTAAATAACATAAATATAAATGTTAGTGAAGTTAATAAAAGTTAGATTACATAAATATAATTCAGGTGGTATAACCGACCATATATAACTTAAATAACATAAATATAAATGTTAGTGAAGTTAATAAAAGTTAGATTACATAAATATAATTCAGGCGGTATAACCGACCATATATAACTTGATTAGTGACTTGTGCTTGCTTAGATAAACCTTGATTATACTGAAAGGACTCGTCCTAATCCATCTGGACGAATACATTACATTTGGTTACATCGCGAGGTACTTGACCTCTATATGATACATTTTACAAATATTGCATTCATTTTTAAAAGACAAACTTTCATTACATCGAAAGTTGAAGGCATGCATACCATTTCATACTATATCTAAACCATAATGACTTAATAATAATCTTGATGAACTCAATGACTCGAATGACTTAATAATAGTCCGGTTCGTTCCACACGGAGCTGGCTTATTATACACTATATTTTAAACAACTATATTTGTACAAAATATATATAATTATATATAATAATATATAAAAGGGGGTTTACCGTTTAATGACCGGTTTGTCGATTTTAAAACTTAAGCGTAAATATAAATGACAATAATTAAAGTGCGTAAAATAAATAACAATATAATAATTATGCTTATTTAAACTTCTGTAACCATGATGTTTGACGTTTTGATTATTTATTACCCTGGGTTAATTGTCCTTTGTCCTAGATGTATTTGAAACCTATCTGTTTTTTGTCCATAATAGTTCATTGGTCATAATTATAAAATGCTCGGCAATTTTAACTTTATACCCGAAGTCAAATATTCCAACTAACTGGGGATTCGAACTGTAACAAGGTCTTAATACTTTGTTTAATGAATACACCAGGTTATCGACTGTGTGTAAACCAAGGTTTTAATACTTTGTTAACAATTACACCAATTACCCTTGAATGTAATCCACCCCTGTTTTAATGAGTCCATTGATTATTAATCCATTCCCGTGTCCGGTCAAATGAACAATAATTTGTATTTATAAATATCTCGCCCATCGTATCCGATTAAGCGTATGTGGTTATATATAGATATGTCAAATTGTAACCTTTATATTAAATTAACGAGGTATCGTTAATTTAATATAAAGCCCATTAATAGCCCATAGTCTAATTTCTACAAGTGTCGTTCTTTTGTCCAAACCCCAATTATGGTCCAAAGCCCAATTACCCCATCTTAATATTTAGCCCAACATCACGATTACTTCGGCTCAAATAAGCATAATAATAACTTAAGTACGAGACATTAATTTAAAAAGGAGAACATAGCTTACATTGATTATTTATCGCGTAGTGTTACACGGACAGAACTTCGACTTCAAAACTCGTAAAATAACCTTTACATAACCCAAACTAATCTAATATAAAACTAACCTATACTATATATATATTATATATATTATTATTACAGAGGGAGTATTATTATTATTTTTGGTGTGTTTTTACTCGATCAGAAGCCTGGTATTTATAGATGTGGCCTGAGATTTCACTCCATGCGATCGCATGGAAAAATAGCTTCCAGGCCATGCGATCGCATGGCCAGCTGGATCCAGCCACATTGCTTTGTTTTCTTCTTTGTCGACGTATTATTTAAATATATATAATATATAAATAATTTATATAATTATTTAAATATTATATTATATTCTTGTGCATAGTTGACTCATAATTTTCGGCCCGTTGCGTCGCGCGTTGTTAGTTGGCTCAGGTCCTGGTTCCGAATTTTCGAACGTCCTTTCGTACTATTTAATATCTTGTACTTTGCGTTTCGCAATTTGTAATTTGCACAAAAAATTATTTTCCTTAACTCCCAAAATCCGCGCAAGTCTTTTAACTCAATTTTTGGGACGCTTTTGAGTGCACTATGGCTTTAAGGACCCTTTTCCAGTTTTAGGACGCTTTTTTTCTTCAATTCTTTAATCTTCGTGCTTCATCTTCGCATTTATTTATTTAAGCGATTACAACTTAAAAATAGAATAATTACAACTAAAAACTTTACATATTGGAAGGATATTGTGACTAAATATATGATCATTTGGAGCACTATCATGCACAGTGGAAGATTTCTATAATACCTGAAAATAAACATGCTTTCAAGTATCAACCAAAAGGTTGGTGAGTTCATTACTTTATCGTAATCAATCATTTCCATAATTTTAATAGACCACAAGATTTCATTTATTCAATAATCATACACTCGCAAGTGTTTAAAATTCATTCGTATGGATTGAACACCTGGTAAGCGACATTAACAAAATGCATCTAGAATATCCTCAAACATATAAACATCGAAGTACTAAAGCAGTTCAAATTCTCTGACTGGGGGGTGTCAAAGCCCATAGATCTATCTTTAGGATTCGCGTCAATTGGTGGCAATTATAATAAACACCAATTCTTAGGCTACCAAGTTCAACAAGGGCGATATCCGTTATAACAATTCAACCATAGAATGTAGTTTTTAATTATGTGTGTCTATTTCGGAAAACATTTATAAAAGCGCATGTATTCTCAGTCCCAAAAATATATATTGTAAAAGCATTTAAAAAAGGGAGTAATGAAACTCACTATACTGTATTTTGTAGTAAAAATACATATGACGGCATTGAACAAATGTAGGGTTGACTTCGGATTCACGAACCTATATCAAGTATATATATTAACGCATATAATTAACATGTAATAATAATCAAACTAGTTTAATGTATATTACTTATTTAATTTAGTAATATATTTGTTATTTCAAAGGTTATATATATATATATATATATATATATATATATATATATATATATATATATATATATATATATATATATATATATATATATATATATATATATATATATTTATTTTGTATTTTAATATTTATACATATAGTTAAATCAAAATTTATATATATATAATTAGAATCATATTGTTAAATCAAAATTTTATTATATGTACTTATTTATGTAAATAATGTTATTAGGTTTAATATATAATGTATATGTAATATTAATATAGTTATAGTATATGTAATAATTATATTTTTATATACAAAATATTTATTTATTAAAATGATATTTTTGAAAATAATGATTTACTAATACTAATAATAATAATTTTAGTAATAATGATAATACTAATAAAAAAATGATATTGTTAATAATGATACTTATGTTAATAATAATAATAATAATACTAATAAAAAAATGGTACTAATACTAATGTTAATGAAAATAATAATAATTTGTATTGTTTTCAAAATATAATAATAATAATAATAATAATAATAATAATAATAATAATAATAATAATAATAATAATAATAATAATAATAATAATAATAATAATAATAATAATTAAAATGAGTAGACTACCTTCAAGCTTTTTCTAAAAAAAATGCCTCAAACAGGGCTCGAACCCAAGACCTCTCGCTAACATATAAACACCCCTAAACCACTAAACCACTTCATTATATCTTGTACTATTTCACACGCTTGAATATTTAAACCGAATTAACCTGTTACGGCCCAATCAAAATGAAACCCATTTAAATGTTACTTGGATCCACAACAAACAGCCCAATCTCATCATGGATTAAATGATCCAGTTGTTTTAGATGGTTAAAAAAATAACATTTATGTTCTTGGCCTTGACATCAGTAACCAGTGAGAAAAAAATATTCACAGGTTATTGATTTATTCAATCCTCATCATTATTCATCATTCAGCATCATCATGTATCATTTTATCACCCTCATCATTCGGTTATCATCATCATCATCATCAACAAACATCGATCATCATCAAATCACCACATACCACAACATCACGACTAACAACTTCTATTATTATTATTTTCGTTTTAACATTTTCATTATCAATCAATCATCATCATATGATATCATAAAATCATAATCCTAATCTTAATCACTCTCGGTCACCATCTTATAACATCATCATCCTTCTTATATTATTATCACCTTAAATAATTGTATGCCTGAGTTATCGTTGACAGGTACCGGCGAGAAGAATAAAGAAAACGAACGATCGATTTGCAAAATTCGTGGCCCAACTTTAAATTACATCATACCCGGTCCAACTAGCACACGTTCCAGCCCTTCAACAATCCAGAAATAAATAAAAATTATGGCCTGCTTAGGAACAGCATTTGTTTGGATTTTCTTTGGCGGTTCATATAATTAATTATACTTGTTGCTGTAGCAACTAAGCTTCTAACAGAAAAAGGCAACAAGTGAGAGAGGTAGGGTACATTACTTAGTACCTGTCGGCCATTAGGAAAAAAAACAAGAGTATTTGGTGAAACAGAAAGAAAGGGACTAAATGATTGGTTTGTGGGGTTAACCGAATAGAAGAAAAAAATATAAAAAGAAATAGACATACGTAACAGTTGTAACAGTGTGCAGGTTAATGGGGTTTTCGATGGTGTTTTCTTGGTTTGGTTCGAATATACAGCAGAAACATAAGTAGGAGTAGAAAAATGATGGGGTTTGAGGGTTGTTCAATTGTGGTTTATGGTTGTTAAGAGGTGGCCGATGAAGGTGGGTTGTGGAAGTGATATTGGAGCTTGACAATAATATGAAGAAACAGAAACATGTATGCATGTGTGTTGTTTGGTGTTGACATAAAACGGAAAACAGAAGAAACATTAATAGCAAGGAGTCTGCTTTGGTGGTTCTTGATGGTCCTTGGGTTTAGTGATGATAATGATGAAAGTGATAGGGTGAAGGTGGTTGAGGTTTGTGGGGTTCAAGGTTGTTCTTCGAATTGTAGCTGCACATCCGAAGTGGGTTTGATAAAAGAACGTCAACAAAGGTGATGGTCTTGTGATTCTAGAATAGAAATAGTAACAATCAGGTGGTGGTGATCGATATATTGAATGAGGGAGTTCTTATGTGATGAAGATGATGGTTAGAGTAGATTGGTGATCGGAATAGTAACACCAATGGGTTTCATGGGTGGTGGTTAAGGTGGTAATGGTTGATCATATGTGTCCATAAACTATCTAATCTACTTATCGCATAAATATACACACACACACACACACACACACACACACATATATATATATATATATATATATATATATATATATATATATATATATAAATTTAAGTATATAATATAATAATAATAATAATAATAATAATAATAATAATAATAATTATTATAATAATAATAATAATAATAATAATAATAATAATAATAATAATAATAATAAACTAAATCAAAGGTTAAAAACGTATGCAGTGACTTCATTGGGTTGTCGACAGTTTAAAGGGGAATATTTCGTACCCGTTGTTAAACAGTGGCGAATAAAAGTCTTCATAAAAATTCCAAAATTTTAAATTAAGTATCTTTATTTATTTCGGTTATTATGGTATAAAATTTGATCATTAACTATTAAATAAAATTTACATTAATTATTCACTCTCAACCCCAAGTAAAATATAAAAAGTTTTAAAATTCAACAAATCGTTCCTAAAAATATTTTTAATAAGTCTATAATTTATATAACTCATTTTCGGATCATCGTTTATTTTAAAATCACATTAATTCATTTTTAACTTGTTTACTAGCAATTGAATGACAAATGAGTGCTACT
The DNA here is from genome assembly GCF_046630445.1 of Rutidosis leptorrhynchoides. Classification (NCBI taxonomy): domain Eukaryota; kingdom Viridiplantae; phylum Streptophyta; class Magnoliopsida; order Asterales; family Asteraceae; genus Rutidosis; species Rutidosis leptorrhynchoides. The sequence goes on along the minus strand of NC_092335.1, from coordinate 388,145,032 downwards.
ATCAATTACTAAGTGAATTCGAAATCAAATATATATATATATATATATATATATATATATATATATATATATATATATATATATATATATAGTTTATTTATATATCTAGATCTAGATACATTTTAAATTATAATATCATATATTACTTTATTTTACATAATTAATTCAAATAACTAAATTTTGTAATATTACAAATTACCATTATATATATATATATATATATATATATATATATATATATATATATATATATATATATATATATATATATTTACAAATAAACGTTCGTGAATCCTCGGGAATGGTCGGAGTCAAATGAATATATGAAATAGTTCAAAAATTTTGAGATTCAATTAAATAGACTTTGCTTATCATGTCGAAATCATATAAAGATTAAGTTTAAATTTGGTCGGAAATTTCTGGGTCGTCACAGTACCTACCCGTTAAAGAAATTTCGTCCCGAAATTTGAGTGAGGTCGTCATGGTTAACAATAAAAATATTTTCCTAACGAATATGAGTTGTTAAATAAAGTTTTATCACTGTTGAGTAATACAGATAAAACAATTCGATTATGCGAAGCGTACGAGTGAAGCTATCACAAAAGAGTGAAATAGGGAAATAAAGTTAGTCATAACTTTTGACGAAGTCGTGGTTGAATTCCGGAATTTAAGGAATAGAAAATCTTCATAATCTAAATAAGATCTGATTCTTCGGGAATAGGGATATTAGAATCCTCTTTGATTAAATGCGATAATCTGTTTCGATTTCAATGTCTGGTACTCCCACTATAAATGAACCTCTTTCGTTCCATTATTTCCCACAGCTCTCAACTTTTATACTTCAATTCATATTTCCAATACATTTGCCAAATTATCAAAAGTCACTGGAAAAGATAGAATTATCAAGAAAATATATTCTTGATTTTGTTTAGAGATTTAGTAGAATGTAAGAGTCGTGTAACAGGGTACATGATAACGTTAAGATCTGTGAATCATCACGTTCCATTAGAAACTCAGCATAACTTACTGTAATATAATCACATTGATCAAGTATCATTATATTATACTAACTCATGCTTCAGTTCCTAACACTACTTCAGAATTCATTCATAGTTTATACTTAGCTTTTACAGAAATTTCCAATATAATATATTACAGATAGCACAAAGAGGTATATAATTTTGGACGAGAATATTTATAAAAATATCTTCAGAAGTATCAAAGATATTTATGATGATATTTTGGAATTTCTAAATTCTAAAGTTGATAAGGAAAAATTTTCCGCAAGATTTTAACATGATTTCGAAGCAGGATATTCTCTAAAGATTTCATCGGATCCAGAATTACCTGGATTCTTTAAATATACGGTTTGATCCTTGTATTTGTCCTTGGTTTCCTTCATGGTTAGCTCAATCAGTTTTTCAGTACCAAATTTTCTATCGAGCGTTCCCAATATTCCATTCTTTATTATCAAACTTTTGGCCGTTTAGACCATCTACGATTTTGCTGTTTCTTCTGCATTTAATGCTACCATATCTGAATCATCGGTTGTCAATCCGAGGTGGTTTCAAGAGAATTGTGTTTTTAGATGATTAAACGTTGATGGTAATATAGTGGAATATAAAAGGTTCCCCGGTAATAATAAAAGAGCACGCATATATATATATATATATATATATATATATATATATATATATATATATATATATATATATATATATATATATATATATATATATATATATATCAAAGTTATAATAAGGTTGTTTCGAACGAAAAGTCGAAGTTGATTTGCTGGAGCTATGAAAAAATTTGCTAATTTGAAAGAGATTACCAAGTAATTTTGGGTAATAATAACGCTAAAGGAATTAGCACAGCTACGTGTTAAATGTTTACTCAGTTTCTGAGAGTTTTTTAGGTGCATAACTATATGCATCAATCTTTTCTTCCGTAGATGAAGTGCGGTTGGTTCATCCTCTCGATTGAGGTGTTTTCAAGAATCATGAAAGGTTTGAACGCAGATTGTAATTGTCAAGATACAAATGAGGTTTAAGATGAAATCAAGTGGCAAACTTGAAGAAATGTTTAGTTTCATATGTTATAATCAATATTTTAATTCATTTTAATTGTCCAATGTTATTAGTCTACTGTTGGTAGTCCACAATTAGTAGTTCAACAATTCATATATAGTTTAATATATAATATTCGAATTAATTAATACGTATTCGCGACCCATTGTATACATATCTCAGACTCGATCACAACTCAAAGTATATATATTATTGTAGAATCAACCTCGACTCTGTATAGCTAACTCAAGCATTACTGCATATAGAGTGTCTATGGTTATTCCAAATAAGAAAGGACCCATTCATATACATTATAAACGATTCACAATAGTTGATTACATCGCGAGGTACTTGACCTCTATATGATACATTTTACAAACATTGGATTCGTTTTTAAAAGACAAACTTTCATTACATCGAAAGTTGATGGCATGCATACCATTTCATAATATATCCAGCTATAATTGACTTAGTAATAATCTTGATGAACTCAACGACTCGAATGCAACGTCTTTTGAAATATGTCATAAATGACTCCAAATAATATCTCTAATATGAGAAAATGTACATCGAAAGATTTCTTTCATACCTGAGAATAAACATGCTTTAAAAGTGTCAACCAAAAGGTTGGTGAGTTCATAGATTTATCATAACAATCATTTCAATATTTTAATAGACCGCCAGATTTCCGTTTATAAATATATGTACACTCGCAAGTGTATTAAACCGTTCTGCTTATGTTGAGGCCTCAGTAACCAACCTTAACAATAATATAATAAGTCATCTTTGCAAAGATGGATATGTACACTCGCAAGTGTATAAATAATCCTCTAAGTACTAAACATCCGCCCACTAGCTCTTATGTCTAGTGCAGCTTACAGGATGGGGGTGTTAAGCCCGATAGATCTATCTTTAGGATTCGCGCTTACATGCTCTTATAACATGTAACTAAATTACCTAGCACATCAATCCGCAGAATTATCAATTTTGATCACTTGTCTCTATTTCGTAAAGCATTTATAAAAGCAGTGCATGTATTCTCAACCCAAGAATATATATATTGCAAAAACAATTAAAAAGGGAGCAAATGAAACTCACTATATTGTATTTTGTAGTAAAAATACATATGAAGACATTGCACAACTGAACAATGCAGGGTTGGCCTCGGATTCACGAACCTATATCAGGTATATATATTAATACATATATTCGTAATTAAATAAATTTATATGTTATATCTTAAATTATATATCTTATATATTTAATTTGTATATATTTAAAATAGTTAATATTTATATAGTTTAATATTATATTAATAATCAATAATTTGTAATATGTAACTATTTATATAAATAATCTTAATATATATAATTATATGTGATATTAGGGTAGTTGTAATAAATATACTCTTATATAGAAAATATTTATTTGTGATAATAATATTGTTAATATGAAAATAATAATAATAATGATAATGATAATAATAATATTGATAATAATAATAATCTTACTGATAGTTTTAGTAATATTGATAACTTTAATAAAATTTTTACTACTAATGATAATAAGGATAATGATAATACTTTAATATTAATAGTAATGATATTTGTTAATATTGATAATAAAAGTATTAAAAAAATAATACTAATAGTAATAATAACAATAATAATAATGATGAAAAATAATAATAATAATAATAATAATAATAATAATAATAATAATAATAATAATAATATTAATAATAATAATAATAATAATAATAATAATAATATTAATATTAATAATAATAATAATAATAATAATAATAATAATAATAATAATAATAATAATAATAATAATAATAATAATAATAATAATAATAATAATAATAATAATAATAATAATAATAATAATAATAATAATAATAATAAGAGTGATAAGTAAACTACCCGAAAGAAGTAGCCCTTAAAGATAATGCCCAAGTCCAGATTTGAACCCGCGACCTCCCGATAACATCCTTAGCAACTCCCCTGACTCTGCTTTTTCTGATTTAATTATCTCCTAACTTAAATCTATATAACCCGATTCCGTTTTCCTTCGTCTTCCTCTAAACCCATTTCATGATCATCATTGTATCACGTATTATCATTATCAACATCTATCTATCTTATATGATCATAACAACTTTGTGATCCAAATCATCAATATTTCAACTTCGTTAATCACCCCCTCATCATTTTTAAGCTATAATCATAACCATCATCAACATGAAATCATAGTATCTACATCATCATTTAATTAACTTAACATTATCCTAATCATCTTCCATCGTCATCATGAATACATCATCAACGAATTGTCACCATCATCATTTTAAATTGCCATCATCTATTCAACATCCTTATTATCATGATCATACATCACCATCACTATAAAACTTAAACTATCAACATCATGGCCTCGTAACAGAAAGCAATTTGGTCGAGTGGTGTATGGGTTTTGTAAATCGAAGCAATCCTGAAAGAAACCTAAACGAAATACAACCTAAGACTAGTGCCTCGGCCCAATATTATAATAGAATTCATAGTCCAGAAATTAAACCCTTTGGCCCCATTTTCACGTCATAGAGGCAGTCTTCAAATTCATATATCTCGATATATTTACAAGTCTTGGCACATGTTCATCTATTTTAAATATGTATAAATAAATACACTTGATGGGTGTGTGTTTGTTTTGACCCACCACAAGCACCGAAATTCAAATACCAGAATGGCATTTAATCATGAAGTATTATTATCATGTCTCCCACTAACTCTTGCTTTATTAAATCATTTACACAACGGGTTATATAAAGGATTCGGTGGGTGTGGTGATTAAAACAGAACATGAAAGTTATAGCAGGTGTGTTGTATAAACTGTAAAGGAAAAAAAAATATTTTATAGCCATCGGTTAGCATAGATTACGAGCAGTAGTCGTGTAGCTGTGATGGTTTTATTGTTTGAGATTGAAGGAGGTGATATGCTCATGACAGGAATTAGGAGAGGGAGAGTTATAAAGAGAGGAAAAAAACGTGATGGTGGTTTTAGTTTTAGCTTGTTTTTAAAAAAATAACGAGAAGTGAGTGTATGAGTTGATGGTTTTCGTAATGTTGAAGATAGTGACGATGGTGGTTGTGTGATGGTGTCGTGGTTTGATTATCCACGAAGTAAAAAAAAATGAAGAGAGAGAGAGAAGAAAGAGAGTAAGGTGGTCGAATAGGATGGTAGACATTTAAGGTTGTAATGAGCTCAAGAAGAAGGTGGTGTACGAGGTCAATGACGGATGTGTTTGGAGCTTGGAACCGAGAACGGAAGTATAAGGTGATGTTGAATGAAAATTTATAACTAACTCTATCTATATGCTTGGTATATATAATTACACAAATATATATATATTTATATATATATATATATATATATATATATATATATATATATATATATATATATATATATATATATATATATATATATATATATATATATATATCTTCTGAGTAATACTGAAATAACAATTTGATCACATTTTGTTTTGTAGATTTATGGTGGTCGACCGAAATATTCTAGTCAGAAGGAAGAAAACAAGGAAATAAAAGTAGATAGAGATTGGAAACAGATTTTGTAATCTTCCATGATATTAATTGATTCCTCAACAGCACACACGAATTCAGGGAACAAGGAATAGAATTTGATGATGTATCAACAATTAATCTGATTTGTATTATAGTGATGATGATATCGATTCTCAACTGAATTTGTTGTTACGTGATTAAATGGAATCGAATTGTACCAGATTGTAGACATAAAGCAGATTTTAAAACAGTTTGATGGTAACTTGTAACAAAATTTTACGAATTCCTTGATTTAATTAATATTAAAAATTAATAAATATAATATTAATAATTATATTAATAATATTAATAAATAATAATAATACTAATAATAATTATATTAATAATAATTATAATAGTATCAAAGAATAATAATGATATTAACTATACAAATGGTAATAATAATATTACTCTTAATACTAATAATTATAATATTAATTATTATAATATAACAAATTTAATGTATCAATTCCATATATTATAAAAAAATATATTAATGTTAATATTATTATTAATACTAATATTAATAATGAAAGTAAAAAATATAACATTTATTTTTAGATTGTACTTAAATATATTAATATTACAATTTTGTATTCATGTAATATTTAATAATTATATAATACATATATATATATATATATATATATATATATATACACACACGTATCTATTTATAATTAAATGTTCGTGAATTGTCAAAACTGGTCGAGGTTAAATGAGTGCATGAAAATATATAAAAAAAAATTTTAAGACTCAACATTACAGACTTTGCTTATCGTATCTAAATCATATAAAGATTAAGTTTAAATTTGGTCGGAAATTTCCGGGTCGTCACAGTACCTACCCGTTAAAGAAATTTCGTCCCGAAATTTGAGTGAGGTTGTCATGGCTAACTATAAGAATGTTTTCTCGACGAATATGAGTTGATAAATAGAGTTTTATCACTATTAAGTAATATAGATAAAACAATTCGATTACTCGAAGAGTATGGATGAAGGTGTTATAGAAGAGTGAACTGAGGTAGTAAAGTTTTGTCTTATTTTCTGACGTAGTCAAGATTGATTTCCGGGGTTTAAGGAAATTTAAAGAAAATCTTCGAAATCTTTATAAGATTCGATTCTTCGGAAATTAAGAAAATTAGGATCTTCTTTGATTAAATGCAGTCAATCTGCTTCGATTGCTATGTCTGATATTTCCATTATAAATTAAACTCTTCCGTTCCATTATTTTCACCATTCCTATACTTCCTTCCTCCATTCATATTTCCAAAATATTGTGGAAATACTTAATCCAATTCTGATTCTTGACCTCATTCTAACTATCGCAACATTCATCCTTCTATTCTAACTCCCATCGGAGGAATCTGTTTACTTCTACTATGCTCTTGGGTTTATAGTGTTTTTAGTTCTCCCGAGTCTTTATATTGCTATACGCATTGATATACACGGTTTGTAATTACTGTGTTGTTGTTGGGCTTTTTATTCTCCCTTATAATTAGAAGTTCTATGCTTTTGTTTTCTCTTCCCGACTTTAAGTCAAGCGAATAATGGTCCAGAATTTGTAGGTATGAAGTTTCGATTGATCGTAATGTTCTAAACAGGAAGGAATGTAATAGCACGATTTGATTTGTTTAATTACCCAAAATCACTAAGGATAGAACTATCAAGAATATATTTTCTTGATATGTTCAGAGGTTAAGTAGAATAAAAGAGTTATGTAACATGACACATGATGATGGTATGATCTACTGTGAACCATCATCACGTTTCATTAGAAACTCAGCATGACTTACTGTAATATAATCACGTTGGCCAAGCGTCATTATATTATACTAACTCATGATCAAATTCTTAACACTTCTCCAGAATTCATTCGTAATTATATTTAAATTTTACAGAAGTTTCCAATATAAGGTAATACAGAAAGCACGAAGAGGTATATAATTTCGGACAAGAATACTTATGAAAATATCCTCAGAAATATCGAGGATATTTATGATGGTATTTTGGAATTTCTAAGTTCGAAGGTTGATGAAGAAATATTTTCCGCAAGATTTTAACATGAGTACAGAGCAAGATATTCGTTGAAGGTTTCATCGGATCCAGAATTACCTGGATTCTTTGAATATATGGTATGGTCCTTGTATTTGTCCTTGGTCTCCTTCCTGGTTAGCTCAATCCATTTTTCATTACCAAATTTTCTATCGAGCGTTCCCAACATTCCATTCTTTATTATCAAACTTTTAGCCATTTAGACCATCTACAACATGCTGCTTCGTCGGCATTTTCAAAGTTAACGGATCTGGATTATCGGTTATTGATGTGTGCAGGGTGTAGTACGAAATACTATTATTTTTATTACGAAATACAATGAAATATGATACAAGTTTTATATGTTTATTTACAGATGAGATATACCTAAACTCTGCTACAACACTATAGGCAGTGTACCTAATCGTAGAGTAGTATAGTTTTTAGTAAGTCCGGTTCGTTCCTCAGGGAGACGGCTTATTTTACACTATATTTTAAACAACTATATTTGTACAAAATATATATATATTACAATTATTATTATTATAAAAAGGGGGTTTTACCGTTTAATGACTGGTTTGTCGATTTTATATTTTAAGCGAAGCGTAAAGTAAATGGCGATATTTAACTAACGATAAAATAAATAACAATAATTAAAATGACAATAAATTAAAGTACGAGGAAATATAAAATAAAATATATTATGCTTATTTAAACTTCCGTACTCATGATGTTTGACGTTTTGATTTTAATTTATTACCCTGGGTTAATTGTTCTTTGTCCTGGATTATTTTCATTGGTCATAATTATAAAGTGCGAGTGTCCTCGTTAAATTAACCTTATTCTCGAAGTCAAATATTCCAACTAATTGGGGATTCGAACTGTAACAAAGTTTTAATACTTTGTTTAATGATTACACCAGGTTATCGACTGTGTATAATCCAAGATTTTAATACTTTGTTAACAATTACACCAATTACCCTTGAATGTAATCCACCACTGTTTTAATAAGTCCATTGACTATTAATCCATCCCCATCTCCAGTCAAATGAGCAATTATTAGTATATATAAATATCCCGCCCATCGTACCCGGTCGAACGTATGTGGCTATCTATAGATACGTAAAATTGTAAATCTCTATATTAATCAAATATAGAGTCCATTAATAACCCATAGTCTAATTTCCACAAGTGTCGGTCTTTTGTCCAAACCCCAATTATGGTCCAAAGCCCAATAACCTCGTTTTAATATTTAGCCCAACACCACGATTACTTCGGCTCAAATAAGCATAATAATAACTTAAGTACGATACATAATTAAAAAGGGAGAATTTAGCTTGTAGTGATTATTAATCGCATAGTGTTACAGGGACAGAGTTCCGACTTTAAACCCGTAAAATAACCGTTACATTACCCAAACTAACTAATATAAAATTAAACTATATTATATATATATATATATATATATATATATATATATATATATATATATATATATATATATATATATATATATATATATATATATATATATATATATATATATATATATATATATATATATATATATATATATATATATATATATATATATATATTATATATTATCAGAGAGAATTGAGAATGGATGGGGTAGTTTTTTCGTCGAGCAGAAGCCTGGTATTTATAGGCATATTTCCTGATTCTGATGTGTAACGACCCTACTTTTTTCGTTATCTTTTACCGTTAACTATTTAACGACCGTTAATTGTTATTCGTGCCACGTCATTTCTATGACCTATATTATTATTTTTGTAATAATATATTAATTATTATGTGTTATATGAATATTTGTATTCATATTTTAAATTATACGTTCCTACGAGTCGCGGATTTCTATCCGGCGAATCTTTCCGGTTTTCAAACCAACGGTCGAGTTTTTGGGATTTTTAAGTCCTAATTATTTTAAATATGATATTTTGATGTCATATGATTATATATAGTGTTTATATATTTTATTCGTCGCGTATTTATTATCTCTCCGAAAAATCAATCGCGTAGCGGTGTTTTCGCGTTTCGGGTTTCGTTCGGGCGTTCGGGCCACTAGGATTTTGTCATTTATCAAATTGGGTCAATATAGGGCCCACCCCATTCAGTTCTTGGCCGAAATTGTCAAGGGGAGGGGGTATTTTTGCCAAACTTTGTAAATTGTGATACATGTTGATCAAAACTCCACAATACTTCTCATTTCAACCTAATTCATTTTTTTTTTTGCAAACCCTCTCCTCTCCTCTCATCCTTGCCGTCACCACCACCACTAAACATCATCATCATCTTTCAATTTTTGCTTTAAAGGTTTAGAGCTTTCATCATAATCGGGATCACCGCATCGTTCTCTACACGTTCATATCCTTCAATTCTTGATTAGGGTATAAACCCTAACCCTAGCTTTTCAATTTTTCATTTATTTTACTAATTTTATATGTTATATTGATAGTATGATGATTACATGTTATTGTATTGATGATTGTATGCGTAGAATTGCTCGATTATACATGTTTTCGGTTTGATTTAATTGGGACAGCAGCTTTTTCGTGTGTTTCTGACTTTGTAACTGATATAAAAGTTAAAATAAAATATATAAATGAGTTCCTCTCATCAAGACATTAATTTTAGACTCCGGATTCATGTCGTTTCGATTCCCGGAGCCCTAGATATGCTTAATTTGATTTTTGGTAAAGATTGAAAGGTGTTATGGGCAAGAACAAGGTATGGTCCGACTTTGTGATCATCCTTGGTGTCTTTAGGGTGTGTCATTTGGTTAGGACTGATGGTGGGGCTAATTTTCATGTTCGGCTCACCTAAATCCGAGCCACGGTTCACCCGTTGTGCCTAAATCACTGTTTTGAGTAAATTGAATTCCCAAGTGTTGTCATGGCTGATATCCACGACCTAGGGACTGTTCTTGGAGTGTTCTTGAGTACATAATTGTGTCGGGTGGTTTGAGTAGGCGGAGATGCATATGTGGCTCGCCCGAAACCGACACCCGGGGCTCAAGATACGACCCGATGAACTTTTAAACTTAAAACTTATGGTTAATGATTAAACTTATATTAAAATGAATGGCTTTCATTATTAATAAATTACTTATGATAAAATAAGTAATTATTATTATTTAAGACTTATGATATATATTTATTATATCATTTAATTATGACTTATGATTTAATTAACATTTTAATTAAACTTATGATTAATAATACTTTTATTATTAATGAAAAATACTTATGATAAGTATTAAATTTATTTTATGAGAATATTATTTTAAGACTTATAATAAAGATTAAATAATTATTTAATTATTATAAGACTTAATTATTATTTAATTATGATCTAATTATTAAATACTTATGATTTAATAATTTTAATTAGAAACTTATGAAATGATTAATAATTCATTATTAATTAATAATACTTATGATATGATTTAAAATTTATTTTTAATTAATAATACTTATATTATGACTAATATTTAATTAATTAATTAAATACTTATGTTATATTAATTATATCATTTAAACTTATCTTAACTTTAATAATTCATTTTTATTTAATTAAACTTATGTTATGACATAATTATACATATTTAACTTTAACTAACATTATAACTTATGTTATTATTATACTTTACACTTTTAAAATTAATGTTGACTATGTTTGACCAAGGTTGACTTTTGAGTTGACTTTCGGTTGACTTTGACTTTCAGTTGACTTCTGTTGACTTTCTAAATAAGGAAACTTTCCTAACTTCAAAACTTTCTAAAAATAGAACTTTCTAAATTTGGAAACTTTCCAAAAATAGAAACTTTCCAAAAATAGAAACTTTCCAAAAATAGAAAACTTTCCAAAAATAGAAACTTTCCAAAAATAGAAAACTTTCCAAAAATGGAAACCTGCTAAAAATAGAAACTTTCTAAAAATAGAAAGTGTGTGTCCGTACGCTGTTCCGATCAAACCGATGCATGTTGAGTGTTGTTCTATGTCTACTTGCAACATGTACAATAGCTATCATACTAAGACTTGACCTAAGTTAGTTATTTATATCGACCTGCTTTATTTATAGGTCGGCGTTGTGATCATTCATGATCACTTTACTTCATTTGCTGTTCGCATAATTGTGTGGTTACTTCGGTTGCTATTAAGGTGAGTTATAGTCCCATTTTTCTATTTTAAATCATTTGGGATGAGAATACATGCAATTTATTTTATATTTTGGACACATGTGGAAGTTGGTTTAAATTATTCATTGTGAGTTGAACAAAAATATTCCCTAGTCTGGTAACTGTAATCACTGGTTTCTACTGGTGAACGCGAATCCTATGGATAGATCTATCGGGTTTGACAACCCCATTTCGAGCTAGTCGCGCTAGCAATTTATAATCGGAATGTTTAGTACTTCGTATTTAGTTGAAGATACACATGTTCGGTGTATATTTTTTTATTGCGTTTGGCAAGGGTAAATAAAGGGTTAAGTGGTTACCAGGTGGCTCATGGAAAATGGAATAATGTTTTATTATATGTTTTCTAGCATATAATTTGATGGTTTAAAAAGGAGTTTTATGTTTTCAAACATAAATTTTTATTGTTTAAATTAAATATTGTTTGCAATATTAAACCTATAATTCACTCAACATTTTTGTTGACAGTTACTCGCATGTTTTATTCTCAGGTTCATGATTGATTGCTTCCGCTGTGCTTAGAGAGTCTGCATATTTATGATGGCAGCTTTTGTTAAACATTAACTTGCATTCTATTTTGTTACATTGAAAAGTGGTTGTTTGTTGACTTTATTTTGGTCAACTTTTGGTTAAAGTATTATTGTATAGTTTTTCTAAACTTATACATTTTAGTAGATTTCCTTTATAGGAAATCATTTTTAAATAAAGAATGCAAGGTTGTTTTATTAAATTCATATAGAGTTTCGATCAAGCTGTGGGACCAAGTGACGGAGCCGTTAAGTGTTTTGACGGAGTCGTCACAGTTGGTATCAGAGCTCTGGTTGTAGGGAATTAGGCTGCATTGATGTCGTTACCCGAGTCAATAGGGTGCGTTAGTGAGTCTAGTCTACAGCCCGGCCTATTATATATTATTATATGTGATTATTAATATCGTGTTGGTATGTATATTGTTATCATACATACATTTCTATTATGTTCTGAATCCGGGAGGAACTCCCATTCCGATTTGAACGTATTCTCCGACTCATGCGAGTTCATCTTTTAGAGGAACACCTCGGTTAGTGAAACCGAGGGGGTGTCATTCTTGACTTCTGAAATTCTCGACATTTCTATGTCATAATTTGTCTTTATTGATATAACGTTTGAGTTACATTACGTGTTCTAGAATTCTAGGCATTTCTATGTCATCTATTATGGATATGTATATAACTTTTGAGTTATATTACGCGAGACGTCATTCTTGACTTCTAAAGGCTCGGCATTTCAATGTCAGCTATTCTGCTTAGGTATATAACATTCTTGTTATATTACGTGCCTTTGTGCCGTTGTGCCTATGTGCTTTGGTTTTTGAAACGGAAAACGTCATTCTTGACTTTTAGAGATTCTTGGTACTTCGAAAACATTCTTATGTCATCGTTACTCCTATTCATTACCTTCGATGTCTTTGTCTCTTGTGCTATCCTTAGCACATTGTTAAGAAATTGTTTTAGGGAAATTGTGTTGAAATTCGAGGTTGACCACGTGTCCTGACCTTATGTAGTGATATTGGAATGGATCTATGAGTTAGTGAAATATAATGGCGTCAGGCCAACGTGATTATATTACTTTAATTCATAAAAAGTCCCAGTATTATGACATGAGGAATAGAAAGCGAGTCAAAGAAAATTTGTACACCACTCATTCGGAAATTCTAACGTTATTACATGTGTAAGGAAGATACTCATTATCTTATTTGTTGATATGCGAGAGACTCGTCTTAACCGAACTACATACCCCATGTTTTATCATTCATAACTCGCTTGTTAGTGACAGCTTCGCACGTGAAGAGTTTTGGCCCAAGGACTTATGTCCTGATAATAGTCAAAACAATATTTAACTCATTGGTTTTCATGACCTCGTAGCATTTATTGATTAGATGTCGCAAGACGATTCAAGTCCTTCACCCGAACTTCAACGATCTTACTTCAACTCGTAACCTTTATAATGCGGATACCCTGCTTTTCATTTAAAATTTTTACACATTTGTGTAATTGGGCGGTTCTCGTGAGATTTATGGGCGAATAGAAGTAATGAAATATTTTGTCATGTATACTAATTATAAAATCATATATGTACGTATGAATTCGAATGGATAAATTTACCCTTACCTATTTTGGCTAGTATACACTAAATTGTACCTTCAAAATTATTTTAAAATCACTCATGTCGAGTTGTCTAGTTAACTCAAATTGTTTTACGTAAAATGGTACACGTTGTACATACTTCTAAATTTACTAAGAGCTTCGTTCCATTTATGGGGTTACATCAGACGTTTAAAGCTTTTTCAAAACTTCTTTGATTGATTACATTAGAATTTTCGCATTACTCTACAGAGTGTTTGGATCACATTTCTTCTCATCCTCCGTTTAAGGATGAAAATTTACCATTAAGTCCATTGATAGAAATTCTTACACCAGTTTGGATGCCGGTTTTATAAAATTTGTTGGAAAGTCTTTGCGCTCATAAAATTTTCCCTCTTATGGTTGGACATGGCCGAAATGCAGACCGATAAATCAAGTTTCTGGGGTACACTCGATGGTCACCTTATTGTAGAAAAGGCGCTAGGTGGGTTTCTACCCCAACTGTTGTTATAATGGGTATCATGGATATATATTACTCTAGACCGTTTGAGGAGTTTCTACTCTCAATTTTCGCTGTCAACCGCAACACACTCGTAAACATCAATCCTAGGATTCGATACTTTAGGGTGCACGAAATTATTTTTGGAGATTCATCTCACCTGGAGTCGGCCATTCTTTATAACCCATGATTCGCGTTCTTTTCATCCGCACATAAATTTAAGAATATGGATGAATCCTAGACTTCCTTGCTCATTGTACAAGGAAGTTCACTCTCGTTGAATTATCACACCTTTCATACGTCTTCCTTTCGGAAATATAATGAAAATTTACTTTGGAGTCCATGATCCTCGTTAACTCCTTTGAGAGAATTGCCTTAAATATCTATGCCACCGATGTGACTACTCCATATTTATTTCTTCCTTCATTATTGCAACTTTATTTCATCCGTCCCAGTTCGTCCCCTTGGGGAGCTCCCGTTTTGTTCGTTGAGAAGAAAGATGGTTCATTTTGTTTGTGTATTGATTATCGTGAATTGAACGAGCTTACTGTTAAAAACCGTTACCCTCTTTCGAGAATTGATGATCTGTTCGATCAACTTCAAGGTTCGTCCGTTTATTATAAGATTGATCTTCGTTCCGGTTATCACCAATTACGCGCTAAAGAAACTAATATTATGAAAACCGCTTTCTGTACCCGTTATAGTCACTTTGAATTTCTTGTTATGCCGTTCAGATTGACAAATGCACCTGTTGTGTTCATGGACCTCGTGAACCGTGTGTGTAGACCCTATCTGGACAAATTCGTTACTGTTTTCATCGACCACATCCTTATTTATTCTAAGAGTGATGAAGGGCGAAGAACATTTGAAGTTAGTGCTTGATCTGTTGAGGAAAGAAGAGTTGTACGCTAAGCTCTCTAAGTGTGCTTTCTGGTTAAGAGAAGTTCAATTTCCTCGGACACATTGTTAGTAAATAGGGAATACAAGTTGATTCTGCTAAGATTGAGGCGATTGAAAAGTGGGAAGTTCCGAAAACTCCTACTCAGATTCGCCAGTTTCTAGGATTAGCAGGCTATTATAGAAGGTTCATTCAAGATTTTTCACGAGTAGCGAAACCTCTGACTGCTTTAACGCATAAGGGGAAGAAGTACGAGTGGAAGAGTGAACAAGAGTCTGCTTTCCAAACTCTGAAGAAGAAGTTAACTTCTGCACCGATATTATCACTACCTGAGGGTAATGATGATTTTGTTATCTATTGTGATGCTTCGTGTCAAGACTTTGGTTGTGTTTTGATGCAACGAAAGAAAGTCATTGCGTACGCGTCACGTCAGTTGAAGATTCACGAGCAGAATTACGTAACCCATGATTTAGAGTTGAGAGCTGTTGTGTTTGCGCTTAAGATTTGCAGACATTATCTATATGGGGTCAAAGGTACATTGTACACTGATCACAAAAGTCTTCAACATATTCTTGATCAGAAACAGTTAAATATGAGGCAACGAAGATGGGTTGAGACGTTAAATGATTATGATTGCGAACTTTTATATCATCCGGGAAAGGCCAATGATGTGGCTGATGCATTAAGTCGTAAAGAAAGGGCTGAACCTCGCAGGTTTAGGGCCTTGAATATGACAATTCAAACAAACCTCGCTAGGCAGATCCTTGAGGCACAATAAGAAGCCTTGAAGGAGGAAAATTTTGTAACGGGAAGGTCCGAGGCTTGAGTAAACCGTTAGAGGTACAAACCGATGGTACTTGGTATTTTGCGGGATGCCTTTGGGTTCCGAAGTTTAGTGATCTACGAAAACTTGTTTTAGATGAGGCTCATAAGTCTAGGTACTCTATTCATCCTGGTTCAGGAAAGATGTATCATGATCTTAAGGAGCTGTATTGGTGGCCTAATTTGAAAGCTGATGTGGCTACGTATGTGGCTAAGTGTTTGACCTGCGCTAAGGTTAAAGCTGAACATCAGAAACCGTCTGGACTTTTGGTGCAACCTGAAATTCCCGAGTGGAAGTGGGAAGGTATTAAGATGGACTTTATTACGAAGTTACCGGGAGTTGTGGGTGGTTATGATACCATTTGGGTGATTGTTACCGACTCGCTAAGTCAACACTTTTCTTGCCAATTAAGGAAACATATTCAATAAAGAAGTTTACTCGTTTGTATTTGAAGGAGATTATTTCGAGACATGGTGTTCCCGTATCGATTATGTTGGACTGAGGCAGTCCTAACAAGGTGCTCTAGGAACTAAATTGGATATGAGCACTGCTTATCATCCACAGACGGATGGTCAGAGTGAAAGGACCATTCAAACGTAGAAAACATGTTAAGAGCGTGTGTTATTGATTTTGGAAATGGGTGGGATAAATATTTGCCGCTGGATGAGTTTTCTTATAACAGCAGTTATCATGCAAGTATTAAAGCCGCACCATTTGAAGCTCTGTATGGTAGAAAGTGTAGGTCTCCTGTCTGTTGGAATGAGGTTGGGGATGCTCAACTCACATGACCAGAGATCATTCACGAGACTACCGAGAAGATTGCACAGATTAAGGGAAGATTGAGAACTGCCAGGAGTAGGCAAAAGAGTTATGCTGATAAGAGAAGGAACGATATCGACTTTCAGGTCGGTGATCGTGTTATGTTGAAAGTTTCACCTTGGAAGGGTGTGGTACGTTTTGGTAAAAGGGGAAGTTGAATCCTCGATTTGTTGGACCTTTTGGGATTATTGAGAGAGTTGGACCAGTGGCTTATCGTTTGAAATTGCCACAAGAACTCAGTGCTATTCGTGACGTTTTTCATGTATCGAATTTAAAGAGGTGTTTGGCCGAGGCCAATGAAACTATTCTTTTTGATGAACTTCATGTTGATAAGCAACTTTATTTTATTGAAGAACCTGTTGAAATTATGGACCGAGAGGTAAAGACTCTTAAGCAGAGTAAAATTCCTATTGTTCGAGTTAGATGGAACACCGGACGCGGTCCCGAGTTCACTTGGGAGCGTGAAGGTCAGATGAAGCAGAAGTAACCGCATTTGTTCCCAGATGCTGAGTCAACCCCTGCACCTGCTTAAATTTCGGGACGAAATTTCCGTAACGGGAAGGTACTGTAACGACCCTACTTTTTCCGTTATCTTTTACCGTTAACTATTTAACGACCGTTAATTGTTATTCGTGCCACGTCATTTCTATGACCTATATTATTATTTTTGTAATAATATATTAATTATTATGTGTTATATGAATATTTGTATTCATATTTTAAATTATACGTTCCTACGAGTCGCGGATTTCTATCCGGCGAATCTTTCCGGTTTTCAAACCAACGGTCGAGTTTTTGGGATTTTTAAGTCCTAATTATTTTAAATATGATATTTTGATGTCATATGATTATATATAGTGTTTATATATTTTATTCGTCGCGTATTTATTATCTCTCCGAAAAATCAATCGCGTAGCGGTGTTTTCGCGTTTCGGGTTTCGTTCGGGCGTTCGGGCCACTAGGATTTTGTCATTTATCAAATTGGGTCAATATGGGGCCCACCCCATTCAGTTCTTGGCCGAAATTGTCAAGGGGAGGGGGTATTTTTGCCAAACTTTGTAAATTGTGATACATGTTGATCAAAACTCCACAATACTTCTCATTTCAACCTAATTCATTTTTTTTTTTGCAAACCCTCTCCTCTCCTCTCATCCTCGCCGTCACCACCACCACTAAACATCATCATCATCTTTCAATTTTTGCTTTAAAGGTTTAGAGCTTTCATCATAATCGGGTTCACCGCATCGTTCTCTACACGTTCATATCCTTCAATTCTTGATTAGGGTATAAACCCTAACCCTAGCTTTTCAATTTTTCATTTATTTTACTGATTTTATATGTTATATTGATAGTATGATGATTACATGTTATTGTATTGATGATTGTATGCGTAGAATTGCTCGATTATACATGTTTTCGGTTTGATTTAATTGGGACAGCAGCTTTTTCGTGTGTTTCTGACTTTGTAACTGATATAAAAGTTAAAATAAAATATATAAATGAGTTCCTCTCATCAAGACATTAATTTTAGACTCCGGATTCATGTCGTTTCGATTCCCGGAGCCCTAGATATGCTTAATTTGATTTTTGGTAAAGATTGAAAGGTGTTATGGGCAAGAACAAGGTATGGTCCGACTTTGTGATCATCCTTGGTGTCTTTAGGGTGTGTCATTTGGTTAGGACTGATGGTGGGGCTAATTTTCATGTTCGGCTCACCTAAATCCGAGCCACGGTTCACCCGTTGTGCCTAAATCACTGTTTTGAGTAAATTGAATTCCCAAGTGTTGTCATGGCTGATATCCACGACCTAGGGACTGTTCTTGGAGTGTTCTTGAGTACATAATTGTGTCGGGTGGTTTGAGTAGGCAGAGATGCATATGTGGCTCGCCCGAAACCGACACCCGGGGCTCAAGATACGACCCGATGAACTTTTAAACTTAAAACTTATGGTTAATGATTAAACTTATGTTAAAATGAATGGCTTTCATTATTAATAAATTACTTATGATAAAATAAGTAATTATTATTATTTAAGACTTATGATATATATTTATTATATCATTTAATTATGACTTATGATTTAATTAACATTTTAATTAAACTTATGATTAATAATACTTTTATTATTAATGAAAAATACTTATGATAAGTATTAAATTTATTTTATGAGAATATTATTTTAAGACTTATAATAAAGATTAAATAATTATTTAATTATTATAAGACTTAATTATTATTTAATTATGATCTAATTATTAAATACTTATGATTTAATAATTTTAATTAGAAACTTATGAAATGATTAATAATTCATTATTAATTAATAATACTTATGATATGATTTAAAATTTATTTTTAATTAATAATACTTATATTATGACTAATATTTAATTAATTAATTAAATACTTATGTTATATTAATTATATCATTTAAACTTATCTTAACTTTAATAATTCATTTTTATTTAATTAAACTTATGTTATGACATAATTATACATATTTAACTTTAACTAACATTATAACTTATGTTATTATTATACTTTACACTTTTAAAATTAATGTTGACTATGTTTGACCAAGGTTGACTTTTGAGTTGACTTTCGGTTGACTTTGACTTTCAGTTGACTTCTGTTGACTTTCTAAATAAGGAAACTTTCCTAACTTCAAAACTTTCTAAAAATAGAACTTTCTAAATTTGGAAACTTTCCAAAAATAGAAACTTTCCAAAAATAGAAACTTTCCAAAAATAGAAAACTTTCCAAAAATAGAAACTTTCCAAAAATAGAAAACTTTCCAAAAATGGAAACCTGCTAAAAATAGAAACTTTCTAAAAATAGAAAGTGTGTGTCCGTACGCTGTTCCGATCAAACCGATGCATGTTGAGTGTTGTTCTATGTCTACTTGCAACATGTACAATAGCTATCATACTAAGACTTGACCTAAGTTAGTTATTTATATCGACCTGCTTTATTTATAGGTCGGCGTTGTGATCATTCATGATCACTTTACTTCATTTGCTGTTCGCATAATTGTGTGGTTACTTCGGTTGCTATTAAGGTGAGTTATAGTCCCATTTTTCTATTTTAAATCATTTGGGATGAGAATACATGCAATTTATTTTATATTTTGGACACATGTGGAAGTTGGTTTAAATTATTCATTGTGAGTTGAACAAAAATATTCCCTAGTCTGGTAACTGTAATCACTGGTTTCTACTGGTGAACGCGAATCCTATGGATAGATCTATCGGGTTTGACAACCCCATTTCGAGCTAGTCGCGCTAGCAATTTATAATCGGAATGTTTAGTACTTCGTATTTAGTTGAAGATACACATGTTCGGTGTATATTTTTTTATTGCGTTTGGCAAGGGTAAATAAAGGGTTAAGTGGTTACCAGGTGGCTCATGGAAAATGGAATAATGTTTTATTATATGTTTTCTAGCATATAATTTGATGGTTTAAAAAGGAGTTTTATGTTTTCAAACATAAATTTTTATTGTTTAAATTAAATATTGTTTGCAATATTAAACCTATAATTCACTCAACATTTTTGTTGATAGTTACTCGCATGTTTTATTCTCAGGTTCATGATTGATTGCTTCCGCTGTGCTTAGAGAGTCTGCATATTTATGATGGCAGCTTTTGTTAAACATTAACTTGCATTCTATTTTGTTACATTGAAAAGTGGTTGTTTGTTGACTTTATTTTGGTCAACTTTTGGTTAAAGTATTATTGTATAGTTTTTCTAAACTTATACATTTTAGTAGATTTCCTTTATAGGAAATCATTTTTAAATAAAGAATGCAAGGTTGTTTTATTAAATTCATATAGAGTTTCGATCAAGCTGTGGGACCAAGTGACGGAGCCGTTAAGTGTTTTGACGGAGTCGTCACATGATGCCCATGCGAGTGGAATGGGTTTTAGTGCAAATCTCATGCACTCTCATGGGCACATGCACTCGCATGGGTTTTATGCCTATTTCCCATGCGATGGCATGGCCGTCAGATCCAGCTCACATATTTTTTGTTTTCTTGCTTGTCGACATATTATTATATATATATAATATATATATAATTTATATTAATTATATATATATATATATATATATATATATATATATATATATATATATATATATATATATATATATATATATATTATATACAAGGTTGCAAAAGACGCGAGACGGGGTCGAGACGGTCGGGTCCTAAAAGGGTCGAGACGGGGTCGAGACGGGGTCGAGACGGAGGTCTAGACGGATGTTGACTAACGTTGACTTTTAAATAAAAATGTTATATATTATATATATATTGTACATTACATTATCCCAAACATAAGCATTTCACACATGTTTAAATACTTCAACATTTCAAACATAAAAAAAGAAATCCTAAGTAATAGCACAACGTTTAATATTAAAAAAAAAAAAAAAAAAAAAAACTTGAAAAAAATCAGAAAAACCCGTTTTTTCCCGTCTCGGACCGTGTTTGACCGTCTTTTGACCGTTTTTTGGCCGATTTCTGTTTTTTCAAACGTTTTATGTATAAACGGGACGGGGCACTCCAAAATCCGTCTACACCCCCGTCTACACCCCCGTTTTTTCTGTTTTTTACAACACTGTATATATATATATATTATATTCTTATGCATAGTTGACTTGTAATTTTTACTCCGTTTTCTCATACATTTATGCCTGGTTTATGTCTTGGTTCCGATTTCTCGAACATCTTTTCGTATGCTTTAATATCTTATACTTTACGTTCCACAACTTGTACTCTTGTCAATATTTAGATGTTGATCATCAATAAATTTAACCACTTGGAGTTTAACTTGTACGTTTGAGCATTTTGGATGTTTACGTCTTCAAATCTTCGTTTTCTTCTCTTGTCTTCGCACTTATTTATTTAAACGATTATTACATAAAGATGGAACAATTGCAACTAAAAAATTTACATATTGGAAGGATATTGCGCCTAAATATATGTTCATTTGGAGCACTATCAGTTATCAAACCGAGGGTTTTCAAGAATATTGAAGGTTTTTAGATGATTAAACGCTGATTGTGATCGTCAAGAAACAAAGGATGTTTAAGATAAAATCAAGTGGCAAACTTGAAGAATTGTTTAGTTTCATATGTTATAATCAGTATTTTAATTCATTTTAATTGTCCAATGTTAGTAGTCCACAGTTGATAGTCCACAGTTAACGGTCCAATAATTCATATATAGCTTAATATATAATATTCGAATTAATTAATACGTATCGTGACCCATTATATACATGTCTCTGACTCGATCACAATTCAAAGTATATATATTATTATAGAATCAACCTCAACCCTGTATAGCTAACTCGATCATTACCGCATATAGAGTGTCTATGATTATTTCAAATAATATATATAGATGTGTCGATATGATATGTCAAAACATTGTATACGTGTCCCGATATTTAAAGTGCATAAAATAAATAACAGAAATTAAATGACGATAAATAAAATTGCGAGAATATAAATTGCGATAAATAAATTGCGATAAATAAAATGTAATCAGTTAGCTAGGAACAGTTAGCTAGGATTTCGTTAGCGTGGATTCTTAACAAAATTTCTCATAGTTAATTTGTTTGTTTTAACAAATTATATTTTTGTCCAATATTTTCTTCATTATGCCACTTGTTGGATTCTGATAGGTCAAAATCCAAATATAAAATTGAATGAAAATGGTTATTATGTGATGAACGGATTCGTATATCTGTGAATGTAAGTAGGATAGTAAATGACTGTTGAATCAGATTCGAAGAATGTACAGTGTAACTTATTAATGTGAAATCTAAATATTCCTCGGGTATTACCTACCCGTTAAAATATTTTCACCATTAACAGTTTGTACAAAAGAATTTTTAATTACAATCTTTATGAAAACATATATACATATATATTTTCTTCAGATGTAATCATGGATTTAATGAGTCAATATGATATTAAACTCATTTGCTTTTCTGTTTGAGCTAGAATAAATAATCTCTAAGACTTTAGAGATTACATAATCGCTATGTAGAATGAAGGTAATTGATGTAGAACGATACGTAGGACGATGATTATACTCGAGATACAGAATGAGATGTTGAGGCATGGATTGTTGATGATACTGGTGCTGTTACTGATGGTACTGTTGGTACCGGTGATGTTGCTGAAGCTGGTACGTTTTGCACCATATTTTCCAAACTGATTACTCGAGCGCAAAGTTCGTTGACTTTTTCTATTACTCCGGGATGATTGTCGGTTCGGACAAGTGGATGAATAAGATCTAGAATTGTATATATTATGTAATCGTTTAGAGCTCTTCTGGAAATGTGGGTGAAAATGGTGTTTCGGACAGGTTCGTCGGTAAGTGCTTCAGGTTCTTCAACAAGAGGTGAATCCGGTTGATGGAAGGGATCACCTTCTTCTTGTATCCAATGATTAAGTAGACTATGAACTCATCAGATAAATTGGGGATGGCTGATTGATTGATTCATTCTGGTGACGCTGATTTCAGAGCCCAAGTGGATATCCATGTCGGAATAGCTGTCGGAATTCGAGGAATTTGAACTAGTTACGAGTTCCATATTGTACAGTTAGATAAAGGGTTTTCGATATGAAATGATTTTTGGATATCAGATGATATTCTAATTACATAGAATACTTATGTATAGTACAGAAGATCCCGTAGATTACGGAGGAATTTTCGGAAGCTGTCATGCAAAGTTTACAGTAACAGATACGCTAAGATACGAATTAGCAGATACGCTAAGATATGAATTTTGTCTATATACTAATCATGCAGTCAATGCAGTGAGATGTGTCTAGACTAAGAATGATAAGCAAGTGATTTCCTAAGAATGATAAACAGGTAATTTTCAACACGAAATGATAAGTAAAACTTTTAACATGCAGACACGGTCGAAGTCCAGACTCACTAATGCATCTAAACAACTATCAGTTAGACACACTAATGCAAGACCTGGTTCGCTAAGACCACCGCTCTGATACCAACTGAAAGGACCCGTTCATATACATTATAAATGATTCACAATAGTTGATTACATCGCGAGGTACTTGACCTCTATAAGATACATTTTACAAACATTGCATTCGTTTTTAAAAGACAAACTTTCATTACATCGAAAGTTGACGGCATGCATACTATTTTATAATATATCCAACTATAATTGACTTAGTAATAATCTTGATGAACTCGACGACTCGAATGCAACGTGTTTTGAAAAATGTCATAAATGACTCCAAATAATATCTCTAATATGAGCAAATGCATAGCGGAAGATTTCTTTCATACCTGAGAATAAACATGCTTTAAAAGTGTCAGCCAAAAGGTTGGTGAGTTCATAGGTTTATCATAACAATCATTTCAATATTTTAATAGACCACAAGATTTCCGTTTATAAATATATGTACACTCCCAAGTGTATTAAACCGTTCTGATTATGTTGAGGCCTTAGTAACCAACCTTAACAATAATATAATAAGTCATCTTCGCAAAGATGAATATGTACACTCACAAGTGTATAAATAATCCTCGAAGTACTAAACATCCGCCCACTAGCTCTTATGTCTAGTGCAGCCTACAGGATGGGGGTGTTAAGCCCGATAGATCTATCTTTAGGATTCGCGCTCACATGCTCTTATAACATGTAACTAAATTACCTAGCACATCAATCCGCAGAATTGTCATTTTTGATCACTTGTCTCTATTTCGTAAAGCATTTATAAAAGCAGCGCATGTATTCTCAGCCCAAGAATATATATATTGCAAAAGCAATTAAAAAGGGAGCAAATGAAACTCACTATATTGTATTTTGTAGTAAAAATACATATGAAGACATTGCACAACTGAACAATGCAGGGTTGGCCTCGGATTCACGAACCTATATCAGGTATATATATTAATACATATATTCGTAATTAAATAAATTTATATGTTATATCTTAAATTATATATGTTATATATTTAATTTGTATATATTTAAAATAGTTAATATTCATATAGTTTAATATTATATTAATAATCAATAATTTGTAATATATAAATATTTATATAAATAATCTTAATATATATAATTATATGTGATATTAGGGTAGTTGTAATAAATATACTCTTATATAGAAAATATTTATTTGTAATAATAATATTGTTAATATGAAAATAATAATAATAATGATAATGATAATAATAATATTAATAATAATAATAATCTTACTGATAGTTTTAGTAATATTGATAACTTTAATAAAAAATTTACTACTAATGATAATAAGGATAGTGATAATACTTTAATATTAATAGTAATGATATTTGTTAATATTGATAATAAAAGTATTAATAAAAATAATACTAATAGTAATAATAACAATAATAATAATGATGAAAAATTATAATAATAATAATAATAATAATAATAATAATAATAATAATAATAATAATAATAATAATAATAATAATAATAATAATAATAATAATAATGATGATAATAACAATAATAATAATAATAATAATAATAATAATAATAATAATAATAATAATAATAATAATAATAATAATAATAATAATAATAATAATAATAATAATAATAATAATAATAATAATAATATTAATAATAATAATAAAAGTGATATGTAAACTACCCCAAAGAAGTAGCCCTTAAAGATAATGCCCAAGTCCAGATTTGAACCCGCGACCTCCCGCTAACTCGATAACATCCTTAGCAACTCCCCTGACTCTGCTTTTTCTGATTTAATTATCTCCTAACTTAAATCTATATAACCCGATTCTGTTTTCCTTCTTCTTGCTCTAAACCCATTTCATGATCATCATTGTATCACGTATTATCATTATCAACATCTATCTATCTTATATGATCATAACAACTTTGTGATCCAAATCATCAATATTTCAACTTCGTTAATCACCCCCTCATCATTTTTAAGCTACAATCATAACCATCATCAACATGAAATCATAGTATCAACATCATCATTTAATTAACGTAACATTATCCTAATCATCTTCCATCGTCATCATCAATAAATCATCAACGAATTGTCAACATCATCATTTTAAATTGCCATCATATATTCAACATCCTTATTATCATGATCATACATCACCATCACTATAAAACTTAAACTATCAACATCATGGCCTCGTAACAGAAAGCAATTTGGTCGAGTGGTGTATGAGTTTTGTAAATCGAAGCAATCCTGAAAGAAACCTAAATGAAATACAACCTAAGACTAGTGCCTCGGCCCAATATTATAATAGAATTCATAGTCCAAAAATTAAACCCTTCGGCCCCATTTTCACGTCATAAAGGCAGTCTTCAAGTTCATATATCTCGATATATTTACAAGTCTTGGCACATGTTCATCTATTTTAAATATGTATAAATAAATACACTTGATGGGTGTGTGTTTGTTTTGACCCACCACAAGCACCGAAATTCAAATAACAGAATGGCATTTAATCATGAAGTATTATTATCATGTCTCCCACTAACTCTTGCTTTATTAAATCATTTACACAGCGGGTTTTATAAAGGATTCGGTGGGTGTGGTGATTAAAATAGAACATGAAAGTTATAGCAGGTGTGCTGTATAAACTGCGAAGGAAAAAAATATATTTTATAGCCATCGGTTAGCATAGATTACGAGCAGTAGTCTTGTAGCTGTGATGGTTTTATTGTTTGAGATTGAAGGAGGTGATATGCTCACGACAGGAATTAGGAGTGGGATAGTTATAAAGAGAGGAAAAAAACGTGATGGTGGTTTTAGTTTTAGCTTGTTTTTAAAAAAATAACGGGAAGTGAGTGTATGAGTTGATGGTTTTCGTGAGGTTGAAGATAGTGACGATGGTGGTTGTGTGATGGTGTCGTGGTTTGATTATCCACGAAGTAAAAAAAATGAAGAGAGAGAGAAGAAAGAGAGTAGGGTGGTCGAATAGGACGGTAGACGTTTAAGGTTGTGATGAGCTCAAGAAGAAGGTGGTGTGCGAGCTCAATGACGGATGTGTTTGGAGCTTGGAACCAAGAACGGAAGTATAAGGTGATGTTGAATGAAAATTTATAACTCTCTCTATCTATATGCTTGGTATATATATATATATATATATATATATATATATATATATATATATATATATATATATATATATATATATATATATATATATATATCTTCTGAGTAATACTGAAATTACAATTTGATCACATTTTGTTTTGTAGATTTATGGTGGTCGACCGAAATATTCTAGTCAGAAGGAAGAAAACAAGGAAATAAAAGTAGATAGAGATTGGAAACAGATTTTGTAATCTTCCATGATATTAATTGATTCCTCAACAGTCACACACGAATTCAGGGAACAAGGAATAGAATTTGATGATGTATCAACAATTAATCTGATTTGTATTGTAGTGATGATGATATCGATTCTCAACTGAATTTGTTGTTATGTGACTAAATGGAATCGAATTGTACCAGATTGTAGACATAAAGCAGATTCTAAAACAGTTTGATGGTAACTTGTAACAAAATTGTACGAATTCCTTGATTTAATTAATATTAAAAATTAATAAATATAATATTAATAATTATATTAATAATATTAATAAATAATAATACTAATAATAATTATATTAATAATAATTATAATAGTATCAAAGAATAATAATGATATTAAATATACAAATGGTAATAATAATATTACTCTTAATACTAATAATTATAATACTAATTATAATAATATAACAAATTTAATGTATCAATTCCATATATTATAAAAAAAATATTAATGTTAATATTATTATTATTATTAATACTAATATTAATAATGAAAGTAAATAATATAACATTTATTTTTAGATTGTACTTAAATATATTAATATTACAATTTAGTATTCATGTAATATTTAATAATTATATAATACATATATAGATATATATATATATATATATACACGTATCTATTTATAATTAAATGTTCGTGAATCGTCAAAACTGGTCGAGATTAAATGAGTGCATGAAAATATATAAAAAAAAAATTTTGAGACTCAACATTACAGACTTTGCTTATCGTATCTAAATCATATAAAGATTAAGTTTAAATTTGGTCGGAAATTTTCAGGTCGTCACAAAATAATATATATAGATGCGTCGATATGATATGTCAAAACCTTGTATTGCGTAATTAAAAGTATTTAAATGACGATAAATAAAGTGCGTAAAATAAATATAGAAATTAAATGACGATAATTAAAATTGCGAGAATTAAAATTGCGATAAATAAATGTAACAAGGAATTAACAGTTAGCTAGGAACTGTTAGCTAGGATTTTGTTAGCGTGGATTCTTAACAAAATTTCTCATAGTTAATTTTGTCTGTTTCTAACAAATTTTAATTTGTCCAATGTTTTCTTCATTATGCCACTTGTTGGATTCTGATAGGTCAAAATCTAAATATAAAATTGAATGAAAATGGTTATTCCGAGGTGAATGGATACGTATATCTGTGGATGTAAGTAGGATAGTAATTGACTGTTGAATCAGGTCCGAAAAATGTACAGTATAACTTATTAATGTGAAATTTAAATATTTGTAACGACCCGGATTTTTCCGATCGTTTTACACTTATAAGATTAATATTTACATAAATTAAAACTTACCAACATGATAAGCAATCTAAATTGTTGAGATTTATGATTTTGAAAAGAGTTTTACATACCGTTTAACCGTTTAGTTTGACCGATGATATCACGAACTATACAATATATGTTAATTATACGTTTGTGTATATATATGTATATATACATATTTAACATAATTTAAGGATGTTTAAATATCTCATTTTGTATTAATAACAATAAGTTATAAGTATATTTTGAAACTACTAACTTAAGCTTTCAAAACGATAACTATACGTAACGTTATTTGACATAAATACTTACGACCTATAATGTTTATACATATATCGTATATATAATGTATTTAATCACTTTTAAAGACTTAAATACATAAAACAATATAAGTATATTCACAAAAGATAGCTATATTTGAATCCTCATTCCATTTTTCACAAGATTTCTATACGTATATCTAGAGTATATGTACTCGTATCATACCTAGCTTCTATACGTATTTACTATTGGTATATACACATCAAATCACCACCAACCAGCCCTTGTTCATGCCTTATGTATAAGGTAACTACTTTTGTTATTTAGTATGACAATTTCACATGATTAAAAGATCTTTTCACAAAATTACAAATTTATACACCTTTTACACCACCATAAATACATGCATCCATTTTCAATTTTTGGAACATCATTTCTCTAGCTAAACACACACACTTACTAGCCTCGTGTCTCTCTAAGAACTCCAGCAAAAATCCTCTCAAGAATCACCTTAAACACCACCATAAAAAGATCAACAAAAACACTACAAAAATACAACTTTCAATTCAAGTTTATGTCTTAAGTTGCTTCCAATCTTTCATCCAATTTCATCACTCTTTTGGTTCTAGGTTTTTACTCCTCTTTTACACCAATCTTGTCCAAGTAACTTGAGGTAGTAACTTTGTTCATAACCTTATTCGATTCATATATATATAGCTATCTTATTGTATGGTATACAATTTTAACAACAAAAACATAGTTTGAATGATTTCAAACTTGTTTGCAAACTAAATAGATCCTTCTAAATTAACTTTTAAAATACTTCAAGACCTGTAATATAACTTAAATATATGCTAATTTAACAAGGTATAACTTGGTTTTTCAAAGAATACCTTAAAAAACTGTTTTTATGACGTCGGAGTGCAACCGGGGGCTGTTTTGGGTTGGATAATTAAAAACCATCTTGAACTTTGAATTGGAGGTTTATATTCTGGAAAAATGATATTTCTTATGAATATGTTAACACATAAAAATTTCATGATTTAATTCATAGTATAAGTATTTTTAGAAAAATGGTCATTAAATGATGTTTTTGTAACAAAAATGATTAACTTCATAAGTTTCACCAAAATTTAACCTATGACCTATGATTTAGAATACAAACTAAGGTATTTACAGTTCATATTCTTAAAGAGGGACTCGATCCAAGGAAGTGGAAAGTTGAATCAACGAAAACGGAGTTGTAACGAAGAAATTATGACCAAAACAAAATCGGATATCCAAGACTAGTTTAGCCACGAAAATAATTGGAGAAAATTAAATAAATCACATCTTCCTAAAGTAACATGATATTTTATACATATGTACTCATAATTTAATTTTATATGGTTCAGGATCACCCGTAAACAATACGAGAAGATTAATCATAAGATCCCATGATTGTACGCAACACGTCATTTGACAACACCGGTACTTTATGTACGCAACACGTCATTTGACAACACCGGTACCATGGGTCAAGATTAATCTCGACCAATACATATACGATGGGGGTTTTATTTATATCATTGGGGGTTTATTAAACAACTAAATATGAACCATTAAAATTGAATTACTAACATCGGACTGCTAACTACGGACTAAGGAATTATTAAAAGTATTAAAAGTATTATAAGTATATATATGTGACGATTGTTTAAAAAGAAAAGGTATTGATATATTATATATGGATAGGTTCGTGATATCAATCGGAGACCAAGTCGAAATTACATATCTTCAAGACAAAAGTGAGTATATAGTCCCACTTTTAAACTCTAAATATTTCGGGATGAGAATACATGTATTTTATGTTTTACGCTATGGACACAAGTAACTGAAAAATATATTCTACGTTGAGTTGTACCACTGGCATACTTCCCTGTAGCTTGGTAACTAATATTTACAGCGGTATTGTAAACGCGAATCCTGTTGATAGATCTATCGGGCCTGACAACCCCAACCGGACTGGACGACCAGTATTCAACGGTTGCACAGTACTTCATTTCGTGACTACACCTTGGTACGGTGTAGTAAGATTTCATAATAAAGGGAATATGCGACGTGATTAAATGTTAAGTATGGTTACCAAGTGCTCAACCACTTAGAATATTTTTATTAAAATGTTTATATATGAAATCTTGTGTTCCATTGTTATAACGCTGCTAGCATCAAACCTATATATCTCACCAACTTTATGTTGACGTTTTAAAGCATGTTATTCTCAGGTATGAATTAAGTCTTCCGCTGTGCATTAGCTCATGTTAAGGATACTACTTGGGACCTTTTAAGCCATGATACAAAGACGTTGCATTCGAGTCATTGGAGTTCAATAGAGAATATAAATAAGTAAATGACAGATTAGGTCATTTGGATATTATGAAATGTTAGACAAAAATGTCAAATATTGATGTAATGATAGTTTGCCTTTTAAAAATAAATGCAACGTTTGTAAAATGTATCATATAGAGGTCAAGTACCTCGCAATGTTATCATATGTTATTGTATTCGTCCCTATGGATTGGGTCGGGTCGTCTCATGTGGTATCAGAGCGTTGGTCTTAGCGAACCAGGCCTTGCATTAGTGTGTCTAACTGGTAGTTGTTAGGATGCATTAGTGAGTCTGGACTTTGACCGTGTCTATATGTCAAAAGTTTTGCTTATCATATCTAGTCGAAAATCATCTGCTTATCATCCTTAAGAATTGCCTGCTTAGTATTCTTAAGTCTAGACACGTCTTACTGCATTTGGTGCATCGATAGTGTATAGACAAAATTCGTATCCTAGCGTATCTGTTGCTATAGACATTGCCTGACGAATTTCAAAGATTCTCCGTAATTCACGGGATTTTGAGTATTATAAATACATATGTAAATTATGTATTGAAGAATACCAAACCCAACTCCTATAATCTATTCCAAACCAAAAATTCATTTCCCCGACTGTACAAGATGAACTCCGCGTCCAGTTCGAATTCCTCCGACTCCGACAGCTATGCTGATATGGATTTCCATTCGGGCTCCGAAGGCAGCGTCACTGGAATGGATCAACCAATTTCTCATCATCTATTCTGGATGAATTGGGGATGGGTTCGTAGTATACTAAATTATTGGAGACAAGAAGAAGGTGATCCCTTTCACCCACCGAATTGCCCCATTGGCGACGAACCTGAAGCACTTACCGGCGAACCTGTTCGAGAAACCATTTTCTCTCTCATTTCTCGAGTATCTCGTCACGATTATATCCTATCCCATATTTCGGATCTTGTTCATTCGCTCACTCCAACCGCCAATCATCCTGGTGTACTAGCAGAAATTAACGAACTTCGCGCTCGTGTGACGGCTTTGGAGAACACGGTGCGAAGGTTACAAACACCAGCAGCAGCACCAGCAGCATAACCAGTACCGTTAACAACATCAACCTCGCAATCTTCAGTACCAGTAGCATCATCGACGTCAACGACATCATCAGCATCAACACCAACCGTATCATTACCACCACCAACAATCACATCCGCACCACGTACCTCAACATCATCATCTGAACTTCGAATATGATCTTTGTTCTACATATCATTCTACACCAATTACCTCTTCTTTACGTATCGTTCTTCGTTCGACATGACGATTATGTAATCTCTAATGTTTTGGAGATTATGTAATCTAGTAATAACGATAAATCAAATGAGTTGAATATTTTATTGACTCATTAAATTCATAGTTACCTCCGAAGAAAATATATATGCAAATATATTTTCATAAAGATTGTAATTAAAAATTTCATTCGTACAAACTGTTAATGATGAAAATATTTTAACGGGTGGGTAGTACACAAGGAATATTTAGAATTCACATTAACAAGTTACACTGTACATGCTTCGAATCTGATTCAATGATCATTTATTATCCTACTTACAATTACCGATATACGTATCCGTTCACCCCAGATTAACCATTTCCATTTAAATTTCATATTTGGATTTTTACCTATCCGAATCCAACAAGTGGCATAATGAAGAAACATTGGCAAAATAAAAATTGTTAGAAACAGATGAATTAATTAATTGAAATTGTGATAGGATTACACGCTAACTGTTCCGGCTAACTGTTCCCAGCTAACTGATTAATATTTAATTTATCGCAATTTACATTCTTGCAATTTTAATTTCTGTACTTTACATACCGTCGGGACACATGTACAACAACACGTCGGATTAATTCTGAGACAACACGTTGTATAATGGGTCATGATATATATTTATTTATTTTACGCATTTTAAATAATGGGACACGTATACAAGGTTTCGACTTATCATATTGATCCATCTATATATATATATTTCGGAACAACCATAGACACTCTATATGTGAAGGTGGGAGTTGGCTATACAGGGTCGGAGTTGATTCCAAAATATATATATACTTTGAGTTGTGATCGACACCGAGACCAGTACACGGGTCACGATACGTATTAAGTAATTCGAATATTATATATTTAGTTCATATATGAATTTATTGAACCATTGGACAATCGGACTATTGGACTGCTAACTTTGGACAATTAAAAATGAGTTAAAATGATGATTATTACATATGAAACTAAACAATCCTTCAAGTTTGCCACTTGATTCTATTTTAAACCTCATTTATATCTTGACGATTACAATTCGCATTCACAACTTTTCATGATTCTTGAAAACATCTCGATCGAGAAGTTCAACCAGCCGCACCTCGTCTACGGAATAAAGATTTATGCATACAGTTATGCACCTAAAAATTTTTGAACTCGAAGTTATAGTTAAAACGTATCCGCATCGAATTCCTTATCATCCATTAGCAAAAACAATCACGCGATTCCTTTTCAATTAACTAATTTTGTCACAGCTCCACTTCGATATCTCAGTAAGACTACTCTTATTACAATCTCGATATATATATATACGTTGTTCTTTCGCCATCGTTACCGGAGAACCTTTTATATTCCATCATATTACCATCAGCGTTTAATCATCTAAAAATACAATTCTCCTTAAACCATCTTGGTTTGATAACCAATGACCCAGATCCGATAACTTTGAAAATACTGACGAAGCAGCATGTTGTAGAAGGTCTTAATGACCAAATATTGATGATAAAAGAAGGAAGTGTTAGGAACGCTCGATAGAAAATTGGTACTGAAAACCGGATTGAACAAACCATGAAGGAGACTCTGAACAAGTTACAAGGACTAAACTTGTACATAAAGAATTATGACGATTCTGTAGCAAACACCTTGCTTCTGAATCTAAACCCTTACGGGTCAATCTTCATCATCATCCTTCGACATTAGAAATTCCAAGATATTATCATATCTTTCATTATAAATATCCTCAATATTTCTGAAGATATTTTCACCACTATCCTTATCTGAAATCATTTATCTCTCTGTAATATCTGCGTTACAATATAAAGGAAACTGTGTTAGTTTCTAAATCCTTCAAGTTTAAAATAGGAATGTTCTGAAGCAGTGTTGGGAACTGATGCATGAACTAGTATAATATAATGAAACTTGATCAACTTCATTATATTACAGTAAGTCATGTTAAGTTTCTAATGGAATATGATGATTCACAGTACCGTCATCATGTGCCATGTTACACGACTTTTACATTCTATCCAATTCCGAAACATATTAAGAACAAATCATCTTGATAGTTCTATTTTCCTGGATATTCTGGTAATTTGACAAATCAAAATCGTGCCATTACCATTCCTTTCTTAGAGCATTAGCTATGTTCATTCCGAATTTTATACCTACGAATTTCGAACTATTGATCGCTTGACTCAAGGACGGGAAGAAGAAACGAAGGGACAAAGTCCCAAAATAGAAATTGGGGTATAGATTACAGCAAATAGGAGAGAGTATTAACTATGGATGACAATGATTATGGAAAACAGAAGCAGGAGCATCGAAATATAAGGAAAGATATCAAACCCAATAACCACCCAGAAACTACAAACCGTGTGTATCAATACGTATGGCGACGTAAAGACACGGGAGAATTAGAAACATTATAATTCCAAGAAAATCATAAAAGTGAATAGATTCTTCTAGCGGTAGATGAAAGAGAAGAATGAAAGATATGAAAGTTAGAAGTATAACAAAAATCAGAACGGGATGAAGCATTTTAAAGGATACCTTAAGGTATGAATTAGAGGAGGAAGAGTAAGAGATGTGAGGTATGGAAGTAAGAAAGGGAAGGAGGTGGATTTATAGTGAAATATCCGACAAAGAAATCAAAATAGATTATCGCATTAAATCAAAGGAGATCCTGTTTTCTAAATCATCGAAGAACCAAATCTTATTACATAAGATTTTCTTTAAATCCCTTAAATTCTGGAAATCAATCCTAATCTCGACATCGGTTAAAACAATTCTATATTCACTCATTTCATTCTTTTGTGATAGCTTCACTCGTGCGCTTCACATGACCGAATCGTTTTATCCATATCTTCCAATAATGATAAAACTCTATTAATACCTCATATTCGTCATGAAAACATTCCTATTGTTATTTATGACAACCTCTACCAAATTTCGGGACGAAATTTCTTTAACGGGTGGGTACTGTAACGACCCGGATTTTTCCGATCGTTTTACACTTATAAGATTAATATTTACATAAATTAAAACTTACCAACATGATAAGCAATCTAAATTGTTGAGATTTATGATTTTGAAAAGAGTTTTACATAACGTTTAACCGTCTAGTTTGACCGATGATATCACGAACTATACAATATATGTTAATTATACGTTTGTGTATATATATGTATATATACATATTTAACATGATTTAAGGATGTTTAAATATCTCATTTTGTATTAATAACAATAAGTTATAAGTATATTTTGAAACTACTAACTTAAGCTTTCAAAACGATAACTATACGTAACGTTATTTGACATAAATACTTACGACCTATAATGTTTATACATATATCGTATATATAATGTATTTAATCACTTTTAAAGACTTAAATACATAAAACAATATAAGTATATTCACAAAAGATAGCTATATTTGAATCCTCATTCCATTTTTCACAAGATTTCTATACGTATATCTAGAGTATATGTACTCGTATCATACCTAGCTTCTATACGTATTTACTATTGGTATATACACATCAAATCACCACCAACCAGCCCTTGTTCATGCCTTATGTATAAGGTAACTACTTTTGTTATTTAGTATGACAATTTCACATGATTAAAAGATCTTTTCACAAAATTACAAATTTATACACCTTTTACACCACCATAAATACATGCATCCATTTTCAATTTTTGGAACATCATTTCTCTAGCTAAACACACACACTTACTAGCCTCATGTCTCTCTAAGAACTCCAGCAAAAATCCTCTCAAGAATCACCTTAAACACCACCATAAAAAGATCAACAAAAACACTACAAAAATACAACTTTCAATTCAAGTTTATGTCTTAAGTTGCTTCCAATCTTTCATCCAATTTCATCACTCTTTTGGTTCTAGGTTTTTACTCCTCTTTTACAGCAATCTTGTCCAAGTAACTTTAGGTAGTAACTTTGTTCATAACCTTATTCGATTCATATATATATAGCTATCTTATTGTATGGTATACAATTTTAACAACAAAAACATAGTTTGAATGATTTCAAACTTGTTTGCAAACTAAATAGATCCTTCTAACTTAACTTTTAAAATACTTCAAGACCTGTAATATAACTTAAATATATGCTAATTTAACAAGGTATAACTTGGTTTTTCAAAGAATACCTTAAAAAACTGTTTTTATGACGTCGGAGTGCAACCGGGGGCTGTTTTGGGTTGGATAATTAAAAACCATCTTGAACTTTGAATTGGAGGTTTATATTCTGGAAAAATGATATTTATTATGAATATGTTAACACATAAAAATTTCATGATTTAATTCATAGTATAAGTATTTTTAGAAAAATGGTCATTAAATGATGTTTTTGTAACAAAAATGATTAACTTCATAAGTTTCACCAAAATTTGACCTATGACCTATGATTTAGAATACAAACTAAGGTATTTACAGTTCATATTCTTAAAGAGGGACTCGATCCAAGGAAGTGGAAAGTTGAATCAACGAAAACGGAGTTGTAACGAAGAAATTATGACCAAAACAAAATCGGATATCCAAGACTAGTTTAGCCACGAAAATAATTGGAGAAAATTAAATAAATCACATCTTCCTAAAGTAACATGATATTTTATACATATGTACTCATAATTTAATTTTATATGGTTCAGGATCACCCGTAAACAATACGAGAAGATTAATCATAAGATCCCATGATTGTACGCAACACGTCATTTGACAACACCGGTAC
The DNA here is from genome assembly GCF_046630445.1 of Rutidosis leptorrhynchoides. NCBI lineage: Eukaryota > Viridiplantae > Streptophyta > Magnoliopsida > Asterales > Asteraceae > Rutidosis > Rutidosis leptorrhynchoides. The sequence goes on along the minus strand of NC_092335.1, from coordinate 388,107,566 downwards.
TTTATGTACGCAACACGTCATTTGACAACACCGGTACCATGGGTCAAGATTAATCTCGACCAATACATATACGATGGGGGTTTTATTTATTTCATTGGGGGTTTATTAAACAACTAAATATGAACCATTAAAATTGAATTACTAACATCGGACTGCTAACTACGGACTAAGGAATTATTAAAAGTATTAAAAGTATTATAAGTATATATATGTGACGATTGTTTAAAAAGAAAAGGTATTGATATATTATATATGGATAGGTTCGTGATATCAATCGGAGACCAAGTCGAAATTACATATCTTCAAGACAAAAGTGAGTATATAGTCCCACTTTTAAACTCTAAATATTTCGGAATGAGAATACATGTATTTTATGTTTTACGCTATGGACACAAGTAACTGAAAAATATATTCTACGTTGAGTTGTACCACTGGCATACTTCCCTGTAGCTTGGTAACTAATATTTACAGCGGTATTGTAAACGCGAATCCTGTTGATAGATCTATCGGGCCTGACAACCCCAACCGGACTGGACGACCAGTATTCAACGGTTGCACAGTACTTCGTTTCGTGACTACACCTTGGTACGGTGTAGTAAGATTTCATAATAAAGGGAATATGCGACGTGATTAAATGTTAAGTATGGTTACCAAGTGCTCAACCACTTAGAATATTTTTATTAAAATGTTTATATATGAAATCTTGTGTTCCATTGTTATAACGCTGCTAGCATCAAACCTATATATCTCACCAACTTTATGTTGATGTTTTAAAGCATGTTATTCTCAGGTATGAATTAAGTCTTCCGCTGTGCATTAGCTCATGTTAAGGATACTACTTGGGACCTTTTAAGCCATGATACAAAGACGTTGCATTCGAGTCATTGGAGTTCAATAGAGAATATAAATAAGTAAATGACAGATTAGGTCATTTGGATATTATGAAATGTTAGACGAAAATGTCAAATATTGATGTAATGATAGTTTGCCTTTTAAAAATAAATGCAACGTTTGTAAAATGTATCATATAGAGGTCAAGTACCTCGCAATGTTATCATATGTTATTGTATTCGTCCCTATGGATTGGGTCGGGTCGTCTCAATATTCCTCGGGTATTACCTACTCGTTAAAATATTTTCACCATTAACAGTTTGTACAAAAGAACTTTTTATTACAATCCTTCTGAAAATATATATATATATATATATTTTCTTAAGATGTAATCATAGATTTAATGAGTTAATATAATATTAATCTCATTTGATTTACCGTTAGAACAAGAGTATATAATCTCTAAAATATTAGAGATTACATAATCGCCATGTCGAACGAAGATAAATGATGTAGAACGTCATGTAGAATGAAGATAATTGATGTAGGACATCATGTAGTATGATGATTATGCTGGAGGTACAGACTGTGAGTGTGAGACTGTGCTGCGGATGTTGTTGTTGGTGGTACTGGTGTTGCCGGTGCTATTGCTGAACCTGGTAGGTTTTGCACCACGTTTTCCAAATTGATTACTCGAGCGCGAAGCTCGTTGACTTCTTCCATTATTCCCGGATGATTGACGGTCGGAACGAGTGGATGAATGAGATTTAGAAATGTGGATAGAATATAATCGTGACGAGCTACTCTAGAAATGAGACTGAAAATGGTGTTTTGAATAGGTTCATCGGTAAGTGTTTCAGGTTCTTCACCAAGAGGTGAATTCGGTTGGTGGAAGGGATCGTCTTCTTCGCGTCTTCATTGATTAAGTAGACTACGAACCCATCTATAATTCATCCAGAATAAATGATGGCAGATTGGTTGATTCATTCTGATGACACTACTTTTGGAGTTTAGGTGAGCATCCATGTCGGAATAGCTATCGGATTCTGAAGAACTTGAACTAGTGGCGAGTTCCATTCCGTACGATTAAGTAAAGGGTTTTTCGATATGAAATGATTTTCGGAGATCGGATGATATTCTAATTACATAGAATACCTATACATAGTATAGAAGATCCCGTAGATTACGGAGGGAATTAAGGAAGCGTGTCAGATAAAATCTACAGTAACAGATACGCTAAGATATGGATTGGCAGATACGCTAAGATATGAATTTGTCTATACACTATTCATGCAATCAATGCAGTAAGATGTGTCTAGACTAAGAGTGATAAGCGGTGATTCTCTAAGAATGATAAGCAGGTAATTTTCTAAGGATGATAAGTAGGTAATTTTCGGCACAAAATGATAAGCAAAACTTTTGACATGCAGACACGGTCGAAGTCCAGACTCACTAATGCATCCTAACGACTTATCAGTTAGACACACTAATGTAGACCTGGTTCGCTAAGACCACCGCTCTGATACCAACTGAAAGGACCCGTCCTAATCCATCTGGATGAATACATTACATTTGGTTACATCGCGAGGTACTTGACCTCTATATGATAAATTTTACAAACAATGCATTCATTTTTAAAAGACAAACTTTCATTGCATCGAAAGTTGACGGCATGCATACCATTTCATACTATATCTAAACCATAATGACTTAATAATAATCTTGATGAACTCCATGACTCGAATGCAACGTCTTTTGAAATATGTCATGAATGACTCCAAGTAATATCTTTAAAATGAGCAAATGCACAGCGGAAGATTTTTATAATACCTGAGAATAAACATGCTTTCAAGTGTCAACCAAAAGGTTGGTGAGTTCATTAGTTTATCATAATCAATCATTTTCATAATTTTAATAGACCACAAGATTTCATTTATTCAATAATCATACACTCGCAAGTGTTTAAAATTCATTCATATGGATTGAACACCTGGTAACCGACATTAAAAAAATGCATCTAGAATATCCCCAAACATATAAACATCGAAGTACTAAAACAGTTCAAATTCTCTGACTGGGGCGTGTCAAAGCCCATAGACCTATCTTTAGGATTCGCGTCAATTGGTGACAATTATAATAAACACCAATTCTTAGGCTACCAAGTTCAACAAGGGCGATATCCGGTATAACAATTCAACCATAGAATGTAGTTTTTAATTACTTGTATCTATTTCGTAAAACATTTATAAAAGCGCATGTATTCTCAGTCCCAAAAATATATATTGCAAAAGCATTTAAAAAAGGGAGTAATGAAACTCACTATACTGTATTTTGTAGTAAAAATACATATGACGGCATTGAACAAATGTAGGGTTGACCTCGGATTCACGAACCTATATCAAGTATATATATTAACGCATATAATTAACATGTAATAATAATCAAACTAGTTTAATGTATATTACTTATTTAATTTAGTAATATATTTGTTATTTCAAAGGTTATATATATATATATATATATATATATATATATATATATATATATATATATATATATATATATATATATATATATATATATATATATATATATATATATATATATATATATATATATATATATATATATATATATATATATATATATATATATATATATATATATATTTGTATTTTAATATTTATACATATAGTTATACTAATACATATAGTTATACTAATACATATATATATCTATATAATTAGAATCATATTGTTAAATCAAAAATTTGTTATATGTAATTATTTATGTAAACAATGTTATTAGGTTTAATATATAATGTATATGTAATATTAATATAGTTATAGTATATGTAATAATTATATTTTTATATACAAAATATTTATTTATTAAAATGATATTTTTGAAAATAATGATTTACTAATAATAATAATAATAATAATTTTATTAATAATGATAATACTAATAAAAAAATGATATTGTTAATAATGATACTTATGTTAATAATAATAATAATAATACTAATAATAAAAAAAATGGTACTAATACTAATGTTAATGAAAATAATAATAATTTGTATTGTTTTCAAAATAATAATAATAATAATAATAATAATAATAATAATAATAATAATAATAATAATAATAATAATAATAATAATAATAATAATTAAAATCAGTAGACTACCTTCAAGCTTTTTCTAAAAAAAAATGCCTCAAACAGGGCTCGAACCCAAGACCTCTCGCTAACACATAAACACCCCTAAACCACTAAACCATTTCATTATATCTTGTACTATTTCACACGCTTGAATATTTAAACCAAATTAACCTGTTACGGCCCAATCAAAATGAAACCCATTTAAATGTTACTTGGATCCACAACAAACAGCCCAATCTCATCATGGATTAAATGATCCAGTTGTTTTAGCTGGTTAAAAAAAATAACATTTATGTTCTTGGCCTTGACATCCGTAACCAGTGAGAAAAAAATATTCACAGGTTATTGATTTATTCAATCCTCATCATTATTCATCATTCAGCATCATCATGTATCATTTTATCACCCTCATCATTCGGTTATCATCATCATCAACAAACATCGATCATCATCAAATCACCACATACCACAACATCACGACTAACAACTTCTATTATTATTATTTTCGTTTTAACGTTTTCATTATCAATCAATCATCATCATATGATATCATAAAATCATAATCCTAATCTTAATCACTCTCGGTCACCATCTTATAACATCATCATCCTTCTTATATTATTATCACCTTAAATAATTGTATGCCTGAGTTATCGTTGACAGGTACCAGCGAGAAGAATAAAGAAAACGAACGATCGATTTGCAAAATTCGTGTCCCAACTTTAAATTACATCATACCCGGCCCAACTAGCACACGTTCCAGCCCTTCAACAATCCAGAAATAAATAAAAATTACGGCCTGCTTAGGAACATCATTTGTTTGGCTTTTCTTTGGCGGTTCATATGATTAATTATACTTGTTGCTGTAGCAACTAAGCTTCTAACAGAAAAAGGCAACAAGTGAGAGAGGTAGGGTACATTACTTAGTACCTGTCGGCCATTAGGAAAAAAAACAAGAGTATTTGGTGAAACTGAAAGAAAGGGACTAAATGATTGGTTTGTGGGGTTAACCGAATAGAAGAAAAAAATATAAAAAGAAACAAACATACGTAACAGTTGTAACAGTGTGCAGGTTAATGGGGTTTTCGATGGTGTTTTCTTGGTTTGGTTCGAATATACAGTAGAAACATAAGTAGGAGTAGAAAAATGATGGGGTTTGAGGGTTGTTCAATGGTGGTTTATGGTTGTTGAGAGGTGGCCGATGAAGGTGGGTTGTGGAAGTGATATTGGAGCTTGACAATAATATGAAGAAACAGAAACATGTATGCATGTGTGTTGTTTGGTGTTGACATAAAACGGAAAACAGAAGAAACTTTAATAGCAAGGAGTCTGCTTTGGTGGTTCTCGATGGTCCTTGGGTTTAGTGATGACGATGATGAAAGTGATAGGGTGAAGGTGGTTGAGGTTTGTGGGGTTCAAGGTTGTTCTTCGAATTGTAGCTGCACATCCGAAGTGGGTTTGATAAAAGAACGTCAACAAAGGTGATGGTCTTGTGATTCTAGAATAGAAATAGTAACAATCATGTGGTGGTGATCGATATATTGAATGAGGGAGTTCTTATGTGATGAAGATGATGGTTAGAGTAGATTGGTGATCGGAATAGTAACACCAATGGGTTTCATGGGTGGTGGTTGAGGTGGTAATGGTTGATCATATGTGTCCATAAACTATCTAATCTACTTATCGCATAAATATACATATATAGATATAGAGATATAGATAGATATAAATTTAAGTATATAATAATAATAATAATAATAATAATAATAATAATAATAATAATAATAATAATAATAATAATAATAATAATAATAATAATAATAATAATAATAATAATAATAATAATAATAATATTATTATTATTATTATTATTATTATTATTATTATTATTATTAAACTAAATCAAAGGTTAAAAACATATGCAGTGACTTCATTGGGTTGCCGACAGTTTAAAGAGGAATATTTCGTACCCGTTGTTAAACAGTAGCGAATAAAAGTCTTCATAAAAATTCCAAATATTTAAATTAAGTATCTTTATTTCTTTCTGTTATTATGGTATAAAATTCGATTATTAACTATTAAATAAAATTTACATTAATTATTCACTCTCAACCCCAAGTAAAATATAAAAAATTTTAAAATTCAACAAATCGTTCCTAAATATATTTTTAATAAGTCTATAATTTATATAACTCATTTTCAGATCACCGTTTATTTTAAAATCACATTAATTCGTTTTTAACTTGTTTACTATCAGTTGAATGACAAATAAGTGCTACTATCAATTACTAAGTGAATTCAAAATTAATATATATATATATATATATATATATATATATATATATATATATATATATATATATATATATATATATATATATATATATATATATAGTTTATTTATATATCTAGATCTAGATACATTTTAAATTATAATATCATATATTACTTTATTTTATATAATTAATTCAAATAACTAAATTTTGTAATATTACAAATTACCATTATATATATATATATATATATATATATATATATATATATATATATATATATATATATATATATATATATATATTTAAATACATACATTTATATTTACAAATAATCGTTCGTGAATCCTCGGGAATGGTCGGAGTCAAATGAATATATGAAATAGTTCAAAAATTTTGAGATTCAATTAAATAGACTTTGCTTATTATGTCGAAATCATATAAAGATTAAGTTTAAATTTGGTCGGAAATTTCCGGGTCGTCACATATACGGAGCACTTCGTGCTGATAACGTGTTGTAATTTAGTGATAGATAACAACTTTTGTAGCCTAATTCTCAACTATAGATTATTAAAGAAGAAATGAGGAAGTAAGAATTATTATTGAAGAATTGTATATAGCATCCTTATGTCTCACTCGATATTTATAGTACTAAAATTAACTATACAATTGTTGTCTTCAATTATGTATGATAATGATAGGTGAAACAGTAATCAATAATTCATAATTTTACTGTGCAAGTTGTCATCCAAATTTGACTTTCATAACACTAAAATATTTTTGTATTAACCTAAGTACTTGTTTTTTAAATGTCTTTTTGACTTATATTGAGTGGAGAGCTTATTAGGTCAACCAAACTATGTGGTCATCTAAGAGTTTGAATGGGATGTAATATTGTAAATAAAATAAGAATTTTACTAAAGACAACATTAACACACATTAAATAATTATACATGACCGTTATTAATCAATTTATAACTAAGTGGTGGTATCAAGAGTACAATAATCTAAAATGTGTTAAAAAGTCGTTAGCAAAATGCATAAATACGAAGCACCTTAAAATAAAATGTTTGTTATAGAAATTAATATAAGTGTAAAATAATTATTTTAATTCAACTGTTTTATTCGACACAAATAGTAAAGAGCCTCCAACATGAGATTAACCCTCACGATCTTTCACTCGACGGAATTCATGCATTTTCAATCAATTGGTTTCATGGAATGGGTATTAATGCGTCGAAGGCATGGTCTCTTATCGGGCCGACAACTTTATGATTGATTTGGTTAGCAAGAAACGAGATGGTGTTCAATGGCTCATATACATGTTGGGCCGTTATTGCGACTCAAATCAAGCAAACAATTTTTCAATGACTAGTTCATTTCAAAGTGTGCGCAAGCCTGTAGTTTTATGTATGAGAAGATCAGCCGTGGAAGATTACGCGTTATCTAATTTTCTAGTGAATGTCAAGTTGTGGGATTCTAGTGCTTAGTAATGCTTTTATGTTTTTTTGTTATTGAATGGGTTGCTTTTGTCGAATGGTCTAGGAAGTAATGTAAGCCCAGTTTGAGTCTTGATGTAGCTACTTTAATTTTATCTTTTTCGTGAATATTTTATATTGTATTTCAGTTTTTTTGTAAAAAAAAAAAAGGAAAAAAATGATTAATTGACTTAAAAGGACTTTTGCGATTGACAAAATTGAATATTAATTAATATACTACCCATTAGACAAAGCACTGTAGCACTATTCACCAACATTAATTAGGGGTATTTTCATCATTTCACCTTTTTTTTTATCTTCGACGATAAAAGAAGTAACTTTCGTAAAAGAACCAACCATTCAATGTTACCAAACGATGTCGAAAAAAAAAAATTTACAAAAAAATCAACTAACTTTTTTTTTTCTCAACGATAAAAGAGGCAACTTTAATAAAATGAACAACCCTTCAATGCTACCAAAAGATGTCGAAAAACATTCTTTTTTACAAAATAGATCAACTAAACGCTAAAAGAAGCAACTTTCACAAAAGAAACAACCCTTCAATGTTAGATGTCGAAAAAAATTCGACATTACAAAATAGATCAAGATTTTTTTTTAACTCGCATTTAAAACGGAACCCCGGGCGCGAAGCATTAGCTCCACAACTAGTTAATTCTTTAAACTGGTCGACATCTTGATACGAGACTTATCCATTGGCATTCATATTATTATATTATTATTTATTATTTTTCATTATTTCATATGTTAACAAAAAGAAAAATATAGTAAATCCAAAGACCAAGACACACATACACATGGAGAGCAGAAGGTGGAATCTATTGGGGAAGAGTGGAGTCAGTGAATTATCATCATGTGTTCTGTCTTCACCACCGGGTTAACAACTCTTGTTCGTTGCTTCTAAAACCCTTCTCCTTCTTCTTTCTTTTATTCTGACACCACAATCTTGTTATTAAAGTTTGCCTCCCCCTACACACGCACACCAACTGTTTGATGAAATGCCTGAACCATGCTTTCACTCATTACAACCTCAAATGCACATACTTTGATCTTTCCAATTGTTTCTTCACTTGGATTTAGTACCAATTCCAAGATTAAGACAGGTAGTGCGTTAATTTTGGTGAAAAAACACAGATTTTTGGTGTTTAAAGATTTCAAGAAAACAAGTAAATTTAGTGGGATTATGTGTAAAGGGTCATTTGAAAATGAAGTAGAATTGGATTTGGAGAAAGAGATTTGGGAGTTTATGAAGAGTTCGAAGAACCCTAATGATTTCCCAACCAAGAAAGAATTGTTGGAGGGTGGAAGAATTGATTTAGTCAATGCTGTTATCAAGAGAGGTGGTTGGCTTTCATTGGGTTGGGATGATGATGATGATGATGATGATGATGATGATGATGATGATGATGATGACGACATGAGTGATATACATACAGAAAATACAAGTATATCTCAGCAGACCAATGATGAGTTTGAACAATATGCTTCAACGTCTGGTAGATCAATGTAAGATTTCAAGTACTCAAAATTTGTTTGTTGGGTAAAAATAAACAAAAAATTGGGATTTTAAACAAGACAAAAATGAACAAATTTTTAGTAGTTAAGCACTCATGTTCTAACTCAACAAAAAAAAAAAACAGAAGAAGTTGATCAATAACAAGTAAATTCGAGTGACTTGACTGCTAATAACTCACATTCTGTATATGTTTGACACGAACATTAGAGAAAACTAATATATAGTTTTTTTTTTTTTTAAAATCAGAGAAACAGTAGTTCAGGAAGATGCAGGAATAGAAGGTATACTGCATAGATTGGAAAGATATAGAAGCTCGTCTTTTGGCATTAGTATGCGACAAAACGGACACGATACATATGCTTCTCCGAGCAAGGTCAATGGCGTTGACAAAGATTACGTCTCTGCTGATGTGGGTGAGTCATGATTAACTTTTGTATGGTGATACTTCTAGAAAGGCTGCAATTTCTACTTAGTTTGTAGTTATCTATATGAATATTCGTGTTATGTTTATATATTGAGGATTAAGTGTTTGAAAATGTATCAAACACTTTACCCAAAATACTATAATATGAATCAAACTTTTGTTTATCTGCTATTGTATGTAGTGTACCTCTTATAATTTGATGTGGTTACGCGATGAATTCATTGGATGCATACAATAGCAATAAATGAATGTTTGATACATTCAATAGAATTTGGGTAAGTGTAATTTATACCGAAACACTTTGCCAAAAATCTTTGTTTAATAAGCATAACCTTCTGAATCATTTTATTTTAGAGATTACTTTATTGTTTTAGAGAAAAGATGGTTTACATCAACCCTACTAGGCTCATAACTTATAGATCAATGTACATTAATTATATTAATCTTTATTTCTGTTTGTTTTGATTTTTAGCAATCGCAAAGACATATCTAAGTGAAAAGTCAGATAGATTAGAAAATGAGGACTCGAAAGGTGATTCAAACTATGTAAGATTTCGACTTCAACAAATGCAACTTGAGCTTTCTTCATCCCTTTGCTTGTTACGGTCCAAAAGTGAAAGCACGAATCCAGATGTAATAAATCCTTTAAAATATGATCGATCTCTTTAGATTTTATATTGCACAATTAATAATAATTAGATTCTGTGCGGCTTATGAAATCTTACCAGGGTCAACAAAGTTCGTCTAGCGAGCTGCAACAGCTTTCTGATACGTACGAGTTTCAAGAAAATGAGATTATGAATGCTAAAAATAAGTTGAGATCGATACGTGCTGAGCTGGCAGTTTTAGAAAGGAAGATGTCGTTATCAATTATGTACGCATTATTCATGTCAATTTTTGTAGTTTTTTTCCTTCATGAAATGCAATATACTTACAGTTTCCCATTTCAGCGAAGCTCATAAAGTAATTGAGGCGAAACAAAAGATAATTGATAGTGGATGTAGGACTTTACAGGTTCTTATTACGACCTGTATAATTTGGCCTAATTCTGCTTCAGACGTACGCTTAGCAGGATCATTTGATGGTTGGACCACTCAGGTGGGTCGGGTCCTTAAATTATTCAAAAACTAAACTGCATTTATGTATCTGATGTGTTTTTAAAAGGGAAATATTGAACTTCTTGTATATGAAACTACTGAAATTAACCTTATGATGTAATGCAGAGGAAGATGGAAAGATCACAAATGGGTGTTTTCTTTTTGTCGTTAAAGTTGTATCCAGGAAGATATGAGGTGATAATATTAGTAATTCATTTACAACCCGCCCATTTTTCCTACGTTCTGATATGTTTTACATCCCGCCCATTTTGCCACCTCTAATAAAGATTATCAATTTGTCTTCCAAATGAAAACTTATGTTCATTTGTTCTTTTTGTAGATTAAATTCATTGTTGATGGTGTTTGGAGAGTTGATCCTCTACGCCCTATTGTTAACAACGATGGGCATGAGAATAATGTTCTTATCATCCATGAATGAGCACAGGTGGCGATTATAACCCAAAACAAAAACCATGGTGATTTCGTTAAAAGGTAGCCTAGAATAGCTTCCTAGCTTCTTGTTGTAGCTCGTAGATTCGTTGGTCGTCAATGTTCGATTTCTTTAATTTCTCTATTCTTTTTTTTTTTTTTTTTTTTTTTTTTTTTTTTTTTTTTAAATATTGGAATGCATAGTATTTATAGCAAAAACTATATGTTATAATGTTTAGTTTATGTGTAGTTCTTGAATGATGAACCACACACTTGATTTACCTGGCTTGAACCAAAGTTTGATGGTGAGTACGAGATGTTAATTTGATTTCACGCAAGACATATTGACATAAATTTGGGCATCCAAATTTATTATTAGGGATTTTTGTAACATGCATAATTTTGAATAGTGTACAACGTACTTTTTCAAAACCATTTTTAATCGAAATACAATGTTTTTACGTATAAGGAGTACATTTATCCGAATAACTTGAGAAGTTTTCTAGTGACAACCCTAAGGGTTGTCATTAAGAAATTTAAATATGTTTTTTTGGTTTGTACATTGAAAGTAACTACCCTTTGAAAGAAGATATTTAAATATGTTTTTTTTGGTTTGTACATTGAAAGTAACTACCCTTTCAAAGTTGTGATGTGGTCCAGCGGTTGATGGTCTGGATCGGTCTCAAGGTTTTCTCCCGGGCAGCTGATAATGCTAAAAACGAACATATATTTCATAGCATTATTCCTCAAGAAAGACAAGATTTTAGTTGCAATTGTTCTATTTACAAGTGATATTCGTTTAAATAATAAAAGGTGAAGACAAAAGATAGATTCGACGAATTGAAGACGCAAACGACCAAAAAGCTCAAAAGTACAAAGTACAATCAAAGTGGTTCCAATTATTGATAAGAAACGCCTCAGAATTACAAGAGTACAAGATTCAAAACGCAAAGTACAAGATATTAAATTGTACGCAAGGACATTCGAAAATCCGGAACCGGGACCAGAGTCAACTCTCAACGCTCGACGCAACGGACTAAAAATTACAAGTTAACTATGTATATAAATATAATATAATATATAATTAATTATATAAATTATATATATATTATATTTATATAATAAAACGTCGGCAAACTAGGATTCAAACTTGTGTGAGCTGGGTTTATGAACTCCGCGACTTGCGGAGTTTGTAGTGCAAAGGGACCGCGACTCGCGGAGATACCCTGGACAAAAATGCCTATAAAAGCTAACGCATTTTGATCGTTTTATAGATCCTTTTATCAATCTCTCTATAAACGTATATATATATATATATATATATATATATATATATATATATATATATATATATATATATATATATATATATATATATATATATATATATATATATATATTAATTTTAATTTCTAATAATAAGGGTATGTTAGCGAATGTTGTAAGGGTGTAAGTCGAAATTCTGTCCGTGTAACGCTACGCTATTTTTAATCATTGTAAGTTATGTTCAACCTTTTTAATTTAATGTCTCGTAGCTAAGTTATTATTATGCTTATTTAATACCGAAGTAATCATGATGTTGGGCTAATTACTAAAATTTGGTAATTGGGCTTTGTACCATAATTGAGGTTTGGACAAAAGAACGACACTTGTGGAAATTAGACTATGGGCTATTAATGGGCTTTATATTTGTTTAACTAAATGATAGTTTGTTAATTTTAATATAAAGATTTACAATTGGACGTCCCTATAAATAACCATATACACTCGATCGGACACGATGGGCGGGGTATTTATATGTACGAATAATCGTTCATTTAATCGGACACGGGAATGGATTAATCCAGGACAAAGGACAATTAACCCATGTGTATAAAACTAAAATCAACACGTCAAACATCATGATTACGGAAGTTTAAATAAGCATAATTATTTTATTTCATATTTAATTTCCTTTATTTTATATTTAATTGCACTTCTAATTATCGCACTTTTATTTATTGTTATTGTATTTAATTGCACTTTTAATTATCGTACTTTTTAATTATCGCAATTTTATTTTATCGCACTTTTATTTATCGCAATTTCATTATCGTTATTTACTTTAAGCTTTAAATTAAGTTATATTTATTTTTAATATTTTACATTAGGTTTTAACTGCGACTAAAGTTTTAAAATCGACAAACCGGTCATTAAACGGTAAAACCCCCCCTTTTATAATAATAATATTACTTATTTATATATATTTGTATTTTTATAAATTAAACTAATATAGCGTTAAGCTTTGTTTAAAGATTTTCCCTGTGGAACGAACCGGACTTACTAAAAACTACACTACTGTACGATTAGGTACACTGCCTATAAGTGTTGTAGCAAGGTTTAAGTATATCCATTCTATAAATAAATAAATATCTTGTGTGAAATTGTATCGTATTTAATAGTTTTTCCTAGTAAAATATAAGCTATTTCATATACACCTCGCATAACATCAAGTATTTTTGGCGCCGCTGCCGGGGAACTCAATTTCTTGCTTAAACGCCGGAAGCGCAACGCTATATAAAAAAAAGGGATTTTTATTTTTAGTTTACTTTTATAAAAAAATACGCTTTTGTAAAAATACGTTTTAAAAATTCAAAAATATAAAAGAAAAACAAAAATTTATATATTTTTAAAAGTTTGTTAAAAGTTTTATAAAGTTTCTTTATCTTTATTTTAGTGTTAAAAAAATATAAGTTTTATTTAAATATTTCGTATTTATTTAAAATAAAAAAAATCAATATAAAAAAAATATATAAATCTATTTTTAAGATTTTTATTTATAAAATTATAAAGTATTTCTATTTTTTTATTTTAGTTTTTAAAATATAAGTTTTTATTTATTATATTTTATATAATTATTAAAAATAGAAAAATATATAAAATATAATTTAAAAAAAACTACTGAACCTGTCGAACGATATTTGTGCATTTAAAATTTTAACCTCCGCGACTCGCGGAGTTTTCTGGTACGTGGCACCGCGACTCGCGGAGCCACCCTGACACGCGTACACAGAAACCCTAACCAGCATCATTACGGAGTAATTATTATTATTATTATTATTATTTTATTTAAAACCCTAATTAGGTTTTTAGTTTTTAATTAGTTAATTTAAGTTATTATTTTGTTTAATTAGTTTAATTAGTTTAATTAATTTACAAAATTAATAGTTTTATAAAATAAATAATATAAAAATAATATTTTTATAAAAATTGTACTTTTTACAACTTTTAGTATATTTTTATATTTTATCTTTTTTTAATTGTTTTAGCGTAATTTGTTGTATTTTTCGCTCGTAATTAGTTTTAAGTCATAGTTTTTGCCTTAGTTTTTTTTTTATTTCTAGATTTTTAGGCTTTGCCGTAAAATCCCTTAAGTGCTTTTTCTTTAGACTAAGATTTAGGTGCTTTAAAATTTTGCGACGCAGTTTTTAGATTTTAGTGCCTAATTAAGTTATTGCCGTTTTGGATATAGAATTCCTTTAAGCTTTAATACCTTTAGGCGTAACTTTTTAGATTTAATTTTTAGACTTTTAAGTTACGACGCGCTATTTTCTTATTTTTCTTTTTCGACCTTTTTCGACGCGCTCTTTTTCTTTCTTATTTCTCGCCATCCTAGTTTTTAGGACATAGATTTTTATTCTACTTCTTATCTAAATTTCTTAAAATTACGAAAATTTATTTTAAGTGGTTAAATTGATAGACATCAAAATTTTCTGGTTCGTAGTAATAGTTGAATTTGTACGTGGACCGGGTTATTGGAGCCAAACAGTACTCAATTATATTGAGACCAAACGAATCCTGCCCCTCTGCTGCATCTTTTGGCTATTCGAAACGTGGGCAAAATCAGAAAAGTCTATTAATTGGATAACTTATATAATTTTTCTTTCCTTTTAAAAACTAATAGGATATTCAGTGAATGCACCGAGCAAGACGTTCACCACCTTTTGTACGTTCACCACCTGTAACTCGATCAAGACATCTAGCAAATATTGTCGCCGTTGATTTTCCTTTAGAATCGTCATCCAGTCGACCAAGTACTCCAATTCAAATTTCCGATAATCCATTTTTTGAACCCAACCTCACAATTGAGAATCCGGAGAATATTCAGGGACAATTCATAGATCCTGATCCATTAATTTTTCCTCCGGAACCACCAATCATTCAAACAGAGATTGTTGAGGAACGAACCATTAAATCAGAATCCTCTAGTGATTCAGATTCAATAAATTCAATTATGGAAAATCTGGAACCTCTAAGTATGGAAGACCGAATGCGAGCTAAACGCACTGGCCAAGGTCGCGCAATTACTCATCCAGACATTAATGCGCCAGATTATGAAATCAAAGGACAAATTCTACACATGGTAACTAATCAATGCCAATTTAGTGGTGCGCCGAAGGAAGATCCAAATGAACATCTTCGTACCTTTAATAGGATCTGCACACTATTTAAAATCCGAGAAGTTGAGGATGAACAGATATATCTCATGTTATTTCCCTGGACTTTAAAGGGAGAAGCCAAAGATTGGTTGGAATCGTTACCTGAAGGGGCAATTGATACATGGGACGTTTTAGTTGAAAAATTTCTTAAACAATTCTTTCCGGCATCTAAAGCCGTAAGACTTCAAGGAGAAATTGTTACGTTCACACAGAAACCGAATGAAACTCTATATGAGGCGTGGACTAGATTTGGAAAGTTATTAAGAGGATGTCCGCAACATGGTTTAGACACTTGTCAAATAGTACAAATATTCTACCAAGGATGCGACATCACTACAAGGAAAGACATCGATATAGCAGCTGGTGGTTCTATTATGAAGAAAACAGAAACTGATGCTTATAAAATTATTGATAACACTGCTTCCCACTCACATGAGTGGCACCAAGAAAAAGATATCGTTAAATCATCTAAAGCAGCTAGAGCCGATTCTAGCCATGACTTAGATTCCATTTCCGCAAAGATAGACGCTGTCGAGAGACGAATGGAAAAGATGACTAAAGATATTCACTCAATACGAATTAGTTGTGAGCAGTGTGGAGGACCACATTTGACAAAAGATTGTCTCAGTATTGAACTAACAATGGAACAAAGAGAGAATATTTCATACATAAACCAAAGGCCTGGAAATAATTATCAGAATAATTATCAACCGCCAAGACCGATTTACAATCAAAACCAGAATTATAACCGAAATGTTCCATACAACAACCAACAAGGTCCTAGCAATCAACAAGTATCCAATAATACTTACAATCAGCAAAGACCTAATTTTCAAAACAAACCACCACAAACCGATGATAAAAAGCCGAATTTAGAAGATATGATGACGAAGCTAGTTGAAACTCAAACGCAGTTTTTCAAATCTCAGAAACAAACCAATGAACAAAATGCTCAAGCATTTAGAAATCAATAAGCTTCTATTCAAAATTTGGAACAAGAAGTTAGTAACCTAGCAAGGTTAATGGGTGAAAGAAAACCGGGAAGTCTACCTAGTGATACAAATGCTAACCCCCGGAATGAAACAGCTAAAGCCATTACCACAAGAAGTGGTACAACACTTAAACCACCTGAAATACCTGTAATTTCTGAGAAAGCTATTCCTACTCCATAAGAACCACAACCTGAACAAGATAAGGAAAAAGAACCGGTAGTTGAAAAGGTTAATGAAGATAACACAGTTAAGGCTAAACCTTATGTTAAACCATACCAACCACCACTTCCTTACCCGAGTAAAATGAAGAAAGAGAAACTTGAAGCCGAGCAATCCAAATTCTTGGATATGTTTAAACAGATAAATGTAAATCTTCCTTTCATTTATGTAATTTCAGAAATGCCTAGATATGCTAAATTTCTGAAAGATCTAATATCGAATAGAAAGAAAATGGAAGAACTCTCAGCTGTTACTATGAATGCTAATTGTTCAGCAGTGCTGTTGAATAAGATACCAGAAAAATTATCTGATCCAGGAAGTTTCACAATTTCATGTTTTCTGGATAGTCTTAGTTCAATAGAAGCATTCGCAGATTTAGGTGCTAGTTTAAATCTAATGCCGTATTCACTATACGCTAAACTAGACCTTGGAGAATTGAAACCAACAAGAATAAGCATACAACTAGCCGATAGATCAATAAAATATCCTAGAGGGATAATGGAGAACATGCTAGTTAAAGTTGGTACTTTAGTATTTCCAGTAGATTTTGTTGTTCTGGACATGGAAGAAGATTCTCAAGTTCCTCTCATATTAGGAAGACCATTCTTAAACACGGCTAAAGCAATGATAGACGTGTTTGGTAAGAAACTGACCCTAAGTATAGAGGACGAGAGTGTTACCTTTTCAGTTGATAGAGCTATGCAACAACCGCAATCTGCAGATGGTACATGTTATTATATTCAAACTATAGATTCACATGCAGAATTATTAGAAGAATTTCCAGAATTACAAGGAACAGGAGAATGTTCTTTAGGAGAAGGAACTGAACCAATTGATGAAACTGAAATGTTAGCTACACTAATAGCTAATGAATATGAACCAACAACGGAAGAAATTCAAATGCTAAAAGAAGAAGACAGATATCGATATAAATCATCGATAGAAGAACCACCAATATTAGAGTTAAAGCCACTTCCAAACCATTTGAAATATGCTTATTTACATGGTGAATCTGAATTACCTGTAATAATATAGTCTTCTCTTACTGAAAATGAGAAATCTCAACTCATTTCTGTGTTGAAAGCTCATAAACCAGCCATTGCATGGAAGATTCATGATATAAAAGGAATAAGTCCTTCGTATAGCACACATAAAATCCTTATGGAAGAAGGTCATAAAACGTATGTGCAACGCCAACGAAGACTAAATCCTAATATGCAAGATGTTGTTAAAAAAGAAATTATTAAACTGCTTGATGCAGGTTTAATTTATCCAATTTCTGATAGTCCATGGGTAAGCCCAGTTCAATGCGTGCCTAAGAAGGGTGGCATGACTGTTATTACAAATGAGAAAAATGAGCTTATTCCTACTAGGACTGTAACAGGATGGCGTGTATGTATTGATTATAGAAAATTAAATGACGCCACCAGAAAAGATCACTTTCCCTTACCTTTCATTGATCAAATGTTGGAAAGATTAGCCGGAAATAGTTACTATTGTTTTCTAGATGGGTTTTCCGGATATTTTCAAATTCCAATAGCACCCGAAGACCAAGAGAAAATCACATTCACGTGCCCTTATGGTACTTTTGCTTACAAACGCATGCCATTTGAACTTTGCAACGCCCCTGCAACCTTTCAAAGGTGCATGATGGCGATTTTTCACTACATGATAGAAGAATGCATGGAAGTTTTCATGGATGACTTTTCAGTCTTCGGTGATACATTTGAATCATGTCTAGCTAATCTTGAACGAATGCTTATTAGATGAGAACAATCAAATCTAGTATTTAATTGGGAGAAATGTCATTTCATGGTTAAAGAAGGCATCGTTCTTGGACATAAAATTTCAAAGGAAGGAATTGAAGTGGATAGAGCTAAAGTAGATGTAATTGCTAAACTTCCACATCCCACCAATGTTAGAGGAGTTAGGAGTTTTCTAGGGCATGCCGGTTTTTACCGACGTTTCATAAAAGATTTTTCTAAAATTGCCACTCCTATGAATAAACTCCTAGAAAAGGATGCTCCATTCATCTTTTCAGATGAATGTATCAAATCTTTTAATATTCTTAAAGAGAAACTCACTAATGCGCCGATCATGATAACACCAAATTGGAATTTACCGTTTGAACTTATGTGCGATGCAAGTGATTTTGCAATGGGAGCCGTTTTAGGACAAAGGATTGAAAAACGATTTCAACCTATATATTATGCTAGTAAGACGTTACAAGGAGCACAAACGAACTACACAACTACTGAAAAAGAACTCCTTGCTATTGTCTTTGCTTTTGATAAATTTCGTTCATATCTCGTTCTAGCAAAAACGGTGGTCTATACCGACCATTCTGCTCTTAGATACCTATTTTCGAAACAAGATGCTAAACCACGATTAATCCATTGGATCTTACTCTTACAAGAGTTCGATATTGAAATCCGAGATAAAAGAGGAGCAGAAAATCTCGCCGCTGATCATCTTTCTCGTCTTGAAAATCCCGAATTAGAAGTTCTAAATGAATCGGCCATACAAGACAACTTTCCTGATGAATATCTATTGAAGATAGATTATAATGAAATTCCATGGTTTGCAGACTATGCAAACTACTTAGTATGTGGATTCCTTGAGAAAGGATTGTCGTTCCAAAAACGAAAGAAATTCTTCAGTGATATAAAACACTATTTCTGGGAAGATCCACATTTGTTTAAAAGTTGTCCCGATGGAATAATACGCCGATGTGTATTCGGAGATGAAGCCAATCAAATCTTAAATCATTGTCACACAGGACCAACAGGAGGCCATTATGGGCCTCAACTCACAGCAAGAAAAGTTTATGATGCTGGATTCTATTGGCCTACAATTTACAAAGACGCACACCTTCTTTGCAAATCCTGTGATGCTTCTCAAAGGGCCGGAAAAATAAGTCAACGTGATGAAATGCCACAAAATGTCATTCAAGTATGTGAAGTATTTGACATTTGGGGTATTGACTTTATGGGTCCATTTCCAAAATCTCATAATAATCTCTACATTCTCGTAGCCATTGATTATGTATCTAAATGGGCGGAAGCACAAGCTCTCCCAATTAACAATGCATGAGTTGTAGTCAACTTTTTAAAACGTCTTTTTGCAAGGTTTGGAACACCGAAAGCTTTAATAAGTGATCGGGGAACTCATTTCTGTAATAATCAACTTGAGAAAGTTCTTAAAAGATACGGAGTAACTCATAAAATCTCCACCGCATATCATCCACAAACAAGTGGACAAGTTGAAAACACCAACCGAGCTTTAAAACGTATTCTAGAGAAAACCGTAGGATCAAATCCGAAGGAATGGTCCATAAAATTGGAGGATGCACTCTGGGCTTTTAGAACAGCCTACAAAACTCCAATTGGAACCACACCTTTTAAACTCGTTTACGGAAAAGCATGTCATCTTCCAGTAGAAATTGAACACAAAGCATTTTGGGCTTTGAAGACATGTAATCTTGATTTACATGAAGCTGGACGTCTACGGTTAAGTCAACTAAACGAATTAGAAGAATTAAGACATGAAGCATACGAAAATTCGTTAATCTATAAGGAAAGAACGAAGAAATGGCATGATAAAAGAATCAGAAGTTCAAATGAATTTAAAGAAGGAGATAGAGTTCTTCTTTTCAATTCACGATTCAAGCTATTTCCTGGAAAATTGAAATCAAGATGGTCTGGACCATTCATAGTCAAAAGAGTTTTCCCATACGGAACAGTAGAATTAATAAATTCAAATGGGATTGAATTTAAGGTTAATGGTCACAGAGTTAAACACTATATAGATAGTCCGATGGAAGTTGACAACGAAGTTAATCACAATTTCGATACCACAGCTAACTAAGTGTGGGGAGAATCAAGTCTTTAAAGGATAATATGTATTTCTGTTAGAGTTAGATTTTCTGTTTTTGTGTAGTTCTCGAAAATGGAACCCGAATGGTATTTCCCTAGCAGACCCTAAAGAACTAGTCTTCTCCCCCCATTCTGAATTTTTATTTTTTTTTAGGTTTTACGAAATCGAGACTTCCTGTGAATTAAACCATGGTCTAATGCTACACGCTTTGATTACTAAACGTAATAATGACAACTACCGAGTGAACTGGTATCAGTAATCAGAGAAAAATTGGACGGAGTAAGAAAAGAATCCAGATGCGAAAATAATAAGTTACAATTTGGTAAAGGAAAATCAAAATCCGCAGTGAAAAGAAGAGAACGACACCTTGAAAAATGTCACAAATGCGGAAAATGGTCACACGAAGGTAATTGTTCAAATAATCAAACCTATTCAAATACCGAATTTGTTACTTTATGCAGAGACGGACCGTTTATATGTTTAGAAGAAAAAACATTAAATGCTCGAGGTTACGTCTATGTAGCCATGGAAAACCACTTAGCCCAACTATCTTATGAGTGGACTAGAGCATATCACTAAGAAATATATTTCACAGGTAAGTTTGTACAGTTTTTATTTTTATTTTTATTTTTATTTTTAACCTTTTGATAATAAACGCTAATTTGTTCGCTATAAAGTATTAAATTGGTATTCGATAAAATTAGGTCTTGCGACCGAAATTATTGATATCATACAAAAATTTATTACATCACTGCGAAATTTACCGTTTATTCTTAAGGTATAAATATCTTTAATCAATCAAACTCAAAATATTTCAAAAATTCGTCATGAGTTAAATTAGGTTATGGAACCGAAATTACTTTACCGAAAAGCGGGGCGCATATTTTTGATAATATTTGATTGATTAAAGTGGGATAAAAGCCAAAAAGATTTTTAATTTTATTTTTACCATGTTTTTAAAAAATTAATAAATTAATTTTAAATAAATATTGTAAACTTTTAAAATTGTAAATATTTGGAAAATTAATATTTTTAATATAAGTTTGTATGTATAAAAACAAAAATATAATTTAAGTTTGGTGTGAATTTATAATATGAATTTTTAATTAAGTTTGGTGTGATTTTTTTTAATTTTATGCATTTTAAATTTAAGTTTGGTGTGAATTTAAAAACAAAAATTTACTTTATTTCGCTAAGTTAAAAATATAATTTTTAAAATTCGTCGTGAGTTGAAGACTAGGTCGTTGAACCGAAATTGCTTTACCCGAGGGAGGGACGAGAATTTTTATTATCATTACTTTTAATCTTATTGATTTAAAGTATGCCAAAAACATTAAAAAACCCAAAAATCTTTGCTTTTAAAACCGCGCTTTAAATGGACAAATTTTAAAATTTTGTCGAGGGACGGACTAGGACATCGATCCAAAACGACCTCGTTCTAAATAACAAGGGAAACTAATTTTTAAAATTAGTTAATATTTGTTTTATAAGTTAAAGATTTAAAAAATAAAAATAAAATAAGCTCCGCGACTCGCGGAGTTTGAAGGGAAACACCACCGCGACTCGCGGAGGTTGCGAAATCCAGAAAAAAATAAAAGGGATCGAACAGACCAGTTTCTTCCCAACCAAACTCAAATATTGCGAAAAACACACACGAAAACACACACAAAATCGAATTTTTTCACCATTTTTCATCAAATCTTTCACAAAATCATGTTGAGAAGGATGCTATCAAGGAATTACTCAAGGAAAACGGTAAATTTCTACATCAAAACACCCTTTAATCCGAAAAATTAGTGTTCTTGAGCAATTTTATACCCAATTCGATTTTGATGCTTTTTAATGTAATTATGCTTAAATTGCTTATGTATTATGCCTGTATAACCTAGATTGATGCTATTTAACATGATTAGAAGCCTTAAACTTCAAATTTTGAGTAATCTAGGGTTTGTGTTCTTGAGCAATTTGGGGCTTTTTGATATAAACAGGTTATGACCGATTTTTGTCATGAATTATTGCTAAATTAAGTAGTGTAACATGTTTAGGTAGTTAAATGATCCAAACTTTGAGCCTAAACATGATTTTTGAGAATTAAAGTGGACTTTTTCAAGTCTAAAATTCATGAACTTGATTTTTGAGAGATAATGCCATTTGAAACTTGTTTAATTGCTAATAATGATTATTTTGACATGTTATTTGAGTTGAATGCTTATGAACTTGGCAAACAATTTCGTATATGCTTATTTGAAAAAGTGTAGATTTGATAAAAATATGAAAATAAGCATAAGTTTGATATAAATTGAACATGTCATTGTAATTATTTTGATTGATTATTTTACTGACACTAATGCATATTTGGATGCACAAAAATTGTGTTTGATGTGTTTTGCAGACTGAAAGGGGTGAATCTTCATCCCAAGCTCGCATTGCTCCTCCTGAGAATGCGGAACAACAAGTTGTTGATAACTATTACAAGCAAGATATACCTCATCCAGTTATGACATTTTCAGATATGCACGTGGAAGATTTGCACCCGAACTTGAGATTAGACAGACGTTGGATAGATTATCCAAAATACCAAAGGAGCTTGCACACTCTTCATTCTAAAGCTGTTGAAGTACCTAGGTAATAGAATGGGAACCGTTAGAAGCCGTAGGATTGGGCGAACGGATTAGAGAATTACTTACACAGAGGTATGGTAATTCTACTTTTAATGATTGGGTACGATTATTCAACATGCGTAGACCTGTATATAAAGTATGGTGTGAAGAATTATTGTGTAGTATAGAAATAAATGATCGGGTAGCTACTTTAACCGATCGAACTTTTATTAGATTTTTGTTAGGAGGTTCGATGCGCCACATGTCTCTACTAGACATGGCTCATGCCTTACGTATATATACGTCTGAGGAGCTAGCATCTGCCGATTGTCGAGGGTTGATATTAAATGGTAGGAAGATTGATGAAAATTTTGATACGCATGGTGTATGGAGTCAAATGACTAGCCATCACCGATTTAAAGGGGGAAATTACTCTTATTTGGATATAGATAGAGCTGAGTTAAGAGTAATTCACAGGTTTCTAGCGAATTCGATTACACAACGAGGTAAAAATAAGGAAAAGGTAAATGAGAAAGATTTATTTTACCACATGTGTATTCGAGGCCCACAAAGCGCTGTAAGTATACCTTATTGTGTGGGTTATTATTTATCAGCTATGGTTAGGGGGATGAGACCGCACAGTATAATAGGAGGTGGTATATTTATTACATTAATTACTGAGTATCTCGATGTGGATATAAGTCGGGGGGATTATTAATCGAAGAACGAGAACCCCACGATACAATTGGTTTAAATGTATATCATGGTGCTAAGGTTTTGAAGAGGCGAAATAACGCCGCAGTACAATATAATGGAAGACATCCACAAGTTGAAAGAAATCAACAGCCAGGTAGTGTGGGAGGGGGAAATGAAATGACAGAAATGCAAAGGTTTATAGCTTCACAAGAGTATGAAAATGCTAGACATCGAGCATTTGAAGATTGGCAAGTTCATCAAAACCATATCATAGCACATTGCCAACATATAGGTAGAAACTATATTCCTACTCCAAAGCCCATATTTCCTCCCTGGTCTATAGAGATCCAACCACCGTATCCTACTTATAACCCAGCTGAAGCATTCTATAACACATATGGTTATGCATGGAACCCCTACTGGTATCAGTATCAACCCTAGTTTATTTAGTTTTATTTATTTTATTTTTGTAATGTTACTACATTTAGCACTTATGTTGATATTGTAATAGTTTTTATAATTTTCTAACTTTTATTATTAGATTTTAATAATTTTTGAATGTGGGATAATATACCAAACTTCAAAAATATGTATATATGTTTTGCAGTTTATCTTATGTACACAACAGGGTAAAACAACACATTTTCAAAGACTGGCATTAAGTTCAGCAAAAGCAACTAATTTTGATGACAAGATAAAAAATAAATGTGATGTAACAACAAGACGGAATGAACAAATGATATGCACCATTTATCATTCAACACAAACAACAATATGTTTGGAAACTTTGGTAAAATTTAATCATTTTTTCTGCGCTAATCACCCTCAATAATTTAAATTGTTACTGATTTCTTGCAAATGAGGGCATTGCAAGATCTTAAGTGTGGAAAGGGGTTAAATTCTTTCGAATTTTAAAATTTTTACTTTATACACTTGGTTACCATTAGAAATACTAGTAAAGCAGTAGTTGTATTAGAATCTAGTGCTCTCTGATAATAAAGAACAGCCCTAGTCTTATATACTGACTACTCAATTCTAGTAAAATTTTTGAAAATTTTCAATTAAATGAACTCAAAATCATGTTTATACATATTTATGAACGATAAAACTAGGTGTTAACACCGAAATTATTGTTACCTCGGAAAGGACATAAATTGAGAAACAAACCAAAATGTTAGAATTCATTTAAAATGGAATAGAGGACAATAAAAAGGAAAATAAAAGCCAAGTGTGAGAAAATTTACCAAGTTATTTTAAACATATGTCACATATTTCTGTAACAAATAATTAAAGATACTTTTGCTTTGGACTAAACTAAATAGTTTTACCCGATTTACTGTAAGAAAGATGGATCTACACGATGAATCAATTCCATCATTAAAAGGAAGTAAAGTCTTCCAAAAAAGAAACGCGCTTCTTGATTTAGGTCAAGAAGTTGTCGTCCAGACCAGCTGTAGGTTGACGAAAAATCTAGAAAAGTCATCGCTAAAATCAGCAGGAAATCCACGGACCTCAGCATCAAACAGGGTCGCCAAGTGGTCAGACTTATCCTAACCATGAGAGGATCTGTCTCGTAAAATGGGGAGGACGCCGTATAAATTAGCTGGATAAGACTAATGAATCAGATCCCCAGAAAGGATAATCTCCTTAAAGATCAAAAATCAGCTTTTAAGACTGATATTACTCAATCCTAGAGATTGACCTTAAAGATTGAGAATTACAAACTCATGGAATTCGATGATATCTAAACTCGAGCTTGAACGAGAAAATATTTTGATCAAAATTACAAACCGATTTGTTTTCTAAAAACCCATTTTCAATGCGTTCATTATCATTGAACGTAAAATCCTAGGAATTCACCTGGAATTCATTAGGTCACCTAAACCAATTCGGGTGTCAACCATAAGAACAGTGGTTGCATAGTATGGTCAAAGAAAGGACCTTGTGCCAGACCAAAAAATTATAAGGGTGAGCTTTACTATTGCTCCTATAAAGGATAGTAATTGCGTCCGACACGTTATAGACCATAATTAAAAGCATGTCAGGGGACATTGCCTTAACAATTGCTTGTTCAACGCTTTCCTTTACAACCGGACGGTAGTTTACCAAAAGGTAATATACGGAGCAAGTATACTGGACGTGTTGCTTTCCTAATACAAGGTTAGCAAGTGGGTGACACAAAACCACAAGTTTTGAGCTAAAATTTTCAAATCTGAAACCCACCAAACCCACAAAAACATTTTGCATACACCGGTGAAGGGTTATTCCGAAAAACTTATCTAGGGTAAAAACTAGATTTAATTTTCAAAAGATCAAATGTTTTCATAAAGATCCAATTTCCTTAATGGATCTAAATTTTTATAGTCATGTGGGACTGTAAACCACATCGTTACTACCATTGTTTATACCGCCGTATAGAAATCAGTGATGTACAAAGTGTGAAGAATAAAGAAGTGATTCTAGTATTTCAAGACTATATTGCTTGAGGTCAAGCAACGCTCAAGTGTAGGAATATTTGATAATGCTAAAAACGAACATATATTTCATAGCATTATTCCTCAAGAAAGACAAGATTTTAGTTGCAATTGTTCTATTTACATGTGATATTCGTTTAAATAATAAAAGGTGAAGACAAAAGATAGATTCGACGAATTGAAAACGCAAACGACCAAAAAGCTCAAAAGTACAAAGTACAATCAAAGTGGTTCCAATTATTGATAAGAAACGTCTCAGAATTACAAGAGTACAAGATTCAAAACGCAAAGTACAAGATATTAAATTGTACGCACGGACATTCGAAAATCCGAAACCGGGACCAGAGTCAACTCTCAACGCTCGACACAACGGACTAAAAATTACAAGTTAACTATGTATATAAATATAATATAATATATAATTAATTATATACATTATATATATATTATATTTATATAATAAAACGTCGGCAAACTAGGATCCAAACTTGTGTGAGCTGGGTTTACGAACTCCGCGACTTGCGGAGTTTGTAGTGCAAAGGGACCGCGACTCGCGGAGATACCCTGGACAAAAATGCCTATAAAAGCTAACGCATTTTGATCGTTTTATAGATCCTTTTATCAATCTCTCTATAAACGTATATATATATATATATATATATATATATATATATATATATATATATATATATTTATATTTTAATTTTAATTTTAATTTTAATTTCTAATAATAAGGGTATGTTAGCGAATGTTGTAAGGGTGTAAGTCGAAATTATGTCCGTGTAACGCTACGCTATCTTTAATCATTGTAAGTTATGTTCAACCTTTTTAATTTAATGTCTCGTAGCTAAGTTATTATTATGTTTATTTAATACCGAAGTAATCATGATGTTGGACTAATTACTAAAATTGGGTAATTGGGCTTTGTACCATAATTGGGGTTTGGACAAAAGAACGACACTTGTGGAAATTAGACTATGGGCTATTAATGGGCTTTATATTTGTTTAACTAAATGATAGTTTGTTAATTTTAATATAAAGATTTACAATTGGACGTCCCTATAAATAACCATATACACTCGATCGGACACGATGGGCGGGGTATTTATATGTACGAATAATCGTTCATTTAACCGGACACGAGAATGGATTAATAGCCACTAGAATTATTAAAACAGGGGTGAAATTATGTACAAGGACACTTGGCATAATTGATAACAAAGTATTAAAACCTTGTTACAGTTTAAGTCCCCAATTAGTTGGAATATTTGACTTCGGGTATAAGGATAATTTGACGAGGATACTCACACTTTATATTTATGACTGATGGACTGTTATGGACAAAAACCAGATGACATATTGAATAATCCAGGACAAAGGACAATTAACCCATGGGCATAAAACTAAAATCAACACGTCAAACATCATGATTACGAAAGTTTAAATAAGCATAATTATTTTATTTCATATTTAATTTACTTTATTTTATATTTAATTGCACTTCTAATTATCGCACTTTTATTTATTGTTATTGTATTTAATTGCACTTTTAATTATCGTACTTTTTAATTAGCGCAATTTTATTTTATCGCACTTTTATTTATCGCAATTTCATTATCGTTATTTACTTTACGCTTTAAATTAAGTTATATTTATTTTTAATATTTTACATTAGGTTTTAACTGCGACTAAAGTTTTAAAATCGACAAATCGGTCATTAAACGGTAAACCCCCCCCCCCCCCTTTTATAATAATAATATTACTTATATATATATTTGTATTTTTATAAATTAAACTTATATAGCGTTAAGCTTTGTTTAAAGATTTTCCCTGTGGAACGAACCGGACTTACTAAAAACTACACTACTGTACAATTAGGTACACTGCCTATAAGTGTTGTAGCAAGGTTTAAGTATATCCATTCTATAAATAAATAAATATCTTGTGTAAAATTGTATCATATTTAATAGTTTTTCCTAGTAAAATATAAGCTATTTCATATACACCTCGCATAACATCAGCAGCGATGGAGGCGGGGTTATTATCGCTGCATCGGCATAGTCGAAACGAAAGATGAATGCAACGGGTGGTTTAGTCTCTCTCGGGTGATCCCAATCGCTGTTCAAAAAAAAAAGTAACTACCCATTTCATGGACACCACTAAGTCAACACATGTACCACTATTTCATGCATTACTCTTTTTCTTAAAGACAACCCTAAGGGTTGTCAATAGAAAATTTCATAACTTAAACATGAAAATCTCATCCGTTTTCTGATTAAACAGGCATTCATTGTTTTCTATGAAGTAACGGTATCCCCATTTTACTAACGCATAACTAATTCATAACTAAACGTTATTTATCAATTATCATAACCAAATACAGTAATATTCAATAACCACAAAATTCCAAAATGAAAGATAAGACAAAATACAGAAAACTAAAACATGTGACGTCACACCTTTCGCCAACATCGACGTTAGTCCCTTTACGAATCGCTTTCATGAACCCCTTTCACGGGCATGTGTCTATCCTTGTGAAGAATTTGGAGGTCATTTCACATACCTTTTCACATCCAATAGATGACGCCTAAATGAATCTCGGAGGCTCAATTATTTACTCTGTATGATGAAATTAACAATATTTTATAGGCGTATACACTCAGACATGCAAGAAAGAACTAATAGGAATTTTCCAGGCTTAATTTTTGATGCAATGAAAACACACCTATTTTAAATATGACAAAACTATGATTTTACTTCACACAAATGAGCAACTCGTCTCAATCATATGTAGCTAGTCAAAACAAGTGAGTTTATCCACAAGGGAGAAGTGTATTCGGAATTTAATACTCCGTAATAATTAGTTATTCTAGAAAAATTGGTTTTAAGAGTGATTTTTGAATTAAACTAAAATAGTAAATAAAATAACAGATTAACCAGTAAGAGACGAACAATTAACTTAGGATTTCTCCCTTAGCATGGATTGCGTTTTAAGAACCATTTAATTTTTGTTTGGCAAATGACCCGTAATCCGATCTTCTGCCGAGTTCCTTCCTTCGTAGTCAAATATGATGATACGCTTTGGCGAATCTCACGGATCTCAGAATTTCTTAACTAGTATATAACCTGAGATAAACTAAACTATATACCAATTAATTCATAACCAAGCTATATAAAAGTCAACATAATCACGATTTAACTAGGAAGCAAATACTAATTAATAACTAAAGATTATAACAAAAAATAAAGATAATACATAACCAGGATGTAAATAAGCCGACTCTAGCTCGATCAGATTCGAGTTTAACTCATTGAAAGTGCTCGTGCTCAGCTGATATCGAACAATAATACCTTTATTTCGAACTTGTCATGTTTGATTGTAACACCCCGTCAAAAATCCCTTTAACGGAACGTTAACTCTGGTCCCAGTGCTTGGCTTGACTTCTACGTAACAGCAATATTCTACAGCGGAAGCAATTAATACCTGAGAATAAATCACGCAAAACAGATCAACAATAATGTTGAGTGAATCTACAGGTTTTAGTTAAACAATACAGTATGTTTAAGAAATAATATATTTCCGAAAAAACGTTTAATAGTGGAAGACCACCAAAGTTTTATATCAAAAGTTTGCATACAGCAATGTCAAGTGTTGACTGTTCGTAATCAGTGATATCAAGTTCCAAATGTGTGACACCAAAATAGTTTCGTTTCATATACTTGTAGACATTACCATGTCTAGTTTTAAATGTTTGTAAACCACAGTTTCAAGTAACGTATCATAGTATCTGAAAAACGGTTATCAGAAAAATAGTTTAATTTCCTTGACCACGAGATTTTACAAGTACAACATAAAGTCGTAAAACATTTGCATAATATGAGCACCTGAATACTAGCAATGACCCGAGTATAGAAGCCACTATACCCGCCTTACCTCGTAAAATGTTATACACTTGTTCAAATGTGTGACGACCCGGAAATTTCTGACCAAATTTAAACTTGATCTTTATATGATTTCGACACGATAAGCAAAGAACTGTAATGACGAGTCTCAAAAATTTTAGAACTATGTTCATATATTCAATTACCATTTAACTTCGACCATTGCCGACGATTCACGAACAATGAAGTGTAAATAGATATGTATGAATATATAGATGTAAAACAATTAAACTGTTTGGTTAATATGAAAATAAGTTATGAAATTTATTATACGACTTGATAACATTAATAAAGTATTAAAAGTATAAAGTTATATTTATTCTTTTTAAATAGACATTTACATAATAAAGCGTGCTTAAATATAAATTTCGAATTATTTAACAAACGATATTAGTATTCGATTACTGACTCGATTGATATCTAAATAAGTTAATTAGAATATTTGTCAAGTAGAGTAAATGCTAGTACATAAATGATTCATATCAAGATATGTTACTGTGATGACCCGAAAATTTCTGACCAAATTTAAACTTTATCTTTAAATAATTTAATGTTTTTGACATGATAAGCAAAGTCTGTAATGTTGAGTCTCAAAGTTTTGAAACTATATTCATGTAATCAATTATTCTTTGACTGTTCTCGAAGATTCACGAACAATATATATATAACTTAATGTGCATATATATATATATATATATATATATATATATATATATATATATATATATATATATATATATATATATATATATATATATATATATATATATATATATATATATATATATATGATTTCAAGTTATTTAGTAAACGATATTAACATTCGATTATTGATTCAATTAATATTTAGATAAGTTAACTAAAACATTTAAAATGAACCAGTAAAACACTAATTTGCTACAGTATTTTCGAATTGCTACAGTACCCGAAAAGCTACAGTGTTTTCGAAAATCACTATTTACTACAGTAAAACACTATTTCAAAATGAAAATGTATATATTATATATATATATATTAACAAATAGCGAGACGATGATTTATAGAAGTAAATGACCTAAACACTCGAAAGTTTAAGATATACTTTGAGGGGTATAGTTATGGAGAATTTAAGTTTATATTTTGACAAAGGTACGAGTCACGAAACGAAAAGTACTAGTTTTCTCAGCGTACGAAAGAGCGTTCAAAAAACCAGAACCGGGACATAAATCGAGTGACAACGTACGACTTATCGGAACAAAAATTACAAGTCAACTATGCACGTGAATTTAATATAATATATAATTAATTATATAAATTAAATATATTATATATATAATAAATTAATATGTCGACGAACTAGATTACAAATCAGATGTGAGCTGGAATCCTAGGCCATGCGATCGCATGGCCATAACACACAGAAACCATGCGATCGCATGGAGTCTGAAATCTGGCCACACTATAAAGCTCGAGCATTCTGGTCTCTGTTTTACACCCACATATATCATACTCCGTATTTATATTATTATTATTATTATTATTATTATTATTATTATTATTATTATTATTATTATTATTATTATTATTATTATTATTATTAAGATTAATATTACTATTAATCTTATTATTATTAATATTATTAATTAGTATTATACATAAAATACTACGACGAGGTTATGAGCGTGTCACTTTCAAAATGGTTTTCAAGCGGGATAGAGCTAAGGAAATTATGGGTTATTGCCAAGGAGGTTATGGGTAATGTTCGGGGGTATATTTGTGAATCAAACCTAGTGTTTATCATCTCCGTTGCGTCTACGTACTTTCCTACAATATTGAATCTTAATATTGATACGTAAGCACTCATATTTTATCTTTTATATATTAATTGTGTATCCATGTCTAGTGCTCGAGTGTATATATTTATACATGCTTGTATGCTAAATTTCGTCATTAAACAGTTTATGATGAATCACAAATTAAATACATATGTTACTGGTAAAAGGTATATGATATGCATGTTTTTGGAAAGCTGGCGAAAAAGCAATGACTTTTCATTTAGATATCGAATAGTTTCGATGAACGGATTAAGAGATATGATCAACTGAATTATGATTGACGTTAATTGAAATTGCTTTTGAATCTGCCATTAAGATTTAAACAACTTGTTTACGAGATTGATAAAATGGATTTTTGAGTATTACCAACCGAGTAAATAACTCCTTATATAAGGTATGTCTCGTTTTGTTGAACTATTGTTAAAATTGACTTTTTGAAACGACTTTGGATAACTTTTGTATGTCGATCTCGAGCATTAGGATTGTGATACACTATGACCAGACCTAGCTTGATAGAAATTTATTGACCAACATATGTTCTCTAGGTTGAGATCTACGGTTATTTGGTAATCCGAGTTTCGGTCACATTTTGGTGAACGACTTTATATGCTGCTAAGGTGAGTTTCATATGCTCCCTTTTTAATTGCTTTTGCAATCTATATTTTTGGGCTAAGAATAGATGCACTTTATTTTAAACGCAATGGATACAAGAACATACTAAATTCTACATCGAGTTTGAACCGAAAATCCCTTAGCTTTGGTAACTAGTAACTGCCAGTTATAAGAACTGGTGGGCGCGAGTAGTTATATATGGATCCATAGGGCTTGATATCCCCGTCCGAGCTAGAGCACTAGCCTTTTAACGGACGTATGCTATTTGAGAAGCGTACACGTTGGTTTGCGTGTATTATTAAGATGATTATATAAAGGGTACAAATTATATATACGTTAAGTTTAGTTACCAGGGTGCTCAATCTTGTAGAATATTTTGATAAACGTTTCTGGATGAAACAACATAAATCTTGTGATCCACCTTTATATACAGATTATGCGAAACACTAAAACTATGAACTCACCAACCTTTGTGTTGACACTTGTTAGCATGTTTATTCTCAGGTTCCCTATAAGTCTTCCGCTGTTTGCTTATATGTTAGAAAAGCTATGTGCATGGAGTCTTACATGGCATATTTTTCAAGAAAACGTTGCATTCACCAAATCATCACCATGTATCTTATTTTGACTGCATTGTCAACGGAAGTACTATTGTAAACTATTATTTACGGTGATTGTCTATATGTAGATATCATCAGATGTCGAAAACCTTTGATTTAAATATTCATTTATGGTGTGCATTTTCAAAAGAATGCAATGTTTACAAAACGTATCATATAGAGGTCAAATACCTCGCAATGAAATCGATGAATGACGTGTTCATCCATATGGATTTGGAGCGATCGTCACAGTTATCATATAATATTAATAATTAAATTTAAGTACAAGTAAAAATATAAAAGATATATTATTATAATTGTTAATATTAATATTTGTATTAATAATATTATTATTTTTAATATATATAAATATATAAAACTTGATATGTACCAGTAATATTATTAATATTATTGATAATTCTATTATTATTATTATTATTATTATTATTATTATTATTATTATTATTATTATTATTATTATTATTATTATTATTATTATTATTATTATTATTATTATTAGTTACATTATTACTAATTAAATTAATATTAAATATTAATGTTTATATAATAAATGTCATTATGTTCATTATATATTAATATACAAAAATATATATATACAATCGATATATATTGATACAGATACAATTACATACATAAATACAGATACATATATGAAATTCAATTATACATATATCAATACACATACAGAATATATATATATATATATATATATATATACACTTAAATACTAATATATATTTAAATGTATAGAAAAATATGTATTAATATTTAAAGAATCCAAAGTCAAGTGTAAATCCTTGTCAAACTGTTTTTGATTGGTACTTACTTATTCTAATTGATGAAATCACAACCAAAACAATCCAAATTTTGTTAACAATCCACATCGCCTTTTATTTTTTATATTTTTTTGTACGATCGGGTATTGCCTGTCTAATTCAATTGAACTATAAGTCGATCATATTGTCAATATTATTAGCAAAACCTCTCAGTTCCTAATATCACCTTCATCGAATCATCACCATGAAAATCCATCCAAACCGCTGCTAATTACTTCTGTTTTGCTAAAACGATTACCCAACATAATCCACTAACGAACCCATCTTCTGCAAATGTGAGCACGTACCACCACCTGCGTATTATATTTTGTTTTCTCTATCTCTTCCTCTCACTTTCTTTTCTTTCTTTTTGTAATTCACGATTACCAGTAAAATTGTTGTGCTGCTACTTGTTTCTGTCTTAGACTCACGAATGAACCAAACTTGATCACCCAAACTGCTACTGTTCTTATGAAACCACCACCAAGAAAATCCACGAAGCTAACTGCACCTGCTACGCTCACACCTTCACCATCTTCCTCTTCGTAAACCCACCTCAACAACAACCGTGATCATTAAAAGGATCGATAACTATTACTGAAGTAAGCTTTATATCTGCGTAATTTTTTTTTCTTCTTCGTAAACCACTCACAACCCTTAATCTTTGAAGCAATTTAATGAAACAAATAGAATATCATGTGTACAGCTTAAAAGTGTTGACAACTTGGTTGCAATATATACATATACATGGCGTTTTATTACAAGCAAATACATGGAGTTTTATTACAAGCAATTGGGACTAAGAAATACTTCATGGCCGACAAAATTAATAAAGAGATAACCACTTGCCTTACTTTATTCGATTGCTATGATTTTTTTTAAAAACATCGTGGACCAGGCCATCTATCTATATTATTGATTGTTGATGGAATGTGACGTAATACCACACAAACCGAACACAAAAGCACCGTTATCCAGTTTTCTTTCTTTTGATGGAACTTGGGCCATTTAAACTCATGTTGGGCCGAGATCAGTGAGCGGGCCGATGAGTTTCAGTTTTCCAATTGGGCCAAGATTATGTGGCTATTAGACTAAGATTATAAAGCAAATAATTGATATTGCTATATATGAAATGTCCCGTTCATATTTATTATAAACGTTCCATATTAATTGATTTCATTGCGAGGTTTTGACCTTTATATGAGACGTTTTTCAAAGACTGCATTCGATTTTAGAACAAACCATAATCTTTAAAATATTACGGCGATTATCAAATAATGATAATCTAAAATATAGCGTTTTTCACACGAGCATTACATAATGGTTTACAATAATATTACACATCAACATAAGTCTTCGAATGCAGTTTTTAAACAATATTATACAAGCATGGACTCCAAATCTTGTCCTTAATTTAGTATGCAACAGCGGAAGCTCTTAATAATCACCTGAGAATAAACATGCTTAAAACGTCAACAAAATTGTTGGTGAGTTATAGGTTTAACCTACGTATTATCAAATCATAATAATAGACCACAAGATTTCATTTTTATAACACATCTCGTATCAGGCATTTCGCAAACTGCATAGAGATAAAAATCATTCATATGTTGAACACCTGGTAACCGACCTTAACAAGATGCATATAGAATATCCCCATCATTCCGGGACTCTCATCGGATATGATAAATCGAAGTACTAAAGCATCCGTAACTCGGATGAGGCTTGTTGGGCCAAATAGATATATCTTTAGGATTCGCGTCAATTAGGGGCCATTTCCCTAATTCTTAGGCTACCAAGCTAAAAAGGGGCATATTCGGTTCGATAATCCAACATAGAAAGTAGTTTTGATTACTTGTGTCTATTTTGTAAAATATTTATAAACTGCATGTATTCTCATCCCAAAATAATAGATTTTAAAAGTGGGACTATAACTCACTTTCACAGATTTTTACTTCGTTGGGAAGTAAGACTTGGCCACTGGTCGATTCACGAACCTATAACAAATATGTACATATATATCAAAGTATGTTCAAAATATAATTACAACATTTTTAATACATTTTGATGTTTTAAGTTTATTAAGTCAGCTGTCCTCGTTAGTAACCTACAACTAGTTGTCCAAAGTTAGATGTACAGAAATAAATTGATATATATTATCTTGAATCAATCCACGACCCAGTATATATACATCTCAGGCTAGATCACAACTCAAAGTATATATATTTTTGAATCAACCTCAACCCTGTATAGCTAACTCCAACATTACTGCATATAGAGTGTCTATGGTTGTTCCAAATAATATATAATCATGGGTCGATATGATATGTCAAAATATTTGCATACGTGTCTATGGTATCCCAAGATTACATAGTATATTAGAATACATGTAATACAATATGAGTTAGCTAGGATATGATTAATATAGATTTGTTACCAATTTTCACGTAGCTACAACAAGAAAAATTATCCAATCTTGTTTTACCCATAACTTCTTCGTTTTAAATCCGTTTTGAGTGAATCAAATTGATATGGTTTCATATTGAACTCTATTTTATGAATCTAAAAAGAAAAATTATAGATTTATAGTCAGAAATATAAGTTACAAGTCATTTTTGTAAGAGGTAGTTATTTCAGTCGAAAGAACGACGTCTAGATGACCATTTTGGAAAACATACTTCCACTTTGAGTTTAACCATGATTTTTGGATATAGTTTCATGTTCATAAGAAAAATTATTTTCCCAGAAGAACAACTTTTAAATCAAATTTTATCATAGTTTTTAATTAACTAACCCAAAACAGCCCGCGGTGTTACTACGACGACGTATATCCGGTTTTACGGTGTTTTTTGTGTTTTCCGGTTTTAAATCATTAATTTAGCATATCATATAGATATATAACATGTGTTTAGTTGATTGTAAAAGTCAAGTTAGAAGGATTAACTTTTGTTTGCGAACAAGTTTAGAATTAACTAAACTATGTTCTAGTGATTTCAAGTTTAAACCTTCGAATAAGGTAGTTTTATATATATGAATCGAATGATGTTATGAACATCATTACTACCTC
Organism: Rutidosis leptorrhynchoides; assembly: GCF_046630445.1. Lineage (NCBI taxonomy): Eukaryota > Viridiplantae > Streptophyta > Magnoliopsida > Asterales > Asteraceae > Rutidosis > Rutidosis leptorrhynchoides. The sequence continues at coordinate 388,070,133 of NC_092335.1, read as the reverse complement.
AAGTTTAGTAGGTAAACCTACTGTAAGTGACAAGAAATGATCTAGTTTCAAAGGATCTTGGATGGCTTGAAAGTTCTTGAAGTAGAATCATGACACGAAAACAAGTTCAAGTAAGATTATCACTCGAATTAAGATAGTTATAGTTATAGGAATTGAATCAAAGTTTGTATATGAGTATTACCTTGATTTAGAATGATTTCTTACTGTAAACAACAAGGATTTCTTGAGGTTGGATGATCACTTTACAAGATTGGAAGTGAGCTAGTAAACTTGGAAGTATTCTTGATTTTATGAAACTAGAACTTGTAGAATTTATGAAGAACACTTAGAAATTGAAGATAGAACTTGAGAGAGATCAATTAGATGAATAAAATTTAAGAATGAAAGTATTTGTAGGTGTTTTTGGTTATTGGTATATGGATTAGATATAAAGGATGTGTAATTTTGTTTTCATGTAAATAAGTCATGAATGATTACTAATATTTTTGTAATTTTATGAGATATTTCATGCTAGTTGCCAAATGATGGTTCCCACATGTGTTAGGTGACTCACATGAGCTGCTAAGAGCTAATCATTGGAGTGTATATACCAATAGTACATACATCTAAAAGCTGTGTATTGTACGAGTATGAATACGGGTGCATACGAGTAGAATTGTTGATGAAACTGAACGAGGATGTAATTGTAAGCATTTTTGTTAAGTAGAAGTATTTTGATAAGTGTCTTGAAGTCTTTTAAAAGTGTATGAATACATATTAAAACACTACATGTATATACATTTTAACTGAGTCGTTAAATCATCGTTAGTCGTTACATGTAAATGTTGTTTTGAAACCTTTAGGTTAACGATCTTGTTAAATGTTGTTAACCCATTGTTTATCATATCTAAAGAGATGTTAAATTATTACATTATCATGATATTATGATATATTAATATATCTTAGTATGATATATATACAGTTAAATGTTGTTACAACGATAATCGTTACATATATGTCTCGTTTCGAAATCATTAAGTTAGTAGTCTTGTTTTTACATATGTAGTTCATTGTTAATACACTTAATGACATGTTTACTTATCATTTATCATGATTAAACATAGTGTATCAATATCTTAATATGATTCATATGTATTTAGTAAGACGTTGTTATAACGATAATCGTTATATATATCGTTTCGAGTTTCTTAATTCAATAAACTCAATTTTATGTATATAACTCATTGTTAAAATACCTAATGAGATACTTACTTATCATAATATCATGTTAACTATATATATAATCATATATATGTCATCATATAGTTTTTACAAGTTTTAACGTTCGTGAATCACCGGTCAACTTGGGTGGTCAATTGTCTATATGAAACCTATTTTAATTAATCAAGTCTTAACAAGTTTGATTGCTTAGCATGTTGGAAACACTTAATCATGTAAATAACAATTTCATTTAATATATATAAACATGGAAAAGTTCGGGTCACTACAGTACCTACCCGTTAAATAAATTTCGTCCCGAAATTTTAAGCTGTTGAAGGTGTTGACGAATCTTCTGGAAATAGGTACGGGTATTTCAGCTTCATTTGATCTTCACACTCCCAGGTGAACTCGGGTTCCCCTATGAGCATTCCATCGAACCTTGACGATCGGTATCTTATTTTGCTTGAGCCTTTTAACCTCACGATCCATTATCTCGACGGGTTCTTCAATGAATTGTAGTTTTTCATTGATTTTAATTTCATCTAAAGGAATAGTGAGATCTTCTTTAGCTAAGCACTTCTTCAGATTCGAGATGTGAAAGGTATTATGTACATTGGCGAGTTGTTGAGGTAATTCAAGTCGGTAGGCTACTGGTCTGACACGATCTAAAATATTGAATGGTCCAATGTATCTTGGATTTAGTTTCCCCCGTTTACCAAATCGAACAACGCATTTCCAAGGCGAAACCTTAAGCATGACCATCTCCCCAATTTCAAATTCTATATCTTTCCTTTTAAGGTCCGCGTAGCTCTTTTGTTGACTCTGAGCAGTTTTCAACCGTTGTTGAATTTGGATAATTTTCTCTGTAGTTTCTTGGATTATCTCCGGACCCGTAATCTGTCTATCCCCCAATTCATTCCAACAAATTAGAGATCTGCATTTTCTACCATAAAGTGCTTCGAACGGTGCCATTTCGATACTCGAGTGGTAACTGTTGTTGTAGGAAAATTCTGCTGATGGTAGATGTCGATCCCAATCGTTTCCAAAATCAATAACACATGCTCGTAGTATGTCTTCAAGAGTGTGTATCGTCCTTTCGCTCTGCCCATCGGTTTGTGGATGGTAGGCAGTACTCATGTCTAGACGAGTTCCCAATGCTTGTTGTAATGTCTGCCAAAACCTTGAAACAAATCTGCCATCTCTATCAGAGATAATAGAGATTGGTATTCCATGTCTAGAGAAAACTTCCTTCAAGTATAATCTCGCCAACTTCTCCATTTTATCATCTTCTCTCATTGGCAGAAAGTGTGCTGACTTGGTGAGACGATCGACTATTACCCAAATAGTATCATAACCACTTGCAGTCCTTGGCAATTTAGTGATGAAATCCATGGTAATGTTTTCCCATTTCCATTTCGGGATTTCGGGTTGTTGAAGTAGACCTGATGGTTTTTGATGTTCAGCTTTGACCTTAGAACACGTCAAACATTCTCCTACGTATCTAGCAATATCAGCTTTCATACCCGGCCACCAAAAGTGTTTCTTGAGATCTTTGTACATCTTCCCCGCTCCGGGATGTATTGAATATCTGGTTTTATGTGCTTCCTAAAGTACCTTTTCTCTCACATCTCCAAACTTTGGTACCCAAATTCTTTCAGCCCTATACCGGGTTCTGTCTTCCCGAATATTAAGATGTTTCTCCGATCCTTTGGGTATTTCATTTTTCAACTTTCCTTCTTTTACAACTCCCTGCTGCGCCTCCTTTATTTGAGTAGTAAGGTTAGTACGAATAATTATATTCATAGCTTTTACCCGCATTGGTTCTCTGTCCTTTCTACTCAAAGCGTCGGCTACCACATTTGCCTTCCCCGGGTGGTAACGAATCTCGAAAACGTAATCGAATAACTCAATCCACCTACGCTGCCTCATGTTCAGTTGTTTCTGATTAAATATATGATGGAGACTTTTGTGGTCGGTATATATGATACTTTTGACCCCATATAAGTAGTGCCTCCAAGTCTTTAATGCAAAAACAACAGCGCCCAATTCCAAATCGTGAGTCGTATAATTTTGCTCGTGAATCTTCAATTGTCTGGACGCATAAGCAATTACCTTCGTTCATTGCATTAATACACAACCGAGACCTTGCTTTGAGGCATCACAATATATCACAAAATCATTATTCCCTTCAGGCAATGACAATATAGGTGTCGTAGTTAACTTTTTCTTCAACAATTGAAACGCTTTTTCTTGTTCAACCTTCCATTCAAATTTCCTCCCTTTATGCGTTAATGCAGTCAAGGGTTTTGCTATTTTGGAAAAATCTTGGATGAACCTTCTGTAGTAACCAGCCAGTCCTAAAAATTGGCGTATATGCTTCAGAGTTTTTGGGGTTTCCCACTTTTCAATGGTTTCAATCTTTGCCGGATCCACTTGAATACCTTCTTTGTTCACTATGTGACCGAGGAATTGAACTTCTTCCAACCAAAATGCACACTTTAAAAACTTAGCGTACAGTTTTTCTTTCCTCAACAACTCTAGCACTTTTCTCAAATGTTCTTCATGCTCTTGATCATTCTTTGAGTAAATAAGTATGTCATCGATAAAAACAATGACAAACTTGTCAAGGTATGGTCCACACACTCGGTTCATGAGGTCCATGAACACAGCTGGTGTGTTAGTCAACCCAAACAGCATAACCATAAACTCGTAATGACCGTAACGCGTCCTAAAAGCAGTCTTTGGAATATCATCCTCCTTCACCCGCATTTGATGATACCCAGAATGTAAATCAATCTTCGAATAAACCGACGAGCCTTGTAGTTGATCAAATAAGTCATCGATTCTCGGTAGTGGGTAGCGGTTCTTGATGGTAAGTTTGTTTAACTCTCGGTAGTCGATACACAACCTAAATGTACCATCCTTCTTCTTGACAAGCAAAACAGGAGCTCCCCACGGTGATGTGCTTGGTCGAATGAAACCACGCTCTAAAAGTTCCTGTAGTTGGCTTTGGAGTTCTTTCATTTCACTGGGTGCGAGTCTGTATGGAGCATGAGCTATTGGTGCAGCTCCTGGTACGAGATCTATTTAACAGATCGATGTGGAGGTAGTCCCGGTAATTCTTTCGGAAATACATTGGGAAATTCTTTTGCGACGGGAACATTATTGATGTTCTTTTCTTCGGGTTTGACTTCTTCGATGTGTGCTAGAATGACATAGCAACCTTTTCTTATTATTTTTTCACCTTCAAATTACTAATAAGATTTAGCTTCGCGTTGCTCTTTTCTCCGTACACTATTATAGGTTTTCCTTTTTCTCGTTCAATGCGAATTGCATTTTTGTAACATACGATTTTCGCTCTCTCCTTTTTCAACCAGTCCATGCCGATTATCACATCAAAACTCCCTAACTCTACTGGTATCAAATCGATCTTAAACGTTTCGCTAACCAGTTTAATTTCTCTATTCCGACATATTTTATCTGCCGAAATTAATTTACCGTTTGCTAATTCGAGTAAAAATTTATTATTCATAGGCGTCAATGGACCACTTAATTTAGCACAAAAATCTCTACTCATATAACTTCTATCTGCACCCGAATCAAATAAAACATAAGCAGGTTTTTCATCGATAAGAAACGTACCCGTAACATGCTCTGGGTCTTCCTGCGCTTCTTCCGCATTAATGTTAAAAACTCTCCCACGGCTTTGCCCATTATTATTTCCCTGATTTGGATATGCAGTTTTGTAGTGGCCCTTCTTCCCGCATCCATAACAAATAATGTGGGCATTACTTGTTCCTTTACCCGATGGTCCATAAATTTCACACTTCGTTGTATCATGACCCTTTCTATTACATTTAGTACATGTTGCTGGACAAAAAGTAGTTGGATGGTACCCTTCACACCTTAGACACGGAATTTTTTGATTTTGATTACCAGTGTTGTTATTGAGATTATTGTTGGGATTTTTGTTGTTGCGGTTGGTATTGTTGTTGGGATGATTGTTGTAGTTGTTGTTGTTGGAATGGTTTTTGTTGCGTTTGTTGTTGCGAAAAATGGTGCGATTGTGGTTGTGATTGTGGTGTTGATTGTTGAAATTGTGACTCTTGTCACTGGGTTCTTCCCACTTTCTCTTAACTTGTTTCATTTTGGCCTCCTCGGCCGTCTGCTCTTTAATCCTTCCCTCGATCTGGTTTATAAGTTTGTGAGCCATTCGGCTTGCCTTTTGCATTGAAGTGGGCACGCTTGCACTCACATCCTCTTGAATTCTCTCTGGTAACCCCTTTACAAACGCATTGATCTGCTCTTCTTCATCTTCGAACACTCTTGGGCACAATAAACACAAATCGGTGAATCGTCGTTTGTATGTGGTGATATCGAATCCCTTCATTCGTAATTCTCTAAGCTCTGTCTTGAGCTTATTGACTTCGTTTCTAGGATGATACTACTCGTTCATTAAGTGTTTGAATGCTGACCACGGTAGTGCGTAAGCAGCATCTTGTCCCACTTGTTCGATATAGGTATTCCACCATGTTAACGCAGTACCTGTGAAGGTATGCGTGGCGTACTTTACCTTATCTTCCTCAACACATTTGCTTATAGCAAACACAGATTCGACCTTTTCGGTCCATCGTTTCAGTCCGACTGGTCCTTCTATTCCATCGAATTCCAGAGGTTTACAGGCAGTGAAAGCCTTGTAGGAGCATCCTACACGGTTTCCTATGGAGTTAACTCCACTGCTAGACCCTGAGTTATTGTTGTTTTGCATTGCAGCCTGTACTGCAGCTATATTTGCTGCAAGGAAAGCACGAAAGTCTTCCTCACTCATGTTCAAGTTCTGACGAGTAGTCGGTGCCATTTTCTTCAAAAATAGCCAAAAGAATTAAGTTAATCATATAGAATATTAAGTGTAGCCAATAGTATTCCGTAGAATAATATGAACTCATTTATAAAAGCTTTTTCTTCATATTAGCATTTTATAAGTTTTAATTCAGGTAATACCTACCTGTTAAGTTCATACTTAGTAGCTAACATACAATTCAACTACTACAATTCTATATGAAAAACTAATTATAATAATATTTCACATTCAAACTTTTATACAATATTTTGCAAATTTACAATATCGCTATTTTACATATATCATGAAATATAGCACATAAAAACTCTGATACAAAATAGTTGCGAAGACAATTCTAGTTAATACGCAAGTTGTTCAACAAAGGCAATAAAGACACGTAATTCATACGTCCAGAAACAAGTCATGCATTCTGGTTTTATTAAGACTAATTTCCATCCTTGGTCTTGTGGAACATAACCGTTGTGACCGTTGACAAGACAGCATGTTGTAACGTCGTCAAAGGGACGAGAGTTTCGTAATCTCCAACAGCCCCGCAATAATCTAAAAACCTTGTTTCTCACCCCAACTACTGAATCCGTCACTTGTGGGAAGGTTTTATTTAAAAGTTGTAATCCGATGTTCTTTTTCTCACTTTGGTGAGAAGCGAACATCACTAACCAGTAAGCATAACATGCTTCCTTATGTTGCATGTTAGAAGCTCTTTCTAACTCACAAAATCCTATGTTGGGATATGTTGAGTCAAAATAGGTTCTTAACCCGTAGCGTAAAATTGCATTTGGGTTCCCCGCACTTAACCCTTTAAAGAAAGCACGACATAACTTACGGTCTCCCCAATGTGATATACCCCACCTATCAAAGGAAAGCCTTTTATTAACTAAGGTATTTCTGAAAAGTCTTTCAAATGTTTGACAAGTTAATTTCGCCATAACTAAATGTGGTGATGAATTCTGACCGACTCTAGATAAGATTTCCTCAATCATATCCTCTGGTAGGTCTTCTAAAATATTCGGTTGTCTACCCTTAACGTCCATTTTGTTTTTATACTGTAAAATAGACAAGGATTAGATTCATAAAAGATAATTAACAAACAATACAAGCAGTTTTTACATGGAACATAAAAGTACAAGCACACTACAATACATATAATACACAACATGATTACAACCCTCTAATTTGAATCACTGATTTCTTCTTCTTCGAACTTGGTTCGTTTTCCTAATTTTCTAGGGATATATGGTGTCCCTCTAATACGAGCCGTCGTTTTCCACAATGGTTTAGAAAAACCTGGTGGTTTAGAGGTTCCCGGGTTATTATTACAATTTAGGAAATACGAACGTTGCCGATACATATAAAGTTCATCGGGGTTGGAATCATGTTTCTCTATTTTTATACCTTTTCCCTTATTATTTTACTTTGCTATATTAAATTGGGTCGAGGTAATTTCTATAACATCATCGGAATCCTCATCGGGATCCGATTCATCAGAAAATTGGTAATCTTCCCAATATTTTGCTTCCTCGGCGGAAACACCATTGACCATTTTTAACTTTGGTCCGTTGGTTGAGGATTTTCTTTTATTTAATCGATTTACTGTAGGTATCAATATTTCTTCCTCAGGAACCTCTTCTTCTTCCGGTTCCTCCTCTTCCGATTCCTCCTTTTCTGGTTCCTCTTCTTCTGGTTCCTCCTCTTCCGGTTCCTCTTCGGGAATTTGTGAATCTTCCCAAAGTATATTCAACTCTTCATTATTATTAGGTGAGTCGATGGAATTTGTACTAGTGGTAGACATCTATCACACAATATCAAACACATTAAGAAGTTAATATATCACATAATTATTACATGTTAATAATATATAGTTTCCAACAAAAGTGTTAAGCAATCGTTTTTAAAGAAAACACGGTCGAAGTCCAGACTCACTAATGTATCCTAACAAAGTCGATAAGACACACTAATGCAAATTTCTGGTTCTCTAAGACCAATACTCGGATACCAACTGAAATGTCTCGTTCATATTTATTATAAACGTTCCATATTAATTGATTTCGTTACGAGGTTTTGACCTCTATATGAGACGTTTTTCAAAGACTGCATTCGATTTTAGAACAAACCATAACCTTTAAAATATTACGACGATTATCAAATAATGATAATCTAAAATATAGCATTTTTCACACGAGTATTACATAATGGTTTATAATAATATTACACATCAACATAAGTCTTCGAATGCAGTTTTTAAACAATATTATACAAGCATGGACTCCAAATCTTGTCCTTAATTTAGTATGCAACAGCGGAAGCTCTTAATAATAACCTGAGAATAAACATGCTTAAAACGTCAACAAAATTGTTGGTGAGTTATAGGTTTAACCTACGTATTATCAAATCATAATAATAGACCACAAGATTTCATTTTTATAACACATCTCGTATCAGGCATTTCGCAAACTGCATAGAGATAAAAATCATTCATATGTTGAACACCTGGTAACCGACCTTAACAAGATGCATATAGAATATCCCCATCATTCCGGGACTCTCATCGGATATGATAAATCGAAGTACTAAAGCATCCGTAACTCGGATGAGGCTTGTTGGGCCAAATTGAAAGGACCCGTTCATATACATTATAAACGATTCACAATAGTTGATTACATTGTGAGGTATTTGACCTCTATATGATACATTTTACAAACATTGCATTCGTTTTTAAAAGACAATCTTTCTTTACATCGAAAATTGATAGGCATGCATACCATTTCATAATATCCACTATCCAACTATAAATTGATTTAATAATAATCTTTGATGAACTCAATGACTCGAATGCAACGTTCTTCGAAATATGCTATGAAAGACTCCAAGTAATATCTTTAAAATGAGCAAATGCACAGCGGAAGATTTCTTTAACACCTGAGAATAAACATGCTTTAAAGTGTCAACCAAAAGGTTGGTGAGTTCATTAGTTTATCATAATCATTTATTTCCATCATTTTAATAGACTACAAGAATTTCATTTCCAGTTCTCATAAATATACGTCCCATGCATAGAGACAAAAATAATCATTCATATGGTGAACACCTGGTAACCGACATTAACAATATGCATATAAGAATATCCCCTATCATTCCGGGATCCTCCTTCGGACATGATATAAATTTCGAAGTACTAAAGCATCCGGTACTTTGGATGGGGTTTGTTAGGCCCAATAGATCTATCTTTAGGATTCGCGTCAATTAGGGTGTCTGTTCCCTAATTCTTAGATTACCAGACTTTAATAAAAAGGGACATATTCGATTTCAATAATTCAACCATAGAATGTAGTTTCAATTACTTGTGTCTATTTCGTCAAACATTTATAAAAGCGCATGTATTCTCAGTCCCAAAAATATAAAGGGTAAAAAGGCAAATGAAACTCACCATACTGTATTTCGTAGTAAAAATACATATAACGTCATTGAACAAGTGCAAGGTTGGCCTCGAATTCACGAACCTATATTAATTATATATATTTATATGTTGGTCAATATTTGTATAGCAATTTAGGTCAGGTCATAGTGTAATCCTATCCTATAGCTCGAGTCTGACTCTACAGTATAGTAACATGTTATATTACTCATGCTCAATTAAGATTCTAGTAAAAGGTGACGTGTGAAACAACGTAACACAAATGGTTTCATAATCATAAAATAGTATTTTAGGTTTTTTTTTTTTTTTTTTAGAGAAAATCAACACAAAAAGTTAACTGAAAAGTTAACAGGAAAAGTCAAAGTTCAAAGTCAAAAGTCAAAGGTTAAAGTCAAAAGTCAAAGGTCAAAGTAAAAATGAGGTCGCATGCAAATATATAATAACTTATACAAAAATGATTTTCGGTCAAACATGACTAAACGGGCCACTTCAGCTATTTTTAGAAAAATTATCGGAACTCCGATTGATAAACGGCCAAAGATAAAAGTTACACATTACCAAAAAGATTAAGCATAAATATTACAGAAGTAAACTAAACCTAGACAAATCGTAGTTGCCAACGCGTTTTCGGCGTTTCAAAGTTAATTTTTCAGCTTTAATAAATTTACAAAAGTGACCGAGTAGCCTACTTTGGAGATTTTTAGAAAATTCCTCAAAACTCGTATTGACAAACGGTCAAAGCCTGCAAATTCTCGTTACCACAAAGATATAACATGATTTTTGGCAAGAGTAAACACATATCAGGCCGACCATGACAACTGATACAAAACTGACATTTTTAAATAAAAAAGTTTCAGCTCTTTTTAGAATTTTAAAATGTGACCAAACCGTCAACTTTGATGATTTTTAGAAAAATCGTCGAGACTCGAATTGACAAACGGACAGAGTTGTTTGTTAGACCTTACAGCAAAGAATTCAGTGGTATTTTTTTTATATATGAAACAACGCAGATCAGCGAGAATTTCAGTTCCCGTTTCGACATTTCATCAAAATTTGCAAAACTTCTTTTGTCCATAACTTGACAACCGTTCAACGAAACGAGACGTGCTTTATATGAAAATTCATCTACTCGACGAGTAGAATCCAAATAACCACTTTTTATAACCCAGAAAATTAGTTCACTAATTATCATCAGCAATTTTAATTACGAAATTAATTATGCAATTTGTTTATTTCATAACTTTCTAACCGTTACTTGGATTCAAGTGATTCTTAAACCAAAATTCAACTATTTTTCGCTAGCTTTCCAACAACATGCATATCTTATACCTTATCTCAATCGTATATGTAACTAATTCAGGAATCAACATAACCTATCTAATGGCAATATCAAAAGTACAAGCATGCATAATCCTATATACTCGAGCACTAGTTAGGGATACACTATTAGTATGTAAAAATTAAATTATGAGTACTCACATATCAATATTGAGATTCAATATTGCAGGAAAGGTACGTAAACGCAACGGAGATGATAAACACTATATTGACCTCACGAGCATACCCATGAACCATACTCAATCACCTCCATAGCTATAACCCATAATTTCCTTAATCCTATCCCACTCGAAAAAACAACTTCGAAATCACTCGGACAGCACTCCGTCGTAATATTTTATGTATACTAATAATATCTTGAGATAATACGGAGTAAATATATATATGTAAATCGAATGAGAGAGTTTAGAGAAAACTATTTTCAAGTTTCTATAAAATAATGAAACCTATTGAATTCTATTTATAATAGATTTTTGAATTATTAAAGTGAATTATTAAAGTATAAATTATTAAAGTGAATTATTAAAGTATGAATTATTAAAGTGAATTATTAAAGTATGAATTATTAAAGTAAATTATCAAAGTATGAATTATTAAAGTGAATTATTAAAGTATGAATTATTAAAGTTAAAGTAAAGTAAAAATAAAGTAAAGGTAAAGTTTAAGTATAGTAAAAGTATAAAACTATGTATGTATAATGCGCGTATAAATATATATAATATTAATTTAAATTGTTATATATATTTAATAAAATAAAATATAAATATCGTTATCTTTATCATACTAGTTAAGTAATGAGTTGTCAAAAGTGGTTCTAGATATTTATAAAAGTTATATACGTTTTAATAATAAATTTCCTTTTAAACTGAAAACGTTTTTGTACGTTTGAAACTAAATAGATCAATCGAGTCTTTATGAGATTCAATCTTCCACTATCCTTTGTCTAGTTCTCAATGATTGACAATTTGTTCATATTTATAAATCACTTTACCATTTTCTGAATATTGTTAAAATGAAAAGATTTCTCAAATCAACGTGGGCCTTTCAACAGAGACTTGTAATCATAATTTAATATATCTGATAATTCAATCATTTGATCTTATCTTCTAATTCCATTGATAAACAATTTGAAACAGATACAATCATATAAAGTATTTAATCTAATATTTTATTTACGTTTCAAGTTATAATATATATACACATATACATATATAATCATATTCGTTTAATGGTTCGTGAATCGTTGGAACTTGGTCGAGGTTGAATGAATGTATGAACATAGTTTAAAATTCTTGAAATTTAACTTAACAAATATTGCTTATCGTGTCGGAATCATATAAAGATTAAAGTTTAAATTTGGTTAGAAATTTCCGGGTTGTCACACAAATAGATCTATCTTTAGGATTCGCGTCAATTAGGGGCCATTTCCCTAATTCTTAGGCTACCAAGCTAAAAAGGGGCATATTCGGTTCGATAATCCAACATAGAAAGTAGTTTTGATTACTTGTGTCTATTTTATAAAACATTTATAAACTGCATGTATTCTCATTCCAAAATAATAGATTTTAAAAGTGGGACTATAACTCACTTTCACAGATTTTTACTTCCTCGGGAAGTAAGACTTGGCCACTGGTCGATTCACGAACCTATAACAAATATGTACATATATATCAAAGTATGTTCAAAATATAATTACAACATTTTTAATACATTTTGATGTTTTAAGTTTATTAAGTCAGCTGTCCTCGTTAGTAACCTACAACTAGTAGTCCAAAGTTAGATGTACAGAAATAAATTGATATATATTATCTTGAATCAATCCACGACCAAGTGTATACACATCTCAGGCTAGATCACAACTCAAAGTATATATATTTTTGGAATCAACCTCAACCCTGTATAGCTAACTCCAACATTACTGCATATAGAGTGTCTATGGTTGTTCGAAATAATATATATACATGGGTAGATATGATATGTCAAAACATTTGCATACGTGTCTATGGTATCCCAAGATTACATAGTATATTAGAATACATGTAATACAATATGAGTTAGCTAGGATATGATTAATATAGATTTTTTACCAATTTTCACGTAGCTACAACAAGAAAAATTATCCAATCTTGTTTTACCCATAACTTCTTCGTTTTAAATCCGTTTTAAGTGAATCAAATTGCTATGGTTTCATATTGAACTCTATTTTATGAATCTAAAAAGAAAAAGTATAGGTTTATAGTCGGAAATATAAGTTACAAGTCGTTTTTGTAAGAGGTAGTCATTTCAGTCGAAAGAACGACGTCTAGATGACCATTTTAGAAAACATACTTTCACTTTGAGTTTAACCATGATTTTTGGATATAGTTTCATGTTCATAAGAAAAATTATTTTCCCAGAAGAACAACTTTTAAATCAAAGTTTATCATAGTTTTTAATTAACTAACCCAAAACAGCCCGCGGTGTTACTACGACGGCGTATATCCGGTTTTACTGTGTTTTTCGTGTTTTCCGGTTTTAAATCATTAAGTTAGTATATCATATAGATATAGAACATTTGTTTAGTTGATTTTAAAAGTCAAGTTAGAAGGATTAACTTTTTTTGCGAACAAGTTTAGAATTAACTAAACTATGTTCTAGTGATTTCAAGTTTAAACCTTCGAATAAGGTAGTTTTATATATATGAATCGAATGATGTTATGAACATCATTACTACCTCAAGTTTAGTAGGTAAACCTACTGGAAGTGACAAGAAATGATCTAGCTTCAAAGGATCTTGGATGGCTTGAAAGTTCTTGAAGTAGAATCATGACACGAAAACAAGTTCAAGTAAGATTATCACTCGAATTATGATAGTTATAGTTATAGGAATTGAATCAAATTTGTATATGAGTATTACCTTGATTTAGAATGATTTCTTACTGTAAACAACAAGGATTTCTTGAGGTTGGATGATCACTTTACAAGATTGGAAGTGAGCTAGTAAACTTGGAAGTATTCTTGATTTTATGAAACTAGAACTTGTAGAATTTATGAAGAACACTTAGAACTTGAAGATAGAACTTGAGAGAGATCAATTAGATGAATAAAATTTAAGAATGAAAGTGTTTGTAGGTGTTTTTGGTCATTGGTATATGGATTAGATATAAAGGATGTGTAATTTTGTTTTCATGTAAATAAGTCATGAATGATTACTAATATTTTTGTAATTTTATGTGATATTTCATGCTAGTTGCCAAATGATGGTTCCAACATATGTTAGGTGACTCACATGGGATGCTAAGAGCTATCATTGGAGTGTATATACCAATAGTACATACATCTAAAAGCTGTGTATTTTACGAGTACGAATACGGGTGCATACGAGTAGAATTGTTGATGAAACTGAACGAAGATGTAATTGTAAGCATTTTTGTTAAGTAGAAGTATTTTGATAAGTGTGTTAAAGTCTTTTAAAAGTGTATGAATACATATTAAAACACTACATGTATATACATTTTAACTGAGTCGTTAAATCATCGTTAGTCGTTACATGTAAATGTTGTTTTGAAACCTTTAGATTAACGATCTTGTTAAATGTTATTAACCCATTGTTTATCATATCTAAAGAGATGTTAAATTATTACATTATCATGATATTATGATATATTAATATATCTTAGTATGATATATATACAGTTAAATGTTGTTACTGTAGTGACCCGAACTTTTCCATGTTTATATATATTAATTGAGATTGATATTTACATGATTAAATGTCTCCAACATGTTAAGTAATCAAACTTGTTAAGACTTGATTAATTGAAATATGTTTCATATAGACAATTGACCACCCAAGTTGACCGGTGATTCACGAATGTTAAAACTTATAAAAACTATACGATGACATATATATGGATATATATATATATATATATATATATATATATATATATATATATATATATATATATATATATATATATATATATATATATATATATTTAACATGATACTATGATAAGTAAACATATCATTAAGTATATTAACAATTAACTACATATGTAAAAACAAGACTACTAACTTAATGATTTTTAAACGAGACATATATGTAACGATTATCGTTGTAAAGACATTTAATGGATATATATCATATTAAGAGATATTCATACATGATAATATCATGATAATATAATAATTTAAAATCTCATTTGATATTATAAATATTGGGTTAACAACATTTAACAAGATCGTTAACATAAAGGTTTCAAAACAACACTTACATGTAACGACTAACGATGACTTAACGACTCAGTTAAAATGTATATACATGTAGTGTTTTAATATGTATTTATACAATTTTGAAAGACTTCAATACACTTATCAAAATACTTCTACTTAACAAAAATGCTTACAATTACATCCTCGTTCAGTTTCATCAACAATTCTACTCGTATGCACCCGTATTCGTACTCGTACAATACACAGCTTTTAGATGTATGTACTATTGGTATATACACTCCAATGATCAGCTCTTAGCAGCCCATGTGAGTCACCTAACATATGTGGGAACCATCATTTGGCAACTAGCATGAAATATCTCATAAAATTACAAAAATATGAGTAATAATTCATGACTTATTTACATGAAAACAAAATTACATATCCTTTATATCTAATCCATACACCAACGACCAAAAACACCTACAAACACTTTCATTCTTCAATTTTCTTCATCTAATTGATCTCTCTCAAGTTCTATCTTCAAGTTCTAAGTGTTCTTCATATATTCTACAAGTTCTAGTTACATAAAATCAAGAATACTTTCAAGTTTGCTAGCTCACTTCCAATCTTGTAAGGTGATCATCCAACCTCAAGAAATCTTTGTTTCTTACAGTAGGTTATCATTCTAATACAAGGTAATAATCATATTCAAACTTTGGTTCAATTTCTATAACTATAACAATCTTATTTCAAGTGATGATCTTACTTGAACTTGTTTTCGTGTCATGATTCTGCTTCAAGAACTTCGAGCCATCCAAGGATCCGTTGAAGCTAGATCCATTTTTCTCTTTTCCAGTAGGTTTATCCAAGGAACTTAAGGTAGTAATGATGTTCATAACATCATTCGATTCATACATATAAAGCTATCTTATTCGAAGGTTTAAACTTGTAATCACTAGAACATAGTTTAGTTAATTCTAAACTTGTTCGCAAACAAAAGTTAATCCTTCTAACTTGACTTTTAAAATCAACTAAACACATGTTCTATATCTATATGATATGCTAACTTAATGATTTAAAACCTGGAAACACGAAAAACACCGTAAAACCGGATTTACGCCGTCGTAGTAACACCGCGGGCTGTTTTGGGTTAGTTAATTAAAAACTATGATAAACTTTGATTTAAAAGTTGTTATTCTGAGAAAATGATTTTTATTATGAACATGAAACTATATCCAAAAATTATGGTTAAACTCAAAGTGGAAGTATGTTTTCTAAAATGGTCATCTAGACGTCGTTCTTTCGACTGAAATGACTACCTTTACAAAAATGACTTGTAACTTATTTTTCCGACTATAAACCTATACTTTTTCTGTTTAGATTCATAAAATAGAGTTCAATATGAAACCATAGCAATTTGATTCACTCAAAACGGATTTAAAATGAAGAAGTTATGGGTAAAACAAGATTGGATAATTTTTCTCATTTTAGCTACGTGAAAATTGGTAACAAATCTATTCCAACCATAACTTAATCAACTTGTATTGTATATTATGTAATCTTGAGATACCATAGACACGTATACAATGTTTCGACCTATCATGTTGACACATCTATATATATTTCGGAACAACCATAGACACTCTATATGTGAATGTTGGAGTTAGCTATACAGGGTTGAGGTTGATTCCAAAATACATATAGTTTGAGTTGTGATCAATACTGAGATACGTATACACTGGGTCGTGGATTGATTCAAGATAATATTTATCGATTTATTTCTGTACATCTAACTGTGGACAACTAGTTGTAGGTTACTAACGAGGACAGCTGACTTAATAAACTTAAAACATCAAAATATATTAAAAGTGTTGTAAATATATTTTGAACATACTTTGATATATATGTATATATTGTTATAGGTTCGTGAATCAACCAATGGCCAAGTCTTACTTCCCGACGAAGTAAAAATCTGTGAAAGTGAGTTATAGTCCCACTTTTAAAATCTAATATTTTTGGGATGAGAATACATGCAGGTTTTATAAATGATTTACAAAATAGACACAAGTACGTGAAACTACATTCTATGGTTGAATTATCGAAATCGAATATGCCTCTTTTTATTAAGTCTGGTAATCTAAGAATTAGGGAACAGACACCCTAATTGACGCGAATCCTAAAGATAGATCTATTGGGCCCAACAAGCCCCATCCAAAGTACCGGATGCTTTAGTACTTCGAAATTTATATCATATCCGAAGGGTGTCCCGGAATGATGGGGATATTCTTATATATGCATCTTGTTAATGTCGGTTACCAGGTGTTCACCATATGAATGATTTTTATCTCTATGTATGGGATGTGTATTGAAATATGAAATCTTGTGGTCTATTGTTACGATTTGATATATATAGGTTAAACCTATAACTCACTAACATTTTTGTTGACGTTTTAAGCATGTTTATTCTCAGGTGATTATTAAGAGCTTCCGCTGTCGCATACTTAAATAAGGACGAGATTTGGAGTCCATGCTTGTATGATGTTGTGTAAAAACTGCATTCAAGAAACTTATTTTGTTGTAACATATTTGTATTGTAAACCATTATGTAATGGTCGTGTGTAAACAGGATATTTTAGATTAGCATTATTTGATAATCTACGTAAAGCTTTTTAAACCTTTATTGATGAAATAAAGGTTATGGTTTGTTTTAAAATGAATGCAGTCTTTGAAAAACGTCTCATATAGAGGTCAAAACCTCGCAACGAAATCAATTAATATGGAACGTTTTTAATCAATAAGAACGGGACATTTCAGTTGGTATCCGAGCGTTGGTCTTAGAGAACCAGAATTTTGCATTAGTGTGTCTTATCTAGTTTGTTAGGATGCATTAGTGAGTCTGGACTTCGACCGTGTTTACTTGAAAAATGATTGCTTAACAAATTTTGTTGGAAACTATATATTTTTAACATGTGAATATTATGTGATATATTAATCTCTTAACGCGTTTGATATTATGTGATAGATGTCTACCTCTAGAACAAGTCCCATTGACTCACCTAATAATAATGAAGAGTTAAATGTAAATTGGAATGATTCGTGGACTGATTCACAAGTTCCTGAAGAGGAACCGGAAGAAGAGTCGGAACCAGAAGAAGAATCGGAACCGGAAGAAGAATCGGAACCGGATGAAGAAATAGAACCGGTGGGGGAAATAATAAAACGGTTAAGTAAAATAAAATCCTCAACCAACCGACCAAGGTTAATTATGGTCAATGGTGTTTTCGCCAAGGAAGCAAAATATTGGGAGGATTACCAATTCTCCGATGAATCGGATTCCGACGAGAATTCTGATGATGTTATAGAAATTACCCCAATTGAATTTAAAAAGGCAAAAGAAAATAATAAGGGAAAGGGCATAAAAATAGAGAAATCTAATTCCAACCCCGATGAACTTTATATGTATCGTCAACCCCCGAAGTCCTTAAGTTGTAACAATGACCCGGGAACCTCTAAACCACCAGGTTTTTCTAAACCAATGTGGATAACGACGGCTCGTATTAGGGGAACATCATATATCCCTAGAAACTTGGCAAAACGAACCAAAACCGAAGAAGAAGAAACAAGCGAGTCGGAATAAGATAGCTGTATTCGTGTGGTGTAATATAGTGTGCTTATGCTTTATGATATATGTAAAAATTTCTTGTATTAATAAGTATTTTTTTTTATATCTAAATCTTGTCTATTTTACAGTATAAAAACACAAAATGGATAAACAACTCAATATTTTAAGAGACCTACCCGGAGACATGATTGATGAAATCTTGTCTAGAGTCGGTCAGAATTCTTCGGCACAACTATTTAAGGCGAGATCAGTTTGTAAGACATTCGAAGAACGTTCCAAGAATGCCTTGGTTTATAAAAGGCTTTCGTTCGAAAGATGGAGGATATCACATTGGGAAATCCATAAGTTACGATGTGTTTACTTTGACGCATATATTGCGGGGAACCCAAATGCTATTTTACGCAATGGGTTAAGAAATTATTTTGACTCAATATATCCGAATATTGGACTTCGTGATTTAGAAAAAGCGGCTAACATGCAACATAAAGAAGCATGTTATGCTTACGGATTAGTAATGTTCGCTTCTCACCAAAGTGAGAACAAGAACATCGGGCTACAACTATTAAACAAAACGTTCCCACAAGTGACGGAGTCGGTAATTGGGGTAAGAAATGAGGTTTTTAGATTGTTACGGGACTGTTGGACATTACGTAACCCTCGTCCCTTTGACGACGTTACAACACGCTGTCTTATCAACGGCCATAACGGTTATGTTCCACAAGACCAAGGATGGGAAGTAGTCCTAGTAAAACCAGAATGCATGACTTGTTTCTGGACGTATGAATTACGTGTCTTTATTGCCTTTGCTGAACGACTTGTGTACTAGCTAGAATTATCTTCACAACTATCTTGTATCAAAGTTATTGTGTGCTATATTTCATGCTTTATGTAAAATAAGCGGTATTGTAAGTTTGTAAAATATTGTATAAAAGTTTGAACGCGAAATATTATTATAATCAGTTTTTCATATAGAATTGTAGTAGTTGAATTGTATATTAGCTACTAAGTATGAACTTAACGAGTAGGTACTACCCGAATTTAAACTTATAAAACGCTAATATGAAGAAAAAGCTTTTATAAATGAGTTCATATTATGCTATGATATACTATTAACTACTCTTAATATTCTGTATGATTAACTTGTTCCATTTGACTATTTTGAAGGAAATGGCACCGACTACTCGACACACCGTGAATATAAATGAAGAGGAATTCCGTACTTTTCTAGCTTCAAACATAGCCGCAGTACTGGCTGCGCTACATACCAACAATAACCTTGGATCTAGCAGTACAGGAAATCATGTAGGATGCACCTACAAAGAATTCACTGCCTGCAAACCTTTGGAATTTGATGGAACCGAAGGACCGATCGGATTGAAACGGTGGACCGAGAAGGCCGAATCGGTGTTTGCCATAAGTAAGTGTACTGAAGAGGACAAAGTGAAGTATGCTACGCATACCTTCACAGGTTCTGCGTTAACATGGTGGAATACCTATCTAGAGCAAGTGGGACAAGACGATGCGTACGCACTACCGTGGTCAGCATTCAAGCACTTGATGAACGAGAAGTACCGTCCCAGAACCGAGGTCAATAAGCTCAAGACAGAACTTAGAGGGTTACGAACCCAAGGATTTGATATTACCAAGTACGAAAGACGATTCACAGAATTGTGCCTACTGTGTCCGGGAGCATTCGAAGATGAGGAAGAGAAGATCGACGCGTTTGTGAAAGGATTACCGGAAAGAATCCAAGAAGATATAAGTTCACACGAGCCCGCCTCCATACAACAGGCATGTAGAATGGCTCACAAACTAGTGAACCAGATTGAAGAAAGAATTAAAGAACAGACTGCTGAAGAGGCCAATGTGAAGCAAGTCAAAAGAAAATGGGAGGAAAACGGTGATAAGAATCACCAATACAACAATAACAGCAATTACAACAATAATCGCAACAATTATCCCAACAATCGCAACATCAATCGCAACTACAACAAACGGCCCAACAACAACAACAACAACAACAGCAACTACAACAATCATCCCAACAACAATAATAACCGCAACAACAACAACAACAATCAGAAGCAGCTATGCCAAAGGTGTGAAAAGTATCACTCGGGGTTCTGCAACAAATTTTGCAACAAGTGTAAAAGAAATGGTCATAGTGCGTCGAAGTGTGAGGTCTACGGACCAGGGGTTAATAGAACGAAAGGGACAAATGGTGTCGGAACGAGTAATGGCGGAGCAAGTAGTGTCGGAGCAAGTTATGCCAATGTAGTTTGTTATAAATGTGGAACACCGGGCCACATTATTAGAAATTGCCCGAACCAGGAGAACACGAATGGACAAGGCCGCGGAAGAGTTTTCAATATTAATACGGCAGAGGCACAGGAAGACCCGGAGCTTGTTACGGGTACGTTTCTTATTGACAATAAATCTGCTTACGTTTTATTTGATTCGGGTGCGGATAGAAGCTATATGAGTAGAGATTTTTGTTCTAAATTAAGTTGTCCATTGACGCCTTTGGATAGTAAATTTTTACTCGAATTAGCAAATGGTAAATTAATTTCAGCAGATAATATATGTCGGAATCGAGAAATTAAACTGGTTAGCGAAACATTTAAGATTGACTTGATACCAGTAGAGTTAGGGAGTTTTGATGTGATAATCGGTATGGACTGGTTGAAAGAAGTGAAAGCAGAGATCGTTTGTTACAAAAATGCAATTCGCATTATACGAGAAAAAGGAAAACCCTTAATGGTGTACGGAGAAGAGGGCAACACGAAGCTACATCTTATTAGTAATTTGAAGGCACAAAAACTAATAAGAAAAGGTTGCTATGCTGTTCTAGCACACGTCGAGAAAGTACAAACTGAAGAAAAGAGCATCAATGATGTTCCCGTCGCAAAAGAATTTCCCGATGTATTTCCGAAAGAATTACCGGGACTACCTCCACATCGATCTGTTGAATTTCAAATAGATCTTGTACCAGGAGCTGCACCAATAGCTCGTGCTCCTTATAGACTCGCACCCAGCGAGATGAAAGAACTGCAAAGCCAACTGCAAGAACTATTAGAACGTGGTTTCATTCGACCAAGCACATCACCATGGGGAGCTCCTGTTTTGTTTGTCAAGAAGAAGGATGGTACATTTAGGTTGTGTATTAACTATAGAGAGTTGAACAAACTTACCATCAAAAACCGTTATCCACTGCCGAGAATTGACGACTTATTTGATCAACTACAAGGCTCGTCGGTTTATTCGAAGATCGATTTACGTTCTGGATATCATCAAATGCGAGTAAAGGAGGATGATATTCCAAAAACTGCTTTTAGGACGCGTTATGGTCATTACGAGTTTATGGTTATGCCGTTTGGATTGACTAACGCACCAGCTGTGTTCATGGACCTTATGAACCGAGTGTGTAGACCATACCTTGACAAGTTTGTCATTGTTTTCATTGATGACATACTTATTTACTCAAAGAATGACCAAGAACACGGTGAACATTTGAGAAAGGTGTTAGAAGTATTGAGGAAGGAAGAATTGTACGCTAAGTTTTCAAAGTGTGCATTTTGGTTGGAAGAAGTTCAATTCCTCGGTCACATAGTGAACAAAGAAGGTATTAAGGTGGATCCAGCAAAGATAGAAACTGTTGAAAAGTGGGAAACCCCGAAAACTCCGAAACACATACGCCAGTTTTTAGGACTAGCTGGTTACTACAGAAGGTTCATCCAAGACTTTTCCAGAATAGCAAAACCTTTGACTGCATTAACGCATAAAGGGAAGAAATTTGAATGGAATGATGAACAAGAGAAAGCGTTTCAGTTATTGAAGAAAAAGCTAACTACGTCACCTATATTGTCATTGCCTGAAGGGAATGATGATTTTGTGATTTATTGTGACGCATCAAAGCAAGGTCTCGGTTGTGTATTAATGCAACGAACGAAGGTGATTACTTATGCGTCTAGACAATTGAAGATTCACGAACAAAATTATACGACGCATGATTTGGAATTAGGCGCGGTTGTTTTTGCATTAAAGACTTGGAGGCACTACTTATATGGAGTCAAAAGTATTATATATACCGACCACAAAAGTCTTCAACACATATTTAATCAGAAACAACTGAATATGAGGCAGCGTAGGTGGATTGAATTATTGAATGATTACGACTTTGAGATTCGTTACCACCCGGGAAAGGCAAATGTGGTAGCCGATGCCTTGAGCAGGAAGGACAGAGAACCCATTCGAGTAAAATCTATGAATATAATGATTCATAATAACCTTACTACTCAAATAAAGGAGGCGCAACAAGGAGTTTTAAAAGAGGGAAATTTAAAGGATGAAATACCCAAAGGATCGGAGAAGCATCTTAATATTCGGGAAGACGGAACCCGGTATAGGGCTGAAAGGATTTGGGTACCAAAATTTGGAGATATGAGAGAAATGGTACTTAGAGAAGCTCATAAAACCAGATACTCAATACATCCTGGAACGGGGAAGATGTACAAGGATCTCAAGAAACATTTTTTGGTGGCCGGGTATGAAAGCCGATGTTGCTAAATACGTAGGAGAATGTTTGACGTGTTCTAAGGTCAAAGCTGAGCATCAGAAACCATCAGGTCTACTTCAACAACCCGAAATCCCGGAATGGAAATGGGAAAACATTACCATGGATTTCATCACTAAATTGCCAAGGACTGCAAGTGGTTTTGATACTATTTGGGTAATAGTTGATCGTCTCACCAAATCAGCACACTTCCTGCCAATAAGAGAAGATGACAAGATGGAGAAGTTAGCACGACTGTATTTGAAGGAAATTGTCTCCAGACATGGAATACCAATCTCTATTATCTCTGATAGGGATGGCAGATTTATTTCAAGATTCTGGCAGACATTACAGCAAGCATTAGGAACTTGTCTAGACTTGAGTACTGCCTATCATCCACAAACTGATGGGCAGAGCGAAAGGACGATACAAACGCTTGAAGACATGCTACGAGCATGTGTTATTGATTTCGGAAACAGTTGGGATCGACATCTACCGTTAGCAGAATTTTCCTACAACAACAGCTACCATTCAAGCATTGAGATGGCGCCGTTTGAAGCACTTTATGGTAGAAAGTGCAGGTCTCCGATTTGTTGGAGTGAAGTGGGGGATAGACAGATTACGGGTCCGGAGATTATACAAGAAACTACCGAGAAGATCATCCAAATTCAACAACGATTGAAAACCGCCCAAAGTCGACAAAAGAGCTACGATGACATTAAAAGAAAAGATATAGAATTTGAAATTGGAGAGATGGTCATGCTTAAAGTTGCACCTTGGAAAGGCGTTGTTCGATTTGGTAAACGAGGGAAATTAAATCTAAGGTATATTGGACCATTCAAGATTATTGATCGTGTCGGACCAGTAGCTTACCGACTTGAGTTACCTCAACAACTTGCGGCTGTACATAACTCTTTCCACATCTCGAATTTGAAGAAATGTTTTGCTAAAGAAGATCTCACTATTCCGTTAGATGAAATCCAAATCAACGAAAAACTTCAATTCATCGAAGAACCCGTCGAAATAATGGATCGTGAGGTTAAAAGACTTAAGCAAAACAAGATACCAATTGTTAAGGTTCGATGGAATGCTCGTAGAGGACCCGAGTTCACCTAGGAGCGTGAAGATCAGATGAAGAAGAAATACCCGCATCTATTTCCAGAAGATTCGTCAACACCTTCAACAGCTTAAAATTTCGGGACGAAATTTATTTAACGGGTAGGTACTGTAGTGACCCGAACTTTTCCATGTTTATATATATTAATTGAGATTGATATTTACATGATTAAATGTCTCCAACATGTTAAGCAATCAAACTTGTTAAGACTTGATTAATTGAAATATGTTTCATATAGACAATTGACCACCCAAGTTGACCGGTGATTCACGAACGTTAAAACTTGTAAAAACTATACGATGACATATATATGGATATATATATATATATATATATATATATATATATATATATATATATATATATATATATATATATATATATATATATATATATATATTTAACATGATACTATGATAAGTAAACATATCATTAAGTATATTAACAATTAACTACATATGTAAAAACAAGACTACTAACTTAATGATTTTTAAACGAGACATATATGTAACGATTATCGTTGTAAAGACATTTAATGGATATATATCATATTAAGAGATATTCATACATGATAATATCATGATAATATAATAATTTAAAATCTCATTTGATATTATAAATATTGGGTTAACAACATTTAACAAGATCGTTAACCTAAAGGTTTCAAAACAACACTTACATGTAACGACTAACGATGACTTAACGACTCAGTTAAAATGTATATACATGTAGTGTTTTAATATGTATTTATACAATTTTGAAAGACTTCAATACACTTATCAAAATACTTCTACTTAACAAAAATGCTTACAATTACATCCTCGTTCAGTTTCATCAACAATTCTACTCGTATGCACCCGTATTCGTACTCGTACAATACACAGCTTTTAGATGTATGTACTATTGGTATATACACTCCAATGATCAGCTCTTAGCAGCCCATGTGAGTTACCTAACACATGTGGGAACCATCATTTGGCAACTAGCATGAAATATCTCATAAAATTACAAAAATATGAGTAATCATTCATGACTTATTTACATGAAAACAAAATTACATATCCTTTATATCTAATCCATACACCAACGACCAAAAACACCTACAAACACTTTCATTCTTCAATTTTCTTCATCTAATTTATCTCTCTCAAGTTCTATCTTCAAGTTCTAAGTGTTCTTCATATATTCTACAAGTTCTAGTTACATAAAATCAAGAATACTTTCAAGTTTGCTAGCTCACTTCCAATCTTGTAAGGTGATCATCCAACCTCAAGAAATCTTTGTTTCTTACAGTAGGTTATCATTCTAATACAAGGTAATAATCATATTCAAACTTTGGTTCAATTTCTATAACTATAACAATCTTATTTCAAGTGATGATCTTACTTGAACTTGTTTTCGTGTCATGATTCTGCTTCAAGAACTTCGAGCCATCCAAGGATCCGTTGAAGCTAGATCCATTTTTCTCTTTTCCAGTAGGTTTATCCAAGGAACTTAAGGTAGTAATGATGTTCATAACATCATTCGATTCATACATATAAAGCTATCTTATTCGAAGGTTTAAACTTGTAATCACTAGAACATAGTTTAGTTAATTCTAAACTTGTTCGCAAACAAAAGTTAATCCTTCTAACTTGACTTTTAAAATCAACTAAACACATGTTCTGTATCTATATGATATGCTAACTTAATGATTTAAAATCTGGAAACACGAAAAACACCGTAAAACCGGATTTACGCCGTCGTAGTAACACCGCGGGCTGTTTTGGGTTAGTTAATTAAAAACTATGATAAACTTTGATTTAAAAGTTGTTATTCTGAGAAAATGATTTTTATTATGAACATGAAACTATATCCAAAAATTATGGTTAAACTCAAAGTGGAAGTATGTTTTCTAAAATGGTCATCTAGACGTCGTTCTTTCGACTGAAATGACTACCTTTACAAAAATGACTTGTAACTTATTTTTCCGACTATAAACCTATACTTTTTCTGTTTAGATTCATAAAATAGAGTTCAATATGAAACCATAGCAATTTGATTCACTCAAAACGGATTTAAAATGAAGAAGTTATGGGTAAAACAAGATTGGATAATTTTTCTCATTTTAGCTACGTGAAAATTGGTAACAAATCTATTCCAACCATAACTTAATCAACTTGTATTGTATATTATGTAATCTTGAGATACCATAGACACGTATACAATGTTTCGACCTATCATGTTGACACATCTATATATATTTCGGAACAACCATAGACACTCTATATGTGAATGTTGGAGTTAGCTATACAGGGTTGAGGTTGATTCCAAAATATATATAGTTTGAGTTGTGATCAATACTGAGATACGTATACACTGGGTCGTGGATAGATTCAAGATAATATTTATCGATTTATTTCTATACATCTAACTGTGGACAACTAGTTGTAGGTTACTAACGAGGACAGCTGACTTAATAAACTTAAAACATCAAAATATATTAAAAGTGTTGTAAATATATTTTGAACATACTTTGATATATATGTATATAATGTTATAGGTTCGTGAATCAACCAGTGGCCAAGTCTTACTTCCCGACGAAGTAAAAATCTGTGAAAGTGAGTTATAGTCCCACTTTTAAAATCTAATATTTTTGGGATGAGAATACATGCAGGTTTTATAAATGATTTACAAAATAGACACAAGTACGTGAAACTACATTCTATGGTTGAATTATCGAAATCGAATATGCCTCTTTTTATTAAGTCTGGTAATCTAAGAATTAGGGAACAGACACCCTAATTGACGCGAATCCTAAAGATAGATCTATTGGGCCCAACAAGCCCCATCCAAAATACCGGATGCTTTAGTACTTCGAAATTTATATCATATCCGAAGGGTGTCCCGGAATGATGGGGATATTCTTATATATGCATCTTGTTAATGTCGGTTACCAGGTGTTCACCATATGAATAATTTTTATCTCTATGTATGGGATGTGTATTGAAATATGAAATCTTGTGGTCTATTGTTACGATTTGATATATATAGGTTAAACCTATAACTCACCAACATTTTTGTTGACGTTTTAAGCATGTTTATTCTCAGGTGATTATTAAGAGCTTCCGCTGTCGCATACTTAAATAAGGACGAGATTTGGAGTCCATGCTTGTATGATGTTGTGTAAAAACTGCATTCAAGAAACTTATTTTGTTGTAACATATTTGTATTGTAAACCATTATGTAATGGTCGTGTGTAAACAGGATATTTTAGATTATCATTATTTGATAATCTACGTAAAGCTTTTTAAACCTTTATTGATGAAATAAAGGTTATGGTTTGTTTTAAAATGAATGCAGTCTTTGAAAAACGTCTCATATAGAGGTCAAAACCTCGCAACGAAATCAATTAATATGGAACGTTTTTAATCAATAAGAATGGGACATTTCAGTTACAACGATAATCGTTACATATATGTCTCGTTTCGAAATCATTAAGTTAGTAGTCTTGTTTTTACATATGTAGTTCATTGTTAATACACTTAATGACATGTTTACTTATAATTTATCATGATTAAACATAGTGTATCAATATCTTAATATGATTCATATGTATTTAGTAAGACGTTGTTATAACGATAATCGTTATATATATCGTTTCGAGTTTCTTAATTCAATAAACTCAATTTTATGTATATAACTCATTGTTAAAATACCTAATGAGATACTTACTTATAATAATATCATGTTAACTATATATATAATCATATATATGTCATCATATAGTTTTTACAAGTTTTAACGTTCGTGAATCACCGGTCAACTTGGGTGGTCAATTGTCTCCTATTTCAATTAATCAAGTCTTAACAAGTTTGATTGTTTAACATGTTGGAAACACTTAATCATGTAAATAGCAATTTCATTTAATATATATAAACATGGAAAAGTTTGGGTCACTACAATATACATTAGTGATTCGCTGGTGATCTTCCTGTGAGAACGATGATGATATAATAGAGATGATTTTATGTTATGATTATAATCATGTTATGATGATTGTGATTATAATTGAGATGGTTAAGAAGATAGTTACGATAATGATAGATGATAATGTTTATGATGGTGTGGTACATAAGAAGATGATGTTATAATGTTTTAAACGATACATGAAATAACAAATATAATAATGATTCGAGTACGCGTTCGATGATGGTGATGACGATAGGATCATGGAAAAGATGAGTTACAGTAAAGAAAATGATAATGATGAAGGTGATGATCACCTGTTTTTAAATCGAAAAACTATGGGAGGAAGAAGAAATAGAATCATGGAATTATTGGATTAAGTATATTTTGGGGGAGAAAATTTACAGAAAAACTGGATAGAGTAGATGGCTAGGATGTGTTTGTCTTGAACGAGAGGTCTCGGGTTCGAGCCCGGTCCGTGGCAATTCCTTTTAGGAAGCTTATCTTTTAAGGTAGTCTTATTTTTATAATAATTATTATTATTAATATTATTATTATTACTTAAAACATGGTGAATATAAATATGAATACAATTACAACTATAATGATATGAAAATTGATTAAGAGATGATTGTGATTAAGATAAAATAAAAATATGGTTATGTTAAGATTAAATGAATTATCATTGTTACTAAAAGTATTATTTTTTATTTAAAAGTATCATTATTATTATTAATATCATTACTAATGTTATCATTTTTATTATCAATATTATTATTATTATCATAAAAAGACACAAATTATTTTTATTATTTATTATTATTAATACTCTTTTAACAAATGAATATTAGTTTTATCAAAATATATTTAGTGCATATAACATAACTATATTAATATTCTATAATAAATACTAATTATTGATTTAAAATATATAATATAAATATAGTTAATTTACTATTTTAATATAACATAAATATAAATATAAATACATATAACAATTGAAATAACAAATATATCACTATTTTAAATAAGTAAAATATTATTTATATATATATATATATATATATATATATATATATATATATATATATATATATATATATATAAATGATATATATAAACTGGTTTGATTTCCATTATATGCTCATTATAGGTTTTAATATATATATAGCTGATATAGGTTCGTGAATCTGAGGCCAAACCCTACACTTGTTCAATGTCGTCATATGTATTTTTACTACAAAATACTGTACGGTGAGTTCATTTGATTCCCTTTTACTCTTTACATTTTTGGGACTGAGAATACATGCGCTACTTTTACAACTGCTTTATTAAATATTTTTGAAATACATTTTGAACTGCGAATACATGAAATGCTTTTATAAATGTTTGACGAGATAGACACAAGCAAAAACATTCCTCGAATGAATTATGTGGACGTGATAATTGCCACCATTGAATTATGTGGACGTGATAATTGCCACAATTGATATGAATATTTTTCCCCTGATTATTATTGATTGGTAACCCAAGAATTAGGGAACATCACTAATTTTGAGAATTAGTGCACGCCTAATTGACGCGAATCCTAAAGGTAGCTACCGGGTTTAACACCCCCACCCAGAATGTTCACTAGACGGAAGGGCTAGTGGGCGTGGTGTTTAGTACTTCGAAGTTTATATGATTATTATACAAACGAGATGTTCTGTTTTGGGGATATTATTATGTGCATTATATGTTAAGGTCGGTTACCAAGACAAGCTATGAAAGCAATGAAAAGTGAATGTTATGTATCGAGAGAATGATTTTATACACAGGTTATGTGAATGTTATTTTTGTGCACAAGATATGTGTACGGTTATTAAGATTTATGAAAGATGATTTCGTACACGAGAAAGGTGTACTGTATTTAAAAGATATCGCATGTACATTACAGGTGGGTATAGGATTCGGGCCCATTTGTACCATGCAGTATTTAAATCTTGTGGTCTATCAAAATGATGAATTTTATTGTTTTATGATAAACCTATGAACTCACCAACCTTTTGATTGACACTTTAAAGCATGTTTTTTCTCAGGTATGAAAGAAATCTTCCGCTGTGGATTAGCTCATTCTAGAGATATTACTTGGAGTCATTCATGACATATTTCAAAAGACATTGCATTCGAGTCATTGAGTTTATCAAGAGTATTATTAAGTCGTTGATAGTTTGATATATTATGAAATGGAATGCATGCCTGTCAACTTTCGATGTAATGAAAGTTTGTCTTTTAAAAACGAATGCAATGTTTGTAAAATGTATCATATAGAGGTCAAGTACCTCGCGATGTAATCAACTATTGTGAATCGTTTATAATCGATATGGACTTCATTCAGATGGATTAGGACGGGTCATGAAAGTTGGTATCAGAGCGGTGGTCTTAGTGAACCAGGTCTTGCATTAGTGTGTCTAACTAGTTGTTAGGATGTATTAATGAGTCTGGACTTCGACCGTGTCTGCATGTCAAAAGTTTTGCTTATCATTTCGTGTTTAAAAATTACCTGCTTATCATCCTTAGGAAATTACCTGCTTATCATTCTTAGTCTAGACAGGTTTTACTGCATTGACTGCATGAATAGTATATAGACAAAATTCATATCTTAGCATATCTGATAATTCATATCTTAGCGCATCTGTTACTGTAGACTTGCCTGACAAATGCCATAAATTCCTATGTAGTCTACGAAATCTTTAGTACTATATATAGAGATATTCTATGTAGTTAGAATATCATCCAATATTCGAAAATCATTTCATATCGAAAAATCCTCCATCTGATCATACGAGATGGATCCCTCAATCAGTTCGAATTCCTCGGATTCCGACAGCTATTCCGATATGGAGTTTCACCTAAGCTCCGAAAGCAGTGTCACCAGAATGAATCAACCAATCATCCATCCCCAATTCATCTGATGGGTTCGTAGTCAATTTAATCAATGGAGACGCGCAGAAGGCGATCCCTTCCACTAACCGAATTCACCTCTTGATGAAGAACCTAAAGCACTTACCAGCGAACCTGTTCGTAACACCATTTTCACCTTCATTTCCCGAATATCTCCCCATGACTATATCATAACTCAGATTTTAAACCTTATTCATTCGCCCGTTCTTACAGACAATCATCCCGGAGTAATAAGTCAACGAACTACGCGCTCGAGTTGTAGCCTTGAAAAATACGGTGCAAAACGTACCAGCTTCAGCAACATCAACGGCACCAACAGTACCACCAACATCAATACCAGTACCATCAACAACACACGTTTCAACATCACAATCTGTACCTCGAGCATAATCATCATTCTACATGACATTCTACATCATTTATCTTCATTCGACATGACGATTATGTAATCTCCAATGTTTTAGAGATTATGTATTCTTATTCTAACGGTAAATCAAATGAGTCTAATATAATATTGACTCATTAAATTCATGATTACATCTGAAGAAAATATATATGTAAGTATATTTTCATAAAGATTGTAATTAAAATTCTTTTGTACAAACCGTTAATGGTGAAAATATTTTAACGAGTAGGTAATACCCGAGGAATATTTAGATTTCACATTAATAAGTACACTGTACATTCTTTCAAATCTAATTCAACAGTCCTTTACTATCCTATTTACAACCACCGATATACGTATCCATTCACCGCAGAATAACCCTTTTCATTCAATTTCATATTTGGATTTTGACCTATCAGAATTCAACAAGTGGCATAATGAAGAAAACATTGGACAAAATAAAAGTTGTTAGAAACAAACAAATTAACCATGAGAAAATTTTGTTAAGAATCCACGCTAACAAAATCCTAGCTAACTGTTAATTCTTTATTACATTTTATTATCGCAATTTATTTATCGCAGTTTATTTATCACAATTTAATTATCGCAATTTAATTATCGCAATTTTATTTATCGTCATTTAATTTCTGTTATTTACTTTACGCACTTTATTTATCGTCATTTAATTTCTGTTATTTATTTTACGCACTTTAAATATCGTGACACATATACAAGGTTTTGACATATCATATCGACGCATCTATATATATTATTTGGAATAATCATAGACACTCTATATGCAGTATTGCTGGAGTTAGCTATACAGGGTTGAGGTTGATTCTACAATAATATATATACTTTGAGTTGTGATCGAGTCTGAGACATGTACACGGGTCACGATACGTATTAAATAATTCGAGTATTATATATTAAACTATATGTGAATTGTTGAACTACAGATTGTGGACTCCTAACTATGGACTAATGACATTGGACAATTAAAATGAATTAAAATATTGATTATAACATATAAAACTAAACATTTCTTCAAGTTTGCCACTTGATTTCATCTTAAACCTCGTTTGTATCTTGACGATTACAATCTGCGTTCAAACCTTTCGTAATTCTTGAAAAACACCTCAATCGAGAGGATGAACCAACCGCACTTCATCTAGGGAAGGAAAGATTTATGCATATAGTTATGCACCTGAAAAACTCTCGGAAACTGAGTAAACGATTAACATGTATCTGTGCTAGCTCCTTTGGTTTTGTTATTATCGAAAATAACTTTGCAATCCCTTTCCGAGTAGCCAATTTTGTCACAGATTCAGCAAATCAATTTCAACTTTTCATTCGAATAAACTCTATTATAACCTTGTTATATAAGTTACCTTTCGTCATCGTTACCAGAAAACTGGTTATATTCCACCACATTAATAGAAACTTATCAGCAACTTCATTACTAATCGACTTAAGTTCTCCAAAGAATCATTATATTTGCTCGTTAAAACCCTATCATGTACTTATCCGCATCTGATAACGAGAACTACCATACCAATTACCAGAAATCAGCAACCAGTACTTTGAAAACTCACAACATATCTACATCAACAGTTATATTTATACATATAACATTTATCTCTTAGAATTATGATCTTTCATTCTGAAATTCTAAAAAGCACCCAGTCTACAAATCAATACTTCAAATTCTGAAAAAGCTGAATACAGCAGCAAAAACTGTACACGACTTTAACAGTCGGAAGTTGATGATAAAGAATAGTAGGTTCGAAAAGCTCAGAAAAGTTGAAACTGAAAAAAGGATTGAGCAAACCAAGAAGGAGGCTGTAGACAAATCACAAAGAATAAATATGCCTTCAAAGAATCCTGATGATCCTGTTTCTGATGAAATCTTTAAAAAATACCTTACTCCTGACTCTAAACTCTTGCGGATAAATTTTCTTCATCAACCTTCGATCTTAGAAATTACAAAATATCGTCATAAATATCTTCGATATTTCTGAAGATATTTTCATAACTATCCTTATCTGAAATCAGTTATCTTTTCACGTTATCTGTATTACACCATAAAGAAAACTGTTTAGTTTCTATATTCTGTAAACCTTCAAGTTTAAAATATGAATGTTATTGAAGTAGTGTTGGGAACTGATGCATGAGTTAGTATAATATAATGACACTTGATCAATGTGATTATATTATAGTAAGTCGTGCTGAGTTTCTAAATGGAACGTGATGATTCACAGATCATAACGTCATTATGTGCCATGTTACACGACTCTTACATTCTATCTAATATATAAACATATCAAGAACATAATTTCTTGATAATTCTATCTTTTCTCTTGGAGTCTGGTAATTTAACCAATCAAGATCGTGCTATTACAATCTCTCTCTTAGAACATTAGTCATGTTCATTCGAAACTTCAGACCTACGAATTCTGGATCATTATTTCGCTTGACTTAAAGTCTAGAAGAGAAAACAAAAGTATGGAACTCCAAAATATAAAGGAAATGGAGAGGGGGGATTTATAGTTAAATATCCGACAGAGCAATCAAAATAGATTAATGCATTTAACCAAAGAAGATCCTAATTTCCTTAATTACCGGAGAATCAAATCTTATTACGAAGATTTTCTTTAAATCCCTTGAATTCCGGAATTTAATCATGACTACGTCAAAAGTTAAGACGAAACTTTTCACTCTTTTGTGATAGCTTCAATCGTACGCTTCGAGTAATTGAATTATTTTATCCATATTACTCTACGATAATAAAACTCTATTTATCAACTCATATTCGTTAGGAAAACATTCTTATTGTTAGCCATGACGACCACACTCAAATTTCGGGACGAAATTTCTTTAACGGGTAGGTACTGTGACGTCCCGAAAATTTCCGACCAAATTTAAACTTGATCTTTATATGATTTCGACACGATAAGCAAAGAACTGTAATGACGAGTCTCGAAAATTTTGGAACTATGTTCATATATTCAATTACCATTTGACTTCGACCATTGCCGACGATTCACGAACAATCAAGTGTAAATAGATATGTATGAATATATAGATGTAAAACAATTAAACTGTTTGGTTAATATGAAAATAATTTATGAAATTTATTATACGACTTGATAACAATAACAAAGTATTAAAAGTATAAAGTTATATTTATTCGTTTTAAATATACACCTACATAATAAAGCGTGCTTATATATAAATTTTGAATTATTTAACAAACGATATTAGTATTCGATTACTGACTCGATTGATATCTAAATAAGTTAATTAGAATATTTGTCAAGTAGAGTAAACGCTAGTACGTAAATGATTCATATCAAGATATGTTATCATATAATATTAATAATTAAATTTAAGTACAAGTAAAAATATAAAAGATATATTATTATAATTGTTAATATTAATATTTGTATTAATAATATTATTATTTTTAATATATATAAATATATAAAACTTGATATGTACCAGTAATATTATTAATATTATTGATAATTATATTGTTATTATTATTAGTTTCATTATTACAAATTAAATTAATATTAAATATTAATGTTTATATAATAAATGTCATTATGTTCTTTATATATTAATATACAAAAATATATATATACAATCGATATATATTGATACAGATACAGTTACATACATAAATACAGATACATATACGAAATTCAATTATACATATATCAATACACATACAGAATATATATATATATATATATATATATATATATATATATATATATATATATATATATATATATATATATATATATATATATATATATATATATATATATATATATATATATATATATATATTTAAATGTATAGAAAAATACGTATTAATATTTAAAGAATCCAAAGTCAAGTGTAAATCCTTGTCAAACTGTTTTTGATTGGTACTTACTTATTCTAATTGATGAAATCACAACCAAAACAATCCAAATTTTGTTAACAATCCACATCGCCTTTTATTTTTTATATTTTTTTTGTACGATCAGGTATTGCCTGTCTAATTCAATTGAACTATAAGTCGATCATATTGTCAATATTATTAGCAAAACCACTCAGTTCCTACTATCACCTTCACCGAATCATCACCATGAAAATCCATCCAAACCGCTGCTAATTACTTCTGTTTTGCTAAAATGATTACCCAACATAATCCACTAACGAACCCATCTTCTGCAAATGTGAGCACGTACCACCACCTGCGTATTATATTTTGTTTTCTCTATCTCTTCCTCTCACTTTCTTTTCTTTCTTTTTGTAATTCACGATTACCAGTAAAATTGTTGTGCTGCTACTTGTTTCTATCGTAGACTCACGAACGAACCAAACTTGATCACCCAAACTGCTACTGTTCTTGTGAAACCACCACCAAGAAAATCTACGAAGCTAACTGCACCTGCTACGCTCACACCTTCACCATATTCCTCTTCGTAAACCCACCTCAACAACAACCGTGATCATTAAAAGGATCGATAACTATTACTGAAGTAAGCTTTATATCTGCGTAATTTTTTTTCTTCTTCGTAAACCACTCACAACCCTTAATCTTTGAAGCAATTTAATGAAACAAATAGAATATCATGTGTACAGCTTAAAAGTGTTGACAACTTGGTTGCAATATATACATATACATGGCGTTTTATTACAAGCAATTGGGACTAAGAAATACTTCATGGCCGACAAAATTAATAAAGAGATAACCACTTGCCTTACTTTATTCGATTGCTATGATTTTTTTTTTAAAAACATCGTGGACCAGGCCATCTATCTATATTATTGATTGTTGATGGAATGTGACGTAATACCACATAAACCGAACACAAAATCACCGCTATCCAGTTTTCTTTATTTTGATGGAACTTGGGCCATTTAAACTCATGTTGGGCTGAGATCAGTGAGCGGGCCGATGAGTTTCAGTTTTCCAATTGGGCCAAGATTATGTGGCTATTAGACTAAGATTATAAAGCAAATAATTGATATTGCTATATACATTAGTGATTCGCTGGTGATCTGTCTGTGAAAACGATTATGATATAATAGAGATGATTTTATGTTATGATTATAATCATGTTATGATGATTGTGATTATAATTGAGATGGTTAAGAAGATAGTTACGATAATGATAGATGATAATGTTTATGATGGTGTGGTACATAAAAAGATGATGTTATAATGTTTTGAACGATACATGAAATAACAAATATAATAATGATTCGAGTACGGGTTTGATGATGGTGATGACGATAGGATCATGGAAAAGATGAGTTACAGTGAAGAAAATGATAATGATGAAGGTGATGATCACCTGTTTTTAAATCGAAAAACTATGGGAGGAAGAAGAAGAAATAGGATCATGGAATTATTGGATTAAGTATATTTTGGGGGAGAAAAGTTACAGAAAAACTGGATAGAGTAGATGGCTAGGGTGTGTTTGTCTTGAACGAGAGGTCTCGGGTTCGAGCCCGATCCATGGCAATTCCTTTTAGGAAGCTTATCTTTTAAGGTAGTCTTATTTTTATAATTATTATTATTATTAATATTATTATTATTATTACTTAAATCATGGTTAATATAAATATGAATACAATTACAACTATAATGATATGAAAATTGATTAAGAGATGATTGTGATTAAGATAAACTAAAAATATGGTTATGTCAAGATTAAATGAATTATCATTGTTACCAAAAGTATTATTTTTTTTATTTAAAACTATAATTATTATTATTAATATCATTACAAATGTTATCATTTTTATTATCAATATTATTATTATTATCATAAAAAGACACAAATTATTTTTATTATTTATTATTATTAATACTCTTTTAACAAATGAATATTAGTTTTATCAAAATATATTAAGTGCATATAACATAACTATATTAATATTCTATAATAAATACTAATTCTTTATTTAAAATATATAATATAAATATAGTTAATTTACTATTTTAATATAACATAAAAATAAATATAAATACATATAACAATTGAAATAACAAATATATCACTATTTTAAATAAGTAATATATATATATATATATATATATATATATATATATATATATATATATATATATATATATATATATATATATATATATATATATATATATATATATATATATATATATATAAAAGATATATATAAACTGGTTTGATTTCCATTATATGCTCATTATAGGTTTTAATATATATATATATAGCTGATATAGGTTTGTGAATCCGAGGCCAAACCCTACACTTGTTCAATGTCGTCATATGTATTTTTACTACAAAATACTGTAGGGTGAGTTCATTTGATTCCCTTTTACTCTTTACATTTTTGGGACTGAGAATACATGTGAAAGGACCCATCCTAATCCATCTGGACGAAGTCCATATTGATTATAAACGATTCACAATAGTTGATTACATCGCGAGGTATTTGACCTCTATATGATACATTTTACAAACATTGCATTCGTTTTTGAAAAGACAATCTTTCATTACAACGAAAGTTGACGGCATGCATACCATTTTATAATATATCTAACTATAACTGATTTAATAATAATCTTGATGATCTCAACGAATCGAATGCAACGTCTTTTGAAATATGTCATGAATGACTCCAAGTAATATCTTTAAAATGAGCAATTACACAGCGGAATATTTCTTTCGTACCTGAGAATAAACATGCTTTAAAGTGTCAACCAAAAGGTTGGTGAGTTCATTAGTTTATCATAAACAAACATTTCATAACTTTAATAGACCACAAGATTTCATATTTCCAATTCTCATAAATAAACGTCCCATGCATAGAGACAAAAATATCATTCATATGGATTGAACACCTGGTAACCGACATTCACAATATACATATAAGAATATCCCCATCATTCTGGAATCCTCCTTCGGACATGATATAAATTTCGAAGTACTAAAGCATCCGGTACTTTGGATGGGGCTTGTTGGGCCTGATAGATCTATCTTTAGAGTTCGCGTCAATTTGGTTTCTGTTCCCTAATTCTTAGATTACCAGACTATATAGGGTGATATTCGATTTGATAATCCAACCATAGAATGTAGTTTCGATCACTTGTGTCTATTTCGTAAAGCATTTATAAAAGCAGCGCATGTATTCTCAGTCCCAAAAATATATATTGCAAAAGCATTTAAAAAGGGAATAATGAAACTCACCTAATGTATTTTATAGTAAAAATACATATGACTATATTGAACAATGCAGGGTTGGCCTCGGATTCACGAACCTATATCATGTTATATATATATTAAAACATGTAATCGTAGTCAAATTCGTTTATATATATATATATATATATATATATATATATATATATATATATATATATATATATATATATATATATATATATATATATATATATATATATATATATATATATATATTTAGTGATATAATTGTTATATTTAATAATCTATAATTGTTATTTATTACGTAAGTATATTTATTTTATATATACTTTAAACGAATAATTAATATTTATTATAGAATTATTAATATAGTTATGTTATATTAAATGTATTTTTATGTAACTAATATTTGTATGATAAGATAATATTGATAATAATAAATGAAAAGTTGTAATATCTTGATAATGATAATAATACAATAACTAATAATCATTTTAAAAAAAAACTTATGTTATTAATAATAATAATACTAGTAATAATAACAATAATTAATAATAACAATGATAATAATAATAATATTACAATAACAATAATAATAATAATAATAATAATAATAATAATAATAATAATAATAATAATAATAATAATAATAATAATAATAATAATAATAATAATAATAACAATAACAAAAAAAGAAATTTATACCATAAAAAAATAAGTGGGATCCGGTTGGTAAAAGGAGAGGTCCCGATTATAGATCAGAGATCATCTCCATCTTTCTCCATTATATCTTCATCTCATATCATCTTTTATCATTATCACTGCCATCACCAACATCATCATCAATCCTTATTATCGATTGTAAATAGAAGCAATTAAACACAGCAGCAGAAACGACCCCCGATGGTTCTTTTTCCGGCCAAAACAGAAAACAAGAAATAGTTGCAAGTCTAGTGATGGTTATTGATTCGAATTGAAAGGAGAGACACAAAAATAGCAACAATTCGCAGGAACAGATGCGATTTGCAGCCCGGTTCGATTTCTTTCTTTTATTTATAAGTTTAATTAATTATTTATTTTATAAAAAAAATTGAATAGCAGCAGTAGCATATTAGACACAGGATATGTGTTGATGATAATAGGGTTGTGTTGAAATGGAAGGGCAGTAGTGAACACGAATTTGAGTAATCGAAGGGTTACATGTTTGATAAGGGTATGAAGGATTTGAGTATAAAATTGCAAACAGGTTCGATTTATGTAATAATATTCAATGGTTTTATGGTTTGATCCATGCCTTAACATTAATAATTAGTTTGATGGTTTGCAGGTGTAGCAGCAGCATGTTAATAGCATAATGATGGTGTTTGGTTTTTGTTTGATCTCGAAATACAAAGGTACCGGATAGTATAACTGTATTAGCAGCTTTTTCAATTGAAATAGTCATATTAAACCTGGTATGCAGCAGCAGTAGCAGTCATCTTGCAGTCGTGTTCGTTTGATTATGAAGGTTTCAAGTGACGGTTTGATAGAGAGTGTTATGAAAAAGGTATGGTTTATGGATTATGATTTGTAAATAATTCAATAAGTGTAGGAGTCGTATGAATTTAATTGTTTGTGTGTGTGGTGATGTTCATATAGTGATGGTGTGGTATTGATTGAATGAATAGCAGGCAATGTTTGATGATGAATTATGGTATTAGTCAACTGACACCATAGCATGTAGCATTCTTTTGTTTATTGTGATCTTTGTATAGAACAGAAATAGAATAGGCAGGGATAGATAGGATGGTAGTAATGAAAGTAGTAAAATTTTTCGATGGTGATGATTATTATTGTATTCTGAATAAGAGAAGTAGGAGAGACAGATAAGGTGGCTGTAGGAAATGGTGATTTTGTGTTGGGTCTCGAAGTGAATGGCAGTAGGAGCAAGAGATTGTTATGGGTTTAATCAAGGGAGAAAACCATAGTAACTATCAAAAGTTTTTGGTTTTTGATCTCGTTGGAAAAGGAATCAGCAGGTTATAGTAGCAATTGCAATTGAATAGTTTGAAGAGGTCATAATCGAAATAAAACAGGAATATAATGAGTAGATTAAATTAATGGTTAGCAAACAATAGTTGATGATTGTTTTGAGTTGGTGATGATTCGAGCTAGAGCTATGTATCTCCTAGGTGCATGTATATAATTTAATTTATGATAAAGCAAAACAATAATGCATACTATTAAATTTAATTTAGTTCACTGATTTTCAATTTGTGTGATGTAGGTGATTCCCAAAAGTGAAGAAAAGGCAGAAGTTTCCAAAAGGCTTTTTGAGTTTTGTCTTGATTTCTTTTGTTTTCATGTATATGTATCACCTCATATATATTCTCATAATCATAGTAGATAATGATAGGTATATATAATATTGCAAGTGGAAGGAAATTATGTGATCAAGTGTAATAGTTAATCGTGTTTTTAAAAGTGTGATAGATAGTGTGTATGTATCCGAATGTATATAATAATCAATGTAAAGATGCTTAAACAAATATAGAGACACTTCATAATTCATATTCATAATTCAATCACTAATAGTATATGATTAGGTAGCAGCCATAATCTTGTATCATTCTATTAATAGTTTATAATATTAATAATAATAATACTGATTATAATAATACTAATATTATTACTGATAGTAATAATAATGCTATAGAAATTCATATATTTCAAACTTCATATCTATAACATACATATTAAATTAGTACAAATAATAATATTAATATTAATATAAATAATAGTGATAGTAATAATAATAATATTGATATAATACTATATCTAAATTTGTAGTTATATATTATTAACTATGTAATATTTAATAATCATACAATATATTATATAATAACCTTTATTGAATATTTATCATTTATAAATTTTATATATCATGATATACATATAATAATAATTATGCCTATAACTTATATTATATATATATATATATATATATATATATATATATATATATATATATATATATATATATATATATATATATATTCATATTGTTATTACACTTACTTATCTTGCATCCTATTCTAAATATTTAATTCAAATGTTAAATTTATATTTTTTCTATTTTTTTATTTTTTTTATTTTATAGTTACAATATATTATATACTTACATTTATATACATATATGTATACATATTTATTTACAACCAATTGTTCGTGAATCGTCGGGAATAGTCAAAGGTTAAAGGTCAAAGGTCAAAGGTCAAAGGTCAAATGTATTCATAAAAACAGTTCAAACTTTCTCGAGATCCAACTTTACAAACTTTGCTTATCGTGTCGGAACATATAAAGATTAAGTTTAAATTTGGTCGAAAATTCCCGGGTCATCACAGTACCTACCCGTTAAAGAAATTTCGTCCCGAAATTTGAGTGTGGTCGTCATGGCTAACAATAAAAATGTTTTCATGATGAATATGAGTCAATAATTAAAGTTTTATCACCATCAGGTGATTTGAATAAAAACAACTCAATTATTCGAAGCGTACGAGTGAAATTATCACAAAAGATTGAAATAGGCTAAGTAAAGATTTGTCGTAACTTTTGACAGAGTCAGGGTTGAATTTTGAAAGTAAGATGCATCTTAACTTTTGTCGTTGTGTTGGTTGAATTCCGGAATTTAAGGGATTTGAAGAAAATCTTCAAAATCCAAAAGATTTGATTCTTCTGCGAATAAGGAAATTTAGATTTCTATAATTAAATACGGTGATCTGCCTTGATTCCTCTGTCTGATATTTTCACTATAAATTTTACCTTTTCCGTTCCATTAATCTTCACCACTTCAATACTCAATTCCCAAATTCAAAAGATCGTGAAATGCTTAATCCAGTTCTGATCCTTGTCCTTATCC
This sequence comes from Rutidosis leptorrhynchoides, assembly GCF_046630445.1. Classification (NCBI taxonomy): domain Eukaryota; kingdom Viridiplantae; phylum Streptophyta; class Magnoliopsida; order Asterales; family Asteraceae; genus Rutidosis; species Rutidosis leptorrhynchoides. Next base: position 388,027,443 of record NC_092335.1, on the reverse strand, counting down.
TGATTATCGTAACAATCATTCTTCTTTTCCAACTTCCACCAGAGGAATCCGTTTATTTCTACCATGCTTTAGGGATTATTGTATTTATAATCCTCCCGTTTCTTTATATTGCTATACGCACTGATATCCACGGTTTGTAATTTTGGTGTTGTTGTTGGGCTTTATATTTTCTCTTATATTTTGGAGCTCTTTGCCTTTTTATTATTCTCCTGACCTCTAGTAAAGCGAGTAATAGTCCAGAATTCGTAAGTATGGAATTTCGAATAAACATCGTGTTCTAAATAAGAACTAATGTATTAGCACGATTTGATTTATCAAATTACCAGAATCACTGAGAATAGAACTATCAAGAAAATACTTTCTTGATATGTTCAGAAGTTAAGCATAATGAAAGAGTTATGTAACATGGCACGTGATGACGTTAGGATCTGTGAATCATCACGTCCCATTACAAACTCAGAATGACTTACTGTAATATAATCACGTTGATCAAGTGTCATTATATTATACTAACTCATGCATCAGTTCCCAACATTACTTCAATAACATTCATATTTTAAGCTCGAAAGTTTACAGAATATAGAAACTAAGAGTTTCTATATGATGTAATACTGATAGCACGAAGAGATTAATGATTTCAGATAAGAATAGTTAATAAAATATCTCCAGAAATATGGAGGATATTTATAATAAAAGATATAATATCTCGGAATATCTAAGATTAGCGGATGATAGAAACTATTGTCTGCAAGGGTTTAGAGTAAGGAGCAAGATATTCACTAAAGACTTTAGTAGACATTGAATCATTTGGATTCTTTGAAGTCAAACTTATTCTTTGTGATTTGTCCACGGCTTTCTTCATAGTTTCGCATAATCTGCTTTTCAGTACTAAATTTTCTCTTGAATGTTTCCAATATAATGATACACGGGAAGCACGAAGAGGTATATAATTTCGGACGAGAATATTTTTGAAAATATCCTCAGAAATATCGAAGATATTGATGATGATATTTTGGAATTTCTAAGTTCGATGGTTGATGGAGAAAGATTTTCCGCAAGATTTTAACATGACTTCGGAGCAAGATATTCTCTAAAGGTTTCATCGGATTCAGAATTACCTGGATTCTTTGAATATAGGGTTTGGTCCTTGTATTTGTCCTTGGTCTCCTTCGTTGTTAGCTCAATTCGTTTTCCAGTTCCAACTTTTCTGAGCTTTTCCAACATACTATTCTTTATCATCGAACTTACGATGATTAAGGTCGTTTACGGTTGTCTATGGTTTTTGCTGCTTCATTCAACTTTTTCAACATTCATAGTATTGATTTATGACTGAGTGTTTTTCAGAATTTCAGAATGAGAGATCATAATTCTAAGAGATAAATGTCATACATATAACTGTTGATGTAGATATGATGTGAGTTTTCAAAATGCTAATTGCTGATTCCCGGTAATTGGTATGGCAGTTCTCGTTACAAGATGCAGATGAGTATATGATAGGGTTTCAATGAATAAATATAATGATTTGTCAGAGAGATTTATGCCAAGAAGCAACGAGGTTGCTGGTACGTCTGCTGGTAATATGGTGTAATATAAAAGAATTCTCCGGTATCAAAAGGGTAATCGTATATATCAGGATTATAATAAGGCTACTTCAAATGACAAGTCGAAGTTGACTTGCTGGAGCTGTGACAAAATTGGCTACTTTAAAAAGGGATCGTAAAGTTATTTTATTTATTTATTTTTTTTAAATGCCAAAGGATCTGATGCGGCTACGTGTTAAACTTTTACTCAATTGTCGAGAGTTTCTCAGGTGCATAACTATATGCATAAATTTTTCCTTCCGTAGATGAAGTTCGGTTGGTTCATCCTCTCGATTGAGGTGTTTTCAAGAATCATGAAAGGTTTAAACGCAGAATGGAATTGTCAAGATACAAATGAGGTTTAAGATGAAATCAAGTGGCAAACTTGAAGAATTGTTTAGTTTCATATGTTATAATCAATATTTTAATTCATTTTAATTGTCCAATGTCGGCAGTGCAAAGTTGATAGTCCACAGTTTACAGTTCAATAATTCATATATAGTTTAATATATAATATTCGAATTAATTAATACGTATCGTGACCCGTGTACATGTCTCAGACTCGATCACAACTCAAAGTATATATATTATTTGAGAATCAACCTCAACCCTGTATAGAGAACTCGATCATTAATGCATATAGAGTGTCTATGGTGATTCCAAATAATATATATAGATGCGTCGATATGATATGTCAAAACCTTGTATATGTGTCCCGATATTTAAAGTGCGTAAAATAAATAACAGAAATTAAATGACGATAAATTAAATGCGTAAAGTAAATAACAGAAATTAAATAACGATAAATAAAATTGCGATAAATAAACTGCGATAACTAAAATGTAATCAGTTAGCTAGGAACAGTTAGCTAGGAACAGTTAGCGTGGATTCTTAACAAAATTTTAATTAGTTAATTCGTTTGTTTCTAACAACTTTTATTTTGTCCAATGTTTTCTTCATTATGCCACTTGTTGGATTGTGATAAATCAAAATCCAAATATGAAATTGAATAAAATAAAAAAAATGGTTATTCTTTGGTGAACGGATTTGTATCTCTGTAGATGTAAGTAGGATAGTAAATGGATGTTGAATCAGATTCGAAGAATGTACAGTATAACCTATTAAAGTGAAATCTAAATATTCCTCGGGTATTACCTACCCGTTAAAATATTTTCATCATTAACAGTTTGTACAAAATGATTTTTAATTACAATCTTTATGAAAACATATATACATATATATTTTCTTCAGATGTAATCATGGATTTAATGAGTCAATATGATATTAGACTCATTTGATTTACCGTTAGAATAAGAATATATAATCTCTAAACATTAGAGATTATATAATCGCCATGTCGAACGAAGATAAATGATGTAGAACGATTCGTGGAACGATAATTATACCCGAGGTACAGAATGAGATGTTGAGGCATGGATTGTTGATAGTACTGGTGTTGTTACTGATGGTACTGTTGGTGCCGGTGATGTTGCTGAAGCTGGTAGATTTTGCACCATATTCTCCAAATTGATTACTCGAGCGCGAAGTTCACTAACTTCTTTCATTATTCCGGGATGATTGTCGGTCGGAACGAGCGGATGAAAAAAGTTTAGAATTTTAGATAGTACATAATCATAGCGAGATATTTAGGAAATGATGGTGAAAATGGTGTTTCGGATTGGTTTGTCGGTAAGTGCTTCAGATTCTTTGCCAAGAGTACAGGTTAATGGGTGGAAAGAATCGCTTTCTACTCGTCTCCATTAATTAAGTTGACTATGAACCCATCAGATGAATTGAAGATGGATGATTGGTTGATTCATTGTGGTGACGCTGTTTTCGGAGCTTAGGTGAATATCCATGTCGGAATAGTTGTTGGAATAACTATCGGAATAGCTATCGAAATTTGAGGGACTCGAACTGGTTGCAGGATTCATCTCGTACGATCAGATGAAGGATTTTTGATAAGAAAAAGATTATAGGATGTAGATTAGTACCCTGTAATACATAATTTACATATGCATATATAATACTAAAATCCCATAAGTTACGGAGGAATCTACGGAATATGTTAGGCAAGGTTTACAGTAACATATATGCTAAGATATGAATTAGCAGATACGCTAAGATATGAATTTGTCTATACACTATTCATGCAATCAATGCAGCAAGATGTGTCTAGACTAGGAATGATAAGCAGGTAATTTCCTAAAGATGATAAGTAGGTAAATTTTCGACAAGAAATGATAAGCAAAACTTTTGACATGCAAACACGGTCGAAGTCCAGACTCACTAAAGCATCCTAACGACTTATCAGTTAGACACACTAATGCAGACCTGGTTCGCTAAGACCACTGCTCTGATACCAACTGAAAGGACCCGTCCTAATCCATCCGGACAAAGTCCATATTGATTATAAACGATTCACAACAGTTGATTACATCGCGAGGTATTTGACCTCTATATGATACATTTTACAAACAATGCATTCGTTTTTGAAAAGACAATCTTTCATTACAATGAAAGTTGACGGCATGCATACCATTTTATAATATATCTAACTATAACTGATTTAATAATAATCTTGATGATCTCAACGAATCGAATGCAACGTCTTTTGAAATATGTCATGAATGACTCCAAGTAATATCTTTAAAATGAGCAATTACACAGCGGAATATTTCTTTCGTACCTGAGAATAAACATGCTTTAAAGTGTCAACCAAAAGGTTGGTGAGTTCATTAGTTTATCATAAACAAACATTTCATAACTTTAATAGACCACAAGATTTCATATTTCCAATTCTCATAAATAAACATCCCATGCATAGAGACAAAAATATCATTCATATGGATTGAACACCTGGTAACTGACATTCACAATATACATATAAGAATATCCCCATCATTCCGGAATCCTCCTTCGGACATGATATAAATTTCGAAGTACTAAAGCATCTGGTACTTTGGATGGGGCTTGTTGGGCCCGATAGATCTATCTTTAGAGTTCGCGTCAATTAGAGTTTCTGTTCCCTAATTCTTAGATTACCAGACTATGTAGGGTGATATTCGATTTGATAATCCAACCATAGAATGTAGTTTCGATCACTTGTGTCTATTTCGTAAAGCATTTATAAAAGCAGCGCATGTATTCTCAGTCCCAAAAATATATATTGCAAAAGCATTTAAAAAGGGAACAATGCAGGGTTGGCCTCGGATTCACGAACCTATATCATGTATATATATATATATATATATATATATATATATATATATATATATATATATATATATATATATATATATATATATATATTAAAACATGTAATCGTAGTCGAATTCGTTTATATATATATATTTTTAGTGATATAATTGTTATATTTAATAATCTATAATTGTTATTTATCACGTAAGTATATTTATTTTATATATACTTTAAATGAATAATTAATATTTATTATAGAATTATTAATATAGTTATGTTATATTAAATGTATTTTTATGTAACTAATATTTGTATAATAAGATAATATTGATAATAATAAATGAAAAGTTGTAATATCTTTATAATGATAATAATACAATAACTAATAATCATTTTAAAAAAAAACTTATGTTATTAATAATAATAATACTAGTAATAATAACAATAATTAATAATAACAATGATAATAATAATAATATTACAATAATAATAATAATAATAATAATAATAATAATAATAATAATAATAATAATAATAATAATAATAATAATAATAATAATAATAATAACAATAACAAAAAAAGAAATTTATACCATAAAAAAATAAGTGGGATCCGGTTGGTAAAAGGAGAGGTCCCGATTATAGATCAGAGATCATCTCCATCTTTCTCCATTATATCTTCATCTCATATCATCTTTTATCATTATCACCGCCATCACCAACATCATCATCAATCCTTATTATCAGTTGTAAACAGAAGCAATTAAACACAGCAGCAGAAACGACCCCCGATGGTTCTTTTTCCGGCCAAAACAGAAAACAAGAAATAGTTGCAAGTCTAGTGATGGTTATTGATTCGAATTGAAAGGAGAGACACAAAAATAGCAACAATTCGCAGGAACAGATGTGATTTGTAGCCCCGTTCGATTTCTTTCTTTTATTTATAAGTTTAATTAATTATTTATTTTATAAAAAAAAATTGAATAGCAGCAGTAGCATATTAGACGCAGGATATGTGTTGATGATAATAAGGTTGTGTTGAAATGGAAGGGAAGTAGTGAACACGAATTTGAGTAATCGAAGGGTTACAGGTTTGATAAGGGTATGAAGGATTTGAGTATAAAATTGCAAACAGGTTCGATTTATGTAATAATATTCAATGGTTTTATGGTTTGATCCATGCCTTAACATTAACAATTAGTTTGATGGTTTGCAGGTGTAGCAGCAGCATGTTAATAGCATAATGATGGTGTTTGGTTTTTGTTTGATCTCGAAATACAAAGGTACCGGATAGTATAACTGTATTAGCAGCTTTTTCAATTGAAATAGTCATATTAAACCTGGTATGTAGCAGCAGTAGCAGTCATCTTGCAGTCGTGTTTGTTTGATTATGAAGGTTTCAAGTGACGGTTTGATAGAGAGTGTTATGAAAAAGGTATGGTTTATGGATTATGATTTGTAAATAATTCAATAAGTGTTGGAGTCGTATGAATTTAATTGTTTGTGTGTGTGTGGTGATGTTCATATAGTGATGGTGTGGTATTGATTGAATGAATAGCAGGTAATGTTTGATGATGAATTATGGTATTAGTCAACTGACACCATAGCATGTAGCATTCTTTTGTTTATTGTGATCTTTGTATAGAACAGAAATAGAATAGGCAGGGATAGATAGGATGGTAGTAATGAAAGTAGTAAAATTTTTCGATGGTGATGATTATTGTTGTATTCTGAATAGGAGAAGTAGGAGAGACAGATAAGGTGGCTCTAGGAAATGGTGATTGTGTGTTGGGTCTCGAAGTGAATGGCAGTAGGAGCAAGAGATTGTTATGGGTTTAATCAAGGGAGAAAACCATAGTAACTATCAAAAGTTTTTGGTTTTTGATCTCGTTGGAAAAGGAATCAGCAGGTTATAATAGCAATTGCAATTGAATAGTTTGAAGAGGTCATAATCGAAATAAAACAGGAATATAATGAGTAGATTAAATTAATGGTTAGCAAACAATAGTTGATGATTGTTTTGAGTTGGTGATGATTCGAGCTAGAGCTATGTATCTCCTAGGTGCATGTATATAATTTAATTTATGATAAAGCAAAACAATAATGCATACTATTAAATTTAATTTAGTTCACTGATTTTCAATTGGTGTGATGTAGGTGATTCCCAAAAGTGAAGAAAAGGCAGAAGTCTCCAAAAGGCTTTTTGAGTTTTGTCTTGATTCCCCTTGTTTTCATGTATATGTATCACCTCATATATATTCTCATAATCATAGTAGATAATGATAGGTATATATAATATTGCAAGTGGAAGGAAATTATGTGATCAAGTGTAATAGTTAATCGTGTTTTTAAAAGTGTGATAGATAGTGTGTATGTATCCGAATGTATATAATAATCAATGTAAAGATGCTTAAACAAATATAGAGACACTTCATAATTCATATTCATAATTCAATCACTAATAGTATATGATTAGGTAGCAGCCATAATCTTGTATCATTCTATTAATAGCTTATAATAATAATACTGATTATAATAATACTAATATTATTACTGATAGTAATAATAATGCTATAGAAATTCATATATTTCAAACTTCATATCTATAACATACATATTAAATTAGTACAAATAATAATATTAATATTAATATAAATAATAGTGAGAGTAATAATAATAATATTGATATAATACTATATCTAAATTTGTAGTTATATATTATTAACTATGTAATATTTAATAATCATACAATATATTATATAATAACCTTTATTGAATATTTATCATTTATAAATTTTATATATCATGATATACATATAATAATAATTATGCCTATAACTTATATTACATATATATATATATATATATATATATATATATATATATATATATATATATATATATATATATATATATATATATATATATATATATATATTCATTTTTTTTATTACACTTACTTATCTTGCATCCTATTCTAAATATTTAATTCAAATGTTAAATTTATATTTTTTCTATTTTTTTATTTTTTAATTTTATAGTTTCAATATATTATATACTTACATTTATATACATATATGTATACATATTTATTTACAACCAATTGTTCGTGAATCGTCGAGAATAGTCAAAGGTCAAAGGTCAAAGGTCAAATGTATTCATAAAAACAGTTCAAACTTTCTCGAGATCCAACTTTACAAACTTTGCTTATCGTGTCGGAACATATAAAGATTAAGTTTAAATTTGGTCAAAAATTCCCGGGTCATCACAACATGCGCTACTTTTACAACTGCTCTATTAAATGTTTTTGAAATACATTTTGAACTACGAATACATGAAATGCTTTTATAAATTTTGACGATAATTGCCACCATTGAATTATGTGGACGTGATAATTGCCACAATCGATATGAATATTTTTCCCCTGATTATTATTGCTTGGTAACCCAAGAATTAGGGAACGTCACTAATTTTGAGAATTAGTGCACGCCTAATTGACGCGAATCCTAAAGGTAGCTACCAGGTATAACACCCCCACCCATAATGTTCACTAGAAGGAAGGGCTAGTGGGCGTGGTGTTTAGTACTTCAAAGTTTATATGATTATTATACAGACGAGATGTTCTGTTTTGGGGATATTATTATGCGCATTATATGTTAAGGTCGGTTACCAAGCTAATCTATGAAAGCAATGAAAAGTGAATGTTATGTATAGAGAGAATAATTTTATACACAGGTTATGTGAATGTTATTTTTGTGCACAAGATATGTGTACGGTTATTAAGATTTATGAAAGATGATTTCGTACACGAGAAAGGTGTACTGTATTTAAAAGATATCGCATGTACATTACAGGTGGGTATAGGATTCGGGCCCATTTGTACCATGCAACATTTAAATCTTGTGGTCTATCAAAATGATGAATTTTATTGTTTTGTGATAAACCTATGAACTCACCAACCTTTTGGTTGACACTTTAAAGCATGTTTATTCTCAGGTATAAAAGAAATCTTCCGCTGTGCATTAGCTCATTCTAGAGATATTACTTGGAGTCATTCATGACATATTTCAAAAGACGTTGCATTCGATTCGTTGAGTTTATCAAGAGTATTATTAAGTCGTTGATAGTTTGATATATTATGAAATGGAATGCATGCCTGTCAACTATCGATGTAATGAAAATTTGTCTTTTAAAAACGAATGCAATGTTTGTAAAATGTATCATATAGAGATCAAGTACCTCGCGATGTAATCAACTATTGTGAATCGTTTATAATCGATATGGACTTCGTTCAGATGGATTAGGACGGGTCATGAAAAAATGTATTTAATGTTCAAAGTAAATGCGCCACGGTTAATATTGTTTGGGCGAGATTGTCAATCTAACGGATCCGTCCATCTAAATTGTGCTTACACCGATGGTATTAAAAGTATTCAAGCTAGAGGCTTTTTGAACAAACTCAATATGCATATATAGTACTCATGTCAATACAAATGCATTTGAAAATGTAAGTATAACAGCGTGTATTCTCATCCCTGAAAACATGTAAAAAGCTGGACTGTAGACTCACCTTTGAATAAAGCTCGGATTGAAAAGTGGACAATTAAATTGTACGGTTTATAGCCGAGTAATACAACCTAAGTATATGTATTTAGGTTGGTCAATATATGTATCTTAAATAAATGTGGTTTCATAGTATACGTTGTCTTATTGCTCGACTCGACGCGTTTCAAAGTAAAAGTCAACTATATCATGCAAGTCAAACAAAGTCAACCGAAGTCAAACCGAAAGTCAAAATTGGTCAAAGTAGTCAACTAAAGTCAACATCAGTAGGTTCATGTCAAATATTGGTCAACATATCAAACCTAAGTCAAACAACACGTTTTAGGTCATGAATGATCATTTTCACAATTTCAGTTTATCGTTGTGCACCAAGTTCATGAACACGTAGCATACATAGCACATTATCTCATAGCACAAAATTTAAGTAAACATGGAAAACTCCAGATCATAAATATACATAAAATTGATTCCAAAAAAGTCTGGTCAGGGTCTCATACGATAATTAAAAGTCAGGAATCAGAAGGGGTACATTTGGGGTTTGCCAAGTCAATTTCTGACCGCGCACTGATTTCGTTTCGGCTATAACCGGAGTTAGGAACATGAAATTGATACAATACCACTGACCATATTTCAAGGACAAGTCATAGTAATACATAACAAAAATCTAGCAACTTTTGTTTAGCCAGTTTGTACAGTTTATTCGTGCAAGTTGAATATTCAGTTTTCAGCTCAAATCAGAATTTACATAAAGTATGGCTTTATTGTGCCCAATGCATAAGGTTTCAGAGATTGACATAAACTAACAATAAGTCACATATCATGTTAAGTTTAATTTTCCAGAATCATACATGCTCATTCAATAAACACAATCCACAGAGTATAAAACAGTGAGCAAGTGGCAGATTCAATTCTCATTTAGTTAGTCACATTCGCACGCGATTATCCGAAGATCTAGATACAATTACCCTATGATATCTACATTAAAAGTGAAGTACTTTTTGTGTAAATTTCAAATATGTAAATCTTGAATCAAAGAAGTTAACACATGTTATCATACAAGGTTATTTTCATGCAAGTGCTGTATAAAACTACTTTTACACTAATTCAAGCATATTTCGGGTTATACATAAGCAAACGACATGATATCCTAGTCTAAATTGTGTGTTTTTAAATTATATTTCCAGTGGTATAAGTTTCACATGCCAATTCGTGACCTATCATGAAATGTCCCGTTCTTATTGATTAAAAATGTTCCATATTAATTGATTTCGTTGCGAGGTTTTGACCTCTATATGAGACGTTTTTCAAAGACTGCATTCATTTTTAAAACAAACCATAACCTTTATTTCATAAATAAAGGTTTAAAAAGCTTTACGTAGATTATCAAATAATGATAATCTAAAATATCCTGTTTACACACGACCATTACATAATGGTTTACAATACAAATATGTTACATTGAAATCAGTTTCTTGAATGCAGTTTTTACACAATATCATACAAACATGGACTCCAAATCTTGTCCTTATTTTAGTATGCAACAGCGGAAGCTCTTAATATTCACCTGAGAATAAACATGCTTTAAACGTCAACAAAAATGTTGGTGAGTTATAGGTTTAACCTATATATATCAAATCGTAACAATAGACCACAAGATTTCATATTTCAATACACATCCCATACATAGAGATAAAAATCATTCATATGGTGAACACCTGGTAACCGACAATAACAAGATGCATATATAAGAATATCCCCATCATTCCGGGACACCCTTCGGATATGATATAAATTTCGAAGTACTAAAGCATCCGGTACTTTGGATGGGGTTTGTTAGGCCCAATAGATCTATCTTTAGGATTCGCGTCAATTAGGGTGTCTGTTCCCTAATTCTTAGATTACCAGACTTAATAAAAAGGGGCATATTCGATTTCGATAATTCAACCATAGAATGTAGTTTCACGTACTTGTGTCTATTTTGTAAATCATTTATAAAACCTGCATGTATTCTCATCCCAAAAATATTAGATTTTAAAAGTGGGACTATAACTCACTTTCACAGATTTTTACTTCGTCGGGAAGTAAGACTTGGCCACTGTTGATTCACGAACCTATAACAATATATACATATATATTAAAGTATGTTCAAAATATATTTACAACACTTTTAATATATTTTGATGTTTTAAGTTTATTAAGTCAGCTGTCCTCGTTAGTAACCTATAACTAGTTGTCCACAGTTAGATGTACAGAAATAAATCGATAAATATTATCTTGAATCAATCCACGACCCAGTGTATACGTATCTCAGTATTGATCACAACTCAAACTATATATATTTTGGAATCAACCTCAACCCTGTATAGCTAACTCCAACATTCACATATAGAGTGTCTATGGTTGTTCCGAAATATATATAGATGTGTCGACATGATAGGTCGAAACATTGTATACGTGTCTATGGTATCTCAAGATTACATAATATACAATACAAGTTGATTAAGTTATGGTTGGAATAGATTTGTTACCAATTTTCACGTAGCTAAAATGAGAAAAATTATCCAATCTTGTTTTACCCATAACTTCTTCATTTTAAATCCGTTTTGAGTGAATCAAATTGCTATGATTTCATATTGAACTCTATTTTATGAATCTAAACAGAAAAAGTATAGGTTTATAGTCGGAAAAATAAGTTACAAGTCGTTTTTGTAAAGGTAGTCATTTCAGTCGAAAGAACGACGTCTAGATGACCATTTTAGAAAACATACTTCCACTTTGAGTTTAACCATAATTTTTGGATATAGTTTCATGTTCATAATAAAAATCATTTTCTCAGAATAACAACTTTTAAATCAAAGTTTATCATAGTTTTTAATTAACTAACCCAAAACAGCCCGCGGTGTTACTACGACGGCGTAAATCCGGTTTTACGGTGTTTTTCGTGTTTCCAGGTTTTAAATCATTAAGTTAGCATATCATATAGATATAGAACATGTGTTTAGTTGATTTTAAAAGTCAAGTTAGAAGGATTAACTTTTGTTTGCGAACAAGTTTAGAATTAACTAAACTATGTTCTAGTGATTACAAGTTTAAACCTTCGAATAAGATAGCTTTATATGTATGAATCGAATGATGTTATGAACATCATTACTACCTTAATTTCCTTAGATAAACCTACTGGAAAAGAGAAAAATGGATCTAGCTTCAATGGATCCTTGGATGGCTCGAAGTTCTTGAAGCAGAATCATGACACGAAAACAAGTTCAAGTAAGATCATCACTTGAAATAAGATTGTTATAGTTATAGAAATTGAACCAAAGTTTGAATATGATTATTACCTTGTATTAGAATGATAACCTACTGTAAGAAACAAAGATTTCTTGAGGTTGGATGATCACCTTACAAGATTGGAAGTGAGCTAGCAAACTTGAAAGTATTCTTGATTTTATGAAACTAGAACTTTTGGAATTTATGAAGAACACTTAGAACTTGAAGATAGAACTTGAGAGAGATCAATTAGATGAAGAAAATTGAAGAATGAAAGTGTTTGTAGGTGTTTTTGGTCGTTGGTGTATGGATTAGATATAAAGGATATGTAATTTTGTTTTCATGTAAATAAGTCATGAATGATTACTCATATTTTTGTAATTTTATGAGATATTTCATGCTAGTTGCCAAATGATGGTTCCCACATGTGTTAGGTGACTCACATGGGCTGCTAAGAGCTGATCATTGGAGTGTATATACCAATAGTACATACATCTAAAAGCTGTGTATTGTACGAGTACGAATACGGGTGCATACGAGTAGAATTGTTGATGAAACTGAACGAGGATGTAATTGTAAGCATTTTTGTTAAGTAGAAGTATTTTGATAAGTGTATTGAAGTCTTTCAAAAGTGTATAAATACATATTAAAACACTACATGTATATACATTTTAACTGAGTCGTTAAGTCATCGTTAGTCGTTACATGTAAGTGTTGTTTTGAAACCTTTAGGTTAACGATCTTGTTAAATGTTGTTAACCCAATGTTTATAATATCAAATGAGATTTTAAATTATTATATTATCATGATATTATCATGTATGAATATCTCTTAATATGATATATATACATTAAATGTCTTTACAACGATAATCGTTACATATATGTCTCGTTTAAAAATCATTAAGTTAGTAGTCTTGTTTTTACATATGTAGTTCATTGTTAATATACTTTATGATATGTTTTCTTATCATAGTATCATGTTAACTATATATATATATCCATATATATGTCATCATATAGTTTTTACAAGTTTTAACGTTCGTGAATCACCGATCAACTTGGGTGGTCAATTGTCTATATGAAACATATTTCAATTAATCAAGTCTTAACAAGTTTGATTGCTTAACATGTTGGAAACATTTAATCATGTAAATATCAATCTCAATTAATATATATAAACATGGAAAAGTTCGGGTCACTACAGTACCTACCCGTTAAATAAATTTCGTCCCGAAATTTTAAGCTGTTGAAGGTGTTGACGAATCTTCTGGAAATAGATGCGGGTATTTCTTCTTCATCTGATCTTCACGCTCCCAGGTGAACTCGGGTCCTCTACGAGCATTCCATCGAACCTTAACAATTGGTATCTTGTTTTGCTTAAGTCTTTTAACCTCACGATCCATTATTTCGACGGGTTCTTCGATGAATTGAAGTTTTTCGTTGATTTGGATTTCATCTAACGGAATAGTGAGATCTTCTTTAGCAAAACATTTCTTTAAATTCGAGACGTGGAAAGTGTTATGTACAGCCGCGAGTTGTTGAGGTAACTCTAGTCGGTAAGCTACTGGTCCGACACGATCAATAATCTTGAATGGTCCAATATACCTTGGATTTAATTTCCCTCGTTTACCAAATCGAACAACGCCTTTCCAAGGTGCAACTTTAAGCATGACCATCTCTCCAATTTCAAATTCTATATCTTTTCTTTTAATGTCAGCGTAGCTCTTTTGTCGACTTTGGGCGGTTTTCAACCGTTGTTGAATTTGGATGATCTTCTCGGTAGTTTCTTGTATAATCTCCGGACCCGTAATCTGTCTATCCCCCACTTCACTCCAACAAATCGGAGACCTGCACTTTCTACCATAAAGTGCTTCAAACGGCGCCATCTCAATGCTTGAATGGTAGCTGTTGTTGTAGGAAAATTCTGCTAACGGTAGATGTCGATCCCAACTGTTTCCGAAATCAATAACACATGCTCGTAGCATGTCTTCAAGCGTTTGTATCGTCCTTTCGCTCTGCCCATCAGTTTGTGGATGATAGGCAGTACTCATGTCTAGACGAGTTCCTAATGCTTGCTGTAATGTCTGCCAGAATCTTGAAATAAATCTGCCATCCCTATCAGAGATAATAGAGATTGGTATTCCATGTCTGGAGACGACTTCCTTCAAATACAGTCGTGCTAACTTCTCCATCTTGTCATCTTCTCTTATTGGTAGGAAGTGTGCTGATTTGGTGAGACGATCAACTATTACCCAAATAGTATCAAAACCACTTGCAGTCCTTGGCAATTTAGTGATGAAATCCATGGTAATGTTTTCCCATTTCCATTCCGGGATTTCGGGTTGTTGAAGTAGACCTGATGGTTTCTGATGCTCAGCTTTGACCTTAGAACACGTCAAACATTCTCCTACGTATTTAGCAACATCGGCTTTCATACCCGGCCACCAAAAATGTTTCTTGAGATCCTTGTACATCTTCCCCGTTCCAGGATGTATTGAGTATCTGGTTTTATGAGCTTCTCTAAGTACCATTTCTCTCATATCTCCAAATTTTGGTACCCAAATCCTTTCAGCCCTATACCGGGTTCCGTCTTCCCGAATATTAAGATGCTTCTCCGATCCTTTGGGTATTTCATCCTTTAAATTTCCCTCTTTTAAAACTCCTTGTTGCGCCTCCTTTATTTGAGTAGTAATGTTATTATGAATCATTATATTCATAGATTTTACTCGAATGGGTTCTCTGTCCTTCCTGCTCAAGGCATCGGCTACCACATTTGCCTTCCCCGGGTGGTAACGAATCTCAAAGTCGTAATCATTCAATAATTCAATCCACCTACGCTGCCTCATATTCAGTTGTTTCTGATTAAATATGTGTTGAAGACTTTTGTGGTCGGTATATATAATACTTTTGACCCCATATAAGTAGTGCCTCCAAGTCTTTAATGCAAAAACAACCGCGCCTAATTCCAAATCATGCGTCGTATAATTTTGTTCGTGAATCTTCAATTGTCTAGACGCATAAGCAATCACCTTCGTTCGTTGCATTAATACACAACCGAGACCTTGCTTTGATGCATCACAATAAATCACAAAATCATCATTCCCTTCAGGCAATGACAATATAGGTGCCGTAGTTAGCTTTTTCTTCAATAACTGAAACGCTTTCTCTTGTTCATCATTCCATTCAAATTTCTTCCCTTTATGCGTTAATGCAGTCAAGGGTTTTGCTATTCTGGAAAAGTCTTGGATGAACCTTCTGTAGTAACCAGCTAGTCCTAAAAACTGGCGTATGTGTTTCGGAGTTTTCGGGGTTTCCCACTTTTCAACAGTTTCTATCTTTGCCGGATCCACCTTAATACCTTCTTTGTTCACTATGTGACCGAGGAATTGAACTTCTTCCAACCAAAATGCACACTTTGAAAACTTAGCGTACAATTCTTCCTTCCTCAATACTTCTAACACCTTTCTCAAATGTTCACCGTGTTCTTGGTCATTCTTTGAGTAAATAAGTATGTCATCAATGAAAACAATGACAAACTTGTCAAGGTATGGTCCACACACTCGGTTCATAAGGTCCATGAACACAGCTGGTGCATTAGTTAAACCAAACGGCATGACCATAAACTCGTAATGACCGTAACGTGTTCTGAAAGCAGTGTTTGGAATATCATCTTCTTTCACCCGCATTTGATGATACCCGGAACGTAAGTCAATCTTTGAATAAACAGACGAGCCTTGTAGTTGATCAAATAAGTCGTCGATTCTCGGTAGTGGGTAGCGGTTCTTGATGGTAAGTTTGTTCAACTCTCGGTAGTCGATACACAACCTGAATGTACCATCTTTCTTCTTGACAAACAAAACAGGAGCTCCCCACGGTGATGTGCTTGGTCGAATGAAACCACGCTCTAAAAGTTCTTGTAATTGGCTTTGCAGTTCTTTCATCTCGCTGGGTGCGAGTCTGTAAGGAGCACGAGCTATTGGTGCAGCTCCTGGTACAAGATCTATTTGAAATTCAACGGATCGATGTGGGGGTAATCCCGGTAATTCTTTCGGAAATACATCGGGAAATTCTTTTGCAATGGGAACATCATTGATGCTCTTTTCTTCAGTTTGTACTTTCTTGACGTGTGCTAGAACAGCATAGCAACCTTTTCTTATTAGTTTTTGTGCCTTCAAATTACTAATAAGATGTAGCTTCGTGTTGCCCTTTTCTCCGTACACCATTAAGGGTTTTCCTTTTTCTCGTATAATGCGAATTGCATTTTTGTAACAAACGATCTCCGCTTTCACTTCTTTCAACCAGTCCATACCGATTATCACATCAAAACTCCCTAACTCTACTGGTATCAAATCAATCTTAAATGTTTCGCTAACCAGTTTAATTTCTCGATTCCGACATATATTATCTGCTGAAATTAATTTACCATTTGCTAATTCGAGTAAAAATTTACTATCCAAAGGCGTCAATGGACAACTTAATTTAGCACAAAAATCTCTACTCATATAGCTTCTATCCGCACCCGAATCAAATAAAACGTAAGCAGATTTATTGTCAATAAGAAACGTACCCGTAACAAGCTCCGGGTCTTCCTGTGCCTCTACCGCATTAATATTGAAAACTCTTCCACGGCCTTGTCCATTCGTGTTCTCCTGGTTCGGGCAATTTCTAATAATGTGGCCTGGTTTTCCACATTTATAACAAACTACATTGGCATAACTTGCTCCGACACTACTTGCTCCGCCATTAATCGTTCCGACACCATTTGTTCCTTTCGTTCTATTAACCCCTGGTCCGTAGACCTCACACTTCGCCGCGCTATGACCATTTCTTTTACACTTGTTGCAAAATTTGGTGCAGAACCCCGAGTGATTCTTTTCACACCTTTGGCATAGCTGCTTCTGATTGTTGTTGTTGTTGCGGTTATTATTGTTGTTGGGATGATTGTTGTAGTTGCTGTTGTTGTTATTGTTGTTGTTGTTGGGCCGTTTGTTGTAGTTGCGATTGATGTTGCGATTGTTGGGATAATTGTTGCGATTATTGTTGTAATTGCTGTTGTTGTTGTATTGATGATTCTTATCACCGTTTTCCTCCCACTTTCTTTTGACTTGCTTCACATTGGCCTCTTCAGCAGTCTGTTCTTTAATTCTTTCTTCAATCTGGTTCACTAGTTTGTGAGCCATTCTACATGCCTGTTGTATGGAGGCGGGCTCGTGTGAACTTATATCTTCTTGGATTCTTTCCGGTAATCCTTTCACAAACGCGTCGATCTTCTCTTCCTCATCTTCGAATGCTCCCGGACACAATAGGCACAATTCTGTGAATCGTCTTTCGTACGTGGTAATATCAAATCCTTGGGTTCGTAACCCTCTAAGTTCTGTCTTGAGCTTATTGACCTCGGTTCTGGGACGGTACTTCTCGTTCATCAAGTGCTTGAATGCTGACCACGGTAGTGCGTACGCATCGTCTTGTCCCACTTGCTCTAGATAGGTATTCCACCATGTTAACGCAGAACCTGTGAAGGTATGCGTAGCGTACTTTACTTTGTCCTCTTCAGTACACTTACTTATGGCAAACACCGATTCGACCTTCTCGGTCCACCGTTTCAATCCGATCGGTCCTTCGGTTCCATCAAATTCCAAAGGTTTGCAGGCAGTGAATTCTTTGTAGGTGCATCCTACACGATTTCCTGTACTGCTAGATCCAAGGTTATTGTTGGTATGTAGCGCAGCCTGTACTGCGGCTATGTTTGAAGCTAGAAAAGTACGGAATTCCTCTTCATTCATATTCACGGTGTGTCGAGTAGTCGGTGCCATTTCCTTCAAAATATTTAAATGGAACAAGTTAATCATACAGAATATTAAGAGTAGTTAATAGTATTTCGTAGCATAATATGAACTCATTTATAAAAGCTTTTTCTTCATATTAGCGTTTTATAAGTTTAAATTCGGGTAGTACCTACCCGTTAAGTTCATACTTAGTAGCTAATATACAATTCAACTACTACAATTCTATATGAAAAACTGATTGTAATAATATTTTGCGTTCAAACTTTTATACAATATTTTACAAACTTACAATACCGCTTATTTTACATAAAGCATGAAATATAGCACACAATAACTTTGATACAAGATAGTTGTGAAGACAATTCTAGCTAGTACACAAGTCGTTCAGCAAAGGCAATAAAGACACGTAATTCATACGTCCAGAAACAGGTCATGCATTCTGGTTTTACTAGGACTACTTCCCATCCTTGGTCTTGTGCAACATAACCGTTATGGCCGTTGATAAGACAGCGTGTTGTAACGTCATCAAAGGGACGAGGGTTACGTAATGTCCAACAGTCCCGTAATAATCTAAAAACCTCATTTCTTACCCCAATTACCGACTCCGTCACTTGTGGGAACGTTTTGTTTAATAGTTGTAGCCCGATGTTCTTGTTCTCACTTTGGTGAGAAGCGAACATTACTAATCCGTAAGCATAACATGCTTCTTTATGTTGCATGTTAGCCGCTTTTTCTAAATCACGAAGTCCAATATTCGGATATATTGAGTCAAAATAATTTCTTAACCCGTTGCGTAAAATAGCATTTGGGTTCCCCGCAATATATGCGTCAAAGTAAACACATCGTAACTTATGGGTTTCCCAATGTGATATCCCCCATCTTTCAAACGAAAGTCTCTTATAAACCAAGACATTCTTGGAACGTTCTTCGAATGTCTTACAAACTGATCTCGCCTTAAATAGTTGTGCCGAGGAATTCTGGCCGACTCTAGACAAGATTTCATCAATCATGTCTCCGGGTAGGTCTCTTAAAATATTGGGTTGTCTATCCATTTTGTGTTTTTAAACTGTAAAATAGACAAGAGTTAGTTTCATAAAAAAATACTTATTAATACAAGCAATTTTTACATATATCATAAAGCATAAGAACACTATATTACATATATTACACCACACGAATACAACTATCTTATTCCGACTCACTCGTTTCTTCTTCTTCGGTTTTGGTTCGTTTTGCCAAGTTTCTAGGGATATATGATGTTCCCCTAATACGAGCCGTCGTTGTCCACATTGGTTTAGAAAAACCTGGTGGTTTAGAGGTTCCCGGGTCATTGTTACAACTTAAGGACTTCGGGGGTTGACGATACATATAAAGTTCATCGGGGTTGGAATTAGATTTCTCTATTTTTATGCCCTTTCCCTTATTATTTTCTTTTGCCTTTTTAAATTCAGTTGGGGTAATTTCTATAACATCATCGGAATTCTCGTCGGAATCCGATTCATCGGAGAATTGGTAATCCTCCCAATATTTTGCTTCCTTGGCGGAAACACCATTGACCATAATTAACTTTGGTCGGTTAGTTGAGGATTTTCTTTTACTTAACCGTTTTATTATTTCCCCCACCGGTTCTATTTCTTCTTCCGGTTCCGATTCTTCTTCCGGTTCCGACTCTTCTTCCGGTTCCTCTTCGGGAATTTGTGAATCAGTCCACAAATCATTCCAATTTACATTTGACTCTTCATTATTATTAGGTGAGTCAATGGGACTTGTTCTAGAGGTAGACATCTATCACATAATATCAAACACGTTAAGAGATTAATATATCACATAATATTCATATGTTAAAAATATATAGTTTCCAACAAAAATGTTAAGCAATCATTTTTAAAGAAAACACGGTCGAAGTCCAGACTCACTAATGCATCCTAACAAACTCGATAAGACACACTAATGCAAATTTTCTGGTTCTCTAAGACCAACGCTCGGATACCAACTGAAATGTCCCGTTCTTATTGATTAAAAACGTTCCATATTAATTGATTTCGTTGCGAGGTTTTGACCTCTATATGAGACGTTTTTCAAAGACTGCATTCATTTTTAAAACAAACCATAACCTTTATTTCATAAATAAAGGTTTAAAAAGCTTTACGTAGATTATCAAATAATGATAATCTAAAATATCCTGTTTACACACGACCATTACATAATGGTTTACAATACAAATATGTTACATTGAAATCAGTTTCTTGAATGCAGTTTTTACACAATATCATACAAACATGGACTCCAAATCTTGTCCTTATTTTAGTATGCAACAGCGGAAGCTCTTAATATTCACCTGAGAATAAACATGCTTTAAACGTCAACAAAAATGTTGGTGAGTTATAGGTTTAACCTATATATATCAAATCGTAACAATAGACCACAAGATTTCATATTTCAATACACATCCCATACATAGAGATAAAAATCATTCATATGGTGAACACCTGGTAACCGACAATAACAAGATGCATATATAAGAATATCCCCATCATTCCGGGACACCCTTCGGATATGATATAAATTTCAAAGTACTAAAGCATCCGGTACTTTGGATGGGGTTTGTTAGGCCCAATAGATCTATCTTTAGGATTCGCGTCAATTAGGGTGTCTGTTCCCTAATTCTTAGATTACCAGACTTAATAAAAAGGGGCATATTCGATTTCGATAATTCAACCATAGAATGTAGTTTCACGTACTTGTGTCTATTTTGTAAATCATTTATAAAACCTGCATGTATTCTCATCCCAAAAATATTAGATTTTAAAAGTGGGACTATAACTCACTTTCACAGATTTTTACTTCGTCGGGAAGTAAGACTTGGCCACTGTTGATTCACGAACCTATAACAATATATACATATATATTAAAGTATGTTCAAAATATATTTACAACACTTTTAATATATTTTGATGTTTTAAGTTTATTAAGTCAGCTGTCCTCGTTAGTAACCTATAACTAGTTGTCCACAGTTAGATGTACAGAAATAAATCGATAAATATTATCTTGAATCAATCCACGACCCAGTGTATACGTATCTCAGTATTGATCACAACTCAAACTATATATATTTTGGAATCAACCTCAACCCTGTATAGCTAACTCCAACATTCACATATAGAGTGTCTATGGTTGTTCCGAAATATATATAGATGTGTCGACATGATAGGTCGAAACATTGTATACGTGTCTATGGTATCTCAAGATTACATAATATACAATACAAGTTGATTAAGTTATGGTTGGAATAGATTTGTTACCAATTTTCACGTAGCTAAAATGAGAAAAATTATCCAATCTTGTTTTACCCATAACTTCTTCATTTTAAATCCGTTTTGAGTGAATCAAATTGCTATGATTTTATATTGAACTCTATTTTATGAATCTAAACAGAAAAAGTATAGGTTTATAGTCGGAAAAATAAGTTACAAGTCGTTTTTGTAAAGGTAGTCATTTCAGTCGAAAGAACGACGTCTAGATGACCATTTTAGAAAACATACTTCCACTTTGAGTTTAACCATAATTTTTGGATATAGTTTCATGTTCATAATAAAAATCATTTTCTCAGAATAACAACTTTTAAATCAAAGTTTATCATAGTTTTTAATTAACTAACCCAAAACAGCCCGCGGTGTTACTACGACGGCGTAAATCCGGTTTTACGGTGTTTTTCGTGTTTCCAGGTTTTAAATCATTAAGTTAGCATATCATATAGATATAGAACATGTGTTTAGTTGATTTTAAAAGTCAAGTTAGAAGGATTAACTTTTGTTTGCGAACAAGTTTAGAATTAACTAAACTATGTTCTAGTGATTACAAGTTTAAACCTTCGAATAAGATAGCTTTATATGTATGAATCGAATGATGTTATGAACATCATTACTACCTTAATTTCCTTAGATAAACCTACTGGAAAAGAGAAAAATGGATCTAGCTTCAATGGATCCTTGGATGGCTCGAAGTTCTTGAAGCAGAATCATGACACGAAAACAAGTTCAAGTAAGATCATCACTTGAAATAAGATTGTTATAGTTATAGAAATTGAACCAAAGTTTGAATATGATTATTACCTTGTATTAGAATGATAACCTACTGTAAGAAACAAAGATTTCTTGAGGTTGGATGATCACCTTACAAGATTGGAAGTGAGCTAGCAAACTTGAAAGTATTCTTGATTTTATGAAACTAGAACTTTTGGAATTTATGAAGAACACTTAGAACTTGAAGATAGAACTTGAGAGAGATCAATTAGATGAAGAAAATTGAAGAATGAAAGTGTTTGTAGGTGTTTTTGGTCGTTGGTGTATGGATTAGATATAAAGGATATGTAATTTTGTTTTCATGTAAATAAGTCATGAATGATTACTCATATTTTTGTAATTTTATGAGATATTTCATGCTAGTTGCCAAATGATGGTTCCCACATGTGTTAGGTGACTCACATGGGCTGCTAAGAGCTGATCATTGGAGTGTATATACCAATAGTACATACATCTAAAAGCTGTGTATTGTACGAGTACGAATACGGGTGCATACGAGTAGAATTGTTGATGAAACTGAACGAGGATGTAATTGTAAGCATTTTTGTTAAGTAGAAGTATTTTGATAAGTGTATTGAAGTCTTTCAAAAGTGTATAAATACATATTAAAACACTACATGTATATACATTTTAACTGAGTCGTTAAGTCATCGTTAGTCGTTACATGTAAGTGTTGTTTTGAAACCTTTAGGTTAACGATCTTGTTAAATGTTGTTAACCCAATGTTTATAATATCAAATGAGATTTTAAATTATTATATTATCATGATATTATCATGTATGAATATCTCTTAATATGATATATATACATTAAATGTCTTTACAACGATAATCGTTACATATATGTCTCGTTTAAAAATCATTAAGTTAGTAGTCTTGTTTTTACATATGTAGTTCATTGTTAATATACTTTATGATATGTTTTCTTATCATAGTATCATGTTAACTATATATATATATCCATATATATGTCATCATATAGTTTTTACAAGTTTTAACGTTCGTGAATCACCGATCAACTTGGGTGGTCAATTGTCTATATGAAACATATTTCAATTAATCAAGTCTTAACAAGTTTGATTGCTTAACATGTTGGAAACATTTAATCATGTAAATATCAATCTCAATTAATATATATAAACATGGAAAAGTTCGGGTCACTACATATCAAACCCAGATTTCTGATCAAGCAACAAAAACACAACGATAATTCAAATTGACATAACTTAATCATACGGAAACGAAATCAAGTGAATCCAAAGCCTAAAATCAATAGTTTTTCATGAGGATTCTAATTATATCATAATAATTAACATTTAACAAAATTAAATTTCTGTACACATCAAAATCAAATTCGGTTTTTATGTGAAACAATCAATTCGATCAAATTAACGACTAACAACACATACAAACGCGATGAATCTAGCAATTGACCAGCATAAACTATAAAACTTTATGAAATCAGAATTTTTAAAGCTAGGGTTCATGTGATTATACCTTTGATCAAGAAATCGTTTATACCAACGCGTAGAGAACGAAGGGAATTACAATCTTTATGTTGAAGGTTTAATCAAAAGATTAATTTTTGATGTTGATTGGGTGGGGTGAAGAATGACGGCCAAGGGAGGAGGGAGCCAAAAAAAATGTCGACTAGTAAAAATTAAGTGAAAGGATTATGCAGTTTAGGTTTACACTCTAATTTATATTAGGGTTTAACTATTACAAATTACAAACAAGTCCCTTATGTTACAATAATTAAAATAAAAGGGGTGAGGATGGGGTTTTGGCCGAATGGGACCCACCGTGGATTTTGTTGTAACATATTTATATTGTAAACCATTATGTAATGGTCGTGTGTAAACAGGATATTTTAGATTATCATTATTTGATAATCTACGTAAAGCTTTTTAAACCTTTATTGATGAAATAAAGGTTATGGTTTGTTTTAAAAATGAATGCAGTCTTTGAAAAATGTCTCATATAGAGGTCAAAACCTCGCAACGAAATCAATTAATATGGAACGTTTTTAATCAATAAGAACGGGACATTTCAGTTGGTATCCGAGCGTTGGTCTTAGAGAACCAGAATTTTGCATTAGTGTGTCTTATCGAGTTTGTTAGGATGCATTAGTGAGTCTGGACTTCGACCGTGTTTACTTGAAAAATGATTGCTTAACAAATTTTGTTGGAAACTATATATTTTTAACATGTGAATATTATGTGATATATTAATCTCTTAACGCGTTTGATATTATGTGATAGATGTCTACCTCTAGAACAAGTCCCATTGACTCACCTAATAATAATGAAGAGTCAAATGTAAATTGGAATGATTCATGGACTGATTCACAAGTTCCCGAAGAGGAACCGGAAGAAGAGTCAGAACCGGAAGAAGAATCGGAACCGGAAGAAGAATCGGAACCGGATGAAGAAATAGAACCGGGGGGGGGGGGGGAAATAATAAAATGGTTAAGTAAAAGAAAATCCTCAACCAACCGACCAAGGTTAATTATGGTCAATGGTGTTTCCGCCAAGGAAGCAAAATATTGGGAGGATTACCAATTCTCCGATGAATCGGATTCCGACGAGAATTCCGATGATGTTATAGAAATTACCCCAACTGAATTTAAAAAGGCAAAAGAAAATAATAAGGGAAAGGGCATAAAAATAGAGAAATCTAATTCCAACCCCGATGAACTTTATATGTATCGTCAACCCCCGAAGCCCTTAAGTTGTAACAATGACCCGGGAACCTCTAAACCACCAGGTTTTTCTAAACCGTTGTGGAAAACGACAGCTCGTATTAGGGGAACATCATATATCCCTAGAAACTTGGCAAAACGAACCAAAACCGAAGAAGAAGAAATGAACGAGTCGGAATAAGATAGTTGTATTCGAGTGGTGTAATATATGTAATATAGTGTGCTTATGCTTTATGATATATGTAAAAATTTCTTGTATTAATAAGTATTTTTTTTATGAATCTAACTCTTGTCTATTTTACAGTATAAAAACACAAAATGGATAGACAACCCAATATTTTAAGAGACCTACCCAGAGACATGATTGATGAAATCTTGTCTAGAGTCGGTTAGAATTCTTCGGCACAACTATTTAAGGCGAGATCAGTTTGTAAGACATTCGAAGAACGTTCCAAGAATGCCTTGGTTTATAAAAGGCTTTCGTTCGAAAGATGGGGGATATCACATTGGGAAATCCATAAGTTACGATGTGTTTACTTTGACGCATATATTGCGGGGAACCCAAATGCTATTTTACGCAATGGGTTAAGAAATTATTTTGACTCAATATATCTAAATATTGGACTTCGTGATTTAGAAAAAGCGGCTAACATGCAACATAAAGAAGCATGTTATGCTTACGGATTAGTAATGTTCGCTTCTCACCAAAGTGAGAACAAGAACATCGGGCTACAACTATTAAACAAAATGTTCCCACAAGTGACGGAGTCGGTAATTGGGGTAAGAAATGAGGTTTTTAGATTGTTACGGGACTGTTGGACATTACGTAACCCTCGTCCCTTTGACGACGTTACAACACGCTGTCTTATCAACGGCCATAACGGTTATGTTCAACAAGACCAAGGATGGGAAGTAATCCTAGTAAAACCAGAATGCATGACTTGTTTCTGGACGTATGAATTACGTGTCTTTATTGCCTTTGCTGAACGACTTGTGTACTAGCTAGAATTATCTTCACAACCATCTTGTATCAAATTTATTGTGTGCTATATTTCATGTTATATGTAAAATAAGCGGTATTGTAAGTTTGTAAAATATTGTGTAAAAGTTTGAACGCGAAATATTATTATAATCAGTTTTTTATATAGAATTGTAGTAGTTGAATTGTATATTAGCTACTAAGTATGAACTTAACGGGTAGGTACTACCCGAATTTAAACTTATAAAACGCTAATATGAAGAAAAAGCTTTTATAAATGAGTTCATATTATGCTACGAAATACTATTAACTACTCTTAATATTCTGTATGATTAACTTGTTCCATTTGACTATTTTGAAGGAAATGGCACCGACTACTCGACACACCGTGAATATGAATGAAGAGGAATTCGGTACTTTTCTAGCTTCAAACATAGCCGCAGTACAGGCTGTGCTACATACCAACAATAACCTTGGATCTAGCAGTACAGGAAATCGTGTAGGATGCACCTACAAAGAATTCACTGCCTGCAAACCTTTGGAATTTGATGGAACCGAAGGACCGATCGGATTGAAACGGTGGACCGAGAAGGTCGAATCGGTGTTTGCCATAAGTAAGTGTACTGAAGAGGACAAAGTGAAGTACGCTACGCATACCTTCACAGGTTCTGCGTTAACATGGTGGAATACCTATCTAGAGCAAGTGGGACAAGACGATGCGTACGCACTACCGTGGTCAGCATTCAAGCACTTCATGAACGAGAAGTACCGTCCCAGAACCGAGGTCAATAAGCTCAAGATAGAACTTAGAGGGTTACGAACCCAAGGATTTGATATTACCACGTACGAAAGACGATTCACAGAATTGTGCCTATTGTGTCCGGGAGCGTTCGAAGATGAGGAAGAGAAGATCGACGCGTTTGTGAAAGGATTACCGGAAAGAATCCAAGAAGATATAAGTTCACACGAGCCCGCCTCCATACAACAGGCATGTAGAATGGCTCACAAACAAGTAAACCATATTGAAGAAAGAATTAAAGAACAGACTGCTGAAGAGGCCAATGTGAAGCAAGTCAAAAGAAAGTGGGAGGAAAACGGTGATAAGAATCACCAATACAACAACAACAGCAATTACAACAATAATCGCAACAATTATCCCAACAATCGCAACATCAATCGCAACTACAACAAATGGCACAACAACAACAACAACAACAACAACAACTACAACAATCATCCCAATAACAATAATAACCGTAACAACAACAACAACAATCAGAAGCAGCTATGCCAAAGGTGTGAAAAGTATCACTCGGGGTTCTGCACCAAATTTTGCAACAAGTGTAAAAGAAATGGTCAGAGCGCGGCGAAGTCTAAGGTCTACGGACCAGGGGTTAATAGAACGAAAGGAACAAATGGTGTCGGAACGAGTAATGGCGGAGCAAGTAGTGTCGGAGCAAGTTATGCCAATGTAGTTTGTTATAAATGTGGAAAACCGGGCCACATTATTAGAAATTGCCCGAACCAGGAGAACACGAATGGACAAGGCCGCGGAAGAGTTTTCAATATTAATGCGGCAGAGGCACAGGAAGACCCGGAGCTTGTTACGGGTACGTTTCTTATTGACAATAAATCTGCTTACGTTTTATTTGATTCGGGTGCGGATAGAAGCTATATGAGTAGAGATTTTTGTGCTAAATTAAGTTGTCCATTGATGCCTTTAGATAGTAAATTTTTACTCGAATTAGCAAATGGTAAATTAATTTCAGCAGATAATATATGTCGGAATCGAGAAATTAAACTGGTTAGCGAAACATTTAAGATTGATTTGATACCAGTAGAGTTAGGGAGTTTTGATGTGATAATCGGTATGGACTGGTTGAAAGAAGTGAAAGCAGAGATCGTTTGTTACAAATATGCAATTCGCATTATACGAGAAAAAGGAAAACCCTTAATGGTGTACGGAGAAAAGGGCAACACGAAGCTACATCTTATTAGTAATCTGAAGGCACAAAAACTAATAAGAAAAGGTTGCTATGTTGTTCTAGCACACGTCGAGAAAGTACAAACTGAAGAAAAGAGCATCAATGATGTTCCCATTGCAAAAGAATTTCCCGATGTATTTCCGAAAGAATTACCGGGATTACCCCCACATCGATCCGTTGAATTTCAAATAGATCTTGTACCAGGAGTTGCACCAATAGCTCGTGCTCCTTACAGACTCGCACCCAGCGAGATGAAAGAACTGCAAAACCAATTACAAGAAATTTTAGAGCGTAGTTTCATTCGACCAAGCACATCACCGTGGGGAGCTCCTATTTTGTTTGTCAAGAAGAAAGATGGTACATTCAGGTTGTGTATCGACTACCGAGAGTTGAACAAACTTACCATCAAGAACTGCTACCCACTACCGAGAATCGACGACTTATTTGATCAACTACAAGGCTCGTCTATTTATTCAAAGATTGACTTACGTTCTGGGTATCATCAAATACGGGTGAAAGAAGATGATATTCCAAAGACTGCTTTCAGAACACGTTACGGTCATTACGAGTTTATGGTCATGCCATTTGGTTTAACTAATGCACCAGCTGTGTTCATGGACCTTATGAACCGAGTGTGTGGACCATACCTTGACAAGTTTGTCATTGTTTTCATTGATGACATACTTATTTACTCAAAGAATGACCAAGAACACGGTGAACATTTGAGAAAGGTGTTAGAAGTATTGAGGAAGGAAGAATTGTACGCTAAGTTTTCAAAGTGTGCATTTTGGTTGGAAGAAGTTCAATTCCTCGGTCAAATAGTGAACAAAGAAGGTATTAAGGTGGATCCGGCAAAGATAGAAACTGTTGAAAAGTGGGAAACCCCGAAAACTCCGAAACACATACGCCAGTTTTTAGGACTAGCTGGTTACTACAGAAGGTTCATCCAAGACTTTTCCAGAATAGCAAAACTCTTGACTGCATTAACGCATAAAGGGAAGAAATTTAAATGGAGTGATGAACAAGAGAAAGCGTTTCAGTTATTGAAGAAAAAGCTAACTACGGCACCTATATAGTCATTGACTGAAGGGAATGATGATTTTGTGATTTATTGTGACACATCAAAGCAAGGTCTCAGTTGTGTATTAATGCAACGAACGAAGGTGATTGCTTATGTGTCTAGACAATTGAAGATTCACGAACAAAATTATACGACGCATGATTTGGAATTAGGCGCGGTTGTTTTTGCATTAAAGACTTGGAGGCACTACTTATATGGGGTCAAAAGTATTATATATACCGACCACAAAAGTCTTGAACACATATTTAATCAGAAACAACTGAATATGAGGCAGCGTAGGTGGATTGAATTGTTGAATGATTACGACTTTGAGATTCGTTACCACCCGGGGAAGGCAAATGTGGTAGCCGATGCCTTGAGCAGGAAGGACAGAGAACCCATTCGAGTAAAATCTATGAATATAATGATTCATAATAACCTTACTACTCAAATAAAGGAGGCGCAACAAGGAGTTTTAAAAGAGGGAAATTTAAAGGATGAAATACCCAAAGGATCGGAGAAGTATCTTAATATTCGAGAAGACGGAACCCGGTATAGGGCTGAAAGGATTTGGGTACCAAAATTTAGAGATATGAGAGAAATGGTACTTAGAGAAGCTCATAAAACCAGATACTCAATACATCTTGGAACGGGGAAGATGTACAAGGATCTCAAGAAACATTTTTGGTGGCCGGGTATGAAAGCCGATGTTGCTAAATACGTAGGAGAATGTTTGACATGTTCTAAGGTCAAAGCTGAGCATCAGAACCATCAGGTCTACTTCAACAACCCGAAATCTCGGAATGGAAATGGGAAAACATTACCATGGATTTCATCACTAAATTGTCAAGGACTGCAAGTGGTTTTGATACTATTTTTGTAATAGTTGATCGTCTCACCAAATCAGCACACTTCCTGCCAATAAGAGAAGATGACAAGATGGAGAAGTTAGCACGACTGTATTTGAAGGAAGTCGTCTCCAGACATGGAATACCAATCTCTATTATCTCTGATAGGGATGGCAGATTTATTTCAAGATTCTGGCAGACATTACAGCAAGCATTAGGAACTCGTCTAGACATGAGTACTGCCTATCATCCACAAATTGATGGGCAGAGCGAAAGGATGATACAAACGCTTGAAGACATGCTACGAGCATGTGTTATTGATTTCGAAAACAGTTGGGATCGACACCTACCGTTAGCAGAATTTTCCTATAACAACAGTTATCATTCTAGCATTGAGATGGCGCAGTTTGAAGCACTTTATGGTAGAAAGTGCAGGTCTCTGATTTGTTGGAGTGAAGTGGGGGATAGACAGATTACGGGTCCGGAGATAATACAAGAAACTACCAAGAAGATCATCCAAATTTCATAACGGTTGAAAACTGCCCAAAGTCGACAAAAGAGCTATGCGGACAGTAAAAGAAAAGATATAGAGTTTGAAATTGGAGAAATGGTCATGCTTAAGGTTTCACTTTGGAAAGGCGTTGTTCGATTTGGTAAACGGGGGAAACTAAATCCAAGGTACATTGGACCATTCAAGATTATAGATCGTGTCGGACCAGTAGCTTACCAACTGGAGCTACCTTAACAACTCGCAGCTGTACATAACACTTTCCACGTCTCAAATTTGAAGAAATGTTTTGCTAAAGAAGATCTCACTATTCCGTTGGACGAAATCCAAATCAATGAAAAACTAAAATTCATTGGAGAACCCGTCGAAATAATGGATCGTGAGGTTAAGAGACTTAAACAAAACAAGATACTGATTGTTAAGGTTCGATGGAATACTCGTAGAGGACCTGAGTTCACCTGGGAGCGTGAAGATCAGATGAAGAAGAAATACCCACATTTATTTCCAGAAGATACGTCAACACCTCCAACTGCTTAAAATTTCGGGACGAAATTTATTTAACGGGTAGGTACTGTAGTGACCCGAACTTTTCCATGTTTATATATATATATTAAATGAAATTGTTATTTACATGATTAAGTGTTTCCAACATGTTAAGCAATCAAACTTGTTAAGACTTGATTAATTGAAATATGTTTCATATAGACAATTGACCACCCAAGTTGACCGGTGATTCATGAACGTTAAAACTTGTAAAAACTATATGATGACATATATATGGATATATATATATAGTTAACATGATACTATGATAAGTAAACATATCATTAAGTATATGAACAATGAACTACATATGTAAAAACAAGACTACTAACTTAATGATTTTTAAACGAGACATATATGTAACGATTATCGTTGTAAAGACATTTAATGTATATATCATATTAAAAGATATTCATACATGATAATATCATGATAATATAATAATTTAAAATCTCATTTGATATTATAAACATTGGGTTAACAATATTTAACAAGATCGTTAACCTAAAGGTTTCAAAACAACACTTACATGTAACGACTAACGATGACTTAACGACTCAGTTAAAATGTATATACATGTAGTGTTTTAATATGTGTTTATACACTTTTGAAAGACTTCAATACACTTATCAAAATACTTATACTTAACAAAAATGCTTACAATTACATCCTCGTTCAGTTTCATCAACAATTCTACTCGTATGCACCCGTATTCGTACTCGTACAATACACAGCTTTTAGATGTATGTACTATTGGTATATACACTCCAATGATCAGCTCTTAGCAGCCCATGTGAGTCACCTAACATATGTGGGAACCATCATTTGGCAACTAGCATGAAATATCTCATAAAATTACAAAAATATGAGTAATCATTCATGACTTATTTACATGAAAACAAAATTACATATCCTTTATATCTAATCCATACACCAACGACCAAAAACACCTACAAACACTTTCATTCTTCAATTTTCTTCATCTAATTGATCTCTCTCAAGTTCTATCTTCAAGTTCTAAGTGTTCTTCATAAATTCTACAAGTTCTAGTTACATAAAATCAAGAATACTTTCAAGTTTGCTAGCTCACTTCCAATCTTGTAAGGTGATCATCCAACCTCAAGAAATCTTTGTTTCTTACAGTAGGTTATCATTCTAATACAAGGTAATAATCATATTCAAACTTTGGTTCAATTTCTATAACTATAACAATCTTATTTCAAGTGATGATCTTACTTGAACTTGTTTTCGTGTCATGATTCTGCTTCAAGAACTTCGAGCCATCCAAGGATCCGTTGAAGCTAGATCCATTTTTCTCTTTTCCAGTAGGTTTATCCAAGGAACTTAAGGTAGTAATGATGTTCATAACATCATTCGATTCATACATATAAAGCTATCTTATTCGAAGGTTTAAACTTGTAATCACTAGAACATAGTTTAGTTAATTCTAAACTTGTTCACAAATAAAAGTTAATCCTTCTAACTTGACTTTTAAAATCAACTAAACACATGTTCTATATCTATATGATATGCTAACTTAATGATTTAAAACCTGGAAACACGAAAAACACCGTAAAACCGGATTTACACCGTCGTGGTAACACCGCAGGCTGTTTTGGGTTAGTTAATTAAAAACTATGATAAACTTTGATTTAAAAGTTGTTATTCTGGGAAAATGATTTTTATTATGAACATGAAACTATATCCAAAAATTATGGTTAAACTCAAAGTGGAAGTATGTTTTCTAAAATGGTCATCTAGACGTCGTTCTTTCGACTGAAATGACTACCTTTACAAAAATGACTTGTAACTTATATTTCCGACTATAAACCTATACTTTTTCTGTTTATATTCATAAAATAGAGTTCAATATGAAACCATAGCAATTTTATTCACTCAAAACGGATTTAAAATGAAGAAGTTATGGGTAAAACAAGATTGGATAATTTTTCTCATTTTAGCTACGTGAAAATTGGTAACAAATCTATTCCAACCATAACTTAATCAACTTGTATTGTATATTATGTAATCTTGAGATACCATAGACACGTATACAATGTTTCGACCTATCATGTCGACACATCTATATATATTTCGGAACAACCATAGACACTCTATATGTGAATGTTGGAGTTAGTTATACAGGGTTGAGGTTGATTCCAAAATATATATAGTTTGAGTTGTGATCAATACTGAGATATGTATACACTGGGTCGTGGATTGATTCAAGATAATATATATCGATTTATTTCTGTACATCTAACTGTGGACAACTAGTTGTAGGTTACTAACGAGGACAGCTGACTTAATAAACTTAAAACATCAAAATGTATTAAAAGTGTTGTAAATATATTTTGAACATACTTTGATATATATGTACATATTTGTTATAGGTTCGTGAATCGACCAGTGGCCAAGTCTTACTTTCCGACGAAGTAAAAAACTGTGAAAGTGAGTTATAGTCCCACTTTTAAAATCTAATATTTTTGGGATGAAAATACATGCAGGTTTTATAAATGATTTACAAAATAGACACAAGTACGTGAAACTACATTCTATGGTTGAATTATCGAAATCGAATATGCCCCTTTTTATTAAGTCCGGTAATCTAAGAATTAGGGAACAGACACCCTAATTGACGTGAATCCTAAAGATAGATCTATTGGGCCTAACAAACCCCATCCAAAGTACCAGATGCTTTAGTACTTCGAAATTTATATCATATCCGAAGGGTGTCCCGGAATGATGGGGATATTCTTATATATGCATCTTGTTAATTTCGGTTAACAGGTGTTCACCATATTAATGATTTTTATTTCTATCTATGGGATGTGTATTGAAATATGAAATCTTGTGGTCTATTATTATGATTTGATATATATAGGTTAAACCTATAACTCACCAACATTTTTGTTGACGTTTTAAGCATGTTTATTCTCAGGTGATTATTAAGAGCTTCCGCTGTTGCATACTTAAATAAGGACGAGATTTGGAGTCCATGCTTGTATGATATTGTGTAAAAACTGCATTCAAGAAACTTATTTTGTTGTAACATATTTGTATTGTAAACCATTATGTAATGGTCGTGTGTAAACAGGATATTTTAGATTATCATTATTTGATAATCTACGTAAAGCTTTTTAAACCTTTATTGATGAAATAAAGGTTATGGTTTGTTTTAAAAATGAATGCAGTCTTTGAAAAACGTCTCATATAGAGGTCAAAACCTCGCAACGAAATCAATTAATATGGAACATTTTTAATCAATAAGAACGGGACATTTCAGCATGTGGGCTGGAAAAGAGCCTCATGCGATCGCATGGGCTTTGCCCTTCAAGGCCATGCGATCGCATGGCCAGCTGGGGAGACTCAAAAGTCTTTAAAAACGTGGGCTGCTTATTTATTTATTTATTATATAATATAATATATATAATTAAATTTAATTATATATATATATATATTATATTATATTCTTGTACTCCGTTGACTTGTAATTTTTAGTCCGTTGCGTCGAGCGTTGAGAGTTGACTCTGGTCCCGGTTCCGGATTTTCGAACGTCCTTGCGTACAATTTAATATCTTGTACTTTGCATTTTGAATCTTGTACTCTTGTAATTCTGAGACGTTTCTTATCAATAATTGGAACCTCTTTGATTGTACTTTGTACTTTTGAGCTTTTTAGTCGTTTGCATCTTCAAATCGTCGAATCTGTCTTTTGTCTTCACCTTTTATTATTTAAACGAATATCACTTGTAAATAGAATAATTTCAACTAAAAGCTTGTCTTTCTTGAGGGATAATGCTATGAAATATATGTTCGTTTTTAGCATTATCAAGTTTAATATGGATTAAACATGTCATTGTAATTGTTTAGATTTATGATTTTGCTAAAACTAATGCATATTTGGATGCACAAAAATTGTGTTTATTTTGCAGACTGAAAGGGGTGAATCTTCATCCCAGGCTCGCAATGCTCCTTTGGAAGATGCAGATCAACAGGAAATTAATAACCAATACCGACAAGATATGCCTCACCCAATTGTTTCATATTCAAACATTCATGAGGCAGATTTACATCCGAATTTGAGATTTGATAGATATTGGATAGACTATTCAAAATATCAAAAGAACCTGCACAACCTTGTGTCTAATAATGTTGAGGTACTCGGAGTTATAGATTGGGAGCCATTAGAGGTAGTGAAATTGGCCGAGCCAATCAGGGAATTACTTACTCAAAGGTATGGTAATTCTACTTTTAGTGATTGGGTACATTTATTCAACATGCGTAGACCTGTATATAGAGAATGGTGTATAGAGTTATTGTGTACTATTGAAATAAATGATCGGGTAGATACTTTAACCGATCGTAGTTTTATTATATTTTTATTAGGAGGGGAGATGCGCCATATGTCCTTACTAGATATGGCTCGGGCTTTAGGTATATATACGCCCGAGGAGCTAGCATCTTATGATTGCCAGAGGTTAATAGTTTATGGTAGGAGGGTGGATGAGAATTTTGATACAAATGACGTATGGAGTAGGATGACTAGCCATCGCCGATTCCAGGGGGGATTATACTCTTATCTTGATATTGATAGAGCTGAATTAAGAGTAATCCATGGGTTTTTAGCCAATTCGATTATACAACGAGGTAAGAATAAGGAAAAGGTAAATGAACAGGATTTATTTTACCACATGTGTATTCGAGACCCACATAGCGCTGTAAGTATACCTTTTTGTGTGGGTTATTATTTATTGACTATGGTTAGGGGTATGAGGCGTGGTAGTATAATAGGAGGTGGTATATTTATTACTTTAATTGCTGAATATCTTGGTGTGGATAGAAGTCGGGGGGAATATTAATGGCAGAACGAGAACCCCGTGATAGAATAGATTTGCGTGTTTATCATGGTGCTAAGGTCTTAAAGAAACGAAACAATGCGGCAGCACGTTATGATGGCATGCATCCACAGGTTGAGAGAGATCAACAGCAAGGTCAACCGGGAGGGGGTAATCCAATGACGGAAATGCAAATTTTTATGGCTCGACACGAGTATGAAATGGCTAGACAAAAAGCATTTCAAGATTGGCAGTATCATCAAAGCCAAATCATAAGTCATTGTACACACGTAGGTAGAGGCTACATTCCTACCGTTATGCCCGAATTTGCTCCTTGGACTTTAGAGAGCCGACCACCATATCCTACATATGACTCGGCCCAAGCATTTTACAGCATCTATGGATACGCTTGGGACCCATATTGGAACCATCATCCTCATCCGTAATTTTCTATTTTTGTTTATTTTATTGTAATGTTACTAATTCTTAATTTTCTTATTTTTTTTATTTCTTATTTTATTATTATAATAGCTTTTATAATTTTCTAACTTTATTAGATTTTAATAATTTTTTAATGTGGTGTGAAAACCCAACTTCAAAAATATGTATATATGTGTTTGTATTTTATCTCATGTACAAAACAGGGTAAAACAGCGCATTTTCAAAGACTGGCGTTAAGTTCAGCAAAAGCTAGTACTTTTGACGATAAAAATGAAAAACAAATGTGATGTAACAACAAGACATAATGAACAAATGATGTGCACCATTTATCATTCAGCAAACAAATGCCAATATGTTTGGAAACTTTGGTAAAATTTAAGCATTTTTCTACGCTAATCACCCTCAATAATTTAAATTGTTACTGATTTCTTGCAAATGAGGGCATTGCAAGATCTTAAGTGTGGGAAGGGGTTAAATTCTTTCGGATTTTTAAAAATTTTTAACTTAAAAACTTGGTTACCATTAAAAATACTAGTAACGTAGTAGTTGTATTAGAATCTAGTGCTCTCTGATAACAAAGAACAGCCCTAGTCTTATATACTGACTACCCACTTCTAGTAAAAATTTTCAAAATTTTCAATTAAATGAATTCAAAATCATGTTTATACATATTTATGAACGAAAAAACTAGGTGTTAACACCGAAATTAATGTTACCTCGGAAAGGACATAAATTGAGAAACAAACCAAAATGTTAGAATTCATTTAAAATGGAATAGAGGACAATAAAAAGGCAAATAAAAGAAAATAAAAGCCAAGTGTGGGAAAATTTACCAAGTTATTTAAAACATAAGTCACATATTTTTGTAACAAATAATTGAAGATACTTTTGCTTTGGACTAAACTAAACAGTTTTACCCGATTTACTGTAAGAAAGATGGATCTACACGATGAATCAATTCCATCATTTAAAGGAAGTAAAGTCTTCCGAAAAAGAAACGCGCTTCTTGATTTAGGTCATGAAGTTGTCGTCCAGACCAGCTGTAGGTTGACGAAAAATCTAGAAAAGTCATCTCTAAAATCAGTAGGAAATCCACGGACCTCAGCATCAAACAGGGTCGCCAAGTGGTCAGACTTATCCTAACGATGAGAGGATCTGTCTTGTAAAATGGGAAGAACGCCGTGAAAATTAGCTGGATAAGACTAATGAATCAGATCCCCAGAAAGGATAATCTCCTTTAAAGATCAAAAATCAGCTTTTAAGACTGATATTACTCAATCCTTGAGATTGACCATAAAGATTGAGAATTACAAACTCATGGAATTCGATGATATCTAAACTCGAGCTTGAACGAGAAAATATTTTGATCAAAATTACAAACCGATTTATTTTCTGAAAACCCATTTTCAATGCGTTCATTACCATTAAACGTAAAATCCTAGGAATTCACCTGGAATTCATTAGGTCACCTGAACCAATTCGGGTGTCAACCGTAAGAACGGTGGTTGCATAGCATGGTCAAAGACAGGACCTTGTGCCAGACCAAAAAATTATAAGGGTGAGCTTTACTATTGCTCCTAAAAAGGATAGTAATTGCATCTGATACATTATAGACCATAATTAATAGCATGTCAGGGGACATTGCCTTAACAGTTGCTTGTTCAACGCTTTCCTTTACAACCGGACGGTAGTTTACCGAAAGGTAATATACGGAACAAGTATACTGGACGTGTTGCTTTCCCAATACAAGGTTAGCAAGTGGGTGACATAAAACCGCAAGTTTTGAGCTAAAATTTTCAAATCTGAAACCCACCAAACCCACAAAAAGAATTTGCAAACACCGGTGAAGGGTTA
The DNA here is from genome assembly GCF_046630445.1 of Rutidosis leptorrhynchoides. Classification (NCBI taxonomy): domain Eukaryota; kingdom Viridiplantae; phylum Streptophyta; class Magnoliopsida; order Asterales; family Asteraceae; genus Rutidosis; species Rutidosis leptorrhynchoides. The sequence continues at coordinate 387,989,207 of NC_092335.1, read as the reverse complement.
TTCCGGAAAACTTATCTAGGGTAAAAGCTAGATTTAATTTTCAAAAGATCAAATGTTTTCATAAAGATCCAATTTCCTTAATGGATCTAAATTTTTATAGTCATGTGGGACTGTAAACCATAACGTTACTACCATTGTTCATACCGCCGTATAGAAATCACTGATGTACAAAGTGTGAAGAATAAAGAAGTGATTCTAGTATATTTCAAGACTATATTGCTTGAGGACAAGCAACACTCAAGTGTGGGAATATTTGATAATGCTAAAAACGAACATATATTTCATAGCATTATCCCTCAAGAAAGACAAGCTTTTAGTTGCAGTTGTCCTATTTACAAGGAATATTCGTTTAAATATTAAAAGGTGAAGACAAAAGGCAGATTCGACAAATTGAAGACGCAGACGACCAAAAAGCTAAAAAGTACAAAGTACAAGCAAAGAGGTTCAAATTATTGATGAGAAACGTCTAAAAATGACAAGAGTACAAGTTGCAAAACGCAAAGTACAAGATATTAAATTATACGAAAGGACGTTCGAAAATCCAAAACCGAGACATGAACCAGCTTTCAACGTACGACGCAACGGACCAAAAGTTACAAATTAATTATGTTTATAAATATAATATAATATATAATTAATTATATAAATTATATATTTATATTATATTTATATAATAAAATCCGTCGGTAAGCTAGGAGCCAAACTTATGTTAGCTGGAATCAGGGGCTCCGCACTCGCGGAGCTTTGAAGACAAAAACCTCCGCACTCGCGGAGGTCAAACAGTATTACGTGGGCCTATAAAAGGCCGAGCATTCGGCCAATTTTTACACATCTTTTTCCTTCTTCATTCATCAACGTATATGTATATATATTTATATTTTAATTTTAATTTTAATTTTAAATCCTAATAATAAGGGTATGTTAGCGAATATTGTAAGGGTGTAAGTCGAAATTATGTCCGTGTAACGCTACGCTATTTTTAATCATTGTAAGTTATGTTCAACCTTTTTACATTAATGTCTCGTAGCTAAGTTATTATTATGCTTATTTAAAATGAAGTAATCATGATGTTGGGCTAATTACTAAAATTGGGTAATTGGGCTTTGTACCATAATTGGGGTTTGGACAAAAGAACGACACTTGTGAAAATTAGACTATGGGCTATTAATGGGCTTTATATTTGTTTAACTAAATGATAGTTTGTTAATTTTAATATAAAGATTTACAATTGAACGTACCTATAAATAACCATATACACTCAATCGGACACGATGGGCGGGATATTTATATGTACGAATAATCGTTCATTTAACCGGACATGGGAATGGATTAATAGTCTATGGAATTATTAAAACAAGGGTGAAATTATGTACAAGAACACTTGGCATAATTGATAACAAAGTATTAAAACCTTGGGTTACACGCAGTCGATATCCTGGCGTAATTATTAAACAAAGTATTAAAACCTTGTTACAGTTTAAGTCCCCAATTAGTTGGAATATTTAACTTCGGGTATAAGGATAATTTGACGAGGACACTTGCACTTTATATTTATGAATGATGGACTGTTATGGACAAAAACCAGACGGACATATTGAATAATCCAGGACAAAGAACAATTAACCCATAGGAATAAACTAAAAATCAACACGTCAAACATCATGATGAAGTTTAAATAAGCATAATTCCTTTATTTTTATATTTAATTGCACTTCTAATTATCGCACTTTTTAATTATCGCAATTTTATTTCATCGCACTTTTATTTATTGCAATTTCATTATCGTTATTTATTTTACGTTTTAAATTAAGTCTTTTAATTAAGTCTTTTATTACATTAGGTTTTAACTGCGACTAAAGTTTTAAAAATCAACAAACCGGTCATTAAACGGTAAAAACCCCCTTTATAATAATAATATTACTTATATATATTTGTATTTTTATAAATTAAAACTAATATAGCGTTAAGCTTTGTTTAAAAGATTCCCTGTGGAACGAACCGGACTTACTAAAAACTACACTACTGTACGATTAGATACAGTGCCTATAAGTGTTGTAGCAAGGTTTAGGTATATCCATTCTATAAATAAATAAATATCTTGTGTAAAATTGTATCGTATTTAATAGTATTTCCTAGTAAAAATAAAGCTATTTCATATACACCTCGCATAACATCAGCGTATTGTGTGAAAGGACCCGTCCTAATCCATCCGGACGAAGTCCATATTGATTATAAACGATTCACAACAGTTGATTACATCGCGAGGTACTTGACCTCTATATGATACATTTTATAAACATTGCATTCGTTTTTGAAAAGACAATCTTTCATTACATCGAAAGTTAACGGCAGGCATATCATTTCATAATATATCTAACTATAATTGACTTAATTATAATCTTGATGAACGCAACGACTCGAATGCAATGTTTTTTTAAATATGTCATAAAAGACTCCAAGTAATATCTCTAAGATGAGAAAATGCACAGCGGAAGATTTCTTTAATACCTGAGAATAAACATACTTTAAAGTGTCAACCAAAAGGTTGGTGAGTTCATTAGTTTAATCATAAATAATCATTTCATAATTTTTAATAGACCACAAGATTTCATATTTCCATTTCTCATAAACATACGTCCCATGCATAGAGACAAAAATATCATTCATATGGATTGAACACCTGGTAACCGACATTCACATTATGTATATAAGAATATCCCCATCATTCCGGGATCCTCCATCAGACATGATATAAATTTCGAAGTACTAAAGCATCTGGTACTTTGGATGGGGCTTGTTGGACCCGATAGATCTATCTTTAGAGTTCGCGTCAATTAGGGTCTCTGTTCCCTAATTCTTAGATTACCAGACTTAATAAAAAGGGGCATATTCAGTTTCGATCATTCAACCATAGAACGTAATTTCGATTACTTGTGTCTATTTTGTAAAACAGTTATAAAAGTTGCGCATGTATTCTCAGCCCAAAAATATAAAGGGTAAAAAGGTAAATGAAACTCACGCATATAATTATTGTAAAACAGTGAATAAAGCATTTGCATGTATTCTCAGCCCCAAAAATGTAAAGAGTAAAAAGGGAACAAATGAAAACTCACTCTACAATATTTTGTAGTAAAAATATTCATACGATGGAACTGAACAATGCAGAGTTGGCCTCGGATTCACGAACCTATATCATTTATATATATATATTAACACATATAATCGGAACCAAACAAATTTATATATTATATTTTCAGCTATATGTTATATATATTTATTTTGTAAACTTATTAATATTTATACACCTAGTTATATTAACCTATATATATTTGTAATTGGTATTATATTAAAAATAAATAATTTGTTATATGTAATATTAATATAGCTATGTAATATGTATTTTTTTTAATGTATAAAATATTTATTTGTTAGAATAATAATAGTTTTGATAATATTGCTTTACTAATAATAATAATAATATTAATTTTTATTAATAATGGTAATACTAATAACAAAAATGAAAATGATAATTTTTAATAATAATGATACTAATAATTATATCTTTAATATTTATAATAACCTAATAACCTAATAGCAATAATAATTAATAATAACAGTAATAATAATAAAAATGAGTAATAAGTAAACTACCTCAAAATAGGCAAAAAAAGATAAAGTAATCTTTCCACGACGGGACTTGAATCCGTGACCTCTCGTTCAACGATCATGCTACCAAACCGTAACTCCACTAGTCACTTTCGCGAAATATTTAACACGCTTAATTAATTAACCCGAATCTGGTCCATGTTTAACCTCGACCCAACACCATTATTTTTGCCCATGTCTAACCTTGACCCAAATCCATTATTCTGGCCCAACAGAATGAGCAGGTTGCTATTGTTTATTTAAATAAAAAATATAAGGTGGCAGGAGACTAGGCTCGAACTCAGGACCTATTGCTTAATCAAACGCCTAACAAACCACTGAACCGTTCGTTCTTTCTTGTTATACACTGTTAGATCATTCACTTAACCTATTACCCTCTCAAATTATTATCATCACCATAATTTACGATCACCATCATTCTTAATTGTACTAATATCTTTTCTTTCTATCCCACTACGACTCACGGAAGTAATTTTCGGCCAAAAGCAAAATAACCATAAGCCCAACGTTTTAAAACAAATTCATGGTCCAACAAACTAATTCTTTAACTCCCATGATTACGGCTCAATCAATTACTCTGATTACATCGATCAAGAGTTGTAGGGTTTAAGACACACTATCTTTGTTTCTTTGTCTGCCACTTTCACATCCACATGATGAATAATCAAAAGTAGCTTTAACTTAATATTGAAGGGCACGCTTTCTTCTTCTATATCCCAACATCCTTAATTACTTATTTAATTTCTAACAGCAAGATTGAACTACAATTGCAGTGAATAAATTGAAGCAGCATAGCATATAAAAAAAACGAAATAGTAGCAGAAGCAATAGCAGGTAATCTTGAAGGAAACTAATGATAGGTTGACGGTTTGTTGGTGGATTTAATGGTGATGCACACAAAACAGAAATCAACAAGAAAGAAAAATATTTGAAGAGAGAGTGAATGAGGTGGTCTTGGAGAATTGTGGAAGACGGCCAAAAGAAAAAAATGAAACGGGTTAGATGTTCTCAAATTGATCAGCAACCGAAGAAAAGATATCATATTATGGTGATTTTATGTCCAGCGAAGAAGAAAGAAGGATACAACAATAATAAGGTTTGTTAAGGTCCATGAATAAAAAGAGAATATAGAAAGATTTAAAGTGGAAGGAGGTTATGGTTTTATTTAGGGTGTCGTGGTGATGGACAATTATGGTGTCGGGTGATCGTGGAAACAGATACATGAAAAGTATAGCAGCAGTCTTGTTTCGTGCAGGTGGGCTCCATGGTGGTGTTTGAAATAGAATACAAGAAACAAAAAAAAATACATTCACGATGGTGGGTTCGGTGTTGGGCAGAAACGGGAACACATCCTCAAGAGATTTCAGTAGTAAGATAGAAGAATGATGGTGGTTATGTAAACGAAACAGAAGATTTTAAAATGATTTGATGGAGTGATCCAGTGGTGGTTTACATAGTTGATACAAAGACAAGGTGATAGATGGTTATTGATACGGATTGTGGGTTCACGAAGAAATTATAGATGATATATAGTGAGAAAGGAGGAAAGAAAGTGATGACTTGTAAGAACAGAGGTAAAACGGGTTCTTCTAGTTTTCAGTTTTCCTTTTTACTGAATTGCAGTATGTAACTTATATAAAGTCATTGCCTAACGGATGTATCTGCTATTATTGATCATACTGCTCACTGAAGTCGGCGTATAACAAATTTGAGACACAATTTATTCTCGTAGACAAAGAAGATAATAGATGAGATTGACTGCTAACAGATTCTTGGATTTGTTCAAGTGATTATATTCTTATTTGTACGAATTGTTAGACAGAAAGACAAATCAACTACAGCTTGAAAAGGATTTGCAACGGAATACGTATTTTATTTGTATATATATATATATATATATACGGTATTTATATATATTTAATCGTGTTCTATGAATTACAATAGAGAAATGACTGTAAAAGATACTTGTAAGTGATAATTGATAATGTGAGTCGATTGAACAAATCGTTTTATGGCGTAATTAGAGTCGACAGATAGTACACAGATAAGGAAAAAAAATAAAAGGTGAAAGTGACTTCAAACTGATTTTAACTCATCTGTTGGAAATCGAATTTTTATTGTACTGGAATCAATCATGCACAGCTTTGTTGACAAATTGAAGTTGACTTGAATCCTATAAATTAATCACGCATTTAACTGTATTTATAAATATATAAACTGTTTTTATATAATTATAATTCTATATATGTATTTGATTATACCTACTGTAATTTGCATATGTATATGTATATGTATCTGATTATATTCAATATTATTAAATATATACATGCATTAATACAAATAACAATTATATAAAATTTATAATAATGATAATAATGTCAATATTTCTAATAACTAATAATTAATAATTTAATAATAATACCATTTGTATTAATAATAATTTTATTAGCAATGATATCAAATAATAATAATAATAATAATAATAATACTGATAATAATAATGTATCAATTTACATGTAACAACTTTTAATAATAATAATAATAATAATAATAATAATAATAATAATACAAATATTAATATCATTATTAACATTAACATTAGTTATAATAATGAAAGTATAAATAATAAAGTTGATATATTATTTATATTTTAACTTTCAATTTCAAATAATATATTAACTTTACATTTCATTACTTATGTAACACTTATTCTATAAACTTACATATTTGAATATTTTATATTTATATGTATATATATATATATATATATATATATATATATATATATATATATATATATATATATATATATTTTTTATATACATTTTACAACATACATATTATATTAATTGTGTATAGAATTCATATATATATTTATATATATATATTTATATTTATTTTAATAACATCTTATTTATTTTGTACATTACACTATCTATTTATTTCTTATGATTAATTGGTATTACATTAATTCAAATTATTATATATACTTTTGTTTATACATATACCTATACATATAAACATTTATATGCATTTACTTATTTATAAACAATTGTTCGTGAATCGTCGAGAATGGTCGAAGGGTAATTGTTTACATGAATATAATTTCAAACTTTTCGAGACTCAACATTACAGATTTTGCTTATCGTGTCGGAACCATATAAAGATTAAAGTTTAAATTTGGTCGGAAATTTCCGGGTCATCACAGTACCTACCCGTTAAAGAAATTTCGTCCCCGAAATTTGATAGAGGTCATCATGGATAACAGTAAGAATGTTTTCATGACAAATATGAGTTGATAAATAGAGTTCTATCATCATTGAGTATTATGGATAAAACCATTTGATTTTGTGAAGAGTACGAGTGAAGCTATCACCAAAGAGTAAAATGAGTAGATATAGATTCGTCATATCTTTTGACGTAGATAGGATTGATTTCCAAGTTCAAGAGATTTGGAGAAAATCTTCGTAATAAGATTTGATTCTTCGGTAATCAAGGGAATTAGGATCCGCTTTAAATGTGATCATCTGTTTTGATTTCTCTGTCAGATATTTTACTATAAATCCACCCCCGTCATTTCCTTACAACTCACACCTTCTATTCTTTCTCCTCAATTCATACTTTAAGACATTCGTCAATATGCTCCATCCAGTACTGATTCTTGATATACTCCTTACTTTCATATCTGTCATTCTTCTTTTTCATCTACCACCGGAGGAAGCTATTTTCTTCTACTATTACCTTGGGGTTATAGTGTTTTTCATTCTCCCGTGTCTTTATATTGTTATATGCATTGATATACATGGTTTGAAATTTCAGGGTTGTTATCGGGCTTTATATTCTCCCTTATATTTCAGAGCTTCATGTTTTCATTTTCTCTTCGAGTCAAGAAAATAATGGTCCGGAATTCGTAGGTATGAATTTTTGAAATGAACATAGTAAATGTTCTAAGAAGAAAATTGTAATGGCACGAGCTTGATTTGGTAAATTACCAGAATATCCGGAAAGATAGAACTATCAAGAAGATATGTTCTTAATATGTTTAGAGATTGAGTACAATTAAAGAGTCGTGTAAATGGCACATGATGATGGTACTATTCTGTGAATCATCACGTTCCATTAGAAACTCAACATGAATTACTGTAATATAATCACGTTGATCAAGTGTTATTATATTATACTAACTCATGCTTCAGTTCTCAACACTACTTCAAAAGCATTCATACTTTTAACTCGAAGGTTTCAAAATTTAGAAACTAAAATAGTTTCTTTTATGATGTAATACAGATAGAGCGAAGAGATAATTAATATCGGACAAGAATATTTATGAAGATATCTTCAGAAATATTGAGGATATTATAATGAAAGATACGATGATATCTTAAGATTTTAGAATTAAATTGTGATGAAGAAATTCATTCACGATGATTTAGAGCGATTAAGGAGCAAGATATTCGCTAAAAAATTTCATCAGAACAGAATCACAGGATTCTTTATGTACCAGTTTAGTCCTTGTAATTCGTTCAGAGTCTCCTTCATGGTTTCACATAATTCGCTTTTCGGTACTAAATTTTCTATTGAGCGTTTCCAACACTCCCTTCTTTATCTTCATACTTTTGACTGTTAATGTCATCAACAGTTTTCGCTGCTTTATTAGCTTTCTCAAAATTCGAAGAACTGATTCGTAGACTAGAGTGCTGTTTAGAATTTCAGAATAGGAGATCATAAATCTAAGAGATAAATATTATATGTATACATATAACTATTGATGTAGAAATGCTGCGAGATTCAAAATACTAATTGCTGATTCTCGGTAACTGGTATGTCAATTCTCGTTACAAAATGCGGATGTATATATGATAGGGTTTTATTGAACAATTATAATGGTTCTTCGGAGAGTCTTAATCCAATGAGTAATGAAGTTGCTGATAAGTTTACTGCTAATGTGGTGGAATATAAACGGTTCTCCGGTAACGATGACGAAAGGCAAACTTATACCTCAAGGTTATAATAAGGCTAATCCGAATGAAAGTCGAAGTTGGTTTGCTGGAGCTGTGATAAAATTTGCTACCTTGAAAGGGATTACCAAGTTATTTTGGGTAAAAATAACACTAAAGGAATTAGCACAGCTACGTGTTAAATGTTTACTCAGGTTCCGAGTGTTTTCAGGTGCATATCCATATGAATCGATCTTTTCTTCCGTAGATAAAGTGCGGTTGGTTCATCTTCTCGATTGAGGTATTTTCAAGAATCATGAAAGGTTTGAACGCAGATTGTAATTGTCAAGATACAAATGAGGTTTAAGACAAAATCAAGTGGCAAACTTGAGGAAATATTTAACTGTAGTAGATGTAATTTATTTACAATCTTTTAAGTCGAAATGTGTTGTATTTAATATTTTCTACTGTTCTAATACTTTTTAATTGTCCATGAGAGTAGTCCAATAGTTCAATAGTTCAATAGTCCAATAGTTCCACCAAAGCTAGTATATTTTAAGGAAATAGTCATATAGGAACAGTTAGCTAGGATTTCGTTAGCGTGAATTCTTAACAAAATTTCTCATAATTAATTTGTTTGTTTCTAACAAATTTTATTTTCCCAATGTTTTCTTCATTATGCCACTTGTTGGATTCTGATAAATTAAAATCCAAATATGAAATTGAATGAAAATGGTTATTCTGTATGAACGGATACGTATATGGGTAGATTTAAGTAGGATATTAAATGACCGTTGAATCAGATTCGAAAAATGTACAGTGTAACTTATCAATGTGAAATCTAAATATTCCTAGGGTATTACCTACCCGTTAAAATATTTTCACCATTAACAGTTTGTACAAAAGAATTTTTAATTACAATCTTTATGAAGATATATATACATATATATTTTCTTCAGATGTAATCATGGATTTAATGAGTTAATATGATATTAAACGCATTAGATTTATCATTAGAACAATACTATATAATCTTTAAAACATTAGAGATTACATAATCGCCATGTCGAACGAAGATAAATGATGTAGAACGATTCGCATATTGATGATTATGCTCGAGGTACATAATGAGATGTTGAGGCATGTGATGTTGAAACTTGGGTTGTTGGTGGTACTGGTGTTGCAGGTGATGTTGCTGAAGCTGGTACGTTTTGCACCATACTTTCCAGGGCTACAACTCGAGCGCAAAGCTCATTGACTTCTTTTATTATACCGGGATGATTGTCGATCGGAACAAGCGGATGAATAAGGTTTAGAATTTTGAGATAGTATATAATCATGGTGAGATATTCGGGAAATGATGGTGAAATTGGTGTTTCGGACTGGTTCGCTGGTAAGTGTTCCAGGTTCTTCGCCAATAGGTGAATTCGGTTGATGGAAGAGATCGCCTTCTTTGCATCTCTATTGATTAAGTTGACTACGAACCCATCAAATGAATTAAAGATGACTAGTTGGCTGATCCATTTCGTTTACACTGCTTTCGGAGCTTAGGTGAATATTCATGTCGGAATAGCTGTCAGAATAACTATCGGAATAGCTATCAGAATCTGAGGGACTCGAACTAGTTGAAGGATTCATCTCGTACTATCAGATGAAGGATTTTCGATAAGAATAGTTTATAGGATGTAGAATAGTACCCTGCAATACATAATTTACATATGCATATATAATACTAAAATTCCATAAGTTACGGAGGAATCTACGGAATATGTCAGACAAGTTACAGTAACAGATACGCTAAGATATGAAGTAGCAGATACGCTAAGATATAAATTTTGTCTATACACTATTCATGCAGTCAATGCAGTAAAATGTGTCTAGACTAAGAATGATAAGCAAGTGATTCTCTAAGAATGATAAGCAGGTAATTTTCGACACGAAATGATAAGCAAAACTTTTGACATGCAGACACGGTCGGAGTCCAGACTCACTAATGCATCCTAATGACTTATCAGTTAGACACACTAATGTAGACATGGTTCGCTAAGACCACCGCTCTGATACCAACTGAAAGGACCCGTCCTAATCCATCCGGACGAAGTCCATATTGATTATAAACAATTCACAACAGTTGATTACATCGCGAGGTACTTGACCTCTATATGATACATTTTATAAACATTGCATTCGTTTTTGAAAAGACAATCTTTCATTACATCGAAAGTTAACGGCAGGCATATCATTTTATAATATATCTAACTATAATTGACTTAATTATAATCTTGATGAACGCAAAGACTCGAATGCAACGTTTTTTGAAATATGTCATAAACGACTCCAAGTAATATCTCTAAGATGAGCAAATGCACAGCGGAAGATTTCTTTAATACCTGAGAATAAACATACTTTAAAGTGTCATCCAAAAGGTTGGTGAGTTCATTAGTTTAATCATAAATAATCATTTCATAATTTTTAATAGACCACAAGATTTCATATTTCCATTTCTCATAAATATACGTCCCATGCTTTATTACAAAAATATCATTCATATGGATTGAACACCTGGTAACCGACATTCACAATATGTATATAAGAATATCCCCATCATTTCGGGATCCTCCATCGGACATGATATAAATTTCGAAGTACTAAAGCATCCGTTACTTTGGATGGGGCTTGTTGGACCCGATAGATCTATCTTTAGAGTTCGCGTTAATTAGGGTGTCTGTTCCCTAATTCTTAGATTACCAGACTTAATAAAAAGGGGCATATTCAGTTTCGATCATTCAACCATAGAACGTAATTTCGATTACTTGTGTCTATTTTGTAAAGCAGTTATAAAAGTTGCGCATGTATTCTCAGCCCAAAAATATAAAGGGTAAAAAGGTAAATGAAACTCACGCATATAATTATTGTAAAACAGTGAATAAAGCATTTGCATGTATTCTCAGCCCCAAAAATGTAAAGAGTAAAAAGGGAACAAATGAAAACTCACTCTACAATATTTTGTAGTAAAAATATTCATACGAACAATGCAGAGTTGGCCTCGGATTCACGAACCTATATCATTTATATATATATTAACACATATAATCGGAACCAAACAAATTTATATATTATATTTTCAGCTATATGTTATATATATTTATTTTGTAAACTTATTAATATTTATACACCTAGTTATATTAACCTATATATATTTGTAATTGGTATTATATTAAAAATCAATAATTTATTATATGTAATATTAATATAGCTATGTAATATGTATTTTTTAATGTATAAAATATTTATTTGTTAGAATAATAATAGTTTTGATAATATTGCTTTACTAATAATAATAATAATATTATTTTTTATTAATAATGGTAATACTAATAACAAAAATGAAAATGATAATTTTTAATAATAATGATACTAATAATTATATCTTTAATATTTATAATAACCTAATAACCTAATAGCAATAATAATTAATAATAACAGTAATAATAATAAAAATGAGTAATAAGTAAACTACCTCAAAATAGGCAAAAAAAGATAAAGTAATCTGTCCACGACGGGACTTGAATCCGTGACCTCTCGTTCAACGATCATGCTACCAAACCGTAACTCCACTAGTCACTTTCGCGAAATATTTAACACGCTTAATTAATTAACCCGAATCTGGTCCATGTTTAACCTCGACCCAACACCATTATTTTTGCCCATGTCTAACCTTGACCCAAATCCATTATTCTGGCCCAACAGAATGAGCAGGTTGCTATTGTTTATTTAAATAAAAAATATAAGGTGGCAGGAGACTAGGCTCGAACTCAGGACCTATTGCTTAATCAAACGCCTAACAAACCACTGAACCGTTCGTTCTTTCTTGTTATACACTGTTAGATCATTCACTTAACCTATTACCCTCTCAAATTATTATCATCACCATAATTTACGATCACCATCATTCTTAATTGTACTAATATCTTTTCTTTCTATCCCACTACGACTCACGGAAGTAATTTTTGGCCAAAAGCAAAATAACCATAAGCCCAACATTTTAAAACAAATTCATGGTCCAACAAACTAATTCTTTAACTCCCTTGATTACGGCTCAATCAATTACTCGGATTACATCGATAAAGAGTTGTAGGGTTTAAGACACACTATCTTTGTTTCTTTGTCTGCCACTTTCACATCCACATGATGAATAATTCAAAAGTGGCTTTAACTTAATATTGAAGGGCACGCTTTCTTCTTCTATATCCCAACATCCTTAATTACTTATTTAATTTCTAACAGCAAGATTGAACTACAATTGCAGTGAATAAATTGAAGCAGCATAGCATATAAAAAAAATGAAATAGTAGCAGAAGCAATAGCAGGTAATCTTGAAGGAAACTGATGATAGGTTGACGGTTTGTTGGTGGATTTAATGGTGATGCACACAAAACAGAAATCAACAAGAAAGAAAGATATTTGAAGAGAGAGTGAATGAGGTGGTCTTGGAGAATTGTGGAAGACGGCCAAAAGAAAAAAATGAAACGGGTTAGATGTTCTCAACTTGATCAGCAACCGAAGAAAAGATATCATATTATGGTGATTTTATGTCCAGCGAAGAAGAAAGAAGGATACAACAATAATAAGGTTTGTTAAGGTCCATGAATAAAAAGAGAATATAGAAAGGTTTAAAGTGGAAGGAGGTTATGGTTTTATTTAGGGTGTCGTGGTGATGGACAATTATGGTGTCGGGTGATCGTGGAAACAGATACATGAAAAGTATAGCAGCAGTCTTATTTCGTGCAGGTGGGCTTCATGGTGGTGTTTGAAATAGAATACAAGAAACAAAAAAAATACATTCACGATGGTGGGTTCGGTGTTGGGCAGAAACGGGAACACATCCTCAAGAGATTTCAGTAGTAAGACAGAAGAATGATGGTGGTTATGTAAACGAAACAGAAGATTTTAAAATGATTTGATGGAGTGATCCAGTGGTGGTTTACATAGTTGATACAAAGACAAGGTGATAGATGGTTGTTGATACGGATTGTGGGTTCACGAAGAAATTATAGAAGATATATAGTGAGAAAGGAGGAAAGAAAGTGATGACTTGTAAGAACAGAGGTAAAACGGGTTCTTCTAGTTTTCAGTTTTCCTTTTTACTGAATTGCAGTATGTAACTTATATAAAGTCATTGCCTAATGGATGTATCTGCTATTATTGATCATACTGCTCAGTGAAGTCGGCGTATAACAAATTTGAGACACAATTTATTCTCGTAGACAAAGAAGATAATAGATGAGATTGACTGCTAACAGATTCTTGGATTTGTTCAAGTGATTATATTCTGATTTGTACGAATTGTTAGACAGAAAGACAAATCAACTACAGCTTGAAAAGGATTTGCAACGGAATACGTATTTTATTTATATATATATATATATATATATATATATATATATATATATATATATATATATATATATATATATATATATATATATATATATATATATATATATATATATATATATACGGTATTTATATATATTTAATCGTGTTCTATGAATTACAATAGAGAAATGACTGTAAAAGATACTTGTAAGTGATAATTGATAATGTGAGTCAATTGAACAAATCGTTTTATGGCGTAATTGGAGTCGACAGATAGTACACAGATAAGGAAAAAAAATAAAAGGTGAAAGCGACTTCAAACTGATTTTAACTCATCTGTTGGAAATCGAATTTTTATTGTACTGGAATCAATCATGCACAGCTTTGTTGACAAATTGAAGTTGACTTGAATCCTATAAATTAATCACGCATTTAACTGTATTTATAAATATATAAACTGTTTTTATATAATTATAATTCTATATATGTATTTGATTATACCTACTGTAGTTTGCATATGTATATGTATATGTATCTGATTATATTCAATATTATTAAATATATACATGCATTAATACAAATAACAATTATATAAAAATTTTAATAATGATAATAATGTCAATATTTCTAATAACTAATAATTAATAACTAAATAATTTAATAATAATACCATTTGTATTAATAATAATTTTATTAGCAATGATATCATATAATAATAATAATAATACTGATAATAATAATGTATCAATTTACATGTAACAACTTTTAATAATAATAATAATAATAATAATAATAATAATAATAATAATAATAATAATAATAATAATAATAATAATAATACAAATATTAATATCATTATTAACATTAACATTAGTTATAATAATGAAAGTATAAATAATAAAGTTGATATATTATTTATATTTTAAATTGCAATTTCAAATAATATATTAACTTTACATTTCATTACTTATGTAACACTTATTCTATAAACTTACATATTTGAATATTTTATATTTATATGTATATATATATATATATATATATATATATATTATATACATTTTACAACATACATATTATATTAATTATGTATAGAATACATATATATATTTATATATATTTATTTTAATAACATCTTATATATTTTGTACATTACACTATCTATTTATTTCTTATGATTAATTGGTATTACATTAATTCAAATTATTATATATACTTTTGTTTATACATATACCTATACATATAAACATTTATATGCATTTAGTTATTTATAAACAATTGTTCGTGAATCGTCGAGAATGGTCGAAGGGTAATTGTTTACATGAATATAATTTCAAACTTTTCGAGACTCAACATTACAGATTTTGCTTATCTTGTCAGAACCATATAAAGATTAAAGTTTAAATTTGGTCGGAAATTTCCGGGTCATCACATTGTGTACATATTGTCTTGCATCAATCCAGAGATGTATTGTATACATATTGTCTTAGAATTAACTAAGACGTATTGTGTACGTATTGTCTTAGGATTTATCAAAACGTATTGTGCACGTATTGTCATGGAACGTACCAAGATTATTATATATATACAATCTCGGAATTAACCAATATTATAATATTTTGTTATACTAATGATAAAATGTCCAAATATATATAGGATATAGGAAATGTTAGCAAGGATATGGTTAATATAGTTTTTATAATATAAATTTCGTCCATACAACGTTAATTTTAGAAGATTTTGTTTTGCTCGCCAAATATTCATTACAACTCCGTTTAAAGTGAATCAAATTGCTATGGATTCCTTAAGAAGTAAATTTTACAAAACCAATTCGAAAAGTTCATCCCAAGTAGTAATTTTTAGAGCTTTACCCTCTTTTTGTGTCGGTGGACAGATTTGGAAAAATCCCGGCATCCACACAATATATGATTTTTTATAAAATACTTCCACTTTGTCTAAAATCATGAAAAAAATTCTGGAAATCTTATTTACATATATTAACATATTTCCAAAGTCTTAGCCTCGAACTCAAAGTCTAAGATAGGTTTTTAATTCCCAACCCAAAACAGCTCGCTTTTTACCGAATGGAGATTAAAGGATATATGTTAAGTTTCAAGGTGTTCTTCATATGTACAAGTTATAAGTTCTTATATTAACTTAATATAACATCATAATACATATAAATAAGTGTTATTAGAGTTAAGTTAGAAAGATTAGATTAGTTTTTCAAACAAGTTTAGAATCAACTAAACTATGTTCTAGTTTATAAACTCTTATATAGATAGCTATAAACATATGAATTGAACAAAAGTTTAGGCAATGTTAATACCTTGATTTTGAAGCTTGAACTTGCTAGAAATAGATGAAGAACAAAGAAAGGAATACTAGAACTAGAGAGAGTATGCATGTGTAAATAAACTTGAAGTAAAAATTAGAAAATAGAATGGTAAATATTTGATCACATATGGTGTCTGTATATACTAGTTGTAATTTATCATTTTGTGAAAAATATCTAGTATAAGTTAAAAACCATTAGGTCATGCATAACATAATAAGATTGATGATGTCATGCATGACATAATACATCAATCATGCAAATTACTATTGGTATATACGAATAGTAAATACTTTATGTTGTCTTTTTTGACTAATATCTAGTATAAGTTAAATTGATGATGTCATGCATGACATGATACTCCACTAATACATTATAAAGTGTATTCCATACTTTTAAGGATGTATTTATACTCATAATACATTGTATCTAAATACACTTTAACATAAGTTAATTACGTCGTTTGAATAGTAACATATATATTGTTTGAAAATTCTTTAAATTAGTAGTTTGAATATATATATATATATATATATATATATATATATATATATATATATATATATATATATATATATATATATATATATAATACTTTGTTAGTATACTTAATGAGATATTTAATTATCATAATTATATATATATATATATATATAAATCCATATATATACACAATAACTAAACAATTAAATAATTAAATCAAGTTATGACGTTCGTGAATCGTCGGAATAAAAGGGTGACCAAAAGCTTGTGTAAAACTCTTTCCGAAGGTTCAAGATTTATTAAAATTCATTGCTTATCAAGTCGGAATTATATAAAGATTAAGTTTAAATTTGGTCGGAAATTTCCGGGTCATCACAGCATTTCAGTTGGTATCAGAGCGGTGGTCTTGGTGAACCAGGTCTTGCATTAGTGTGTCTAACTAGTAGTTGTTAGGATGCATTAGTGAGTCTGGACTTCGACCGTGTCTGCATGTCAAAAGTTTTGCTTATCATTTTTGTCGAAAAATTACCTGCTTATCATTTTTAGTCTAGACACATCATACTGCAATGATTGCATGAATAGTGTATAGACAAAATTCATATCTTAGCGTATCTGTTATTGTTACCTTTGCCTGACAGATTTCGTAGATTCCTCCGTAACTTATGGGATTTTAGTATTATATATGCATATGTAAATTATGTATTGCAGGGTACTAATCTACACCCTATAATCTATTTCTTATCGAAAATTCTTCATCTGATCGTACGAGATAAATCCCTCAACCAGTTCAAATTCCTCGGATTCCGACAGCTATTCCGATATAGAGTTTCACCTAAGCTCCGAAAGTAGTGTCACCAGAATGAATCAACCAATCATTCATCCTCAATTCATCTGATGAGTTTGTAGTCGACTTAATCAAGGGAGATGAGAAAAAGGCGATCCTTTCCATCAACCAAATTCACCTCTTAGCGAAGAACCTGAAGCACTTACCCGCGAACCTGTTCATGATACTATTTTCACCCTCATTTCCCGAATATCTCACCACGATTATATTCTATCTAAAATTCTAAACCTTATTCATCCGCTCGTTTCGATCGACAATCATCCCGGAATAATAGAATAAGTCAATGAACTTCGCACTCGAGTAATCAATTTGGAGAATATGGTGAAAAATTTACCAGCTTTAGCAACATCATCGGCACCAACAGTACCATCAGTAATAGCACTAGTACCATCAACAATCCATGCCTCAACATCTCATTCTGTACCTCGAGTATAATCACAATTCTACGTATCGATCTACATCAATTATCTTCATTCTTCATGGCGATTATGTAATCTCTAAAGTCTTAGAGATTATTTATTCTAGCTCAAAACGAAAATCAAATGAGTTTAATATCACATTAACTCATTAAATCCATGATTACATCTGAAGAAAATATATATGTATATATGTTTTCATAAAGATTGTAATTAAAAATTCTTTTGTACAAACTGTTAATGGTGAAAATATTTTAACGGGTAGGTAATACCCGAGGAATATTTAGATTTCACATTAATAATTTACACTGTACATTCTTCGAATCTGATTCAACAGTCAGATACTATCCTACTTACATCCACAGATATACGTATCCGTTCACCGCAGAATAACCATTTTCATACAATTTCATATTTGGATTTTGATTTACCAGAATCCAACAAGTGGCATAATGAAGAAAATATATGACAAAATAAAATTTGTTAGAAACAGATAAATTAACTATGAGAAATTTTGTTAAGAATTCACGCTAACTGTTCCTAGCTAACTGTTCCTAGCTAACTGATTACATTTTATTTATCGCAATTTAATTATCGCAGCTTATATTCTCGCAATTTTATTTATCGTCATTTAATTTATGTTATTTATTTTACGTACTTTAAATATCAGGACACGTATACAAGGTTTTGACATATCATATCGACGCATCTATATATATTATTTGGAATAACCATAGACACTCTATATGTAGTAATGCGAGAGTTAGCTATACAGGGTTGAGGTTGATTCTACAATAATATGTATAGTTTGAGTTGTGATCGAGTCTGAGACATGTACACGGGTCACGATACGTATTAATTAATTCGAATATTATATATTAAACTATATATGAATTATTGGACTGTTAACTGTGGACTAATAGCATTGGACAATTAAAATGAATTAAAATATTGATTATAACATATGAAACTAAACAATTCTTCAAGTTTGCCACTTGATTTCATTTTAAACCTCGTTTGTATCTTGACGATTACAATCTGCGTTCAAACCTTTCATGATTATTGAAAACACCTCAATCGAGAGTATGATCCAACCACACTTCATCTACGAAAGAAAAGATTGATGCATATAAGTATGCACTTGAAAACAATCGGAACCCGAGTAAACATTTAATACATATCTGTGCTAGCTCCTTTGGCGTTGTTATTACCAAAAATAACTTTGCAATTCTTTTTCAAATTAGCCAATTTTGTCACAGCTTCAGCAAATCAATTTCGACTTTTCAATCGTACTGGTGTTATTATAACCTTGATATATACGATTGCCCTTTCGTCATAATTACCGGACAACCATTTATATTTCACCACATTAGCAGTAAACTTACCAGCAACTTCATTGATCTTTGACCTTTTGAAAAATCATTATATTTATCGAAACCCTATCTTACAATGTGAATTGCCATACCAATTACCTGGAATCAACAATCAGTACTTTGAATCTTGCAGCGTTCCTACATCAACAATTATAGAATTATGACCTTCAATTCTGAAGTTCCGAAAAGCACCCAGACTACAAATTTATACTCTAAATGTTGAAAATGCTGATGAAGCAGCAAAAACTGTAAACGACCTTAATCGTCGGAAGTTTGATGATAAAGGATAGTATGTTGGCAAAACTCAGAAAAGTTGGAACTGAAAAACGGATTGAGCAAACTATAAAGGAGACTATGGACAAATCACAAGGACTAAACCTGTACTTAACGAATTCAGATGATTTTGTATCTGATGAACTCTTCAGCGAATATCTTACTAAATCCTTGCGAAAGGATTTTCTTCATCAACCCTCGATCTTAGAAATTCCAAAATATCATCATAAATATCTTCGATATTTCTGAAGATATTTTCATAACCATCCTTATCTGAAATCAGTTACCTTTTCACGTTATCTGTATTACACCATAAAGGAAACTGTTTAGTTTCTATATTCTGTAAACCTTCAAGTTTAAATTATGAATAATTTTGAAGTAGTGTTGGGAACTAATGCATGAGTTAGTATAATATAATGTCACTTGATCAACGTAATTATATTACAGTAAGTCATGCTGAGTTTCTAATGAAACGTGATGATTCACAGACCATAATGTCATCATATGCCATGTTACACGACTCTTACATTCTATCTAACCTTCAGACATATCAAGAACATATCTTCCTGATAGTTCTCTCTTTTCTCTTAAATTCTGGTAATTTAACCAATCAAGGTCGTGCTATTACAATTTCTCTTTTAGAACATGAGTTATGTTCATTCAAAACTCCATACCTATGAAATTCTAGATCATTATTCGCTTGACTTAAAGTCGGAAGAGGAAAACAAAAGGGTGGAACTCCAAAATGTAAAAGAAAAAGAATGGAGTGGATTTATAGTGAAATATCAGACATAGAAATCAAAACAGATTATCGCATTTAACCAAAGAGGATCCTAATTTCCTTATTCGCCGAAGAATCAAATCTTGTGGATTTCGAAGATTTTTCTAAAATCCCTTAAACTCTGGAATTCAACCCTATCTACGTCAAAAGTTATGACGAAACTTTATTTTCTCATTTCACTCTTTCGCGATAGCTTCACCCATATGATTCGGGTAATCAAATTGTTTCATCCATATTATCCAATGGTGGTGAAACTCTAATTTTCAACTCTTATTCGTCATGAAAATATTCTTATGACAACCTCACTCAAATTTCGGGACCAAATTTCTTTAACGGGTAGGTACTGTGACGACCCGGGAATTTCTGACCAAATTTAAACTTAATCTTATATGATTTCGACACGATAAGCAAAGTCTGTTAGGTTGAGTCTCAAAATTTTTGAACTGATTCGTATATTCAATTACCCTTCGACAGTTCCCGACGATTCACAAACAATTATTTGTAAATAAATATGTATATATAAATATAAATATAAGTATATATAATAACTTGAAATTTTAGAATACAGTTTAATCATCTGAATTGAAAATGTAAAAATAAATACAAAATAATTATGTTGTAATGAATCTATATATAAATAGATATGAAATCTATGTTTAATTATTATATATATATTATATAGTGTATAAATATTCAATTAATAATTGGTAAACATTACATAAGTATTAAATTGTAACAGTAATATATTAAAAATAAATTTCAAGTTAGTATTCAACTTTATGATTACTACTACTTCATTGTGATTAAAAATAAGTATTAACATTAATATTAATATCAGTATTATTAATATTACTATATAACATATAGATATAAAGTTTAGTGCATTTAATTTTTATTATCATTATTCTTATTAAGTATTATTATGATATTAATATTATTATTTCTCTTATTATTATTATTATTATTATTATTATTATTAGTTTCATTATTATTATTAATAATTAATATTAAATATTAATGTATGTATTATTAATAATAATATGTTCCTTTATATATAAAATAAGCTGATACAGATATAGTTAAATATACATACATACAGATAAAGATATATTATTCAGATATATACAAATATATTATACAAATATATGTATAAAAATACGAATATATACATACAAATACTGAAAGTTATAATTTTTTTTATAAATTCCTATCTTCCCTGTGTAATTTGTCTTCTAATTTGATAACCATGTCGATATCAAAATCACAAAAAGAGATTGAATTCAGTTAGCCATCTCTATCAAAATTTATTTTTCCTTTTTCTTTGTATTTTTATTTGTCTGTTTGTTTAAGGAATGAGTTGTCGACCACATTCACTAAATTACAATCAAATATACTGCTTCAAGATTCGATTTACAGATATTATCGTCCATATATTAAGAATTGTGTACTGCAATTAAGAAGGAAAAAGAAAAACAGAATAAAAAAATAAAGGTGTCGACCCTATCTTGAACTCAAAATTCAAAAAGCTCGATCCCCGTTTTAATTTCAAAATCCATTAATGTAGTCTTGTTAGGAATCATCCAAGCAAACATTCTGTAAAGTTTCAACTTCTAATTTTTCGAATTGAGTTTAAATTCGCGAGTCAAAGTTTTTTTTTAAAAAAGTCAACAAACGTTCTTTGATCAAATTTGATTTCTTGTTTATGTTTCAATATCAATTGAGGATCTAAAAAGTTTCTAAAAGGTGTTTCCAATATATTTCATGTTGAAAGTTCCATTTAAAACTACCTAGAAATTGAAAATCGATTTTGTGTTCATCGTGTATATTTTTTTTTCTTCAGTATCTGCTACTGCTATTTAAATTTATTTATATGTTGCTGTTAGTTACAAACACTCAAACGAATAGTACATGTTTTGTTTATCAGCCCTAAATAAATAAATAAAAAAGATAACGAGTTAATAACTGGGTGGAACTTGGATCGAATTTTTTTTGAGGAAGAAGATAGAATAGGAAGTCGGGTTTTAAATAAATAAAGTGGGTGCATATCAGAAAAACAGAAACTGGAGGAATGGTTAAGGGCGTTTGCGGGTGAGCGAGTGGTCATGGGTTCGAGCCCGGGCTGGGGAAATCTTTTTGTAAAAGCTTTCAATAAGGGTATAATTTTTTTTATTTCTTTTAAATTATTATTATTATTATTATTATTATTATTATTATTATTATTATTATTATTATTATTATTATTATTATTTTTATGATTATTATTATTATTGTTATTACTATGATTATTATTCTTATTATTATTATTAGTATTATTGTAATTATTATTATTAATATCATAGTTATAAGAATTATAAGTATTACTAATGTTATTATTATTATTAAAGGTTATGGATATTATGATTATTATTATTATTATTATTATTATTATTATTATTATTATTATTATTATTATTATTATTATTATTATTATTATTATTATTATATTATCATAGGGTATTAGAATTAGAATTATTATTAGTATTATTATTATTAAGTATTACGAACATTAGTTATTGGTATTATTATTATTACTAATACAATTATTAATTACCCATTATTATTATTATTATCATAACCCTAGTTACAATTACGATTATTAATAACAAAAGTATTTTATTAAGATTTCCATTAATAATAAGATTGTTATAATTATTATTATCAAGAAATAGGTATGAATGTCAGAAAATAATAATTTTCAGTATCATTATTATTAAATTTTTCTTTCTTATAAAAAAACTACTGATACAATCTTTGTTATGAGATTTATTATAAATAATATCATTATATTTATTAGTATTATCACTATTAACATTTCAAATATTATCTTAGTATTACTAATGTACTGTTTTAACAAACAAATAATATACATATATATATAAAAATATATTTAATACATATAACATAACAAAAATTAATATTTTTATATACAAAATGAATATATGAAACATATATATATATACTATTAATATAGAAAGAATATAACTAATAAATTTATATATATATTTATTCGATTTCAATTATATATATTAATAAATACATAAATGATATAGGTTCGTGAATCCGAGGTCAACCACGCGTTGTTCAATATCGTCATATGTATTTTTACTACAAAATACATTATGGTGAGTTCATTTGATTCCCTTTTACTCTTTACATTTTTTGGGACTGAGAATACATGCGCTGTTTTTACAACTGCTTTATTAAATGCTTTTGAAATATATTTTGAACTACGAATACATGAAATGCTTTTATAAATGTTTGACGAGATAGACACAAGCAAAACATTCCTCGAATGAATTATGTGGACGTGATAATTGCCACCAATGAATTATGTGGACGTGATAATTGCCACAATTGATATGAATATTTTTTCCCCTGATTATTATTGCTTGGTAACCTAAGAATTAGAGAACATCACTAATTTTGAGAATTAGTGCACGCCTAATTGACGCTAATCCTAAAGGTAGCTACCGGGTTTAACACCCCCACCCAGAATGTTCACTAGACGGAAGGGCTAGTGGGCGTGGTGTTTAGTACTTCGAAGTTTATATGATTATTATACAGACGAGATGTTCTTTTTTAAGGATATTATTATGCGCATTATATGTTAAGGTCGGTTACCAAGCCAAGCTATGAAAGGAATGAAAAGTGAATGTTATGTATCGAGATAATGATTTTATACACAGGTTATGTGTTTGTTATTTTTGTGCACGAGATATGTGTACGGTTACTAAGATTTATGAAAGATGATTTTGTACACGAGAAAGGTGTACTGTATTTAAAAGATATCGCATGTACATTACATGTGGGTATAGGATTCGGGCCCATTTATACCATGCAGCATTTAAATCTTGTGGTCTATCAAAATGATGAATTTTATTGTTTTATGATAAACCTATGAACTAACCAACCTTTTGGTTGACACTTGAACGCATGTTTATTCTCAGGTATGAAAGAAATCTTCCGCTGTGCATTTGCTCACATTAGAGATATTACTTGGAGTCATTCATGACATATTTCAAAAGACGTTGCATTCAAGTCGTCGAGTTCATCAAGATTATTATTAAGTCAATTATAGTTGGAGGTATTATGAAATAGTATGCTTGCTGTCAACTTTCGATGTAAAGAAAGTTTGTCTTTTAAAAACGAATGCAATGTTTGTAAAATGTATCATATAGAGGTCAATTACCTCGCGATGTAATCAACTATTGTGAATCGTTTATATTGTATATGAACGGGGCATTTCATGCGTCGTGTGTACGCATGTGATTCGTGATATAGTATTTAGTCTAAGTCCGTATCGTATTGGTATAAGGTGTATATGTTTGTGATGCGATGTGTAGCCCAACATGTAGCATGGTGTCACAAACAATGCAAGTATGATGCATAAAAGTCGTCCAAGACACACGGCTATAGACTAGACTTCACTAATGCATCCTACAGTTAGACACACTAATGTATCCTAGTTCCCTATAGCCAAAGCTCTGATACCAACTATAACACCCCGTCAAAAATCCCTTTAACGAAACGTTAACTCTGGTCCCAGTGCTTGGCTTGACTTCTACGTAACAGCAATATTCTACAGCGAAAGCAATTAATACCTGAGAATAAATCATGCAAAACGGATCAACAATAATGTTGAGTGAATCTACAGGTTTTAGTTTGTAGTGACCCTAACTTTTCCATGTTTATATATATATTAAATGAAATTGTTATTTACATGATTAAGTGTTTCCAACATGTTAAGCAATCAAACTTGTTAAGACTTGATTAATTGAAATATGTTTCATATAGACAATTGACCACCCAAGTTGACCGGTGATTCACGAACATTAAAACTTGTAAAAACTATACGATGACATATATATGGTTATATATATAGTTAACATGATTTTATTATAAGTATGTATCTCATTAGGTATTTTAACAATGAGTTATATACATAAAAATGAGACTATTAATTTAAGAAACTCGAAAACGATATATATAACGATTATCGTTATAACAACGTCTTACTAGGTACATATGAATCATATTAAGATATTGATACACTTGGTTAATTATTTTAAATGATAAGTAAATATATTATTAAGTGTATTAACAATGAAATACATATGTAAAAATAAGACTACTAACTCAATGATTTCAAAACGAGACATATATGTAATGATTATCGCTGTAACGACATTTAACTGTATATATATCATACTAAGATATATTATATATCATAATATCATGATAATATAACAATTTAACATCTCATTTGTTATAATAAACAATGGGTTAACAACATTCAACAAGATCGTTAACCTAAAGGTTTCAAAACAACATTTACATGTAACGACTAATGATGACTTAACGACTCAGTTAAAATGTATATACATGTAGTGTTTTAATATGTATTCATACACTTTTTAAAGACTTCAAGACACTTATCAAAATACTTCTACTTAACAAAAATGCTTACAATTACATCCTCGTTCAGTTTCATCAACAATTTTACTCGTATGCACCCGTATTCGTACTCGTACAATACACAGCTTTTAGATGTATGTACTATTGGTATATACACTCCAATGATCAGCTCTTATCAGCCCATGTGAGTCATCTAACACATGTGGGAACCATCATTTGGAAACTAGCATGAAATATCTCATAAAATTACAAAACTATGAGTAATCATTCATGACTTATTTACATGAAAACAAAATTACATATCCTTTATATCTAATCCATACACCAAAGACCAAAAACACCTACAAACACTTTCATTCTTCAATTTTCTTCATCTAATTTATCTCTCTCAAGTTCTATCTTCAAGTTCTAAGTGTTCTTCATAAATTCCAAAAGTTCTAGTTTCATAAAATCAAGAATACTTCCAAGATTGCAAGTTTACTTCCAAGTTTTCTAAATCCATTCCAAGTAATCATCCAAGATCAAGAAACCTTTGTTACTTACAGTAGGTTATATTTCTAATACAAGGTAATAATCATATTCAAACTTTAATTCAATTTCTATAACTATAACAATCTTATTTCGAGTGGAAATCTTACTTGAAATTGTTTTCATGTCATGATTCTGCTTCAAGAACTTTCAAGCCATCCAAGGATCCTTTGAAGCTAGATCTATTTTTCTCATTTCCAGTAGGTTTATCCAAGGAACTTGAGGTAGTAATGATGTTCATAACATCATTCGATTCATACATATAAAGCTATCTTATTCGAAGGTTTAAACTTGTAATCACTAGAACATAGTTTAGTTAATTCTAAACTTGTTCGCAAATAAAAGTTAATCCTTCTAACTTGACTTTTAAAATCAACTAAACACATGTTATATATCTGTATGATATGCTAACTTAATGATTTAAAACCTGGAAACACGAAAAACACCGTAAAATCGGATTTACGCCGTCGTAGTAACACTGCGGGCTGTTTTGGGTTAGTTAATTAAAAACTATGATAAACTTTGATTTAAAAGTTGTTATTCTGCAAAAATGATTTTTATTATGAACATGAAACTATATCCAAAAATTATGGTTAAACTCAAAGTGGAAGTATGTTTTCTAAAATGGTCATCTAGACGTCGTTCTTTCGACTGAAATGACTACCTTTACAAAAATGACTTGTAACTTATTTTTCCGACTATAAACCTATACTTTTTCTGTTTAGATTCATAAAATAGAGTTCAATATGAAACCATAGCAATTTGATTCACTCAAAACGGATTTAAAATGAAGAAGTTATGGGTAAAACAAGATTGGATAATTTTTCTCATTTTAGCTACGTGAAAATTGGTAACAAATCTATTCCAACCATAACTTAATCAACTTGTATTGTATATTATGTAATCTTGAGATACCATAGACACGTATACAATGTTTCCACCTATCATGTCGACACATCTATATATATTTCGGAACAACCATAGACACTCTATATGTGAATGTTGGAGTTAGCTATACAGGGTTGAGGTTGATTCCAAAATATATATAGTTTGAGTTGTGATCAATACTGAGATACGTATACACTGAGTCGTGGATTGATTCAAGATAATATTTATCGATTTATTTCTGTACATCTAACTGTGGACAACTAGTTGTACGTTACTAACGAGGACAGCTGACTTAATAAACTTAAAACATCAAAATATATTAAAAGTGTTGTAAATATATTTTGAACATACTTTGATATATATGTATATATTGTTATAGGTTCGTGAATCAACCAGTGGCCAAGTCTTACTTCCCGATGAAGTAAAAATCTATGAAAGTGAGTTATAGTCCTACTTTTAAAATCTAATATTTTTGGGATGAGAATACATGCAGGTTTTATAAATGATTTACAAAATAGACACAAGTACGTGAAACTACATTCTATGGTTGAATTATCGAAATCGAATATACCCCTTTTTATTAAGTCTGGTAATCTAAGAATTAGGGAACAGACACCCTAATTGACGTGAATCCTAAAGATAGATCTATTGGGCCTAACAAACCCCATCCAAAGTACCGGATGCTTTAGTACTTCGAAATTTATATCATATCCGAAGGGTGTCCCGGAATGATGGGGATATTCTTATATATGCATCTTGTTAATGTCGGTTACCAGGTGTTCACCATATGAATGATTTTTATCTCTATGTATGGGATGTGTATTGAAATATGAAATCTTGTGGTCTATTGTTACGATTTGATATATATAGGTTAAACCTATAACTCACCAACATTTTTGTTGACGTTTAAAGCATGTTTATTCTCAGGTGAATACTAAGAGCTTCCGCTGTTGCATACTAAAATAAGGACAAGATTTGGAGTCCATGTTTGTATGATATTGTGTAAAAACTGCATTCAAGAAACTGATTTCGATGTAACATATTTGTATTGTAAACCATTATGTAATGGTCGTGTGTAAACAGGATATTTTAGATTATCATTATTTGATAATCTACGTAAAGCTTTTTAAACCTTTATTTATGAAATAAAGGTTATGGTTTGTTTTAAAAATGAATGCAGTCTTTGAAAAATGTCTCATATAGAGGTCAAAACCTCGCAACGAAATCAATTAATATGGAACGTTTTTAATCAATAAGAACGGGACATTTCAGTTGGTATCCGAGCGTTGGTCTTAGAGAACCAGAAATTTGCATTAGTGTGTCTTATCGAGTTTGTTAGGATGCATTAGTGAGTCTGGACTTCGACCGTGTTTTCTTTAAAAATGATTGCTTAACATTTTTGTTGGAAACTATATATTATTAACATGTATATATTATGTGATATATTAATCTCTTAACATGTTTGATATTGTGTGATAGATGTCTACCTCTAGAACAAGTCCCATTGACTCACCTAATAATAATGAAGAGTCAAATGTAAATTGAAATGATTCGTGGACTGATTCACAAGTTCCCGAAGAGGAACCGGAAGAAGAGTCGGAATCGGAAGAAGAATCGGAACCGGAAGAAGAAATAGAACCAGTGGGGGAAATAATAAAACGGTTAAGTAAAAGAAAATCCTCAACCAACCAACCAAAGTTAATTATGGTCAATGGTGTTTCCGCCAAGGAAGCAAAATATTGGGAGGATTACCAATTCTCCGATGAATCGGATTCCGATGAGAATTCCGATAATGTTATAGAAATTACCCTAACTGAATTTAAAAAGGCAAAAGAAAATAATAAGGGAAAGGGCATAAAAATAGAGAAATCTAATTCCAACCCCGATGAACTTTATATGTATCGTCAACCCCCGAAGCCCTTAAGTTGTAACAATGACCCGGGAACCTCTAAACCACCAAGTTTTTCTAAACCGTTGTGGAAAACGACAGCTCGTATTAGGGGAACATCATATATCCCTAGAAACTTGGCAAAACGAACCAAAACCGAAGAAGAAGAAACGAGCGAGTCGGAATAAGATAGTTGTATTCGTGTGGTGTAATATATGTAATATAGTGTGCTTATGCTTTATGATATATGTAAAAATTGCTTGTATTAATAAGTAATTTTTTTTATGAATCTAACTCTTGTCTATTTTACAGTATAAAAACACAAAATGGATAGACAACCCAATATTTTAAGAGACCTACCCGGAGACATGATTGATGAAATCTTGTCTAGAGTCGGTCAGAATTCTTCGGCACAACTATTTACGACGAAATCAGTTTGTAAGACATTCGAAGAACGTTCCAAGAATGTCTTGGTTTATAAGAGACTTTCGTTTGAAAGATGGGGGATATTACATTGGGAAACCCATAAGTTACGATGTGTTTACTTTGACGCATATATTGCGGGGAACCCAAATGCTATTTTACGCAACGGGTTAAGAAATTATTTTGACTCAATGTATCCGAATATAGGACTTCATGATTTAGAAAAAGCGGCTAACATGCAACATAAAGAAGCATGCTATGCTTACGGGTTAGTAATGTTCGCTTCTCACCAAAGTGAGAAAAAGAACATCGGGCTACAACTATTAAACAAAACGTTCCCACAAGTGACGGAGTCGGTAATTGGGGTAAGAAATGAGGTTTTTAGGTTATTACGAGACTGTTGGTCATTACGTAACCCTCGTCCCTTTGACGACGTTACAACACGCTGTCTTATCAACGGCCATAACGGTTATGTTCCACAAGACCAAGGATGGGAAGTATTCCTAGTAAAACCAGAATGCATGACTTGTTTCTGGACGTATGAATTACGTGTCTTTATTGCCTTTGCTGAACGAATTGTGTACTAGCTAGAATTATCTTCACAACTATCTTGTATCAAAGTTATTGTGTGCTATATTTCATGCTTTATATAAAATAAGCGGTATTGTAAGTTTGTAAAATATTGTATAAAAGTTTGAACGCGAAATATTATTATAATCAGTTTTTCATATAGAATTATAGTAGTTGAATTGTATATTAGCTACTAAGTATGAACTTAACGGGTAGGTACTACCCAAATTTAAACTTATAAAACGCTAATATGAAGAAAAAGCTTTTATAAATGAGTTCATATTATGCTACGAAATACTATTAACTACTCTTAATATTCTGTATGATTAACTTGTTCCATTTGACTATTTTGAAGGAAATGGCACCGACTACTCGACACACCGTGAATATGAATGAAGAGGAATTCCGTACTTTTCTAGCTTCAAACATAGCCGCAGTACAGGCTGCGCTACATACCAACAATAACCTTGGATCTAGCAGTACAGGAAATCGTGTAGGATGCACCTACAAAGAATTCACTGCCTGCAAACCTTTGGAATTTGATGGAACCGAAGGACCGATCGGATTGAAACGGTGGACCGAGAAGGTCGAATCGGTGTTTGCCATAAGTGAGTGTACTGAAGAGGACAAAGTGAAGTACGCTACGCATACCTTCACAGGTTCTGCGTTAACATGGTGGAATACCTATCTAGAGCAAGTGGGACAAGATGATGCGTACGCACTACCGTGGTCAGCATTCAAACACTTGATGAACGAGAAGTACCGTCCCAGAACCGAGGTCAATAAGCTCAAGACAGAACTTAGAGGGTTACGAACCCAAGGATTTGATATTACCACGTACGAAAGACGATTCACAGAATTGTGCCTATTGTGTCCGGGAGCGTTCGAAGATGAGGAAGAGAAGATCGACGCGTTTGTGAAAGGATTACCGGAAAGAATCCAAGAAGATATAAGTTCACACGAGCCCACCTCCATACAACAGGCATGTAGAATGGCTCACAAACTAGTGAACCAGATTGAGGAAAGAATTAAAGAACAGACGGCTGAAGAGGCCAATGTGAAGCAAGTCAAAAGAAAGTGGGAGGAAAACGGTGATAAGAATCACCAATACAACAACAGCAGCAATTACAATAATAATCGCAACAATTATCCCAACAATCGCAACATCAATCGTAACTACAACAAACGGCCCAACAACAACAACAACAACAACAACAACAACAACAACAACAACAACAACAACAACAACAACAACAACAACAACAACAACAACAACAACAACAATAACTACAACAATCATCCCAACAACAATAACAACCGCAACAACAACAACAATCAGAAGTAGCTATGCCAAAGGTGTGAAAAGTATCACTCGGGGTTCTGCACCAAATTTTGCAATAAGTGTAAAAGAAATGGTCATAGCGCGGCAAAGTGTGAGGTCTACGGACCAGGGGTTAACAGAACGAATGGAACAAATGGTGTCGGAACAAGTAATGGCTGAGCAAGTAGTGTCGGAGCAAGTTATGCCAATGTAGTTTGTTATAAATGTGGAAAACCGGGCCACATTATTAGAAATTGCCCGAACCAGGAGAACACGAATGGACAAGGCCGCGGAAGAGTTTTCAATATTAATGCGGCAGAGGCACAGGAAGACCCGGAGCTTGTTACGGGTACGTTTCTTATTGACAATAAATCTGCTTACGTTTTATTTGATTCGGGTGCGGATAGAAGCTATATGAGTAGAGATTTTTGTGCTAAATTAAGTTGTCCATTGATGCCGTTGGATAGTAAATTTTTACTCGAATTAGCAAACGGTAAATTAATTTCAGCAGATAATATATGTCGGAATCGAGAAATTAAACTGGTTAGCGAAACATTTAAGATTGACTTGATACCAGTAGAGTTAGGGAGTTTTGATGTGATAATCGGTATGGACTGGTTGAAAGAAGTGAAAGCAGAGATCGTTTGTTACAAAAATGCAATTCGCATTATACGAGAAAAAGGAAAACCCTTAATGGTGTACGGAGAAAAGGGCAACACGAAGCTACATCTTATTAGTAATTTGAAGGCATAAAAACTAATAAGAAAAGGTTGCTATGCTGTTCTAGCACACGTCGAGAAAGTACAAACCGAAGAAAAGAGCATCAATGATGTTCCCGTCGCAAAAGAATTTCCCGATGTATTTCCGAAAGAATTACCGGGACTACCTCCACATCGATCTGTTGAATTTCAAATAGATCTTGTACCAGGAGCTGCACCAATTGCTCGTGCTCCTTATAGACTCGCACCCAGCGAGATGAAAGAACTGCAAAGCCAACTACAAGAACTATTAGAACGTAGTTTCATTCGACCAAGCACATCACCATGGGGAGCTCCTGTTTTGTTTGTCAAGAAGAAGGATGGTACATTTAGGTTGTGTATTGACTACAGAGAGTTGAACAAACTTACCATCAAAAACCGTTATCCACTGCCGAGAATTGACGACTTATTTGATCAACTACAAGGCTCGTCGGTTTATTCGAAGATCGATTTACGTTCTGGATATCATCAAATGCGAGTAAAGGAGGATGATATTCCAAAAACTGCTTTTAGGACGCGTTATGGTCATTACGAGTTTATGGTTATGCCGTTTAGATTGACTAACGCACCAGCAGTGTTCATGGACCTTATGAACCGAGTATGTGGGCCATATCTTGACAAGTTTGTCATTGTTTTCATCGATGACATACTTATTTACTCAAAGAATGATGAAAAGCACGAAGAATATTTGAGAAAAGTGCTAGAAGTATTGAGGAAAGAAAAACTGTACGCTAAGTTTTCAAAGTGTGCATTTTGGTTGGAAGAAGTTCAATTTCTAGGTCACATAGTGAACAAAGAAGGTATCCAGGTGGACACGGCAAAGATCGAAACCGTTGAAAAGTGGGAAACCCCAAAAACTTCGAAGCATATACGTCAATTTTTAGGATTGGCTGGTTACTACAGAAGATTCATCCAAGATTTCTCCAAAATAGCAAAATCCTTGACTGCAATAACGCATAAAGGGAAGAAATTTGAATGGAAGGATGAACAAGAGAAGGCATTTCAATTATTGAAGAAAAAGCTAACTACGGCACCTATATTGTCATTGCCTGAAGGGAATGATGATTTTGTGATTTATTGTGACGCATCAAAGCAAGGTCTCGGTTGTGTATTAATGCAACGGACGAAGGTGATTGCTTATGCGTCTAGACAATTGAAAATTCACGAGCAAAATTATACGACGCATGATTTGGAATTAGGCGCGGTTGTTTTTGCATTAAAGACTTGGAGGCACTACTTATATGGGGTCAAAAGTATTATATATACCGACCACAAAAGTCTTCAACACATATTTAATCAGAAACAACTGAATATGAGGCAGCGTAGGTAGATTGAATTGTTGAATGATTACGACTTTGAGATTCGTTACCACCCGGGGAAGGCAAATGTGGTAGCCGACGCCTTGAGCAGAAAGGACAGAGAACCCATTCGAGTAAAATCTATGAATATAATGATTCACACTAACCTTACTACTCAAATAAAGGAAGCGCAACAAGGAGTTTTAAAAGAGGGAAATTTAAAGGATGAAATACCCAAAGGATCGGAGAAGCATCTTAATATTCGGGAAGACAGAACCCGGTATAGGGCTGAAAGAATTTGGGTACCAAAATTTGGAGATATGAGAGAAATGGTACTTAGAGAAGCTCATAAAACCAGATACTCAATACATCCTGGAACGGGGAAGATGTACAAGGATCTTAAGAAACATTTTTGGTGGCCAGGTATGAAAGCCGATATTGCTAAATATGTAGGAGAATGTTTGACGTGTTCTAAGGTCAAAGCTGAACATCAGAAACCATCAGGTCTACTACAACAACCTGAAATCCCGGAATGGAAATGGGAAAACATTACCATGGATTTCATTACTAAATTGCCAAGGACTGCAAGTGGTTATGATGTAGTGACCCGAACTTTTCCATGTTTATATATATTAATTGAGATTGATATTTACATGATTAAATGTTTCCAACATGTTAAGCAATCAAACTTGTTAAGACTTGATTAATTGAAATATGTTTCATATAGACAATTGACCACCCAAGTTGACCGGTGATTCACGAACGTTAAAACTTGTAAAAACTATATGATGACATATATATGGATATATATATATATATATAGTTAACATGATACTATGATAAGTAAACATATCATTAAGTATATTAACAATGAACTACATATGTAAAAACAAGACTACTAACTTAATGATTTTTAAACGAGACATATATGTAACGATTATCGTTGTAAAGACATTTAATGTATATATATCATATTAAGAGATATTCATACATGATAATATCATGATAATATAATAATTTAAAATCTCATTTGATATTACATAAATTCTCAAGTTCTATCTTGGAAGTATTCTTGATTTTATGAAACTAGAACTTTTGGAATTTATGAAGAACACTTAGAACTTGAAGATAGAACTTGAGAGAGATCAATTAGATGAAGAAAATTGAAGAATGAAAGTGTTTGTAGGTGTTTTTGGTCGTTGGTGTATGGATTAGATATAAAGGATATGTAATTTTGTTTTCATGTAAATAAGTCACGAATGATTACTCATATTTTTGTAATTTTATGAGATATTTCATGCTAGTTGCCAAATGATAGTTCCCACATGTGTTAGGTGACTCACATGGGCTACTAAGAGCTGATCATTGGAGTGTATATACCAATAGTACATACATCTAAAAGCTGTGTATTGTACGAGTACGAATACGGGTGCATACGAGTAGAATTGTTGATGAAACTGAACGAAGATGTAATTGTAAGCATTTTTGTTAAGTAGAAGTATTTTGATAAGGGTCTTGAAGTCTTTAAAAAGTGTATGAATACATATTAAAACACTACATGTATATACATTTTAACTGAGTCGTTAAGTCATCGTTAGTCGTTACATGTAAATGTTGTTTTGAAACCTTTAGGTTAACGATCTTGTTGAATGTTGTTAACTGATGTCGTGCGAGGTGTACGAAATAGTATTAATTTAAATACGAAATACGACGAAATATTACACAAGTTTTAATTATTTATTTACAAATGGGATATACCTAAACCTTGCTACAACACTATAGGCAGTGTACCTAATCGTAGAGTAGTATAGTTTTTAGTAAGTCCGGTTCGTTCCACAGGGAGCGGGCTTATTGCACACTATATTTTTAAACAACTATATTTGTACAAAATATATATAATTATATATAATAATATATAAAAGGGGGTTTACCGTTTAATGACCGGTTTGTCGATTTATATTTTAAACGAAGCTTATAGTAAATGACGATATTTAAATAACAATATAAAATAAATAACAATAATTAAAATGACAATAAATAAAAGTACGAGGAAAAATGAAATAAAATATATTATGCTTATTTAAACTTCCGTAATCATGATGTTTGACGTGTTGATTTTAGTTTTATGCCCATGGGTTAATTGTCCTTTGTCCTGGATTATTTAATATGTTCGTCTGGTTTTTGTCCATAACAGTCCATTGGTCATAAATTTAAAGTGCGAGTGTCCTCGTCAATTTATTCTTATACCCGAAGTCAAATATTCTAACTAATTGGGGACTTAAACTGTAACAAGGTTTTAATACTTTGTTTAATAATTACACCAGGATATCAACTGCGTGTAACCCAAGGTTTTAATACTTTGTTATCAATTATGCCAAGTGTCCTTGTACATAATTTCACCCCTGTTTTAATAATTCCATAGACTATTAATCCATTCCCGTGTCCGGTTAAATGAACGATTATTCGTACATATAAATACCCCGCCCATCGTGTCCGATCGAGTGTATATGGTTATTTATAGGTACATCCAATTGTAAATCTTTATATTAAAATTAACAAACTATCATTTAGTTAAACAAATATAAAGCCCATTAATAGCCCATAGTCTAATTTCCACAAGTGTCGTTCTTTTGTCCAAACCCCAATTATGGTACAAAGCCCAATTACCCAATTTTAATATTTTTAGCCCAACATCATGATTACTTCGTCTTAAATAAGCATAATAATAACTTAAGTACGAGACATTAATTTAAAAAGGAGAACATAGCTTACATTGATTATTTATCGCGTAGTGTTACACGGACAGAGCTCCGACTTTAAAACCCGTAAAATAACCTTTACATAACCCGAACTAATCTAATATAACACTAATCTATATATATATATATATATATATATATATATATATATATATATATATATATATATATATATATATATATATATATATATTACAGATATTTATTTATATTATACTAGGGAGTATTATTATTATTATGTTATTTTTACTCGCAGAATTCGTGACCTTTTATAGGAGTTTTGATTTCTGACAGCTCCGCGAGTCGTGGAGTTTTTAGCCTTCAAACTCCGCGAGTTGTGGAGTTTGAAAATCCAGCTCAGGATCATTTGTCTCATAGCTTGTCGACATAATTTTTAAATATATATAATATATAAATAATTTATATAATTATTTAAATATTATATTATATTCTTGTGCATAGTTGACTTGTAATTTTTGGTCCGTTGCGTCGGGCGTTGATAGTTGACTCATGTCCCGGTTCCGGATTTTCGAACGTCCTTGCGTACAATTTAATATCTTGTACTTTATGTTTTGTAACTTGTACTCTTGTCATTTTTAGACGTTTTTCATCAATAAATTGAACCTTTTGAATTGTATCTTGAACATTTGAGATTTTTGGACGTTTGTGTCTTCAAATCTTCGTTTTCGCCTTTTGTCTTCGCACTTATTTATTTAAACAATTACAATGAAAATATAATACAATTACATATGAAAACCTATTATTTAGGAGGGATATTGCTATGAAATATATGTTCCTTTTTAGCCTTATCGAACATCCCCACACTTGAGCGTTGCTTGTCCTCAAGCAATACAGAACTTGAAATAAAAACATACATGAATCACTTTTTTATTCATCACACTTTGTACATCAGTGATTTTGATATGGTGGTATAAACAATGATAGTAACGATAGAACCATGGTTAAAGGTGGGTGTGTCATCCACAGTTGCCTCGGGTTTAGGTCAACGACACTTGCAATCAAATAGCCGATTTACTTTCGGTTTCCAAAGCAAAGTGCACATTTGAAAGGCGGTTTACAGTCCCACATGACTATGAAAATTTAGATCCGTTAGGAAATTGGATCTTTATGAAAACATTTGATCTTTTGAAAATTCAATCTAGCTTTTACCCTAGACAAGTTTTCTGGAATAACCCTTCACCGGTGTTGCAAAATATTTTTGTGGGTTTTGTGGGTTTCAGATTTGAAAATTTTAGCTCAACACTTGTGGTTTTGTGTTACCCACTTGCTAACCTTGTATTAGGAAAGCAACACGTCCAGTTTACTTGTCCCGTATATTACCTTTCGGCAAACTACCGTCCGGTTGTAAAGGAAAGCGATGAACAAGCAACTGTTAAGGCAATGTCCCGTGACATGCTTTTGATTATGGTCTATAACGTGTCGGACGCAATTACTATCCTTTGTAGGAGCAATAGTAAAGCTCACCCTTATAATTTTTCGGTCTGGCACAAGGTCCTGTCTTCGACCATGCTATGCAACCACCGTTCTTACGGTTGACACCCGATTTGGTTCAGGTGACCTAATGAATTCTAGGTGAATTCCTAGGATTTTACGTTCAATGGTAATGAACGCATTGAAAATAGGTTTTCAGAAAACAAATCGGTTTTAATTTTGATCAAAATATTTTCTCGTTCAAGCTCGAGTTTAGATATCATTGAATTCCATGAGTTTGTAATTCTCAATCTTTAAAGTCAATCTCAAGGATTGAGTAATATCAGTCTTAAAAGCTGATTTTTAATCTTTAAAAGGAGATTATCCTTTCTGGGGGTCTGATTCATTAGTCTTATCAAGCTAATTTGCACGGCGTCCTCCCCATTTTACGAGACAGATCCTCTCATGGTTAGGATAAGTCTGACCACTTGGCGACCCTGTTTGATGATGAGGTCCGTGGATTTCCTGCTGATTTTAGTGATGACTTTTTTAGATTTTTCGTCAACCTATAGCTGGTCTGGACGACAACTTCCTGACCTAAATCAAGAAGCGCGTTTCTTTTTCGAAAGACTTTACTTCCTTTTAATAGATCCATCTTTTCTTTTCTTTCATCGGGTAAAATAGTTAATTTAGTCCAAAACAAAAGCACCTGCAATAACTTTACGGAAACATGTGCTAGATAGTTTTTAATTGAATAACTAGGTACATTCTCCCCACACTTAGTTTCTTTCTTTGCCTTTTTATTCTCCTTTATTCCATTTTAAATGAATTCAAGCGTTTTAGGGTGTTTCTCAATTTATGTCCTTTCCGAGGTAACGATAATTTCGGTATTAACACCTAGTTTTCATCGTTCATAAATATGTATAAACATGATTTTGAATTCATTTAGTTGAAAATTTTTCAAATTTTCACAAAATTTGGCAAATAAACCAAGTATAAACCCGAGAGAATTTATAACCCTTCCCCACACTTTAGATCATGCAATGCCCTCATTTGCATGAAATCAGACTATAATTATAAATTCATGAGGGTGATTAGTGTAGAAAACTGATTAAGAATACCTAGTTTGTACTTACAAAGCTCGTCGAATGATAGATGGCGCGCCTCATCGTTCATTCCTTTTATTGTTTTATCACACATGTTTTTCTTCAAAAACGGTTGCTTTTCTGGACTGTTTGCTAATCTTTGAAAATGCGTATTTTACCCTAATTTATTATGCATGTTTATTAACGAGTTATGCACTAACCCGAACCCCTAATTTAACGTTAAGTGGGGTTAGACTTCCCCACACTTAGCTGACGACATGTAAAGTCGGTAGAATAAGTTCCACGAATTAAAATAGTGAGCCAGTTATTTACAACTCGGGTGGTATATATTATATCAATGGGTTTAAAGTTTAGACCCACCCGATTGTCACTACCTAATTCTTTTTTAAATGTAGCTTTTAGTAAATGTATATGTCTCTTTTCTGATTCTTGGTCAAATGGATCGATATACACCGACATACATATTTCTATAGGGTGGACAATTCTTAACATTTCCTTCCGTTTATTCTCGGGATCAAAGTTTTCACCTCTATTACCCAATTGGGTGAAATCCGAGGTGTCATTATCTATTACAGCTCGTAGTTCATTTTCGGTAGATGACTCGTCTATTGAGAATATTGGGTTGGAAGGTTGTGTAATGGTGAAGTTCGGTTTGGCCTCGGGGATAAAATTTTCAACGTTATCGTTTTCCCAAGAGTACCAATTTGTCACCCTTACTTCTTCTTCATCATCCATTGATGGATTGATGATTTCGTCGGTAGAGGCTAATGTGTCATTATGTTGTGAAATTGGTAAGACTAAATAAAAAGTATCATCGGGATAGTTGGTGATTTCAGAGCTCTCGAATTCATCAAAATTCGATGATATGAGATTTTCTTGTACAATACTCCTCAGATCAACAGGTGTGTAGTCTGATAGAGTTTCAGCTTGCCGGTTTACAAACTCTCTCATTTGTTCATTTTGAGCATTGAGTTCTTCGAGTTTGATTTTCATATTGTCTAATAAATTTTCAGACACGTAATTTTCCTCGTCTACTGGTTGTTGAGTTTGGAAATATTCTTGGGAATAATCCCAATTTGAATTGTATTCTTCATAATCATTCCATTCAGGTTCCGTGAGTGCGTAATTTTCCATAGGAACGTAATAATAACATTCCCATGTTGAGTGATAATCTCCACAGATTTCACAACCAGTTATTGTTTCGTCGTTCGTGATCCAAGATTGACTGATCGAATTGTCATCAACACTCGGTTGAGAGTATTGATTTTGTATTTCATAAAGAGTTTTCAAAATATCTTCGAGACTTTTCATAATGCGCTTATTACCAAATTTTAATTATCCTATTAGTTATAAAAATAGAAAAACTTATATAAGTTGTCCAATTAATAGACTTTTCTGCTTTTGTCCACGTTTCGAATAGCCAATAGATGCAGCAGGGAGCCAGAACCCTTTAAATCGGAAGCTCACAACTCAGCCACTAACAAATCCAACTATTACTACGAAGCAGAAAATTTGGATGTCTATCAATTTAACCGCTTAAAATAATTTTTCGTTTTGAAATTTTAGAGAAGAAATAGAGAAAATTTCTAAGTCCTAAAAACTAGCTTGTCGAGAAATAAGAAAGAAAAAGAAGCGCGTCGAAAAATATCGAGAAATAAAAATAAGAAAGTAGCGCGTCGTGACTTAAAAGGCACTAAAATTTTAAAATCTTCGCAAAATTCTAAAGCACCTAAATCTTAGTCTAAAGAAATATCACTTAAGGGATTTTACGGCAAAGCCTAAAAATCTAAAAATAAAAATAAGCTACGGCAAAACTAAATTTAAAATTAACTACGAACGATAAAAATATTACGATTACACTAAATAAAAGGATACAAAATATAAAAATAAAAAGTGATAAAATTACTTATTTTTATAAAAATATTATTTTTATATTTATTTTATAAAAGTATTAATTTTTATATATAATAAAACTAAATATAATTAATTAAAACTAATTAATTAAAACTAAAACTAGATAACAAATTAATTAAACTAATTTAGGGTTTTAAAAAATAATAATAATTAATATAATTCGTAATTAATGCGAAGTAGGGTTCCTGGGTGCGCCTGTCAGGGTGGCTCCGCGAGTCGTGGAGTTTTAAGCCTGCAAACTCCGCGAGTCGTGGAGTTTGAAAAAAACGTTTTTTGTTTTTTTTTGTTTTTTTGTTTTAAATTTTATATTGTTTTTCTAAAAATATATAAAAATATATTTATACAAAAATAAATTAAAAATATAGCGTTTCACTGAGTTCCCCGGCAGCGGCGCCAAAAACTTGATGTCGTGCGAGGTGTACGAAATAGTATTAATTTAAATACGAAATACGACGAAATATTACACAAGTTTTAATTATTTATTTACAAATGGGATATACCTAAACCTTGCTACAACACTATAGGCAGTGTACCTAATCGTAGAGTAGTATAGTTTTTAGAAAGTCCGGTTCGTTCCACAGGGAGCGGGCTTATTGCACACTATATTTTTAAACAACTATATTTGTACAAAATATATATAATTATATATAATAATATATAAAAGGGGGTTTACCGTTTAATGACCGGTTTGTCGATTTATATTTTAAACGAAGCGTATAGTAAATGACGATATTTAAATAACAATATAAAATAAATAACAATAATTAAAATGACAATAAACAAAAGTACGAGGAAAAATGAAATAAAATATATTATGCTTATTTAAACTTCCGTAATCATGATGTTTGACGTGTTGATTTTAGTTTTATGCCCATGGGTTAATTGTCCTTTGTCCTGGATTATTTAATATGTCCGTCTGGTTTTTGTCCATAACAGTCCATTGGTCATAAATTTAAAGTGCGAGTGTCCTCGTCAATTTATTCTTATACCCGAAGTCAAATATTCCAACTAATTGGGGACTTAAACTGTAACAAGGTTTTAATACTTTGTTTAATAATTACACCAGGATATTGACTGCGTGTAACCCAAGGTTTTAATACTTTGTTATCAATTATGCCAAGTGTCCTTGTACATAATTTCACCCCTGTTTTAATAATTCCATAGACTATTAATCCATTCCCGTGTCCGGTTAAATGAACGATTATTCGTACATATAAATACCCCGCCCATCGTGTCCGATCGAGTGTATATGGTTATTTATAGGTACATCCAATTGTAAATCTTTATATTAAAATTAACAAACTATCATTTAGTTAAACAAATATAAAGCCCATTAATAGCCCATAGTCTAATTTCCACAAGTGTCGTTCTTTTGTCCAAACCCCAATTATGGTACAAAGCCCAATTACCCAATTTTAATATTTTTAGCCCAACATCATGATTACTTCGTCTTAAATAAGCATAATAATAACTTAAGTACGAGACATTAATTTAAAAAGGAGAACATAGCTTACATTGATTATTTATCGCGCAGTGTTACACGAACAGAGCTCCGACTTTAAAACCCGTAAAATAACCTTTACATAACCCGAACTAATCTAATATAACACTAATCTATATATATATATATATATATATATATATATATATATATATATATATATATATATATATATATATATATATATATATATATATATATATATATATATATATATATATTATAGATATTTATTTATATTATACTAGGGAGTATTATTATTATTATGTTATTTTTACTCGCAGAATTCGTGACCTTTTATAGGAGTTTTGATTTCTGACAGCTCCGCGAGTCGTGGAGTTTTTAGCCTTCAAACTCCGCGAGTTGTGGAGTTTGAAAATCCAGCTCAGGATCATTTGTCTCATAGCTTGTCGACATAATTTTTAAATATATATAATATATAAATAATTTATATAATTATTTAAATATTATATTATATTCTTGTGCATAGTTCACTTGTAATTTTTGGTCCGTTGCGTCGGGCGTTGATAGTTGACTCATGTCCCGGTTCCGGATTTTCGAACGTCCTTGCGTACAATTTAATATCTTGTACTTTGCGTTTTGTAACTTGTACTCTTGTCATTTT
Organism: Rutidosis leptorrhynchoides; assembly: GCF_046630445.1. NCBI lineage: Eukaryota > Viridiplantae > Streptophyta > Magnoliopsida > Asterales > Asteraceae > Rutidosis > Rutidosis leptorrhynchoides. The sequence continues at coordinate 387,946,256 of NC_092335.1, read as the reverse complement.
TAGACGTTTTTCATCAATAAATTGAACCTTTTGAATTGTATCTTGAACATTTGAGCTTTTTGGACGTTTGTGTCTTCAAATCTTCGTTTTCGCCTTTTGTCTTCGCACTTATTTATTTAAACAATTACAATGAAAATATAATACAATTACATATGAAAACCTATTATTTAGGAGGGATATTGCTATGAAATATATGTTCCTTTTTAGCCTTATCATTAACCCATTATTTATTATAACAAATGAGATGTTAAATTGTTATATTATCATGATATTATGATATATAATATATCTTAGTATGATATATATACAGTTAAATGTCGTTACAACGATAATCGTTACATATATGTCTCGTTTCGAAATTATTAAGTTAGTAGTCTTATTTTTACATATATATTTCATTGTTAATACACTTAATAATATATTTACTTATCATTTAACATAATTAACCAAGTGTATCAATATCTTAATATGATTCATATATACCTAGTAAGACGTTGTTATAACGATAATCGTTATATATATCGTTTTCGAGTTTCTTAAATTAATAGTCTCATTTTTATGTATATAACTCATTGTTAAAATACCTAATGAGATACATACTTATAATAAAATCATGTTAACTATATATATAACCATATATATGTCATCGTATAGTTTTTACAAGTTTTAACGTTCGTGAATCACCGGTCAACTTGGGTGGTCAATTGTCTATATGAAACCTATTTCAATTAATCAAGTCTTAACAAGTTTGATTGCTTAACATGTTGGAAACACTTAATCATGTAAATAACAATTTCATTTAATATATATATAAACATGGAAAAATTCGGGTCACTACAATTATACCTTTGATCAAGAAATCGTTTATACCAACGCGTAGAGCACGAAGGGAATTACAATCTTTATGTTGAAGGTTTAATCAAAAGATTAATTTTTGATGTTGATTGGGTGGGGTGAAGAACGACGTCCAAGGGAGGAGGGAGCCAAAAAAAAATGTCGACTGGTAAAAATTAAGTGAAAGGATTATGCAGTTTAGGTTTACACTCTAATTTATATTAGGGTTTAACTATTACAAATTACAAACAAGTCCCTTATGTTTCAATAATTAAAATAAAAGGGGTGGAGATGGGGTTTTGGCTGAATGGGACCCACCATGGTGTCCCGGGTTCGTGTTTTGCAATTCTTTGTACTCGTGGCTTGTTTCAAGTGCCGTTTATACGTACCGAAGGCCCGGAACGCTAAACCGATTGTTAAAACGCAACCAAACTTTAATTTATTAAAAACCCAATAAATTAATTATTTTTAAAAAGTTAATAATCAATAAACTAATTCTTAAAATAAACCCGAGCGTTTCGTTGCTCAAAAAGCAGTTATCAAAATCGTATCATTTTTATCGTATTTCATTATCCGAAATATTTATTTGAATTAATATCAACCCATATTAATTATTGTAACCCTCCAAAGATCAAATATGTATTTATTACACATAAACACCAAAAAGTCAAATAATCGCCGTTAAATAAACCAACGGAAGGTTAACAGAAGTAACGGAAAAAGCAGGGTTGTTACATTGATATCCTATAAGCTTGAGCTTAAATTTTATTAATTAGAGAAAAATGTTACTGGCAATATGTAAAATAATGCAATAAGCCAATATAGAACCAAGAGTATTGAAATAACTAATCTACAATTAAACTTTTAATTATGTTGAAAACTATTGTCAGCTAAGTAGAATCAACACTCATTTTAGCCCATAAGCTTGCATACATTTAAACAAATTTAATCATTATCCTGATAACGTGAAAAAAAAAAATTTCTTTTTAGGAAATTGCATTCTATAAATTACTTAGAGTATGCTTGGTTGGGGGTAAGGAATGAAAATGATAATCATTAAAGATGGTTGGTTAGATATAATGGAAAGAATGATTATAGAGTCTAGGGTAATGAAGTATCTCTACATTTTACAAAGCATGAAGCTTAATGTTGACGTGTCACTCAGATATTCATCCTCAGCCTCTTAATCTGCATGTAATTTCGCTAATTAATCTGGATTAATGTTAATTAATCTAAAAAATTACACCTGTCCCCTTTTAATACGGATTAGATTCAAAACCACCACTTATCATCTCAAACCGTCTCTCTCTTCAAAAGTGAAACCCTAACCCATTTCGCCAATACCCCCAAATCGCCAGAATCGGCCCGCCACCACTGCAATAAACCGCGCCGCTACCATCAATTAATCCGTTGCATTTTTCTCTACAAAACCATATAAATTTTGTATACTAACACCGGAAGCCGCCGAAAGTTTCTCCGGTAATTAAGTCGGTGTGATGAAGATGAAGATTAATTCCATTGTTACGGTTCAGTTGGTTACACTTCAACATTAAAATCAATCAGAATATATTCCATATGGGTCATCAATGGCGGATTATGGGTCGTTCAGTTTTTTTAGGGTTTAAAATCAATCACTATGCGATTTCAATGTTGAAGTTGTAGTTCAAATAAGAATGGGATATTATAACAAATCAAGGATATTATCTCCAAAGGAATAATCCGCATACCTGCAATCTTAATTTCTTAGATCGATTTCAAGTTTTGGATCCCGAATTCGTACGTTGTAAGTATATTTAGATTTTTCTCTATTTAGAGCTGTTAATTTCTAATTTCTAACTTGATATCAAGATTCTGATCTTAAAATCATATGTTTAAGCAGATGAAAACAACTCAAGATTCATAATCAGTTTCATGTGTATACGGATCTGATTGTCGAATTCGGCATAGCAGGTAACGAATTAGGAGGATTTTTCCCCCAGGTTTTTAGCATGAAAAAAATGGTAAATCTACTAATTATGTGTTTGATGCAATGGTCGAGAGAAATTTGATGTACGCATATGTAAATATGACACGTTAATTTTAAAGTAAAGTTCACTGTTACAGAATGAGTCGGCTTGCATTACGTTAAAAAAATGTTGGAATTATTGCAGTATCTTGGGTTGTTTAATAAGTCAACGAGTGTTTAAAGTTTCATATAAAGTTCTGACTTTAATTATGGGTTTACGTTCATTGTTTGAAAGTAGGTTTTTTCTAAGCAAAGTCAAGTAGAGACTTCAGGATCTATTGGCCCGTTCTTTGTGGTTTTTATTCTTTCGTGTGTTGCTGGAAGGATTTATAGCAAACGTGTGACGTAGGAGACACCGTTGGATATGGTTATAAAGCGTAGAGATTGTTTTGGGTGATTGAAAGGCAGACTATGGTTGTGTAGCACATGTAGTGGTGGCTAAATGACCAGAGTTGATGGGTTATACGATCAGTTTGTATCACAAATGGCCAAATTATAGTTGTTATTTTAAGCTCTTAAGAATCATGCATATTTATATCTATTTTTATTTAAAGAGTTAAATATGACTAAATCGAAGTAAAGGTACCTGCTCAACTGACCTTGAGCATTAAGCAAGCACGAAATATCACCTAAAGATCTCCGTTCAAACTAAGCACGATACATAGTTCTATTGGCAATACACGAGTTGGAAATAGTGTGATTTTGAAATTTTATAGTACGTAAATTGTGTGAATTTTTATTTTAAGTATTTGCAACTACTTGAATTTTAGTCGGTGATTGGTTTTTGGCAGCACATGGGAATAGAAGAACATGAGTTTGTCGACTTGGTCGATTAGATTGGTCGATTAGATTGAGAAACTTGAACGACAACTGCTTTCTCACCCATCAAATACGGTATCATCATCAACTTCTCTCCTTTTATTTTTACTCATACCAACATTCTTTGACCTTTTGAGGGAGCAATAGATCTCATTTATTGCTTGAAATTTCACTTACATAGTGTTCATGACTTGAGTTGGTTCATTAATTTTAGTCTGATAGTGGCTTAATCTAATGTGCATTATATAAATTAAAACCTTTTTAATTATAATTTTACAGTTTGATGCAAGCTTAAAACAAGACAATTTTAACTGCATTATATATAAAAGGCTATTTGAAGTTCATTAACTTGATAGGTTCGCCATAAGGTTAGATTGCAAAGTGGACCAATTGGGTAGTGAGGCCCATTTTAAGTTGAAAGAAACTTGCATATTAATGAAACCTATTATACGTTACCATTTTTTAGAAGAAACTTGTATTATTGTTATAACGAGCTACTTAGATTCGAGAGATTTTGATTACCCACTTTGTAAGGCTGTGTAGGATTACACGCACATAAATTATGCGTGTCCAAAATATGGTTGGGTCCATGGTGTCATTACAACAAAGTAATGAACGTCTTACCATTGAAGGTAAATAAATCAAAGTAGAAGTGATTAAACATATAATAAGCCATAGAATTGGCGAGATGTCCTGTTATGTTGTTATGTGATAGTTCAAGTTATTACAATATAGGAATGACAACAAAGCAAGTGGCTATTATCACATTTTGTTTCATTCTAATTATGATATTGATCAATTCACTATATTTGATTATATACTTGTATATTTATATTATGTCTAATTTATGAGTTGTACGTTCATTACTTTGTTGTTACATCAACCAACTAGATGGTTACACTTATGATTTATAAGGAATGAGACGAGATTTATTTATAAGGAATGAGATGAGATTGAAGAAGTTGGCCAATATTTTGGAAAGACGGTGGAGGAAGCTGCGGTTAGCCTTAAAAGGTAAGTTCATAATTTGTTAGTGATGTCAAGATGTGGCAATTTTGACCCATTTGACTACAATAACATATACGGAGTATTTGACTACAATCATTGTTACATTCTAAGGTTATTGGTGGAAAGCCTTTACGAAACTCAATTTTACCATTTCTTTAATTTCAATACATATACTACTAGCCTGAAGTGTATTAATCATTTTACTTTTCAAATACTTGTGAAATTGTGTAATACGGAGTAATTATATTTATAAGCTGTCTGCTTATTCATGGTTAAAGTGTACTTTATTTGTGTTCAAAATACAATACATGTTCATGATATTCTTCTTGGTTTTGATGCTTTTTGTATATTGGGTTCCTGGACAATGGGCTCTTGCTTTGCTTCTTCTTGCATGTGTTCTTTATAGAGCACAATATAATATTTGCAGAAACCAGAGGGTTAAAATTGAAAGTTGATAATCAAAACAAGAATGTTGACTAGGAGGGTCTTTGGGGTTTTTCGTTAGGTCCAGAACCCGTACTTCCTCTATCTCTCAGGTAAATCCAAAAAATTATAAGCTTGAATTCCTGACTTTATTTTACAAAGGTTATCTGTATATGTGAATGGGTTTTGATATTTTTTGTTTCAAAAATAAAAATATATCCCTCTTTGGTGCTATATAGTAGATTGTTGTTCATTATCACTCTCTTTAAAGCTAAAATCATTTTTTTAGCTACTTCTGAGTTGTTATTTGATTTGCAGGATGTGTCTTGACGATAACCATAATTCTGTAGTTATTGCTTGTGCAAGAGTCATTCAGTGTGTCTTCAACTGTGATTTCAACGAGCTCTTATTCGATATGTCTTAGGTAGATTTTTTTAATGATGAGTTAAGTACATTTTCTTAAATTAAATTTCGTTTAGTTACTCACTAGATAACTATTTGCCATCCAGAAAAGTCTATGAGAAGGATATCTGCACGGCTCCCATATTCAGAAGGATAACTGGCTTTCCTGAATATCTTGCCACAAAATTTTTATCACTCTGTTTTTGACTATTTTAGTTTTGAACTATTATCAATAACTCATTGTCGCATTCTAAGGCTATTGATTCATAGCGTTTACGAAACTCATTTTTACAATTTCTTTAGTTTTAATAAATATACTACTAAAGTGTTTCGTTATTAAACTGCTATCAACTACAAATAATGTTCTACAAATAGTAATGATTACGAAAAGTATTTTTTAGAGCTACCGTGCAACGCACGGGCTCTTAAAATCTAGTTCCTTTCTAAATCGGGTGTAATGGAAAGTGGGTAATGAAAATAATAACTTCTTAATTTGTAACCGTCTGTTCCACTTATTTTGTTATTCAAAATTATCAATTATTACGGAATACTATATTATGTTATTATTATCTTCTTCCTTATTGTATATTGTATCGAAATGTTCACATATCAAACAAATAAAAAATTATATTTTTTCAATGTCACAATTGCTTCAAGTTTGTTGTCATAAGAAAAGAATCTACAACATTTTTCATTGGGCACTGTATCGAAATTCAGTCCATTTAACAAACATATTTTTTATTATTATTATACGTTCTTAATCAATTTATTAGATGCATTGCTTTACAATTTGGTAATGTTAATACTTGAAATAAGCTATACATTTTCTAATAGACTGAAGGTATGATCTGTATCAAAATATATTTTTCCAAAGCATCATTATTTTTAATTTAAAATTTTAAGTATTAATTCAAGTAAATTCGATTGAGAAACGGTGCAAGATGAGAAAATTCGATTGACATGATTGGCTTCATAATCCTCACATATATCTTGTCTACCACCTTATTTGTACATATTAGTGTGATTAGATAAAATTTGTTGCCAACTTGGCACCTAGATGGTAGATTTTGAGATGTGTTGTAATATTCTTTCGGGATTGCCTTGCTTGGTTGCCTTTTAGGTGCTAGCATGGGCCTCTCTTTGTGTTTTTTTCATACATTAATATATGCTGCTTTTCAAAAAAAAAAAAAAAATATTATTTCATAATCACTTTTTGAAACAACCAACAACAATGCAATGGATATATTCATTCCATTACCTTAATATTCCCATTATCATTGTCATTTCCTTTACTTAAGATTAACCAAACACACCTAGGGATGACAATGGATCGGATATGGATCGGGTGGTGCCGTATCCATATCCATATCCATATCCATTTAGTTTTTGTTCATCCATATCCATATCCATATCCATTTAATTTCAGTTCATCCATCCATATTCATATCTACCGGATTAAGCAGGTTAATGGATATCCGTTGGATATTCAAAAACCGTTATAATATTTTCGAATATCTACAAAAACGTGTACTTTTTGTCGAAAATAGAACACAATTTGTTGAATTTACCATCAAACATAGATTATGACAAATTAAATGTGTAATTTGTATGTTTATCTTGTTAGATATAAATGTTTTATTATAAAATATCATAGTTAATTTATTATATGGTTGTAAGCAAAATGTATGTGTAACAGTAAATGAATTTTTAATAGTAGACGTGTATACATATATCTATATTTATGTATTAATATATATATATTTCGGGTTTTAATGGATATATCCATGGATGATACTTTTTCATCCATATCCATATCCATATCCATTTAGGTTCATCCATATCCGTATCCATATCCATTTAGGTTCATCCATATTCATTAAAATCGGATGGATCAGGTGGATATCTACTGGATCGGGTGACCATTGCCATCCCATTCACACCCTTAATCACATTATCCTGATAAGGTGAATTAAAAAAATAAATAAAAAATTACAGGAAATTGCATTGTATAAAGAACGAAAACTCCCGGATTGATCCATGCTCCGGCCCAAAAGACTTTTCATTTGCATCTATATTTAAGCCCCCCACCCACCTCTTTCATTTCCCACCTTTATATCATCCTCTTTACAAACCCTACTCCAAAACCTGAAAACCCTCGCCACCGCAATCCATTTTCACAATGGCGTCAGTCACCGCAGTTTCCGACGTTACCGACGGACCTGTTCTTACACTCATCAACAAACGCATCCGTAACCTAAAAAAAAAACTCAATCGAATCACTCAACTTGAAGAATCCGTCGCTCAAGGTAAATCCGTCATCAAAAACAAAGAACAAAAAGATCTCCTCGCATCTAAACCTTCAATTCTCGCCGCCATAGACGAACTCGACAAGTTCCGGCAGCCGTTATCCGTTGCCGTCGATGAAGAGATCAATCTCGCTATAAATAAAACCCTAACTAATCAGGAAAACAATGAGAAGGAAGATGAAGATGAAAATATAATCAAAACTGAAACCCTAGGAAATGAGGAAAATGAAAAGGAGACTATGAAGGTTGATGTTGTGGATGATCTGTTGAGTTTGATTTATTTCGGTAGTATGTTTGATGTGAAATCGCCAAGCGATTTCAATTCGATTATGCTGACTAGGACTCATGAGAGAAATTGTTGTTTGACTTATGATTATGTGACTGATGATGCTGCTGCTGTGATGTTGGGGGAGACTGATTTGGATTTGATATCATTGATGAGTTCGATGTTGATTTCGAGACCGGCTGATTCGAGTTTTTCGCATCGGGATGCATTGCAGAAATGTGTTGAACACGCTAAGCTTTGGATTGAGAAGTCTGATCAGCCAATCAGTCCTAACTCGAATGTTACGTGTATGTTTTAAATTTTTGGTTAACTGATTATTTATGAGTATGTGTGATTATGAATGAGTTTATGATACAGTGGTTTGTTGGAATTTGCAGATGCTGCTTTGAGAGAGAAGTTAGTGAAGATTATTGGGTCGGATTATTTGAAAATAACCCCGGAGATGAAAGCACCGGCTGAAGTGGCTGCGGAAGCGGCTGGAACTTATACGTATCAGTTGCCTGTGGGAGATTCAGCTAATCAACCTGAGCAAAAGGTAAAGTTGGTTGGCTTTAATTTGATAACAATCAAGTGAATTGTGCAAACTTGGTTGCTTTATGGTCTATTATATTACTTCAGTTTATTCTGTTACTTAACATAGCTTTAATCATATATAAACTTGGAGACTTATAAAGTAGTAATTATAGATGTGCTTTGTGTTGGTTTGATTTTTCCGTAGTTATGAGGCGACTCTGATTAGGTTTTTAATATGTTGCAAGTTTTTTTTTTTTTTTTCAATCTCTAATTATCAGTTGCCATGTACAAGTGTTTTGGTCCAAATCTCATGAATGGTTGATGATATCTTATGTCTCTGCCTTCTTCTGCAGTTCTTAGTCACATTTTATGTCTTTTTTTATGCTAAAAAAGTTGATGTATTGTTGGCTTACATAATAATTACACGAGTTATTAGTTTTTCTAATGTGCCCTGAAAGTGTGTTTATATATAAATCTTAATGTCTCTTGTGACCTCTAAATACCTTTATACAACAAAAACAACAACAATAACAACAACAATAACAACAACAACAACAACAACAACAACAACAACAACGACAACATAGATGGGCATGGGCTATGTGTTGGTTTGATTTTTCGTCTTCTTGAAACGTGACTTTGTTTAGGTTTTCAAAATGTTGCAAGTTTATCTCAAGCTTTATCAGTTGCCAGGTTGTTGGTCCAAGTATACTTTATGCTTCTGATTTTTTCTGCACATTTTCCCCACATTTCTTGTCTTATTTTTTTGCTAAAAGAGTTGAATTATTGTTGTATTACAGATAATTGTATGAGTTTTTCTAGTTTTTTTTACTGTGCTCTGAAGATGTGATTTTTTTTAGAAATATTAATGTCTTGTGGCTTCTAAGTACCTGTATGCACAATATAATTATGTTGTCTCATCATAATTAGGACCAACATTATCAAACAATGCCTTAGCAACGTTGTTTTAGGGTAAAGCCTCTGATTATAGCCATTCTAAGTATTTGTAGTTTCATTATTAAAACAAATCTCATTAGTATTCTCATTTTTCTAGCACGTTTTCTAGGGTTAATGTAGCTGTAGAATTTAATTGGAGCTGCAAGTTGTAGCTTTATTCGTGTAAATGTGTTTGGTAATGTAGTTGCAGCCATGATTAAAAAACTTAACATGACTAAGAAGGAGGATAACAACTATTTAGGGTTGAGCATTATAACTTTGATCTAGTTAAATAAATGAAAGTTATTTTTGTTAGCTGTGTTTATCATTTTGAATTATAATATAAAATTCCAAAAAGAATGTCACGAGATGTATCATATTTTGTTTGTATAGAATTGTGTTTTAATAGCTTAGTTTGCTTAAATGTGTTAAATAAAGGTATCTAAAAATGGATGAATGTCATAAAAAAACATAGCTACTTTTCTGGTTTACTCAACTGTGGTAATTTTTACTTGAATACATTTTGGGTTGTTATTGTCCTGGTGGTTTTTTTTTTATTTTTATTTTTTTTAGAACTATTAGAAACCAGACTGCAAAGTTTTATTTATCTGCTGCTAGTAACTACAACCTGAGGTCAAATCCAGATTCCTTTTTTTTTTTTTTTTTTTTTTAAGTTTTTAGCATCTATTTCTACTTTCTATGTTCTTTCTATGGTCTGTTCCTGTTGGAGAGTTAGTGGGATTTTAAAATTAAATTCGATAATGATGCTCCAACATGGTAATGCAATAGTGCAGTACTCAGTTAGAATAAGTTAGTCGCCAATATATGTTACACGTTTAAGAAGTTTAATATTATGATAATTTGAACTATATGCTTGTTAACTAACTTTTTATTGATTAAACCCTTAAATTGATAATAATTCACAAAATACATGCAAAATAATGTATGTTTATAAATGTGAATGTTTCATTTATTTATTTCTAGAGTTCATGAGTGATTATGACTCAGAATTACCTTGGTTCTGGATTTTATAGATTACTCTTTAGCAGAAACTGTGGTTGTCATGAATATCAGTTATATCACATATCATTACTTTATACATTAGACGCACAATGAAAATGTTGAAGGTCAAAATGATTATGACCCCGAATTACCTTGGTTCTGGACTTTATAGATTAGCATTTTGTTGTTTATACTCACTTTTGCTTCCTTTTTCAGTTATATAAAAAAAAATAAGTGTAAGCTTCTAACCTATACTTGTTCTGCAGGAAGATGATGTTAAAAATTTCCAGATAAATGGGACTTCTGGAGACCAATCAAGTCTCACTGAAGATCATACAAAGGTGCTTCTTGTTTGCTTCAAATTATTTAGTTAGTAGAGGCCATTATTTATTTATTTATTTATTTATCTGTTTATGATCAAACACGTCAAATTGGGTTATAGGTTGCTCTGATAGGTCATATATGTTTAAAAAATTAAAATATGCTAAAATGGAAATGGGTCTAATATTACATTACATCTCTATCTCTATTCTCTATCTCTATCTCTATCTCTATCTCTATCTCTATCTCTATCTCTATCTCTATCTCTATCTCTATCTCTAATCTCTAAATATATTATAACAAAAGCAATATTAGCAAAGCATATTTAATCTTAGCCATAAGATCATTCTTTAAAAAGTAAATCTAACCATTAAATTAAATTATTAGCCAATATTACATTAGTTCTTCTAAAGATCCCATTATTCTTACAATTCTATTAAATAATAAATAATGTAAATGTATCCTACTATTATTATTATTTTAGATGTATATCCTATTCCTACTATTAAATTATACATACTTAATAACAACTTATAATATTTCTTATAGTTTACATGTTTAGTATAAATCACAATCATTAAAGTCGTCTTAAAAGACTATTTAAAAACTAGTTTAACAGACATACGACATTATGTAATAGTATTTTGCAAGTTCCCGTAAAGTCCTGCGAAAGCGCGGGTTATAAACAAGTACTTATTTAAAATACTATTGTAATTGTAATTACATAGTTTTTCATCAATATTTTATTTAGTATTAGTTATGTATGATACTGTGAAAAGAAAGATCAAATATTGTAATAAAATTTTGTCACCTTTCACTTATCAAAACTTATATTATTTTTTTGTTGTATATAAATTGTATTATTCGTTTCAGCAGCATGAGGCAGAAACTGAAAACTCCAAAGAATTTCCAGCTCAGATGGAGCCCACCGAAACAAATGCCGGTGGTGCAGAAGGTAAGGACCAATACGTACCTCGCCGATCTTATAACAACCAAAGAGGTGGTGGCCGCAACGGAAGCACTGGCGGCAGTCGCAGAGGTTATGGAAGTGGTCGTGGTGGTCGAAGTGGCGGAAGAGGTGGACCCTACCAGAATGGACGTAACCAATACAATGACCAGCAGCAGCCAGGAAATTATTACCCAAGGAACCACCACCATGGTGGTAGTAGAGGACGAGGAGGTGTCAGGGGTAATGGTGGCGGCGGTAATGGTGCTTACAACCACCATGGTTCTGGTGGTGTTGAAGCTGCAGAGTCTTGAGCCGCCTTGTTGGTTTCTTAGGTTTGCTATATAGACTTTTGTTTCGGTTACTAATCTTATCTTATGATGTTGGGTAAATGGTGAAAATTGATCTATCTTTTTACATGAAACACGGACCGAGTTTATGTTTCGTGTGACACCGATGAGGAACCTTTTTCTCAAAGTATAATTAACTTTTGAATCTATTATTATGGATTGCAATATGTTTTGAGAAGAATTTGATGCTTTTGGTCCCGTATTAGACTTTTTCAATGAGAAGTTAACTTTTTCAACACTTTTACACATAATTATCAAATTTAAAACATGTTTTAGTCATCCAATCTGTGTTTTTCTTTTTAATTGTGGACAGTGAATATTTTTAACTTAAAACATGTTTTCAAATGTCATTGATCTGTTTGTTGATTTTACAAATTTTGATCTAAATGGTTTTTTTCCCTAGTATCGCCCGTTTTATGTGTTTATTGATAACATAAGTAAAATGCTGTAATGTTATGCACCCATTGTTTACAAAACTTGAATATGGAGAATCATTGAGTGAGGCATGTCACAATAAAAGGGCTAATTGTGTTTAAAAATGATGAATGCTTTTACATTTAAATCATTTGAACTCAACTGAAGTACTCAGCAAAGGAAAACACATATTGTGTTTTTGATCAAGAGAAATGGACTGCGATACTTATTTCCTGAACATGTCACTGATTGATTCTTTCGTCATTCAGAGTAGATGTCTTACTAGTTTAACAAGGTTCAACGTCATATTCGTTTTGTGCTATTGTTATTGGGAAAATTATATAAAAAGATAACCTATTTTTCATGTTTCCTATTCTAGGTAATATATTTCATTCAAGTAAAAAAGAAGTCGTCTTTTTTCAAAAGTTAATCAAAAAAGGGGCGTCGTTAACTTTTGTTAACTTTTGTTAACTTTCTCAGTTAAATTTCAACTTCGCATAACATGTCAAGTCCTTTATCGACCAATGTTTTTCAACTCACGATTTCGACGCACGTTTTCGATGCGCTATTCTAACATGCGTTTTCGACGCGTTTTTTGTAGCACGTTTTCGACTCGCATTTTCGAGGCGCGTTTTTTACTAGAGTTTTCGAGCAGCGTTCTGGAGGCGCGTTTTCAACTTGCGTTTTCGAGGCGCATTTACAAGGAGCGCCTCGAAAACGCGCCTACTAAACGCGTGACGAAATGCGAATCGAAAACGCGCCTCAAAATCGCAATTTGAAACGCGTCTCCAGAGCGCTAGTCGAAAACTCTGGTAAAAAACGCGCGTCGAAAACATATGACGAAATGCGAATCGAAAATGCGCCTCAAAATCGCAATTTGAAACGCGTCTCCAGAGCGCTAGTCGAAAACTCTGGTAAAAAACGCGCGTCGAAAACTCTGGTAAAAAACGCGCGTCGAAAACGTGCGTCGAAATGGCGAGTTGAAAATGTTGGTCGATAAAGGACTTGACATGTTATGCGAAGTTGACACTTAACTGAGAAAGTTAACGAAAGTTAACGACACCCCTCCTCTTGATTAACTTTTGAAAAAAACTCATTTTTTTTTTATATCCGAATGAAATAGATTACCTAGAATAGAAAAACAAGGAAAATAAGTTACATTTTTATGTAATTTGCTCTTTGTTATTACTTGCATGATTTGCCCTTTATAAATGTTTAAAACAAGAAAACATATGCTTTTATCTGTTAGGATTTTGATGAACACAAAACGGGGTGAAAAAAACCGAAAGCCCTTCAAGTTCCTCCCAGCATGCTTTGGGATGCAGAGGAGCTATTATCGCCCTGTAACACCCCGTTTCATTTAAGTTCATAATTATGTAGTTGAGCTTGTGGAATGATTAAACATTAACCACGTTTGAATTAAAATTGAAAAACGAAGAAAAGCTGAACCAAGTAGGTCGCGGTCGCGACCCCCCGCCTCGCGGTCGCCAGATTAAAGCAGGGATTCAGGTTGTTGTATTGCTGGTTTGCGGGTGCGACTTCACCCCTCGCGGTCGCGAGGTTTTGGTCAGGGAGCAGTTTTAAACACGTTTTTTTGGTTAAATGAGGGGTATATTGGTCTTTTCACTTGAGTGTCAGTTTGGAGCCATTAAAACTGATCTAGATTTCAGTTTTAGATCTCATTTCACCCACACAAACACTCTTATCTCTTTTAGAGTGAGAAACCCTAGCTGTAGAGTGAGAAAGCTTGAATTAAGGAAGAAGGTGGTGATTTCCATCCAAATCGATTGTACATCTTGGAATATCCTTTGCTACGCTACAAATTGGTGTTGTGGTAAGTCTCAAATCCGAATTTCTTTTGTTTAAAATTGATATTCAAGTTAGGGTTTGAGTTTTGGGTAGTAGAAACCCATTGATGCTCATGAAGTGGGTTTATTTTAGCTAGTAATTGGATTTTAGACTCATTGTTGGTGGGTTTTGGGTTGGAAGACTGGTTGACCATGTTTGGGTCTAAAAGTTAGTGATAATCACTTGAAAGTGTGTAAACTAGTGATTGTGTTGATGTTTGAACTCGTAAGAGCGTGATTGAAAGCTTGATTTTGAAATGGGTCAAAATTAGGGTTTCTAACTTGATTTTGGGGAAGACAAGTGTTTAACACTTGTGTTTTGGCTAAGTTGGTGTTTTAGGACTATTTTCACTAGTGTTAGTGATTATTGGTTAGTTTGGGCACAAGTTATGCTTGGAAGTGCAATTGAGTCAAAATTGCACTAAGTGTCAATTTGGGGTGGGTTATAATCCACCCTAATTGTGTTGTTTGTTTATGTAATAATGGATCAGGTACTATCCATTGGTGGATTGCGGATTTGATTTGCATTCATCAAGGCGACAAAAGGTGAGTGTAAATATATTAAATGCATATGTATGCATAGGATGAGTGCGGGTAGGGTCGAATGATCCTTGTGCGTTCGGCTTCACTTTACATGTGTGTGGGAGAATGGACCCCGTGAGTTTCGGGTCCACTTGGCACGTTTGTGCGTTTTGGGTTATCACCCTTGGGGTAGTGAATCGCGTGAGTTTTCGGATTCACATTGGCGTGAGTAAGTCGGCCCCGTTGATATTGTTGTTGTGAGTTGGGAAGTGAATCACGTGAGTTTTCGGATTCACAATGTCACATGAGTTTTCGGAAATTCCCATTGTTGTAGTTGTGGTTATGGGAAGTGAATCGTGTGAGTTTTTGAATTTACTAGGACGCGTGAGTTTTCGGTCATCCCCATGGTTGTTATGGCTTAGGGTAGTGAATCGCGTGAGTTTTCGGATTCACTAGGGTGCGTGAGTGTTCGACCAACCTTCATGAGGTTAAGGTTAAGGGACCTTGGGATATTTGTGTGTGTGTGTGTGTGTGTGTGTGTTTGTGTGTGTGTGTATATATATATATATATATATATATATATATATATATATGGGCAGGATCAATGGGGAAGTAACTAATCGGGGGGAAGCAAATTTTTTTTTTCGTTTTTTTTGGAATTTTTTTTCCCGGCATCAAGATCACACGAAAATATGAACATTTAGAAAAGACACTTCATGATGAATGTTATTATTTAGGCGGGAAAACGATCAAGAAAAATAACATTCAAGATAATATTGTTCGTGAAGAATGTGAACGTTTTTTTTCTTCATGTTTTGTGAGGTAAACTTTAGCCCGATTTAGATTTTAGAGTTTAGGGTTTAGGGTTTGGTGTTTTGAGTTTATTCCATAAACCCAAAACACCAAACCCTAAACCCTAAACCCTAAACTCTAAACCGTTCGTGTTAAAAACTCAATCTAAATCCCAAATCTAAACCCTAAATATAAACCCTAAACCTTAAATTTCTAAACCCTAATATCTAAACCCTATAAACCCTAATTTCTAAACCCTAATATCGAAAATTGTAACTACCCAACCAGAAATCGACACGAAAATATATATATTTTTTTATATAAGCCAACCTGGTCTGTTAGGCTTAGCCCGCGGCGCGGTCTGACCAGCCGCGGCGCGGCTCAATACAGTTTTAGAGGGTCAGGACCTTTAAAACCCTCGACCTCCAAATCCTTTTATAACCCGCGGCGCGCCCATGAGGGCCGCGGCGCGGCTTATGTCTGATGCAGATTCAAACTAACAAAATTTACACAAGTGCCAATTTTCTTGCTAACACAAGATCCAACGTTTCAAAAGGCTTCGTGCCACATCAATAAGAAAAGTTTACATGTTTTAAGACTCCCATTCGAATATTTGACCACCGAGCATCATTGCTCATTACAATTCAAAATATAAGTCTCGACCACAAAAAGTTTAACTTCCAAACGACACTTAGAGCATGGTGTTTGGGGTTTAAACTACCCATATCTTGGTCGAACTTCCAAAAGCTATAATTTTCGAGAGTCACTAGTCCAACTGGATACCTTTGCCCTTATCCACGCCAGAGCCTAAAATGGTAAACAACGAGAGGGTAAGCTAACACTTAGTGAATGCAATAATTATACGATTACATATACAACCTACTTACTTGAAATCACTTACGCATTTACCGCATACATGCTAGCAATATAAATAATCATACCATCACAAGTATAATACAAAACCTTCGACCACATAAGCTAGCGTAGCAAAGCATACAACTCGCACAATATAATATGCTACAATACAACTCACAACCATGGTTAACCAATCGTACAAGGAACGGTACTTTAATTTCCCATTGGCGTTCATAAATACCGTTAGTGCACTTAACACGTCGTACACTAACCCCACGGGTGGTATCTTAATGAAAGGACCCGTCCTAATCCATCCGGACGAAGTCCGTATTGATTATAAACGATTCACAATAGTTGATTACATCGCGAGGTACTTGACCTCTATATGATACATTTTACAAACATTGCATTCGTTTTTTAAAAGACAATATTTCATTACATCGAAAGTTGACGGTATGCATACCATTTCATAATATATCTAACTATAATTGACTTAATATTAATCTTGATGAACTCAACGACTCGAATGCAACGTCTTTTGAAATATGTCATGAATGACTCCAAGTAATATCCCTAAAATGAGCAAATGCACAGTGGAAGATTTCTTTCGTACCTGAGAATAAACATGCTTTCAAGTGTCAACCAAAAGGTTGGTGAGTTCATTAGTTTAACATAAATAATCATTCCCATCATTTTAATAGACCACAAGATTTTCATTTCTTCTGAATATACGTTCCATGCATAGAGACAAAAATATCATTCATATGGATTGAACACCTGGTAACCGACATTCACAATATGCATATAAGAATATCCCCATCATTCCGGGATCCTCCTTCGGACATGATATAAATTTTGAAGTACTAAAGCATCCGGTACTTTGGATGGGGCTTGTTGGGCCCGATAGATCTACCTTTAGGATTCGCATCAAGTAGGGTGTCTGTTCCCTAATTCTTAGATTACCAGACTAAAAAGGGGCATATTCGATTTCGATCATTCAACCATATAATGTAGTTTCAATTACTTGTGTCTATTTCGTAAAACAGTTATAAAAACAGCGCATGTATTCTCAGTCCCAAAAATATATATTGCGAAAGCATTTAAAAAGGGAGTAATGAAACTCACGCATATAAATATTGTAAAACAGTTAATAAAGCATTTACATGTATTCTCACCCCAAAAATGTAAAGAGTAAAAGGGATCAAATGAAACTCACACATATAATTATTGTAAAACAGTTAATAAAACATTTGCATGTATTCTCAGCCCCAAAAATGTAAAGAGTAAAAGGGATCAAATGAAACTCACGCATATAATTATTTACATATATACTTATTTATATTTACATTTCTAGTTACAATTAAAGGTTCGTGAATCGTCGGGAATGGTCACAGGATAATTTAATATATAATAACAGTTCAAAAGTTTTGAAATTCAGTTTAATAGACTTTGCTTATCGTATCGAAATCATATAAGGATTAAGTTTAAATTTGGTTGGAAATTCCCGGGGTCATCACAGTACCTACCCGTTAAAGAAATTTCGTCCCGAAATTTGAGTGAGATGGTCATGGCTAACAATAAAAATGTTTTCATGATGAATATGAGTTAATAAATTGAGTTTTATCATCATTAAGTAATATAGATAAAAAAATAATTCGATTATTCGAAGAGTACGAATGAAGCTATCACCAAAAAGTGAAATAGAAAAGTAAAGATTCATTTTAACTTTTGACAGAGTCAGGGTTGAATTCCGGAATTCAAGGAATTTAAAGAAAATCTTCGAAATCTAAAAGATTTGATTCTTCGACGAATAAGAAAATTAAGATCTCTATAATTAAATACGGTGATCTGCCTCGATTACTCTGTCTGATATTCCCATTATAAATTAAACTTTTCCGTTCCATTATTCTCACCATTCCTATACTTTCTTTCTTAGTTCATACATCCAAACGATTGTGGAAATGCTTAATCCAGTTCTTTTTTCTAATTATCATTTTTGTCATCCTTCTTTTCAATCTTTCACTGGAAAAAAATCGGTTTACTTCTACTATTACCTTGGGGTGATACTATTCTCAATTCTATCGTGTCTTTGTACTGCTATTCGTATTAATATACACGGTTTGTAATTTCAGTGTTGTCATTGGGCTTTATATTTTCCCTTATATATCGGAGCTTCATGCTCTTGTCTTCTCTTCCCGACTTTTAAGTCAAGCGAATAATGGTCTAGAATTCTTAGGTATGTAATTTTGGATGAACATAACAAATGTTCTAACAGCGAGATTGTAATAGCACGATCTTGATTGGTTAAGTCACCAGATTTCAGGAGAAAAGATAGAATTATCAGGAATTTATGTTCTTGATACGTTTATATATTAGATAGAATGTAAGAGTCATGTAACATGGTACATGATGACGTTATAATCTGTGAATCATCACGTTCCATTAGAAACTCAGCATGACTTACTGTAATATAATCACGTTGATCAAGTGTCATTATATTATACTAACTCATGCATCAATTTCCAACACCACTTCAAAATCATTCATAATTCAAACTCAAATTTTAAAGAAATTTAGAAACTAAAGTAGTTTCCTTTATGATGTAATATAGATAGAAGGAAGAGATAAATAATTTCGGACAAGAATATTTATGAAAATATCCTCAGAAATATCGAAGATATTTATGATGATATTTTGGAATTTCTAAGTTCGATGGTTGATGGAGAAAGATTTTTCGCAAAATTTTAACATAAGTACGGAGCAAGATATTCGTTGAAGGTTTCATCGGATCCATAATTACTTGGATTCTTTGAACATATGGTATGTTACTTGTATTTGGCCTTAGTCTCCTTCATGGTTTGCTCAATCTGTTTTTCAGTACCAAATTTTCTATCGAGCGTTCCTAAAACTCCCTTCTTTATCATCAAACTTTTGGCCGTTTAGACCATCTACAATTTTTCTGTTTCCTCTGCATTTAATGCTACGATATCTGAATCATCGGTTATCAATCTGAGGTGGTTTCAGGAGAATTGTGTTTTTAGATGATTAAACGCTGATGGTATTATGGTGGAATATAAAAGGTTCACCAGTAACGATAAAAGAGCACGCATATATATCAAGGTTATAATAAGGTTATTTCGAATTAAAAGTCAAAGTTGACTCGCTGGAGCTGTGACAAAAGTTGCTACTTTGAAAGGAATTACCAAGTTATTTTGGGTAATAATAACACTAAGGAATTAGAACAGTTACGCGTTAAACGTTTACTCAGTTGCCGAGAGTTTCTCAGGTGCATAACTATATGCATAAATCTTTCCTTCCGTAGATGAAGTGCGGTTGTTTCATCCTATCGATTGAGGTGTTTTCAAGAATCATGAAAGGTTTGAACGCAGATTGTAATCGTCAAGATACAAATGAGGTTTAAGATGAAATCAAGTGACAAACTTGAAGAATTGTTTAGTTTCATATGTTATAATCAATATTTTAATTCATTTTAATTGTCCAATGTTGATAGTCCACAGTTAGCAGTGTACAAATAATAATTCATATATAGTTTACTATATAATATTCGAATTAATTAATACGTATCGTGACCCGTGTACATGTCTCAGACTCGATCACAACTCAAAGTATATATATTATGGTAGAATCAACCTCAACCCTGTATAGCGAACTCGATCATTACAGCATATAGAGTGTCTATGGTTATTCCAAATAATATATATATGCGTCGATATGATATGTCAAAACCTTGTATACGTGTCCCGATACTTAAAATGCGTAAAATAAATAACAGAAATTAAATGACGATAAATAAAATGCGTAAAGTAAATAACAGAAATTAAATGACGATAAATAAAATTGCGATAATTAAATTGCGATAAATAAACTGCGATAAATAAAATGTAATCAGTTAGCTAGGAACAGTTAGCTAGGATTTTGTTAGCGTGGATTCTTAACAAAAGTTCATATTGTTAATTAGTCCGTTTCTAATCAATTTTTATTGTGTCCATTATTTCTTCATTATGCCACTTGTTGAATTCTGATAAGTCAAAATCCAAATATGAAATTGAATTTGAATGAAAATAGTTATTCTTTGGTGAACGGATACGTATATCGGTGGTTGTAAATAGGATAGTAAATGATCGTTGAATCAAATTCGAAGAATGTACAGTTTAACTCATTAATGTGGAATCTAAATATTTCTCGGGTATTACCTACCCGTTAAAATATTTTCACTATTAACAGTTTGTACAATAAAACTTTTAATTACAATCTTTATTAAAACATATATACATATATATTTTCTTCAGACGTAATCATGGATTTAATGAGTCAATGTGATATTAAACTCATCAGATTTACGGCTAGAACTAGAGTACATAATCTCTATAACATTAGAGGTTACATAATTTCCATGAAGGACGAAGATAGTTTATGTAGAACGATTTGTAGAATGATGATTATGCTTGAGGTATAGATTGCGAGGTTGAGACGTGTGATGATGTTGTTGTTGTTGGTATTGGTTATGCTGCTGGTGCTGCTGATGGTGGTACTGTTGCTGTCGGTGCTACAAGTGTTGTTGATGCTGAGGTTGGTGATGGTGTTGGTGTAGTAAGTATAGCTTGTAGATCACGCACCATTCTTGTCAGGGTTTCTATCCTACCCTTTATCATTTCTATCCATCCAGTCATCTGATTCGATAGATCTTGATTATCAATTCGAAGTTCCCTAACTTCTTCTAATATTCCCCTTTGATTGATATTCGGAAGTAGAGGTTGAATATTTTCTAAGATTGCAGTAATGCAACCTTCGAGGTGGAAAACTTTAGCAAGAAGGGTGAAAAACAGTGTTGCGTATAGGTTCACCGGTGAGTACATCGTTTTCTCCGATGTTAGCAGGTAAGTTTGGTTCACGATAGGGTTCGCCTTCTTCGTTTCTCCATCGAGTGAGTAAGTCTCGGACCCACCCCCATCTCCTCCAGAAAGAAAAATAGCTAAACGGTGGAGACACTTCGGGTTCATGGACTTCGATGTCTACTTCAATACGCATCTCGAAATTGCTTCCGGAACTAATGGAATCCAAGCTAGGTGTAGGTTCCATCTCTTATGATCAGTTAGAGGATTTTCGATATGAAATAATTTTTGGTTATCGGATAATATTCTAATTATATAGAATATCTAATATAGTACAGAAGATCCCTTAGATCCCAGAGGAAATTAAGGAAACGTGTCAGATAAAGTCTACAGTAACAGATACGCTAAGATATGGATTTGTCTATACACTATTCATGCAATCAATGCAGTAAAACGTGTCTAGACTAAGAATAATGAGTAGGTAATTTCCTAAGGATGATAAGCAGATGATTTTCGACAAAAATGATAAGCAAAACTTTTGACATGCAGACACGGTCGATGTCCAGACTCACGAATGCATCCTAACGACTATCAATTAGACACACTAATGCAAGACCTGGTTCGCTAAGACCATCGCTCTGATACCAACTGAAAGGACCCGTCCTAATCCATCCGGACGAAGTCCGTATTGATTATAAACGATTCACAATAGTTGATTACATCGCGAGGTACTTGACCTCTATATGATACATTTTACAAACATTGCATTCGTTTTTGAAAAGATAATATTTCATTACATCGAAAGTTGACGGTATGCATACCATTTCATAATATATCTAACTATAATTGACTTAATATTAATCTTGATGAACTCAACGACTCGAATGCAACGTCTTTTGCAATATGTCATGAATGACTCAAAGTAATATCCCTAAAATGAGCAAATGCACAGCGGAAGATTTCTTTCGTACCTGAGAATAAACATGCTTTCAAGTGTCAACCAAAAGGTTGGTGAGTTCATTAGTTTAACATAAATAATCATTCCCATCATTTTAATAGACCACAAGATTTTCATTTCTTCTGAATATACGTCCCATGCATAGAGACAAAAATATCATTCATATGGATTGAACACCTAGTAACCGACATTCACAATATGCATATAAGAATATCCCCATCATTCCAGGATCCTCCTTCGGACATGATATAAATTTCGAAGTACTATAGCATCCGGTACTTTGGATGGGGCTTGTTGGGCCCGATAGATCTACCTTTAGGATTCGCGTCAATTAGGGTGTCTGTTACCTAATTCTTAGATTACCAGACTAAAAAGGGGCATATTCGATTTCGATCATTCAACCATATAATGTAGTTTCAATTACTTGTGTCTATTTCGTAAAACAGTTATAAAAACAGCGCATGTATTCTCAGTCCCAAAAATATATATTGCGAAAGCATTTAAAAAGGGAGTAATGAAACTCACGCATATAAATATTGTAAAACAGTTAATAAAGCATTTACATGTATTCTCAGCCCAAAAATGTAAAGAGTAAAAGGGATCAAATGAAACTCACGCATATAATTATTGTAAAACAGTTAATAAAACATTTGCATGTATTCTCAGCCCCAAAAATGTAAAGAGTAAAAGGGATCAAATGAAACTCACGCATATAATTATTTACATATATACTTATTTATATTTACATTTCTAGTTACAATTAAAGGTTCGTAAATTGTCGGGAATGGTCACAGGATAATTTAATATATAATAACAGTTCAAAAGTTTTGAAATTCAGTTTAATATACTTTGCTTATCGTATCGAAATCATATTAGGATTAAGTTTAAATTTGGTTGGAAATTCCCGGGTCATCACACTTAACATGTCGATACTTCACCCCGGGTGGTGTCTTAACACGTCGACACTTCACCCCGAGTGGTGTCTTAACACATCGACACTTCACTCGCTACATCTCTCGGAGTGGCATCTTAACACGTCGATGTTTCACTCCCGAGTGGTGTCTTAACACGTCGACACTTCACTCGCCACATGAGTAGTGGTGTCTTAACACATCGACACTTCACAACTCAAACTACACAAATAAATACATCATATATGCACGCATATAATTATTCCACTCACCTTAACACGTCGGTGGTGATTTAATGTTTCCGTACGCTTCGAGCAAAGTACCTAGTACACAAGTACATATTCAAACACACAACTAGTGGAATTAACCACAATACTCACCCTTGAGCATTTAATGACCCAAAAGCATTAAATGGCTCACTTACACCCAAAACCGCCCATAAATGGCCAAGACCCGCTATAAATCACCATAAACTAGTGATTATAGTCCAACATCATCAACTAACACCATTTTGGGTCTTCTCATACCCATTTTACCCAAACTAGGTCAACCTTACCTATTTGGCCCATTTTAACACTTACTCTAATAACTTTAGTCAAACATGACCCATTTATAATTCTTTCGACATTAAACAAGTGTGTTAATGCCTAACAACACAACTAATACTTACAAATCTCATTTTATAAGACCAAACCCTAGATTATTATCATTAGGGTTTTTCTTACATCAACATAACCCAAATTCACCCATTTTACTCCCAAATGGGTCATACAAGTCTCTAGTAACCCAAAACCCTAGCCATTAACCAATTGAAACTCAAAATATAGAGTTAGAACTTATAGCGACTATCCAAGTGTAGCTAGAGACATAAGGAACAACTTTAAAACTTGGACTAAGACCCGATTCAACCTCCTTCTTCCTTTATTGGAGCTCTCTCACTCTAGAACTTTCTCTCTCTCTAGAAATTAAGTGGAAAGAGATAAGGTAGATGAAAGTGGAGTAATGAGGCTCACCAAAACTGATCTAGGGCCTTAAAGTTGTCCACCAAGCAAAAATACCAAATTTCCCTTCATATAATTAAATAAAAAGTAGAGATTTCCGTCAGAGCCTAGCCGCGCCGCGGGCCTCCAGGCCGCGCCGCGGCTTAAAACTGAAAATCACTGCCGCCAGCAAATAAAATATATACACTATGTACATTCCAAACTTGGGTCTTACAACTCTCCCCACTTGATTCGGATTGCGTCCTCGCTATCCAAGCCGCATGACATGCCGGAAGATAAACCAAAACGAATTCTTCGATTTCCCATGTAAACTCAGAACTCTTTCGGTGACGCCATTGGACCTTAAAGGTCCGCACTTCTTTGTTCCGCAACATTTTAACCTTTTCATCAAGGATTGAAATCGGCTCTTCCGCATACTCTAGCTTGTTATTCAACGCAATCTCATCTAACGGCTCCCAAGTCGAGTAATCCGCAAGACACTTACGGAGATGGGAAACATGAAACGCATTATGAATCCCCGTAAGATCATCGGGCAACTCTAGTCTATAAACAACCTCACCAACACGTGCCAAAACCTTGAAAGGACCAATAAACCGAGGAGCTAACTTTCCTCGCTTTCGAAACCGAATAACATCCTTCCATGGAAAAACCTTAAGCATCACCATATCACCTTCTTGAAACTCAATCGGTCTCCTACCTTTATCGGCATAAGACTTTTGTCTATCTTGTGCCACTTTAAGTCGAGCCCGAATCATCTCGATCTTACTATTCGTCTCCAAAACCATATCGGTACTCCCAATTTCTCTTTGTCCCACTTCTCCCCAACAAATAGGAGTTCGACATCTACGCCCATAGAGCATCTCATAAGGTGGCATCCCAATACTAGTGTGGTAACTATTATTGTACGAGAATTCCTCCAATGGTAAGTGCTCATCCCAATTACCACTGAAATCAATAACACACGCCCTTAACATATCCTCCAACGTTTGATTCGTACGCTCGGTTTGACCGTCCATTTGAGGATGATTCGCCGTGCTCATTTTTAATTGAGTACCCATATCTTCATGAAAATTATTCCAAAACCGAGAAGTGAAACGAGTATCTCGATCCGAAACAATAGATATAGGAACCCCATGTCTTGATATCACCTCTTTGATAAACAACTTGGGTAAAGTCTCCGATGATATCGTTTCCCGAATGGGAAGTAACAAACCATAATGGTTTACCCCTTCTGAAATGTCCCGTTCTTATTGATTAAAAATGTTCCATATTAATTGATTTCGTTGCGAGGTTTTGACCTCTATATGAGACGTTTTTCAAAGACTGCATTCATTTTAAAACAAACCATAACCTTTATTTCATCAATAAAGGTTTAAAATGCTTTACGTAGATTATCAAATAATGATAATCTAAAATATCCTGTTTACACACGACTATTACATAATGGTTTACAATACAAATATGTTACAACGAAATAAGTTTCTTGAATGCAGTTTTTACACAATAGCATACAAGCATGGACTCCAAATCTTGTCCTTATTTAAGTATGCGACAGCGGAAGCTCTTAATAATCACCTGAGAATAAACATGCTTAAAACGTCAACAAAAATGTTGGTGAGTTATAGGTTTAACCTATATATATATATATATCAAATCGTAACAATAGACCACAAGATTTCATATTTCAATAAACATACCATACATAGAGATAAAAATCATTCATATGGTGAACACCAGGTAACCGACATTAACAAGATGCATATATAAGAATATCCCCATCATTCTGGGACACCCTTCGGATATGATATAAATTTCGAAGTACTAAAGCATCCGGTACTTTGGATGGGGTTTGTTAGGCCCAATAGATCTATCTTTAGGATTCGCGTCAATTAGGGTGTCTGTTCCCTAATTCTTAGATTACCAGACTTAATAAAAAGGGGCATATTCGATTTCGATAATTCAACCATAGAATGTAGTTTCACGTACTTGTGTCTATTTTGTAAATCATTTATAAAACCTGCATGTATTCTCATCCCAAAAATATTAGATTTTAAAAGTGGGACTATAACTCACTTTCATAGATTTTTACTTCGTCGGGAAGTAAGACTTGGCCACTGGTCGATTCACGAACCTATAAAAAATACGTACATATATATCAAAGTATGTTCAAAATAAATTTACAACACTTTTAATACATTTTGATGTTTTAAGTTTATTAAGTCAGCTGTCCTCGTTAGTAACCTACAACTAGTTGTCTACAGTTAGATGTACAGAAATAAATTGATATATATTATCTTGAATCAATCCACGACCCAGTGTATACATATCTCAGTATTGATCACAACTCAAACTATATATATTTTGGAATCAACCTCAACCCTGTATAGCTAACTCCAACATTCACATATAGAGTGTCTATGGTTGTTCCGAAATATATATAGATGTGTCGACATGATAGGTCGAAACATTGTATACGTGTCTATGGTATCTCAAGATTACATAATATACAATACAAGTTGATTAAGTTATGGTTATAATAGATTTGTTACCAATTTTCACGTAGCTAAAATGAGTAGTTTTTACCAACTTTGTTTTGCTCGCCATTTCTTCGTTTCTAATCCGTTTTGAGTGATTCCAGTGGCCACGGTTTCGTATTGAACTTAACTTTATGAATCTAAATAGAAAAAGTATAAGTTTATAGTCAGAAATACAAGTTACAAGTCGTTTTTGAAAGAGGTAGATATTTCCGTCGAAAGAACGACATCTTGATGACAATTTTGAAAAACATACTTTCACTTTGAGTTTAACCATGATTTTTGGATATAGCTTCATGTTCATAAGAAAAATCATTTTCCCAGAAGAACAACTTTTAAATCAAAGTTTATCATAGTTTTTAATTAACTAACCCAAAACAGCCCGCGGTGTTACTACGACGGCGTATGTCCGGTTTTACAGTGTTCTTCGTGTTTCCAGGTTTTAAATCATTAAGTTAGCATATCATATAGATATAGAACATGTATTTAGTTGATTTTAAAAGTCAAGTTAGAAGGATTAACTTTTGTTTGCGAACAAGTTTAGAATTAACTAAACTATGTTCTAGTGATTACAAGTTTAAACCTTCGAATAAGATAGCTTTATATGTATGAATCGAATGATGTTATGACCATCATTACCACCTCAAGTTTTCTGGATAAAGCTACTGGAAATGAGAAAAATGGATCTAGCTTCAAAGGATCATTGGATGGCTTGAAAGTTCTTGAAGCAGAATCATGACACGAAAACAGTTCAAGTAAGATTTTCACTCGAAATAAGATTGTTATAGTTATAGAATTTGAATCAAAGTTTGAATATGAGTATTACCTTGTATTAGAAAGATATCTTACTGTAAATAAGAAAGATTTCTTGAGGTTGGATGATCACTCTACAAGATTGGAAGTAAGCTAGCAAACTTGGAAGTATTCTTGATTTTATGAAACTAGAACTTGTAGAATTTATGAAGAACACTTTGAACTTGAAGATAGAACTTGAGAGAGATCAATTAGATGAAGAAAATTGAAGAATGAAAGTGTTTGTAGATGTTTTTGGTCGTTGGTGTATGGATTAGATATAAAGGATATGTAATTTTGTTTTCATGTAAATAAGTCATGAATGATTACTCATATTTTTGTAATTTTATGAGATATTTCATGCTAGTTGCCAAATGATGGTTCCCACATGTGTTAGGTGACTCACATGTGAAATGTCCCGTTCTTATTGATTAAAAACGTTCCATATTAATTGATTTCGTTGCGAGGTTTTGACCTCTATATGAGACATTTTTCAAAGACTGCATTCATTTTTAAAACAAACCATAACCTTTATTTCATAAATAAAGGTTTAAAAAGCTTTACGTAGATTATCAAATAATGATAATCTAAAATATCCTATTTACACACGACCATTACATAATGGTTTACAATACAAATATGTTACATCGAAATCAGTTTCTTGAATGCAGTTTTTACACAATATCATACAAACATGGACTCCAAATCTTGTCCTTATTTTAGTATGCAACAGCGGAAGCTCTTAGTATTCACCTGAGAATAAACATGCTTTAAACGTCAACAAAAATGTTGGTGAGTTATAGGTTTAACCTATATATATCAAATCGTAACAATAGACCACAAGATTTCATATTTCAATACACATCCCATACATAGAGATAAAAATCATTCATATGGTGAACACCTGGTAACCGACAATAACAAGATGCATATATAAGAATATCCCCATCATTCCGGGACACCCTTCGGATATGATATAAATTTCGAAGTACTAAAGCATCCGGTACTTTGGATGGGGTTTGTTAGGCCCAATAGATCTATCTTTAGGATTCGCGTCAATTAGGGTGTCTGTTCCCTAATTCTTAGATTACCAGACTTAATAAAAAGGGGCATATTCGATTTCGATAATTCAACCATAGAATGTAGTTTCACGTACTTGTGTCTATTTTGTAAATCATTTATAAAACCTGCATGTATTCTCATCCCAAAAATATTAGATTTTAAAAGTGGGACTATAACTCACTTTCACAGATTTTTACTTCGTCGGGAAGTAAGACTTGGCCACTGGTTGATTCACGAACCTATAACAATATATACATATATATCAAAGTATGTTCAAAATATATTTACAACACTTTTAATATATTTCGATGTTTTAAGTTTATTAAGTCAGCTGTCCTCGTTAGTAACCTACAACTAGTTGTCCACAGTTAGATGTACAGAAATAAATCGATAAATATTATCTTGAATCAATCCACGACCCAGTGTATACGTATCTCAGTATTGATCACAACTCAAACTATATATATTTTGGAATCAACCTCAACCCTGTATAGCTAACTCCAACATTCACATATAGAGTGTCTATGGTTGTTCCGAAATATATATAGATGTGTCGACATGATAGGTCGAAACATTGTATACGTGTCTATGGTATCTCAAGATTACATAATATACAATACAAGTTGATTAAGTTATGGTTGGAATAGATTTGTTACCAATTTTCACGTAGCTAAAATGAGAAAAATTATCCAATCTTGTTTTACCCATAACTTCTTCATTTTAAATCCGTTTTGAGTGAATCAAATTGCTATGGTTTCATATTGAACTCTATTTTATGAATCTAAACAGAAAAGTATAGGTTTATAGTGGGAAAAATAAGTTACAAGTCGTTTTTGTAAAGGTAGTTATTTCAGTCGAAAGAACGACGTCTAGATGACCATTTTAGAAAACATACTTCCACTTTGAGTTTAATCATAATTTTTGGATATAGTTTCATGTTCATAATAAAAATCATTTTCTCAGAATAACAACTTTTAAATCAAAGTTTATCATAGTTTTTAATTAACAAACCCAAAACAGCCCGCGGTGTTACTACGACGGCGTAAATCCGGTTTTACGGTGTTTTTCGTGTTTCCAGCTTTTAAATCATTAAGTTAGCATATCATATAGATATAGAACATGTGTTTAGTTGATTTTAAAAGTCAAGTTAGAAGGATTAACTTTTGTTTGCGAACAAGTTTAGAATTAACTAAACTATGTTCTAGTGATTACAAGTTTAAACCTTCGAATAAGATAGCTTTATATGTATGAATCGAATGATGTTATGAACATCATTACTACCTTAATTTCCTTGGATAAACCTACTGAAAAAGATAAAAATGGATCTAGCTTCAATGGATCCTTGGATGGCTCGAAGTTCTTGAAGCAGAATCATGACACGAAAACAAGTTCAAGTAAGATCATCACTTGAAATAAGATTGTTATAGTTATAGAAATTGAACCAAAGTTTGAATATGATTATTACCTTGTATTAAAATGATAACCTACTGTAAGAAACAAAGATTTCTTGAGGTTGGATGATCACCTTACAAGATTGGAAGTGAGCTAGTAAACTTGAAAGTATTCTTGATTTTATGAAACTAGAACTTTTGGAATTTATGAAGAACACTTAGAACTTGAAGATAGAACTTGAGAGAGATCAATTAGATGAAGAAAATTGAAGAATGAAAGTTTTTGTAGGTGTTTTTGGTCGTTGGTGTATGGATTAGATATAAAGGATATGTAATTTTGTTTTCATGTAAATAAGTCATGAATGATTACTCATATTTTTGTAATATTATGAGATATTTCATGCTAGTTGCCAAATGATGGTTCCCACATGTGTTAGGTGACTCACATGGGCTGCTAAGAGCTGATCATTGGAGTGTATATACCAATAGTACATACATCTAAAAGCTGTGTATTGTACGAGTACGAATACGGGTGCATACGAGTAGAATTGTTGATGAAACTGAACGAGGATGTAATTGTAAGAATTTTTGTTAAGTAGAAGTATTTTGATAAGTGTATTGAAGTCTTTCAAAAGTGTATAAATACATATTAAAACACTACATGTATATACATTTTAACTGAGTCGTTAAGTCATCGTTAGTCGTTACATGTAAGTGTTGTTTTGAAACCTTTAGGTTAACGATCTTGTTAAATGTTGTTAACCCAATGTTTATAATATCAAATGAGATTTTAAATTATTATATTATCATGATATTATCATGTATGAATATCTCTTAATATGATATATATACATTAAATGTCTTTACAACGATAATCGTTACATATATGTCTCGTTTAAAAATCATTAAGTTAGTAGTCTTGTTTTTACATATGTAGTTCATTGTTAATATACTTTATGATATGTTTTCTTATCATAGTATCATGTTAACTATATATATATCCATATATATGTCATCATATAGTTTTTACAAGTTTTAACGTTCGTGAATCACCGATCAACTTGGGTGGTCAATTGTCTATATGAAACATATTTCAATTAATCAAGTCTTAACAAGTTTGATTGCTTAACATGTTGGAAACATTTAATCATGTAAATATCAATCTCAATTAATATATATAAACATGAAAAAGTTCGGGTCACTACAACATGGGCTGCTAAGAGCTGATCATTGGAGTGTATATACCAATAGTACATACATCTAAAAGCTGTGTATTGTACGAATACGAATACGGGTGCATACGAGTAGAATTGTTGATGAAACTGAACGAGGATGTAATTGTAAGCATTTTTGTTAAGTAGAAGTATTTTGATAAGTGTATTGAAGTCTTTCAAAAGTGTATGAATACATATTAAAACACTACATGTATATACATTTTAACTGAGTCGTTAAGTCATCGTTAGTCGTTACATGTAAGTGTTGTTTTGAAACCTTTAGGTTAACGATATTGTTAAATGTTGTTAACCCAATGTTTATAATATAAAATGAGATTTTAAATTATTATATTATCATGATATTATGATGTATGAATATCTCTTAATATGATATATATACATTAAATGTCGTTACAACGATAATCGTTACATATATGTCTCGTTTCAAAATCATTAAGTTAGTAGTCTTGTTTTTACATATGTAGTTCATTATTAATATACTTAATGATATGTTTACTTATCATAATATCATGTTAACTATATATATAACCATATATATGTCATCATATAGTTTTTACAAGTTTTAACGTTCGTGAATCACCGGTCAACTTGGGTAGTCAATTGTCTATATGAAACCTATTTCAATTAATCAAGTCTTAACAAGTTTGATTGCTTAATATGTTGGAAACACTTAATCATGTAAATAACAATTTCATTTAATATATATATAAACATGGAAAAGTTCGGGTCACTACAGTACCTACCCGTTAAATAAATTTCGTCCCGAAATTTTAAGCAGTTGGAGGTGTTGACGTATCTTCTGGAAATAAATACGGGTATTTCTTCTTCATCTGATCTTCATGCTCCCAGGTGAACTCGGGTCCTCTACGAGCATTCCATCGAACCTTAACAATCGGTATCTTGTTTTGTTTAAGTCTCTTAACCTCACGATCCATTATTTCGACAGGTTCTTCAATGAATTGAAATTTTTCATTGATTTGGATTTCGTCCAACGGAATAGTGAGATCTTCTTTAGCAAAACATTTCTTCAAATTTGAGACGTGGAAAGTGTTATGTACATTCGCAAGTTGTTGTGGTAACTCAAGTCGGTAAGCTACTGGTCCGACACGATCAATAATCTTGAATGGTCCAATATACCTTGGATTTAATTTCCCTCGTTTACCAAATCGAACAACATCTTTCCAAGGTGCAACCTTAAGCATGACCATCTCTCCAATTTCAAATTCTATGTCTTTTCTTTTAATGTCGGCGTAGCTCTTTTGTCGACTTTGGGCGGTTTTCAACCGTTGTTGAATTTGGATGATCTTCTCGGTAGTTTCTTGTATTATCTCCGGACCCATAATCTGTCTATCCCCCACTTCACTCCAACAAATCAGAGACCTGCACTTTCTACCATAAAGTGCTTCAAACGGCGCCATCTCAATGCATGAATGATAGCTGTTGTTGTAGGAAAATTCTGCTAACGGTAGATGTCGATCCCAACTGTTTCCGAAATCAATAACACATGCTCGTAGCATGTCTTCAAGAGTTTGTATTGTCCTTTTGCTCTGCCCATCAGTTTGTGGATGATAGGCAGTACTCATGTCTAGACGAGTTCCTAATGCTTGCTGTAATATCTGCCAGAATCTTGAAATAAATCTGTCATCCCTATCAGAGATAATAGAGATTGGTATTCCATGTCTGGAGACGACTTCCTTCAAATACAGTCGTGCTAACTTTTCCATCTTGTCATCTTCTCTTATTGGCAGGAAGTGTGCTGACTTGGTGAGACGATCAACTATTACCCAAATAGTATCATAACCACTTGCAGTCCTTGGCAATTTAGTAATGAAATCCATGGTAATGTTTTCCCATTTCCATTCCGGGATTTCAGGTTGTTGTAGTAGACCTGATGGTTTCTGATGTTCAGCTTTGACCTTAGAACACGTCAAACATTCTCCTACATATTTAGCAATATCGGCTTTCATACCTGGCCACCAAAAATGTTTCTTAAGATCCTTGTACATCTTCTCCGTTCCAGGATGTATTGAGTATCTGGTTTTATGAGCTTCTCTAAGTACCATTTCTCTCATATCTCCAAATTTGGGTACCCAAATTCTTTCAGCCCTATACCGGGTTCTGTCTTCCCGAATATTAAGATGCTTCTCCGATCCTTTGGGTATTTAATCCTTTAAATTTCCCTCTTTTAAAACTCCTTGTTGCGCCTCCTTTATTTGAGTAGTAAGGTTATTGTGAATCATTATATTCATAGATTTTACTCGAATGGATTCTCTGTCCTTCCTGCTCAAGGCGTCGGCTACCACATTTGCCTTCTCCGGGTGGTAACGAATCTCAAAGTCGTAATCATTCAACAATTCAATCCACCTACACTGCCTCATATTCAGTTGTTTCTGATTAAATATGTGTTGAAGACTTTTGTGGTCAGTATATATAATACTTTTGACCCCATATAAGTAGTGCCTCCAAGTCTTTAATGCAAAAACAACCGCGCCTAATTCCAAATCATGCGTCGTATAATTTTGTTCGTGAATCTTCAATTGTCTAGACGCATAAGCAATCAACTTCGTTCGTTGTATTAATACACAACAGAGACCTTGCTTTGATGCATCACAATAAATCACAAAATCATCATTCCCTTCAGGCAATGACAATATAGGTGCCGTAGTTAGCTTTTTCTTCAATAACTGAAACGCTTTCTCTTGTTCATCCTTCCATTCACATTTCTTCCCTTTATGCGTTAATGCAGTCAAGGGTTTTGCTATTCTGGAAAAGTCTTGGATGAACTTCTGTAGTAACCAGCTAGTCCTAAAAACTGGCGTATGTGTTTCGGAGTTTTCGGAGTTTCCCACTTTTCAACAGTTTCTATCTTTGCTGGATCCACCTTAATACCTTCTTTGTTCACTATGTAACCGAGGAATTGAACATCTTCCAACCAAAATGCACACTTTGAAAACTTAGCGTACAATTCTTCCTTCCTCAATACTTCTAACACCTTTCTCAAATGTTCACCGTGTTCTTGGTCATTCTTTGAGTAGATAAGTATGTCATCAATGAAAACAATGACAAACTTGTCAAGGTATGGTCCACACACTCGGTTCATAAGGTCCATGAACACAGCTGGTGCATTAGTTAAACCAAACGGCATGACCATAAACTCGTAATGAACGTAACGTGTTCTGAAAGCAGTCTTTGGAATATCATCTTCTTTCACCCGCATTTGATGATACTCGGAATGTAAGTCAATCTTTGAATAAACAGACGAGCCTTGTAGTTGATCAAATAAGTCGTCAATTCTCGGTAGTGGGTAGCGGTTCTTGATGGTAAGTTTGTTCAACTCTCTGTAGTCAATACACAACCTAAATGTACCATCCTTCTTCTTGACAAACAAAACAGGAGCTCCCCATGGTGATGTGCTTGGTCGAATGAAACCACGTTCTAATAGTTCTTGCAGTTGGCTTTGCAGTTCTTTCATCTCGCTGGGTGCGAGTCTATAAGGAGCACGAGCTATTGGTGCAGCTCCAGGTACAAGATCTATTTGAAATTCAACGGATCGATGTGGGGGTAATCCCGGTAATTTTTTCGGAAATACATCGGAAAATTCTTTTGCGACGGGAACATCATTGATGCTCTTTTCTTTAGTTTGTACTTTCTAGACGTGTGCTAGATGAAATGTCCCGTTCTTATTGATTAAAAACGTTCCATATTAATTGATTTTGTTGCGAGGTTTTGACCTCTATATGAGACGTTTTTGAAAGACTGCATTCATTTTAAAACAAACCATAACCTTTATTTCATCAATAAAGGTTTAAAAAGCTTTACGTAGATTATCAAATGATGATAATCTAAAATATCCTGTTTACACACGACCATTACATAATGGTTTACAATACAAATATATTACAACAAAATAAGTTTCTTGAATGCAGTTTTTACACAATATCATACAAGCATGGACTCCAAATCTCGTCCTTATTTAAGTATGCGATAGCGGAAGCTCTTAATAATCACCTGAGAATAAACATACTTAAAACGTCAACAAAAATGTTGGTGAGTTATAGGTTTAACCTATATATATCAAATCATAATAATAGACCACAAGATTTCATATTTCAATACACATCCCATACATAGAGATAAAAATCATTCATATGGTGAACACCTGGTAACCGACATTAACAAGATGCATATATAAGAATATCCCCATCATTCCGG
Organism: Rutidosis leptorrhynchoides; assembly: GCF_046630445.1. Lineage (NCBI taxonomy): Eukaryota > Viridiplantae > Streptophyta > Magnoliopsida > Asterales > Asteraceae > Rutidosis > Rutidosis leptorrhynchoides. Next base: position 387,910,726 of record NC_092335.1, on the reverse strand, counting down.
GACACCCTTCGGATATGATATAAATTTCGAAGTACTAAAGCATCCGGTACTTTGGATGGGGTTTGTTAAGCCCAATAGATATATCTTTAGGATTGGCGTCAATTAGAGTGTCTGTTCCCTAATTCTTAGATTACCAGACTTAATAAAAAGGGGCATATTCGATTTCGATAATTCAACCATAGAATGTAGTTTCACGTACTTGTGTCTATTTTGTAAATCATTTATAAAACCTGCATGTATTCTCATCCCAAAAATATTAGATTTTAAAAGTGGGACTATAACTCACTTTCACAGATTTTTAGTTCGTCGGGAAGTAAGACTTGGCCACTGGTTGATTCACGAACCTATAACAATATATACATATATATCAAAGTATGTTCAAAATATATTTACAACACTTTTAATATATTTTGATGTTTTAAGTTTCTTAAGTCAGCTGTCCTCGTTAGTAACCTACAACTAGTTGTCCACAGTTAGATGTACAGAAATAAATCGATAAATATTATCTTGAATCAATCCACGACCCAGTATATACGTATCTCAGTATTGATCACAACTCAAACTATATATATTTTGGAATCAACCTCAACCCTGTATAGCTAACTCCAACATTCACATATAGAGTGTCTATGGTTGTTCCGAAATATATATAGATGTGTCGACATGATAGGTCGAAACATTGTATACGTGTCTATGGTATCTCAAGATTACATAATATACAATACAAGTTGATTAAGTTATGGTTAGAATAGATTTGTTACCAATTTTCACGTAGCTAAAATGAGAAAAATTATCCAATCTTGTTTTACCCATAACTTCTTCATTTTAAATCCGTTTTGAGTGAATCAAATTGCTATGGTTTCATATTGAACTCTATTTTATGAATCTAAACATAAAAAGTATAGGTTTATAGTCGGAAAAATAAGTTACAAGTCGTTTTTGTAAAGGTAGTCATTTCAGTCGAAAGAACGACGTCTAGATGACCATTTTAGAAAACATACTTCCACTTTGAGTTTAACCATAATTTTTGGATATAGTTTCATGTTCATAATAAAAATCATTTTCTCAGAATAACAACTTTTAAATCAAAGTTTATCATAGTTTTTAATTAACTAACCCAAAACAGCCCGCGGTGTTACTACGACGGCGTAAATCCGGTTTTACGGTGTTTTTCGTGTTTCCAGGTTTTAAATCATTAAGTTAGCATATCATATAGATATAGAACATGTGTTTAGTTGATTTTAAAAGTCAAGTTAGAAGGATTAACTTTTGTTTGCGAACAAGTTTAGAATTAACTAAACTATGTTATAGTGATTATAAGTTTAAACCTTCGAATAAGATTGCTTTATACGTATGAATTGAATGATGTTATGAACATCATTACTACCTTAATTTCCTTGGATAAACCTACTGGAAAAGAGAAAAATGGATCTAGCTTCAACGGATCCTTGGATGGCTCGAAGTTCTTGAAGCAGAATCATGACACGAAAACAAGTTCAAGTAAGATCATCACTTGAAATAAGATTGTTATAGTTATAGAAATTGAACCAAAGTTTGAATATGATTATTACCTTGTATTAGAATGATAACCTACTTTAAGAAACAAAGATTTCTTGAGGTTGGATGATCACCTTACAAGATTGGAAGTGAGCTAGCAAACTTGAAAGTATTCTTGATTTTATGTAACTAGAACTTGTAGAATATATGAAGAACACTTAGAACTTGAAGATAGAACTTGAGAGAGATCAATTAGATGAATAAAATTGAAGAATGAAAGTGTTTGTAGGTGTTTTTGGTCGTTGGTGTATGGATTAGATATAAAGGATATGTAATTTTGTTTTCATGTAAATAAGTCATGAATGATTACTCATATTTTTGTAATTTTATGAGATATTTCATGCTAGTTGCCAAATGATGGTTCCCACATGTGTTAGGTGACTCACATGGGCTACTAAGAGCTGATCATTGGAGTATATATACCAATAGTACATACATCTAAAAGCTGTGTATTGTACGAGTACGAATACGGGTGCATACGAGTAGAATTGTTGATGAAACTGAACGAGGATGTAATTGTAAGCATTTTTATTAAGTAGAAGTATTTTGATAAGTGTATTGAAGTCTTTAAAAAGTGTATAAATACATATTAAAACACTACATGTATATACATTTTAACTGAGTCGTTAAGTCATCGTTAGTCGTTACATGTAAGTGTTGTTTTTAAACCTTTAGGTTAACGGTCTTGTTAAATGTTGTTAACCCAATGTATAATATCAAATGAGATTTTAAATTATTATATTATCATGATATTATCATGTATGAATATCTCTTAATATGATATATATACATTAAATGTCTTTACAACGATAATCGTTACATATATGTCTCGTTTAAAAATCATTAAGTTAGTAGTCTTGTTTTTACATATGTAGTTCATTGTTAATATACTTAATGATATGTTTACTTATCATAGTATCATGTTAACTATATATATATATCCATATATATGTCATCATATAGTTTTTACAAGTTTTAACGTTCGTGAATCACCGGTCAACTTGGGTGGTCAATTGTCTATATGAAACATATTTCAATTAATCAAGTCTTAACAAGTTTGATTGCTTAACATGTTGGAAACATTTAATCATGTAAATATCAATCTCAATTAATATATATAAACATGAAAAAGTTCGGGTCACTACAGTACCTACCCGTTAAATAAATTTCGTCCCGAAATTTTAAGCTGTTGAAGGTGTTGACGAATCTTCTGGAAATAGATGCGGGTATTTCTTCTTCATCTGATCTTCACGCTCCCAGGTGAACTCGGGTCCTCTACGAGCATTCCATCGAACCTTAACAATTGGTATCTTGTTTTGCTTAAGTCTTTTAACCTCACGATCCATTATTTCGAAAGGTTCTTCGATGAATTGAAGTTTTTCGTTGATTTGGATTTCATCTAACGGAATAGTGAGATCTTCTTTAGAAAAACATTTCTTCAAATTCGAGACGTGGAAAGTGTTATGTACAGCTGCGAGTTGTTGAGGTAACTCAAGTCGGTAAGCTACTGGTCCGACACGATCAATAATCTTGAATGGTCCAATATACCTTGGATTTAATTTTCCTCGTTTACCAAATCGAACAACGCCTTTCCAAGGTGCAACTTTAAGCATGACCATCTCTCAAATTTCAAATTCTATATCTTTTCTTTTAATGTCAGCGTAGCTCTTTTGTCGACTTTGGGCGGTTTTCAACCGTTGTTGAATTTGGATGATCTTCTCGGTAGTTTCTTGTATAATCTCTGGACCCGTAATCTGTCTATCCCCCACTTCACTCCAACAAATCGGAGACCTGCACTTTCTACCATAAAGTGCTTCAAACGGCGCCATCTCAATACTTGAATGGTAGCTGTTGTTGTAGGAAAATTCTGCTAATGGTAGATGTCGATCCCAACTGTTTCCGAAATCAATAACACATGCTCGTAGCATGTCTTCAAGCGTTTGTATCGTCCTTTCGCTCTGCCCATCAGTTTGTGGATGATAGGCAGTACTCATGTCTAGACGAGTTCCTAATGCTTGCTGTAATGTCTGCCAGAATCTTGAAATAAATCTGTCATCCCTATCAGAGATAATAGAGATTGGTATTCCATGTCTGGAGACGACTTCCTTCAAATACAGTCGTGCTAACTTCTCCATCTTGTCATCTTCTCTTATTGGCAGGAAGTGTGCTGATTTGGTGAGACGATCAACTATTACCCAAATAGTATCAAAACCACTTGCAGTCCTTGGCAATTTAGTGATGAAATCCATGGTAATGTTTTCCCATTTCCATTCCGGGATTTCGGGTTGTTGAAGTAGACCTGATGGTTTTTGATGCTCAGCTTTGACCTTAGAACACGTCAAACATTCTCCTACGTATTTAGCAACATCGGCTTTCATACCCGGCCACCAAAAATGTTTCTTGAGATCCTTGTACATCTTCCCCGTTCCAGGATGTATTGAGTATCTGGTTTTATGAGCTTCTCTAAGTACCATTTCTCTCATATCTCCAAATTTTGGTACCCAAATCCTTTCAGCTCTATACCGGGTTCCGTCTTTTCGAATATTAAGATGCTTCTCCGATCCTTTGGGTATTTCATCCTTTAAATTTCCCTCTTTTAAAACTCCTTGTTGCGCCTCCTTTATTTGAGTAGTAAGGTTATTATGAATCATTATATTCATAGATTTTACTCGAATGGGTTCTCTGTCCTTCCTGCTCAAGGCATCGGCTACCACATTTGCCTTCCCCGGGTGGTAACGAATCTCAAAGTCGTAATCATTCAACAATTCAATCCACCTACGCTGCCTCATATTCAGTTGTTTCTGATTAAATATGTGTTGAAGAGTTTTATGGTCGGTATATATAATACTTTTGACCCCATATAAGTAGTGCCTCCAAGTCTTTAATGCAAAAACAACCGCGCCTAATGCCAAATCATGTGTCGTATAATTTTGTTCGTGAATCTTCAATTGTCTAGACGCATAAGCAATCACCTTCGTTCGTTGCATTAATACACAACTGAGACCTTGCTTTGATGCGTCACAATAAATCACAAAATCATCATTCCCTTTAGGCAATGACAATATAGGTGCCGTAGTTAGCTTTTTCTTCAATAACTGAAACGCTTTCTCTTGTTCATCATTCCATTCAAATTTCTTCCCTTTATGCATTAATGCAGTCAAGGGTTTTGCTATTCTGGAAAAGTCTTGGATGAACCTTCTGTAGTAACCAGCTAGTCCTAAAAACTGGCGTATGTGTTTCGGAGTTTTCGGGGTTTCCCACTTTTCAACAGTTTCTATCTTTGCCGGATCCACCTTAATACCTTCTTTGTTCACTATGTGACCGAGGAATTGAACTTCTTCCAACCAAAATGCACACTTTGAAAACTTAGCGTACAATTCTTCCTTCCTCAATACTTCTAACACCTTTCTCAATTGTTCACCATGTTCTTGGTCATTCTTTGAGTAAATAAGTATGTCATCAATGAAAACAATGACAAACTTGTCAAGGTATGGTCCACACACTCGGTTCATAAGGTCCATGAACACAGCTGGTGCATTAGTTAAACCAAACGGCATGACCAGAAACTCGTAATGACCGTAACGTGTTCTGAAAGCAGTCTTTGGAATATCATCTTCTTTCACCCGCATTTGATGATACCCGGAACGTAAGTCAATCTTTGAATAAACAGACGAGCCTTGTAGTTGATCAAATAAGTCGTCAATTCTCGGTAGTGGGTAGCGGTTCTTGATGGTAAGCTTGTTCAACTCTCGGTAGTCGATACACAACCTGAATGTACCATCTTTCTTCTTGACAAACAAAACAGGAGCTCCCCACGGTGATGTGCTTGGTCGAATGAAACCACGCTCTAAAAGTTCTTGTAATTGGCTTTGCAGTTCTTTCATCTCGCTGGGTGCGAGTCTGTAAGGAGCACGAGCTATTGGTGCAGCTCCTGGTACAAGATCTATTTGAAATTCAACGGATCGATGTGGGGGTAATCCCGGTAATTCTTTCGAAAATACATCGGGAAATTCTTTTGCAATGGGAACATCATTGATGCTTTTTTCTTCAGTTTGTACTTTCTCGACGTGTGCTAGAACAGCATAGCAACCTTTTCTTATTAGTTTTTGTGCCTTCAAATTACTAATAAGATGTAGCTTCGTGTTGCCCTTTTCTCCGTACACCATTAAGGGTTTTCCTTTTTCTCGTATAATGTGAATTGCATTTTTGTAACAAACGATCTCTGCTTTCACTTCTTTCAACCAGTCCATACCGATTATCACATCAAAACTCCCTAACTCTACTGGTATCAAGTCAATATTAAATGTTTCGCTAACCAGTTTAATTTATCGATTCCGACATATATTATCTGCTGAAAATAATTTACCATTTGCTAATTCGAGTAAAAATTTACTATCCAAAGGCGTCAATGGACAACTTAATTTAGCACAAAAATCTCTACTTATATAGCTTCTATCCGCACCCGAATCAAATAAAACGTAAGCAGATTTATTGTCAATAAGAAACGTACCCGTAACAAGCTCCGGGTCTTCCTGTGCCTCTGCCGCATTAATATTGAAAACTCTTCCACGGCCTTGTCCATTCGTGTTCTCCTGGTTCGGGCAATTTCTAATAATGTGGCCCGGTTTTCCACATTTATAACAAACTACATTGGCATAACTTTCTCCGACACTACTTGCTCCGCCATTACTCGTTCCGACACCATTTGTTCCTTTCGTTCTGTTAACCCCTAGTCCGTAGACCTCACACTTCGCCGCGCTATGACCATTTCTTTTACACTTGTTGCAAAATTTGGTGCAGAACCCCGAGTGATACTTTTCACACCTTTGGCATAGCTGCTTTTGATTGTTGCTGTTGTTGCGGTTATTATTGTTGTTGGGATTATTGGTGTAGTTGTTGTTGTTGTTGTTGTTGTTGTTGTTGTTGTTGTTGTTGTTGTTGTTGTTGTTGTTGTTGTTGTTGTTGTTGTTGTTGTTGTTGTTGTTGTTGTTGTTGTTGTTGTTGTTGTTGTTGTTGTTGTTGTTGTTGTTGTTGCTGGGCGGGTTGTTGTAGTTGCGATTGATGTTGCGATTGTTGGGATAGTTGTTGCGATTATTGTTGTAATTGCTGTTCTTGTTGTATTGGTGATTCTTATCACCGTTTTCCTCCCACTTTCTTTTGACTTGCTTCACATTGGCCTCTTCAGCAGTCTGTTCTTTAATTCTTTCTTCAATCTAGTTCACTAGTTTGTGAGCCATTCTACATGCCTGTTGTATGGAGGTGGGCTCGTGTGAAATTATATCTTCTTGGATTCTTTCCGGTAATCCTTTCACAAATGCGTCGATCTTCTCTTCCTCATCTTCGAACGCTCCCGGACACAATAGGCATAATTCTGTGAATCGTCTTTCGTACGTGGTAATATCAAATCCTTGGGTTCGTAACCCTCTAAGTTCTGTCTTGAGCTTATTGACCTCGGTTCTGGGACGGTACATCTCGTTCATCAAGTGCTTGAATGCTGACCACGGTAGTGCGTAAGCATCATCTTGTCCCACTTGCTCTAGATAGGTATTCCACCATGTTAACGCAGAACCTGTGAAGGTATGCGTAGCGTACTTCACTTTGTCCTCTTCAGTACACTTACTTATGGTAAACACCGATTCGACCTTCTCAGTCCACCGTTTCAATCCGATCGGTCCTTCAGTTCCATCAAATTCCAAAGGTTTGCAGGCAGTGAATTCTTTGTAGGTGCATCCTACACGATTTCCTGTACTGCTAGATCCAAGGTTATAGTTGGTATGTAGCGCAGCCTGTACTGCGGCTATGTTTGAAGCAAGATAGGCACGAAATTCCTCTTCGCTCATATTCAAGGTTTGTCGAGTAGTCGGTGCCATTTCCTTCAAATAGTCAAATGAAACAAGTTAATCATACAGAATATTAAGAGTAGTCAATAGTATCTCGTAGCATAATATGAACTTATTTATAAAAGCTTTTTCTTCATATTAGCATTTTATAAGTTTAAATTCGGGTAGTACCTACCCGTTAAGTTCATACTTAGTAGCTAATATACAATTCAACTACTACAATTCTATATGAAAAACTGATTATAATAATATTTCGCGTTCAAACTTTTTCACAATATTTTACAAACTTACAATACCGCTTATTTTACATATAACATGACATATAGCACACAATAAATTTGATACAAGATGGTTGTGAAGATAATTCTAGCTAGTACACAAGTCGTTCAGCAAAGGCAATAAAGACACGTAATTCATACGTCCAGAAACAAGTCATGCATTCTGGTTTCACTAGGACTACTTCCCATCCTTGGTCTTGTGGAACATAACCGTTATGGCCGTTGATAAGACAGCGTGTTGTAACGTCGTCAAAGGGACGAGAGTTACGTAATGTCCAACAGTCCTGTAACAATCTAAAAACCTCATTTCTTACCCCAATTACCGACTCCGTCACTTGTGGGAACGTTTTGTTTAATAGTTGTAGCCCGATGTTCTTGTTCTCACTTCGGTGAGAAGCGAACATTACTAACCCGTAAGCATAACATGCTTCTTTATGTTGCATGTTAGCCGCTTTTTCTAAATCACGAAGTCCTATATTCAGATATATTGAGTCAAAATAATTTCTTAACCCGTTGCGTAAAATAGCATTTGGGTTCCCCGCAATATATGCGTCAAAGTAAACACATCGTAACTTATGGATTTCCCAATGTGATATCCCCCATCTTTCGAACGAAAGCCTTTTATAAACCAAGGCATTCTTGGAACGTTCTTCGAATGTCTTACAAACTGATCTCGCCTTAAATAGTTGTGCCGAGGAATTCTGACCGATTCTAGACAAGATTTCATCAATCATGTCTCCGGGTAGGTCTCTTAAAATATTGGATTGTCTATCCATTTTGTGTTTTTATACTGTAAAATAGACAAGAGTTAGATTCATAAAAAAAAATACTTATTAATACAAGCAATTTTTACATATATCATAAAGCATAAGCACACTATATTACATATATTACACCACACGAATACAACTATCTTATTCCAACTCGCTCGTTTCTTCTTCTTCGGTTTTGGTTCATTTTGCCAAGTTTCTAGGGATATATGATGTTCCCCTAATACGAGCCGTCGTTTTCCACATTGGTTTAGAAAAACCTGGTGGTTTAGAGGTTTCCGGGTTATTGCCACAACTTAAGAAATACGGGTGTTGACGATACATATAAAGTTCATCGGGTTTGGAATCAAATTTCTCTATTTTTATGCCCTTTCCCTTATTGTTCTCTTTTGCCTTATTAAATTGTGTTGGGGTAATTTTTATAACATCATCAGAATCCTTGTCGGGATCCGATTCATCGGAGAATTGGTAATCCTCCCAATACTTTGCTTCCTTGGCAGAAACACCATTGACCATAATTAACTTTGGTCGGTTGGTTGAGGATTTTCTTCTACTTAACCATTTTATTATTTCCCCCACTGGTTCTATTTCTTCTTCCGGTTCCGATTCTTCTTCCGATTCCGATTCTTTTTCCGGTTCCGACTCTTCTTCCGGTTCCTCTTCGGGAACTTGTGAATCAGTCCACGAATCATTCCAATTTACATTTGACTCTTCATTATTATTAGGTGAGTCAATGGGACTTGTTCTAGAGGTAGACATCTATCACATAATATCAAACACGTTAAGAGATTAATATATCACATAATATTCACATGTTAAAAATATATAGTTTCCAACAAAATTTGTTAAGCAATCATTTTTCAAGTAAACACGGTCGAAGTCCAGACTCACTAATGCATCCTAACAAACTCGATAAGACACACTAATGCAAAATTCTGGTTCTCTAAGACCAACGCTCGGATACCAACTGAAATGTCCCGTTCTTATTGATTAAAAATGTTCCATATTAATGGATTTCGTTGCGAGGTTTTGACCTCTATATGAGACGTTTTTCAAAGACTGCATTCATTTTAAAACAAACCATAACCTTTATTTCATCAATAAAGGTTTAAAAAGCTTTACGTAGATTATCAAATAATGATAATCTAAAATATCCTGTTTACACACGACTATTACATAATAGTTTACAATACAAATATGTTACAACGAAATAAGTTTCTTGAATGCAGTTTTTACACAATATCATACAAGCATGGACTCCAAATCTTGTCCTTATTTAAGTATGCGACAGCGGAAGCTCTTAATAATCACCTGAGAATAAACATGCTTAAAACGTCAACAAAAATGTTGGTGAGTTATAGGTTTAACCTATATATATATCAAATCGTAACAATAGACCACAAGATTTCATATTTCAATATACATCCCATACATAGAGATAAAAATCATTCATATGGTGAACACCTGGTAACCGACATTAACAAGATGCATATATAAGAATATCCCCATCATTCCGGGACACCCTTCGGATATGATATAAATTTCGAAGTACTAAAGCATCCGGTACTTTGGATGGGGTTTGTTAGGCCCAATAGATCTATCTTTAGGATTCGCGTCAATTAGGGTGTCTGTTCCCTAATTCTTAGATTACCAGACTTAATAAAAAGGGGCATATTCGATTTCGATAATTCAACCATAGAATGTAGTTTCACGTACTTGTGTCTATTTTGTAAATCATTTATAAAACCTGCATGTATTCTCATCCCAAAAATATTAGATTTTAAAAGTGGGACTATAACTCACTTTCACAGATTTTTACTTCGTCGGGAAGTAAAACTTGGCCACTGGTCGATTCACGAACCTATAACAAATACGTACATATATATCAAAGTATGTTCAAAATATATTTACAACACTTTTAATACATTTTGATGTTTTAAGTTTATTAAGTCAGCTGTCCTCGTTAGTAACCTACAACTAGTTGTCCACAGTTAGATGTACAGAAATAAATTGATATATATTATCTTGAATCAATCCACGACCAAGTGTATACATATCTCAGTATTGATCACAACTCAAACTATATATATTTTGGAATCAACCTCAACCCTGTATAGCTAACTCCAACATTCACATATAGAGTGTCTATGGTTGTTCCGAAATATATATAGATGTGTCGACATGATAGGTCGAAACATTGTATACGTGTCTATGGTATCTCAAGATTACATAATATAAAATACAAGTTGATTAAGTTATGATTGGAATAGATTTGTTACCAATTTTCACGTAGCTAAAATGAGTAGTTTTTACCAATTTTGTTTTGCTCGCCATTTCTTCGTTTCTAATCCGTTTTGAGTGATTCCAGTGGCCACGGTTTCATATTGAACTTAACTTTATGAATCTAAATAGAAAATGTATAAGTTTATAGTCGGAAATACAAGTTACAAGTTATTTTTGAAAGAGGTAGTCATTTCCGTCGAAAGAACGACATCTTGATGACCATTTTGAAAAACATACTTTCACTTTGAGTTTAACCATGATTTTTGGATATAGTTTCATGTTCATAAGAAAAATCATTTCCCCAGAAGAACAACTTTTAAATAAAAGTTTATCATAGTTTTTAATTAACTAACCCAAAACAGCCCGCGGTGTTACTACGACGGCGTATGTCCGGTTTTACAGTGTTCTTCGTGTTTCCAGGTTTTAAATCATTAAGTTAGCATATCATATAGATATAGAACATGTGTTTAGTTGATTTTAAAAGTCAAGTTAGAAGGATTAACTTTTGTTTGCGAACAAGTTTAGAATTAACTAAACTATGTTCTAGTGATTACAAGTTTAAACCTTCGAATAAGATAGCTTTATATGTATGAATCGAATGATGTTATGACCATCATTAATACCTCAAGTTTTCTGGATAAAGCTACTGGAAATGAAAAAAATGGATCTAGCTTCAAAGGATCCTTGGATGGCTTGAAAGTTCTTGAAGCAGAATCATGACACGAAAACAGTTCAAGTAAGATTTTAATTCGAAATAAGATTGTTATAGTTACAGAAATTGAATCAAAGTTTGAATATGAGTATTACCTTGTATTAGAAAGATATCTTACTGTAAATAAGAAAGATTTCTTGAGGTTGAATGATCACTCTACAAGATTGGAAGTAAGTTAGCAAACTTGGAAGTATTCTTGATTTTATGAAACTAGAACTTGTAGAATTTATGAAGAACACTTTGAACTTGAAGATATAACTTGAGAGAGATCAATTAGATGAAGAAAATTGTAGAATGAAAGTGTTTGTAGGTGTTTTTGGTCGTTGGTGTATGGATTAGATATAAAGGATATGTAATTTTGTTTTCATGTAAATAAGTCATGAATGATTACTCATATTTTTGTAATTTTATGAGATATTTCATGCTAGTTGCCAAATGATGGTTCCTACATGTGTTAGGTGAATCACATGGGCTGCTAAGAGCTGATCATTGGAGTGTATATACCAATAGTACATACATCTAAAAGCTGTGTATTGTACGAGTACGAATACGGGTGCATACGAGTAGAATTGTTGATGAAACTGAACGAGGATGTAATTGTAAGCATTTTTGTTAAGTAGAAGTATTTTGATAAGTGTATTAAAGTCTTTCAAAAGTGTATGAATACATATTAAAACACTACATGTATATACATTTTAACTGAGTCGTTAAGTCATCGTTAGTCGTTACATGTAATTGTTGTTTTGAAACCTTTAGGTTAACGATCTTGTTAAATATTGTTAAACCAATGTTTATAATATCAAATGAGATTTTAAATTATTATATTATCATGATATTATGATGTACGAATATCTCTTAATATGATATATATACATTAAATGTCGTTACAACGATAATCGTTACATATATGTCTCGTTTCAAAATCATTAAGTTAGTAGTCTTGTTTTTACATATGTAGTTCATTATTAATATACTTAATGATATGTTTACTTATCATAATATCATGTTAACTATATATATAACCATATATATGTCATCATATAGTTTTTACAAGTTTTAACGTTCGTGAATCACCGGTCAACTTGGGTGGTCAATTGTCTATATGAAACCTATTTCAATTAATCAAGTCTTAACAAGTTTGATTGCTTAATATGTTGGAAACACTTAATCATGTAAATAACAATTTCATTTAATATATATATATAAACATGGAAAAGTTCGGGTCACTACACCTTCCGGCAAAACTAACACCGGAGCTTGACACAACTTCTCTTTTAACAATTGGAAAGCGATCTCTTGCTCATTTTCCCAATTAAATTTAACGTTCATCCTCGTCAACTTCGTCAAAGGAGAAGCAATTTTAGAAAAGTCTTGGATGAACCGACGATAATAACCGGCCAATCCGAGAAAACTTCGAATTTCCGTAGGTGTAGTCGGTCGTCCCCAACTCTTCACCATTTCTATCTTCCCCGGGTCTACTTGAATACCTTCTTTATTCATAATATGGCCAAGGAATTGAATTTCCCTTAGCCAAAATTCACATTTGGAGAATTTTGCATACAACTTCTCCTTCCGCAACGTCTTCAACACTTCACGCAAATGGTGTTCATGTTCCTTCATACTCTTAGAATAAACAAGTATGTCGTCGATGAACACAATTACCGACTTGTCCAACGTAGGTTGGCACACTCAGTTCATAAGATCCATGAATGCCGCCGGTGCATTCGTAAGACCAAAAGGCATAACTACAAACTCAAAATGCCCGTAACGAGTTCGGAAAGCCGTTTTCTCTATATCTTCCTCACGGACCCGCACTTGATGATAGCCGGACCGTAAGTCAATCTTAGAAAAATACGTTGCACCTTGGAGTTGGTCAAACAAATCGTTAATCCGAGGAAATGGATAACGATTCTTGATCGTCACTTTGTTCAACTCCCGATAATCGATGCACATCCGCATACTTCCATCTTTCTTTTTCACAAACAAAACCGGAGCACCCCATGGAGAGGAACTCGGTCGAATAAAACCCTTCTCAAGTAACTCTTGGATTTGATTCAACAACTCCTGCATTTCTGTCGGCGCTAAACGATAAGGAGTTTTAGCAATGGGAGTAGCTCCCGGAACCAACTCAATGCGAAATTCAACTTGTCTTTTCGCCGGAACACCCGATAACTCATCCGAAAAAACGTCTTCAAATTCATTAACCACCGGAATTTCACGAATAGGTGGTGGCTCATCACGAGTATCAACTACATGGGCAAGACAAAACAAACCACCACTCTTAAGAAAACGCCGTGCCCGTGCATAAGTGCATAATGGTACGAGTCTTCTTCGCTTATCGCCATGAATAATCAACTCTCCCCACTTGGGGTCTTGACACGAATGAACTTATTATGGCATGCAATATCGGCTCTCTAACGATCGAGCCAATTCATACCAACAACAATATCAAACTCACCCAAAGTCATCGGAATGAGATCGATTTTAAACGTTTCGGTACCAAACACAACATTACAATCTTTACAAAGATCAACCCCTAGCACCGTCTTACCATCCGCTATTTCGAATTCTTCCAGATGATTTAACTTAGCTAGCGGTTTATTTAACTTAGGCACAAATCGAGACGACACAAAAGACAAATTAGCACCGCTATCAAATAATATCTTTGCCGGATTAGAGTTAACCATGAAAGTACCTGAGACAACTTCATTGGATTGCTTAGCCTCATCATTGGTCATCAAATAATTTCGCCCCCTAGCCGTACCCGCCGCCTTCTCTAGCCTCTTAACATGATCACCCCACAAATCGGGACACTCTGTCCTTCAGTGTCCTTCCTTACCACAATTGAAACAAGTGAGCTTGATTATGGATGATGGTTTCGGGCACTCACGAGCCATGTGCCTCTTTTGCCCACAATTGTAGCAAGCATAAGTAAAATTACCGGAAGCTCCCTTCTTCACACTACTAACACTCTCAGAGCCCTTCTTGTGCTTCTTGTTAGAAAAGTTCGAGTGACTAGTGGCTTCAAACTTCTTTTTGCCTATGGTGAAGCCACCCTTTCTCAAGATGAGCAACTCGAAACCTTTGGCCATATCAAACAACTCATCAAAACTCTTCACCACATTCATACTAATCTTTTCTTGGTAACAATCATTCAACATTCGGTAAAAGTCTTCCTTCAACATCTTATCGTTCGCGACATACTCCGGGCAAAATTGGGTTTTTGACAAATAAACGGATTTAAGAGTGTTCAAATCCATCGACCCTTGCCTCAAGGAATGCAACTCGTCCTTAAGTCTAATAAGATCGGCCGAAGTTCGGTACTCTTGGAAAAACTCCGTTTTGAACTCATCCCAAGTAAAATCCATGCATTGTTCTTCACCATAAACTTGGATTTTCGCATCCCACCATAGCTTAGTATCACCCCTCAACATGCTACAACTGTACCTTGTCTTTTTATCAAGAGGGCATTCACAAGTTCGAAAAGCCCCCTCCATGTCGGAGATCCACTGAACACTCTTTAGTGGGTCTCTTTCGCCCTCAAAGGTAGGAGGTTGAGCATCCTTGAAGTTCTTATAGAAAAAGTCACGCCTTCCAACGTTATCCTCTTGAAGGACAACCTTGACTTGTTCCTTTACTACGTTGACTAATTGCTTGTCAATGGTATCAAGAAACATTTTCTTAACATCTTCGAGGAAAGTCGTATGATAACTTTTCAAAATGGCCTCAACCTTGGCCGTGAATTCGGGGTTCTCGCTCGTGCCCCCATTATCGGTGTCGTGACCATTTCTCATCTTCATTCTATAAAACGAAAGAAATTAAACAACGAAACAAAAGACATGACACACACATATATATATACACATATACACCGTACCGCCCCATCTTGCTCAACAATCGTGGTACATCGCTTGTTTGACACGAGTTGCACCCGTAATAATGGTAGCTAGTCATTACTACGCGAGCACATCGCATTAACTCACTTGTACAACGTCTATCTCGCTTGATGATTGCAAATAACACACAAAACAAATAGCGCAAGGTTAGTTCACATAAACCTATGCACTAACCAAAACCCGATCCGACCCAAAATCCTACAAATCCTGCATAAAGCGCACACACAATAAAGTCTAAGTCTAGGCACCTATCTCAAGTTGCATAAATCCCTTAGACCATGTTCTGATACCACTTGTAACAACCCAACCAGAAATCGACACGAAATTTTTTTTTTTTATATAAGCCAACCTGGTCTGTCAGGCTTAGCCCGCGGTTCGGTCTGACCAGCTGCGGCGCGGCTCAATACAGTTTCAGAGGGTCAGGACCTTTAAAACCCTCAACCTCCAAATCCTTTTATAACCCGCGGCGCGCCCATGAGGGCCGCGGCGCGGCTTGTATCTGATGCAGATTCCAACTAACAAAATTTACACAAGTGCCAATTTTCTCGCTAACACAAGATCCAACGTTTCAAAAAGGCTTCGTGCCACATCAATAAGCAAAGTTTACATGTTTTAAGACTCCCATTCGAATATTTGACCACCGAGCATCATTGCTCGTTACAATTCAAAATATAAGTTTCGACCACAAAAAGTTTAACTTCCAAACGACACTTAGATCATGGTGTTTGGGGTTTAAACTACCCATATCTTGGTCAAACTTCCAAAAGCTATAATTTTTTAGAGTCACTAGTCCAACTGGATACCTTTTCCCTTATCCACGCCAGAGCCTAAAATGGTAAACAACGAGAGGGTAAGCTAACGATTAGTGAATGCAATAATTATACGATTACATATACAACCTACTTACTTGCAATCACTTACGCCTTTACCGCATACATGCTAGCAATATAAATAATCATACCATCACAAGAATAATACAAAACCTTCGACCACATAAGCTAGCATAGCAAAGCATACAACTCGTACAATATAATATGCTATAATACAACTCACAACCATGGTTAACCAATCGTACAAGGAACGGAACTTTAATTTCCCATTGGCGTTCATAACTACCGTTAGTGCACTTAACACATCGTACACTAACCCCACGGGTGGTATCTTAACACGTCGATACTTCACCCCGGGTGGTGTCTTAACACGTCGACACTTCACCCCGAGTGGTGTCTTAACACATCAACACTTCACTCGCTACATCTCTCGGAGTGGCATCTTAACACATCGATGCTTCACTCTCGAGTGGTGTCTTAACACGTCGACACTTCACTCGCCATGTGAGTAGTGGTGTCTTAACACATCAACACTTCACAACTCAAACTACACAAATAAATACATCATATATGCACGCATATAATTATTCCACTCTCCTTAACACGTCGGTGGTGATTTAATGCTTCCGTACGCTTCGAGCAAAGTACCTAGTACACAAGTATATATTCAAACACACAACTAGTGAAATTAACCACAATACTCACCCTTGAGCATTTAATGACCCAAAAGCATTAAATGGCTCACTTACACCCAAAACCGCCCATAAATGGCCAAGACCCGCTATAAATCACCATAAACTAGTGATTATAGTCCAACATCATCAACTAACACCATTTTGGGTCTTCTCATACCCATTTTACCCAAACTAGGTCAACCTTACCTATTTGGCCCATTTTAACACTTACTCTAACAACTTTAGTCAAACATGACCCATTTACAATTCTTTCGACATTAAACAAGTGTGATAATGCCTAACAACACAACTAATACTTACAAATCTCATTTTACAAGACCAAACCATAGATTATTACCATTAGGGTTTTTCTTACATCAACATAACCCAAATTCACCCATTTTACTCCCAAATGGGTCATACAAGTCTCTAGTAACCCAAAACCCTATCCATTAACCAATTGAAACTCAAAATATAGAGTTAGAACTTACCGAGACTATCCAAGTGTAGCTAGAGACACAAGGAACAACTTTAAAACTTGGACTAAGACCCGATTCAACCTCCTTCTTCCTTTATTGGAGCTCTCTCACTCTAGAACTTTCTCTCTCTCTAGAAATTAAGTGGAAAGAGATAAGGTATATGAAAGTGGAGTAATGAGGCTCACCAAAACTGATCTAGGGCCTTAAAGTCATCCACCAAGCAAAAATACCAAATTGCCCTTCATATAATTAAATAAAAAGTAGAGATTTCCGTCAGAGCCTAGCCGCGCCACGGGCCTCCAGGCCGCGCCACGGCTTAAAACTGAAAAGCACTGCCGCCAGCAAATAAAATATATACACTATGTACATTCCAAACTTGGGTCTTACAACTCTCCCCCACTTGATTCGGATTGAGTCCTCGCGATTCAAGCCGCATGACATGCCGAAAGATAAACCAAAACGAATTCTTCGGTTTCCCATGTAAATTCGGAACCCTTTCGATGACGCCATTGGACCTTAAAGGTCCTCACTTCTTTGTTCCGCAACATTTTAACCTTTTCATCAAGGATTGCAATCGGCTCTTCCACATACTCTAGCTTGTTATTCAACGCAATCTCATCTAACAGCACCCAAGTCGAGTCATCTGCAAGACACTTACGGAGATGGGAAACATGAAATGTATTATGAATCCCCGCAAGCTCTTCGGGCAACTCTAGTCTATAAAACACCTCACCAACACGTGCCAAAACCTTGAAAGGACCAATAAACCGATGAGCTAACTATCCTCGCTTTCGAAATCGAATAACACCCTTCCATGGAGAAACCTTAAGCATCACCATATAACCTTCTTGAAATTCAATCGGTCTCCTACATCGTGAGGTACTTGACCTCTATATGATACATTTTACAAACATAGCATTCGTTTTTAAAAGACAAACTTTCAGTACATCGACAGTTGACGGCATGCATACCATTTCATAATATATCCAACTATAATTGACTTAGTAATAATCTTGATGAACTCGACGACTCGAATACAACGTCTTTTGAAATATGTCATGAATGACTCCAAGTAATATCTCTAAAATGAGCAAATGCACAGCGGAAGATTTCTTTCATACTCGAGAATAAACATGCTTTCAAGTGTCAACCAAAAGGTTGGTGAGTTCATTAGTTTATCGTAATCAATCATTTTCATATTTTTAATAGACCACAAGATTTCATTTCCATTTCTCATAAAAATACGTCCCATGCATAGGGACAAAAATAATCATTTATATTGTGAACACCTGGTAACCGACATTAACAAGATGCATATAAGAATATCCCCTATCATTCCGAGAAATCCTTCGGACATGATAAAAACGAATTCGAAGTTAAAGCATCCGGTACATTGGATGGGGTTTGTTAGGCCCAATAGATCTATCTTTAGGATTCGCGTCAAATAGTAGATCGGTTTACTAATTCTTAGGCTACCAAGAAAAAAGGGGCATATTCGGCTTCGATCATTCACCCATATAATGTAGTTTTATTTACTTGTGTCTATTTCGTAAAACATTTATAAAACTGCATGTATTCTCAGTCCCAAAAATATATATTGCAAAAGCATTTAAAAAGGGAGTAATGAAACTCACTATACTGTATTTTGTAGTAGAAATACATATGATGACATTGAACAATGCAGGGTTGGCCACGGATTCACGAACCTATATCAATTGTATATTTATTAAAACATATAATCGTAATCAAGCAAGTTTATATATATTATTATTAATAATATACTTGTTATATTATATGTTATTTAGATCAATTTAATATATTTAATTTATATATTTTATATAACTAATACTTATCATTATTTATAATAAAAAATATATATATGAGGATTTATATATGATAACAATATGTTTTTATGTATTAACTGATACATTTTATATATATAATTTAGTAATTATCATTTTAATAATAACAATATAGTGATACGTAATATTAATATTATTGTAATGTATTTTTATATAAAATATCTATTTGTAATAATACTAGTATTGACAAGAATGATAATAATGCTGATAATAATAATAATAATAGTAATAATAATAGTAGTAATAATATTTATTTTAATGTAACTGGTAGTCTTAATAAAAATAATAATTTTGATAATTTTAATTAAAATGATACTTTTAGAAAAATGATGATGATAATAATAATAATAATAATAATAATAATAATAATAATAATAATAATAATAATAATAATAATAATAATAATAATAATAATAATAATGAAAATAATTATTCAAATAAAAATTGATAATTTTACATTAAAATATAATGATAATAATATCAGTACTAATAATACAAATCAGATTTATCATAAGTTTCGTATATAATTTCTAAACTTATGACTACAGTTTCTATAACTTAAATTCATAATCGTATTCATAATTGTACCCATATCCAAATAATTATAACCATTTTCCATAATTTTTATCATATCACTTTTATTATTAAATTTGTAACATGAATGTTGTTAATATGTTCATAATCATATTAATGACGATAATCATAATAATACAATAATAATAATATTAATAATAATAATAATACTAATACTAGTAATAATAATAATAACTATAGTAATAATAATAATAATAATAATAATAATAATAATAATAATAATAATAATAATAATAATAATAATAATAATAATAATACTTGAAACTACCTTGCAAGCTTTCCTAAAAAAAAATGCCATGAACGGGCTCGAACCCGCGACCTATTGCTCCCCAATAACACCCCTAACCATTTACTCGGTTTGATCCTTTCTATTATAACACGATTTTATTTTCTTTTAACCCATCTCTTCTGCTTTCTTCATCTTCTAAATATACGAATCGATCAGAGTAATAACAATATAATCGGGTTTTAAGAGTTTGCTTTAGGATTTGTAATTAAAACGGAAAACCTACTGAGAGTGTTTGATTGATAGAAAAGGAAAAAAAATTATATGTAGAACAGAAAAACAGAAACTGTAAGCTTCACAAAAAGAATTTGAACTCATTCCTTGATTTTAAAATTTGGACATAATTAGATTACGATTACAACATGAAATATGTGTTAAATTAATCATAGAACCTTCGAAACTCGTCAATTGATTCAGAAACAACAACAAGAACTCGAATTTCATGAAGGACAGAATGGTTGACTTTTTATTCTAAAATATTTGACTTCAAAATTAACGATTGATATAAAGAATTGGGGTTTAAAATTTTGCAGATAGTTTAACCTATAGATTCATAACAAGACTACATTTTTAGTTTTTGCAAATTGACACAAATCAAGCTTTTAATAAAAAAAATAATAGGAACAGAGGTTAGCGAGGTGTACAGACCTTTGATTTATGCTTCCATTAATAAATTACAGTAATAGATTATATGAAATGTGATGAATAATTGAAGTTAGTAACGTGAATTAGTTGTGGTTTGTTTGTGATGGGGATTAGGTCGACATATGTTCACGGACAGAAGGAAGAAAATAGAATAAATGAATCTGATGATGATCTGTATCTTATTACGCGTAATTATATATGTCTTTATATGTTATATTTAATATTAAATATTAATAATTAATAAATATAAATACAAATATATTAATAAAAATAATAATACTGATATTATTATTAGTAATAATAAAATTACTAATAATAATAAATACATAAATAATAATAATATAAATGATAAAAATAATTAATAATATCAATAAAAATAATACTATTACTTATAATGATAATATAATAATAATAATAGAACTATTAATTATACTAATAATAATATTGATAATGTTATGAAGATACTAATAATAATAGTGTTAATAATAATAACATCAAAATAATACTTAATAATAATAAGTATTATGATAAGAGTAATAATAATAATAAGCCATAATAATAACAATTTTAGTGAAATTGTCAATAATAAATTATTAATGATATTTATAATAATGATACTAGTTATTGATAATAATATTAGTAATAATAGTATATATATATATATATATATATATATATATTTATCAAGTTTCATTTTATGATAATAATATTAACAACAATATTATTATAACAACTATACTTAATATATTAGTATATATAGATTATGTAATATAATTATATATAATGATGAGTACTAAAATTTGTATACATTTTAATAATAGCTAGTAAAATGAAGATATAACAAGTTACGTGTTTCTATTTTTATATAATAATATTAATAATACTGAATTTTAATATTAATATTACTATTTATAATAATATTGAAGGTAACGATAATTATATTCAAACTTGTAATTAGATTTAATATATTACAATTTATTACTGTTTACCAATTATACAATATATTGAATCTTTAATATTTATTACCTATGTATATATATTACGACATATAATATTATAATTTATAATTCCAATTACCATGTATATATATATATACACAGATATCTATTTAAAATTCATTGTTCGTGAATCGTCGGGAATAGTCAAAGGTCAGTTGAACAGTTCAAAATATTTCTGAGATTCAGGATAACAGACTTTACTTATCTTGTCGAAACCATATAAAGATTAAGTTTAAATTTAGTCAGAAATTCACGGGTCGTCACAGTACCTACCCGTTAAAGAAATTTCGTCCCGAAATTTGAGTGAGGTCATCATGGCTAACCATAAAAATGTTTTCACGACGAATATGAGTTGATAAATAGAATTTTATTACCATAGAGTAATGTGGATAAAATGATTCATTACTCGAAGCGTATGAGTGAAGCTATCATAAAAGAGTGAAATGAGTAAATACAGATTTGACTTAACCGTTGACGTAGTCACGGTGGATTTTCGAAATTCAAGGGATTTAAAGAAAATCTTCGAAATCTAAAAGATTTGATTCTTCGGCGAATAAGGAAATTAAGATCTCTATAATTAAATACGGTGATCTGCCTCAATTGCTACATCTGATATTTTCCTTACACATTTACTTTTTTTTTTCCGTCCCATTATTTTCCACAACTCCTATACTTTCTTTCTTAGTTCATACATCCAAAAGATTGTGAAAATGCTTAATCCAGTTCTAATCCTTGATATTTTCCTAATTATCATTTCTGTCATCCTTCTTTGCAATCTTCCACCAGAAGAATATGTTTACTTCTACTATTACCTTGGGGTGATACTATTCTTAATTCTACCGTATCTTTTTATTGCTGTTCGTATTAATATCCACGAGTTGTAATTTCAGTGTTGTTGTCGAGTTTTATATCTTCCCTTATGTTTCGGAGCTCTTTGCCTTTTTAATCTCTTCTCGACCTCTAGTAAAGCGAGTAATGGTTTAGAATTCGTAAGTACGGAGTTTCGAATGAACTTAATGTTCTAAACAAGAATAAACGTAATAGCATGATTTGATTTGTCAATTTACCAGAATCACTAAGGATAGAACTATCAAGAATATACTTTCTTGATATGTTCAGAAGTTAAGTAGAATGAAAGAGTTATGTAACATGGCACATGATGACGTTATGGTCTGTGAATCATCATGTTTCATTTAGAAACTCAGCATGACTTACTGTAATATAATCACGTTGATCAAGTGTCATTATATTATACTAACTCATGCATCAATTTTCAACACTACTTCAATAACATTCAGAATTTAAACTCGAAAGTTTACAGAATTTAGAAACTAGAACAGCGTCCTTTATGATGTAATACAGATAGCGCGAAGAGATGGCTGATTTCAGATAAGAATAGTTATGAAAATATCTTTAGAAATATCGAGGATATTTATAAATGGAGATACGATGATATCTTAGAATTTCTAATATCTAAGGATGATGAAGAAGATTTACCCGTAAGGGTTTAGATTCAGAAGCATGGTGTTCGCTAAAGATTTCATCAGATACAGAATCATCAGGATTCTTTGTGTACAAGTTTAGTCCTTGTAATTTGTTCAGAGTTTCATAATGAGAGATCATAATTCTAAGAGATAAATTTTATATGTATCTATAACTTTTGATGTAGACACATTGCGAGATTTCAAAATACTGATTGCTAGTTCTCGGTATTTGGTATGGCAATTCTCATTATAAGATGCGGATAGGGTTTCGATAAATAATATAATTTTTCAGAATGTCAAAGATCAACGAAGTTGTTGGTAAGTTTACTGCTAATGTAGTGAGATATAAGCGGTTCTCCTGTAACGATAACGAAAGGAAAATGTATATATCAAAGTTATAATAAGGTTGTTTTGAACGAAAAGTCGAAGTTGACTTGCTGGAGCTGTGACAAAATTGGCTATCTCGAACAGGAATTGTAAAGTTATTTTCGGTAATAATAACGCTAAGGGAATTAGCACAGATACATGTTAAACGTTTACTCAGGTTCCAAGCGTTTTCAGGTGCATAACTATATGCATCAATCTTTTCTTCTGTAAATGAAGTGCGGTTGGTTCATCCTCTCTATTGAGGTGTTTTCAAGAATCATGAAAGGTTTTAGCGCAGATTGTAATCGTCAAGATACAAATGAGGTTTAAGATGAAATCAAGTGGCAAACTTGAAGAAAAGTTTAGTTTCATATGTTATAATCAATATTTTAATTCATTTTAATTGTCCAATGTTATTAGTCCACAGTCGATAGTCCACAGTTAACAGTTCAATAATTCATATATAGTTTAATATATAATATTCAAATTAATTAATACGTATCGTGACCCGTGTACATGTCTCAAACTCGATCACAACTCAAATTATATATATTATTTGAGAATCAACCTCAACCCTGTATAGCTAACTCTATCATTACTGCATATAGAGTGTCTATGATTATTCCAAATAATATATATAAATGCATCGATATGATATGTCAAAACCTTGTATACGTGTCCCGATATTTAAAATGCGTAAATAACAGTATTTAAATGACGATAAATAAAGTGCGTAAAATAAATAACAGAATGTAAATGACAATAAATAAAATTGCGAGAATTAAATTGCGATAAAATAAATTGAGATAATTAAATGTACAATAAGGAATTAACAGTTAGCTAGGAACAGCTAGCTAGGATTTTGTTAGCGTGGATTCTTAACAAAATTTCTCATTGTTAATTTGTTTGTTTCTAACAAATTTTATTTTGTCCAATGTTTTCTTCATTATGCCACTTGTTGGATTCTGATAGATCAAAATCCAAATATGAAATTGAATGAAAATGGTTATTCTGCGGTGAACGGATACGTATATCTGTGGATGTAAGTAGGATAGTAAATGACTGTTGAATTAGATTCGAAGAATGTACAGTTTAACTTATTAATGTGAAATCTAAATATTCCTCGGGTATTACCTACCCGTTAAAATATTTTCACCATTAATAGTTTGTACGAAAGAATTTTTAATTACAATCTTTATGAAAATATATATACATATATATTTTCTTCAGATATATTCATGGATTTAATGAGTTAATGTGATATTAATCTCATTTGATGTATTGTTAGAACAAGAATATATAATCTCTAAAACATTAGAGATTACATAATCACCATACTGAAGGAAGATAATTGATGTAGAACGATACGTAGAACGATGATTAAGTTCGAGGTATGGATTGTGATGTTGAGATGTGTGTTTTTGATGGTACGGGTGTTGTTGATGGTGGTTCTGTTGATGTCGGTGATGTTGTTGAAGCTGATAAGTTTTGCACCATATTTTCAAAATTGATTACTCGAGCGCGAGGCTCGTTGACTTCTTCCATTATTCCAGAATGATTGTCGGTCGGAACGAGCGGATGAATAAGGTTTAGAATTATGGATAGAATATAATCATGACGAGATACTCTGAAAATGAGAGGAAAAATGGTGTTTCGGACAGGTTCGCCGGTAAGTGCTTCAGGTTCTTCTCCAAGAGGACAATGTGGTGGATGGAAAGGATCACCTTCTTCTTGTCTCCAATAATTGAGGAGGCTACGAACCTATCAGATGAATTGGGGATGAAAGATTGGTTGATTCATTCTGGTGACACTGCTTTCGGAGCTTAGGTGAAACTCCATATCGGAATAGCTGTCGGAATCCGAGGAATTCGAACTGGCTAAGGGATTCATCTCGTACGATCAGATGAAAGATTTCCGATAAGAAATAGATTATAGGATGTAGATTAGTACCCTGTAATACATAATTTTACATATGCATATATAATACTAAAATCCCAAAACTTACGGAGGAATCTACAAAAGCTGTCAGACAAAGGTAACAATAACAGATACGCTAAGATATGAATTTATTTATACACTGTCTATGTAATAGAGGCAGTATGACATGTCTAGACTTTAAGGATGATAAGCAAATAATTTTTGACACGAAATGATAAGCAAAACTTTTGACATGCAGACACGGTCGAAGTCCAGACTCACTAATGCATCTAAACAACTATCAGTTAGACACACTAATGCAAGACCTGGTTTGCTAAGACCACCACTTAGATACTAACTCTAACGACCCGTTCTAATCCATCTGGATGAATACATTACATTTGGTTACATCGCGAGGTACTTGACCTCTATATGATATATTTTACAAACATTATATTCGTTTTTAAAAGACAAACTTGCATTACATCGACAATTGATGGCATGCATACCATTTCATAATATATCCAACTATAATTGACTTAGTAATAATCTTGATGAAATCGACGACTCGAATGCAACGTCTTTTGAAATATGTCATGAATGACTCCAAGTAATATCTCTAAAATGAGCAAATGCACAGCGAAAGATTTCTTTCATACCTGAGAATACACATGCTTTCAAGTGTCAACCAAAAGGTTGGTGAGTTCATTAGTTTATCGTAATCAATCATTTTCATAATTTTAATAGACCACAAGATTTCATTTCCATTTCTCATAAAAATACGTCCCATGCATAGAGACAAAAATAGTCATTTATATGGTGAACACCTGTAACCGACATTAACAAGATGCATATAAGAATATCCCCTATCATTTCGGGAAATCCTTCGGACATGATAAAAATAAATTCGAAGTACTAAAGCATACGGTACTTTGGATGGGGTTTGTTAGGCCCAATAGATCTATCTTTAGGATTCGCGTCAATTAGTAGACCAGTTTACTAATTCTTAGGCTACCAAGCAAAAAGGGGCATATTCGACTTCGATCATTCACCCATATAATGTAGTTTCATTTACTTGTGTCTATTTCGTAAAACATTTATAAAACTGCATGTATTCTCAGTCCCAAAGATATATATTGCAAAAGCATTTAAAAAGGAAGTAATGAAACTCACTATACTGTATTTTGTAGTAAAAATACATATGACGACATTGAACAATGCAGGGTTGGCCTCGGATTCACCAACCTATATCAATTGTATATTTATTAAAACATGTAATCGTAATCGAGCAAGTTTATATATATTATTATTAATAATATACTTGTTATATTATATGTTATTTAGATCAATTTAATATATTTAATTTATATATTTTATATAACTAATACTTATCATTATTTATAATATAAAAATATATATGAGGATTTATATATGATAACAATATGTTTTTATGTATTAACTGATACATTTTATATATATAATTTAGTAATTATCATTTTAATAATAACAATATAGTGATACGTAATATTAATATTATTGTAATGTATTTTTATATAAAATATCTATTTGTAATAATACTAGTATTGACAAGAATGATAATAATGATGATAATAATAATAGTAATAATAATAGTAGTAATAATAGTAGTAATAATATTTATTTTAATGTAACTGGTAGTCTTAATAAAAATAATAATTTTGATAATTTTAATTAAAATGATACTTTTAGTAAAATGATAATAATAATAATAATAATAATAATAATAATAATAATAATAATAATAATAATAATAATAATAATAATAATAATAATAATAATGAAAATAATTATTCAAATAAAAATTGATAATTTTACATTAAAATATAATGATAATAATATTAGTACTAATAATACAAATCAGATTTATCATAAGTTTCGTATATAATTTCTAAACTTATGACTACAGTTTCTATAACTTAAATTCGTAATCGTATTCATAATTGTACCCATATCCAAATAATTATAACCATTTTCCATAATTTTTATCATATCACTTTTATTATTAAATTTGTAACATGAATGTTGTTAATATGTTCATAATCACATTAATGACTATAATCATAATAATACAATAATAATAATAATAATAATAATAATAATAATAATAATAATAATAATAATAATAATAATAATATAATAATAATAATAATAATACTAATACTAGTAATAATAATAATAACTATAGTAATAATAATAATAATAATAATAATAATAATAATAATAATAATAATAATAATAATAATAATAATAATAATAATAATACTTGAAACTACCTTGCAAGCTTTCCTAAAAAAGAAATGCCATGAACGGGCTCGAACCCGCCACCTATTGCTCCCCAATAACACCCCTAACCTGAAATGTCCCGTTCTTATTGATTAAAAACGTTCTATATTAATTGATTTCGTTGCGAGGTTTTGACCTCTATATGAGACGTTTTTCAAAGACTGCATTCATTTTAAAACAAACCATAACCTTTATTTCATCAATAAAGGTTTAAAAAGCTTTACGTAGATTATCAAATAATGATAATCTAAAATATCCTGTTTACACGCGACCATTACATAATGGTTTACAATACAAATATGTTACAACGAAATAAGTTTCTTGAATGCAGTTTTTACACAATATCATACAAACATGGACTCCAAATCTCGTCCTTATTTAAGTATGCGACAGCGGAAGCTCTTAATAATCACCTGAGAATAAACATGCTTAAAACGTCAACAAAAATGTTGGTGAGTTATAGGTTTAACCTATATATATCAAATCATAATAATAGACCACAAGATTTCATATTTCAATACACATCCCATACATAGAGATAAAAATCATTCATATGGTGAACACCTGGTAACCGACATTAACAAGATGCATATATAAGAATATCCCTATCATTCCGGGACACCCTTCGGATATGATATAAATTTCGAAGTACTAAAGCATCCGGTTCTTTGGATGGGGTTTGTTAGGCCCAATAGATCTATCTTTAGGATTCGCGTCAATTAGGGTGTCTGTTCCCTAATTCTTAGATTACCAGACTTAATAAAAAGGGGCATATTCGATTTCGATAATTCAACCATAGAATGTAGTTTCACGTACTTGTGTCTATTTTGTAAATCATTTATAAAACCTGCATGTATTCTCATCCCAAAAATATTAGATTTTAAAAGTGGGACTATAACTCACTTTCACAGATTTTTACTTCATCGGAAAGTAAGACTTGGCCACTGGTTGATTCACGAACCTATAACAATATATACATATATATCAAAGTATGTTCAAAATATATTTACAACACTTTTAATATATTTTGATATTTTAAGTTTATTAAGTCAGCTGTCCTCGTTAGTAACCTACAACTAGTTGTCCACAGTTAGATGTACAGAAATAAATCGATAAATATTATCTTGAATCAATCCACGACCCAGTGTATACGTATCTCAGTATTGATCACAACTCAAACTATATATATTTTGAAATCAACCTCAACCCTGTATAGCTAACTCCAACATTCACATATAGAGTGTCTATGGTTGTTCCGAAATATATATAGATGTGTCGACATGATAGGTCGAAACATTGTGTACGTGTCTATGGTATCTCAAGATTACATAATATACAATACAAGTTGATTAAGTTATGGTTGGAATAGATTTGTTACCAATTTTCACGTAGCTAAAATGAGAAAAATTATCCAATCTTGTTTTACCCATAACTTCTTCATTTTAAATCCGTTTTGAGTGAATCAAATTGCTATGGTTTCATATTGAACTCTATTTTATGAATATAAACAGAAAAAGTATAGGTTTATAGTCGGAAAAATAAGTTACAAGTCGTTTTTGTAAAGGTAGTCATTTTAGTCGAAAAAACGACGTCTAGATGACCATTTTAGAAAACATACTTCCACTTTGATTTTAACCATAATTTTTGGATATAGTTTCATGTTTATAATAAAAATCATTTTCTCAGAATAACAACTTTTAAATCAAAGTTTATCATAGTTTTTAATTAACTAACCCAAAACAGCCCGCGGTGTTACTACAACG
Organism: Rutidosis leptorrhynchoides; assembly: GCF_046630445.1. Classification (NCBI taxonomy): domain Eukaryota; kingdom Viridiplantae; phylum Streptophyta; class Magnoliopsida; order Asterales; family Asteraceae; genus Rutidosis; species Rutidosis leptorrhynchoides. Next base: position 387,881,170 of record NC_092335.1, on the reverse strand, counting down.
GCGTAAATCCGGTTTTACGGTGTTTTTCGTGTTTCCAGGTTTTAAATCATTAAGTTAGCATATCATATAGATATAGAACATGTGTTTAGTTGATTTTAAAAGTCAAGTTAGAAGGATTAACTTTTGTTTGCGAACAAGTTTAGAATTAACTAAACTATGTTCTAGTGATTACAAGTTTAAACCTTCGAATAAGATAGCTTTATATGTATGAATCGAATGATGTTATGAACATCATTACTACCTTAAGTTCCTTGGATAAACCTACTGGAAAAGAGAAAAATGGATCTAGCTTCAACGGATCCTTGGATGGCTCGAAGTTCTTGAAGCAGAATCATGACACGAAAACAAGTTCAAGTAAGATCATCACTTGAAATAAGATTGTTATAGTTATAGAAATTGAATCAAAGTTTGAATATGATTATTACCTTGTATTAGAATGATAACCTACTGTAAGAAACAAAGATTTCTTGAGGTTGGATGATCACCTTACAAGATTGGAAGTGAGCTAGCAAACTTGAAAGTATTCTTGATTTTATGTAACTAGAACTTGTAGAATTTATGAAGAACACTTAGAACTTGAAGATAGAACTTGAGAGAGATCAATTAGATGAAGAAAATTGAAGAATTAAAGTGTTTGTAGGTGTTTTTGGTCGTTGGTGTATGGATTAGATATAAAGGATATGTAATTTTGTTTTCATGTAAATAAGTCATGAATGATTACTCATATTTTTGTAATTTTATGAGATATTTCATGCTAGTTGCCAAATGATGGTTCCCACATGTGTTAGGTGACTCACATGGGCTGCTAAGAGCTGATCATTGGAGTGTATATACCAATAGTACATACATCTAAAAGCTGTGTATTGTACGAGTACGAATACGGGTGCATACGAGTAGAATTGTTGATGAAACTGAACGAGGATGTAATTGTAAGCATTTTTGTTAAGTAGAAGTATTTTGATAAGTGTCTTGAAGTCTTTCAAAAGTGTATGAATACATATTAAAACACTACATGTATATACATTTTAACTGAGTCGTTAAGTCATCGTTAGTCGTTACATGTAAATGTTGTTTTGAAACCTTTAGGTTAATGATCTTGTTGAATGTTGTTAACCCATTGTTTATTATAACAATTGAGATGTTAAATTGTTATATTATCATGATATTATGATATATAATATATCTCAGTATGATGTATATACAGTTAAATGTCGTTACAACGATAATCGTTACATATATGTCTCGTTTCGAAATCATTAAGTTAGTAGTCTTATTTTTACATATGTATTTCATTGTTAATACACTTAATAATATATTTACTTATCATTTAATATAATTAACCAAGTGTATCAATATCTTAATATGATTCATATGTACCTAGTAAGACGTTGTTATAACGATAATCGTTATATATATCGTTTTCGAGTTTCTTAAATTAATAGTCTCATTTTTATGTATATAACTCATTGTTAAAATACCTAATGAGATACATACTTATAATAAAAACATGTTTACTATATATATAACCATATATATGTCATCGTATAGTTTTTACAAGTTTTAACGTTCGTGAATCACCGGTCAACTTGGGTGGTCAATTGTCTATATGAAACATATTTCAATTAATCAAGTCTTAACAAGTTTGATTGCTTAACATGTTGGAAACATTTAATCATGTAAATATCAATCTCAATTAATATATATAAACATGGAAAAGTTCGGGTCACTACAGTACCTACCCGTTAAATAAATTTCGTCCCGAAATTTTAAGCTGTTGAAGGTGTTGACGAATCTTCTGGAAATAGATGCGGGTATTTCTTCTTCATCTGATCTTCACGCTCCCAGGTGAACTCGGGTCCTCTACGAGCATTCCATCGAACCTTAACAATTGGTATCTTGTTTTGCTTAAGTCTTTTAACCTCACGATCCATTATTTCGACGGGTTCTTTGATGAATTGAAGTTTTTCGTTGATTTGGATTTCATCTAATGGAATAGTGAGATCTTCTTTAGCAAAACATTTCTTCAAATTCGAGACGTGGAAAGTGTTATGTACAGCCGCGAGTTGTTGAGGTAACTCAAGTCGGTAAGCTACTGGTCCGACACGATCAATAATCTTGAATGGTCCAATATACCTTGGATTTAATTTCCCTCGTTTACCAAATCGAACAACGCCTTTCCAAGGTGCAACTTTAAGCATGACGATCTCTCCAATTTCAAATTCTATATCTTTTCTTTTAATGTCAGCGTAGCTCTTTTCTCGACTTTGGGCGGTTTTCAACCGTTGTTGAATTTGGATGATCTTCTCGGTAGTTTCTTGTATAATCTCCGGACCCGTAATCTGTGTATCCCCCACTTCACTCTAACAAATCGGAGACCTGCACTTTCTACCATAAAGTGCTTCAAACAGCGCCATCTCAATGCTTGAATGGTAGCTGTTGTTGTAGGAAAATTCTGCTAACGGTAGATGTCGATCCCAACTGTTTCCGAAATCAATAACACATGCTCGTAGCATGTCTTCAAGCGTTTGTATCGTCCTTTCGCTCTGCCCATCAGTTTGTGGATGATAGGCAGTACTCATGTCTAGACGAGTTCCTAATGCTTGCTGTAATGTCTGCCAGAATCTTGAAATAAATCTGCCATCCCTATCAGAGATAATAGAGATTGGTATTCCATGTCTGGATATGACTTCCTTCAAATACAGTCGTGCTAACTTCTCCATCTTGTCATCTTCTCTTATTGGCAGGAAGTGTGCTGATTTGGTGAGACGATCAACTATTACCCAAATAGTATCAAAACCACTTGCAGTCCTTGGCAATTTAGTGATGAAATCCATGGTAATGTTTTCCCATTTCCATTCCGGGATTTCAGGTTTTTGAAGTAGACCTGATGGTTTCTGATGCTCAGCTTTGACCTTAGAACACGTCAGACATTCTCCTACGTATTTAGCAACATCGGCTTTCATACCCGGCCACCAAAAATATTTCCTGAGATCCTTGTACATCTTCCCCGTTCCAGGATGTATTGAGTATCTGGTTTTATGAGCTTCTCTAAGTACCATTTCTCTCATATCTCCAAATTTTGGTACCCAAATCCTTTCAGCCCTATACCGGGTTCCGTCTTCCCGAATATTAAGATGCTTCTCCGATCCTTTGGGTATTTCATCCTTTAAATTTCCCTCTTTTAAAACTCCTTGTTGTGCCTCCTTTATTTGAGTAGTAAGGTTATTATGAATCATTATATTCATAGATTTTACTCGAATGGGTTCTCTGTCCTTCCCGCTCAAGGCATCGGCTACCACATTTGCCTTCCCCGGGTGGTAACGAATCTCAAAGTCGTAATCATTCAACAATTCAATCCACCTACGCTGCCTCATATTCAGTTGTTTCTGATTAAATATGTGTTGAAGACTTTTGTGGTCGGTATATATAATACTTTTGACCCCATATAAGTAGTGCCTCCAAGTCTTTAATGCAAAAACAACTGCGCCTAATTCCAAATCATGCGTTGTATAATTTTGTTCGTGAATCTTCAATTGTCTAGACGCATAAGCAATCACCTTCGTTCGTTGCATTAATACACAACCGAGACCTTGCTTTGATGCGTCACAATAAATCACAAAATCATCATTCCCTTCAGGCAATGACAATTTAGGTGCCGTAGTTAGCTTTTTCTTCAATAACTGAAACGCTTTCTCTTGTTCATCATTCCATTCAAATTTCTTCCCTTTATGCGTTAATGCAGTCAAGGGTTTTGCTATTCTGGAAAAGTCTTGGATGAACCTTCTGTAGTAACCAGCTAGTCCTAAAAACTGGCGTATGTGTTTCAGAGTTTTCGGGGTTTCCCACTTTTCAACAGTTTCTATCTTTGCCGGATCCACCTTAATACCTTCTTTGTTCACTATGTGACCGAGGAATTGAACTTCTTCCAACCAAAATGCACACTTTGAAAACTTAGCGTACAATTCTTCCTTCCTCAATACTTCTAACACCTTTCTCAAATGTTCACCGTGTTCTTGGTCATTCTTTGAGTAAATAAGTATGTCATCAATGAAAACAATGAAAAACTTGTCAAGGTATGGTCCACACACTCGGTTCATAAGGTCCATGAACACAGCTGGTGCATTAGTTAAACCAAACGGCATGACCATAAACTCGTAATGACCGTAACGTGTTCTGAAAGCAGTCTTTGGAATATCATCTTCTTTCACCCGCATTTGATGATACCCGGAACGTAAGTCAATCTTTGAATAAACAGACGAGCCTTGTAGTTGATCAAATAAGTCGTCGATTCTCGGTAGTGGGTAGCGGTTCTTGATGGTAAGTTTGTTCAACTCTCGGTAGTCGATACACAACCTGAATGTACCATCTTTCTTCTTGACAAACAAAACAGGAGCTCCCCACGGTGATGTGCTTGGTCGAATGAAACCACGCTCTAAAAGTTCTTGTAATTGGCTTTGCAGTTCTTTCATCTCGCTGGGTGCGAGTCTGTAAGGAGCACGAGCTATTGGTGCAGCTCCTGGTACAAGATCTATTTGAAATTCAACGGATCGATGTGGGGGTAATCCCGGTAATTCTTTTGGAAATACATCGGGAAATTCTTTTGCAATGGGAACATCATTGATGCTCTTTTCTTCAGTTTGTACTTTCTCGACGTGTGCTAGAACAGCATAGCAACCTTTTCTTATTAGTTTTTGTGCCTTCAAATTACTAATAAGATGTAGCTTCGTGTTGCCCTTTTCTCCGTACACCATTAAGGGTTTTTCTTTTTCTCGTATAATGCGAATTGCATTTTTTTAACAAACGATCTCTGCTTTCACTTCTTTCAACCAGTCCATACCGATTATCACATCAAAACTCCCTAACTCTACTGGTATCAAATCAATCTTAAATGTTTCGCTAACCAGTTTAATTTCTCGATTCCGACATATATTATCTGCTGAAATTAATTTACCATTTGCTAATTCGAGTAAAAATTTACTATCCAAAGGCGTCAATGGACAACTTAATTTAGCACAAAAATCTCTACTCATATAGCTACTATCCGCACCCGAATCAAATAAAACGTAAGCAGATTTATTGTCAATAAGAAATGTACCCGTAACAAGCTCCGGGTCTTCTTGTGCCTCTGCCGCATTAATATTGAAAACTCTTCCGCGGCCTTATCCATTCGTGTTCTCCTGGTTCGGGCAATTTCTAATAATGTGGCCCGGTTTTCCACATTTATAACAAACTACATTGGCATAACTTGCTCCGACACTACTTGCTCCGCCATTACTCGTTCCGACACCATTTGTTCCTTTCGTTCTATTAACCCCTGGTCCGTAGACCTCACACTTCGCCGCGCTATGACCATTTCTTTTACACTTGTTGCAAAATTTGGTGCAGAACCCCGAGTGATACTTTTCACACATTTGGCATAGCTGCTTCTGATTGTTGTTGTTATTGCGGTTATTATTGTTGTTGGGATGATTGTTGTAGTTGCTGTTGTTGTTGTTGTTGTTGTTGTTGTTGTTGTTGTTGTTGGGCCGTTTGTTGTAGTTGCGATTGATGTTGCGATTGTTGGGATAATTGTTGCGATTATTGTTGTAATTGCTGTTGTTGTTGTATTGGTGATTCTTATCACCGTTTTCCTCCCACTTTCTTTTGACTTGCTTCACATTGGCCTCTTCAGCAGTCTGTTCTTTAATTCTTTCTTCAATCTGGTTCACTAGTTTGTGAGCCATTCTACATGCCTGTTGTATGGAGGCGGGCTCGTGTGAACTTATATCTTCTTGGATTCTTTCCGATAATCCTTTCACAAATGCGTCGATCTTCTCTTCCTCATCTTCGAATGCTCCCGGACACAATAGGCACAATTCTGTGAATCGTCTTTCGTACGTGGTAATATCAAATCCTTGGGTTCGTAACCCTCTAAGTTCTGTCTTGAGCTTATTGACCTCGGTTCTGGGACGGTACTTCTCGTTCATCAAGTGCTTGAATGCTGACCACGGTAGTGCGTACGCATCGTCTTGTCCCACTTGCTCTAGATAGGTATTCCACCATGTTAACGCAGAACCTGTGAAGGTATGCGTAGCGTACTTCACTTTGTCCTCTTCAGTACACTTACTTATGACAAACACCGATTCGACCTTCTCGGTCCACCGTTTCAATCCGATCGGTCCTTCGGTTCCATCAAATTCCAAAGGTTTGCAGGCAGTAAATTCTTTGTAGGTGCATCCTACACGATTTCCTGTACTGCTAGATCCAAGGTTATTGTTGGTATGTAGCGCAGCCTGTACTGCGGCTATGTTTGAAGCTAGAAAAGTACGGAATTCCTCTTCATTCATATTCACGGTGTGTCGAGTAGTCGGTGCCATTTCCTTCAAAATAGTCAAATGGAACAAGTTAATCATACAGAATATTAAGAGTAGTTAATAGTATTTCGTAGCATAATATGAACTCATTTATAAAAGCTTTTTCTTCATATTAGCGTTTTATAAGTTTAAATTCGGGTAGTACCTACCCGTTAAGTTCATACTTAGTAGCTAATATACAATTCAACTACTACAATTCTATATGAAAAACTGATTGTAATAATATTTCGCGTTCAAACTTTTATACAATATTTTACAAACTTACAATACCGCTTATTTTACATAAAGCATGAAATATAGCACACAATAACTTTGATACAAGATAGTTGTGAAGATAATTCTAGCTAGTACACAAGTCGTTCAGCAAAGGCAATAAAGACACGTAATTCATACGTCCAGAAACAAGTCATGCATTCTGGTTTTACTAGGACTACTTCCCATCCTTGGTCTTGTGGAACATAACCGTTATGGCCGTTGATAAGACAGCGTGTTGTAACGTCATCAAAGGGACGAGGGTTACGTAATGACCAACAATCTCGTAATAACCTAAAAACCTCATTTCTTACCCCAATTACCGACTCCGTCACTTGTGGGAACGTTTTGTTTAATAGTTGTAGCCCGATGTTCTTGTTCTCACTTTGGTGAGAAGCGAACATTACTAACCCGTAAGCATAACATGCTTCTTTATGTTGCATGTTAGCCGCTTTTTCTAAATCACGAAGTCCTATATTCGGATATACTGAGTCAAAATAATTTCTTAACCCGTTGCGTAAAATAGCATTTGGGTTCCCCGCAATATATGCGTCAAAGTAAACACATCGTAACTTATGGATTTCCCAATGTGATATCCCCCATCTTCCGAACGAAAGCCTTTTATAAACCAAGGCATTCTTGGAACGTTCTTCGAATGTCTTACAAAGTGATCTCGCCTTAAATAGTTGTGCCGAGGAATTCTGACCGACTCTAGACAAGATTTCATCAATCATGTCTCCGGGTAGGTCTCTTAAAATATTGGGTTGTCTATCCATTTTGTGTTTTTATACTGTAAAATAGACAAGAGTTAGATTCATAAAAAAAATACTTATTAATACAAGCAATTTTTACATATATCATAAAGCATAAGCACACTATATTACATATATTACACCACACGAATATAACTATCTTATTCCGACTCGCTCGTTTCTTCTTGTTCGGTTTTGGTTCGTTTTGCCAAGTTTCTAGGGATATATGATGTTCCCCTAATACGAGCCGTCGTTATCCACATTGGTTTAGAAAAACCTGGTGGTTTAGAGGTTCTCGGGTCATTGTTACAACTTAAGGACTTCGGGGGTTGACGATACTTATAAAGTTCATCGGGGTTGGAATTAGATTTCTCAATTTTTATGCCCTTTCCCTTATTATTTTCTTTTGCCTTTTTAAATTCAGTTGGGGTAATTTCTATAACATCATTGGAATTCTCGTCGGAATCCGATTCATCAGAGAATTGGTAATCCTCCCAATATTTTGCTTCCTTGGCGGAAACACCATTGACCATAATTAACCTTGGTCGGTTGGTTGAGGATTCTCTTTTACTTAACCGTTTTATTATTTCCCCCACCGGTTCTATTTCTTCTTCCGATTCCGATTCTTCTTCCGGTTCCGACTCTTCTTCCGGTTCCGACTCTTCTTCCGGTTCCTCTTCGGGAACTTGTGAATCAGTCCACGAATCATTCCAATTTACATTTGACTCTTCATTATTATTAGGTGAGTCAATGGGACTTGTTCTAGAGATAGACATCTATCACATAATATCAAACACGATAAGAGATTAATATATCACATAATATTCATATGTTAAAAATATATAGTTTCCAACAAAAATGTTAAGCAATCATTTTTAAAGAAAACACGGTCGAAGTCCAGACTCACTAATGCATCCTACAAACTCGATAAGACACACTAATGCAAATTTTCTGGTTCTCTAAGACCAACGCTCGGATACCAACTGAAATGTCCCGTTCTTATTGATTAAAAACGTTCTATATTAATTGATTTCGTTGCGAGGTTTTGACCTCTATATGAGACGTTTTTCAAAGACTGCATTCATTTTAAAACAAACCATAACCTTTATTTCATCAATAAAGGTTTAAAAAGCTTTACGTAGATTATCAAATAATGATAATCTAAAATATCATGTTTACACGCGACCATTACATAATGGTTTACAATACAAATATGTTACAACGAAATAAGTTTCTTGAATGCAGTTTTTACACAATATCATACAAACATGGACTCCAAATCTCGTCCTTATTTAAGTATGCGACAGCGGAAGCTCTTAATAATCACCTGAGAATAAACATGCTTAAAACGTCAACAAAAATGTTGGTGAGTTATAGGTTTAACCTATATATATCAAATCATAATAATAGACCACAAGATTTCATATTTCAATACACATCCCATACATAGAGATAAAAATCATTCATATGGTGAACACCTGGTAACCGACATTAACAAGATGCATATATAAGAATATCCCCATCATTCCGGGACACCCTTCGGATATGATATAAATTTCGAAGTACTAAAGCATCCGGTTCTTTGGATGGGGTTTGTTAGGCCCAATAGATCTATCTTTAGGATTCGCGTCAATTAGGGTGTCTGTTCCCTAATTCTTAGATTACCAGACTTAATAAAAAGGGGCATATTCGATTTCGATAATTCAACCATAGAATGTAGTTTCACGTACTTGTGTCTATTTTGTAAATCATTTATAAAACCTGCATGTATTCTCATCCCAAAAATATTAGATTTTAAAAGTGGGACTATAACTCACTTTCACAGATTTTTACTTCGTCGGGAAGTAAGACTTGGCCACTGGTTGATTCACGAACCTATAACAATATATACATATATATCAAAGTATGTTCAAAATATATTTACAACACTTTTAATATATTTTGATATTTTAAGTTTATTAAGTCAGCTGTCCTCGTTAGTAACCTACAACTAGTTGTCCACAGTTAGATGTACAGAAATAAATCGATAAATATTATCTTGAATCAATTCACGACCCAGTGTATACGTATCTCAGTATTGATCACAACTCAAACTATATATATTTTGAAATCAACCTCAACCCTGTATAGCTAACTCCAACATTCACATATAGAGTGTCTATGGTTGTTCCGAAATATATATAGATGTGTCGACATGATAGTTCGAAACATTGTATACGTGTCTATGGTATCTCAAGATTACATAATATACAATACAAGTTGATTAAGTTATGGTTGGAATAGATTTGTTACCAATTTTCACGTAGCTAAAATGAGAAAAATTATCCAATCTTGTTTTACCCATAACTTCTTCATTTTAAATCCGTTTTGAGTGAATCAAATTGCTATGGTTTCATATTGAACTCTATTTTATGAATCTAAACAGAAAAAGTATAGGTTTGTAGTCAGAAAAATAAGTTACAAGTCGTTTTTGTAAAGGTAGTCATTTCAGTCGAAAGAACGACGTCTAGATGACCATTTTAGAAAACATACTTCCACTTTGAGTTTAACCATAATTTTTGGATATAGTTTCATGTTCATAATAAAAATCATTTTCTCAGAATAACAACTTTTAAATCAAAGTTTATCATAGTTTTTAATTAACTAACCCAAAACAGCCCGCGGTGTTACTACAACGGCGTAAATCCGGTTTTACGGTGTTTTTCGTATTTCCAGGTTTTAAATCATTAAGTTAGCATATCATATAGATATATAACATGTGTTTAGTTGATTTTAAAAGTCAATTTAGAAGGATTAACTTTTGTTTGCGAACAAGTTTAGAATTAACTAAACTATGTTCTAGTGATTACAAGTTTAAACCTTCGAATAAGATAGCTTTATATGTATGAATCGAATGATGTTATGAACATCATTACTACCTTAAGTTCCTTGGATAAACCTACTGGAAAAGAGAAAAATGGATCTAGCTTCAACGGATCCTTGGATGGCTCGAAGTTCTTGAAGCAGAATCATGACACGAAAACAAGTTCAAGTAAGATCATCACTTGAAATAAGATTGTTATAGTTATAGAAATTGAATCAAAGTTTGAATATGATTATTACCTTGTATTAGAATGATAACCTACTATAAGAAACAAAGATTTCTTGAGGTTGGATGATCACCTTACAAGATTGGAAGTGAGCTAGCAAACTTGAAAGTATTCTTGATTTTATGTAACTAGAACTTGTAGAATTTATGAAGAACACTTAGAACTTGAAGATAGAACTTGAGAGAGATCAATTAGATGAAGAAAATTGAAGAATTAAAGTGTTTGTAGGTGTTTTTGGTCGTTGGTGTATGGATTAGATATAAAGGATATGTAATTTTGTTTTCATGTAAATAAGTCATGAATGATTACTCATATTTTTGTAATTTTATGAGATATTTCATGCTAGTTGCCAAATGATGGTTCCCACATGTGTTAGGTGACTCACATGGGCTGCTAAGAGCTGATCATTGGAGTGTATATACCAATAGTACATACATCTAAAAGCTGTGTATTGTACGAGTACGAATACGGGTGCATACGAGTAGAATTGTTGATGAAACTGAACGAGGATGTAATTGTAAGCATTTTTGTTAAGTAGAAGTATTTTGATAAGTGTCTTGAAGTCTTTCAAAAGTGTATGAATACATATTAAGACACTACATGTATATACATTTTAACTGAGTCGTTAAGTCATCGTTAGTCGTTACATGTAAATGTTGTTTTGAAACCTTTAGGTTAATGATCTTGTTGAATGTTGTTAACCCATTGTTTATTATAACAATTGAGATGTTAAATTGTTATATTATCATGATATTATGATATATAATATATCTCAGTATGATGTATATACAGTTAAATGTCGTTACAACGATAATCGTTACATATATGTCTAGTTTCGAAATCATTAAGTTAGTAGTCTTATTTTTACATATGTATTTCATTGTTAATACACTTAATAATATATTTACTTATCATTTAATATAATTAACCAAGTGTATCAATATCTTAATATGATTCATATGTACCTAGTAAGACGTTGTTATAACGATAATCGTTATATATATCGTTTTCGAGTTTCTTAAATTAATAGTCTCATTTTTATGTATATAACTCATTGTTAAAATACCTAATGAGATACATACTTATAATAAAAACATGTTTACTATATATATAACCATATATATGTCATCGTATAGTTTTTACAAGTTTTAACGTTCGTGAATCACCGGTCAACTTGGGTGGTCAATTGTCTATATGAAACATATTTCAATTAATCAAGTCTTAACAAGTTTGATTGCTTAACATGTTGGAAACATTTAATCATGTAAATATCAATCTCAATTAATATATATAAACATGGAAAAGTTCGGGTCACTACATAACCATTTACTCTGTTTGATCCTTTCTGTTATAACACGATTTTATTTTCTTTTAACCCATCTCTTATGCTTTCTTCATTTTCTAAATATACGAATCGATCAGAGTAATAACAATATAATCGGGTATTAAGATTTTGCTTTAGGATTTGAAATTAAAACAAAAAACCTACTGAATGTGTTTGATTGATAGAAAAGAAAAAAAAAATTATATGTAGAACAGAAAAACAGAAACTGTAAGCTTCGCAAAAAGAATTTGAACTCATTCCTTGATTTTAAAATTTGGACATAATTAGATTACGATTACAACATGAAATATCTGTTAATTTAATCATAGAACCTTCGGAACTCATCAATTGATTCAGAAACAACAACAAGAACTCGAATTTCATGAAGAGCAGAACGGTTGACTTTTTATTTTAAAATCTTTGACTTCAAAATTAACGATCGATATAAAGAATTGGGGTTTAAAATTTTGCAGATAGTTTAACCTATAGATACATAACAAGACTGCATTTTTAGTTTTTGCAAATTGACACAAATCAAGCTTTTGATAAAAAAAAATAATAATAGGAACAGAGGTTAGCGAGCTGTACAGACCTTTGATTTATGCTTCCATTAATAAATTGCAGTAATAGATTATATGAAATGTGATGAATAATTGAAGTTAGTAACGTGAATTAGTTGTGGTTTGTTTGTGATGGGGATTAGGTCGACAAATGTTCACGGACAGAAGGAAGAAAACATAGTAAATGAATCTGATGATGATCTGTATCTTATTACGCGTAATTATATATGTCTTTATATGTTATATTTAATATTAAATATTAATAATTAATAAATATAAATACAAATATATTAATAAAATAATAATACTGATAATATTATTAGTAATAATAAAATTACTAATAATAATAAATACAGAAATAATAATAATATAAATGATAAAAATAATTAATAATATCAATAAAAATAATACTATTACTTATAATGATAATATAATAATAATAATAATAGAACGATTAATGATACTAATAATAATATTGATAATGTTATGAAGATACTAATAATAATAGTGTTAATAATAATAACATCAAAATAATACTTAATAATAATAAGTATTATGATAAGAGTAATAATAATAATAAGCCATAATAATAACAATTTTAGTGAAATTGTCAATAATAAATTATTAATGATATTTATAATAATGATACTAGTTATTGATAATAATATTAGTAATAATATATATATATATATATATATATATATATATATATATATATATATATATATATATATATATATATATATATATATATATATATATATATATATATATATATATATATATATATATAATCAAGTTTCATTTTATGATAATAATATTAACAACAATATTATTATAACAACTATACTTAATATATTAGTATATATAGATTATGTAATATAATTATATATAATGATGAGCATTAAAATTTGTATACATTTTAATAATAGCTAGTAAAATGAAGATATAACAAGTTACGTGTTTCTATTTTTATATAATAATATTAATAATACTGAATTTTAATATTAATATTACTATTTATAATAATATTGAAGGTAACGATAATTATATTCAAACTTGTAATTAGATTTCATATATTACAATTTATTACTATTTACCAATTATACAATATATTGAATCTTTTATATTTATTACCTATGTATATATATATATATATATATATATATATATATATATATATATATATATATATATATATATATATATATATTACTACATATAATATTACAATTTATAATTCCAATTACCATGTATATATATATACACACATATCTATTTAAATTTAATTGTTCGTGAATCGTCGGGAATAGTCAAAGGTCAGTTGAACAGTTCAAAATATTTTTAAGATTCAGGATAATAGACTTTGCTTATCTTGTCGAAACCATATAAAGATTAAGTTTAAATTTAGTCGGAAATTCCCGGGTCATCACAGTGTCTTTTTTAAATGTTCATATTTTCATCCAATTTATAATGTTCGTGAACAAAGTTTTTTCAAAACACGGAAAAAATTGTTTCCCCCCGCTTCCCCCCGATTGGTTACTTCCCCATTGATCCTACCACTATATATATATATATATATATATATATATATATATATATATATATATATATATATATATATATATATATATATATATATATATATATATTGTTGTGTTTGTGGCTAATCTTGTGGATTGACATGGTGGTACGTAGTGTATAGCTTGCTTAGTTATACATTGTTTATTACTTGTGTTGGTGATACGTATTCATTTTATGCATATGTTTGGATATAGTATGTTTACATTCACTAAGCTTTATAGCTTACCCTCTCGTTGTTTATATTTTTATAGATTCGCAAGGAAGAGGTGGCAAGAGTAAGCACGTGGACTAGTGGATTATTGTGGGTTGCTTTAGAAGACTTCACTTTTGGATTCGACTCAGGATTGGGTAGTGCAATCCCAATCATCATGCTCGATTTTTTGTTGGAATTTAAGCTCTTGGGTCGAAATTACCTTTTGGTTGTGTTAAATGGGTTTTGGGTTGTCATGCCCAATTTGACACTTAAATTTATGTATTGAATATTTTAAAGTTGTTTAAACTTGTTGGCGATTTGGAAGAGTTTTGAAAACATAAATGTGGTGTCGTTGTATATTAATATTATTGATGTTATAAAAAAATCCGGGTCGGTATAATGACATGTTGGGTCATTATAAGTGGCATCAGAGCATGGTCTAAGGGATTTAGGCGACTTGAGATAGGTGCATAGACTTAGACTTTTGTATGTGCTTAATTATTGCGGGACTTGTAGGAGTACGAGTCAGAACAAGGAATTGGTTAGTGCCTTAGTGTGTAGGTGAACTAACTGATTGTGGTTGTATCGTGTTTAGTGTTCCTGTGTGTTCTTATATCGTGTTTGTGTTTGTGTATATCATCGAGCAAGATAGTCGTTGTACTAATGAGTTGATGCGGCGTGCGCGCGTAATAATGGCTAGCTATCATTGTTACGAGTGCAAATCGTGTCTAACAAGTGAAGTACGACGAGTGTTGAGCAAGATGAGGCGGTGTTGTGTATGTGGCTTATTTGCGTTTCGTTGTTTAATCGATTTGCATTCTTTAGAATGAAGATGAGAAGTGGGGCTTCAAGCGAGAAGCAAGGTGACGATGATGAATTAACGGCTAAGATTGAGGCCGCTTTGGAGAGTTATTCCGCGGTTTTTACCAGGAAGGTTAAAGAAGTCTTTCAAGAAGCGATTGAAATGACAAGTAACCGATCTTATTAATGAACAAATGGGTGCGATTGTTTAGGCAGAGTTTGAGAAGAGGTTTCCTAAACCTCAAGTTGAAGGCGTAATAGAGGATGTTCCTCTTGATCATGGAATTCAAGGCAATGTAGTCAGAAGGGAGTTTATTTACAAAAACTTCATGATGACTAAACCTCCTATGTATGCCGAGGATCCCGAGCCTTTGATAAGAACCGCTCGGATGTCGAACTACAAGAAATACACCGAATACCCACGAATTTTTCCCACAAATACTTATTCGTGTGTATACAACCACAAATTACCCACAGATTAACCATGATTGTATATTTAATTTGTTGATTGACATTACCCATAGATTACTCACGCATTTACCCACAAAAATAAGCCATGAATTTTTTTTTCGAGTGTAAATCGTGACTAAATTTACGGGTTTAAAATTTTTCACACGGATTACCCACAAATTAAGATTTGATAGGAAAATAAATGGGTAATATCATGGATAAATATGTGTGGTGTATAAAATACACACAACATTTTTGATCATGGGTAATTTTATGTGACGAATTTTGTGGGTAAATATGTATTCACGGTTTTACCCATATACTATTTTTGTGGGTATTTTGTCCTCTCTACTTTTATTTTGAGAATGTTTGCGTAAATTTGAATCCACAATTATAGTCTGTCTTGTTTTAGTGTTTTTGTTTTTTTTAAACAAATAGTAAAACCATGACTCTCAAAGTTATCCTATGTATTTCTCGATTATTTTACATGGATAATCATTCAATAGAGTCCCCGCAGCTTTGGCTCGGTGGACATGTGGTGGTGCCTAGGACCCCCGCCGGGCCCCGCCGGGCTAGAGGTCTCGGGTTCGAGCCTCGTCACCTAAAAAGGATATTATTTGAAAGAAATTCTTTGAGGGTGGCCCAAAGGGAAAGTTTTACCGGCCCGCTCCGGGACTAAGGTCCGGCCCGCCTGCCCCGTATGAGATGTTTTTAGGGTCGGATCCCCTGAGTGTGGTTCGGGTTTCCTGCCCGAACGCGTGTGTGTGTGCAAATGATGACTAGGCTTCGGTCCGGACTGATGCAAGCTTGCCGTTCAAAAAAAAATAATCATTCAATAGATGATTCTACTTGCACAAAAATCTTAATATGCTTAGAATAGTCCTTAAAGTTGTAATATGCTTTAGGATAATTTTAAAGTTATGTTTAAAATTTTCATATATTAATTACTAAGTTTTTTTATTTTATATGTTTCATATAACTTTTGGTGATTAACTGATTATTGCAGAGTAATTGTAACTATTCCTTTTGATCCGGAACATTACTGCATCTAAGTTTAGTTACTTGTTTTGAATTTTAATAATCTAAAAAAGGGCGTGACATTTCTTTTATTTCCGTAGCTTAGGCAATTTTAGATTCCCGCCATCTCCTCCCTATTTTATAATTCAACCCCTCGTAGTAAATTAGTCTCGTTTCTCACAGATACCCAGTTTCTCTCCATACCAATAACCAAGGTTGAAAAAGACGCGAGACGGGGCCGAAACGGTAGCGACCTCAAAACGTCGCAACGGAAAAAACAGGGCCGAGACGGGGTCGAACGGATGCTGACTAATGTTGACTTTATATATATAAATATATATTTACACATATTTTAGAGCTAAAAAACCTTCGTTGACAAGTTTGTACATATAATTGCTACTAGCGTTAATATAATACAAAATGGAATACTAAACTAAGTCAATTTTGATCGATTTGACCGACTTATGACCGATTTTAACAGAATTTCTGACTTTTGACCGGCGTTGACCCAAGTTTTCCTGCATTTGACCTGACTTTTGACCGTTGACCGGCTTATAAGAAAACGGGACGGGGTCGAAACGGTTTAGTCACCAAAACACCGCAACGGGCGTCGCAACGGACGCAACGGACGCCGTTTACAACAGTGCCAATAACTAATGCGTAACTGCTACAGGTTCTCAAAACTATTCGGTAACTGCTTTGCTACTGGTATAACTCTTGCTTGTCAAATTCTATCACTTAATTTCAACTTTTTTTAATGATTAAGCCTAACTATAATCCATTAATTTCGATTAATTTTGCTTTCGATTAATATTAATTTCAATTATGATTTTCAAACAGTTTCCAAACTCTGATTTGGAAGACGTTGAGAACAAATAACATTTTTTTACATGGAGTTGTATGTAGTTGGGCGTGTATTAGATTCTATGGTGCGTCTTCTTTATTTTGTTATGAATAAACGATGTAGTACTTTATTATGCACATACAATCTCTAATGCTATTTCCGTACTTTTGTTAATGGAAAAAACAATTCAAATTAGAGGGATTGTCTTTAGTTGAATTAGTTCATCACTCATTAAATACACATTTGAATTTAGTTTACATAATGACTCATTATCTTATTTTTTGTATTTACTCGATGAAGTTTGTTGCAGGTGGTGGTTGCGTTTAGAGGAATTGAAGGACATCATATTAATCTCGTCAATCCCTCATTTGCTGCTGAGTCTCAACAGAATCTTCACTATATTTTGAGGAGTTACCTGGCGAATGGAACTTGTTTGAAAGGATGTTTGTGTTTGTTCATAGATTTGGCTCTTATATATTAGTTATATGTTTTTTAAAATTTATTGTTAATGGTAATGTATGATTCTATAGTTTTGTTGTATGACAATTCAATAATATACTCCATAATTATGAAATTTTGCCCACACATGTTTATGTTAATCTCATAAAAGTTGCTCACAACTTTCATGCGTATATTACAAAAAAATAACCTCGTTCGTACACACAAGTTATTATGTTCGTGGTTAATTTCACCCACGAAGTGTACTACTAGTTATTATCACAATTATTCAACCATGACTTTTATACATAAAAAAATTAATGGGTAACTTTACCCACGAATCTTCCATGACTATATCTATAGAAAATTCGTAGTCATATGTAAAATCCCACAACATATTTACCCACGAATGCAACAAGTTCACCCACCAATATGGTGGTGGTTAAAATTACCCACATAATAAACTTTTCGTGTGAAAATAATTACCCTCGAAGGCATTACCCATCTAGTTGCATTTGTGAAAAATTTGTGGGTATTCGTTCATTACTCACGAATTTAGTCCTTTTACCTACGAATTTGGGCCGTGGGTGATCGGCTGTATTCTTGTAAGGGTGTTTTCGTACTAGTGAATGCCACCCTGACAAGAAAACGAGACTCGCTACTAGTTTGTTGTGGGGTAATGCGAAGAATTGGTTGGATGGTAAGATCGGTATCGTTGGTGAGGAACTTTTATGGGGTTATCGCGGGACGATTTTAAGAAGTAATTCTTCGAGGAGTTCCGGACGCAAGCCGATTTGACGAGGTTGCGCGATGAGTTGCGAATTTTACAACAAGGGTCTATAGACCTAATGTGACACCGCTAATTTTTTTTTAAATGTGGCGGAAGCATTATATTAAATCAACACGATATGATGGATAACTAACATTAATACAGTTCAAACCGATGTCACATGTCATTATATCAAAATACATATTTAACCGAAAAAGACGTAATTACATTATGTTTACAAAAGAACCAGTTTAACAAGGTAAGACCACATCAGAGTTAAATTCTGTCAAACATAACATTATCATGCCCGTCTTCTCCCAAAAGCAGAATCTACAAAGCTGACAACCTGCATGGAGGAGATGGAGGGGAATTAGCACGAAGCTAAGTGAGTACAACTAACTAAAGGTAATAGTATACAGAAACTATCATACTAATCATGTCACACAGGCTAACACATAATCATCACCCAATAGTGCAGTCGATAGAGACTCCGGCGGTTCGGCCAAACCATTAACCACCAGTTGATCGGGCTGGGGTTTACCGGAAGTTCCTCCTACATACCGTGCTGCATAAATCATTCACACGCGAAGAACACGTCATTCAAACATATACCGCACGGATGCAAATAGGCTACCACATGAGGAACCCATCCCACATGTTGATCTCTCCTATCGAATTAGGCTACCACAGGATAGGGACGCACTTGGCTCCATCAACAACCAACCACTCGCACTGGGCTACTCTATACTATTAATCTCCAGTTAGTCCCACTCACCGATTACCAACAAACGAGAAGGTGTTCAGCTATCTAATCACTGAACTTTCTCTTTCTCCTTTTCTCCCGAGAAAGACATATACACAAGTTTGTTATAATATCATAAGCATCAGTAAACAAGCATGCATCATAATGGCTAGAAATCAACACTTAGTAAAATATTTCACTACTAAAGACACTCGGCCGAGTGTCTAGTCACTCGGTCGATGGTCTCTCACAGATACTCTCAGCCGTGGGTCATACACACTCGGCCGATGATCGAGTCGGTCGGTCGAGTGTCAGGAGACACTCGACCGATTGTCTTTATCTGCAGGTGCTGAAGAACAAAGCTACGGGTTTCACCCAAAATCAACCAATTCTTGCTCTAGAGCTTGATTACTACCTCAAAACTGATCAAATCAAAGACACTAAACATGTAGAAACATAAACCCACAAGATTTTGACTCAAATAACAACAAATTTAACCATTTTGACCCAAATTACACAATTTGTAAAACCTAACAGAAAAACCCAACTTTCTCAAAGATTATAGCATGAAATGCTATGATTCTTACATTGATAGAATCAGTAAATCACAAAGAACAAAGTAGTGTAAAAGATTTGAGCTCAAGAACAAGGTCTTAAGATTAGGATTTGATTAGGTGAAGGAGTGAAGGTACGGTTGTGTGTGTATGAATAATCTGGAAGGATGGAGAAAAAATGGAATAAAACACAGCATTAGAAACTTAAGTGAGGTATAATTCCCGCACTGTGTAACACACGTGTATTTATAAGTTATCTGATATCTTTCGTACATCATTTGGTGACCCAAACGAAGTCCAAACTAAATAAAAAAACATGTTCTGTGACCCTTGTCACAAACTGGTCCTAACCACATCAACAATTAATAATAAACATTAAACAAAAATAAAAACGTATAATAACACAATACAAACTTAAGGGCAAACTAGTAATCTTACAGCTAGGCCCAGTTTGGGATGTTACACCTAAATACTTTTAGGGCTACCATTTTGGCGAAGGCCCAATTTTTCCCCAAATATACCTAGAACGATAGGTTGTTGATGGAGAATTTTCTTGAGACTTTGAATAATGATTTGCGCTGGAAAATTAGCCTTGGGAAAGTGGACTCTTTTGCTAAACTATTTATCGTGGCTAAGGGTTTTGAATCGTATGCTTTGAAGATGGTTGATGATACTTCGGGTTAGAGAAGGGTTCAATCGTTTGGCGCTCCGAGCAAGAAAGCTAAAAGTGCGATTGAGAGCACGGGTAGCGTGAGGAAAGGAGTGTCGGACACCAGTGCGTCTAGATGTTTCAATTGCAGAGAGAGAGGTCACAAGTCTTAGGAGTTCCCGATATCGAGAGGTAATGACATTGTGTGTTTCAATTGCTGTAAAAAAGGGCATCGTAAGACAGAGTGTCCCGAGCTAGCGGTGGTGGGCATCGCGAGAGGACGTTTAGGTACTTTTAAATGTGGTTGTATTTTGTTCATTTTGTAATGCCATGCGGTCTGTATGTAAGCCTTAGCTAAATTTTACTCTCCGTTGGTATAACGTCCCGTCATAAAAACACATGACGACCAATGTTATCTCGATCCCACAGTTTGATCATTAACTCTATATAAACATTTTTAAATAAACATTGCATTCATTTTGTAAAATAAGATTATCCAAAAAAGAAGATTTTATTAACTTGTGAACTTAAATGATCAACAACCATGACTTGTAAATTTTAAATGGAAAACATCCCACAACTTGTACGTTAACAAACCATCACCTAAAACCCACAATTTATTAATGTATTGAAAATCGAATGCAAATAGTAAATGTTTTATTAAAATCTTCTAAGCCAAATGCAGACTATTTAAACCAGCATTAGCAAACAAGCAATCAACTTAAGTACCTGAGAATAAACATGCGAGTAAACTGTCAACAAAATTGTTGAGTGAGTTTTAGGTTTAATTTTACAATTTATATAAAGAATAGACCACAAGATTTTTACATTGGTAATAACAACCTTTAAAAAAATAAAATAAATAATTTTATTCTACTTTTTGTGAGCACTTGGTAACCCCCTTAACTCATTTTATTTACCCCTGTATAGACGGCATGCAGTGACCAGTGTGCTGGGACGAAGTACTATGCATTCCGTTATAAACTGCTAGCGCGACTAGCACGAAATGGGGCGGTTAGGACCGATAGATCTATCAATAGGATTCGCTTCAACCGACAAAAACCGATGATTATAGGTTACCAAATTAGGGTCTATTTTTGTCACAACTCACATAGAATATCTTGATAACTTTTTGGCACTTGTGTCTAACATGCAAACATTTAAAAAGCATGTATTCTCATCCCAAAACATTTAAATAGGATTTAAAAAGGGTGTGACTACAACTCACTTAAAGCGCACTTGAACAATAACACATACACAAATGATAAAAGAGTGATCAAAAGTGATTACGACTCCAACCTAATATAAAATAAGCAGATCAGAATATATCTAACTTAGGTCGGGTAATATATGATATTCCTAGTGCTTGATGTGGTGAAGTAGTACGCGACAACATAATTGTTTTGGTTAAAGTATTATACACACTTTCTATTTTTAGTAAGTTTTCATTTTTGGGAAAAGTTATTATTTTTGGAAAGTTTCAATTTTTGGAAAGTTTCTATTTTCAGAAAGTTTCTATTTTTGGAAAGTTTCCTTATTTAGAAAGTCAACTTAAGTCAACCGAAAGTCAACTCAAAAGTCAACCCTAGTCAACCTAAGTCAACTTTAATATTTTAATATAATTAGTATTTGTTTTTGATAACATAAGTTATAATTTATTGATGTTTTATTATATCATAAGTATTTAATTAATTTTTCTGTACTAAAATAATTGATTGATGTTGTCTCTTTCTAGATAGATACTTTTGGAGCATTAAAAAATGACATTAAGGAAAATGGTGAGGAGAGAGAGTTTTCTTCCTAAAAGCAAGGCGGGAATGAACGAGTTGAGAAATCGTGATCATGGTAACTTCAGGGATTCGTCTTCAAGGTTCTTCGGATCGATTGACATCTTTTATGTTCTTCAATTTCTCAAGCGATTGGAGAACTATAGATCTATGGCGTGTTTTCAAAGGTACGGGATCTAAGGGACATTTATATCGCCGGAAAAAGATTACGGAATGGGGATCGATTCACTTTTGCAAGATTTCATGGGGTTGATAATGAATCTAAGCTACTTTGTGATGTTGAAACTATTAAGTTTGGGGAAATCCCATTAGGGTTTTAGAGCTGTTCCAAGATCGAGGGGAACATAACGTCATGTTCTTCCTCATTCTGTTCGTGGTCAAAAAGATTTAAGTTGGGCCCCAAAATCACTGGCTCAACATTCAGTTAAATTTTTGGATGGTGATTTCCCTAATCTTACGAAAACTTATGGTAATACTATAGTGAAAGTTCAATGGGTTAGAAAAGATTCGATGCGTAAGCATTCCATTCATCTACAGAATCATTCTGGTGGTAGGGATTTAATAGAAAAACTATTGAAAAAGAAGAATGAATGGAAATCTTCCTAGGTTTTTGATAAAGTTAGTGTTGTGGAAGTTGATCATGTTAATCCTATTCAAGAGATTAATGACAAAATTTTAATTGGCGAATTTAAGTCCATTGGGAGTCTTAACCTAATATCTTCATTGGGTATGATGGACGGAAATCTAGGGTTCCATGTTAAGTATCTTGATGGACTTTACGTGGCCATATTCTGTGATTGTGAAGTTACTGTAAGCAATATGCTAAACTGTCATAATCATCCTGTTCGCAAATGTTTCAACAAACTGTTCTTATGGGATGGATCTTACTTCAATCCAGGTCGTATCATTTGGGTGGACGTTATTAGTGTCCCTTTTAAATGTTGGGCTTAATTTACGTTTGAATCCATAGCTAAATGGTGGGGTACACCTCTCGAGTTTAATAATTGCAACATAGTTCATGGTAATTAGAATCTGGTTAAAGGAAAGGTTTTATTACATACGTGGGAGGACCAACGTATTAATGAAGTGGCAAGGTTAGTTTCAGGCTCAATTCATAAGTTTGTTCAAATTGTTGAGAATGATGATACTATTGAGCTAGACCTAGATGTTCTTAATCTATCGGATTGGGGTAGTTCTGATGAGTTGGAGGGTATCCCGGATACATACTCAGGTTTCGACGAATATTCAAGTGACGAGGAGGTCAGGAATTTTACTACTAAACGTCCTGTCGGAACCATTAGTGGTTTTCCGGTGAATGGCAAAAGTCCAATGGTGGAAGATGATGAGTCCCATTGTCTGGGAATCAGGGATCTTTTTGAAAAAGCTAATGATTGTGGTGATTTGGGAAAAGTGCATGTTACACCTATTTTCGGCAATTCTAGTCCCAAGGTTTTGGGAAATGACAAAAACTCTCCTGTTAATCCTCTTGATCCAGATGTGGGTGTTAAATCCGTTAACCCAATTGAGGTGGAGAGCCCAATTAAAAATGGTCCATCCATTCATCCGGCTGAAATGGCCTTTGTCCAGGGTAATGATGCAGATAAACAAGGTGAACCAGTTGGGCCTTCCTTGAATTCTAATAATGATTTGTGTGGGGCTTTATCAAAATATCCGGGCCCAATCAATGCTAATGGGTCTTCAGTGGATGATTGTGCCCATGACCCTAGAGATGACGTAGTGGTTAAGGACTTGGGCCTGGACCTGGACACCTCCGATGAGGAGTGATACAGCCTAATTCTTGGGCCTCCTAAAGTTCAAAATCCGATTCCTGAAGGCCCTTCTAAAGTTAACAATAATTCACCTGTTAACCATTGTGTTGGGGCTGGGATCACATCTCACATCGATAATTCAGCTAACGAAAGTTTGGGGGCTATTGTGAACACAAAACGTAAAGGTAAAAAGGTTAAAAACTAGGCCTCCGATTCTTCTTATTGCTGGAACTCCATCAGCAACTGGAAAGCCTTTTCTAAAATTCTACACACAAAGAAATTGGCCAGAAAGGGTGAAATTCAGACCGATTCCAATGGTATTAATTGCGTGACCTGTGGTAGAAAACGTTCTAAACGCTTTTCAAATAACGATTCGCAAGTGTCTGGGGCTAATATCAAGTCAAAGTCCAACTAGAGATCTTCCAGGACTAGCAAGAAAAAGGAGGTAAATCAAGAGATTTTAGAATGTAGTATCAGGGTTGAGGAATTTGGTACGAATCTTGGTCTCAAAGGACCAATATATCCTCTTAAGTAATTTCGTCTTGTTTTCGTTTCTTCTCTTTTATTATGAAGATAATTTCACTTAATATTCATGGGTTTAGGAGTGGGGAAAAAAGTAAATTTGGTGATGTTAGGAAACTTTGTATTTTGGAAAGGCCTAGTATTTTACCTTTACAAGAAACCAAGGATCATACTCATGATGATAGATGAATTTATGCTCTTTGGGGTTGTATGGAGTGTGGGTATATTAATGGTGAGTAAGTTGGGCGACCAATTATTGGTTTGAAATTCAAATGTGTTGAAGTCAATAGTCATATGATTGGTGATTGTTATTCGAGGTACTTGGAAATTATCAGGTATGGAAAATATTGTAATTAATGTGTACGGGCCACACGATGATTCAAGTAAGAGGAAAATGTGGGTTGATCTAGATTTTGGTCTTGAGTTTAAACGGGGTCTCTTGGGTTCTTTGTGGGGACTTCAATGAAGTTAGGGATGAGTCTGAGAGATTTAATTGTGAATTTTTCGAAGGGCGTGCCAATTTGTTCAACGAGTTCATTGATAGAAATAGGTTAATTGGTATGCCTCTAGGTGGAAGACGGTTTACATGTATTAGTGATGATGGGATTAAGATGAGTAAGTTAGATAGATTTCTCGTTTCAGATAACTTTCTCCATATTTGGTCGGATCTTAAAGTCATTGCCTTAGACAGAGAGCTTTCGGATCATTATCTTGTTGTTTTATCGGATGGTGAAATTAATTTTGGTCCGAAACCATTTAAAGTTTTCGACGAATGGTTCAATGTGGAGGGTATTGATAAAGTCATTGCCGATTCGTGGGGTGAATATATTAATGGTTCGAGGAAAGATTGCATTTTGCGGAATAAATTAAAAAGGTTAAAATTGGCTTTAAAGAATGGAATAAAGATTATTTTGGTAAACTTGAAACTGAGATTACGAATTTGAAATCGAAGTTTTCGGTTATGGAATTGCGCGCTGAACAGGGATTGCTTTTGGGTACTGAACATGCTGATTGGATGGATCTGAGACATAAGTGGTTAGAAGCGAAAAGATCAAACGCGAATATGTTACGGAAAAAAGCAAGGGTAAAATGGTTGACAGAGGGGGACGAAAACTCCAAATATTTTCATAATTCGATACGAAGGAAGTATAACAAAAATAACATTCGAGGTGTATGTTGTTGGGATTTAACAAGTTTCAATATACTTAAAACATTTTATTAACAAATAAAGCGGAAGCATGTAAGTATTACCATTTTAGAACTTGTTATACTTTAACCAATTAAAGTTAAATCCCATTTAGGATCAAGTTGTGAAACATACTTACAAACTACAAGCAAGAAAAGAGTTTATACCTACTCCAAGCTTGTTGGTAAATGATGAAGATGATGATGAATGGAGCTCCAAAATAATGAAACCTCAAGTTGTTATACCCCAAACTTTGCACCAACACCTTGTACTTTGGTTAGGATTTATTAACACTTGAATTAAACTTGCAAAAACCAAATTTAGAACCCCTTTGAGCACCCTAAAGCCCACGGCCACCAGCATCTGTTTTGGAGGTTTTTGTGCAGTTTTTTTTTAAGTATATTTGCATGTATGTGTTTCTCAAAGAGTCATGTTACTTGTATATGGAAATGGGAAAGCATGGGTCAAGGAATCTAAGCCTAGAGCATGTGTATCTCATTCCCTATGCCACTTCCCCATTTGTTTTATAAAATTAGTTTTATATAAGTTAAATTTTATAAAACTCTTTTATAAAACTTCCATATACATTTGTTATGTACATTTATATATATAAAACCAAGTTTTTTATAAAATTTAACATAACAAAGTCAATTATTTAACCTTTAAATAATTAAACTCTTATTATATAAATTATTCCTTAATTTATATATACACATCAAGTAATATTTCAGAAAACTATTTTTCTTAAAGTTCAAGTGTCGCGTATTCAATCAACAATCCAATCGCTAAGATCAAATACGAATAAGGTGTCGGTAAGTTTGTTATTGGGTATGACCCGACTTGGATCATAACAAGTTAGCCACATTAATTTAATATGTCTCTTGGGCATACGAAATACCTTCAATCTCCCACTTGCACGAGAAACATAAGAAATTAATGCAAGTGATGGATACCACCTAACGACCGTCCATCACCCCCAATATGTTATGACTTTGTGCCATTCAATAACATCATCCCTTTCGAGTTCCCATCTCGAATATGAAAAGGCGAATCTTTCATTATATCCTTTCATCCTAGATGTCATGTTAAATTCAAGAGACACAGAGTGATCACTCTCTTCTAGATTTAACTTTATCAGGCCTTAGAAATCTGACTCTCAATGAATAAGAGGGACAAATTCCATCTTGACTACATACGTCCTAGATAAATACTTTGTATTACACCTGAGCTCTTCCTTATGAGCTACCATATTTCAGAATGGCGTAGGAAAGAATCAAGGCACAATACTTGGTGAATATCCGAACCCAATATGTATCTCAGGTCAGAGGATACAATGTTATTCGCCTTTACTCAAGATTACATGTGATCAACCACAAAGGCTCCATTTAGTAAATTTTGAGGGCGGGTCTTCCAATATTTGTATCCCACAAATATCTATGAACCTTGGTTGCAACCTTGCCCCACATTCATCCCGTGAATGTATACCAATCCAAGTTCATAATAGTCTAAACCTTACACTTGCTCCCACAAATGTGATCGACTACGGAATTTAGAATAATTACTTATTCATGGATAAAATATGCAAAATAGGAACCTGAATCAGGATTAATAAATTAACACCATAATTATATTAATGAGTTTGAACCACTTCGTTCTGTTACAATACATAAAACAGATCACAACCAATCACTAGAATATCGAAGCCCTAATGCACTAACATGCCCTTGATGTTTTGCATCATGTAAGAGCTTCGTGAGTGGATCCGCTATATTAAGATCTGTGTGAACTTTGCGAATACATATCTTTACCTTTTCAACTTCATCCCTTATGTAGTTGAATCTAAGCTCAATGTGACGGGTCTTTTGGTGAGCACGAGGTTCTTTGATTTGAGCAATCGCACCCTCGTTGTCACAAAAGATCTCAAGAGGGTCCTGAATGGAAGGGACTACTCCTAAGTCGTCGATGAATTTCTTCATCCATGCAGCTTCCTGAGCTGCCAATGAGGCGGCAATGTACTCTGACTCTGTAGTGGATAATGCAACAACATCCTGTTTTGAACTCTTCCAAGAGACCGCACCTCCATTTAACATGAAGACATAACCTGATTGTGATCGAGAATCATCTCGATCAGTTTGGAAACTCGCGTCCATGTAACCTTTTACAGCGAGTTCCTCCTTACCAGACCCGTATATAAGAAACATATCCTTAGTCCTCCTAAGGTATTTCAATATACTTTTAACCGCAATCCAATGATTGTTTCCTGGGTTATTCTGGTATCTACTTGTCAAGCTAAGAGCACATGACACATCCACATATCATTGCATACATGATTGACCCAATAGCAGATGCGTACGGGACTTTCTTCATTCTCTCTTGTTCATCTTTCGTGGTAGGGCACTGAGATGAACTGAGAAGCGTTCCTCTTTGAATAGGTACCAAACCTTTCTTAGAGTTCTCCATCTTGAACCTCTTCAAGACCTTTTCAATGTATGCACTTTGATTCAAACCTATCAATTTCTTCGATCTATCTCTGTAGATCTCAATCCCCAAAACGTATTGTGCTTCTCCAAGATCCTTAATGGAGAAGCATTTACTTAGCCAAGTTTTAACACCTTGCATTGCTGGAATATCATTTCCAAATAACAATATATCATCCACATATAGTACAAGGAACATGATAGTGCTCCCACTAGCTTTCTTGTATACACAAGCTTCATCACCATTTTTAATGAAGCCAAATTTCTTGGCCTCCTCATTAAAACGATGATTCCACATTCTAGATGATTGTTTCTATCTGTAGATTGACTTCTTTAACTTGCATACCTTTTTAGGATATTTCGGATCAACAAAACCTTCAGGCTGAACCATATAGACATCTTCCTCAAGATGTCCATTTAGGAAACCGGTCTTGACATCCATTTGCCATATTTCATAATCATAATGAGCAGCAATGGCAAGTAATATCCTAATAGACTTTAGCATTGCCACAGGCGAAAAAGTTTCATCATAGTCAACCCCTTGAGTTTGAGTGAAACCTTTTGCTACAAGTCTAGCTTTGTATGTATCCAAGTTACCATGTATGTCGGTTTTCATCTTGAAAATCCATTTACAATCAACTAGCCTTGAGCCAGTAGGTTGTGCAACAAGTTCCCAAACTTGGTTGTCATACATGGATTGTATCTCAGCGTTTATGGCTTCCTGCCATTTATCTTTATCAATCCTCGATAAAGCATCTTGGTAGTTTGTTGGTTCATCCAAATCAACCACATAGCAACCGTCCATGAGAAACCCATATCTCTCAGGAGGATTACTAATCTTACCAGATCTACGAATGTCTTGTACACTTTGATCATCCATTTGATCATTCTCAACATTTTCATGTTGAGTGCTAGTGTCAACCAATTGTGTATCATCTATTTGATCTTGAACCTCTTCAAGATCTATCTTCCTTTCACTATTACCTTCCATTAGGAACTTAGTTTCAAGGAATTCAGCCTTCCGAGCAACAAATACATTCTGCTCAGATGGATCATAGAAATAATATCCCATATCATCCTTGGGATATCCTATGAAGATACACTTTATGGATCGAGCATTCAACTTATTAGGGACGTAACGCTTAGGATAAGCTTCACATCCCCATACCTTTAAGTATGACAGAGATGGAGGTTTTCCAAACCACATCTCATGAGGAGTTCATTCCACTTTCTTGGTTGGGGCCATATTTAGAATACGAGCCGCGGAGCATAGACAATAACCCCAAAATGATAGAGGTAACGAGCTTCTAGCCATCATAGATCGAACAATATCCATTAGGGTTCAGTTCCTCCTTTCAGAAACTCCATTAAGTTGGGGTGTTCCTGGAGGAGTGAGTTGCGAGATAATCCCACAACTTTTAAGATGATCTTGGAAAGCATCACTTAGATATTCACCTCCTCTATCGGTACGAAGTACCTTGATTGTCTTATTGAGTTGATTTTGTACTTCATTTTGATACTCTTTGAATGCCTCAAAAAGTTTCGTCCTTATGTCTTAACAAGTAGACATATCCGAAACTACTGATGTCATCAATGAAAGTAACGAAGTATCTTTCACCATTCCTAGTTATAGGCTTAAAGGGTCCACATACATCCGAATGTATTAATCCCAATAAGTTCTTAGTCCTTTCATAGGTCCTTTTAAAAGGTGCTTTAGTCATTTTGCCTTGTAAACAAGATTCACATACATCAAATGAGTCTAGTTCATTTGATTTCAAAAGGCCATTCTTTTGAAGTGTATGCATTCGATTCTTGTTTATGTGACCAAGGCGACAATGCCATAAGTAGGAATCACTCAAATCCCTTTTGAGTTTCTTGGTGTTTGCATGGAACATTGAGCTATTGTATGATGTGTCGTCATGAACCAATTCATAAATACCATACGAAGGCGAAGCCTTAAAATAGAACATATTATCTAAATAAACATGGATATCATCATTAATGAAATTAAGATTAAAACCATATTGTTTCAAACGGGATACAGAAATAATGTTTCGAGATAAATCGGGTGTACACAAAACATTTTTCAAAATAAGCTCCAAAACACTTGGAAGCTTCAAAACAAAGTCTCCTTGAGCTTTCACTTGCACCCTTGCTCCATTTCCCATGAAGAGACTTGTTGTTCCCGCATCTTGATTACTTCTTTTGAACTCCTGCAAAGAATTGCAAATATGAGTTCCACATCATGTGTCTAATACCCATGTATTAGAAGAAGTAATACTAAGCTCAACGTATACCATATATACATTACCTGAGGTTTGCCCTGCATCCCTCTTTTCTTTCAACTCCTTTAGATAGATCGGGCAGTTGCGTTTCCAGTGACCCATCTCACCGCAACCAAAGCACGGATCTTCCTTGGGGTTTGCTTTACCAGCAACCTTTTGCTTCTTGTTATTGTTGGTTGGGGTAACCATCTTCCCCTTTCCCTTTCCCTTGCCTTGGTAGGCGGGTCCTTTACTCGTAGCCACCTTTGGCATAGAAGTGTTATTGTTTTTGGACCCGCCTTCATTGATCATAAGCACGGGTGAAGCCCTTTTACCCATGCTTGCTTCGGCCGTCTTAAGCATGGCATGTAATTCGCTAATGCTCTTATCCCAACCATTCATACTGTAATTCATTACAAATGTGTCAAACCTTTTTGACAAAGAATTAAGGATAAGGTTCGTGGCTAATTCATTAGACATGTTGCAATTTAGACGGTTCACTCGATCAATTAGGCTTTTCATCTTAAGGACATAAGATGAAACGGATTGGGAGTCGTCCATCCGACATGCATGAAGCGCTCGAACCGTTTCAAAGCGCTCGACACAAGCTTGTTGAAGGAACATCTCCTTCAATTGTGTGATCATGTCATATGCACTATGATGCTTGAAGTCCTTTTGGAGTTCGGGTATCACAGTCCCAAGCATAAGGTAAAAGACTTGCACCGAATCAGTGCAATACTTATCCCAATAAGCCATGCCTTCCGTATCATCCTCGTCGGGTTGATCGGGAATGGGGCTTCCAACACATACGCCCTATCTTTCATGACCCGTCCTAATCCATCCGGACGAAGTCCATATTGATTATAGACGATTCGTAATAGTTGATTACATCGCGAGGTACTTGACCTCTATATGATACATTTTACAAACATTGCATTCATTTTTAAAAGACAAACTTGCTTTACATCGAAAGTTGACGGCATGCATATCATTTCATAATATATCAAACTATAATTGACTTAATAATAATCTTGATGAACTCAATGACTCGAATGCAACGTCTTTTGAAATATGTCATGAATGACTCCAAGTAATATCTCTAAAATGAGCAAATGCACAGCGGAAGATTTCTTTCATACCTGAGAATAAACATGCTTTAAAGTGTCAACCAAAAGGTTGGTGAGTTCATTAGTTTAACATAAATAATCATTTCCATCATTTTAATAGACCACAAGATTTTCATATTTCATAAACATCATTCGCATATCAGGCATTTCGCAAACTGCATAGAGATAAAAATCATTCATATGGATTGAACACCTGGTAACCGATGTTAACTTAATGCATAGAATATCCCCAAAACAGAACCTCTTATCTGTATACTAATCTCGAAGTACTAAAGCATTCGTACCCCGAATGGGACTTGTCAAGGTCCATAGATCTATCTTTAGGATTCGCGTCAATCAGGGGCCATTTTCCTAAATTCTTAGGTTACCAGACTTGAAGGGCGATATTCGGTTAATAATCCAACCATAGAATGTAATTTTAAGTACTCGTGTCTATTTCATAAAACATTTATAAAAGCAGCGCATGTATTCTCAGTCCCAAAAATATATATTGCAAAAGCATTTAAAAAGGGAGCAAATGAAACTCACCATAATGTATTTTGTAGTAAAGATACATATAACGATATTTAACAACTGAACAATGCAGGGTTGGCCTCAGATTCACGAACCTATAATATTTGTATATATATATTAATCGTAATCGAACAAATTTAATATTATTATTAGTGATATAGTTTTTTTTATATCAATAACTTATATTCATTTATAATGTAAAAGTATAAATTTTGTTATTTTATATGTAATAATTATATATATATATATATATCATTTATTTTGTTAAAACAGTATTTTAATAATACAAGTTAATATTTGAAATGATAACATTAATGATAGTACCAATATTTATAATAATGATGATAGTATTAGTAGTTCTATTAATGGTAATATTAATGATAGTAATAATAGTAAATCTCTTAATAATGATAATAATAGTAATTTTTAATAAAAAAGAATGATGTAATAATAATAACAGTAATAATTTTAATAATAATACTTGGTACTTATTAATAATAATTATAACAATCCTATTACTAATGGTAATCTTAATAATAATACTTTTGTTAATAATAATAGTAATAAGTTTAATATGATACTAATATTAATAATAATTATTTTCATAATAACAGTAATAATAAAAATCCTTATATCATTATTAATTATTAATAATACTAATAATAACATTAATAATATCTAATGATGTCACTTAATGGCAAAATGATAGTAATAATAATCATCGTATGTATGTTTACATATTAATAATAGTAATACATATATTAGTTGTTAGTAAATATATTAATAATATAAACAACAATATTCTTAATTATAACTAATATCATAATAATAATAATAATAATAATAATAATAATAATAATAATAATAATAATAATAATAATAATATTAATAATAATAATAATAATAATAATAATAATAATAATAATAATAATAATAATAATAAATGATAACTAATACATAAATGACAAAATTTATAATAAATACCTTAATAATGATAATAATTATAATAATTGTTATATTACTTATAATCATAGTATTAAGAATAATAATTATAATACCAATTTATAATTAGTGATAATAACATTAATAAATAATAACAATAACAATAATAATAATAATAATAATAATAATAATAATAATAATAATAATAATAATAATAATAATAATAATAATAATAATAAAATTTAAGGAATATACCCTCTTTAAGCAGTTTTTATAAAAAGAAAGCTCCCAACCGGAATCAAACCCATGACCTCTCGTACACCGAACAACACTCTTAACCATCGAACCAAACCAGTTTTTCTGAAATTATACACATTTGTATTTCATTTAAACCTTATCTGTTGCAACATCTTTTTCTTCTTCTTCTACAAACCAGGCGACAGAGCCCAACATAATTATATCAGCTAATTTACGATTTCGTTTAGAATTATCACTATGACACAGAAACAACTTGATTGTGTGATTTAAATTAATCAGAAGAGAAAAGAAAAAAAATAAAATAAACCGAAGCAGATACATGAAGAACACTCCTATGAAACTCAAAATCAAATTCGTATTTTTAGGACGTTTCAGACCAAAATTTTAACATGAGAAAGGTTCTAAATCCCTCCTATAAACTTTCTGTAACCTCTATTTAACTTTAAACACAACATAAAATTCGAATTAATTTGAAGAACAACGTTTGACTTTTTCAATTTAAAACTTTGACTTGCAAATTCGAAATCAATACAAGAAATTGAAAAGTAAAAACTTGCAGATAGTTTGAGTAAGAGATTTCAAACAACTCTGCATTATTAAAATTTTAAAATTTATACGAATTTAGATTATGACTGAAAAAGTGAAGAACAGAGGGGTGACACTATCTTTTTTTTTAAAATACAGATTAATTCTTCATAATGCAGTTATTTATAATTGAGGGTTGATATTTATGATGAAAGAAGTGAATGGTTTTTATCCATAACTCTGATTAATTGGCTTGTTACATATAGATAAGTGATCGAGTAAAATTCAACCTCAAGGACGAAAAAAATATATAAATAATAAACTTGATATCGATGGTTAACTGATTAGGTTGATTTCTGAGTTGAGATTGATTTGTATGGAAATATTTTTAGGGATATAGGAAAAAATCAAATACAGTTACAAAGATTTAAAACTGACTTAGAATCTTATAGATAATAATACGTATTTATTTATAGTTATATAGGTATACTATTGTATATATATAAATATATATATATATATATATATATATATATATATATATATATATATATATATATATATATATATATATATATATATATATATATATATATATATATATATATATATATATATATATATATATATATATATATATATATATGTATATATGTATATATATATATATATGTATATATATATATATGTATATATATATTTCTATATATATATATATATTTCTATATTAATCTGTACATATTAATATTCCTTTATCTGCATTTATATCTGAAATTTTATCTCTCTTGTATTTATATATTTATATTTATAGATTATAAATTAATCTTATTACTAGATATAAATATAATAATAATAATACCCTTAGTATTTTTATATAATAGAAATACAAATATAACAGTAATAATAATAATATTATTACTAATGGTAGTGATAATAATTTCTATAAAATGTATAACCATAATATATTAATAGTAATAACACTAATTATAATAACACTAATATTATTAATAATAACAATAATACTAATAATAATGTAAATTTATATATGTCAACTTTCTAATGATATATCTAACACTGATTTTTAATTATAATAATAAAAATAAAAATAAATATATTATCAGTTGTAATAATATTAATTTTTTTTATAATAATAATATTAACATTAATAATGTACCAACTTATACTTATCAAATTTCATATATATATATATATATATATATATATATATATATATATATATATATATATATATATATATATATATATATATATATATATATATATATATATATATATATATTTATATGTATATATATATACTTTATATGATAATATTAATGACACAAGTATTAATATTAATAAAAATAATGGTAATAATATTAATATAACAATTATACATTAGCTTGTAATTACTTATAATATATTACCATTTATTATATCATATTTATCAATTATATAATTTATTGAATCTTTAATATTTATATAATATAGTATATATAATACTACTTATATATAACATCCATAAATATTTACATTTTTATTTACACACAATTGTTCGTGAATCGTCGGAAATAGTCGAAGGTCAAATGATATTATGAATACAGTTTGCAACTTTGTTACTCAACATTACTGACTTTGCTCATCGTATCGAAATTATATAAAGATTAAGTTTAAATTTGGTCAAAAATTTCCGGGTCGTCACAGTACCTACCCGTTAAAGAAATTTCGTCCCGAAATATGAGTGAGGTGGTCATGACTAACAATAAAAATGTTTTCATGACAAATATGAGTTGATAAATAGAGTTTTTATCAATATTGAGTAATATAGATAAAACAATTCGATTACTTGAAGAGTACGAATGAAGCTATCCTAAAAGGAATGAAATGAGAACTAAAGTTTTGTCTTTATTTTTGACGTTGTCATGGTTGAATTCCGGAATTCAAGGGATTTAAAGAAAATCTTCTAAATCTAAAAGATTTGATTCTTCGGCGAGTAAGGAAATTAAGATCTCTTTAATTAAGTACGGTGATCTGCCTAGATTACTTTATCTGATAATTCCATTATAAATTAAACTCTCCCGTTCCATTATTCTCACCATTCCTATACTTTCTTCTTAGTTCATACATCCAAAAGATTGTGAAAATGCTTAATCCGGTTCTAATCCTTGATATTTTCCTAATTATCATTTTTGTCATCCTTCTTTTCAATCTTCCACCAGAAGAATCTGTTTACTTCTACTATTACCTTGGGGTGATACTATTCTTAATTCTACCGTGTCTTTATATTGTTATTCGTATTAATATCCACAGTTTGTAACCTGTGTGGTTGTTGGGCTTTATATTTTGGAGCTCTTTGCCTTTTTATTCTCTTCACGATCTCTAGTAAAGCGAATAACGGTCCAGATTTCGTAAGTATGGAACTTCGAATGAACTTAATGTTCTAAACAATAAAGAACGTATTAGCACGATTTGATTTGTCAAATTACCAGAATCACTGAGAATAGAACTATCAAGAATAAATTTTCTTGATATGTTCAGAAGTTAAGCAGAATGAAAGAGTTATGTAACATGGCACATGATGACGTTATGATCTGTGAATCATCATGTCCCATTAGAAACTCAGCATGACTTTCTGTAATATAATCACGTTGATCAAGTGTCATTATATTATACTAACTTATGCATCAGTTCCCAACATTACTTCAATAACATTCATATTTTAAGCTCGAAAGTTTACAGAATATAGAAACTAACAGTTTCTATATGATGTAAGACTGATAATACGAAGAGATTAATGATTTCAGATAAGAATAGTTATGAAAATATCTTCAGAAATATGGAGGATATTTATAATGAAAGATACTATGATATCTTGGAATATCTAAGATCAGAGAATGATAGAAACTATTGTCCGCAAGGGTTTAGAGTAAGGAGCAAGATATTCGCTAAAGACTTTAGCAGGCATTGAATCATTTGGATTCTTTGAAGTCAAACTTTTTCTTTGTGATTTGTCCATGGCTTCCTTCATAGTTTCACATAATCTGCTTTTTGGTACTAAATTTTCTATTGAATGTTTCCAATACTCCATTCTTTATCATCAAACTTTCGACGGTTAATGTCGTGTACAGTTTTTGCCGCTGTATTCAGCTTTTTTTTTCTTCAGAATTTGTGGTATTGATTTATAGACTGGGTGCTTTTCAGAATTTCAGAATGGAAGATCATAATTCTAAGAGATAAATTTTATATGTTTACATATAACTATTGATGTAGACATGCTGCGAGATTTTAAAATATTGATTGCTGATTCTCGGTGTTTGGTACGGTAATTCTCGTTATCAGATGCAGATGAGTAGATGATAGGATTTCAATGAATATAATAACTTTTCATAAAGTCAAAGATCAATGATGTTGCTGGTAAGTTTACTGCTAATGTAGTGAGATATAAACGGTTTTCCGGTATTGATGACGAAAGGCAACTTATATATCAGGGTTATAATAAGCTAATCCGAGTGAAAAGTTGAAGTTGACTTGTTGGAGCTGTGACAAAATTGGCTAATTTTGAAAAGAATTGTATGGTTATTTTCGATAATAATAATGCCAAAGGAGTTTGCATAGATACGGTTTAAACATTTACTCAAGTTCCGAGTGTTTTTAGGTGCATGCATCAATCTTTCCTTCCGTAGACGAAGTGCGATTGGTTCATCCTCTCGATTGAGGGGTTTTCAAGAATTATGAATGGTTTGAACACAGATTGTAATCGTCAAGATACAAATGAGGTTTAAGATGAAATCAAGTGGCAAACTTGAAGAAATGTTTAGTTTCATATGTTATAATCAATATTTTAATTCATTTTAATTGTCCAATGCTATTAGTCCACAGTCGATAGTCCACAGTAATAGTCCAATAATTCATATATAGTTTAATATATAATATTCGAATTAATTAATACGTATCGTGACCCGTGTACATGTCTCAGACTCGATCCCAACTCAAATTATATATATTATTGTAGAATTAACCTCAACCCTGTATAGAGAACTCGTTCATTACTGCATATAGAGTGTCTATGGTTATTCCAAATAATATATATAAATGCGTTGATATGATATGTCAAAACCTTGTATACGTGTCCCGATATTTAAAGTGCGTAAAATAAATAACAGAAATTAAATAACGATAAATAAAGTGCGTAAAGTAAATAACAGAAATTAAATGACGATAAATAAAATTGCAAGAATATAAATTGCGATAATTACATTGCGATAAATAAAATGTAATCAGTTAGCTAGGAACAATTAGCTAGGAACAGTTAGCGTGGATTCTTAACAAAATTTCTCATAGTTAATTTGTTTGTTTCTAACAAATTTTATTTTGTCAAATGTTTTCTTCATTATGCCACTTGTTGGATTCTGATAAATCAAAATCCCAATATGAAATTAGATGAATATGGTTATTCTGTGGTGAACGGATTTGTATATCGGTGGATGTAAGTAGGATAGTAAATGACTATTGAATCAGATTCGAAGAATGTACAGTGTAACTTATTAATGTGAAATCTAAATATTCCTCGGGTATTACCTACCCGTTAAAATATTTTCATCATTAACAGTTTGTTCAAAAGAATTTTTAATTACAATCGTTATGAAAAAATATATATACATATATATTTTCTTCAGATGTAATCATGGATTTAATGAGTTAACATGATATTAATCTCATTTGTTTTTCAGTTTGAGCTAGAATAAGTAATCTCTAAAACTTTTAGAAACCACATATTCTTCGCAGAATATTTCTTCAATGAAGTTATGAATTAATACTTCATCTTTCATTGTTGTTGGTACTCCTTGGTATCTATGGTGCGTATGACGTTGATGTTCGTGTGACAGATTGTGAAGTTGAGGTTTGCGATGCGGTTGTTGTTGGTGGTGGTGATACTGGTTATGCTGCTGGTGCTGCTGCTGGTGTTTGTAACCTTTGCACCATATTCTTCAAAGCCACTACCCGAGCGCGAAGCTCGTTGACTTCTTCTATTAAACCGGGGTGATTGTCGGTTCGGACGAGCGGATAAATATGATCTAGAATTTGGTATAGTATATAATTGTGACGAGATACCCTGGAAATGAGAGGGAAAATAGTGTTTCGGACAGGTTCGCCGGTAAGTGCTTCAGATTCTTCGTCAAGAGGGCAATGTGGTGGATGGAAAGGATCGCCTTCTTCCTGTCTCCAATGATTGAGGTGGCTACGAACCCATCCCCAATTCATCCAGAATAGATGATGACTGATTGGTTGATCCATTCAGGTCACACTGCTTTCGGAGCTTGAGTAGGATTTCATTTCGGAATCCGAGGGACTTGAACTGATGACAAATTCCATTTCGTACGATTGGATAAAGGATTTTTCGATATAAAATGATTTCCGGCTATCGGGTAGTATTCTATTTACATAGGATATCTATATATATATAGATCAAAAGATTTCGTAGATTACGGAGGAATTTGCGGGATATGTTAGGCAAAGTTTAAAGTAACAGATACGATAAGATATGATTTAGCAGATACGCTAAGATATGAATTATCGGATACACTAAGATATAAATTATCAGATACGCCAAGATACGAATTTTTGTCTATACACTATCGATGCACTAAATGTAGTAAGACGTGTCTAGACTAAGAATGATAAGCAAGTGATTCTCTAAGAATGATAAGCAGGTAATTTTTGACACGAAATGATAAGCAAAACTTTTGACATGCAGACACGGTCAAAGTCCAGATTCACTAATGCATCCTAACGACTTATCAGTTATACACACTAATGCAGACCTGGTTCGCTAAGACCACCACTCGGATACCAACTTTCATGACCCGTCCTAATCCATCCGGACTAAATCCATATTGATTATAGACGATTCGTAATAGTTGATTACATCGCGAGGTACTTGACCTCTATATGATACATTTTACAAACATTGCATTCGTTTTTAAAAGACAAACTTGCTTTACATCAAAAGTTGACGGCATGCATATCATTTCATAATATATCTAACTATAATTGACTTAATAATAATCTTGATGAACTCAATGACTCGAATGCAACATCTTTTGAAATATGTCATGAATGACTCCAAGTAATATCTCTAAATGAGCAAATGCATAGCGGAAGATTTCTTTCATACCTGAGAATAAACATGCTTTAAAGTGTCAACCAAAAGGTTGGTGAGTTCATTAGTTTAACATAAATAATCATTTCCATCATTTTAATAGACCACAAGATTTTCATATTTCATAAACATCATTCTCATATCAGGCATTTCGCAAACAGCATAGAGATAAAAATCATTCATATGGATTGAACACCTGGTAACTGACGTTAACTTAATGCATAGAATATCCCCAAAATAGAACCTCTTGTCTGTATACTAATCTCGAAGTACTAAAGCATTCATACCCCGAATGGGACTTGTCAAGGTCCATAGATCTATCTTTAGGATTCGCGTCAATCAGGGGCCATTTCCCTAAATTCTTAGGTTACCAGACTTGAAGGGCGATATTCGGTTAATAATCCAACCATAGAATGTAATTTTAAGTACTCGTGTCTATTTCGTAAAACATTTATAAAAGCAGCGCATGTATTCTCAGTCCCAAAAATATATATTGCAAAAGCATTTAGAAAGGGAGCAAATGAAACTCACCATAATGTATTTTGTAGTAAAAATACATATAACGATATTTAACAACTGAACAATGCAGGGTTGGTCTCAGATTCACGAACCTATATCATTTGTATATATATATTAATCGTAATCGAACAAATTTAATTATTATTAGTGATATAGTTTTTTTTTATATCGATAACTTATATTCATTTATAATGTAAAAGTATAAATTTTGTTATGTTATATGTAATATATATATATATATATATATATATATATATATATATATATATATATATATATATATATATATATATATATATATATATATATATATATATATATCATTTGTTTTGTTAAAACATTATTTTAATAATACAAGTTAATATTTGAAATGATAACATTAATGATAGTACTAATATTTATAATAATGATGATAGTATTAGTAGTTCTATTAATGGTAATATTAATGATAGTAATAATAGTAAATCTCTTAATAATGATAATAATAGTAATTTTTAATAAAAAAAGAATGATGTAATAATAATAATAACAGTAATAACACATTTGTATTTCATTTAACCTTATCTGTTGCAACATCTTTTTCTTCTTCTTCTACAAACCCAGGCGACCAGAGCCCAACATAATTATATCAGCTAATTTACGATTTCGTTTAGAATTATCGCTATGACACAGAAACAACTTGATTGTGTGATTTAAATTAATCAGAAGAGAAAAGAAAAAAAAATAAAAAATAAACCAAAGCAGATACATGAAGAACACTCCTATGAAACTCAAAATCAAATTCGTATTTTTAGGATGTTTCAGACCAAAATTTTAACATGAGAAGGGTTCTAAATCCCTCCTATAAACTTTCTGTAACCTCAATTTAACTTTAAACACAACATAAAATTCGAATTAATTTGAAGAACAACGTTTGACTTTTTCAATTTAAAACTTTGACTTGCAAATTCGAAATCAATACAAGGAATTGAAAAGTAAAAACTTACAGATAGTTTGAGTAAGAGATTTCAAACAACTCTGCATTATTAAAATTTTAAAATTTATACGAATTTAGATTATGACTGAAAAAGTGAAGAACAGAGGGGTGACGCTATCTTTTTTTTTTAAAATACAGATTAATTCTTCTTAATGCAGTTATTTATAATTGAGGGTTGATATTTATGATGAAAGAAGTGAATGGTTTTTATCCATAACTCTGATTAATTGTCTTGTTACATATAGATAAGTGATCGAGTAAAATTTAACCTCAAGGAAGAAAAAAATATATAAATAATAAACTTGATATCGATGGTTAACTGATTAGGTTGATTTCTGAGTTGAGATCGATTGGTATGGAAATGTTTTTAAGGATATAGCCAAAAATCAAATACAGTTACAAAGATTTAAAACTGACTTAGAATCTTATAGATAATAATATGTATTTATTTATAGTTATATAGGTATATTATTGTATATATATATATATATATATATATATATATATATATATATATATATATATATATATATATATATGTATATATATATATATATTAATTTGTACATATTAATATTCCTTTATCTATATTTATCTCTGAAATTTTATCTCTCTTGTATTTATATATTTATATTTATAGATTATAAATTAATCTTATTACCAGATATAAATATAATAATAATACCCTTAGTATTTTTATATAATTGAAATACAAATATAACAGTAATAATAATAATATTATTACGAATGTTAATGATAATAATTTCTATAAAATGTATAACCATAATATATTAATAGTAATAACACTAATTATAATAACACTAATATTATTAATAATAACAATAATACTAATAATAATGTAAATTTAT
Organism: Rutidosis leptorrhynchoides; assembly: GCF_046630445.1. NCBI lineage: Eukaryota > Viridiplantae > Streptophyta > Magnoliopsida > Asterales > Asteraceae > Rutidosis > Rutidosis leptorrhynchoides. The sequence continues at coordinate 387,838,905 of NC_092335.1, read as the reverse complement.
ATATGTCAACTTTCTAATGATATATCTAACACTGATTTTTAATTATAATAATAAAAATAAAAATAAATATATTATCAGTTATAATAATATTAATTTTTTTATAATAATAATATTAACATTAATAACGTACTAACTTATACTTATCAAATTTCATATATATATATATATATATATATATATATATATATATATATATATATATATATATATATATATATATATATATATATATATACACACACACACACACTTTATATGATAATATTAATGACATAAGTATTAATATTAATAAAAATAATGGTAATAATATTAATATAACAATTATACATTAGCTTGTAATTACTTATAATATATTACCATTTATTATATCATATTTATCAATTATATTATTTATTGAATCTTTAATATTTATATAATATAGTATTTATAATACTACTTATATATAACATCCATAAATATTTACATTTTTATTTACACACAATTGTTCGTGAATCGTCGGAAATAGTCGAAGGTCAACTGATATTATGAATATAGTTTGCAACTTTGTTACTCAACATTACTGACTTTGCTCATTGTATCGAAATTATATAAAGATTAAGTTTAAATTTGGTCAAAAATTTTTGGGTCGTCACACTATCCTCAAGTTTGAGGACAATTCTTAGATTGCGAAACCAATCCATGAAATTCGTATGGTTGAGTTTTTTCTTTTCGAAGATTGACCTCAACGATAGGTTGTTAAAGTTGATTGGTGCATTTGGAATGTTGTTGTTATTGGCGGCCATCTACAAAATTTAACAAAGTTGTTTAAGTATCAATATTAATTTAACAATCAATACCCTTTAAATCCAATTGATATTTATTAAATTTTAGAATCCAACGGTAAACCAAATTTCGGTTAGGTCACCTTTATCCCGTCATTTGATTTAGCTAGGTAGTCATTATATGACAATTGCAATCCTTTTGCAACTTCTATGTTATGGGATCATGCAATCCTTTTGCATGGCATATTTATCCCATCAATGCCTATTTGTTCCTCATGCTTCGGTGACCCTAAGTTCATGATTCCCAAATCAATTCGTCCTACTTGTGTAAACGTGTAAATTTAACATACAAGTGGTTAGGTGACCTTTATCCCACAAGTGTGCGAAATTCATCTTAATCATATTAGTTTGCTCATAACGGTTAGGTGACCTTTATCCCATTATGAGTTCCCTAATATTTTTAAGTGTCACACAAAAGGATGGCGTTTAACTTGTTTGCCTTGTTGATTAAGGGATTTTAAGTTTTCATAATTTCTAGTTTAAGAAAACTATTGTACCATACACCAACATGCATTTAGTGTATGGTTTATTTGAAAATCCATTTTTCATGTTATGTAATAAAGCCAATTTCATTGCATTGATATAAACCATTTTATATGTGTTTTAATAACCAATTATTATAATCCATTTAGCCATTTTTAATTTAACCAATTAAATTATCGTTTTGCATGTCGTTAATAATGTCTAATTTAACCAATTAAATTGTCATTTTGCTTGTTGTTAATTTGTGATTTACTTGTAGCAACCAAACATACAAACAAAATAAACAACCATGCATGCAAAATAAATATGTTCACAATCAAGCTAATTTGGTAGACATTTGTTTAGCCGAAAACAAATGCAACCGGTTAAGGGGTTAGAACACAAAGTAGGAGATTTTAAATCTCCCACTTAATCTTGCATCCAAATGCTTCTTCTTGTGTTCTTCCAAGTCTTCATCTTGTATCTTCATCTTTTTACAAAATATATCCTAATACATTTTGTTTAAAAAATGAAATTACAAACTAATCTATTTTACATGCCAAATATAAAATAAATTACATAACCAAAATAATATTATTACAAACCAATTGAATAAATATTATTACAAACCAAATGAATGAATAATAAATCAACCAAACATCCAACCAAACACAAGGTCAAGGCTTAGACGATAGATGAATTTATGCTCTTTGGGGTTGTATGGAGTGTGGGTATATTAATGGTGAGTAAGTCGGGTGACCAATTATTGGTTTGAAATTCAAATGTGTTGAAGTCAATAGTCATATGATTGGTGATTGTTATTCGAGGTACTTGGAAATTATCAGGTATGGAAAATATTGTAATTAATGTGTACGGGCCACACGATGATTCAAGTAAGAGGAAAATGTGGGTTGATCTAGATTTTGGTCTTGAGTTTAAACGGGGTCTCTTGGGTTCTTTGTGGGGACTTCAATGAAGTTAGGGATGAGTCCGAGAGATTTAATTGTGAATTTTTCAAAAGGCGTGCCAATTTGTTCAATAAGTTCATTGATAGAAATAGGTTAATTGGTATGCCTCTAGGTGGGAGACGGTTTACATGTATTAGTGATAATGGGATTAAGATGAGTAAGCTAGATAGATTTCTTGTTTCAGATAACTTTCTCCATATTTGGTCGGATCTTAAAGTCATTGCCTTAGACAGAGACCTTTCAGATCATTGTCCTATTGTTTTATCGGATGGTGAAATTAATTTTGGTCCAAAACCATTTAAAGTTTTCGACGAATGGTTCAATGTGGAGGGTGTTGATAAAGTCATTACCCGTTCGTGGGGTGAATATATTAATGGTTCGAGGAAAGATTGCATTTTGCAGAATAAATTAAAAAGGTTAAAATTGGCTTTAAAGAATGGAATAAAGATTATATTGGTAAACTTGAAACTGAGATTGCGAATTTGAAATCGAAGTGTTCGATTATGGAATTGCGCGCTGAACAGGGATTACTTTTGGGTACTGAACATGCTGATTGGATGGATCTGAGACGTAGGTGGTTAGAAGCGAAAAGATCAAACGCGAATATGTTACGGAAAAAAGCAAGGGTAAAATGGTTGACAGAGGGGGACGAAAACTCCAAATATTTTCATAATTCGATACGAAGGAAGTATAACAAAAATAACATTCGAGGTGTATGTTGTTGGGATTTAACAAGTTTCAATATACTTAAAACATTTTATTAACAAATAAAGTGGAAGCATGTAAGTATTACCATTTTAGAACTTTTTATACTTTAACCAATTAAAGTTAAATCCCAATTAGGATCAAGTTGTGAAACATACTTACAAACTACAAGCAAGAAAAGAGTTTATACCTACTCCAAGCTTGTTGGTAAATGATGAAGATGATGATGATGATGAATGGAGCTCAAAAATAATAAAACCTCAAGTTGTTATACCCCAAACTTTGCACCAACACCTTGTACTTTGGTTAGGATTTATTAACATTTGAATTAAACTTGCAAAAACCAAATTTAGAACCCCTTTGAGCACCCTAAAGCCCACGGCCAGCAGCAGCTATTTTGGAGGTTTTTGTGCAGTTTTTTTTTGAAGTATATTTGCATGTATGTGTTTCTCAAAGAGTCATGTTACTTGTATATGGAAATGGGAAAGCATGGGTCAAGGAATCTAAGCCTAGAGCATGTGTATCTCATTCCTTATGCCACTTCCCCATTTGTTTTATAAAATTAGTTTTATATAAGTTAAATTTTATAAAACTCTTTTATAAAACTTCCATATACATTTGTTATGTACATTTATATATATAAAACCAAGTTTTTTATAAAATGTAACATAACAAAGTCAATTATTTAACCTATAAATAATTAAACTCTTATTAAATAAATTATTCATAATTAATATATACACATCAAGTAATATTTCAGAAAACCATTTTTCTTAAAGTTCAAGTGTCGCGTATTCAATCAATAATCCAATCGCTAAGATCAAATACGAATAAGGTGTCGGTAAGTTTGTTATTGGGTATGACCCGACTTGGATCATAACATGTTAGCCACATTAATTTAATATGTCTCTCGGGCATACGAAATACCTTCATATGTGTCAATGGCGATTGGTGTGTAGATGCAAACGACATTAAGAAGGCAGCTTATTCTCATTTCAAATCGATTTTTGAGGAGATTAATGTTCGGAGGCCAAGTTTTGAAGAGTTAAGTTATAAAAGCATTTCGTATGATGATGCTCTTAGGCTTGAACTTCCTTTCTCAGAAGATGAGATTTGGGACGCGATAAAGAATTGTGGTTGTTCAAAAGCACCCGGTCCCGACGGTTTCAATATGGGTTTCTTCAAAAAATTTTGGCACATTATTAAAAGTGACTTGGTTGAGGTCATTAATTGGTTTTGGGTTCACGGGGAATTCTCGAAAGGGTGTAATGCTTCATTTGTTTCTCTAATTCCAATTAAAAAAGATCCCTTGAATTTTGGTGACTATTGGCCTATTAGTCTTATTGGTAGCTATTATAAAATCATAGCTAAAATGCTTTCGTTTCGTTTGAGAAAAGTTGTTCCTAATTTAATTGGTTCGGAGCAAAGTGCGTTTCTTATCGAGAGATATATTCTTGATGGTGTTCTTATTGCAAATGAAGTGGCCGAGGATCTTAAAAGAAATAAAAAACATGGTCTCACTTTAAAAGTAGATTTTGAGAAAGCCTTTGATTCTCTTATTTGGAGGTTTCTTATAGATTTTATGAAATGCATGGATTTTGGTGAAAAATAGAGGAAATGGATCTTTTCGTGTTTATCTTCCGCATCAATTTCGGTTCTTATCAATGGGTCACCTACGAAAGAATTTTTTCTATCGTGGTGTTAGGAAAGGTGACCCACTTTTGCCATTTTTATTTATTATTACGGCAGAAGGCCTTAATATTATTACCAAAGTTGCGGTTGAAAAAGGTATGTATAAAGGGGTGAATATTGGGAAAGACAATGTGGTGATTTTGCATCTCCAATATGCGGACGACACCATATTTTTCGGTGATTGGGGTAAACGTAATGCAAGAAATCTCATGTATCTTTTGGAATGTTTCAAACGTGCTTCGGGCTTAAAAGTTAACTATAATAAAAGTCAATCGTTCGGGGTTGGTGTTAGCAAAATTGAGGTGGATTCTTTAGCTAATTGGTGTTCTTGTAAGCCCGGGGTACTTCCTTTTATTTATTTAGGCTTTCCGGTTGGCAACAAGATGAATAAATTCAATGATTGGTTACCGGTGCTCGATAAGTTCAATAATCGGTTAGTGGATTGGAGGGAAAAAATGGTTTCATTTGGTGGTCGATTAATGCTTGTTAACTCGGTTCTCTCGAGTTTACCGCTTTACTATTTCTCCCTTTTTCGTGCTCCGCCTTGCGTTCTCAAAAAATTATAGTGTGTGCGTCGTTCTTTTTTTTTGGTGCGGGTCGGTTTCAAGCTCAAAAATCACGTGGGTTAAATGGGGAAAAATCCTTCTTCCTCATGAAGAAGGAGGTTTAAATATAAAATCATTTAAATGAAAAAATCTAGCTTTACTTTGCAAATGGTGGTGGAGGTGTAAAACCGAAACCAATACTTTGTGGGTTGATGTCAATCGTAGCATTTATAGTTCTAATGGGGGGTTAGAGTTGAGTGATGGGCTTGCCCGGATCTCTACTTCGATCCCTTGGTATAACATTTTTGTTGCAGGAAAACATGTTGACGAATTGGGAGTGTCTTTCACTTCTTCTTTTAAACGAATCGTTGGTGACGGGGTGGGTACATCTTTTTGGGACACAAAATGGGCTGGGAATGGGTTATTGTGTGACATTTACAGAAGACTATATGCCTTGGAGACAAAAAAAATAGTCTCGGGTTGTAGACCGAGTCAAATGGGACGAAGACATAATGTTTTTTGAGTTATCATGGCTTCGAAATCCTAGTGGCAGAACTGCGTCAGAGCTGGTAAACATACAGGAGCGTATCGGGTCGGTACAATTCAGATTTGGGTCGTGTGATAGCTGGTCATGGTGTTTGGATTCGAGTGGGTCTTATTCGGTTAAACAGCTTGTGTTTCTAATTGATAAACAACATCTTGATCCAGGTTCTAACTTCATTGAAACGAATAGAAATAATTTTGTTCCGAAAAAGGTGGAAATTTTCATATGGAGAGCTAAACGAGGTAAAATTTTGGTGCAGGTCGAATTGGATATGCGTGGGGTGGATCTACATAGCACGAGGTGTCCGGTTTATGATGGGGGAATTGAAATGATGAAGCACATTCTTTTTTCGTGTACTTTTTCAAAAAATATTTGGGATCGGGTTCTAAATTGGTGGGGGTTTAATGGATCGGGTTTTAATTTTGATCATTTCTTTGATGGTTCGTTTGGGAACATTGGTTCGGTTGATAAGAAAAGCATCTGGCAAGGGCTTTGTTGGTGCGTTTGCTACTTAATTTGGTAAAACAGGAACAACAAAGCATTCAACAACAAAGATGGTACGATTCCTTCGGTGTTTAATGAGCTTCAAATTCTTTCATTCGATTGGATCTCTCGGCGGCATAAGCGGCGTAACTTCAACTGGCTAAATTGGATTTCGGCTCCAAGTTCATGTTAAGGATCGTTGCGATCTCGACAACCACAATCTCGACACCTTAAGATGTCAAGAATAGACCAAACCAGACTTAAAAACTGAGGTGACCTGGTCTTAATCAATTAAGCATTTAATTCATTTCAAAACTTGTTTTATACGTAGATTTTGATCCGTTAATCCGATTAAGACGAATCCTATATGAAAAATTAACTATTCAATGATAGAAACACATTGGGTAACTTTTTATAATCAGAAAACCATGCTAAGATTCCCGAAATTATCAGTTTAATAGCTGTTTATTTCAAATCAAACCGAAAACATGTGTTTATTCACGTTTTTAATTAATCAAACATCACCACAAATACAATCAAGCACTATAACATCATAATATATATAAAAACAGTAAAATAAATATGAAATTGAAAAATTTAGGGTTCATATTAATACCCAAACGAGAAATCAAGAAGATGTATGATGTAGAACGCAAAATGGAGAACCCGATTGTGTAACAAATCTTGAGAAATGATGATCAATTGATGATTGAATGGTCTTGGCCAATTTTTGGGTGTGTGAAGGTGCTAGTGTTCGGCCTAGATGAGAGGGAGGAAGAGACAATGAAGGTAAGGTTGTTGGAAAATGAAATGTGATAAAATGATGTCAAATTTCAAGTGTAAGTATAAAATGGAACAAGGATTGGGCCATAGGCAATATTTTGGCCAATATGGCCATGGGAGTGGGCCCCAAAAGCCCAGAATTGTTTGTGGTTATTTTCTTGTGGCTCGAAAGTCCGAACGAAGCCCGATTCGAGAAAACACCGTTACGCGATTAAAAATTCAGAAAGAATACGCATCCGCAAAAAATAAAATATAAAAATATTTTATAAATTAATATGACAAAGAAACTTCATATATAAAATAATTCAGATTTGAAAATCACGAAAATCTAATCATGGTTTGAAAATCGAAACGATTCACCGGAATAAAACCGATACACGTAGAAACGTATTAATATATAATTACACATTTGCACATAATAAACAACATTGGAATATTAGTTAAGTAACTATATAATATGATATCACATAAAATTAACGTGGAAAGAATACCAGGACTAACGGTTCAATTAAATTAACGAAAAGATAACAGAAAAAGCAGGGTCGTCACAATACCTACCCGTTAAGAAAATTTCGTCCCGAAATTTAAGCAGTGGTACATGTTGACGCATTCATTAGAAAATAAATGCGGATATTTCTGCTTCATCTGATCTTCACACTCCCAAGTGAAATCGAGCCCGCGTCTAGCATTCCAACGAACACGTATGATAGGAATTTTGCTTTGTTTAAGTTTCTTGACCTCGTGGTCCATAACTTCAACAGGTTCCTCCACAAAGTGAAGTTAAACGTCGATTTAAATCTCGTCCAAAGGAATCACTTCATCACCTCCATCCAAACATTTCTTAATATTTGACACATGAAAAGTGTTGTGAATAGTACTAAGCTCTTGCGGCAATTTTAAATGATAAGCCACCGGTCCAATCCTATCGGTAATTTCAAATGAACCAACATATCGAGGGTTTAACTTCCCTCTTTTTCTAAAATGCACCACCCCTTTCCACGGTGAGACTTTTAACATAACTCGATCGCCAACCTGAAACTCTAACGGTTTCCTTCAAACATCGGCGTAACTCTTCTGCCTACTTCTGGTAGTCTTAAGTCATTTTTTAATCTGAACAATCTTTTTGGTGGTTTCATGAAAAATTTCCGGACCTGTAAGTTGTGCGTCTCCAACCTCGTTCCAACAAATGGGTGATCTTCACTTCATCTAATAAAGTGCCTCAAATGTCACAGCATTAATGCTCGCATGATAACTATTATTATATGAGAACTCAGCCAACGGTAAATGTCTATCCCAGCCGCTTCCAAATTCGACAACACACGCGCATAGTATGTCTTCTAAAGCCTGAATAGTCCTTCCACTCTGATCATCAGTTTGCAGATGATAAGCCGTACTCATATCCAGTTTCGTTCCCAAAGCTTCTTGTAAAGATTGCCAAAACCTCGATGTAAATCGACTGTCTAGGTCTGAAATAATTGATAGGGAACACCGTGTCGAGAAAAAATCTCCTTCAAATATAGTCGAGTGAGCTTCTCCATCTTATCTGTCTCTTTTATAGCCAGAAAATGTGCTGATTTCGTGAGTCGATCTACAATAACCCAAATAAATAGTATCATAACCGCCCACATACTTTGGTAACTTCGTGATGAAATCCATAGCTATGCATTCCCACTTCCACTCGAGAATTTTCAGTTATACTAATAGTCCTGACGGCTTTTGTTGCTCTACCTTTACCTTCGCACAAGTCAAGCACTTAGCCGCGTAAGTAGCTACATCATCCTTCAAGTTTGGCTACCAATAAAATTCCTTAAGATCATGGTACACTTTTCCCGCTCAGGGATGTATAGAGTACCTCAATTTGTGAGCTTCATTCAAAACCAATGTTCGTATATCACCAAACTTCGGTGCTCAAATTCGTCCCGCAAAATACCGAGTCCCATTTTCTCGCACTTCGAATTGTTTTTCCAAACTTTTAATCGTCTCATTCTGTACGTTCTATTCTTTCAAGGCTTCTTGTTGTGCCGCAAAAATTTGCTTAGTGAGATTAGTTTGGATAATTAAATTGAGAGCTCGAACCCTTAAAGGTTTTTATCTTACTTTCCGGCTCAAGGCATCAGCTACAATATTCACCTTTCTCGGATGATAAAGAATTTTGACATCATAATCATTCAACAACTCCACCCAGTGACGCTGTCTCATGTTCAGTTACTTTTGATCAAATATATGTTGAAGACTCTTATGATCAGTAAAAACAGTACACTTTACCCCGTAAAGATAGTGTCTCCACATCTTAAGTGCAAAAAGAACAACCCCTAAATTCTAAATCGTGAGTCGTGTAATTTTGTCCGTGAATCTTCAATTTTCTAGACGCATAAGCAATCACCCTTGTATGTTGCATTAGCACACAACCGAGACCTTGCTTTGAAGCGTTACAATAAATCACAAAATCATTATTCCCTTCGGTAGTGATAATACAGGTGCAGTAGTTAACTTTTTCTTCAACAATTGAAACACAGTCTCTTGCTCATCCTCCTAGTTGAACTTCTTCCCTTTAAGCGTTAACGCGGTCAAAGGTTTTGCTGCTCTGGAAAAGTTTTGGATGAACCTTCTATAATAACTAGCCAATCCTAAAATTTGACGTATGTGATTTGGAGTTTTCAGGGGTTCCCATTTTTCAATAGCTTCAGTCTTTGCTGGATCAACCTGAATACCTTATTTACTAACAATATGACCGAGGAATTGCACCATCTTTCAACCAAAATGCACACTTAGAAAAACTTAGCATACAGTTCTTCCTTTCTCAACAACTGTAGCACTATTCTCAAATGTTCTTCCTGCTCTTGGTCATCCTTAGTGTAAATAAGAATGTCATCAATGAAAAAAATGACAAACTTGTCCAGATATGGCCCACACAATCGGTTCATGAGGTCCATGAACACAATCGGTGCGTTAGTCAATCCGAACGATGTAACCAGAAACTCATAATGACCGTAATGCGTTCTAAAAGAAATCTTCAGAATATCATCTTCCTTAACCCGCAATTGATGATAACCGGAATGTAAATCGATCTTTGAATAAACAGACAAACCACATGTGATGCCCTGTCAACATCCACTTGACGGAATGTCGATCATCGGGTCCCATTGCTCCCGCAGTACCTCTATATGAACCTTGCAGTTGATCAAATAAATCGCCGATTCTTGGTGGTGGATAACGGTTCTTGATGGTAAGCTTGTTCAACTCTCAGTAATCGATACACAACCTGAACGTACCATCCTTCTTCTTGAGAAATAGAACAAGAGCTCCCCACGGGAAAGAGTTGGGACAAATAAAACCTTTCTATAATAACTCTTGGAGTTCGGATGGAGTAAGTCTGTAGAGCGCACGGCTACAGGCGCAGCTCCAGGAGTAAGATTGATTTGAAACTCTACCGCTCGGTGCAGTAGAAGTCTGGGTAAATCCTTCGGAAATACTTCGGGGAAATTTCTAACGACAACCACATCATCCAGTCGCCTTTCTTCTAAATCGGGTTTGCTCACATGAGCAAGAATATCATGACAACCTTTTCTAAGGTACTTTTGAACTCTCAACAACCAAGTCTGTGTAAAATTGTCTTACTTACACACCACTAAATGCTTGCGAATAAGTTTGATAAAAGCAGTATTTTTTGATACCAGTTCCCCGACAGCGGTGCAAAAACTTGTTACTCTCTTGATATGGCCAAAACGGACGATTTTATTTATGCGGTGTCGCTAGGTCGCAAGGCATCAGAATCATCTATCAGAAGAGGGAACAATAGTTTTAAATTTATATTTAGCAGGGCCTAAATCGTACTACTCCTTATTATGGTGAGTAAGGAAGTATGAACTAGGGTCGTATTTTTAAGATATCAGTAGAATCGATCCTATAATTACAGCTTAAGATAATCCTGAAGTGAAGGAGTAGTGGTTTGTACCTAATTTTGGGTTTTTTAATTTATAAGGTATAATAAAGTAAATGCGATAAAATTTGTAATTCAGATAAGGTTAAAACAAGTTCATACTATGGTTTTGTCAGTTACATTTTCTGAGATTATGGAATGCTGGCTCATGAATAGGAAGTGAGCTTTTATTCATTACACTGGTCCTAAACGCCCCTGTCATAAGACATATCACTGGGTAATGCATTAGGCTTGAAGATTCTAAATAGACAACAATGTCCCTTACCCCCGACGCCCATGCAGTCTGACTACAGGCATACACATTTAGACGGCTCATCCAATTGAGCGACTCGGTTGGGTGACATATAAACATTCCACAAAGGTCTAAACTTTCTTAAGCATAATAAAATATAGAGTATGCCATATCTGAGAGACATGATGTGTTTCAATGCTTTCGTTAATGATTAGGTTTACAACGATAGTTAAGCCCTTGAAAAGAGTTCAACCATAAAGAACCCCATGGCCAAGTCAGGTTTGACTTCCATGAACATGTTCGGTTATCCTAACGGTCTAATCCTTTATGTGTTTAAACAAATAGTTCCTTAATTAACTAGGAAACCCTCAAGCGGGGTGCAATGCTTGAGATCACGTTATGGTGAAGTGTACTATTCAGCTCTGACCGAGTTCCATGGCCTTACTTATTAGAGGTACAACTTATAACAACCGCTGTGCTTCAGCGTGCGTGCATGACAAAGTTTATATGCTTGGTGACTACACTAGCATGGTCTATGACTGACAATGTACTATGAGTCTAGTTAGATGTTTCACTATGAAAGAGTTCTCGGTTGGAATCCAAGGCTTGGTGGACTTACTACAACTTGTGTGCCTCAGTCAAACTTACGTTGTATTCGATAGACTTCTCTTACCAAGGGGTGACACATATAGTGTACTCTGAATCAGGGTTCGCGACTTCCCAATAACTACGTTCTATTAGTTGGAAAAGCGATTGAGTTTAAAGCATAATCGGAAAGCATCTCAACAACATACACAAACCATAATATTATTTCGGCATTATACTGACTACATCATAGCATAAATTAAAGATAACTACTCGCTAATCATGGCAATGATATCACAAGGCATAATAATGAAAGACATTATATAAAAACAAAGGATAGAAGTACCAGTAGATTAAACGAGTTTCGAATACAAAAGTGACAACTTCAAACTCCAGACCGCTCCTAATACAATCTTCGGCGTTCTTCTCCGGGTAGTAGGTTTCCCGCACGGAGTCGAAAATCTTGAAAGTATGACTAATATTGTAGAGAGAGAGAAGTGAATTGAAGTGTGTGTAAAAATGGATGACAAAAGCCCTTTAGATAGACTTGAAAATTTCCTGCATACGGCTAGCAAGCCATATGGCAGGCCATTTAACCAGGCCGTTTGGGCTGGCAAGCCATTTTGAATGGCCGTTTTCCCAGGCCGTATGGTAGGCCGTTTTTCACCGTTTTCGCTCTAGAATCTTCGTTTTCGCTCCGATTCTCTTGATTCATTTTGCACCGTCTTCGTAATCACTTGATCTTAAATTTCTTCCGATAAAGCGGGTATTTTGGCGATAAAGCTTGGAACTTTATTGTTTTTGTGCCTCAATACCGGGGTGAAAACGTGACTTTTTAGCCGATATCAAATATCCTACACTTAGACTTTGCTTGTCCTCAAGCAAACTTCTCGTTTTTATTTCAAGAAATCTTTTCAGAGTTTCCTTTCTAATAGCCTAAGCGGTTTGCTTTTTATTATAAGAGCGAAAGATAAGGTGAGTTATCTATGTCAGGGTTGAAACTATCTCAGCAAGCATGCGAGGAGGTTACATGACTTAGGCTAGCTTTCACAGGCCACTCAAATCACACAAGTGTTTAGGGTTCCCTATAGATTTAAGAATTGAATTCACTGATAGCCAATCATGTTTTACCCATCATCATAGGCTTGATAAAGACTCAAATTCTTGCTGCTAATGTGAAAACGGTAATAACCATAGCTTCTAAGTCATTTATCAATTTGGAAGGATGAAAAGGAATTTTGGAGTGGTGGTAAATTTTTTTAAGGGGGGTGAAAAAAGATAATATAGTCTTTCAAAAGACTTTTTATTTGAAATTTCGAAAAATATAAGATAGATAGGAGTGCTGATATTTTTTTGGAAAGCACTTTTGAACTTTTCTCCTTTTGGAGCAATAGGCATTAATGATCAAGTTTTTTCCTCGGCGTTTCTCTTTATAAGTTCTGCTCATTTTCTCAGAACTTTTAAAAACACACATTTTTTTTGTTTTTTTATCTCGAGAAACTTTCTGCTGGTAAGACCTTCACCGTGATTCTTGAAAGGTTAATGACATTGGGTTTTTCGAAAAGAATTTCATTTTCAGGATTTTTCTAGTGATAGTAAAGATGAAGGAAATGATGGTTTGATTTAGTAAAAGTGGTGAAGGTGTGGAAGGCTTATTTGACAAATGGCTAGCTCTTCTGATTATACACGAATCACATTTCATTACTTGGAAATGCATAAGAGCAAGTTCTGATTCTGAGTACACAGATCGACACTCTCAACGGAAAATAGTGAAGCAATAAAGACGAATGCTTATATGGTCTTATTTGGGGTGCCTCACCATAATCAATTTAGGTCGATAATGCTTAGTCATGCAATGTTCTATTTGAGATTCGGTTCACCCCAACAAGATTTCTAAAAGCCTTAATTTTATTTACAAACGTTTTAGGTTTTTGAAAGTACTTTTTCGGAAAGACTTTATTTTGTTTAAAATTTTGAAATTTTGGCTTAAAAACTCGGAATCTTTGTAACGGGGTTATACAAATTCAGCATAAAAAGATTATACCAACATCCCACACTTAGATGAACATTGTCCCCAATGTTCCTAGTGTATCCCACACTTAATAGTTTTAGTTAAAGATTTGGGAATATTTGTCTAGTGTTTATTTGAGTTGGAATCCCACACCTAGTGATAAGCTAGGATGTGGCATAATTAAAATTTGAGCTAGTAACGAGGAGAAAGGAGTACCCCCAGCAGATGGTCGTGGTTGCTTGTGAAGAAACAGGCTGGCTTGTGAAGATAGGCTGTTTCAGCAATCTTGGAAGTTAAGTCCTTTATTGATCGGCTCATTTGTCATCCTTTATTCTTCTACTCTACTTTATTGCACGGGTTACCTCCCGAGAATCGCTTTTTTTTAAGGTAGTTGGCTCGACCATAATGATGCCTAAAAAGCAGACATTCCCCTCTGGTAGTTGTAATCGTGATCTTCTCGAGGGAATGTGAGTCTTGCTAGATAGATTCGAAGAAAGTGCCGGACCAATAGTGGTAACAGGTCTGGTACTTCTATTGAGCATCTTCTGAAGGAGAGATAATGTGCGGTTTCAGCTCGTGACAAATCTTGAAGTCCGATGAGAACATGATCCACGACTCTCCTGGTTGATCCATAAATGTCAATCATTGATTCCATGCTTATGGTAATTATTTCTCTGACGGGATGTTCATTTCGGAGGTCTTCAAATAGTTACAAAAAATGTATCTTCAGCATCTCAAAATCTCCTGAACAGTGATCTTCACAGTAGCAGACTGTAGCTTTGCACAGATTTGTCAAGAGACGAAGCTGAAATGAAGTGAAAAGCAGTCCTGACCCAAGCATTAATGTCACCATCTTCGAGTATTTCTCCCGACATCTATCTTTGAATATGAAACTAGGATCTGTGAATTCGTGGAAGATACGTGCTATTTGCTTTGTAACATATGTGACAATGTTGACTCGGTCTGGTTCTATATGTGAAAATGGATTGTTGCGTCTTCCTTCTTCTGCAACTGTGTCTCGTAACTCCTTGATAATCTGGTCAGCGTCGTGATCATTTGTTTTGTAAATCACTAGAATGTCTAGTGTGCTTTCGAAATTATCTTTTTCAAAGAGAGCAAAGAGGCTATGAATATCTTTGATCATTTGCGAATCAGAGTGATAAGTCGGGTGACCAGTGGAAAGATCCATATGCTTTTGGATGAGAGTCAGTAGTGCTCGTTGGTTGGCTGAGAATAGAAGTGCAGATCCGGCTAAGGAGTTGTAAACCTTAAAGTAAATGATCTTCTGATCTCGACAAAATCTTGTCTCGAGAATAGTGCGAACCACTAAATTATGCTCTCGTTGCCTTTCTTCATGGTAGATATGATCGTGAAGAGTATTGATAAAGTCTTGAATGCGCCTTTCTAAGATTTCAACGTTATCATCTTCTCTTTGTTGATAGAGGTTGTATTCATCTTCGATAGCCTTGATCCTTCCTTTAAGCGTGGTGTAAAATCAATTGTTGATTTACGGATAGCTTCGAGAATATTTTCAAATTCATCGGTGTCATTGATGAAGGTTATCATGTCAGTAATATTAGATATGATCGGAATCTGATCTGGAGAAGAGTCAGGCTCCTCTTGATCTGGTTCGAGTGAAGAATATTAATCATCTAGAATGTCTACATTTTGCTCTTCCTCATCATCATCGGTATAGCTTGCATCTGTGGATTCTTCCGATGAATGGGTTTCTTCAGTATTCTGGTGCTTCACTTCGACACTTGCAGGGTCTATCTCTATATCTTAGTCTCAGCCTTAGCAGTTTTCTTCTTGAAATGAATAATTAAACTGTGATCCTCCGTCTCTAGCCTCATTAATTCTTCGTGACAATTATGATTGGCTTCCAAGCTTAGAGAGGGTTCTATCACAGTTTCCTTTACGTCTCTCATTTCCTCTTCCTCCTCAGATTCTTCTTCTTCCTCTATTTCTTCACTGGGATCCTCTTCTTCCATTTCTAGGTCGTCAGCAGACTATGATTTGACACCCATTTTGATATTATCAGCTGGTGGTGGAGACTCATCATCGGAAGTGATTCGTCCGGTGAAAATAGTAAACATCTCTGCATGTCCAGAAAGATCGGTAGGTCGGTCAATTTTGAAGGTAACGCTCTTCCCATGTGATCAAAAGATCAAAGTTTGGTTGTATACATCAATGACAGTCCTAGCTATGTTCATGAAAGGTCTTTCTAAAACTATTGGTGTATGTAAATCTTCCTTGATGTTGATATGACCGAAACAGACAATTTTATTTATGCGGTGTCGTTAGGTCGCAAGGCGTCAGAATCAGCTATCAAGAGAGAGAACAATAGTTTTAAATTTGTATTTAGCGGGGCCTAAGTCGTACTACTCCTTGTTATGGTGATTAAGGGAAGTATGACCTAGGGTCGTATTTTTTAAGATATCAGTAGAATCGAACCTATAATTAAAGCTTAAGATAATCCTAAAGTAAAGGAGTAGTGGTTTATACCTAATTTTGGGTTTTCTAGTTTATAAGATAAAATAAAGTAAATGGGATAAAATTTGTAATTCAGATAAGGTTAAAACAAGTGCATACTATGATTTCGTCAGTTACTTAGTCGAGATTATGGAATGCTGGCTCATGAATAGGTAGTGACCTTGTATTCAGTACATTGGTCCTATACGTCCCTTTCATAAGACATGTCACTGGTTAATGCATTAGGCTTTAAGATTTTGAATAGAAAGCAACGTCCCTTTCCCCCGATGCCCATGCAGTCTGATTACAGGCATACACATTCAGACGGCTCATCCAATTAAGCGACTCGGTTGGGTGACGTATTAACATTCCACAAAGGTCTAAACTTTCTTAAGCATAATAGAATACAGAGCATGCCATATCCGAGAGACGTGATGTGATTTGATGCTTTCGTTAATGATTGGGTTTAAAAAGATAGTTAGGCCCTTGAAAAGAGTTCAACCATAAAGAACACCATGGCCAAGTTAGGTTTGACTTCCATGTACACGTTTGGTTCTCCTAACGGTCTAATCCTTTATGTGTTTAAACAAACAGTTCCTTAATTAACTAAGAATCCCTTAAGCATGGTGCAATGCTTGAGACCGCGTTATGGTGAAGTGTACTAATCAGCACTGACCGGGTTCGATGGCCTTACTTAGTAGAGGTACAGC
Source organism: Rutidosis leptorrhynchoides (assembly GCF_046630445.1). Lineage (NCBI taxonomy): Eukaryota > Viridiplantae > Streptophyta > Magnoliopsida > Asterales > Asteraceae > Rutidosis > Rutidosis leptorrhynchoides. The sequence continues at coordinate 387,821,952 of NC_092335.1, read as the reverse complement.
TTACAACAACTGTTGTGCTTCAGCGTGCTCATACGAAGTTTATATGCTTGGTGACTACACTAGCATGGTCTAGGACCGACAATGTACTATGGGTCTAGTTAGATGTTTCACTACGAAAGAGTCCACAGTCGAAATCCAAGGCTCGATGGACTTACTACAACCGGTGTGCATCAGTCTAACTTACGTTGTATCCGATAGACTTCTCTTACCAAGGGGTGACACAGATAGTGTACTATGAATCGGGGTTCACGACTTCCCAATAACAGAGCCAATAACTACGTTCTATTAGTTGGAAAAGCGATTGAGTTTAAAGTATAATCGGGAAGCATTTCAACAACATACACAAACCATAATATTATTTCGGCATTATAACTGACTATATCATAGCATACACTAAAGATAACTACTCACTAATAATGGCAATGATATCACATGTAGCGACCCGACAAAATCGTCATTGACGGCGTCGTCTACTTAGGTCCCATTACGTGGTCATAAGTCTTTAAAACAAAGTTTGACCAAAAATATGTCGCATTCATTTCAATTATAAAGATGTTTTAAGGTTTACAAAGTAGGTCCGACGACCAAACATGTTACAACGTTTTAAATACAACTGAAACCTATGCGACACAAATCAATTTAAGTCAAAAGATGCTCCACGTATGCAAGTATACTCGATATCCAAGCAAGTATCAAAAGTAATGAGCGGAAGCATGTATCACAAATCATTCAAGGACCTGAGAAAAATATAGAAATCTGTCAACGAAAACGTTGGTGAAATCATAGGTTTAAGTAAGTAAGTACAAATGAACAACAAGATTTATATCATTGAAATAATAGTAAACCATTCTAAAATTGTTATCACGAGCACCCAATTATCAAGGCTTAACTTTCCATCCATAGAACCCCATCACAATAGTGTTAGAACATACACTATTTCTCGAAAATATATTTCATCCGAATAACGGTAGCGAACCATCCGAATGAGGGTTGTCAAACCCATATGGCTATATAACATAAGTTCTCGCTTACACCCGGCAAGTGTAACTAATGATAATCGAATTAAGGATTTTTGTTCAAACTCGTATGTAGAATGTTTGTTTTCCTGTACTTGTGTTCACTTAGTAAAAAGAAACGTATATGTTTTCTCATCCCAAATGTGAGTTCAAAAGAGTAAAAGTAGGACTATGATCTCACCTTGAGTGCAAGCGTATAAAAGTGCTTTGTAAGTAAACGTGTGCAAGAACGAATGCTAGTCTTGACCTAAACAAATAGGTTTGTATCAATATCGGTAAACACGGTCGGTCAAGGTGTTCAATTAGTCCTATGGCTCATTACGACTTGATTACTATAGCATGTAAGTCAAGTTGTCATGTTTCATGCAAGATACAAGTATAAAAGCATGTTAGAACGATTGCACAAACATTTGGTTAAGTTTGATTAAAAGTCAACTTTGGTTGGGTCAAAGTCAACAAAAAAGTCAACACGTTCGGGTCGGGTCCCGAACTATTTTTCTGAGGTTTTTAATCATATATAAGCATGTTAGAACAAGTTACATGTGAATCGGAGGTCCATAGCATAATAAACATTTTTCGTAAAACAACCAACCAAAACAGTCCCTGGCAGTTCATCTGGACGGCGTCCAACATTGAAGGACTGGACGGCGTCCAAGAAACTGGACGGCGTCCAGATCAGTATGCAGGTCCTGTTTTGCTGAAACACACAAATGCACGAACCAAAACCCAAACAATCCCAATTTATGACCCGCAAACAATCAAAACATGTATCTTATATCATCGGAAAGGTATTTTGACGAGAAAAACAACTAAGCATATTTCATCAATCAATCTACCACTTACAACAACCAAAACTGCATTAAATGCTCATCCTTAATTATATCCAAGTTCATAAATCTCATTTCGTGATTCGGGCAACCAATTTACATGTATGATATGCCGTTTCGAAGGTAATCAAGCATACAATCCAACCAAACACTTACCAACAACAATTCATGGCATTCAATGCATCAAATGTTCACATTTAGCTCTATCAAACCCTAACCAACATTACCAAAATCAATAATCAAGTTTATGAAGTTTTCTAAAGCAACCTACACATCAAATTGAAGCTAGTGATACTAGTAACACAATTAAAACATGAACTTTTAACATCTAACAACTTTTAAGCAACTAAATCTCAAGAACAACACACCAAAATTTAAGTTCATGCTAGTTACTTTAAAATAACAAGATCGAGTATACAAATCATATATTCATATTAGACTTGAGCCATAGACACTAATTAACACTTCTATAAGTTAAAACATGATGAACACAAAATCTAGTGATTTTAGAAAGTTACCCAAATGTAATGAAATCGGTATGGAATCGAAGAGGAAGATGCAAGGATTTCAAATATGTAATTTTTTTTATAAAACACTTGCTAAATCGGGTTTGGATGATGATTCTTTGGATTGAACGTTTGATAGAAAGTTGAAGTAGTAAAAAGAGAAAGAGGAGAAATGAATGGATGAGAGTGAAGGGTTGACCCTTTGACCTAGTCAAAGGTTTGGTCCCTTGGCGAGTTTGGTCCCTCAAGTTTCATTCGGGTGCGTGAATTACCTAAACGAGTTAATTTAAAATGCGTATCAACGGGAGATGTTATAATTATATAACAGACTTTAAAATAGTTAAACGGAAAGTAAATGGAAAAAGGCGAGATGTTACATTACCTACTCCTTAAAAGAAATTTCGTCCCGAAATTTAAGTAGGCGTAGTAGTCGTTGTTTCTTCCTCGAGACCTTGCGTTTCCCAAGTAAACTCGGGTCCCCTTTTGGCGTTCCAACGGACCTTGACAATTGGAATTCGGCTTTGTTTTAACGTTTTGACGGAGGTGTCCACAATTTCAACCGGTTCCTCTACGAAATGAAGTTTGTCATCAATGGTAAGCTCCTCGAGAGGGATAACGATATAGGGTTCGGCAAGGCACTTTTTCAAGTTGGATACATGGAAAGTAGGATGAACGGAGCTCAATTAAGGTGGAAGATCTAAACGATAAGCAACGGTTACAACACGCTCCAAGATTTCGAAAGGACCAATATACCGCGGATTTAGCTACCCGCGTTTCCCAAAACGGATTACACCTTTCCAAGGCGCGACTTTTAACATTACGCGGTCACCGACTTGAAATTCGAGGTCATTGCGTCTTTTGTCGGTATAGCTCTTTTGAAGACTTCGGGCCGTCCTAAGTCTATCTCGGATTTGAACGATCTTCTCGGTTGTTTCATGAATGAGTTCGAGTCCGGAGATTTGTGTGTCACCTACTTCGGCCCAACAAAGAGGTGAACGAAATTTTTGGCCATATAATGCTTCGAATGGTGCGGCGTTAATACTCGCGTGGTAACTATTGTTGTAGGAGAATTCGGCGAGAGCCAAGTGCTTATCCCAAGCTTTTTCGAAGTCGATAACACAAGCTCGTAGCATGTCTTCCAAGGTTTGAATTGTGCATTCGCTTTGTCCGTCGGTTTGTGGATGATATGCGGTGCTCATGTCTAAACACGTTCCCAATGCTTCTTGTAAAGTACGCCAAAATCTAGAAACAAAACGGCCATCTCGGTCGAAAATAATCGATAAAGGTACACCGTAACGGGCTACAATTTCTTTAATGTAAAGTTGTGCAAGTTTCTCCATGTTGTCGGTTTCCTTCATGGTCAGGAAGTGCGCGGATTTGGTGAGACGGTCAACAATAACCCAAATAGCATCATAACCACCCACCGTCTTTGGTAGTTTGGTGATGAAATCCATCGTTATCCTTTCCTACTTCCATTGCAGGATTTTGGGTTGTTGAAGTAGTCCGGACGGTCTTTGATGTTCGGCTTTGACTTTTGAGCAAGTTAGGCACCTTCCAACATAAGTAGCAACGTCCCTTTTAATGTTAGGCCACCAATATTGTTCTTTGAGATCGTGATACATCTTATTGGCACCGGGGTGAATCGAATACCTTGACTTATGGGCTTCATCTAAAATAAGGCTTCGTAGGTCCCCATAACTAGGTACCCAAATTCTTCCGGCGAAATATCGGAGTCCAGTTTTTTTAACTTCGAATCGAGATGTGAGGACGTTCAAGTGTTCGAGAGAGATGTTTTCATCCTTGAGAGCCTCATCTTGGGCTACACGAATTTGACTATTGAGATTGGTGTGAATGGTGATGTTTAAAGCTCGGACTCGAAGAGGCACCGTTCTTTCTTTTCGACTTAAGGCATCGGCTACTACGTTTGCCTTCTCGGGATGGTAACGAAGCTCACAATCATAATCGTTTAAAGTTTTAATCCACCGTCGTTGTTTCATATTTAGTTGTTTTTGATCGAAGATGTGTTGGAGGCTTTTATGATCGGTGAAGATGGTACTTTTGGTTCCATAAAGATAGTGTCTCCACATTTTAAGTGCAAAGACAACGACTCCGAGTTTGAGGTCATGTGTCGTGTAGTTCCGTTCATAAATTTTCAATTGTCGAGAGGCATAAGCAATGACTTTCTTTCGTTGCATCAATACACACCCAAAACCATGTTTCGAGGCATCGCAATATACAACAAAATCATCATTGCCCTCGGGAAGCGATAAGATAGGAGCGGTGGTTAGCTTTGTTTTCAAGATTTGAAACGCGAATTCTTGCTCGGTTGACCAAACGAATTTCCTTCCTTTATGAGTTAACGTGGTTAGAGGACGTGCAACCAAAGAGAAATTTTCGATAAATCTACGATAGTGCCCGGCGAGACCCAAGAATTGACGAATATGAGTAGGAGTAGTAGGAGTTTTCCATTTGCTAATGGCTTCAATTTTTACGGGATCGACCTTAATGCCTTGGTCGCTTACGATATGACCGAGAAATTGAACTTCCTTTAACCAAAATTCACACTTGGAGAATTTGTCATTGAGTCGTTCTTTTCTCAAGAGTTCGAGTACGAGTCGAAGGTGTTGTTCGTGTTCCTCTTCGTTTTTGGAATAGACCAAGATGTCATCGATGAATACAATAACGAACTTGTCAAGATACGGTTTGCACACGTTGTTCATAAGATCCATGAACACCGCCGGTGCATTAGTTAGACCAAATGGCATGACAAGGAATTCGTAACTACCATAGCGAGTCCGGAAAGCGGTTTTGGAGACATCTTCCCCCTTAAACCTTAGTTGATGATAACCCGAGCAGAGATCAATTTTTGAATATACACGAGATCCTTGTAGTTGATCAAAACGGTCGTCGATGCGTGGAAGAGGATATCGGTTCTTAACCGTTAATTTATTTAGTTCACGATAATCGATGCACATTCGTAGGGATCCATCTTTCTTTTTAACAAAAAAAATCGGAGCGCCCCAAGGTGAGTGGCTAGGTTGGATAAAACCACGGTCAAGTAGTTCTTGGATTTGACTTTGCAATTCTTGCATTTCGGATGGAGCAAGTCTATACGGTGCACGTGCTACGGGTGCGGCTCCCAGAATAAGATCGATTCGGAATTCTACCGGTCGATGAGGTGGAAGTCCGGGCAATTCGTCAGGAAATACATCGGAAAAGTCACTAATAATTGGCACATCATCGATATGCTTCTCGTCGGTTTCAACTTTTTTAACATGGGCTAGGATAGCGAAACAACTTTTATGAAGGTACTTTTCAACTTTAAGGCACGAGACGAGGTTGAGTCTGGTGCAACTCTTATCGCCATAAACAATTAAAGGTTCACCATTCTCGATAGGAATTCGGATTGCGTTAAGATCACAAAGGATGTGAGATTTTGTTTTTGCTAACTAATTCATACCAATTATTACATCGAAGCTCCCTAGTTCCATGGGTATCAAGTCTATTTCAAATTTCTTACCCAATAAGTTTAACGTACACCCCCGATAAAATTTGTCGGCACTCAATAGTTTCCCGTTGGCCACTTCAATGGTATAAGTAGTTTCTAGTAGGAGTGGTGGAGTGCTAAAAGAATGAGTTAAAGTCTTGGATACAAAACTCTTATCGGCACCCGAATCGAATAAGCATGAGATATAAGAATTGTTGAGAAGAAACGTACCCGTGACTAGTTCATTGTCATCTCGGGCTTCCTCGGTGTTGATGTTGAAAGCTCAGCCTCGCGTATTGGGGTTATCTTTCTTCTTTGGGCATGCATTTCTATAATGACCCGTTTACCCACATTCTTAACAAGTGACCGTATTTGGTGCATTGGGCCCCTTTCGAGCAACGGGGGCGGCACTTTTACATTCGTTGGTCTTATGACCAATTCCTTGGCACCGATGGCAAATTAGCTTGCCACATTCACCAAAGTGATGCTTGTTGCATTTGTTGCAAAATGGTAGGTTTCCGGAATAACCCTTCTTGCCGTCGGAGGTGAAAGGCTTCTTAGCAAAGTTGTTGTTGCTTGATTGGGGGGCTTCCCATTTTCTTTTGTTGTTACCCAACTTATCCTCGGCTTTAGGTGCCGGCACTACAATTTCGTCCACCTTTTCTATCAATCTTTGGGCCATGTTCAAAGCTTCTTAATGATTAGTGGGTTTGGATGACATTACTCCATGTTTGATGCTCTTTGGAAGACCATCCATGTAAAATTCAACCCGTAAATATTCGGGGTTCACAAGGTTTGGGCATATCAAGGCTAGTTCGGAAAATCGTTGATTATAGGCCTTGAGATCGTTTCTGACCGCTTTTAAAGTTCTTAGCTTTTGTTCGAGCCTTCGGGTTTCTTCACGAGGGAAATATTCGACGATCATCTTTTCCCTTAAGTCAGCCCAAGAGAGGGCGTGAGCTTCATCGGTACCCACCGATTGTACATAGGTATTCCACCATGTGAGGGTGACACCGGCAAAAGTGTGAGTGGAGTATTTGACCTTATCTTGGTCCCGACAACCACTTATGCTAAAAATGGCCTTCGTTTGTTCCAACCATCGAGTGAGAGTAACCGGTCCCCCGGTCCCATCAAAAGTATGAGGTTTGCACCCCATGAAAGCTTTATAGGAGCATCCCTCATTTGAATTACCGGCTCCATTGTTATTGTTGTTGTTGTGGTTGTTGTTATTGTTGTTGTTGTTAGAAGAGTGACCGGCCATGGCCGCATCCACGGCGGTGGCTATCATTCGTTGTAGAGCTTGTTCGGGAGTCTCATGGCATGGCACACGGCGATGAGGCATTGTTCCTTCAAAACACAAGAATATCGTTGATTAGTATTCTTAATAATACTAACCGTGATATGGAATGAGGATAAAGAGAAAATTTTCCTTGACTTGCCTTAAATTCTTTATGTCATAATGTCGGAACGTTCATATGAGTCACCGTAATATAATCCCTGAAATTATATTACCCTAATTCATATGTGCATTCGACATTATTTCACTAAGTCAAGGTGGCGTGTCAATCAAATTAAACAACGTGAGATTAAGATGAAATAAGAGTAGATATGAGTAGAAACATTCGAGTATAAATGCACAATTAGTCAAGTAATTCCTACTTCAAGTCAATATGCCGGGTGTAGTCTAGACTCACTAATGTACCCTATGACTCGGGGTTGACACCAATGAACTCTAAATCCCTACAACCTAGCTCTGATACCATCTGTAGCGACCCGACAAAATCGTCATTGACGGCGCCATCTACTTAGGTCCCATTACGTGGTCATAAGTCTTTAAAACAAAGTTTGACCAAAAATATGTCGCATTCATTTCAATTATAAAGATGTTTTAATGTTTACAAAGTAGGTCCGATGACCAAACATGTTACAACGTTTTAAATACAACTGAAACCTATGCGACACAAATCAAGTTAAGTCAAAAGACGCTCCACGTATGCAAGTATACTCGACATCCAAGCAAGTATCAAAAGTAATGAGCGGAAGCATGTATCATAAATCGTTCAAGGACCTGAGAAAAATATAGAAATCTGTCAACGAAAACATTGGTGAAATCATAGGTTTAAGTAAGTGAGTACAAATGAACCACAAGATTTATATCATTGAAATAATAGTAAACTATTCTAAAATTGTTATCACGAGCACCCAATTATCAAGGCTTAACTTTCCATCCATAGAACCCCATCACAATAGTGTTAGAACATACACTGTTTCTCAAAAATATATTTCATCCAAATAACGGTAGCGAACCATCCGAATGAGGGTTGTCAAACCCATATGGCCATATAACATAAGTTCTCGCTTACACCCGGTAAGTGTAACTAATGATAATCGAATTGAGGATTTTTGTTCAAACTCGTATGTAGAATGTTTGTTTTCCTGTACTTATGTTCACTTAGTAAAAAGAAACGTATATGTTTTCTCATCCCAAATGTGAGTTCAAAAGAGTAAAAGTGGGATTATGATCTCACCTTGAGTGCCAGAATATAAAAGTACTTCCCAAGTAAATGTGTTCAAGAACGAATGCTAGTCTTGACCTAAACAAATAGGTTTGTATCAATATCGGTAAACACGGTCGGTCAAGGTGTTCAATTAGTCATATGGCTCATTACGACTCGATTACTATAGCATGTGAGTCAAGTTGTCACGTTTCATGCAAGATATAAGTATAAAAGCATGTTAGAACGATTGCACAAACATTTGGTTAAGTTTGATTAAAAGTCAACTTTGGTTGGGTCAAAGTCAACGAAAAAGTCAACACATTCGGGTCGGGTCCCGAACTATTTTTATGAGGTTTTTAATCATATATAAGCATGTTAGAACAAGTTATATATGAATCGGAGGTCCATAGCATAGCAAACATTTTTCGTAAAACAACCAACCAAAACAGTCCCTGGCAGTTCATCTGGAAGGCGTCCAGATTTGCTGGACGGCGTCCAGATTTGTTGGACGATGTCCAGCATTGAAGGACTGGACGGCGTCCAAGAAACTGGATGACGTCCAGATCAGTATGCAGGTCCTGTTTTGCTGCAATACACAAATGCACGAACCAAAACCCAAACAATCTCAATTTATGACCCGCAAACAATCAAAACATGTATTTTATATCATCGGAAAGGTATTTTGATGAGGAAAACAACTAAGCATATTTCATCAATCAATATACCACTTACAATAACCAAAACCGCATTAAATTCTCATCCTTAATTGTATCCAAGTTCATAAATCTCATTTCGTGATTCGGGCAACCAATTTACATTATGATATGCCATTTTGAAGGTAATCAAGCATACAATCCAACCAAACACTTACCAACAATAATTCATGGCATTCAATGCATCAAATGTTCACATTTAGCTCTATCAAACCCTAACCAACATCACCAAAATCAATAATCAAGTTTATGAAGTTTTCTAAAGCAACCTACACATCAAATTGAAGCTAGTGATACTAGTAACACAATTAAAACATGAACTTTTAACATCTAACAACTTTTAAGCAACTAAATCTCAAGAACAACACACCAAAATTTAAGTTCATGCTAGTTACTTCAAAACAACAAGATCGAGCATACAAATCATATATTCATGTTAGACTTGAGCCATAGACACTCATTAACACTTCTATAAGTTAAAACATCAAGAACACAAAATCTAGTGATTTTAGAAAGTTACCCAAATGTAATGAAATTGGTATGAAATCGAAGAGGAAGATGTAAGGATTCCAAATATGTAATTTGTTTTGTAAAACACTTGCTAAATCGGGTTTGGATGATGATTATTTGGATTGAATGTTTGAGAGAAAGTTGAAGTAGTAAAAAGAGAGAGAGGAGAAATGAATGGATGAGAGTGAAGGGTTGACCCTTTGACCTAGTCAAAGGTTTGGTCCCTTGGCCAGTTTGGTCCCTCAAGTTTCATTCGAGTGCGTGAATTACCTAAACGAGTTAATTTAAAACGCGTATCAACGGGAGATGTTATAATTATATAACGGACTTTAAAATAGTTAAATGGAAAGTAAACGGAAAAAGGCGGGATGTTACATCACAAGGCATAATAATAAAAGACATTATATAAAGATAAAGGATAGAAGTACTAGTAGATTAAACGAGTTCCGAATACAAAAGTGAGAACTTCAAACTCTAGACCGCTCCTAATACAATCATCGGCGTTCTTCTCCGGGTACTAGGTTTCCCGCACGAAGTCGAAGACCTTGAAAGTATGACTAATATTGTAGAAAGAGAGAGTGAGAGAAGTGAATTGAAGTGTGTGTAAAAATGGATGACAAAAGACCTTTAAATAGACTTCAAAATTGCCTGCATAGAGCTGACAGGCAGTATGGCAGCCCGTGTTAGGTGGCCGTTTGGTCTGGCAAGCCGGATTGCATGGCCGTCTGCCCAGGCCATATGGTAGGCCGTTTTTTACACTGTCAGGCCGTATGGAAAGCCAGATGGAAAGCCATATAGCCTGCCCTGGTCAGCTTGTTTTCGCTGGATCGTAACTTGATGTAACATCCCGTTTTTCTTCATAACATGTCCAAGGTACATGATGAACTTTAGAATGTTCATACTTGTTTGTATAATAGTATAAAGATGATGGTACAATGAGTGCATGAAGTGTACCAAGCGTGTGTGTGTTTCTTGTTCGAATGTCAAAGAAAACTGGACGTTGTTTGAGTTACAAGGCGTGTACGTACCTTTTTGACCCTAAATAAAGTTTGAGTTGATATTTCAAAACCTTACCATTATAAAGGAAATCTTATTACGTTTCCAATGATATTTGATTCATCAAAAACGGAGTTACGGTCAAAAATTTATGGCCAAAACAAGTTTGCTGAAGTTCGGATGAAACATGCAAATGCCACGGCGCGGCCAGAATGGCCACAACGCAACAAATGCCTATTTTGAGGGTCAGAAAGCTTAAAAAAGTGATCTAAAATCACCCTTTGGGCCACGACGCCGAGGGTTTTCTCTGCGGCGCGACAATAGGCACGATCTGGTGCTGTTCAGCCTTTTAATGAGTTAAATGATTCCAATCTTATCCAAACCTCATTTTCTCCATTCTCTTTCCCTCCCACTCACACACCAAACCCTAGAGAGAGTAAAGGGTTTAGAGAGAGAAAGCTCGAATCGGGGAAGAAGAAGAGTGTTTTGGGTCGGGTCACAAGAGTTAAAGTTGTTCTCCTTGTTCATGGCTACGTTGTGGTAGTGATGGTAAGTTCTAACTCCGAAATCCATCTTTATAATTTGATATTCAAGTTAGGGTTTTGAGCTTTTTAGTTGTAAAACCCATTTAGATGATGAAGTGGGTTTATGGAAACTAGTTATTTTTGATACATGGCGGGTTTTGGGTTGTTTGACGTTTTGGCCATGATTAGGCTTTGGTTTTAGGTGTAATCACTTAGTTTAATGTTTTTGGTAGTGTTGGACCCCTTTTGGGTGGATTTGAGTTGACTAATTTTGAAATGAGTCAAAATTAGGGTTTATGTGTCAAATTGGGTGAGCTAAGTGTTTAACAATTGTGATTGGGTTTAATTGGTGTATTAGGGCCATTTTCACTTGTGTTAGTGATCATTGGTTAGTTTGGGCATTTTTATGACTTTGGTCAAAATGGGTAAATTGAATTGGGTCAAACCTGATGACACTAGTTTTGGTCAAATGATTGTTTAAACACTAGTGTTAAGTGTTAAAGGACGTGTTTGGATGTGAGTTAATTGTTGAAAATGATTTTGGGTTGAAATTTGGTGTTTTGGCAATAAAGTCAAACTTGGTCAACCATGGAATGGGTTTTTGTGTAAAATGCGAACTATTATACGTTTAAAGGTTAAAGTTGATGTATTTGGGTATTTTGGGAATGCGGGAACTAGTCTCGTTAGTTTGGACCTTCGGGTGTCATTTAAATGTATAAAAAGGTGAACTTTGCACTTAGGTGTCTAAATGGGTGGATTGCGGAGGTAGGTATAAATCCTTGGTTAAGGGTGTTGTGTCGAATTCTCTTGTAGAGAATGTATGTTGATTATGTGTATACCTATATGCGTATTATAGGTAAAGGTTTGCTCGGTGGCATTTGGAGGCGATTTACATACATGATTTGAACGGGCGTTTCGAGGTGAGTGGAATAATTATGCGTATATGTATATGGCGTATTTATTTGTGAATTTTATGGTATGAACCACGTGCCGGTAGTACCATATCATGTGTGTGACGAGTATCATGATGTGAACCACGTGCCGGTAGCATCAAGTGTGAACCACGTGCCGGTAGCACTATAAAATCAGGATGTAAACCACGTGCCAGTTGTGATGACCCGGAGATTTCAAACCAAATTTAAACTTTAATCTTTATATGTTTCCGACATGATAAGCAAAGTTTGTAATGTTGAGTCTCGAAAGTTTTGAAATCTATATTTATGTAAATCAATTACCCTTTGACCATGCCTAACGATTCACGAACATTTATGTGTATATATAATATATATTCATCAGTTGAAAACGTAAACAAGGTATTAGATATATTAATAAAACATTAAACGGATTAGTTAATATGAATATATGCTATGAGATATATTTTATGAACTTGGAAATGCTATCAAGGTATTGAATAAATAATACTTTACATGAACGTATTTGTTCGATGTAAGTTTATCGACGAGATTAAAAGATAATATCAAATGATTGAATTATCGGATACATTGAACTATGATTATGAGTCTCTGTTATGAGGTCCACTTTGAATTAGGAAACCCTTACTTTTGTTAACGGTATTCGGAATAAATGGTAAAGTGATTTACAAGTAAGAACAAAGTATCACTTATTGGGAGTTAGACAAAAGTTAGTGGAGAATCGAATTTCATAATACTCGATTTATCATATAGAAGGAATAATCGGGATAAGATTCGTTGACTAGATAAACTCATTTGATATGTTATATTAAGATATATTATTTAAATAGTTAAGAAAATTAAACTAAACTTTTACACATAAAAGAATGAAATCAAAAATTAAGTTTTAAAGCACAAACGTTATAGGATTTTCGATTATGTAAATGAACTTAAATTATATAATTAGTTTTGAAAGGATAACTAGTATGTTATTAGATAAATATTTCAAAAATATGTATAAGATTATAAATTTTAATTTAAATTAGTCATAAAACGTTTTGATATTAAACTAATATTAATAAATAGGCTTTGATAAATAACAAGATTATGAATTATAAAAGTAAATGACCAAAACACTCAAAATATTAAGTTACACTTTGAGTGGGTTAGTTTTTAATTAATTTAAGTCTAGTTATTAATAAAGGTACGTGTCACAAAATGTTTAATTTAAAATAAAATATTTTGACAAACAACGAGACTTTAATTTATAGAAGGAAATGACCACAACACTCAATTTTATAAGTTATATTTTTATAAAGGTAATTTATTGTTGAGTAAGTATAATTTTTGTAAAAGGTACACGTCACGTAATGTAAAAGGCTAGTTTTCTAAACGTACGAAAGTGCGCCCGAAAAACCGAAAGTGATACATGAGTCGTGAGACCACGTCCGTGTCATTTTTGTAAAAATTATATTTTTACCATGAACGTAAATATAATATAATATTTAATTAATTATATAAATTAAATATATTATATATTAAAATATAATATAATGAATGGCAATCCCACGTTTGTTTTTTTTTTTTTTTTTTTTTTTTAATTTTATGAGCTGGATTTGGACACATTTCAATCTTGGCATGTGAAGACTATAATCCTCCGCAATTACGGAGATATGAAAATTTAAAAACGCCTATAAAGCTCGACCATTTCATTATGTTTGATTTAATTCACCTATCTCTCCATCTAACATATATACTACGTATATTATTTAAATTATTTATTATTATTAATATTAGGATAAATATTAATATTAGGAGTATTATTAATATTAGTAATTACATAAAATACTACGACGAGGTCATGAGTGAATTATTTCAAGACAAGTTTTACGAGTAGGATAGGGCTAAGGAAATTATGAGTTATGGCTATGGAGGTGATGGGTATGGTTCATGGGTATGCCCGTGAGGTCAATTTAGTGTTTATCATCTCCGTTGCATCTACGTACCTTTCCTGCAATATTGAATCTCAATATTGATATGTGAGTACTCATAATTTAATTTTTACATACTAATAGTGTATCCCTGACTAGTGCTCGAGAAAATAGGATTATGCATGCTTGTACTTTTGATATTGCCTTTAGTTAGGATAGCCTGAATCTTGAAGTTAGATATACCTTTGGTTAAGATAAGGTATAGATATGTATGTCATTGGAAAGCTAGCGAAAAATTAAGAACTTTTCATTTAGATATCGAATGGATTCGATGAACGGTTAGAAAGTTTTGAATTAAACACTTAATTTCGTAATTAAGATTGCTAATGATAATTAGTGAACTAAATTTTTGGGTAATAAAAAGTGGTTATTTGAATTCTACTCGTCGAGTAGATGAATTTTCATATAAAGCACGTCTCGTTTCGTTGAACGGTTGTCAAGTTATAGATAAAATAAATTTTGTAAATTTTGATGAAACGTCGATACGGAAACTGAAATTCTCGCTGACCTGCGTTGTTTCAGATTAAAACAAAAATACCACTAAATTCTTTGCTGTAAGGTCTAACAAACGACTCTGGCCGTTTGTCAATTCGAGTCTCGACGATTTTTCTAAAAATCGTCAAAGTTGACTGTTTGGTTACATTTTAAAATTCTAAAAAGAGCTGGAACTTTTTATTAAAAATGTCAGTTTTGTATCAGTTGCCATGGTCGACCTGATGTGTGTTTACTTTTGCCAAAAATCATGTTAAATCTTTATGGTAACGAGAATTTGAAGGCTTTGACCGCTTGTCAATCCGAGTTTCGAGGAATTTTCTAAAAATCTCCAAAGTAGGCTACTCGATCACTTTTGTAAATTTATTAAAGCTGAAAAATTAACTTTGAAACGCCGAAACCGCGTTGGCAACTACGAGTTGTCTAGATTTAGTTTACTTCTGTAAAAATTTATGCTTAATCTTTTTGGTAATGTGTAACTTTTATCTTTGCCCGTTTATCAATCGGAGTTTCGATAATTTTTCTAAAAATCGCTGAAGTGGTCGTTTAGTCATGTTTGACCGAAAAAAAAAAAAATCATTTTTGTATAAGTTATTGCATTTTTGCATGCGACCTCGTTTTTACTTTAACCTTTGACTTTTGACCTTGAACTTTGACTTTTCCCGTTAACTTTTCAGTTAATTTTTTCGTGTTGACTTTCTCTAAATACTAAAATACTATTTTATGATTATGATACCATTTGTGTTACGTTGTTTCACACGTCACCTTTTACTAGAATTTTAAATGAGCATGGGTAATATAACATGTTACTATACTGTTGAGTCAGACTCGAGCATTAGGATTGTGGTACACTATGACTTGGCCTAAATTGTTAGACAAATATTGACCGTCATATAAATATATATAATTAATATAGGTTCGTGAATCCAAGGCCAACCTTACACTTGTTCGATGATGTTATATGTATTTTTACTACAAAATACAGTATGGTGAGTTTCATTTGCCTTTTTTTTTTCCCTTTATATTTTTGGGACTGAGAATACATGCACTTTTATAAATGTTTGACGAAATAGACACAAGTAATTGAAACTACATTCTATGGTTGAATTATCGAAATCGAATATGCTCCTTTTTATTAAAGTCTGGTAATCTAAGAATTAGGGAACAGACACCCTAATTGACGCGAATCCTAAAGATAGATCTATTGGGCCTAACAAACCCCATCCAAAGTACCGGATGCTTTAGTACTTCGAAATTTATATCATGTCCGAAGGAGGATCCCGGAATGATAGGGGATATTCTTATATGTATCTAGTTAATGTCGGTTACCAGGTGTTCACCATATGAATGATTATTTTTGTCTCTATGCATGGGACGTATATTTAAGAGAACTGGAAATGAAATTCTTGTGGTCTATAAAAATGATGAAAATAAATGATTATGATAAACTAATGAACTCACCAACCTTTTGGTTGACACTTGAAAGCATGTTTATTCTCAGGTTTGAAAGAGATCTTCCGCTGTGCATTAGCTGATTTTAAAGATATTACTTGGAGTCATTCATGACATATTTCAAAAGACGTTGCATTCGAGTCGTCGAAGTTCATTAAAGATTATATTTAAGTAGATGACAGATTAGGTCATTTATAGTTTGGATATTATGAAATGGTATGCATGCCTGTCAACTTTCGATGTAAATGAAAGCTTTTCTTTTAAAACGAATGCAATGTTTGTAAAATGTATCATATAGAGGTCAAATACCTCGCGATGTAATCATATGTTATTGTATTCGTCCTTATGGATTGGGACGGGTCATCTCATGTGGTATCAGAGCGGTGGTCTTAGCGAACCAGGTCTTGCATTAGTGTGTCTAACTGATAGTTGTTTAGATGCATTAGTGAGTCTGGACTTCGACCGTGTCTGCATGTCAAAAGTTTTGCTTATCATTTAGTCGGAAATCATCTACCTACCATCCTTAGGAAATTACCTGATTATCATTCTTTAGTCTATACGCGTTTTCTTACATTTATTGCATAATAGTGTATAGACGAAATCTTATCCTGGCATATCTGTTACTGTGAACTTTGACTGACATCTTTCAAAGTTTCTTCCGTAATTTATGGGATTCTGATAATATATATACATATGTAAATTATGTATTGAAGAATATCAAATCTAATTCCTATAATCTATTTCATAACAAAATTCTTTCCCTAATCATACAAGATGGATCCCTCAACCAGCTCGAACTCCTCAGATTTCGATAGCTATGTCGATATGGATTTCCATTCGAGCTCCGAAAACAGTGTGACCGGAATAGATCAACCAATCAGTCATCATCTATTCTGGATGAAATGGGGATGGGTTCGTAGCCTCCTCAATTATTGGAGACAAGAAGAAGGTGATCCTTTCCATCCACCACATTACCCTCTTGGCGATGAAACTGAAGCACTTACCGGCGAACCTGTTCGTGAAACCATTTTCTCTCTCATTTCCAGAGTATCTCGTCACGATTATATACTACATCAAATTCTAGATTTTATTTATTCGCTCGTCCCAACCAACAATCATCCCGGTATACTAGCAGAAGTTAACGAACTTCGTGCTCGTGTGACGGCTTTGGAGCTTATGGTGCAAGGATTACAAACACCATCAGCAGCACCAGCAGCATAATCAGTACCGCCAGTAACATCAACATCGCAAGCCTCAATACCCTAAGCACCAGCAGCATCACCGGCATCAACAACACCACCATCAACAACAGGATCATTACCACCACCAACAATCACATATGCATCACACACCTCAATATCCCAATCTATATATATGATATCAACGTCACACGCACCAAAGATACCAAGGAGTACCAACAACAACAAATGATGAAGTATTGATTCATAACTTCATCGGAGAAACATTCTGTGGTAATTATGTAATCTCTAAAGTTTTAGAGATTATCTATCTCAGCCTAAACCAAAAACTAGATGAGTGGACAGAGATGATAGAGAGAAGAACCGAAACCCTAACAAGACTAGTGCGTAAGGTACAACCTAGACTTGTTTTACCAACAACATCAGCAGTACCAATAGCCTCACCAACACAGTCAAATGCTGTCAACATAGTGAGAATCGTCAACACCTCCAACCTCACAAGCTTCGCCAGTTCAAGAATCACTGTGGAAATCATTACGAATTAATAACGAGTATATTATATCAACGAGTTATGAAGTATTAACTCAGTTCCTCCAAAGAATTTATATGTATATCCTATATATATATATAAAAAAAAAAAAAAAAAAAAAAATTTAACCATAATAAATCTTTCTGTACTAAGCTATTATGTATGGAACTTAACTATCCGGTTAATTCATATTACTAATATGCTATGATGTACATTATTCGTTAACAATTTCATCATTGTTAACCACAATCTCTGCTTCAATTCAATGAATTCCGTCTCATAATAAGTCAAGTGTATCATTCAATAACATGTTTGATTTTACACTTTCATCTTCGATGCACTCGAAACTTTCTAGAAAACATCAATCGTACTTTGCGAAGTTCGCAAGAATTCTTCAAGCGTCAACATCCTTCACTGAAGAATATCAATAAGAATAAATATTGAAGTATTGACTACATTAGTGAAATACTCCGCAAAGATTATGAAATCTCTAATGTTTTAGAAAAAAAAAAAAAAAAAAAAAAAAAATTTCATTTCTAATTCAATCTGAAAATCAAATGAGCTTAGTATGATTTAAACTCATTGAATCTGTATTACATCTGAAGAAAATATATTCACATATATTTTCATAAGGACTGTAATGAAAATTCTTATTCAAAACATTATTTGTGAATTTTTTTTAACGGGTAGGTAATACCCGAGAGATGTCTAAATTCACAATTAATATGTTACATTCTTTGAATCTGATTCAGCAATCACCAACTGTATTCACTACTCTCTCAACAATATACATTCTTTCGTAAAAATCAAAATAACTATTCTCATCCAAATTTGATTACATATTCTAATTTTGACAAATCAAAAAAAAAAAAATCCAAGTCAAGATTTAACAGAAGACATCACTCTTAGAATTCCTACATCTATCAAAGTCATACTTTGAATTCAAAACTGTGACAGAACATCACTTTTATTCGTAACACTCAGAAATAGATGAAATTCATTCGGGAATCAGGACGATTTTATCATTTGGATATTGACTATGACAATCTGCATTTAAAACCCTTCGAAATCCTGGAAGACACTTCAAACATTGAACAATTGAGATGATGATCCAACCACACATTATCCGAAGTCTTGTACCTGAAAAGCTCTCGAAACCAAAGTCGTAGTTTAACACGTACCCTCGTCGAATTCTTTAGCATTTATTAGCAAAAACAACACTTCGATTTCTTTTCAAAGTAGCCAATTTTGTCACAGCTCCAGCAAGTCAATTTCGATTTCTCAGTCGGACTAGTCCTATTATAACCCCGATAGATACGTTGCTCTTTCGTCATTATTACTGGGGAACCTTTCATATTCCACCATATTACCACCAGCGTTTAATCATCTGAAACACGATTCTTCTGAACCCACCTCGGATTGATAACCAGAGATTCAGATATTATAGCATTAAATGCAGAGGAAACATAAAAATGGTAGAAGGTTTAAACGGTCAAAATTTTGATGATAAAAGATAGTGAGTTGGTAAAGCTCAGAAAAAGAAAGGATTTGGTACTGAAAAACGGATTGAGCAAAGTATGAGGGAAGCCGTGGACAAATCATAGAGACTGAATCTGCCTTCAAAGGATCTAAATGATTCAGTGCCTGCTGAACTCGTTAGCAAACACCTTACTTCTTATTCTAAACCTTCACAGACAGATATTCTTCATCATCATCATATCTTAAATATTATAAGATATCTTCGTATCTTCCATTATACATATTCTCCATATTTCTGGAAATATCATCACAACTATTCTTATCAAGTATCATTTATCTCTCCGTAATATCTGCAAAATAAAAGAGACTGTGTTAGTTTCTAAATTCTGAAAAATTCGAATATGAATGTTTTTGAAGTAGTGTTGGGAACTGATGCATGAGTTAGTATAATATAATGACACTTGATCAACGTCATTATATTACAGTAATTCATGCTGAGTTTCTAATGGACGTGATGATTCACAGGACATACCGTCATCATGTGTCATTTACACGACTCTTACATTCTATCTAACCTCTAAATATATCAAGAAAATATTTCTTGATGATTCGGCCTTTTTCAGGATATTCTGGTAACTTGACAAATCAAGATATTACCCTTTCAAATTCTAACTTAGAACAATTACTATATTCCTTCTGAAAGCCATACATACAAATTCCGGACCATTACAAGAGCTACTTAATCGCAAGAAGAAGAAACGAAAGGACAAAGCTCCGAAATCAAAAATTGGGGTATAAACCGCAGCAAATAGGAGAGAACATTAACTATGGATGACAATGATTATAGAAGACAGAAGCAGGGACATCGAAGTATAAAGGAAGATATAAAACCCAACGACCACCCAGAAACTACAAACCGTGTATATCAATACGTATAGCGATATAAAGACACGGGAGAATGAAAAACACTATAACCCCAAGGTAATGATAGAAGTAAGTAACTTCCTCCGGTGGTAGATGAAAGAGAAGGATGACAGATATGAAAGTTAGGAGTATATCAAGAATCAGTACTGGATGGAGCATGTTGACGAATGTTTTAAAATATGAATCAAGGGAGCAAGAATAGAAGGTGTGAGCTGTGGAAATAAGGAAATGAAGGGAGTGAATTTATAGTGAAATATCCGACAGACCAATCGGAACAGATTATTGCATTTAATCAAAGAAGATCCTGATTTCCTAAATCGCCGAAACCCCAAATCTTATTACGAAGATTTTCTTTAAATCCCATGAATTCCGGAAAATCAATCATAACCACGTCATTGGTTAAAACGAATATACATTTACTCATTTCACACTCTTGCGATAGCTTCACTTATACTCTTCGCATAATCAAATTGTTCTATCTATATTACTCAATGATGATAAAACTCTATTTATTAACTCATATTCGTCATGAAAACATTTTTATAGTTAGCCATGACGACTTCGATCAAATTTCGGGACGAAATTTCTTTAACGGGTAGGTACTGTGATGACCCGGAGATTTCAAACCAAATTTAAACTTTAATCTTTATATGTTTCCGACATGATAAGCAAAGTTTGTAATGTTGAGTCTCGAAAGTTTTGAAATCTATATTTATGTAAATCAATTACCCTTTGACCATGCCTAACGATTCACGAACATTTATGTGTATATATAATATATATTCATCAGTTGAAAACGTAAACAAGGTATTAGATATATTAATAAAACATTAAACGGATTAGTTAATATGAATATATGCTATGAGATATATTTTATGAACTTGGAAATGCTATCAAGGTATTGAATAAATAATACTTTACATGAACGTATTTGTTCGATGTAAGTTTATCGACGAGATTAAAAGATAATATCAAATGATTGAATTATCGGATACATTGAACTATGATTATGAGTCTCTGTTATGAGGTCCACTTTGAATTAGGAAACCCTTACTTTTGTTAACGGTATTCGGAATAAATGGTAAAGTGATTTACAAGTAAGAACAAAGTATCACTTATTGGGAGTTAGACAAAAGTTAGTGGAGAATCGAATTTCATAATACTCGATTTATCATATAGAAGGAATAATCGGGATAAGATTCGTTGACTAGATAAACTCATTTGATATGTTATATTAAGATATATTATTTAAATAGTTAAGAAAATTAAACTAAACTTTTACACATAAAAGAATGAAATCAAAAATTAAGTTTTAAAGCACAAACGTTATAGGATTTTCGATTATGTAAATGAACTTAAATTATATAATTAGTTTTGAAAGGATAACTAGTATGTTATTAGATAAATATTTCAAAAATATGTATAAGATTATAAATTTTAATTTAAATTAGTCATAAAACGTTTTGATATTAAACTAATATTAATAAATAGGCTTTGATAAATAACAAGATTATGAATTATAAAAGTAAATGACCAAAACACTCAAAATATTAAGTTACACTTTGAGTGGGTTAGTTTTTAATTAATTTAAGTCTAGTTATTAATAAAGGTACGTGTCACAAAATGTTTAATTTAAAATAAAATATTTTGACAAACAACGAGACTTTAATTTATAGAAGGAAATGACCACAACACTCAATTTTATAAGTTATATTTTTATAAAGGTAATTTATTGTTGAGTAAGTATAATTTTTGTAAAAGGTACACGTCACGTAATGTAAAAGGCTAGTTTTCTAAACGTACGAAAGTGCGCCCGAAAAACCGAAAGTGATACATGAGTCGTGAGACCACGTCCGTGTCATTTTTGTAAAAATTATATTTTTACCATGAACGTAAATATAATATAATATTTAATTAATTATATAAATTAAATATATTATATATTAAAATATAATATAATGAATGGCAATCCCACGTTTGTTTTTTTTTTTTTTTTTTTTTTTTTTTTTTTTTTTTTAATTTTATGAGCTGGATTTGGACACATTTCAATCTTGGCATGTGAAGACTATAATCCTCCGCAATTACGGAGATATGAAAATTTAAAAACGCCTATAAAGCTCGACCATTTCATTATGTTTGATTTAATTCACCTATCTCTCCATCTAACATATATACTACGTATATTATTTAAATTATTTATTATTATTAATATTAGGATAAATATTAATATTAGGAGTATTATTAATATTAGTAATTACATAAAATACTACGACGAGGTCATGAGTGAATTATTTCAAGACAAGTTTTACGAGTAGGATAGGGCTAAGGAAATTATGAGTTATGGCTATGGAGGTGATGGGTATGGTTCATGGGTATGCCCGTGAGGTCAATTTAGTGTTTATCATCTCCGTTGCATCTACGTACCTTTCCTGCAATATTGAATCTCAATATTGATATGTGAGTACTCATAATTTAATTTTTACATACTAATAGTGTATCCCTGACTAGTGCTCGAGAAAATAGGATTATGCATGCTTGTACTTTTGATATTGCCTTTAGTTAGGATAGCCTGAATCTTGAAGTTAGATATACCTTTGGTTAAGATAAGGTATAGATATGTATGTCATTGGAAAGCTAGCGAAAAATTAAGAACTTTTCATTTAGATATCGAATGGATTCGATGAACGGTTAGAAAGTTTTGAATTAAACACTTAATTTCGTAATTAAGATTGCTAATGATAATTAGTGAACTAAATTTTTGGGTAATAAAAAGTGGTTATTTGAATTCTACTCGTCGAGTAGATGAATTTTCATATAAAGCACGTCTCGTTTCGTTGAACGGTTGTCAAGTTATAGATAAAATAAATTTTGTAAATTTTGATGAAACGTCGATACGGAAACTGAAATTCTCGCTGACCTGCGTTGTTTCAGATTAAAACAAAAATACCACTAAATTCTTTGCTGTAAGGTCTAACAAACGACTCTGGCCGTTTGTCAATTCGAGTCTCGACGATTTTTCTAAAAATCGTCAAAGTTGACTGTTTGGTTACATTTTAAAATTCTAAAAAGAGCTGGAACTTTTTATTAAAAATGTCAGTTTTGTATCAGTTGCCATGGTCGACCTGATGTGTGTTTACTTTTGCCAAAAATCATGTTATATCTTTATGGTAACGAGAATTTGAAGGCTTTGACCGCTTGTCAATCCGAGTTTCGAGGAATTTTCTAAAAATCTCCAAAGTAGGCTACTCGATCACTTTTGTAAATTTATTAAAGCTGAAAAATTAACTTTGAAACGCCGAAACCGCGTTGGCAACTACGAGTTGTCTAGATTTAGTTTACTTCTGTAAAAATTTATGCTTAATCTTTTTGGTAATGTGTAACTTTTATCTTTGCCCGTTTATCAATCGGAGTTTCGATAATTTTTCTAAAAATCGCTGAAGTGGTCGTTTAGTCATGTTTGACCGAAAAAAAAAAATCATTTTTGTATAAGTTATTGCATTTTTGCATGCGACCTCGTTTTTACTTTAACCTTTGACTTTTGACCTTGAACTTTGACTTTTCCCGTTAACTTTTCAGTTAATTTTTTCGTGTTGACTTTCTCTAAATACTAAAATACTATTTTATGATTATGATACCATTTGTGTTACGTTGTTTCACACGTCACCTTTTACTAGAATTTTAAATGAGCATGGGTAATATAACATGTTACTATACTGTTGAGTCAGACTCGAGCATTAGGATTGTGGTACACTATGACTTGGCCTAAATTGTTAGACAAATATTGACCGTCATATAAATATATATAATTAATATAGGTTCGTGAATCCAAGGCCAACCTTACACTTGTTCGATGATGTTATATGTATTTTTACTACAAAATACAGTATGGTGAGTTTCATTTGCCTTTTTTTTTTCCCTTTATATTTTTGGGACTGAGAATACATGCACTTTTATAAATGTTTGACGAAATAGACACAAGTAATTGAAACTACATTCTATGGTTGAATTATCGAAATCGAATATGCTCCTTTTTATTAAAGTCTGGTAATCTAAGAATTAGGGAACAGACACCCTAATTGACGCGAATCCTAAAGATAGATCTATTGGGCCTAACAAACCCCATCCAAAGTACCGGATGCTTTAGTACTTCGAAATTTATATCATGTCCGAAGGAGGATCCCGGAATGATAGGGGATATTCTTATATGTATCTAGTTAATGTCGGTTACCAGGTGTTCACCATATGAATGATTATTTTTGTCTCTATGCATGGGACGTATATTTAAGAGAACTGGAAATGAAATTCTTGTGGTCTATAAAAATGATGAAAATAAATGATTATGATAAACTAATGAACTCACCAACCTTTTGGTTGACACTTGAAAGCATGTTTATTCTCAGGTTTGAAAGAGATCTTCCGCTGTGCATTAGCTGATTTTAAAGATATTACTTGGAGTCATTCATGACATATTTCAAAAGACGTTGCATTCGAGTCGTCGAAGTTCATTAAAGATTATATTTAAGTAGATGACAGATTAGGTCATTTATAGTTTGGATATTATGAAATGGTATGCATGCCTGTCAACTTTCGATGTAAATGAAAGCTTTTCTTTTAAAACGAATGCAATGTTTGTAAAATGTATCATATAGAGGTCAAATACCTCGCGATGTAATCATATGTTATTGTATTCGTCCTTATGGATTGGGACGGGTCATCTCACCAGTAGCATCAAGTGTGAACCACGTGCCGGTAGCACTATAAAATGAGGCATGAACCACGTGCCGGTAGCTCCAAAGTGTGAACCACGAGCCGGTAGCACTATACAAGAGTGAGACTCAAATGCGTATGGTTTGAACCACGTGCCGGTAGCACCATAACGTTATGGTTAACCATATTATGTTCTTGGATATTGTTTAGCATGCGATATATATATATATATATATATATATATATATATATATATATATATATATATATATATATATATATATATATATATATATATATATATATATATATATATATATATATATATATATATATATATATATATATATATATATTGTGATGAGTATATGCTAATGCGGTTTTTGTGATATAGTACAAGTTGTTAGTAATACGAGTATGATGACATACTATTTGAGTTACAAGTTTGTATGCGGTATTGTGTAAGTGGTTGCAAGTAATTAGGTTATATATGTATATGTATAACTATTACACTCACTAAGCTTTAAGCTTACCCCTCTCGTTGTTTACTTTTTACAGGGTTGAGATTGTGAAGCTAGCTAGTTGTTAGACTAGATGAGTAGGAGCACTTAGCTCGATGGGGTAGCTTTTGGATGCTTTGGATGCGAATTGGGGATTCGGTAGTCCCCGGGATTATGCTCTTGGTATTGGGTTGGGTTATTGAGTATTAACCCGTGTTTGTGTAATTGGATTATTATTACAAATGCTTTTGAAAGGTGTCATTTGGATACCAAGGGTCATTGTAAGTTGTTAAACGTAATGTCACGATGTTATATTTTTGGTTAAAACAGAGTTGGAAATATTGTGTATTATTGGGACCTAACTTATTAAAAAAAAAATGTACTCCATTTTTGGTTAAACGGATTGGGGTTGTTTCAAGTGGTATCACAGCATAGTCTAAGGGAATTAGGTGACCTTGGAATTGGTACCTAGTCTTAGACTTATTGATAGTGTTGTGTTATTTGCGGGACTTGTAGGAATGCGGGTCGGTTTGAGATTTGTTAGTGCCTTAGAGTAGGTGACTAACTAGGACTTGTGATTGTCCAAAGCATGATTATGTGGGGCCTTATTTCGTTTGTAAATTAGTGCCTTAGATTGCTAGTGCCTAATGTAAGTAGGCGGACTTGGACGTTGTTTTAGTGATAGTCACCTAGGTTGTAGGTTGACTTGTTGTTGCGGTGTACTTGTGTATATTTATTATTATATTGTATATAGGTGTATATATACAGGTACCTATTAGTGCGGTGTCCTAGAGACAAATCTATTGGAGAGATTCGAATATTTGGCGGTTTGAGTGATCAAGTTCACGGTAAGGACTTTAATCATTTGGGTACTAGGAATTATCGCGTGTTATTTTGTGTGAATGTTGCGTCAGTCCGGGTAAAGTACTTTGTGTGACCATGTGAAAATGGTAAAGTACGCATTTGTAATAGTGACCGATCACCATTATTACGAACGTGTATCTTGTACCAAGCATGACATGACGAGTACCGAGCGGAGGAAACGTGGCATGGTTGGGGTAGAATCGGGACGAGTTAGGAATCTTTTATTGGTTCCTAGAATATAGTGGTCTCGAGTGATGTACTTGTTGTCACATCTGGTTCTCTGTGAGTCGGGAAGTATTACAGTGGATTCGGTTAGTTAAGTGAGTGAGCCAACTCACGAGTTTGGTGCGTGCTTAGTCACCCTAAGTTGTGGGTGTACTGTTAAGATTGTTTTTGGTTTTAGTTACCCATCGTAACTAGGATGACCGATTTACGTTTGCGTGTGTGCGACGAGGACTTGAATTCCGTAATGGAATGCGACAAGTCTAATGATTGTAGTTTTGGGTTACACTCGGTAGAGTGTGTGGTTAGAGAATCGTGTTAGGATTCTTGTTGTGAGTCGCCTTAGGATTTACTAATCAAGGAGTCTTTGGGTCATTAAACTAATGGGAGTGGGACCCGTATAACGATGATTGCGTTAGTGTGTTGTGGATTATAGGGTAACATTCCTAACAGAATATCCCAGGTAGTTGTGGTTGTGCCGATTTGGAAGGGTGTAAGACTTGGTGTTCTAAGCACCCCTTAGCGTTAGATGAAAGGTTTCGTGAGGCTATATCATTTGGCCTTGTGGAAATTGCGGGAAGCGTGTAATTTGTAGTAACTTTTGATGAGACAATAACCCGTAAGGTTTGTCGGGCAGGTATGACTTCGGGTCATTATCATAGAGAGATGGGTGACATCGGGTGTATGGAAATTAAAGCTCGAGTTTCTAAATCTCGATAGGTTGCGGTGGGAGTTTGCATGACACTGTGACAGGTTCCTTCTTATACCTGCTGGTGTAATGTTCAACTCCGGTGATGGTGTGGTCACTTTATGCCTAGGGAGTCCTTGAGATATCCTTGGAAGTAGCGGAGATTACAATAGTGATCAATGGGTGATGGTAATTTGATGGTTGTGAAAGTCAAAGTTTAAGAGCATTGTGGTGAATATTTCTTATGAAGTGCCGGATGAGTGAAGTTTGTTGCTCTTAAGTGTTAGGCGGGTAAAGATGACCGGTGAGCCGGTGACGGACTTAAGGGTCGGTTAGACCGAAGGTTATGATGAAGTGTTGATATTGCGGTCGATGCAATTATTATGTCAGATTGGTCACTATTCTCCATGAGAGTGACCAATTGTTGGTAAAGGTTCATTGAGTGGAAGGTCGGGTGATCTCGACTGAGATGCACGACTGATTTATCGGGGTGACGTATGCTTAGGCATAGATGCGTGTGTGGGACATTGGTGGAGTTCGCTTTGCGAACAATTAAGGGAGTCGATTGTAATTTGTGGTATGAAGGTGCGAAGTCGTCGAGTGTACGACATCTCTGGTAATTTTGTATGACGACTCTGAGAAGCCTAAAGTGAATTTGCAGTGATTCGGTGTTTATGATCAGTGATGAGAATGATCATGTGTGTTGTGGAATGGTAATTCCGCAGGATGTTATCATCTTGGCGGTGAGAATGTGGAGCTGAATCCTAAGTGGAGGAGTTTTTACTGTTGCCCGAGGAAGCTCCCGTGGTACTAGATCAAGTGAAGTGTAAGACTTCTTATGTAAGGTGGTCATGTAGTACCAAAGTACGGTATGAGACCAAGTGTGAAGTTTGAGATCACGAAAGTGAGAGAATGTAACTGTTATCGTGGGTGCTCTCATGATATAAATTTGGGTTGGTGTGAAACTCGGATAGTACTGTCGAGTGAGTACGAGTTCGAGATGGTGGTGAATACTGTATTTTCCCTGTCGGGAAACGTGATCGTGAGGATTTTTAGTGGATTATTCCACTTTGTGGATGGTTGTAAGGCGGGGAGCACCGGTTCTGATTGTCTCACGTCGAGACACGCGGTTGTTGTTAGTTTGCGAGAGTGTGTTTCCCTAGTGATGCGACCCGTTAGTTGCATTTAAATGTCGAGGCCATCCTTAACAGACGGGTTATGAAGGAGGATTCACCCTGCATAGGTGAATATATTTGTGTGTAGTGTGACAAATCGCGAATTGTTATGATGATAATTCGCTGTTGACAGGATTCTAGTACATGAATAGTTTCCATGCTATTACTAGGAAGCCGTAGTGTATGATGTGTTGTAGGGTTTAAGGGAGAAACCCTGTGTCGAGTGTTGATGTTTTGCCTAGTTCGTGGTGTATTATTGTCGTCCTGGATTAATCCAGAGACTGGTGGTCATGTGCGGATCGATCGATGGGAAATTTTGTGTTCCCTAGAGTTATTATTTTGGTGATACCAAAATTTCTTAGTTGAAAGAATAATCCGGTTGCGGAAATGAGGGAGGTTCGTTCTTGAAATAGAGAACATACTTGATTGACCGGTTGAGTGGTGCGTTATGGAATGTTAAAGTACGGAGTTTTAATGAGGCATGGATCCTTCTCGATTTGGATTAATGCAAGACTTAGTTCACGGCGTAGTGAATTTAGTAGATCGCGTTGGGTGATAGGGTTATGGATGTAGCATGTTGCAAGTTGTACCCGAGAGAATTTGAAGGAATATAATGGTGTTCTCCGTATTTTGACGTTGAGTGTATGAGATACCGCTGGTTGCGGTAATGCACGCTAGTGATTATTAGCGTGTGGTGAAATTTTTAGATTACGGAAGATATTATAGATGACGAGCCTGGTTATGTTTCGTAGGATCGTAGGGCGTGGTCCCTGTTGTATGTAAGGGTTATTGGGATTTGTTATGGACATCGAGTTTAGAGGGTGTCGGAGGACCGTTGGGTGTAGGTCCGGATTAGTTAAGTGACGAGGATCACGAGGACGTGATCGAATTTAAGTGGGGAGAGTTGTAACAGCCCGTTTTTCTTCATAACATGTCCAAGGTACGTGATGAACTTTAGAATGTTCATACTTGGTTGTATAATAGTATAAAGATGATGGTACGATGAGTGCATGAAGTGTACCAAGCGTGTGCGTGTTTCTTGTTCGAATGTCGAAGAAAACTGGACGTTGTTTGAGTTACAAGGCGTGTACGTACCTTTTCGACCCCAAATAAAGTTTGAGTTAAAATTTCAAAACCATACCATTAGAAAGGAAATCTTATTACGTTTCCAACGATATTTGATTCATCGAAAACGGAGTTACGGTCAAAAAGTTATGGCCAAAACAAGTTTGCTGAAGTTCGGATGAAACAGGCAAATGCCGCGGCGCGACCAGAATGGCCACGGCGCGACAAATGCCTATTTTGAGGGTCAGAAAACTTAAAAAAGTGATCTAAAATCACCCTTTGGGCGACAATAGGCACGATCTGGTGCTGTTCAGCCTTTTAATGAGTTAAATGAAGGGCAAAGTTGGTATTTCACATGTGGACAGGTTTTTGGCCATAAAATTGATTCCAATCTTATCCAAACCTCATTTTCTTCATTCTCTTTCCCTCCCACTCACACACCAAACCCTAGAGAGAGAGTAAAGGGTTTGAAGAGAGAAAGCTCGAATCGGGGAAGAAGAAGAGTGTTTTGGGTCGGGTCACAAGAGTTAAAGTTGTTCTCCTCGTTCACGACTACGTTGTGGTAGTGATGGTAAGTTCTAACTCCAAAATACATCTTTATTATTTGATATTCAAGTTAGGGTTTTGAGCTTTTTAGTTGTAAAACCCATTTAGATGATGAAGTGGGTTTATGGAAACTAGTTATTTTTGATACATGGCGGGTTTTGGGTTGTTTGACGTTTTGGCCATGATTAGGCTTTTGTATTTGGGTGTAATCACTTAGTTTAATGATTTTGGTAGTGTTGGACCCCTTTTGGGTGGATTTGAGTTGACTAATTTTGAAATGAGTCAAAATTAGGGTTTATGTGTCAAATTGGGTGAGCTAAGTGTTTAATACTTGTGATTGGGTTTAATTGGTGTATTAGGGCCATTTTCACTTGTGTTAATGATCATTGGTTAGTTTGGGCATTTTTATGACTTTGGTCAAAATGGGTAAATTGAATTGGGTCAAACCTGATGACACTAGTTTTGGTCAAATGATTGTTTAAACACTAGTGTTAAGTGTTAAAGCACGTGTTTGGATGTGAGTTAATCGTTGAAAATGATTTTGGGTTAAAATTTGATGTTTTGGCAATAAAGTCAAACTTGGTCAACCATGGAATGGGTTTTTGTGTAAAATGCGAACTATTATGCGTTTAAAGGTTAAAGTTGATGTATTTGGGTATTTTGGGAACGCGAGAACTAGTCTCGTTAGTTTGGACCTTCGGGTGTCATTTAAATGTATAAAAAGGTGAACTTTGCACTTAGGTGTCTAAATGGGCGGATTGCGGAGGTAGGTATAAACCCTTGGTTAAGGGTGTTGTGTCGAATTCTCTTGTAGAGAATGTATGTTGATTATGTGTATACCTATATGCGTATTATAGGTAAAGGTTTGCTCGGTGGCGTTTGGAGGCGATTTACCTATATGATTTGTGCGGGCGTTTCGAGGTGAGTGGAATAATTATTCGTATATGTATATGGTGTATTTATTTGTGAATGTTATGGTATGAACCACATGCTGGTAGTACCATAGCATGTGTGTGGCGAGTATCATGATGTGAACCACGTGCCGGTAGCATCAAGTGTGAACCACGTGCCGGTAGCACTATAAAATCAGGATGTGAACCACGTGCCGGTTGTAGTGACCCGAACTTTTCCATGTTTATATATATATTAAATGAAATTGTTATTTACATGATTAAGTGTTTCCAACATGTTAAGCAATCAAACTTGTTAAGACTTGATTAATTGAAATAGGTTTCATATAGACAATTGACCACCCAAGTTAACCGGTGATTCACGAACGTTAAAACTTGTAAAAACTATACGATGACATATATATGGTTATATATATAGTTAACATGATTTTATTATAAGTATGTATCTCATTAGGTATTTTAACAATGAGTTATATACATAAAAATGAGACTATTAATTTAAGAAACTCGAAAACGATATATATAACGATTATCGTTATAACAACGTCTTACTAGGTACATATGAATCATATTAAGATATTGATACACTTGGTTAATTATGTTAAATGATAAGTAAATATATTATTAAGTGTATTAACAATGAAATACATATGTAAAAATAAGACTACTAACTTAATGATTTCGAAACGAGACATATATGTAACGATTATCGTTGTAACGACATTTAACTGTATATATATCATACTAAGATATATTATATATCATAATATCATGATAATATAACAATTTAACATCTCATTTGTTATAATAAATAATGGGTTAACAACATTCAACAAGATCGTTAACCTAAAGGTTTCAAAACAACATTTACATGTAACGACTAACGATGACTTAACGACTCAGTTAAAATGTATATACATGTAGTGTTTTAATATGTATTCATACACTTTTTAAAGACTTCAAGACACTTATCAAAATACTTCTACTTAACAAAAATGCTTACAATTACATCCTCCTTCAGTTTCATCAACAATTCTACTCGTATGCACCTGTATTCGTACTCGTACAATACACAGCTTTTAGATGTATGTACTATTGGTATATACACTCCAATGATCAGCTCTTAGCAGCCCATGTGAGTCACCTAACATATGTGGGAACCATCATTTGGCACCTAGCATGAAATATCTCATTAAATTACAAAAATATGAGTAATCATTCATGACTTATTTACATGAAAACAAAATTACATATCCTTTATATCTAATCCATACACCAACAACCAAAAACACCTACAAACACTTTCATTCTTTAATTTTCTTCATCTAATTGATCTCTCTCAAGTTCTATCTTCAAGTTCTAAGTGTTCTTCATATATTCTACAAGTTCTAGTTACATAAAATCAAGAATACTTTCAAGTTTGCTAGCTCACTTCCAATCTTGTAAGGTGATTATACAACCTCAAGAAATCTTTGTTTCTTACAGTAGGTTATCATTCTAATTCAAGGTAATAATCATATTCAAATTTTGGTTCAATTTCTATAACTATAACAATCTTATTTCAAGTGATGATCTTACTTGAACTTGTTTTCGTGTCATGATTCTGCTTCAAGAACTTCGAGCCATCCAAGGATCCGTTGAAGCTAGATCCATTTTTCTATTTTCCAGTAGGTTTATCCAAGGAACTTAAGGTAGTAATGATGTTCATAACATCATTCGATTCATACATATAAAGCTATCTTATTCGAAGGTTTAAACTTGTAATCACTAGAACATAGTTTAGTTAATTCTAAATTTGTTCACAAACAAAAGTTAATCCTTCTAACTTGACTTTTAAAATCAACTAAACACATGTTCTATATCTATATGATATTCTAACTTAATGATTTAAAACCTGGAAACACGAAAAACACCGTAAAACCGGATTTACGCCGTCGTAGTAACACCGCGGGCTGTTTTGGGTTAGTTAATTAAAAACTATGATAAACTTTGATTTAAAAGTTGTTATTCTAAGAAAATGATTTTTATTATGAACATGAAACTATATCCAAAAATTATGGTTAAACTCAAAGTGGAAGTATGTTTTCTAAAATGGTCATCTAGACGTCGTTCTTTCGACTGAAATGACTACCTTTACAAAAACGACTTGTAACTTATTTTTCCGACTATAAACCTATACTTTTTCTGTTTAGATTCATAAAATAGAGTTCAATATGAAACCATAGCAATTTGATTCACTCAAAACAAGATTGGATAATTTTTCTCATTTTAGCTACGTGAAAATTGGTAACAAATCTATTCCAACCATAACTTAATCAACTTGTATTGTATATTATGTAATCTTGAGATACCATAGACACGTATACAATGTTTCGACCTATCATGTCGACACATCTATATATATTTCGGAACAACCATAGACACTCTATATGTGAATGTTGGAGTTAGCTATACAGGGTTGAGGTTGATTCCAAAATATATAGAGTTTGAATTGTGATCAATACTGAGATACGTATACACTGGGTCGTGGATTGATTCAAGATAATATTTATCGATTTATTTCTGTACATCTAACTGTGGACAACTAGTTGTAGGTTACTAACGAGGACCGCTGACTTAATAAACTTAAAACATCAAAATATATTAAAAGTGTTGTAAATATATTTTGAACATACTTTGATATATATGTATATATTGTTATAGGTTCGTGAATCAACTAGTGGCCAAGTCTTACTTCCCGACGAAGTAAAAATCTGTGAAAGTGAGTTATAGTCCCACTTTTAAAATCTAATATTTTTGGGATGAGAATACATGCAGGTTTTATAAATGATTTACAAAATAGACACAAGTACGTGAAACTACATTCTATGGTTGAATTATCGAAATCGAATATGCCCCTTTTTATTAAGTCTGGTAATCTAAGAATTAGGGAACAGACACCCTAATTGACGCGAATCCTAAAGATAGATCTATTGGGCCTAACAAACCCCATCCAAAGTACCGGATGCTTTAGTACTTCGAAATTTATATCATATTCGAAGGGTGTCCCGGAATGATGGGGATATTCTTATATATGCATCTTGTTAATGTCGGTTACCAGGTATTCACCATATGAATGATTTTTATCTCTATGTATGGGATGTGTATTGAAATATGAAATCTTGTGGTCTATTATTATGATTTGATATATATAGGTTAAACCTATAACTCACCAACATTTTTGTTGACGTTTTAAGCATGTTTATTCTCAGGTGAATACTAAGAGCTTCCACTGTTAGTACATATATGGAGTCCATGCTTGTATGATGTTGTGTAAAAACTGCATTCAAGAAACTTATTTTGTTGTA
Source organism: Rutidosis leptorrhynchoides (assembly GCF_046630445.1). Taxonomy (NCBI): domain Eukaryota; kingdom Viridiplantae; phylum Streptophyta; class Magnoliopsida; order Asterales; family Asteraceae; genus Rutidosis; species Rutidosis leptorrhynchoides. The sequence goes on along the minus strand of NC_092335.1, from coordinate 387,787,873 downwards.
ACATATTTGTATTGTAAACCATTATGTAATGGTCGTGTGTAAACAGGATATTTTAGATTATCATTATTTGATAATCTACGTAAAGCTTTTTAAACCTTTATTGATGAAATAAAGGTTATGGTTTGTTTTAAAATGAATGCAGTCTTTGAAAAACGTCTCATATAGAGGTCAAAACCTCGCAACGAAATCAATTAATATGGAACGTTTTTAATCAATAAGAATGAGACATTTCAGTTGGTATCCGAGCGTTGGTCTTAGAGAACCAGAATTTTGCATTAGTGTGTCTTATCGAGTTTGTTAGGATGCATTAGTGAGTCTGGACTTCGACCGTGTTTACTTGAAAAATGATTGCTTAACAAATTTTGTTGGAAACTATATATTTTTAACATGTGAATATTATGTGATATATTAATCTCTTAACGCGTTTGATATTATGTGATAGATGTCTACCTCTAGAACAAGTCCCATTGACTCACCTAATAATAATGAAGAGTCAAATGTAAATTGGAATGATTCGTGGACTGATTCACAAGTTCCCGAAGAGGAACCGGAAGAAGAGTCGGAACCGGAAGAAGAATCGGAACCGGAAGAAGAATCGGAACCGGATGAAGAAATAGAACCGGTTGGGGAAATAATAAAACGGTTAAGTAAAAGAAAATCCTCAACCAACCGACCAAGGTTAATTATGGTCAATGGTGTTTCCGCCAAGGAAGCAAAATATTGGGAGGATTACCAATTCTCCGATGAATCGGATTCCGATGAGAATTCCGATGATGTTATAGAAATTACCCCAACTGAATTTAAAAAGGCAAAAGAAAATAATAAGGGAAAGGGCATAAAAATAGAGAAATCTAATTCCAACCCCGATGAACTTTATATGTATCGTCAACCCCCGAAGTCCTTAAGTTGTAACAATGACCCGGGAACCTCTAAACCACCAGGTTTTTCTAAACCAATGTGGAAAACGACGGCTCGTATTAAGGGAACATCATATATCCCTAGAAACTTGGCAAAACGAAACAAAATCGAAGAAGAAGAAACAAGCGAGTCGGAATAAGATAGTTGTATTCGTGTGGTGTAATATATGTAATATAGTGTACTTATGCTTTATGATATATGTAAAAATTGCTTGTATTAATAAGTATTTTTTTTATGAATCTAACTCTTGTCTATTTTACAGTATAAAAACACAAAATGGATAGACAACCCAATTTTTTAAGAGACCTACCCGGAGACATGATTGATGAAATCTTGTCTAGAGTCGGTCAGAATTCTTTGGCACAACTATTTAAGGCGAGATCAGTTTGTAAGACATTCGAAGAACGTTCCAAGAATGCCTTGGTTTATAAAAGGCTTTCGTTCGAAAGATGGGGGATATCACATTGGGAAATCCATAAGTTACGATGTGTTTACTTTGACGCATATATTGCGGGAAACCCAAATGCTATTTTACGCAATGGGTTAAGAAATTATTTTGACTCAATATATCCGAATATTGGACTTCGTGATTTAGAAAAAGCGGCTAACATGCAACATAAAGAAGCATGTTATGCTTACGGATTAGTAATGTTCGCTTCTCACCAAAGTGAGAACAAGAACATCATGATACAACTATTAAACAAAACGTTCCCACAAGTGACGGAGTCGGTAATTGGGGTAAGAAAGGAGGTTTTTAGATTGTTACGGGACTGTTGGACATTACGTAACCCTCGTCCCTTTGACGATGTTACAACATGCTGTCTTATCAATGGCCATAATGGTTATGTTCCACAAGACCAAGGATGGGAAGTAATCTTAGTAAAACCAGAATGCATGACTTGTTTCTGGACGTATGAATTACGTGTCTTTATTGCCTTTGCTGAACGACTTGTGTATTAGCTAGAATTATATTCACAACCATCTTGTATCACATTTATTGTGTGCTATATTTCATGCTATATGTAAAATAAGCGGTATTGTAAGTTTGTAAAATATTGTGTAAAAGTTTGAACGCGAAATATTATTATAATCAATTTTTCATATAGAATTGTAGTAGTTGAATTGTATATTAGCTACTAAGTATGAACTTAACGGGTAGGTACTACCCGAATTTAAACTTATAAAACGCTAATATGAAGAAAAAGCTTTTATAAATGAGTTCATATTATGCTACAAAATACTATTAACTACTCTTAATATTCTGTATGATTAACTTGTTCCATTTGACTATTTTGAAGGAAATGGCACCGACTACTCGACACACCGTGAATATGAATGAAGAGGAATTCCGTACTTTTCTAGCTTCAAACATAGCCGCAGTACAGGCTGCGCTACATACCAACAATAACCTTGGATCTAGCAGTACAGGAAATCGTGTAGGATGCACCTACAAAGAATTCACTGCCTGCAAACCTTTGGAATTTGATGGAACCGAAGGACCGATCGGATTGAAACGGTGGACCGAGAAGGTCGAATCGGTGTTTGCCATAAGTAAGTGTACTGAAGAGGACAAAGTGAAGTACGCTACGCATACCTTCACAGGTTCTGTATTAACATGGTGGAATACCTATCTAGAGCAAGTGGGACAAGACGATGCGTACGCACTACCGTGGTCAGCATTCAAGCACTTGATGAACGAGAAGTACCGTCCCAGAACCGAGGTCAATAAGCTCAAGACAGAACTTAGAGGGTTACGAACCCAAGGATTTGATATTACCACGTACGAAAGACGATTCACAGAATTGTGTCTATTGTGTCCGGGAGCATTCGAAGATGAGGAAGAGAAGATCGACGCATTTGTGAAAGGATTACCGGAAAGAATCCAAGAAGATATAAGTTCACACGAGCCCGCCTCCATACAACAGGCATGTAGAATGGCTCACAAACTAGTGAACCAGATTGAAGAAAGAATTAAAGAACAGACTGCTGAAGAGGCCAATGTGAAGCAAGTCAAAAGAAAGTGGGAGGAAAACGGTGATAAGAATCACCAATACAACAACAACAGCAATTACAACAATAATCGCAACAATTATCCCAACAATCGCAACATCAATCGCAACTACAACAAATGGCCCAACAACAACAACAACAACAACAACAGCAACTACAACAATCATCCCAACAACAATAATAACCGCAACAACAACAACAATCAGAAGCAGCTATGCCTAAGGTGTGACAAGTATCACTCGGGGTTCTGCACCAAATTTTGCAACAAGTGTAAAAGAAATGGTCATAGCGCGGAAAAGTGTGAGGTCTACGGACCAGGGGTTAATAGAACGAAAGGAACAAATGGTGTCGGAACGAGTAATGGCGGAGCAAGTAGTGTCAGAGCAAGTTATGCCAATGTAGTTTGTTATAAATGTGGAAAATCGGGCCACATTATTAGAAATTGCCCGAACCAGGAGAACACGAATGGACAAGGCCGCGGTAGAGTTTTCAATATTAATGCGGTAGAGGCACAGGAAGACCCAGAGCTTGTTACAGGTACGTTTCTTATTGACAATAAATCTGCTTACGTTTTATTTGATTCGGGTGCGGATAGAAGCTATATGAGTAGAGATTTTTGTGCTAAATTAAGTTGTCCATTGACGCCTTTGGATAGTAAAGTTTTACTCGAATTAGCAAATGGTAAATTAATTTCAGCAGATAATATATGTCGGAATCGAGAAATTAAACTGGTTAGCGAAACATTTAAGATTGATTTGATACCAGTAGAGTTAGGGAGTTTTGATGTGATAATCGGTATGGACTGGTTGAAAGAAGTGAAAGCAGAGATCGTTTGTTACAAAAATGCAATTCGCATTATACGAGAAAAAGGAAAACCCATAATGGTGTACGGAGAAAAGGGCAACACGAAGCTACATCTTATTAGTAATTTGAAGGCACAAAAACTAATAAGAAAAGGTTGCTATGCTGTTCTAGCACACGTCGAGAAAGTACAAACTGAAGAAAAGAGCATCAATGATGTTCCCATTGCAAAAGAATTTCCCGATGTATTTCCGAAAGAATTACCGGGATTACCCCCACATCGATCCGTTGAATTTCAAATAGATCTTGTACCAGGAGCTGCACCAATAGCTCGTGCTCCTTACAGACTCGCACCCAGCGAGATGAAAGAACTGCAAAGCCAATTACAAGAACTTTTAGAGCGTGGTTTCATTCGACCAAGCACATCACCGTGGGGAGCTCCTTTTTTGTTTGTCAAGAAGATAGATGGTACATTCAGGTTTTGTATCGACTACCGAGAGTTAAACAAACTTACCATCAAGAACCGCTACCCACTACCGAGAATCGATGACTTATTTGATCAACTACAAGTCTCGTCTGTTTATTCAAAGATTGACTTACGTTCCGGGTATCATCAAATGCTGGTGAAAGAAGATGATATTCCAAAGACTGCTTTCAGAACACATTACGGTCATTACGAGTTTATGGTCATGCCGTTTGGTTTAACTAATGCACCAGCTGTGTTCATGGACCTTATGAACCGAGTGTGTGGACCATACCTTGACAAGTTTGTCATTGTTTTCATTGATGACATACCTATTTACTCAAAGAATGACCAAGAACACGGTGAACATTTGAGAAAGGTGTTAGAAGTATTGAGGAAGGAAGAATTGTACGCTAAGTTTTCAAAGTGTGCATTTTGATTGGAAGAAGTTCAATTCCTCGGTCACATAGTGAACAAAGAAGGTATTAAGGTGGATCCGGCAAAGATAGAAACTGTTGAAAAGTGGGAAACCCCAAAAACTCCGAAACACATACGCCAGTTTTTAGGACTAGCTGGTTACTACAGAAGGTTCATCCAAGACTTTTCCAGAATAGCAAAACCCTTGACTGCATTAACGCATAAAGGGAAGAAATTTGAATGGAATGATGAACAAGAGAAAGCGTTTCAGTTATTGAAGAAAAAGCTAACTACGGCACCTATATAGTCATTGCCTGAAGGGAATGATGATTTTGTGATTTATTGTGACGCATCAAAGCAAGGTCTCGGTTGTGTATTAATGCAACGAACGAAGGTGATTGCTTATGCGTCTAGACAATTGAAGATTCACGAACAAAATTATACGACGCATGATTTGGAATTAGGCGCGGTTGTTTTTGCATTAAAGACTTGGAGGCACTACTTATATGGGGTCAAAAGTATTATATATACCGACCACAAAAGTCTTCAACACATATTTAATCAGAAACAACTGAATATGAGGCAGCGTAGGTGGATTGAATTATTGAATGATTACAACTTTGAGATTCGTTACCACCCGGGGAAGGCAAATGTGGTAACCGATGCCTTGAGCAGGAAGGACAGAGAACCCATTCACGTAAAATCTATGAATATAATGATTCATAATAACCTTACTACTCAAATAAAGGAGGTGCAACAAGGAGTTTTAAAAGAGGGAAATTTAAAGGATGAAATACCCAAAGGATCGGAGAAGCATCTTAATATTCGGGAAGACGGAACCCGGTATAGGGCTGAAAGGATTTGGGTACCAAAATTTGAAGATATGAGAGAAATGGTACTTAGAGAAGCTCATAAAACCAGATACTCAATACATCCTGGAACGGGGAAGATGTACAAGGATCTCAAGAAACATTTTTGGTGGCCGGGTATAAAAGCCGATGTTGCTAAATATGTAGGAGAATGTTTGACGTGTTCTAAGGTCAAAGCTGAGCATCAGAAACCATCAGGTCTACTTCAACAACCCGAAATCCCGGAATGGAAATGGGAAAACATTACCATGGATTTCATCACTAAATTGCCAAGGACTGCAAGTGGTTTTGATACTATTTGGGTAATAGTTGATCGTCTCACCAAATCAGCACACTTCCTGCTAATAAGAGAAGATGACAAGATGGAGAAGTTAGCACGACTGTATTTGAAGGAAGTCGTCTCCAGACATGGAATACCAATCTCTATTATCTCTGATAGGGATGGCAGATTTATTTCATGATTCTGGCAGACATTACAGCAAGCATTAGGAACTCGTCTAGACATGAGTACTGCCTATCATCCACAAACTGATGGGCAGAGCGAAAGGACGATACAAACGCTTGAAGACATGCTACGAGCATGTGTTATTGATTTCAGAAACAGTTGGGATTGACATCTACCGTTAGCAGAATTTTCCTACAACAACAGCTACCATTCAAGCATTGAGATGGCGCCGTTTGAAGCACTTTATGGTAGAAAGTGCAGGTCTCCGATTTGTTGGAGTGAAGTGGGGGATAGACAGATTACGGGTCCAGAGATTATACAAGAAACTACCGAGAAGATCATCCAAATTCAACAACGGTTGAAAACCGCCCAAAGTCGAGAAAAGAGCTACGCTGACATTAAAAGAAAAGATATAGAATTTGAAATTGGAGAGATGGTCATGCTTAAAGTTGCACCTTGGAAAGGCGTTGTTCGATTTGGTAAACGAGGGAAATTAAATCCAAGGTATATTGGACCATTCAAGATTATTGATCGTGTCGGACCAGTAGCTTACCGACTTGAGTTACCTCAACAACTAGCGGCTGTACATAACACTTTCCACGTCTCGAATTTGAAGAAATGTTTTGCTAAAGAAGATCTCACTATTCCGTTAGATGAAATCCAAATCAACGAAAAACTTCAATTCATCGAAGAACCCGTCGAAATAATGGATCGTGAGGTTACATATAGACAATTGACCACCCAAGTTGACCGGTGATTCACGAACGTTAAAACTTGTAAAAACTATACGATGACATATATATGGTTATATATATAGTTAACATGATTTTATTATAAGTATGTATCTCATTAGGTATTTTATCAATGAGTTATATACATAAAAATGAGACTATTAATTTAAGAAACTCGAAAACGATATATATAACGATTATCGTTATAACAACGTCTTACTAGGTACATATGAATCATATTAAGATATTGATACACTTGGTTAATTATGTTAAATGATAAGTAAATATATTATTAAGTGTATTAACAATGAAATACATATGTAAAAATAAGACTACTAACTTAATGATTTCAAAACGAGACATATATGTAACGATTATCGTTGTAACGACATTTAACTGTATATATATCATACTAAGATATATTATATATCATAATATCATGATAATATAACAATTTAACATCTCATTTGTTATAATAAATAATGGGTTAACAACATTCAACAAGATCGTTAACCTAAAGGTTTCAAAACAACATTTACATGTAACGACTAACGATGACTTAACGACTCAGTTAAAATGTATATACATGTAGTGTTTTAATATGTATTCATACACTTTTGAAAGACTTCAATACACTTATCAAAATACTTCTACTTAACAAAAATTCTTACAATTACATCCTCGTTCAGTTTCATCAACAATTCTACTCGTATGCACCTTATTCGTACTCGTACAATACACAGCTTTTAGATGTATGTACTATTGGTATATACACTCCAATGATCAGCTCTTAGCAGCCCATGTGAGTCACCTAACATATGTGGGAACCATCATTTGGCACCTAGCATGAAATATCTCATTAAATTACAAAAATATGAGTAATCATTCATGACTTATTTACATGAAAACAAAATTACATATCCTTTATATCTAATCCATACACCAACGACCAAAAACACCTACAAATACTTTAATTCTTTAATTTTCTTCATCTAATTGATCTCTCTCAAGTTCTATCTTCAAGTTCTAAGTGTTCTTCATATATTCTACAAGTTCTAGTTACATAAAATCAAGAATACTTTCAAGTTTGCTAGCTCACTTCCAATCTTGTAAGGTGATCATCCAACCACAAGAAATCTTTGTTTCTTATAGTAGGTTATCATTCTAATACAAGGTAATAATCATATTCAAATTTTGGTTCAATTTCTATAACTATAACAATCTTATTTCAAGTGATGATCTTACTTGAACTTGTTTTCGTGTCATGATTCTGCTTCAAGAACTTCGAGCCATCCAAGGATCCGTTGAAGCTAGATCCATTTTTTTCTTTTCCAGTAGGTTTATCCAAGGAACTTAAGGTAGTATTGATGTTCATAACATCATTCGATTCATACATATAAAGCTATCTTATTCGAAGGTTTAAACTTGTAATCACTAGAACATAGTTTAGTTAATTCTAAATTTGTTCGCAAACAAAAGTTAATCCTTCTAACTTGACTTTTAAAATCAACTAAACACATGTTCTATATCTATATGATATTCTAACTTAATGATTTAAAACCTGGAAACACGAAAAACACCGTAAAACCGGATTTACGCCGTCGTAGTAACACCGCGGGCTGTTTTGGGTTAGTTAATTAAAAACTATGATAAACTTTGATTTAAAAGTTGTTATTCTAAGAAAATGATTTTTATTATGAACATGAAACTATATCCAAAAATTATGGTTAAACTCAAAGTGGAAGTATGTTTTCTAAAATGGTCATCTAGACGTCGTTCTTTCGACTGAAATGACTACCTTTACAAAAATGACTTGTAACTTATTTTTCCGACTATAAACCTATACTTTTTCTGTTCAGATTCATAAAATAGAGTTCAATATGAAACCATAGCAATTTGATTCACTCAAAACGGATTTAAAATGAAGAAGTTATGGGTAAAACAAGATTGGATAATTTTTCTCATTTTAGCTACGTGAAAATTGGTAACAAATCTATTCCAACCATAACTTAATCAACTTATATTGTATATTATGTAATCTTGAGATACCATAGACACGTATACAATGTTTTGACCTATCATGTCGACACATCTATATATATTTCGGAACAACCATAGACACTCTATATGTGAATGTTGGAGTTAGCTATACAGGGTTGAGGTTGATTCCAAAATATATATAGTTTGAGTTGTGATCAATACTGAGATACGTATACACTGGGTCGTGGATTGATTCAAGATAATATTTATCGATTTATTTCTGTACATCTAACTGTGGACAACTAGTTGTAGGTTACCAACGAGGACAGCTGACTTTATAAACTTAAAACATCAAAATATATTAAAAGTCTTGTAAATATATTTTGAACATACTTTGATATATATGTATATATTGTTATAGGTACGTGAATCAACCAGTGGCCAAGTCTTACTTCACGACGAAGTAAAAATCTGTGAAAGTGAGTTATAGTCCCACTTTTAAAATCTAATATTTTTGGGATGAGAATACATGCAGGTTTTATAAATGATTTACAAAATAGACACAAGTACGTGAAACTATATTCTATGGTTGAATTATCGAAATCGAATATGCCCCTTTTTATTAAGTCTGGTAATCTAAGAATTAGGGAACAGACACCCTAATTGACGTGAATCCTAAAGATAGATCTATTGGGCCTAACAAACCCCATCCAAAGTACCGGATGCTTTAGTACTTCGAAATTTATATCATATCCGAAGGGTGTCCCGGAATGATGGGGATATTCTTATATATGCATCTTGTTAATGTCGGTTACCAGGTGTTCACCATATGAATGATTTTTATCTCTATGTATGGGATGTGTATTGAAATATGAAATCTTGTGGTCTATTATTATGATTTGATATATATAGGTTAAACCTATAACTCACCAACATTTTTGTTGACGTTTTAAGCATGTTTATTCTCAGGTGATTATTAAGAGCTTCCGCTGTTGCATACTTAAATAAGGACGAGATTAGGAGTCCATGCTTGTATGATATTGTGTAAAAACTGCATTCAAGAAACTTATTTTGTTGTAACATATTTGTATTGTAAACCATTATGTAATGGTCGTGTGTAAACAGGATATTTTAGATTATCATTATTTGATAATCTACGTAAAGCTTTTAAACCTTTATTGATGAAATAAAGGTTATGGTTTGTTTTAAAATGAATGCAGTCTTTGAAAAACGTCTCATATAGAGGTCAAAACCTCGCAACGAAATCAATTAATATGGAACGTTTTTAATCAATAAGAACGGGACATTTCACCGGTAGCATCAAGTGTGAACCACGTGCCGGTAGCACTATAAAATGAGGCGTGAACCACGTGCCGGTAGCACCAAAGTGTGAACCATGAGCCGGTAGCACTATAAAAGAGTGAGACTCAAATGCGTATGGTGTGAACCACGTGCCGGTAGCACCATAGCGTTATGGTTAACCATATTATGTTGTTGGATATTGTTTAGCATGCGATATATATATATATATATATATATATATATATATATATATATATATATATATATATATATATATATATATTGTGATGAGTATATGTTAATGCGGTTTTTGTGATATTGTACAACTTGTTAGTAATACGAGTATGATGACATACTATTTGACTTACAAGTTTGTATGTGATATTGTGTAAGTGGTTGCAAGTAAGTAGGTTATATATGTATATGTATAACTATTGCACTCACTAAGCTTTAAGCTTACCCCTCTCGCTGTTTACTTTTTACAGGGTTGAGATTGTGAAGCTAGCTAGTTGTTAGACTAGATGAGTTGGAGCACTTAACTCGATGGGGGTAGCTTTTGGATGCTTTGGATGCGAATTGGGGATTCGGTAGTCCCCGGGATTATGCTCTTGGTATTGGGTTGGGTTATTGAGTATTAACTCGTGTTTGTGTAATTGGATTATTATTACAAATGCTTTTGAAATGTGTCATTTGGATACCAAGGGTCATTGTAAGTTGTTAAACGTAATGTCACGATGTTATGTTTTTGGTTAAAACAGAGTTGGAAATATTGTGTATTATTGGGACCTAACTTATTAAAAAAAAAAATGTACTCCATTTTTGGTTAAATGGATTGGGGTTGTTTCACTTGATTTTCCTTGATCGTAGCTTGGTTTATCGTCTTTCATTGTTTTCGCTCTAGAATCTTCGTCTTAGCTCCGATTCTCTTGATTCTTTTTGCACCGTCTTCGTAATCAATTGATCTTCAATTTCAATCAACGAAGCGGGTATTTTGGCGATAAAGCTTGGAACTTTATTGTTTTTGGGCCTCAATACCGGGGTGAAAACGTGATTTTTTAGCCGATATTATCCACCTTCGTCAGTTTACCATTACTTGGTTCTATAGGATTATTAACGTCCATGGTTGTTGGTGGATCATAAGTCACAACACCAAATTCCTCAGATATAAGGCTTATACCGTACTAGTACTAATAACTTTAAAATCATAAAATCTTGAGAAGGAATGCAAGATCATCGAAATCAAGATCCATGTGAGCCTCTATAGCTGAGATAAATATTGTCCTATCACGAGCAAGTCCAATGTTTATTCTATTTAAGCAATTATTTTTTTAAGTGCCTAGGATTTCGAATCTATAACAAATTTCCAAGGTTAACGAATCTTCAATAAAAGTCCTTCTTGTATTGTCCTTGGCTACGTGGACATTCTTTCTCAAATCTCTGGCACATCATCATTCAAATACACAAGTAGTGCTTACTAGAATTTTCTTTGATTCGCTTTCTATTCCTCATGAAATAATATTGAAACTTCTATATGATTTACCGTAATATAATCTCGTTGGCCATGCGTCATTATATTGCACTAATTCATACTTCCATTTCAATATCACTCCTTAAGGTCAGGGATACATGACCAGCTTCGAATTTCTACTCAATTCCATCTAACTGATGGTTCGTTCATTCTAGCAAAATTCTAAGGACTTGAAACTTAAGTGTTGTCCACCGAACCCACGAACCAAAACGATTTCTTATACGACGCACTAAGAACGACTCGAAAAGATAGAAATTATTAAGAATGATAAATATGAATAATGATGACATGAGAATATCTTTGAATCATGGAGAATATTTATTAGTCAGGAACGATGATTCACGGTTCGCAAACCGAGATGTTTTCCACAATTTTAGAATTTAAGCACATAGGCACGCTATATAGCACATGTGGTATATACATAAATATAATAGCTGACATAGGAATGTCGAGAGTTTCAGCATCATAAATGACACCTATCGGTCTCACTAACCGAGGTGGTTTTTTTATAATATTTAAACTCGCATGAATAGGAGGTTACATCGAATCACAATGAGAGTTGCCTTCCCGGAGTCGGTAACATAAGAAATATGTATATATATATATATATTATATATATATATATATATATATATATATATATATATTAACCATGTAAATAATAATATAATACCAGTATTCACACGTATAATAACACTCTAAAGTTATAGGTCGGGATATAGACTAGACTCACTAATGCACCCTATTGACTTGGATAACAACATCAATGCAGCCTAATTCCCTACAACCAAAGATCTGATACCAACTATAACGTCCCGTCATAAAAACACATGACGACCAACGTTATCTCGGTCCCACAGTGTGTTCATCAACTCTATATGAACATTTTTAAATAAAAATTGCATTCATTTCGTAAAATAAGATTATCCAAAAAGGAAGATTTTATTAACTTGTGAACTTAAATGATCAACAACCATGACTTGTAAATTTTAAATGGAAAACATCGAATAACTTGTCAATTTAAGTGGAAACCAACCACAACTTGTATGTTGACAATCTATCAACTAAAACCCACAATTTATTAATGTATTGAAAATCAAATGCAAATAGTAAATATTTTATTAAAATCTGCTAAGCCAAATGCAGACTCTCTAAACCAGCAGAAGCAAACAAGCAATCAACTTAAGTACCTGAGAATAAACATGCGAGTAAACAGTCAACAAAATTGTTTAGTGAGTTATAGGTTTAATTTAACAATTTATATAAAGATTAAACCACAAGATTTTTACATTGTAATAATAACCTTTAAAAAACATTAATAAATAAATTTATTCTACTTTCCGTCAGCACTTGGTAACCCCCTTAACTCATTTTATTCACCCCTCTGTATTCGGCACACAGTGACCAGTGTGCTGGGATGAAGTACTATGCATTCCGTTATAAACTGCTATTGCGACTAACACGAAATGGGGCGGTCAGGCCCGATAGATCTATCAATAGGATTCGCGTCCACCGGAAAAAAACTGATTCGAGAAAACACCGTTACGCGATTAAAAATTCCGAAAGAATACGCATCCGCGAAAAATAAAATATAAAAATATTTTATAAATTAATATGACATAGAAACATCATATATAAAATAATTTGGATTTTAATATCACGAAAATCTAATCGTTGGTTTGAAAACCGAACGATTCACTGAAATAAAACTGATACACGTAGAAACATATTAATATATAATTACACCTTCACACATAATACATAATATTGGAATATTATTTAAGTTAATATAATATAATATCACATAAAAGTAACGTGGCAAGTGAAATGACCCGTCCTAATTCATCCGGACGAAGTCCGTATCGATTATAAACGATTCACAATAGTTGATTACATCGCGAGGTATTTGACCTCTATATGATACATTTTACAAACATTGCATTCATTTTTGAAAAGACAATATTTCATTACATCGAAAGTTGACGGCATGCATACCATTTCATAATATATCTAACTATAATTGACTTAATATTAATCTTGATGAACTCAACGACTCGAATGCAACGTCTTTTGAAATATCATGAATGACTCCAAATAATATCCCTAAAATGAGCAAATGCACAGCGGAAGATTTCTTTCGTACCTGAGAATAAACATGCTTTAAAGTGTCAACCAAAAGGTTGGTGAGTTCATTAGTTTATCATAAATAATTATTTCATAATTTTAATAGACCACAAGATTTCATATTTCCATTTCTCATAAACATACGTCCCATGCATAGAGACAAAAATATCATTCATATGGATTGAACACCTGGTAACCGACATTCACAATATGCATATAAGAATATCCCCATCATTCCGGGATCCTCATTCGGACATGATATAAATTTCGAAGTACTAAAGCATCCGATACTTTGGATGGGGCTTGTTGGACCCGATAGATCTATCTTTAGGATTCGCATCAATTAGGGTGTCTGTTCCCTAATTCTTAGATTACCAGACTAAAAAGGGGCATATTCGGTTTAATAATTCTACCATAGAATGTAGTTTTAACTACTTGTGTCTATTTCGTAAAACAGATATAAAACAGCGCATGTATTCTCAGTCCTAAAAATATATATTGCAAAAGCAGTTAAAAAGGGAGCAAATGAAACTCACCTAATGTATTTTGTGGTAAAAATACATATGACTATATTGAACAATGCAGGGTTGGCCTCAGATTCACGAACCTATATCATTTGTATATATCATTAATACATATAATCATAATCGATTAAATTTGTATATTAATATATTTCCAATATTAGTAATTTATTGACTATTTATTTAGATATTTTAAATACTTAAAATTTTGTATACTTATATGTGTATATATATATATATATATATATATATATATATATATATATATATATATATATATATATATATTACAAATTTAAAGTAATAGATATGTTATGTTTTATAATTATCCTATATTGATGTTTAGAAAAACTATCATTTTATGTTTTAAAACTTTATATTAATATATTTGAAATATTTATTTGAAATATTAATAAAAACAGTGATAGTAATAATAATAATAATAATAATAATAATAATAATAATAATAATAATAATAATAATAATAATAATAATAATAATAATAATAATAATAATAATAATAATAATAATAGTAGTGATAATTATGATAGTAATAATATAATATTAGTAATGATCATAATAATAATTTTATTGATAATAATTCTTATTAATATCTTAAGAACTTAACGGTGTTGTATCTATTCTTATATATGTATAGGTACTTTGTTTACAATATGTACGATCATAGTTATATCCTAAACAATATAGATCTTATATACATCTAAACACTTATCTTATTCAAGATCATAAGAATTTTCATAATTTCTAAGTTTAGTTCATAAATGTATAATACTTATTAATAATAATAATCATAATAGTATTACAATAATAATTAATACATATTTTAGTGATAAAATTACATTTTAATGATAAATATAATATTAGTAATAACAAAAATGTTAATAATATTAATTTTACTAATAATCTTATTAATTATATAGCAACAATCATAAATAATAATATAACAAATATAATGATAATAATAATAATAAGATTGTAATAATAATAATAATAATAATAATAATGGTTGACAATAATAATAATGTTAAAATTAATAATAATAACAATAATGATAATAATAATTTTTAGAAAAAAGACTACCTCATAAGGGTTTTAAAAAAAATATAGTTGTCTCTAGCAGGAATCGAACCCGAGACCTCCCGCTTATACGCAAACACCCATGACCACGGCTCCATATCTGTTTTTCTGATTTATATCCAAACCCAATTTATATAACTCGTTTTCTGTTTGTATTACTTCACCTTCTTCTTCTTAGAATCAAACGACCCCAAGACCCACTAACCATACAGAGAGTTTATGGTTTGAACTAAGACTCTCCAACAATTTAAATTCGACCTATATATATTCTGGACAGATTTGAGAACGAATAAATAACAAAAAAAATTAAAGGTATTCGCTG
Organism: Rutidosis leptorrhynchoides; assembly: GCF_046630445.1. Taxonomy (NCBI): domain Eukaryota; kingdom Viridiplantae; phylum Streptophyta; class Magnoliopsida; order Asterales; family Asteraceae; genus Rutidosis; species Rutidosis leptorrhynchoides. Next base: position 387,772,344 of record NC_092335.1, on the reverse strand, counting down.
CAGTAGCAGCTCGTCGGTATTAAGAAAAAAAAAATGAATTTGATTTTGAGTTTTAAAAGTTTTTAGACGATGCTTCCTTCACAAAATATTTTCCAATACACTTGTGTAAACTATTAGATTCATCAATTGATCATGAAACCTCAACACATTCACGAATTTCGCGATGAACAAATTATTTGACTTTTGGTAAAATAACTTTGACTCAAAAATTCGGGTTTGATATAACGAATTAGAATTTGATATTTTGAAGATAGTTTACATGGGGGATTCCTAACAACTCTGCATTTTCAGTTTTTGATTTTGATTTCGAATTCGAATTTTAATGAAAAAGATGAAGAGCAGAGAACGATGGTAGTTCTATTTTTTTTTTCTGTTTTCTTTTTATAATTTCTGTAAATAATATATAGAACGAGATTGAATAATTGATGGGGAACATGAATTTGTCACAGTTTTGGTTTATAGCAAGATAAATTCAACCATGACATCAATTGTAACAGAAGATGAAGAAAAAGAAGGAAAAAGATAAAACTTTTATTTATCTCATATGGAATTCGTACAACAAAGATCCTAATATCTGATTCAGATAAATAATTTAAAGATTATTATGATATTTAACTGGATATGTACCATCTGGATATAAGCGTATATGTAATAATAATAACAGTTGTATAATTAATTATATTACATATATATATATATATATATATATATATATATATATATATATATATATATATATATATATATATATATATATATATATATATATATATATATATATATATATATATATATATATATATATATATATATGTATTTGTGTATATATGATTTTATATATCTATTTATATATTTGTTTATATATATATATATATATATATATATATATATATATATTAATTGTATAAGGAAACATAATTTTTTTATTTATTATACAAACATTAAAATTAAATATTTTATTCGTACTAGTAGTAATAACATTAGAAATATTAATATCAATAATATTAATAATGCTTGTACATATCAAATTTTATAGGTATATATTTTATATCAAGAATAATATTACTAATACAAATTTTAATATTATCATTTATAATGAAAGTATTATCATTAATATTAATATAATAACTATAGTTAAACTTGTAATTTATTAGTATTACGACTTATTAATTATATATAAAATTTATTTAATATTTATATATTTTATATATGACAAATAATATAAATCATATATATATATATATATATATATATATATATATATATATATATATATATATATATTAATGGTATCTTAACTATTTTATTTATTATTTTACCTTTTTAATTCCAATTGATTAATGTGTATCTTATTAATATATATATCTTTACATATTCATTTACGCAAAATTGTTCGTGAATCATTAGTCATAGTCAAAGGTCAAATGAATTTATGTAAACCGTTCAAATATTCTGAGATTCAATTAAATAGACTTCGCTTATCGTGTCAAAATCATATAAAGATTAGTTTTAAATTTGGTCGGAAATTTCTGGGTCGTCACAGTACCTACCTGTTAAAGCAATTTCGTCCCGAAATTTTAGTGTGGACGTCATGGTTAACAATAAAGATGTTTTTATGACGAATATGAGTTGATAAATAGAGTTTTATCATCTTTGAGTATTGTGGATAAAATGATTCGATTAGTCGAAGCATATGAATAAAGCTATCACAAAAGATCGAGATGAAGAAATGAAGATTTTCCATAACTTTTGACGTTGTCTCGATTGAATTCCGGAATTCAAGGGATTTAAAGAAAATCTATGAAATCTATAAGATCTGACTCTTCGGTAAATAAGGAGATTAAGATCTCTTCAATTAAATGCGATGATCTGCCTCGATTGTTATGTCTGATATTTCCATTATAAATTAAACTCATCCGTTCCATTACTTTCACCACTTCTATACTCAATTCCTAAATTCAAAGGATTGTGAAAATGCTTAATCCAGTTCTAATTCTTGTTCTTATCCTCACTATCGCAACAATCATTCTCCTTTTCCAATTACCACCGGAGGAATCTGTTTTCTTCTACTTCGCTCTTGGGGTTATATTGTTTTTAATTCTCCCGTGTCTTTATGTTGCGATAAACATTGACATACACGGGTTGTAATTCCTGTGTTGTTATCGGGCTTTGTATACTCCTTTATATTTCGGGGCTCCATGCTTTTGTTTTCACTTCCCGACTTTAAGTCAAGCGAATAATGGTCCAGAATTCATAGGTATGGATTTTCGACTGAACATACGTAAGGTTCTAAGTGAGATTGTGATAGCACGATCTTGATTGATTAAATTACCAGAATCACTGAGAATGGAACTATCAAGAATATAATTTCTTGATACATTCAGAGATTAAACAAAATGAAAGAGTTGTGTAACATGGCACATGATGACGTTATGATCTGTGAATCATCACATTCCATTAGAAACTCAGCATGACTTACTGTAATATAATCACGTTGATCAAGTGTCATTATATTATACTAACGCATGCATCAATTTCCAACACTACTTCAAAATCATTCATAATTCAAACTCAAATTTTAAAGAAATTTAGAAACTAAGTAGTTTCCTTTATGATGTAATATAGATAGCAGGAAGAGATAAATAATTTCGGACAAGAATATTTATGAAAATATCCTCAGAAATATCGAAGATATTTATGATGATATTTTGGAATTTCTAAGTTCGATGGTTGATGGAAAAATATTTTTCGCAAGATTTTAACATGAGTACGGAGCAAGATATTCGTTGAAGGTTTCATCGGATCCAGAATTACTTGGATTCTTTGAACATATGGTATGTTACTTGTATTTCGCCTTGGTGTGTGCGAGGTGGTGTATAAAATAGTTATATTTTTACAAGAAAATACTATTAAATACGATACAATTTTACACAAGTTATTTATTTATTTATAGAGTGAATATACCTAAACCTTGCTACAACACTTATAGGCAGTGTACCTAATCGTACAGTAGTGTAGTTTTTAGTAAGTCCGGTTCGTTCCATAGAGATCTTTTAAACATGCTTAACGCTATATTTTTTAAAAACTATATTTGTAAAAATACAAAAATATATATAAGTAGTATTATTATTATAAAAGGGGGTTTTTACCGTTTAATGACCGGTTTGTCGATTTTTAAAACTTTAGTCTCAGTTAAAACCTAATGTAAAATATTAAAAATAAATATAACTTAATTTAAAGCGTAAAGTAAATAACGATAATGAAATTGCGATAAATAAAAATGAGATAAAAAAAAGTACGACAATTAAAGAGTACGATAATTAAAAGTGCAATTAAATACAATGACAATAAATAAAAGTGCGATAATTGAAAGTGCAATTAAATATGAAATAAAGGAAATTAAATATGAAATAAAGGAATTATGCTTATTTAAACTTCCGTAATCATGATGTTTGACGTGTTGTTTTTAATTTATTCCCATGGGTTAATTGTCCTTTGTCCTGGATTATTCGACATGTCCATATGGATTTGTCCATAATAGTCCATCAGTCATAAATATAAAGTGCGAGTGTCTTCGTCAAATTATTCTTATTCCCGAAGTCAAATATTCCAACTAATTGGGGATTCGAATTGTAACAAGGTCTTAATACTTTGTTTAATGGATACACCAGGTTATCGACTGCGTGTAGTCCAAGGTTTTACTACTTTGTTAACAATTACACCAATTACCCTTGAATGTAATCCACCCCTGTTTCAACAAGTCTATTAACTATTAATCTAGTTCCGTGTCCGGTAAAATGAACAATTATTGGTATTTATAGATATCCCGCCCACCGTACCCAGCCAAGCGTATGTGGTTATATATAAATACGTCAAATTATAAGTCTATATATTAAATTAACAAGGTATCGTTTAGTTAATATAAAACCCATTAATAGCCTATAGTCTAATTTCCACAAGTGTCGTTCTTTTGTCCAAACCCCAATTATGGTACAAAACCCAATTACTCAATTTTAATATTTTTAGCCCAACATCATGATTACTTCATCTTAAATAAGCATAATAATAACTTAGCTACGAGACATTAAATTAAAAAGATTGAACATAACTTACAATGATTAAAAATAGCGTAGCGTTACACGGACAGAATTTCGACTTACACCCTTACAACATTCGCTAACATACCCTTATTATTAGAATTAAAATTAAAATTAAAATTAAAATTATAATATATATATATATATATATATATATATATATATATATATATATATATATATATATATATATATATATATATATATATATATATATATATATGTTTACGTTGAGAGAAGGAAAGAAAAAGATGATAAAAGATCGCTCAAAACTTCGAAATTTATAGCATGTGTCCTGACTTTTTGGCTCATGCGATCGCATGAGATTATCTCACGCAGGTCATGCGATCGCATGGCCTAGGATTCCAGCTCACATGTCTTTGTTTGCATTCTGCCGATGGTTTTAAATATAATATATAATATATAAATAATTTTAAGAATTATTTAAATATTATATTATATTTATGTGCATAGTTGACTTGTAATTTTTAGTCCGTTGCGTCGAGCTTTAAGAGTTGACTTTGGTCCCGGTTCCGGTTTTTCGAACGTCCTTGCGTACAATTTAATATCTTGTATTTTGCATTTCGCGTCTTGTACTCTTGTAATTTTGAGACGTTTCTCATCAATAATTGGAACCACTTTGATTGTACTTTGTACTTTTGAGCTTTTTGGTCGTTTGCGTATTCAATTCGTCGAATCTGTCTTTTGTCTTCACCTTTTATTATTTAAACGAATATCACTTGTAAATAGAACAATTGCAACTAAAAGCTTGTCTTTCTTGAGGGATAATGCTATGAAATATATGTTCGTTTTTAGCATTATCAAATATTCCCACACTTGAGCGTTGCTTTTCCTCAAGCAATATAGTCATGAAATAAAAATACTAGAATCACTTATTTATTCTTCACACTTTGTACATCAGTGATTTCTATACGGCGGTATGAACAATGGTAGTAACGATGTGATTTTCAGTCCCACATGACTATAAAAATTTAGATCCTTAAGGAAATTGGATTTTTATGAAAACATTTGATCTTTTAAAAATACGATCTAGCTTTTACCCTAGATAAGTTTTCCGGAATAACCCTTCACCGGTGTTTGCAAAATATTTTTGTGGGTTTGGTGGGTTTCAGATTTGAAAATTTTAGCTCAAAACTTGCGGTTTTGTGTCACCCACTTGCTAACCTTGTATTGGGAAAGCAACATGTCCAGTATACTTGCTCCGTATATTACCTTTCGGTAAACTACCGTCCGGTTGTAAAGGAAAGCGTTGAACAAGCAACTGTTAAGGCAATGTCCCACGACATGCTTTTAATTATGGTCTATAACGTGTCGGATGCAATTACTATCCTTGGTAGGAGCAATAGTAAAGCTCACCCTTATAATTTTTCGGTCTAGCACAAGGTCCTGTCTTCGACCATACTATGCAACCACCGTTCTTACGGTTGACACCCGATTTGGTTCAGGTGACCTAATGAATTCCAGGTGAATTCCTAGGATTTTACGTTCAATGGTAATGAACGCATTGAAAATGGATTTTCAGAAAACAAATCGGTTTGTAATTTTGATCAAAATATTTTCTCGTTCAAACTCGAGTTTAGATATCATCGAATTCCATGAGTTTGAATTCTCAATCTTTCAGGTCAATCTCAAGGATTGAGTAATATCAGTCTTAAAAGCTGATTTTTAATCTTTAAGGAGATTATCCTATCTGGGGATCTGATTCATTAGTCTTATCAAGCTAATTTACACGGCGTCCTCCCCATTTTACGAGACAGATCCTCTCATGGTTAGGATAAGTCTGACCACATGGCGACCCTGTTTGATGCTGAGGTCCGTGGATTTCCTGCTGATTTTAGTGATGACTTTTCTAGATTTTTCGTCAACCTACAGCTGGTATGGACGACAACTTCCTGACCTAAATCAAGAAGCGCGTTTCTTTTTCGGAAGACTTTACTTCCTTTTAATGATGGAATTGATTCATCGTGTAGATCCATCTTTCTTTCAAATATATTACAAGAAATTGGGTAAAATGGTTAATTTTGCCCAAAACAAAAGTATCTTTGTACAAAATATGTGATATATGTTTTAAAGAACTTGGTAAATTTTTCCCACACTTGGCTTTTATTTTCCTTTCTTTGCCTTTTTATTTTCCTCTATTCCATTTTAAATGAATTCTAATATTTTGAGTTGTTTCTCAATTTATGTCCTTTCCGAGGTAACAATAATTTCGGTGTTAACACCTAGTTTTATCGTTCATAAATATGTATAAACATGATTTTGAGTTCATTTAATTGAAAATTTTGAAAATTTTTACTAGAATTGGGTAGTCAGTATATAAGACTAGGGCTGTTCTTTATTATCAGAGAGCACTAGATTCTAATACAACTACTGCGTTACTAGTATTTCTAATGGTAACCAAGTGTTTAAATTTAAAATTTTAAAAATCCGAAAGAATTTAACCCCTTCCCACACTTAAGATCTTGCAATGCCCTCATTTGCAAGAAATCAGTAACAATTTAAATTATTGAGGGTGATTAGCGTAGAAAAATGATTAAATTTTACCAAGGTTTTCAAACATATTGGCGTTTGTTTGTTGAATGATAAATGGTGCACATCATTTGTTCATTCCATCTTGTTGTTACATCACATTTGTTTTTCATTTTGTCGTCAAAAGTACTAGCTTTTGCTGAACTTAATGCCAGTTTTTGAAAATGCGCTGTTTTACCCTGTTGTGTACATGAAATAAAATACATACAATACAAATATAAACATGCATGGTAATTTGAAATGGGACTTAAAATCCCACTTTCAAATCAAATATGAAATATTAGTACAAAATAATAAAAATATTAAACAATACATTAATGTATCACAATATCATATGTTTAAACATAAATAAATAAAAATAATAAAAAGATAAAAATCATAGAAATCACCAACAGGAACTATATCAATCTGGATAGGGGTTCCAGTTCATGTCGTCGTCCGGGTTCCATACTTGGTGATAGGTGTGCTGGTAGGCCTGGTTAGGGTCGTAGAGAGTATATGGTGGTCTCATCTCAGGCTGGTGTGGAGGATAGTAAGCGGGTCGGGTTGGAACATAGTGATCTTGAGGTGACAGCCGGCTCATAATCTGACGCTGATGATAGTCCCATCTATCATGTTGTCGTTGCCTGGAATGCTCGTAATCATTCTGGGCTTGCCACTGCTCCATCTGAAAAAATCTCTCCGCGTTTGTCATATCTACCTCATCTACACGCTGGTAGATGTCAGTCATAGCCTCCCTAATGACATCCCTAATGTCATCTGCTTCCTCCATTTCCTCATCTGAAACTCTCTCTACCTGAGGATGACTACCTTCATAGGGTATTGGCTGGTTGTGTCTGCTCTTTAATACCTTAGCACCCTGATAGACCTTTAATCCTAAAGGCTCAACCTGTTCCCTACATTCCAAAAGTGGACCCCTTGGTCCCTATCTACACCCAAATACTCTCCAATGAGAGTAACAAAAATACCTCCTCCTATAATCCCCCCTTCCTGTATTCCTTCCACCATTTTTGATAAATAAAAACCAACACAATAGGGGATATTAACAAAGCTTCTTGGGTCTTGAATACACTTTAGGTAAAATAAATCATGTAAGGTCATTTTCTCCTTGTTGTGACCTCTCTGTGTAATCGAGTTATCCAGAAATCTATGAATTATATGAAGTTCGGCTTTGTTAATATGTAAGTAGGAGTGTTTTCCTCCTTGTGTAAAAACATTATAGTTTGACATACGCCTCCAAACGGCGTTCGCGTCAAAATTCCTATCTACCCTTTCACCATGATAAATCAAATTCATACAATCAGGTAGTAGTAATTCACAAGGAGTATATATCTGTAAAGCCCTGGCCATGTCCAGCATGGACATCCTGTACATCCTACGGCCAAGTATAAACCTAAGAAAACTTCTATCATCTAATCTATCTACATCTACATTTAACGCTATAGTACTCATCAGCTCAACACACCATTCCTTATATACAGGTCTACGAATGGTGAATAGACGTTCCAAATCCGTAAAAGAAGAACTGCCATACCTTTGGATCAGATGCTCCCTAACTGAGTTAGCTAGTTGGACCCTTTCTAAAGGATCCCAATCAATTACCCTTGGCACTTCTACATTTTTCGGTAGCAGTTTGAATTTGTTACATTGATATGCATAGTAATCCCTCCATCTTCTATCGAATCTCAGATTAGGATGCAACGTGTGTTCAGGAATTGTTGGGTATTCTACTGGTGGATGCATCGGAAATACTGTGAAGGCATCAACAAATTGTAGCGGATCATAATAAGGTATGTGTTGATCAGGATGTTGTTGTGGTTCCTGTTGTTGTTCCGGTTCAGGTTCATATTGCATTTCTGGTTCAGGTTCTGGAGCAGGTCGTCTAGATGATGATGAAGCACCATCAATATCTGTAAATCTCTGTAAAATACATTAAACAGAAAATTTGTGCATCCAAATATGCATTAGTGTTAGCAAAATGACAACTTGAAACAATTAAATTAATATGTTCAATCAAAATTAAACTTATACATATTTTCACAATTTTTACAATTTTACACTTTTTCAAATAAGCATATATGAAAATGTATACAAAGTTCATAAGCATTTAACTCAAATTACATGTTAAAACATCCATTACTAACAATTAAACAAGTCTCGATTGGCAATTATATAAAATTAATCAAGTTCATGAATTTTATACCTAAAAAGTCCACTTTAATCTTCAAAAATCATGTTTAGGATCAAAGTTTGGATCATATAGCTACCTAAACATGTTATACTACTTAATTTAGTAATAATTCATGACAAAAATCGGCCATAACCTATTTATATCAAAAAGCCCCAAATTGCTCAAGAACACAAACCCTAGATTCCTAAAAATTTTGAAGTTTTTGGCTTCAAATCATGTTAAATAGCATCAATCTAGGTTATACATGCATAAAATACTAACAATTTAACTCTAATTACACTAGAAATTAACAAAATCAAATTAGGTAAAATATAGCTCAAGAACACTAAAAATCAAATTTAAAGAGGTTTAGGGATGTAATTGTTACCTTTCTTGATAAACTTCTGAACAATTTCATGTTTAGAGCGGATTGTAGCAAGAAATTTGGTGAATTTTGGTGAAAAAATGATGAAATTTGAGAGGTTTTGGTGTATTTTCGCGTATGTGTGTGTGTGGAGTGGTGCAGAGCAGAACTCGCTGAGAGTTTTGTACCTGGCCTGATTTTCAGCTCCATGCGATCGCATGGTCCTGAAGGCCAAATCCCATGCGATCGCATGGGGTTCGAGTACAGTACATTTTTTTTTATAAAAAAAACCTTATAACTATTAAAACATATATTAATAAAATTTTTAAAAATTTGTTTCTTTTTAGGATGAGGGCGTTTCGGAACGATGTCCTAGTCCGTCCCTCGACAAAATTTTAAAATTTGTCAATTTTAAGCGCAGTTTTAAAAGCAAAGGTTTTTGGGTTTTTTTAATGTTTTTGGCATACTTTAATTCAATAAGATTAAAAATAATGATAATAAAAGTTCTCGTCCCTCCCTTGGGTAGAGCAATTTCGGTTCAACGACCTAGTTTTCAACTCACGACGAATTTTAAAAATCATATTTTTAATTTAACGAAATAAAGTAAATTTTTTTTGTTTGTTTTTAAATTCACACCAAACTTAAATGCATAAAATTAAAAATTCATATTATTAAAATTTTAAAAATTCACACCAAATTTATATTATATTTTTGTTTTTATACATACAAACTTATATTAAAAATATTAATTTTTTCAAATATTTACAAACTTAAATATATTGATTTTAAAAAGTTTATAATAATAATAATATTAATATATTAATTTTAAAAACAAAGTAAAAATAAAAATTAAAAATCTTTTTAGTCTTTTATCCCACTTTAATTAATCAAATATTATCAAAAATATACGCCCCTCTTTTCGGTAAAGTAATTTCGGCTATATTACCTAGTTTTACTCCTGACGAACTTCTGAAACATTTTGGGTTAATTGATTAAAGATATTTATACCTTAAGAATAAACGGTAAATTTCGTAGTGATGTAATAAATTTTTGTATGATATCAATAATTTCGGTCGCAAAACCTAATTTTATTGAGTATCAATTTAATACTTTATAGCGAACAATTTAGCGTTTATTATCAAAAGGTTAAAAATAATAAAAATAAAAATAAAAACTGTACATACTTACCTGTGAGATAGAATTCTCAGTGACCTGCTTTAGCCCACTCATAAGATAGTCGGACTAATTGGTTTTCCATAGCTACATAGGCGTAACCTCGAGCATTCAACGATTTTTCTTCGAAACATATGAACGGTCCTTCTCTGCATAAAGTAACGAATTCAGTATTGGAATATGTCTGATTCGTCGAACATTTTCCTTCGTGTGACCATTTTCCGCATTTGTGATATCTTTCAAGGTGTCGTGCTCTTCTTTTCGCTGCGGATTTTGATTTTTCTTAACAAAAATGTAACTTATTATGATCGTTCCTGAGTTCTTTTCTTACTTCGTCCAATTTGGCTCTTATTACTGATACCAGGTCACTCGGGAGTGTGTCATTATTACGTTTAGTGATCAAAGCATGTAGCATTAGACCATGGTTCAGATAAAAGGAATTCTTCATCTCGTAAAACCTAAAAAAAAATAAAAATTCAGAATGGGGGGAGAAGACTAGTTCTTTAGGGTCTGCTAGGGAAAGACCATTCGGATTCCATTCTCGAGAACTACACGAAAACAGAATATCTAACCTAACAGAAATACATATTACCCTAAAAAGATTCGAACCTCCCCACACTTAGTTAGATGTGGTGTTGAAATTGTGATTAACTTTGTTTTTAATTGGACTATCAACAACTTGTATATCTTTGACTTTTGCTTCAAGCCAATTGTTGATTTCCTCCGTAACTTTCATAAATTCAACTAACATTGTCTTTTCTTTTGGCGATAAATTGGATACTAATCTGTTACATAACTTAAAGTTTCCCTTAATCCTAGCATCGTGAATCCATTTATAAAGTTTCTTCGTTGAACTGTTAAAAACGGGTTCATCTAATTTCGTATCATCAACGGGGTTCTTTGTGATCGGATCATCATTAAGTGTTTCTTCATCTTCCCTACACTTATGCATTTTTATTGGTCTAACAGTTTTGGTTGGTGGAGATCTAAACTTTCGGTTCACAAAGGTGATCGATGTATCACCATCCCTAAGTGTCATTCTACCTTCTCTTACATCAATGAATGCCTCGGTGGTTGCTAAAAATGGGCGACCTAAAATTAGAGGAATATCAAGGTTTTCCTCCATATTAATCACTATGAACTTTGCAACAAAGGTCAAACTTCCCACGTTAACAAGTAAATTACTTGCTATTCCAACTGGGTGTTTAATGGTTAGGTCAAATGATTGAACACCTATTTTGGTTGGTTTTAATTTATCCATACCTAATCTTTTGTATAAGGAAAGAGGCATAATATTTGCACTTGCTCCTAAATCTGCGAGTCCATTATATACAGCACCATCATTAAGCAAGCAAGAAATGATAAATTCACCTGGGTCTCCGGCTTTAGTAAGTCGAGTTGGTTTGTAAACCTTTTTCGTGTGTTCTTTTCTTGGTTCTTTCACTTCTATTTGAACTTCTTGTTTACATTTTTCTTCGTTTCTTGGAATGGGAGGTTTGTATAAGAATTCTTCTTCATCACTCCAATTTGAATCCTCCCTATTTTCCAATTTTGATTTTTCATATGTTGTTGATAACATATTTATGTTTTCATTTTGAAGGTTTTCTTAGGTGGTGAAATTATGATTGACTTCATTGTCAATTTCTATCGGACCATGTAGGTAATGTTTAACTCTGTGACCATTAACTTTAAATTCAATCCCATTTTAATTTATCAATTCTACTGTTCCATATGGGAAAACTCTTTTGACTATAAATGGTCCAGACCATCTTGATTTCAATTTTCCAGGAGATAGCTTGAATCGTGAATTGAAAAGAAGAACTCTGTCTCCTTCTTTAAATTCTTTTGATCTTCTTATTCTTTTATCATGCCATTTCTTCGTTCTTTCCTTATAGATTAACGAATTTTCATATGCTTCATGTCTCAATTCTTCTAATTCATTTAGTTGACTTAATCGTATACGTCCGGCTTCATGTAAATCAAGATTACATGTCTTCAAAGCCCAAAATGCTTTATGTTCAATTTCTACTGGAAGATGACATGCTTTTCCGTAAACGAGTTTAAAAGGTGTGGTTCCAATTGGAGTTTTGTAGGCTGTTCTAAAAGCCCAGAGTGCATCCTCCAATTTCATGGACCATTCCTTCAGATTTGATCCTACGGTTTTCTCTAGAATACATTTTAAAGCTCGGTTGGTATTTTCAACTTGTCCACTTGTTTGTGGATGATAAGCAGTGGAGATTTTATGAGTTACTCCATATCTTTTGAGAACTTTCTCAAGTTGATTGTTACAAAAATGAGTACCCCAATCACTTATTAAAGCTTTCGGTGTTCCAAACCTGGCAAAAAGACGTTTTAAAAAGTTGACTACAACTCGTGCATCGTTAGTTGGGAGAGCTTGTGCTTCCGCCCATTTAGATACATAATCAATAGCAACGAGAATGTAGAGATTATTATGAGATTTTGGAAATGGACCCATAAAGTCAATACTCTAAATGTCAAATACTTCACATACTTGAATGACATTTTGTGGCATTTCATCACGTTGACTTATTTTTCCGGCCCTTTGACAAGCATCACAGGATTTGCAAAGAAGGTGTGCGTCTTTGAAAATTGTAGGACAATAGAATCCCGCATCGTAAACTTTTCTTGCTGTGAGTTGAGGCCCATAATGCCCTCCTGTTAGTCCTGTGTGACAATGGTTTAAAATTTGACTAGCTTCATCTCCGAATACACATCGGCGTATTATTCCATCGGGACAACTTTTAAACAAATGTGGATCTTTCCAGAAATAGTGTTTCATATCACTAAAGAATTTCTTTCGTTTTTGGTACGATAATCCTTTTTCAAGAAATCCACATACTAAGTAGTTTGCATAGTCTGCAAACCATGGAATTTCATTATAATCTATCCTCAATAGATATTCATCATGAAAGTTGTCTTGTATAGCCGATTCATTTAGAACTTCTAATTCAGGATTTTCAAGACGAGAAAGATGATCAGCGGCGAGATTTTCTGCTCCATTTTTATCTCGGATTTCAATATCGAACTCTTGTAAGAGTAAGATCCAACGGATTAATCTTGGTTTAGCATCTTGTTTTGAAAATAGGTATCTAAGAGCAGAATGGTCAGTATAGACCACTGTTTTAGCTAGAATGAGATATGAACGAAATTTGTCAAAAGCAAAGACAATAGCAAGGAGTTCTTTTTCAGTAGCTGTGTAATTTGTTTGTGCTTCTTGTAACATCTTACTAGCATAATAAATAGGTTGAAATCGTTTTTCAATCCTTTGTCCTAAAACGGCTCCCATTGCAAAATCACTTGCATCGCACATTAGTTCAAATGGTAGATTCCAATTTGGAGTTATCATGATCGGCGCATTAGTGAGTTTTTCTTTAAGAATATTAAAAGATTTGATGCATTCATCTGAAAAGATGAATGGAGCATCCTTTTCTAGGAGTTTATTCATAGGAGTGGCAATTTTAGAAAAAACTTTTATGAAACGTCGGTAAAAACCGGCGTGCCCTAGAAAACTCCTAACTCCTCTAACATTGGTGGGATGTGGAAGTTTAGAAATTATATCTACTTTAGTTCTATCTACTTCAATTTCTTCCTTTGAAATTTTATGTCCAAGAACGATGCCTTCTTTAACCATGAAATGGCATTTCTCCCAATTAAGTACTAGATTTGATGTAGCGACCCGTCCTAATCCATCCGAACGAAGTCCATATCGATTATAAATGATTCACAACAGTTGATTACATCGTGAGGTATTTGATATCTATATGATACATTTTACAAACATTGCATTCGTTTTTGAAAAGACAATCTTTCATTACATCGAAAGTTGACGGCATGCATACCATTTCATAATATATCTAACTATAATTGACTTAATAATAATCTTGTTGAACTCAACGACTCGAATGCAACGTCTTTTGAAATATGTCATGAATGACTCCAAGTAATATCTCTAAGATGAGCAGATGCACAGCGGAAGATTTCTTTCATACCTGAGAATAAATATGCTTTAAAGTGTCAACCAAAAAGTTGGTGAGTTCATTAGTTTATCATAAATAATCATTTCTTAATTTTAATAGACCACAAGATTTCATATTTCCATTTCTCATAAACATACGTCCCATGCATAGAGACAAAAAAATATCATTCATATGGATTGAACACCTGGTAACCGACATTCACAATATGCATATAATAATATCCCCATCATTCCGGGATCCTCCTTCGAACATGATGTAAATTTCGAAGTACTAAAGCATCCGGTACTTTGGATGGGGCTTGTTGGGCCCGATAGATCTATCTTTAGGATTCGCGTCAATTAGGGTGTTTGTTCCCTAATTCTTAGATTACCAGACTTTAATAAAAAGGGGCATATTCGATTTCGATAATTCAACCATAGAATGTAGTTTCAATTACTTGTGTCTATTTCGTCAAACATTTATAAAAGCGCATGTATTCTCAGTCCCAAAAATATAAAGGGTAAAAAGACAAATGAAACTCACGCATATAATTATTGTAAAACAGTTAATAAAATATTTGCATGTATTCTCAGCCCCAAAATGTAAAGAGTAAAAGGGGAGCAAATGAAACTCACCATACTGTATTTTGTAGTAAAAATACATATAACATCATTGAACAAGTGTAAGGTTGGCCTCGGATTCACGAACCTATATTAATTATATATATTTATATGTTGGTCAATATCTGTCTAATAATTTAGGTCAAGTCATAGTGTACCACAATCCTAATGCTCGAGACTAATATGCAAAAGTCAACAAAAGTCAATTTGACTCAAAATGATTTCCAGAATTTATACATGATTATTATATAGTTTAAATATCGTCATTTTTTTATTTAAATATTTTTAAAAGATTTATTAGAATAATTCTTTTATTAATAAGTAAAATTTTATATTAACATTTATATAATATATTTTTATATATAATAAAATTTATAAAATTTATTTAATATCATAAAGATAATATGATAGGTATTATTAATGAAATTTTATTACACGTAGTAAAATATGTTTGTATCACATATTTATTTGATAAAATACTATCTATAATAATAAATAAAAGTTGTATTATTTTGTAATAATAATTATTATTATTCTATTAATATAATATCAATATTTAAATTTACTTAAAATGATAATATGATAAAATGATAATTTTAGATATGATAACTTTAATATTTACGATACTTTAAAATAACCATTTTATTTAAAATAATAATAATAATGATATTTTATAATAGCAATGACATTTCTATTAAAATGATAATTTTTGTTAAAATGATAGTTTTAATACTAACGATACTTTTAATAATAATAATGGTAAAAATAATAAGAACGATAATTTTATCTAAATCAATATCTTTAAATTTCATCATGATACTCATACACATTATTTCCTAATCAATTTGTTAATAGCTTTTAAATAGTCTTTTGTATCGCGTTCATTTTAATGATAATAATAGTAATCATAATAATTAAGTGTTACTAATATTAGTTTTAATTTTAATCATACTAATAATAATAAATATTATGATAATGATAATACTAATAACTATTATAATGATAATAATAATAATAATAATACTAATTATAACTTCAACGATAATAACGATAATATTAATAATGATAATACTTTTTATTGATACTGATAATAATAATAATAATAAGAATAATAATAATAATTAAATAAAACTAGAACGACGATAATAACGACGATAATAATAATTCAATTGACTATAGCTTCTAATCCACCTGCCAAAACCATTCTGTATCTAAAGGAAAAGTTCTTAATTTTTCGCTAGCTTTCCAAGGACATGCATATCTTATACCTTATCTCAACTGCATGTGTAACTAAATTCAAGATTCAACATAACCTATCTAAGGGCAATATCAAAAATACAAGCATGCATAATCCTATTTTCTCGAGCACTAGTCAGGGATACACTATTAATAAATAAAAGTTAAGTTATAAGTGCTCACGTATCAATATTGAGATTCAATATTGCAAGAAAGTACGTAGACGCAACGGAGATGATAAACACTAGATTTGACTCACGAGCATACCCCCGAACATTACCCATAACCTCCATAGCTATAACCCATAATTTCCTTAGCTCTATCCCACTCATAAAACCTGTCTTGAAATAATTCGCTCATTACCTCGTCATAGTATTTTATGTATAATACTAATAATATCGCTACCTAATATTATTATTATTAATACTAATAATAATAATATTAATAATAATAACCTTGATATTAATAATAATAATAATAATATAAATAATATTGAATTCTATACGTAGTACTAGATATATGGAAGTGGATGTTTGTGTGTGCATAACAATCTGATTACGCTTGCATTTTATAGAACCATTAAGTCTTGCACCTCATGCTTCCGTGATTTGCGGCTTCAATGTTTACATCATATATGAAATAAAAAAAAATAATAAAGAACGTGATTTGCGGTTGACAAAAGTTGGAATGTTACTCCCGTGATTTATGGTTTACATCATAACATATATGAATTAAAAAAACGTGGTGTTTAGTTTATATTATATTTAATATAATATATTTAATTTATATAATTACTTATATATTATATTATATTTATGTTCATGATAAAAATATAATTTTTACAAAAATGACACGGTCGTGGTCTCACGACTCATGTACAACTTTTGGTTTTTCGAGCGCACTTTCGTACGTTTAGAAAACTAGCATGTTACGTTACGCGACTTGTACCCTTATTAATAATTTGACTTACTCATCAATAGATTATCTTATAAAAAATGTAACTTATAAAATTGAGCGTTGTGGTCATTTACTTTTATAAATCAGTGACTCGTTGTTTATCAAAATATATTATTTTAAATTAGGACGTTTTATGACTAAATTAAAATATATATATATATATATATATATATATATATATATATATATATATATATATATATATATATATATATATATATATATATATATATATATATATATATATATTTTATTTAGGATTGTATGTTTATACATAATATGTTTGTTTGAAATATTTACCTAGCGATATAATATTTAGTCTTTCAAAACTAAATATATTTCGAAGTTCGTTTTTAAAACCATTTAGAAAAATATTATAATTCGTAGCGTTTTCATTTGAAAACTTAAATAAATACAATTCATTTATGTATTAACTTTTTAAATATCAATCGCATCTCCAAGCGAAATGTTACTATCGTGTACTAGACTAATTTAAAATCATATATATTTAATATACAAAAACACGTTTTAAATACACGTTGCACATTATTTACATATAACTAATAACCGATATTCCAATTTACTTTATTTAAACAAGACATTTTATTTATACAAATTCTATTATATTGAAAAACGTTTTCACACGTTTGAAAATAGATTAATCAAATATCATGGAATTCAATTCTCCACTACTTTTGTCTAACTCATAATAAGTGACACTTTGTTCTCATTTGTAAATCATTTTACCAATTATTCCGAATACCGTTAAAAGCAAGGGTTTCCTAATTCAAAGTGGACCTCATAACAGAGACTCGAAATCAAAATTCAATGTATATGATATTATCTTTCAATCTCGTCAATAACTATATTAAACTTATATCAATATAATACTCTTATGTAAAGTATTATCCATTCATTATTTTATTAATGATTTCTTGTCGTAAATAGATCTCATAACTTATATTCATATTAATTAAACCGTTAAATGTTTTGTTAATATTTCTCAAATTATCAATTACACATATGTATATATTCATACATATCTATTTACACATAATTGTTCGTGAATCGTCAGGCATGGTCAAAGGGTATTTGATTTCATGAATATAGATTTCAAAACTTTACGAGACTCAACATTACAGATTTTTCTCATCGTGTCGGAATCATATAAAGATTAAAGTTTAAATTTGATCGGAAATTTTCGGGTCATCACAGTACCTACCCGTTAAAAGAAATTTCGTCCCGAAATTTGATCGAGGTCGTCATGACTAACCATAATAATGTTTTCATGACGAATATGAATTGATAAATAGAGTTTTATCATCATTGAGTAATATAGATAAAACAATTTGATTACGCGAAGAGTATAAATGAAGCTATCACAATAGAGTGAAATGAGTAACGTATATTCGTTTTAACCGATGACGTAATTATAATTGATTTCCGGAATTTAAGGGATTTAAAGAAAATCTTTGTAATAAGATTTGGTTCTTCGGCGATTAAGGAAATTAGGATCTTCTTGGATTAGATGCAATAATCTGTTTCGATTTTTTGTCGAATATTTTACTATAAATCCACCCCCTTCTTTTCTTTATTTTCCATATCTCACATCTTCTATTATTTCTCCTCAATTCATACTTTAAAACATTTGTCAATATGCTCCATCCTATTCTGATCCTTGATATACTTCTAACTTTCATATCTGTCATTCTTCTTTTTCATCTACCACTGGAGGAAGTTAGTTTCTTCTACCATTACCTTGGGGTTATAGTGTTTTTCATTCTCCCGTGTCTTTATATTGCTATACGCATTGATATACACGGTTTGTAATTTCTGTGTGGTTGTTGGGTTTTATATCTTCCCTTATACTTCGATGTCCCTGCTTCTGTCTCCTATAATCATTGTCATCGACAGTTAATGTCCTCTCCTATTTGCTGCAGTTTATGCCTCCATTTACACTTCGAAACTTCATTCTCTCATTTCCTCTTCTTGTCATTAAGCCTCGCATGTAATGGTCCAGAATTCGTAGGTATGGATTTTAGAATGAACATAGTAAGTGTTCTAAGAAAGAAATCATAATGGCGCGATTTTGATTTGTTAAAGTACCAGAATATCCCGGAAAAGACCGAATCATCAAGATAAAATATTTTCTTGATATGTTTAGAGATTAGATAGAATGTAAGAGTCGTGTAAATGGCACATGATGACGGTATGTTCTGTGAATCATCACATTCCATTAAAAACTCAGCATGAACTACTGTAATATAATCACGTTGATCAAGTATCATTATATTATACTAACTCATGCTTTAGTTCCCAACACTATTTCAAAAACATTCATATTCAAATTTTTCAGAATTTAGAAACTAACACAGTTTCTTTTATGTTGCAGATATTACGGAGAGATAAATGATTTCAGATAAGAATGCTTATGAAAATATCTTCAGGAATATCGAGGATATTTATAATGAAAGTTGCGATGATATCTTAGAATGTTTAAAATATGATGATGATGAAGAATATTGTCCGCAAAGGTTTAGAGTCAGGAGCAAGATATTCGTTAATGACTTCGTCAGAAATAGAATCATCATGATTCTTTAAATACAGGCTTTGGTCCTTGTATTTGTCCTTGGTCTCCTTCATGGTCTACTCAATCCATTGTTCAGTACCAACTTTTTTT
Source organism: Rutidosis leptorrhynchoides (assembly GCF_046630445.1). Classification (NCBI taxonomy): domain Eukaryota; kingdom Viridiplantae; phylum Streptophyta; class Magnoliopsida; order Asterales; family Asteraceae; genus Rutidosis; species Rutidosis leptorrhynchoides. Next base: position 387,752,520 of record NC_092335.1, on the reverse strand, counting down.
TTTCTGGGCTTTACCAACACATTTTTTTTTGTCATCAAACTTTTGACGGTTAAAGTCGTTTACAGCTTTTGCTGCTTCATTAGCATTTTGAGAACTAATTCATAGTTTGAGATGTTTTTCAGAAACTTCACATTCGAAGTGTGTGAGTTTAGGAGATAAACGTTATATACATAATTATTGAAGTAGAAACGCTGCGAGATTTCAAAATACTGATTGCTGATTTTCAGTAATTGGTATGGCAATTCTTGTTGTAAGGTGCTGATGAGTAGAAGATGGAATTTCAATGAATAAGTATAGTGACTTTTCGAAGAGGTTTAAGTCGAAGGTTAATGAAGTTGTTGATAAGTTTACTGCTAATGTGGTGAGATACAAAAGGTTCCCTGGTAATAATGATGAAAGGGTAATCGTTATACTAAGGCTTATTTGAATGAACAAATGAAGGTGATTTGCTGGAGCTGTGACAAAACTGGCTACCTTGAGAAAGAATCGTAAAGTTGTTCTTGCTAATAAATGCCAAAGGGTTTGCTACGGATACGTGTTAGATTATGACTTTGGTTTCGAGGGTTTTTCAGCTACAAGACTTCGGGTAATGTGTGGTTGGATCATCATCTCGATTGTTCGTTATTTGAAGTGTCTTCCGAAATTTCGAAGTGTTTTAAATGTAGCTTATCATTGTCAATATCCAAAGGATGAAATTGTCATGAATCTCGATTGATTCTCATATCCTTCCGAGTGTTACAATTAAAGGTGATGTTATATCACAGTTTTGAAGTCAAAGTATAGCTTTGAAAGATATAGGAATCTAAGAGTGATGATTTCGGTTATATCTTGAATTGAATTATGAGATTCCAAAATTAGAATATGTAATTAGATTTGAATGAGTATGGTTGTTTTGATTTCTATAGATGAATGTATAGTTGATGATTATTGAATCAGCATCGAAGGATGTAGCATATTAATTGTGAATTTAAGTATCTCTCGGGTATTACCTACCCGTTAAAAAAATTTCACAGATAACATTTTGAACAAGAATTTTCATTACAGTCTTCATGAAAATATATGTGGGTATATTTTCTTCCGATGTAATACAGATTCAATGAGTTAATATCATATTAAGCTCATTTGTTTTTTTTTTATTTTTTATTTTTTTGGCTTGAATTAGAAATGAATAATCTCTAAAACATTAGAGATTACATAATCTTTGCGGAGTATTTCCCTAATGTAATCAATACTTCAATATTTATTCTTTTAGATATTTCCTTAGTGAATCATGCTGATGCTCATAGAACTCTTGCTAACTTCGCAAGATACGAATGTTGTTTTCCAGTAAGTTTCGAGTACATCGAAGATGAAAGTGTAAAATCAAACATGTTATTGAATGATACACTTGGTTTATTATGAAACTGAATTCATTTAATTGAATCAGAGATTGTAGTTAACGAGGGTTAGGTTGTTAACGAAGGGTGTACATCATAGCATATTAATAATATGAATTTAACCGAGTAGTATCTACCCTTTTTCAATATATACTCAATAGCTTAGTACGAAAGATTCATTATAGTTTTCAAAATTCATATATATAAAATATATATAAATTCTTCCTAAGGAATGAGTTATTACTTCATAACTCGTTGCTACAATATACTCGTTGCTAATTAGTGATTATATCCACGGCCATTCTTGAACTGGCGGAGCTCGTGATGCTATAGGTGCTGCTAGTGTTGATGATACTGACAACACTGACGGTGCTGGTGATACTGACGATATTGTTGGTGCTGATGATACTGACGATATTCTTGGTGCTGATGATACTGACGATATTGTTGGTGATGCTTGTATAACAAGTCTAGCTTGTAAATCACGCACCATTCTTGTCAGGGTTTTGATTCTTCTCTCTATCATCGCTGTCCACTTATCTGATTTATGGTTAAGGCTGAATAGATAATCTCTAACACTTTAGAGGTTACCTAATCAACGCAGAATGTTTCTCCGATGAAGTTATGAATCAATACTTCATCGTTTGTTGTTATTGGTACTCCTTGGTATCTATGGTGCGTGTGATGTTGATATTCAAGGTACAGATTGTGATGTTGAGGTGTGTGATGCGGATGTGATTGTTGGTGGTGGTAGTGATACTGTTGGTGTTGATGACGGTGGTACCGTTGATGTTGGTGATGCTGCTGATGCTTAGGGTATTGAGGCTAGCGATGTTGATGTTACTGGTGGTACTGATTATGCTGCTGGTGCTGCTGATGGTGTTTGTAATCCTTGCACCATGTTTTCCAAAGCCACTACTCGAGCGCAAAGTTCGTTAACTTCTGCTAGTACACCGGGATGATTGGCGGTTGGAGCGAGCGGATGAATAAGATTCGTAATATGGGATAGTATATAATCGTGACGAGATACTCTAGAAATGAGAGAGAAAATGGTGTTTCGAATAGGTTCGTCGGTAAGTGCTTTAGGTTCATCGCCAAGAGGTGATTGTGGTGGGTGGAAGGGATCACCTTCTTCTTGTCTCCAATGATTTAGTATATTATGAACCCATCCCCAATTCATCTAGAACAGATGATGGGAAATTGGTTGGTCCATTCCGGTGATGCTACTTTCGGAGCTCAGGTAGATATCCATATTGGAATAGTTGTCGGAATCTGAGGAGTTCGAACTGGTTGAGGGATCCATCCCGTATGATCAGGGAAAGGATTTTTGGTATGATATAGATTGTATGATTTAGGTTTGGTATTCTTCAATTACATAATTTGTATATGTATATATAATACCAAAATTTCATAAATTACGGAGAATTTTTGAAAAGATGTCAGTCAAAGTTCACAGTAACTGATATGCTAAGATAAGAATTCGTCTATACACTATTATGCAATAAATGCAGGAGAACGCGTTTAGACTTAAGAATGATAAGCAGATAATTTTCGACACAAAATGATAAGCAAAATTTTTTTGACATGCAGACCAGGTCGAAGTCCAGACTCACTAATGCATCCTAACGACTATCAGTTAGACACACTAATGCAAGACCTGGTTCGCTAAGACCACCGCTCTGATACCAACTGTAGCGACCCGTCCTAATCCATCCAAACGAAGTCCATATCGATTATAAATGATTCACAACAGTTGATTACATCATGAGGTATTTGACATCTATATGATACATTTTACAAACATTGCATTCGTTTTTAAAAAGACAATCTTTCATTACATCGAAAGTTGACGGCATGCATACCATTTCATAATATATCTAACTATAATTGACTTAATAATAATCTTGTTGAACTCAACGACTCGAATGCAACGTCTTTTGAAATATGTCATGAATGACTCCAAGTAATATCTCTAAGATGAGCAGATGCACAGCGGAAGATTTCTTTCATACCTGAGAATAAACATGCTTTAAAGTGTCAACCAAAAGGTTGGTGAGTTCATTAGTTTATCATAAATAATCATTTCTTAATTTTAATAGACCACAAGATTTCATATTTCCATTTCTCATAAACATACGTCCCATGCATAGAGACAAAAAATATCATTCATATGGATTGAACACCTGGTAACCGACATTCACAATATGCATATAAGAATATCCCCATCATTCCGGGATCCTCCTTCGAACATGATGTAAATTTCGAAGTACTAAAGCATCCGGTACTTTGGATGGGGCTTGTTGGGCCCGATAGATCTATCTTTAGGATTCGCGTCAATTAGGGTGTCTGTTCCCTAATTCTTAGATTACCAGACTTTAATAAAAAGGGGCATATTCGATTTCGATAATTCAACCATAGAATGTAGTTTCAATTACTTGTGTCTATTTCGTCAAACATTTATAAAAGCGCATGTATTCTCAGTCCCAAAAATATAAAGGGTAAAAAGGCAAATGAAACTCACGCATATAATTATTGTAAAACAGTTAATAAAACATTTGCATGTATTCTCAGCCCCAAAATGTAAAGAGTAAAAGGGGAGCAAATGAAACTCACCATACTGTATTTTGTAGTAAAAATACATATAACATCATTGAATAAGTGTAAGGTTGGCCTCGGATTCACGAACCTATATTAATTATATATATTTATATGTTGGTCAATATCTGTCTAATAATTTAGGTCAAGTCATAGTGTACCACAATCCTAATGCTCGAGACTAATATGCAAAAGTCAACAAAAGTCAATTTGACTCAAAATGATTTCCAGAATTTATACATGATTATTATATAGTTTAAATATCGTCGCTTTTTTTATTTAAATATTTTTAAAAGATTTATTAGAATAATTCTTTTATTAATAAGTAAAATTTTATATTAACATTTATATAATATATTTTTATATATAATAAAATTTATAAAATTTATTTAATATCATAAAGATAATATGATAGGTATTATTAATGAAATTTTATTACACGTAGTAAAATATGTTTGTATCACATATTTATTTGATAAAATACTATATATAATAATAATAAATAAAAGTTGTATTATTTTGTAATAATAATTATTATTATTCTATTAATATAATATCAATATTTAAATTTACTTAAAATGATAATATGATAAAATGATAATTTTAGTTATGATAACTTTAATATTTACGATACTTTAAAATAACCTTTTATTTAAAATAATAATAATAATGATATTTTATAATCGCAATGACATTTCTATTAAAATGATAATTTTTGTTAAAATGATAGTTTTAATACTAACGATACTTTTAATAATAATAATGGTAAAAATAATAAGAACGATAATTTTATCTAAATCAATATCTTTAAATTTCATCATGATACTCATACACATTATTTCCTAATCAATTTGTTAATAGCTTTTAAATCGTCTTTTGTATCGCGTTCATTTTAATGATAATAATAGTAATCATAATAATTAAGTGTTACTAATATTAGTTTTAATTTTAATCATACTAATAATAATAAATATTATGATAATGATAATACTAATAACTATTATAATGATAATAATAATAATAATACTAATTATAACTTCAACGATAATAACGATAATATTAATAATGATAATACTTTTTATTGATACTGATAATAATAATAATAATAAGAATAATAATAATAATTAGATAAAACTAGAACGACGATAATAACGACGATAATAATAATCATTTTTAATAATAATACAAAAATTCAATTGACTATAGCTTCTAATCCACCCGTCAAAACCATTCTGTATCTAAAGGAAAAGTTCTTAATTTTTCGCTAGCTTTCCAAGGACATGCATATCTTATACCTTATCTCAACTGCATGTGTAACTAAATTCAAGATTCAACATAACCTATCTAAGGGCAATATCAAAAATACAAGCATGCATAATCCTATTTTCTCGAGCACTAGTCAGGGATACACTATTAATAAATAAAAGTTAAGTTATAAGTGCTCACGTATCAATATTGAGATTCAATATTGCAGGAAAGTACGTAGACGCAACGAAGATGATAAAAACTAGATTTGACTCACGAGCATACCCCCGAACATTACCCATAACCTCCATAGCTATAACCCATAATTTCCTTAGCTCTATCCCACTCATAAAACCTGTCTTGAAATAATTCGTTCATTACCTCATCGTAGTATTTTATGTATAATACTAATAATATCGCTACCTAATATTATTATTATTAATACTAATAATAATAATATTAATAATAATAACCTTAATATTAATAATAATAATAATAATAATAATAATATTGAATTCTATACGTAGTACTAGATATATGGAAGTGGATGTTTGTGTGTGCATAACAATCTGATTACGCTTGCATTTTATAGAACCATTAAGTCTTGCACCTCATGCTTCTGTGATTTGCGGCTTCAATGTTTACATCATATATGAAATAAAAAAAATAATAAAGAACGTGATTTGCGGTTGACAAAAGTTGGAATGTTACTCCCGTGATTTATGGTTTACATCATAACATATATGAATTAAAAAAACGTGGTGTTTAGTTTATATTATATTTAATATAATATATTTAATTTATATAATTACTTATATATTATATTATATTTATGTTCATGATAAAAATATAATTTTTACAAAAATGACACGGTCGTGGTCTCACGACTCATGTACAACTTTCGGTTTTTCGAGCGCACTTTCGTACGTTTAGAAAACTAGCCTGTTATGTTACGCGACGTGTACCCTTATTAATAATTTGACTTACTCATCAATAGATTATCTTATAAAATATGTAACTTATAAAATTGAGCGTTGTGGTCATTTACTTTTATAAATCAGTGACTCGTTGTTTATCAAAATATATTATTTTAAATTAGGACGTTTTATGACTAAATTAAAATATATATATATATATATATATATATATATATATATATATATATATATATATATATATATATATATATATATATATATATATATATATATATACATATTTTTATTTAGGATTGTATGTTTATACATAATATGTTTGTTTGAAATATTTACCTAGCGATATAATATTTAGTCTTTCAAAACTAAATATATTTCGAAGTTCGTTTTTAAAACCATTTAGAAAAATATTATAATTCGTAGCGTTTTCATTTGAAAACTTAAATAAATACAATTCATTTATGTATTAACTTTTTAAATATCAATTGCATCTCCAAGCGAAATGTTACTATCGTGTACTAGACTAATTTAAAATCATATATATTTAATATACAAAAACACGTTTTAAATACACGTTGCACATTATTTACATATAACTAATAACCGATATTCCAATTTACGTTATTTAAACAAGACATTTTATTTATACAAATTCTATTATATTGAAAAACGTTTTCGCACGTTTGAAAATAGATTAATCAAATATCATGGAATTCAATTCTCCACTATTTTTGTCTAACTCATAATAAGTGACACTTTGTTCTCATTTGTAAATCACTTTACCAATTATTCCGAATACCGTTAAAAGCAAGGGTTTCCTAATTCAAAGTGGACCTCATAACAGAGACTCGAAATCAAAATTCAATGTATATGATATTATCTTTCAATCTCGTCAATAACTATATTAAACTTATATCAATATAATACTCTCATGTAAAGTATTATCCATTCATTATTTTATTAATGTTTTCCAGTCGTAAATAGATCTCATAACTTATATTCATATTAATTAAACCGTTAAATGTTTTGTTAATATTTCTCAAATTATCAATTACACATATGTATATATTCATACATATCTATTTACACATAATTGTTCGTGAATCGTCAGTCATGGTCAAAGGGTATTTGATTTCATGAATATAGATTTCAAAACTTTACGAGACTCAACATTACAGATTTTGCTCATCGTGTCGGAATCATATAAAGATTAAAGTTTAAATTTGATCGGAAATTTTCGGGTCATCACATTTGATTGTTCGCATCTAATAAGCATTCGTTCAAGATTAACTAGACATGTTTCAAATGTATCACCGAAGACTGAAAAGTCATCCATGAAAACTTCCATGCAATCTTCTATCATGTCGTGAAAAATCGCCATCATGCACCTTTGAAAGGTTGCAGGAGCGTTGCAAAGTTGAAATGGCATGCGTTTGTAAGCAAAAGTACCATAAGGGCACGTGAATGTGGTTTTCTCTTGGTCCTCGGGTGCTATTGGAATTTGAAAATATCCGGAAAAACCATCAAGAAAACAATAGTAACTATTTTCGGCTAATCTTTCCAACATTTGATCAATAAAAGGTAAGGGAAAGTGATCTTTTCTGGTGGCGTCATTTAATTTTCTATAATCAATACAAACACGCCATCCTGTTACAGTCCTAGTAGGAATAAGCTCATTTTTCTCATTTGTGATGACAGTCATGCCACCCTTCTTAGGTACGTATTGAACTGGGCTTACCCATGGACTATCAGAGATTGGATAAATTAAACCTGCATCTAGCAGTTTAATAATTTCTTTCTTAACAACATCTTGCATATTCGGATTTAGTCTTCGTTGGCGTTGCACATACGTTTTATGACCTTCTTCCATAAGGATTTTATGTGTGCAATACGAAGGACTTATTCCTTTAATATCATGAATTTTCCATGCAATAGCTGGTTTATGAGCTTTTAGTACAGAAATTGAAATGTCCCGTTCATATTGATTATAAACGTTCCATATTAATTGATTTCGTTGCGAGGTTTTGACCACTATATGAGACGTTTTTCAAAGACTGCATTCATTTTTAAAACAACCATAACCTTTATTTTATCAATAAAGGTTTCAAAAGTATTACGTAGATTATCAAATAATGATAATCTAAAGTATACTGTTTACACACGACCATTACATAATGGTTTACAATAGAAATATATTACATCGACATATGTTTCTTGAATGCAGTTTTTACACAATATCATACAAACATGGACTCCAAATCTTGTCCTTATTTTAGTATGCAACAGCGGAAGCTCTTAGTATTCACCTGAGAATAAACATGCTTTAAATGTCAACAAAAATGTTGGTGAGTTATAGGTTTAACCTATATATATCAAATCGTAACAATAGACCATAAGATTTCATATTTCAATATATATCCCATACATAGAAATAAAAATCATTCATATGGTGAACACCTGGTAACCGACATTAACAAGATGCATATATAAGAATATCCCCATCATTCCGGGACACCCTTCGGATATGATATAAATTTCGAAGTACTAAAGCATCCGGTACTTTGGATGGGGTTTGTTAGGCCCAATAGATCTATCTTTAGGATTCGCGTGAATTAGGGTGTCTGTTCCCTAATTCTTAGATTACCAGACTTAATAAAAAGGAGCATATTCGATTTCGATAATTCAACCATAGAATGTAGTTTCACGTACTTGTGTCTATTTTGTAAATCATTTATAAAACCTGCATGTATTCTCATCCCAAAAATATTAGATTTTAAAAGTGGGACTATAACTCACTTTCACAGATTTTTACTTCGTCGGGAAGTAAGACTTGGCCATTGGTCGATTCATGAACCTATAACAAATATGTACATATATATCAAAGTATGTTCAAAATATATTTACAACATTTTTAATACGTTTTACTATTTTAAGTTTATTAAGTCAGCTGTCCTTGTTAGTAACCTACAACTAGTTGTCCATAATTAGATGTACAAAAATAAATCGATATATATTATCTTGAATCAATCCACGACCCAGTGTATACACGTCTCAGGCTAGATCACAACTCAAAGTATATATATTTTTGGAATCAACCTCAACCCTGTATAGCTAACTCCAACATTACTGCATATAGAGTGTCTATGGTTGTTCCAAATAATATATATACATGGGTCGATATGATATGTCAAAACATTTGCATACGTGTCTATGGTATCCCAAGATTACATAATATATTAGAATACTTGTATAATACAATATAAGTTAGCTAGGATATGATTTGTATAGATTTGTTAAACATTTCCCGTAGCTAAAAAGATCAAAAATATCCAATCTTGTTTTACCCATAACTTCTTCGTTTTAAATCCATTTTTAGTGAATCCAATTGCTATGGTTTCATATTGAACTTAAGTTTATGAATATATATAGAAAAAGTATAAGTTTATAGTCAGAATTATATGTTACAAGTCGTTTTTGTAAAGGTAGTCATTTCAGTCGAAAGAACGACGTCTAGATGACCATTTTGGAAAACATACTTCCACTTTGAGTTTAACCATGATTTTTGGATATAGTTTCATGTTCATAAGAAAAATCATTTTTCTAGAAGAACAACTTTTAAATCAAAATTTATCATAGTTTTTAATTAACTAACTCAAAACAGCCCGCGGTGTTACTACAACGGCGTATATTCGGTTTTACGGTGTTTTTCATGTTTTACGGTTTTAAATCATTAAGTTAGCATATCATATAGATATATAAAATGTGTTTAGTTGATTTTAAAAGTCAAGTTAGAAGTATTAACTTTTGTTTGCGAACAAGTTTAGAATTAACTAAACTATGTTCTAGTGATTTCAAGTTTAAACCTTCGAATAAGATAGCTTTATATGTATGAATAGAATGATGTTATGAACATCATTACTACCTCAAGTTTTTTGGATAAAACTACTGGAAATGAGAAAAATGGATCTAGCTTCAAAGGATCCTTGGATGGCTTGAAAGTTCTTGAAGCATAATCATGACACGAAAACAAGTTCAAGTAAGATTTCCACTCGAAATAAGATTGTTATAGTTATAGAAATTGAATCAAAGTTTGAATATGAGTATTACCTTGTATTAGAAAGATATCTTACTGTAAATAAAAAAGATTTCTTGTAGTTGGATGATCACTTTACAAGATTGGAAGTAAACTAGCAAACTTGGAAGTATTCTTGATTTTATGAAACTAGAACTTATAGAATTTATGAAGAACACTTAGAACTTGAAGATAGAACTTGAGAGAGATCACTTGGATGAAGAAAATTGAAGAATGAAAGTATTTGTAGGTGTTTTTGGTCGTTGGTATATTAATTAGATATAAAGGATGTGTAATTTTGTTTTCATGTAAATAAGTCATGAATGATTACTCATATTTTTGTAATTTTATAGGATATTTCATGCTAGTTGCCAAATGATGGTTCCCACATGTGTTAGGTGACTCACATGGGCTGCTAAGAGCTGATCATTGGAGTGTATATACCAATAGTACATACATCTAAAAGCTGTGTATTGTACGAGTACGAATACAGGTACATACAAGTAGAATTGTTGATGAAACTGAACGAGGATGTACTTTTAAAGCATTTTTGTTAAGTAGAAGTATTTTGATAAGTGTCTTGAAGTCTTTCAAAAGTGTATGAATACATATTAAAACACTACATGTATATACATTTTAACTGAGTCGTTAAGTCATCGTTAGTCATTACAAGTAAATGTTGATTTGAAACCTTTAAGTTAACGATCTTGTTAAATGTTGTTAATCCAATGTTTATTATATCTAATGAGATGTTAAATTATTATATTATCATGATATTATGATATATTAATATATCTTAATATGATATATATACATTTAAATGTCGTTACTGTGAAGACCCGTCCTAATCCATCTGGACGAAGTCCATATCGATTACGAACGATTCATAATAGTTGATTACATCGCGAGGTACTTGACCTCTATATGATACATTTTACAAACATTGCATTCGTTTTAAAAGACAAACTTGCTTTACATCGAACATTGACGACACGCATACCATTTCATAAAATATCCAACTATAATTGACTAAATAATAATCTTGATGAACTCAACGACTCGAATGCAACGTCTTTTGAAATATGTCATGAATGACTCCAAGTAATATCTTTAAAATGATAAAAATGCATAGCGGAAGATTTCTTTCGTACCTGAGAATAAACATGCTTTAAAGTGTCAACCAAAAGGTTGGTGAGTTCATTAGTTTATCATAATCATTCATTTCCATCATTTTAATAGACCACAAGATTTCATATTTCAATACACATCCCATACATAGAGATAAAATCATTCATATGGATTGAACACCTGGTAATCGACATTCACAATAAACATATAAGAATATCCCCATCATTCCGGGATCCTCCTTCGGACATGATATAAATTTCGAAGTACTAAAGCATCTGGTACTTTGGATGGGGCTTGTTGGGCCCGACAGATCTATCTTTAGAGTTCGCGTCAATTAGGGTGTCTGTTCCCTAATTCTTAGATTACCAGACTTAATAAAAAGGGCATATTCGATTAGATAATCCAACCATAGAATGTAGTTTCAATTACTTGTGTCTATTTCGTAAAGCATTTATAAAAGCAGCGCATGTATTCTCAGTCCCAAAAATATATATCGCAAAAGCATTTAAAACGGGAATAATGAAACTCACGCATATAAATATTGTAAAATAGTTATTAAAACATTGCATGTATTCTCAGCCCAAAAAATATATATAAAAAGGGAATAATGAAACTCACGCATATAAATATTGTAAAACAGTTAATAAAGCATTTGCATGTATTCTCAGCCCAAAAATGTAATGAGTAAAAAGGGAGTAAATGAAACTCACCCTACAATATTTTGTAGTAAAAATATTCATACGACGATACGGAACAATTCAGGGTTGGCCTCGGATTCACGAACCTAGATTATTTTTATATTCATTAATACATATAATCGTATTCAAATTAATATATACTAATTATATCCTTTTTATGTTAACAAATTATATGTTCTAGGTATTCATTTTTATATATTATAGCTAAATAAAATATTAATTTTTGTTATATTATATATCAAGTGTATTTATATATATATATATATATATATATATATATATATATATATATATATATATATCATTTGTTTGTTAAAACAGTATAATAATAATATTAAGGTAATATTTGTAGTGATAAAATTAATAATAATGATAATACTCATATTAGTAAAAATAATAATAATAGTAGTTTTTAATAGAATGTATAATCTAAAAATGATATTAATGAAAATATTACTTTTTGTTACTTAATTCTTAAAAATAACAATAATTATAAAAATATTTATTTTACTACTAATGTTAATAATGATAATAAGTTCAATTATAACCATACTACTAATTGTATTAACAATAAATATGATATTATTGCTAATACTTTTGTTGATAATAATGATAATAATACTAACAATTATGAAATGATACTAATAATGATATTTATAATAATAGATGATATTATGTTCATAATAATGAAAATAATAATAATGATCATAATAATAATAATAATAATAATAATAATAATAATAATAATAATAATAATAATAATAATAATAATAATAATAATAATAATAATAATAATAAAAGTAACTATAAAATACAACCTTTGAAGAAACTTGCAGTTAAAAAGAAACGCCACAGCCCGGATTCGAACCCAAGACCTCTAGCTAATCCAATATTCAACCAAACCATTCGTCCATTTAAAGTTTTCTGAAATAAACCGTAACCCAATTCTATATATTCCGTTCTTTCTGTTCCAGCCCAATTCAAAAGCCGGACTTCTTTTGGCCCAGCCACTCGGCCCAACAAATGATAAAACTTCACGGCCCAATCCTAATGCCGATTAAAAAAAAACCAAAGTAAATAATGGAACGGTTTCTTTATTATATTTTCTAAATCTCCAATATGCCTTATCTAGTTATCTAATCATGATCGACAACTCATCATTCCACTTATCATTCTCATCATAAAAAAATATCGACAATTTGATCAACACTCACTTTTTCTGTCTAATCATCTTCATTGTAGTATTAACAACTTCTTAAATGAAGTTTTGTTGCTGTACAAACATGATACTCGAATATACTAGTCATGAACATACCAACTTTATGTATTTTAATTCACAAAGGCCCTGTACACCACTACCACATAAATGACGAGTGATATGTTACCTCAAAGTGGGTTATGATGGCGGTTTTCTAACAATCACAGAAGAGAGAGAGAAGACAAGAGAGAAAGGGAGGTGAGTATTGTGTTATTCTTAGTTCCAATAGGAACAGAACTAGAAGTAACCGGGTTTCGTTGGTTTCGATCACTCAAAGTAGAAAACATAAATTAAACGCAACTAGAGTAAGCAGTACAGTGGTAACAAAGAAAATAAGAAGAAGATAAAATAAAGGGTGTTTGATAATGGTTGTTCATGGTGGTGAGCTTGTGGTTTTCTTGGTGGTGTTGCATAGTAACCAAAAAAATAAGGTGTTGTATTGTTGATCACATGAAGGCAAATAACCCGAAGGTACTTGGATGTTTTGCGTGGTTTTGATTAAAGAAGAAAGAAGATGGAGAGGGAGGAAAAGAAAGTGGTGTCACGGTTTGTGGTGTTAGGGAGGGGATGGTCTCGTTCAATGGTGGTGGACGTGATGGTTTATGATAACAAAAAGAAAACAAACGGGGCATCAAGTAGCTCGACAACAGTGGTCTCGGTTTGTTTGTGGAAGTTGGTTTTGGTTAGTGAAATATAAGTGCAGGTGATCGATGGTTTGGTTGGGTTCAACAGGAATATATCTACTTAAAAGATGATAGTAGTTAATATAACTAATATAGATAATGACAGTGGAAGATTTGAGGATTCTTATCAACAACAATAAGTGTCTTGATTGTCATATACTGTATTTGTGTTGACAAAAGAAATCGAATAAGAATAATCCAGGAGGAAAAAATTAAACTGGATAATGACCTGTAACAGATTTCATTCTGTATTGAGATCGACCCTTTTTAATTTATCAGACAAGAATGACAATTAAATAAAATGAGATGTTGATGTTCAACTGGATATTGTTCTATCTTTAATATTCGATTCTGTATTATTAATTAGGCTAAAAATAAAATACTGTAATAAAAATAAAATACTAATAGAAATAATAATAATAATAAAAGTAATCCCATAATGATAATAAGATCAATATAGTAATATTAATAACATTAATATCAATATCCATATTTTATTTTAATAATAATGAAAGTAATAATAATAATAATAATAATAATAATAATAATAATAATAATAATAATAATAATAATAATAATAATAATAATAATAATAATAATAATAATAATAATAATAATAATATTAGTATAACAATTATATTTTTAACTTGTAACCACATTTAATATCCTAATACTACAATTTATTAATTATGTAAAGTTTAATATTTATATATTATATATTATTAAATTCTTATACATTACCATATACATATAATCATGATCACATATAGAAATTCTATATATTTATATATTGATTTATTTTAATTTACAATATAATTATTTTGTAACTTATCTTATATTTTTAATTCAAATGTTTAAATTACTTTTTATAATTTCAAATTATAATGTAAACTTACATATATATATATATATATATATATATATATATATATATATATATATATATATATATATATACCTATTTATTTACAAACAATTGTTCGTGAATCGTCAGGCATGGTCGGAGGGTAATTAATTACATGAATATAGATCTCAAAACTTTCGAGACTCAACATTAAAGATTTTTGCTTATCGTGTCGGAAACATATAAAGATTAAAGTTTAAATTTGGTCGGAAATTCCCGGGTCATCATAGTACCTACCCATTAAAGAAATTTCGTCCCGAAATTTGAGTGTGGTTGTCATGGCTAACAATAAAAATGTTTTCATGACGAATATGAGTCAATAATTAAAGTTTTATCACCATCAGGTGATTTGAATAAAAACAACTCAATTATTCGAAGCGTACGAGTGAAATTATCACAAAATATTGAAATAGGATAAGTAAAGATTCGTCGTAACTTTTGACAGAGTCAGGGTTGAATTTTGAAAGTAAGATGCATCTTAACTTTTGACGTAGTCACGATTGAATTTAGAAAACATGAAGCGTCTTAACTTTTGACGTTGTTTTGGTTGAATTCCGGAATTTAAGGGATTTGAAGAAAATCTTCGAAATAAAAAAAAATTGATTCTTCTGCGAATAAGGAAATTTAGATTTCTATAATTAAATGCGGTGATCTGCCTCGATTCCTCTGTCTGATATTTTCACTATAAATTTTACCTTTTCTGTTCCATTAATCTTCACCACTTCAATACTCAATTCCCAATTTCAAAAAATCGTGAAATGCTTAATCCAGTTCTGATCCTTGTCCTTATCCTAATTATCGCAACAATCATTCTCCTTTTATAACTTCCACCGGAGGAATCCGTTTATTTCTACTATGCTTTAGGGATTATTGTATTTATAATCCGCCCGTGTCTTTATATTGCTATACGTACTGATATCCACGGTTTGTGACCTCCATGTTGTTATTGGGCTTTATATTTTCTCTTATATTTTGGAGCTTTGTCCCTTCGTTTCTTCTTCTTGCGATTAAACACCGCTTGTAATGGTTCAGAATTCGTAGATATAAACTTCGGAATGAACATTGTTAATGTTCTAAGAAGGGAATCGTAATGGCACGATTTGATTTGCCAAATTACCAGGATCACTGAGAATAGAACTATCAAGAATATATTTTCTTGATATGTTCGGAGGTGAAGTAGAATGAACGAGTCATGTAACATGGCACATGATGACGTTATGATCTGTGAATCATCACATTCCATTAGAAACTCAGCATGACTTACTGTAATATAATCACGTTGATCAAGTGTTATTATATTATACTAACTCATGCATCAGTTCCCAACATTACTTCAATAACATTCATATTTTAAGCTCGAAAGTTTACAGAATATAGAAACTAACAGTTTCTATATGATGTAATACTGATAGCACGAAGAGATTAATGATTTTAGATAAAAATAGTTATAAAAATATCTCCAAAAATATGGAGGATATTTATAATGAAAGATACGATAATATCTCAGAATATCTAAGATCAGCGGATGATAGAAACTATTGTCTGCAAGGGTTTAGAGTAAGGAGCAAGATATTCACTAAAGACTTTAGCAGACATTGAATCATTTGGATTCTTTGAAGTCAAACTTATTCTTTGTGATTTGTCCACGGCTTTTTTTTTTCATAGTTTCGCATAATCTGCTTTTCGGTACTAAATTTTCTGTTGAATGTTTCCAATATAATGATACACAGGAAGCACGAAGAGGTATATAATTTCGGACGAGAATATTTATGAAAATATCCTCAGAAATATCGAAGATATTGATGATGATATTTTTTTTGGAATTTCTAAGTTCGATGGTTGATGGAGAAAGATTTTCCGCAAGATTTTAACATGACTTCGGAGCAAGATATTCTTTGAAGGTTTCATCAAATCCAGAATTACCTGGATTCTTTGAATATATGGTATGGTCCTTGTATTTGTCCTTGGTCTCCTTCATGGTTAACTCTATCCATTTTCCAATTCCAAAGTTTCTGAGCTTTTCCAACATATTATTCTTGATCATCAAACTTCCGACGACTAAGGTCGTTTACAGTTGCCTACAGTTTCTGCTGTTTCATTCAGCTTTTTCAACATCCAGAGTATCGATTCGTAAACTGGGTGCCTTTTCAAAATTTCAGAATTGAAGATCGTAATTCTAAGAGATAATTGTTATATGTATACATATAACTATTGATGTAGAAATGTTACGAGATTCGAAATACTGATTGCTGATTCCCGGTAATTGGTATGGCAATTATTGTTACAGGGTATATATGAATACAAGATGGGGTTTCAATGAATATAATGATTTTTCGGAAGGTCCAAATTCATTGAAGTTGCTGGTAATTTTACTGCTGATGTGGTGAAATATAAACGGTTCTTCGGTAACGATGATGACATGAAAACTTATATATCGAGGTTATAATAAGGCTAATTCGAATGGAAGTTGAAGTTGATTTGTTGAAGCTGTGATAAAATTGGCTAATTTGAAAAAGAGTTGCAATGTTATTTTCGGTAATAACAATGCCAAAGGAGCTAACATAGACACATGTTAAACTTTTACTTAGAGTCGGGGAGTTTTTAGGTGCATAACTATATGCGCCAATCTTTTCTTCCATAGATGAAGTGCGGTTGGTTCATCCTTTCAATTGAGGTGTTTTTATGAATCATGAAAGGTTTGAACGCAGATTAGAATTGTCAAGATACAAATGAGGTTTAAGATGAAATCAAGTGGCAAACTTGAAGAATTGTTTAGTTTCATATATTATAATCAATATTTTAATTCATTTTAATTGTCCAATGTTATTAGTCCACAGTTAACAGTCTAATAATTTATATATACTTTAATATATAATATTCGAATTAATTAATAAATATCGTGACCCGTGTACATGTCTCAGACTCGATCACAACTCAAAGTATATATATTATTTGAGAATCAACCTCAACCCTGTATAGAGAACTCGATCATTACTGCATATAGAGTGTCTATGGTGATACCAAATAATATATATAGTGTAGTGACCCGAACTTTTCCATGTTTATATATATTAATTGAGATTGATATTTACATGATTAAATGTTTCCAACATGTTAAGCAATCAAACTTGTTAAGACTTGATTAATTGAAATATGTTTCATATAGACAATTGACCACCCAAGTTGACCGGTGATTCACGAACGTTAAAACTTGTAAAAACAATACAATGACATATATATGGTTATATATATAGTTAACATGTTTTTATTATAAGTATGTATCTCATTAGGTATTTTAACAATGAGTTATATACATAAAAATGAGACTATTAATTTAAGAAACTCGAAAACGATATATATAACGATTATCGTTATAACAACGTCTTACTAGGTACATATGAATCATATTAAGATATTGATACACTTGGTTAATTATGTTAAATGATAAGTAAATATATTATTAAGTGTATTAACAATTAAATACATATGTAAAAATAAGACTACTAACTTAATGATTTCGAAACGAGACATATATGTAACGATTATCGTTGTAACGACATTTAACTGTATATACATCATACTAAGATATATTATATATCATAATATCATGATAATATAATAATTTAACATCTCATTTGTTATAATAAACAATGGGTTAACAACATTCAACAAGATCGTTAACCTAAAGGTTTCAAAACAACATTTACATGTAATGACTAACGATGACTTAACGACTCAGTTAAAATGTATATACATGTAGTGTTTTAATATGTATTCATACACTTTTGAAAGACTTCAAGACACTTATCAAAATACTTCTACTTAACAAAAATGCTTACAATTACATCCTCGTTCCGTTTCATCAACAATTCTACTCGTATGCACCCGTATTCGTACTCGTACAATACACAGCTTTTAGATGTATGTACTATTGGTATATACACTCCAACGATCAACTCTTAGCAGCCCATGTAAGTCACCTAACACATGTGGGAACCATCATTTGGCAACTAGCATGAAATATCTCATAAAATTACAAAAATATGAGTAATCATTCATGACTTATTTACATGAAAACAAAATTACATATCCTTTATATCTAATCCATACACCAACGACCAAAAACACCTACAAACACTTTCATTCTTCAATTTTCTTCATCTAATTGATCTCTCTCAAGTTCTATCTTCAAGTTCTAAGTGTTCTTCATATATTTTACAAGTTCTAGTTACATAAAATCAAGAATACTTTCAAGTTTGCTAGCTCACTTCCAATCTTGTAAGGTGATCATCCAACCTCAAGAAATCTTTGTTTCTTACAGTAGGTTATCATTCTAATACAAGGTAATAATCATATTCAAACTTTGGTTCAATTTCTATAACTATAACAATCTTATTTCAAGTGATGATCTTACTTGAACTTGTTTTCGTGTCATGATTCTGCTTCAAGAACTTCGAGCCATCCAAGGATCCATTGAAGCTAGATCCATTTTTCTCTTTTCCAGTAGGTTTATCCAAGGAACTTAAGGTAGTAATGATGTTCATAACATCATTCGATTCATACATATAAATCTATCTTATTCGAAGGTTTAAACTTGTAATCACTAGAACCTAGTTTAGTTAATTCTAAACTTGTTCGCAAACAAAAGTTAATCCTTCTAACTTGACTTTTAAAATCAACTAAACACATGTTCTATATCTATATGATATGCTAACTTAATGATTTAAAACCTGGAAACACGAAAAACACCGTAAAACCGGATTTACGCCGTCGTAGTAACACCGCGGGCTGTTTTGGGTTAGTTAATTAAAAACTATGATAAAATTTGATTTAAAAGTTGTTATTCTGAGAAAATGATTTTTATTATGAACATAAAACTATATCCAAAAATTATGGTTAAACTCAAAGTGGAAGTATGTTTTCTAAAATGGTCATCTAGACGTCGTTCTTTCGACTGAAATGACTACCTTTACAAAAATGACTTGTAACTTATTTTTCCGACTATAAACCTATACTTTTTCTATTTAAATTCATAAAATAGAGTTCAATATGAAACCATAGCAATTTGATTCACTCAAAACGGATTTAAAATGAAGAAGTTATGGGTAAAACAAGATTGGATAATTTTTCTCATTTTAGCTACGTGAAAATTGGTAACAAATCTATTCCAACCATAACTTAATCAACTTGTATTGTATATTATGTAATCTTGAGATACCATAGACACGTATACAATGTTTCGACCTATCATGTCGACACATCTATATATATTTCGGAACAACCATAGACACTCTATATGTGAATGTTGGAGTTAGCTATACAGGGTTGAGGTTGATTCCAAAATATATATAGTTTGAGTTGTGATCAATACTGAGATACGTATACACTGGGTCGTGGATTGATTCAAGATAATATTTATCGATTTATTTCTGTACATCTAACTGTGGACAACTAGTTGTAGGTTACTAACGAGGACAGCTGACTTAATAAACTTAAAACATCAAAATATATTAAAAGTGTTGTAAATATATTTTGAACATACTTTGATATATATGTATATATTGTTATAGGTTCGTGAATCAACCAGTGGCCAAGTCTTACTTCCCGACGAAGTAAAAATCTGTGAAAGTGAGTTATAGTCCCACTTTTAAAATCTAATATTTTTGGGATGAGAATACATGCAGGTTTTATAAATGATTTACAAAATAGACACAAGTACGTGAAACTACATTCTATGGTTGAATTATCAAAATCGAATATGCCCCTTTTTATTAAGTCTGGTAATCTAAGAATTAGGGAACAGACACCCTAATTGACGTGAATCCTAAAGATAGATCTATTGGGCTTAACAAACCCCATCCAAAGTACCGGATGCTTTAGTACTTCGAAATTTATATCATATCCGAAGGGTGTCCCGGAATGATGGGGATATTCTTATATATATGCATCTTGTTAATGTCGGTTACCAGGTGTTCACCATATGAATGATTTTTATCTCTATGTATGGGATGTGTATTGAAATATGAAATCTTGTGGTCTATTGTTACGATTTGATATATATAGGTTAAACCTATAACTCACCAACATTTTTGTTGACGTTTAAAGCATGTTTATTCTCAGGTGAATACTAAGAGCTTCCGCTATTGCATACTAAAATAAGGACAAGATTTGGAGTCCATGTTTGTATGATATTGTGTAAAAACTGCATTCCAGAAACTGATTTCGATGTAACATATTTGTATTGGAAACCATTATGTAATGGTCGTGTGTAAACAGGATATTTTAGATTATCATTATTTGATAATCTACGTAAAGCTTTTTAAACCTTTATTTATGAAATAAAGGTTATGGTTTGTTTTAAAAATGAATGCATTCTTTGAAAAACGTCTCATATAGAGGTCAAAACCTCGCAACGAAATCAATTAATATGGAACGTTTTTAATCAATAAGAACGGGACATTTCAGTTGGTATCCGAGCGTTGGTCTTAGAGAACCAGAATTTTGCATTAGTGTGTCTTATCGAGTTTGTTAGGATGCATTAGTGAGTCTGGACTTCGACCGTGTTTACTTGAAAAATGATTGCTTAACAAATTTTGTTGGAAACTATATATTTTTAACATGTGAATATTATGTGATATATTAATCTCTTAACGTGTTTGATATTATGTGATAGATGTCTACCTCTAGAACAAGTCCCATTGACTCACCTAATAATAATGAAGAGTCAAATGTAAATTGGAATGATTCGTGGACTGATTCACAAGTTCCCGAAGAGGAACCGGAAGAAGAGTCGGAACCGGAAGAAGAATCGGAACCGGATGAAGAAGTAGAACCGGTGGGGGAAATAATAAAACGGTTAAGTAAAAGAAAATCCTCAACCAACCGACCAAGGTTAATTATGGTCAATGTTGTTTCCGCCAAGGAAGCAAAATATTGGGAGGATTACCAATTCTCCGATGAATCGGATTCCGACGAGAATTCCGATGATGTTATAGAAATTACCCCAACTGAATTTAAAAAGGCAAAAGAAAATAATAAGGGAAAGGGCATAAAAATAGAGAAATCTAATTCCAACCCCGATGAACTTTATATGTATCGTCAACCCCCGAAGTCCTTAAGTTGTAACAATGACCCGGGAACCTCTAAACCACCAGGTTTTTCTAAACCAATGTGGATAACAACGGCTCGTATTAGGGGAACATCATATATCCCTAGAAACTTGGCAAAACGAACCAAAACCGAACAAGAAGAAACGAGCGAGTCGGAATAAGATAGTTATATTCGTGTGGTGTAATATATGTAATATAGTGTGCTTATGCTTTATGATGTATGTAAAAATTGCTTGTATTAATAAGTATTTTTTTTATGAATCTAACTCTTGTCTATTTTACAGTATAAAAACACAAAATGGATAGACAACCCAATATTTTAAGAGACCTACCCGGAGACATGATTGATGAAATCTTGTCTAGAGTCAGTCAGAATTCCTCGGCACAACTATTTAAGGCGAGATCAGTTTGTAAGACATTCGAAGAACGTTCCAAGAATGCCTTGGTTTATAAAAGGCTTTCGTTCGGAAGATGGGGAATATCACATTGGGAAATCCATAAGTTACGATGTGTTTACTTTGACGCATATATTGCTGGGAACCCAAATGCTATTTTACGCAACGGGTTAAGAAATTATTTTGACTCAGTATATCCGAATATAGGACTTCGTGATTTAGAAAAAGCGGCTAATATGCAACATAAAGAAGCATGTTATGCTTACGGGTTAGTAATGTTCGCTTCTCACCAAAGTGAGAACAAGAACATCGGGCTACAACTATTAAACAAAACGTTCCCACAAGTGAC
The DNA here is from genome assembly GCF_046630445.1 of Rutidosis leptorrhynchoides. Classification (NCBI taxonomy): domain Eukaryota; kingdom Viridiplantae; phylum Streptophyta; class Magnoliopsida; order Asterales; family Asteraceae; genus Rutidosis; species Rutidosis leptorrhynchoides. Next base: position 387,729,773 of record NC_092335.1, on the reverse strand, counting down.
GGAGTCGGTAATTGGGGTAAGAAATGAGGTTTTTAGGTTATTACGAGACTGTTGGTCATTACGTAACCCTCGTCCCTTTGATGACGTTACAACACGCTGTCTTATCAATGGCCATAACGGTTATGTTCCGCAAGACCAAGGATGGGAAGTAGTCCTAGTAAAACCAGAATGCATGACTTGTTTCTGGACATATGAATTACGTGTCTTTATTGCCTTTGCTGAACGACTTGTGTACTAGCTAGAATTATCTTCACAACTATCTTGTATCAAAGTTATTGTGTGCTATATTTCATGCTTTATGTAAAATAAGCAGTATTGTAAGTTTGTAAAATATTGTATAAAAGTTTGAACGCGAAATATTATTACAATCAGTTTTTCATATAGAATTGTAGTAGTTGAATTGTATATTAGCTACTAAGTATGAACTTAACGGGTAGGTACTACCCGAATTTAAACTTATAAAACGCTAATATGAAGAAAAAGCTTTTATAAATGAGTTCATATTATGCTACGAAATACTATTAACTACTCTTAATATTCTGTATGATTAACTTGTTCCATTTGACTATTTTGAAGGAAATGGCACCGACTACTCGACACATCGTGAATATGAATGAAGAGGAATTCCGTACTTTTCTAGCTTCAAACATAGCCGCAGTACAGGCTGCGCTACATACCAACAATAACCTTGGATCTAGCAGTACAGGAAATAGTGTAGGATGCACCTACAAAGAATTCACTGCCTGCAAACCTTTGGAATTTGATGGAACCAAAGGACCAATCGGATTGAAACGGTGGACCGAGAAGGTCGAATCGGTGTTTGCCATAAGTAAGTGTACTGAAGAGCACAAAGTGAAGTACGCTACGCATACCTTCACAGGTTCTGCGTTAACATGGTGGAATACCTATCTAGAGCAAGTGGGACAAGGCGATGCGTACGCACTACCGTGGTCAGCATTCAAGCACTTGATGAACGAGAAGTACCGTCCCAGAACCGAGGTCAATAAGCTCAAGACAGAACTTAGAGGGTTACGAACCCAAGGATTTGATATTACCACGTACGAAAGACGATTCACAGAATTGTGCCTATTGTGTCCGGGAGCATTCGAAGATGAGGAAGAGAAGATCGACGCGTTTGTGAAAGGATTACCGGAAAGAATCCAAGAAGATATAAGTTCACACGAGCCCGCCTCCATACAACAGGCATGTAGAATGGCTCACAAACTAGTGAACTAGATTGAAGAAAGAATTAAAGAACAGACTGCTGAAGAGGCCAATGTGAAGCAAGTCAAAAGAAAGTGGGAGGAAAACGGTGATAAGAATCACCAATACAACAACAACAGCAATTACAACAATAATCGCAACAATTATCCCAACAATCACAACATCAATCGCAACTACAACAAACGGCCCAACAACAACAACAACAACAACAACAACAACAACAACAACAACAACAACAACAACAACAGTAACTACAATAATCATCCCAACAACAATAATAACCGCAACAACAACAACAATCAGAAGCAGCTATGCCAAAGGTGTGAAAAGTATCACTCGGGGTTCTGCACCAAATTTTGCAACAAGTGTAAAAGAAATGGTCATAGCGCGGCGAAGTGTGAGGTCTACGGACCAGGGGTTAATAGAACGAAAGGAACAAATGGTGTCGGAACGAGTAATGGTGGAGCAAGTAGTGTCGGAGCAAGTTATGAAAATGTAGTTTGTTATAAATGTGGAAAACCGGGCCACATTATTAGAAATTGCCCGAACCAGGAGAACACGAATGGACAAGGCCGCGGAAGAGTTTTCAATATTAATGCGGCAGAGGCACAGGAAGACCCGGAGCTTGTTACGGGTACGTTTCTTATTGACAATAAATCTGCTTACGTTTTATTTGATTCGGGTGCGGATAGAAGCTATATGAGTAGAGATTTTTGTGCTAAATTAAGTTGTCCATTGATGCCTTTGGATAGTAAATTTTTACTCGAATTAGCAAATGGTAAATTAATTTCAGCAGATAATATATGTCGGAATCGAGAAATTAAACTGGTTAGCGAAACATTTAAGATTGATTTGATACCAGTAGAGTTAGGGAGTTTTGATGTGATAATCGGTATGGACTGGTTGAAAGAAGTGAAAGCAGAGATCGTCTGTTACAAAAATGCAATTCGCATTATACGAGAAAAAGGAAAACCCTTAATGGTGTACGGAGAAAAGGGCAACACAAAGCTACATCTTATTAGTAATTTGAAGGCACAAAAACTAATAAGAAAAGGTTGCTATGCTGTTCTAGCACACGTCGAGAAAGTACAAACTGAAGAAAAGAGCATCAATGATGTTCCCATTGCAAAAGAATTTCCCGATGTATTTCTGAAAGAATTACCGGGATTACCCCCACATCGATCTGTTGAATTTCAAATAGACCTTGTACCAGGAGCTGCACCAATAGCTCGTGCTCCTTACAGACTCGCACCTAGCGAGATGAAAGAACTGCAAAGCCAATTACAAGAACTTTTAGAGCGTGGTTTCATTCGACCAAGCACATCACCGTGGGGAGCTCCTGTTTTGTTTGTCAAGAAGAAAGATGGTACATTCAGGTTGTGTATCGACTACCGAGAGTTGAACAAACTTACCATCAAGAACCGCTACCCACTACCGAGAATTGACGACTTATTTGATCAACTACAAGGCTCGTCTGTTTATTCAAAGATTGACTTACGTTCCGGGTATCATCAAATGCGGGTGAAAGAAGTTGATATTCCAAAGACTGCTTTCAGAACACGTTACGGTCATTACGAGTTTATGGTCATGCCGTTTGGTTTAACTAATGCACCAGCTGTGTTCATGGACCTTATGAACCGAGTGTGTGGACCATACCTTGACAAGTTTGTCATTGTTTTCATTGATGACATACTTATTTACTCAAAGAATGACCAAGAACACGGTGAACATTTGAGAAAGGTGTTAGAAGTATTGAGGAAGGAAGAATTGTACGCTAAGTTTTCAAAGTGTGCATTTTGGTTGGAAGAAGTTCAATTCCTCGGTCACATAGTGAACAAAGAAGGTATTAAGGTGGATCCGGCAAAGATAGAAACTGTTGAAAAGTGGGAAACCCCGAAAACTCCGAAACACATACGCCAGTTTTTAGGACTAGCTGGTTACTACAGAAGGTTCATCTAAGACTTTTCCAGAATAGTAAAACCCTTGACTGCATTAACGCATAAAGGGAAGAAATTTGAATGGAAGGATGAACAAGAGAAAGCGTTTCAGTTATTGAAGAAAAAGCTAACTACGGCACCTATATTGTCATTGCCTGAAGGGAATGATGATTTTGTGATTTATTGTGACGCATCAAAGCAAGGTCTCGGTTGTGTATTAATGCAACGAACGAAGGTGATTGCTTATGCGTCTAGACAATTGAAGATTCACGAACAAAATTATACGACGCATGATTTGGAATTAGGAGCGGTTGTTTTTGCATTAAAGACTTGGAGGCACTACTTATATGGGGTCAAAAGTATTATATATACCGACCACAAAAGTCTTCAACACATATTTAATCAGAAACAACTGAATATGAGGCAGCGTAGGTGGATTGAATTGTTGAATGATTACGATTTTGAGATTCGTTACCACCCGGGGAAGGCAAATGTGGTAGCCGATGCCTTGAGCAGGAAGGACAGAGAACCCATTCGAGTAAAATCTATGAATATAATGATTCATAATAACCTTACTACTCAAATAAAGGAGGCGCAACAAGGAGTTTTAAAAGAGGGAAATTTAAAGGATGAAATACCCAAAGGATCGGAGAAGCATCTTAATATTCAGGAAGACGGAACCCGGTATAGGGCTGAAAGGATTTGGGTACCAAAATTTGGAGATATGAGAGAAATGGTACTTAGAGAAGCTCATAAAACCAGATACTCAATACATCCTGGAACGGGGAAGATGTACAAGGATCTCAAGAAACATTTTTGGTGGCTGGGTATGAAAGCCGATGTTGCTAAATACGTAGGAGAATGTTTGACGTGTTCTAAGGTCAAAGCTGAGCATCAGAAACCATCAGGTCTACTTCAACAACCCGAAATCCCGGAATGGAAATGGGAAAACATTACCATGGATTTCATCACTAAATTGCCAAGGACTGCAAGTGGTTTTGATACTATTTGGGTAATAGTTGATCGTCTCACCAAATCAGCACACTTCCTGCCAATAAGAGAAGATGACAAGATGGAGAAGTTAGCACGACTGTATTTGAAGGAAGTCGTCTCCAGACATGGAATACCAATCTCTATTATCTCTGATAGGGATGGCAGATTTATTTCAAGATTCTGGCAGACATTACAACAAGCATTAGGAACTCGTCTAGACATGAGTACTGCCTATCATCCACAAACTGATGGGTAGAGCGAAAGGACGATACAAACGCTTGAAGACATGCTACGAGCATGTGTTATTGATTTCGGAAACAGTTGGGATCGACATCTACCGTTAGCAGAATTTTCCTACAACAACAGCTACCATTCAAGCATTGAGATGGCGCCGTTTGAAGCACTTTATGGTAGAAAGTGCAGGTCTCCGATTTGTTGGAGTGAAGTGGGGGATAGACAGATTACGGGTCCGGAGATTATACAAGAAACTACCGAGAAGATCATCCAAATTCAACAACGGTTGAAAACCGCCCAAAGTCGACAAAAGAGCTATGCTGACATTAAAAGAAAAGATATAGAATTTGAAATTGGAGAGATGGTCATGCTTAAAGTTGCACCTTGGAAAGGCGTTGTTCGATTTGGTAAACGAGGGAAATTAAATCCAAGGTATATTGGACCATTCAAGATTATTGATCGTGTCGGACCAGTAGCTTACCGACTTGAGTTACCTCAACAACTCGCGACTGTACATAACACTTTCCACGTCTCGAATTTGAAGAAATGTTTTGCCAAAGAAGATCTCACTATTCCGTTAGATGAAATCCAAATCAACGAAAAACTTCAATTCATCGAAGAACCCGTCGAAATAATGGATCGTGAGGTTAAAAGACTTAAGCAAAACAAGATACCAATTGTTAAGGTTCGATGGAATGCTCATAGAGGACTCGAGTTCACCTGGGAGCGTGAAGATCAGATGAAGAAGAAATACCCGCATCTATTTCCAGAATATTCGTCAACACCTTCAATAGCTTAAAATTTCGGGACGAAATTTATTTAACGGGTAGGTACTGTAGTGACCCGAACTTTTCCATGTTTATATATATTAATTGAGATTGATATTTACATGATTAAATGTTTCCAACATGTTAAGCAATCAAACTTGTTAAGACTTGATTAATTGAAATATGTTTCATATAGACAATTGACCACCCAAGTTGACCGGTGATTCACGAACGTTAAAACTTGTAAAAACAATACAATGACATATATATGGTTATATATATAGTTAACATGTTTTTATTATAAGTATGTATCTCATTAGGTATTTTAACAATGAGTTATATACATAAAAATGAGACTATTAATTTAAGAAACTCGAAAACGATATATATAACGATTATCGTTATAACAACGTCTTACTAGGTACATATGAATCATAATAAGATATTGATACACTTGGTTAATTATGTTAAATGATAAGTAAATATATTATTAAGTGTATTAACAATTAAATACATATGTAAAAATAAGACTACTAACTTAATGATTTCGAAACGAGACATATATGTAACGATTATCGTTGTAACGACATTTAACTGTATATACATCATACTAAGATATATTATATATCATAATATCATGATAATATAATAATTTAACATCTCATTTGTTATAATAAACAATGGTTTAACAACATTCAACAAGATCGTTAACCTAAAGGTTTCAAAACAACATTTACATGTAACGACTAACGATGACTTAACGACTCAGTTAAAATGTATATACATGTAGTGTTTTAATATGTATTCATACACTTTTGAAAGACTTCAAGACACTTATCAAAATACTTCTACTTAACAAAAATGCTTACAATTACATCCTCGTTCAGTTTCATCAACAATTCTACTCGTATGCACCCGTAATCGTACTCGTACAATACACAGCTTTTAGATGTATGTACTATTGGTATATACACTCCAATGATCAGCTCTTAGCAGCCCATGTAAGTCACCTAACACATGTGGGAACCATCATTTGGCAACTAGCATGAAATATCTCATAAAATTACAAAAATATGAGTAATCATTCATGACTTATTTACATGAAAACAAAATTACATATCCTTTATATCTAATCCATACACCAACGACCAAAAACACCTACAAACACTTTCATTCTTCAATTTTCTTCATCTAATTGATCTCTCTCAAGTTCTATCTTCAAGTTCTAAGTGTTCTTCATATATTTTACAAGTTCTAGTTACATAAAATCAAGAATACTTTCAAGTTTGCTAGCTCACTTCCAATCTTGTAAGGTGATCATCCAACCTCAAGAAATCTTTGTTTCTTACAGTAGGTTATCATTCTAATACAAGGTAATAATCATATTCAAACTTTGGTTCAATTTCTATAACTATAACAATCTTATTTCAAGTGATGATCTTACTTGAACTTGTTTTCGTGTCATGATTCTGCTTCAAGAACTTCGAGCCATCCAAGGATCCATTGAAGCTAGATCCATTTTTCTATTTTCCAGTAGGTTTATCCAAGGAACTTAAGGTAGTAATGATGTTCATAACATCATTTGATTCATACATATAAATCTATCTTATTCGAAGGTTTAAACTTGTAATCACTAGAACATAGTTTAGTTAATTCTAAACTTGTTCGCAAACAAAAGTTAATCCTTCTAACTTGACTTTTAAAATCAACTAAACACATGTTCTATATCTATATGATATGCTAACTTAATGATTTAAAACCTGGAAACACGAAAAACACCGTAAAACCGGATTTACGCCGTCGTAGTAACACCGCGGGCTGTTTTGGGTTAGTTAATTAAAAACTATGATAAACTTTGATTTAAAAGTTGTTATTCTGAGAAAATGATTTTTATTATGAACATGAAACTATATCCAAAAATTATGGTTAAACTCAAAGTGGAAGTATGTTTTCTAAAATGGTCATCTAGACGTCGTTCTTTCGACTGAAATGACTACCTTTACAAAAATGACTTGTAACTTATTTTTCTGACTATAAACCTATACTTTTTCTGTTTAGATTCATAAAATAGAGTTCAATATGAAACCATAGCAATTTGATTCACTCAAAACGGATTTAAAATGAAGAAGTTATGGGTAAAACAAGATTGGATAATTTTTCTCATTTTAGCTACGTGAAAATTGGTAACAAATCTATTCCAACCATAACTTAATCAACTTGTATTGTATATTATGTAATCTTGAGATACCATAGACACGTATACAATGTTTCGACCTATCATGTCGACACATCTATATATATTTCGGAACAACCATAGACACTCTATATATGAATGTTGGAGTTAGCTATACAGGGTTGAGGTTGATTCCAAAATATATATAGTTTGAGTTGTGATCAATACTGAGATACGTATACACTGGGTCGTGGATTGATTCAAGATAATATTTATCGATTTATTTCTGTACATCTAACTGTGGACAACTAGTTGTAGGTTACTAACGAGGACAGCTGACTTAATAAACTTAAAACATCAAAATATATTAAAAGTGTTGTAAATATATTTTGAACATACTTTGATATATATGTATATATTGTTATAGGTTCGTGAATCAACCAGTGGCCAAGTCTTACTTCCCGACGAAGTAAAAATCTGTGAAAGTGAGTTATAGTCCCACTTTTAAAATCTAATATTTTTGGGATGAGAATACATGCAGGTTTTATGAATGATTTACAAAATAGACACAAGTACGTGAAACTACATTCTATGGTTGAATTATCAAAATCGAATATGCCCCTTTTTATTAAGTCTGGTAATCTAAGAATTAGGGAACAGACACCCTAATTGACGCGAATCCTAAAGATAGATCTATTGGGCTTAACAAACCCCATCCAAAGTACCGGATGCTTTAGTACTTCGAAATTTATATCATATCCGAAGGGTGTCCCGGAATGATGGGGATATTCTTATATATATGCATCTTGTTAATGTCGGTTACCAGGTGTTCACCATATGAATGATTTTTATCTCTATGTATGGGATGTATATTGAAATATGAAATCTTGTGGTCTATTGTTACGATTTGATATATATAGGTTAAACCTATAACTCACCAACATTTTTGTTGACGTTTAAAGCATGTTTATTCTCAGGTGAATACTAAGAGCTTCCGCTGTTGCATACTAAAATAAGGACAATATTTGGAGTCCATGTTTGTATGATATTGTGTAAAAACTGCATTCCAGAAACTGATTTCGATGTAACATATTTGTATTGTAAACCATTATGTAATGGTCGTGTGTAAACAGGATATTTTAGATTATCATTATTTGATAATCTACGTAAAGCTTTTTAAACCTTTATTTATGAAATAAAGGTTATGGTTTGTTTTAAAAATGAATGCAGTCTTTGAAAAACGTCTCATATAGAGGTCAAAACCTCGCAACGAAATCAATTAATATGGAACGTTTTTAATCAATAAGAACGGGACATTTCATATAGATGCGTCGATATGATATGTCAAAACCTTGTATACGTGTCCCGATATTTAAAGTGCGTAAAATAAATAACAGAAATTAAATGACAATAAATAAAATTGCGAGAATGTAAATTGCGATAAATAAACTGCGATAAATAAATTGCGATAATTAAATGGTAATACGGAATTAACAGTTAGCTAGGAACAGTTAGCTAGGATTTTGTTAGCGTGGATTCTTAATAGAATTTCATATTGTTAATTAATCTGTTTCTAATCAATTTTTATTGTGTCCATTATTTCTTCATTATGCCACTTGTTGGATTCTGATAGGTCAAAATCCAAATATGTAATTGGATGAATATGGTTATTCTGTGGTGAACGGATTTGTATATCAGTGGATGTAAGTAGGATAGTATATGACTGTTGAAACAGATTCGAAGAACGTACAATGTAACTTATTAATGTGAAATTTAAATAGTCCTCGGGTATTACCTACCCGTTAAAATATTTTCACCATTAACAGTTTGTACAAGAGAATTTTTAATTACAATCTTTATGAAACATATATACATATATATTTTCTTCAGATGTATTCATGGATTTAATGAGTTAATATGATATTAAACTCATTTGCTTTTCGGTTGGAACTTGAATAAATAATCTCTAAAACTTTAGAGATTACATATTCGACATGTCGAACGAAGATCATACTCAACGTACAGATGATGATATTGAAGCATGGATTGTTGATGGTACTGGTGCTGTTATTGATTGTACTGTTGGTGCCGGTGATGTTGCTGAAGCTGGTACATTTTGCACCATATTCTCCGAATTGATTATTCGAGCGCGAAGTTCGTTGACTTATTACTCCAGGATGATTGTCGGTCGGAACGAGCGGATGAATAAGGTTCAAAATTGTGGATAGAATATAATCTTGTCGAGTTACCTCGCAAATGAGACTGAAAATGGTGTCTCGAACAGGTTCGCCGGTAAACGCTTCAGGTTCATTGTCAAGAGGTGAATTCGGTTGGTGGAAGGGATTGCCTTCTGCGCGTTTCCATTAATTAAGTCAACTACGAACCCATCAGATGAATTGATAATGGCTGATTGGTTGATTCATGCCGATGACGCTGTTTTCGGAGCTTAGGTGAACATCTATGTCGGAATAGCTGTTGGAATAACTATCGGAATAGCTATCGGAATCTGAGGGACTAGAACTGGTTGTAGTATTCATCTCGTACGATCAGATGAAGGATTTTCGACAAGAAATAGATTATAGGATGTAGATTAGTACCCTGTAATACATAATTTACATATGCATATATAATACTAAAATCCCATAAGTTACGGAGGAATCTACGGAAGTTGTCAGGAAAAGTTACAGTAACAGATACGCTAAGATATGAAGTAGCAGATACGCTAAGATATGAATTTTGTCTATACCCTATTCATGCAGTCAATGCAGTAAAACGTGTCTAGACTAAGAATGATAAGCAAGTGATTCTCTAAGAATGATAAGCAGGTAATTTTTGACACCAAATGATAAGCAAAACTTTTGACATGCAGACACGGTCGAAGTCTAGATTCACTAATGCATCCTAACGACTTATCAGTTAGACACAGTAATGCAGACATGGTTCGCTAAGACCACCGCTCTGATACCAACTGTGAAGACCCGTCCTAATCCATCTGGACGAAGTCCATATCGATTACGAATGATTCATAATAGTTGATTACATCGCGAGGTACTTGACCTCTATATGATACATTTTACAAACATTGCATTCGTTTTAAAAGACAAACTTGCTTTACATCGAACATTGACGACACGCAAACCATTTCATAAAATATCCAACTATAATTGACTAAATAATAATCTTAATGAACTCAACGACTCGAATGCAACGTCTTTTGAAATATGTCATGAATGACTCCAAGTAATATCTTTAAAATGATCAAAATGCATAGCGGAAGATTTCTTTCGTACCTGAGAATAAACATGCTTTAAAGTGTCAACCAAAAGGTTGGTGAGTTCATTAGTTTATCATAATCATTCATTTCCATCATTTTAATAGACCACAAGATTTCATATTTCAATACACATCCCATACATAGAGATAAAAATCATTCATATGGATTGAACACCTGGTAATCGACATTCACAATAAACATATAAGAATATCCCCATCATTCCGGGATCCTCCTTCGGACATGATATAAATTTCGAAGTACTAAAGCATCCGGTACTTTGGATGGGGCTTGTTGGGCCCGATAGATCTATCTTTAGAGTTCGCGTCAATTAGGGTGTCTGTTCCCTAATTCTTCGATTACCAGACTTAATAAAAAGGGCATATTCGATTAGATAATCCAACCATAGAATGTAGTTTCAATTACTTGTGTCTATTTCGTAAAGCATTTATAAAAGCAGCGCATGTATTCTCAGTCCCAAAAATATATATCGCAAAAGCATTTAAAACGGGAATAATGAAACTCACGCATATAAATATTGTAAAATAGTTATTAAAACATTGCATGTATTCTCAGCCCAAAAATATATATAAAAAGGAAATAATGAAACTCACGCATATAAATATTGTAAAACAGTTAATAAAGCATTTGCATGTATTCTCAGCCCAAAAATGTAATGAGTAAAAAGGGAGTAAATGAAACTCACCCTACAATATTTTGTAGTAAAAATATTCATACGACGAGACGGAACAATGCAGGGTTGGCCTCGGATTCACGAACCTAGATTATTTGTATATTCATTAATACATATAATCGTATTCAAATTAATATATACTAATTATATCCTTTTTATGTTAACAAATAATATGTTCTAGGTATTCATTTTTATATATTATAGCTAAATAAAATATTAATTTTTGTTATATTATATATCAAGTGTATTTATATATATATATATATATATATATATATATATATATATATATATATATATATATATATATATATATATATATATATATATATATATATATATATATATATATATATATATATATATATATATATATATATCATTTGTTTGTTAAAACAGTATAATAATAATATTAAGATAATATTTGTAGTGATAAAATTAATAATAATGATAATACTCATATTAGTAAAAATAATAATAATAGTAGTTTTTAATAGAATGTATAATCTAAAAATGATAGTAATGAAAATATTACTTTTTGTTACTTAATTCTTAAAAATAACATTAATTATAAAAATATCTATTTTACTACTAATGTTAATAATGATAATAAGTTCAATTATAACCATACTACTAATTGTATTAACAATAAATATGATATTATTGCTAATACTTTTGTTGATAATAATGATAATAATACTAACAATTATGAAATGATACTAATAATGATATTTATAATAATAGATGATATTATGTTCATAATAATGATAATAATAATAATGATCATAATAATAATAATAATAATAATAATAATAATAATAATAATAATAATAATAATAATAATAATAATAATAATAATAATAATAAAAGTAACTATAAAATACAACCTTTGAAGAAACTTGCAGTTAAAAAGAAACGCCACAGCCCGGATTCGAACCCAAGACCTCTAGCTAATCCAATATTCAACCAAACCATTCGTCCATTTAAAGTTTTCTGAAATAAACCGTAACCCAATTCTGTATATTCCGTTCTTTCTGTTCCAGCCCAATTCAAAAGCCGAACTTCTTTTGGCCCAGCAACTCGGCCCAACAAATGATAAAACTTCACGGCCCAATCCTAATGCCGATTAAAAAAAAAAAAAAACCAAAGTAAATAATGGAACGGTTTCTTTATTATATTTTCTAAATCTCCAATATGCCTTATCTAGTTATCTAATCATGATCGACAACTCATCATTCCACTTATCATTCTCATCATAAAAAAATATCGACAATTTGATCAACACTCACTTTTTCTGTCTAATCATCTTCATTGTAGTATTAACAACTTCTTAAATGAAGTTTTGTTGCTGTGCAAACATGATACTCGAATATACTAGTCATGAACATACCAACTTTATGTATTTTAATTCACAAAGGCCCTGTACACCACTGCCACATAAATGACGAGTGATATGTTACCTCAAAGTGGGTTATGATGGCTGTTTTCTAACAATCACCGAAGAGAGAGAGAAAACAAGAGAGAAAGGGAGGTGAGTATTGTGTTGTTCTTAGTTCCAATAGGAATAGAACTAGAAGTAACCGGGTTTCGTTGGTTTCGATCACTCAAAGTAGAAAACATAAATTAAACGCAACTAGAGTAAGCAGTACAGTGGTAACGAAGAAAATAAGAAGAAGATAAAATAAAGGGTGTTTGATAATGGTTGTTCATGGTGGTGAGCTTGTGGTTTTCTTGGTGGTGTTGCATAGTAACCAAAAAAATAAGGTGTTGTATTGTTGATCACATGAAGGCAAATAACCCGAAGGTACTTGGATGTTTTGCGTGGTTTTGATTGAAGAAGAAAGAAGATGGAGAGGGAGGAAAAGAAAGCGGTGTCACAGTTTGTGGTGTTAGGGAGGGGATGGTCTCGTTCAATGGTGGTGGAGGTGATGGTTTATGATAACAAAAAGAAAACAAATGGGGCATCAAGTAGCTCGACAACGGTGGTCTCAGTTTGTTTATGGAAGTTGGTTTTGGTTAGTGAAATATAAGTGCAGGTGATCGATGGTTTGGTTGGGTTCAACAGGAATATATCTGCTTAAAAGATGATAGTAGTTAATATAACTAATATAGATAATGACAGTGGAAGATTTGAGGATTCTTATCAACAACAATAAGTGTCTTGATTGTCATATACTGTATTTGTGTTGACAAAAGAAATCGAATAAGAATAATCCAGGAGGAAAAAATCAAACTGGATAATGACCTGTAACAGATTTCATTCTGTATTGAGATCGACCCTTTTTAATTTATCATACAAGAATGACAATTAAATAAAATGAGATGTTGATGTTCAACTGGATATTGTTCTATCTTTAATATTCGATTCTGTATTATTAATTAGGCTAAAAATAAAATACTGTAATAAAAATAAAATACTAATAAAAATAATAATAATAATAAAAGTAATCCCATAATGATAATAAGATCAATATAGTAATATTAATAACATTAATATCAATATCCATATTTTATTTTAATAATAATGAAAGTAATAATAATAATAATAATAATAATAATAATAATAATAATAATAATAATAATAATAATAATAATAATAATAATATTAGTATAACAATTATATTTTTAACTTGTAACCACATTTAATATCCTAATACTACAATTTATTAATTATGTAAAGTTTAATATTTATATATTATATATTATTAAATTCTTATACATTACCATATACATATAATCATGATCACATATAGAAATTCTATATATTTATATATAGATTTATTTTAATTTACAATATAATTATTTTGTAACTTATCTTATATTTTTAATTCAAATGTTTAAATTACTTTTTATAATTTCAAATTATAACGTAAACTTACATATATATATATATATATATATATATATATATATATATATATATATATATATATATATATATACCTATTTATTATAAACAATTGTTCGTGAATCGTCAGGCATGGTCGGAGGGTAATTAATTACATGAATATAGATCTCAAAACTTTCGAAACTCAACATTAAAGATTTTTTGCTTATCGTGTCGGAAACATATAAAGATTAAAGTTTAAATTTGGTCGGAAATTCCCGGGTCATCACAGTTACAACGATAATCGTTACATATATGTCTCGTTTCGAAATCATTAAGTTAGTAGTCTTGTTTTTACATATGTAGTTCATTGTTAACACACTTAATGATATATTTAAATATCATTTTATCATGTTATATAAAGTGTATCAATATCTCAATATAATACATATGTATTTAGTAGACGTTATCATAACGATAATCGTTATATATATCATTTCGAGTTTCTTAACTTAGTAATCTCATTTCTTATGTATATCACACATTGTTAATATACTTAGTGAGATACTTACTCATCATAATTTCATGTCAACCATATATATATGTCTATATATACCACAACATGTAGATTTTACAAATTTGTAACGTTCGTGAATCACCGGTCAACTTGGGTGATCAATTGTCTATATGAAACTTATTTCATTTAATCAAGTCTTAACAAGTTTGATTGCTTAACACATTGGAAACATTTAGTCATGTAAATATCAATCTTAATTAATATATATAAACATGGAAAAGTTCGGGTCACTACAGTACCTACCCGTTAAATAAATTTCGTCCCGAAATTTTAAGCTGTTGAAGGTGTTGACGAATCTTCTGGAAATAGATGTGGGTATTTCTTCTTCATTTGATCTTCATGCTCCCAGGTGAACTCGGGTCCTCTACGAGCATTCCATCTAACCTTAACAATCAGTATCTTGTTTTGCTTAAGTCTTTTAACTTTACGATCCATTATTTCGACGGGTTCTTCAATGAATTGAAGTTTTTCATTGATTTGGATTTTGTCCAATGGAATAGTGAGATCTTCTTTAGTAAAACATTTCTTCAAATTCGAGACGTGGAAAGTGTTATGTACCACCGCGAGTTGTTGAGGTAGCTCCAGTTGGTAAGCTACTGGTCCGACACGATCTATAATCTTGAATGGTCCAATGTACCTTGGATTTAGTTTCCTCCGTTTACTAAATTGAACAACACCTTTCCAAGGTGAAACCTTAAGCATGACCATTTCTCTAATTTCAAACTGTATATCTTTTCTTTTACTGTCCGCGTAGCTCTTTTGTCGACTCTGGGCGGTTTTCAATCGTTGTTGAATTTGGATAATTTTCTCGGTAGTTTCTTGTATTATCTCCGGACCCGTAATCTGTCTATCCCCCACTTCATTCCAACAAATCGGAGACCTGCACTTTCTACCATAAAGTACCTCAAACGGTGCCATCTCAATAATAGAATGATAACTGTGGTTGTAGGAAAATTTTGCTAACAAAAGGTGTCGATCCTAACTCTTTCCAAAATCAATAACACATGCTTGTAGCATGTCTTCAAGCGTTTGTATCATCCTTTTGCTCTGCCCATCAGTTTGTGGATGATAGGTAGTACTCATGTCTAGACGAGTCCCCAATGCTTATTGTAACGTCTGCCAGAACCTTGAAACAAATCTACCATCCCTATCAGAGATAATAGAGACAGGTATTCCATGTCTGGAGACAACCTCCTTCAAATACAATCGCGCCAACTTCTCCATTTTGTCATCTTCTCTCATTGGCAGGAGTGTGCTGACTTGGTGAGACGATCAACTATTACCCAAATAGTATCATAACCACTTGCAGTCCTTGACAATTTAGTAATGAAATCCATGGTAATGTTTTCCCATTTCCATTCCGGGATTTCAGGTTGTTGTAGTAGACCTGATGGTTTCTGATGTTCAGCTTTGACCTTAGAACACGTCAAAAATTCTCCTACATATTTACCAATATCGTCTTTCATACCCGGCCACCAAAAGTGTTTCTTGAGATCTTTATACATCTTCCCCGCTCCGGGATGTATTGAATATCTGATTTTATGTGCTTCTTTAAGTACCATTTCTCTCACATCTCCAAACCTTGGTACCTAAATTCTATCAGCCCTATATCGGGTTCCATCTTCCTAAATATTAATATGTTTCTCTGATCCTTTGGGTATCTCATTCTTCAACTTTCCTTCTTTTACAACCCCCTGTTGCGCCTCCTTTATTTGAGTAGTAAGGTTAGTACGAATAATTATATTCATAGCTTTTACCCGTATAGGTTCTCTGTACTTTCTACTCAAAGCGTCAGCTACCACATTCGCCTTCCCCGGGTGGTATCGAATCTCAAAATCATAATCATTCAGCAGTTCAATCCACCTACGTTGTCTCATATTCAGATGCTTCTGATTAAATATATGTTGGAGACTTTTGTGGTCGGTATATATAATACTTTTGACTCCATATAAATAATGCCTCCAAGTCTTTAATGCAAAAACAACAGCACCCAATTCCAAATCGTGAGTTGTATAATTTTGATCGTGAATCTTCAATTGTCTAGACGCATAAGCAATCACCTTCGTTCGTTGCATTAATACATAACCGAGACCTTTCTTTGATGCGTCACAATAAATCACAAAATCATCATTCCCTTCAGGCAATGACAATATAGGTGCCGTAGTTAGCTTTTTCTTCAATAACTGAAACGTCATCTCTTGTTCATCCTTCCATTCAAATTTCTTCCCTTTATGCGTTAATGCAGTCAAGGGTTTTGCTATTTTGGAGAAATCTTGGATGAATCTTCTGTAGTAACCAGCCAATCCTAAAAATTGACGTATATGCTTCGGAGTTTTTGGGGTTTCCCACTTTTCAACGGTTTCGATCTTTGCCGGGTCCATATGGATACCTTCTTTGTTCACTATATGACTGAGGAATTGAACTTCTTCCAACCAAAATGCACACTTTGAAAACTTAGCGTACAGTTTTTCTTTCCTCAATACTTCTAGCACTTTTCTCAAATGTTCTTCGTGCTCTTAATCATTCTTTGAGTAAATAAGTATGTCATCGATGAAAACAATGACAAACTTGTCAAGATATGGCCCACACACTCGGTTCATAAGGTCCATGAACACAGCTGGTACGTTAGTCAATCCAAACGGCATAACCATAAACTCGTAATGACCATAACGCGTCTTAAAAGCAGTTTTTGGATATCATCCTCCTTTACTTGCATTTGATGATATCCAGAACGTAAATCGATTTTCGAATAAACCGACGAGCCTTGTAGTTGATCAAATAAGTCATCAATTCTCGGCAGTGGATAACGGTTTTTGACGATAAGTTTATTCAACTCTTTGTAGTTAATACACAACCTAAATGTACCATCCTTCTTCTTGACAAACAAAACAGGAGCTCCCCATGGTGACGTGCTTGGTCGAATGAAACCACGTTCTAATAGTTCTTGCAGTTGGCTTTGCAGTTCTTTCATCTCACTGGGTGCGAGTTTATAAGGAGCACGAGCTATTGGTGCAGCTCCTGGTATAAGATCTATTTAAAATTCAACGGATCGATGTGGGGGTAATCCCGGTAATTCTTTCAGAAATACATCGGAAAATTCTTTTGCGACGGGAACATCATTGATGCTCTTTTCTTCAGTTTGTACTTTCTCGACGTGTGCTAGAACAGCATAGCAACCTTTTCTTATTAGTTTTTGTGCCTTCAAATTACTAATAAGATGTAGCTTCCTGTTGCCCTTTTCTCCGTACACCATTAAGGGTTCTCCTTCTTCTCGTACAATGCGAATTGCATTTTTGTAATATACGATCTCTGCTTTCATCTCCTTCAGCCAGTCCATGCCAACTATTACATCAAAACTCCCTAACTCTACTGGTATCAAATCAATTTTAAATATTTCGCTACCCAGTTTAATTTCTTGATTCCGGCATATATAATCTGCTGAAATTAAGTTACCGTTTGCTAATTAGAGTAAAAATTTACTATCCAACGGCGTCAATGGACAACTTAATTTAGCACAAAAATCTCTACTCATATAGCTTCTATCCGCACCCGAATCAAATAAAACGTAAGCATATTTATTGTCAATAAGAAACGTAACCGTAACAAGCTCCGGGTCTTCCTGTGCCTCTGCCGCATTAATATTGAAAACTCTTCCGCGGCCTTGTCCATTCGTGTTCTCCTGGTTCAGGCAATTTCTAATAACGTGGCCTAGTTTTCCACATTTATAACAAACTACATTGGCATAACTTGCTTCGACACTACTTGCTCCGCCATTACTCGTTCCGACACCATTTGTTTCTTTCGTTCTGTTAACCCCTGGTCCGTAGACCTCACACTTCGCCGCGCTATAACCATTTCTTTTACACTTGTTGCAAAATTTGGTGCAGAACCCCGAGTGATACTTTTCACACCTTTGGCATAGTTGCTTCTGATTGTTGTTGTTGTCGCGGTTGTTATTATTGTTGGGATGATTGTTGTAGTTGTTGTTGTTGTTGTTGTTGTTGTTGTTGTTGTTGTTGTTTTGCCGTTTGTTGTTGTTGCAATTGATGTTGCGATTGTTGGGATAGTTGTTGTTGTTTTGGTGACTCTTATCACTGTTTTCCTCCCACATTCTTTTGACTAGCTTCACGTTGGCCTCTTCGGCCGCCTGTTCTTTAATTCTTCCCTCAATCTGGTTCACTAGTTTGTGATCCATTCTACATGCCATTTGTATGGAGGCCGGCTCGTGTGAACTTATATCTTCTTGGATTCTCTCCGGTAACCCTTTCACAAACGCGTCGATCTTCTCTTCCTCATCTTCGAACGCTCTCGGACACAATAGGCACAATTTTGTGAATCGTCTTTCGTACGAAGTAATATTGAATCCCTGTGTTCGTAACCCTCTAAGTTCTGACTTGAGCTTATTGACCTCGGTTCTAGGACGATACTTCTCGTTCATCAAGTGCTTGAATGCTGACCATGGTACCACATAAGCAGCATCTTGTCCCACTTACTCTAGATAGGTATTCCACCATATTAACGCAATACATGTGAAGGTATGCGTAGCATACTTCACTTTGTCTCCTTCAGCACACTTACTTATGGCAAAGACCGATTCAACTTTCTCGGTCCACTGTTTCAATCCAATTGGTCCTTCGGTCCCATCAAATTCTGAAGGTTTGCAGGCAGTGAATTCCTTGTAGGAGTATCCTACATGATTTCTTGTGCCGTTAGCTGTATTGCTAGATTCGGAGTTTTTTTTGGTATGTAGCGCGGCCTGTACTGCGGCTATGTTTGAAGCAAGAAAGGTACGAAATTCCTCTTCGCTCATATTCAAGGTGTGTCGAGTAGTCGGTGCCATTTCCTTCAAAATAGTCAAATGAAACAAGTTAATCATACAGAATATTAAGAGTAGTCAATAGTATCTCGTAGCATAATATGAACTCATTTATAAAAGCTTTTTCTTCATATTAGCGTTTTATAAGTTTAAATTCGGGTACTACCTACCCGTTAAGTTCATACTTAGTAGCTAATATACAATTCAACTACTACAATTCCATATGAAAAACTTTATTATAATAATATATCACATACAAATATTCTTCAAACTTACAACTTCGCTATATTACATATAACATGAAATATAGTACACTATAATATAGGACAGTCTTGAAGATAAATCTAGTTAATACGCAAGTTGTTCAACAAAGGAAATAAAGACACGTAATTCATAAGTCCAGAAACAAGTCATGCATTCTGGTTTTACTAAGACGACTTCCCATCCTTGGTCTTGTGAAAAATAACCGTTATGACCATTGGCTAGGCAGCATGTTGTAATGTCGTCAAAAGGACGAGGGTTTCGTAATGTTCAACAGCCCCGTAATAATCTAAAAACCTTGTTTCTCACCCCAACTACTGAATCCGTCACTTGTGGGAAAGTTTTATTTAAAAGCTGCAATCCGATGTTCTTTTTCTCACTTTGGTAAGAAGCGAACATCACTAACCCGTAAGCATAACATGCTTCTTTATGTTGCATGTTAGAAGCTCTTTCTAATTCACGAAATCCTATGTTGGGATATGTTGAGTCAAAATAGGTTCTTAACCCGTAGCGTAAAATTGCATTTGGGTTCCCCGCATTTAACGCTTTAAAGAAAACACGGCGTAACTTATGGTCTCCCCAATGTGATATACCCCACCTATCAAAGGAAACCCTTTTATAAACTAAGGCATTTCTGGAAAGTCTTTCAAATGTTTGACAAGTTAATTTCGCCATAACTAAATGTGCTGATAAATTCTGCCCGACTCTAGACAAGATTTCCTCAATCATATCCTCTGGTAGGTCTTCTAAAATATTCGGTTGTCTACCCTTAACGTCCATTTTGTTTTTATACTGTAAAATAGACAAGGATTAGATTCGTAAAAACAAACAATACAAGCAATTTTTACATAGAACATAAAAGTACAAGCACACTACAATATATTTATTACACAACATGCTCACACCCCTCTAATCTGAATCATTGGTTTCTTCTTCTTCGGAATTGGTTCTTTTTCCTAATCTTCTAGGGATATATGATGTTCCTCTAATACGAGTCGTCGTTTTCCACATTGGTTTAGAAAAACCTGGTGGTTTAGAGGTTCCCGGGTTATTGTCACGATATTGAAAATACGGGTGTTAACGGTACATATAAAGTTCATCGGGGTCGGAATCAGATTTCTCTATTTTGATGCCTTTTCCCTTATTATTTTCTTTTGCCTCATTAAATTGGGTCGGGGTAATTTCTATAACATCATTGGAATCCTCATCAGGATCCGATTCATCAGAAAATTGGTAATTTTCCCAATATTTTGCTTCCTTAGCGGAAACACCATTGACCATTATTAACTTTGGTCCATTGGTTGAGGATTTTCTTTTATTTGACCGGTTTTCTGTGGTTCCTACTATTCCCCCTCTGGAACCTCTTCTTCTTCCGGTTCCTCTTCTTCTGGTTCCTCTTCTTCTGGTTCCTCTTCTTTCGGTTCCGTTTCCTCTTCTTCCGGTTCTTCGGGAACTTGTGAATCTTGCCAATATATATTCGACTCTTCGTTATTATTAGGTGAGTCAATGGGATTTGAGCTAGAGGTAGACATCTATCACACAATATCAAACATGTTAAGAGATTAATATATCACATAATATTTACATGTTAATAATATATAGTTTTCAACAAAAATGTTAAGCAATCATTTTTAAAGAAAACACGGTCGAAGTCCAGACTCACTAATGCATCCTAACAAACTCGATAAGACACACTAATGCAAATTTTCTGGTTCTCTAAGACCAACGCTCGGATACCAACTGAAATGTCCCGTTCATATTGATTATAAACGTTCCATATTAATTGATTTTGTTGCGAGGTTTTGACCTCTATATGAGACGTTTTTTAAAGACTGCATTCATTTTTAAAACAACCATAACCTTTATTTTATCAATAAAGGTTTCAAAAGCATTACGTAGATTATCAAATAATGATAATCTAAAATATACTGTTTACACACGACCATTACATAATGGTTTACAATAGAAATATATTACATCGACATATGTTTCTTGAATGCAGTTTTTACACAATATCATACAAACATGGACTCCAAATCTTGTCCTTATTTTAGTATGCAACAGCGGAAGCTCTTAGTATTCACCTGAGAATAAACATGCTTTAAACGTCAACAAAAATGTTGGTGAGTTATAGGTTTAACCTATATATATCAAATCGTAACAATAGACCACAAGATTTCATATTTCAATATATATCCAATACATAGAAATAAAAATCATTCATATGGTGAACACCTGGTAACCGACATTAACAAGATGAATATATAAGAATATCCCCATCATTCCGGGACACCCTTCGGATATGATATAAATTTCGAAGTACTAAAGCATCCGGTACTTTGGATGGGGTTTGTTAGGCCCAATAGATCTATCTTTAGGATTCGCGTCAATTAGGGTGTCTGTTCCCTAATTCTTAGATTACCAGACTTAATAAAAAAGGGCATATTCGATTTCGATAATTCAACCATAGAATGTAGTTTCACGTACTTGTGTTTATTTTGTAAATCATTTATAAAACCTGCATGTATTCTCATCCCAAAAATATTAGATTTTAAAAGTGGGACTATAACTCACTTTCACAGATTTTTACTTCGTCGGGAAGTAAGACTTGGCTACTGGTCGATTCACGAACCTATAACAAATATGTACATATATATCAAAGTATGTTCAAAATATATTTACAACATTTTTAATGCGTTTTACTGTTTTAAGTTTATTAAGTCAGCTGTCCTTGTTAGTAACCTACAACTAGTTGTCCATAATTAGATGTACAGAAATAAATCGATATATATTATCTTGAATCAATCTACGACCCAGTGTATACATGTCTCAGGCTAGATCACAACTCAAAGTATATATATATTTGGAATCAACCTCAACCCTATATAGCTAACTCCAACATTACTGCATATAGAGTGTCTATGGTTGTTCCAAATAATATATATACATGGGTCGATATGATATGTCAAAACATTTGCATACGTGTCTATGGTATCCCAAGATTACATAATATATTAGAATACGTGTATAATACAATATAAGTTAGCTAGGATATGATTTGTATAGATTTGTTAAACATTTCCCGTAGCTAAAAAGATCAAAAATATCCAATCTTGTTTTACCCATAACTTCTTCGTTTTAAATCCGTTTTGAGTGAATCCAATTGCTATGGTTTCATATTGAACTTAATTTATGAATCTATATAGAAAAAGTATAAGTTTATAGTCGGAATTACAGGTTACAAGTCATTTTTGTAAAGATAGTCATTTCAGTCGAAAGAACGACATCTAGATGACCATTTTGGAAAACATACTTCCACTTTGAGTTTAACCATGATTTTTGGATATAGTTTCATGTTCATAAGAAAAATAATTTTCCCAGAAGAATAACTTTTAAATCAAAATTTATCATAGTTTTTAATTAACTAACCCAAAACAGCCCGCGGTGTTACTACAACGGCGTATATCCAGTTTTACGGTGTTTTTCCTGTTTTCCGGTTTTAAATCATTAAGTTAGCATATCATATACATATTGAACATGTGTTTAGTTGATTTTAAAAGTCAAGTTAGAAGGATTAACTTTTGTTTGCGAACAAGTTTAGAATTAACTAAACTATGTTCTAGTGATTTCAAGTTTAAACCTTCGAATAAGACAGCTTTATATGTATGAATCGAATGATGTTATGAACATCATTACTACCTCAAGTTTTTTGGATAAAACTACTGGAAATGAGAAAAATGGATCTAGCTTCAAAGGATCCTTGGATGGCTTGAAAGTTCTTGAAGCAGAATCATGACACGAAAACAAGTTCAAGTAAGATTTCCACTCGAAATAAGATTGTTATAGTTATAGAAATTGAATAAAAGTTTGAATATGAGTATTACCTTGTATTAGAAATATATATTACTGTAAATAAGAAAGATTTCTTGAAGTTGGATGATCACTTTACAAGATTGGAAGTAAGCTAGCAAACTTGGAAGTATTCTTGATTTTATGAAACTAGAACTTATAGAATTTATGAAGAACACTTAGAACTTGAAGATAGAACTTGAGAGAGATCACTTAGATGAATAAAATTGAAGAATGAAAGTGTTTGTAGGTGTTTTTGGTCATTGGTATATGGATTAGATATAAAGGATGTGTAATTTTGTTTTCATGTAAATAAGTCATGAATGATTACTCATATTTTTGTAATTTTATGAGATATTTCATGCTAGTTGCCAAATGATGGTTCTCACATGTGTTAGGTGATTCACATGGGCTGCTAAGAGCTGATCATTGGAGTGTATATACCAATAGTACATACATCTAACAACTGTGTATTGTACGAGTACGAATACAGGTGCATACGAGTCGAATTGTTGATGAAACTGAACGAGGATGTAATTGTAAGCATTTTTGTTAAGTAGAAGTATTTTGATAAGTATCTTGAAGTCTTTCAAAAGTGTATGAATACATATTAAAACACTACATGTATATACATTTTAACTGAGTCGTTAAGTCATCGTTAGTCGTTACATGTAAATGTTGATTTGAAACCTTTAAGTTAACGATCTTGTTAAATGTTGTTAATCCAATGTTTATTATATCTAATGAGATGTTAAATTATTATATTATCATGATATTATGATATAATAATATATCTTAATATGATATATATACATTTAAATGTCGTTACAACGATAATCGTTACATATATGTCTCGTTTCGAAATCATTAAGTTAGTAGTCTTATTTTTACATATGTAGTTCATTATTAACACACTTAATGATATATTTAAATATCATTTTATCATGTTATATAAAGTGTATCAATATATTAATATGATACATATGTATTTAGTAGACGTTATCATAACGATAATCGTTATATATATCATTTCGAGTTTCTTAACTTAGTAATCTCATTTCTTATGTATATCACACATTGTTAATATACTTAGTGAGATACTTACTCATCATAATCTCATGTCAACCATATATATATGTCTATATATACCACAACATGTAGTTTTTACAAATTTGTAACGTTCGTGAATCGCCGGTCAACTTGGGTGATCAATTGTCTATATGAAACTTATTTCATTTAATCAAGTCTTAAAAAGTTTGATTGCTTAACATGTTGGAAACATTTAGTTATGTAAATATCAATCTCAATTAATATATATAAACATGGAAAAGTTCGGGTCACTACAGAAATGAGTTTAGATTTTTCATTTTCAGTACGAGAAGACGATATTATTACAGGTAATTCAGATTCACCATGTAAATAAGCATATTCCAAATGGGTTGGAAGTGGCTTTAACTCTAATGTCAGTGGTTCTTCTATCGATGATCTGTATCGATATCTGTCTTCCTCTTTTAACATTTGAATTTCTTCTGTTGTTGGTTCATATCCATTAGCCATAAGTGTAGCTAACATTTCAGTTTCATCATTTGGTTCAGTTCCTTCTCCTAAAGAACATTCTCCTGTTCCTTGTAATTCTGGAAATTCTTCTAACAATTCTGCATGTGAATCTATAGTTTGAATATAATAACATGTATCATCTGCAGATTGAGGTTGTTGCATTGCTCTATCAATAGAAAAGGTAACACTCTCGTCCTCTACACTTAGGGTCAATTTCTTACCAAACACGTCTATTATTGCTTTAGCCTTGTTTAAGAATGGTCTTCCTAATATGAGAGGAACTCGAGAATCTTCTTCCATGTCTAGAATAACAAAATCTACTGGAAATACTAAAGTACCAACTTTAACTAGCATGTTCTCCATTATCCCTCTAGGATATTTTACTGATCGATCGGCTAGTTGTATACTTATTCGTGTTGGTTTCAATTCTCCAAGGTCTAGTTTAGCGTATAGTGAATACGGCATGAGATTTATGGCAGCACCTAAGTCTGCCAATGCTTCTATAGAACTAAGACTTCCCAGAAAACATGGAATTGTGAAACTTTCTGGATCTGAAAGTTTTTCTGGTATCTTATTCAACAGTACTGCAGAACAATTAGCATTCATAGTAACAGCCGAGAGTTCTTCCATTTTCTTTCGATTTGTGATTAGATCTTTCAAGAATTTAGCATATCTGGCCATTCCTGAAATCACATCAATGAAAGGAAGATTTACATTTATTTGTTTAAACATATCCAAGAATTTGGATTGCTCGGCTTCAAGTCTCTCTTTTCTCATTTTACTCGGGTAAGGAAGTGGTGGTTGGTATGGTTTAACATAAGGTTTAGCCTTAACTGTGTTATCTTCATTAACCTTTTCAACTACCGGTTTTGTTTCCTTATCTTGTTCAGGTTGTGGTTCTTGTGGAGTAGGAATAGCTTCATCAGAAATTACAGGTATTTCAGGTGGTTTAAGTGTAATACCACTTCTTGTAGTAATGGCTTTAGCTATTTCATTCCGGGGGTTAGCATTTGTATCACTAGGTAAACTTCCCGGTTTTCTTTCACCTATTAACCTTGCTAGGTTACTTACTTTTTGTTCCAAATTTTAAATAGAAGCTTGTTGATTTCTAAATGCTTGAACATTTTGTTCATTGGTTTGTTTCTGAGATGTGAAAAACTGTGTTTGAGATTCAAATAGCTTCGACATCATGTCTTCAAAATTTGGCTTTTTATCATCGGTTTGTGGTGGTTTGTTTTGAAAAATAGGTCTTTACTGATTGTAAGTATTATTAGATATTTGTTGATTGCTTGGACCTTGTTGGTTGTTGTATGGAACATTTCGGTTATAATTCGGGTTTTGATTGTCGATTGGTCTTGGCGGTTGATAATTATTCTGATAATTATTTCCAGGCCTTTGGTTTATGTATGAAACATTCTCTCTTTGTTCCATTGTTAGTTCAATACTGAGACAATCTTTTGTCAAATGTGGTCCTCCACACTGCTCATAACTAATTCGTATTGAGTGGATATCTTTAGTCATCTTTTCCATTCGTCTCTCGACAGCATCTATCTTTGCGGAAATGGAATCAAAGTCATGGCTACAATCGGCTCTAGCTGCTTTAGATGATCTAACGATATCTTTTTCTTGATGCCATTCATGTGAGTGGGAAGCAGTGTTATCAATAATTTTATAAGCGTCAGTTGCTGTTTTCTTCATAATGGAACCACCAGCTGCTATATCGATATCTTTTTGTGTAGTGATGTCGCATCCTTGGTAGAATATTTGTACTATTTGACAGGTGTCTAAACCATGTTGCGGACATCCTCTTAATAACTTTCCAAATCTTGTCCACGCCTCATATAGAGTTTCATTTGGCTTTTGTGTGAACGTAACAATTTCTCCTTGAAGTCTCACGGCTTTAGATGCCGGAAAGAATTGTTTAAGAAATTTTTCAACTAAAACATCCCATGTATTAATCGCCCCTTCAGGTAACGATTCTAACCAATCTTTGGCTTCTCCCTTTAAAGTCTAGGGAAATAACATGAGATAGATCTGTTCATCCTCAACTTCTCTTATTTTAAATAAAGTACAGATCTAATTAAATGTACGAAGATGTTCATTTGGATCTTCCTTCGGTGCACCACTAAATTGGCATTGATTTGTTATCATGTGTAGGATTTGCCCTTTGATTTCATAATCTGGCGCATTAATGTCAGGTTGAGTAATTGCGTGACCTTGGCCAGTGCGTTTATCTCGCATTCGGTCTTCCATACTTAGAGGTTCCAGATTCTCCATGATTGAATTTGTTGAATCTGAATCACTATATGATTCTGATTTAATTGGTTGTTCCTCGACAATCTCCGTTTGAATGATTGGTGGTTCCAGAGGAAAGATTAATGGTTCAGGATCTCTGAAGTGTCCCTGAATATCCTCCGAATTCTCAATTGTGAGGTCGGGTTCAAAAAATGGATTATCAAAAATTTGAATTGGAGTACTTGATTGACTGGATGACGATTCTAAAGAAAAATCAACGGCAACAATATTGGCAAGATGTCTTGATCGAGTTACAGGTGATGAACGTACAAAAGGTGGTGAACGTTTTGCTCGGTGCATTCACTGAATATCCTATTAGTTATAAAAGATAAAAATTATTAAAGTTATCAAATTAATAGACTTTTCTGCTTTTGCCCACGTTTTGAATTGTCAATAGATGCAGCAGGGAGCCAGAACCCTTTAAATCGAAAGCTCACAACTCAGCCACTAACAAATCCAACTATTACTACGAAGCAGAAAATTTGGATTTCTATCAATTTAACCACTTAAAATAATTTTTCGTTGAAATTTAAAGAAATTTTAGAGAAGAAATAGAAAAAATCTAAGTCCTAAAAACTAGAGTGGCGAAAAATAAGAAAGAAAAAGAGCGCGTCGGAGAACGTCGAAAAATAAAAATCGAAAAATAATAAAAAGAACGTAGCGCGTCAAAACTTAAAAATCTAAAAACTAGGAATTAAAAGTTACGTCTAAAGGTATTAAAGCTTAAAAGGAATACTATATCTAAAATGGCAATAACTTAAAAAAAATTACTAAAAACTTAAAACGGTGTCGCAAAATTCTAAAGAACCTAAATCTTAGTCTAAAGAAAAAGTACTTAAGGGATTTTACGGCAAAGCCTAAGAATCTAGAAATAAAAATAACTATGGCAAAAAACTATAATTTAAAACTAAATACGAGCGAAAAATACAAATATTACGCTAAAACGAATAAAAAGATACAAAATATAAAAATAAACTTGAAGTTGTAAAAAGTACAATTTTTATAAAAATATTATTTTTATATTATTTCTTTTATAAAACTATTAATTTGATAATTTATTAAAACTAATTAAACTAAATAAAACAAATTAATTAAAAACTAAAATGAATTAATTAATAACTAAACCCTAATTAGGGTTTATATTAATAATTAATATTAATTAAAACCCTAATTCGATGGATCTGATGTACCGGGCCTGTCAAATCACTCCATACGATCGCATGGAGTGCTAGTTAAGTTTTCATGCGGTCGCATGACCTGCAGATTCGGACCAAATGCTGGGCTGCTACAGTAACGGGCCGAGTACTTTTATATTTTTTTTCTGTTTTAATTTAAAAACGTATATTTTTAATAAAAACTTAATAAAACTCTAATAAATTTTTTTTTTTATATCGTTGCACTTCCGGCGTTTAAGCAAGATTTCCCCGGCAGCGGCGCCAAAAATACTTGGTGTGTGCGAGGTGGTGTATAAAATAGTTATATTTTTAAAAAGAAAATACTATTAAATACGATACAATTTTACACAAGTTATTTATTTATTTATAGAGTGGATATACCTAAACCTTGCTACAACACTTATAGGCAGTGTACCTAATCGTACAGTAGTGTAGTTTTTAGTAAGTCCAGTTCGTTCTACAGGGATCTTTTAAACAAGCTTAACGCTATATTTTTTTAAAAACTATATTTGTAAAAATACAAAAATATATATAAGTAGTATTATTATTATAAAAGGGGGTTTTTACCGTTTAATGACCGGTTTGTCGATTTTTAAAACTTTAGTCGCAGTTAAAACCTAATGTAAAATATTAAAAATAAATATAACTTAATTTAAAGCGTAAAGTAAATAACGATAATGAAATTGCGATAAACAAAAATGCGATAAATAAAAAGTACGACAATTAAAGAGTACGATAATTAAAAGAGCAATTAAATACAATGACAATAAATAAAAGTGCGATAATTGAAAGTGCAATTAAATATGAAATAAAGGAAATTAAATATGAAATAAAGGAATTATGCTTATTTAAACTTCCGTAATCATAATGTTTGACGTGTTGTTTTTAATTTATTCCCATGGGTTAATTGTCCTTTGTCCTGGATTATTCGATATGTCCATATGGATTTGTCCATAATAGTCCATCAGTCATAAATATAAAGTGCGAGTGTCTTAGTCAAATTATTCTTATTCCCGAAGTCAAATATTCCAACTAATTAGGGATTCGAATTGTAACAAGGTCTTAATACTTTGTTTAATGAATACACCAGGTTATCGACTGCGTGTAGTCCAAGGTTTTACTACTTTGTTAACTATTACACCAATTACCCTTGAATGTAATCCACCCCTGTTTCAACAAGTCTATTAACTATTAATCCAGTTCCGTGTCCGGTAAAATGAACAATTATTGGTATTTATAGATATCCCGCCCACCGTACCCAGTCACGCGTATGTGGTTATATATAAATATGTCAAATTATAAGTCTATATATTAAATTAACGAGGTATCGTTTAGTTAATATAAAATCCATTAATAGCCTATAGTCTAATTTCCACAAGTGTCGTTCTTTTGTCCAAACCCCAATTATGGTACAAAACCCAATTACCCAATTTTAATATTTTTAGCCCAACATCATGATTACTTTGTCTTAAATAAGCATAATAATAACTTAGCTACGAGACAATAAATTAAAAAGATTGAACATAACTTACAATGATTAAAAAAAAACGTAGCGTTACACGGACAGAATTTCGACTTACACCCTTACAACATTCGCTAACATACCCGTATTATTAGAATTAAAATTAAAATTAAAATTAAAATTAAAATTAAAATTATAATATATATATATATATATATATATATATATATGTTTACGTCGAGAGAAGGAAAGAAAAAGATGATAAAAGATCGCTCAAAACTGCGAAATTTATAGCATGTGTCCTGACTTTTTGGCTCATGCGATTGCATGAGATTATCTCATGCAGGCCATGCGATCGCATGGCCTGGGATTCCAGCTCACATGTCTTTGTTTGCATTCTGCCGACGGTTTTAAATATAATATATAATATATAAATAATTTTAAGAATTATTTAAATATTATATTATATTTATGTGCATAGTTGACTTATAATTTTTAGTCCGTTGCGTCGAGCGTTGAGAGTTGACTTTGGTCCTGGTTCCGGTTTTTTGAACGTCCTTGCGTACAATTTAATATCTTGTATTTTGTGTTTCGCGTCTTGTACTCTTGTAATTTTGAGAGGTTTCTCATCAATAATTGGAACCACTTTAATTGTACTTTGTACTTTTGAGCTTTTTGGTTGTTTGCATCTTCAATTCGTCGAATCTGTCTTTTGTCTTCACCTTTTATTATTTAAATGAATATCACTTGTAAATAGAACAATTGCAACTAAAAGCTTGACTTTCTTGAGGAATAATGCTATGAAATATATGTTCGTTTTTAGCATTATCAGGCCATGGTCTCCTTTATGGTTTGCTCAATATGTTTTTCAGTACCAAATTTTCTATCGATCGTTCCTAACACTCCCTTCTTTATCATCAAAGTTTTGGCCGTTTAGACCATCTACAATTTTTCTGTTTCCTCTGCATTTAATGCTACGATATCTGAATCATCGGTTATCAATCCGAGGTGGTTTCAGGAGAATTGTGTTTTTAGATGATTAAACGCTGATGGCAATATGGTGGAATATAAAAGGTTCCCTGGTAACAATAAAAGATCATACATATAAATCAAGGTGATAATAAGGTTGTTTCGAACGAAAAGTCGAAGTTGATTTGCTGGAGCTCTGACAAAATTTTCTACTTTGAAAGGAATTACCAAGTTATTTTAGGTAATAATAACACTAAGGGAAATAGCACAACTACGTGTTATACGTTTACTCAGTTTTTGAGAGTTTTTCAGATGCATAACTAAATGCATCAATCTTTTCTCCCGTAGATGAAGTGCGGTTGGTTCATCCTCTCGTTTGAGATGTTTTCAAGAATCATGAAAGGTTTGAACGCAAGTTGTAATCGTCAAGATATAAATGAGGTTTAAAATGAAATCAAGTGGCAAACTTGAAGAATTATTTAGTTTCATATGTTATAAACAGTATTTTAATTTATTTTAATTATCCAAAATTATTCGTCCACAGTCGATAGTCCACAGTTAACAGTCCAATAATTCATATACAGTTTAATATATAATATTCAAATTAATTAATACAGATCGTGACCCGTGTATATGTCTCAGACTCAATCACAACTCAAAGTATATATATTATTGTAGAATCAACCTCAATCCTGTATATCGAACTCGATCATTACAGCATATAGAGTGTCTATGGTGACTCTAAATAATATATATATATGCGTCGATATGATATGTCAAAACCTTGTATACGTGTCCCGATATTTAAAGTGTATAAAATAAATACAGAAATTAAATGACGATAAATAAAGTGCGTAAAGTAAATAACAGAAATTAAATGATGGTAAATAAAATTGCGAGAATGTAAATTGCGATAATTAAATTGCGATAATTAAATTGCGATAATTAAATTGCGATAAATAAAATGTAATCAGTTAGCTAGGAACAGTAAGCTAGGAACATTTAGCATAAATTCTTAACAAAATTTCTCATAATTAATTTGTTTGTTTCTAACAAATTTTATTTTCTCCAATGTTTTCTTCGTTATGCCACTTGTTGAATTCTGATAGGTCAAAATCCAAATATGAAATTTGAATAAAAATGGTTATTCTGCGGTGAACGGATACGTATATCGGTGGTTGTAAGTAAGATAGTAAATGACTGTTGAATCAGATTCGAAGAATGTACAGTGTAACTTATTAATATGAAATCTAAATATTCCTCGGGTACTACCTACCCGTTAAAATATTTTCACCATTAACAGTTTGTACAATAAAACTTTTAATTACAATCTTTATGAAAACATATATACATATATATTTTATTCAGACGAAATCATGGATTTAATGAGTCAATGTGATATTAAACTCATCAGATTTACGGTTAGAACTAGAGTACATAATCTCTAAAACATTAGAGATTACAAAATTGCTATGAAGGATGGAGATAGTTTATGTAGAACGATTCGTAGAACGATGATTATGCTTGAGGTATAGATTGCGAGGTTGAGACGTGTAATGATGTTGTTGTTATTGGTACTGGTTTATGCTGCTGGTGCTGCTGATGGTGGTACTATTGCTGTCGGTGCTACAAGTGTTGTTGGTGTTGAGGTTGGTGATGATGTTGGTGTAGTAAGTATAGCTTGTAGGTCACGCACCATTCTTGTCAGGGTTTCTATCCTACCCTCTATCATTTCTATCCATCCACTCATCTGATTCGATAGATCTTGATTATCAATTCGAAGTTCCCTAACTTCTTCTAATATTCCCCTTCGATTGGTATTCGAAAGTAGAGGTTGAATATTTTCTGAGATTACAGTAATGCGACCTTTGAGGTGGAAAACTTTAGCAAGAAGGGTGAATACAGTGTTGCGCATAGGTTCACCGGTGAGTACATCGTTTTCTCCGATGTTAGGAGGTAAGTTTGGTTCGCGGTAGGGCTTGCCTTCTGTGACAACCCAGAAATTTCCAACCAAATTTAAACTTTAATCTTTATATGTTTCCGACACGATAAGCAATATTTGTTAAGTTAAATTTCAAGAATTTTAAATTATGTTCATACATTCATTCAACCTCGACCAAGTTCCAACGATTCACGAACCATTAAACGAATATGATTATATATGTATATGTGTGTATATATATATTATAACTTGAAACGTAAACAAAATATTAGATTAAATACTTTATATGATTGTATCTGTTTCAAAATGTTTATCAATGAAATTAGAAGATAAAATCAAATGATTGAATTATCAGATATATTGAGTTATGATTACAAGTCTCTGTTGAAAGGCCCACGTTGATTTGAGAAATCTTTCCATTTTAACAATATCCGGAAAATGGTAAAGTGATTTATAAATAAGAACAAATTGTCAATCATTGAGAACTAGACAAAGGATAGTGGAAGATTGAATCTCATAAAGACTCGATTGATCTACTTAGTTTCAAACGTACAAAAACGTTTTTCAGTTTAAAAAGAACTTTATTATTAAAACGAATATAACTTTTATAAACATCTAGAACCACTTTTGACAACTCATTACTTAACTAGTATGATAAAGATAACGATATTTATATTTATTTTATTAAATATATATAACGATTTAAATTAATATTATATATATTTATACGCGTATTATACGTACATAGTTTTATACCTTTAATATACTTAAACTTTACCTTTACTTTATTTTTACTTTACTTTAACTTTAATAATTCACTTTAATAATTCATACTTTAATAATTCACTTTAATAATTCATACTTTAATAATTCGTACTTTAATAATTCACTTTAATAATTCATACTTTAATAATTCACTTTAATAATTCACTTTAATAATTCAAAAATCTATTATAAATAGAATTCAATAGGTTTCATTATTTCATAGAAACTTGAAAATATTTTTCTCTAAACTCTCTCAATCGATTTACATATATATTTACTCCGTATTATTTCAAGATATTATTAGTATACATAAAATATTACGACGAAGTGCTGTCCGAGTGATTTCAAAATTGTTTTTCGAGTAGGATAGGATTAAGGAAATTATGGGTTATAGCTATGGAGGTGATTGAGTATGGTTCATGGGTATGCTCGTGAGGTCAATATAGTGTTTATCATTTCCGTTACGTCTACGTACCTTTCCTGCAATATTGAATCTCAATATTGATACGTGAGTACTCATAATTTAACTTTTACATACTAATAGTGTATCCCTGACTAGTGCTCGAGTATTTAGGATGTATGCTTGTACTTTTGATATTGCCCTTAGACAGGTTAGGTTGAATCTTGAATTAGTTACACTTACGGTTGAGATAAGGTATAAGATATGCATGTCCTTGGAAAGCTAGCGAAAAATTAAGAACTTTTCCTTTAGATATCGAATGGTTTCGATGAACGGATTAGAAGTTATAATCAATTGAATTTTCGATATTTTTATTAAAAATGATTATTATTATTGTTGTTTTTATCGTCGTTCTAGTTTTATCTTATTATTATCTTTATCAATAAAAGGGATTTATCATTAAAAATTGTTATTTTTTTTATTATTACTATCATTATTATCGTTAAAGTTATAATTAGTATTATTATTATTATCCAATTATTATTATTATTATTATTATCAGTATTATTATTATTATTATTATTATCATTATTAATATATATATCATTATTTAAAAATGGTTGTTGTTATTGTTATTATTATTATTACTATATTATCATTAAGATAATTATTAGTATTATCGTTAATAATGTTATAGTAACTATCATTATTAATATTAGTGTAATTAAAACAAATATTTGTAACACCTAATTATTTTGATTACTATTATTATCATTATTATAAACACGATATAAAAGATGATTAAAAGCTATTAAACAAAATGATTAGGAAATAATGAGTAAGAGTATCATGATGAAATTAAAATATTATAAGATATTGATTTATATAAAATTATCGTTCTTATTATTTTTATCATTACTATTATTATTAAAAGTATCGTTAGTATTAAAACTATCATTTTAACAAAAATTATTATTTTAATAGAAATGCCATTGTTACTATAAAATATCATCATTATTATTATTTTAAATAGAATTATTATTTTAAAGATAATATTAAAAATTATCGTAAATATTAAAGTTATCATAATTAGAATTATCGTTTTATCATAATGTCATCTTAGTAATTATAAATATTGATATTTTTATAATAATAATTATTATTACAAAATAATATAACTTTTACTTACTATCATTATAGATATTATTTTATCAAATAAATATGTGATACAAACATATTTTACTACGTGTAATAACTTACTTTAATAATACCTATCATATTATCTTTATGATATTAAATGAACCCTATAAATTTTATTACTTAATATATATAAAAGTATATTTTATTATATAAATTTAATATAAAATTTTATTTATTAATAAATAAATTATATTATTTACTCTAATAAATCTTTTAAAAATATTTAAAAATATAAAATGACGATATTTAAACTATATATTAATCATGTATAGATTTTTGGAAATTATTTTGAGTCAAATTTACTTTTGTTGACTTTTGCATATTAGTCTCGAGCATTAGGATTGTGGTACACTATGACTTGACCTAATTTGTTAGACAAATATTGACCAACACATAAATATATATAATTAATTTAGGTTCGTGAATCCAAGGCCAACCTTGCACTTGTTCAATGACGTTATATGTATTTTTACTACGAAATACAGTATGGTGAGTTTCATTTGCCTTTTTACCCTTTATATTTTTGGGACTGAGAATACATGCGCTTTTATAAATGTTTGACGAAATAGACACAAGTAATTGAAACTACATTCTATGGTTGAATTATCGAAATCGAATATGCCCCTTTTTATTAAAGTCTGGTAATCTAAGAATTAGGGAACAGACACCCTAATTGACGCGAATCTTAAAGATAGATCTATTGGGCCTAACAAACCCCATCCAAAGTACCGGATGCTTTAGTACTTCGAAATTTATATCATGTCCGAAGGAGGATCCCGGAATGATAGGGAATATTCTTATATGTATCTAGTTAATGTCGGTTACCAGGTGTTCACCATATGAATGATTATTTTTGTCTCTATGCATGGGACGTATATTTATGAGAACTGGAAATGAAATTCTTGTGGTCTATTAAAATGATGGAAATAAATGATTATAATAAACTAATGAACTCACCAACTTTTTGGTTGACACTTTAAAGCATGTTTATTCTCAGGTGTTAAAGAAATCTTCCGCTGTGCATTTGCTCATTTTAAAGATATTACTTGGAGTCTTTCATAGCATATTTCGAAGAACGTTGCATTCGAGTCATTGAGTTCATCAAAGATTATTATTAAATCAATTTATAGTTGGATAGTGGATATTATGAAATGGTATGCATGCCTGTCAATTTTCGATGTAAAGAAAGTTTGTCTTTTAAAAACGAATGCAATGTTTGTAAAATGTATCATATAGAGGTCAAATACCTCGCAATGTAATCAACTATTGTGAATCGTTTATAATGTATAAGAACGGGTCCTTTCAGTTGGTATCAGAGCGGTGGTCTTAGCGAACCAGGTCTTGCATTAGTGTGTTTAACTGATAGTTGTTAAGATGCATTAGTGAGTCTGGACTTCGACCGTGTCTGCATGTCAAAAGTTTTGCTTATCATTTATAGTCGGAAATCATCTGCTTATCATCCTTAGAAAATTACCTGCTTATCATTCTTAGTCTGGACACATCTTACTGCATTGATTGCATGAATAGTGTATAGACAAATTCATATCTTAGCGTATCTGTTACTGTTACCTTTGTCTGACAGCTTCCGTAGATTCCTCCGTAACTTATGGGATTTTAGTATTATACATGCATATGTAAATTATGTATTGCAGGGTACTAATCTATATCCTATAATCTATTTCTTATCGAAAATCCTTCATCTGATCGTACGAGATGAATTCTGCAACCAGTCCGAGTCCCTCAGATTCCGATAGCTATTCCGATAGTCATTTCGACAGCTATTCCGACATAGATGTTCACCTAAGCTCCGAAAACAGCGTCATCGGTATGAATCAACCAATCAGCCATTATCACTTCATCTGATGGGTTCGTAGTTGACTTAATTAATGGAAACGCGCAGAAGGCAATCCCTTCCATCAACCGAATTCACCTCTTGACAATGAACCTGAAGCGTTTACCGGCGAACCTGTTCGAGACACCATTTTCAGTTTCATTTCCAGGGTAACTCGACAAGATCATATTCTATCCACAATTCTGAACCTTATTCATCCGCTCGTTCTGACCGAAAATCATTCTGGAGTAATAAGTCAACGAGCTTCGCGCTCGGGTAGTGGCTTTGGAGAATATGGTGCAGAGATTACAAACACCAGCAGCAGCATCAGCAGCATAACCAGTACCACCATCATCAACGCCAACAGTACTATTACCACCTCCAACCACAACCGCGTCGTAAACCTCAACTACACAATCTGTCCTACGAGCATCAACGTCATACGCACCATAGATACCAAGGAGTACCAACAACAATAACTGACGAAGTATTAATTCATAATTTCATTGGAGAAACATTCCGCAGCGATTATGTAATCTCTAAAGTCTTAGAGATTATCTAATCTAGCCCTAACCATAAATCAGTTAAGCGAACCAAAATGATAGAAGGAAGAGTAGAAACCCTGACAAAAATGGTGTGTGATTAACAAGCTAAACTTGCTTTACCAACAGCATCAACAGTACCGTCAGCGTTACCAGCATCGTCAGTACAGTCAACATCCGAATCAACAACACCGATAACATCACAAACTCCGTCAGTTCAAGAATCACTGTGGACATCATTACGAATCAATAACGTGTATATTGTATCAATGAGTTATGAAGAATTAACTCATTCCCTCTGA
Source organism: Rutidosis leptorrhynchoides (assembly GCF_046630445.1). Taxonomy (NCBI): domain Eukaryota; kingdom Viridiplantae; phylum Streptophyta; class Magnoliopsida; order Asterales; family Asteraceae; genus Rutidosis; species Rutidosis leptorrhynchoides. The sequence continues at coordinate 387,691,710 of NC_092335.1, read as the reverse complement.
AGAAATTATATGTATATTATATATATATATATATATATATATATATATATATATATATATATATATATATATATATATATATATATATATATATTTTGAAATAAATCTTTCCGTGCTAAGCTATTGTGTGTGAATCTTAACTACTCAGTTAATTCATATTACAAATATGCAATAATGTACGTCCTTTGGCCGCAACTTAACCAGCGTTAACTACAATCTCTGTCGCAATTCAACAAATTCCAATTCATAATAAATCAAGTATATATTTGATTTTACACTTTCATCATCGATGTACCCGAAACTTTTCAGATAACATCATTCGTACTTTGCGAAATTCACAAGAATTCCATGAATCGAACATCATACATCAACAAATAATGAAGTATTGATTCATAATTTCAATGTCATTAAAGAAATACTGCGTAAAAGTTATGTACTTTTTAAAGCCTTTAAGGATTATTCAATTCTAGTTTCAACCGTAAATCAAATGAGTTTAATTTAACGTTAACTCATTAAATCTATGTTACATTTGAAGAAAATATACATATATATGTTTTCATAAAGACTGTAATAAAATTCTTTTGTACAAAATATTAATTGTGAAATTTTTTTTTAACGGGTAGGTAATACCCGAGAGATATATAAATTCACAATTAATATGTTACATTCTTCGAATCTGATTCAGCAAATCATCCATTATACTCCCTACTTTCACAACAATATACATTCTTTTATAGAAATCAAAACAACCATACTCATTCAAAATTTAATTACATATTTTGATTTTGAAATCTCAAAATTCTACTTGAGATATGACCAAAATCATCACTCTTAGATCCTTACATCTTTCACAAGCTATATTTTGACTTCAAAACTGTGTTAGAACATCAAATGTATACGATTACAATCTGTGTTCAAACCCTTCAAAAATTTCTGAAGACACTTCGAATGATGAGCAATCGAGATGATCCAACCACATGTTACCCACAGTTATGTACCCGAAAAACTCTTGAAACCAAAGTAAAAGTTTAAACAACGTATCCGCGTCAAATTCTTTGACATTTATTAGCAAAAATAACTTTGCGACTCCTATTCAAAGTAGCCAGTTTTGTCACAGCTCTAGCAAGTCAACTTTGACTTTTCAGTCAGACTAACCTTATTATAACCTTGAGATATACATCATCATTACCAGGGAACCTTTACATTCCACCACATTATTAGCAGATGTACCAACAACTTCATTACCCTTTGACTTTAGCCTCTCCAAAAAGTCATTATAATTATTCATTGAAACCCCATCATTTACTCATTCGCATCTTGTAATGAGAATTGCCATACGAATCATTGGGAATTAGCAATCAGTATTTTGAAATCTCGCAGCATGTCTACGCCAACAGTTATATGTGTATATATAACGTCTATCTTCTGGACTTAATTTGAATGTGAAGTTTCTGAAAAACACTCCGAACTATGAATTGGTTCTCCGAAAATGGAAAAAAAAAAATGCTGATGAAGCAGCAAAAACTATAAACGACTTTAAACAATAAAAGCTGGATGATAATGATGAAGTGTGCTGGCAAAGCGCAGAAAAAGAGAAGTTTTGGAACTGGAAAACGGATTGAGCAAAGTAGGAAGGAGGCTGTGGACAAATTACAAAGACTGAACCTGACTTCAAAGGATCCAAATGATTCAGTACCTGCTGAAGTTATTAACGAATACCTTGCTCCTGACTCTAAACCCCTGCGGACAATATCCTTTATCATCCTCTGATATTAGAAATTCTAAAATATCATCATATCTTTCATTATAAATATCCTCCATATTTCTGAAGATATTTTCTTAATTTTTCTTATTTGAAATCATTTACCTCTTCGCGCTATCTGTATTACATCATAAAAGAAACTATTTTAGTTTCTAAATTCTGAAACATTCAAGTTTAAAATAGGAATATTTTGAAGTAGTGTTGGGAACTGAAGCATGAATTAGTATAATATAATGACACTTGATCAATGTGATTATATTACAGTAAGTCATGCTGAGTTTCTAAATGGAACGTCATGATTCACAGATCATAACATCATCATGTGCCATGTTATACGACTCTTGTATTCTATTTAACCTCTAAAATATCAAGAAAATATTTCTTGATGATTCGTCCTTTTCCAAGGTATTCTAGTAATTTGTCAAGTCAAGATCGTGTCATCACAATTTCCTTCCTAGAACATTAACAATGTTCAGTCTGAAATTCATATCTGTAAATTCTGGACCATTACAAGCGGTGCTTAATCGCAAGAAGAAGAAAAGAAAGGACAAAACTCCGAAATAGAAAGTGGGGTATAAATTGCAGCAAATAAAAGAGAGCATTAACTGTGAATGATAATGATTATAGAAGACAGAAGCAGAGACTTTGAAATATAAGGGAACATATAAAGCTCAACGACAAACCAGAAATTATAAACCATATATATCGATGCATATAGCAATATAAAGATACAGGAGAACTAGAAACACTATAAACCCAAGAGGATAGTAGAAGTAAATAGATTCTTCCGGCGGTAGATGAAAAAGAAGAATGACCGATATGAAAGTTAGAAGTATATCGAGAATTAGAACTGGATAGAGCATATTGATGAATACTTTAAAATATGAGTTGAGGGGGAAAGAATAGAAGGTGATGAAACATGACTAGGAACTTAGAAATCAACAGATTTAACTCACACAATGGCGGAACAAGTGAATCAAACCCTCTAGTGAATAGGTTAAGTTTTTTTTGATTAATTTAGTCAAACCACAACTAAATCAAGTGTGATTAGATCAACACCTAGAGCTATTATTCACCACCTGGGTGATTTGGACTGAGAGAGAATCGGAGGAGCTCACTAGATCTGAATATGTGTAACAAATGAGAGGCTTAACCTAAAATGAAGAAAATAAGACTTTATATACCCCTGCTATTGACTCACCCATATGATTCATTCATCACACGTACGAGTTGGCTTCATCAGCCTTACGGGTGATCACTCACTCGTGTCTTCTCGTTTAGGTTGTAATTGTGACTTAGCTCAGCGTCAACCGTGCGTATGAGCCTCTCAGCCGTACTAGTGAGGCTTCACTCGTACGTCTGACTAAGTCTAACATAGTCAAACATCTAAATCTCGTTCCTGCAGTTCCTGTAACCACATACAAACACGGATAGGATAATAACGAGCAATCATGGTGGCCTGTAAACTGATGTACCTGCAATGGACATGGGTAGATGTCTAGGGACTTGCATAAAATGCATCAACAGAAGGTGTGAGTTGTAAGGAAACGAAGGAGGTGAATTTATAAGAAAATCTCCAACAGAACAATTAAAATGGACGATCGCATTTAAAGCGGAACCTAATTCCCTTGATTACCGGAGAGTCAAATTTTATTAAGAAGATTTTCTTCAAATCCCTTAAAATCTGGGAATCAATCATATCTATGTCAAATGATAAGATGAATCTACACTTACTCATTTCACTCTTCTATATTAGCTTCATTCGTACTCTTCATATAAATGGATTGTTTATCCAAATTATTCGCTGATGATAAAACTCTAATTTTCAGCCCGTATGCATCATGAAAACATACTTATTATCATTCACGACCTTTCCACTAAAATTTCGGGACGAAATTTCTTTAACGGGTAGGTACTGTGACAACCCAGAAATTTCCAACCAAATTTAAACTTTAATCTTTATATGTTTCTGACACGATAAGCAATATTTGTTAAGTTAAATTTCAAGAATTTTAAATTATGTTCATACATTCATTCAACCTCGACCAAGTTCCAACGATTCACGAACCATTAAACGAATATGATTATATATGTATATGTGTGTATATATATATTATAACTTGAAACGTAAACAAAATATTAGATTAAATACTTTATATGATTGTATCTGTTTCAAAATGTTTATCAATGGAATTAGAAGATAAAATCAAATGATTGAATTATCAGATATATTGAGTTATGATTACAAGTCTCTGTTGAAAGGCCCACGTTGATTTGAGAAATCTTTCCATTTTAACAATATTCGGAAAATGGTAAAGTGATTTATAAATAAGAATAAATTGTCAATCATTGAGAACTAGACAAAGGATAGTGGAAGATTGAATCTCATAAAGACTCGATTGATCTATTTAGTTTCAAACGTACAAAAACGTTTTTCAGTTTAAAAAGAACTTTATTATTAAAACGTATATAACTTTTATAAATATCTAGAACCACTTTTGACAACTCATTACTTAACTAGTATGATAAAGATAACGATATTTATATTTATTTTATTAAATATATATAACGATTTAAATTAATATTATATATATTTATACGCGTATTATACGTACATAGTTTTATACCTTTAATATACTTAAACATTACCTTTACTTTATTTTTACCTTACTTTAACTTTAATAATTCACTTTAATAATTCATACTTTAATAATTCACTTTAATAATTCATACTTTAATAATTCGTACTTTAATAATTCACTTTAATAATTCATACTTTAATAATTCACTTTAATAATTCAAAAATCTATTATAAATAGAATTCAATAGGTTTCATTATTTCATAGAAACTTGAAAATATTTTTCTCTAAACTCTCTCAATCGATTTACATATATATATTTACTCCGTATTATTTCAAGATATTATTAGTATACATAAAATATTACGACGAAGTGCTGTCCGAGTGATTTCAAAATTGTTTTTCGAGTAGGATAGGATTAAGGAAATTATGGGTTATAGCTATGGAGGTGATTGAGTATGGTTCATGGGTATGCTCGTGAGGTCAATATAGTGTTTATCATTTCCGTTGCGTCTACGTACCTTTCCTGCAATATTGAATCTCAATATTGATACGTGAGTACTCATAATTTAACTTTTACATACTAATAGTGTATCCCTGACTAGTGCTCGAGTATTTAGGATGTATGCTTGTACTTTTGATATTGCCCTTAGACAGGTTAGGTTGAATCTTGAATTAGTTACACTTACGGTTGAGATAAGGTATAAGATATGTATGTCCTTGGAAAGCTAGCGAAAAATTAAGAACTTTTCCTTTAGATATCGAATGGTTTCGATGAACGGATTAGAAGTTATAATCAATTGAATTTTTGATATTTTTATTAAAAATGATTATTATTATCGTTGTTTTTATCGTCGTTCTAGTTTTATCTTATTATTATCTTTATCAATAAAAGGGATTTATCATTAAAAATTGTTATTTTTTTTTATTATTACTATCATTATTATCGTTAAAGTTATAATTAGTATTATTATTAATATCCAATTATTATTATTATTATTATTATCAGTATTATTATTATTATTATTATCATTATTAATATATATATCATTATTTAAAAATGGTTGTTGTTATTGTTATTATTATTATTACTATATTATCATTAAGATAATTATTAGTATTATCGTTAATAATGTTATAGTAACTATCATTATTAATATTAGTGTAATTAAAACAAATATTTGTAACACCTAATTATTTTGATTACTATTATTATCATTATTATAAACACGATATAAAAGATGATTAAAAGCTATTAAACAAAATGATTAGGAAATAATGAGTAAGAGTATCATGATGAAATTAAAATATTATAAGATATTGATTTATATAAAATTATCGTTCTTATTATTTTTATCATTACTATTATTATTAAAAGTATCGTTAGTATTAAAACTATCATTTTAACAAAAATTATTATTTTAATAGAAATGCCATTGTTACTATAAAATATCATCATTATTATTATTTTAAATAGAATTATTATTTTAAAGATAATATTAAAAATTATCGTAAATATTAAAGTTATCATAATTAGAATTATCGTTTTATCATAATGTCATCTTAGTAATTATAAATATTGATATTTTTATAATAATAATTATTATTACAAAATAATATAACTTTTACTTACTATCATTATAGATATTATTTTATCAAATAAATATGTGATACAAACATATTTTACTACGTGTAATAACTTACTTTAATAATACCTATCATATTATCTTTATGATATTAAATGAACCCTATAAATTTTATTACTTAATATATATAAAAGTATATTTTATTATATAAATTTAATATAAAATTTTATTTATTAATAAATAAATTATATTATTTACTCTAATAAATCTTTTAAAAATATTTAAAAATATAAAATGACGATATTTAAACTATATATTAATCATGTATAGATTTTTGGAAATTATTTTGAGTCAAATTTACTTTTGTTGACTTTTGCATATTAGTCTCGAGCATTAGGATTGTGGTACACTATGACTTGACCTAATTTGTTAGACAAATATTGACCAACACATAAATATATATAATTAATTTAGGTTCGTGAATCCAAGGCCAACCTTGCACTTGTTCAATGACGTTATATGTATTTTTACTACGAAATACAGTATGGTGAGTTTCATTTGCCTTTTTACCCTTTATATTTTTGGGACTGAGAATACATGCGCTTTTATAAATGTTTGACGAAATAGACACAAGTAATTGAAACTACATTCTATGGTTGAATTATCGAAATCGAATATGCCCCTTTTTATTAAAGTCTGGTAATCTAAGAATTAGGGAACAGACACCCTAATTGACGCGAATCCTAAAGATAGATCTATTGGGCCTAACAAACCCCATCCAAAGTACCGGATGCTTTAGTACTTCGAAATTTATATCATGTCCGAAGGAGGATCCCGGAATGATAGGGAATATTCTTATATGTATCTAGTTAATGTCGGTTACCAGGTGTTCACCATATGAATGATTATTTTTGTCTATATGCATGGGACGTATATTTATGAGAACTGGAAATGAAATTCTTGTGGTCTATTAAAATGATGGAAATAAATGATTATGATAAACTAATGAACTCACCAACTTTTTGGTTGACACTTTAAAGCATGTTTATTCTCAGGTGTTAAAGAAATCTTCCGCTGTGCATTTGCTCATTTTAAAGATATTACTTGGAGTCTTTCATAGCATATTTCGAAGAACGTTGCATTCGAGTCATTGAGTTCATCAAAGATTATTATTAAATCAATTTATAGTTGGATAGTGGATATTATGAAATGGTATGCATGCCTGTCAATTTTCGATGTAAAGAAAGTTTGTCTTTTAAAAACGAATGCAATGTTTGTAAAATGTATCATATAGAGGTCAAATACCTCGCAATGTAATCAACTATTGTGAATCGTTTATAATGTATATGAACGGGTCCTTTCACCTTCTTCATTTCTCCATCGAGTGAGTAAGTCTCGGACCCACCCCCATCTCTTCCAGAAAGGAAAATAACTAAATGGTTGAGGCACTTCTGGTTCATTGACTTTGGAGTCTGCTTCAATATACATCTCGAAATCGCTTTCGGAACTAATGGAATCCAAGCTTGGTGTAGGATCCATCTCTCACGATCTGTTAAAGGGTTTTGATATGAAATGATTTTTGAATATCGAATGATATTATAATTATATATAGAATATCTATACATACTTCCAAAAGATCCTGTGAATTACGGAGAAAATTAAGGAAACGTGTCAGATAAAGTCTACAGTGACAGATACGGTAAGATATGGATTAGTAGATATGCTAAGATATGAATTTTGTCTATACACTATTCATGCAATCATTGCAGTAAGATTTGTCTAGACTAAGAATGATAAGCAGGTAATTTCCTAAGGATGATAAACTGATGATTTTCGACAAAAATGATAAGCAAAATTTTTGACATGCAGACATGGTCGAAGTCCAGACTCACTAATGCATCCTAACGACTTATCAGTTATACACACTAATGCAGACCTGGTTCACTAAGACCACCGCTCTGATACCAACTAAAATGACCCGTCCTAATCCATCCGGACGAAGTCCGTATCGATTATAAACGATTCACAATAGTTGATTACATCGCGAGGTATTTGACCTCTATATGATACATTTTACAAACATTGCATTCATTTTTGAAAAGATAATATTTCATTACATCGAAAGTTGACGGCATGCATACCATTTCATAATATATCTAACTATAATTGACTTAATATTAATCTTGATGAACTCAATGACTCGAATGCAACGTCTTTTGAAATATGTCATGAATGACTCCAAATAATATCCCTAAAATGAGCAAATGCACATCGGAAGATTTCTTTCATACCTGAGAATAAACATGCTTTAAAGTGTCAACCAAAAGGTTGGTGAGTTCATTAGTTTATCATAAATAATTATTTCATAATTTTAATAGACCACAAGATTTCATATTTCCATTTCTCATAAACATACGTCCCATGCATAGAGACAAAAATATCATTCATATGGATTGAACACCTGGTAACCGACATTCACAATATGCATATAAGAATATCCCCATCATTCCGGGATCCTCCTTCAGACATGATATAAATTTTGAAGTACTAAAGCATCCGATACTTTGGATGGGGCTTGTTGGACCCGATAGATCTATCTTTAGGATTCGCGTCATTTAGGGTGTCTGTTCCCTAATTCTTAGATTACCAGACTAAAAAGGGGCATATTCGGTTTAATAATTCAACCATAGAATGTAGTTTTAAGTACTTGTGTCTATTTCGTAAAACATATATAAAACAGCACATGTATTCTCAGTTCCAAAAATATATATTGCAAAAGCATTTAAAAAGGGAGCAAATGAAACTCACCTAATGTATTTTGTAGTAAAAATACATATGACTATATTGAACAATGCAGGGTTGGCCTCAGATTCACGAACCTATATCATTTGTATATATCATTAATACATATAATCGTAATTGATTAAATTTGTATATTAATATATTTCCTATATTAGTAATTTATTGACTTTTTATTTAGATATTTTAAATACTTAAAATTTTGTATACTTATAATATATATATATATATATATATATATATATATATATATATATATATATATATATATATATATATATATATATATATATATATATAACAAATTTAAAGTAATAGATATGTTATGTTTTATAATTATCCTATATTGATGTTTAGAAAAACTATCATTTTATGTTTTAAAACTTTATATTGATATATTTGAAATATTTATTTGAAATATTAATAATAACAGTGATAGTAATAATAATAATAATAATAATAATAATAATAATAATAATAATAATAATAATAATAATAATAATAATAATAATAATAATAATAATAATAAAATGAGTGATAATTATGATAGTAATAATATAATATTAGTAATGATCATAATAATAATTTTATTGATTATAATTCTTATTAATATCTTAAGAACTTAACGGTGTTGTATCTATTCTTATATATGTATAGGTACTTTGTTTACAATATGTACGATCATAGTTATATCCTAAACAATATAGATCTTATATACATCTAAACACTTATCTTATTCAAAATCATAAGAATATTCATAATTTCTAAGTTTAGTTCATAAATGTATAATACTTATTAATAATAATAATCATAATAGTATTACAATAATAATTAATACATATTTTAGTGATAAAATTACATTTTAATGATAAATATAATATTAGTAATAACAAAAATGTTAATAATATTAATTTTACTAATAATCTTATTACTTATATAGCAACAATCATAAATAATAATATAACAAATATAATGATAATAATAATAATACGATTGTAATAATAATAATAATAATAATAATAATAATAATAATAATAATAATAATAATAATAATAATAATAATGGTTAACAATAATAATAATGTTAAAATTAATAATAATAACAATAATAATAATAATAATTTTTAGAAAAAGACTACCTCATAAGGGTTTAAAAAAATATATAGTTGTCTCTAGCAGGAATCGAACCCGAGACCTCCCGCTTATACGCAAACACCCATGACCACGGCTCCATATCTGTTTTTCTGATTTAGATCCAAACCCAATTTATATAACTCGTTTTCTGTTTGTATTACTTCACATTCTTCTTCTTAGAATCAAATGACCCCAAGACCCACTAACCATACAGAGAGTTTATGGTTTGAACTAAGACTCTCCAACAATTTAAATTCGACCTATATATATTCTGGACAGATTTGAGAACGATTAATAACAAAAAAAAATTAAAGGTATTCATTGCAGTAGCAGCTCGTCGGTATTAAGAAAAAAAATGAATTTGATTTTGAGTTTTAAAAGTTTTTAGACGATGCTTCCTTCACAAAATATTTTCTAATACACTTGTGTAAACTATTAGATTCATCAATTGATCATGAAACCTCAACACATTCACGAATTTCGCGATGAACAAATTATTTGACTTTTGGTAAAATAACTTTGACTCAAAAATTCGGGTTTGATATAACGAATTGGAATTTGATATTTTGAAGATAGTTTACATGGGGGATTCCTAACAACCCTGCATTTTCAGTTTTTGATTTTGATTTCGAATTCGAATTTTAATGAAAAAGATGAAGAGCAGAGAATGATGGTACTTCTATTTTTTTCTATTTTCTTTTTATAATTTCTCTAAATAATATATAGAACGAGATTGAATAATTGATGGGGAACATGAATTTGTCACAGTTTTGGTTTATAGCAAGATAAATTCAACCATGACATCAATTGTAACAGAAGATGAAGAAAAAGAAGGAAAAAGATAAAACTTTTATTTATCTCATATGGAATTCGTACAACAAAGATCCTAATATCTGATTCAGATAAATAATTTAAAGATTATTATGATATTTAACTAGATATGTACCATCTGCATATAAGCGTATATGTAATAATAATAACAGCTGTATAATTAATTGTGTTATATATATATATATATATATATATATATATATATATATATATATATATATATATATATATATATATATATATATATGTGTGTGTGTGTGTGTGTGTATGTGTGTGTGTATTTGTGTATATATGATTTTATATATCTATTTATATATCTGTTTATATATATTTATATAAATATATAACTGAAATTATATATATATATATATATATATATATATATATATATATATATATATATATATATATATATATATATATATATATATTAATTGTATAAGGAAACATAATTTTTTATTTATTATACAAACATTAACATTAAATATTTTATTCGTACTAGTAGTAATAACATTAGAAATATTAATATCCATAATATTAATAATGCTTGTACATATCAAATTTTATATGTATATATTTTATATCAAGAATAATATTACTAATACAAATTTTAATATTATCATTTATAATGAAAGTATTATCATTAATATTAATATAATAACTATAGTTAAACTTGTAATTTATTAGTATTACGACTTATTAATTATATATAAAATTTATTTAATATTTATATATTTTATATATGACAAATAATATAAATCATATATATATATATATATATATATATATATATATATATATATATATATATATATATATATATATATATATATATATATATATATATATATATATATATTTATTTATTTATTTATTTTAATGGTATCTTAACTATTTTATTTATTATATTACCTTTTTAATTCCAATTGATTAATGTGTATCTTATTAATATATATATCTTTACATATTCATTTAAGCAAAATTGTTCGTGAATCATTAGGCATAGTCAAAGGTCAAATGAATTTATGTAAACCGTTCAAACATTCTGAGATTCAATTAAATAGACTTCGCTTATCGTATCAAAATCATATAAAGATTAGGTTTAAATTTGGTCGGAAATTTCCGGGTCATCACAGTAAGAATACCATGACCAATGGTGCAAAGAAATTAACGAAAAGATAATGCAAAAGATAACGGAAATGCAGGGTCATCACAGTTGGAGATAATTTTTCGCGCAAGCGGTCGGCTTACGATTGTTGTTTTGGATTGCACTCGGGAGAGTGCGTGGTTAATGAATCATGTCTTGACTTTATCGTGTGATTCTTTTGTGCTTAGGCATTTGGGTTAGTATTTGGGTCGTTAAACTCGCTTGAGTGAGACCCGTAGGATATCGGTTGTGATAGTATATTTGTTTGTGCTATGGTATGGAGACCATATTGTGCGAGTGATATGTGTGTGTGATCGATTTATCGGTTGCTTTATGGCAAGTGCACAGGTCCACTTTGGGGGTTAGTGTTACAAGGCGTATGTACACTTTCGGTTATTGTACGATTACCAACGGTCATTATGCAAGTACCATTCCCTTATGTGAGCATGTTATTGGGTTAGTGTGTACTAGGTGTTATATCACCATGTGAGGGTATGTGACATGTGTTCGTCATATTTTAGATTGTTGTGTTTTTTTGCTCGTTGTGAGTGAGGTGGCGAGTGACATCCTAGCGTAAGGATTCGATTTTTGTTGGCCACTTGATGCAATGTGGTGAGTGATTCTGTAAGATATCACTCTTCGTTGACCACGGTTGTGGTTTGATGTGTGTGGCGAGTGTTGTTCACTCTTTGTCGGCCACTTTTGCGTGTGAGATGTGTAACGAGTGTTGTTCACTCTTTTTCGGCCACTTTTCGTATGTGTATGTGTAGTAGTGCCATCAGGAGGAGCTTTCATCGGCCACATACGTGTGCGAGTAGTGTCATGGTTGTTGATTTACATTGATGTGAGAAGGTAACCTTGAATGGTTGCGACAGTGTGCAGAACGGTGTAAGCCTTGGTGTTCTCGAGCATCTCCTTAATAATGAGTGGAAGTGTTACTAGGCTAGCTGTGTAGCCTAGGTGGATTGTGACTAGTGAGTGCTGCTAGAAAATTGTGGGCATTGGGCCCCGAGGTTCGTTGGATATGTGTGACTTTGAGTCGTCGGGTGACGTGTGACACCTGGAGTAGACCCCGGAAGGGTCGAGTTCTTGAGTCTCGATGTTAGTGGTGGGAGTTACATAACACTGCTTCAGGTGCCTCTTTATACCTGCTAGTGTAATGTTTGACTCTGATAGTGTGATTACTTTGTACTTGGGTATCAGTGAGAAACTCGAAGATACAACTGTGAATAGTTGTGGTGTTTAGCGGGCGTGAACGGTTGACTGATTTGAAAGGTAAAGGTTCGAGTACCTTGTAGTAAGTCCGCAGAGGATTGGTATGTATGATGAAACAACCCAACCCGCCTTTAACCCGACAATTTTTTTTGAGAGAGTTAGTGACATTGTACAACTTCCAAATACGTTTCTCGATTAGTAAACAAACACCATTGTTGATGAATTTTATGTAAGTCTCTAGACATCTAACCCATGTCCATTGCAGGTACTACAGTTTACAGGTTACCATGATCGCTCGTTGTTATCCTATCTGTGTTTGTATGTGGTTACAGGTACTGCAGGAATGCAATAAGGATATTTGACTATCTTAGACTCAGTCTGACGTACGAGTGAAGCCTCACTCGTACGGCTGACAAGCTCATACTGTGATGACCCGGGAATTTCCGACCAAATTTAAACTTAATCTTTATATATTTCTGACACGATAAGCAAAGTCTGTAATGTTGAGTCACAAATATTTTGAACTGTTTCATATATTCGTTTGACTTTAGACCATTCTCGACGATTCACGAACAACTATTTGTAAATAGATAACATATATATATATATATACATATACATATATATATATATATATATATATATATATATATATATATATATATATATATATATATATATATATATATATATATATATATATATATATATGTATATTTAAATAGGTATTTATAATTTGAAATATAATTTAGAATATTATATAGTATGATTATTAGGATTTATATTGTAAAATAAATAAAGTAAAATGCGATTAATGGAAACCATAAAATATATAGATATATGTATAAATATGTAAATAAATATTACTTGTAAATATATAAAGTTATATTAAATCTATTTGTTTAAAAATATATAATATAATTGTTTTAGTATTTAACTTTGCTATTTGAAAACTGTTTATATATAGAAAGGGAAAATAAATGATTTCGAGCTTAATTAGTAAACGTCATTAATACTTGGTTGACATTTCGATGGCGTTCATATAGATTTAATATAAGTTTATGTTAGATTAAAATAAAAGCTGAACTGTAATTTGATTTCGAAGATTTTAGATTGGTTAAAATTATTTTTACCTTTTTAAATTTAAATATTTGTACTCCGTACATATAAATCGGAACAGAAAACAAATAATTTTTGAACCTTTTTGATCAGGTTTCAAACAACTATTGAGTGAAATAATAAAATATTTTTAATCTAAAAATTTGGGATTTTTAAGAACACTTTTATATGTTAACTGTTTAGCAATGGACACGATATACCTATCCTCGATCAACTGTCGGCAGAAGAAGAACCTTGTGCGTACTGTATAGTGTTTCAATCATTCACTTGTTAATTAATAAATATTATTATTAATAATAATAAATATTATATATAATACATACTAACATATATCCATATATGTGTGAATGAGTATCAAAGGGAGGGAGAAAAGGAAACCACCGGCTACCAGACTCGGCCACCACCAGTCACCACCGGAGCATCACTCTGGCATACACCAACCGCTACTATCCTTGACATTCATGAATCCAGCCACCATTCACAATCCATCGTGAAGTATCACCATGACAACCGAAACTCTCATCCTCTCCCTCTCATTCTTTTCCTTTTCTCTTTTATCATGGCTGCCACTATGAGCACCACCCAATATCATCACCCTAAACCACAACCAAAGACACCATAATCGAAGCACCATGACCAACATTTATTTTCTTTTCACCTTTCTTTTTTGAAAACTCCACAACCCATCAACAAAAACTGGATAATACCGCTGCTATTTTGATCTCCATCACTCAACAATCGCCACCTTCTGCTACAACCACACACCACCCACACGATCACCATCTTCTTCCCTCTCTCTTCTCTCTCTCTCTCTCTCTTCCATAAAATCACTAAACATCCATCGGTATTCTTCCTATTTAACTACTACTACCGTAATATTTTCTTTCTCTGTTTCCTTCGAAAGCCACAACAAATCATCTTCATCACCATGTTTTTGTTACAGTCCTGGGTTTTCCTGTTTTGATCACCATCAACGAAACCCACTTATGTTAGATGATACAGTGAAACAGTAGCAACAACGATGAAGATGAATGATCAAGAGATTGTTCGATGATGGATACGATGAAGATGAGAGATGATGGTGTCAACCGAAACTTCATTGATGTGTGACTTCCGTTGCTATACCTGTGCTTCATTTCTTTAACCTCCATCAAACATGCCACGTATTTAAAATCATCACAATTGGGCTTAATAATTTTAGCATGTTAGGCTTCTGCATATCGGTTGGGCTTCTGTTTCTTAGTTGGGTTACGAGCAATTTTCTGTTTCTTAGTTGTGCCGCGTTATTAATTAGGTTAATTACAATCAGATTCGAGTTTAACATAAATGAATGGATAGAGGAGTAGTTAAGGTTGTTAGCGAGGAGCGGGAGGTCACGGGTTCGAGTCTCGTATGGAGCATTTTTTTAGAAAAGGCTTCAAGAGGGGTATACACTCTTAATTTCATTCCTACTATCATTATTATTAGTAATTATTATTATTATAATTATTATTATTATTATTATTATTATTATTATTATTATTATTATTATTATTATTACCATTATTATTGTTATAATGATTATTATTATAATTATTAACATTATTATTAATATGATTTTGATTATTATTGTTATTATTAGTATTAGTATTATTATTATTATTATTATTATTAAGATTATGTATGTTATTATTATTGTAATCAAGTATTATTAAGTAATGTCATTATGGATATTATTATTATTAATAATGTGTTTATCATTAATAATATTATCATTTAAGTATTGATAGCATTATTATTATTATGAATAATATTACTATTATGAAAATAATAAAACTTATTAGTATCTTCGTTAATAATAGTATTAGTATCATTTTAAAATTTTTAGCATTATCAATGTTGACGTAGGTAATATTATTAATTTTAGAAATTCGTTAACATGAATATCATTAACAAGTACTATTATTATTGAAAATTTATATAATTATTACTAAAAGTATCATTTCTTTAAATCTATATTTTTATAAAAACTATTATTAATACTATCATTTATATCATTAGTACTATGAAAATTATTATTATTATCAGTATAATTATTCTAAAGTTATTATAACTAGTATTTTGTAAACAAAAGAGTACGTACACAACAGTATATTTAATATACATACTTAACTATATTAATATTGTATATACAAAATGAATACATTTGATTAAATAATGAAATATATAAATAAGTTATTAATATAAGAATTATATCACTAATAATAATATAAATATTTGTTCGATTACGATTATATGTATTAATGAATATACAAATGATATAGGTTCGTGAATCCGAGGCCATCCCTGCATTGTTCAATATAGTCATATGTATTTTTACTACAAAATACATTAGGTGAGTTTCATTTACCTTTTTACCCTTTATATATTTTTGGACTGAGAATACATGTGCAACTTTTATAACTGTTTTACGAAATAGACAAAGTAATCGAAATTACGTTCTATGGTTGAATGATCGAAACTGAATATGCCCCCTTTTAGTCTGGTAATCTAAAAATTAGGGAACAGACACCCTAATTGACGCGAACTCTAAAGATAGATCTATCGGGCCCAACAAGCCCCATCCAAAGTACCGGATGCTTTAGTACTTCGAAATTTATATCATGTTCGAAGGAGGATCCCAGAATTATGGGGATATTCTTATATGCATATTGTGAATGTCGGTTACCAGGTGTTCAATCCATATGAATGATATTTTTGTCTCTATGCATGGGACGTATGTTTATGAGAAATGGAAATATGAAATCTTGTGGTCTATTAAAATGATGGAAATGATTATTTATGTTAAACTAATGAACTCACCAACCTTTTGGTTAACACTTTAAAGCATGTTTATTCTCATGTACGAAAGAATTCTTCCGCTGTGCATTTGCTCATTTTAGAGATGTTACTTGGAGTCATTCATTACATATTTCAAAAGACGTTGCATTCGAGTCGTTGAGTTCATCAAGATTATTATTAAGTCAATTATAGATGGATATATTATAAAATGGTATGCATGCTATTAACTGTCGATGTAAATGAAAGTTTGTCTTTTAAAAACGAATACAATGTTTGTAAAATGTATCATATAGAGGTCAAGTACCTCGCGATGTAATCAACTATTATGAATCATTTGTAATCAATATGGACTTCGTCCGGATGGATTAGGACGGGTCTTCACAGTTGGTATCAGAGCGGTGGTCTTAGCGAACCAGGTCTGCATTAGTGTGTCTAACTAATAAGTCGTTAGGATGCATTAGTGAGTCTAGACTCCGACCGTGTCTGCATGTCAAAAGTTTTTCTTATCATTTCGTGTCGAAACTTTCCAGCTTATCATTCTTAGGGAATCTGTTGCTTATCATTCTTAATCTAGACATATCTTACTGCCTGGATTGCATGAATAGTGTATAGACAAAATTCATATATGAGCGTATCTGTTAATTCATATCTTAGCATATCTATTACTGTAAACTTTAACTAACATATTCCGTAGATTCCTCCGTAACTTATCTGATTTTAGTATTATACATGCATATGTAAATTATGTATTGCAGGGTACTAATCTACATCCTATAATCTATTTCTTATCGAAAATCCTTCATCTGATCGTACGAGATGAATCCCTCAATCAGTTCGAGTCCCTCAGATTTTGATAGCTATTCCAATAGTTATTCCGACAGCTATTCCGGCATGGATGTTCACCTAAGCTCCGAAAGCAGCGTCACCAAAATGAATCAATCAATCAGTCATCCCCAATTTATCTGATGGGTTCGTAGTTGACTTAATCAATGGAGACGCGAAGAAGTCGATCCCTTCCACCAACCGAATACACCTCTTGGTGAAGAACCTGAAGCACTTACCGGCGAACCTATCTGAAACACCATTTTCAGCCTCATTTCTAGAGTAGCTCGACATGATTATATACTATCTCAAATTTAAAACCTTATTCATCCGCTCGTTCCGACCGAAAATCATCCCTGAATAATATAAGAAGTCAACGAACTACGCGCCCGAGTTGTAGCCTTGAAAAATATGGTGCAAAACGTACCAGCTTCAGCAACATCAACGGCACCAACAGTACCACCAACATCAATACTAGTACCATCAACACCACAATCTGTACCTCGAGCATAATCATCATTCTACATGACGTTCTACATCATTTATCTTCGTTCGACATGACGATTATGTAATCTCTAATGTTTTAAAGATTATGTATTCTAGTTCTAACGATAAATCAAATGAGATTAATATCATATTAACTCATTAAATCCACGATTTACATCTGAAGAAAATATATATGTATATATGTTTTCATAAAGATTGTAATTAGAAATTCTTTTGTACAAACTATTAATGGTGAAAATATTTTAACGGGTAGGTAATACCCGAGGAAATATTTAACTTTCATATCAACATGTTATACTGTACATTCTTCAAATCCGATTCAACATTCATTTACTATCCTATTTACATCCACCGATGCATGTATCCGTTCACCACAGAATAACCATTTTCATTCAAATTTCATATTGGATTTTGACCTATCAGAATCCAACAAGTGGCATAATGAAGAAAAACAGTTGACAAAATAAAATTTGTTAGAAACAAACAAATTGACTATGAGAAATTTTGTTAAGAATCCACGTTAACAAAATCCTAGCTAACTGTTCCTAGCTAACTGAGTACATTTTATTTATCGCAATTTAATTATCGCAATTTATATTCTCGCAATTTTATTTATCGTCATTTAATTTCTGTTATTTACTTTACGCACTTTAATTATTGTCATTTAATTTCTGTATTTATTTTACGCACTTTAAATATCGGGACACGTATACAAGGTTTTGACATATCATATCGACGCATATATATATATATATATATATATATATATATATATATATATATATATATATATATATATATATATATATATATATATATATATATATATATATATATTATTTTTAATAACCATAGACACTCTATATGCAGTAATGATCGAGTTCTCTATACATGGTTGAGGTTGATTCTACAATAATATATATAGTTTGAGTTGTGATCGAGTCTGAGACGTATACGGGTCACGACACGTATTAATTAATTCGAATATTATATATTAAACTATACATAAATTATTGAATTTCTAATTGTGGACTATCAACTGTGAACTACCAACATTGGACAAATAAAATGAATTAAAATATTGACTATAACATATGAAACTAAACAATTCTTCAAGTTTGCCACTTGATTTCATCTTAAACCTCATTTGTATCTTGACGATTACAATCTGCGTTCAAACCTTTCATGATTCTTGAAAACACCTCAATCGAGAGGATGAACCAACCGAACTTTATCTACGGAAGGAAAAATTTATGCATATAGTTATGCACCTGAGAAACTCTCGACAATTGAGTAAAAGTTTAACACGTAGCCGCATCAGATCCTTTAGCATTTACTAGCAAAAATAACTTTGCGATCCCTTTTCAAAGTAGTCAATTTTGTCACAGCTCCAGCAAGTCAACTTCGACTTGTCATTCGAAGTAGCCTTACTATAATCCTGATATATACAATTACCCTTTTGATACAAGAGAATTCTTTTATATTCCACCATATTACCAGCAGAAGTACCAGCAACCTCGTTGCTTCTTGGCATAAATCTCTCTGACAAATCATTATATTTATTCATTGAAACCCTATCATATAATCATTCGCATCTTGTAACAAGAACTGCCATACCAATTACCGAGAATCAGCAATCAGTACTTTGAAAACTCACAGCATATCTACATCAACAGTTATATGTATGACATTTATCTCAAAGAATTATGATCTCTCATTCTAAAATTCTGAAAAGCACTCAGTCACAAATCAATACTCTGAATGTTGAAAAAGCTGAATGAAGCAGCAAAAACCGTAAAACGACATTAATCGTCGGAAGTTTTATGATAAAGAATAGTATGTTGGAAAAGCTCCGAAAGGTTGGAACTGGAAAACGGATTGAGCTAACCACGAAGGAGACCAAAGACAAATTCAAGGACCATACCCTATATTCAAAGAATCCAGGTAATTCTGGACCCGATGAGACCTTCAACGAATATCTTGCTCCGTACTCATGTTAAAATCTTGCGTAAAATCTTTCTTCATCAACCATCGAACTTAGAAATCCCAAAATATCATCATAAATATCTTCGATACTTCTGAGGATATTTTCACAACTCTTCTTGTTCGAAATTAGTTATCTCTTCGTGCTATCCGTATTACATCATAAAGGAAGCCATTTTAGTTTCTATATTTCTTTAAAATTCGAGTTTAAATTATGAATGACTTTTGGAGTAGTGTTGGAAATTGATGCATGAGTAAGTATAATATAATGACACTTGATCAACGTGATTATATTACAGTAAGTCATGCTGAGTTTCTAATGGAACGTGATGATTCATAGATCATAACATCATCATGTGCCATGTTACACGACTCGTTCATTCTACTTCACCTCCGAACATATCAAGAAAATATATTCTTGATAGTTCTATTCTCAGTGATTCTGGTAATTTAAAAATCAAATCGTGCTATCACGTTCCTTCCTGCTTAGAACATTATAATCATTCGAAACTCTATATCTACAAATTTTGGACCATTATTCGCTTGACTTGAAGTCGGGAAGAGAAAAAAACAAAAGCATATAGCTTCAAAATATAAAGGAGAATATAAAGCCGATAACAACATATAAATTACAAACCGTACACGGGAGAATTAAAAACAATATAATCCCAAGGGCGAAGTAGAAGAAAGCAGATTCCTCTGGTGGAAGTTGGAAAAGAAAAATGATTGTTGCGATAGTAAGGATGAGGACTAGGATCGGAACTGGATTAAGCATTTTTAGAATCTTTTAGAGGTATGAAACAAGAAGGAAAGTATAGGAACGGTGAGAGTAATGAAACGGAAGAGTTTAATTTATAATGAAAATATCAGACAGAGTAATCGAAGCAGATCACCGTATTTAATTAAAGAGATCTTAATTTCCTTAAAACCCGAAGAATCAAATCTTATAGATAACGGAGATTTTCTTTGAAATCCCTTGAATTCCGGAATTCAAACCTGACTACGTCAAATGTTAAAAACAAATCTTTGTTTCTCATTTCATTCTTTTGTGAATAGCTTCACTCGTGCTCTTCGATTAATCAAATTGTTTTATCCATGTTACTCAAGGATGATAAAACTCTATTTATCAATTCATATTCGTCATGAAAACATTTTTATTATTTGCCATGGCGACCTCGCTCAAATTTCGGGACGAAATTTCTTTAACGGGTAGGTACTGTGATGACCCGGGAATTTCCGACCAAATTTAAACTTAATCTTTATATATTTCTGACACGATAAGCAAAGTCTGTAATGTTGAGTCACAAATATTTCGAACTGTTTCATATATTCGTTTGACTTTAGACCATTCTCGACGATTCACAAACAACTATTTGTAAATAGATAACATATATATATATATATATATATATATATATATATATATATATATATATATATATATATATATATATATATATATATATATATATATATATATATATATATTTAAATAGGTATTTATAATTTAAAATATAATTTAGAATATTATATAGTATGATTATTAGGATTTATATTGTAAAATAAATAAAGTAAAATACGATTAATGGAAACCATAAAATATATAGATATATGTATAAATATGTAAATAAATATTACTTGTAAATATATAAAGTTATATTAAATCTATTTGTTTAAAAATATATAATATTATTGTTTTAGTATTTAACTTTGCTATTTGAAAACTGTTTATATATAGAAAGGGAAAATAAATGATTTCGAGCTTAATTAGTAAACGTCAGTAATACTTGGTTGACATTTCGATGGCTTTCATATAGATTTAATATAAGTTTATGTTAGATTAAAATAAAAGCTGAACTGTAATTTGATTTCGAAGATTTTAGATTGGTTAAAAGTATTTTTACCTTTTTAAATTTAAATATTTGTACTCCATACATATAAATCGGAACAGAAAACAAATAATTTTCAAACCTTTTTGATCAGGTTTCAAACAAGTATTGAGTGAAATAATTAAATATGTTTAATCTAAAAATTTGGGATTTTTAAGAACACTTTATATGTTAACTGTTTAGCAATGGACACGATATACCTATCCTCGATCAACTGCCGACAGAAGAAGAACCTTGTGCGTACTGTATAGTGTTTCAATCATTCACTTGTTAATTAATATAATATAATTATTATTAATAATAAATATTATATATAATACATACTAACATATATCCATATATGTGTGAATGAGTATCAAAGGGAGGGAGAAAAGGAAACCACTGGCTACCAGACTCGACCACCACCAGTCACCACCGGAGCATCACTCCGGCATACACCAACCGCCACTATCCTTGACATTCATGACTCCGGCCACCATTCACAATCCATCGTGAAGTATCACCATGACAACCGAAACTCTCATCCTCTCCCTCTCATCCTTTTCCTTTTCTCTTTTATCATGGCTGCCACTGTGAGCACCACCCAATATCATCACCCTAAACCACAACCAAAGACACCATAATAGAAGCACCATGACCAACATTTTTTTTTCTTTTCACCTTTCTTTTTCGAAAACTCCACAACCCATCAACAAAAACTGGACAATACCGCTGCTATTTTGATCTCCATCACTCCCCAATCGCCACCTTCTGCAACAACCACACACCACCCACACGATCACCATCTGTTTCTCTCTCTCTTCTCTCTCTCTCTCTCTTCCAGAAAATCACTAAACATCCATCGGTATTCTTCCTATATAACTATTGCTACCGTAATATTTTTTTTCTCTGTTTCCTTCGAAAGCCACAACAAATCATTTTCATCACCATGTTTTTGTTACAATCCTGGGTTTTCCTGTTTTGATCACCATCAACGAAACCCACTTATATTAGATGATACAGTGAAACAGTAGCAACAACGATGAAGATGAATGATCAAGAGATTGTTCGATGATGGATACAATGAAGATGAGAGATGATGGTGTCAACCGAAACTTCATTGATGTGTGACTTCTGTTGCTATACCTGTGCTTCGTTTCTTTAACCTCCGTCAAACAGGCCACGTATTTAAAATCATCACAATTGGGCTTAATAATTTTAGCATGTTGGGCTTCTGCATATCGATTGGGCTTCTGTTTCTTAGTTGGGTTACGAGCAATTTTCTGTTTCTTAGTTGGGCCGCGTTATTAATTAGGTTAATTACAATCGGATTCGAGTTTAACATAAATGAATGGATGGAGGAGTAGTTAAGGTTGTTAGCGGGGAGCGTGAGGTCACGGGTTCGAGTCTCGTATGGAGCATTTTTTTAGAAAAGGCTTCAAGAGGGGTATACACTCTTAATTTCAATCCTACTATCATTATTATTAGTAATTATTATTATAATTATTATTATTATTATTATTATTATTATTATTATTATTATTATTATTATTATTATTATTATTATTATTATTATTATTACCATTATTATTGTTATAATGATTATAATAATAATTATTAACATTATTATTAATATGATTTTGATTATTATTGTTATTATTAGTATTAGTATTATTATTATTATTATTAAGATTATGTATGTTATTATTATTGTAATCAAGTATTATTAAGTAATGTCATTATGGATATTATTATTATTATTAATGTGTTTATCATTAATAATATTATCATTTAAGTATTGATAGCATTATTATTATTATGAATAATATTACTATTATGAAAATAATAAAACTTATTAGTATCTTCATTAATAATAGTATTAGTATCATTTTAAAATTTTTAGCATTATCAATGTTGACGTAGGTAATATTATTAATTTTAGAAATTCGTTAACATGAATATCATTAACAAGTACTATTATTATTGAAAATTTATATAATTATTACTAAAAGTATCATTTCTTTAAATCTATATTTTTATAAAAACTATTATTAATACTATCATTTATATCATTAGTACTATGAAAATTATTATTATTATCAGTATAATTATTCTAAAGTTATTATAACTAATATTTTGTAAACAAAAGAGTACGTACACAACAGTATATTTAATATACATAACTTAACTATATTAATATTGTATATACAAAATGAATACATTTAATTAAATAATGAAATATATAAATAAGTTATTAATATAAGAATTATATCACTAATAATAATATAAATATTTGTTCGATTACGATTATATGTATTAATGAATATACAAATGATATAGGTTCGTGAATCCGAGGCCATCCCTACATTGTTCAATATAGTCATATGTATTTTTACTACAAAATACATTAGGTGAGTTTCATTTGCCTTTTTACCCTTTATATATTTTTGGGCTGAGAATACATGCGCAAATTTTATAACTGTTTTACGAAATAGACACAAGTAATCGAAATTACGTTCTATGGTTGAATGATCGAAACTGAATATGCCCCCTTTTAGTCTGGTAATCTAAGAATTAGGGAACAGACACCCTAATTGACGCGAACTCTAAAGATAGATCTATCGGGCCCAACAAGCCCCATCCAAAGTACTGGATGCTTTAGTACTTCGAAATTTATATCATGTCCGAAGGAGGATCCCGGAATGATGGGGATATTCTTATATGCATATTGTGAATTTCGGTTACCAGGTGTTCAATCCATATGAATGATATTTTTGTCTCTATGCATGGGATATATGTTTATGAGAAATGGAAATATGAAATCTTGTGGTCTATTAAAATGATGGAAATGATTATTTATGTTAAACTAATGAACTCACCAACCTTTTGGTTGACACTTTAAAGCATGTTTATTCTCAGGTACGAAAGAATTCTTCCGCTGTGCATTTGCTCATTTTAGAGATGTTACTTGGAGTCATTCATTACATATTTCAAAAGACGTTGCATTCGAGTCGTTGAGTTCATCAAGATTATTATTAACTCAATTATAGATGGATATATTATAAAATGGTATGCATGCTGTTAACTGTCGATGTAAATGAAAGTTTGTCTTTTAAAAACGAATGCAATGTTTGTAAAATGTATCATATAGAGGTCAAGTACCTCGCGATGTAATCAACTATTGTGAATCGTTTGTAATCAATATGGACTTCGTCCGGATGGATTAGGACGGGTCTTCACACATACGTACGGTTGAGCTGAGCTGAGTCATAAACCTAATCAAAGTATACATACACGAGTGAGTGATCACCCGTACGGCTGAGGCAGCCCACTCGTACGATTGACGGCTGAGTCGCACGGTTGAGTCAACAGCAGGGGTATTTAAGTGTTATGTTCTTCATTTTAGGTTAAGCCTCTCATTCATTACACACACATCACTCAGATCTGGTAGCCTTATCCGATTCTCTCCCAACCCAAATCACCCAGGTGGTGAATAATAGCTCTAGGTGTTGATCTAATCACACATGATTTGTTGTGGTTTTACTTAATTAATCCCAAAAAGCTTTTCATATTCACTAGAGGGTTTGATTCACTAATTCCGCCTTTGTGTGAGTTAAATCTGTTGATTTCTAAGTTCCTTGTCATGTTTCATCATTGGTATCAGAGCGTTGGTTGTGATTTCAACATCATCCTAGTGATTTTTGGTGATTAAAGAGTTTATTATTTGGGTTTTTGGTATCAGAACGATGGAGGGAGGCCTTAGAACAAAATGGGCTACGGATCAGTAGACAAAAGACGGAATATCTAAGGTGCGAATTCAGTAGGACTGAGGATGAACTAAATGTTGGAGGGAATATCAGCATTGGGGACCAGATCTTGCAACCACAAGAGTTGTTTAGATATCTAGGTTCGGTCCACCACAAATTAGGGAGGATAGACGAGGACGTGACTCATCGTATTAAGGTAGGTTGGATGAAGTGGAGAGCAGCGAAAGGGGTCTTTTGCGACAAGAAGATACCGTTCAAATTGAAAGGGAAACTCTTCAAGGTGGCAATTAGACCTGCCATGTTGTACGGATAGGAATGTTGGCCAATGACGAAGGCCCAAGAGAGAAGGATGGAAGTGGCAGAAATGAGGATGCTTAGGTGGACGTGCGGTAAAACCATGTTAGATATGATCCCAAATGGGGTGTTTAGGGAAGACCTTGGGTTCGGTAGCATCATCGACAAGCTAAGAGAAGAACGACTTCGATGGTTTGGGGATGTGACGAGGCGACCAAGTATTGCACCGGTTAGGAGAGTTGAGGCACTCACGGTCGTTGGCGTTAGGAGAAGGGGTAGACCTACTCGTAGGTGGATGGATAGACTAAGGCTCAACATGAGGGAGCTTTCATTGACTGATGACATGACTTCTGATAGGGGTGCGTGGAGGGCTAGAATTAGAATAGTCGAGTAGGGTTACTTTCCTTTTATTATTATTATTATTATTATTATTATTATTATTATTATTATTATTATTATTATTATTATTATTATTATTATTATTATTAATTTTTTTTTACTAGTTTTATTATTAGGATTATTATTATTATTATTATTAGTATTAGTATTAATATTATTATTTTTATTATTACTATTATTATTATTATTTTTACTATTACTATTTGTATTATTATTATCACTACTACTCTGTACTATTCCTATACTTTTACTAATATTACTATTATTATTATTATTATTAGTATTAGTATTATTATGTTTATTATTATTACTATTAGTATTATTATCATTTGTACTACTACTATACTCTTAGTAATACTATTACTGTACTTTTACTAAAACTATTATTATTATTATTATTATTATTATTACTATTATTATTAGTATTATTATTATTATTATTTGTATTATTAATTTTTATTATAATTATTACTATTATTATTATGTTTATTACTATTAACTATTATTTTACTACTACTTGTACTTGTATTATTATTATAATTATTACTATTATTACTAGTATCATTATCATTACCTTTTTTTATTATTTACATCTACTAGTACTAGTAGACGAGTAGGTTTTTGTTTTTTGGTGTTTGTATGCACGTTTGTTTGTTGATATGTATGCATGGTTTGTACGTTTGTTTTTGGGAGGTATGTATGTAGGTTTTGTAGTGTAGGTTTTTTATGTCTATGTTTGTAGGTTTTCTGTTTTTTGAAGAATTGTAGGTTTTGATTATATATTTTTGCTAGGCTGTTTTTTTTTGTAGGTTTGTATGTATGTTTTTGCTTGTTTTGTTGGTATTTGTATGTACGTAGGTACGTGTTCTTGCAGGTATGTAGGTATGTTTATGTACGGTTGTATGCTGGTTTGTATATAGGTTTATGTTTTATTGGGTGTGTGTGTGTGTATGGGGGTGTGTATCGATGGGTACGTGTGTGTGTGGTGGGTGTGTGGGTGTGTGTGTGTCTCGTATCGTTCGGTGCATCCTGGGTTCATTATGGCTGAGGACGACCTTCTTTGCTCATGAGCTTGAGTGGTTTTCTTTTATTGTGTGGCTTCGGGGATGTCTACCGTAAAGTTGCATGAGTGGTGCTTTGTTTTATTACGTGTGGTTGGCTCTTTGCTTGTGCAACAACTTCCACCCGGCATACCTTTCGTGTTATGTTTACAAGGTCCCTTGGCTTTATTTATTGAGGCAACACCAAACGTCGATTAAGTGGCGTCTTGACTGCCGCTTAGAGCCTAAATTGATTTTCAGGCAGACTTTTAAACCCATGAAAATTTGATTCTACCATTTTCATGGCGTCTCAATTTTTATGTATTTATTTATTTATTATTTTATTTTACTATTTTTTTTTTTTAAAAAAAAGGCCGGAGGTCCACTCGGAAGGAATCTCTTTATCCGCCGAATAAAGAGAGGGATGACTTTCTCCACTTTTCTGGGTGGAGAAATGACTTGTTTTTATTCTCGGATAAAAGAAGGATTGTCTACATCTCACCTCCCCCATACACCACTCAAGTGGTATTGGGTACTGTTGTTGTTGTTGTTGTTGTATTTGGGTTTTTGAGTTTAGAGTGATTTTGATCAAAAAGGAATCATTTTTACGTGTGTAATTGTGATTAGAGAGTGTGTTTATGTTAGTTTAGGGCTAATCCAGCTTGTGAACGAAGAAATTGGGGTTTAACATCAGTTTCTAGGTTTTTTGAGTGATTAAGATTGAACAGCAACTCACACGGGTCAGAAAATTTGCTCACTCGCGCGGTTGACCAACCGGTTGACATCACTCGTGAACTCACAAGCACGGTTTAGCATAACCTGTTTAGGTTAAGAGACTAGTCTGATCACACGAGTGATCATACGATTGACTGTGACACGTATGAGTAAGAACACGGTTGATCCTTACTCGCACGTCTGAGACTTAGTGATTGGTTCTTTTGTTTGAGTTGTGACACGTACGATTAAGTAGTGACACGTACGCGTGAGATTGTCACTCGTACGGTTGATATCCTGAACCGCACGGTTTACCTGTTTTGGTAAGTTTTTCAAGATGTTTAACTCAAATGAGTATGTGTTAGCTGCACCGTTAGTTCAAAGTATTACGAGTATGACTCAACGATTACTTCTTACTGAAAGTGAATCCGGAAGTGGTACGAAATATCTGAGATTAATGACTATGGATAACTATTCCACTTGGAAGTCAAGATTTAAGATTTGGTCTGATGGTCAGGACACACAACTTTGGAAGTACATTGAAACTGAATTTCAATGGTGTTGATGCATTTTATGTAAGTCCCTAGACATCTAACCCACTTCCATTGCAGGTACAACAGTTTATAGGCTACCATGATCGCTCGTTATTATCCTATCTGTGTTTGAATGTGGTTACAGGAAATGCAGGAACGCGATAAGGATGATTGACTATGTTAGACTTAGTCAGACGTCGAGTGAAGCCTCACTCATACGGCTGACAGGCTCATATGCACGGTTGATGCTGAGCTAAGTCACAATTATAACCTAAATGAGAAGACACGAGTGAGTGATCACCCGTACGGCTGATGAAGCCAACTTGTACGTGTGATAGATGACTCGTACGGGTGAGTCAACAGCAGGGGTATATAAAGTGTTATGTTCTTCATTTTTAGGTTAAGCCTCTCATTGTTACACACACATCACTCAGATCTGGTGAGCTCATCCGATTCTCTCTCAGCCCAAATCACCCAGGTGGTGAATAATAGCTCTAGGTGTTGATCTAATCACACTTGATTTATTGTGGTTTGACTAAATTAATCCCAAAAAGCTTCTCATATTCACTAGAGGGTTTGATTCACTTATTTCGCCTTTGTGTGAGTTAAATCTGTTGATTTCTAAGTTCCTAGTCATGTTTCATCATTGGTATCAGAGCATTGGTTGTGATTTCAGCATCATCCTAGTGATTTTTGGTGATTAAAGAGTTTATTTCTTTGGGTTTTTGAGTTTAGAGTGATTTTTATCAAAAAGGAATCATTTTATGTGTAATCGTGATTTGAGAGTGTGTTTATGTTAGTTTAGTGCTAATCCAGCTTGTGAACGAAGAAATTGAGGTTTAGCATCAATTTCTTGGGTTTTTGAGTGATTTGAGTTTGAACAGCAGGTCACACGAGTGGGTCAAAGATTTTGATCACACGCATAGTTGACCAGACGGTTGACATCACTCGTGAACTCACACACACGGGTAAGCATAACCTTGTTAGGTTAGGGAACTACAGTATGATCACACGAGTGATCAAGCGGTTGACTGTGACACATACGAGTAATCACACGAGTGATCCTGACTCGCACGTTTGATACATAGTGTTTGTTACTTTGGTTTGAATAGTGACACATATGTTTGAGTTGTGACACGTACGAGTGAGATCGTCACATGTACGCTTGATAACCTGAACTGAAATGTCCTGTTCTTATTGATTAAAAACGTTCCATATTAATTGATTTCGTTGCGAGGTTTTGACCTCTATATGAGACGTTTTTCAAAGACTGCATTCATTTTAAAACAAACCATAACCTTTATTTCATCAATAAAGGTTTAAAAAGCTTTACGTAAATTATCAAATAATGATAATCTAAAATATCCTGTTTACACACGACCATTACATAATGGTTTACAATACAAATATGTTACAACAAAATAAGTTTCTTGAATGCAGTTTTTACACAATATCATACAAGCATGGACTCCAAATCTCGTCCTTATTTAAGTATGCGACAGCGGAAGCTCTTAATAATCACCTGAGAATAAACATGCTTAAAACGTCAAAAAAAATGTTGGTGAGTTATAGGTTTAACCTATATATATCAAATCATAATAATAGACCACAAGATTTCATATTTCAATACACATCCCATACATAGATATAAAAATCATTCATATGGTGAACACCTGGTAACCGACATTAACAAGATGCATATATAAGAATATCCCCATCATTCCGGGACACCCTTCGGATATGATATAAATTTCGAAGTACTAAAGCATCCGGTACTTTGGATGGGGTTTGTTAGGCCCAATAGATCTATCTTTAAGATTCGCGTCAATTAGGGTGTCTGTTCCCTAATTCTTAGATTACCAGACTTAATAAAAAGGGGCATATTCGATTTCGATAATTCAACCATAGAATGTAGTTTCGTGTACTTGTGTCTATTTTGTAAATCATTTATAAAACCTGCATGTATTCTCATCCCAAAAATATTAGATTTTAAAAGTGGGACTATAACTCACTTTCACAGATTTTTACTTCGTCGGGAAGTAAGACTTGGCTACTGGTTGATTCACGAACCTATAACAATATATACATATATATCAAAGTATGTTCAAAATATATTTACAACACTTTTAATATATTTTGATGTTTTAAGTTTATTAAGTCAGCTGTCCTCGTTAGTAACCTAAAACTAGTTGTCCACAGTTAGATGTACAGAAATAAATGGATAAATATTATCTTGAATCAATCCACGACCCAGTGTATACGTATCTCAGTATTGATCACAACTCAAACTATATATATTTTGGAATCAACCTCAACCCTGTATAGCTAACTCCAACATTCACATATATAGTGTCTATGGTTGTTCCAAAATATATATAGATGTGTCGACATGATAGGTCGAAACATTGTATACGTTTCTATGGTATCTCAAGATTACATAATATACAATACAAGTTGATTAAGTTATGGTTAGAATAGATTTGTTACCAATTTTCACGTAGCTAAAGTGAGAAAAATTATCCAATCTTGTTTTACCCATAACTTCTTCATTTTAAATCCGTTTTGAGTGAATCAAATTGCTATGGTTTCATATTGAACTCTATTTTATGAATCTAAACAGAAAAAGTATAGGTTTATAGTCGGAAAAGTAAGTTACAAGTCATTTTTGTAAAGGTAGTCATTTCAGTTGAAAGAACGACGTCTAGATGACCATTTTAGAAAACATACTTCCAATTTGAGTTTAACCATAATTTTTGGATATAGTTTCATGTTCATAATAAAAATCATTTTCTCAGAATAACAACTTTTAAATCAAAGTTTATCATAGTTTTTAATTAACTAACCCAAAACAGCCCGCGGTGTTACTACGACGGCGTAAATCCGATTTTATGGTGTGTTTCGTGTCTCCAGGTTATAAATCATTAAGTTAGCATATCATATAGATATAGAACATGTGTTTAGTTGATTTTAAAAGTCAAGTTAGAAGGATTAACTTTTGTTTGCGAACAAGTTTTGAATTAACTAAACTATGTTCTAGTGATTACAAGTTTAAACCTTCGAATAAGATAGCTTTATATGTATGAATCGAATGATGTTATGAACATCATTACTACCTTAAGTTCCTTGGATAAACCTACTGGAAAAGAGAAAAATGGATCTAGCTTCAACGGATCCTTGGATGGCTCAAAGTTCTTGAAGCAGAATCATGACACGAAAACAAGTTCAAGTAAGATCATCACTTGAAATAAGATTGTTATAGTTATAGAAATTGAACCAAAGTTTGAATATGATTATTACCTTGTATTAGAATGATAACCTACTGTAAGAAACAAAGATTTCTTGAGGTTGGATGATCACCTTACAAGATTGGAAGTGAGCTAGCAAACTTGAAAGTATTCTTGATTTTATGTAACTAGAACTTGTAGAATATATGAAGAACACTTAGAACTTGAAGATAGAACTTGAGAGAGATCAATTAGATGAAGAAAATTGAAGAATTAAAGTGTTTGTAGGTGTTTTTGGTCGTTGGTGTATGGATTAGATATAAAGGATATGTAATTTTGTTTTCATGTAAATAAGTCATGAATGATTACTCATATTTTTATAATTTTATGAGATATTTCATGCTAGTTGCCAAATGATGGTTCCCACATATGTTAGGTGACTCACATGGGCTGCTAAGAGCTGATCATTGGAGTGTATATACCAATAGTACATACATCTAAAAGCTGTGTATTGTACGAGTACGAATACGGGTGCATACGAGTAGAATTGTTGATGAAACTGAACGAGGATGTAATTGTAAGCATTTTTGTTAAGTAGAAGTATTTTGATAAGTGTATTTAAGTCTTTCAAAAGTGTATAAATACATATTAAAACACTACATGTATATACATTTTAACTGAGTCGTTAAGTCATCGTTAGTCGTTACATGTAAGTGTTGTTTTGAAACCTTTAGGTTAACGATCTTGTTAAATGTTGTTAACCCAATGTTTATAATATCAAATGAGATTTTAAATTATTATATTATCATGATATTATCATGTATGAATATCTCTTAATATGATATATATACATTAAATGTCTTTACAACGATAATCGTTACATATATGTCTCGTTTAAAAATCATTAAGTTAGTAGTCTTGTTTTTACATATGTAGTTCATTGTTAATATACTTAATGATATGTTTACTTATCATAGTATCATGTTAACTATATATATATCCATATATATGTCATCATATAGTTTTTACAAGTTTTAACATTCGTGAATCACCGGTCAACTTGGGTGGTCAATTGTCTATATGAAACATATTTCAATTAATCAAGTCTTAACAAGTTTGATTGCTTAACATGTTGGAAACATTTAATCATGCAAATATCAATCTCAATTAATATATATAAACATGGAAAAGTTTGGGTCACTACAGTACCTACCCGTTAAATAAATTTCGTCTCGAAATTTTAAGGTGTTGAAGATGTTGACGAATCTTCTGGAAATAGATGCGGGTATTTCTTCTTCATCTGATCTTCATGCTCCCAGGTGAACTCGGGTCCTCTACGAGCATTCCATCGAACCTTAACAATTGGTATCTTGTTTTGCTTAAGTCTTTTAACCTCACGATCCATTATTTCGACGGGTTCTTCGATGAATTGAAGTTTTTCATTGATTTGGATTTCATCTAACGGAATAGTGAGATCTTCTTTAGCAAAACATTTCTTCAAATTCGAGACGTGGAAAGTGTTATGTACAGCCGCGAGTTGTTGAGGTAACTCAAGTCGGTAAGCTACTGGTCCGACACGATCAATAATCTTGAATGGTCCAATATACCTTGGATTTAATTTCCCTCGTTTACCAAATCGAACAACGCCTTTCCAAGGTGTAACTTTAAGCATGACCATCTCTCCAATTTCAAATTCTATATCTTTTCTTTTAATGTCAGCGTAGCTCTTTTGTCGACTTTGGGCGGTTTTCAACCATTGTTGAATTTGGATGATCTTCTGGGTAGTTTCTTGTATAATCTCCGGACCCATAATCTGTCTATCCCCCACTTCACTCCAACAAATCAGAGACCTGCACTTTCTACCATAAAGTGCTTCAAACGGCACCATCTCAATGCTTGAATGGCAGCTGTTGTTGTAGGAAAATTCTGCTAACGGTAGATGTCGATCCCAACTGTTTCCGAAATCAATAACACATGCTTGTAGCATGTCTTCAAGCGTTTGTATCGTCCTTTCGCTCTGCCCATCAGTTTGTGGATGATAGGCAGTACTCATGTCTAGACGAGTTCCTAATGCTTGCTGTAATGTCTGCCAGAATCTTGAAATAAATCTACCATCCCTATCAGAGATAATAGAGATTGGTATTCCATGTCTGGAGACGACTTCCTTCAAATACATTCGTGCTAACTTCTCCATCTTGTCATCTTCTCTTATTGGCAGGAAGTGTGCTGATTTGGTGAGATGATCAACTATTACCCAAATAGTATCAAAACCACTTACAGTCCTTGGCAATTTAGTAATGAAATCCATGGTAATGTTTTCCCATTTCCATTCCGGGATTTCGGGTTGTTGAAGTAGACCTGATGGTTTCTGATGCTCAGCTTTGACCTTAGAACACGTCAAACATTCTCCTACGTATTTAGCAACATCGGCTTTCATACCCGGCCACCAAAAATGTTTCTTGAGATCCTTGTACATCTTCCCCGTTCCAGGATGTATTGAGTATCTGGTTTTATGAGCTTCTCTAAGTACCATTTCTCTCATATCTCCAAATTTTGGTACCCAAATCCTTTCAGCCCTATACCGGGTTCCGTCTTCCCGAATATTAAGATGCTTCTCCGATCCTTTGGGTATTTCATCCTTTAAATTTCCCTCTTTTAAAACTCCTTGTTGCGCCTCCTTTATTTGAGTAGTAAGGTTATTATGAATCATTATATTCATAGATTTTACTCGAATGGGTTCTCTGTCCTTCCTGCTCAAGGCATCGGCTACCACATTTTCCTTCCCCGGGTGGTAACGAATCTCAAAGTCGTAATCATTCAATAATTCAATCCACCTACGCTGCCTCATATTCAGTTGTTTCTGATTAAATATGTGTTGAAGACTTTTATGGTCGGTATATATAATACTTTTGACCCCATATAAGTAGTGCCTCCAAGTCTTTAATGCAAAAACAACCGCGCCTAATTCCAAATCATGCGTCGTATAATTTTGTTCGTGAATCTTCAATTGTCTAGACGCATAAGCAATCATCTTCGTTCGTTGCATTAATACACAACCGAGACCTTGCTTTGATGCGTCACAATAAATCACAAAATCATCATTCCCTTCAGGCAATGACAATATAGGTGCCGTAGTTAGCTTTTTCTTCAATAACTGAAACGCTTTCTCTTGTTCATCATTCCATTCAAATTTCTTCCCTTTATGCGTTAATGCAGTCAAGGGTTTTGCTATTCTGGAAAAGTCTTGGATGAACCTTCTGTAGTAACCAGCTAGTCCTAAAAACTGGCGTATGTGTTTCAGAGTTTTCGGGGTTTCCCACTTTTCAACAGTTTCTATCTTTGCCGGATCCACCTTAATACCTTCTTTGTTCACTGTGTGACCGAGGAATTGAACTTCTTCCAACCAAAATGCACACTTTGAAAACTTAGCGTACAATTCTTCCTTCCTCAATACTTCTAACACCTTTCTCAAATGTTCACCGTATTCTTGGTCATTCTTTGCGTAAATAAGTATGTCATCAATGAAAACAATGACAAACTTGTCAAGGTATGGTCCACACACTCGGTTCATAAGGTCCATGAACACAGCTGGTGCATTAGTTAAACCAAACGGCATGACCATAAACTCGTAATGACCGTAACGTGTTCTGAAAGCAGTCTTTGTAATATCATCTTCTTTCACCCGCATTTGATGATACCCAGAACGTAAGTCAATCTTTGAATAAACAGACGAGCCTTGTAGTTGATCAAATAAGTCGTCGATTCTCGGTAGTGGGTAGCGGTTCTTGATGGTAAGTTTGTTCAACTCTCGGTAGTCGATACACAACCTGAATGTACCATCTTTCTTCTTGACAAACAAAACAGGAGCTCCCCACGGTGATGTGCTTGGTCGAATGAAACCACGCTCTAAAAGTTCTTGTAATTGGCTTTGCAGTTTTTTCATCTCGCTGAGTGTGAGTCTGTAAGGAGCACGAGCTATTGGTGCAGCTCCTGGTACAAGATCTATTTGAAATTCAACGGATCGATGTGGGGGTAATCCCGGTAATTCTTTCAGAAATACATCGGGAAATTATTTTGCAATGGGAACATTATTGATGCTCTTTTCTTCAGTTTGTACTTTCTCGACGTGTGCTAGAACAGCATAGCAACCTTTTCTTATTAGTTTTTGTGCCTTCAAATTACTAATAAGATGTAGCTTCGTGTTGCCCTTTTCTCCGTACACCATTAAGGGTTTTCCTTTTTCTCGTATAATGCGAATTGCATTTTTGTAACAAACGATCTCTGCTTTCACTTCTTTCAACCAGTCCATACCGATTATCACATCAAAACTCCCTAACTCTACTGGTATCAAATCAATCTTAAATGTTTCGCTAACCAGTTTAATTTCTCGATTCCGACATATATTATCTGCTGAAGTTAATTTACCATTTGCTAATTCGAGTAAAAATTTACTATCCAAAGGCGTCAATGGACAACTTAATTTAGCACAAAAATCTCTACTCATATAGCTTCTATCCGCACCCGAATCAAATAAAATGTAAGCATATTTATTGTCAATAAGAAACGTACCCGTAACAAGCTCCAGGTCTTCCTGTGCCTCTACCGCATTAATATTGAAAACTCTTCCACGGCCTTGTCCATTCGTGTTCTCCTGGTTCGGGCAATTTCTAATAATGTGGCCCGGTTTTCCACATTTATAAC
Organism: Rutidosis leptorrhynchoides; assembly: GCF_046630445.1. Taxonomy (NCBI): domain Eukaryota; kingdom Viridiplantae; phylum Streptophyta; class Magnoliopsida; order Asterales; family Asteraceae; genus Rutidosis; species Rutidosis leptorrhynchoides. The sequence continues at coordinate 387,654,867 of NC_092335.1, read as the reverse complement.
AAACTACATTGGCATAACTTGTTCCGACACTACTTGCTCCGCCATTACTCGTTCCAAAACCATTTGTTCCTTTCGTTCTATTAACCCCTGGTCTGTAGACCTCACACTTCACCGCGCTATGACCATTTCTTTTACACTTGTTGAAAAATTTGGTGCAGAACCCCGAGTGATACTTTTCACACCTTTGGCATAGCTGCTTCTGATTGTTGTTGTTATTGCGGTTATTATTGTTGTTGGGATGATTGTTGTAGTTGCTGTTGTTGTTGTTGTTGTTGTTGGGCGGTTTGTTGTAGTTGCGATTGATGTTGCGATTGTTGGGATAATTGTTACGATTATTATTGTAATTGCTATTGTTGTTGTATTGGTGATTCTTATCACCGTTTTCCTCCCACTTTCTTTTGACTTGCTTCACATTGGCCTCTTCAGCAGTCTGTTCTTTAATTCTTTCTTCAATCTGGTTCACTAGTTTGTGAGCCATTCTACATGCTTGTTGTATGGAGGCGGGCTCATGTGAACTTATATCTTCTTGGATTCTTTCCGGTAATCCTTTCACAAACGCGTCGATCTTCTCTTCCTCATCTTCGAATGCTCCCGGACACAATAGGCACAATTCTGTGAATCGTCTTTCGTACGTGGTAATATCAAATCCTTGGGTTCGTAACCCTCTGAGTTCTGTCTTGAGCTTATTGACCTCGGTTCAGGGACGGTATTTCTCGTTCATCAAGTGCTTGAATGCTGACCACGGTAGTGCGTACGCATCGTCTTGTCCCACTTGCTCTAGATAGGTATTCCACCATGTTAACGCAGAACCTGTGAAGGTATGCGTAGCGTACTTCACTTTGTCCTCTTCAGTACACTTACTTATGGCAAACACCGATTCGACCTTCTCGGTCCACCGTTTCAATCCGATCGGTCCTTCGGTTCCATCAAATTCCAAAGGTTTGCAGGCAGTGAATTCTTTGTAGGTGCATCCTACACGATTTCCTGTACTGCTAGATCCAAGGTTATTGTTGGTATGTAGCGCAGCCTGTACTGCGGCTATTTTTGAAGCTAGAAAAGTACGGAATTCCTCTTCATTCATATTCACGGTGTGTCGAGTAGTCGGTGCCATTTCCTTCAAAATAGTCAAATGGAACAAGTTAATCATACAGAATATTAAGAGTAGTTAATCGTATTTCGTAGCATAATATGAACTCATTTATAAAAGCTTTTTCTTCATATTAGCGTTTTATAAGTTTAAATTCGGGTAGTACCTACCCGTTAAGTTCATACTTAGTAGCTAATATACAATTCAACTACTACAATTCTATATGAAAAACTGATTATAATAATATTTCGCGTTCAAACTTTTACACAATATTTTACAAACTTACAATACCGCTTATTTTACATATAGCATGAAATATAGCACACAATAAATTTGATACAAGATGGTTGTGAAGATAATTCTAGCTAGTACACAAGTTGTTCATCAAAGGCAATAAAGACACGTAATTCATACGTCCAGAAACAAGTCATGCATTCTAGTTTTACTAGGATTACTTCCCATCCTTGGTCTTGTGGAACATAACCGTTATGGCCGTTGATAAGACATCGTGTTGTAATGTCGTCAAAGGGACGAGGGTTACGTAATGTCCAACAGTCCCGTAACAATCTAAAAACCTCATTTCTTACCCCAATTACCGACTCTTTCAATTGTGGGAACGTTTTGTTTAATAGTTGTAGCCCGATGTTCTTGTTCTCACTTTGGTGAGAAGCGAACATTACTAATCCGTAAGCATAACATGCTTCTTTATGTTGCATGTTAGCCGCTTTTTCTAAATCACGAAGTCCAATATTCGAATATATTGAGTCAAAATAATTTCTTAACCCATTGCGTAAAATAGTATTTGGGTTCCCCACAATATATGCGTCAAAGTAAACACATCGTAACTTATGGATTTCCCAATGTGATATCCCCCATCTTTCGAACGAAAGCCTTTTATAAACCAAGGCATTCTTGGAACGTTCTTCGAATGTCTTACAAACTGATCTCGCCTTAAATAGTTGTGCCGAAGAATTCTGACCGACTCTAGACAAGATTTCATCAATCATGTCTCCGGGTAGGTCTCTTAAAATATTGGGTTGTCTATCCATTTTGTGTTTTTATACTGTAAAATAGACAAGAGTTAGATTCATAAAAAAAATTACTTATTAATACAAGCAATTTTTACATATATCATAAAGCATAAGTACACTATATTACATATATTACACCACACGAATACAACTATCTTATTCCGACTCGCTTGTTTCTTATTCTTCGGTTTTGGTTCGTTTTGCCAAGTTTCTAGGGATATATGATGTTCCCCTAATACGAGCTGTCGTTTTCCACATTGGTTTAGAAAAACCTGGTGGTTTAGAGGTTCTCGGGTCATTGTTACAACTTAAGGACTTCGGGGGTTGACGATACATATAAAGTTCATCGGGGTTGGAATTAGATTTCTCTATTTTTATGCCCTTTCCCTTATTATTTTCTTTTGCCTTTTTAAATTCAGTTGGGGTAATTTCTATAACATCATCGGAATTCTCGTCGGAATCTGATTCATCGGAGAATTGGTAATCCTCCCAATATTTTGCTTCCTTGGCGGAAACACCATTGACCATAATTAACCTTGGTCGGTTGGTTGAGGATTTTCTTTTACTTAACCGTTTTATTATTTCCCCCACCGGTTCTATTTCTTCATCCGGTTCCGATTCTTCTTCCGGTTCCGATTCTTCTTCCGGTTCCGACTCTTCTTCCGGTTCCTCTTCGAGAACTTGTGAATCAGTCCACGAATCATTCCAATTTACATTTGACTCTTCATTATTATTAGGTGAGTCAATGGGACTTGTTCTAGAGGTAGACATCTATCACATAATATCAAACGCGTTAAGAGATTAATATATCACATAATATTCACATGTTAAAAATATATAGTTTCCAACAAAACTTGTTAAGCAATCATTTTTCAAGTAAACACGGTCGAAGTCCAGACTCACTAATGCATCCTAACAAACTCGATAAGACACACTAATGCAAAATTCTGGTTCTCTAAGACCAACGCTCGGATACCAACTGAAATGTCCCGTTCTTATTGATTAAAAACGTTCCATATTAATTGATTTCGTTGCGAGGTTTTGACCTCTATATGAGACGTTTTTTCAAAGACTGCATTCATTTTAAAACAAACCATAACCTTTATTTCATCAATAAAGGTTTAAAAAGCTTTACGTAGATTATCAAATAATGATAATCTAAAATATCCTGTTTACACACGACCATTACATAATGGTTTACAATACAAATATGTTACAATAAAATAAGTTTCTTGAATGCAGTTTTTACACAATATCATACAAGCATGGACTCTAAATCTCGTCCTTATTTAAGTATGCGATAGCGGAAGCTCTTAATAATCACCTGAGAATAAACATGCTTAAAACGTCAACAAAAATGTTGGTGAGTTATAGGTTTAACCTATATATATCAAATCATAATAATAGACCACAAGATTTCATATTTCAATACACATCCCATACATAGAGATAAAAATCATTCATATGGTGAACACCTGGTAACCAACATTAACAAGATGCATATATAAGAATATCCCCATCATTCCGGGACACCCTTCGGATATGATATAAATTTCGAAGTACTAAAGCATCCGGTACTTTGGATGGGGTTTGTTAGGCCCAATAGATCTATTTTTAAGATTCGAGTCAATTAGGGTGTCTGTTCCCTAATTCTTAGATTACCATACTTAATAAAAAGGGGCATATTCGATTTCGATAATTCAACCATAGAATGTAGTTTCATGTACTTGTGTCTATTTTGTAAATCATTTATAAAACCTGCATGTATTCTCATCCCAAAAATATTAGATTTTAAAAGTGGGACTATAACTCACTTTCACAGATTTTTACTTCGTCGAGAAGTAAGACTTGGCCACTGGTTGATTCACGAACCTATAACAATATATACATATATATCAAAGTATGTTCAAAATATATTTACAACACTTTTAATATATTTTGATGTTTTAAGTTTATTAAGTCAGCTGTCCTCGTTAGTAACCTACAACTAGTTGTCCACAGTTAGATGTACAGAAATAAATCGATAAATATTATCTTGAATCAATCCACGACCCAGTGTATACGTATCTCAGTATTGATCACAACTCAAACTATATATATTTTGGAATCAACCTCAACCCTGTATAGCTAACTCCAATATTCACATATAGAGTGTCTATGGTTGTTCCGAAATATATATAGATGTGTCGACATGATAGGTCAAAACATTGTATACATGTCTAGGGTATCTCAAGATTACATAATATACAATATAAGTTGATTAAGTTATGGTTAGAATAGATTTGTTACCAATTTTCACGTAGCTAAAATGAGAAAAATTATCCAATCTTGTTTTACCCATAACTTCTTCATTTTAAATCCGTTTTGAGTGAATCAAATTGCTATGGTTTCAAAATTGAACTCTATTTTATGAATCTAAACAGAAAAAGTATAAGTTTATAGTCAGAAAAATAAGTTACAAGTCATTTTTGTAAAGGTAGTCATTTCAGTTGAAAGAACGACGTCTAGATGACCATTTTAGAAAACATACTTCCACTTTGAGTTTAACCATAATTTTTGGATATAGTTTCATGTTCATAATAAAAATCATTTTCTCAGAATAACAACTTTTAAATCAAAGTTTATCATAGTTTTTAATTAACTAACCCAAAACAGCCCGCGGTGTTACTACGACGGCGTAAATCCAGTTTTACGTTGTTTTTCGTGTCTTCAGGTTTTAAATCATTAAGTTAGCATATCATATAGATATAGAACATATGTTTAGTTGATTTTAAAAGTCAATTTAGAAGGATTAACTTTTGTTTGCGAACAAGTTTAGAATTAACTAAACTATGTTATAGTGATTACAAGTTTAAACCTTCGAATAAGATAGCTTTATATGTATGAATCAAATGATGTTATGAACATCATTACTACCTTAAGTTCCTTGGATAAACCTACTGGAAAAGATAAAAATGGATCTAGCTTCAACGGATCCTTGGATGGCTCGAAGTTCTTGAAGCAGAATCATGACACGAAAATAAGTTCAAGTAAGATCATCACTTGAAATAAGATTGTTATAGTTATAGAAATTGAACCAAAGTTTGAATATGATTATTACTTTGTATTAGAATGATAACCTACTGTAAGAAACAAAGATTTATTGAGGTTGGATGATCACCTTACAAGATTGGAAGTGAGCTAGCAAACTTGAAAGTATTCTTGATTTTATGTAACTAGAACTTGTAGAATATATGAAAAACACTTAGAACTTGAAGATAGAACTTGAGAGAGATCAATTAGATGAAGAAAATTGAAGAATGAAAGTGTTTGTAGGTGTTTTTGGTCGTTGGTGTGACAACCCGAAAATTTCCAACCAAATTTAAACTTTAATCTTTATATGTTTTCGACACGATAAGCAATATTTGTTAAGTTAAATTTCAAGAATTTTAAACTATGTTCATACATTCATTTAACCTCGACCAAGTTCCAACGATTCACGAACCATTAAACGAATATGATTATATATGTATATGTGTATATATATTATAACTTGAAACGTAAATAAAATATTAGATTAAATACTTTATATGATTATATCTGTTTCAAAATTTTTATCAATGGAATTAGAAGATAAGATCAAATGATTGAATTATCAGATATATTGAATTATGATTACAAGTCTCTGTTGAAAGGCCCACGTTGATTTGAGAAATCTTTCCATTTTAACAATATTCGGAAAATGGTAAAGTGATTTATAAATAAGAACAAATTGTCAATCATTGAGAACTAGACAAAGGATAGTGGAATATTGAATCTCATAAAGACTCGATTGATCTATTTAGTTTCAAACGTACAAAAACGTTTTCAGTTTAAAAAGAACTTTATTATTAAAACGTATATAACTTTTATAAATATCTAGAACCACTTTTGATAACTCATTACTTAACTAGTATGATAAAGATAACGATATTTATATTTTATTTTATTAAATATATATAACGATTTAAATTAATATTATATATATTTATACGCGTACTATACGTACATAGTTTTATACTTTTACTATACTTAAACTTTACCTTTACTTTATTTTTACTTTACTTTAACTTTAATAATTTACTTTAATAATTCATACTTTAATAATTCACTTTAATAATTCATACTTTAATAATTCACTTTAATAATTCATACTTTAATAATTCACTTTAATAATTAATACTTTAATAATTCACTTTAATAATTCATACTTTAATAATTCAAAAATCTATTATAAATAGAATTCAATAGGTTTCATTATTTTATAGAAACTTGAAAATATTTTTCTCTAAACTCTCTCAATCGATTTACATATATATATTTACTCCGTATTATTTCAAGATATTATTAGTATACATAAAATATTACGACGGAGTGCTGTCCGAGTGATTTCGAAATTGTTTTTCGAGTGGGATAGGATTAAGGAAATTATGGGTTATAGCTATGGAGGTGATTGAGTATGGTTCATCGGTATGCTCGTGAGGTCAATATAGTGTTTATCATTTCCGTTGCGTCTACGTACCTTTCCTGCAATATTGAATCTCAATATTGATACGTGAGCACTCATAATTTAACTTTTACATACTAATAGTGTATCCCTGACTAGTGCTCGAGTATTTAGGATTATGCATGCTTGTACTTTTGATATTGCCCTTAGACAGGTTAGGTTGAATCTTGAATTAGTTACACTTGCTGTTGAGATAAGGTATAAGATATGCATGTCCTTGGAAAGCTAACGAAAAATTAAGAATTTTTCCTTTAGATATCGAATGGTTTCGATGAACGGATTAGAAGTTATAATCAATTGAATTTTCGATATTTTTTATTAAAAATGATTATTATTATCGTCGTTTTATCGTCGTTCTAGTTTTATCTTATTATTATATTTATCAATAAAAGGGATTTATCATTAAAAATTGTTATTTTTTTTATTATTACTATCGTTATTATTTAGTATTATTATTATTATTATCCAATTATTATTATTATTATTATTATTATTATTATTATTATTATTATTGGTATTATTATTATTATCATTATTAATATTAATATATATATCATTATTTAAAAATGGTTATTGTTATTGTTATTATTATTATTACTCTATTATCATTAAGATAATTATTAGTATTATCGTTAATAATGTTATGGTAACTATCATTATTAATATTCGTGTAATTAAAACAAATATTTGTAACACCTAATTATTTTGATTACTATTATTATCATTATTATGAACACGATATAAAAGACGATTAAAAGCTATTAAACGAAACGATTAGGAAATAATGGGTAAGAGTATCATGATGAAATTAAAATATTATAAGATATTGATTTAGATAAAATTATCGTTCTTATTATTTTTATCATTACTATTATTATTAAAAGTATCGTTAGTATTAAAACTATCATTTTAACAAACATTATCATTTTAATAGAAATGTCATTGTTACTATAAAATATCATTATTATTATTATTATTTTAAATAGAATTATTATTTTAAAGATAATATTAAAAATTATCGTAAATATTAAAGTTATCATAATTAGAATTGTCGTTTTATCATAATGTCATCTTAGAAATTATAAATATTGATATTTTTATAATAATTATTATTATTACAAAATAATACAACTTTTACTTACTATCATTATAGATATTATTTTATCAAATAAATATGTGATACAAACATATTTTACTACATGTAATAACTTACTTTAATAATACCTATCATATTATCTTTATAATATTAAATGAACCCTATAAATTTTATTACTTAATATATATAAAAGTATATTTTATTATATAAATTTAATATAAAATTTTATTTATTAATAAATAAATTATATTATTTACTCTAATAAATCTTTTAAAAATATTTAAAAATATAAAACGACGATATTTAAACTATATATTAATCATGTATAGATTTTTGGAAATTATTTTGAGTCAAAATTACTTTTGTTGACTTTTTCATATTAGTCTCGAGCATTAGGATTGTGGTACACTATGACTTGACCTAATTTGTTAGACAAATATTGACCAACACATAAATATATATAATTAATTTAGGTTCGTGAATCCGAGGCCAACCTTGCACTTGTTCAATGACGTTATATGTATTTTTACTACGAAATACAGTATGGTGAGTTTCATTTGCCCTTTTTACTCATTACATTTTTGGGCTGAGAATACATGCAAATGCTTTATTAACTATTTTACAATATATATATGCGTGAGTTTCATTTGCCTTTTTACCCTTTATATTTTTGGGACTGAGAATACATGCGCTTTTATAAATGTTTGACGAAATAGACACAAGTAATTGAAACTACATTCTATGGTTGAATTATCGAAATCGAATATGCCCCTTTTTATTAAAGTCTGGTAATCTAAGAATTAGGGAACAGATACCCTAATTGACGCGAATCCTAAAGATAGATCTATTGGGCCTAACAAACCCCATCCAAAGTACCGGTTGCTTTAGTACTTTGAAATTTATATCATGTCCGAAGGAGGATCCCGGAATGATAGGGGATATTCTTATATGTATCTAGTTAATGTCGGTTACCAGGTGTTCACCATATGAATGATTATTTTTGTCTCTATGCATGGGACATATATTTATGAGAACTGGAAATGAAATTCTTGTGGTCTATTAAAATGATGGAAATAAATGATTATGATAAACTAATGAACTCACCAACCTTTTGGTTGACACTTTAAAGCATGTTTATTCTCAGGTGTTAAAGAACTCTTCCGCTGTGCATTTGCTCATTTTAAAGATATTACTTGGAGTCTTTCATAGCATATTTCGAAGAACATTGCATTCGAGTCATTGAGTTCATCAAAGATTATTATTAAATCAATTTATAGTTGGATAGTGGATATTATGAAATGGTATGCATGCCTGTCAATTTTCGATGTAAAGAAAGATTGTCTTTTAAAAACGAATGCAATGTTTGTAAAATGTATCATTTAGAGGTTAAATACCTCGCAATGTAATCAACTATTGTGAATCGTTTATAATGTATATGAACGGGTCCTTTCAGTTGGTATCAGAGCGGTGGTCTTAGTGAACCAGGTCTGCATTAGTGTGTCTAACTGATAAGTCGATAGGATGCATTAGTGAGTCTGGACTTCGACCGTGTCTGTATGTCAAAAGTTTTGCTTATCATTTTGTGTCAAAAATTAACTACTTATCATCCTCAGGAAATTACCTGCTTATCATTTTTAGTCTAAGACACGTCTTGCTGCATTGATTGCATGAATTATATAGACAAAAATTCATATCTTAGCATATCTGCTAAATCATATCTTATCGTATCTGTTACTTTAAACTTTGTCTGACATATCCCGCAAAGTCCTCCTTAATCTACGAAATCTTTTGATCTATATATATATATATATATATATATATATATATATATATATATATATATATATATATATATATATATATATATATATATATATATAATTAGAATACCATCCGTTAGCCAAAATCATTTCATATCGGAAAAAAAATCCTTTATCCAATTATACGAAATGGAATTCGTCATCAGTTTAAGTCACTCAGATTCCGAAATGGAATCCCATTCAAGCTCCGAAAGCAGTGTGACCGGAATAGATCAACCAATCAGTCATCACCTATTCTGGATGAATTGGGGATGGGTTCGTAGCCTCCTCAATCATTGGAGACAAGAAGAAGGTGATCCCTTCCATCCACCACATTGCCCTCTTGACGAAGAACCTAAAGTACTTACCGGCGAACCTGTCCGAAATACCATGTTCTCGCTCATTTCCAGAGTATCTCGTCACGATTATATATTACATCAAATTTTAGATTTTATTTATCCGCTCGTCCGAACCGACAATCACCCCGGTGTAATAGAAGAAGTCAACGAGCTTCGTGCTCGGGTAGTGGCTTTGGAGAATATGGTGCAGAGATTACAAACACCAGCAGCAGCATCAGCAGCATAACCAGTACCACCATCATCAACGCCAACAGTACCATTACCACCTCCAACCACAACAGCGTCGTAAACCTCAACTTCACAATCTGTCCCACGAGCATCAACGTCATACACACCATAGATACCAAGGAGTACCAACAACAATAACTGATGAAGTATTAATTCATAACTTCATTGGAGAAACATTCCGCGGCGATTATGTAATCTCTAAAGTCTTAGAGATTATCTAATCTAGCCCTAACCATAAATCAGTTAAGAGAACCAAAATGATAGAAGGAAGAGTAGAAACCCTGACAAAAATGGTGTGTGATTAACAAGCTAAACTTGCTTTACCAACAACATCAACAGTACCGTCAGCGTTACCAGCATCGTCAGTACAGTCAACATCCGAATCAACAACACCGATAACATCACAAACTCCGTCAGTTCAAGAATCATTGTGGACATCATTACGAATCAATAACGTGTATATTGTATCAACGAGTTATGAAGAATTAACTCATTCCCTCTGAAGAAATTATATGTATATTATATATATATATATATATATATTTTGAAATAAATCTTTCTGTGCTAAGCTATTGTGTGTGAATCTTAACTACTCGGTTAATTCATATTACAAATATGCAATAATGTACGTCCTTCGGCCGCAACTTAACCAGCGTTAACTACAATCTCTGTCGCAATTCAACAAATTCCAATTCATAATAAATCAAGTACATATTTGATTTTACACTTTCATCATCGATGTACCCGAAACTTTTCAGATAACATCATTCGTACTTTGTGAAAGTCACAAGAATTCCACGAACCGAACATCATACATCAATAAATAACAAAGTATTGATTCATAATTTCAATGTCATTAAAGAAATACTGCATAAAAGTTATGTACTTTTTAAAGCCTGTAGGGATTATTCAATTCTAGTTTCAACCGTAAATCAAATGAGTTTAATTTAACATTAACTCATTAAATCTATGTTACATCTGAAGAATATATATATATATATATATATATATATATATATATATATATATAAAGACTGTAATAAAATTCTTTTGTACAAAATATTAATTGTGAATTTTTTTTTAACGGGTAGGTAATACCCGAGAGATATATAAATTCACAAATAATATGTTACATTCTTCGAATCTGATTCAGCAAATCATCCATTATACTTTCACAACAATATACATTCTTTTATAGAAATCAAAACAACCATACTCATTCAAAATTTAATTACATATTCTGATTTTGAAATCTCAAAATTCAACTCGAGATATGACCAAAATCATCACTCTTAGATCCTTACATCTTTCACAAGCTATATTTTGACTTCAAAACTGTGTTAGAACATCAAATGTATGTTAACGATTACAATCTGTGTTCAAATCCTTCGAAAATTTCTGAAGACACTTCGAATGATGAGCAATCGATATGATGATCCAACCACATGTTACCCACAGTTATGTACCCGAAAAACTCTTGAAACCAAAGTAAAAGTTTAAACAACGTATCCGCGTCAGATTCTTTGGCATTTATTAGCAAAAAATAACTTTGCGACTCCTATTCAAAGTAGCCAGTTTTGTCACAGCTCCAGCAAGTGAACTTTGACTTTTCAGTTAGACTAACCTTATTATAACCTTGAGATATACACCATCGTTACCAGAGAACCTTTTATATTCCACCACATTATTAGCAGATGTACCAACAACTTCATTACCCTTTGACTTTAGCCTCTCCAAAAAGTCATTATAATTATTTATTGAAACCCCATCATTTACTCATTTGCATCTTGTAACGAGAATTGCCATACGAATCATTAGGAATTAGCAATCAGTATTTTGAAATCTCGCAGCATGTCTACGCCAACAGTTATATGTGTATATATAATGTCTATCTTCTGGACTTAATTTGAATGTGAAGTTTCTGAAAAACACTCCGAACTACGAATTGGTTCTTCGAAAATGGAAAAAATACTGATGAAGCAGCAAAAACTTTAAATGACTTTAAACGGTAAAAGCTGGATGATAATGATGAAGTGTGCTGGCAAAGCGCAGAAAAAGAGAAGTTTTGAAACTGGGAAAACGGATTGAGCAAAGTAGGAAGGAGGCTGTGGACAAATTACAAAGACTGAACCTGACTTCAAAGGATCCAAATGATTCAGTACCTGCTAAAGTCATTAATGAATACCTTGCTCCTGACTCTAAACCCCTGCGGACAATATTCTTCATCATCCTCTGATATTAGAAATTCTAAAATATCATCATATCTTTCATTATAAATATCCTCCATATTTCTGAAGATATTTTCTTAATTTTTCTTATTTGAAATCATTTACCTCTTCGCGCTATCTGTATTACATCATAAAAGAAACTATTTTAGTTTCTAAATTCTGAAACATTCAAGTTTAAAATTGGAATATTTTGAAGTAGTGTTGGGAACTGAAGTATGAATTAGTATAATATAATGACACTTGATCAACGTGATTATATTACAGTAAGTCATGCTGAGTTTCTAAATGGAACGTGATGATTCACAGATCATAACATCATCATGTGCCATGTTATACGACTCTTGTATTCTATTTAACCTCTAAAATATCAAGAAAATATTTCTTGATGATTCGGCCTTTTCCAAAGTATTCTAGTAATTTGACAAGTCAAGATCGTGCCATCACAATTTCCTTCCTAGAACATTAACAATGTTCATTCCGAAATTCATATCTGTGAATTCTGGACCATTACAAGCGGTGCTTAATCGTAAGAAGAAGAACGAAAGGACAAAACTCCGAAATAGAAATTGGGGTATAAATTGCAGCAAATAAAAGAGAGCATTAACTGTGAATGATAATGATTATAGAAGACAGAAGCAGAGACTTTGAAATATAAGGGAACATATAAAGCCCAACGATAAACCAGAAATTATAAACCATATATATCGATGCATATAGCAATATAAAGATACGGGAGAACTAGAAACACTATAAACCCAAGAGTATAGTAGAAGTAAATAGATTCTTCCGGCGGTAGATGAAAAAGAAGAATGACCGATATGAAAGTTAGAAGTATATCGAGAATCAGAACTGGATGGAACATATTGATGAATACTTTAAAATATGAGTTGAGGGGAAAAGAATAGAAGGTGATGAAACATGACTAGGAACTTAGAAATTAACAGATTTAACTCACACAATGGCGGAATAAGTGAATCAAACCCTCAAGTGAATAGGTTAAGTTTTTTTTGATTAATTTAGTCAAACCACAACTAAATCAAGTGTGATTAGATCAACACCTAGAGCTATTATTCACCACCTGGGTGATTTGGACTGAGAGAGAATCGGAGGAGCTCACTAGATCTGAGTGTGTGTAACAAATGAGAGGCTTAACCTAAAATGAAGAACATAAGACTTTATATACCCCTGATGTTGACTCACCCATACGATTCATTCATCACACGTACGAGTTGGGTTCATCAACCGTACGGATGATCACTCACTCGTGTCTTCTCATTTAGGTTGTAATTGTGACTTAGCTCAGCATCAACCGTGCGTATGACCCTATTAGCCGTACTAATGAGGCTTCACTCATACGTCTGACTAAGTCTAACATAGTCAAACATCTAAATCTCGTTCCTGCAGTTCCTGTAACCACATACAAACATGATAGGATAATAACGAATAATCATGGTGGCCTGTAAACTGTTGTAACTACAATGGACGTGGGTAGATGTCTAAGGACTTGCATAAAATGCATCAACAGAAGGTGTGAGTTGTAAGGAAACGAAGGAGGTGAATTTATAAGAAAATCTCTGACAGAATAATTAAAATGGACGATTGCATTTAAAGCGGATCCTAATTCCCTTGATTACCGGAGAGTCAAATCTTATTAAGAAGATTTTCTTCAAATCCCTCGAAATCTGGGAATCAATCATATCTACGTCAAATGATAAGATGAATCTACGCTTACTCATTTCACTCTTCAATGTTAGCTTCATTCGTACTCTTCATATAAATGGATTGTTTATCCAAATTATTCACTGATGATAAAACTCTAATTTTCAGCCCGTATGCATCATGAAAACATACTTATTATCATTCACGACCTTTCCACTCAAATTTCGGGACGAAATTTCTTTAACGGGTAGGTACTGTGACAACCCGGAAATTTCAAACCAAATTTAAACTTTAATCTTTATATGTTTCCGACACGATAAGCAATATTTGTTAAGTTAAATTTCAAGAATTTTAAACTATGTTCATACATTCATTTAACCTCGACCAAGTTCCAACGATTCATGAACCATTAAACGAATATGATTATATATGTATATGTGTATATATATTATAACTTGAAACGTAAATAAAATATTAGATTAAATACTTTATATGATTATATATGTTTCAAAATGTTTATCAATGGAATTAGAAGATAAGATCAAATGATTGAATTAACAGATATATTGAATTATGATTACAAGTCTCTGTTGAAAGGCCCACGTTGATTTGAGAAATCTTTCCATTTTAACAATATTCGGAAAATGGTAAAGTGATTTATAAATAAGAACAAATTGTCAATCATTGAGAACTAGACGAAGGATAGTGGAATATTGAATCTCATAAAGACTCGATTGATCTATTTAGTTTCAAACGTACAAAAACGTTTTCAGTTTAAAAAGAACTTTATTATTAAAACGTATATAACTTTTATAAATATCTAGAACCACTTTTGATAACTCATTACTTAACTAGTATGATAAAGATAACGATATTTATATTTTATTTTATTAAATATATATAACGATTTAAATTAATATTATATATATTTATACGCGTACTATACGTACATAGTTTTATACTTTTACTATACTTAAACTTTACCTTTACTTTATTTTTACTTTACTTTAACTTTAATAATTTACTTTAATAATTCATACTTTAATAATTTACTTTAATAATTCATACTTTAATAATTCACTTTAATAATTCATACTTTAATAATTCACTTTAATAATTAATACTTTAATAATTCACTTTAATAATTCATACTTTAATAATTCAAAAATCTATTATAAATAGAATTCAATAGGTTTCATTATTTTATAGAAACTTGAAAATATTTTTCTGTAAACTCTCTCAATTGATTTACATATATATATTTACTCCGTATTATTTCAAGATATTATTAGTATACATAAAATATTACGACGGAGTGCTGTCCGAGTGATTTCGAAATTGTTTTTCGAGTGGGATAGGATTAAGGAAATTATGGGTTATAGCTATGGAGGTGATTGAGTATGGTTCATGGGTATGCTCGTGAGGTCAATATAGTTTTTATCATTTCCGTTGCGTCTACGTACCTTTCCTGCAATATTGAATCTCAATATTGATACGTGAGTACTCATAATTTAACTTTTACATACTAATAGTGTATCCCTGACTAGTGCTCGAGTATTTAGGATTATGCATGCTTGTACTTTTGATATTACCCTTAGACAGGTTAGGTTGAATCTTGAATTAGTTACACTTGCTATTGAGATAAGGTATAAGATATGCATGTCCTTGGAAAGCTAGCGAAAAATTAAGAATTTTTCCTTTAGATATCGGATGGTTTCGATGAACGGATTAGAAGTTATAATCAATTGAATTTTCGATATTTTTATTAAAAATGATTATTATTATCGTCGTTTTATCGTCGTTCTAGTTTTATCTTATTATTATCATTATTATTATATTTATCAATAAAAGGGATTTATCATTAAAATTTGTTATTTTTTTTTTTATTATTACTATCGTTATTATAGTTAAAGTTATAATTAGTATTATTATTATTATTATCCAATTATTATTATTATTATTATTGGTATTATTATTATTATCATTATTAATATTAATATATATCATTATTTAAAAATGGTTATTGTTATTGTTATTATTATTATTACTATATTATCATTAAGATAATTATTAGTATTATCGTTAATAATGTTATAGTAACTATCATTATTAATATTCGTGTAATTAAAACAAATATTTGTAACACCTAATTATTTTGATTACTATTATTATCATTATTATGAACACGATATAAAAGACGATTAAAAGCTATTAAACGAAACGATTAGGAAATAATGGGTAAGAGTATCATGATGAAATTAAAATATTATAAGATATTGATTTAGATAAAATTATCGTTCTTATTATTTTTATCATTACTATTATTATTAAAAGTATCGTTAGTATTAAAACTATCATTTTAACAAACATTATCATTTTAATAGAAATGTCATTGTTACTATAAAATATCATTATTATTATTATTATTTTAAATAGAATTATTATTTTAAAGATAATATTAAAAATTATCGTAAATATTAAAGTTATCATAATTAGAATTGTCGTTTTATCATAATGTCATCTTGGAAATTATAAATATTGATATTTTTATAATAATAATTATTATTGCAAAATAATACAACTTTTACTTACTATCATTATAGATATTATTTTATCAAATAAATATGTGATACAAACATATTTTACTACGTGTAATTACTTACTTTAATAATACCTATCATATTATCTTTATAATATTAAATGAACCCTATAAATTTTATTACTTAATATATATAAAAGTATATTTTATTATATAAATTTAATATAAAATTTTATTTATTAATAAATAAATTATATTATTTACTCTAATAAATCTTTTAAAAATATTTAAAAATATAAAACAACGATATTTAAACTATATATTAATCATGTATAGATTTGAGTCAAATTTACTTTTGTTGACTTTTGCATATTAGTCTCGAGCATTAGGATTGTGGTACACTATGACTTGACCTAATTTGTTAGACAAATATTGACCAACACATAAATATATATAATTAATTTAGGTTCGTGAATCCGAGGCCAACCTTGCACTTGTTCAATGACGTTATATGTATTTTTATTACGAAATACAGTATGGTGAGTTTCATTTGCCCTTTTTACTCATTACATTTTTGGACTGAGAATACATGCAAATGCTTTATTAACTATTTTACAATATTTATATGCGTGAGTTTCATTTGCCTTTTTACCCTTTATATTTTTGAGACTGAGAATACATGCGCTTTTATAAATGTTTGATGAAATAGACACAAGTAATTGAAACTACATTCTATGGTTGAATTATCGAAATCGAATATGCCCCTTTTTATTAAAGTCTGGTAATCTAAGAATTAGGGAATAGACACCCTAATTGACGCGAATCCTAAAGATAGATCTATTGGGCCTAACAAACCCCATCCAAAGTACCGGATGCTTTAGTACTTCGAAATTTATATCATGTCTGAAGGAGGATCCCGGAATGATAGGGGATATTCTTATATGTATCTAGTTAATGTCGGTTACCAGGTGTTCACCATATGAATGATTATTTTTGTCTCTATGCATGGGACGTATATTTATGAGAACTGGAAATGAAATTCTTGTGGTCTATTAAAATGATGGAAATAAATGATTATGATAAACTAATGAACTCACCAACCTTTTAGTTAACACTTTAAAGCATGTTTATTCTCAGGTGTTAAAGAAATCTTCCGCTGTGCATTTGCTCATTTTAAAGATATTACTTGGAGTCTTTCATAGCATATTTCGAAGAACGTTGCATTTGAGTCATTGAGTTCATCAAAGATTATTATTAAATCAATTTATAGTTGGATAGTGGATATTATGAAATGGTATGCATGCCTGTCAATTTTCGATGTAAAGAAAGATTGTCTTTTAAAAACGAATGCAATGTTTGTAAAATGTATCATTTAGAGGTCAAATACCTCGCAATGTAATCAACTATTGTGAATCGTTTATAATGTATATGAACGGATCCTTTCAGTTGGTGTATGGATTAGATATAAAGGATATGTAATTTTGTTTTCATGTAAATAAGTCATGAATGATTACTCATATTTTTGTAATTTTATGAGATATTTCATGCTAGTTGCCAAATGATGGTTCCCACATGTGTTAGGTGACTCACATGGGCTGCTAAGAGCTGATCACTGGAGTGTATATACCAATAGTACATACATCTAAAAGCTGTGTATTGTACGAGTACGAATACGGGTGCATACGAGTAGAATTGTTGATGAAACTGAACGAGGATGTAATTGTAAGCATTTTTGTTAAGTAGAAGTATTTTGATAAGTGTATTGAAGTCTTTCAAAAGTGTGTAAATACATATTAAAACACTACATGTATATACATTTTAACTGAGTCGTTAAGTCATCGTTAGTCGTTACATGTAAGTGTTGTTTTGAAACCTTTAGGTTAACGATCTTGTTAAATGTTATTAACCCAATGTTTATAATATCAAATGAGATTTTAAATTATTATATTATCATGATATTATCATGTATGAATATCTCTTAATATGATATATATACATTAAATGTCTTTACAACGATAATCGTTACATATATGTCTCGTTTAAAAATCATTAAGTTAGTAGTCTTGTTTTTACATATGTAGTTCATTGTTAATATACTTAATGATATGTTTACTTATCATAGTATCATGTTAACTATATATATATCCATATATATGTCATCATATATTTTTTACAAGTTTTAACGTTCGTGAATCACCGGTCAACTTGGGTGGTCAATTGTCTATATGAAACATATTTCAATTAATCAAGTCTTAACAAGTTTGATTGCTTAACATGTTGGAAACATTTAATCATGTAAATATCAATCTCAATTAATATATATAAACATGGAAAAGTTCGGGTCACTACATGAACCGCATGATTGATAACCTGAACCACACGGTTTACCTGTTTTGGTAATTGTTCAAAATGTTTAACTCAAATGATTATGCGTTAGCTGCACTGTTAGTTCAAAGTATTACAAGTATGACTTAACGATTACTTCTTGCTGAAAGCGAATCCGAAAGTGGTACGAAATGTCCGAGATTAATGACCATGTATAACTATTCCACTTGGAAGTCGAGATTTAAGATTTGGTCTGATGGTCAAGACACAAAGCTTTGGAAGTACATTGAAACCGAATTTCAATGGCCACGTTCACCAGTTACGAATGAGTTGTATACATTACACAACATGCCTTCTGAAGAACGTGAAGAGTATAACTAAGAGAAGAAGATGTACTGTAATTTGACAAGTGCTCTTGATGGTCCGATTTTCTATCAATTTCTATGTCATGATAATTCATTCAAGATATGGGAAGCACTTCGCACTTTCAATGAAGGAAATACACCTTACAGAACTAGAAAAGGTTTAGAGTTGAAAGCTGAGTTTGATCGTTTTCACTGGCAAGTCGAAGAATCTATTACTGAACTGGTTGAAAGATATCGTCATTTGCTAGCTGAACTACGCAAGCATGATGTGACTATTGAGGAGAAAGATAAAGTGACATGTCTAGCTGGAGCATTACCTTTGGAATGGAATGTTTCATTTTAACTATGAAGACCAGTGGAGAACTTGCTACTGCTACAGTGAACTCGTTTATTGCAAGACTTCAAGAAGAAGAGTTAGAATTGCTAAACAAAGTCAAGAGGTCTAAACAAGTTCAAGACACCAAAATGTATTGTCCGAATGGCTATACACCTCCTAAATCAGCTCATGCACCGTTTCAAACTGCTTTTGCTACAAACAATCAGAGTATGTATGGTTTAAATGTCAGCAGTACACCTATCCAATAGCCTTCGTATCCACCACAAGTTTCACCATGTTCACTGAACACTCAACCACAGCCTACTTCAAATACAGCTAAATCATATACACCATCTGCTACAGAAGTTTTATCTGCACTCAAGATCGAGAATATAAGAAAAGCAGGAAAGGAGAAGATTAATGAAGATATAGCATTGTTGTCTAATCTTGTGAACTCTTATGATACTTATTGAAGCGACCCATCCTAATCCATAAGGACGAATACAATACATATGATTACATCGCGAGGTATTTGACCTCTATATGATACATTTTACAAACATTGCATTCGTTTTTAAAAGACAAACTTTCATTTCATCGAAAGTTGACAGCATGCATACCATTTCATAATATATCTAACTATAATTGACTTAATAATAATCTTGATGAACTCGACGACTCGAATGCAACGTCTTTCGAAATATTTCATGAATGACTCCAAGTAATATCTCTAATATGAGCAAATACACCACGGAAGATTTCTTTCATACCTGAGAATAAACATGCTTTAAAGTGTCAACCAAAAGGTTGGTAAGTTCATTAATTTAACATAAATAATTATTTCCATCATTTTAATAGACCACAAGATTTTTATTTTCATTTCTCATAAATATACGTCCCATGCATAGCGACAAAAAATAATCATTCATATGGATTGAACACCTGGTAACCGACATTAACAAGATGCATATACGAATATCCCCTATCATTCCTGGACATCCATCGGACATGATAAAAATAAATTTGAAGTACTAAAGCATCCGGTACTTTGGATGGGGTTTGTTAGGCCTAATAGATCTATCTTTAGGATTCGCGTCAATTAGTAGATCGGTTTACTAATTCTTAGGCTACCAAGCAAAAAGGGGCATATTCGGCTTCGATCATTCAACCATATAATGTAGTTTCGATTACTTGTGTCTATTTCGTAAAACATTTATAAAAGCGCATGTATTCTCAGTCCCAAAAATATATATTGCAAAAGCATTTAAAAAGGGAGTAATGAAACTCACAATACGATATTTTGTACTAAAAATATGCATACGACAGAACTGAACAATGCAGGGTTGGCCTCGGATTCACGAACCTATAATAAACTTATATATCAACACATATAATTGAAGTTGAACAAATTATATGTTAATTTTAGTAATATATATTATTTCAATTGTGATGTTTATATATGTATATATACTTTTATATGTGATTATATTATCACTCAAAATATATTTATACACTATATGTAATTTAGTTATTATTATAGTTAATAATATTTCATATAAAAATATAGTATGTGATATACTCTTTATATATAAATCTCTTTTGTTTGTAATATTAATAATTATAATAATGCGAAAATAAGGATAATAATACTAATAATTAGATTTAATAACGATATTGATAATAATAATATATTAAAAATAATGATATTTATAATAATGATAATACTGGTAATAAAAATAGTCATAATATTAATAATAATAATAAAATCATGTTTAATGATAATAATAATAATAATAATAATAATAATAATAATAATAATAATAATAATAATTATTATAATAATAATTATAATCATAATAATAATAATAATAATAATAATAATAATGATACTTTTAATAATAATATTAATAATAATAAGTTTAATAAAAATGAAAATTTTAAATATAATGATAATTTTAATCTTAATGATAACTTTAAAAAAAATGATAGTTTTTAATAAAAATGATACTTTTAATAATAATGATAACTCATTTAATCATGACATAATTATAATTATATTCATAACTATATCTATATATTATCTTATTCATAACAGTGCATATAATTAATCTTTTCAATTGTAATTACTTTAACTATGATCATAACCATAATCTTTTTTATTAATATTTCTTAATATAAATTATATCTATCTTTACTTTTATCATAAACATAATATTAATTATTAGTAATAATAAATAATAATAAAAATCATAACAATAATAATAAAGATAATAATAATAATAATAATAATAATAATACTACCTCAAGAGAATAAGCTTTTAAAAATAAAGACGCCGCTGTCCGGGCTCGAACCCGAGACCTCTCGCTCACCCAACACCTCACCAAACCATCTCGCCATTTTAGTTTTTCTGATTATAACTCAAACTGATTTATTATAACCCGTACTTATTTTCTGTTATATTCTCTTCTTCAAAATTTAATCGACCAAACAATACTCCTTCTCATTACCCAGTTCAGCCCATCAAGCCATCACAGTTCACGGCTCAACTTAAAAAAATAGATCATTATGGCCCGACAAATATAAACAGATTCGTGATTTACGTATAGAATGAATTATAGTGGCCTAACAAGTATTAAATCAATCCAATACCCCTTTTGAATTCGAATATAATTGAATTTGTGTGTCGGTGGAAAAAGCAGGTGGATAAAAAAGAAAGAATAACAGCTGTTTTGATGGATTGTTCATCTTCTTCATTTGAATCATCACAGGACACTCATATGCGTTAATCACCATCATAGGTTCCTCATCTTCCATCAATGTTCACCATGGTTGTACAGAAACGGTAAACATAAAGAACAACGAAGAAGAAGATGAAAAAAAAATTAAGTTTAAGGTGGTGATGAATAGTGGTGGGTTTCGATATTAGTTGTCAATTTATTCGATAAATAGCAAAGCCTTCTGCAACAGTAGTAGCAGGTTCTTTGTTATGGCGGTTTATGGTTGATGATGATGGTTATTTAGAATGGTTGTACGGTAGTTATGGGCCAAGGATGGTGGATGGTGGTATGATCGAGAGAAAAAAATGGTGGGTTGTGATTCATCCAGTAGCAAAAGAATATATATATATATATATATATATATATATATATATATATATATATATATATATATATTTATATATATATATATATATATATATATATATATATATATATATATATATATATATATATATATATATATATATATATATATATATATAACGCATATGTGTTGGTGTTTGGGTTTAAGTCGAGTAGGTGAAGTGATTGTGTAGCAGTAGTGTTGGGGAGGTCGATGGTGGTTGACGATCGAATATTACAAGGTGATGGTTTTTGAAAAAAATAACAACAAAGATGGCGATTTGCTTTGTGATCGGAATAGAAACATAGTAAGTAGCACGAACGGTGATGGTTGTGGTGATAGTTCTTGACCAAAATAAAAAAAATAAAAAAAATATAACGATAGGATGGTGGTTCGAAAGGATAGCAAATGGGTTGCAACTAAACATGAAATAACGAAATAGCAGCAGGAGCAGTTGATCGTAGGTGTTTTATGGGGGTGTTTTTGACTGTTCATGAAACAGAAAACAGAAGAAAACAACGAGTAACGGTTGCTGTAACAGTGGTTCATGATGGTTGTTGTAGGTGGGTTATTGAACCGGAACAGAAAGGCATTGGTGCATAGCAGTCACACTTTAACGAGTGGTTCGTGCTTGATGCTTTTGGTTTCGAAGTGGTCCGATAATATCAAGTAGTTATTCACGTGTTTGGGTGAAGATGTTTATGGTGATTGTTGTGGGTTTGGAGGTAGTGATCATAGGTGAAGGTGACGATTGATATATGCACATATGTATGTATAAAGAATTAGAAGTGGTGCGTGTGGTTGCATCTGCAGAAATCATGAAGTAAAACCATGGGTCTTGGTTGGCTTGTCGATGGAGGTAGCGGGTTGTAGAGGATGGTGGCGATGTTAGATTATTGTAGGAGATGAGTAGAATTGATTTGGTTAGTTATAGTGATAGTTATCATCCTCTATCTATCTATATATAATCCTCTATCTATCTGTATGTAATATATAATATAGAGTATTATGTTGAAATTCCCCACTAATCTAAATAAGTGAAAGAATATGATACAGTAATATAAGTCATATGTGTTCGGATTAAAAAGGCATGCACTATCAATAGTAACCTTCAATATCATTCAATCAATTATGAATAGCATAGCCGCCCTTCTTTTGTAATTATATTACCGACACTATTAGCACGCACTGTTATATCGTACTCCGTTGTTAATTAGTGGCGAATAAATGTTCTCAGAAAAATCTCAAAATTTTAAATTAAATATATTTATTTATTTTGGTCATTATGGTATAAAATTCAGTCATTAATTTAATAATAAAAATTACATCAACTGTCCTTCTCATTTATGGGTAAAATAAAAAGTATTAAAATTAAATAATTAGATCCTAAATATACTTTTAATAAGCCTATAACTTATATAACTCGTTTTCTTATCACCGTTTATTTTAAAATTATATAAGTTTGAATTTAACTTTCTTAATATCAATCGAAACATAAAACGAGTATTACAATCATTTAATATTTATTTTTAATTAATTATTATAATATCCTATTTTTATTTTATTAATTTTTAATAACAACAACATATAATACTTCAAATTATATTTCGAATTATTATTTATATATACATACACACATATCTATTTACAATTAATTGTTCGTGAATCGTCGAGAATAGTTGAAGGGTAATTGAATATATGAACACGGTTCAAAATTTTTGAGATTTAATCAAATAGACTTTGCTTATCGTGTCGAATCGAATAAAGATTCAAGTTTAAATTTGGTCGGAAATTTTCGAGTCGTCACACTTATCTTGATGGTCGTGTGGGTAATATTCATCTAACAATAGAAGATTATCAACAACTTGATAAAGAAGAAGCAGAAAGGATGGATATAATGTGGGGTATGGCAAATCTGGTGAGAAGAGCTAATGATTATGAAGAGAGAACTGGGAAACCGATCAGACTGACCAAGGATACAAAATTAGGTTTCGATATGAATACTGTTACCTGTTACAATTGTGGAGAATTAGGTCATTTATCAAGGCAGTGTACTAAACAGAAGAAGCAGGGTAATCACAATCCGTTCAGAAATCAGAACTATAATCGTGTTAGTTCCCAAAGTCAATCAACAAAGCGTGAAATCTACATTTCTGACAAGGGAAATGATGTAGAAACTGCGAAAAATCCTAACAAAGCTATAGTTGTCATTCATGGAGACAATGATGATTGGTCAATTAAATTGAATGTGAATGATCAACCAAAAGCCAACATGGCAAAGATCACTGAAGCTGAGTCAAAATGTGTTTCTGATCAAAGCATAATTGAGAAGATAATGGCTCGCACTGAAAGAGCAGAAGAGATATCTCGAACCATTAGAAAGGACATAGTTCAGAAAAAAGGTGAAAGATAAATTTAAGAAAGCACGTGATTCTGTTCCTCGAACACCTGAATCAGGAAGCATTTCACCTACTTCATCAGAGGACTACTATTTCAACAGTTGGAAGAATAAGTATGATGATATCCCAATGTGTGAAGATAGTCTAGAAGTTGATCAAAGTGAAGAAACATTGATTGATGCTGATAAGGAACTAGACGAATGGGGTAGAATGATTGCTGTAGAATTAGAGATGTTGGTTCTTATGGGTGAAGGTTCAGATCTAGACAGTTTAAGTTCAGAAGTTGATGATCCAGATACAAGGTTAGATTCAGATTTAGAAAGTTCTAAGGGTTCTACTGATTTTGAGATGTTGAACAAGCAAGCAGTGGATTTACTCAAGAAGTGTTTATCAGAATGTGATCGTGTAAAGGTGTCAGGGTTGACAAGAGATAAGGATATCTGGGATAAAATCGAAGAGATATATTTGGGTAAAGGTTTAGCGAACGATGATGCATCAGTGTTTCTTACAGATTCTTCAGAATCAGAAGATGAATTCGATGATGGGAAGAAGACAAACTACTTTGCTTTTATGGCTGATACTTCTTCATCAAATAGCGCTCAAGAGGTAACTTCTAATTTTTGCTCGAATTCAAACGCTGAATGTGCTCAATGTGCTAAATATAAGATAACCATAGATAACCTGAACAAAACATATGATGAGATGCGTGACAAATATCATGCCAACCTTGTGGCCAAAAAGATTGAAAATGATTTAAAAGAAGAAATTAAAGTATATAAAAAACAGATTCATGATCTTAAATGTTATAACTTTGATTTAAATCAAGCTTTAATCAAACGTGTTGACACGATAAATGAATTGAAAAAGGAAAATGAGTGTGTCAAAGCTGATTTAGAAGCCATGTCAATCAAAATGAAATGCTGGGCAAGTGCATCTCAGTGGAATGCACTTATGGTTGAACTTAATGATCAAAAGGGTAAAGGCATTGAATATAAGTCCGTATCTCCTCCTTTTCAAAACAAATACGTTAATGCAAATGTGGTTGATGGACAGCCAGAAGATTGTGTTCCACCTAGTTATGAGAACTATGCTGATAGGAACAAGAAGTCTAACTCAACTGAGAATGTGACTTCAGAGGAAACTGCTGAAGGTGCTTTAGATCATGATGAAGATAAGAAAAACGGTCTAGGAGATAATACAGTTAGACGAAGGGTGATAACACCAAGAGGTCCAGTTCCTAAAGGTCCTGTTAAAATTTTGAAAAATCCTAGATTTTATAACAGACCTGTTCCTCCTGTTACCCCTAAGCCTGTTCAAAAAGAGAGATCAAATGATTCTCCTGTGTACGTAAGAGCACAAGACCCCTCATCTTCAAACTCTAATAGTGTGTATCAATTTAGAGGACATAGGGAGTTTAGACAATGTTTTAATTGTGCTGTTTTTGGACACATTGCTGCTAATTGTCCTAGAAGATTCCGTTCCCCAAGACATAAAGTTGACTTGTCACATGATGATTCTAGATCATCTCATGTTCATCGAATAGGTTTTCATGTAAATGATGAATTTCGTGATAAAAGATCTAAGACAAATGTTGTCTTTGGATATTCCAAGAAAAAGAACTTCAATAGGTCTATTTCTCCTGTGAAAGGAAAAATTCCAAAAAGAAGTTTTGAGGTAAATGTTGCCGGATCTAGTGAGCAAGGTAGACCTTTTGAACCAAAGTTGAGGTCTCCATCTCAAAAAGCTAGTCGCAGAAAGTATTTTTCTAGAATTAAACCACGGATGAATCATTCAGATTCAGAGAGGAATGTCAGACACCAAGAGCGTGACACCTCTCCTTCCAAATTTGCTAAGTTTAAGGTTTCAAATGATGAGATTTCTCCTGACTCAAACGGGAAATGGATGGAATTTCAAACTATGGGTGTTAATGGACAACCTACTGCCATCCGGGCGTGGGTTCCCATTATCAATTAACTTCTTAATGTGATATGCAGGGAACCAGGGTACCTGCAAATAACACCTGGATAGTGGATAGCAGCGCTTCAAGACATATGACAGGACGTCTATCTCTTCTTTCGGATGTACACCCAATTAAGGGAGGTTATGTTGCATTTGCTGGAGATAAGGGTGGTCATATTTCAGCTCAAGGTTTACTGAAGAATGATAAAGTTAGTTTCGATAAAGTGAACTATTGTCAAGAGCTTGCAAATAACCAGTTATCGGTTCCACAAATCTGTGAAAAATCCTTCAAAGTAGCATTTGATGATGAATTCAGCTACATCTTGAAACCAGAGTTTGTGATTCCTCCTAAAAATGATTTTGATGAAGGCTCCTAGACAAGCTGATTTATACATGCTAGATATGAATGTTGCTGCTTCAACTTCCGAACATCATCAAGCTTTTATTTCTAAAGCGATTGAACAAGATTCTATTACATGGCACAAACGCATGGGTCATTTAAGTTTTCGGAAGATGAACCATTTGGTTCACAACAATCTTGTTAAAGGTGTTGATCTTCGTTCGTTTCAGATTCCAGGTACATGTGTTCCGTGTAAGAAGGGTAAGCAGAGCAAGAAAGCATATAAGTTGGTGAAGTATAATCCAATTCCTACTCCACTTGAGTTGTTGCACATGGATCTCTTTGGTCCAATTCGTTTTGAAAATATTGATGGAAGTAAGTATTGTCTGGTGGTAACTGATGATTATTCAAGATTCTCATGGGTTATGTTTTTGAAAGAGAAGTCTGATACGTTTGAGAATTTGAAAGTGCTAATCAATCGATTAGAGACAAGTTTTAATCTAAAAGTTATAAAGATTCGATGCGATAATGGTACAGAATTCAAGAATCAGTATCTTGCAGGTTTCTTTATTGAGAAAGGTATCAATATGCAGTTCAGCTCTGCATACGCTCCTCAGATGAACGGTGTTGCTGAAAGAAAGAATAGGGTTTTGATCGATACTGCTAGGACTATGCTAGCTGATTCATCGTTACCTGTTCATTTTTGGGGTGAAGTTGTTGCAAATGCTTGTTACACAATGAATCGAGTTTTAACTGTTAAACGACTAGGTAAAACGTGCTATGAATTATTGCATGGGAGAAAACCTTCTTTGAAGCATCTATGTGATGACCCGGGAATTTCCGATCAAATTTAAACTTTAATCTTTATATGTTCCCGACACGATAAGTAAAATTTGTAATGTTAAGTCTCTAAAACTTTGAACTATGTTCATGCATACATTTGACCTTTGACTATGCCCGATGATTCACGAACAATTATGTTTAAATAAATATGTATATATATATATATATATATATATATATATATATATATATATATATATATATATATATATATATATAAACAAAAGTATATATAATGATTTGAAATAAGAAAATACAAATTAATCATTAGAATATAATATGTAAAATAATATACAAAATAATCAAGCTATTATTAAATTGAGTCTATATAAATATATATATGATTCCTGTATACAATAAATATTATTTGTATATTGTAATATATATAAATTATTTAAATATTAAATAAGATATTATATAATATAAGTATAACATAATTATATGGTGTAAAATATGTATCAAATTTAATTACAAGTTAAAATATAGCTATTATATTAATAAATAATAATGATATTAGTATTATTAATATTATCAACTTGGTATATAGTATATATATATATATATATATATATATATAAGAACGGATAAGCATTAGTTGTTGTATCAATATTATTAGTATTACTTTCATTATTATTATTAATGTTAAAATATGTATATATATATATATATATATATATATATATATATATATATATATATATATATAAATATATAAAAGTTGAAACATATAAACTTACTTACAAAATTTAAAATATTACACTATTATTAATATTATTGGTATTATTTCTAATAAACCTTATAATTAGTAATAAGAATATGATTTTTGTTATTTTTTGTGACATCATCAATATTATTATTGTTCCTATTATTATTATTAGTTTTATTATTATTAATAATATTAAAAGTATTATTATTATTAATCATATTCATATTTGTTTATTTATTTACCAAATCTTGCAGACAAATACAAATTCTGTTATAAATTGGATTCCCCTTGTCTCTAATCCAAGTACGGGTCCAAATCAAGTTAGATAGAAAACAAATTCAGTAAAGATAAGATTCAATCTATTATTCAATCTGTTTGTTTTATTTTTCTTATTTTCTCTCCCTCTATCTTCTTCTTATGCTAGCAATATTAGTACCACCTAAAAACAATCAATCAGCTCAAATTGATGAAGAGATAATTCAGTCTTCCACTATCTGTATCCATTATATTTCCACTTAACTGCAACTATCTGAGAAATCAAAAACCCAGAACATATTAACAGCTCGATACCCCTGTCCAGTTTCATTTTTCAAAGGCTTCGGTTCAGATTCAAAATCTTTCAATGCAATTCTGTTTTAAATGTTTCATATAAACTAACAGCAAGGTTTCATAGCCCAAATTATCCTATCGCGTTTTAATTTCAGAGTCAAAGTTTTTTTTTTAAAAGTCAACGAACGTGTTCTTAGTAAAAATTCGGAATTTATATTATGTTTTAAATTAAATTGTTATTTCAGAAAGATTCTGGGAGTGATTTAGAATCTATTTTTAGAAGAAATCAAAGTCTAAAATGACCTTAATTCCAAAATCAAGTTTGTATATTGCTGTGTTCTTCGCGAACTGATTTACTGCTATAAACTTCTCTGTATTTTTTTTTATCTGTTGATCATACGAATCCAACATAGGTTGATTATGTTTCAAAATCATGTATAAATCAAATTCTTTTATTGCTGATATGATTGATTATGGAACGGGCTGTTTGAGTTAAGAAGAAGGAGAAGATAATACGAAAAACATTTGTTAAATAATATTGGGTTTTAAATTAAAACAGAAAGACACAAGCAGAGTAACGGTTAGAGGTGGTGTTGGGTTAACGAGTGGTTGCGGGTTCGAGTCCCCTCTGGAGCATTTATTTTTAGGATGGATTTTGGAAGGGTATATACTTCTACTACTACTATTATTATTATTATTATTATTATTATTATTATTATTATTATTATTATTATTATTATTATTATTATTATTATTATTATTATTATTATTATTATTATTATTATTGTTATTATTATTATTATTGTATGATATTGTTATTGTTATTGATTGTTATTATCATTTTTAATAAATATTGTTATTATGATGTAAGTTAATATTATCACTAATATAATAAATAATCTTAATACTATTGTTATAACTAAGTATTATCAATAAGAATTAATGGTTTCATTTTATAGTTATCGATAATATTATTATCATTATTACTAAAAGTATTATTATTTTAAATCTATCACTTTTATTAAAATTAGTAATTAGTAATATCATTATCATTATTAATAAGTATTAGTATTATTAAAGTTAGTATTAGAATTATCGTCTAGACAACATTATTAGTATTACTATTAATTCGATCATTAAAATTATCATATTAAAAATTAATATTTTTATTTCTACTATTATTACTATTATTATTATTATTATTATTAGTATTACCATTATTCTTATTAGCATTAAAATAATTAATAAAATCATCATTATTATAACTAACATTAGGATATGATTATTAGAATAATTAATGTTATTATAATAACTACCTTTCCAAATAACTGATATATATAAAAGTATATTAAGACACATAACATAATAAAATCAATATTTTCATATACAAAGAATATTTGAGTCATATATATATATATATATATATATATATATATATATATATATATATATATATATATATATATATATATATATATATATATATCATTATTATAAAAATAATACAATTAATAAATTATTATATATATAAATTTATTCGCTTACAATTATGTGTATTAATAAACATACAAATGATATAGGTTCGTGAATCCGAGGCCAACCCTGCATTGTTTAATGACGTCATATGTATTTTTACTACAAAATACAGTATAGTGAGTTTCATTTGCTCCCTTTTACTCTTTACATTTTTGGGACTGAGAATACATGCACAACTTTTATAACTGTTTTATGAAATAGACACAAGTAATCAAAATTACATTATATGGTTGAATGATCGAAATCGAATATGCCCCTTTTTATTAAGTCTGGTAATCTAAGAATTAGGGAACAGACACCCTAATTGACGCGAACTCTAAAGATAGATCTATCGGGCCCAACAAGCCCCATCCAAAGTACCGGATGCTTTAGTACTTCGAAATTTATGTCATGTCCGAAGGAGGATCCCGGAATGATGGGGATATTCTTATATGCATATTGTGAATGTCGGTTACCAGGCGTTCAATCCATATGAATGATATTTTTGTCTCTATGCATGGGACGTATGTTTATGAGAAATGGAAATATGAAATCTTGTGGTCTATTAAAATTATGAAATGATTACTTATGTTAAACTAATGAACTCACCAACCTTTTGGTTGACATTTGAAAGCATGTTAATTCTCAGGTACGAAAGAAATCTTCCGCTGTGCATTTGCTCATTTTAGAAATATTACTTGGAGTCATTCATGGCATATTTCAAAAAACGTTGCATTCGAGTCGTCGAGTTCATCAAGATTATTATTAAGTCAATTATAGTTGGATATATTCTGAAATGGTATGCATGCCGTCAAATTTCGTTATAAAGAAAGATTGTCATTTAAAATTGAATGCAATGTTTGTAAAATGTATCATATAGAGGTCAAATACCTCGCGATGTAATCAACTGTTGTGAATCGTTTATAATCGATATGGATCTTGTCCAGATGGATTAGGACGGGTCCTTTCAGTTGGTATCAGAGCGGTGGTCTTAGCGAACCAGGTCTTGCATTAGTGTGTCTAACTGATAGTCGTTAGGATGCATTAAAGAATCTGGACTTCGACCGTGTCTGCATGTCAAAAGTTTTACTTATCATTTTTGTCGGAAATCATCTGTTTATCATCCTTAGGAATTTACCTGCTCATCATTCTTAGTCTAAACACCTCTTACTGTAATGATTGCATGAATAGTGTATAGACAAAATTCGTATCTTAGCGTATCTGCTAATTTATATCTTAGTATATATGTTATTGTTATCTTTGCCTGACAGCTTCCGTAGAATCCTCCATAACTTATGGAATTTTAGTATTATATATGCATATGTAAACTATGTATTGCAGGGTACTAATCTACATCCTATAATCTATTTCTTATCGAAAATCCTTCATCTGATCGTACGAGATGAATCCTGCAACCAGTTCGAGTCTCTCAAATTCCGATAGCTATTCCGATAGTTATTCCGACAGCTATTCCAATATGGATTTCCACTCGAACTTCGAAAGCAGTGTAATTGGAATGGAACAACTAGTCAGCCATCCCTACTTCATCTGATGGGTTCGTAGTCGACTTAATCAATGGAGACGCGCAGAAGGCAATCCCTTCCACCAACCGAATTCACCTCTTGACAATGAACCTGAAGCGTTTACCGGTGGACCTATCCGAAACACCATTTTCAGCCTCATTTCCAGGGTAGCTCGTCACGATTATATTCTATCTAAAATTCTAAACCTTATTCATCTGCTCGTTCCGGCCGACAATCATTCCAGAATAATATAAGAAGTCAACGAGCTTCGCGCCCGAGTTTTAGCCTTGTAAAATATGGTGCAAAACGTACCAGCTTCAGCAACATCACCGGCACCAACAGTACCATCAGTAACAGCACCAGTACCATCAACAATCCATGCCTCAACATCTCATTATGTACCTCGAGTATAATCATCGTTCTACGTATCGTTCTACATCGATTATCTTCGTTCTTCATGACGATTAAGTAATCTCTAAATGTTTTAGAGATTATGTATTCTAGTTCTAATGGTAAACCAAATGAGTTTAATATCATATTAACTCATTAAATCCATGATTATATCTGAAGAAAATATATATGTATATATATTTTCATAAAGATTGTAATTAAAAATTCTTTTGTACAAACTGTTAATGATGAAATATTTTAACGGGTAGGTAATACCCGAGGAATATTTAAATTTCACATTAATAAATTACATTGTACGTTCTTCGAATCTGTTTCAACAGTTATATACTATCCTATTTACATCCACCGATATACGTATCCGTTCACCAAAGAATAACCATATTCATTCAATTTCATATTTGGATTTTGATTTATCAGAATCCAACAAGTGGCATAATGAAGAAAACATTTGACAAAATAAAATTTGTTAGAAACAAACAAATTAACTATGAGAAATTTTGTTAAGAATCCACGCTAACTGTTCCTAGCTAATTGTTCCTAGCTAACAGATTACATTTTATTTATCGCAATTTAATTATCGCAATTTATATTCTCGCAATTTTATTTATCGCCATTTAATTTCTGTTATTTACTTTACGCACTTTATTATTCGTCATTTAAATTTCTGTTATTTATTTTACGCACTTTAAATATCGGGACACGTATACAAGGTTTTGACATATCATATCGACGCATCTATATATATTATTTGGAATCACCATAGACACTCTATATGCAGTAATGATCGAGTTCTCTATACAGGGTTGAGGTTGATTCTATAATAATATATATACTATGAGTTGTGATCGAGTCTGAGACGTATACGGGTCACGACACGTATTAATTAATTCGAATGTTATATATTAAACTATATATGAATTATTGGACTGTCAACTGTGAACTATCGACTGTGGACTAATAACATTGGACAATTAAAATGAATTAAAATATTGATTATAATATATGAAACTAAACAATTCTTCAAGTTGCCACTTGATTTCCTCTTAAACATCATTTGTATCTTCACGATTATATTCTGCGTTCAAACCTTTCATGATTCTTGAAAACACCTCAATCGATAGGATGAATCAACCGCACTTCATTTACGGAAGGAAAGATTTATGCATATAGTTATGCACCTGAGAAACTCTCGGCAACTGAGTAAAAGTTTAACACGTAGCCGCGTCAGATCCTTTGACATTTATTAGCAAAAATAACTTTGCAATCCCTTTTCAAGGTAGCCAATTTTGTCACAGCTTCAGCAAGTCAACTTCGACTTTTCATTCGAAATAGCCTTACTATAATCCTGATATATACGATTACCCTTTTGATACCGGAGAATTCTTTTATATTTCACCATATTACCAGTAGACGTACCAGCAACCTCGTTGCTTCTTGGCTTAAGTCTCCCTGACAAATCATTATATTTATTCATTGAAACCCTATCCTATACTCATCCACATCTTGTAACGAGAACTGCCATAACAGTTACCAAGAATCAGCAATCAGTACTTTGAAAACTCACAGCATATCTACATCAACAGTTATATGTATGACATTTATCTCCTAGAATTATGATCTCTTATTCTGAAATTCTGAAAAGCACTCAGTCACAAATCAATACTCTGAATGTTGAAAAAGCTGAATGAAGCAGCAGAAACCATAGATAACCGTAAAACGACCTTAATCCTCGAAAGTTTGATGATAAAGAATAGTATGTTGGAAAAGCTCAGAAAAGTTGGAACTGAAAAACGGATTGAGCTAACCACGAAGGAGACCAAGGACAAATACAAGGACTATACCCTATATTCAAAGAATCCAGATAATTCTGGATCCGTTGAAATCTTTAGAGAATATCTTGCTCCGAAGTCATGTTAAAATCTTGCGGAAAATCTTTCTCCATCAACCATCGAACTTAGAAATTCCAAAATATCATCATCAATATCTTCGATATTTTTGAGGATATTTTTATAAATATTCTCGTCCGAAATTATACACCTCTTCGTGCTTCCTGTGTATCATTATATTGGAAACATTCAATAGAAAATTTAGTACCGAAAAGCGGATTATACGAAACTATGAAGGAAGCCGTGACAAATCACAAAGAATAAGTTGACTTAAAAGAATCCAAATAACTCAATGCCTGCTGAAGTCTTTAGCGAATATCTTGCTCCTTACTCCAAACTCTTGTGAACAAATTTTCTTCACCATCCTTCAATAATAGAAATTCTAAGATATCATAGTATCTTTCATTATAAATATCCTCCATATTTCTGAAGATATTTTCATAACTATTCTTATCTGAAATCATTAACCTCTTCATGCTATCAGTGTTACATCATATAGAAACTGTTAGTTTCTATATTCTGTAAACTTTCGAGTTTAAAATACGAATGTTTTGAAGTAGTGTTGGGAACTGATGCATGAGTTAGTATAATATAATGACACTTGATCAACGTGATTATATTACAGTAAGTCATGCTGAGTTTCTAATGGGACATGATGATTCGCAGATCATAACGTCATCATGTGCCATGTTACATAACTCTTTCATTCTGCTTAACTTCTGAACATATCAAGAAAGTATATTCATGATAGTTCTATTCTCAGTAAATCTGGTAATTTGACAAATCAAATCGTGCCATTACGATTTCCTTCTTAGAACATTAACAATCTTCATTCCGAATTTATATCTACGAATTCTGAACCATTACAAGCGGTGTTTAATCGCAAGAAGAAGAAACGAAGGGATAAAGTTCCAAAATATAAGAGAAAATATAAAGCCCAATAAACAGCACGGAGATTACAAACCGTGAATATTAATACGAATAACAATATAAAGACATGGTATAATTAAGAATAGTATTACCCCAAGGTAATAGTAGGAGTAAACAGATTCTTCTGGTGGAAGATTGATAAGAAGGATGACAGAAATGATAATTGAGAAAACATCAAGGATTAGAACGGGATTAAGCAATTCACAACCTTTTGGATGTATGGACTAAGAAAGAAAGTATAGGAATGATGATAATAATGGAACGGAAGAGTTAATTTATAATGGAAATATCAGACAGAGTAATCGAAGCAGATCACCGTATTTAATTATAGAGATCTTAATTTCCTTATTCGCCGCAGAATCAAATCTTTTAGATTTCGAAGATTTTCTTTTAAATCCCTTGAATTCCGGAATTCAACCCTGACTACGTCACCAGTTAAGACAAATCTGCATTTACTCATTTCAATCTTTTATGATAGCTTCACTCGTACTCTTCGAGTAATCGAATTGTTTTATCTATATTAATCAATAATGATAAAACCCGATTTATCAACTCATATTCGTTAAGAAAGCATTTTATTTGTTAGCCATGACCACCTCACTCAAATTTCAGGATGAAATTTCTTTAACGGGTAGGTACTGTGATGACCCGGGAATTTCCGATCAAATTTAAACTTTAATCTTTATATGTTCCCGACACGATAAGCAAAATTTGTAATGTTAAGTCTCTAAAACTTTGAACTATGTTCATGCATACATTTGACCTTTGACTATGCCCGATGATTCACGAACAATTATGTTTAAATAAATATGTAAATATATATATATATATAGATATATAA
This sequence comes from Rutidosis leptorrhynchoides, assembly GCF_046630445.1. Classification (NCBI taxonomy): domain Eukaryota; kingdom Viridiplantae; phylum Streptophyta; class Magnoliopsida; order Asterales; family Asteraceae; genus Rutidosis; species Rutidosis leptorrhynchoides. The sequence goes on along the minus strand of NC_092335.1, from coordinate 387,618,284 downwards.
ATATAAACAAAAGTATATATAATGATTTGAAATAAGAAAATACAAATTAATCATTAGAATATAATATGTAAAATAATATACAAAATAATCAAGCTATTATTAAATTGAGTCTATATAAATATATATATGATTCCTGTATACAATAAATATTATTTGTATATTGTAATATATATAAATTATTTAAATATTAAATAAGATATTATATAATATAAGTATAACATAATTATATGGTGTAAAATATGTATCAAATTTAATTACAAGTTAAAATATAGCTATTATATTAATAAATAATAATGATATTAGTATTATTAATATTATCAACTTGGTATATAGTATATATATATATATAAGAACGGATAAGCATTAGTTGTTATATCAATATTATTAGTATTACTTTCATTATTATTATTAATGTTATTATTAATGTTAAAATATGTATATATATATATATATATATATATATATATATATATATATATATATATATATATATATATATATATATATATATATATATATATATATATATATATATATATAAGTTGAAACATATAAACTTACTTACAAAATTTAAAATATTACACTATTATTAATATTATTGGTATTATTTCTAATAAACCTTATAATTAGTAATAAGAATATGATTTTTGTTATTTTTTGTGACATCATCAATATTATTATTGTTCCTATTATTATTATTAGTTTTATTATTATTAATAATATTAAAAGTATTATTATTATTAATCATATTCATATTTGTTTATTTATTTACCAAATCTTGCAGACAAATACAAATTCTGTTATAAATTGGATTCCCCTTGTCTCTAATCCAAGTACGGGTCCAAATCAAGTTAGATAGAAAACAAATTCAGTAAAGATAAGATTCAATCTATTATTCAATCTGTTTGTTTTATTTTTCTTATTTTCTCTCCCTCTGTCTTCTTCTTATGCTAGCAATATTAGTACCACCTAAAAACAATCAATCAGCTCAAATTGATGAAGAGATAATTCAGTCTTCCACTATCTGTATCCATTATATTTCCACTTAACTGCAACTATCTGAGAAATCAAAAACCCAGAACATATTAACAGCTCGATACCCCTGTCCAGTTTCATTTTTCAAAGGCTTCGGTTCAGAGTTTAAATTCAAAATCTTTCAATGCAATTCTGTTTTAAATGTTTCATATAAACTAACTGCAAGGTTTCATAGCCCAAATTATCCTATCGCGTTTTAATTTTAGAGTCAAAGTTTTTTTTTAAAAGTCAACGAACGTGTTCTTAGTAAAAATTCGGAATTTATATTATGTTTTAAATTAAATTGTTGTTTCAGAAAGATTCTGGGAGTGATTTAGAATATATTTTTAGAAGAAATCAAAGTCTAAAATGACCTTAATTCCAAAATCAAGTTTGTATATTGCTGTGTTCTTCGCGAATTGATTTACTGCTATAAACTTCTCTGTATTTTTTTTTTATCTGTTGATCATACGAATCCAACATAGGTTGATTATGTTTCAACATCATGTATAAATCAAATTCTTTTATTGCTGATATGATTGATTATGGAACGGGCTGTTTGAGTTAAGAAGAAGGAGAAGATAACACGAAAAACATTTGTTAAATAATATTGGGTTTTAAATTAAAACAGAAAGACACAAGCAGAGTAACGGTTAGAGGTGGTGTCGGGTTAACGAGTGGTTGCGGGTTCGAGTCCCCTCTGGCGCATTTATTTTTAGGATGGCTTTTGGAAGGGTATATACTTCTACTACTACTATTATTATTATTATTATTATTATTATTATTATTATTATTATTATTATTATTATTATTATTATTATTATTATTATTATTATTATTATTATTATTATTATTATTATTATTATTGTATGATATTGTTATTGTTATTGATTGTTATTAACATTTTTAATAAATATTTTTATTATGATGTAAGTTAATATTATCACTAATATAATAAATAATCTTAATACTATTGTTATAACTAAGTATTATCAATAAGAATTAATGGTTTCATTTTATAGTTATCGATAATATTATTATCATTATTACTAAAAGTATTATTATTTTAAATCTATCACTTTTATTAAAATTAGTAATTAGTAATATCATTATCATTATTAATAAGTATCAGTATTATTAAAGTTAGTATTAGAATTATCGTTTAGACAACATTATTAGTATTACTATTAATTCGATCATTAAAATTATCATATTAAAAATTAATATTTTTATTTCTACTATTATTACTATTATTATTATTATTATTAGTATTACCATTATTCTTATTAGCATTAAAATAATTAATAAAATCATCATTATTATAACTAACATTAGGATATGATTATTAGAATAATTAATGTTATTATAATAACTACCTTTCCAAACAACTGATATATATAAAAGTATACTAAGACACATAACATAATAAATCAATATTTTCATATACAAAGAATATTTGAGTCATATATATATATATATATATATATATATATATATATATATATATATATATATATATATATATATATCATTATTATAAAAATAATACAATTAATAAATTATTATATATATAAATTTATTCGCTTACAATTATGTGTATTAATAAACATACAAATGATATAGGTTCGTGAATCCGAGTCCAACCCTGCATTGTTCAATGACATCATATGTATTTTTACTACAAAATACAGTATAGTGAGTTTCATTTGCTCCCTTTTACTCTTTACATTTTTGGGACTGAGAATACATGCGCAACTTTTATAACTGTTTTATGAAATAGACACAAGTAATCAAAATTACATTATATGGTTGAATGATCGAAATCGAATATGCCCCTTTTTATTAAGTCTGGTAATCTAAGAATTAGGGAACAGACACCCTAATTGACGCGAACTCTAAAGATAGATCTATCGGGCCCAACAAGCCCTATCCAAAGTACCGGATGCTTTAGTACTTCGAAATTTATTTCATGTCCGAAGGAGGATCCCGGAATGATGGGGATATTCTTATATGCATATTGTGAATGTCGGTTACCAGGCGTTCAATCCATATGAATGATATTTTTATCTCTATGCATGGGACGTATGTTTATGAGAAATGGAAATATGAAATCTTGTGGTCTATTAAAATTATGAAATGATTATTTATGTTAAACTAATGAACTCACCAACCTTTTGGTTGACATTTGAAAGCATGTTAATTCTCAGGTACGAAAGAAATCTTTCCGCTGTGCATTTGCTCATTTTAGAAACATTACTTGGAGTCATTCATGGCATATTTCAAAAAACGTTGCATTCGAGTCGTCGAGTTCATCAAGATTATTATTAAGTCAATTATAGTTGGATATATTCTGAAATGGTATGCATGCCGTCAATTTTCGTTATAAAGAAAGATTGTCATTTAAAATTGAATGCAATGTTTGTAAAATGTATCATATAGAGGTCAAATACCTCGCGATGTAATCAACTGTTGTGAATCGTTTATAATCGATATGGATCTTGTCTGGATGGATTAGGACGGGTCCTTTCAATCTAGAACCATTTGGTGCCCCGTGTACCATTTTGAAGAGAAAACCAGGAAGTAAGTTTGATTCAAAACTGGTTATTGAAGTATTTCTAGGATATAGTTCTCCTAACAAGAGAGTTTTCAACAATGAGACGAGATGTGTTGAAGAATGGTCTGAAGTTGACATCCAACGGAATCACACGAAGAGTGCTCCCAAGAATCATCCTTGGATTTACAACTATGATGAGCTGATTGATTCATTTACTCTTGCTCCAGATCAGACGGAGAATGAAGTAGAGCTACAAATGCTGTTTGATTTACAGAACGAACCAGAAATGTCTGCACCGACTCCAACTCCATTACCAACAGTCGTTAAGCCAGTACAAGATTCAGATTAAGATGTTGATCCAGTGTAGGATACCTGCGGATCTGATATCTCGAGTGAGAATTCTGATAATCCTGAAGAAGTTGGAGATACCACGAATCTACATCACGAGATACCTGTTCCCGCACACCCAGTTCCCAGAACTACAGATGCTCATCCTAGAGAAAATATCATTGGAGATCGAAATGCATGTGTTAGAACAAGAAGACAAGTTCAGTTTGATGGTCAAGTTGATGCTCATATGACAGCTGCTGCTGCATACTACGAGTACACATGTCATATCTCGAGAATTGAGCTAAAGACTACAAAAGAAGCCTTGAAGCATGTTGATTGGGTCATGGCTATGCAAGAAGATATTCAGCAATTCAATCGTCTAGATATTTGGAAGCTAGTTACTAAGCCGCATGGTGCTAAAGTAATTGATCTCAAATGGGTTTGGAAATGCAAATTCGATGAAGATGGCAATGTTACCCGTAACAAAGCAAGATTGGTTGCTAAAGGTTATCAGCAAGATCCTGAATTAGATTACGATGAAGTTTTTGCTCCTGTTTCCAGATTGGAAGCTATTCGCATTTTCTTAACCTTCGCGTCATTTATGAAGTTCAAAGTTTATCAAATGGATGTTAAGAGTGCATTTCTTTATGACAAGCTAAACGAACGAGTATATGTCAGTCAACCACCGGGTTTTGAAGATCATCTTCATCCTGACAAAGTTTACCGCTTACGGAGAGCCCTTTATGGTTTACATCAAGCTCCTAGAGCTTGGTATAGATGTTTATCAAGCTATCTTATCGAAAAAGGATATCAAATGGGCACGATAGACTGTACTCTATTCACAAAAGTTCAAGATGACGATATTATCTTAGTCCAGATTTATGTAGTCGACATTATCTTCGGTGCTACTAAGCAGGAACTCGTTGATGAGTTTGAGCAGGTGATGAAGGATGAGTTCGAAATGAGCAAATTGGGTCTCTTACACTACTTTCTTGGTTTACAATTCAAACAGACTGAAAATGGAATTTTTCTTCGTCAAGCAAAGTATGTGAATGATATACTCGAACGGTTCGGTATGACTCAAGAACGTCCTGTGTCGACTCCGCTAGCTGTGAATCATGGTATTTCATTAAACTGCGAAGGAGAACCTGTTGATCCTACATATTATCGAGCAATCATCGGGCCGCTTATGTATCTCACTGCGTCCAGGCTGGATATTATGTTCGCAACATGTCTGTGTGCTCGTTATCAAGTTAATCTGAATACAGTTCATCTTACAGCTGCAAAAAGAATTCTGTGTTATCTGTTGCATTCGCCAAATCTCGGCATCTGGTATTCGAATGATGAGAAGTTTGATCTTGTAGCTTACAGTGATTCAGACTATGCAGGTTGCAAAATCAACAACAAATCTACATCAGGAGGATGTCAATTTTTAGATGAAAGGCTGGTGACCTGGCAATGCAAGAAACAAACTGCAGTTGCTCTTTCCACGTGTGAAGCTGAATATATAGCTACTGCTAGTTGTTGTTCGCAAGTTGTTTGGATTCAACAACAAATTCGCGATTACGGGCTTAGAATCTCTTTCTCTCCTCTTTATATTGATAATACTGCTGCTATTGCAATTACTAAGAATCCTGTTCGACATTCTAAGACTAAACACATAGGTGTTAAGTATCATTTTCTTAGGGATTGCCATGAGAAAAAGATTATTGAGGTTAAGAGAATAGGTACTAAGGACCAGAGGGCTGACTTATTCACTAAGGCTTTTGATAAACCTAGGTTCTTGCTACTTTTAGAGATGAATGGCATTGTTGATCGAGACAAAGTGATTTCGGATGTTGTTTGTGAGGATTAATCAATCTTTTAGACTGTGCATGTAGGGTGCATGACATATAGATTTTTAGTTTTTGATTATCCGTATTGCATATTTTTTCTTACTGTTTGCATTTCTTTACATGATTTCTTTCATGATTGCATGCTAGTCTGTAGATATTTTCTGTTTGATTAAAATGCTAAAACACTAAAAGATTTTATATTTTACTATTTTAGGGGGAGTATATGTTATCAACAGAAAATACCTAAAAAGTGTAAAATGCCTCATCAGAAAATTCTAAAAAGTTGAAAAATCCAAAAATGAGCTTGTTTTGATTAATCTGTTGGAGATGACGAAATTACTGTACAGAGAATTGATAATTGATTAGTAATGACTGATTTGAATGTTTATGTTTATCTGTTGTGTGATGTACTTATAGATGTGACTTATGAATTCTTGGCATTAGACAATCATAATAAGAATAACGATCATCTAAGAATCAGAAGTCATGGACGATCTGTAGCATTTGAAGGTAGTCACCTAATTATCTCCGAAACTGTATCTAATGATAATTGTTTAGGAACTCAACAGTTGGTTGAGGGTATCCCCTATCATAATTGATAATCGTTAGAGAAAGTTGGTGTTGGATGTCCCCAAGCAACATTCAAACGTTGCTCTACCAATTCAGCCTTACAGCTATGATTGGGACATTTAATAGATCATTTAAGGAGTTAAGGGTTATCTGTTTGGCTGGTGCATACCACGTTGTCACGGGCTTGAGACTTAATAATCGAAACTAAACTCCGAAAAGTCAGATAAAAATTAGTTTATGTCGAAGTAAGTGTCCCGTATCGCTTAAAGTCAAAAAGTATGATTCTTTATTGTGGACCGTTCAAGCATTTAAGGGAGAACACCTTCGAGTGATCTGAGCACAACAAAACAAAGAAACATGAGTTCAAGCACGAATACAACAAAAACATGATGGAAGTTCCATTCGTGATGCAGTTCAAAATCAATATATCAAAAGATGATGATATGCTGTGAAAATCAAATATCAAAAGAAAATCAAAGTCAAAAATAATTGGCGTATCAAGATGGCAAAGTCCTGAAGTTTGAAAGTATGAAGAATGCTGATTCATGAAGTGCTCATAAAAGAACTCGGATCATTCTTAGTGTGACGCCCCCGCACAGCTTGAATTATTTAATCACGACGTTCACACATAATTATCAAGATTCTTGTCGTCTATGATTTAGGGTTATACCCATTAAGGCTATATATTTAGGAAGATACTTACCTAGGTATATTCTATGAATACTAAACATATGCTAAAAGCATATAAAGAGAAAGTTTAACTTTCGATTCCGTTTACTAAAGTCAACTTGAACATAAAGAAGTCAAAGGCCTTGAGATTTATTTCGTGTGACGACTGGTCATCAGGCAAGTCTGCTTTAACTGTAGACCAATCCCCGTGGTAAATAATGTGCCTATTCGAATAACTCAATATATTCTGAGATCATCCGAGCGAACTTGATTGAAGATTGTCAACACATTGGTAGAAGTCAAAGGCTGACTGGGTTATTCAAAATGCCGTGAGAATCTTCCTGTTCAATTTGAATGAAAGTACATGGATAGAGATAACGGAAAGTTACGCGTAATGAATTGACAACCTAATAACAACGCACAATCATAAGTGATGAAAGAATCAAGGATTAATGAACTTAGCATGATCTTAAAAATCACTGCTCTTTAATGTTCAAAGTAATTAATGCCAACATGATTGTCGAAGTGTCCTGAATGAATATGTTCATGTTTAATGAGGATTGATATCAGTAATTGCATGATAATAGACATAGACTGGATAATTAGGAATGAACAACATAAGTTGATTCAATATGTCATTTCTGATCCATTTTTAAATTGTTAATCATATTTTCTCACAAAAAGAATGTGGATTTGTATGCTTCGCTTATCTGTTTGTTAAATAGCTTACTTTGAAAACTGTAAAACAACAAAAAGATTTTGGTTTAGCATGTTATTGCATTTCATGATAGAATGTCTTTCATTTGAATATTTTTAGTTGCATGACATTATATTTCAGAAAATTCATAAAGATTTTAACTTTCAATTGTTTTCTGATTATCCTCGGAATGCACAATGACATCTGAAAGAACCTTGTCAAGATCAAGATATTTTTGGCCACCAAATCCATAAGTTTGAAGTTTGTAGAGCTTGTGACTGTTTGAAAAAGTTTTTATGACTTAAGATGGAAGTGAACTTAAGATGACATTACAATGTAGGACTTACTCAGGTTAAACAGAATTTTTGGCGTAATAACCTCAATTAGGTTAAGATGTTTAGATTACCTAAGTGGTAATGATCATTTCTTGATGAATTAGTGATTTATGACTCAAATTGAAAGTGTTAGTTAGCTTTAAGATTGCCAAACGAGTCGAAATCCTAAGTCTGTGAAAATTTGAAATTGCCTAAGTGGCTCACTCGCACGTTTGATGTGTGAACCATACGAGTAACTACACGAGTGAGGTTAACCGTACAGATGACCCTGTTCTAAAGTAGTCCTAATACATCTGGGTCACACGCACGAGTGATTCTATTAGGCGCGCAGTTGATGGTGAATCATGTGCTCAACCGTACGGTTGAGCACGAGAGTATAAATAGAGGGTGCCGAGAACAGGAGCTCACACTTGTGTACCTATTTCATTTTATCACTCTAAAATCAATCTTCACCAATCGAGTTTTCCACCACAACATTTGTTAAGCATATTAATCCGACCTCAGCGCCACCAACTAGTTTGATAAGATATTACCAATAGCAGAAAAACAAGTCAATGTTCCAGTTGAAAACCTAGAAGGTCAGGAGGAGCAAGGACATAATCCTCAAGTGAATCCAGTTATTCAACCTGCCCAACAAGAGATTGTTCTAGAAATGGGCGAGCTCAATAATCAAGTAGCTCTCTGTGACACTACTCTCGAGAGGGGTGATCATTTTAAGGAGATTGTGGCTTTTATAAAGTGTTCAAGGATTCATACAGCTATCTCAACTACATGCACGGCATACTACAGCCACCAAAGAGAATTCTAGAGAAATGCGGTACTTGATGTGTCAGAAGCTGAGATGAAGCTGGTAAGTACTGTTCAAGGGCATGAGATCATTGTTTCTAAGTCTGTGATAAGGAGGATTTTAAATTTTAATGATGAGAGATGCTCCCATATGACAATCAATCGAGAAAGAATACACGGATGCTTCAAGAGATGTGCATACTCTGGTTATATTTCTGGTAAATCTGAACTGATGAAGACTCTTCTGTCACAACCCAGAAAATTTCGACTAATTTTAAACCAAACTCTCGATACGATTTAGTATTTCTGACACGATAAGCATAGTCTGTAATGTTGAGTCTCAAAAATTTTGAACTGTTTCATATAATCAATTGACCATTGACTACTTCCGACAATTCACGAACAATTAATTGAAAATAGATATATGTATATTTAAATATATATATATACATATAAGAAATTGAAATATTATTTGAAATGTTATATGGTTTATTGTTAAAAATAAAAATGTAAATAATATGCGATGTAATAAAAACTATTACTATAAATATATAGATATATGTGTATAAATATTACTTGTAAATATATAAATTATATTAAAACTACTTGTTTAAGAATACATAATATATTCATTTTAGTAGATAAATTTGCTATTTAAATCTGTTCCTATATAGAAAGAAAATATATTAAAAATAAATGATTTCGAACATAAATAGTGAACGATTGTAATACTCAGTTGACATTTTGCTAGTGTTCATATCGATCTAATCTGAGTTTATGTTGATTTAAAATAAAAATTAAACTGTAAATCGATTATGAAGATTTTAGATTTGATAAAAATATTTTTACCTTTCTAGATCAAATTTTAGTACTCCGTACATAGCATTTGGAACAGAAAATAAATAATTATTGAACCTTTTTGATCAGATTTTAAACAGGTAATGAGTGAAATAATTAAATATGTTTAATCTCAAAATTTGGGATTGTTAGGGACATTTTTATACATTAACTGTTTAGCAATGGACACGATATGATCATCCGGGATAAACCGTCGATAACTAACAACCAAAAACCGTCGATAACTAGCAATGGACACGATATGATCATCCGGGATAAACCGTTGATCTTATATATATATATATATATATATATATATATATATATATATATATATATATATATATATATACACATCCTGGATATGTGATCAAACATAGAGACCATTCATCACTACCATTTATCTCCTTCAACCGATCATCATCCCCGCCGGCTACCACCTCTTGCCACCACCGTGAGCCACTCTTAAACCGCCATGATCATCTCCCTCTCTCTCTACAATTCCTCTTTGTGACAACCAAGAACCACCACCTTGAATTCCCTCTCTTCTCCCTCTTTCATCATAAAAACCGCCACCCTCATCAACCATGAAACTATCACCATCACCGGTCATCATCTTCAACCCCCACCATGAGAACCATCACCTTCAAACATCACTTGAAACCACCATCCCCCACCATCACCTCCGGACTGTTTTGTAGCCACGAACAACCACTGCCATCCTATAAACCAACATGACAATCACCCCGTTGCCACTTATGCTACTGCTGCTACGGTTTCTGTTTATTCGCACTCAATTGCAACCAATATCATCGATATACCATGGCTGCTATTCGAACCACGATGCTACTATAAGTTGCTATTCCTTTCGCAAACCCAACACAACTACAGCTACAGTACGTTTAATATTTTGTGCCTGTTAAAACAGCGAGAATGATGATGATTAACCTCTGATGTTATTCGTTTGCTTTTGTTACTGTTATCACAATGAAAGTGGTGCTTGTGGGACAAGAAGTGGGACAAGAAGTGAGGCTAGAAAACACGTGAAGAATTATTATTTTACACTTATCTTTAAAATTCAACAAACAAACAAGTATCATGATATTCGGCTATGTATATTGGCCGAGATTTATACTTATTGTTGGGCTGTAACATTAATTTTGTTATTGGGCCAATATTACGAAAACCAACTCATAAAACGTACCAGATTCATTTCAATTTTTTTTCTTCTTGTCTGATTGAGACTCACGATGAGATGATGATGATTTAAAAGCAAACGATAATTGATGAAGTATGATATTGATGGGGACGATTTTGATGATGAAAAGGGTGAAGATGGAATAATGCTATGATTATGATAATACATGAGTGATAATGGTTGCAGTTATAAGATGAATGATACATAGATAATAACATTGATAATAATACATGATATCATAAACCGAAGGTAATGATAATTATGATGATGATGGTTTGATTAATAATAAGTTGATGATGAACGAAGTTTTTGTTAAAGTTGATCATGATAGAAGATACACAGATTCATACATAATAATAAGTAGTTTAGCGTGTTTTAAAACTTAAACAAGCTAATGGTTTGACGGTTAAGAGTGTTGGGTGTAATCGAGAGGTCTTGGGTTCGTCCCTTTCGCGGCAGTTTTCTTTTTAAGGCTTCTTTTGAGGTTTGTGAATCCGAGGCCAAACCTACACTTGTTAAATGACGTCATATGTATTTTTACTATAAAATATAGTATGGTGAGTTTTATTTGCTCCCTTTTTAATTACTTTTGCAATATATATTTTTGGGCTGAGAATACATGCGCTGCTTTTATAAATGTTTACGAAATAGACACAAGTACTTAAAATACATTCTACGTTGAGTTGTACCACTGGCATATTTCCCTGTAGCTTGGTAACTACTATTTACATGTGGTATTGTAAACGCGAATCCTGTTGATAGATCTATCGGGCCTGACAACCCCAACCGGACTGGACGACCAGTATTCAACGGTTGCACAGTACTTCGTTTCAGTTACTACACTTGGTACGGTGTAGTGAGATTTCATAATAAAGGGAATATGCGACATGATTAAATGTTAAGTGTGGTTACCAAGTGCTCAACCACTTAGAATGCTTTACATACACTTGCGAGTGTATTATGTTTATGATTATGAAATCTTGTGGTCTATTAAAATATTGAAATGATTGTTATGATAAACCTATGAACTCACTAACCTTTTGGTTGACACTTTAAAGCATGTTTATTCTCAGGTACGAATTAAGTCTTCCGCTGTGCATTTGCTCAATTTAAGGACATTACTTGGAAGTCGATCATCGCAATGGGACCAAATGTTGATGACTTCGTCCAGGTGGATAAGGACGGGTCGTTTCAGGTGGTATCAGAGCGGTGGTCGTAGCGAACCAGGTCTTGCATTAGTGTGTCTAACTAGTAGTCGTTAGGATGCATTAGTGAGTCTGGACTTCGACCTGGTCTGCATGTCAAAAAGTTTTGCTTATCATTTTGTGTCGAAAATTATCTGCTTATCATTCTTAGTCTAGACACGTCTTGCTGCATTGATTGCATGAATAGTGTATAGACAAAATTCATATCTTAGCGTATCTGTTACTGTAAACCTTACCTGGCGTATCCCGTAAATTCCTCCGTAATCTACGAAACCTTTTGTTCTATATATATGGATATTCTATGTAATTAGAATACCATCCGTTAGCCAGAAAATCATTTCATATCTAAAAAAAATTCTTTATTCAAACGTACGAAATGGAATTCGTCATTAGTTCAAGTCACTCGGATTCCGAAATGGAATCCCACTCAAGCTCCGAAAGCAGTGTGACCGGAATGGATCAACCAATCAGTCATCATCTATTCTGGATGAATTGGGGATGGGTTCGTAGCCTCCTCAATCATTGGAGACAAGAAGAAGGTGATCCTTTCCATTCGCCACATTGCCCTATTGGCGAAGAACCTGAAGCACTTACCGGTGAACCTGTTCGAAACACCATATTTTCTCTCATTTCCAGAGTATCTCGCCACGATTATATACTATACCAAATTCTAGATTATATTTATCCGCTAGTCCGAACCAAAAATCACCCCGGTGTAATAGAAGAAGTCAACGAGCTTCGCGCTCGGGTAGTGGCTTTAGAGAATATGGTGCGAAGGTTACAAACACCAGCAGCATAACCAGTACCAGCAGCAAAACCAGTACCACCACCAACGCCAACAGTACCATTACCACCACCAAAAACAACCGCATCGCAAACCTCAACTTCACAATCTGTCACGCGAACATCAACGTCATACGCACCATGGATACTAAGGAGTATCAACATCAATGAACGATAAATTATTAATTCATAACTTCATTGAAGAAATATTCTGCGAAGAATAGGTGGTTTCTAAAAGTTTTAGAGATTATTTATCTTAGCTCAAACCGAAAATTAAAAAGGTTTAATATCATATTGACTCATTAAAACCATAATTACATCTGAAGAAAATATATATGTATATATTTGTTCATAAAGATTGTAATTAAAAATTCTTTCGTACAAACAGTTAATGGTGAAAATATTTTAACGGGTAGGTTATACCCGAGGAACATTTAGATTTCACATTAATAAGTTATACTGTACATTCTTCGAATCTGATTCAACAGTCATTTACTATCTTACTTACAACCACCGATATACGTATCCGTTCACCGCAGAATAACCATTTTTATTCAATTTCATATTCGGATTTTGACCTATCAAAATCCAACAAGTGGCATAATGAAGAAAACATATGACAAAATAAAATTTGTTAGAAACAGACTAATTAAGTATGAGAAATTGTGTTAAGAATCCACGCTAACTGTTCCTAGCTAATTGTTCCTAGCTAACTGATTACATTTTATTTATCGCAATTTACATTCTCGCAATTTACATTCTCGCAAATTTATTTATTGTCATTTAATTTCTGTATTTATTTTACGCACTTTAAATATCGGGACACGTATACAAGGTTTTGACATATCATACCGACGCATTTATATATATTATTTGGAATAACCATGGACACTCTATATGCAGTAATGATCGAGTTCTCTATACAGGGTTGAGGTTAATTCTATAATAATATATATAATTTGAGTTGTGATCGAGTCTGAGACATGTACACGGGTCACGATACGTATTAATTAATTCAAATATTATAAATTAAACTATATATGAATTATTAGACTATCAACTGTGGATTATCGACCGTGGACTAATGACATTGGACAATTAAAATGAATTAAAATATTGATTATAACATATGAAACTAAATAATTCTTCAAGTTGCCACTTGATTCCATCTTAAACCTTATTTGTATTTTGACGATTACAATCTCCATTCAAATCCTTTGAAATTCTTGAAATACCTCGGATTGATAACCAACAATTCAGTTATGATAACTTTGATATATACGATTGGCTTTCCTCATCGTTACCGGAAAACCTTTTATATTCCACCATATTACCATCAGCGTTTAATCATCTAAAAACACAATTTTCTTGAAAACTCTCGGTTTGATAACCGATGATCCAGATCCGTTAACTTTAAAAATGCTGACGAAGCAGCATGTAGTAAATGGTCTTAATGGCCAAAAGTGATGATAAAAGAATGGAGTGATGGGAGCACTCGATAGAAAATTTGGTACTAAAAAACGGATTGAGCTAGCCATGAAGAATACCAAGGACAAATACAAAGACTAAACCCTATATTCAAAGAACCCAGATAAATCGGGATCCGATGAAATCTTTAGAGAATATCTTGCTCCGTACCCACGTTAAAATCTTGCGGAAAATTTTTCTTCATCAACCTTCGAACTTAGAAATTCCAAAAATATCATCATAAATATCTTTGATATTTCTGAGGATATTTTCATAAATATTCTTGTCCGAAATTATCTACCTCTTCGTGTTTTCTGTATTCTATTATATTGAAAACTTCTATAAAATCTATGTATAAATTATGAATGAATTGTGGAAAAGTGTTGGGAATTGAAGCATGGGTTAGTATAATATAATGACGCTTGGCCAACGTGATTATATTACAGTAAGTCATACTGAGTTTCTAATGAAACATGATGATTCACAGATCATAATGTCATCATGTGCCATGTTACATAACTCTATCATTCTACTAAATCTCTAAGCATATTACGGAAATATTTTCCTTGATATTCCTGTTCTACCGTAATTCTGACAGTTTGCTAATAAATCGTGCGATTATATTTTCTTTCTGATTAGAAAATTTCCTTAAATTCCTTGAATTCCGAAATACCACCATGACTACGTCAAAAGCCAAGACGAAACTTTTCACTCTTTTGTGATAGCTTCACTCGTACGATTCACATGATCGAATCGTTTTATCTGTATTAATCCATAATGATAAAACTCTATTTATCAACTCATATTCGTCATAGAAACATTTTATTTGTTAGCTATGACGACCAAGATCAAATTTCGAGACGAAATTTCTTTAACGGGTAGGTACTGTCACGACCCGGAAAATTTCGACTAATTTTAAACCAAACTCTCGATAGGATTTAGTATTTCTGACACGATAAGCATAGTCTGTAATGTTGAGTCTCAAAAATTTTGAACTGTTTCATATAATCAATTGACCATTGACTACTTCCGACAATTCACGAACAATTAATTGTAAATAGATATATGTATATTTAAATATATATATATATATACATATAAGAAATTGAAATATTATTTGAAATGTTATATGGTTTATTGTTAAAAATAAAAATGTAAATAATATGTGATGTAATAAAAACTATTAGTATAAATATATAGATATATGTGTATAAATATTACTTGTAAATATATAAATTATATTAAAACTACTTGTTTAAGAATACATAATATATTCATTTTAGTAGATAAATTTGCTATTTAAATCTGTTCCAATATAGAAAGAAAATATATTAAAAATAAATGATTTTGAACATAAATAGTGAACGATTGTAATACTCGGTTGACATTTTGCTAGTGTTCATATCGATCTAATCCGAGTTTATGTTGATTTAAAATAAAAATTAAACTGTAAATCGATTACGAAGATTTTAGATTTGATAAAAATAATTTTACCTTTCTAGATCAAATTTTAGTACTCCGTACATAGCATTTGGAACAGAAAATAAATAATTATTGAACCTTTTTGATCAGATTTTAAACAGGTAATGAGTGAAATAATTAAATATGTTTAATCTCAAAATTTGGGATTGTTAGGGACATTTTTATACATTAACTGTTTAGCAATGGACACGATATGATCATCCGGGATAAACCGTCGGTAACTAACAACCAAAAACAGTGATGACTACTGTGCTAGTACACGTTTTTAGATTAATTATTATTATTATATTTATTTACTTTATATGTTGATCTTATATATATATACACATCCTGGATATGTGATCAAACATAGAGACCATTCATCACTGCCATTTATCTCCTTCAACCGATCATCATCCCCGCCGGCTACCACCTCTTGCCACCACCGTGAGCCATCCTTAAACCGCCATGATCATCTCCCTCTCTCTCTCTACAATTCCTCTTTGTGACAACCAAAAACCACCACCTTGAATTCCCTCTCTTCTCCCTCTTTCATCATAAAAACCGCCACCCTCATCAACGATGAAACTATCACCATCACCGGTCATCATCTTCATCCCCCACCATGAGAACCATCACCTTCAAACATCACTTGAAACCACCATCCCCCACCATCACCTCCGGACTATTTTGTATCCACGAACAACCACTTCCATCCTATAAACCAACACCACAATCACCCCGTTGCCACTTATGCTACTGCTGCTACGGTTTCTGTTTATTTGCACTCAATTGCAACCAATATCATCGATATACCATGGCTGCTATTCGAACCAAGATGCTACTATAAGTTGTTATTCCTTTCGCAAACCCAACACAACTACAGCTACAGTACGTTTAATATTTTGTGCCTGTTAAAACAGCGAGAATGATGATGATTAACCTCTGCTGTTATTCGTTTGCTTCTGTTACTGTTATCACAACGAAAGTGGTGCTTGTGGGACAAGAAGTAGGACAAGAAGTGAGGCAAGAAAACACGTGAAGAATTATTATTTTACACCTATCTTTAAAATTTAACAAACAAACAAGTATCATGATATTTGGTTATGTATATTGGCCGAGATTTATACTTATTGTTGGGCCGTAACATTAATTTTGTTATTGGGCCAATATTACGAAAACCAACTCATAAAACGTACCAGATTCATTTCAAATTTTTTTTCTTCTTGTCTGATCGAGACTCACGATGAGATGATGATGATTTAAAAGCAAACGCTAATTGATGAAGTATGATATTGATGGGGACGATTTTGATGATGATAAGGGTGAAGATGGAATAATGCTATGATTATGATAATACATGAGTGATAATGGTTGCAGTTATAAGATGAATGATACATAGATAATAACATTGATAATAATACATGATATCATAAACCGAAGGTAATGATAATTATGATGATGATGGTTTGATTAATAATAAGTTGATGATGAACGAAGTTTGTGTTAAAGTTGATCATGATAGAAGATACACAGATTCATACATAATAATAAGTAGTTTAGCGTGTTTTAAAACTTAAACAAGCTAATGGTTTGACGGTTAAGAGTGTTGGGTGTAATCTAGAGGTCTTGGGTTCGTCCCTTTCGCGGCAGTTTTCTTTTTAAGGCTTCTTTTGAGGTTTGTGAATCCGAGGCCAAACCTACACTTGTTAAATGACGTCATATGTATTTTTACTACAAAATAGAGTATGGTGAGTTTCATTTGCTCCCTTTTTAATTACTTTTGCAATATATATTTTTGGGCTGAGAATACATGCGCTGCTTTTATAAATGTTTACGAAATAGACACAAGTACTTAAAATACATTCTACGTTGAGTTGTACCACTGGCATATTTCCCTGTAGCTTGGTAACTACTATTTACATGTGGTATTGTAAACGCGAATCCTGTTGATAGATCTATCGGGCCTGACAACCCCAACCGGACAGGACGACCAGTATTCAACGGTTGCACAGTACTTCATTTCGGTGACTACACTTGGTACGGTGTAGTGAGATTTCATAATAAAGGGAATATGCGACGTGATTAAATGTTAAGTATGGTTACCAAGTGCTCAACCACTTAGAATGCTTTACATACACTTGCGAGTGTATTATGTTTATGATTATGAAATCTTGTGGTCTATTAAAATATTGAAATGATTGTTATGATAAACCTATGAACTCACCAACCTTTTGGTTGACACTTTAAAGCATGTTTATTCTCAGGTACGAATTAAGTATTTCGTTGTGCATTTGCTCAATTTAAGGACATTACTTGGAAGTCGATCATCGCAATGGGACCAAATGTTGATGACTTCGTCCAGGTGGATAAGGACGGGTCGTTTCATCTTCTGCCTCCACAGTTTCGATATCTTGCTCATGTGATAATGCACTGCTTGAGTGGACGTAAAGCTGGTTTTGATAAGCTGAATGAGAAAGTGCAGAGTATGTTTGTGGCACTTGTCCTAAGGGCTCCGTATGATTTCACAGGATTCGTTTTCTACTACTTTAAAGCAAATCTTTTCAGTTCTACTCAGAGATACCTTATGTACGCCCGTTTTCTTCAATTGATTATTAATGACGCTGCACCAGAGCTACCAAAGCTTGAAGATGATATTATTCACCTAAAGCCAATGAATCCGATAACCTTTCAAAGAATGGAGGAAACAAGAAACGAGGATTTGAAACCTGATTTTAATAGAAAGCTTGTTTGCCATCTGACTAAGGAAAATTATCGATGTTCGGCGGGTAATGCTTGGAGAAACGACGATTCCGACTCTAACTATGAAGTTACTGATGAGGAGGAAGGTGAAGGTGATAATCAAAAAGAAACTGGTGAAGTTCAAGGAGGAAATAATGTTAATGATGAAGTTATTGAAGGTGATGATAATGAAGCGACTGAAGAGGATGTTAGTTTGATACAGAGGAAAATGAAAGGTAAAGGACCGATGACTTCTGAACAGCCAAAGAAGAAGGAGAGGAGAACTAAAAATCATTTTGATTCACCTCAGAAGTCATCTCAGGGAGGTTCTAAACAACAAGCTCAGAGACAACCTTCCGGTTTCATGAAGGACGCTAGAGCCGTTGTTACCTCACCGAGACCTGCTGTTACCACTCCTCAGGTCACGCCATCAGAATTCAAGACACAACAAAATCTACTGTAATCTTTGATCACTAAGATTACTAATCTCGAGAACCAAGCAGTTGAGGACAAGAAGGCTAGTGCTGAGAAGATTGAGGTGTTGGTTAGTGATAATGAGAAGTTGTAGAGACGAATGAATCATCAGAAGAAGAGAATGAAAGAGCTAGAGAAAGAGCTTGAGGATGTGAAAAGTGAAAATGAATTGAAGTTGAAGGAAATGAATGATAAGTTCAAGCAAATTACTTCTGGGAAAACAAAGTTGATTACGGATGGAGGAGAAGTGTATTCCTCTGATTTGGGTGATGACAAAGATGATGAAGAAGATGCTGGAACTGGAGGACCCTCTTTTGAAATTCCGTTAGTGATACCTATTCGAAGCTTTAATGAATATGGTGAGGTCTTTACTGTTGAATATTATATGAATTATTCCAATGTTTTTAATGATGCAGAAAAGGGGGACGTTCCACCAAGTGATTTCCCGGTAGAACAGTTGTTGCTCTGGCATATGACAGTGAAAACGATACAGAGAATGCAGAGACAGTTGAAGCTGAGAACAAGGCTCCACAAGAATAGCCAGCTGATGAAATTCCTCCCGAATCAATCCAAAATATCAACCTAAGTGATATTGATAACTTGTTTGAAGACGAGAAAAGTGAAGGTTCTGTTGGTAAAGATAGTGTGAAAGAGGATGTGATTGTTGAATCCGAAGATGAATTTGAGACAGAATCTGAGGATGTAGAGGAAGAAGAAGTTGAGATTGTTGTGCCTTCGCTTGCACCATACTTGTGACGACCCGGAAATTTCCGACCAAATTTAAACTTAACCTTTATATGTTTCCGACACGATAAGCAGAATTTGTAATGTTGAATCTCAAAAAGTTTGGAACTACATTCATGTAATCAATTACCCTTTGACCGTGTTTGACGATTCACGAACAATTATGTATATATAGATATGTATATATAATATATAATATTAACTAAAAACATTAACAAAGTATTAGATATATGATACTTTATATGAACGTATTTGTTTCGATATATTTATCAACAGAATTAAGAGATAATATCAAATGATTGAATTATCAGATACATTATGATATGATTACGGGCCTATGTTATGAGGTCCACTGTGATTTAAGAAATCTATTCTATTTGACAATATTCGGAAAATGGTAAAGTAATTTATAAGTAAGAACAAATGTGTCAATTAATGGGAACTAGACAAGGGTTAGTGGAAATTCCTGTTTAATTTTCAAGGCATGTTTTATAATATTTTTCTTGTGGCCTTGATAAGATAACTATGTTAACTTTCATTTTATTTAATATGAAAGTAAGAACGTGGAGTGTAAATAATTTAGATGTTGGATATCGATAAGTTAAGTAACTCGACATTTTTCATTAAGATGATTTCATACGTTTATTTAACCTTTGGACTTTATCCCATGCTTCACCAACAGACTGTAATTTAAAAACTTGAAACCTATTATGAATATATATAATTCTACTTTTCTAAAATGTTTTATGATATAACGATTTAAATTAATATTAAATATATTTATACGCGTATTATACGTACATAGTTTTATACTTTTACTATACTTTAACTTTAATAATTCATAATTTAATAATTCACTTTAATAATTCATACTTTAATAATTCACTTTAATAATTCATACTTTAATAATTCACTTTAATAATTCATACTTTAATAATTCACTTTAATAATTCAAAAATCTATTATAAATAGAATTCAATAGGTTTCATTATTTCATAGAAACTTGAAAATATATTTCTCTAAACTCTCTCAATCGAATTACATATATATATTTACTTAGTATTATTTCAAGATATTATTAGTATACATAAAATACTACGATGGAGTTATATCCAGACGATTTCAAAATAATTTTTCAAACGGGATAGAGCTAAGGAAATTATGGGTTATAGCTATGGAGGTTATGGGTATTGTTCGAGGGTATTGATCGTGAGGTCAACCTAACGTTTATCATTTTCGTTGCGTCTATCTACTTTCCTGCAATATTGAATCACAATATTAATACGTGAGCATTCATATCTTATCTTTTATATATTAATAGTGTATCCCTGACTAGTGCTCGAGTATATATGATTATGCATGTTTGTATGCTAAGTTTCGTCGTTAAATAGTTTATGATAAATCACGAATTTGATACATATGCTACTGAGATAAAGTATATGATATGCATGTCATTGAAAAGCTGAAGAAAAATTAATAACTTTTCATTTAGAACTCGTGTGGTTTCGATGAACGGATTAAAAGATATGGTCAACTGAATTATCATTAATTTTAATATTATTATTAAAATGATTATTATAATTGTTATCAGTTGATGTTATTACTAAAATTATCTTTATTCCTAAAAATTAATATTTTTATTGAAAGTATCATTTTATTATTTTTATCATTATTATTATTATCAATATTATTTTATCAAATAAATATGCGTACAAAGATATTTTTACCACACGTAATATAATTACATTAATAATACATAACACTATATTTTTATGATATTAAGTGAATTTTATAAATTTTATTACTTGAGATATATAAAAGTATATTTTTATCATATATGAATTTTAATATAAATTTTTATTTATTAATAAATGACTTGTATTATTTAGTATAATAAGATCTGATAAATATATTTAAATATATAAAACGACTATATATAAGTTATATAATAAACATGTATAGATTTTGGAAGTCATTTTGGGTTAAGTTGACTTTTGTTGACTTTTGCATGTCGGTCTCGAGCATTAGGATTGTGATACACTACGACTTGACCTAAATTGTTATACAGATATTGACCAACATATAAATATATATACTTAATATAGGTTCGTGAATCCGAGACAAACCCTGCACTTGTTCAGTGCCGTCATATACATAATTGCAACGAAATACAGTATTGTGAGTTTCATTACTCCCTTTTTACATATTTTTGGGCTGAGAATACATGCACTGTTTTATAACTGTTTTACAAAATGGACACAAGTACTAAAAACATATTCTACGTTGAGTTGTACCACTTTGCGTATTTTTCCCTAATAGCTTGGTAACTACCATTTACATGCGGTATTGTAAACACGAATCCTGTTGATAGATCTATTGGGCCTGATAACCCCAACCGGACTGGACGACCAGTATTCAACGGTTTCACAGTACTTCGTTTCAGTGACTACACTTGGTACAGTGTAGTGAGATTTCATAGTAAAGGGAATATGCGACATTGATTAAATGTTAAGTATGGTTACCAAGTGCTCAACCACTTAGAATATTTTTATTAAAACGTTTATGTATATAAAATCTTGTGGTCTATTACTATTACGGAAATGATTGATTATGATAAACTAATGAACTCACCAACCTTTTAGTTGACACTTTAAAGCATGTTTATTCTCAGGTATTAAAGAAATCTTTCGCTGTGCATTAGCTCATTTTAAGGATATTACTTGGAGTCATTCATGACATACTTTGAAAGACG
Source organism: Rutidosis leptorrhynchoides (assembly GCF_046630445.1). NCBI lineage: Eukaryota > Viridiplantae > Streptophyta > Magnoliopsida > Asterales > Asteraceae > Rutidosis > Rutidosis leptorrhynchoides. Next base: position 387,595,831 of record NC_092335.1, on the reverse strand, counting down.
TTGCATTCGAGTCGTTGAGTTTATCAAGATTAATATTAAGTCAATTATAGTTGGATGTAATATGAAATGGTATGCATGCCGTCAATTTTTGATGTAAAGAAAGTTTGTCTTTTAAAAACGAATGCAATGTTTGTAAAACTTATCATATAGAGGTCAAATACCTCACGATGTAATCAACTATTGTGAATCGTTTATAATGTATATGAACGGGTCCTTTCAGTTGGTATCAGAGCGGTGGTCTTAGCGAACCAGGTCTTGCATTAGTGTGTCTAACTGATAGTTGTTAAGTTGCATTAGTGAGTCTGGACTTCGACCGTGTCTGCATGTCAAAAAGTTTGCTTATCAATTCTAGTCGGAAATCATCTACTTATCATCCTTAGGAAATTACCTGCTTATCATCTTAAGTCTAGATGCGTTTTCCTGCATTTATTGCATAATAGTGTATAGGAGAATTCTTATCTCAGCACATCTCTTACTGTGAACTTTGACTGACATCTTTTCAAAGATTCTCCGTAATTTACGGGATTTTGGTATTATATATACATATGCAAATTATGTAATTGAAGAATACCAAATCTAAATTCTACAATCTATTTCATACCAAAAAAAAAAAAAAAAATTCTCTCCCTGATCCTATGAGATGGATCCCTCAACCAGTTCGAATTCCTCAGATTCCAACAGCTATTCTGATATGGATATCTACCTGAACTCCGAAAGTAGCGTCACCGGAATGGATCAACCAATTTCCCATCATCTATTTTGGATGAATTGGGGATGGGTCCGTAGTCTACTCAACCATTGGAGACAAGAAGAAGGTGATCCCTTCCATCCACCACATTGCCCTCTTGGCGATGAACCTGAAGCACTTACTGGCGAACCTGTTCGAGACACCATTTTCTCACTCATTGCTAGCATATCTCGTCATGATTATATACTATCCCATATTGTGAATCTTATTCATCCGTTCGTTCCTTCCCCCAATCATCCCGGTGTACTAGCAGAAATTAACGAACTTCGAACCCGAGTAGTGGCTTTGGAACACATGGTGCAAGGATTACAAACACCATTAGCAGCACTAGCAGCATAACCAATACCGTCAGTAACATCCACATCGTAAGCCTCAATACCACAAGCTTCAGTAGCATCACCTGCATCAACAGCACCACCACCATCAACATCAACAGGATCAGTACCACCACCAACAATCACATCCGCATCACACGCCTCAACATCACAATCTGTACCTCGGATATCAACATCACACGCACCATAGATACCAAGGAATACCAACAACAACAAACGATGAGGTATTGATTCATAACTTCATCAGAGAAACATCCTACGGTGATAATGTAATCTCTAAAGTCTTAGGGATTATCTATTTCAGCCTTATCCATAAATCAGATGAGTAGAATAGATAGAGATGATAGGGAGAATAATCGAAACCCTGACAAGAATGGTGAGCGATTTACAAGCTAGACTTGCTATACAAGCATCACCAGCAGTTACCGGCAGTATCATCAGCATCAACTATATCGTCAGCACCACCATCACCGTCAGTACTGTCAGCATCATCAGCACTAGCAGCACCTATAACATCACAAGTTCCGTCAATTCAAGAATCACCGTGGACGTCATCATTGATCAACAACGAGTATTTTGTATCAACGAGTTATGAAGTATTAACTCATTCTTCTGAAGAAATTATATATATATATATATATATATATATATATATATATATATATATATATATATATATATATATATATATATATATATATATATTATATATATGAATGTTGAAACTATAAAAATCTTTCGTACTAAGCTATTGAATATGAATTGAAAAAGGGTAGATACTACTCAGTTAAATTCATATTACTAATATGCTATGATGTATATTCTTCGTTAACAACCTAACCATCGTAACTACAATCTTTGATTCAATTAAATGAATTCGGTTTCATAATAAACCAAGTGTATCATTCAATAACATGTTTGATTTTACACGTTCATCTTCAATGTACTCGAAACTTACTGGAAAACAACATTCGTATCTTGTGAAGTTAGCAAGAGTTCTATGAGCATCAGCATAATTCACTAAGGAAATATCTATAAGAATAAATATTGAAATATTGATTACATTAGCGAAATACTTCGCGAAGATTATGTAATCTCTAATGTTTTAGAAATTATTCTTTACTAATCCAAACCGAAAATCAAATGAGCTTAATATGATATTAACTCATTAAATCTGTATTACATCTGAAGAAAATATACATACATATATTTTCATAAAGACTGTAAAGAAAAATTTTTGTTCAAAATATTATTTGTGACATTTTTTTAACGGGTAGGTAATACCCGAGAGATATATAAATGCACAATTAATATATTACATTCTTCGATTCTAATTCAGTAAATCATCAACTATACTCCCTATTTTCATAACAGTATACCTTCTTTTATAAGAAATCAAAACAACCTTACGATTCTTTTCAAAGTAGCCAGTTTTGTCACAGCTCCAACAAGTCAACTTCGACTTTTCAGTAAAACTAATTTTATTATAACTTCGATAGATACGCTGCCCTTTCACCATCGTTACTGGGGAACCTTTCATATCTCACCACATTAGCAGTAAACTTATCAACAAATTCATTAACCTTCGACTTAAACCTCCCCGAAAAGTCATTATACTTATTCATTGAAACTCCATCTTTTACTCATCCGCATCTTGCAACAAGAATTGCCATACCAATTACTGAAAATCAGCAATCAGTATTTTGAAATCTTGCAGCGTTTCTATTTCAATAGTTATATATACATATAACATCTATCTCCTAAACTTACACACTTCGAATGTGAAGTTTCTGAAAAACATCTCAAACTGTGAATTAGTTATCGAAATGCTAATGAAGCAGCATAAACTGTAAACGACTTTAACAATCAAAAGTTTGATGACAAAGAATAATGTGTTGGTAAAGCCCAGAAAAAGAGAAGAGTTGGTACTGAACAATGGATTGAGCAGACCGTGAAGGAGTCCAAGGACAAATACAAGGACCAAAGTCTGTATTTAAAGAATCTTGATGATCCTATTTCTGATGAAGTCATTAACGAATACCTTGCTCCTGACTCTAAACCTTTGCGGGCCTTATTCTTCATCATCATCTTATCTTAAATATTATAAGATATCTTCGTATCTCTCATTATACATATTCTCCATATTTCTGGAGATATTTTCACAACTATTCTTACCTGAGATCATTTATCTCTCCGTAATATCTGCAACATAAAAGAAACTGTGTTAGTTTCTAAATTCTGAAAAATCCAAATATGAATGTTTTGAAGTAGTGTTGGGAACTGAAGCATGAGTTAGTATAATATAATGACACTTGATCAACATGATTATATTACAGTAATTCATGCTGAGTTTCTAATGGAACATGATGATTCACAGAACACACCGTCATCATGTGCCATTTACATGACTCTTACATTCTACCAAATCTCCAAACATATTAAGAACATATCTTCTTGATAGTTCTTTCTTTCTGGATATTCTGGTAATTTGCCAAATCAAGATCGTACCATTACGATTTCCTTCTTAGAACATTAACTATGTTCATCCAAAACTTCATACCTACTAATTCTGGACCATTATTCGATTGACTTAAAGCCGGAAAGAGACAACAAAAGTATAAAACTCTGAAATGTAAGGGAGAATATAAAGTCCAATAACAACACATAAATTACAAACCGTGTATATCAATGTTTATCGCAACATAAAGACACGGGAGAATTAAAAACACTATAACCCCAAGGGCGAAGTGGAAGAAAACAAATTCCTCCGGTGGAAGTTGAAAAAGGAGAATGACTGTTGTGATCGTAAGGATAAGGACAAGGATTAGAACTGGATTAAGCATTTTCGCAATCTTTTGAAATTGGAATTGAGTATAGAAGTGGTAAAAACTAATGGAATGGAAAAGGTAAATATATAAGGGAAATATCAGACGTAGTAATCGGGACAGATCATCGCATTTAATTAAAGAGATCCCAATTTCCTTAAATCTCTAAGAAACAGATCTTATAGATTTCCATGATTTTTTTTTTGAATCCCTTGAATTCCGGAATTCAACCATGACTACGTCAAAAATTATGACGAAACTTATTTTCCTCATTCCACTATTTTGTGATAGCTTCACTCATACATTTCGAGTAATCGGATCATTTTATCCATATTACTCTATGGTAATAAAATCCTATCTATCAACACATATCCGTCATGAAAACATTTTTATGGTTAGCCAGGACGACCTCGATCAAATTTCGGGACGAAATTTCTTTAACGGGTAGGTACTGTGACGACCCGGAAATTTCCGACCAAATTTAAACTTAACCTTTATATGTTTCCTACACGATAATCAGAATTTGTAATGTTGAATCTCAAAAAGTTTGGAACTACATTCATGTAATCAATTACCCTTTGACCGTGTTCGACGATTCACGAACAATTATGTGTATATAGATATGTATATATAATATATAATATTAACTGAAAACATTAACAAAGTATTAGATATATGATACTTTACATGAACGTATTTGTTTCTATATATTTATCGACAGAATTAAGAGATAATATCAAATGATTGAATTATCAGATACATTATGAATTGATTACGGGCCTATGTTATGAGGTCCACTGTGATTTAAGAAATCTATTCTTTTTGACAATATTCAGAAAATGGTAAAGTGATTTATAAGTAAGAACAAATGTGTCAATTAACGGGAACTAGACAAGGGTTAGTGGAAATTCCTGTTTAATTTTCAAGGCATGTTTTATAATATTTTCCTCGTGACCTTGATAAGATAACTAGGTTAACTTTCATTTTACTTAATATGAAAGTAAGAACGTGGAGTGTAAATAATTTAGATGTTGGATATCGACAAGTTAAGTAACTCGACATTTTTCATTAAGATGATTTCATACGTTTATTTAACCTTTAGACTTTATCCCATGCTTCACCAACAGACTGTAATTTAAAAACTTGAAATCTATTATGAATATATATATAATTCTACTTTTCTAAAATATTTTATGATATAACGATTTAAATTAATATTAAATATATTTATACGCGTATTATACGTACATAGTTTTATACTTTTACTATACTTTAACTTTACCTTTACTTACTTTTACATTACTTTAACTTTAATAATTCGTAATTTAATAATTCACTTTAATAATTCATACTTTAATAATTCACTTTAATAATTCATTTTAATAATTCATACTTTAATAATTCACTTTAATAATTCATACTTTAATAATTTACTTTAATAATTCAAAAATCTATTATAAATAGAATTCAATAGGTTTCATTATTTCATATAAACTTGAAAATATATTTCTCTAAACTCTCTCAATCGAATTACATATATATATTTACTTAGTATTATTTCAAGATATTATTAGTATACATAAAATATTACGATGGAGTTATATTCAGACGATTTCAAAATAATTTTTCAAACGGGATAGAGCTAAGAAAATTATGGGTTATAGCTATGGAGGTTATGGGTATTGTTCAAGGGTATTGATCGTGAGGTCAACCTAACGTTTATCATTTTCGTTGCGTCTATCTACTTTCCTGTAATATTGAATCACAATATTAATACGTGAGCATTCATATCTTATCTTTTATATATTAATAGTGTATCCCTGACTAGTGCTCGAGTATATATGATTATGCATGTTTGTATGCTTAGTTTCGTCGTTAAATAGTTTATGATAAATCACGAATTTGATACATATGCTACTGAGATAAGGTATATGATATGCATGTCGTTGAAAAGCTGAAGAAAAATTAATAACTTTTCATTTAGAACTCGTGTAGTTTCGATGAACGGATTAAAAGATATGGTCAACTGAATTATCATTAATTTTAATATTATTATTAAAATGATTATTATAATTGTTATCAGTTGATGTTATTACTAAAATTATCTTTATTACTAAAAATTAATATTTTTATTGAAACTATCATTTTATTATTTTTATCATTATTATTATTATCAATATTATTTTATCAAATAAATATGCGTACAAAGATATTTTTACCACACGTAATATAATTACATTAATAATACATACCACTATATTTTTATGATATTAAGTGAATTTTATAAATTTTATTACTTGAGATATATAAAAGTATATATTTTTATCATATATGAATTTTAATATAAATTTTTATTTATTAATAAATGACTTGTATTATTTATGATTATAATAAGATCTGATAAATATATTTAAATATATAAAACGACTATATATAAGTTATATAATAAACATGTATAGATTTTGGAAGTCATTTTGGGTCAAGTTGACTTTTGTTGACTTTTGCATGTCGGTCTCGAGCATTAGGATTGTGATACACTACGACTTGACCTAAATTGTTAGACAGATATTGACCAACATATAAATATATATACTTAATATAGGTTCGTGAATCTGAGACAAACCCTGCACTTGTTCAGTGCCGTCATATACATAATTGCTACGAAATATAGTATTGTGAGTTTCATTACTCCCTTTTTATATATTTTTGGGCTGAGAATACATGCACTGTTTTCTAACTGTTTTACGAAATGGACACAAGTACTAAAAACATATTCTACGTTGAGTTGTACCACTTTGCATATTTTTCCATAATAGCTTGGTAACTACCATTTACATGCGGTATTGTAAACGCGAATCCTGTTGATAGATCTATCGGGCCTGACAACCCCAACCGGACTGGACGACCAGTATTCAACGGTTGCACAGTACTTCGTTTCAGTGACTACACTTGGTACAGTGTAGTGAGATTTCATAATAAAGGGAATATGCGACGTTGATTAAATGTTAAGTATGGTTACCAAGTGCTCAACCACTTAGAATATTTTTATTAAAACGTTTATGTATTTGAAATCTTGTGGTCTATTACTATTACGGAAATGATTGATTATGATAAACTAATGAACTCACCAACCTTTTGGTTGACACTTTAAATCATGTTTATTCTCAGGTATTAAAGAAATCTTCCGCTGTGCATTAGCTCATTTTAAGGATATTACTTGGAGTCATTCATGACATACTTTGAAAGACGTTGCATTCGAGTCGTTGAGTTCATCAAGATTAATATTAAGTCAATTATAGTTGGATGTAATATGAAATGGTATGCATGCCGTCAATTTTTGATGTAAAGAAAGTTTGTTTTTTAAAAACGAATGCAATGTTTGTAAAACGTATCATATAGAGGTCAAATACCTCGTGATGTAATCAACTATTGTGAATCGTTTATAATGTAAATGAACGGGTCCTTTCAATACTCAAATCCATCACTCAATACATTAAGTGACTTCTTCAATTTGAGTAGTGATGTGAAACAAAAGAACTTAATTGAGTTAGAAAAGGCGAGGAAGGCATACAAGAAGGAAGTTAGGGAATTTGATGTGTTGATAGAAAGAAATAGGAAAATCTGACATGAGAAACTGCTCGTTGAGAATGAAAGAAATGAAGCTGAGTTGAAGAAGAAGAGACTCCGAGCTGAGCAAGCCAAGGCCGAGGGATGGAATGAGATTCAGAAATGGTTTGTATGTGATAGGGTTAAGGTAAACAGAAACGTTGAGGAAGACGAGGATCGTCAGAGTTGGTGGAGACAGAACGTTGTTAACCCTGATCAGTTGGATAAACCAGAACTCGAGCCGAAGTTTGTTAGTTTCTATGAGAAAGGAAAGAGAACCAAGAAGTACTCCAAGGGTAAGATTTTAGGTTGGGGCTATTTCAAGGAGATCGATTGTTTTGCGATCAAGAGGGAAGGTGGAGTAGATTACATGGCCCATCCAAGTCACTTCAAAACTCTACCGTACTTCAAGATTATGCAACTTGCGAAGCTGAAGATGTTGAACGCTGAGGATAGTGATCTTTCCAGATGGTTTCAGAGAAAGCTAAGAACTTAGTATAAGACAGGAAAGTGGGATATCTTCAAGTCAACAGCCGCCAGGTTTTCCATGCACCCGACAAAGCAAAGTTCTAAAGGTGGACCTGTCCGTGTTGTTAAGTTCCGTCCAGCTAAGTACATGAAACAATCTCCCTTGATGCCATTACCCAAGGATATTTGTAAAAACTTCAGATGGTGGTTCTATGATGAGTTATCAGAGGAAGAAGTGATTCTGACTGCAAATGAGAAAGATGATGGTAGCGTACAGTTTGACAATGTGAGGATCTTTGATCCTATGTGGCTGAGGAACTTATCGAGATTTGATGTAGAGACTCTTCACCGCCATCACATTACATTCAGAGATGATTGGAAGGAGGAAGCTATGAAATATCAACGTGTGATCGATGTTTATCATGCCTACCTCAACAAGGAAAGTGATGCTCAAAGCTCAAACCAAGTTCAAGCCAGCTGATCCATGTCTGATATTGTATTGCTAGTTTATTTTTGTTTGATGATTGTTTATGCGAGAGAGAGAATTTGGGACTATAATAACTTTACTAAACTGTTTGTACTTATAAACTTGCATGTTTTATGGATGTTTACTTATTGTAATAGATGCTCTAGGTCCTAGGGGGAGTTGTTGATGCATTTTATGTAAGTCCCTAGACATCTAACCCACGTCCATTGCAGGTACTACAGTTTACAGGTTACCATGATCGCTCGTTGTTATCCTATTTGTGTTTATATGTGGTTACAGGTACTGCAGGAACGCAATAAGGATATTTGACTATCTTAGACTCAGTCAGACGTACGAGTGAAGCCTTACTCGTACGGCTGACAAGCTCATATGCACGGTTGAGCTGAGCTAAGTCACAAACCTAATCTAAGTATACATACACGAGTGAGTGATTACCCGTACGACTGAGGCAGCCCACTCGTACGAGTGACGGCTGACTCGTATGGTTGAGTCAACAGCAGGGGTATTTAAGTGTTATGTTCTTCATTTTAGGTTAAGCCTCTCATTCATTACACACACATCACTCAGATCTGGTAGCCTTATCCGATTCTCTCTCAACCCAAATCACCCAGGTGGTGAATAATAGCTCTAGGTGTTGATCTAATCACACATGATTTGTTGTGGTTTGACTTAATTAATCCCAAAAAGCTTTTCATATTCACTAGAGGGTTTGATTCACTAATTCTGCCTTTGTGTGAGTTAAATCTGTTGATTTCTAAGTTCCTAGTCATGTTTCATCAACCATGCATAAAAGATTTCGTACAAGTTTCGAGTATTAAATTTTAGTACAAATCCAAATGTAATAACGACCCATGAGTTTAATTACCAAACAAAACACGAGCATGGCGTTTGGTGTTAAACTACCCAAAAAGGTCCCATCAAAAATGCCCTCCATTAGCCCACTAGACAAATGTAGTGACCCGAACTTTTCTATGTTTATATATATTAATTGAGATTGATATTTACATGATTAAATGTTTCCAACATGTTAAGCAATCAAACTTGTTAAGACTTGATTAATTGAAATATGTTTCATATAGACAATTGACCACCCAAGTTGACCGGTGATTCACGAACGTTAAAACTTGTAAAAACTATACGATGACATATATATGGTTATATATATAGTTAACATGTTTTTATTATAAGTATGTATCTCATTAGGTATTTTAACAATGAGTTATATACATAAAAATGAGACTATTAATTTAAGAAACTCGAAAACGATATATATAACGATTATCGTTATAACAACGTCTTACTAGGTACATATGAATCATATTAAGATATTGATACACTTGGTTAATTATGTTAAATGATAAGTAAATATATTATTAAGTGTATTAACAATGAAATACATATGTAAAAATAAGACTACTAACTTAATGATTTCGAAACGAGACATATATGTAACGATTATCGTTGTAACGACATTTAACTGTATATACATCATACTAAGATATATTATATATCATAATATCATGATAATATAATAATTTAATATCTCATTTGTTATAATAAACAATGGGTTAACAATATTCAACAAGATCGTTAACCTAAAGGTTTCAAAACATCATTTACATGTAACGACTAACGATGACTTAACGACTCAGTTAAAATGTATATACATGTAGTGTTTTAATATGTATTCATACACTTTTGAAAGACTTCAAGACACTTATCAAAATACTTCTACTTAACAAAAATGCTTACAATTACATCCTCGTTCAGTTTCATCAACAATTCTACTCGTATGTACCCGTATTCGTACTCGTACAATACACAGCTTTTAGATGTATGTACTATTGGTATATACACTCCAATGATTAGCTCTTAGCAGCCCATGTGAGTCACCTAACACATGTGGGAACCATCATTTGGCAACTAGCATGAAATATCTCATAAAATTACAAAAATATGAGTAATCATTCATGACTTATTTACATGAAAACAAAATTACATATCCTTTATATCTAATCCATACACCAACGACCAAAAACACCTACAAACACTTTCATTCTTCAATTTTCTTCATCTAATTGATCTCTCTCAAGTTCTATCTTCAAGTTCTAAGTGTTCTTCATAAATTCCAAAAGTTCTAGTTTCATAAAATCAAGAATACTTTCAAGTTTGCTAGCTCACTTCCAATCTTGTAAGGTGATCATCCAACCTCAAGAAATCTTTGTTTCTTATAGTAGGTTATTATTCTAATACAAGGTAATAATCATATTCAAACTTTGGTTCAATTTCTATAACTATAACAATCTTATTTCAAGTGATGATCTTACTTGAACTTGTTTTCGTGTCATGATTCTGCTTCAAGAACTTCGAGCCATCCAAGGATCCATTGAAGCTAGATCCATTTTTCTATTTTCCAGTAGGTTTATCCAAGAAACTTAAGGTAGTAATGATGTTCATAACATCATTCGATTCATACATATAAAGCTATCTTATTCGAAGGTTTAAACTTATAATCACTAGAACATAGTTTAGTTAATTCTAAACTTGTTCGCAAACAAAAGTTAATCCTTCTAACTTGACTTTTAAAATCAACTAAACACATGTTCTATATCTATATGATATGCTAACTTAATGATTTAAAACCTGGAAACGCGAAAAACACCGTAAAACCGGATTTACGCCGTCGTAGTAACACCGCGGGCTATTTTGGGTTAGTTAATTAAAAACTATGATAAACTTTGATTTTAAAGTTGTTATTCTGAGAAAATGATTTTTATTATGAACATGAAACTATATCCAAAAATTATGATTAAACTCAAAGTGGAAGTATGTTTTCTAAAATGGTCATCTAGACGTCGTTCTTTCGACTGAAATGACTACCTTTACAAAAACGACTTGTAACTTATTTTTCTGACTATAAACCTATACATTTCTGTTTAGATTCATAAAATAGAGTTCAATATGAAACCATAGCAATTTGATTCACTCAAAACGGATTTAAAATGAAGAAGTTATGGGTAAAACAAGATTGGATAATTTTTCTCATTTTAGCTACGTGAAAATTGGTAACAAATCTATTCCAACCATAACTTAATCAACTTGTATTGTATATTATGTAATCTTGAGATACCATAGACACGTATACAATGTTTCGACCTATCATGTCGACACATCTATATATATTTCGGAACAACCATAGACACTCTATATGTGAATGTTGGAGTTAGCTATACAGGGTTGAGGTTGATTCCAAAATATATATAGTTTGAGTTGTGATCAATACTGAGATACGTATACACTGGGTCGTGGATTGATTCAAGATAATATTTATCGATTTATTTCTGTACATCTAACTGTGGACAACTAGTTGTAGGTTACTAACGAGGACAGCTGACTTAATAAACTTAAAACATCAAAATATATTAAAAGTGTTGTAAATATATTTTTGAACATACTTTGATATATATGTATATATTGTTATAGGTTCGTGAATCAACCAGTGGCCAAGTCTTACTTCCCGACGAAGTAAAAATCTGTGAAAGTGAGTTATAGTCCCACTTTTAAAATCTAATATTTTTGGGATGAGAATACATGCAGGTTTTATAAATGATTTACAAAATAGACACAAGTACGTGAAACTACATTCTATGGTTGAATTATCGAAATCGAATATGCCCCTTTTTATTAAGTCTGGTAATCTAAGAATTAGGGAACAGACACCCTAATTGACGCGAATTCTAAAGATAGATCTATTGGGCCTAACAAACCCCATCCAAAGTACCGGATGCTTTAGTACTTCGAAATTTATATCATATCCGAAGGGTGTCCCGGAATGATGGGGATATTCTTATATATGCATCTTGTTATTGTCGGTTACCAGGTGTTCACCATATGAATGATTTTTATCTCTATGTATGGGATGTGTATTGAAATATGAAATCTTGTGGTCTATTGTTACGATTTGATATATATAGGTTAAACCTATAACTCACCAACATTTTTGTTGATGTTTAAAGCATGTTTATTCTCAGGTGAATATTAAGAGCTTCCGCTGTTGCATACTAAAATAAGGACAAGATTTGGAGTCCATGTTTGTATGATATTGTGTAAAAACTGCATTCAAGAAACTGATTTCGATGTAACATATTTGTATTGTAAACCATTATGTAATGGTCGTGTGTAAACAGGATATTTTAGATTATCATTATTTGATAATCTACGTAAAGCTTTTTAAACCTTTATTTATGAAATAAAGGTTATGGTTTGTTTTAAAAATGAATGCAGTCTTTGAAAAACGTCTCATATAGAGGTCAAAACCTCGCAACGAAATCAATTAATATGGAACGTTTTTAATCAATAAGAACGGGACATTTCAGTTGGTATCCGAGCGTTGGTCTTAGAGAACCAGAAAATTTGCATTAGTGTGTCTTATCGAGTTTGTTAGGATGCATTAGTGAGTCTGGACTTCGACCGTGTTTTCTTTAAAAATGATTGCTTAACATTTTTGTTGGAAACTATATATTTTTAACATATGAATATTATGTGATATATTAATCTCTTAACGTGTTTGATATTATGTGATAGATGTCTACCTCTAGAACAAGTCCCATTGACTCACCTAATAATAATGAAGAGTCAAATGTAAATTGGAATGATTTGTGGACTGATTCACAAGTTCCCGAAGAGGAACCGGAAGAAGAGTCGGAACCGGAAGAAGAATCGGAACCGGAAGAAGAATCGGAACCGGATGAAGAAATAGAACCGGTGGGGGAAATAATAAAACGGTTAAGTAAAAGAAAATCCTCAACCAACCGACCAAAGTTAATTATGGTCAATGGTGTTTCCGCCAAGGAAGCAAAATATTGGGAGGATTACCAATTCTCCGATGAATCGGATTCCGACGAGAATTCTGATGATGTTATAGAAATTACCCCAACTAAATTTAAAAAGGCAAAAGAAAATAATAAGAGAAAGGGCATTAAAATAGAGAAATCTAATTCCAACCCCGATGAACTTTATATGTATCGTCAACCCCCGAAGTCCTTAAGTTGTAACAATGACCCGGGAACCTCTAAACCACCAGGTTTTTCTAAACCAATGTGGACAACGACGGCTCGTATTAGGGGAACATCATATATCCCTAGAAACTTGGCAAAACGAACCAAAACCGAAGAAGAAGAAACGAGCGAGTCGGAATAAGATAGTTGTATTCGTGTGGTGTAATATATGTAATATAGTGTTCTTATGCTTTATGATATATGTAAAAATTGTTTGTATTAATAAGTATTTTTTTTATGAAACTAACTCTTGTCTATTTTACAGTTTAAAAACACAAAATGGATAGACAACCCAATATTTTAAGAGACCTACCCGGAGACATGATTGATGAAATCTTGTCTAGAGTCGGCCAGAATTCTTCGGCACAACTATTTAAGGCGAGATCAGTTTGTAAGACATTCGAAGAACGTTCCAAGAATGTCTTGGTTTATAAGAGACTTTCGTTTGAAAGATGGGGGATATCACATTGGGAAACCCATAAGTTACGATGTGTTTACTTTGACCCATATATTGCGGGGAACCCAAATGCTATTTTACGCAACGGGTTAAGAAATTATTTTGACTCAATATATCCGAATATTGGACTTCGTGATTTAGAAAAAGCGGCTAACATGCAACATAAAGAAGCATGTTATGCTTACGGATTAGTAATGTTCGCTTCTCACCAAAGTGAGAACAAGAACATCGGGCTACAACTATTAAACAAAACGTTTCCACAAGTGATGGAGTCGGTAATTGGGGTAAGAAATGAGGTTTTTAGATTATTACGGGACTGTTGGACATTACGTAACCCTCGTCCCTTTGATGACGTTACAACACGCTGTCTTATCAACGGCCATAACGGTTATGTTGCACAAGACCAAGGATGGGAAGTAGTCCTAGTAAAACCAGAATGCATGACTTGTTTCTGGACGTATGAATTACGTGTCTTTATTGCCTTTGCCGAACGACTTGTGTACTAGCTAGAATTGTCTTCACAACTATCTTGTATCAAAGTTATTGTGTGCTATATTTCATGCTTTATGTAAAATAAGCGGTATTGTAAGTTTGTAAAATATTGTATAAAAGTTTGAACGCGAAATATTATTACAATCAGTTTTTCATATAGAATTGTAGTAGTTGAATTGTATATTAGCTACTAAGTATGAACTTAACGGGTAGGTACTACCCGAATTTAAACTTATAAAACGCTAATATGAAGAAAAAGCTTTTATAAATGAGTTCATATTATGCTACGAAATACTATTAACTACTCTTAATATTCTGTACGATTAACTTGTTCCATTTAACTATTTTGAAGGAAATGGCACCGACTACTCGACACACCGTGAATATGAATGAAGAGGAATTCCGTACTTTTCTAGCTTCAAACATAGCCGCAGTACAGGCTGCGCTACATACCAACAATAACCTTGGATCTAGCAGTACAGGAAATCGTGTAGGATGCACCTACAAAGAATTCACTGCCTGCAAACCTTTGGAATTTGATGGAACCGAAGGACCGATCGGATTGAAACGGTGGACCGAGAAGGTTGAATCGGTGTTTGCCATAAGTAAGTGTACTGAAGAGGACAAAGTGAAGTACGCTACGCATACCTTCACAGGTTCTGCGTTAACATGGTGGAATACCTATCTAGAGCAAGTGGGACAAGATGATGCGTACGCACTACCGTGGTCAGCATTCAAGCACTTGATGAACGAGAAGTACCGTCCCAGAACCGAGGTCAATAAGCTCAAGACAGAACTTAGAGGGTTACGAACCCAAGGATTTGATATTACCACGTACGAAATACGATTCACAGAATTGTGCCTATTGTGTCCGGGAGCATTCGAAGATGAGGAAGAGAAGATCGACGCGTTTGTGAAAGGATTACCGGAAAGAATCCAAGAAGATATAAGTTCACACGAGCCTGCCTCCATACAACAGGCATGTAGAATGGCTCACAAACTAGTGAATCAGATTGAAGAAAGAATTAAAGAACAGACTGCTGAAGAGGCCAATGTGAAGCAAGTCAAAAGAAAGTGGGAGGAAAACGGTGATAAGAATCACCAATACAACAACAACAGCAATTACAACAATAATCGCAACAATTATCCCAACAATCTCAACATCAATCGCAACTACAACAAACGGCCCAACAACAACAACAACAACAACAACAGCAACTACAACAATCATCCCAACAACAATAATAACCGCAACAACAACAACAATCAGAAGCAGCTATGCCAAAGGTGTGAAAAGAATCACTCGGGGTTCTGCACCAAATTTTGCAACAAGTGTAAAAGAAATGGTCATAGCGCGGCGAAGTGTGAGGTCTACGGACCAGGGGTTAATAGAACGAAAGGAACAAATGGTGTTGGAACGAGTAATGGCGGAGCAAGTAGTGTCGGAGCAAGTTATGCCAATGTAGTTTGTTATAAATGTGGAAAACCAGGCCACATTATTAGAAATTGCCCGAACCAGGAGAACACGAATGGACAAGGCCGTGGAAGAGTTTTCAATATTAATGCGGTAGAGGCACAGGAAGACCCGAAGCTTGTTACGGGTACGTTTCTTATTGACAATAAATCTGCTTACGTTTTATTTGATTCGGGTGCGGATAGAAGCTATATGAGTAGAGATTTTTGTGCTAAATTAAGTTGTCCATTGACGCCTTTGGATAGTAAATTTTTACTCGAATTAGCAAATGGTAAATTAATTTCAGCAGATAATATATGTCGGAATCGAGAAATTAAACTGGTTAGCGAAACATTTAAGATTGATTTGATAACAGTAGAGTTAGGGAGTTTTGATGTGATAATCGGTATGGACTGGTTGAAAGAAGTGAAAGCGGAGATCGTTTGTTACAAAAATGCAATTCGCATTATACGAGAAAAAGGAAAACCCTTAATGGTGTACGGAGAAAAGGGCAACACGAAGCTACATCTTATTAGTAATTTGAAGGCACAAAAACTAATAAGAAAAGGTTGCTATGCTGTTCTAGCACACGTCGAGAAAGTACAAACTGAAGAAAAGAGCATCAATGATGTTCCCATTGCAAAAGAATTTCCCGATGTATTTCCGAAAGAATTACCGGGATTACCCCCACATCGATCCGTTGAATTTCAAATAGATCTTGTACCAGGAGTTGCACTAATAGCTCGTGCTCCTTACAGACTCACACCCAGCGAGATGAAAGAACTGCAAAGCCAATTACAAGAACTTTTAGAGCGTGGTTTCATTCGACCAAGCACATCACCGTGGGGAGCTCCTGTTTTGTTTGTCAAGAAGAAAGATGGTACATTCAGGTTGTGTATCGACTACCGAGAGTTGAACAAACTTACCATCAAGAACCGCTACCCACTACCGAGAATCGACGACTTATTTGATCAACTACAAGGCTCGTCTGTTTATTCAAAGATTGACTTACGTTCCGGGTATCATCAAATGCGGGTGAAAGAAGATGATATTCCAAAGACTGCTTTCAGAACACGTTACGGTCATTACGAGTTTATGGTCATGCCGTTTGGTTTAACTAATGCACCAGCTGTGTTCATGGACCTTATGAACCGAGTGTGTGGACCATACCTTGACAAGTTTGTCATTGTTTTCATTGATGACATACTTATTTACTCAAAGAATGACCAAGAACACGGTGAACATTTGAGAAAGGTGTTAGAAGTATTGAGGAAGGAAGAATTGTACGCTAAGTTTTCAAAGTGTGCATTTTGGTTGGAAGAAGTTCAATTCCTCGGTCACATAGTGAACAAAGAAGGTATTAAGGTGGATCCGGCAAAGATAGAAACTGTTGAAAAGTGGGAAACCCCGAAAACTCCGAAACACATACGCCAGTTTTTAGGACTAGCTGGTTACTACAGAAGGTTCATCCAAGACTTTTCCAGAATAGCAAAACCCTTGACTGCATTAACGCATAAAGGGAAGAAATTTGAATGGAATGATGAACAAGAGAAAGCGTTTCAGTTATTGAAGAAAAAGCTAACTACGGCACCTATATTGTCATTGCCTGAAGGGAATGATGATTTTGTGATTTATTGTGATGCATCAAAGCAAGGTCTCGGTTGTGTATTAATGCAACGAACGAAGGTGATTGCTTATGCGTCTAGACAATTGAAGATTCACGAACAAAATTATACGACGCATGATTTGGAATTAGGCGCGGTTGTTTTTGCATTAAAGACTTGGAGGCACTACTTATATGGGGTCAAAAGTATTATATATACCGACCACAAAAGTCTTCAACACATATTTAATCAAAAACAACTGAATATGAGGCAGCGTAGGTGGATTGAATTATTGAATGATTACGACTTTGAGATTCGTTACCACCCGGGGAAGGCAAATGTGGTAGCCGATGCCTTGAGCAGGAAGGACAGAGAACCCATTCGAGTAAAATCTATGAATATAATGATTCATAATAACATTACTACTCAAATAAAGGAGGCGCAACAAGGAGTTTTAAAAGAGGGAAATTTAAAGGATGAAATACCCAAAGGATCGGAGAAGCATCTTAATATTCGGGAAGACGGAACCCGGTATAGGGCTGAAAGGATTTGGGTACCAAAATTTGGAGATATGAGAGAAATGGTACTTAGAGAAGCTCATAAAACCAGATACTCAATACATCATGGAACGGGAAAGATGTACAAGGATCTCAAGAAACATTTTTGGTGGCCGGGTATGAAAGCCGATGTTGCTAAATACGTAGGAGAATGTTTGACGTGTTCTAAGGTCAAAGCTGAGCATCAGAAACCATCAGGTCTACTTCAACAACCCGAAATCCCGGAATGGAAATGGGAAAACATTACCATGGATTTCATCACTAAATTGCCAAGGACTGCATGTGGTTTTGATACTATTTGGGTAATAGTTGATCGTCTCACCAAATCAGCACACTTCCTACCAATAAGAGAAGATGACAAGATGGAGAAGTTAGCACGACTGTATTTGAAGGAAGTCGTCTCCAGACATGGAATACCAATCTCTATTATCTCTGATAGGGATGGCAGATTTATTTCAAGATTCTGGCAGACATTACAGCAAGCATTAGGAACTCGTCTAGATATGAGTACTGCCTATCATCCACAAACTGATGGGCAGAGCGAAAGGACGATACAAACGCTTGAAGACATGCTACGAGCATGTGTTATTGATTTCGGAAACAGTTGGGATCGACATCTACCGTTAGCAGAATTTTCCTACAACAACAGCTACCATTCAAGCATTGAGATGGCGTCGTTTGAAGCACTTTATGGTAGAAAGTGCAGGTCTCCGATTTGTTGGAGTGAAGTGGGGGATAGAAATATTACGGGTCCGGAGATTATACAAGAAACTACCGAGAAGATCATCCAAATTCAACAACGGTTGAAAACCGCCCAAAGTCGACAAAAGAGCTACGCTGACATTAAAAGAAAAGATATAGAATTTGAAATTGGAGAGATGGTCATGCTTAAAGTTGCACCTTGGAAAGGCGTTGTTCGATTTGGTAAACGAGGGAAATTAAATCCAAGGTATATTGGACCATTCAAGATTATTGATCGTGTCGGACCAGTAGCTTACCGACTAGAGTTACCTCAACAACTCGCGGCTGTACATAAAACTTTCCACGTCTCGAATTTAAAGAAATGTTTTGCTAAAGAAGATCTCACTATTCCGTTAGATGAAATCCAAATCAACGAAAAACTTCAATTCATCGAAGAACCCGTCGAAATAATGGATCGTGAGGTTAAAAGACTTAAGCAAAACAAGATACCAATTGTTAAGGTTCGATGGAATGCTCATAGAGGACCCGAGTTCACCTGGGAGCGTGAAGATCAGATGAAGAAGAAATACCCGCATCTATTTCCAGAAGATTCGTCAACACCTTCAACAGCTTAAAATTTCGGGACGAAATTTATTTAACGGGTAGGTACTGTAGTGACCCGAACTTTTCTATGTTTATATATATTAATTGAGATTGATATTTACATGATTAAATGTTTCCAACATGTTAAGCAATCAAACTTGTTAAGACTTGATTAATTGAAATATGTTTCATATAGACAATTGACCACCCAAGTTGACCGGTGATTCACGAACGTTAAAACTTGTAAAAACTATACGATGACATATATATGGTTATATATATAGTTAACATGTTTTTATTATAAGTATGTATCTCATTAGGTATTTTAACAATGAGTTATATACATAAAAATGAGACTATTAATTTAAGAAACTCGAAAACGATATATATAACGATTATCGTTATAACAACGTCTTACTAGGTACATATGAATCATATTAAGATATTGATACACTTGGTTAATTATGTTAAATGATAAGTAAATATATTATTAAGTGTATTAACAATGAAATACATATGTAAAAATAAGACTACTAACTTAATGATTTCGAAACGAGACATATATGTAACGATTATCGTTGTAACGACATTTAACTGTATATACATCATACTAAGATATATTATATATCATAATATCATGATAATATAATAATTTAACATCTCATTTGTTATAATAAACAATGGGTTAACAATATTCAACAAGATCGTTAACCTAAAGGTTTCAAAACATCATTTACATGTAACGACTAACGATGACTTAACGACTCAGTTAAAATGTATATACATGTAGTGTTTTAATATGTATTCATACACTTTTGAAAGACTTCAAGACACTTATCAAAATACTTCTACTTAACAAAAATGCTTACAATTACATCCTCGTTCAGTTTCATCAACAATTCTACTCGTATGTACCCGTATTCGTACTCGTACAATACACAGCTTTTAGATGTATGTACTATTGGTATATACACTCCAATGATAAGCTCTTAGCAGCCCATGTGAGTCACCTAACACATGTGGGAACCATCATTTGGCAACTAGCATGAAATATCTCATAAAATTACAAAAATATGAGTAATCATTCATGACTTATTTACATGAAAACAAAATTACATATCCTTTATATCTAATCCATACACCAACGACCAAAAACACCTACAAACACTTTCATTCTTCAATTTTCTTCATCTAATTGATCTCTCTCAAGTTCTATCTTCAAGTTCTAAGTGTTCTTTATAAATTCCAAAAGTTCTAGTTTCATAAAATTAAGAATACTTTCAAGTTTGCTAGCTCACTTCCAATCTTGTAAGGTGATCATCCAACCTCAAGAAATCTTTGTTTCTTACAGTAGGTTATTATTCTAATACAAGGTAATAATCATATTCAAACTTTGGTTCAATTTCTATAACTATAACAATCTTATTTCAAGTGATGATCTTACTTGAACTTGTTTTCGTGTCATGATTCTGCTTCAAGAAATTCGAGCCATCCAAGTATCCATTGAAGCTAGATCCATTTTTCTCTTTTCCAGTAGGTTTATCCAAGGAACTTAAGGTAGTAATGATGTTCATAACATCATTCGATTCATACATATAAAGCTATCTTATTCGAAGGTTTAAACTTATAATCACTAGAACATAGTTTAGTTAATTCTAAACTTGTTCGCAAACAAAAGTTAATCCTTCTAACTTGACTTTTAAAATCAACTAAACATATGTTCTATATCTATATGATATGCTAACTTAATGATTTAAAACCTGGAAACACGAAAAACACCGTAAAACCGGATTTACGCCGTCGTAGTAACACCGCGGGCTGTTTTGGGTTAGTTAATTAAAAACTATGATAAACTTTGATTTTAAAGTTGTTATTCTGAGAAAATTATTTTTATTATGAACATGAATCTATATCCAAAAATTATGATTAAACTCAAAGTGGAAGTATGTTTTCTAAAATGGTCATCTAGACGTCGTTCTTTCGACTGAAATGACTACCTTTACAAAAACGACTTGTAACTTATTTTTCCGACTATAAACCTATACATTTCTGTTTAGATTCATAAAATAGAGTTCAATATGAAACCATAGCAATTTGATTCACTCAAAACGGATTTAAAATGAAGAAGTTATGGGTAAAACAAGATTGGATAATTTTTCTCATTTTAGCTACGTGAAAATTGGTAACAAATCTATTCCAACCATAACTTAATCAACTTGTATTGTATATTATGTAATCTTGAGATACCATAGACACATATACAATGTTTCGACCTATCATTTCGACACATCTATATATATTTCGGAACAACCATAGACACTCTATATGTGAATGTTGGAGTTAGCTATACAGGGTTGAGGTTGATTCCAAAATATATATAGTTTGAGTTGTGATCAATACTGAGATACGTATACACTGGGTCGTGGATTGATTCAAGATAATATTTATCGATTTATTTCTGTACATCTAACTGTGGACAACTAGTTGTAGGTTACTAACGAGGACAGCTGACTTAATAAACTTAAAACATCAAAATATATTAAAAGTGTTGTAAATATATTTTTGAACATACTTTGATATATATGTATATATTGTTATAGGTTCGTGAATCAACCAGTGGCCAAGTCTTACTTCCCGACGAAGTAAAAATCTGTGAAAGTGAGTTATAGTCCCACTTTTAAAATCTAATATTTTTGGGATGAGAATACATGCAGGTTTTATAAATGATTAACAAAATAGACACAAGTACGTGAAACTACATTCTATGGTTGAATTATCGAAATCGAATATGCCCCTTTTTATTAAGTCTGGTAATCTAAGAATTAGGGAACAGACACCCTAATTGACGCGAATCCTAAAGATAGATCTATTGGGCCTAACAAACCCCATCCAAAGTACCGGATGCTTTAGTACTTCGAAATTTATATCATATCCGAAGGGTGTCCCGGAATGATGGGGATATTCTTATATATGCATCTTCTTATTGTCGGTTACCAGGTGTTCACCATATGAATGATTTTTATCTCTATGTATGGGATGTGTATTGAAATATGAAATCTTGTGGTCTATTGTTACGATTTGATATATATAGGTTAAACCTATAACTCACCAACATTTTTGTTGATGTTTAAAGCATGTTTATTCTCAGGTGAATATTAAGAGCTTCCGCTGTTGCATACTAAAATAAGGACAAGATTTGGAGTCCATGTTTGTATGATATTGTGTAAAAACTGCATTCAAGAAACTGATTTCGATGTAACATATTTGTATTGTAAACCATTATGTAATGGTCGTGTGTAAACAGGATATTTTAGATTATCATTATTTGATAATCTACGTAAAGCTTTTTAAACCTTTATTTATGAAATAAAGGTTATGGTTTGTTTTAAAAATGAATGCAGTCTTTGAAAAACGTCTCATATAGAGGTCAAAACCTCGCAACGAAATTAATTAATATGGAACGTTTTTAATCAATAAGAACGGGACATTTCAACAAAGGTCTCTAATCTAAACGAATACCCTTGCCCTTGTCAACGCCAGAACCTAAAAAGTGTAAACAACAAGTGTAGTGACCCGAACTTTTCCATGTTTACATATATTAAATGAAATTGATATTAACATGATTTAGTGTTTCTAACATGTTAAGCAATCAAACTTGTTAAGACTTGATTAATTGAAATAGGTTTCATATAGACAATTGACCACCTAAGTTGACCGGCGATTCACGAACGTTAAAACTTGTAAAAACTATATGATGACATATATATGGATATATATATAGTTAACATGATATTATGATAAGTATGTATCTCATTAAGTATATTTACAATGAACTACATATGTAAAAACAAGACTACTAACTTAAGGATTTTGAAACGAGACATACATGTAACGATTATCGTTGTAACAACATTTAATTGTATATATATCATATTAAGATATATTAATACATCATAATATCATGATAATGTAATAATTTAACATCTCTTTAGATATAATAAACAATGGGTTAACAACATTTAACAAGATCGTTAACTTAAAGGTTTCAAAACAACATTTACATGTAACGACTAACGATGACTTAATGACTCAGTTAAAATGTATATACATGTAGTATTTTAATATGTATTCATACACTTTTGAAAGACTTCAAGACACTTATCAAAGTACTTCTACTTAACAAAAATGCTTACAATTACATCCTCATTCATTTTCATCAACAATTCTACTCGTATGCACTCGTATTTGTACTCTTACAATACACAGCTTCTAAATGTATTTACTATTGGTATATACACTCCAATGATCAGCTTTTAGCAGCCCATGTGAGTCACCTAACCATGTGGGAACCATCATTTAACATCTAGCATGAAATATCTCACAAAATAACAAACTAATGGAGCCTATATGGTGACACCATAATTCACGTGAATGAACATACACATACACACTTTCATTTTGCAACTTACATGCATCAAACTACTCTCTCTCAAGTGTTCTTCCTTTTTTCTAAGTGTTCTTCATCATCTTCAACAAAATCTAGCTCAATCTAGTTCATAAATCCATACATAAACCAAGATACAAAACAACTACTCAAGAACACACCAACAACACTTCCAAGTTTGCTAGCTTGCTTTCAATCTTGCAAATCCATTTCAAGTGATCATCCTACCTCAAGAAATCTTTATTATTTACAGTAATATATCTCTCTAATACAAGGTAGTACTCATATTCAAACTTTGATTCAATTTCTATAACTATAACAATCTTATTTCGAGTGGAAATCTTACTTGAACTTGTTTTCGTGTCATGATTTTGCTTCAAGAACTTTCAAGCCATCCAAGGATCCTTTGAAGCTAGATCTATTTTTCTCATTTCCAGTAGGTTTATCCACAAAACCTGAGGTAGTAATGATGTTCATAACATCATTCGATTCATATATATGAAACTATCTTATTCGAAGGTTTAAACTTGTAATCACTAGAACATAGTTTAGTTAATTCTAAACTTGTTCGTAAACAAAAGTTAATCCTTCTAACTTGACTTTTAAAATCAACTAAACACATTTTTTATATATATATGATATGCTAACTTAATGATTTAAAACCTAAAAACACGAAAAACACCGTAAAACCGGATATACGTCGTCGTAGTAACACCGCGGGCTTTTTTGGGTTAGTTAATTAAAAACTATGATAAACTTTGATTTAAATGTTGTTTTTTGGGAAAATGATTTTTCTTATGACCATGAAACTATATCCAAAAATCATGGTTAAACTCAAAGTGGAGGTATGTTTTCCAAAATGGTCATCTAGACGTCGTTCTTTCGACTGAAATGACTACCTTTACAAAAACAACTTGTAACCTGTATTTACGACTATAAAATTATACTTTTTCTGTTTAGATTCATAAACTTAAGTTCAATATGAAACCATAGCAACTTGAATCACTCAAAACGGATTTAAAACGAAGAAGTTATGGGTAAAACAAGATTGAATAATTTTGATTGTTGTAGCTACGTGAAAATTGGTAACAAATCTATATTAATCATATCCTAGATAACTCATATTGTATTATACATGTATTTTAATATATTATGTAATCTTGGGATACCATAGACACGTATGCAAATGTTTTGACATATCATATCGACCCATGTATATATATTATTTGGAACAACCATAGACACTCTATATGCAGTAATGTTTGAGTTAGCTATACAGGGTTGAGGTTGATTCCAAAATATATATACTTTAAGTTGTGATCTAACCTGAGACGTGTATACACTGGGTCGTGGATTGATTCAAGATAATATATATCAATTTATTTCTGTACATCTAACTGTGGACAACTAGTTGTAGGTTACTAACGAGGACAACTGACTTAATAAACTTAAAACATTAAAATGTATTAAAAATGTTGTAAATATATTTTGAACATACTTTGATATATATGTACATATTTGTTATAGGTTCGTGAATCGATCAGTGGCCAAGTCTTACTTCCCGATGAAGTAAAAATCCGTGAAAATGAGTTATAGTCCCACTTTTAAAATCTAATATTTTGGGATGAGAATACATGCAATTTTATAAATGATTTTATCTCTATGTATGGGATTTATATTGAAATATGAAATCTTGTGGTATATTATTACGATCTGATAAATATATAGGTTAAACCTATAACTCACCAACATTTTTGTTGACGTTTAAAGCATGTTTATTCTCAGGTGATTATTAAGAGCTTCCGCTGTTGCATGCTAATATATGGACAAGATTTGGTGTCAGCATGCTTGTATAATATTGTTTAAAACTGCATTCGAGATTTATTTTGTTGTAACATATTAATATTGTAAACCAATATGTATTGGTAGTGTGTAAGTGTGCTATTTTTAGATTATCATTTCTGGATAATCTAGGCGGTGTCTTTTTAACCTTGTCGATAAAATAAAGTTTATGGTTTGTTTTAAAACGAATGCAGTCTTTGAAAAACGTCTCATATAGAGGTCAAAACCACGCAACGAAATCAATTAATATGGAACGTTTATAATCAATATGAACGGGATACTTCAACGAGAGGGTAAGCAAAACTCTTAGTAAATGCAACAATTATACATATACACATATAATCCACTTACTTGCAATCACCTACACATTTACCGTATACATGCTAGCAATCTAATTAGCATACCATCGCAAAGTATAAAGCTAATGATCTCCAATACCGCAAGCTAGCACAACCAATAGTATATAGTCGATACGATATAATATACTAAATTACACACATAACCATGGTTAACCATATGACACACATACACACACACACAAGGGAACGGTACTCGCACAATGAATGTTAGTACTCACACAATTACCGTTAGTGTACACTAACCCCCCAGGTGGACGTCTGCACTTACCAAACCACCCTTCACACACATGTTGTCTCCATCGCACAAAAGAGTAGTGAATCAACATGCACGGATAACACTATAGTGAATCCACATGCACGGATAACACTAACCACAAGCCCGTAAGCAAATAAACTATATACAAATATATATAATTATTCCACTCACCTTTTAACCGAAGAGTGAAAGTACACAAGATAAACTCCATAATCGTCAATGAAATTCACCTATTGCATTAACATAAAATCAACAACACTTCTAAATGGGACTTTCGACCCGCCCAAATAGACACTTAGTGCAAATGTTCACCCCTTGCACTCACAACATCACCCTTAGAGTTAAACCACAAATAATCACCAAAACTAGTGACCATGGCCCTAATCCACCCAGTTATACTTCATTAGGTCATTAAAAATTCATATTAGTGCATCTTTGACCCAAAAACCCATTTTGACCTAATAATGGGTCAAACATTAAACTGCAAGTCTCACATCCAAAATCACTAGTTATTAGAGTTCATTAGTGAGACTTTAACCATTAATAACTCATAACACTAGTAATTTCATCAACTAACTCAAATCACCAATATTAGGTTTCTTACACTTTCACCCAAACCATAAACCCCCAATTTCACAAAAATCTTGGGTTTAGTCACTTGCAAGACCCAAATATGAACACTAACACAATTAACTCACCAAATTCGGTTTAGGAACTTACCACCACTCTTAAAGAGATTCTAGAAGGTAGATTCGCCCATGATTGAACCCGATCTAGCAAAACTCACTTAGAAAGCACAAACCACTTTCTCTCTCTACTCTCTCTCTAATTGAAGGTGGGGATGATAAGGTTGGTGAATGGGGTTAATGAGCCCCATCAGCCCTTTTGGTAGCCTTAAATCCAGCCTCATGTGAAAAGTCCATAATACCCTCCTTTAAATTCAATTTAAAACAAAGAATCGGCACTAAACAGTGAAGTGCGCCACACCTAGAAGAGGTGTGCCGCATCTTATAACATGAGGCTGTGGTGCGCCGCACCTTACAACTTGAAAACTGTTCCTGAACTTCTGAAATTGAAATCTAGGATTTTAGTGTTAAGGTGCGCCGCGTTTTGGGTCTGGTGCGCCGCACCACTTCACTGCACTACCAAAATCCTCATTTTTCACTTGGAATTACCCATTTTGCAATCCCTTTTCAGTTTGGATCGTGCCCTGTCGTGCCACGCCTCAAAAAGCCGCGTTGTGGCTCCAAGTAGAATTAGAATTCTGCAGCTTTTATTTCAATGTGTAATATATATACGTTCGAGTTTTGGGTCTTACATATGACCAACGTTGAGACAGTCATGCGTATTAAGGAATGTTGAATTCCACAGGTTGTTATCATCTTGGCGGTGAGAGTGTGTGGTTAAAATCCTAAGTGGGGGAGTTATGTACCCGGAGGGTACGATGTTGCCTCAGTTTGGTAGGCGTGTTCGTGTGAATTTCCAGAAGTCGTCCCGTTTGGTGAGTTATGGCGAGGTGTAGGGTGTTGATTCTGACTGTCGCATGTAAAGACAAGTGGATGTTGAGCGCATTTGGGAGTGAGTTCTCTAGTGTTATGAGAACTTGTACGTGAAAAAATTTGATGAGACCATCCTTGATGGACGGTCAAAGCAAAGGTTCACATGGTAATGATGGACTAGTTGTGAGTTGAGAAAGATTGGGTATCGGTTGGAGTTACTGAAGAGCTTGCGAGAAATTCCATCACCTTATGCGTGGTGTGGATGACCCAAATAGGTTATCGGTTGACGATGGTACTCTAAGTCATTAATTAGAGTGTATCAAGGAATCGGTGGAGGTATTGTTTTGTGGATAGAACGTTACGTAATAAGGAAGTGAGACTAATAGGATGCAATGGCAGCATCGAAGGGTCCAAAGTTACGTGAGAACTCGAAGAGTTGAGGAAAGTGTATTTTCTTGACTGTTATGCGGCTTATATCGCAAGGACTCGGTCTAGTTTAAGTGGGGGAGAGTTGTAACACCCCGTTTTTGTGACGTGTTGCCATGGACGACATTTAAGCTCCTAATTATGTAGTTGAGCTTGTTAAATGATTAAACGTTAACTACGTTTGAATTAAAATCGAAAAAAGAAGGAAAAGCTGAACCAGGTAGGTTGCTGTCGCGACCCCCTGCCTCGCGGTCGCGAGATGAGAGCAGGGATTCAGGTTGTTGTGTTGCTAGTTCGTGGGCGCGACTTCACCCCTCGCAGTCGCGAGATTTTGGTCTGGAAGCAGTTTTAAACACGTTTTTTTTTGGTTAAATGAGGGGTATATTGGTCTTTTCACTTAGGTGTCAGTTTGGAGCCATTAAAACTGATCTAGATCACAGTTTTGGATCTCATTTCACCCACACAAACACTCTCATCTCTTTTAGAGTGAAAAACCCTAGCTTTAGAGTGAGAAAACTTAAATCAAGGAAGAAGGTGGTGATTTCCATCCAAGTCGATTGTACTTCTTGGAAGATCCTTTACTAGACTACGAATTGGTGTTGTGGTAAGTCTCATATCCGAATTTCAACCATTAAAATCCATAATAAGATCACGCGATCACGTGAATTGTATCGAACTACCAAACTTTAGGCTAACCAAACATTTATTACAACTATTACTCTTATATCCTACACTAATGTCCTTATCAACAATATAATTTCTTTAAACTGCTTTTTTTTATTTCCTATAAAAAAAACCTCTTGTATTAAGCTGGTCATCACAAAAACTTAAGCAATCTAAAAATGACCAAATACTTCATTACAATGAAAGCATTTATTCTGCCTTTCGCTATTGTTTTCATTTCAGGTGTTTATCTCTTTACTTATATATACATTTTTGCTACATATGTTTAAGTTATCGGACATAGTAAAATACAAATTAGAAAGAAATGACCATTTAATTAATAATTATTTTACCATTTTTGATTAAATACAAATTATTGTGTGATTCATGTTATGTACTTCTTTAAATGAATTTGAGTTATCCAGACAATTGTAACAATAGCAGGTTATTATTTCATTAACTCAACACAATGCATCTCAATTAAGTGTTAGGTTTTATTCAAACTTCAGTTCAATTTTAATTTCAAATTACTTGTTTCGTAGGAGTTTCTTTATCATTATGTTTGTACTTTATAATGTATTATAGTTATCTAATATATTATAATAATTATTTTTTTATTACAGATAAACATTTTAGGTAAGTAATTTTCTATTAATTAAGAAAATTATTTTTTTTTACATAATCTGTATAGAAGTATCATCCTTAAATTTAAAGAACCCAGATTGTACATTTATGGAGAATATACCAAACAAATGTGAACCTCAACCTTGTAAGAATATTTGCGATGACTTGGGGATTCCAAACTCAATATGCTCCGAAGAGTCACGTACATTGTGTTTATGCCCTTATGAATGTGGAACATGGAAGTATCCTTTCGAAGAGCTAGCTCCAGCTCCAGCTCCGGCTCCTACGTACAAGATTAAAGAAGAGAAAATGTTACGTGGTGAGCATCTCACTCCACAACATGACTAAACACACCCATACTATGCTTAAGAATTAAGAATAAAAGGGGAATGTTGTCTTTTAAGCATACTACATACATGAAATGTAACATTATATTACATGATGAATCGTTTATGATATACTAGGGATCCTTTATTATAACAATTAACCGGACTTTTTCATTTATATTTTTGTTAACGATTATTAAGAATATAACGGAACATAAACTTAGGAGATGAGTCCTAGGTTGTCAAAAGTAAACTTTAACCCGGTTAAGAAAAATCAAGACTAGGTTCTGTGAAACCAACGAGACTTGGGTAATTTAATTACTAACTTTTTAAGCTTGTATCATCTTCATAAATAAAACTCGATTAAAATGTACAAGGGCTTGAGTTGGTCAATTGGTAAAATAATAAAAATAAAACATATATATATATATATATATATATATATATATATATATATATATATATATATATATATATATATATATATATATATATATATATATATATATATATTCCGAAAAATTTATATATATAAATATAAATTTCGGCTAAATTAAATAAATAAGAATAATAATATCTATCTATATAATCTAATAAATTTATAAATGAATGATGTCATTTTTGTTTATGTGGTGATTTCTAATTCAATGTCATACCAATTGTCATCATATTAGGCTCTTTGCTCATGCCATAATTCAGATTTAATTATTGTACAAGTATAAATGTATTATTTTGTTAAAGCAATTTAATCTTGTCTTTCCCCTTCAATTTAGTAGCACGTTTTTTAATTTCTCAAAACAATTATGCCGACTCTTTTTGATATTGTAAGTATTAAATTACTTTAATTAAAAATTGATATTTTTAAAGTGGGAGCTAAATTTCTTAAAAACATGCTACTTTGTATTTACTGTTCAGAGTTTTATTGTTCGATGTAGAAAATAAAGAAAGCCGGTTGAACTTGGAAAATTACAACACTTTATTTTTCTTTAAAAATTAAACATACACATCTCATATTTCATCTTCATCTTATCTTTCTTCATTTGAACTATTTTTAAATTTAGAGTTTTCAATATACTAATTTTGATTCATATGTGAAAAGTTTCTCCATGCGGCTAGAATTTTTACACCGTATTTTATTTTATTTTTTACATCTTTGTTGTCAATTAATTTAGATACAAGATCATATGTGGTAATTTCGTCGTGGTTATGATTAAGAAAAACATATCTTGTGTGGAAATCAAGGTAAACTTATGGAAGCATACAATTTCTCTTTGATGAGTATTTTTTTGTTATATTTTTATTGTATATGTTTTCATGTTTATTTTACAATTTCTCTTTTTATCATTGTTTATTTGTTTCAACAAGCACAACTTCATATCTTTATTCAATACTCTCATGGAGAAGCCACATGAGCTACATGCCTACATCTCAATGGTTAAAGCCATGTCAAGAATGTTTGTTTTTTCTTTCTCTTTATTTATAAACATGTTTAAATAATTAAGAAATAAATTGTTATAATTATGTAAATTTATGTAATAGATTGCACCAAAAATCATGGGCCTGTAGTATAAGGATTGTGTGCATGAAAGAAGGTGTTTGATAAATTGTCCTAGAGAAATATAACTATAGCGATATACAATGATATGATATTTGTTACACTTCTTTTCAATATCGCTTAAATGTTGTGATTTAGTTTTTGGTTGATAATGGGTTTCTGCTTTTCAATACTAATTTGCTAATTTGTCAATTTTTTAGTAGTATACATATGAACTCAAATTCAAATGGTTACATTTGAAAGCCGTTATAGGCAGAATATATGAAGCAAATAAAAGACTACATTGTAAAGGTACCAATGTAGTAATATGTGCTTGAACTCAACAATAACGGGGCTTTGACTATTATGACTTTGTGCTTGAGTCATTTTATTAGGAGGTAAACAAACGCACCCTAAGTAATAATTGTATAAAATGAGTAAATTTTCAATATTTTTATTAAATCTATTAGAAAATTTATTAGATCTTTCAATATTTTCGTTACTTTTAGAGTGTTGATATAAATAAATGTTTTAATAATCATTATTTCATATATTAATCTTTTATATGTGTTTTTTAATAAATCCGTGAATTTTCGGGTTTTTAACTAGTTTCTTAGCTTAGGCAATTTTAGATTCCCGCCATCTCCTCCCTATTTTATAATTCAACCCCTCGTAGTAAATTAGTCTCGTTTCTCAAAGATACCATGTTTCTCTCCATACCAATAACTAATACGTAAGTGTTACAGGTTCTCAAAACTATTCGGTAATTGCTTTGCTACTGGTATAACTCTTGCTTGTCAAATTCTATCACTTAATTTCAGTTTTTTTAATGATTAAGCCTAACTATAATCCATTAATTTCGATTAATTTTGCTTTCGATTAATATTAATTTCAATTATGATTTTCAAACAGTTTCCAAACTCTGATTTGGAAGACGTTGAGAACAAATAACATTTTTTACATGGAGTTGTATGTAGTTGGGCGTGTATTAGATTCTATGGTGCGTCTTCTTTATTTTGTTATGAATATACGATGTAGTACTTTATTATGCACATACAATCTCTAATGGTATGTCCATAATTTTGTTAATGGAAAAAACAATTCAAATTAGAGGGATTGTCTTTAGTTGAATTAGTTCATCACTCATTAAATACACATTTGAATTTAGTTTACATAATGACTCATTATCTTATTTTTTGTATTTACTAGATGAAGTTTGTTGCAGGTGGTGGTTGCGTTTAGAGGAATTGAAGGACATCATACTAATCTCGCCAATCCCTCATTTGCTGCTGAGTTTCAACAGAATCTTCACTATATTTTGAGGAGTTACCTGGCGAATGGAACTTGTTTGAAAGGATGTTTGTGTTTGTTCATAGATTGACTCATGTATATCAGTTATATGTTTTTTATAATTTATTGTTAATGTTAATGTATGATTCTATAGTTTTGTTGTATGTCAATTCAATAATATACTCCATAATTATGAAATTTGCCCACACATGTTTATGTTAAACTCATAAAAGTTGCACACAACTTTATCATGTGTATATTACAGAAAAATAACCTCGTTCATACACACAAGTTATTATGGTCGTGGTTAATTTCACCCACGAAGAAGTGTACTACTACTTATTATCACAATTATTCAACCATGACTTTTATACATAAAAAAATCAATGGGTAACTTTACCCACGAATCTTCCATGACTATATCTATGGAAAATTCGTAGTCATATGTAAAATCCCACAACACATTTACCCACGAATACAACAAGTTCACCCGCTATATGGTGGTGGTTAATACTACCCACATATGTAACAACCCAACCAGTTATCCAACCGAAACACGATTAATTTTTTTTTATTTATCAAAACTGTCCAGTTCAGCATTCGGCGCGGCGCGCCCCACTGTGGAGCGGCGCTCCAAAGTGGTCTGTCCACTCTTTCCTTTTTTGACAAAAAGATCGTCCACTTCCCGACACTTTTAGACGAAACAGTTTTCACAACGCATTAAAGTAAGTAAAACTAGCACGTTTTCGTAATAAAACAAGTTTTACAACCCCGGGCCCACATCGACCCAATTTACAACAAAGTGACCATTTCGACCAATTTTAGTTTAATACAAAACATAGACCGAGCATGGCGATTGGGGATACGCTACCCAATCCTAATAAATCCAAAAGCATGTCTTCTAAAGCAACCTACACAATCCATTAGTTCCCACGCTTACCCGAGCCACCACCTCCACGCGAATCTATAAAATGTAAACAACGAGAGGGTAAGCTATGAAAGCTTAGTGAGTGCAATAAGTATACACATGCATATATAATATACCTACTTGCAACCACCTACTCACATACCACATACGTGCTAGCAATATAATATTAGCATACGAACTCCAAGTATAAAGCTAATAACCTCCATTACAGCAACTAGCATAAACAATAGCATATACTCCAAAATATAATATGCTACACTACAATACATACACAAACTATATGGTTAACCATACACACGCCATGGTGCTACCGGCTCCGTGGTTCACACCATACGTAATGTTATGACGCTGCCGGTTCCGTGGTTCACGTCACTACGCATTCGGGTCATACTCTTTTATAGTGCTACCGGCTCCGTGGTTCACACTTCGGTGTTACCGGCTCCATGGTTCACACCTCATTTTATAGTGCTACCGGCTCCGTGGTTCACACTTTGATTCTACCGGCTCCGTGGTTCACATCTCATTTTATAGTGCTACCGGCTCCGTGGTTCACACTTTGATGCTACCGGCTCCGTGGTTCACATCACAACACATGCACCATGATGCTACCGGCTCCGTGGTTCACATCATAGCACACTCGCACACACTATGGCACTCCCGGCTCCGTGGGTCATGCCATAGCATATAAATAAATATATTATATACATACATGCATAAATATCCCACTCACCTTGGAATGTCCGCACAAGTCATGTATAACATGATCCGTCCTCAAATCCGAGCAAGTAACCACCTATATCACACATAGGTACAATATACACACAAATAGCCATTCTCTAAAAGAGAACTCGACACAAACATCCCTTAGACGAGGGATCACACCTTGCTCACCAAAACCCGCCCATTTAATCACCTAATGGACACAAACCAATTACCACTTCGGGTGGTAATTCAAACCAACACAACAAAGTACGATATAACCCAAATCATACTTTACACCAATTAGACCAAACCTAGGTCTTAACGCTAAATTACTACTTAGGTAGTAATCATTTCAAACGTCATTTACACCAAATCCCCAACACGTACAATATTAACTCATATTGCGTTTGACCACGTTTGACTTATGTTAAAATACCATTTTAACCCAAAATCACTTCCCACGATTACATTCATTCAAAAATGCCATTTAACACTTTAACAAAAGTGTTTAATATCCATTTAACCAAAACTAGTGTCATTACCAAATTCGACCCAATCAAAGTCAACCCATTTTGACATAAGACCCAAAACGCCCAAAATTACTAACGACTAGTGATTATATTTCCAAGACAACCACTAACACCTAAATCAAGTATTTACCCAATTGATTTACCAAAACTTGGCTTAAAACTTAATTTGACACCGAATCAAGCTTACTTGTCCCAAAATGCCCATTTGACCCATTTGGACCTAAATTAGGGTTTACACCCAAAAATCAAGTCAACACAAGTGTTCTAAGGTTTAACCAACACATGCAAGGTCTAAACTAACAATTTCATCAATCAAAACCCTAAGTCACCAATTTGGGTTTACTTACATGAATCTTACCCAAAAACCCCCAAATTTCACCATAAGTGGATTATAACTCTAACTAGCACAAACTCTAACTCAAACAATAATCTTAACAATGAAATTCGGATTTAGAACTTACCAACACTACCACAACATAGCCGTGAACGAGGTGAACAACATTAACACTCGTGACTCAACCCGATTCACCTTTCTTCTTTCTCAAACCAAGCTCTCTCTCTCTAAAATGGGTCCTCTCTCTAGAAATGGATGAGAGTGTTTGAGATGGTGAAATGAGGATAAGAATGGGTTTGGATCAATTTTGAGGTCCCCAAACCGTCCATATGCGAAAGGACCATAATACCCCTCATTTAAACCCTTTAAAAATGCTGAAAAACGCATCAGACGCAATCGGAGCGCCGCTCAATAGGGTGGATCGCCGCTCCAACCTTCAGGTGCTGGCAATCGAGGAAAAACAGTTTTCAGTAACTTGTTTTGGCCATAACTTTTCGACCGTAACTCCGTTTTCGATGAATCAAATATCGTTGGAAACGTAATAAGATATTCTTTCCAATGGCATGGCTTTGAAACATCAACTCAAACTTTATTTGGGGTCGAAAAGGTACGTACACACCTTGTGACTCAAACAACGTCCAGTTTTCTTCGACATTCGAGCAAGCAACACGTACATGCTTCGTACACTTCATACACGCATCGTACACCATAAATATATTATGTACAATAAATATTTGGGTCTTACAACTCTCCCCTACTTAAACTCGATCACGTCCTCGTGATCTTCGTCACTTAACCAATCCGGACCTACACCCTATGGTCCTTCGACGTACTTTCGAACTCGAAGTCTACGAAATTTCCCGTAACCCGAAGATCTTACACCGCACTCAGGTGACCCTTCCGATGAATCACCCCCTTTCAACTTAAATCTCCATCCGCGATTTACCAAATCCACGAATCCGAGCACTAGAAACTTGCTCAATCCCTCACATCGGGAAGAACTCAACCAATCTCGTACCGAGATATCACCCCTTTAGTGTAACCTTAACAAGTACAGTGCCAATAGTAACCACATCCCACAATAAGGTCAACATCCAAAATGACGAAGACCGAGTAAAAGTAAATCCTTACGGATAACACTTACCACTTAACATCCCTTCAAGTTCTCCCGGCTACAACTCGCAACAAGCTACATCCTTAACTATATCACCCAACGCGATCTACTAGGTCCACTACGCTGTGAACCAAGTCTTGCATTATTCCAAACCGAGAAGAATTTATGTCGCGTCAAACATCCGAACTTCAACGACTCGTAAACCAACCAATCGAGAATGTTCTATGAATCAAGAACCAACTTCCCCGTCTCCACCACCGGGTCATTTCTCCGACGAAGAAATTTTGGTATCGCCAAATAATCACCCTAAGAACGCAAACTTTCCCATCAATTGATCCGCACACGACCACCAGTCTCTGGATTAATTCAGGACGATGATAATACACCACGAGTTAGACGAACATCAACACTCGACACAGGGTTTTTCCCTAAACCCTGCAACACATCCATACAATACGGCTTCCTAGCACTAGCATGGAAACTATTCGTGTACTAGAATCTCGTCAACAACGAATTATCATCCCAACAATTCGCAATTCATCACGCGACCTTCAAAAGTATTCACCAATGTCAGGTGAATCCTCCAACCTAGACCGTCCGTTAAGGATGGTTTCCACATTTCAATGCAACCAACGGGTCGCATCACTAGGGAACACACCCTTGCAAACAAACAAAACCCGCGTGTCTCCATGTGAGACAATCGGAATCAGAACTCCCCGCCTCACAATCATCCATAAAGTGGAATAATCCACTGACAGTTTCCACACTCACGTTTCCTGAAAGGGAGAATACAGTATCCATACCGAAATCGAACTCGTACCTACTCAACAGTACTATCCAGGTTTCGCACCAACCCAATTTTTACATCACGAGAGCACCCGCAACGACAGTTTCATTCTCTTACTCCAGGATCTCAAACTTCATATTTGGTCTCATACCGCACATTGGTACTACATGACCACTTTACATAAGAAGACTTACACTCCCTTCGATCCCACCATCACAATCTTCATGCATAACATTCCGGAATTGTAACTCACAATTGTAAAGTACGATCTCGAGTCGACATGTAAGACCCAAATATTTGTTGTGTACATAAGCGTAAATAAGATGCTTGAAGTTGGGGTTTTGTTGTACATATTTTGAAGGAGAAAGAATCTGATCTGGGGGAGTGGCGCGCAGCGCAAGCCTTTGGCATGCCGCGCCATTGGTCTGTGACAGATTCCTTTCTTTTTATTAGATATTTTGAGGGCAAATTGGTAAATTCACTAAAGGGCCGACTTTAAGGCTCTAGATTCAGTTTGGTGAGCCTCATAACACCATTTTCACCTACTTCACCTTTCCAAATTAATTTAGTGAGAGAAAGGGTTTTCTAGAGTGACAAAACTCAAATCAAGGAAGAAGAAGCCGATTTCGGGTCTAAGTACAAGCATTAAAGTTGTTCATCTATCCTCTAGCTACGTTTTGATTGTAGTGGTATGCTCTAATCTTGATTTCCTAATTTAATTTTGTGAAAGGGTTAGTGTTAGGGTTAATGGTGAACTTAAAACCCACTTTGTTAGTAAATTGGCTGTTTTGGGTGAATTTGGGTCATGTAGACCTAAAGATGATTAACTAGGGTTTTTCGAAGTATTAATTGATGTTTATGAGCTAAAATTAGTTAGTTAATTACTAGCACACCTGGAGATAAGTAAATGGGCGTTGTGTGGGTTTGTGGAGGACCCGAAATGGGTGTGTTGACTTTAATTTGGTCAAATGGGTCAAAATGGACCTAAGTTAGTTAATGTTGTTGTGTAATGCATAAACGTTGTGTTGAAATGCATTTTAAACCTAACTTGGCTAATGATTAGGGTTTTGAGGATGTTAACCCAAATATTAGGGTTAAGGGTGTAGATGGGTCGAAATTGCACCATGGGTCAAGATAACACTAGAATGGAGTTTTAGTCGGTTGACCAACTTGAGTTTGTGATTGATATTATGTATAATGAAATAGGTACGTTACATTGAAGATTTCCGAGCTTGATTATCTTTCACAAGAGATTTTGAGGTGAGTGGAGTAATTATACGTATGCGTATATGACACGTTTATTTGTGGGTGTTATGGTATGAACCATCGAGCCGGTAGTGCCATTTCATGTGTGCGATAAGATGTGAACCACGAGTCGGTAGCACTATAAAATAAGATGTGAACCACGAGCCGGTAGCATCGAGTGTGAACCACGAGTCGGTAGCACTATAAAAAAAGATGTGAACCACGAGCCGGTAGCATCGAGTGTGAATCACGAGCCAGTAGCACTATAAAAGAGTATGACTCAATTGCGTATGGTGTGAACCACGAGTCGGTAGCACCATAGCGTTTATAGTTAACCATATTGAGATTGTCGATTATTTAGCATATTGTTTATATATATATATACATTGTGTTGAGTATATGATAATGCGGTTTTGTGTTAATGTACGACTTGTTAAGTGTTTCGGGTACGATGACATGCTAATTGAGTTACAAGTTCGTATGAGGTGTTTGGTGAATGTGATTGCAAATAGATGGGTTATATATATGTATGTGTAATTATTGCATTCACTAAGCTTTGTTTACCCTCTCATTGTTTACGTTTTTATAGGTTCAGGTATGGACAAAGGTAAGGGCGTTTGTTTGGAGTAGAGATCCCGTCGTGTTAGGGGACGCTTTTGGAGATATTAGCTTTTGGGGTTTGACCGAGACTTGGGTAGTTTAACCCCAAACACCATGCTCGTAGGGTCGTTTGGTATTTAAACTTTTGCGGTCGAAACTCTCGTTATGTATTAAACTCGTAAAACGGCCGATGTGCGCCCCGCTTTGTAAAACTTATTTTATGTTTGAAAAGTGTTAGTTGTGCATATTTGAATATGTTGTTAAAAGCGTATTGTCTAATTATGTTGGGAAGTGGCCAATCTTTTTCACGTTTCAAGACTTTTTGGACAGACCAGATCGGCGCGCCGGGTGGGGTAATGGCGCGCCGCGCCAGTAGCTGAACAAACAAAATTTTTTTTGATATTTTCCGCGGGTTCGATGGTGGTTTGGTTTGGGTTGTTACAAGTGGTATCAGAGCATGGTCTAAGAGATTTAGGTGACTTGATTTAGGCGCCTAGACTTAGACTTATTGTGTGCGCGTTATGCGGGACTTGTAGGACTTTGGGTCGGATCGGGTTTTGGTTAGTGCAAAGGTTTATGTGAACTAATCATGCGCTTTTGTTTTGTGTGGTATTTGAAATCGCCAAGCGAGATAGACATGGTACTAGTGAGTTAATGCGATGTGCTCGCGTAACAATGATTAGCTACCATTGTTACGAGTTCAAATCGTGTCAAACAAGCGAGATAGACATGGTACACATGTGTTAAGTCCTTTCGTTTTGTTGTTTAATTTACTTCGTTTTATAGAATGAAGATAAGAAATGGACACGACACCAACGACGGAAGTACGAGTAAGGACATTGAACTCACGGCCAAGGTTGAGGCCATTTTAAAAGGCTAAAGAAGGATTTTCTTGACGACGTTCGAAAGGTCTTCCAAGAGTCGGTCGATGGACAAGTGACTGAAATGATCATTGATCGAATGAAAGCTGCAATAGAGAAGGCTTTAGAGGCTAGAAACATTTATCCTCGAGGCGAAGGGGGTGAAGGTAATGGTAGGGGTGGAAGGCGGGACTTCCACTACAAAAATTTCAAGGATACTCAACCTCCGATGTTTAATGAGGTGAGGGATCCATTGAAAAGCACTTGTTGGATTTCCGATATCGAGGGAGCGTTCAGTACCGCGGAGTGTCCTCCCGAGAAGAAGATGAGGTATGGGTCTAGCAAGTTGCGCGAAGAAGGCAAGTTGTGGTGGGACGATAAAATCAAATTATATGGTGAAGAGCAATGCATGTGCTTGACATGGGAGGAGTTTAAGAAGGAATTTTTCCAAGAATACCGAACTTCTTCCGACCTTGATAAAATTCGGGACGAGTTGCACAATTTGCGACAAGGTTCAATGGACTTGGTTACTCTTAAGTATACCTTCTTAGCAAAGACTCGTTTTTGTCCGGAGTACGTCGGTGATGATCACAAGTTGATGCTAGATTTCTACCGTACTTTAAATGATGAGTTGAAGGGTAAGATTAGCCGGGGTATGGCTAAGTCTTTTGCAGATTTATACGAATTGGCTAGGGGTTTTGAGCCGGAGGTTCCAAGGAAAAGCGATTTCACTTTTTCGAAGAGAAAGTTTGAAGGTTCGAGTTATTCGAACTTTTCAAATAAAAAGAACAAGAAAGGCTCCAAAAGCGTTAATAGTGTGAAGAAGGGTGCTTTCGGAGGTTTCAGACCCATGTGTTATAATTGTAATCAAAGAGGGCACATAGCCCGTGATTGTACCAAGGCGTCGACCGAGCTTACTTGTTTTAATTGTGGTAAAGAGGGACACAAGAGGCCGGAATGTCCCGATTTGAATAATGACCATGTGAAGAAGTTGGAGAGAGCGGCGAGTACTGTTAGGGGTCTCAATTACTTGATGACCAATGATGAGGCCAAGCAATCCCACGAAGTTGTCTCAGGTACTTTTATGGTTAACTCAAATCCGGCAAGGATTCTATTTGATAGCGGTGCAAATTTGTCGTTTGTATCTCCAAAATTTGTGCCTAGACTTAATAGACCGTTAGCTAAGTTAAGTCATCTGGTAGAAGTCAAAATAGCGGACGGCAAAACAGTGCTAGTGGTTGATGTGTGTAAAAATTGTGATGTCGTTTTTGGTGCCGAAAATTTTAAGATTGA
Source organism: Rutidosis leptorrhynchoides (assembly GCF_046630445.1). Classification (NCBI taxonomy): domain Eukaryota; kingdom Viridiplantae; phylum Streptophyta; class Magnoliopsida; order Asterales; family Asteraceae; genus Rutidosis; species Rutidosis leptorrhynchoides. The sequence continues at coordinate 387,554,802 of NC_092335.1, read as the reverse complement.
TCTTATCCCGATGACTTTGGGTGATTTTGATATCATTGTTGGTATGGATTGGCTCGATCATAATAGGGCCGATATTGCATGCCATGAAAAATTTATTCGTGTGAAGACCCCAAGTGGGGGAGAGTTTATTATTCACGGTGATAAGCGTAGAAGACTTGTGCCGATATGCACTTTTACACGGGCACGTCGTCTCCTCGATAGTGGTGGCATGGATTTTCTTACCCATGTTGTTGATACTCGTGATGAGCCACCACCCATTCGTGAAATTCTGGTGGTTAGTGAATTCGAAGACGTTTTTCTGGACGAGTTACCGGGTGTTCCGGCGGAAAGACAAGTTGAATTTCTCATTGAGTTGGTTCCGGGAGCTACTCCCATTGCTAAAACTCCTTATCGTTCAGCGCCGACAGAAATGCAAGAGTTGTTAAATCAAACCCAAGAGCTACTTGAAAAGGGTTTTATTCGACCGAGTGCTTCGCCATGGGGCGCTCCGGTTTTATTCGTAAAGAAGAAGGATGGTAGTATGCGGATGTGCATCGATTATCGGGAGTTAAATAAAGTGACGATCAAGAATCGTTATCCATTACCTCAGATTGACGATTTGTTTGACCAACTCCAAGGTGCAACGTATTTCTCTAAAATTGATCTACGATCCGGCTATCACCAAATGCGGGTTCGTGAGGAAGATATCGAGAAAACAGCTTTTCGAACGCGTTATGGGCATTTTGAGTTTGTGGTAATGCCTTTTGGTCTTACGAATGCACCGGCGGCATTCATAGATCTTATGAACCGAGTGTGACAACCTATGTTGGACAAGTCGGTGATTGTGTTCATTGACGACATACTAGTCTACTTGAAAAGTATGAACGAACATGAACGTCATTTGCGCGAAGTATTGAAGACGTTACGAAAGGAGAAGTTGTATGCTAAGTTCTCCAAATGTGAATTTTGGCTAAGGGAGGTTCAATTCCTTGGCCACATTGTGAACAAAGACGGTATTCAAGTAGATCCGGGGAAGATAGAGACGGTGAAGAGTTGGGGACTACGCCTACGGAAATCCGAAGTTTTCTCGGATTGGCCAGTTATTATCGTCGGTTTATCCAAGACTTTTCTAAGATCGCTTCTTCATTGACGAAATTGACGAGGAAGAACGCGAGATTTACTTGGGAGAACGAGCAAGAAATTGCTTTTCAATTGCTAAAAGAGAAATTGTGTCAAGCTCCGGTGTTAGTGTTGCTGGAAGGAGTGGAAGATATGACGGTTTATTGTGATGCTTCGTTAAATGGGCTCGGGTGTGTTCTAATGCAAAGAGGTAAAGTCATCGCTTATGCCTCTCGACAACTAAAGGAACACGAAACGAGATATCTAACTCATGATCTTGAGTTGGCGACGGTTGTGCATGCGTTGAAAATTTGGCGCCATTACTTGTATGGTGTCAAGAGTACAATTTATTTGGATGATAAGAGTTTGAAACACCTCTTCAATCAACGAGATTTGAATTATCGCCAACGTAGGTGGATGGATGTGGTGAAAGATTATGATTATGATATACTTTATCATCCGGGCAAGGCGAATATGGTCGCGGATGCGTTAAGTCGAAAGAGTCATCACCCGGCGTTACGATTGGGATTGTTACGTATGATTATTACTAACGTTTTTCTTGAAAAACTTGGTGTGATTCAAATAGAGGCTTACGTTCACAACAAGCATGCGGAACGAATCATGGGGCAATCGGAGTTCATTACTATGGGCTCGCGTGGTTTGTTGTCTTTTCAAGGAAGAGTGTGGGTGCCTAAGATGGGTGATTATCGACAAGTGCTACTTGATGAAGCACATAAGTCAAAGTATTTCATTCATCCGGGCGCGACGAAAATGTATCTAGATTTAAGAAAAGATTATTGGTGGCCGAGCATGAAACGTGATGTTGTGAAGTAAGTTGAGAAATGCGTCACGTGTTTGCAAGTTAAGGCCGAGCACCAAAAGCCGTATGGTAAGTTACAACCGTTAGAAATCCCGAAATGGAAATGGGAGCACATTACCATGGATTTCATCACAAAGTTACCTAAAACGGCGAGAACCCAATTTGATTCGATTTGGGTTATAGTTGATCAATTGACGAAAAGTGCTTTGTTTCTTCCCATTCGGGAAGCGATATCATCGGAGACCTTGGCTAAGTTGTTCATCAAGGAAGTCATCTCTCGACACGATGTTCCTATATCTATTATTTCGAATCGAGATACCCGTTTTACATCTCGGTTTTGGGAAAAGTTTCACGAAGATATGGGTACACAATTGAAATTGAGCACGGCGTATCATCCTCAAACGGACGGTCAAACCGAACGTATGAATCAAACTTTGGAGGATATGTTACGGGCGTGTATTATTGATTTTGGTGGGAGTTGGGACGAGCACTTACCTTTGGTGGAATTCTCGTACAATAATAGTTATCATACTAGTATCAGGATGCCACCTTACGAGATGCTTTATGGGTGGAGGTGCCGAACTCCGATTTGTTGGGGTGAAATTGGTCAAAGAGAAATCAGGAGTACCGATTTGGTTTTGGAGACGAATAACAAGATTGATATTATTTGGGATCACTTGAAGAAGGCTCAAGATAGACAAAAGTCGTATGCCAATAAACATAGACGAACGATCGAATTTCAAGAAGGTGACATGGTGATACTTAAGGTTTCGCCATGGAAAGGTATTATTCGATTTCGAAAACGGGGAAAGTTAGCTCCTCGGTTTATTGGGCCATTTAAGGTTTTAGCTCGTGTTGGTGAAGTCGCGTATCGTTTGGAATTACCCGAAGAGCTTGCGGGGATTCATAATACTTTCCATGTCTCCCATCTCCGTAAGTGTCTTGCAGATGATTCATCTTGGGTACCATTAGACGAAATTGAGCTAAACAACAAGTTAGAATATATTGAGGAGCCGATTGCCATACTCGATGAGAAGGTCAAAAGGTTGATAAATAAAGAAGTGAGGACTTTTAAAGTTCAATGGCGTCGGAGTTAAGGTTCCGAGTTTACGTGGGAGCCCGAAGAATTCATGTTAGTTTATCTTCCTTCTTGTCATGCGGCTTGGATCGTGAGAACGCGCTCCGATTCAAGTGGAGGAGAGTTGTAAGACCCAAATATTTGTTGTGTACATAAGCGTAAATAAGATGCTTGAAGTTGGGGTTTTGTTGTACATATTTAAAAGGAGAAAGAATCTGATCTGGGGGAGTGGCGAGCCGCACAGGCCTTTGGCGCGCCGCGCCATTGGTCTGGGATAGATTTCTTTCTTTTTATTAGATATTTTGAGGGCAAATTGGTAAATTCACTAAAGGGCCGACTTTAAGACTCTAGATTCAGTTTGGTGAGCCTCATAACACCATTTTCACCTACTTCACCTCTTCCAAATTAATTTAGTGAGAGAAAGGGTTTTCTAGAGTGAGAGAACTCAAATCAAGGAAGAAGAAGCCAATTTCGGGTCTAAGTGCAAGCATTAAAGTTGTTCATCTATCCTTTAGCTACGTTTTGATTGTAGTGGTATGCTCTAATCTTGATTTCCTTATTTAATTTTGTGAAAGGGTTAGTGTTAGGGTTAATGGTGAACTTAAAACCCACTTTGTTAGTAAATTGGCTGTTTTGGGTGAATTTGGGTCATGTAGACCTAAAGATGATTAACTAGGGTTTTTCGAAGTATTAATTGATGTTTATGAGCTTAAATTAGTTAGTTAATTACTAGCACACCTGGAGATAAGTAAATGGGTGTTGTGTGGGTTGGTGGATGACCCGAAATGGGTGTGTTGACCTTAATTTGGTCAAATGGGTCAAAATGGACCTAATTTAGTTAATGTTGTTGTGTTATGAATAAACCTTGTGTTGAAATGCGTTTTAAACCTAACTTGGCTAATGATTAGGGTTTTGGGGATGTTAACCCAAATATTAGGGTTAAGGGTGTAGATGGGTCGAAATTGCACCATGGGTCAAGATAACACTAGAATGGAGTTTTAGTTGGTTGACCAACTTGAGTTTGTGATTGATATTATGTATAATGTAATAGGTACGTTACATTGAAGATTTCCGAGCTTGATTATCTTTCACAAGAGATTTTGAGGTGAGTGGAGTAATTATACGTATGTGTATATGACACGTTTATTTGTGGGTGTTATGGTATGAACCATCGAGCCGGTAGTGCCATAACATGTGTGTAATAAGATGTGAACCACGAGCCGGTAGCATCGAGTGTGAACCACGAGCCGGTAGCACTATAAAATAAGATGTGAACCACGAGCCGGTAGCATCGAGTGTGAACCACGAGCTAGTATCAACTATAAAATAAGATGTGAACCACGAGCCGGTAGCATCGAGTGTGAACCACGAGCCAGTAGCACTATAAAAGAGTATGACTCAATTGCGTATGGTGTGAACCACGAGCCTGTAGCACCATAGTGTTTATGGTTAACCATATTGAGATTGTCGATTATTTAGCATATTGTTTATATATATATATATATATATATACATTGTGTTGAGTATATGCTAATGCGGTTTTGTGTTAATGTACGACTTGTTAAGTGTTTCGGGTACGATGACATGCTAATTGAGTTACAAGTTCGTATGAGGTATTTGGTGAATGTGATTGCAAATAGATGGGTTATATATATGTATGTGTAATTATTGCATTCACTAAGCTTTGCTTACCCTCTCGTTGTTTACCTTTTTATAGGCTCAGATATGGACAAAGGTAAGGGCGTTTGTTTGGAGTAGAGATCCCGTCGTGTTAGGGGACGCTTTTGGATATATTATCTTTTGGGGTTTGACCGAGACTTGGGTAGTTTAAACCTAAACACCATGATCGTAGGGTCGTTTGGTATTTAAACTTTTGCGGTCGAAACTCTCGTTATGTATTAAACTCGTAAAACGGCCGATGTGGGCCCCGCTTTGTAAAACTTATTTTATGTTTGAAAAGTGTTAGTTGTACATATTTGAATATGTTGTTAAAAGCGTATTGTCTAATTATGTCGGGAAGTGGCCAATCTTTTTCACGTTTCAAGACTTTTTGGACAGACCAGATCGGCGCGCCGCGCGGGGTACTGGCACGCCGCGCCAGTAGCTGAACAAACAATTTTTTTTTTTTTGATATTTTCCGCGGGTTTGATGGTGGTTTGGTTTGGGTTGTTACACGACATTAGCAACCCGTCACTCTTCCTTGTTAGGAATTCCGAATACCTATTGAGGCTTAGCACGGTACGCTCCGACATTTCACTATACATAACACCAATGGAGTTTTCCTCGGGCGGCAGTAGAACTCCCCCACTTAGGATTTATCTCCTTATCCTCACCGCCAAGATGATAACATCCCGCGAAATTGAAATCCACGTCACACCTGACCATTCTCACCGTTGGTCATAAACATCAAATCACCGCAAATTCACTTTAGGCTCTCAGAGCCGACATGCACAATCACTTGAGACGTCGTACACGCGACGACATCACACCTTCATACCACAAATCATAATTAACAGCTCTTCATCGTTCGCAGAGCAAACTCCACCAAAGTCCCATATACACCTCTATGACTAGGCATATGCCACTCTGCTTAATCAATCGTGCATCACAGTCGTGATCACCCGACCTTCTACACAACGAATCTTTATCAACAATTGCTCACTCTCATGGAGAAGAGTGACCAATTCGACACAATAATTGCATCGACCGCCATATCAACGCTTCATCGTAACCTTCGACCTAATCGACCATTAAGTCCATCACCGGCTCACCGGTCATCCTTACTCATCTATCACATAAGAGCAACAAGATTCGTTCATCCCTTACTTCATAAGAAGTATTTCCGCAATGCTCTTAATCTTCGACTTTTGCAACCGTCGAATTACTATCACCCGTCGATCACTATTTAAAATCTTCGATTCTTCCAAGGGTATCTCACGGGCACCCTAAGCACAAAGTGATTACACCATCATCGGAGTTGAACATTACACTAGCAGGTATAAGAAGGCACCTGATGCCGTGTCATGCAGACTCCCACCACAATCAACCGAATTTTAGAAACTCGATCTTTAGGTTCCATACACCCGATGTCACCCATCTCTCAATAATAATGACTCGTAGTCATACCTACCCGGCAAACCTTACGGTTTATCATCTTATCGAAAGTTCCTAGCGATCACACGCTACCCGCAATTTCCACAAAGCCAAACAATATAGCCTCACGAAACCTTTCATTTAACACTAAAGAGATGCTTGGAAACACCAAGTCTTACACTCTTCCACACATCAACGCAACCACATCACCAAGGGGTATTCCGTTAGAAATGTTACCCTATAATCCACAACACGCCAACACACTACGCAATCATCGTCATACGGGTCCCACTCCCATGCGTTTAACGACTCGAAGACTCCTCGATTCGCCAATTCCAAGGTGACTCACAACTAGAATCCTTACACGGTTCTCTAACCACACACTCTACCGAGTGTAACCCAATTATATAATCATTAGACTTGCTACATCCCATCACGGGATTCAAGTCTTCGTCGTACACCCATAAATCGGTCCTCCTAGTTACGATGAGTATCTATAACCAATGACAATCCCAATAATGCACCCACTACGTAGGGTGACTAAGTACGCGCCAAACTCGTGAGTTGGCTCACTCACTTAACTAACACTTCCCGGCTCGCAACGAACTCGATGTGACAACAATCACATCACCCGAGACAACTATAACCTAGGAACCATTAAAAGATTCCTCATTTATCCCGAATCTACCCCAACCATGCCACGTTTCCTCCGCTCGGTACCCGTCATGTCATGCTTGGTGTCAAGATACACTTTCGTAATAATGGTGATCAGTCACTATTACAATTGCGTACCTTACAATTTCCACATGGTCATGCAAAGTACTTTACCCGGACTGACGCAACATTCACACAAAATAACACGCGATAACTCCTAGTACCCGAATGACCCAAGTCCTTACTGTGAACTTGATCACTCAAACCGCCAAACATGCGAATCTCTCCAATAGATCCGTCCCTAGGACACCGTACTAAAAGATACCTGTATATATACACCAATATACAATAATAATAAACGTACAAGTCCTAGTTTGCCTACTTACATTAGGCACTAGCAATCTAAGGCACTAATTTACACACGAAATAAGGCCCCACAAAATCCCACATTAGACAAACACAAGTCCTAGTTAGTCACCTACTCTAAGGCACTAACAATTCTCAATCCGACCCGTATTCCTACAAGTCCAGCAACTAATGCATAAACGCCAATAAGTCTAAGACTAGGCACCTATACCAAGGTCACCTAATTCCCTTAGACTATGCTCTGATACCACTTGTAACAACCCAACCCGTTATCCAACTAAAACAAGATTAAATTTTTTTTTATCAAAATTGTCCAGTTCAACATTCGGCGCGGCGCTCCAAAGTGGTCTGTCCACTCTTTCCTTTTTTGACAAAAATATCGTCCACTTCCCGGCACTTTTAGACGAAACGGTTTTCACAACGCATTAAAGTAAGTAAACTAGCACGTTTTCGTAATAAAACAAGTTTTACAACACCGGGCCCACATCGACCCAATTTACAACAAAGTGACCATTTCGACCCATTTTAGTTTAATACAAAACATAGACCGAGCATGGCGATTGAGGATACGCTACCAAATCATAATCAATCCAAAAGCACATCTTCTAAAGCAACCTACACAATCCATTAGTTCCCACGCTTACCCGAGCCACCACCTCCACGCGAATCTATAAAATGTAAACAATGAGAGGGTAAGCTATGAAAGCTTAGTGAGTGCAATAAGTATACACATGCATATATAATATACCTACTTCCAAGCACCTACTCACATACCACATATGTGCTAGCAATATAATATTAGCATACGAACTCCAAGTATAAAGCTAATAACCTCCATTACCGCAACTAGCATAAACAATAGCATATACTCCAAAATATAATATGCTACACTACAATACATACACAAACTATATGGTTAACCATACACACGTCATGGTGCTACCGGCTCCGTGGTTTACACCATACGTAATGCTATGACGCTACCGGCTCCGTGTTCACGTCACTACGCATTCGAGTCATACTCTTTTATAGTGCTACCGGCTCCGTGGTTCACATTTCGGTGTTATCGGCTCCATGGTTCACACCTCATTTTATAGTACTACCGGCTCTGTGGTTCACACTTTGATGCTAACAGCTCTGTGGTTCACATCTCATTTTATAGTGCTACCGGCTCCGTGGTTCACACTTTGATGCTACTAGCTCCGTGGTTCACATCACAACACATGCACCATGATGCTACCGGCTCCGTGGTTCACATCATAGCACACTCGCACACACTATGGCACTCCCGGCTCCGTGGGTCATACCATAGCATACAAATAAATATATTATATACATACATGCATAAATATCCCACTCACCTTGGAATGTCCGCACAAGTCATGTATAACATGATCTCCGTCCTCAAATCCGAGCAAGTAACCACCTATATCACACATAGGTACAATATACACATAAATAGCCATTCTCTAAAAGAGAACTCGACACAAACATTCCTTAGACGAGGGATCACACCTTGCTCACCAAAACCCGATCATTTAATCACCTTATGGACACAAACCAATTACCACTTCGGGTGGTAATTCAAACCAACACAACAAAGTACGATTTAACCCAAATCATACTTTACACCAATTAGACCAAACCTAGGTCTTAACGCTAAATTACTACTTAGGTAGTAATCATTTCAAACGTCATTTACACCAAAACCCGAACATGTACAATATTAACCCATATTGCATTGGCCACGTTTGACTTATGTTAAAATACTTATGTTAAAATACAAGTTTAAGCAATACATCAAATTAAGTGTTTACATCACCGGGTACACAAGACCCAAAAGTTCAACCAAAATGACCCCTTAATGAGCATGACCGTCGGGACCATTACCAAAAGTGCCTTCCAAAAATCCCCCACAAGAAAGCTAGGCCAAACACTTACCCTTGTCCTTCGATGTGCCACTATCTATAAAAGTAAACAATGCAGGAGTAATCTACAATGCTTAATTAGTGCAATACTTATATGCATACATACATAAATTACTTACTTGCGCAACTTACACATAACTGCATACAAGATAGCATCACTAAAGCAAATATATGCATCCAAGTACAAATTTGCATTGTAAATTACATAAACAAGAATATAACACGTTACACTACCAAAATACATCATACGAATGCAAAAATGGTTAACCATCCCCAAATGTGTTACCCATCAAATGAATAGCACCAACAACCCGTATACACGGCCAACAAAGGCGCCTCCCGGATGGCACCATCATATACATTTGAATATGGTCAACGAAAAGTGTGGTCTCAATTGGTAACACTTCCCGCATCCTCATAAGTGGCCAACAAAGAGTGGACTTTAAAGTAATCACACTCACCACTTTCCCTCAAACGCAAGGTGGCCAACAAAGAGCGAGTGATTATTAGAGACATCATTCACCATAATGCACCAAGTGACCATTAAAGAGCAAATCCTTCGCAATCGGATAGTACTCGCCAATAAACCCGCAAACAAACAATTTATATACACACATATATAAATACTCCACTCACCTTGAACAACTAGATGAGTCGATAATCGAGCTATGACTTCAAGATTCCTCCAAAAATGAGTTACCTAGCATAAAACACAACATCAAAATATAAACTCTAGTAGCTTGACCCAAAACCCACAAGTGCAACTTTGACCCAAATTACACTCAAATTTACCAACTTGGTCAAACAAGACCCAAACTACCCAAATCACTAAAATTTAGTGATTTGGTCCCAAACTCAACTAAATACAACTTATGGTCAAGTGCTAGGAGCACTCCACGACCCAATTCAACCAAATACCCATTTTGACCCAAATCGGGTTTACACCCAAATCAAACTACCAAGAACACCCATTTGGGCTCCATTATGTTTGGGATTTAACATGTTCATGATACTTAAACCCATTTTAAGGAATTAAGAAAGCGGAAGCATGAAAAACCTATTTTAAACATGTTAATCTTATTTACTTTAACCATTTAAAGTTAAATCCCAAGAAGGATCAAGTTATGGAATATACTTACAAACTATAAGTGGGTTAAGAAATTATACCTCCTCAAGCTTGTTGAGGGTTGATGCAAATGAGCAAGATGATGATGAAGATGATGGAATAGCAACTTCTAACTTGAAGCCTCAAGAAAGTAATACCCACAAGCGTTTTGTCACCAACACCACCAATGTTTTAGTTAGGATTTAAGACACTTAAAATGAGCTTAAAAAATTCAAGAACACTCCTCTCTCTCACCAAAGATTTGGCCAAGAAAGGGAAAAAAAGGGAGAGAGATATTTCAAATCTTGATATGTTTGCATGTGTAAATAACCACAAAATGGACTAGATACATATCATGTAGATATGGGAAGTAATAGCCAATAAAGTGAGTCTTGGAGAAGCCAATCTTTCACTCCCAAGGCCACTAACTTATTTTTATAAAATTAGTTTTATAAAATTAGATTTTATATAAACTACATTTTATAAACTTCCATAATTTGTTATGTACATTTTTATTTTATTAAACCAATTTTATAAAATGTAACATAACAAAATTAATTATTTAACCTATAAATAATTAAATCCATATTATATAAATTATTCCATAATTTATATCCATATCAAGTTATATTATTTTAGAAAACCATTTTTCTAAAATCCAAGTGTCGCGTATTTTAATCCACGATATAATCGTTAAGATCTAATATGAATAAAGTGTCGGTAAGCTTGTTATTGGGTATGACCCGACTTGGATCAAAACATATTAGCCACATTAATTTAATATGTCTCTCGGGCATACGAAATACTTTCAATCTCCCACTTGCACGAGAAACATAAGTGATGTTATGCGAGGTGTATATAAAATAGTTATTAATTTTAGCAGGAAAAACTATTAAATACGATACAATTTTACACAAGATATTTATTTATTTATAGAATGGATATACTTAAACCTTGCTACAACACTTATAGGCAGTGTACCTAATCGTACAGTAGTGTAGTTTTTAGTAAGTCCGGTTCGTTCCACAGGGAAATCTTTAAACAAAGCGTAACGCTATATTAGTTACTTTTATAAAAATACAAACATATATATAAGTAATATTATTATTATAAAGGGGGGTTTTTACCGTTTAATGACCGGTTTGTCGATTTTAAAACTTTAGTCGCAGTTAAAACCTAATAAATAAAAGACTTAATTTAAAGCGTAAAGTAAATAACGATAATGAAATTGCGAATAATAAAAGTGCGATAAAATAAAATTGCGATAATTAGAAGTGCAATTAAATATAAAATAAAGGAAATTAAATATGAAATAAAAGAATTATACTTATTTAAACTTCCGTAATCATGATGTTTGACGTGTTGATTTTAGTTTTATGCCCATGGGTTAATTGTCCTTTGTCCTGGATTATTTAATATGTCCGTCTGGTTTTTGTCCATAACAGTCCATCAGTCACAAATATAAAGTGCGAGTGTCCTCGTCAAATTATTATTATACCCGAAGTTAAATATTCCAACTAATTGGGGATTCGAATTGTAACAAGGTTTTAATACTTTGTTTAATGAATACACCAGGTTATCGACTGCGTGTAAACCAAGGTTTTACTACTTTGTTAACAATTACACCAATTACCCTTGAATGTAATTTCACCCCTGTTTTAATTATTCTAGTGGCTATTAATCCATTCCCGTATCCGGTTAAATGAACGATTATTCGTACATATAAATACCCCGCCCATCGTGTCCGATCGAGTGTATATGGTACTTTATAGGGACGCCCAATTGTAAATCTTTATATTAACATTAACAAACTATCATTTAATTAAACAAATATAAAGCCCATTAATAGCCCATAGTCTAATTTCCACAAGTGTCGTTCTTTTGTCCAAACCCCAATTATGGTACAAAGCCCAATTACCCAATTTAGTAATTAGCCCAACATCATGATTACTTCGTTTTAAATAAGCATAATAATAACTTAGCTACGAGACATTAATGTAAAAAGGTTGAACATAACTTACAATGATTAAAAATAGCGTAGCGTTACATGGACAGAATTTCGACTTACACCTTTACAACATTCGCTAACATACCCTTATTATTAGAATTATAATTAAAATTAAAATTAAAATATAAATTATATATATATATTTTACGTATATATGAGAGAAGAGAGAAAATAGATTATGAATTGCGATCAGAATTCGGTTGCTTTTATAGGAAAAGTCAAATTTTGGGGCTCCGCGACTCGCGGCAAAATCCTCTTCAAACTCCGCGAGTCGCGGAGAATGAATTTACAGCTCAGTCCTTGGAGTCTTTCTCTGCCGACGGTTTTTATTTATAAATATAATATATATATAATTAATATAATTAATTATATATTATATTATATTTATATACCTAGTTAACTTGTAATTTTTAGTCCGTTACGTCGAGCGTTGAGAGTTGACTCTGGTCCCGGTTCCGGATTTTCGAACGTCCTTGCGTACAATTTAATATCTTGTACTTTACGTTTTGAATCTTGTACTCTTGTAATTTCGAGACGTTTCTTATCAATAATTGGAACCTTTTTGATTGTCTTTTGTTCTTTTGAGCTTTTTGGTCGTTTGCGTCTTCAATTCGTCGAATCTGTCTTTTGTCTTCACCTTTTATTATTTAAACGAATATCACTTGTAAATAGAACAATTTCAACTAAAAGCTTGTCTTTCTTGAGGAATAATGCTATGAAATATATGTTCGTTTTTAGCATTATCAAATATTCGCACACTTGAGCGTTGCTTGTCCTCAAGCAATATCGTCTTGAAATACTAGAATCACTTCTTTATTCTTCACACTTTGTATATCAGTGATTTCTATACGGCGGTATAAACAATGGTAGTAACGATATGGTTACAGTCCCACATGACTATAAAAATTTAGATCCATTAAGGAAATTGGATCTTTATGAAAACATTTGATCTTTTGAAAATTAAATCTAGTTTTTACCCTAGATAAGTTTTCCGGAATAACCCTTTACCGGTGTTTGCAAAATATTTTTGTGGGTTTGGTGGGTTTCAGATTTGAAAATTTTAGCTCAAAACTTGCGGTTTTGTGTCACCCACTTGCTAACCTTGTATTTGGAAAGCAACACGTCCAGTTTACTTGTCCCGTATATTACCTTTCGGTAAACTACCGTCCGGTTGAAAGGAAAGCGTTGAACAAGCAACTGTTAAGGCAATATCCCCTGACATGCTTTTAATTATGGTCTATAACGTGTCGGACGCAATTACTATCCTTGGTAGGAGCAATAGTAAAGCTCACCCTTATAATTTTTCGGTCTGGCACAAGGTCCTGTCTTTGACCACTATGCAACCACCGTTCTTACAGTTGACACCCGATTTAGTTCAGGTGACCTAATGAATTCCAGGTGAATTCCTAGGATTTTACGTTCAATGGTAATGAACGCATTGAAAATAGGGTTTTCAGAAAACAAATCGGTTTGTAATTTTGATCAAAATATTTTCTCGTTTAAGCTCGAGTTTAGATATCATCGAATTCCATGAGTTTGTAATTCTCAATCTTTAAGGTCAATCTCTAGGATTGAGTAATATCAGTCTTAAAAGCTGATTTTTAATCTTTAAGGAGATTATCCTTTCTGGGGATCTGATTCATTAGTCTTATCCAGCTAATTTGCATGGTGCCCCCCCATTGTACGAGATAAATCCTTCTCATGGTTAGGATAAATCTGACCACTTGGCGACCCTGTTTAATGCTGAGGTCCGTGGATTTCCTGCTGATTTTAGTGATGACTTTTCTAGATTTTTCGTCAACCTACAGCTGGTCTGGACGACAACTTCATGACCTAAATCAAGAAGCGCGTGTCTTTTTCGGAAGACTTTACTTCCTTTTAATGATGGAATTGATTCATCGTGTAGATCCATCTCTTCTTTTCTTTCATTGGGTAAAACAGTTTAGTTTAGTTCAAAGCAAAAGTATTTTCAGTTATTTGTTACAGATATATGTGACATATGTTTAAAATAACTTGGTAAATTTTCCCACACTTGGCTTTTATTTTCCTTTTTATCGTCCTCTATTCCATTTTAAATGAATTTTAACATTTTAGTTTGTTTCTCAATTTATGTCCTTTCCGAGGTAACAATAATTTCGGTGTTAAAACCTAGTTTTATCGTTCATAAATATGTATAAACATGATTTTTAGTTCATTTAATTGAAAATTTTTTTTTAAAAATTTTACTAGAATTGGGTAGTCAGTATATAAGACTAGGGCTGTTCTTTTTTATCAGAGAGCACTAGATTCTAATACAACTACTGCTTTACTAGTATTTTTAATGGTAACCAAGTGTTTAAGATAAAAATTTTTAAAATCCGAAAGAATTTAACCCCTTCCCACACTTAAGATCTTGCAATGCCCTCATTTGCAAGAAATCAGTAACAATTTAAATTATTGAGGGTGATTAGTGTGAAAATGATTAAATTTTACCAAAGTTTCCAAATATATTGGCGTTTGTTTGCTGAATGATAAATGGTGCACATCATTTGTTCATTCCGTCTTGTTGTTATTTCACATATATTTTGCATCTTGTCGTCAAAATTAGTTGCTTTTGCTGAACTTAATGCCAGTCTTTGAAAATGCGTTGTTTTACCCTGTTGTGTACATAAGATAAACTGCAAACATATATACATATTTTTGAAGTTTGGTATATTACCCCACATTCAAAAAATTATTAAAATCTAAGAATAAAAGTTAGATAATTATAAAAATGATTACAATATTAACAAAAATATTAAATGTATCAATAATTACAAATTACAAAATAAAATAAAAAATAAGTAAACTAAGGATGATATTGGTACCATATGGTGGCTGCATCTCTATAGACCAAGG
The DNA here is from genome assembly GCF_046630445.1 of Rutidosis leptorrhynchoides. Classification (NCBI taxonomy): domain Eukaryota; kingdom Viridiplantae; phylum Streptophyta; class Magnoliopsida; order Asterales; family Asteraceae; genus Rutidosis; species Rutidosis leptorrhynchoides. Next base: position 387,539,775 of record NC_092335.1, on the reverse strand, counting down.
AGGGAAGATGGGTTTCGGTGTAGGAATATAGTTTCTACCTATATGTTGGCAATGAGCTATGATTTGGTTCTGATGAACTTGCCAATCTTCAAATGCTCTCTGTCTAGCATTTTCGTATTCCTGAGAAGCTATAAACCTATGCATTTCTTGCATCTCATTCCCCCCTCCTACATTACCTTGCTGCTGGTTTCTCTCCACCTGTGGATGTCTACCATGGTATCGTACTGCGGCGTTATTTCGCCGCTTCAAAACTTTCGCACCATGGTATACATTTAAACCTATAGTATCGCGGGGTTCCGGCTCTTCTAGTAATAATCCCCCCCCGACTTATATCCACACCGAGATATTCACCAATCAAAGTAATAAAAATACCACCTCCTATTATGCTATGCGGTCGCATCCCCCGAACCATAGCTGATAAATAATAACCCACACAATATGGTATACTTACAGCGCTTTGTGGGTCTCGAATACACATATGGTAAAACAAATCCTGTTCATTTACTTTTTCCTTGTTTTTACCCCTTTGTGTAATCGAATTAGCTAAAAACCTATGTATCACTCTTAATTCGGCTCTATCTATATCCAAATAAGAGTAATTTCCCCCTTTGAAACGGTGATGGCTTGTCATTTGACTCCACACACCGTGTGTATCAAAATTTTCATCTATCTTTCTACCGTTTAGTATCAATCCTCTACAATCGGCAGACGATAACTCCTCAGGCGTATATATACGTAAAGCCTGAGCCATGTCCAGTAAAGACATGTGGCGCATCGAACCGCCTAACAAAAATCTAATAAAAGAACGATCGGTTAAACTAGCTACCCGATCATTCAACTCTATACTACATAACAATTCTTCACACCATACTTTATATACAGGTCTACGTATGGTGAATAAACATACCCAGTCATTAAAAGAAGAATTACCATACCTCTGTACAAGTAATTCCCTAATTGGCCCGGCCAATTCTACAGCTTCTAAGGGTCCCCATTCTATGACCCTCGGTACCTCAACAACCTTGGAATGAAGAGTATGCAAACCCCGTTGATATTTTGGATAATCTATCCAAAGTCTGTCAAATCTCAGGTTCGGGTGCAACTCTTCCAAGTGCATATCAGAAAAGGTCATGACTGGATGAGGTATATCCTGCTTGTAGTAGTTATCCACCTCCTGTTGTTCCAAATTCTCAGCAGGAGCATTGCGGGCTTGGGATGAAGATTCACCCCTTTCATTCTGCAAAACACATCAAACACAATTTTTGTGCATCCAAATATGCATTAGTGTCAGCAAAATCATCAATCAAAATAATTACAATGACATTATCAATTTATATCAAACTTAAGCTCATTTTCACATTTTTATCAAATCTACACTTTTTCAAATAAGCATATACGAAAATGTTCGCCAAGTTCATAAGCATTCAACTCAAATAACATGTCAAAATAATCATTACTAGCAATTAAACAAGTCTCAAATGGCATTATCTTTCAAAAATCAAGTTCATGAATTTTAGACTTGAAAAAGTCCACTTTAATTCTCAAAATCATGTTTAGGCTCAAAGTTTGGATCATTTAACTACCTAGACATGTTACACTACTCAATTTAGCAACAATTCATGACAAAAATCGGCCATAACCTGTTTATATCAAAAAGCCCCAAATTTGCTCAAGAACACAAACCCTAGATTACTCAAAATTTGAAGTTTAAGGCTTCTAATCATGTTAAACAGCATCAATCTAGGTTATACAAGCATAATACATAAACAATTTAAGTCTAATTACACTAAAAAGCATCAAAATCAAATTGGGAAAAAAAAATTTTGCTCAAGAACATCAAATTTCGAATTAAATGGTGTTTAGGTGTAGAAATTTACCATTTTTCTTGAGTAATTCTTAGATAGCATCCTTCTCAACATGATTTTAGCAAAAGATTTGGTGATTAACGGTTAAAAATTGTGATTTTGGGGGGTTTTTTTCGTGTTTTTCGGGTGCAGTTTTTCGCAGTTATTTTTGAGTTGGGGGTTGGACTGATCAGTTTGCAGCTCTTTATTTTTTTTTCTGATTTCCGACCCCTCCGCGAGTCGCGGGGATTTACCCTCCAAACTCCGCGAGTCGCGGAGTTTGGTATATATTTTTTTTTTATAATCATTAACTTATTAAAACAATTAAGAAATTAATTTTAAAATTTTGTTTCCCTTATTATTTAGGACGAGGTCGTTTCGGATCGATGTCCTAGTCCGTCCTTCGACAAAATTTTAAAATTTGTCTTTTTGTAGCGATTGTTTTAAAAGCTAAGATTTTTGGGTTTTTTCAATGTTTTTGGCATACTTTAATTCAATAAGATTAAAAATAATGATAATAAAAGTTCTCGTCCCTCCCTCGGGTAAAACAATTTCGGTTCAAAGACCTAGTCTTCAACTTATGACGAATTTTAAAAATCATATTCTTAACTTAATGAGATAAAGTAAATTTTTTTTTTTAAATTCACACAACTTAAATATAAAATTCAAAATTAATATTAAAAATTCACACCAAACTTAAAATTTGAAATGCATAAAATTAAAAATTAATATTTTAAAAATTAAAAATTCACACCAAACTTAATTTAAAAATTTATAAATTCATATCAAACTTATATTAATTTTTCAAATATTTACAATTTTAAATATATTGTTTTTACAAAGTTTACAATATTAATTTAAGATTTAAATATTAATTTTAAAAATATGGTAAAAATAAAATTAAAAATCTTTTTGTCTTTTTATCCCACTTTAATCAATCAAATATTATCAAAAATATGCGCCCCTCTTTTCGGTAAAGTAATTTCGGTTCCAAGACCTAATTTAACTCATGACGAATTTTTGAAATATTTTGGGTTGATTGATTAAAGATATTTATACCTTAAGAATAAACGTTAAATTTCGCAGTGATGTAATAAATTTTTGAATGATATCAATAATTTCGGTCGCCAAACCTAATTTTATTCAATACCAATTTAATACTTTTTAGCTAACAAATTAGCGTTTATTATCAAAAGGTTAAAAATAAAAATAAAAATAAAAACTGTACAGACATACCTGTGAAATAGATTTCTTAGTTATATGATCTTTCCCATTCATAAGATAGTCGGTTTAATTGATTTTCCATGGCTACATAGGCGTAACCTCGAGCATTCAGTGTCTTTTCTTCTAAACATATGAACGGTCCGTCTCTGCATAAAGTAACAAATTCGGTATTTGAATAGGTTTGATTATTTGAACATTTACCTCCATGTGACCATTTTCCGCATTTGTGACATCGTTCTAGGTGTCGTGCTCTTCTTTTCGCTGCGGATTTTGATTTTCCTTTACCAAATTGTAACTTATTATCTTCGCATCTGGATTATTTTCTAACTCCGTCCATTCTTTCTCTGATTACTGATACTATTTCACTCGGGAGTATGTCATTATTACGTTTAGTGATCAAAGCGTGTAGCATTAGACCATGGTTTAGTTCACAGGCAGTCTTCATTTCGTAAAAACCTAAAAAAAATAAAAATTCAGAATGGGGGGAGAAGACTAGTTCTTTAGGGTCTGCTAGGGAAAGACCATTCGGGTTCCATTTTCGAGAACTACAAAACAGACAATCTAACTCTAACAGAAATACATATTATCCTTTAAAGACTTGATTCTCCCCACACTTAGTTAGCTGTGGTGTCGAAATTGTGATTAACTTCATTGTCGACTTCCATCGGACCATGTATGTAATGTTTAACTCTGTGACCATTAACTTTAAATTCAATCCCATTTGAATTTATTAATTCTATCGTTCCGTATGGGAAAACTCTTTTGACTATGAATGGTCCAGACCATCTTGATTTCAATTTTCCAGGAAATAGCTTGAATCGTGAATTGAAAAGAAGAACTCTGTCTCCTTCTTTAAATTCTTTTGAACTTCTGATTCTTTTATCATGCCATTTCTTCGTTCTTTCTTTATAGATTAACGAATTTTCGTATGCTTCATGTCTTAATTCTTCTAATTCGTTTAGTTGACTTAATCGTAGACGTCCGGCTTCATGTAAATCAAGATTACATGTCTTCAAAGCCCAAAATGCTTTGTGTTCAATTTCTACTGGAAGATGACATGCTTTCCATAAACAAGTCTAAAAGGTGTGGTTCCAATTGGAGTTTTGTAGGCTGTTCTAAAAGCCCAGAGTGCATCCTCCAATTTAATGGACCATTCCTTCGGATTTGATCCTACGGTTTTCTCTAGAATACGTTTTAAAGCTCGGTTGGTATTTTCAACTTGTCCACTTGTTTGTGGATGATATGCGGTGGAGATTTTATGAGTTACTCCATATCTTTTAAGAACTTTCTCAAGTTGATTATTACAGAAATGAGTACCCCGATCACTTATTAAAGCTTTCGGTGTTCCAAACCTTGCAAAAAGACGTTTTAAAAAGTTGACTACAACTCGTGCATCGTTAGTTGGGAGAGCTTGTGCTTCCGCCCATTTAGATACATAATCAATGGCTACGAGTATATATAGATTATTATTAGATTTTGGAAATGGACCCATAAAGTCAATACCCCAAATGTCAAATACTTCACATACTTGGATGACATTTTGTGGCATTTCATCACGTTGACTTATTTTTCCGGCCCTTTGACATGCATCACAGGATTTGCAAAGAAGGTCTGCGTCTTTGTAAATTGTAGGCCAATAGAATCCAGCTTCATAAACTTTTCTTGCTGTTAGTTGAGGCCCATAATGCCCTCCTGTTGGTCCTGTGTGACAATGGTTTAAAATTTTACTAGCTTCATCTTCAAATACACATCGGCGTATTATTCCATCGGGACAACTTTTAAACAGATGTGGATCTTCCCAAAAATAGTGTTTTATATCACTGAAGAATTTCTTTCGTCTTTGGTACGATAATCCTTTTTCAAGGAATCCACAAACTAAGTAGTTTGCATAGTCTGCAAACCATGGGATTTCTTTATAATCTATCTTCAATAGATATTCATCAGGAAAGTTGTCTTGTATGGCTGATTCATTTAGAACTTCTAATTTGGGATTTTCAAGACGAGAAAGAAGATCAGCGGCGAGATTTTCTGCTCCTCTTTTATCTCGGATTTCAATATCAAACTCTTGTAAGAGTAAGATCTAACGGATTAATCTTGGTTTAGCATCTTGTTTTGAAAATAGGTATCTAAGAGCAGAATGGTCGGTATAGACCACCGTTTTTGCTAGAACGAGATATGATCGAAATTTGTCAAAAGCAAAGACAATAGCAAGGAGTTCTTTTTCAGTAGTTGTATAGTTCGTTTGTGCTCTTTGTAATGTCTTACTAGCATAATATATAGGTTGAAATCGTTTTTCAATCCTTTGTCCTAAAACGGCTCCCATTGCAAAATCACTTGCATCGCACATTAGTTCAAATGGTAGATTCCAATTTGGTGTTATCATGATCGGTGCATTAGTGAGTTTTTCTTTAAGAATATTAAAAGATTTGATACATTCATCTGAAAAGATGAATGGCGCATCCTTTTCTAGGAGTTTATTCATAGGAGTGGCAATTTTAGAAAAATCTTTTATGAAACGTCGGTAAAAACCGGCATGCCCTAGAAAACTCCTAACTCCTCTAACATTGGTGGGATGTGGAAGTTTAGCAATTACATCTACTTTAGCTCTATCCACTTCAATTCATTCTTTTGAAATTTTATGTCCAAGAACGATGCCTTCTTTAACCATGAAATGGCATTTCTCCCAATTAAGTACTAGATTTGATTTTTCGCATCTAATTAACATTCGTTCCAGATTAACTAGACATGATTTAAATGTATCACCGAAGACTGAAAAGTCATCCATGAATACTTCCATGCATTCTTCTATCATGTCGTGAAAAATCGCCATCATACACCTTTGAAAGGTTGCAGGGGCGTTACAAAGTCCAAATGGCATGCGTTTGTAAGCAAAAGTACCATAAGGGCACGTGAATGTGGTTTTCTCTTGGTCCTCGGGTGCTATTGGAATTTGAAAATATCCGGAAAATCCATCTAGAAAACAATAGTAGCTATTTCCGGCTAATCTTTCCAACATTTGATCTATGAAAGGTAAGGGAAAGTGATCTTTTCTGGTGGCGTCATTTAATTTTCTATAATCAATACATACACGCCATCCTGTTACAGTCCTAGTAGGAATAAGCTCATTTTTCTCATTTGTAATGACAGTCATGCCACCTTTCTTAGGCACGCATTGAACTGGGCTTACCCATGGGCTATCAGAAATTGGATATATCAAACCTGCATCTAGCAGTTTAATAATCTCTTTCTTAACTACATCTTGCATATTAGGATTTAGTCTTCGTTGGCGTTGCACATACGTTTTATGACCTTCTTCCATAAGGATTTTATGTGTGCAATACGAAGGACTTATTCCTTTAATATCATGAATCTTCCATGCAATGGCTGGTTTATGAGCTTTCAACACAGAAATGAGTTGTGATTTCTCATTTTCAGTAAGAGAAGACGATATTATTACAGGTAATTCAGATTCACCATGTAAATAAGCGTATTCCAAATGGTTTGGAAGTGGCTTTAACTCTAATTTCGGAGGTTCTTCTATCGATGATTTATATCGATATCTGTCTTCTTCTTTTAGCATTTGAATTTCTTCTGTTGTTGGTTCATATCCATTAGCTATAAGTGTAGCTAACATTTCAGCTTCATCAATTGGTTCATTACCTTCTCCTAAAGAACATTCTCCTGTTCCTTGTAATTCTGGAAATTCTTCTAATAATTCTGCATGTGCATCTATAGTTTGAATATAATAACATGTATCATCTGCAGATTGTGGTTGTTGCATTGCTCTATCAACTGAAAAGGTAACACTCTCATCCTCTATACTTAGGGTCAATTTCTTACCGAACACGTCTATCATTGCTTTAGCCGTGTTTAAGAATGGTCTTCCTAATATGAGAGGAACTTGAGAATCTTCTTCCATGTCCAAAACAACAAAATCTACTGGAAATACTAAAGTACCAACTTTAACTAACATGTTCTCCATTATCCCTCTAGGATATTTTATTGATCTATCGGCTAGTTGTATGCTTATTCTGGTTGGTTTCAATTCTCCAAGGTCTAGTTTAGCGTATAGTGAATACGGCATTAGATTTATACTAGCACCTAAGTCTGCCAATGCTTCTATTGAACTAAGACTACCCAGAAAACATGGAATTGTGAAACTTCCTGGATCAGATAGTTTTTCTGGTATCTTATTCAACAGTACTGCTGAACAATTAGCATTCATAGTAACAGCCGAGAGTTCTTCCATTTTCTTTCTATTTGAGATTAGATCTTTCAAGAATTTAGCATATCTAGGCATTCCTGAAATCACATCAATGAAAGGAAGATTTACATTTATCTGTTTAAACATATCCAAGAATTTGGATTGCTCGTCTTCAAGTTTCTCTTTCTTCATTTTACTCGGGTAAGGAAGTGGTGGTTGGTATGGTTTAACATAAGGTTTATCCTTAACTGTGTTATCTTCATTAACTTTTTCAACTACCGGTTCTTTTTCCTTATCTTGATCAGGTTGTGGTTCTTGTGGAGTAGGAATAGTTTCATCAGAAGTTACAGGTATTTCAGGTGGTTTAAGTGTTGTACCACTTCTTGTGGTAATAGCTTTAGCTGTTTCATTCCGGGGGTTAGCATTTGTATCGCTTGGTAAACTTCCCGGTTTTCTTTCACCTATTAACCTTGCTAGGTTACTTACTTCTTGTTCCAGATTTTGAATAGAAGCTTGTTGATTTCTAAATGCTTGAGCATTTTGTTCATTTGTTTGTTTTTGAGATGTGAAAAACTGTGTTTGAGTTTCAACTAGCTTCGTCATCATATCTTCTAAATTCGGCTTTTTATCATCGGTTTGTTGTGGTGGTTTGTTTTGAAAATTAGGTCTTTGCTGGTTGTAAGTATTATTGGATACTTGTTGATTGCTAGGACCTTGTTGGTTGTTGTATGGAATATTTCGGTTATAATTTTGGTTTTGATTGTAAATCGGTCTTGGCGGTTGATAATTATTCTGATAATTATTTCCAGGCCTTTGGTTTATGTATGAAATATTCTCTCTTTGTTCCATTGTTAATTCAATACTGAGACAATCTTTTGTCAAATGTGGTCCTCCACACTGCTCACAACTAATTCGTATTGAGTGAATATCCTTAGTCATCTTTTCCATTCGTCTTTCCACAGCATCTATCTTTGCGGAAATGGAATCTAAGTCATGGCTAGAATCGGCTCTAGCTGCTTTAGATGATCTAACGATATCTTTTTCGTGGTGCCACTCATGTGAGTGGGAAGCAGTGTTATCAATAATTTTGTAAGCATCAGTTTCGGTTTTCTTCATAATAGAACCACCAGCTGCTATATCTATGTCTTTCCTTGTAGTGATGTCGCATCCTTGGTAGAATATTTGTACTATTTGACAGGTGTCTAAACCATGTTGCGGACATCCTCTTAATAACTTTCCATATCTAGTCCACGCCTCATATAGAGTTTCATTTGGTTTCTGTGTAAACGTAACAATTTCTGCTTGAAGTCTTACGGCTTTAGATGCAGGAAAGAATTGTTTAAGAAATTTGTCAAGTTAAAACGTCCCATGTATCGATCGCCCCTTCAGGTAACGATTCCAACCAATCTTTGGCTTCTCCCTTTAAAGTCCAGGGAAATAACATGAGATATATCTGTTCATCCTCCACTTCTCGGATTTTAAATAGTGTGCAGATCCTATTAAAGGTACGTAGATGTTCATTTGGATCTTCCTTCGGCGCACCACTAAATTGGCATTGATTAGTCACCATGTGTAGAATTTGTCCTTTGATTTCATAATCTGGCGCATTAATGTCTGGATGAGTAATTGCGTGACCTTGGCCAGTGCTTTTAGCTCTCATTCGGTCTTCCATAATTAAAGGTTCCAGATTCTCCATAATTAAATTTGTTGAATCGGTATCACTAGATGATTCTGATTTAATGGTTCGTTCCTCAACAATCTCTGTTTGAATGATTGGTGGCTCCGGAGGAAAGTTTAATAGTTCAGGATCTACGAACCGTTCCTGAATATTCTCCGGATTCTCAATTGTGATGTTGGGTTCAAAAAATGGATTATCGGAAATTTGAACTGAAGTACTTGGTCGACTGGATGACGATTCTAAAGAAAAATCAACGGCGGTTATATTTGCTAAATGTCTTGATCTAGTTACAGGTGATGAACGTACAAAAGGTGATGAACGTCTTACTCGGTGCATTCACTGAATATCCTATTAGTTTTTAAAAGGAAAGAAAAATTATAATAAGTTATCCAATTAATAGACTTTTTTGATTTTGCCCACGTTTCGAATAGCCAAAAGATGCAGCAGAGGGGCAGGATTCGTTTGGTCTCAATATAATTGAGGACTGTTTGGCTCCAATAATCCGGTCCACGTACAAATCCAACTATTACTACGAACCAGAAAATTTTGATCTCTATCAATTTAACCACTCAAAATAAATTTTCGTAATTTTAAGAAATTTAGATAAGAAGTAGAATAAAAATCTATGTCCTAAAACTAGAATAGCGAGAAATAAGAAAGAAAAAGAGTTCGTCGAAAAAGGTCGAAAAAGAAAAAAAATGGTTGAAAAATAAAAGGTGACGGAAAAATAAAAGAAACTTATAAAAACTTAAAAATAGTTGACTAACCTAACCTTATTACTACAACTAACTTAAAATTATAATCGCAAATTGAAATTACTAATTGGAATGATAATTGATACATAGTAAAAGGTGTCTAAAAATATTAAAGCTTACAGGAAAAACTAAATCCCAAATGGAAATAACTTAAAAAGAAACTAAAACTTAAAAAGGCGTCGCAAAATTCTAAAGCACCTAAATCTTAGTCTAAAGAAAAAGCACTTAAGGAATTCTACGGCAAAGCCTAAAAATCTAGGAGTAAAAATAACTATAGCAAAAACTAAGTTTAAAATTAAATATGAGCTAAAAATACAAATATTATGCTACAACGATTAAAAAGGGACAAAATATAAAAATATACAAAAAGTTGTAAAAAGTACAATTTTTATAAAAATATTATTTTTATATTATTTATTTTATTAAACTATTAATTTTACAATTTAACTAAACTAATTTAACTAAAATATATAAATTAAATAAAAAGTAAAAGTAATTATAATAATAATAATTAGTTAGGGTTTAATAATAATTAATTAATAATTACCGTAATAAATGCTGAATTAGGGCTTCTGTCCGTGTGTCAGGTACCCTCCGCGAGTCGCGGTATTTTAATAAGAAAAACCCGCGAGTCGCGGGGTTCAGAATTTCAGATCTGGAGCAGTTTGAAATTTTACGCGTTTTTTTTTTATTTTATTTTATTTTATTTTTCTGTTTTTAATTTTATTTTTCTGTTTATAAAAAAAAATAATATGTGTATAAATAAAACTTATATTTAAAACTTAAATAAAAATAGAATCACTTTATAATTTTATAAATAAAAATCTTAAAACTAGATTTATATATATTTTTTATATATTTTTTTTATGTTTTTAAATAAAAACAAAATACTTAAATAAAACTTATGTTTTTATAAACTAAAAATAAAGAAACTTTATAAAACTTAAATATTTAACAAAATCTTAAAAATACTTATATTTTTGTTTTTCTTTTTATATTTTTTGAATAATTAAAACGTATTTTTACAAAAGCGACTTTTAATAGAAGTAAACTAAATTTTTTTTTTTTTATATATTAGCGTTGCGCTTCCGGCGTTTAAGAGTGTCCCCGGCAGCGGCGCCAAAAATACTTGATGTTATGCGAGGTGTATATAAAATAGTTATTAATTTTAGCAGGAAAAACTATTAAATACGATACAATTTTACACAAGATATTTATTTATTTATAGAATGGATATACTTAAACCTTGCTACAACACTTATAGGCAGTGTACCTAATCGTACAGTAGTGTAGTTTTTAGTAAGTCCGGTTCGTTCCACAGGGAAATCTTTAAACAAAGCGTAACGCTATATTAGTTACTTTTATAAAAATACAAACATATATATAAGTAATATTATTATTATAAAGGGGGGTTTTTACCGTTTAATGACCGGTTTGTCGATTTTAAAACTTTAGTCGCAGTTAAAACCTAATAAATAAAAGACTTAATTTAAAGCGTAAAGTAAATAACGATAATGAAATTGCGAATAATAAAAGTGCGATAAAATAAAATTGCGATAATTAGAAGTGCAATTAAATATAAAATAAAGGAAATTAAATATGAAATAAAAGAATTATGCTTATTTAAACTTCCGTAATCATGATGTTTGACGTGTTGATTTTAGTTTTATGCCCATGGGTTAATTGTCCTTTGTCCTGGATTATTTAATATGTCCGTCTGGTTTTTGTCCATAACAGTCCATCAGTCATAAATATAAAGTGCGAGTGTCCTCGTCAAATTATTATTATACCCGAAGTTAAATATTCCAACTAATTGGGGATTCGAATTGTAACAAGGTTTTAATACTTTGTTTAATGAATACACCAGGTTATCGACTGCGTGTAAACCAAGGTTTTACTACTTTGTTAACAATTACACCAATTACCCTTGAATGTAATTTCACCCCTGTTTTAATTATTCTAGTGGCTATTAATCCATTCCCGTGTCCGGTTAAATGAACGATTATTCGTACATATAAATACCTCGCACATCGTGTCCGATCGAGTGTATATGGTAATTTATAGGGACGCCCAATTGTAAATCTTTATATTAACATTAACAAACTATCATTTAATTAAACAAATATAAAGCCCATTAATAGCCCATAGTCTAATTTCCACAAGTGTCGTTCTTTTGTCCAAACCCCAATTATGGTACAAAGCCCAATTACCCAATTTAGTAATTAGCCCAACATCATGATTACTTCGTTTTAAATAAGCATAATAATAACTTAGCTATGAGACATTAATGTAAAAAGGTTGAACATAACTTACAATGATTAAAAATAGCGTAGCATTACATGGACAGAATTTCGACTTACACCTTTACAACATTCGCTAACATACCCTTATTATTAGAATTATAATTAAAATTAAAATTAAAATATAAATTATATATATATATTTTACGTATATATGAGAGAAGAGAGAAAATAGATTATGAATTGCGATCAGAATTCGGTTGCTTTTATAGGAAAAGTCGAATTTTGGGGCTCCGCGACTCGCGGCAAAATCCTCTTCAAACTCCGCGAGTCGCGGAGAATGAATTTACAGCTCAGTCCTTGGAGTCTTTCTCTGCCGATGGTTTTTATTTATAAATATAATATATATATAATTAATATAATTAATTATATATTATATTATATTTATATACCTAGTTAACTTGTAATTTTTAGTCCGTTGCGTCGAGCGTTGAGAGTTGACTCTGGTCCCGGTTCCGGATTTTCGAACGTCCTTGCGTACAATTTAATATCTTGTACTTTACGTTTTGAATCTTGTACTCTTGTAATTTCGAGACGTTTCTTATCAATAATTGGAACCTTTTTGATTGTCTTTTGTTCTTTTGAGCTTTTTGGTCGTTTGCGTCTTCAATTCGTCGAATCTGTCTTTTGTCTTCACCTTTTATTATTTAAACGAATATCACTTGTAAATAGAACAATTGCAACTAAAAGCTTGTCTTTCTTGAGGAATAATGCTATGAAATATATGTTCATTTTTAGCATTATCAATAAGAAATTAATGCAAGTGATGGATACCACCTAACGACCGTCCATCACCCCAATATGTTATGACTTAGTGCCATTCAATAACATCATCCCTTTCGAGTTCCCATCTCGAATATGAATAGGTGAATCTTTCATCACATCCTTTTGTCCTAGATGTCATGTTAAATCCAAGAGACACAGAGTGATCACTCTCTTCTAGATTTAACTTTATCAGGCCTTAGACATCTGACTCTCAATGAATAAGAGGGACAAATTCCATCTTGACTACATACGTCCTAAATATATACCTTGTATTATACCTGAGCTCTTCCTAATGAACTACCATATTTCAGAATATCGAAGGAAAGAATCAAGGCACAATACTTGGTAAATATCCGAACCCAATATGTATCTCAGGTCAGAGGATACAATGATATTCACCTTTACTCAAGATTACATGTGATCAACTACAAAGGCTCCATTTAGTAAATCTTAAGGGCGGGTCTTCCAATATTTGTATCCCACAAATATCTATGAACCTTGGTTGCAAACTTGCCCCACATTCAGCCTGTGAATGTATACCAATCCAAGTTCATAATAGTCTAGACCTCACACTTGTTTCCACAAATGCGATCGACTACGGAATTTAGAATATTTACTTATTCATGGATAAAATATGCAAAATAGGAACATGACTCAAGATTAATAAATTAATACTATAATTATATTAATGAGTTTGAACCACTTCGTTCCGTTACAATACATAAAACAGATCACAACTAATCACTAGAATATCAAAGCCCTAATGCACTAACATGCCCTTCATGTTTTGCTCCATGTAAGAGCTTCGTGAGTGGATCCGCTATATTAAGATCTGTGTGAACTTTACGAATACATATCTTTGCCTTTTCAACTTCATCCCTTATGTAGTTGAATCTGCGCTCAATGTGACGGGTCTTTTGGTGAGCACGAGGTTCCTTGATTTGAGCAATCGCACCCTCGTTGTCACAAAAGATCTCAAGAGGGTCCTGAATGGAAGGGACTACTCCTAAGTCATCGATGAATTTCTTCATCCATGCAGCTTCCTGAGCTACCAATGACGCGGCAATGTACTCTGACTCTGTAGTGGATAGTGCAACAACATCTTGTTTTGAACTCTTCCAAGAGACCGCACCTCCATTTAACGTGAAGACATAACCGGATTGTGATCGAGAATCATCTCGATCAGTTTGGAAACTCGCGTCCACGTAACCTTTTACTGCGAGTTCCTCCTCACCAGACCCATATATTAGAAGCATATCCTTAGTCCTCCTAAGGTATTTCAATATACTTTTAACCGTAATCCAATGACTGTTTCCAGGGTTATTCTGGTATCTAGTTGTCAAGCTAAGAGCGCATGACACATCCGGTCTAGTGCATATCATTGCATACATGATTGACCCAATAGCAGATACGTATGGGACATTCTTCATTCTCTCTTGTTCATCTTTTGTGGTGGGGCACTGAGATGAACTGAGGAGCGTCCCTCTTTGAATAGGTACCAAACCTTTCTTAGAGTTCTCCATCTTGAACTTTTTCAAGACCTTTTCAATGTATGCACTTTGATTCAAACCTATCAATTTCTTGGATCTATCTCTGTAGATCCCAATCCCCAAAATGTATTGTGCTTCTCCAAGATCCTTAATGGAGAAGCATTTACTTAGCCAAGTTTTAACACCTTGCATTGCCGGAATATCATTTCCAAATAATAATATATCATCCACATATAGTACAAGGAATATGATAGTGCTCCCACTAGCTTTCTTGTATACACAACCTTCATCACCATTTTTAATGAAGCCAAATTTCTTGGCCTCCTCATTAAAACGATGATTCCACATTCTAGATGCTTGTTTCAATCCGTAGATTGACTTCTTTAACTTGTATACCTTATTAGGATATTTCAGGTCAATAAAACCTTCAGGCTGAACCATATAGATATCTTCCTCAAGATATCCATTTAGGAAAGCGGTATTGATATCTATTTGCCATATTTCATAATCATAATGAGAAACAATGGCAAATAATATCCTAATAGACTTTAGTATTGCCACAAGCGAAAAAGTTTCATCATAGTCAACCCCTTGAGTTTGAGTGAAACCTTTTGCTAAAAGTCTAGCTTTATATGTATCCAAGTTTCCATGTATGTCAGTTTTCTTCTTGAAAAGCCATTTACAATCAACTAGCCTGGAGCTAGTAGGTTGTACAACAAGTTCCCAAACTTGGTTGTCATACATGGATTGCATCTCAGCGTTCATGGCTTCTTGCCATTTATCTTTATCAATCATTGATAAAGCATCTTGGTTGTTTGTTAGTTCATCCAAATATACCACATAGCAACCATCCATGAGAAACCCATATCTCTTAGGAGGATTACTGATCCTACCAGATCTGTGAATGTCTTGTATACTTTGATCATCCATTTGATCATTCTCAACATTTTCATGTTGAGTGCTAGTGTCAACCAATTGTGTATCATCTACTTGACCTTGAACCTCTTCAAGATCTATCTTCCTTTCACTATTACCTTCCATTAGGAACTTGGTTTCAAGGAATTCCGGTGAAAGGACCCATCCTAATCCATCTGGACGAATACATTACATTTGGTTACATCGCGAGGTACTTGACCTCTATATGATACATTTTACAAATATTGCATTCGTTTTTAAAAGACAAACTTTCATTTCATCGAAAGTTAACGGCATGCATACCATTTCATAATATATTCAACTATAATTGACTTAATAATAATCTTGATGAACTCAACGACTCGAATGCAACGACTTTTGAAATATGTCATGAATGACTCCAAGTAATATCTCTAAAGTGAGCAAATGCACAGCGGAAGATTTCTTTCATATCTGAGAATAAACTCTAATGACCCATCCTAATCCATCTGGACGAATACATTACATTTGGTTGCATCGCGAGGTACTTGACCTCTATATGATACATTTTACAAACATTGCATTCGTTTTTAAAAGACAAACTTTCATTTACATCAAAAGTTGACGGCATGCATACCATTTCATAATATATCCAACTATAATTGACTTAATAATAATCTTGATGAACTCAACGACTCGAATGCAACGTCTTTTGAAATATGTCATGAATGACTCCAAGTAATATCTCTAATATGAGCAAATGCACAGCGGAAGATTTCTTTCATATATGAGAATAAACATGCTTTAAAGTGTCAACCAAAAGGTTGGTGAGTTCATAGGTTTATCATAAAACAATAAAATTCATCATTTTGATAGACCACAAGATTTAAATCCTGCATGGTACAAATGAGCCCGAATCCTATACCCACCTGTAATGTACAAGCGATATCTTAATATACAGTACACCTTTCTCGTGTACGAAATCCATTTTTCATAAATCTTAGTAACCGTACACATATCTTGTGCACAAAAATAACATACACATAACCTGTGTATAAAATCATTCTCTCGATACATAACATTCACTTTGCTTTCTTTGCTTGGCTTGGTAACCGAGCTTAACATATAATGCGCATAATAATATCCCCAAAACAGAACATCTCGTCTGTATAATAATCATATAAACTTCGAAGTACTAAACACCACGCTCACTAGCCCTTCCTTCTAGTGAACATTCTGGGTGGGGTTGTTAAACCCGGTAGCTACCTTTAGGATTCGCGTCAATTAGGCGTGCACTAATTCTCAAAATTAGTGATGTTCCCTAATTCTTAGGTTACCAAGCAATAATAATCAGGGGAAAAATATTCATATCAATTGTGGTAATTATCACGTCCACATAATTCAATGGTGGCAATTATCACGTCCACATAATTCATTCGAGGAATGTTTTACTTGTGTCTATCTTGTCAAATATTTATAAAAGCATTTCATGTATTCGCAGTTCAAAATGTATTTCAAAAGCATTTAATAAAGCAGTTGTAAAAGTAGCGCATGTATTCTCAGTCCCAAAAATGTAAAGAGTAAAAGGGAATCAAATGAACTCACCATACTGTATTTTGTAGTAAAAATACATATGACGACAATGAACAAGTGTAGGGTTGACCTTGGATTCACGAACCTATATCAATTATTTATCAAGTAATATTAACACATATAATAATAGTAAACAAATATTATGATCATATTTAATATTTATATATATCCCATTCTTATTAAAGTATTTTAATTAGAATATATATATATATATATATATATATATATATATATATATATATATATATATATATCATTTATTTTAATTTTTATATATAATTAAACTATTATATAATGTATTAAGATTAATATTTTTATATATATATGATTATGTTAAAATATATATTTATTCCATATGTAAATATATATTCATTGACAAGCATGGTCTTATTGATGTGCCCCTAGGAGGTCGTAAGTTCACACGTGTTAGCACGGATGGTCGTAAGATGAGTAAGCTTGATCGGTTTCTAGTGACAAATAGCTTCTTAGCTTTATGGTCGGGTGTCAAGGTGGTTGCGTTGGATAGAGACTTATCGGATCATTGCCCGATTGTTTTGTCAGATGGCGAAATTAATTTTGGACCAAAACCCTTTAAAGTTTTTGATGAGTGGTTCCGGGTGGAGGGGGCGGATAAATTAATCGAACAATCTTGGGAAGAAGAATTAATTGGCTCTAGGAAAGATTGCATTTTTCGTAATAAATTGAAGAGACTAAAAGGATGCTTGAAGGAGTGGAGTAAAAACGAATTTGGGAGTTTAGAGACGGATATCAGTAACGCAAGAAAGGAGGCGATGGAACTTGAGATAAAGGCGGAATCGGGTGCATTGTTGAATGTTGATTTTGATCGGTGGCTAAAATCGAGAAAAAAATGGCTTGAAAAGGAGAAAGTTAAGGTCGAAATGTTGAAGCAAAAAGCGAGGGTTAAGTGGACAATTGATGGGGATGAGAACTCCAAATACTTCCATAATTCACTAAGGCGCAATTACAACAAGAACAACATACGGGGAATTAATATAAATGGCAATTGGTGTGAGGACCCGGATATGATCAAAATGAATGCTTTCAATCACTTCAAAGATAATTTTGAGGAAAAGAATGCTTTGAGACCAAGTTTAGAGGACTTTCATTATCCGACTATTTCCTTGAACGAGGCTAATTTACTTGAACTACCTTTCTCGGAACAAGAGATTTGGGAAGCGGTTAAGAATTGTGGTAGCTCGAAAGCTCCCGGGCCGGACGGGTTTAATTTTGGCTTCTTCAAAAAATTTTGGAACATTATCAAAGGTGACTTAATGGCGGCGAT
Source organism: Rutidosis leptorrhynchoides (assembly GCF_046630445.1). NCBI lineage: Eukaryota > Viridiplantae > Streptophyta > Magnoliopsida > Asterales > Asteraceae > Rutidosis > Rutidosis leptorrhynchoides. Next base: position 387,521,725 of record NC_092335.1, on the reverse strand, counting down.
TAATTGGTTTTGGGTAAATGGGGAGTTTTCTAAGGGGTGCAACGCTTCTTTTGTTTCCTTAATCCCTAAGAAAGCGGACCCGCTATGTTCTGGAGATTATAGACCAATTAGCCTCATTGGTAGTTATTACAAGGTTATTGCAAAGTTACTCTCCCTTAGAATTCGTAAAGTGGTCCCCAATCTTGTAGGTTCGGAGCAAAGTGCGTTCCTTGGTGGAAGGTACATTCTTGACGGGGTTTTAGTGGCAAACGAGGTGGTGGATGATCTTAAAAGAAATAAAAGGCATGGGCTCATTTTTAAGGTGGACTCCGAAAAGTCTTTTGATTCGATTAATTGGAAGTACTTATTGGAGGTTATGAAATGCATGGGGTTTGGTGAAAGATGGCGAAAGTGGATTAAGTCGTGTCTCGAATCGGCTTCTATTTCGATTCTTATTAATGGTTCGCCGACACCGGAGTTTCCGTTAAGCCGTGGGGTTAGACAAGGAGATCCCTTATCTCCTTTTCTTTTCATCATCGCAGCGGAGGGGCTTAATATTCTAGCAAAAGCGGCCATTGAGAAAGGTTTGTATAAAGGGATAGAAGTAGGTGGGGATTTAGTGCGGATATCTCATCTCCAATATGCGGATGACACGATCTTTTTTGGGGAATGGAGTCGTAGTAATGCACGTAATTTAATGTGTTTGTTGGAGTGCTTTGAGCGCGCTTCGGGGTTAAAAGTTAATTATAAAAAAAGTGTGCTTTACGGGGTTGGTGTTAATAAACTCGAAGTAGAATCTATGGCGAGGTGGTGTTCTTGTCAAGCGGGCTCCCTACCTTTCATGTATTTAGGGATACCGGTGGGAAATAAAATGAAGAAGCTGATAGATTGGGCCCCGGTTGTTAATAAGTTTGAGAAGAAATTGTCGGATTGGAGAGCTAGAATGATTTCGTTCGGTGGTCGACTTACTCTTGTGAAATCGGTTCTTTCAAGCTTACCTCTATATTACTTTTCACTATTTCGTGCCCCGCCTTGTGTGCTTAACAAACTTGAGAGTGTGAGGCGTAATTTCTTTTGGGGAGGGTCGGGTTCTAATTCTAAATTATCTTGGGTTAAATGGGAAAAAATCCTTCTTCCTCACGAAGAAGGAGGTTTAAATTTAAAATCACTAAAAAGTAAAAATCTTGCTCTTCTTTGTAAGTGGTGGTGGAGGTTTAAAACCGAGACCAGCACTTTATGGGTTCGTGTAATTCGAAGTCTTTACGGTTCTAATGGTAGACTAGCGGAGGGGGATGAGCTTGCTCGTCTCTCGCCCTCTAGTCTTTGGTCTAACATTTATATTGCAGGAAAAAAGGTTGATGAGTTGGGAATTTCATTCTCCAACTCGTTCTCTCGGGTCATTGGAAACGGGGCGGACACTCGATTTTGGGAAGATTTATGGGTTGGGGATACAAGGTTGAAGGATAAGTACAAGAGACTATATCGTTTGGAGTGTGTCAAAGATGTTACGGTCCAGGAAAGAGGGGTGATGCGTGATGGGTATACGGTTTTGGAATGGAGTTGGATTCGGGAACCTGCTGGTAGAACGGCTTCGGAACTCAATTCGCTAGTAGATCAGCTAGATGGCGTCTCGCTTGATCCGGACAAAGCAGATGGGTGGCGTTGGGGGCTGGACAACAAGGGGCTGTATTCGGTCAGTAGGCTGGTGGGTTTAATCGACGACAAGGTTCTTGCATCGCATTCGGACTCGATTGAAACTCTCAGAAATCGACTTGTGCCTAAAAAGATTGAGGTTTTTGTTTGGAGGGCAAGAAGGGGTAGGTTACCGGTACGGCTAGAATTAGATAAACGTGGTATAGATCTACATAGTACTCGGTGCCCGGTGTGCGATGACGGTTTGGAATCGGTTGAGCACATTCTTTTTTCGTGTAATTTTGCAAAAGATATTTGGGATAAAGTACTTAACTGGTGGGGTTATTCATCGGCGAATCTCATTTATTCCGACATTTTTGAGGGTACATTTGGCGCGGTGGCTTCCGACAACAAAAGATTCATTTGGCAAGCATTATGTTGGTGCGTCTCTTACTTGCTCTGGAAATCACGGAATTCTAAAGTTTTTAACAACAAGACGGTTTCGGCTTCGTGTTTGCTAAGTGAAATTCAAGTGGTTTCGTTCGAATGGATCTCGCGGCGTATTAAAAATCATAAGTTAGATTGGCATGTATGGTTCAATGCTCCATTATTGTGTTGATTAATTGTGGTAGGACTTTTAGTTTCTTGTTAGATCTCATGTTGCGATCTTAGCAACGGACGTTTGTTGTATTCGTGTTTGGTTTGTGGTTGGTAATATATCATCTTGCTTTTCAAAAAAAAAAAAATTTAATTATATATAAAATTATAGGTAGTAATATTTTATAAAAAAATTATGTAGTATTAATATAGTATATGTGATAAGTATACATTTATATACAAAATATTTATTTGTTATGATGATAAAAATGATAATACTTATAATGATAAAAATGATAATACTAATAGTTTTAATAATAAACGCAATCTTATAAAAAAATGATACTTTTAATACTTTTTAATAATAAGAATGATAATAATAATAGTAATAATGATAATAACTATAATATCTAAAATAATAATACTTATGTTAATAATAATAATAACAATAATACTAATACTAATAATTATAAAATGGTACTAATACTAATATTAATTATAATAATAATATTTTTAATATTTCTTAATAATCATTAATGATAGAAGTATTAATCCTATAATTATTATTAACATAATAACAACAATAATTAATAATAATAACAATAATAATAAAGATAGTAATAATAATAATTAAGATAAGTAACTACCTCAAAATAGGCTAAAAAAATAAACTGCCCCCGATGAGACTCGAACCCGCGACCTCTCCTTTCACACAAACACGCCTAACCAGCCCACTATTCATGTATTTCTATTTTAATTCCAGAACTAAAATCTTTTAACTCGATTTCATGTTTCTCTTTCTTTTCTATTTCTTCTTCATTAATCAATTCATCATAATGGATTACATCATCATCATCTTAATCGTATGGCAACAATATCATCACCAATTTCCTCACATATTTATCATCATTAATTGACTATCATCCAGTCCTCTTACCAACGTCAAACACAAAGAAGAAGAAGGCAGTGATATAGATTGACAGCTACAATAGCTAGCCCACATAATATTTGGGCCGAACTAATACAAGATTTAAATTAGATGTAACATGGGCTTCGGCTCATGCTGAAACCAAAAGTCCAAGTACATTTCGCAGTCCATTTTGCAGCCCAATTATATGTAATTGGAGAAGACCAAAAAAAATAGTGATTGTTTACGTGTAGCTTTCATCACCAGCTGGCTTTTTCCACTAACTCCTTAATGATCAAGTGGTTTATTTATCTAATTAAGGGTTGTCGGCCAATAAAGAAAAGTATGCACTAGATAAATCAATTTATAAGTAATTCGATAGCAGTAGTTGCAAGAGTAATTTAATCTCTCTTCTTTCATTTAAACAAGAGTAGAAGTAATAGAGTAGCAATAAGTTTAATTGTAGGTCATGAAGGTGGTTGTTTCGGACTGCTGATCAGGGAGAAGAAAGAAAGAAAGTGGCGATGGTTTGGTGTTGAAATTTGTTTCATGATTGAAATAGGTAATAGATATCGTATCAGCTGTAGTGACCCGAACTTTTCCATGTTTATATATATTAAATGAAATTGATATTTACATGATTAAGTGTTTCCAACATGTTAAGCAATCAAACTTATTAAGACTTGATTAATTGGAATAGGTTTCATATAGACAAATGACCACCCAAATTGACCGGTGATTCACGAACGTTAAAACTTGTAAAAACTATACGATGACATATATATGGTTATATATATAGTTAACATGATTTTATTATAAGTATGTATCTCATTAGGTATTTTAACAATGAGTTATATACAAAAAAATGAGACTATTAAATTAAGAAACTCGAAAACGATATATATAACGATTATCGTTGTAACGACATTTAATATATATAGATCATATTAAGAGATATTCCTACATCATAATATCATGATAATATAATAATTTAAAATCTCATTTGAGATTATAAACATTGGGTTAACAACATTTAACAAGATCGTTAACCTAAAGGTTTCAAAACAACATTTACATGTAACGACTAACGATAACTTAACGACTCAGTTAAAATGTATATACATGTAGTGTTTTAATATGCATTCATACACTTTTGAAAGACTTCAAGACACTTATCAAAATACTTCTACTTAACAAAAATGCTTACAATTACATCATCGTCCAGTTTCATCAACAAATCTACTCGTATGCACCCGTATTCATACTCGTACAATACACAGCTTTTAGATGTATGTACTATTGGTATATACACTCCAATGATCAGCTCTTAGCAGCCCATGTGAGTCACCTAACACATGTGGGAACCTTCATTTGGAAACTAGCATAAAATATCTCATAAAATTACAAAAATATGAGTAATCATTCATGACTTATTTACATGAAAACAAAATTACATATCCTTTATATCTAATCCATACACTAACGACCAAAAACACCTACAAACACTTTCATTCTTCAATTTTCTTCATCTAATTGGTCTCTCTCAAGTTCTATCTTCAAGTTCTAAGTGTTCTTCATAAATTCCAAAAGTTCTAGTTTCATAAAATCAAGAATACTTCCAAGATTGCAAGTTTACTTCCAAGTTTTCTAAATCCATTCCAAGTAATCATCCAAGATCAAGAAACCTTTATTACTTACAGTAGGTTATCTTTCTAATACAAGGTAATAATCATATTCAAACTTTAATTCAATTTCTATAACTATAACAATCTTATTTCGAGTAGAAATCTTACTTGAAATTGTTTTCGTGTCATGATTCTGCTTCAAGAACTTTCAAGCCATCCAAGGATCCTTTGAAGCTAGATCCATTTTTCTCATTTCCAGTAGGTTTATCCAAGGAACTTGAGGTAGTAATGATGTTCATAACATCATTTTATTCATACATAAAGAGCTGTCTTATTCAACGTTATAAACTTGTAATCACTAGAACATAGTTTAGTTAATTCTAAACTTGTTGCAAATAAAGTTAATCCTTCTAAATAGACTTTTAAAATCAACTAAACACATGTTCTATATCTATATGATATGCTAACTTAATGATTTAAAACCCGGAAACACGATAAACACCATAAAACTGGATATACGCCGTCGTAGTAAAACCGGGGGCTGTTTTGGTTGGGATAATTAAAAGCTAAGAAGAACTTTGATTTAAAAGCTATACTTCTGGAAAAATGATTTTTTTTATGAACATGAAACTATATCCAAAAATCATGGTTAAACTCAAAGTGAAAGTATGTTTTTCAAAATGGTTATCAAGATGTCGTTCTTTCGACGAAAAGACTACCTCTTTCAAAAATGACTTGTAACTTGTATTTACGACTATAAACTTATACTTTTTCTATTTAGATTCATAAATTTAAGTTCAATACGAAACCGTTGCCACTGGAATCACTCAAAACGGATTAGAAACGAAGAAATGGCGAGTAAAACAAGATTGATAAAAACTACTCATTTTACCTACGTGAAAGTTAGTAATAAATCTATTCCAACCATAACATAATCAACTTATATTGTATATTATGTAATCTTGAGATACCATAGACACGTATACAATGTTTTGACCTATCATGTCGACCCATCTATATATATATATTGCGGAACAACCATAGACACTCTATATGTGAATGTTGGAGTTAGCTATACAGGGTTGAGGTTGATTCCAAAATATATATATAGTTTGAGTTGTGATCAATACTCAGATACATATACACTGGGTCGTGGATTGATTCAAGATAATATTTATCGATTTATTTCTGTACATCTAACTGTGGACAACTAGTTGTAGATTACTAACGAGGACAGCTGACTTAATAAACTTAAAATATCAAAATGTATTGTAAATATATTTTGAACATACTTTGATATATATGTATATATTGTTATAGGTTCGTGAATCAACCAGTGGCCAAGTCTTACTTCCCGACGAAGTAAAAATCTGTGAAAGTGAGTTATAGTTCCACTTTTAAAATCTAATATTTTTGGGATGAGAATACATGCAGGTTTTATAAATGATTTACAAAATAGACACAAGTACGTGAAACTACATTCTATGGTTGAATTATCGAAATCGAATATGCCCCTTTTTATTAAGTCTGGTAATCTAAGAATTAGGGAACAGACACCCTAATTGACGCGAATCCTAAAGATAGATCTATTGGGCCTAACAAACCCCATCCAAAGTACCGGATGCTTTAGTACTTCGAAATTTATATCATATCCGAAGGGTGTCCCGAAATGATGGGGATATTCTTATATATGCATCTTGTTAATGGCGGTTACCAGGTGTTCACCATATGAATGATTTTTATCTCTATGTATGGGATGTGTATTGAAATATGAAATCTTGTGGTCTATTGTTACGATTTGATATATATAGGTTAAACCTATAACTCACCAACATTTTGTTGACGTTTATAGCATGTTTATTCTCAGGTGAATACTAAGAGCTTCCGCTGTTGCATACTAAAATAAGGACAAGATTTGGAGTCCATGTTTGTATGATATTGTGTAAAAACTGCATTCAAGAAACTAATTTCGATGTAACATATTTGTATTGTAAACCATTATGTAATGGTCGTGTGTAAACAGGATATTTTAGATTATCATTATTTGATAATCTACGTAAAGCTTTTTAAACCTTTATTTATGAAATAAAGGTTATGGTTTGTTTTAAAAATAAATGCAGTCTTTGAAAAAAACGTCTCATATAGAGGTCAAAATCTCGCAACGAAATCAATTAATATGGAACGTTTTTAATCAATAAGAACAGAACATTTCATCAGCGATGTATCAGATTGTTGTTTACGATGGATGCAAGAAAGAAAGAGGAGACAGAGAAGAGAGAGAGACAATGAAGTGGTCTTGACAAATTTTGGAAGACGACCAACAAGAAGAAAAGAATGAAACGAGTTAGATGGTTTCTTAACTTGATCAGTAACCGAAGGAAAAATAGCATCTTTTGGTGATTTATGTCCAGTGAAGTAGAAACAGATAGATAGATTGTTTACATGGAGGTGAGTTGGTGTTGTTCTTGGGTTCTATTTCAACAGAAATAGCTTTAGCAATTTGCAGTTTTTCCATGAGTCTTAGATGGCGTTTGTCGAGGGTTTTGAGAAGTGGTGAGTGTTGGAGATAAAGTGGGTTTGGGGTTTAATCAATGGAATGGTGGTGATTTACATGTTTGTATTGAAGGTTGATTTTGGCGAATAATAAGTATGCAGATAGAAGAAATCGATTTGAAATAAGAAAAAAGTATAAACAGATAAGGAGATATATCTGCTTCGTACGAATTTGATATCAATCACCAACAAGAAACAAAGATTGTAAAAGGTTGAAAGTGATTGGCAACAGAATTGGGAATCCGCTTGTGAATTGAAGTCGACAGCTATATAATTTAATTCCACAGATTAAACAGAATGAAAATGATTTGCGTATCTTTCTGTATATATATTAATGTATATATCTGTGTTTATATATATATATATATATATATATATATATATATATATATATATATATATATATATATATATATATATTGTATATGTACTTATATAAAATATATAACCGTATTTATAGTATAATATATCTGTATCTGTAAATATGTATAACTAACTATATCTATCAGTTTATTAAATAAATAAAGGAACATACTAATATTAATAATACAAACATAAATACTTAATATTATTTTAACAAGAATAATGAAACTAATAATAATGATAACAGAAATAGTAATATTAATATCATAATAATACTAATAAGAATAATGAAAATAATAACTTTAAATAAAATGATAATTTTAGTAATCAAGTTAACGATAATACTTTTGATAATCACAATAATTAAAATTATAATTTTACTAATAACAATTACACTAATAATGATAACAAATATGTAATAAATTAAATGCATCAAACTTTATATCTATCTATATGTTATATAGTAATATTAATAATACATATAGTAATATTAATATTTATTTTTAATCACGATGAAAGTAATAAGCATAATAACTATATTTTAACTTGTAATTAAATATATTAATATTATAATTTATTAATTAGGTAATATTTAATAATTATATAACAGATATATAATAACCTACATTTGATATTTAATATCTTATATATTTATATATCTTAATATAAAATAATATACATATAATATTAACTTTGTATAGAAGCCATATTTATATATACATATATTAAGATTTATTTTAATAATAATTTATTTATTTTATATATTACATTACATTTTCAATTCAGTTGATTGATTTATAATTTATTAATTCAATTTATTATATATACTTATTTTTATATTTATATATATTTAGTTATTTACTTTTTTTTTACACACAATTGTTCGTGAATCGTCGAGAATGATCAAAAGGGCAAATGCATTCATGTAACTGTTCTAAAGTTTTCGAGACTCAACATTACAGACTTTGCTTATCGTGTCGAAACTATATAAATATTAAGTTTAAATTTGGTTGGAAATTTCCGGGTCGTCACAGTACCTACCCGTTAACGAAATTTCGTTCCGAAATTTGAGTGAGGTGGTCATGGCTAACAATAAAAATATTTTTATGACGAATATGAGTTGATAAATAGAGTTTTATTACTGTTGAGTAATATGGATAAGATAATTTGACTACTCGAAGAGTACGAGTGAAGCTATCACAAAAGAGTGAAATGAGTAAATATAGATTTGTCATATCTTTTGACGTAGATAGGATTGATTTCCGGAGTTCAAGGAATTTGGAGAAAATCTTCGTAATAAGATTTGATTCTTCGGTAATTAAGGAAATTAGTATACTCTTTGATTAAATGCGATGATCTGTTTTGATTTCTCTGTCGGATATTTCACTATAAGTCTACTCTCTTCATTTTCTTATTTTCACAGATCACACTTCTATTCATTCTCCCTCAAATCAAACTTTTGTTTTCTCTTTTCGACTTTAAGTCAAACGAATAATGATCCAGAATTCGTAGGTATGGAATTTCTGATAAACATCATATTCTAAATAAGAAAGAATGTGTTAGCACGATTTGATTTGTCAAATTACCAGAATCACGAAGAATAGAACTATCTAGAATATACTTTCTTAATATGTTCAGAAGTTAAGCAGAATGAAAGATTTATGTAACATGACACATGATGACGTTATAATCTGTGATTCATCACGTCCCACTAGAAACTCAGCATGACTTACTGTAATATAATCACGTTGATCAAGTGTCATTATATTATACTAACTCATGCATCAGTTCCCAACACTACTTCAAAAACATTCATATTTTAAATTTAAAGGTTCGCAGAATATAGAAACTAAAACAGTTTCCTTTTATGATATAATACGGATAGCGCAGAGAGATAATTAATATCGAACGAGAATATTAATGAAGATATCTTCAGAAATATTGAGAATATTAATAAAGAAAGATACGATGATATCTTAGAATTTCAGAATCAAATTGTGATGAAGAAATTCATTCACGATGATTTAGAGCGGTTAAGGAGTAAGGTATTCACTAAAGATTTCATCAAAAACAGAATCATTAGGATTCTTTATGTACAAATTTAGTCCTTGTGGTTTGTTCATAGTCTCCTTCATAGCTTCGTATAATTTGCTTTTCGGTACTAAATTTTCTATTGAGCGTTTCCAACACTCCATTCTTTATCATCATACTTTTGACTGCTAAAGTCATCAACCGTTTTCGCTGCTTCATCAACTTTCTTAAAATTCAAAGAACTGATTCGTAGACTAGAGTGCTGTTCAGAATTTCGGAATGAAAGATCATAATTCTAAGAGATAAGGATTATATGTATACATATAACTGTTGATGTAGTAACACTGTGAGATTTAAAATACTAATAGCTGATTACCAGTAATTGACATGGCAATTCTCGTTTCAAGACGTGGATGAGTATATGATAGGGTTTCGATAAATATAATGGTTTTTCGGAAAGACAAAGATCAACGGAGTTGTTGGTCAGTTTACTGCTAATGTGGTGAGATATAAACGGTTCTCTGGTAATGATGACGAAAGGCAACTTATATATCATGGTTATAATAAGGCTAATCCGAACGAAAGTCAAAGTTGACTTGATGGAGCTGTGACAAAATTGGCTAATTTGGAAAGGAATTGCAAAGTTATTTTCGGTAATAACAATGCCCAAGGAATTAGCACAGATACGTGTTAAATGTTTACTCAGGTTTCGAGTGTTTTCAGGTGCATATCTATATGCATCAATCTTTTCTTCCGTAGATGAAGTAGGTTGGTTCATCCTCCCGATTGAGGTGTTTTCAAGATTCGTGAAAGGTTTGAACACATATTGTAATCGTCAAGATACAAATGAGGTTTAAGATGAAATCAAGTGGCAAACTTGAAGAATTGTTTAGTTTCATATGTTATAATCAATATTTTAATTCATTTTAATTGTCCAATGTTGGTAGTCCACAGTTAACAGTCCACAGTTAGAAATTCAATAATTCATATATAGTTTAATATATAATATTCGAATTAATTAATACGTATGGTGACCCATTATATACATGTCTCAGACTCGATCATAACTCAAAGTATATATATTATTTTAGAATCAACCTCAACCCTGTATAGATAACTCTATCATTACTGCATATAGAGTGTCTATAGTTATTCCTAATAATATATATAGATGTGTAGATATGATATGTCAAAATCTTGTATACGTGTCCCGATATTTAAAATGCGTAAATAACATTACTTAAATGACGATAAATAAAGTGCGTAAAATAAATAACAGAAATTAAATGACAATAAATAAAATTGCGAGAATTAAAATTGAGAGAAATAAATTGCGATAAATAAATGTAATAAGGATTTAACAGTTATCTAGGAACAGTTAGCTAGGATTTTGTTAGCGTGGATTCTTAACAAAATTTCTCATAATTAATTTGTTTGTTTCTAACAAATTTTATTTTGTCCAATGTTTTCTTCATTATGCCACTTGTTGGATTCTGATAGGTCAAAATTCAAATATGAAATTGAATGAAAATGGTTATTCTGTGGTGAACTAATTCGTATCTCTGTGGATGTAAATAGGATAGTAACTGACTGTTGAATCAGATTCGAAGAATGTACAGTGTAACTTATTAATGTGAAATCTAAATATTCCTCGGGTATTACCTACCCGTTAAAATATTTTCACCATTAACAGTTTGTACAAAAGAATTTTTAAATACAATCTTTATGAAAACATATATACATATATATTTTCTTCAGATGTAATCATGGATTTATGAGTTAATATGATTTTAGACTCATTTGATTTACTGTTAGAACAAGAATATATAATCTCTAAAACATTAGAGATTACATAAGCGCTATGTTGAACGAAGATAAATGATGTAGAACGATTCGTAAAATGATGATTATACTTGAGGTACAGAATGAGATGTTGAGGCATGGATTGTTGATGATACTGGTGTTGTTACTGATGGTACTGTTGGTACCTGGTGATGTTGCTGAAGCTGGTAAATTTTGCACCATATTTTCCAAATTTATTTTTCAAGCGCGAACTTCATTGACTTCTGAAAGGACCCGTCCTAATCCACCTAGACGAATGAAATGTCCCGTTCTTATTGATTAAAAACGTTCCATATTAATTGATTTCGTTGCGAGGTTTTGACCTCTATATGAGACGTTTTTCAAAGACTGCATTCATTTTTAAAACAAACCATAACCTTTATTTCATAAATAAAGGTTTAAAAAGCTTTACGTAGATTATCAAATAATGATAATCTAAAATATCCTGTTTACACACGACCATTACATAATGGTTTACAATACAAATATGTTACATCGAAATCAGTTTCTTGAATGCAGTTTTTACACAATATCATACAAACATGGACTCCAAATCTTGTCCTTATTTTAGTATGCAACAGCGGAAGCTCTTAATATTCGCTTTAAACATCAACAAAAATGTTGGTGAGTTATAGGTTTAACCTATATATATCAAATCGTAACAATAGACCACAAGATTTCATATTTCAATACACATCCCATACATAGAGATAAAAATCATTCATATGGTGAACACCTGGTAACCGACAATAACAAGATGCATATATAAGAATATCCCCATCATTCCGGGACACCCTTCGGATATGATATAAATTTCGAAGTACTAAAGCATCCGGTACTTTGGATGGGGTTTGTTAGGCCCAATAGATCTATCTTTAGGATTCGCGTCAATTAGGGTGTCTGTTCCCTAATTCTTAGATTACCAGACTTAATAAAAAGGGGCATATTCGATTTCGATAATTCAACCATAGAATGTAGTTTCACGTACTTGTGTCTATTTTGTAAATCATTTATAAAACCTGCATGTATTCTCATCCCAAAAATATTAGATTTTAAAAGTGGGACTATAACTCACTTTCACAGATTTTTACTTCGTCGGGAAGTAAGACTTGGCCACTGGTTGATTCACAAACCTATAACAATATATACATATATATCAAAGTATGTTCAAAAATATATTTACAACACTTTTAATATATTTTGATGTTTTAAGTTTATTAAGTCAGCTGTCCTCGTTAGTAACCTACAACTAGTTGTCCACAGTTAGATGTACAGAAATAAATCGATAAATATTATCTTGAATCAATCCACGACCCAGTGTATACGTATCTCAGTATTGATCACAACTCAAACTATATATATTTTGGAATCAACCTCAACCCTGTATAGCTAACTCCAACATTCACATATAGAGTGTCTATGGTTGTTCCGAAATATATATAGATGTGTCGACATGATAGGTCGAAACATTGTATACGTGTCTATGGTATCTCAAGATTACATAATATACAATACAAGTTGATTAAGTTATGGTTGGAATAGATTTGTTACCAATTTTCACGTAGCTAAAATGAGAGAAATTATCCAATCTTGTTTTACCCATAACTTCTTCATTTTAAATCCGTTTTGAGTGAATCAAATTGCTATGGTTTCATATTGAACTCTATTTTATGAATCTAAACAGAAATGTATAGGTTTATAGTCGGAAAAATAAGTTACAAGTCATTTTTGTAAAGGTAGTCATTTCAGTCGAAAGAACGACGTCTAGATGACCATTTTAGAAAACATACTTCCACTTTGAGTTTAATCATAATTTTTGGATATAGTTTCATGTTCATAATAAAAATCATTTTCTCAGAATAACAACTTTAAAATCAAAGTTTATCATAGTTTTTAATTAACTAACCCAAAACAGCCCGCGGTGTTACTACGACGGCGTAAATCCGGTTTTACGGTGTTTTTCGTGTTTCCAGGTTTTAAATCATTAAGTTAGCATATCATATAGATATAGAACATGTGTTTAGTTGATTTTAAAAGTCAAGTTAGAAGGATTAACTTTTGTTTGCGAACAAGTTTAGAATTAACTAAACTATGTTCTAGTGATTACAAGTTTAAACCTTCGAATAAGATAGCTTTATATGTATGAATCGAATGATGTTATGAACATAATTACTACCTTAAGTTCCTTGGATAAACCTACTGGAAAAGAGAAAAATGGATCTAGCTTCAATGGATCCTTGGATGGCTCGAAGTTCTTGAAGCAGAATCATGACACGAAAACAAGTTCAAGTAAGATCATCACTTGAAATAAGATTGTTATAGTTATAGAAATTGAACCAAAGTTTGAATATGATTATTACCTTGTATTAGAATAATAACCTACTGTAAGAAACAAAGATTTCTTGAGGTTGGATGATCACCTTACAAGATTGGAAGTGAGCTAGCAAACTTGAAAGTATTCTTGATTTTATGAAACTAGAACTTTTGGAATTTATGAAGAACACTTAGAACTTGAAGATAGAACTTGAGAGAGATCAATTAGATGAAGAAAATTGAAGAATGAAAGTGTTTGTAGGTGTTTTTGGTCGTTGGTGTATGGATTAGATATAAAGGATATGTAATTTTGTTTTCATGTAAATAAGTCATGAATGATTACTCATATTTTTGTAATTTTATGAGATATTTCATGCTAGTTGCCAAATGATGGTTCCTACATGTGTTAGGTGACTCACATGGGCTGCTAAGAGCTGATCATTGGAGTGTATATACCAATAGTACATACATCTAAAAGCTGTGTATTGTACGAGTACGAATACGGGTACATACGAGTAGAATTGTTGATGAAACTGAACGAGGATGTAATTGTAAGCATTTTTGTTAAGTAGAAGTATTTTGATAAGTGTCTTGAAGTCTTTCAAAAGTGTATGAATACATATTAAAACACTACATGTATATACATTTTAACTGAGTCGTTAAGTCATCGTTAGTCGTTACATGTAAATGATGTTTTGAAACCTTTAGGTTAACGATCTTGTTGAATATTGTTAACCCATTGTTTATTATAACAAATGAGATGTTAAATTATTATATTATCATGATATTATGATATATAATATATCTTAGTATGATGTATATACAGTTAAATGTCGTTACAACGATAATCGTTACATATATGTCTCGTTTCGAAATCATTAAGTTAGTAGTCTTATTTTTACATATGTATTTCATTGTTAATACACTTAATAATATATTTACTTATCATTTAACATAATTAACCAAGTGTATCAATATCTTAATATGATTCATATGTACCTAGTAAGACGTTGTTATAACGATAATCGTTATATATATCGTTTTCGAGTTTCTTAAATTAATAGTCTCATTTTTATGTATATAACTCATTGTTAAAATACCTAATGAGATACATACTTATAATAAAAACATGTTAACTATATATATAACCATATATATGTCATCGTATAGTTTTTACAAGTTTTAACGTTCGTGAATCACCGGTCAACTTGGGTGGTCAATTGTCTATATGAAACATATTTCAATTAATCAAGTCTTAACAAGTTTGATTGCTTAACATGTTGGAAACATTTAATCATGTAAATATCAATCTCAATTAATATATATAAACATAGAAAAGTTCGGGTCACTACAGTACCTACCCGTTAAATAAATTTCGTCCCGAAATTTTAAGCTGTTGAAGGTGTTGACGAATCTTCTGGAAATAGATGCGGGTATTTCTTCTTCATCTGATCTTCACGCTCCCAGGTGAACTCGGGTCCTCTACGAGCATTCCATCGAACCTTAACAATTGGTATCTTGTTTTGCTTAAGTCTTTTAACCTCACGATCCATTATTTCGACGGGTTCTTCGATGAATTGAAGTTTTTCGTTGATTTGGATTTCATCTAACGGAATAGTGAGATCTTCTTTAGCAAAACATTTCTTTAAATTCGAGACGTGGAAAGTGTTATGTACAGCCGCGAGTTGTTGAGGTAACTCTAGTCGGTAAGCTACTGGTCCGACACGATCAATAATCTTGAATGGTCCAATATACCTTGGATTTAATTTCCCTCGTTTACCAAATTGAACAACGCCTTTCCAAGGTGCAACTTTAAGCATGACCATCTCTCCAATTTCAAATTCTATATCTTTTCTTTTAATGTCAGCGTAGCTCTTTTGTCGACTTTGGGCGGTTTTCAACCGTTGTTGAATTTGGATGATCTTCTCGGTAGTTTCTTGTATAATCTCCGGACCCGTAATATGTCTATCCCCCACTTCACTCCAACAAATCGGAGACCTGCACTTTCTACCATAAAGTGCTTCAAACGGCGCCATCTCAATGCTTGAATGGTAGCTGTTGTTGTAGGAAAATTCTGCTAACGGTAGATGTCGATCCCAACTGTTTCCGAAATCAATAACACATGCTCGTAGCATGTCTTCAAGCATTTGTATCGTCCTTTCGCTCTGCCCATCAGTTTGTGGATGATAGGCAGTACTCATGTCTAGACGAGTTCCTAATGCTTGCTGTAATGTCTGCCAGAATCTTGAAATAAATCTGCCATCCCTATCAGAGATAATAGAGATTGGTATTCCATGTCTGGAGACGACTTCCTTCAAATACAGTCGTGCTAACTTCTCCATCTTGTCATCTTCTCTTATTGGTAGGAAGTGTGCTGATTTGGTGAGACGATCAACTATTACCCAAATAGTATCAAAACCACTTGCAGTCCTTGGCAATTTAGTGATGAAATCCATGGTAATGTTTTCCCATTTCCATTCCAGGATTTCGGGTTGTTGAAGTAGACCTGATGGTTTCTGATGCTCAGCTTTGACCTTAGAACACGTCAAACATTCTCCTACGTATTTAGCAACATCGGCTTTCATACCCGGCCACCAAAAATGTTTCTTGAGATCCTTGTACATCTTTCCCGTTCCAGGATGTATTGAGTATCTGGTTTTATGAGCTTCTCTAAGTACCATTTCTCTCATATCTCCAAATTTTGGTACCCAAATCCTTTCAGCCCTATACCGGGTTCCGTCTTCCCGAATATTAAGATGCTTCTCCGATCCTTTGGGTATTTCATCCTTTAAATTTCCCTCTTTTAAAACTCCTTGTTGCGCCTCCTTTATTTGAGTAGTAATGTTATTATGAATCATTATATTCATAGATTTTACTCGAATGGGTTCTCTGTCCTTCCTGCTCAAGGCATCGGCTACCACATTTGCCTTCCCCGGGTGGTAACGAATCTCAAAGTCGTGATCATTCAATAATTCAATCCACCTACGCTGCCTCATATTCAGTTGTTTCTGATTAAATATGTGTTGAAGACTTTTGTGGTCGGTATATATAATACTTTTGACCCCATATAAGTAGTGCCTCCAAGTCTTTAATGCAAAAACAACCGCGCCTAATTCCAAATCATGCGTCGTATAATTTTGTTCGTGAATCTTCAATTGTCTAGACGCATAAGCAATCACCTTCGTTCGTTGCATTAATACAAAACCGAGACCTTGCTTTAATGCATCACAATAAATCACAAAATCATCATTCCCTTCAGGCAATGACAATATAGGTGCCGTAGTTAGCTTTTTCTTCAATAACTGAAACGCTTTCTCTTGTTCATCATTCCATTCAAATTTCTTCCCTTTATGCGTTAATGCAGTCAAGGGTTTTGCTATTCTGGAAAAGTCTTGGATGAACCTTCTGTAGTAACCAGCTAGTCCTAAAAACTGGCGTATGTGTTTCGGAGTTTTCGGGGTTTCCCACTTTTCAACAGTTTCTATCTTTGCCGGATCCACCTTAATACCTTCTTTGTTCACTATGTGACCGAGGAATTGAACTTCTTCCAACCAAAATGCACACTTTGAAAACTTAGCGTACAATTCTTCCTTCCTCAATACTTCTAACACCTTTCTCAAATGTTCACCGTGTTCTTGGTCATTCTTTGAGTAAATAAGTATGTCATCAATGAAAACAATGACAAACTTGTCAAGGTATGGTCCACACACTCGGTTCATAAGGTCCATGAACACAGCTGGTGCATTAGTTAAACCAAACGGCATGACCATAAACTCGTAATGACCGTAACGTGTTCTGAAAGCAGTCTTTGGAATATCATCTTCTTTCACCCGCATTTGATGATACCCGGAACGTAAGTCAATCTTTGAATAAACAGACGAACCTTGTAGTTGATCAAATAAGTCGTCGATTCTCGGTAGTGGGTAGCGGTTCTTGATGGTAAGTTTGTTCAACTCTCGGTAGTCGATACACAACCTGAATGTACCATCTTTCTTCTTGACAAACAAAACAGGAGCTCCCCACGGTGATGTGCTTGGTCGAATGAAACCACGCTCTAAAAGTTCTTGTAATTGGCTTTGCAGTTCTTTCATCTCGCTGGGTGCGAGTCTGTAAGGAGCACGAGCTATTGGTGCAGCTCCTGGTACAAGATCTATTTGAAATTCAACGGATCGATGTGGGGGTAATCCCGGTAATTCTTTCGGAAATACATCGGGAAATTCTTTTGCAATGGGAACATCATTGATGCTCTTTTCTTCAGTTTGTACTTTCTCGACGTGTGCTAGAACAGCATAGCAACCTTTTCTTATTAGTTTTTGTGCCTTCAAATTACTAATAAGATGTAGCTTCGTGTTGCCCTTTTCTCCGTACACCATTAAGGGTTTTCCTTTTTCTCGTATAATGCGAATTGCATTTTTGTAACAAACGATCTCCGCTTTCACTTCTTTCAACCAGTCCATACCGATTATCACATCAAAACTCCCTAACTCTACTGGTATCAAATCAATCTTAAATGTTTCGCTAACCAGTTTAATTTCTCGATTCCGACATATATTATCTGCTGAAATTAATTTACCATTTGCTAATTCGAGTAAAAATTTACTATCCAAAGGCGTCAATGGACAACTTAATTTAGCACAAAAATCTCTACTCATATAGCTTCTATCCGCACCCGAATCAAATAAAACGTAAGCAGATTTATTGTCAATAAGAAACGTACCCGTAACAAGCTCCGGGTCTTCCTGTGCCTCTACCGCATTAATATTGAAAACTCTTCCACGGCCTTGTCCATTCGTGTTCTCCTGGTTCGGGCAATTTCTAATAATGTGGCCTGGTTTTCCACATTTATAACAAACTACATTGGCATAACTTGCTCCGACACTACTTGCTCCGCCATTACTCGTTCCGACACCATTTGTTCCTTTCGTTCTATTAACCCCTGGTCCGTAGACCTCACACTTCGCCGCGCTATGACCATTTCTTTTACACTTGTTGCAAAATTTGGTGCAGAACCCCGAGTGATTCTTTTCACACCTTTGGCATAGCTGCTTCTGATTGTTGTTGTTGTTGCGGTTATTATTGTTGTTGGGATGATTGTTGTAGTTGCTGTTGTTGTTGTTGTTGTTGGGCCGTTTGTTGTAGTTGCGATTGATGTTGCGATTGTTGGGATAATTGTTGCGATTATTGTTGTAATTGCTGTTGTTGTTGTATTGGTGATTCTTATCACCGTTTTCCTCCCACTTTCTTTTGACTTGCTTCACATTGGCCTCTTCAGCAGTCTGTTCTTTAATTCTTTCTTCAATCTGGTTCACTAGTTTGTGAGCCATTCTACATGCCTGTTGTATGGAGGCAGGCTCGTGTGAACTTATATCTTCTTGGATTCTTTCCGGTAATCCTTTCACAAACGCGTCGATCTTCTCTTCCTCATCTTCGAATGCTCCCGGACACAATAGGCACAATTCTGTGAATCGTCTTTCGTACGTGGTAATATCAAATCCTTGGGTTCGTAACCCTCTAAGTTCTGTCTTGAGCTTATTGACCTCGGTTCTGGGACGGTACTTCTCGTTCATCAAGTGCTTGAATGCTGACCACGGTAGTGCGTACGCATCATCTTGTCCCACTTGCTCTAGATAGGTATTCCACCATGTTAACGCAGAACCTGTGAAGGTATGCGTAGCGTACTTCACTTTGTCCTCTTCAGTACACTTACTTATGGCAAACACCGATTCAACCTTCTCGGTCCACCGTTTCAATCCGATCGGTCCTTCGGTTCCATCAAATTCCAAAGGTTTGCAGGCAGTGAATTCTTTGTAGGTGCATCCTACACGATTTCCTGTACTGCTAGATCCAAGGTTATTGTTGGTATGTAGCGCAGCCTATACTGCGGCTATGTTTGAAGCTAGAAAAGTACGGAATTCCTCTTCATTCATATTCACGGTGTGTCGAGTAGTCGGTGCCATTTCCTTCAAAATAGTTAAATGGAACAAGTTAATCATACAGAATATTAAGAGTAGTTAATAGTATTTCATAGCATAATATGAACTCATTTATAAAAGCTTTTTCTTCATATTAGCGTTTTATAAGTTTAAATTCGGGTAGTACCTACCCGTTAAGTTCATACTTAGTAGCTAATATACAATTCAACTACTACAATTCTATATGAAAAACTGATTGTAATAATATTTCGCGTTCAAACTTTTATACAATATTTTACAAACTTACAATACCGCTTATTTTACATAAAGCATGAAATATAGCACACAATAACTTTGATACAAGATAGTTGTGAAGACAATTCTAGCTAGTACACAAGTCGTTCGGCAAAGGCAATAAAGACACGTAATTCATACGTCCAGAAACAAGTCATGCATTCTGGTTTTACTAGGACTACTTCCCATCCATGGTCTTGTGCAACATAACCGTTATGGCCGTTGATAAGACAGCGTGTTGTAACGTCATCAAAGGGACGAGGGTTACGTAATGTCCAACAGTCCCGTAATAATCTAAAAACCTCATTTCTTACCCCAATTACCGACTCCATCACTTGTGGAAACGTTTTGTTTAATAGTTGTAGCCCGATGTTCTTGTTCTCACTTTGGTGAGAAGCGAACATTACTAATCCGTAAGCATAACATGCTTCTTTATGTTGCATGTTAGCCGCTTTTTCTAAATCACGAAGTCCAATATTCGGATATATTGAGTCAAAATAATTTCTTAACCCGTTGCGTAAAATAGCATTTGGGTTCCCCGCAATATATGGGTCAAAGTAAACACATCGTAACTTATGGGTTTCCCAATGTGATATCCCCCATCTTTCAAACGAAAGTCACTTATAAACCAAGACATTCTTGGAACGTTCTTCGAATGTCTTACAAACTGATCTCGCCTTAAATAGTTGTGCCGAAGAATTCTGGCCGACTCTAGACAAGATTTCATCAATCATGTCTCCGGGTAGGTCTCTTAAAATATTGGGTTGTCTATCCATTTTGTGTTTTTAAACTGTAAAATAGACAAGAGTTAGTTTCATAAAAAAAATACTTATTAATACAAGCAATTTTTACATATATCATAAAGCATAAGAACACTATATTACATATATTACACAACACGAATACAACTATCTTATTCCGACTCGCTCGTTTCTTCTTCTTCGGTTTTGGTTCGTTTTGCCAAGTTTCTAGGGATATATGATGTTCCCCTAATACGAACCGTCGTTGTCCACATTGGTTTAGAAAAACCTGGTGGTTTAGAGGTTCCCGGGTCATTGTTACAACTTAAGGACTTCGGGGGTTGACGATACATATAAAGTTCATCGGGGTTGGAATTAGATTTCTCTATTTTTATGCCCTTTCTCTTATTATTTTCTTTTGCCTTTTTAAATTTAGTTGGGGTAATTTCTATAACATCATCGGAATTCTCGTCGGAATCTGATTCATCGGAGAATTGGTAATCCTCCCAATATTTTGCTTCCTTGGCGGAAACACCATTGACCATAATTAACTTTGGTCGGTTGGTTGAGGATTTTCTTTTACTTAACCGTTTTATTATTTCCCCCACCGGTTCTATTTCTTCATCCGGTTCCGATTCTTCTTCCGGTTCCGATTCTTCTTCCGGTTCCGACTCTTCTTCCGGTTCCTCTTCGGGAACTTGTGAATCAGTCCACAAATCATTCCAATTTACATTTGACTCTTCATTATTATTAGGTGAGTCAATGGGACTTGTTCTAGAGGTAGACATCTATCACATAATATCAAACACGTTAAGTGATTAATATATCACAAAATATTCATATGTTAAAAATATATAGTTTCCAACAAAAATGTTAAGCAATCATTTTTAAAGAAAACACGGTCGAAGTCCAGACTCACTAATGCATCCTAACAAACTCGATAAGACACACTAATGCAAATTTTCTGGTTCTCTAAGACCAACACTCTGATACCAACTGAAATGTCCCGTTCTTATTGATTAAAAACGTTCCATATTAATTGATTTCGTTGCGAGGTTTTGACCTCTATATGAGACGTTTTTCAAAGACTGCATTCATTTTTAAAACAAACCATAACCTTTATTTCATAAATAAAGGTTTAAAAAGCTTTACGTAGATTATCAAATAATGATAATCTAAAATATCCTGTTTACACACGACCATTACATAATGGTTTACAATACAAATATGTTACATCGAAATCAGTTTCTTGAATGCAGTTTTTACACAATATCATACAAACATGGACTCCAAATCTTGTCCTTATTTTAGTATGCAACAGCGGAAGCTCTTAATATTCACCTGAGAATAAACATGCTTTAAACATCAACAAAAATGTTGGTGAGTTATAGGTTTAACCTATATATATCAAATCGTAACAATAGACCACAAGATTTCATATTTCAATACACATCCCATACATAGAGATAAAAATCATTCATATGGTGAACACCTGGTAACCGACAATAACAAGATGCATATATAAGAATATCCCCATCATTCCGGGACACCCTTCGGATATGATATAAATTTCGAAGTACTAAAGCATCCGGTACTTTGGATGGGGTTTGTTAGGCCCAATAGATCTATCTTTAGGATTCGCGTCAATTAGGGTGTCTGTTCCCTAATTCTTAGATTACCAGACTTAATAAAAAGGGGCATATTCGATTTCGATAATTCAACCATAGAATGTAGTTTCACGTACTTGTGTCTATTTTGTAAATCATTTATAAAACCTGCATGTATTCTCATCCCAAAAATATTAGATTTTAAAAGTGGGACTATAACTCACTTTCACAGATTTTTACTTCGTCGGGAAGTAAGACTTGGCCACTGGTTGATTCACGAACCTATAACAATATATACATATATATCAAAGTATGTTCAAAAATATATTTACAACACTTTTAATATATTTTGATGTTTTAAGTTTATTAAGTCAGCTGTCCTCGTTAGTAACCTACAACTAGTTGTCCACAGTTAGATGTACAGAAATAAATCGATAAATATTATCTTGAATCAATCCACGACCCAGTGTATACGTATCTCAGTATTGATCACAACTCAAACTATATATATTTTGGAATCAACCTCAACCCTATATAGCTAACTCCAACATTCACATATAGAGTGTCTATGGTTGTTCCAAAATATATATAGATGTGTCGACATGATAGGTCGAAACATTGTATACGTGTCTATGGTATCTCAAGATTACATAATATACAATACAAGTTGATTAAGTTATGGTTGGAATAGATTTGTTACCAATTTTCACGTAGCTAAAATGAGAAAAATTATCCAATCTTGTTTTACCCATAACTTCTTCATTTTAAATCCGTTTTGAGTGAATCAAATTGCTATGGTTTCATATTGAACTCTATTTTATGAATCTAAACAGAAATGTATAGGTTTATAGTCAGAAAAATAAGTTACAAGTCGTTTTTGTAAAGGTAGTCATTTCAGTCGAAAGAACGACGTCTAGATGACCATTTTAGAAAACATACTTCCACTTTGAGTTTAATCATAATTTTTGGATATAGTTTCATGTTCATAATAAAAATCATTTTCTCAGAATAAAAACTTTAAAATCAAAGTTTATCATAGTTTTTAATTAACTAACCCAAAACAGCCCGCGGTGTTACTACGACGGCGTAAATCCGGTTTTACGGTGTTTTTCGTGTTTCCAGGTTTTAAATCATTAAGTTAGCATATCATATAGATATAGAACATGTGTTTAGTTGATTTTAAAAGTCAAGTTAGAAGGATTAACTTTTGTTTGCGAACAAGTTTAGAATTAACTAAACTATGTTCTAGTGATTACAAGTTTAAACCTTCGAATAAGATAGCTTTATATGTATGAATCGAATGATGTTATGAACATCATTACTACCTTAAGTTCCTTGGATAAACCTACTAGAAAAGAGAAAAATGGATCTAGCTTCAATGGATCCTTGGATGGCTCGAAGTTCTTGAAGCAGAATCATGACACGAAAACAAGTTCAAGTAAGATCATCACTTGAAATAAGATTGTTATAGTTATAGAAATTGAACCAAAGTTTGAATATGATTATTACCTTGTATTAAAATAATAACCTACTGTAAGAAACAAAGAATTCTTGAGGTTGGATGATCACCTTACAAGATTGGAAGTGAGCTAGCAAACTTGAAAGTATTCTTGATTTTATGAAACTAGAACTTTTGGAATTTATGAAGAACACTTAGAACTTGAAGATAGAACTTGAGAGAGATCAATTAGATGAAGAAAATTGAAGAATGAAAGTGTTTGTAGGTGTTTTTGGTCGTTGGTGTATGGATTAGATATAAAGGATATGTAATTTTGTTTTCATGTAAATAAGTCATGAATGATTACTCATATTTTTGTAATTTTATGAGATATTTCATGCTAGTTGCCAAATGATGGTTCCCACATATGTTAGGTGACTCACATGGGCTGCTAAGAGCTGATCATTGGAGTGTATATACCAATAGTACATACATCTAAAAGCTGTGTATTGTACGAGTACGAATACGGGTACATACGAGTAGAATTGTTGATGAAACTGAACGAGGATGTAATTGTAAGCATTTTTGTTAAGTAGAAGTATTTTGATAAGTGTCTTGAAGTCTTTCAAAAGTGTATGAATACATATTAAAACATTACATGTATATACATTTTAACTGAGTCGTTAAGTCATCGTTAGTCGTTACATGTAAATGATGTTTTGAAACCTTTAGGTTAACGATCTTGTTGAATATTGTTAACCCATTGTTTATTATAATAAATGAGATGTTAAATTATTATATTATCATGATATTATGATATATAATATATCTTAGTATGATGTATATACAGTTAAATGTCGTTACAACGATAATCGTTACATATATGTCTCGTTTCGAAATCATTAAGTTAGTAGTCTTATTTTTACATATGTATTTCATTGTTAATACACTTAATAATATATTTACTTATCATTTAACATAATTAACCAAGTGTATCAATATCTTAATATGATTCATATGTACCTAGTAAGACGTTGTTATAACGATAATCGTTATATATATCGTTTTCGAGTTTCTTAAATTAATAGTCTCATTTTTATGTATATAACTCATTGTTAAAATACCTAATGAGATACATACTTATAATAAAAACATGTTAACTATATATATAACCATATATATGTCATCGTATAGTTTTTACAAGTTTTAACGTTCGTGAATCACCGGTCAACTTGGGTGGTCAATTGTCTATATGAAACATATTTCAATTAATCAAGTCTTAACAAGTTTGATTGCTTAACATGTTGGAAACATTTAATCATGTAAATATCAATCTCAATTAATATATATAAACATAGAAAATTTCGGGTCACTACAACGAAGTCATCAACATTTGGTCCCATTGCGATGATCGGCTCCAAGTAATGTCCTTATATTGAGCAAATGCACAGCGGAAGACTTAATTCGCACCTGAGAATAAACATGCTTTAAAGTGTCAACCAAAAGGTTGGTGAGTTCATAGGTTTATCATAACAATCATTTCAATATGTTAATAGACCACAAGATTTCATAATCATAAACATAATACACTCACAAGTGTATGTAAAGCATTCGAAGTGGTTGAGCACTTGGTAACCATACTTAACATTTAATCAACGTCGCATATTCCCTTTATTATGAAATCTCACTACACCGTACCAAGTGTAGTCACCAAAATGAAGTACTGTGCAACCGTTGAATACTGGTCGTCCAGTCCGGTTGGGGTTGTCAGGCCCGATAGATCTATCAACAGGATTCGCGTTTACAATATCCATGTAAATAGTAGTTACCAAGCTACAGAGAAATATGCCAGTGGTACAACTCAATGTAGAATATATTTTTAAGTACTTGTGTCTATTTTGTAAACGTTTATAAAAGCAGCGCATGTATTCTCAGCCCCAAAATATATACTGCAAAAGCAATTAAAAAGGGAGCAAATGAAACTCACTTTTGCCTTGAAGGTATTTAATTCGACTTGGTCTCCGATAGATATCAAGAACCTAACCATATATATAATATATCAACATATTTTCTTTTTAAGTAATCGTTACATATATATATATATATATATATATATATATATATATATATATATATATATATATATATATATATATATATATATATATATATATACTTTTAATACTTTTAATATTTTCTTAGTCCGTAGTTAGCAGTCCGATGTTAGTGGTCCACAATTAGTTGCTTAAATAAAATAAATAAAGACCCCATCGTATTCGTATTGATCAGAATTAATCTCGACCCATGGTACCATGTTGTCAAATGACGTGTTGCGTACATAAAGTACCATGTTGTCAAATGACGTGTTGCGTACAATCATGAGGTCTTGTGATTAATCTTCTCGTGTTGTTTACGGGTGGTCCTGAAATATATAAAATCAAATCATAAGCAATTATATATAAAATATCATATTAATTAGAAAAGATATGATTAATTTACTTTTTCTCCAAATATTTTCGTAGCTAAACTAGCTTCGGATACCCAATCTTGTTTTAGTCGTAGTTTCTTCATTACAACTCCGTTTTTGTTGGTTCAACTTGCCACTTCCTTGGATCGAGTCAAATTTTAAGAATATGAACTGAAAATACCTTAATTTTTATTTGAAATCATAGGTTATAGGTCAAACTTTGGTGAAACTTATGAAAGTGATCATTTTTCATCATAAAAACAATATTTAATGATCATTTTTCTAAAAATACTTACACTTTGAGTTAAACCATGAAATTTTTATGTGTTAACATATTCATAAAAAATATCATTTTTCAAGAACATGAACTTCCAATTCAAAGTTCAAGATGGTTTTTAATTATCCAACCCAAAACAGCCCCTGGTTGCACTCCGACGACGTAGATTCAGTTTTTAAGATGTTCTTTGTAAAACCAAGTTATATCTTGTTAGGTTAGCATATTATTATGATATATTACAGGTCTTGAAGTGTTTTAAAAGTCAAGTTAGAAGGATCTATTTAGTTTGCAAACAAGTTTGAAATCATTCAAACTATGTTCTTGTTGTTAAAATTTTATACCACAAAATAAGATAGCTATATGAATATGAATTGAATAAGATTATGAACAAGGTTACTACCTCAAGTTACTTGGACAAAGTTACTGCAAAAGATAAGAAATAATCTTGGAATCAAAGAGTGGTGGAGTTAGATCAAAAGGTTGGAAGTAAACTTCTTCAAATGGGTGGTTATTTTGATATGTTCTTGAAAGAGTTTTCTTATGGTGTTTAAGGCTTGTAATTGAAGCTAAATGATGGGGAAAATGCTTGGAGATGATCAAGTATGAAGTTAGGAGTATTTTTAGAGAGAAATGAGGGTGTAGTTATGAGAAAATGGAGTGAAGAAATGGTGTTCATTTATAAAAAAACGTTTTTAGTTTATAAAGAAAGAAAAGGATTCCTAATTTTGTTTTCTTACTAATAATTCATACTACTTGACAAATTCTAGTTACCTCATATCTAGGGCAGTAATAATGTTGATTAAGATGTTGATTTGATGTGTATATACCAATAGTAAATACGTATAGAAGCTGGATATGATACGGGTACATATAGCCTAGATATACGTATAGAAATCTTGAGGAAACGGAACGAGAATTCAAATATAGCTATCTTTTGTGAATATAATTATATTTTTTTATGTATTTAAGTCCTTAAAAGTGATTAAATACATTATATATATGATACATGTATAAGCATTATAGATTATAAGTATATATATCAAAGAATGTTACGTATAGTTATCGTTTTGAAAACTTAAGTTAGTAGTTTCAAAATATACTTATAACTCATTGTAATTAGTACACACTGAGATGTTAAACCATCCTTAGATCATGTTAAATATATATAAATACATATATATACACAAACGTATAATTATCGTATGTTATATAGTTCGTGATATCATCGGTCATATTGGACGTTCAAACGTTGTGTAAAACTCTTTTCAAAAACACAAGTCTCAACAATTTAGATTGCTTATCATGTTGGTATGGTTTAATTTATGTAAATATTAATCTCATAAGTATAATTTGGTCTGAAAATTCCGGGTCATTACAGTACCTACCCGTTAAAGAAATTTCGTCCCCGAAATTTGATAGAGGTTGTTATGGATAACATAAGAAGGTTTTCATGACAAATATAAGGTGATAATGGAGTTTTATCATCATTGAGTAATGTAGATAAAACGATTCGATTATACGAAGAATATAAATGAGACTATCGTAAAAGAGTGAGATGAGTAAAATATATTCATCTTAACCGATGACGTAGTTATGATTGATTTCTAGGATTTAAGGGATTTAAAGAGAATCTTACGTAATAAGATTTGGTTCTTTGGTGATTAAGGAAATCAGGATCTTCTTTGATTATATGCAATAATCTGTTTCGATTGCTCTGTTGGATATTTCACTATAAATTCACCCCTTCGTTTCCTTATTTTCCATGACTCACACCTTCTATTCTTTCTCCCTTGATTCTTACTTTAAAGCATTCATCAATATGCTCCATCCAGTCCTGATTCTTGATATACTCCTAACTTTTATATCTGTCATTCTTCTTTTTCATCTACCACCAGAAGAATCTATTTACTTCTACTATACTCTTATGTTTATAGTGTTTCTAATTCTCCCGTGTCTTTATATTGCTATCTGTATCGATATACACGAATTGTAATTTCGGGGTTATTATCGAAGTTTATATTCTTCATTATTTTTCGAAGCTTCGTGCTTTCGTTTTCTCTTCCCGACTTTGAGTCAAGCGAGTAATGGTCCGGAATTCGTAGATATGAAATTCAGAATGAACATAGCTAATGCTCTAAGAAGAAAATGGTAATAGAACGATTTTGATTTGTTAAATTACCAGAATACCCTGGAGAAGACCGAGTCATCCAGAAAAATATTCTCTTGATATGTTTAGAGATTAGATAGAATGTAAGAGTCATGTAAATGGCACATGATGACGGTACTGTGAATCATCATGCTTCATTAGAAACTCAGCATGACTTACTGTAATATAATGACGTTAATCAAGTGTCATTATATTATACTAATCCATGCTTCAGTTCCCAACACTACTTCAAAACATTCATATTTTAAACTCGAAGGTTTCAGAATTTAGAAACTAACACAGTTTCTTTTATGTTGCAGATATTACGAAGAGATAAATGATCTCAGATAAGAATAGTTGTGAAAATATCGCCAGAAATATGGAGGATATTTATAATAGAACATACGAGAATATCTTAGAATTTCTAATATCAATGGATGATGAAGAAGATTTGTCTGTGAAGGTTTAGAATGAGAAATAAGATGTTTGCTAACGATTTCAGCAGGCACAGAATCATTTGGATTCTTTGAAGACAACCTTATTCTTTGTGATTTATCCACGGCTTTCTTCATAGTTTCACATAATCCACTTTTCGGTACTAAATTTTCTATCGAGCGTTCCTAACACTCCTTTCTTTATCATCAAACTTTTGGCCATTAAGATCATCTACAACATGCTGCTTCGTCAGCATTTTCAAAGTTAACTGATCTGGGTCATCGGTTATCAAACCGAGGTAGTTTCAGGAGAATTGTGTTTTTAGAATGATTAATCGCTGATGGTAATATTGTGGAATATAAAAGGTTCCCCAGTAACAATAAAGAGTACGCATATATATCGCGGTTATAATAAAGTTGTTTCGGATGAAAAGTCGGAGTTGACTTGCTGGAGCTGTGAGAAAATTAGCTACTTTGGAAAGGGATTGCAAAATGATCTTCGGTAATAACAATGTCAAAGGAACTAGAACAGATACGTGTCAAACGTTTACTCAGTTTCCGAGGGTTTTTCAGGTGCATAACTATAAGCATCAATCTTTTCTTCCGTAGATGAAGTGCGGTTGGTTTATCCTCTCGATTGAGGTGTTTTTAAGAATCATGATAGATTTGAACGCTGATTGTAATCGTCGAGATACAATGAGGTTTAAGATGAAATCAAGTGGCAATCTTGAAGAAATGTTTAGTTTCATATGTTATAATCAATATTTTAATTCATTTTAATTGTCCAATGTCATTAGTCCACAGTCGATAGTCCACAGTAACAGTCCAATAATTCATATATAGTTTAATATATCATATACGAATTAATTAATACGTGTCGTGACCCGTATACCTCCCAGACTCGATCACAACTCAAACTATATATATTATTGTAGAATCAACCTCAACCCTGTATAGAGAACTCGATCATTACTGCATATAGAGTGTCTATGGTGATTCCAGATAATATATATAGATGCGTCGATATGATATGTCAAAACATTGTATACGTGTCCCGATATTTAAAGTGCATAAAATAATTACAGAAATTAAATGACGATAAATAAAAGTGCGATAATTAAATTGTGATAAATAAACTGCGATAAATAAAATGTAATCAGTTAGCTAGGAACAGTTAGCTGGAACAGTTAGCGTGGATTATTTACAAAATTTTTCATAGTTAATTTGTTTGTTTCTAACAGATTTTATTTTGTCATATGTTTTCTTCATATGCCACTTGTTGGATTCTGGGAAGTCAAAATCCAAATATGAAATTGAATGAAAATGGTTATTCTGCGGTGAACGGATACCTATATCGGTGGTTGTAAGTAGGATAGTAAATGACTATTGAATCAGCTTCGACGAATGTACAATGTAACTTATTAAGATGAAATCTAATTATTCCTCGGGTATTACCTACCCGTTAAAAAAAAAATTTCACCATTAATATTTTGTACAAAAGAACTTTTAATTACAATCTTTATGAAAACATATATACATATATATTTTCTTCAGATGAAATCATGAATTTAATGAGTTAATATGATATTAATATCATTTGCTTTTCGGTTTGAGCTAGAATAAGAAATCTCTAAAACTTTTTGAGACCACATATTCTTCGCAGAATATCAATGAAGTTATGGATCAATATTTCATCGTTCATTATTGTTGGTACTCCTTGGTATCTATGGTGCGTATGATGTTGATGTTGATGTTTGTGGGACAGATTATGATGTCGACACGTGTGATGCGGATGTTGTTTGTTAGTGGTGATGATGGTATTGTTGATGTTATTGATGGTGGTGCTGATTATTGTGCTGGTGCTGCTGCTGGTGTTTGCAACCTTCGCACCATGTTCTCCAAAGCCGTCACGCGAGCGCGAAGTTCGTTAACTTCTGCTAGTACACCGGGATGATTGGCGGTTGGAGCGAGCGAATGAACAAGATTTGTAATATGGGATAGTATATAATCGTAACGAGATACTCTAGAAATGAGAGAGAAAATGGTGTTTCGAATAGGTTCGCCGGTAAGTGCTTCACGTTCATCGCCAAGAGGGCAATTTGGTGGATGGAATGGATCACCTTCTTCTTGTCTCCAGTGATTTAGTATATTACGAACCCAACCCCAATTCTTCCAGAATAGATGATGGGAAATTGGTTGATCCATTCCGGTGACGCTGCTTTCGGAGCCCGAATGGAAATCCATATTGGCATAACTGTCGGAATCTGAAGAATTCGAACTAGATGCGGAATCCATCTTGTATAATGGGGAAAATGAATTTTTTGTATGGAATAGATTATAGGAGTTAGATTTGGTACTCTTCAATACATAATTTACATATGTATATATATTACCAAAATCCCGTAAATTACGGAGAATCTTTGAAAAGATATCAGTCAAAGTTCGCAATAACAGATATACTAAGATAAGAATTCGTCTATACACTATCAATGCAGTAAATGCAGTAAAACGTGTCTAGACTTATGAATGATAAGCAGGTAATTTCCTAAGGATGATAAGCAGATGATTTCCGACTAGAAATGATAAGCAAAACTTTTGACATGTAGACACGGTCGAAGTCCAGACACATTAATGCATCCTAACAACTACTAGTTAGACACACTAATGCAAGACCTGGTACGCTACGACCACCGCTCTGATACCAACTGAAAGGACCCATCCTAATCCACCTGGACGAAGTCATCAACATTTGGTCCTATTGCGATGATCAGCTCCAAGTAATGTCCTTATATTGAGCAAATGCACAGCGGAAGACTTAATTCGTACCTGAGAATAAACATGCTTTAAAGTGTCAACCAAAAGGTTGGTGAGTTCATAGGTTTATCATAATAATCATTTCAATACTTAACATTTAATCAACGTCGCATATTCCCTTTATTATGAAATCTCACTACACCATACCAAGTGTAGTCACCAAAACGAAGTACTGTGCAACCGTTGAATACTGGTCGTCCAGTCCGGTTGGGGTTGTCAGGCTCGATAGATCTATCAACAGGATTCGCGTTTACAATACCCATGTAAATAGTAGTTACCAAGCTACAGAGAAATATGCTAGTGGTACAACTCAACGTAGAATATATTTTTAAGTACTTGTGTCTATTTTGTAAACGTTTATAAAAGCAGCGCATGTATTCTCAGCCCAAAAATATATACTGCAACAGCAATTAAAAAGGGAGAAAATGAAACTCACTTTTGCCTTGAAGGTATTTAATTCGACTTGGTCTTCGATAGATATCACGAACCTAACCATATATATAATATATCAACATATTTTATTTTTAAGTAATCGTTACATATATATATACTTTTAATACTTTTAATATTTTCTTAGTCCGTAGTTAGCAGTCCGATGTTAGTGGTCCACAATTAGTTGCTTAAATAAAATAAATAAAGACCCCATCGTATTCGTATTGATCAGAATTAATCTTGACCAATGGTACCATGTTGTCAAATGACGTGTTGCGTACATAAAGTACCGTGTTGTCAAATGACGTGTTGCGTACAATCATGAGGTCTTATGATTAATCTTCTCTTGTTGTTTACGGGTGATCCTGAAATATATAAAATCAAATCATAAGCAATTATATATAAAATATCATATTAATTAGAAAAGATATGATTAATTTACTTTTTCTCCAAATATTTTCGTAGCTAAACTAGCTTCGGATACCCAATCTTGTTTTAGTCGTAGTTTCTTCATTACAACTCCGTTTTTGTTGGTTCAACTTGCCACTTCCTTGGATCGAGTCAAATTTTAAGAATATGAACTGAAAATACCTTAATTTGTATTCGAAATCATAGGTTATAGGTCCAACTTTGGTGAAACTTCTGAAAGTGATCATTTTCCATCATAAAAACAACATTTAATGATCATTTTTCTAAAAATACTTACACTTTGAGTTAAACCATGAAATTTTTATGTGTTAACATATTCATAAAAAATATCATTTTTCCAGAACATGAACTTTCAATTCAAAGTTCAAGATGGTTTTTAATTATCCAACCCAAAACAGCCCCCGGTTGCACTCCGACGACGTAGATTCAGTTTTTAAGATGTTCTTTGTAAAACCAAGTTATATCTTGTTAGGTTAGCATATCATTATGATATATTACAGGTCTTGAAGTGTTTTAAAAGTCAAGTTAGAAGGATCTATTTAGTTTGCAAACAAGTTTGAAATCATTCAAACTATGTTTTTGTTGTTAAAATTTTATACCACAAAATAAGATAGCTATATGAATATGAATTGAATAAGATTATGAACAAGGTTACTACCTCAAGTTACTTGGACAAAGTTACTGCAAAAGATAATAAATAATCTTGGAATCAAAGAGTGGTGGAGTTAGATCAAAAGGTTGGAAGTAAACTTCTTCAAATGGGTGGTTATTTTGATATGTTCTTGAAAGAGTTTTCTTATGGTGTTTAAGGCTTGTAATTGAAGCTAAATGATGGGGAAAATGCTTGGAGATGATCAAGTATGAAGTTAGGAGTATTTTGAGAGAGAAATGAGGGTGTAGTTATGAGAAAATGGAGTGAAGAAATGGTGTTCATTTATAAAAAAACGTTTTTAGTTTATAAAGAAAGAAAAGGATTCCTAATTTTGTTTTCTTACTAATAATTCATACTACTTGACAAATTCTAGTTACCTCATATCTAGGGCAGTAATAATGTTGATTAAGATGTTGATTTGATGTGTATATACCAATAGTAAATACGTATAGAAGCTGGATATGATACGGGTACATATAGCCTAGATATACGTATAGAAATCTTGAGGAAACGGAACGAGAATTCAAATATAGCTATCTTTTGTGAATATACTTATATTGTTTTATGTATTTAAGTCGTTAAAAGTGATTAAATACATTATATATACGATACATGTATAAGCATTATAGATTATAAGTATATATATCAAAGAATGTCACGTATAGTTATCGTTTTGAAAACTTAAGTTAGTAGTTTCAAAATATACTTATAACTCATTGTGATTAGTACACAATGAGATGTTAAACCATCCTTAGATCATGTTAAATATATATAAATACATATATATACACAAACGTATAATTATCGTATGTTATATAGTTCGTGATATCATCGGTCATATTGGACGGTCAAACGTTGTGTAAAACTCTTTTCAAAAACACAAGTCTCAACAATTTGGATTGCTTATCATGTTGGTATGGTTTAATTTATGTAAATATTAATCTCATAAGTATAATTTGGTCAGAAAGTTCCAGGTCGTTACAACTTCTTCTATTATTCCAGGATGATTGTCGGTTGGAACGAGCGAATGAATAAAGTTTAGAATTTTAGATAGAATATAATCGTGGTGAGATATTCAAAAAATGAGTGTGAAAATGGTGTTTTGAATGGGTTCGCCGGTAAGTGCTTCAAGTTCTTCGCCAAGAGTGCAGGTTGGTGGGTGGAAAGGATCGCCTTCTTCTCGTCTCCATCAGTTAAGTCGACAACCCATCAGATGAATTGGGGATAGATGATTGGTTGATTCATTCTGATGACACTGCTTTCGGAGCTTAGGTGAAACTCCATATCGGAATAGCTGTCGAAATCCGAGGAATTCGAACTGATTGAGGGATTCATCTCGTACGATTAGATGAAGGATTTTCGATAAGAAATAGATTATATGATGTAGATTAGTACCTGCAATACATAATTTATATATGCATATATAATACTAAAATCCCATAAGTTACGGAGGAATCTACGGAAGCTGTCAGGCAAAGGTAACAATAACAGATACGCTAAGATATGAATTTATCTATACACTGTCTATGCAATATAGGCAGTAAGACGTGTCTAGACTTTAAGGATTATAAGCAAATAATTTTTGACACTAAATGATAAGCAAAACTTTTGACATGCAGACACGGTCGAAGTCCAGACCCACTAATGCATCTAAACAACTATTAGTTAGACACACTAATGCAATACATGGTTCTCTAAGACCACTGCTCTGATACCAACTCTAATGACCCGTCCTAATCCATCTGGATGAATACATTACATTTGGTTACATCGCGAGGTACTTGACCTCTATATGATACATTTTACAAACATTGCATTCGTTTTTAAAAGACAAACTTTCATTTACATCAAAAGTTGACGGCATGCATACCATTTCATAATATATCCAACTATAATTGACTTAATAATAATCTTGATGAACTCAACGACTCGAATGCAACGTCTTTTGAAATATGTCATGATTGACTCCAAGTAATATCTCTAATATGAGCAAATGCACAGCGAAAGATTTCTTTCATACCTGAGAATAAACATGCTTTAAAGTGTCAACCAAAAGGTTGGTGAGTTCATAGGTTTATCATAAAATAATAAAATTCATCATTTTGATAGACCACAAGGTTTAAATCCTGCATGGTACAAATGAGACCGAATCCTATACCCACCTGTAATGTACATGCGATATCTTAATATACAGTACACCTTTCTCGTGTACAAAATCCATTTTTCATAAATCTTAGTGACCGTACACATATTATGTGCACAAAAATAACATACACATAACCTGTGTATAAAATCATTCTCTCGATCCATAACATTCACTTTGCTTTCTTTGCTTGGCTTGGTAACCGACCTTAACATATAATGCGTATAATAATATCCCCAAAACAGAACATCTCGTCTGTATAATAATAATATAAACTTCGAAGTACTAAACACCACGCTCACTAGCCCTTCCTTCTAGTGAACATTCTGGGTGGGGGTGTTAAACTCGGTAGCTACCTTTAGGATTCGCTTCAATTAGGCGTGCACTAATTCTCAAAATTAGTGATGTTCCCTAATTCTTAGGTTACCAAGCAATAATAATCAGGGGAAAAATTTTCATATCAATTGTGGCAATTATCACGTCCACATAATTCAATGGTGGAAATTATCACGTCCACATAATTCATTCGAGGAATGTTTTGCTTGTGTCTATCTCGTCAAACATTTATAAAAGCATTTCATATATTCGCAGTTCAAAATGTATTTGAAAAGCATTTAATAAAGCAGTTGTAAAAGTAGCGCATGTATTCTCAGTCCCAAAAATGTAAAGAGTAAAAGGGAATCAAATGAACTCACCATACTGTATTTTGTAGTAAAAATACATATGACGACAATGAACAAGTGTAGGGTTGACCTTGGATTCACGAACCTATATCAATTATTTATCAAGTAATATTAACACATATAATAATAGTAAACAAATATTATGATCATATTTAATATTTATATATATCCCATTCTTATTAAAGTATTTTAATTAGAATATATATATATATATATATATATATATATATATATATATATATATATATATATATATATATATATATCATTTATTTTAATTTTTATATATACTTAAAATATTATATAATGTATTAAGATTAATATTTTTATAAATATATGATTATGTTAAAATATATATTTATTCCATATGTAAATTAATTATATATAAAATTATAGATAGTAATATTTTATAAAAAAATTATGTAGTATTAATATAGTATATGTGATAAGTATACCTTTATATACAAAATATTTATTTGTTATGATGATAAAAATGATAATACTTATAATGATAAAAATGATAATACTAATAGTTTTAATAATAAACGCAATCTTATAAAAAAAATGATACTTTTAATACTTTTTAATAATAAGAATGATAATAATAATAATAACTATAATGATAATAACTATAATATCTAAAATAATAATACTTATGTTAATAATAATAATAACAATAATACTAATACTAATAATTATAAAATGGTACTAAGACTAATACTAATTATAATAATAATACTTTTAATATTTCTTAATAATCATTAATGATAGAAGTATTAATCCTATAATTATTATTAACATAATAAAAACAATAATTAATAATAATAACAATAATAATAAAGATAGTAATAATAATAATTATGATAAGTAACTACCTCAAAATAGGCTAAAAATAAACTGCCCGTGACGAGACTCGAACCCGCGACCTCTCCTTTCACACAAACATGCCTAACCAGCCCGCTATTCATGCATTTCTGTTTTAATTCCAGAACTAAAATCTTTTAACTCGATTTCATGTTTCTCTTTCTTTTCTATTTCTTCTTCATTAATCAATTCATCATAATGGATTACATCGTCATCATCTTAACCGTATGGCAACAATATCATCACCAATTTCCTCACATATTTATCATCATTAATTGACTATCATCCAGTCCTCTTACCAATGTCAAACACAAAGAAGAAGAAGAAGGCAGCGATATAGATTGACAGCTACAATAGCTAGCCCACATAATATTTGGGCCGAACTAATACAAGATTTAAATTAGATGTAACATGGTCTTCGGCTCATGCTGAAACCAAAAGTCCAAGTACATTTCGCAGTCCATTTTGCAGCCCAATTATATGTAATTGGAGAAGACAAAAAAAAATAGTGATTGTTTACGTGTGGCTTTCATCACCAGCTAGCTTTTTCCACTAACTCCTTAATGATCAAGTGGTTTATTTATTTAATTAAGGGTTGTCGGCCAATAATGAAAAGTATGCACCAGATAAATCAATTTACAAGTAATTCGATAGCAGTAGTTGCAAGAGTAATTTAATCCCTCTTCTTTCATTTGAACAAGAGCAGAAGTAATAGAATAACAATAAGTATAATTGAAGGTCATGAAGGTGGTTGTTTCGGACTGCTGATCAGGGAGAAGAAAAAAAGAAATTGGCGATGGTTTGTGTTGAAATTTGTTTCATGATTGAAATAGGTAATAGATATCGTATCAGCGATGTCTCAGATTATTGTTTACGATGGAAGCAAGAAAGAAAGAGGAGATAGAGAAGAGAGAGAGAGACAATGAAGTGGTCTTGAAGAATTTTGGAAGACGACCAACAAGAAGAAAAGAATGAAACGAGTTAGATGGTTTCTTAACTTGATCAGTAACTGAAGGAAAAATATCATCTTTTGGTGATTTATGTCCAGCGAAGTAGAAATAGATAGATAGATGGTTTACATGGAGGTGAGTTGGTGTTGTTCATGGGTTTTATTTCAACAGAAATAGCTTTAGCAATTTGCAGTTTTCCATGAGTCTTAGATGGCGTTTGTCGAGGGTTTTGAGAAGTGGTGAGTGTTGGAGATAAAGTGGGTTTGGGGTTTAATCAATGGAATGGTGGTGATTTACATATTTGTATTGAAGGTTGATTTTGGCGAATAATAAGTATGCAGACAGAAGAAATCGATTTGAAATAAGAAAAAAGTATAAACAGATAAGGAGATATATCTGGTTCGTACGAATTTGATATCAATCACCAACAAGAAACAAAGATTGTAAAAGGTTGAAAGTGATTGGCAACAGAATTGGGAATCTGCTTGTGAATTGAAGTCGAAAGCTATATAATTTAATTCCACAGATTAAACAGAATGAAAAGGATTTGCGTATCTATATGTATATATATTAATGTATATATCTATGTTTATATATATATATATATATATATATATATATATATATATATATATATATATATATATATATATATATATATATATACATATCTTGTATACGTACTTATATAAAATATATAACTATATTTATAGTATAATATATCTATATCTGTAAATATGTATAACTAACTATATCTATATCATTTTATTAAATAAATAAAGGAACATACTAATATTAATAATACAAACATAAATACTTAATATTATTTTAACAAGAATAATGAAACTAATAATAATGATAACAGAAATAGTAATATTAATATCATAATAATACTAATAAGAATAATGAAAATAATAACTTTAAATAAAATGATAATTTTAGTAATCAAGTGAACGATAATACTTTTGATAATCACAATAATTAAAATTATAATTTTACTAATAACAATTACACTAATAATGATAACAAATATGTAATAAATTAAATGCATCAAACTTTATATCTATCTATATGTTATATAGTAATATTAATAATACATATAGTAATATTAATATTTATTTTTAATCACAATGAAAGTAATAAGCATAATAACTATATTTTAACTTGTAATTAAATATATTAAGATTATAATTTATTAATTAGGTAATATTTAATAATTATATAACAAATATATAATAACCTACATTTGATATTTAATATCTTATATATTTATATATCTTAATATAAAATAATATACATGTAATATTAACTTTGTATAGAAGCCATATTTATATATACATATATTAAGATTTATTTTAATAATAATTTATTTATTTTATATATTACATTACATTTTCAATTCAGTTGATTGATTTATAATTTATTAATTCAATTTATTATATATACTTATTTTTATATTTATATATATATTTAGTTATTTACTTCTTTTTTTACACACAATTGTTCGTGAATCGTCGAGAATGCTCAAAAGGGCAAATGCATTCATGTAACTGTTACAAAGTTTTCGAGACTTAACATTATAGACTTTGCTTATCGTATCGAAACTATATAAAGATTAAGTTTAAATTTGGTTGGAAATTTCCGGGTCGTCACATAAACATGCTTTAAAGTATCAACCAAAAGGTTGGTGAGTTCATTAGTTTATCATAATCAATCATTTCCATCATTTTAATAGACCACAAGATTTTCAATTCAATTTCTCACAAATATACGTCCCATGCATAGAGAAAAAAATAATCATTCATATGGATTGAACACCTGGTAACCGACATTAACAAGATGCATATAAGAATATCCCCTATAATTCCGGGAAATCCTTCGGACATGATAAAAATGAATTCGAAGTACTAAAGCATCCGGTACTTTGGATGGGGTTCGTTAGGCCCAATAGATCTATCTTTAGGATTCGCGTCAATTAGTATATCTGTTTATTAATTCTTAGGCTACCAAGCAAAAAGGGGCATATTCAGCTTCGATCATTCAACCATAGAATGTAGTTCAATTACTTGTGTCTATTTCGTCAAACATTTATAAAAGCGCATGTATTCTCAGTCCCCAAAATATATATTGCAAAAGCATTTAAAAAGGGAGTAATGAAACTCACTCTACAATATTTTGTAGTAAAAATATTCATACGACGGAACTGAACAATGCAGGGTTAGCCTCGGATTCACGGACCTATATCATTCGTATATATATTAAAATATATAATCGTAGTTGAACAAATTCATATCATATATCTTTTCATTATATTCTATATATATTTAGTTTGTGTATCTATGTAATTTGATTAGTATTTATATAGTCATATTAATATATATGTTTGATTAACATTATATTAAAACCACCTAATTGTTATATATAAGTATTTATATAAAAACTGTTAATATGTTTAATACATACATATATGTAATATTACTGCTAGGTATATTTTTATATACAACATACTTATTTGGTAAAATAATAATAATAATAATAATAATAATAATAAAAGTTGTATTTGATGGTAATGATAGTATTAAATATAACAATATAGATAATAATAATAATTATAGTAATATTAATAGTAATGATAATAATAATGATACTAGTAGTAAAAATGATGTACTAATAATAATATAGTTTTAGTGATAAAGAGGACAATCATATTAATAATACTTATGTTAATAATTATAATAATAATAATAATAATAATAATAATAATAATAATAATAATAATAATAATAATAATAATAATAATAATAATAATAATAATAATAATAATAATAATATTTATAAGGTGATAACGATAATAATATTTATGAAATTAATACTAATAATACTTAATGGTACTACTTAATAACAAAAATAATAGTAATATTAATCATAGTCCTTATGTTAACATAATAATAATATCAATAATTAATGACAATAATAATAATAATAATAATAATAATAATAATAATAAATATGAAAACTACCTTTAAAGGCTTAAAAAGAAATAAACCGCCAGAGCCGAGACTCGAACCCGCGACCTCCCGCTACCATGACACCACACCATAGCAGCTGAGCCAAATCATTTTTCTGATTAAATTACGGACCCAATACCATTTAACCCGTATTACTTATCACTAACAGTTCAGCCCAACCGTAAACCAGTTGGGTCTTCAGCCTAATCAATTCAAAGCCCATCATGACTAATTAAAGAGCCCGCTTACAATTCTGAATCCACGAAAGGGTATCTCGTTTGCAATGCTGTACCGAATCAGAAAGAGAAATTTTTTTTTTACGTATGCCCTAATCTTTGTTTCATCATCATCGTACCCTACTTATCATCCTCATCTACCCATTTTCATCCTATTGTTACTTAATTCATTATCCTCTTCATAACCTCATTGTTACTATCATCACCACTGGATCATCTCATTCATCATCACAGTTTCACCAACATTATTTTCGTTACATCCTTCTTCTTAATTTAATTATTATTATGATCATTCTCGTTTTATATTCATCCTAAAATCGATATTATTCTCCTAATACCTCATTATATTCTTTGTCTAATCACAAAGAAACCTATGCAATATATAGCAGGGTGTCACGTAAAAAAAATAAATAAATAAATAACAGCGATTGTTTATGCAATAGCTAAATCGACCCATGTTGCAGTTTGATCTCGGTCTATTTGCACAACCAAGAACACGTCCCAACAAACTAATGAAGAAGATCACGGCTTTAGAGAGGAAACAAGGTGGCCCTAGGAATATTTTGTACAGCTCAATTTTTTAATAAACAAGTGGGGAAACTTTCTTTTGGTAAGTGGAAAACTGGTGGCTAGATTCATTATAACAAACATAACCGGTTTAAATAAGTAAAAGTGATAAAGTTAAGTGGGGTTAAAGAGTTGGTATATGTCTGCCATTTGTGTCTTGCTCCACATGCACACATGCTAGCTGCATTCTTGTCCAAGATATAAACTGTGATATAAATAAAGGAAGGTATATGGGATTTTCGGTAGATTAATATAATAATGAGTAGGTGTCATAGTATTGTAAGTGGGTTTGATGATTTTATCGAATACAGTTACTATATGGCAGCAATCTGGAAACCCAAAAGTGTGGTGCTTTGGTGATGATGCAAACGAAACAGCAGAAATTCTAAAATGGTTCGATGTGTTTGGTTGTTAAACTTAAATGTGTGCAGGTGGTGATAGTCTGCAGTCCAACCGAAATACTAACCAGGTTTGATGGATTTTTATTGTGATTGAAATCAAGCATATACATAAGTTTTGTAGCAGCAACAAATGATTCGAGTAAATAGCATAAAAGTAGGTTTACGATGAATTGGTGATAAGATGGTGCTCAATCGTTGAGTTAGAACATTAAAAGTTTGGTGGTAATGGTTTAGCATATAGAAAACAGGAGTAGTTGATTGGTTCCAGTAAGAAAGAAGGGCAACGAAATGATCACGGTTTGATTCGGTGTTGGTGTTTGAATGATGGCGGCAGTGATGAAGGTTTATCAAGCAAGGTGTTTGTGGATTGGAAATTGATAGTGTGAAGTTAATTAATATCCTTTACAGCTGTAGCTATTCGTTTTCTACTCGTATATGGTCGACAGGAATCAAAATCCAAAAGAGAAGAAAACAAAACAAAAAGAAATAGAATCAGATAAAGTAAATAATTTAGTACGATTGATTTTGCTATGTAATCATCTTAGGGATAGATACAAAAATTTAACACAGTTAGATAGATAAGTATAACTGATTTGGGTCCTTTATTTGTTCTATGAATTATATAATAATTATTAATATTTATAATTATATTAATAATAATCTAAATACAAATAATAATAATATTTATAATAAGTCATATTAATCTTAATGAAATTAATAATAATATTATTAATGATAATTATAATAATAATACTGATTATATTAATACTAATTATAATAATACTAGTTACAATTAATAATAATAATATGGCAATTTGTATATATATCAAATATCATATTTGTAACTTAATATTATTAATCGTGATATTGATATTAATATTTATTTTGAGAATGAAAGTAGTAATATTATAACATATATAGTTTAACATGTATTATATATATATATATATATATATATATATATATATATATATATATATATATATATATATATATATATATATATATATAGATATATATTATTATCTATGTAATATCTAATAATCATATAATACATTATACAATAGCTTTTATTGAATATTTATTATTTATATATTTTATTACAATATAGAAACATTGAAATCATATTTATTTATATATAGGTTCATTTTAAGTTACACTTAATTATTTTGTATATTAATCTACATATTTAATTCAAATGTTCAAATGGTATTATATTAATTCAACTTAATATATATACATTTATAATTATATTTACATATATATATTTATTTACTTATTTATTTACACACAATTGTTTGTGAATCGTCAGAGATAGTCAAGTTCAAATGCATTCTTGAAAAATAGTTCAAACATTTTAAGACTCAACTTTACAGACTTTGCTTATCGTGTTGAATTCAAATTAAGATTAAGTTTAAATTTGGTCAAAAATTTTCGGGTCGTCACAGTAGCTACCCGTTAAAGAAATTTCATCCCGAAATTTGAGTGAGGTGGTCATGGCTAACAATAAAAATGTTTTCATGACGAATATGAGTTGATAAATAGAGTTTTATCATCATTGCTTAATATGGATACATTCGATTATTCGAAGCGCACGAAAGTAACTATCACAAAAGAAAGAAATGAGAAATAAAGATTTGTTTTAACTTTTGACGTAGTCAGGTTTGAATTCCGGAATTCAAGGGATTTAAAGAAAATCTTCGAAATCTAGAAGATTTGATTCTTCGGCGAGTAAGGAAATTAAGATCTCTATAATTAAATACGGTGATCTGCCTCGATTACTCTGTCTGATATTCCCATTATAAATTAAACTTTTTTCGTTCCATTATTTTCACCATTCCTATACTTTCTTTCTTAGTCCATACATCCAAGAGATTGTGAAAATGCTTAATCCAGTTCTAATCCTTGATATTTTCCTATTTATCATTTCTGTCATACTTCTTTTCAATCTTTCACCAGAAAAATCTGTTTACTTCCACTATTACCTTGGGTGATACTATTCTTAATTATACCGTGTCTTTATATTGCTATTCGTATTAATATCCACAGTTTGTAACCTCCGTGTTGTTATTGGGATTTATATTTTCTCTTATATTTTGAAGCTCTTTGTCTTTTTATTATCTTCTCGATCTCTAGTAAAGCGAGTAATGGTCCAGAATTCGTAAGTATGGAACTTCGAATGAACTTAATGTTCAAAACAAGAAAGAACGTAATCTCACGATTTGATTTGTCAAATTACCAGAATCACTGAGAATAGAACTATCAAGAATATACTTTCTTGATATGTTCAGAAGTTAAGTAGAATGTAAGAGTCGTGTAACATGGCACATGATGGCGTTATGATCTGTGAATCATCACGTTCCATTAGAAACTCAGTATGACTTACTGTAATATAATCACGTTGATCAAGTATCATTATATTATACTAACTCATGCTTCAGTTCCCAACACTACTTCAAAAACATTCATACTTTAAACTCGAAGGTTTACAGAATATAGAAACTAAACAGTTTCCTTTATGATGTACTATAGTTAGCACAAAAAGATAAATAATTTTGGATAAGAATATTTATGAA
Organism: Rutidosis leptorrhynchoides; assembly: GCF_046630445.1. Lineage (NCBI taxonomy): Eukaryota > Viridiplantae > Streptophyta > Magnoliopsida > Asterales > Asteraceae > Rutidosis > Rutidosis leptorrhynchoides. Next base: position 387,476,813 of record NC_092335.1, on the reverse strand, counting down.
AATATCCTCAGAAATATCGAAGATATTTATGATGATATTTTGGAATTTCTAAGATCGAAGGTTGATGAAGAAAGATTTTTCCACAAGATATAACATGAGTACGGAGCAAGATATTCTCTAAAGATTTCATCGGATACAGAATCATCTGGATTCTTCGAATATAGGGTTTGGTTCTTGTATTTGTCCTCTGTCTCCTTCATGATTTGCTCAATTCGTTTTCCAGTTCTAACTTTTCTGAGCTTTGCCAACATACTATTCTTTATCATTAAACTTCTGATGATTGGAGTTGTTTACAGTTGTCTACAGTTTTTGCTGCTTCATTCAGCTTTTTCAACATTCAAGGTATTGATTTGTAGACTGAGTGCTTTTCAGAATTATAGAATGAAAGGTCATAATTCTAAGAGATAAATGTTATACATATAACTGTTGATGTAGACATGCTGCGAAATTTTAAAATACTAATTGATGATTCCTGGTAGTTTGTATGGCAATTCTCGTTACAAGATATGGATGAGTATATGATAGTGTTTCAATGAATATAATGGTTTTTCAAAGAGACTTAAACCAGTGAGTAATGAAGTTGCTGATAAATTTACTGCTAATGTGGTGGAGTATAAACGGTTCTCCGGTAACGATGATGAAAGGGCAATCGGATATATCAAGGTTATAATAAGACTAATCCGAATGAAAGTCGAAGTTGATTTGCTGGAGCTGTGACAAAATTGGCTAATTTGGAAAGGAATTGTAAAGTTATTTTCGGTAATAACAATGCCAATGGAGCTAGCACAGATACGTGTTAAATGTTTACTCAGGTTCCGAGTGTTTTCAGGTGCATAACTATATGCATCAATCTTTCCTTCCGTAGATAAGATGCAGTTGCTTCATCCTCTCGATTGAGGTGTTTTCAAGAATCATGAAAGTTTTGAACGCAGATTGTAATCGTCAAAATTCAAATGAGGTTTAAGATGAAATCAAGTGGCAAACTTGAAGAATTGTTTAGTTTCAAATGTTATAATCAATATTTTAATTCATTTTAATTGTCCGATGTTGGTAGTCCACAGTTAGCAGTTCAATAATTCATATATAGTTTAATATATAACGTTCGAATTAATTAATACGTATCGTGACCCATTGTATACATGTCTCAGACTCGATCACAACTCAAAGTATATATATTATTGTAGAATCGACCTCTACCCTGTATAGCTAACTCAAGCATTACTGCATATAAAGTGTCTATGGTTATTCCCAATAATATATATAGATGCGTCGATATGATATGTCAAAACTTTGTATACGTGTCCCGATATTTAAAGTGCGTAAAATAAATACAGAAATTAAATGACGATAAATAAAGAGCGTAAAATAAATAACAGAAATTAAATGACAATAAATAAAATTTTGAGAATTAAATTGCGATAAAATAAATTGCGATAATTAAAATGTAATAAGAAATTAACAGTTAGCTAGGAATAGTTAGCTAGGATTTTGTTAGCGTGGATTCTTAACAAAACTTCTCATAGTTAATTTGTTTGTTTCTAACAAATTTTATTTTGTCAAATATTTTCTTCATTATGCCACTTGTTGGATTCTGATAGGTCATATCCAAATATGAAATTGAATGAAACTGGTTATTTCGTGGTGAACGGATTCGTATATCAGTGGATGTAAGTAGGATAGTAAATGACCATTGAATCAGATTTGAAGAATGTACAATGTATCTTATTAATGTGAAATCTAAATATTCCTCAGGTATTACCTACCCGTTAAAATATTTTCACCATTAACAGTTTGTACAAAGAATTTTAATTACAACCTTTATGAAAACATATATACATATATATTTTCTTCAGATGTAATCATGAATTTAATGAGTTAATATGGTATTAAACTCATATGATTTTCGGTTTGAGCTAAAATAAGTAATCTCTAAAACTTTTAGAAACCACATATTCTTCGCAGAATAATTCTTCAATGAAGTTATGGATTAATACTTCATCGTTCATTGTTGTTGGTACTCCTTGGTATCTATGGTGCGTATGATGTTGATGTTCGTGGGACAGATTGTGATGTTGAGGTGTGGGATGCAGATGTTGTTGTTGGTGGTAGTATTGTTGGTGCCAGTGATGTTGCTGAAGCTGGTACGTTTTGCACCATATTTTTCAAGGCTACAACTCGGGTGCGAAGCTCGTTGACTTATTACTCCGGGATGATTATCGGTAGGAATGAGCGAGTGAATAAGGTTTTGGATTTGAGATAGTATATAATCATGGCGAGATACTCTGGAATTGAGTGTGAAAATGGTGTTTCGAATGGTTCGCCGGTAAGTGCTTCAGGTTCATCGCCAAGAGGTGAATTCGATTAGTGGAAAGGATCGCCTTCTTCGTGTCTCCATTGATTAAGTCGACTACGAACCCATCAGATGACTTGGGGATGGCTAATTGATTGATTCATTCTGGTGACACTGCTTTCGGAGCTTAGGTGAATATCCATTGTGACGACCCGGAAGTTTCTGACCAAATTTAAACTTGATCTTAATATAATTTCGACACGATAAGCAAAGTCTGTTAGGTTGAGTCTCAAAAAGTTTGAACTGTTTCATGTATACATTTACCCTTCGAATGTTCTTGACGATTCACGAACCACTATTTGTAAATAGATACATATATATTTAAAATATATGAATTTGAAATATAAATTAAAATGTTATATGATATAATTGTTAGAAATAATAATGAAAAATAAAATAATACATAATAACTAATATTTAAAATATAACTACATATGTAAATAATGTATAATGAATATATATAGTTTTGAATTTATTTTGTAAGCAACAATAACGCTCAATTGTCATTTGATCGATAATAAGTAAGTTAAAATCAAACTTATATTATTTTAAAATAAACCGTGATTCGAAAATGTGTTTTAAAAATTATAGACTTATTAAAAATGTATTAAGGAACTATTTGTTGAATTTTAAAACTTTTTATATTTTACTTGGGGTTGGGAGTGAATAATTAATGTAATTTTTATTTAATAATTAATGATCGATTTTTATATCATAATGACCAAAATAAATAAATATAGTTAATTTAAAAATATGGGATTTTTCTGAATACTTTTATCCGCCACTGATTCACAACGGAGTACGATACATTCCCGAAAAACTGTCGGCAGTATTAATTATAAAGGTTCACACGTTTAAATTAATATTTATTATAATATTACATTGCACTGTGTTTGTCTTTCAATTTACCATCAACTATCTAATATATATGTATTATATAATTAAGAGATGTGATATACATATACAAGGCATAGAGATAGTTTTAATCATCACCATCTTCAAACCTTCCACCAACGAATCCTTCCATCACCACCATCCGCCACTAACTGCCATTTACAACCACCAACACATCTCCATAATCATCATTATCATCTACTATCCACTATTGCAGTTACTTTTTGTTCCTAGTCGAAGCACACCACACACACTTGTGTCGATCACCTTACGTCACCACCCTAAACAACCATCATTACTACCACCATGATCAACCATCCATATTGCAACCGTCACCCTCCAACATCACAATCACCATGAACTTTTCCTCCTATCTCTCTATATCTCTCACACTTCTGTTCTCTTCGTACACCCAAGAACCACCAAAGTCTCTCTCTACTATTCTCTCTATTACTTGTTTCTTTTTTTTTTTTAGAAAACCATCAACAACAAATTCTGTTTTCCTGTTGTTGCTCGACAAATCACTCAACACCACCGAGACTTCCAAGACCTACCATCTCCCCTCACCATTGCAACACCATCTTTATCCCCCCCTCTCTCTCTCTCTCGATACCTCTCTTTCTTATTTTCTTTTACTCGATGAAATCATCACAACAAACCAAACATTAAACCATTAAAACACTGCTGCTGTAATACTCGTGTTTCCTGCTACATTTTTTTGATTTGACTGCAACTGCTATACTTTCTTCGGTTTATAATTTTATAGTAACGATAACAATGAAAAAAATGATGCTACAGTGCATCTGTCTTCCTATATTTCTGTTTATGACAAATACCACCACTATCGCTAACCATGATCAATACCTACGTTTGTTTTCCGTTTCCTTGCAAACGCAGCCCAATCAAGAACCAATATATGCTACAGTTTTTCCTTCTGTTTTGTTTGAGACCCAACAGCTTTTATTCGATCTTTTAATCACAACTGCTACTTTATTTTCCTGCTTTTAGTCGATAGGGATGATAGATGATTAGTGATGATGATGATACGTGTCTTTTTCTGTTTCTGTCGGCTAAAAAGAAAACTGAATACCTTTTTGTGGAATGTTGATATTGGACTGCCTTGGGCCGATTGAATAAACAAATTGGGTTTCCTTTTTTTAAATTAATGGACTAATTCTTTAGGGCTGTATAACTAATTAGGATTAATTGGGCCAAAGATTTATGATTTGATTCGGTTGGGTTTAATGATTTGAGGATGACGGGTTCATGGTGATCAAGAAGAAAAGTTAAAAGAATTTCAGGGGTACCTATATTACGAAATGTAACAGACAAATGGATGGTTTGGATTGTTTAGTTTAATCAAGAGGTCATGGGTTCGAGTCTCGTTTGAGTCATTTTTTTATAAAAGGCTTGAAAAGGGTATACTCTCTTATTTTATTTCTATCCTTATTATTATTAGTAATTATTATCATGATTATTATTATTATTATTATTATTATTATTATTATTATTATTATTAATGTTATTATTATTACTATTATTAATATGAATTCGATATAAAATATAAAGTTAAAATGCTATAATTATAAAATAATAGATGGATAAAACTTACTAACAATTATAAGCATATATATAGTAACCCATAGGAATTCGGTATGATAAAAGTATGAAAAATGATTAAGATTATGAGTAATAATAAAAGTTTTATACAATAAGGTAATTATGAAGGTATTAGTATTATCAATAAGTATCATTAAGTATTATCATTAAAGTATTAAGAGTATTATTAATAGTATTAGTATCATTCTTATTATTATTAGTATTATTATTATTAACATAGGTATCATTATTTACAATATCATTTTTATTAGTATTATCATTATTAATATTAATAAAGTTATTATTATTATTAATAGCAAATCATTATTATCAAAACTATTATTTTTAAATGGATAAATACTTTGTACATAAAATATACTTATTTCATATACTATAATCGTATTAATATTTCATATAACTATATATCAAAAATATTAACATTACTTATATAAATACTTACATATAACAAACTATTGATATTTTTTTTATTAATCATATATAATATACAGATATATTAATATAACTAAATGTATAGATATTAATCATTTTAAATATATATAACATATAATTTAAAATACAATATAAGTATACATTTTTAAATGGAATTTAGTATAAATTCTATATAACTACAAACATGTAAATAATATAATAAATGAAATTATGTGATTTCCATTATATATTTTAATAGATATACTAATATAGGTTCATGAATCCGAGGCCAACCTTGCACTTGATTAATGACATCATACGTATTTTTACTACGGAATACAGTATGTGAGTTCATTTGATTCCCTTTTACTCTTTACATTTTTGGGACTGAGAATACATGCGCTACTTTTACAACTACTTTATTAAATGCTTTTGAAATACATTTTGAACTGTGAATACATGAAGTGCTTTTATAAATGTTTGACGAGATAGACACAAGAAAAACATTCCTCGAATGAATTATGTGAACGTGATAATTGCCACCATTGAATTATGTGGACGTGATAATTGCCACAATTTATATGAATATTTTTCCCTTGATTATTATTGCTTGGTAACCTAAGAATTAGGGAACATCACTAATTTTTAGAATTAGTGCACGCCTAATTGACGCGAATCCTAAAGGTAGCTGACGGGTTTAACACCCCCACCCAGAATGTTCACTAGACGGAAGGGCTAGTGGGCGTGGTGTTTAGTACTTCGAAGTTTATATGATTATTATACAGATGAGATGTTCTGTTTTGGGGATATTATTATGCGCATTATATATTAAGGTCGGTTACCAAGCCAAGCTTTGAAAGCAATGAAAAGTGAATGTTATGTATCGAGAGAATGATTTTATACACATGTTATGTGTATGTTATTTTTGTGCACGAGATATGTGTACGGTTACAAAGATTTATGAAAGATGATTTCGTACACGAGAAAGGTGTAATGTATTTAAAAGATATCTCATGTACATTACAGGTGGGTATAGGATTCGGGCTCATTTGTACCATGCAGCATTTAAATCTTGTGGTCTATCAAAATGATGAATTTTATTGTTTTATGATAAACTTATGAACTCACCAACCTTTTGGTTGATACTTGAAAGCATGTTTATTCTCAGGTATTAAGGAAATCTTCCGCTGTGCATTTGCTCATTATAGAGATATTACTTGGAGTCATTCATGGCATATTTCAAAAGACGTTGCATTCGAGTCATTGAGTTCATCAAGAATATTGTTAAGTCATTTATAGTTGGATATATTATGAAATGGTATGCATGCTGTCAACTTTCGATGTGATGAAAGTTTGTCTTTTAAAAACGAATGCAATGTTTGTAAAATGTATCATATAGAGGTCAAATACCTCGCGATAAAATCAACTATTGTGAATCGTTTATAATGTATATGAAAGGGTCCTTTCATCCATGTCGGAGTAGCTGTCGGAATAACTAACGGAATAGCTATCAAAATATGAGGGACTCGAATTGGTTGAGGGATTCATCTCGCATGATCAGATGAAGGATTTTCGATAAGAAATAGATTATAGGATGTAGATTAGTACCCTCCAATACATAATTTACATATGCATATTTAATACTAAAATCCCATAAGTTACGGAGGAATCTACGGAAGCTGTCAGGCATAGGTAACAATAATAGATACGCTAAGATATGAATTTATCTATACACTGTCTATGCAATAGAGGCAGTAAGACGTGTCTAGACTTTAAGGATGATAAGAAAATAATTTTCGACACTAAATAATAAGCAAAACTTTTGACATGTAGACACGGTCGAAGTCCAGACTCACTAATGTGTCTAATTAACTATTAGTTAGACATATGAATGCAAGACCTGGTTAGACCATCGCTTTGATACCAACTGAAAGGACCCGTCCTAATCCATCTGGACGAATACATTACATTTGGTTACATCGCGAGGTACTTGACCTCTATATGATACATTTTACAAACATTGCATTCGTTTTTAAAAGACAAACTTTCATTACATTGAAAGTTGATGGCATGCATACCATTTCATAATATATTCAACTATAATTGACTTAATAATCATCTTGATGAACTCAACGACTCGAATGAAACGCCTTTTGAAATATGTAATGAATGACTCCAAATAATATCTCTAAAGTGAGCAAATGCACAGCGGAAGATTTCTTCCATACCTGAGAATAAACATGCTTTAAAGTGTCAACCAAAAAGTTGGTGAGTTCATTAGTTTATCATAATCAATCATTTCCATCATTTTAATAGACCACAAGATTTTCATTTCCATTTCTCACAAATATACGTCCCATGCATAGAGACAAAAATAATCATTCATATGGATTGAACACCTGGTAACCGACATTAACAAGATGCATATAAGAATATCCCCTATCATTCTGGAAAATCCTTCGGACATGATAAAAACGAATTCGAAGTACTAAAGCATCCGGTACTTTGGATGGGGTTCGTTAGGCCCAATAGATATATCTTTAGGATTCGCGTCAATTAGTAGATCGATTTACTAATTCTTAGGGTACCAAGCAAAAAGGGGCATATTCGGCTTCGATCATTCAACCATAGAATGTAGTTCAATTACTTGTGTCTATTTCGTCAAACATTTATAAAAGCGCATGTATTCTCAGTCCTAAAAATATATATTGCAAAAGCATTTAAAAGGGGAGTAATGAAACTCACTCTACAATATTTTTTAGTAAAAATATTCATACGACGGAACTGAACAATGCAGGGTTGGCCTCGGATTCACGAACCTATATCATTCGTATATATATTAAAATATATAATCGTAGTTGAACAAATTATTATCATATATCTTTTCATTATATTTTATATATTTTTAGTTTGTGTATCTATGTAATTTGATTAGTATTTATATAGTCATATTAATATATATGTTTTATTAACATTATATTAAAACTACCTAATTGTTATATATAAGTATTTATATAAAAACTGTTAATATGTTTAATACATACATATATGTAATATTATTGCTAGGTATATTTTTATATACAACATACTTATTTGACAAAATAATATTAATAATAATAATAAAAGTTATATTTGATGGTAATAATAGTATTAAATATAACAATATAGATAATAATAATAATTATAGTAATATTAATAGTAATGATAATAATAATGATACTTGTAGTAAAAATGATGTACTAATAATAATATAGTTTTAGTGATAAAGATGACAATCATATTAATAATACTTATGTTAATAATAATAATAATAATAATAATAATAATAATAATAATAATAATAATAATAATAATAATAATAATAATAATAATAATAATAATAATAATAATAATAAAAATAATACTAATATTTATAAGGTGATAACGATACTAATATTTATGAAATTAATACTAATAATACTAATAATATTTAATGGTACTACTTAATAACAAAAATAATAGTAATATTAATCATAGTCCTTATGTTAACTTAATAATAATATCAATAATTAATGACAATAATAATAATAATAATAATAATAATAATAATAATAATAATAATAATAATAATAATAATAATAATAAATATAAATATGAAAACTACCTTTAAAGGCTTAAAAAGAAATAAACCGCCAGAGCCGGGACTCGAACCCGCGACCTCCCGATACCATGACACCACACCATACCAGCTGAGCCAAATCATTTTTCTGATTAAATTACGGACCCATAACCATTTAACCCGTATTACTTATCACTAACAGTTCAGCCCAACGGTAAACCAGTTGGGTCTTCAGCGCAATCAATTCAAAGCCCATCATGACTAATTAAAGAGCCCGCTTACAATTCTGAATCCATGAAAGGGTATCTCATTTGCAATGCTGTACCGAATCAGAAAGAGAAAAAAAAATTTACGTATGCCCTAATATTTGTTTCATCATCATCGTACCCTACTTATCATCCTCATCTACTCCTTTTTATCCTATTGTTACTTAATTCATTATCCTCTTCATAACCTCATCGTTACTATCATCACCACTGGATCATATCATTCATCATCACAGTTTCACCAACATTATTTTCGTTACATCCTTCTTCTTAATTTAATTATTATTATGACCATTCTCGTTTTATATTCATCCTCAAATCGATATTATTCTCCTAATACCTCATCATATTCTTTGTCTAATCACAAAGAAACCTATGCAATATACAGCAGGGTTTCACATAAAAAATAAATAAATAAATAACAGCGATTGTTTTATGCAGTAGCTAAATCGACCCAAGTTGCAGTTTGATCTCGATCCATTTGCACAACCAAGAACACGTCCCAACAAACTAATGAAGAATATCACAGCTTTAGAGAGGAAACATGGTGGCCCTAGGAATATTTTGTACAGCTCGATTTTTTAATAAACAAGTGGGGAAACTTTCTTTTGGTAAGTGGAAAACGGGTGGCTAGATTCATTATAACAAACATAACCGGTTCAAATAAGTAAAAGTGATAAAGTTGAGTGGGGTTAAAGAGTTGGTATATGTCTGTCATTTGTGTCTTGCTCCACATGCACACATGCTAGCTGCATTCTTGTGCAAGATATAAACTGTGATATAAATAAAGGAAGGTATATGGGATTTTCGGTGGATTAATATAATAATGAGTAGGTGTCATAGTATTGTAAGTGGGTTTGATGATTTTATCGAATACAGTCACTATATGGCAGCAATATGGAAACCCAAAAGTGTGGTGTTTTGGTGATGATGCAAATGAAACAGCAAAAATTCTAAAATGGTTCGATGTGTTTGGTTGTTAAACTTAAACGTGTGCAGGTGGTGATAGTCTGCAGTCCAACCGAAATACTAACCAGGTTTAATGGATTTTTATTGTGATTGAAATGAAGCATATACATAAGTTTCGTAGCAGCAACAAATGATTCGAGTAAATAGCAAACAAGTGGGTTTACGATGAATTGGTGATAAGATGGTGCTCAATGGTTGAGTTAGAACATTAAAAGTTCGGTGGTAATGGTTTAGCATATAGAAAACAGGAGTAGTTGATTGGTTCCAGTAAGAAAGAATGGCAACGAAATGATCACGGTTTGATTCTGTGTTAGGGTTTGAATGATGGCGGCAGTGATGAAGGTTTATCAAGAAAGGTGTTTGTGGATTGCAAATTGATAGTGTGAAGTTAATTGATATCCTTTACAGCTGTAGCTGTTCATTTTCTACTTGTATATGGTCGGCAGGAATCAAAATCCAAAGGAGAAGAAAACAAAACAAAAAGAAATAGAATCAGATAAAGTAAATAATTTAGTACGATTGATTTTGCTATGTAATCATCTTAGGGATAGATAAAAAATTAACACAGTTAGATAGATAAGTATAACTGATTTGGGTCCTTTATTTGTACTATGAATTATATAATAATTATTAATTTTTATAATTATATTAATAATAATCTAAATACAAATAATAATAATAATATTTATAATAAGTCATATTAATCTTAATGAAATTAATAATAATACTATTAATCATAATTATAATAATAATACTAATTATATTAATACTAATTATAATAATACAAGTTATGTGACGACCCGGAAATTTCCGACTAAATTCAAACTTAATCTTTATATGATTTTGACACGATAAGCAAAAGTCTGTAATGTTGAGTCTCGAAAACTTTGGAATAGTTTACATAAATGCATTTGCCCTTTTACCATTCCCGACGATTCACGAACGATTGTTGCAAATAGATATGTATATATAAATGTAAGTATATGTATATTAATTTGAAATTATAAAACATAACTAACATATAGTTATATATGTAAACTAAAATACAAAATAATTAATTTTAATTTAAAATGAATCTATATATATGATTCCTATAAGTATTATGATATGTATATTAAAATGAAATTTATAAATATTAACTATTCAATGAAAGTTATTACATATTATATAACTATTAAACATTACATAATTAATAAATTTTACTGTTAATGTAATAAATATAATTATAAGTTTAATTCTAGTTGATATATTATTACTACATTCATTATTATTATTATTATTAATACTAATATTGGTGCTATGAATATATTTAAATATTATATGGAATCTGATACATTTGATTTATTATATCATTATTAATATTATTATCATCATTGTTAATGTCATTATTATTATAATTAGTAGTAAAATTATAATTTTAGTTATTATAATTAAATATTAAGATTATTAGTGATTATTATTACTATTATTATTATTATTATTATTATTATTATTATTATTATTATTACCATTATTATTATTATAAATTATTATTATTATTAATATTAATATTATTAGAAAATAATACATTTTATTATTACTAACATTAATAATATAATCATTATCATTTTTATGATTATTAGTTATTAGTATCATTATTATTCAAAAGTATTATTAATAAAATTATTAATAGGATTATTATTATTAATATATTTATTTATTTATTTATACTAATTATATTATATACTTTAAAAAAAAGATAAATAATTGGAGTTTGTTTCATATCAATATCATATAGTACTGATCTTTGTTTCCTGTCTGCAACAGACCCCGTCGATTCCACAATACACCAAAATTCAGTTTGCCATCACCATCACTTTTGTTATATATCACACCACATTAGCAGTAAACTTACCAGCAACTTCACTACTCATTGACTTAAGTCTCTCTGAAGAACCATTATAGTTGTTCGTTAAAACCTATTCATATACTCATTCACATCTTATAATGAGAATTGCCATACCAATTATCGAAAATCAGCAATCAAAATTTTTGAATTTCGCAACGTTTCATCATCAACAGTTATATGTATACATATAACACTTATCTATTAGAATTATGATCTTCCATTCTGAAATTCTGAAAAGCACCCAGACTATAAATCAAAACTTTAAATTCTGAAAAAGCTGAATACAGCAGCAAAAACTGTACACGACTTTAACCGTCGAAAGTTTGATGATAAAGAATGGAGTATTGGAAACATTCAATAGAAAATTTAGTACCAAAAAGAGGATTATGTGAAACTATGAAGGAAGCCGTGGACAAATCACAAAGAATAAGTTTGACTTCAAAGAATCCAAATGATTCAATGCCTGCTAAAGTCTTTAGCGAATATCTTGCTCCTTACTCTAAACCCTTGCGGAAAATAGTTTCTATCATCCTCTGATCTTAGATATTCCGAGATATTATCATATCTTTCATTATAAATATCCTCGATATTTCTGAATATATTTTCATAACTAATGTTATCTGAAATCATTAATCTCTTCGTGCTATCAGTGTTACATCATATAGAAACTGTTAGTTTCTATATTCTGTAAACTTTCGAGCTTAAAATATGAATGTTATTGAAGTAGTGTTGGAAACTGATGCATAAGTTAGTATAATATAATGACACTTGATCAACGTGATTATATTACAGTAATTTATGCTGAGTTTTTAATGAAAGGTGATGATTCACAGTACCATCATCATGTGCCATTTACACAACTCTTACATTCTACCCAATCTTCAAGCATATTAAGAACACATCTGCTTGATAGTTCTATCTTTCCGGATATTCTGGTAATTTGACAAATCAAGATCGTGCCGTTACGATTTCCTTCTTAGAACATTAACTGTGTTCATCCAAAAATCCATACCTATGAATTGTGGACCATTATTTGCTTGACTTAAAGTCGAGAAGAGAATAAAAAGGAAAAGAGCTCCGAAATATATGGGAATACATAAACCCCGACAACAACACCTAAATTACGAACCGTTTATATCAATACGTATCGCAACGTAAAGACACGGGAGAATTAAAAACACTATAAACCCAAGGATATAGTAGAAGTAAATAGATTCTTCCGGTGGAAGGTGGAAAAGAAGAATGACAGATATAAAGGTTAGGAGTATATCGAGAACCAGAACTGGATGGAGCATATTGACAAATGATTCAAAGTACGAATTAAAGAAGAAAGAGTAGAAGGTGTGAATTATAAGGAAATGAAGGGGGTGGATTTATAGTAAAATATCCAACAGAGCAATCAAAACAGATGATCGCATTTAAAGCGGATCCTAATTTCCATAATTACCGAAGAATCAAATCTCATTACGAAGATTTCCCCAAATCTCTTGAAATTGGAAATCAATCATATCTACGTCAAAAGATATGACGAATCTATACCTACTCATTTCACTCTTTGGTGATAGCTTCACTCGTATTCTTCGCATAATCAAATTGTTTTATCCGTATTACTCAATGATGATAAAACTCTATTCATCAACTCGTATCGTCATGAAAACATTTTTATTGTTAGCCATGACCACCTCACTTAAATTTTGGGATGAAATTTCTTTAACGGGTAGGTACTGTGACGACCCGGAAATTTCCGACTAAATTCAAACTTAATCTTTATATGATTTTTACACGATAAGCAAAATTCTGTAATGTTGAGTCTCGAAAACTTTGGAATAGTTTACATAAATGCATTTGCCCTTTTACTATTCCCGACGATTCACGAACGATTGTTGTAAATAGATATGTATATATAAATGTAAGTATATGTATATTAATTTGAAATTATAAAACATAATTAACATATAGTTATATATGTAAACTAAAATACAAAATAATTAATTGTAATTTAAAATGAATCTATATATATGATTCCTATAAGTATTATGATATGTATATTATAATAAAATTTATAAATATTAACTATTCAATGAAAGTTATTACATATTATATAATTATTAAACATTACATAATTAATAAATTTTACTGTTAATGTAATAAATATAATTATAAGTTTAATTATAGTTGATATATTATTACTACATTCATTATTATTATTATTATTATTATTATTATTATTATTATTATTATTATTATTATTATTATTATTATTATTATTATAAATACTAATATTGGTGCTATGAATATATTTAAATATTATATGGAATCTGATACATTTGATTTATTATATCATTATTAATATTATTATCATCATTGTTAATGTCATTATTATTATAATTAATAGTAAAATTATAATTTTAGTTATTATAATTAAATATTAAGATTATTAGTGATTATTATTACTATTATTATTATTATTACCATTATTATTATTATAAATTATTATTATTAATATTAATATTATTAGAAAATAATACATTTTATTATTACTAACATTAATAATATAATCATTATCATTTTTATGATTATTAGTATCATTATTATTCAAAAGTATTATTAATAAAATTATTAATAGGATTATTATTATTAATATATTTATTTATTTATTTATACTAATTATATTATATACTTAAAAAAAAAGATAAATAATTGGAGTTTTTTTCATATCAATATCATATAGTACTGATCTTTGTTTCCTGTCTTCAACAGACCCCATCGATTCCACAATACACTAAAAATCAGTTTGCCATCACCATCACTTTTGTTATTATTTTTTTATTTGATTCGGTACCTGATTTAATCCTTGTCGATTCAATTGACTTTAAAACAATCAATCAGCTCATATGATGTTAAAAATCATTCATTATCTAATACCATTATCAATTTTAAACCCTTAAGAGTATTTATCAGTCGAATTAAATCCAAGAGTGGAAGAACACCGAATATCATCTCTGTTCTTGACTCTTTTTTTACAAAAAGCCTGATTTCGAAATAAACCTCAAAATGTAGTAATTTATTATTGTTAAGAATTCTCTGCCTAACCTTTCTGCAAAATTTGAGCCTTCAATTCCTTTTATAGAACTCGAATTTTGAGGTCAAAGTTTTTGAGTTAAAAGGTCAAACAATGTTCAACAATCAAATTTGAATTTTCTATTTTGATTTACGTTTAATTGATAATCTATATAGTTTCTAAAAGAGTTTTGAAATCTATTTTATGTTGTAACATTTAACTAAAACGATCCACAAAGTGAAAACGAATTTTTTTTTCTTATCAAGCAGCGACGCAACAGCAGATCTTTTTCTTTTTTTCCTTGCGGTTTGTTGAGTCTTCTGATATTCAAAAATATAAATAATTTTCTATTCCAACTATAGAACCAAGGATTTGATTGTCTTGATAATTAAAAGCTATGGTCGTTTGAGGATTGAGGAAGATGAACAAGGGAAAACAGTTTACATCGAGTTAAATGGTTTGTGGTTCTGTTTTATTTCGAATTATGGGCAACAGCCCAACGGTTTGAGGTGTTAAGTGGGAGATAGTGGTCACGGGTTCGAGTCTCACCAAGAACATTCTTTTTAGACAAAATTGTAAAAGGGTATACATTTTTTTTATTTTTTTTATTTCAATCATTATTATTAATTATCGTTATGCTTATTATTATTATTATTATTGTTATTATTGTGATTATTATTATTATTGTTTTTATTATTATTACTAATACTTAAGATTATAGTTATTATTATTATTATTATTACAAATAGGTATTAGTATCATTTATCCTTAATATTATTATGACTATAGTTATAAATAAGAAAATCGTTATTTTTATTATTATTATTAATTATATTTAACTACTAATAGATGTATTATCATTATCATTATCATTATTATGATAACATAAATACTATGATTAACATTATTATCATTAAGTAACATCATTAAGTATTATTAGTATTGTTATTATTAAAAATTAATATAATTATTACTAAAAGTACCAATAATATTAATCTATTTTTTTTATAAAAACTATCATTTTATTCTATCATTATTATTATTAAGATTATCATTATCAGTGCTATCATTATTAAAACCTATTATCATTACTACAATTTAATTAAAGTTATCATTAAAACAAAAAGCATTATGATTATTATTAATATGAATATTGTTATTATTAAAAGTATTATGAATATAATAAATAATGAAAGTTTTAAAAATATTATTATTAGAATTATAAGTATATATTAACTATATCAATAAATCATTTAGCAAATATTCATATATATATAAGAATTTAGGTATTTTTGACATAACACTAAACATATATATATATATATATACATATATATATATATATATATATATATATATATATATATATATTAATATAACTGTGCATTTGCTCATTTTAAGGACATTACTTGGAGTCATTCATGGCATATTTCAAAAGACGTTGCATTCGAGTCGTCGAGTTCATCAAGATTATTATTAAGTCAATTATAGTTGGATATATTATGACATGGTATGCATGTCGTCAACTTTCGTTGTAAAGAAAAGATTGTCTTTTAAAATCGAATGCAATGTTTGTAAGATGTATCATATAGAGGTCAAGTACCTCGCGATGTAATCAACTGTTGTGAATCGTTTATAATCGATATGGACTTCGTCCGGATGGATTAGGACGGGTCTTCACAAGTTACAATTAATAATAATAATATGACAATTTGTATATCTATCAAATATCATATTTGTATCTTAATATTATTAATCGTGATATTGATATTAATATTTATTTTGAGAATGAAAGTAGTAATATTATAATATATATATTTTAACATGTATTGTATATATATATATATATATATATATATATATATATATATATATATATATTTTATTATATATGTAATATCTAATAATCATATAATACATTATACAATAGCTTTTATTGAATATTTATTATTTATATATTTTATTACAATATAGAAACATAGAAATCATATTTATTTATATATAGGTTCATTATAAGTTACACTTAATTATTTTGTATATTAATCTACATATTTAATTCAAATGTTCAAATGGTATTATATTAATTCAACTTAATATATATACATTTATAATTATATTTACATATATATATATATATATATATATATATATATATATATATATATATATATATATATATATATATATATATATATATTATTTACTTGTTTATTTGCACACAATTGTTCGTGAATCGTCGGAGATAGTCAAGGTCAAATGCATTCATGAAAAATAGTTCAAACATTTTAAGACTCAACTTTACAGACTTTGCTTATCGTGTCGAATTCAAATTAAGATTAAGTTTAAATTTGGTCGGAAATTTCTGGGTCGTCACATCCCCTTTCCGAGCAACAAATACATTTTGCTCGGTTGGATCATAGAAATAGTATCCCATATCATCCTTGGGATATCCTATGAAGATACACTTTGTGGATCGAGCATTTAGCTTATTAGTGACAAAGCGTTTAGGATATGCTTCACATCCCCATACTTTCAAGTATGATAGAGAAGGAGGTTTTCCAAACCACATCTCATGAGGAGTTCGTTCCACTTTCTTGGTTGGGGCCATATTTAGAATATGAGCCACGGAGCATAGACAATAACCCCAAAATGATAGAGGTAACGAGCTTCTTGCCATCATAGATTGAACCATATCCATTAGGGTTCGGTTCCTCCTTTCGAAAACTCCATTAAGTTGGGGTCTTCCAGGAGGAGTAAGTTGCGAGATAATCCCACAACCTTTAAGATGATCTTGGAAAGCATCGCTTAGGTATTCACCTCCACTATCGGTACGAAGTACCTTGATTGTCTTGTTGAGTTGATTTTGTACTTCGTTTTGATATTCTTTGAATGCTTCAAAAAGTTTCGTCTGTGTGCCTTAATAAATAGACATATCTGAAATGACTGAAGTCATCAATGAAAGTAACGAAGTATCTTTCACCATTCCTAGTCATGGGCTTAAAGGGACCACATACATCTGAATGTTTTAATCCTAATAAGTCTTTAGCCCTTTCATATGTCCCTTTGAAAGGTGCTTTAGTCATTTTGCCTTGTAAACAAGATTCACATACATCAAATGAGTCTAGCTCACTTGATTTCAAAAGACCATTCTTTTAAAGTGTATGCATTTGGTTCTTGTTTATGTAACCAAGGCGACAATGCCATAAGTAGGAATCACTCAAATCCCTTTTGAGTTTCTTGGTGTTTGCATGGAATATTGAGCTATTGTATGATGTGTCATCATGAACCAATTCATAAATACCATTCAAAGGCGAAGCCTTGAAATAGAACACATTATTTAAAGAAACATGGATATCATCATCAATAAAATTAAGATCAAAACCACATTGTCTTAAATGGGAAATAGAAATAATGTTTCGAGTCAAATCAGGAGCATACAAAACATTTTTCAAAATAAGCTCCAAACCAGTTTGTAGCTTCAAAACAAAGTCTCCTTGAGCTTCTACGTGCACATTTGCACCATTTCCCATGAAGAGACTTGTTGTTCCCGCATCTTGTTTACTTCTTTTGAACCCCTGCAAAGAATTGCAAATATGAGTTCCACATCCTTTGTCTAATACCCATGTATTAGAAGAAGTAATATAAAGATCAATGTATACCATATATACATTACCTGAGGTTTGCCCTGCATCCCTGTTTTCTTTCAACTCCTTTAGGTAGATCGGGCAGTTGTGTTTCCAGTGACCCATTTCATCGTAACCAAAGCACGGATCTTCCTTGGGGTTAGCTTGACTGGCAACCTTTTGTTTCTTGTTTTTGTTGGTTGGGGTAACCATCTTCCCCTTTCCCTTACCCTTGCCTTGGTAGGCGGGTCCTTTCCTCTTAGCTACCTTTGGCTTAGAAGTGGAATTGTTCTTGGACCCACCTTCATTGATCATAAGCACGAGTGAAGCCCTTTTGACGGTGTAATCGATCAATTAGGCTTTTCATCTTAAGGACATAAGATGAAATGGATTGGGATTCGTCCATTCGACATGCATGAAGCGCTCGAACCGTTTTAAAGCGCTCGACACGAGCTTGTTGAAGGAACATCTCCTTCAATTGTGTGATCATGTCATATGCACTATGATGCTCGAGGTCCTTTTGGAGTTCGGGGATCATGGTCCCAAGCATAAGGCAAGAAACTTGCACTGAATCAGCTCAAAATTTCTCCCAATATGCCATACCTTCGGCATCATCCTCCTCGGGTTGGTCGGGAATGGGGTCTTCCAACACATACGCCCTATCCTCAAGCTTGAGAAAAATTCTTAGATTGCGGTACCAATCCATGAAATTTGTATGGTTGAGTTTTTCCTTTTCGAGTAAGGACCTTAAAGATAGGTTATTAAAGTTGATTGGTGCATTTGGAATGTTATTGTTATTGGCGGCCATCTACAAAATTTAACAAAGTTCGTTTAAGTATCATTTTTTTATTTAACAATCAATACCCTTTTATATCCAATTGATATATTAAATTTAGAATCCAACGTTAAACCAAATTCCGGTTAGGTGACCTTTATTCTGTTATTTAATTTAGCTAGGTAGTCATTTATATGACAATTGCAATCCCTTTACAACTTCTAAGGTATGGGATCATGCAATTCTTTTGCATGGCATATTTATTCCATCAACGCCCATTTGTTCCTCATGCTTCGGTGACCCTAAGTTCATGATTCCCAAATCAAGTCGTCCTACTTGTGTAAACATGTAAACTTAATATACACGTGGTTAGGTGACCTTTATCCCATAAGCATGCGAAATTCACCTTAATCATATTAGTTTGCTCATAACGGTTAGGTGACCTTTATCCCATCATGAGTTCCCTAATATGCCTAAGTGTCACACAAAATGATGGCGTTAAACTTGTTTACCTAGTTAATAAAAGGGATTTTAAGTTTTCATTATTTCTAGTTTAAGAAAACTTTTATACCGTACACTAACATGCATTTAGTGTGTGGTACTTATGAAAAGATTTTCATGTCTTGTAATAAAGCCAATTTTATTACTTCGAAAATAAACCATTTTATTATGTCTTAATAACCAATTACTAAAACCCTTTTAGCCATTTTAATTTAACCAATTTAAATTAAAGTTTTCCACTTTGCATGTTGTTAAAAATTCCTAATTTAACCAATTAAATTATAGTTTTGTTTTGTCAATTTTGTGGTAGCAACAAAACATACAATCCATAATTAAACAAATAAACAACCACACATGCAAAATAATATGTTCACAATCAAGCCTTTTGGTGGACATTTGTTTAGCCGAAAACAAATGTCACCGATCAATGAGTCAAAACACAAAGTAGGAGATTACAAGTCTCCCACTTAATCTTGCATCCAAATGCATTCTTCCTGTGTTCTTCCTTGGTTTCCTTCTTATATCTTCATATTTTTACAAAAAATATATCCTAATACATTTTTCCCTAGAAAATGAAAATACAACCTTATCTATTTTACATGGCAAATATAAAATAAATTACGTAACCAAATGAATAAATAATATTACATACCAATGAATAAATATTAAATCAAACAAGCATGCAACCAACCACAAGGTCAAGGCTAGGATTGTGAACATTAACATACAACCAAACATGACCAAAATGGAAGAACCCAAAACCCATTTTGGGTCCCCAAAATTTCGGCCAAAAAAGAAACACACCCAAACCCAAAAATTTTTGCATTCTACTTTCATGCATGTTCATAGAATGAAAATTTAGTGGTTTTAAAAGAACATCTCGAAGCATATTCCAACAACTTCGGCTCTAGATACCATTGTTGGGATTTAACATGTTCATAATACTTGAACCCATTTTAAGGAATTAAGAACACGGAAGCATGAAAAACCTATTTTAAACATGTTAATCTTGTTTACTTTAACCATTTAAAGTTAAATCCCAAGAAGGATCAAGTTATGGAATATACTTACAAACTATAAGTGGGTTAAGAAATTATACCTCCTCAAGCTTGTTGAGGGTTGATGCAAATGAGCAAGATGATGATGAAAATGATGGAATAGCAACTTCTAACTTGAAGCCTCAAGAAAGTAATACCCACAAGCCTTTTGTCACCAACACCACCAATGTTTTAGTTAGGATTTAAGACACTTGAAATGAGCTCAAAAAAATTCAATAACACTCCTCTCTCTCACCAAAGTTTTGGCCAAGAAAGGGAAAAAAAGGGAGAGAGATATTTCAAATCTTGATATTTTTACATGTGTAAGTAACCACAAAATGGACTAGATACATATCATGTGGATATGGGAAGTAATAGCCAATAAAGTGAGTCTTGGAGAAGCCAATATTTCACTCCCAAGGCCACTAACTTATTTTTATAAAATTAGTTTTATAAAATCAGATTTTATATAAACTACATTTTATAAACTTCCATTATTTGTTATGTACATTTTTATTTTATAAAACCAATTTTATAAAATGTAACATAACAAAATTAATTATTTAACCTATAAATAATTAAATTCATATTATATCAATTATTCCATAATTTATATCCATATCAAGTTATATTATTTTAGAAAACCATTTTTCTAAATCCAAGTGTCGCGTATTTTAATCCACGATCTAATCGTTAAGATCTAATACGAATAAGGTTTCGGTAAGCTTGTTATTGGGTATGACCCGACTTGGATCAAAACATATTAGCCACATTAATTTAATATGTCTCTCGGGCATACGAAATACTTTCACATTCACCAACAACATCACCAATACTTGTGATTATGTTCAATTTACAAGTCTACGTATGACTAAAATATTTTCCAACCCAAAACCCACCAACAAGGGTCAATCAACACCAACACTAGCTTCAAACACCCATTTGTGAGCTAGATGAGTTATATCAAGAACATGCAATACCAAACCCTAACACCAAATTGAAAGAAAATCGGATTTAGGACTTACCACTAGTATCACAAGATAGTTAGAAATGAGATGAACAAGGTTAACACTTGCACTTTGTTGAGATTCAACCTCCTTCTTCCTCAAATCAAGCTTTCTCTCACTAAAGAAGCTTTCTCACTCTAGGATAGTTGAGAGTGTTTGATGGATGTGAAAAGGAAATTAAAGTGAATCTAAAACTGGTTCACTAGTCATAAGGCCGTTCTTAAGTGAAAAGACAAGATTGCCCCCACTTAAACCCTTTTAAAAGTCAAAATTCAGCTTTTTGCCCCGCAGATAGGCATGTCGTGGCTCCCTGACCCGCGACACGGCTCATAGAGTAAACTGGCACCAGTAGGTATCTCAAGACCATCCTTCAGTTCAAAGCAAGAGGCGTGGCGAGGCCTTTACTCCCCGCGGCGTGGATCCACGTGTAAATTGACATCAGAAGATTTTCAACAACCTCACCATCAGATATACCGTATAACCGCGGTGCGACCATGACCCACGCGGAGCGGCTCCATCTGGTAACAAATTTTTGGGGTGTTACAACTCTCCCCAACTTGGACCCGATCACGTTCCCGCGATCCACACAACATGTAAAGAAGGTAAATGCTTCATTACAAATTCTTTGGACTCCCAAGTACACTCGGACCCCTTTCGGTGACGCCTTTGCACCTTGTAACTCCGAGTTCTGTTATTACGAATCTCTTTAACCTTTTCATCAAGAATAGCAACTGGCTCTTCTACATACTCTAATTTGTTATTTAGAGTAATCTCATTTAACGGTACCCACATCGAGTCATCCGCAAGACTCTTGTGGAGATAGGAAACATAAAATATGTTATGAATTCCTGCAAGTTCTTCGGGTAACTCTAAACGGTAAGCAACTTCACCAACATGGCTAATACCTTAAAAGGCCCAATAAAACGAGGAGAATGCTTTCCCCACTTTCGAAACCTAACCACACCCTTCCATGGCGACACTTTAAGCATCACCATATCACCTTCATTGAACTCAATCGGTCACCTACGTTTATTCGCATACTACTTTTATCGGTCTTGTGCCGCTTTGAGGGGAGCACGAATCACATCAATCTTTTGGTTCGTTTCAAGAACCACTACGGTACCACCAACTTCCTTTTGACCCACCTCGCCCCAAAAAATAGGGGTCCGACATCGTCGCCCATAGAGCATCTCATACGTTAGCATTCCAATACTAGCATGATAGCTATTATTGTACGAGAACTCCACCAATGGCAAATTCTCTCCCAACTTCCACCAAAGTCAATCACACACGCCCGAAGCATATTCTTCAAGGTTTGGATGGTCCTTTGGCTTTGACCGTCCATTTGAGAATGAAAAGCGGTGCTCAATTTCACTTGAGTACCCATTTCGGTATGAAACTTACCCCAAAATTGAGAAGTAAAACGCGTATCTCGATTCGAAAAATAGACACCGGTACTCCGTGTCTCAAAATCACCACTTTAATAAACAACCTTGCCAATATCTTCGAAGAAATCGCCTTGCGTATAGGAAGAAACACGGAACCCTTCTTCAAATGGTCAACGATTACCCAAATTGTATCATATTGGGTCCTCACCGTTTTTGGCAACTTAGTGATAACATCCATGGTAAGATGCTCCCACTTCCACTCCGAGATCTCTAACGGTTGCACCATACCATAAGGCTTTTGATGTTCGGCCTTAACTTGCAAGCAAGTAACACATTCCTCAACATACTTAACCACATCATGCTTCATACTGGGCCACCACTACTGTTTCTTCAAGTCAAGATACATATTTGTAGTGCCGAGATGAATAGAATACTTCGATTTGTACACCTCATCGAGTAGCACCGTATGATGACCACCCAATTTTGGCACCCACACATGACCTTGAAAGCATAACAACCCATGCTTTCCCAGGACAATCGACTCCGTTTGTCCTTGAATTCTGAAATGACTCAAAACCGTTTAATTAAGACCGACCAATTTTTTTTTAAATAACAGGACATGAGCGGCGCACCAAAACCAGGTGCGGCGCTTTTGCAGACCCGGAAGCGGCACATTTAACTCCAGAAGCGGCGCTTCTGCTACCTGATGAAAAACTCCACCGAAGACTGACCAGGAGCGGCGCTTTTACTACAAGAGCAGCGTTCCTGTACCTGGGGAAACTGTTTTGATTTTAATAAGTATCATCCCAATCCAAATGCCCAACCACAAGTGCAAAAGCCACCAAAATACATTCAATTTAATATATTAAAAGTGTTTATAAAAAAAACGGGCACAACGACCCTCGGTTCTCCATCGACCCGTTAAATACATTAAAGTAGCGATTTCGACCCAAATGAGTTTAGTTCCCAAACAAATGACGAGCATGGTGTTTTGGATTGAACTACCCCAACCTAAGTCAAAATCCAAAAGCTATCAACCACAAACAACAATAGGGAAATCCTCTAGTCCCTAAGCTTACCCTTGCCCTTCTCCGCACCTGAAACTAAAAAGATAAACAACGAGAGGGGTAAGCATAAAGTTTAGTGAATGCAATAATTATACACATACATATATAACCTACTTACTTGCAATCACTTACACAATTACCTCATACACGCTAGCAATTCAAATAGTATACCATCACAAAGTATAACGCTAAATCTCCAATACCACAAGCTTGCACAAACAATAGCATATAACCCGAACAATATAATATGCTACACTACAACACATAACCATGGTTAACCAATCGTACAAGGGAATGGTGCTCGCGAAAGACCATCGGAGTTCATAACATCCATTAGTGTACTTAACACCGTGTATCACTAACCCTCGGGTGGCATCTTAACACCTCGATACATCACCCCGGGTGGTGTCTTAACACCTCGACACTTCACCCGTCATATTTCTTAGAGTGGCATCTTAACACCTCGATACTTCACTCTTTATAATTCCCGCAGTGGTGTCTTAGCACATCGACACTTCACTCTTCACGTGAAATGTGGTCTCTTAACACCTCGACACTTCACATCTCACGCTACACAAATAAATACATTATATACATACACACATAATTACTCCACTCACCTTAACGCCTTGATGAATGCAACCGAATAATCCGTAACTCATCAATGGAAAGTACCTATTCCATTAATCACATAACAACAACACAAATTAGGGATGATTTACAAACCAACCCAAATTGACACTTAGTGCCATTTGACCCATTTGCACTTCCAAGCACAAACCGTGCCCAAACTAACCAATAATCACCAACACAAGTGAGAATGGTCTTAATACACTAATTATACCAAATCATAAGTGTTAAACACTTGTCTTACCCAATTGACACAAGAACCCTAATTTTGACCCATTTGAAAACTAGTCAACCAAAATACACCCAAAATTGGTTTCAATACCTCCATATCACTAACACTAGTGATTATACCCATTTTGCAAGTCTTAAACTTGACCAAAACATCAAGCAACCCAAAATCCACCAACAACAATATGAAACCCGATTACTAGCATCACTATACTCACTTCATGAGTTTAAATGGGTTTCTCAACAATTCAAGTTCAAACCCTAACTTTGAATATCAAATCAAACAATGAAATTCGGAGTTAGAACTTACCCCAACAACCAAAACGTAGCTAGGAACGAGATGAACAACTTTAACACTTGCACCTTGAAGAGATTTCACCTCCTTCTTCTCCAATCCAAGTTTTATCTCACTAAAAATGGAGCTCTCTCACTCTAGAAAGATGAGAGGATTGTGTAGGTGAGGATAAGGTTGAAATGAGCTCTAATCTGCCATTTTGTGGCCAAAAACCCGTCCCCAAGTGAAAGGACCAATTTGCCCTTCATTTAAATCTTCAAAATTCCAAACAACACCTAATCAGGACCAAAAGCGGCGCTCCTAGACCAGGAGCGGTGCTCCTAGAGCCTTCCAGCTCACAAATTGAAATTAAAAACGTCCGGGCTCAAATTACAGTCGTCTGGGCTTTTGATTCGCCTCAACCCGAGTTCGTACGAGGAAGTTATGACCAAATTGGTGAAGGTGCGCGTAGCCTCTCTTTACACGCTCCATTCTCCACGTTTCCAACGCCCGACACCTCAACATTATATTATTAATAAAATAATATACTTCACCATTCAAACACCTCTCGAAACATTCGCGCTACGAAAAACGGGGTGTTACAACTCTCCCCCACTTGAACTTGATCACGTCCCCGTGATCCTCGTTACTTAACAATCCGGACTCACACTCTACGGTCCTTCAACATATATCCAAACCCGATGTCCACAACATTATCTGTTAATCTGAAGATTTCGTACCAGTTCATCAGGCAACCTTTCTCGATAAGTTACCTTTCCCAATTAAATAGTCACCCATGATTCATCAGTTCCACGAATCCGAGCATTAAAACTCGCTTCATCCCTCACGCCGGGAAGAACTCAGTTAAATCTCATACTGAGATATCAACCCTTTAGTGTACACTTACCAAATATTGCTAAAGTAACAACGCCCCA
Source organism: Rutidosis leptorrhynchoides (assembly GCF_046630445.1). NCBI lineage: Eukaryota > Viridiplantae > Streptophyta > Magnoliopsida > Asterales > Asteraceae > Rutidosis > Rutidosis leptorrhynchoides. The sequence goes on along the minus strand of NC_092335.1, from coordinate 387,450,294 downwards.
AATAATAAGGTCGACACCCAACACGATGAAGACCGACGAAAAGTGATTTCTTACGGATAACACTTACCATTTATCATCCCTCATAGTGCGCAAACACGGCTATGGCAACACTAATCACACGAAATGGTCCTCACGACATAACCATCGTACTGAACTAGCAATCCCTTCAATGCACCCATCACCTTGAAACGACTCATGTCACTACAAATACCATCACAACTCACTCCAAAGTCCAACTTGGGACTTTTTTCGAACGAAGACTATCAAAGTCTTCCTTTTCTGAACAAGCGACACCCGTTCGCCCAACACGTCTACTAGGTAGGGGTTATACCGCAACCTCCGGTACTCAACTCTCCCATTTAGGATTCCAATCCCGTACACCTACCACCAAGGTGATAACATTTCACGGAATTTCGACATTCCACAACCCACATGACCAGTCTCGACGTTGGTCATTCTCAACGATCCTTCGTGGACCTATAACAAGGTACTCGAACCTCGATCGTTCAAATCGGTCAAACACTAACGCCCGCTAAACACCACAGTAAACCACGGTTGTATCTTCGGGTTTCTCACCGGTACCCAAATACAAAGTAATCACACCATCGGAGTGGAGCATTTCATTAGCAGGTATAAAGAGGCACCTGATGCAGTGTTATGCAACTCCCATCACTACCACCGAGTGTCAAGAGCTCGACCCTTACGGGGTCTACTCTCGGTGTCACGCGTCTTCTGTGTAATGACCCGGAATTTTCCGACCAAATTATACTTATGAGATTAATATTTACATAAATTAAACCATACCAACATGATAAGCAATCCAAATTGTTGAGACTTGTGTTTTTGAAAAGAGTTTTACACAACGTTTGATCGTCCAATATGATCGATGATATCACGAACTATATAACATACGATAATTATACGTTTGTGTATAAATATGTATTTATATATATTTAACATGATCTAAGGATGGTTTAACATCTCATTGTGTACTAATGACAATGAGTTATAAGTATATTTTGAAATTACTAACTTAAGTTTTCAAAACGATAACTATACGTAACATTCTTTGATATATATACTTATAATCTATAATGCTTATACATGTATCGTATATATAATGTATTTAATCACTTTTTAAGGACTTAAATACATAAAACAATATAAGTATATTCACAAAAGATAGCTATATTTGAATTCTCGTTCCGTTTCTTCAAGATTTCTATACGTATATCTAGGGTATATGTACCCGTATCATACCCAGCTTCTATACGTATTTACTATTGGTATATACACATCAAATCAACATCATAATCAACATTATTACTGCCCTATATATGAGGTAACTAGAATTTGTCAAGTAGTATGAATTATTAGTAAGAAAACAAAATTTGGAATCCTTTTCTTTCTTTATAAACTAAAAACGTTTTTATAAATGAACACCATTTCTTCACTCCATTTTCTCATACCTACACCCTCATTTCTCTCTAAAAATACTCCTAACTTCATACTTGATCATCTCCAAGCATTTTTCCCATCATTTAGCTTCAATTACAAGCCTTAAATACCATAATAAAACTCTTTCAAGAACACATCAAAATAACCACCCATTTGAAGAAGTTTACTTCCAACCTTTTGATCTAACTCCACCACTCTTTGATTCCAAAATTATTTGTTATCTTTTGCAGTAACTTTGTCCAAGTAACTTGAGGTAGTAACCTTGTTCATAATCTTATTCAATTTATATTCATATAGCTATCTTATTTTGTGGTATAAAATTTTAACAACAAGAACATAGTTTGAATGATTTCAAACTTGTTCGCAAACTAAATAGATTCTTCTAACTTGACTTTTAAAATACTTCAAGACCTGTAATATATCATAATGATATGCTAACCTAACAAGATATAACTTGGTTTTACAAAGAACATCTTAAAAACTGAATCTACGTCGTCGGAGTGCAACCGGGGGCTGTTTTGGGTTGGATAACTAAAAACCATCTTGAACTTTGAATTGGAAGTTCATGTTCTGGAAAAATGATATTTCTTATGAATATGTTAACACATAAAAATTTCATGGTTTAACTCAAAGTGTAAGTATTTTTAAAAAAATGATCATTAAATGTTGTTTTTATGATGGAAAATGATCACTTTCATAAGTTTCACCAAAGTTTGACCTATAACCTATGATTTCGAATACAAACTAAGGTATTTTCAGTTCATATTCTTAAAATTTGACTCGATCCAAGGAAGTGGCAAGTTGAACCAACAAAAACGGAGTTGTAATGAAGAAACTACGACTAAAACAAGATTGGGTATCCGAAGCTAGTTTAGCTACGAAAATATTTGGAGAAAAAGTAAATTAATCATATCTTTCCTAATTAATATGATATTTTATATATAATTACTTATGATTTGATTTTATATATTTCAGGACCACCCGTAAACAACACGAGAAGATTAATCATAAGACCTCATGATTGTACGCAACACGTCATTTGACAACATGGTACTTTATGTACGCAACACGTCATTTGACAATATGGTACCATGGGTTGAGATTAATTCTGATCAATACGAATACGATGGGGTCTTTATTTATTTTATTTAAACAACTAATTGTGGACCACTAACATCGGACTGCTAACTACGGACTAAGAAAATATTAAAAGTATTAAAAGTATATATATATGTAACGATTACTTAAAAAGAAAATATGTTGATATATTATATATATGGTTAGGTTCGTGATATCTATCGGAGACCAAGTCGAATTAAATACCTTCAAGGCAAAATGTGAGTTTCATTTGCTCCCTTTTATATATATTTTTGGGACTGAGAATACATGCGCTGTTTTTATAAATGTTTTACGAAATAGACACAAGTACTAAAACTAATTCTACGTGGGTTTAAACCAGAAATATACCCTTAGCTTGGTAACATTAAACTACTTGTCTATGTACGGTAGGCGCGAATCCTAAAGATAGATCTATTGGGCCTGACAAACCCCATCCTGACTATGGGATGCTTTAGTACTTCGAGGTTATTTTAATCACACCTGATCTGGTGTACTTCAGAGGGTAAAACATGAACGTTAAGGCTTGTTACTGGGTGCCTACAACTTATAGAATACTTTTATACACTTGCGAGTGTACATATATTTATAAACGGAAATCTTGTGGTCTATTAATATATTGAAATGATTGTTATGATAAACCTATGAACTCACCAACCTTTTGGTTGACACTTTAAAGCATGTTTATTCTCAGGTATTAAAGAAATCTTCCGCTGTGCATTATCATTTTAAGGATATTACTTGGAGTCATTCATGGCATATTTTGAAAGACGTTGCATTCGAGTCATTGAGTTCGTCAAGATTATTATTAAGCCAATTATAGTTGGATGTATTATGAAATGGTGTGCATGCCGTCAACTTTCGTTGTAAAGAAAGTTTGTCTTTTAAAAACGAATGCAATGTTTGTAAAATATATCATATAGAGGTCAAATACCTCGCGATGTAATCAATTATTGTGAATCGTTTATAATGTATATGAACGGGTCCTTTCAGTTGGTATCAGAGCGGTGGTCGTAGCGAACCAGGTCTTGCATTAGTGTGTCTAACTAGTAGTTGTTAGGATGCATTAATGAGTCTGGACTTCGACCGTGTCTACATGTCAAAAGTTTTGCTTATCATTTCTAGTCGGAAATCATCTGCTTATCATCCTTAGGAAATTACATGCTTATCATTCATAAGTCTAGACACGTTTTACTACATTTACTGCATTGATAGTGTATAGACGAATTCTTATCTTAGCATATCTGTTATTGCGAACTTTGACTGATATCTTTTCAAAGATTCTCCGTAATTTACGGGATTTTGGTATTATATATACATATGTAAATTATGTATTGAAGAGTACCAAATCTAACTCCTATAATCTATTCCATACCAAAAATTCCTTTTTCCCATTATACAAGATGGATTCCGCATCTAGTTCGAATTCTTCAGATTCCGACAGTTATGCCGATATGGATTTCCATTCGAGCTCCGAAAGCAGCGTCACCGAAATGGATCAACCAATTTCCCATCATCTATTCTGGATGAATTGGGGATAGGTTCATAATATACTAAATCACTGGAGACAAGAAGAAGGTGATCCATTCCATCCACCAAATTGCCCTCTTGGCGATGAACCTGAAGCACTTACCGGCGAACCTATTCGAAACACCATTTTCTCTCTCATTTCTAGAGTATCTCGTCACGATTATATACTATCCCATATTACAAATCTTGTTCATTCGCTCGCTCCAACTGCCAATCATCCCAGTGTACTAGCAGAAGTTAACGAACTTCGCGCTCGCGTGACGGCTTTGGAGAACATGGTGCGAAGGTTGCAAACACCAGCAGCAGCACCTGCAGCATAATCAGCACCACCATCAATAACATCAACAATACCATCATCACCACTAACAAACAACATCCGCATCACACGTCTCGACATCATAATCTGTCCCACAAACATCAACATCATACGCACCATAGATACCAAGGAGTACCAACAATAATGAACGATGAAGTATTTATCCATAACTTCGTTGATATTCTGCGAAGAATATGTGGTTTCAAAAAGTTTTAGAGATTTCTTATTCTAGCTCAAACCGAAAAGCAAATGAGATTAATATCATATTAACTCATTAAATTCATAATTTCATCTGAAGAAAATATATATGTATATATGTTTTCATAAAGATTGTAATTAAAAGTTCTTTTGTACAAAATATTAATGGTGAATTTTTTTTTTAACGGGTAGGTAATACTCGAGGAAAAATTAGATTTCGTCTTAATAAGTTACATTGTACATTCGTCGAAGCTGATTCAATAGTCATTTACTATCCTACTTACAACCACCGATATATGTATCCGTTCACCGCAGAATAACCATTTTCATTCAATTTTAAATTTGGATTTTGACTTCCCAGAATCCAACAAGTGGCTTATGAAGAAAACATATGACAAAATAAAATCTGTTAGAAACAAACAAATTAACTATGAAAAATTTTGTTAAGAATCCACGCTAACTGTTCCAGCTAACTGTTCCTAGCTAACTGATTACATTTTATTTATCGCAGTTTATTTATCGCAATTTAATTATCGCACTTTTATTTATCTTCATTTAATTTCTGTAATTATTTTACGCACTTTAAATATCGAGACACGTATACAATGTTTTGACATATTATATCGACGCATCTATATATATTATTTGGAATCACCATAGACACTCTATATGCAGTAATGGTCGAGTTCTCTATACAGGGTTGAGGTTGATTCTACAATAATATATATAGTTTGAGTTGTGATCGAGTCTGAGACGTATACGGGTCACGACACGTATTAATTAATTCGTATATTATATATTAAACTATATATGAACTATTGGACTGTTACTGTGGACTATCGACTGTGGACTAATGACATTGGACAATTAAAATGAATTAAAATATTGATTATAACATATGAAACTAAACATTTCTTCAAGATTGCCACTTGATTTCATCTTAAACCTCATTGTATCTCGACGATTACAATCAGCGTTCAAATCTATCATGATTCTTAAAAATACCTCAATCGAGAGGATAAACCAACTGCACTTCATCTACGGAAGAAAAGATTGATGCATATAGTTATGCACCTGAAAAACCCTCGAAAACTGAGTAAACGTTTGACACGTATCTGTTCTAGTTCCTTTGGCATTGTTATTAACGAAGATCGTTTTGCAATCCCTTTCCAAAGTAGCTAATTTTGTCACAGCTCCAGCAAGTTAACTCCGACTTTTCATCCGAAACAATTTTATTATAACCGCGATATATATGCGTACTCTTTATTGTTACTGGGGAACCTTTTATATTCCACAATATTACCATCAGTGATTAATCATTCTAAAAACACAATTCTCCTGAAACTACCTCGGTTTGATAACCGATGACCCAGATCAGTTAACTTTGAAAATGCTGACGAAGCAGCATGTTGTAGATGATCTTAATGGCCAAAAGTTTGATGATAAAGAAAGGAGTGTTAGGAATGCTCGATAGAAAATTTAGTACCGAAAAGCAGATTATGTGAAACTATGAAGAAAGCCGTGGACAAATCACAAAGAATAAGTTTGCCTTCAAAGAATCCAAATGATTCTGTGCCTGCTGAAATCGTTAGCAAACATCTTATTTCTCATTCTAAACCTTCACAGACAAATCTTCTTCATCATCCATTGATATTAGAAATTCTAAGATATTCTCGTATGTTCTATTATAAATATCCTCCATATTTCTAGCGATATTTTCACAACTATTCTTATCTGAGATCATTTATCTCTCCGTAATATCTGCAACATAAAAAAAAACTGTGTTAGTTTCTAAATTCTAAAACCTTCGAGTTTAAAATATGAATGTTTTGAAGTAGTGTTGGGAACTGAAGCATGGATTAGTATAATATAATGACACTTGATCAACGTCATTATATTACAGTAAGTCATGCTGAGTTTCTAATGAAGCATGATGATTCACAGTACCATCATCATGTTCCATTTACACGACTCTTACATTCTATCTAATCTCTAAACATATCAAGAGAATATTTTTCTGGATGACTCGGTCTTCTCCAGGGTATTCTGGTAATTTAACAAATCAAAATCGTTCTATTACCATTTTCTTCTTAGAGCATTAGCTATGTTCATTCTGAATTTCATATCTACGAATTCCGGACCATTACTCGCTTGACTCGAAGTCGGGAAGAGAAAACGAAAGCATGAAGCTCCGAAAAATAATGAAGAATATAAACTTCGATAATAACCTCGAAATTACAAACCGTGTATATCGATGCAGATAGCAATATAGAGACACGGGAGAATTAGAAACACTATAAACACAAGAGTATAGTAGAAGTAAATAGATTCTTCTGGTGGTAGATGAAAAAAAAAGAATGACAGATATAAAAGTTAGGAGTATATCAAGAATCAGGACTGGATGGAGCATATTGATGAATGCTTTAAAGTAAGAATCAAGGAAGAAAGAATAGAAGGTGTGAGTCGTGGAAAATAAGGAAACGAAGGGGTGAATTTATAGTGAAATATCCGATAGAGCAATCGAAACAGATTATTGCATATAATCAAAGATGATCCTGATTTCCTAAATCACCAAAGAACCAAATCTTATTACGTAAGATTCTCTTTAAATCCCTTAAATCCCGGAAATCAATCATAACTACGTCATCGGTTAAGACGAATATATTTTACTCATCTCACTCTTTTACGATAGTCTCATTTATATTCTTCGCATAATCGAATCGTTTTATCTACATTACTCAATGATGATAAAACTCCATTATCACCTTATATTTGTCATGAACACCTTCTTATTGTTATCCATAACAACCTCTATCAAATTTCGGGGACGAAATTTCTTTAACGGGTAGGTACTGTAATGACCCGGAATTTTCCGACCAAATTATACTTATGAGATTAATATTTACATAAATTAAACCATACCAACATGATAAGCAATCCAAATTGTTGAGACTTGTGTTTTTGAAAAGAGTTTTACACAACGTTTGATCGTCCAATATGACCGATGATATCACGAACTATATAACATACGATAATTATACGTTTGTGTATAAATATGTATTTATATATATTTAACATGATCTAAGGATGGTTTAACATCTCATTGTGTACTAATGACAATGAGTTATAAGTATATTTTGAAATTACTAACTTAAGTTTTCAAAACGATAACTATACGTAACATTCTTTGATATATATACTTATAATCTATAATGCTTATACATGTATCGTATATATAATGTATTTAATCACTTTTTAAGGACTTAAATACATAAAACAATATAAGTATATTCACAAAAGATAGCTATATTTGAATTCTCGTTCCGTTTCTTCAAGATTTCTATACGTATATCTAGGGTATATGTACCCGTATCATACCCAGCTTCTATACGTATTTACTATTGGTATATACACATCAAATCAACATCATAATCAACATTATTACTGCCCTATATATGAGGTAACTAGAATTTGTCAAGTAGTATGAATTATTAGTAAGAAAACAAAATTAGGAATCCTTTTCTTTCTTTATAAACTAAAAACGTTTTTATAAATGAACACCATTTCTTCACTCCATTTTCTCATACCTACACCCTCATTTCTCTCTAAAAATACTCCTAACTTCATACTTGATCATCTCCAAGCATTTTTCCCATCATTTAGCTTCAATTACAAGCCTTAAATACCATAATAAAACTCTTTCAAGAACACATCAAAATAACCACCCATTTGAAGAAGTTTACTTCCAACCTTTTGATCTAACTCCACCACTCTTTGATTCCAAAATTATTTGTTATCTTTTGCAGTAACTTTGTCCAAGTAACTTGAGGTAGTAACCTTGTTCATAATCTTATTCAATTTATATTCATATAGCTATCTTATTTTGTGGTATAAAATTTTAACAACAAGAACATAGTTTGAATGATTTCAAACTTGTTCGCAAACTAAATAGATTCTTCTAACTTGACTTTTAAAATACTTCAAGACCTGTAATATATCATAATGATATGCTAACCTAACAAGATATAACTTGGTTTTACAAAGAACATCTTAAAAACTGAATCTACGTCGTCGGAGTGCAACCGGGGGCTGTTTTGGGTTGGATAACTAAAAACCATCTTGAACTTTGAATTGGAAGTTCATGTTCTGGAAAAATGATATTTCTTATGAATATGTTAACACATAAAAATTTCATGGTTTAACTCAAAGTGTAAGTATTTTTAAAAAAATGATCATTAAATGTTGTTTTTATGATGGAAAATGATCACTTTCATAAGTTTCACCAAAGTTTGACCTATAACCTATGATTTCGAATACAAACTAAGGTATTTTCAGTTCATATTCTTAAAATTTGACTCGATCCAAGGAAGTGGCAAGTTGAACCAACAAAAACGGAGTTGTAATGAAGAAACTACGACTAAAACAAGATTGGGTATCCGAAGCTAGTTTAGCTACGAAAATATTTGGAGAAAAAGTAAATTAATCATATCTTTCCTAATTAATATGATATTTTATATATAATTACTTATGATTTGATTTTATATATTTCAGGACCACCCGTAAACAACACGAGAAGATTAATCATAAGACCTCATGATTGTACGCAACACGTCATTTGACAACATGGTACTTTATGTACGCAACACGTCATTTGACAATATGGTACCATGGGTTGAGATTAATTCTGATCAATACGAATACGATGGGGTCTTTATTTATTTTATTTAAACAACTAATTGTGGACCACTAACATCGGACTGCTAACTACGGACTAAGAAAATATTAAAAGTATTAAAAGTATATATATATGTAACGATTACTTAAAAAGAAAATATGTTGATATATTATATATATGGTTAGGTTCGTGATATCTATCGGAGACCAAGTCGAATTAAATACCTTCAAGGCAAAATGTGAGTTTCATTTGCTCCCTTTTATATATATTTTTGGGACTGAGAATACATGCGCTGTTTTTATAAATGTTTTACGAAATAGACACAAGTACTAAAACTAATTCTACGTGGGTTTAAACCAGAAATATACCCTTAGCTTGGTAACATTAAACTACTTGTCTATGTACGGTAGGCGCGAATCCTAAAGATAGATCTATTGGGCCTGACAAACCCCATCCTGACTATGGGATGCTTTAGTACTTCGAGGTTATTTTAATCACACCTGATCTGGTGTACTTCAGAGGGTAAAACATGAACGTTAAGGCTTGTTACTGGGTGCCTACAACTTATAGAATACTTTTATACACTTGCGAGTGTACATATATTTATAAACGGAAATCTTGTGGTCTATTAATATATTGAAATGATTGTTATGATAAACCTATGAACTCACCAACCTTTTGGTTGACACTTTAAAGCATGTTTATTCTCAGGTATTAAAGAAATCTTCCGCTGTGCATTATCATTTTAAGGATATTACTTGGAGTCATTCATGGCATATTTTGAAAGACGTTGCATTCGAGTCATTGAGTTCGTCAAGATTATTATTAAGCCAATTATAGTTGGATGTATTATGAAATGGTGTGCATGCCGTCAACTTTCGTTGTAAAGAAAGTTTGTCTTTTAAAAACGAATGCAATGTTTGTAAAATATATCATATAGAGGTCAAATACCTCGCGATGTAATCAATTATTGTGAATCGTTTATAATGTATATGAACGGGTCCTTTCATTCTGGCTACTCGAAGTCACACAATTTCCAAGAACCTCACGGCTCAAAGCCCACAACTTTCTAGTGACACCCGCTAAGGAGATGCTTGGAAACACCAAGGCTTATACCCTTCCAACTTCGTCATAACCATTAAGACGGTTACCTTCTCACATCAAGTCTATGCACACTCGCTACACGCACCGCAACGAACCATAATCGTGGTTAACGAAGAGTGAGATCTTACGGAATCACTCACCACATTGTATCAAGTAGCCGTCAAAAAGCCAAATCCTTACGCCGGGATGTCACCCGACCCTTTACTCATCAAATCACCAATTTAACATGTAGATACAAACCTAACATGTTAATATCATCCAACATACATTTGCATTATCGCTACGCCCTACATGGTTTCATCACCATACGTTTAGTTGTTAAACTCATACACGAGCAACACCACATGACACAATCGTCAAATCCTACGGGTCTCACTCGAATGAATCTAAAGACCCAATGCCACCACGCAAAAGCCTAGACAACAAAAGACTCAAACAACAAAGTCAAGGCACAACACACCGACCTATACGACCAATCTCTTCATAGATCATATCCCACGAATTCTCACGAATTCATTTCAAACCAAAAAAATCGACGCCCACTGTCACCCGTTGGCGTCAATTAAGCAACGACCTAACTCTGACATAACATGTACCTCGTATATCAAAAACACCGCTACCCGCAGGGTAGACTTTTCCAACTAGTGGGTTCACTCGACCCGTTTCACCTGAAATTGTCTGACCGACAATACACCTATGCTTATCTTCTGGAAAAAGAGTGAACACTGTTATCATAACAATTGTGTTACTCACATCTTCGCCACCCAGCACTGTCCTTCACCGCTTCACACGAAGTGTTTACCAACACGTACACAAGCATCACTATGGTAATCGTCAAGTTGCCATTTCTCGTAAACTCCCACACAGCCACTCATGTACCTAAGGGTTTTTCGCCGGCACCCTAAGTACAATGCAACCACAACACCATCAGAGTCAATATTACGCTAATAGGCATGGAAGAGGCTCCTGACGCAGCGTCATAAGACTCCATTAGAGACATCCATCGAGATCAAAAGACACGATCTCTCGGGTTCCATTCGTTCGATGTTACCAGTATCACGACTAAATGACTTCAAATCATAACTAACCGACTGGTTCTTCTACTCCCGATACAAAAGCGAACACGCGCTATCAACTGAACACAAAATCCTATTCATATAGGTTGGTAAAAACCAAACCCTTCACTCAATGCTAAGGAATGCTTAGAAAGATTAAGTCTTACGGCCTTCGTCCGTCAATCCAACCGTCAACGTAGGGTAATTCCATTAGGAACGCTACCCATAACAATACCATGTATTAACACAATGCATTCGACCCATGTCACACTCCCAGGAGTCAACGACTTAAGCATCACCCCGGTGCACCGTCATCGAAACCACTAACAAATCAAATCGTCGCCGCTCACTAACCCCGTACCCTTATGGGTACTATTGAAAGACACGCTCACTCGAGACTAATCAGATCTCGAGACGAGATTTAAGTCTCTAACACATACCCGAATCCATAGGCACACCACAATAATCATAAGTCATATTTGTATCGAAAATGAAAGTACCTGAAGCAACATTATTGGACTTCTGCGCTTCACTATCCATCAAATAGTCGCGCTCTAACCTCCTAACCCGATCGTCAAACGATTCGGAACACTCTGACTTTCGATGTCCCTCCTTCAGGCAAATAAAGCACATGTCCGTGCTTAAAGGCACACCCGTACAATCTCGTGCCAAATGACCTCGTTCTAGACAATTATAACACATAGGCACAAAACTTCCCAACTTTTTAGTCTTCTTACCAACTAAATCGGGACACTCAAACCTTTGGTGCCCTTCCTTCCGGCAACGAAAACATACGTACTTGCCCGTCGGACATTCACGAGACTTATGTCCCCTTTGCCCACAATTGTAACACTTGGAAGTACCAGTGACCGACACTATCTTCCCCGCGCCCTCGACCCTTTCAGACACATTCATCGCCTTCATACTAGGGCCACCTCTTGATTCAAACTTTATCTTACCCAAAGGGTGATCAAAAAATTTTGGAGCACAAGATTCAAACCCAGTAATTGCTCCTTCGTTGCCGCTACCTTGAGGTTGAAGAAACCTCTTTTCATATTCTTCGTTTAAGACCTTAACCACTCGGTCTCTGATCACTTCGTTTGCTCGTTCCTCGATCCATTCCTGGAGTTCTTGCTTAATCTTGTCGGCGAAAACCGAGGCATAGCGTCCGAACGCGGCCTCAATATTTAACGTTAATTCCTCCTTCCCTTCTTGAGTAGGCCCGTCTATTCCGTATTCATCTTCCATCTTCATTCTAAGAAACGGAAAACAGTTAAACCACTAATACATAAAAATCCATACGCACAACACAGCCTCATCTTGCTCAACAATCACCTTACATCACTCGTTAGACACGATTTTCACCCCTATTAATGGTAGCTAGTCATTTGTACGCGAACATGCCATATCCACTCGTTAGTACCACGACCATCTTGCTCGATGATATACATAGACACAACCACAAACACAAACTCTACGCTATATAGACACATGCAAGAATAATATCACGATACAAGCCACACTCCTAGTTAGTTCACCTACACGCTAAGGCACTAACCAAAATTCCTGTTCTGACCCGTACTCCTACTAGTCCCGCATAAAATGCATATACAATGAATTCTAAGTCTAGGCACCTATATCAAGTCGCCTAAATCCCTTAGACCATGCTCTGATAATACTTGAAACGACTCAAAACCATTTAATTAAGACCGATCAAATTATATTTTTTTAAAACAGGACAGGAGCGGCGCACCAAAACCAGGTGCGACGCTTTTGCTGATCCATAAGTGGCGCTTTTGACTCCAGAAGCGGTGCTTCTGCTACCTGATGAAAAACTCCACCGAAGACTGACCAGGAGTGGCGCTTTCACTACAAGAGCGGCACTCCTGTACCTGGGGAAACTGTTTCGATTTTAATAAGTATCATCCCAATCCAAACGCCCAACCTCATGTGCAAAAGCCACCAAAATACATTCAATTATATATATTAAAAGTGTTCATACAACCAAATGGGCACAATGACCCTCAGGACTCCATCAACCCATTAAATACATTAAAGTAGCAATTTCGACCCAAATGAGTTTAGTTCCCAAACAAATGACGAGCATGGTGTTTGGGATTGAACTACCCAAACCTAAGTCGAAATCCAAAAGCTATCAACCACAAACAACAATAGGGAAATCCTCTAGTCCCCTAGCTTACCCTTGCCCTTCTCCGCACCTGAAACTAAAAAGATAAACAACGAGAGGGGTAAGCATAAAGCTTAGTGAATGCAATAATTATACACATACGTATATAGCCTACTTACTTGCAATCACTTACACAATTACCTCATACACGCTAGCAATTCAAATAGCATACCATCGCAAAGTATAACACTAAATCTCCAATACCACAAGCTAGAACAAATAATAGCATATTACCCGAACAATAGAATATGCTACACTACAACACATAACCATGGTTAACCAATCGTACAAGGGAATGGTGCTCGCGAAAGACCATCGGAGTTCATAACATCTATTAGTGTACTTAACACTGCGTATCACTAACCCCCGAGGTGGCATCTTAACACCTCGATACTTCACCCCGGGTGGTGTCTTAACACCTCGACACTTCACCCGTCATATTTCTTAGAGTGACATCTTAACACCTCGATATTTCTTAGAGTGGTGTCTTAGCACATCGACACTTTACCCGTCACGTGAAACGTGGTGTCTTAACACCTCGACACTTCACATCTCACGCTACACAAATAAATACATTATATACATACACGCATAATTACTCCACTCACCTTAACGCCTCAATGAATGCAACCGATTAATCTGGAACTCGTCAATGGAAAGTACCTATTTCATTAATCACATAACAACATACACAAATTAGGTTGGATTTACAAACCAACCCAATTTGAAACTTAGTGCCATTTGACCCATTTGCACTTCCAAGCACAAACCGTGCCCAAACTAACCAATAATCACCAACACAAGTGAGAAGGTCCTAATACACCAATTAAACTAAATCATAAGTGTTAAACACTTGTCTTACCCAATTGACACATGAACCCTAATTTTGACCCATTTCAAAACTAGTTAACCAAAATACACCTAAAATGGGTTTCAATACCTCCATATCACTAACACTAGTGAATATACCCATTTTGCAAGTCTTAAACTTGACCAAAACATCAACCAACCTAAAATCCACCAACAAAAATATGAAACCCGATTACTAGCATCACTATACTCACTTCATGAGTTTAAATGAGTTTCTCAACAATTCACGTTCAAACCCCAACGTTGAATATCAAATCAAACAATGAAATTCGGAGTTAGAACTTACCACAATAACCAAAACGTAGCTAGGAATGAGATGAATAACTCTAACACTTGCACCTTGAAGAGATTTCACCTCCTTCTTCTCCAATCCAAGCTTTATCTCACTAAAAATGGAGCTCTCTCACTCTAGAAAGGTGAAAGGATATTGTGGGTGAGGATAAGGTTGAAATGAGCTCCAATCTGTCATTTTGTGGCCAAAAATCCGACCCCAAGTGAAAGGACCAATTTGCCCCTCATTTAAATCTTCAAAATTCCAAACAGCACCCAATCAGGACCAAAAGCGACGCTCCTAGACCAGGAGCAGCACTCCTAGAGCCTTCCAGCTCACAACTTGAAATTGAAAACGTCCTAGCTCGAATTACGGTCATCTTGGCTTTTGATTCGCCTCAATCCGAGTTGGTACGAGGAAGTTATGACCAAATTGGTGAAGGTGCACATAACCTCTCTTTACACTCTCCATTCTCCACATTTCCAACGCCCGACACCTCAATATTATATTATTAATAAAATAATATACTTCACCATTTAAACACCTCTCGGAACATTCGCGCTACAAAAATAGGGTGTTACAAATTCGCTCTTCATGCGTATGATTAACAATCGCCTCAATTTGAACCTTACCGAGTTTCTCGAGAAAATAATTTGAAAGAATCGTTCACAACGATTTTACTTGCAAACTCGGAACTTGGTTCTTTCGACTTAATGCATCCGTGACCACATTAGCTTTACCCGGGTGGCAAAGTATCTCTAGGTCATAATCTTTCAATAAATCCAACCATCGTCGCTGAAATTGCGTTGATCAAAGAAGTACTTTAAATTCTTATGATCCGAATAAACCGTACACTTAACACCATAAAGATAATGACGCCAAATTTTCAACGCATGAACCACCGCCGCCAACTCAAGATCATGTGTCAAGTAGTTCTTCTCGTGCTCTTTCAGTTGTCTCGAGGCATAAGCGATTACCTTACCCCTTTGCATAAGAACATAACCGAGCCCACTAATCGAGGCAACACAATACACCACCATATCTTCCACCCCTTCCTGTAACACTAACACCAGATCTTGGCACAATTTGCTCTTCAATAGTTGAAAAGCATTCTCTTGCACATTACCACATTCGAACTTCACATTCTTCCCAGTTAGCTTCGTTACGGATGAAGCAATCTTGAAAAAAATCTTGAATGAACCAACGATAATAACCGGCCAATCTGAGAAAACTTCGGGCTTTTGTAGGTGTAGTCGGCCATTCCCAACTCTTAACCGCCTCAATCTTCCCCGAATCCTCCTTGATCCCCTCGTGATTCTCAATATGACCAAGGAATTGTACTTCCCTTTACCAAAATTCACACTTAGAGAATTTCGCAAACAACTTCTCCTTACGGAACGTCTTCAACAACTTATGAAAATGATGTTCATGTTCCTTCATACTCTTTGAATAAATGAGTATGTCATAAATGAACACAATTACCGACTTGTCCAACATATGTTGGCACACTCGGTTCATAAGGTCCATGAATGCCGCAGGCGCATTCGTAAGACGAAAAGGCATCACAACGAACTCAAAATGCCCATTTCGTGTCCAAAATGCCGTATTCTCGATATCTTCCTCACAAATCCGCATTTGATGATTACCGGATCGTAAGTCAATCTTAGAGAGAAATAACACGCACCTTGAAGTTGATAAAACAAATCGTCAATCGTAGGCAACGGATAATGATTCTTGATCGTCACCTTATTAAGCTCACAGTAATTAATGTACATACGTATACTACCGTCCTTCTTTTTCACAAACAAGACCGGAGCACCCCATGGTGAGCTACTCGGTTGAATAAAACCCTTTTCTAACAACTCTTGGGTTTGGTTCATGATATCGACTAAAATGTCATGTTTTTACACCCGATATTAGCCCCATTTATGATAAAGTAATAGACTTTATTGTCTAAATAAGCATTTATTCCCTTCAATTGGTATATCATGTCATTACGAAGGCTATGTTTAAAGAATTACTAAAAGTGGATGAAAAACGAGAAAAAACCGGATAAGACGATTAACTCGCGTTTAAATTAATCATTTTATAATTTTTTGAAAATATTATTTGGTTGATCCTATGTTGTAGGATTGTTAATTACGAACGCGTGGGCAGAAGATTCGCTTAAAACGGACAAGAAACAAAGAAGTTTGAGCGAAAACGGTGAAACCCTGGAAACCTTCTAGAAAAACAGCCTGCCAGGAAATTGGATGGCCTGCCATGATTTTGGATGGCCGGCCAGGAAATTGGATGGCCTGCCAGAAAACGGCCAGCCCGGTCAGTACCATTAAATTTGCTTATAAAAGGAGGGCTTCATTTCTCACTTCAACACACCATTTCTTTCACTTCTCTATCTAAATATCTCTCTATTGTCGCTCTCTAGTGTTCTATAAGAGATTAGTTCTCTCTATACTTTCTCTCTCTAGATTCTAGAGAGAGAAAAATATAGGGATTAGGAATGTAGTCATCTCTCTACTGTCGCTCTCTAGTGTTCAGTAGGAGATTAGTATGTAGTTAGTTGCAGAAGCTATCAAGCATTGCAACGCTTTGGATATTATGAATAAATAGAAGTGTTATTCTGCCGATATTTTTGGGTAATATCTATCCTTTCTTTTATTACTTTATTATAATATTCTTGTTCGATGTTTATGATTTATTAATATTAGAAATCCTTATTGCCATGATGCGTGAGTAATTACTTGATTGTTTGCCATGATTTAACAATGTTAGTTCGGGATGATTATCGTTTCGTACTCGCTTTCTGTCTATGATATTAAACCTCGTTATTATCATCCTTCCACCAATAAACGTGATTAAAACCTTTTATAAAGTCGACAATTATAAGGTAATCAATTATCTGTGTTTATACATTGGTCAATGTATGAAACCTTTAGAAATACTATAAAGTACATGGGGAATTAGGGGTAAGACCAGATTAAGACATTGGTCAAGAGTATAAGACTCGAGGAAATACTGTTGCAACATTAGAGTACAGTGTTGATGTACTATTGGACCACTTGAGCATGGTCAAGGTTAGAAGCTATGGAACCACTATAAGTGTAGTACATGGTGGATAACTAAGGGATTTATTGGGTAGATTTAAGTAAGGGCTAGTTTAAATCATAAATGAGAATTTATCGCACTACAATACAAACTAAGCTTATAAATCTTTAAGGATGATTGAGAACTATCATAGGTTCTAATTTGTCTACAAACCCTTAGATTTTACTAAACCATTGACAGAAAGGAATTCGAAACACAATCATAACCACTCACTTGGGTGATACACTAAGGTTTTAAGAAAGGTTAGATATTATATATGGCTATGCTACTTTATTCGTGCGCCCAAGGTATGCATTGTATCCAAGATGGGCCGCTTATATCCTTAAACTGGATAAAGCATCGGGAGTTGAGCATAGTCCATCCGATCAGAATCAAGAGAGCCAAGTTCCTCTTGACATGCTAGTCGAGAAATCAATTAGTAGGGAATCTAGTGTTTAGACCAAGGTATATCTATCCACTCAGTGTCTCGTAATCATCCCGACACCATGTTATCTTAAATCATGGTGAACCACGTCTTCTCCGTCCTTAGTTGTTGCATGCTAGCTAGCTTATTTTAATTATATTACTTTAATATTTTACATATAATTATAAATCAAATCAACCTAACTATAGCCTTTACACAATTTGATATTCCGGATAAAGTGGTGTCCAGAATAAACCAGCTGGACTTGGTTGTTGGATTTTTCGAACAGTCGCCAATTTATTAGGACCAAAAGGATCCTGCCTCTCCCCACAAGGTGTACCTGGCCACTAGTTTTGGATAGTAAATTGTGTACAAAACCATCTTAATCACTAAATTATCTTAATAAGCTCCGTTTCAAATTCGACCGCTCAAGGAACGACCCTAGGTCATATTTGCCCGTGGTAACCCATAGGAAGGTATAATAGATTTAGCCTATCATATATAAATTAGACAATCAACTTCTTCCGTTGATATCCTGAATTGACGTTTTGCGACCTAATGATGTCGTATAAATAAACCGTCTGATTCGTGCATGTCATAGGTAGAGTTAATTTTTGGCGTCGCTGCCGGGCAGCTGTAGTACTATTTGGAGCCTGTTTAGATTAGTTAGTTTATAAGAGACCCTTTTGACTGAGACTGACTTTTGTCAGAAGTTACTAGTTTACCATAGTTAGGTTAGATAATATTAGCTTAATTTGGATTAATTAAAAAGTTTAAAATGGACTTCCTTATTAGTGAACTTTTAGGACGGTTTAACCTACTTAGACCGCCAAGAATTCTTCCGACACATCCTTTCTTCTATCCTATATCATACATTGTACCCATCCGACGAGATCCACACTTACCTGTCGATAGTTCAATGATGGCCGCACACATCACTCTCGCTGACATCACTAAACCCTCGTTAGAAGGACGAGGAGGAACGATACTCTATCCAGAAGTTAACGGAGCGTCTTTTGTTCTTAAGCATAGCATCATACAACTCATTCAGAACCATTGCCAGCTCCACAACTTACCAAATAACGATCCCAACTCTCACTTAGATAGATTCCTCTCCTTATCCAACTCATATAAGCAAAACGGGGTTGAACAAGATGTAGTTTGTCAGTATCTGTTCCCCTATTCCTTAACTCTTCATGCAAAAACCTGGTTCGAGGGGTTAGAACCCAACTCCATCACCTCATGGGAGGAAATGGCAACAACTTTCTTAATCAAGTACTTTCCCCCATCAAAACAAATTGGACTTAGGAATGATATGGTAAACTTTCAACTAGCCTACGATGAATCACTATACACTGCATGGGAAAGATTCAAACACTTGCTTCGAAGATGCTCGAACCACCGTCTTGAGAGCTCTGTTCAAATTTTAACCTTCTACAAAGGTCTAGATTGGAACAACAAGTCTACTCTTGATGACGTTTCTCAAGGTACCTTCATGAACTTCACTGCTGACGAGGCCTGTAGATTGATTGAGGAGATGACTATGCACCATCATGATTAGAACACGGAAGAGCACATTTCATCAGCAACACCGCTTTCCACCTACAATCCTATCGAAATTAAAACCATCAAATTTTTCTCAGAACAAATAGAAAACCTCACCAAAGAAGTCGAAGAGCTAAAGAAACTCTCACAACATGTGTCTCAAGTGCAATTATGTCAGAATTGTACTGATCCACATCCGGCCAAGGTATACGAGCCTGAATGGGAGGACTCTGTTGTCTACTCTGATAAGATCCTAGCTCGTCCGCACAACCAACCTACTAAACCCACTACCCCACCAGAGACTAGTCCAAAAGATGTCCTACTGCGAATCATCTCCATGATTACAGCAAGATAAGACGCAGCTGACTTAGTCATGACTAATCACTTGAGTAGTCTTGAACATTAAATAATCCAACTAAATCAACGTCTCGATTCTCTAGGTATTCCTAAAAATGACTCAAAGGTGGCACATAGCCAACCTTCAGTTTCTTCTAAGGAGAAGAAACTACATAATACCCGTTCAGTAGTAGTCATTAAGTCATCACCTAAAGCACCCATTCCATTCCCGGGCCGTCTAAAGCAAAGACATAACAAGATGAAATCTTTCAAGCTTGACGGAAAATTTTTGGACACTGTGTCTAAAAATCCTTAGAGTAAGAAGTATTTTAGGAAACTCCTATCAAGCAAGGATAAGGTACCCAAAGTACCCAATGTCTCGCTAAACGCGGATTGTTCAGCCATTCTCTCAAATACTCTTCTTGAAAAACTAGAGGATACCGGCCAATTTACCCTCCCTTGTTCTATCTACCAATCTGCTACTATCTATTCTCATGATGACCTTGGTGCCAACATCAATCTCATGACCTACTTAATGTTCCAGAGACTCGAAATTGGAAACCTTAACCCCACCAAAATGAGCATCCAGCTAGCTGACTAAGCCACTAGATATCCTAAGGGAATAACTGAGAACGTCATGGTTAAGGTCGATAAATTCCTTTTTCCAACCAACTTTGTGGTTATGGATTTTAAAGAAGACGTTAAAACCCCTATCATCTTAGGAAGGCCTTTCATGAATACAACCAAAGTGATCGTTCACGTTTATTCACGAACTATCACCTTGAGAGCCCGTGAAGAAGAGGTCACTTTCACGATCGATGAGTCTGTATGTCCTTCTGATGGGAATGCCGAAGTAAATACCATCTCCACTTCTAAAGTCACATTCTATCCCAAGAATGAAGAGAAGAAGATAGAAGTAGAAGACAAGAAGAATAACCACTCTACACCTACCCAATCTTCACTCCCACCTTATTTTGATCTTTTAATGATTGAAGAGGATTTCGTTCTAGAAGAACTCTCTGAACCAATTATACTTGAATCTCCCTACCATAGTGACGAGGAGTTGGATGAGGAAATAAAAATGGAAAGCCCGGATGAGAAGAAAGAGATGGAGGATTCTAGCATCAAAGTAGTTGTTAATGTTGCTACCATGTTGGAGACGTCAATGGACATCGTTCCACCTCCATCCTTAGAGTACAACATTACGACCAACCTTACTTCACAAAGAAGAAAGATGGGTTTTGCGTCAGGGCTACCGTATAAACCATCACTCAAATACATAATGACATACACATCATGGAGTGATGAGGACCCGTTTGACCAACCTGTATAAATCAAGGAGGTAGAAGAAATTGACAGCTTTGTTATACCTCATGTTAAACACAACATTCACTTCAAACCACCTTCTCCTCTCATTAGAAATACCTTATTGTATATCCACTTCAATCCTATCAGTATGTTCCAATATTACCTCTTGTGTCTACTGATGGATGCAAGGGAGCCGCCTAGATTTCCTGAAAAATGAGGCAAGAGTCAGGCTCATGACTCGAACAAAAATAAGCGCTTCTCGGGAGGCAACCCGTGTGTTTATTTTTCCATAGCTTTAGTAGTAGTTAGATTAGGATAATTAGGTTACTTGAATAAGTGAAAAGTGAAACTTAAAATAAAATTTTCAATGTTTCTAAGGATGAATTCACTTCTCCTACTTGTCTTGGGCTTTTGAGAATTAATTGCTACATTATTTCAAAAGTCTTAAAATGAAAGGCAGTTAACACTTTAACTATTCGATTAAGATTTTTAGTTATACACTGATTTGTTGAATTTTTAAAAACCTAATTTTGAAACCTTCAAGTTTCCAAATAACTTTTTCATCAAAACGCAAATCAGTGAGTCTATGGCCTAAAATTTAATCACTTGTCTAGGTTTGATCTTTTCCATTTTTACAAGTAATAGACAGTTATTGATGCCTGTGGTGGAGACTCTTTGAATAATGATGAAACAACAAGGAAACTCGTTGATTATTTCATTGGAAGTTATTGGTGGATGTTGTATAGAGGATGAGAATGCCCTAATGAGCTCGAGTACACTTCAAGAAGACCGATTTGAATCCAGCAGAAGATGGTTCCGATTCAGTCTACCTTCAGATCCTCAGTTCACAGCCGTACCCAAGGGGAGTAATTCGTTTCTTCCTCTTTCTTTATTTAGTTTGCTTCATTATATCCTTAAATTTTACCATATCCAAAGTTTATCACTAAGTGTGGGATTCCAACCCAATATTGAGCTTAGATACATTTTCTGACATGTTTAAACTCTAAGTGTGAGATTTTAGCTCCCTAAAATTTAAGAATGAACATTAGGGACAATGTTCCTCTAAGTGTGGGATAGCGGTGTAGTACACCGTAATTAGTTATGGGATGCTCGAAAAATGTTCTTAACTTAAAATTTTACTAAGTTTTTCAACTATACCTACTATTTAGATTCTTTGTCCTCAACGTAAATTTTTTAAATTTTTTGGCTAATTGATACTTTCTGAAAAAGTACTTTCGAAAATCAAGCGTGTTTGTTCTAAAATTAAGACAAATGAGGACATAAATCTTCTTAACGATCAACCGATTCTCTAAAAGAGTATTGCATGACTAGGCATTATCGATCCAATATAATTGTTTTGAGGCACCCCAAAAAATGACCCAATAAGCATTCATTTTTAATGCTTCACTATCTTTTCCGTTGAGAGTGCCGAAGTTAGCATTTAGAGTTAGAACTTGACCTTGACATACATTTCGAGGCCAATGGTTAGTAAGCGCCATACGTGGTGTAGGTGCGATACTCCTTCCGAAATCACTCTGAATAGAGAAGACAAAAACCATCCGTTTCCACTCTATGCATTTAAACCGACCAACTCACGCCAAAGAGTTGATGAATCAGAAAATACTCACCCCATAAATTCACTATCAAATACGTTACCCTTTTCACCCTCTTTCCTTTCTCATTTCTAAAATCTAGAAATTCAAAAAGATAGATCGACCTAGTTTACTTCAAACACTTGTCAAAAAATTCTGAAATTCCAGACTGTTTTTGACAGGTCAAAAGACCTATTTCTAGTGAAATACCTTTCTCTCTGAGAACAAGAAGATATAAACAAAGTTATGAAGATGGGATATGCAAAAAAAAAAAAACTTTGTTGAGCAAAGTATAAAAAATAAAGAAAAGAAAAGTCTTCGAATAAAAGCATAAATCCCTAAAGAAAATGAAGATTGTGACCCAAGAGAATTGCAGACAAGAAGTAATGTCTTCGCTAAAAATCAGCACCCTCTAAAGGAACTCTTCAACAAAAACAGAGTACCATCTTTTCTAGAAAAAGTATATCCTCATTGAAACTAAAATCTATTGAATCTCTATAAATTTTAATGATTCGATAATCACCCTTTTCGCCATATTGAAAATCTTCGCTTTTCTCCGCAAACCAACCTTTAAACCCGCTCTTCCTCTTGAAAGAATGATTAGGGAGAAGATCAGTGTCGTCCTTATCTAACCGGTGGAGATTTGATTCTTGATCAAGCCTGTGACAATACTTGCAACATGACTTGCTATGAGAGAAATCATAGTTTGATAGAGAACCCCAAACACTGGAGTGATTTGAGTGACCCGTGTAAGGAAGCCAAAGTCATGCTAGCAGAGATAGTTTCTACCATTTTAGATGACGGTTTATCTGATTTTACTCTTATAATAAATAACAAGCCATTTGACATATAGAACGGAAACCTCAAATGAAATGTCCCGTTCTTATTGATTAAAAACGTTCCATATTAATTGATTTCGTTGCGAGATTTTGACCTCTATATGAGACGTTTTTCAAAGACTGCATTCATTTTAAAACAAACCATAACCTTTATTTCATCAATAAAGGTTTAAAAAGCTTTACGTAGATTATCAAATAATGATAATCTAAAATATCCTGTTTACACACGACCATTACATAATGGTTTACAATACAAATATGTTACAACAAAATAAGTTTCTTGAATGCAGTTTTTACACAATATCATACAAGCATGGACTCCAAATCTCGTCCTTATTTAAGTATGCGACAGCGGAAGCTCTTAATAATCACCTGAGAATAAACATGCTTAAAACGTCAACAAAAATGTTAGTGAGTTATAGGTTTAACCTATATATATCAAATCATAATAATAGACCACAAGATTTCATATTTCAATACACATCCCATACATAGAGATAAAAATCATTCATATGGTGAACACCTGGTAACCGACATTAACAAGATGCATATATAAGAATATCCCCATCATTCCGGGACACCCTTCGGATATGATATAAATTTCGAAGTACTAAAGCATCCGGTTCTTTGGATGGGGTTTGTTAGGCCCAATAGATCTATCTTTAGGATTCGCGTCAATTAGGGTGTCTGTTCCCTAATTCTTAGATTACGAGACTTAATAAAAAGGGGCATATTCGATTTCGATAATTCAACCATAGAATGTAGTTTCACGTACTTGTGTCTACTTTGTAAATCATTTATAAAACCTGCATGTATTCTCATCCCAAAAATATTAGATTTTAAAAGTGGGACTATAACTCACTTTCACAGATTTTTACTTCATCGGGAAGTAAGACTTGGCCACTGGTTGATTCACGAACCTATAACAATATATACATATATATCAAAGTATGTTCAAAATATATTTACAACACTTTTAATATATTTTGATGTTTTAAGTTTATTAAGTCAGCTGTCCTCGTTAGTAACCTACAACTAGTTGTCCACAGTTAGATGTACAGAAATAAATCGATAAATATTATCTTGAATCAATCCACGACCCAGTGTATACGTATCTCAGTATTGATCACAACTCAAACTATATATATTTTGGAATCAACCTCAACCCTGTATAGCTAACTCCAACATTCACATATAGAGTGTCTATGGTTGTTCCGAAATATATATAGATGTGTCGACATGATAGGTCGAAACATTGTATACGTGTCTATGGTATCTCAAGATTACATAATATACAATACAAGTTGATTAAGTTATGGTTGGAATAGATTTGTTACCAATTTTCACGTAGCTAAAATGAGAAAAATTATCCAATCTTGTTTTACCCATAACTTCTTCATTTTAAATCCGTTTTGAGTGAATCAAATTGCTATGGTTTCATATTGAACTCTATTTTATGAATCTAAACAGAAAAGTATAGGTTTATAGTCGGAAAAATAAGTTACAAGTCATTTTTGTAAAGGTAGTCATTTCAGTCGAAAGAACGACGTCTAGATGACCATTTTAGAAAACATACTTCCACTTTGAGTTTAACCATAATTTTTGGATATAGTTTCATGTTCATAATAAAAATCATTTTCTCAGAATAAAAACTTTTAAATCAAAGTTTATCATAGTTTTTAATTAACTAACCCAAAACAGCCCGCGGTGTTACTACGACGGCGTAAATCCGGTTTTACGGTGTTTTTCGTGTTTCCAGGTTTTAAATCACTAAGTTAGCATATCATATAGATATAGAACATGTGTTTAGTTGATTTTAAAAGTCAAGTTAGAAGGATTAACTTTTGTTTGCGAACAAGTTTAGAATTAACTAAACTATGCTCTAGTGATTACAAGTTTAAACCTTCGAATAAGATAGCTTTATATGTATGAATCGAATGATGTTATGAACATCATTACTACCTTAAGTTCCTTGGATAAACCTACTGGAAAAGAGAAAAATGGATCTAGCTTCAACGGATCCTTGGATGGCTCGAAGTTCTTGAAGCAGAATCATGACACGAAAACAAGTTCAAGTAAGATCATCACTTGAAATAAGATTGTTATAGTTATAGAAATTGAACCAAAGTTTGAATATGATTATTACCTTGTATTAGAATGATAACCTACTGTAAGAAACAAAGATTTCTTGAGGTTGGATGATCACCTTACAAGATTGGAAGTGAGCTAGCAAACTTGAAAGTATTCTTGATTTTATGAAACTAGAACTTTTGGAATTTATGAAGAACACTTAGAACTTGAAGATAGAACTTGAGAGAGATCAATTAGATGAAGAAAATTGAAGAATGAAAGTGTTTGTAGGTGTTTTTGGTTGTTGGTGTATGGATTAGATATAAAGGATATGTAATTTTGTTTTCATGTAAATAAGTCATGAATGATTACTCATATTTTTGTAATTTTATGAGATATTTCATGCTAGTTGCCAAATGATGGTTCCCACATGTGTTAGGTGACTCACATGGGCTGCTAAGAGCTGATCATTGGAGTGTATATACCAATAGTACATACATCTAAAAGCTGTGTATTGTACGAGTACGAATACGGGTGCATACGAGTAGAATTGTTGATGAAACTGAACGAGGATGTAATTGTAAGCATTTTTGTTAAGTAGAAGTATTTTGATAAGTGTCTTGAAGTCTTTCAAAAGTGTATGAATACATATTAAAACACTACATGTATATACATTTTAACTGAGTCGTTAAGTCATCATTAGTCGTTACATGTAAATGTTGTTTTGAAACCTTTAGGTTAACGATCTTGTTAAATGTTGTTAACCCAATGTTTATAATATCAAAAGAGATTTTAAATTATTATATTATCATGATATTATGATGTACGAATATCTCTTAATATGATATATATACATTAAATGTCGTTACAACGATAATCGTTACATATATGTCTCGTTTCAAAATCATTAAGTTAGTAGTCTTGTTTTTACATATGTAGTTCATTGTTAATATACTTAATGATATGTTTACTTATCATAATATCATGTTAACTATATATATAACCATATATATGTCATCATATAGTTTTTACAAGTTTTAACGTTCGTGAATCACCGGTCAACTTGGGTAGTCAATTGTCTATATGAAACCTATTTCAATTAATCAAGTCTTAACAAGTTTGATTGCTTAATATGTTGGAAACATTTAATCATGTAAATATCAATCTCAATTAATATATATAAACATGGAAAAGTTCGGGTCACTACATCAAAAGTATCCTTGAACTCAAAATAAGTTAGAAGTTCGCTTGAGGATAAGTAAAGTCTAAGTGTGAGATATTTGATATCGGCTAAAAAGTCATGTTTTTACACAAGATATTAACCACATTTATGATAACATAATAGACTTTATCGTCTAAATAAACATTTAATTGCTTCATTTGATATATTATGTCATTACGAAGGCTATGTTTAAAGAATTACCAAAAACGGATGAAAAACGAGGAAAAACTAGCAATACCCGGCTAAGACGATTAACTCCCGTTTAAATTAATAATTTTATAAATTTTGGAAAATATCATTTGGTTGATCCTATCTTGTAGGATTCTTAATTACAAATGTATGGGCACAAGAATCGCTTAAAACGGACAAGAAACGAAGAAGTTAGAGGGAAACCGTGAAACCCTTGAAACCTTTTAGAAAAACGGCATGCCAGGAAATTGGACGGCCTGCCATGATTTTAAACGGCCGACCAGGAAATTGGACGGCCTGCCATGATTTTGGACATCCAGCCAGGAAATTGGACGACCTGTCAGAAAACGGCCTGCCCGGTCAGTACCATCAAATTTGCTAATAAAAGGAGGGCTTCGTTTCTCACTTCAACACACCATTTCTTTCACTTCTCTCTCTAAATATCTCTCTATTATAGCTCTCTAGTGTTCTATAGGAGATTAGTTCTCTCTCTAATTTCTCTCTCTAGATTCTAGAGAGAGAAAAGCACTAGGATTAGGAATGTAGTCATCTCTCTACTGTCGCTCTCTAGTGTTAAGTAGGAGATTAGTATGTAGTTAGTTGTAGAAGCTATCAAGCATTGTAACGCTTTGGATATTATGAAGAAATACAAGTGTTATTCTGCCGACATTATTCGGTAATATATATCCTTTCTTTTATTAATTTATTATAATATTCTTATTCGATGTTTATGATTTTTTAATATTAGAAATGCTTGTTGCCATGATGTGTGAGTAATTACTTGATTGTTTGCCACGATTTAATAATGTTAGTTAGGGATGATTATCATTTTGTACTTGCTTTCTGTCTATGATATTAAATCTCGTTATTATCGTCCTTCCACCAATAAATGTGATTAAAACCTTTTATAAAGTCGACAATTATCAGGTAATTAATTATCTGTGTTTATACATTGGTCAAGATATGAACCCTTCGGAAATACTATAAATTACATGGGGAATTACCATAGGACCAGATCAAGACATTGTTCATGAGTATAAGACTCGAGGAAATACTGTTGCAACAGTAGAGTACAATGTTTATGTACTATAGAAACACTAAAAGTGCAGTACATGGTAGATAACTAAAGGATTTATTGGGTAGATTTAAGTAAGGGCTGATTTAAATCATAAATGGGAATTTATCGCACTACAATACAAACTAAGCTTATAAATCTTTAAGGATGACTGAGAACTATCAGAGGTTCTAATTTGTCTACAAAGTCTTAGATTTTACCAAACCATTGACAGAAAGGAATTCAAAACATAATCATAACCACTCACTTGGGTGATACACTAAGGTGTTAAGAAAGGTTGGATATTATATATGGCTATGCTACTTTATTCGTGCGCCCAAGGTATGCATTGCATCCAAGATGGGCCGCTTATATCCTTAAACCGGATTAAGGGTCAGGAGTTGAGAATAGTCCATTTGATCAGAATCACGATAGCCTAGTTCCTCGTGACATGCTAATCGAGAAATCAATTAGTAGGGAATTTAGTGTTTACACCAAGGTATATCTATCCAATGAGTGTCTCGCAATCTTCCTAACAATACGTTATCTTAAATCATGGTGAACCACGTCTTCTCAGTCCTTAGCTGTTGCATGCTAGCTAGCTTATTTTAATTATATTGCTTTAATATTTTATATACAATTATAAATCAAATAGAACCAATTATAGCCTTTACACAATTTGATATTCCAGATAAAGTGGTGTTTGAAATAAACCGGTTGAACTTGGTTGTTGGATTTTTCGAACAGTCGCCAATTTATTGGGACCAGAAGGATCCTGCCTCTCCTCACAAGGTGTACCTGGCCACTAGTCTTGGATACTAAATTGTGTACAAACCCATCTTAATCACTAAATTATTTTAATAAGCCCCGTTTCAAATTCGACTGATCAAGGGATGACCCTAGGTCATATTTTCCGTTGTTAACCTATAGGAACTTATAATAGATTTAGGCCCATCATATATAAATTAAACAATCAACTTCTTCAATTGATATCCCGAATTGACGTTTTGCGACCTAACGGCACCGCATAAATAAACTGTTTGATTTATGCATATCAGTTCAACAATTCATGCATCTCGTTTGGTGCCAAACGATAGGGAGTTTTGGCAATGGGATTCGCCCCCGGAACCAAATCGATGCGAAAATCCACTTGTCTTACCGGCAGAACACCCGGTAAGTCGTCGAGAAAAACATCTTCAAATTCATTAACAACAGGAATAGATTCAATGGAAGGTGGCTCATCTCGAGTATTAACTACATATTCTAGATAAGCTATACCTCCACTAGACACAAGTCAGCGCGCCCGTGCGTAAGTAAAAAAAGGCACGGGACATTTTCGAGCTTCACAATACACGATTAGCTCTCCCTCACTTAGGGTTCTCACCCGCACAAATTTCTCATGACAATCAAGATTAACTCGGTTATGATCGACCTATTCCATACCCAAACCAACATCAAATTCCCCCAAGGTAATAGGAACCAAGTCAATATCAAACTTCTCGGTTCCAAAATCAATAACACAATTTTTATACACCCCATTGGCCACCGAGAAGCTACCATTGACTATCTCGACTTGTAAAGGAGAGTCTATATCACATAAACGACAATCTAAAGTAGCCGCATATCTTAAAGAAACATATGACATATCGGCACCACTATCAAATAACACCTTTGCAGGTTTAGAGTTAACTAAGAAAGTACCTAAAACTACATTGTTGGACTTCTTAGCATCATTGGTAGTTATCAAGAAATTTCGGCCTCTCGCGGGACCCTCCACCTTCTCTAACCGCTTGGCGTTGTCGTAGCTCTTATCACCCGTCATTAAGTCGGGACACTTGCGTCGTAACCCGTCCTAATCCATAAGGATGAATACGATAACATATGATTACATCGCGAGGTATTTGACCTCTATATGATATATTTTACAATCATTGCATTCGTTTTTAAAAGACAACTTTCATTTCATCGAAAGTGAAATGGTATGCATACCATTTCATATTATATCAAACTATCAATGACTTAATAATAATCTTGTTGAACTCAACGACTCGAATGCAACATTTTTTTGAAATATGCCATGAATGACTCCAAGTAATATCCTTAAAATGAGCCAATGCACAGCGGAAGATTTCTTTAATACCTGAGAATAAACATGCTGTAAAGTGTCAACCAAAAGGTTGGTAAGTTCATTAGTTTATCAAAATTAATCATTTCCAACAATATAATAGACCACAAGATACTCATATTTCGAAAACAATATGTGCAGGTCTGCCCACTGCTATAAAAATCATTCATATGAAGAACGCCGGAACCTTTCAAACAAACTCACCAACGGTAGCTAATGCGTAGTGCAATGACGAAATCATCTCACCGTGGTAGTTAATACAATATAATTTCAATAACGGTAGCTAGTGTGTATTGCAATGCAAAATCATCTCACCGTAAATAATTTTACAACGGTAGCTAGTGCGTAGTGCAATGCAAAATCATCTCACTGAGGGTAGTTAAAACAGTAGCTAGTGCGTAGTGCAATGCAAAATCATCTCACCGTTAATAACTACAAAATCGAACCATTTCGGTAGCTAATGTGTAGCGCAATGACAAAATCATCTCACCGATGGTCGATAATACAATCTTTATAATAATCGAACCTCTGAATCCAAATAATTCTATCATAGAATGTAGTTTGAATACTTGTGTATATTTTGTCAATCATTTATAAAAACAGTTCTTGTATTCTCAGTTCAAAAATTATATCTCAAAAGCATTTAGGAAACAGTTACAAAAACAGCGCATGTATTCTCAGTCCCAAAAATGTAAAGAGTAAAAGGGAATCAAATGAACTCACTATACTGCATTTCGTAGTTATTACGCATATGACGGCACTGAACAAGTCAGGGTTGGCCTCGGATTCACGAACCCATATCATTTATATATATATTAACACATATAATGGTAATCGAACAAATTTATGTATTATTATTGAATTAATTGTTATTCTAATTATGTGTTTTATTAATAACCTAATTAATTACATTTATTAATATTTATTATAAAAATATTAATATAGTTATGTTATATGTAGTAAATACGGTTTTATATAACTAATAGTTATTTGATAAAATAATATTGATAATAATAAATAAAAATTTTTTTCATCCTATAATAATAATAATAATAGTTATAATAATAAAAATGATAATTTTTATAAAAATGATACTTTTAATAATAATGAATAATAATAATAATAATTATAAAAATATTGATTTTACTAATAATAATAATACTAATATTTATATTAATAACTATAATGATAATAATACTACTAATAATAATAACTATTAAAATTTTAATTTTACTAATAATAATTATAATAATACTAATAGTTATATTAATAAATATAATGATAATAATATTACTAATAATAATACTAATACTTATGATAATAATAATAATAAATAATAATAATAATAATAATAATAATAATAATAATAATAATAATAATAATAATAATAATAATAATAATAATAATAATAATAATAATAATAATAATAATAATAATAATAATAATAATAAGGCTACCTCAAAGAATAGGTCTCTTAAAAACAAATAATGCCTCAGCCCGGGCTCGAACCCGAGACCACTAGCTCAACGTCAACACCCCTAACAAGCTGATCTATCTCGTTTTTCCGTTTATTATTACGACTCAATTATTTTTAATCCGTATTATTCTTTTTCTACTTTCTTCAACAGACAACATCAAATGGGGTCTTGGCCCAACAACACAAGTTATAGCCCCAATTTCCACAAGCCCATCTAGCAAATATATGGCCCAAATTCCATCAAAACAAATCAAAGGGTTTCGGTGTTGGATGTTAACAGAAATTAAAAAAAAAATATAGTATCCGATGCAGCAGTTTTGTGAGAAGTAACCGAACAGGAAAACATGAAACTAGTAACCATGAAACGAACGAAGGGTATTGGGTTCTTGATGGAACAAATTAGAAGATGAGCAGAATTAGAAAGTAGCCAAAAACAGATGGATTAGAAACAGAAACAATGAGCAACCGGAAACAAAAGTAGTTTTATGGGTGGGTTTCGATGGTGGTGTGGTATAGAAAGGAAAACGCAGCAGTAGCACTCGATTAGCAATAGTTACAGTGGTGGATCGTGGTGTTGGAGTGGTGGTTGTTCTTGGTTTATAGAAACAGAAAAAGGACGCAACACAATATAATGGTGGTTTTGTGTTTGAGGGTGACCATGGTGGTTTGAGTTCGAACCAAAAACAGAATAAAATAAAAAAAAATGGTAGCAACTTGGTGGTGGTTGTTTGGGGTCATTTAAAACAGAAACAGAAACGAAAGTGTTGTAGCAGCAAAAAGTACTGTTCATCGTCTTCTTCGTGGGTTTCGATGTTATTGGTTTATGACATCAAAAACATTTAAAAAATAGAAGCCGTAATAGAGAAATAGTAGTAGCAAACAACAATAAGTGTTGGTTGGAGGAATTCGTTCTCGGACAGACAGGAACAATCAACAAAAGAAAAAGAGAAAAACAAATAAATAATGATGGTGTTGTTTAAGGTTGTTACCGTCTGATCACCATAGAAACATAAACAAAGCTGTAGCAGTAGCGGTACAACAACATCTTTGATTGATTAGTAGCATATTTTAAATGGGTTTGTTTTGAAACAGTGAGGGTGATGAAAGTGATGATGATCGTGGTGGTTATTTAAGGTGGTTGTCGTGAGGTTGAAGGTGGCGATGGTAGGTTCAAGGTGGTGTAAGAGGGTGGTGGATCATCGGAAAGAGACGGTGGTTGTTTGTGGTGTCCCTCAACAAAGAAAATGGTGAACGAATAGGTCAAGCAGAAACAGAAAATGTAATGGGTTTCTTACCCATGTCTTCATATCATATATGCATAATATGTATATATAATACATACTCCCTAATAATTAGAGATGGTGGGGAGAAGAAAGAACCAAAATCAAACAGTGATTCAATAGTAATAATATTAAACTCGTGAATTTCAGTCGTTGGTATGCTACCGACAGTTTTCCCGGGAAGTGTATCGTGTTCATTGCTAAACAGTTAGAATATAAAAGTGTTCCTAAAAATCCTAAATTTTTAAATTACGTCAATTTATTTATTCTGGTCATTAACTGTTGGAAACCTAATCAAAAAGGTTCGCTAATTATTTATTTTATGTTCCAAATAATGTATACGGAGTACTAAAATTTAAACTAAAAAGGTAAAAATATTTTTATCAAATCTAAAATCTTCAAAATCGATTTACAGTTCAACTTTTATTTTAAATCTTCATAAACATGTATTAGATCTATATGAACACTAACAGAATGTCAACCGAGTATTACAACCGTTGACTAAATCTACTCGAAACCATTCATTTTCTATATATATATATATATATATATATATATATATATATATATATATATATATATATCCAATCTTAATTAACAAGTTCAAGTGAATAAATATATTAATTATATCTTTTTAAA
The DNA here is from genome assembly GCF_046630445.1 of Rutidosis leptorrhynchoides. Taxonomy (NCBI): domain Eukaryota; kingdom Viridiplantae; phylum Streptophyta; class Magnoliopsida; order Asterales; family Asteraceae; genus Rutidosis; species Rutidosis leptorrhynchoides. Next base: position 387,416,329 of record NC_092335.1, on the reverse strand, counting down.
CAAATAAATATGATATTATATATTTACAAGTATTATTTATATAAAAATATAAATATCTATATATATATTTAATAACATAATAGTTTTTATTACATCGCATAATATTTTGCATATTTATTTCCTACAACTAAATCATATATTATTTCAATTAATATTTCAAATGTATATATATATATATATATATATATATATATATATATATATATATATATATATATATATATATATATATATATATTTAAAATTTAAATATATAGGTATCTATTTACAAATAGTTGTTCGTGAATCGTCGAGAATGGTTGAAGGTCAATTAAATATATGAAACAGTTCAAAATTTTTGAGACTCAATCTAACAGACTTTGCTTATCATGTCAAAAATACAATATCGTATCGAGAGTTTGGTTTAAAATTAGTCGAAATTTTCCGGGTCGTCACAGTACCTACCCGTTAAAGAAATTTCGTCCCGAAATTTGATCGAGGTCATGTTTTCATGATGAATATGAATTGATAAAATAGAATTTTATCACCGTTGCATAATATAGATAAGATAATTCGATCATGCAAAGAGTACGAATGAAGCTATCACAAAAGAGTGAAATGAGAAATAAAGATTCATCTTGACTTTTGACGTAGTCACGGTTGATTTCAGAAATTCAAGGAATTTAAGGAAATCTTCTATTCAGATAGAAAATGAAATAGTACGATTTATTAGCAAACTGTTGGAATTACGGAAGAACAGAAATATCAAGGAAATATTTTCGTGATATGCTTAGAAATTAAGTAGAATGAAAGAGTCGTGTAACATGGCACATAATGAGGATAAGGTCTGTGAATCATCATCACGTTACATTAGAAATTTAGCATGACTTACTGTAATATAACCACGTTGGCCTGACGTCATTATATTATACTAACTCATGCTTCAATTCCCAATATTTCTCTAGGAAATCATTCATAATTTAAACTCGATGGTTACAGAATATAGAAACTAAAATAGTTTCTTTTATGATGTAATATAGATAGCACGAAGAGATAAATAATTTAGGACAAAAATAGCTGTGAAGGTATCCTCAGGAATATTGAAGATATTTATAATGAAAGATACGATGATATTTTGAAATTTCTAAGATTGACGGATGATGAAGAAACTTTTTCTGCAAGAATTTAGATTAAAAAAGGAACAAGGTATTCGCTAAATATTTCATCAGATGCTGAATCATCTGGATTTTGTAAGTATAGGTTTAGTCCTGGTGTTTGTCCACAGTCTCCTTCATGGTTTTTCATAATACGTTTTCCAGTATCAATTTTCTATTGAGTGTTTCCAACACTCCATTCTTTATCATCAAACTTTTGGCCATTAAGACCGTCTATAGTTTTGCTGCTTCATCAGCATTCAAAGTCATCATAACTAATTCATTGGTTATCAATCCGAGGTGTTTCAAGAATTTCGAAGGATTTGAACGCAGATTTTAATCGTCAAGATACAAAAGATTGTTTAAGATGAAATCAAGTGACAAACTTGAAGAATTGTTTAGTTGCATATGTTATAATCAATATTTTAATTCATTTTAATTGTTGAATGTTAATAGTCCACAGTTAGTAGTTCAATAATTTATATATAGTTTAATATACAATATTTGAATTAATTAATACGTATCGTGACCCATTGTATACATGTCTCAGACTCGATCACAACTCAAAGAATATATTATTTTAGAATCAACCTCGACCCTATATAGCTAACTCGAGCATTACTGCATATGGAGTGTCTATGGTTATTCCAAATAATATATATAGATGACGTCGATATGATATGTCAAAACATTGTATACGTGTCCCGATTTATCTGACGATATTTAAAGTGCGTAAAATAAATAACAGAAATTAAATGATGATAAATAAAATTGCGAGAATTAAAATTGCGATAAATAAAATGTAATAACGAATTAACAGTTAGCTAGGAATAGTTCTAGGATTTTGTTAGCGTGGATTCTTAACATAATTTCTCATAGTTAATTTGTTTGTGTCTAACAATTTTTGTAATGTTTTCTTCATTATGCCACTTGTTGGATTCTGACATGTCAAAATCAAAATATGAAATTTGAATGAAAATGGTTATTCTGTGGTGAACGGATACGTATATCTGTGGATGTAAATATGATAGCAAATGACTGTTGAATCAGATTGGAAGAATGTACAGTGTAACTTATTAATGTGAAATCTAAATATTCCTCGGGTATTACCTACCCGTTAAAATATTTTCACCATTAACAGTTTGTACGAAAAAATTTTTAATTACAATCTTTATGAAAATATACTTACATATATATTTTGTGATGACCCGTCCTAATCCATCCGGACGAAGTCCATATCGATTATAAACGATTTACAATAATTGATTACATTGCGAGGTACTTGACCTCTATATGATACATTTTAAAAACATTGCATTCGTTTTTGAAAAGACAAACTTTCATTTCATTGAAAGTTGACGACATGCATACCATCTCATAATACATCCAACTATAATTGACTTAATAATGATCTTGATGAACTCGACGACTCGAATACAACGTTCTTTTGAAATAGGTCATGAATGACTCCAAGTAATATCTATAAAATGAGCAAATGCACAGCGGAAGATTTCTTTCGTACCTGAGAATAAACATACTTTCAAGTGTCAACCAAAAGGTTGGTGAGTTCATTAGTTTAACATAAATAATCATTTCCATTATTTTAATAGACCACAAGATTTTCATTTCTCATAAATATACGTCCCATGCATAGAGACAAAAATATCATTCATATGGATTGAACACCTGGTAACCGACATTAGCAAGATGCATATAAGAATATCCCCATCATTCCGGGATCCTCCTTCAGACATGATATAAATTTCAAAGTACTAAAGCATCCGGTACTTTGGATGGGGTTTGTTAGGCCCAATAGATCTATCTTTAGGATTCGTGTCAATTAGGGTGTCTGTTCCCTAATACTTAGATTACCAGACTAAAAGGGGCATATTCAATTTCGATCATTCAACCTTATAATGTGGTTTCAATTACTTGTGTCTATTTCGTAAAACAGTTATAAAAAAACAGCGCATGTATTCTAAGTCCCAAAAATATATATTGCAAAAACATTTAAAAAGGGAGTAATGAAACTCACCTAATGTATTTTGTAGTAAAAATACATATGACTATATTGAACAATGCAGGGTTGGCCTCTGATTCACGAACCTATATCATTTGTGTATATATTAACACATATAATGGTAATCGAACAAATTTATATATTATTAGTGATTTAATTGTTATTTTAATTATTGGTTTCATTAATAATTTAGTTAACTATATTTATTTTATATACCTTAGATAAATAATAATAAAAATATTACTATAGTTACGTTATATGTAATAATTATATTTTACATAAATAATATTTGTTGTAATAGTAATAATAATACTAATGGTAATAGTGGTTATACAAATAATGATAATAGTAATAATAATGTTAAAAATAATAATTTTAACGTTAAATGTAATAATGATGATAATAATAATAATTAATGATAATAATAGTAATAACAATAATATTTATAATACTTAGTAATAATAATACTAATAATAATAATAATAAAATAATAATAATAAAAATGATAAAAATAATAATAATACTTATTTTATTAATTCATAAAATGATAATATTAATAATAATAATACTTATATTAATACTAATAATGATACGATAATAATAATAGTAATGATAATAGAAATACTACCTCAAGGAAGTAGCCCTTAAAAAAATGCCCAAGTCCGGGTTTGAACCCGCGACGTCCCGCTAACCCGATAACTACCCAATCACGGCTCTGCTGGTTACCTTCTTGAATTAATTCTCGCATTTAATATTTTAACCTATTGTCTTATCGTCTTTAGGATCATCATCATTATTCATTATCAACCTCTTAAACTAATTATCCTCTTTATCATATGGTAACACAATCGTCATCATAGTCATGTAGTATCGCTATAACCTCACTAATCTTAGTTTCACTTGATTTTATATTATCAACACTATTAATCTTATTTTTCTTGCTAATCACAGTCCAATAAACCCCAACATCATTAACTTATTTAGGTTTTTGGATCAAACTATTTTAAGGGCCCAAGATCAAAAGTCCACTTAAAACTAATCGGCCCCCCTGTGTGTCTCGACCAACTGCAGAAACCGAAACCCAGCTCACCCTTTTGTGTTTAGCAGTCATACTTGCATTTTAATATAGTGTCAAATAGGGAAAGTGGGCCATGAATTGAGTGATCTAGATGTGCACCATATCAATCATGCGTTTAATATTTCTACCCCCAACAACATCTTCTTTACATCTCATTAACAATAACATAAAGTATTCATTAATCATCATCAATCATCTTTCCACTTATCACACATCATTATATACGATAGTCTTTTTTTTAAATATCACCATCATTCACAGATTGCGTAAAATTTCGAAACAGAAAAGAGTCGCATCAGTAATTCACTAGTCCTGGTGTTTTCTTTGGTTATAAATCGAATAGGAAACAAGAGAGATAGGAGGGAGAGGGTGGTGATTAGGGTGGTTACGGTTTGTTGTGTTCGAACGTGTAACCTAAAACAGTAAGCATAGTTGGGGTGTTGGGTTCGTTTGGAAATAAGAAATAAAGAGGTAGTAGCAACAAGAATAGTTTATCATTTGGTTTTCAATAATGGTAGCAGATCGAGGTGTTCTGTTTAATAGGTTATTCTTGGTGATAGTGGTCGAAATAGTAGCAGGAAATAGTGAAGGGTTATTTTGTGTTCAGCAACTATGTGATCGATCAAGGGAGTGATGATAACCTATAAGTGGTTTGTTTTCCATCCAGATGAGAACAAAAGAGATGGTTGTTTGATCGAGTTTGTACTAGAATGGAAGGAAACAAGAAAGTAGAGTATAGTTGGTGATTGTCAATGGTACCTGGTGATCTTTCTTGGCGGCTTAGGGTGATGGGTTGCGGACTGAAACCGTAGTAGCAGTACTCTTGCAAAGAAGTCATAAATGGATGGTGTTTCTTGGTGGTAAGGTGGGTTGGTTGTTTGTAGTTGGTGACGGTTGAAAATAGAAAGGGTGGTGGCGGTTCACAATGAGTCTTCGAGGGTCGAAGGTGATGATATGGTGACGGTTGGGATGGTGGTTGTTACAGTTTTGTAAGGGTGATGGTTATCAACGAAAATCATGGTGATTAAGTGGTAGTAAAGTTGGTGGTTTAAGGTGATTAAATGGAATGAACTAGGAAAAAGAAATCGAAGGTGGTGGTTTGGAATCGAACAGAACTAGAAGTAAAAACTTGTGCATCAGCAACCTGAGATGGATCTTTTGGTCTTTTCGATTGGGACAGAAACAAAATGACAATCGTAATTGTAGCTGTAGTAGTACTCCTAATTCATTTAGGTTTGATGGTGTGCAGGTGAGTGAAGAGGTGGTTTATTGAAGATAGTGAGTTGTGGGTTTAAGTGTTTGAGGTAGTTTATAATAGATTATGAATTTACATCAAATTATTGGAGCAGACAAATATATTAAAGTTGAGATTGACCCTAAACAGATTCTGTTTTATTCTTGTTAAAAGGATTCGATTTACAGACAGGACTAATAGTGCAGATAGCGATTTAAAACTAATCCAACTCCTAAATTCGTGAAGTAATCATAAATAGATATCAATAAAAAGAATTTTATTAATTTTAAATAATAATGATTATAATTTTATTAATAATAATAATCTACATAAAAATAATACTAATTTCCTATTATAAATATTTATATTGCATATATTACATATATGTATATCTCTACATATATATATAATTCGTAAATCTTGTTAATTACAAATATAAATATATTAATACTATTAATACTACAATAATAATATTACTAATAATAATAATATTGTTGATGAAGGATCTAGTAATAATAAATGATAATTGATAATACTAATACTAAAAATAATAATAATATTACTTTAACATTTATTTATAATTACATTTTATTGGTTATATAATATCTATTATGTAATATCTTATTTATATATTTATTTACAATTAATTGTTCGTGAATCATCTAGCATAGTCAAAGGGTAATTGATTACATGAATATAGATTTTCAAAACTTTCGAGACTCAACATTACAGATTTTGCTTATCGTATTGAAATCATATAAAGATTAAGTTTAAATTTGGTCGGAAATTCCCTGGTCATCACTGTACCTACCCGTTAAAGAAATTTTGTCCCGAAATTTGAGTGAGGTCGTCATGGCTAACAATAAATATGTTTTCCTAACAATATGAGCTGATCAAAAGAGTTTTATCATCATTGAGAAATATGGATAAAACAATTTGATTATTTGAAGAGTATGAATGAAGCTATCACAAAAGATTGAGATAGAGATTCAACTTCTGACGTAGTCATGATTGAATTTAGAAAATAAGGCGTTTCTTTACTTTTGACGTTGTTGAAATGTCCCGTTCTTATTGATTAAAAACGTTCCATATTAATTGATTTCGTTGCGAGGTTTTGACCTCTATATGAGACGTTTTTCAAAGACTGCATTCATTTTAAAACAAACCATAACCTTTATTTCATCAATAAAGGTTTAAAAAGCTTTACGTAGATTATCAAATAATGATAATCTAAAATATCCTGTTTACACACGACCATTACATAATGGTTTACAATACAAATATGTTACAACAAAATAAGTTTCTTGAATGCAGTTTTTACACAATATCATACAAGCATGGACTCCAAATCTCGTCCTTATTTAAGTATGCGACAGCGGAAGCTTTTAATAATCACCTGAGAATAAACATGCTTAAAACGTCAACAAAAATGTTGGTGAGTTATAGGTTTAACCTATATATATATATATATCAAATCATAATAATAGACCACAAGATTTCATATTTCAATACACATCCCATACATAGAGATAAAAATCATTCATATGGTGAACACCTGGTAACCGACATTAACAAGATGCATATATAAGAATATCCCCATCATTCCGGGATCCTCCATCGGACATGATATAAATTTCGAAGTACTAAAGCATCCGGTACTTTGGATGGGGCTTGTTGGGCCTGATAGATCTATCTTTAGGATTCGCGTCAATTAGGGTGTCTGTTCCCTAATTCTTAGATTACCAGACTTAATAAAAAGGGGCATATTCGATTTTGATAATTCAACCATAGAATGTAGTTTCACGTACTTGTGTCTATTTTGTAAATCATTTATAAAACCTGCATGTATTCTCATCCCAAAAATATTAGATTTTAAAAGTGGGACTATAACTCACTTTCACAGATTTTTACTTCATCGGGAAGTAAGACTTGGCCACTGGTTGATTCACGAACCTATAACAATATATACATATATATCAAAGTATGTTCAAAATATATTTACAACACTTTTAATATATTTTGATGTTTTAAGTTTATTAAGTCAGCTGTCCTCGTTAGTAACCTACAACTAGTTGTCCACAGTTAGATGTACAGAAATAAATCGATAAATATTATCTTGAATCAATCCACGGCCCAGTGTATACGTATCTCAGTATTGATCACAACTCAAACTATATATATTTTGGAATCAACCTCAACCCTGTATAGCTAACTCCAACATTCACATATAGAGTGTCTATGGTTATTCCGAAATATATATAGATGTGTCGACATGATAGGTCGAAACATTGTATACGTGTCTATGGTATCTCAAGATTACATAATATACAATACAAGTTGGTTAAGTTATGGTTGGAATAGATTTGTTACCAATTTTCACGTAGCTAAAATGAGAAAAATTATCCAATCTTGTTTTACCCATAACTTCTTCATTTTAAATCCGTTTTGAGTGAATCAAATTGCTATGGTTTCATATTGAACTCTATTTTATGAATCTAAACAGAAAATGTATAGGTTTATAGTCGGAAAAATAAGTTACAAGTCGTTTTTGTAAAGGTAGTCATTTCAGTCGAAAGAACGACGTCTAGATGACCATTTTAGAAAACATACTTCCACTTTGAGTTTAACCATAATTTTTGGATATAGTTTCATGTTCATAATAAAAATCATTTTCTCAGAATAACAACTTTTAAATCAAAGTTTATCATAGTTTTTAATTAACTAACCCAAAACAGCCCGCGGTGTTACTACGACGGCGTAAATCCGGTTTTACGGTGTTTTTCGTGTTTCCAGGTTTTAAATCATTAAGTTAGCATATCATATAGATATAGAACATGTGTTTAGTTAATTTTAAAAGTCAAGTTAGAAGGATTAACTTTTGTTTGCTAACAAGTTTAGAATTAACTAAACTATGTTCTAGTGATTACAAGTTTAAAACTTCGAATAAGATAGCTTTATATGTATGAATCGAATGATGTTATGAACATCATTACTACCTTAAGTTCCTTGGATAAACCTACTGGAAAAGAGAAAAATGTATCTAGCTTCAACGGATCCTTGGATGGCTCGAAGTTCTTGAAGCAGAATCATGACACGAAAACAAGTTCAAGTAAGATCATCACTTGAAATAAGATTGTTATAGTTATAGAAATTGAACCAAAGTTTGAATATTATTATTATCTTGTATTAGAATGATAACCTACTGTAATAAACAAAGATTTCTTGAGGTTGGATGATCACCTTACAAGATTGGAAGTGAGCTAGCAAACTTGAAAGTATTCTTGATTTTATGTAACTAGAACTTGTAGAATTTATGAAGAACACTTAGAACTTGAATATAGAACTTAAGAGAGATCAATTAGATGAAGAAAATTGAAGAATGAAAGTGTTTGTAGGTGTTTTTGGTTGTTGGTGTATGGATTAGATATAAAGGATATGTAATTTTGTTTTCATGTAAATAAGTCATGAATGATTACTCATATTTTTGTAATTTTATGAGATATTTCATGCTAGTTGCCAAATGATGGTTCCCACATGCGTTAGGTGACTCACATGGGCTGCTAAGAGCTGATTATTGGAGTGTATATACCAATAGTACATACATCTAAAAGTTGTGTATTGTACGAGTACGAATACGGGTGCATACGAGTAGAATTGTTGATGAAACTGAACGAGGATGTAATTGTAAGTATTTTTGTTAAGTAGAAGTATTTTGATAAGTGTATTGAAGTCTTTCAAAAGTGTATAAATACATATTAAAACACTACATGTATATACATTTTAACTGAGTCGTTAAGTCATCGTTAGTCGTTACATGTAAGTGTTGTTTTGAAACCTTTAGGTTAACGATCTTGTTAAATGTTGTTAACCTAATGTTTATAATATCAAATAAGATTTTAAATTATTATATTATCATGATATTATCATGTATGAATATCTCTTAATATGATATATATACATTAAATGTCTTTACAACGATAATTGTTACATATATGTCTCGTTTAAAAATCATTAAGTTAGTAGTCTTGTTTTTACATATGTAGTTCATTGTTAATATATTTAATGATATGTTTACTTATCATAGTATCATGTTAACTATATATATATATCCATATATATGTCATCATATAGTTTTTACAAGTTTTAACGTTCGTGAATCACCGGTCAACTTGGGTGGTCAATTGTCTATATGAAACATATTTCAATTAATCAATTCTTAACAAGTTTGATTGCTTAACATGTTGGAAATATTTAATCATGTAAATATCAATCTCAATTAATATATATAAACATGGAAAAGTTCGGGTCACTACAGTACCTACCCGTTAAATAAATTTCGTCCCGAAATTTTAAGCTGTTGAAGGTGTTGACGAATCTTCTGGAAATAGATGCGGATATTTCTTCTTCATCTGATCTTCACGCTCCCAGGTGAACTCGGGTCCTCTACGAGCATTCCATCGAACCTTAACAATTGGTATCTTGTTTTGCTTAAGTCTTTTAACCTCACGATCCATTATTTCGACGGGTTCTTCGATGAATTGGAGTTTTTCGTTGATTTGGATTTCATCTAACGGAATAGTGAGATCTTCTTTGGCAAAACATTTCTTCAAATTCGATACGTGGAAAGTGTTATGTACAGCCACGAGTTGTTGAGGTAACTCAAGTCGGTAAGCTACTGGTCCGACACGATCAATAATCTTGAATGGTCCAATATACCTTGGATTTAATTTCCCTCGTTTACCAAATCGAACAACGCCTTTCCAAGGTGCAACTTTAAGCATGACCATCTCTCCAATTTCAAATTCTATATCTTTTCTTTTAATGTCAGCGTAGCTCTTTTGTTGACTTTGGGCGGTTTTCAACCGTTGTTGAATTTGGATGATCTTCTCGGTAGTTTCTTGTATAATCTCCGGACCCGTAATCTGTCTATCCCCCACTTCACTCCAACAAATCGGAGACCTGCACTTTCTACCATAAAGTGCTTCAAACGGCGCCATCTCAATGCTTGAATGGTAGCTGTTGTTGTAGGAAAATTCTACTAACGGTAGATGTCGATCCCAACTGTTTCCGAAATCAATAACACATGCTCGTAGCATGTCTTCAAGCGTTTGTATCGTCCTTTCGCTCTGCCCATCAGTTTGTGGATGATAGGCAGTACTCATGTCTAGACGAGTTCCTAATGCTTGCTGTAATGTCTGCCAGAATCTTGAAATAAATCTGCCATCCCTATCAGAGATAATAGAGATTGGTATTCCATGTCTGGAGATGACTTCCTTCAAATACAATCGTGCTATCTTCTCCATCTTGTCATCTTCTCTTATTGGCAGGAAGTGTGCTGATTTGGTGAGACGATCAACTATTACCCAAATAGTATCAAAACCACTTGCAGTCCTTGGCAATTTAGTGATGAACTCCATGGTAATGTTTTCCCATTTCCATTCCGGGATTTCGGGTTGTTGAAGTAGACCTGATGGTTTCTGATGCTCAGCTTTGACCTTAGAACACGTCAAACATTCTCCTACGTATTTAGCAACATCGACTTTCATACCCGGCCACCAAAAATATTTCTTGAGATCCTTGTACATCTTCCCCATTCTAGGATGTATTGAGTATCTGGTTTTATGAGCTTCTCTAAGTACCATTTCTCTCATATCTCCAAATTTTGGTACCCAAATCCTTTCAGCCCTATACCGGGTTCCGTCTTCCTGAGTATTAAGATGCTTCTCCGATCCTTTGGGTATTTCATCCTTTAAATTTCCCTCTTTTAAAACTCCTTGTTGCGCCTCCTTTATTTGAGTAGTAAGGTTATTATGAATCATTATATTCATAGATTTTACTCGAATGGGTTCTCTGTCCTTCCTGCTCAAGGCATCGGCTACCACATTTGCCTTCCCCGGGTGGTAACGAATCTCAAAGTCATAATCATTCAACAATTCAATCCACCTACGCTACCTCATATTCAGTTGTTTCGGATTAAATATGTGTTGAAGACTTTTGTGGTAGGTTTATATAATACTTTTGACCCCATATAAGTAGTGCCTCCAAGTCTTTAATGCAAAAACAACCGCACCTAATTCCAAATCATGGGTCGTATAATTTTGTTCGTGAATCTTCAATTGTCTAGACGCATAAGCAATCACCTTCGTTCGTTGCATTAATACACAACTGAGACCTTGCTTTGATGCGTCACAATAAATCACAAAATCATCATTCCCTACAGGCAATGACAATATAGGTGCCGTAGTTAGCTTTTTCTTCAATAACTGAAACGCTTTCTCTTATTCATCATTCCATTCAAATTTCTTCCCTTTATGCGTTAATGCAGTCAAGGGTTTTGCTATTCTGGAAAAGTCTTGGATGAACCTTCTGTAGTAACCAGCTAGTCCTAAAAACTGGCGTATGTGTTTCGGAGTTTTTGGGGTTTCCCACTTTTCAACAGCTTCTATCTTTGCCGGATCCACCTTAATACCTTCTTTGTTCACTATGTGACCGAGGAATTGAACTTCTTCCAACCAAAATGCACACTTTGAAAACTTAGCGTACAATTCTTCCTTCCTCAATACTTCTAACACCTTTCTCAAATGTTCACCGTGTTCTTGGTCAATCTTTGAGTAAATAAGTATGTCATCAATGAAAACAATGACAAACTTGTCAAGGTATGGTCCACACACTCGGTTTATAAGGTCCATGAACACAGCTGGTGCATTAGTTAAACCAAACGGCATGACCATAAACTCGTAATCACCGTAACGTGTTCTGAAAGCAGTCTTTGGAATATCATCTTCTTTCACCCGCATTTGATGATACCCGGAATGTAAGTCAATCTTTGAATAAATAGACGAGCCTTGTATTTGATCAAATAAGTCGTCGATTCTCGGTAGTGGGTAGCGGTTCTTGATGGTAAGTTTGTTCAACTCTCGGTAGTTGATACACAACCTGAATATACCATCTTTCTTCTTGACAAACAAAACAGGAGCTCCCCACAGTGATGTGCTTGGTCGAATGAAACCACGCTCTAAAAGTTCTTGTAATTGGCTTTGCAATTCTTTCATCTCGCTGGGTGCGAGTCTGTAAGGAGCACGAGCTATTGGTGCAGCTCCTGGTACAAGATCTATTTGAAATTCAACGGATCGATGTGGGGGTAATCCCGGTAATTCTTTCGGAAATACATCGGGAAATTATTTTGCAAGGGGAACATCATTGATGCTCTTTTCTTCGGTTTGTACTTTCTCGATGTGTGCTAGAACAGCATAGCAACCTTTTCTTATTAGTTTTTGTGCCTTAAAATTACTAATAAGATGTAGCTTCGTGTTGCCCTTTTCTCCGTACACCATTAAGGGTTTTCCTTTTTCTCGTATAATGCGAATTGCATTTTTGTAACAAACGATCTCTGCTTTCACTTCTTTCAACCAGTCCATACCGATTATCACATCAAAACTCCCTAACTCTACTGGTATCAAATCAATCTTAAATGTTTCGCTAACCAGTTTAATTTCTCGATTCCGACATATATTATCTGCTGAAATTAATTTACCATTTGCTAATTCGAGTAAAAATTTACTATTCAAAGGCGTCAATGGACAACTTAATTTAGCACAAAAATCTCTACTCATATAGCTTCTATCCGTACCCGTAACAAGCTCTGGGTCTTCCTGTGCCTCTGCCGCATTAATATTGAAAACTCTTCTGCGGCCTTGTCCATTCGTGTTCTCCTGGTTCGGGCAATTTCTAATAATGTGGCCCGGTTTTCCACATTTATAACAAACTACATTGGCATAACTTGCTCCGACACTACTTGCTCCGACACTACTCGCTCCGACACCATTTGTTCCTTTCGTTCTATTAACACCTGGTCCGTAGACCTCACACTTCGCCTCGCTATGACCATTTCTTTTACACTTGTTGCAAAATTTGGTGCAGAACCCCGAGTGATACTTTTCACACCTTTGGCATAGCTGCTTCTGATTGTTGTTGTTGTTGCGGTTATTATTGTTGTTGGGATGATTGTTGTAGTTGCTGTTGTTGTTGTTGTTGTTGTTGTTGGGCCGTTTGTTATAGTTGCGATTGATGTTGCGATTGTTGGGATAATTGTTGCGATTATTGTTGTAATTGCTGTTGTTGTTGTTGTTGTATTGGTGATTCTTATCACCGTTTTCCTCCCACTTTCTTTTGACTTGCTTCACATTGGCCTCTTCAGCAGTCTGTTCTTTAATTCTTTCTTCAATCTGGTTCACTAGTTTGTGAGCCATTCTACATGCCTGTTGTATGGAGGCGGGCTCGTGTGAACTTATATCTTCTTGGATTCTTTCCGGTAATCCTTTCACAAACGCGTCGATCTTCTCTTCCTCACCTTCGAATGCTCCCGGACACAATAGGCACAATTCTGTGAATCGTCTTTCGTACGTGGTAATATCAAATCCTTGGGTTCGTAACCCTCTAAGTTCTATCTTGAGCTTATTGACCTCGGTTCTGGGACGGTACTTCTCGTTCATCAAGTGCTTGAATGCTGACCACGGTAGTACGTACGCATCGTCTTGTCCCACTTGCTCTAGATAGGTATTCCACCATGTTAACGCAGAACCTGTGAAGGTATGTGTGGCGTACTTCACTTTGTCCTCTTCAGTACACTTACTTATGGCAATCACCGATTCGACCTTCTCGGTCCACCGTTTCAATCCGATCGGTCCTTCGGTTCCATCAAATTCCAAAGGTTTGCAGGCAGTGAATTCTTTGTAGGTGCATCCTACACGATTTCCTGTACTGCTAGATCCAAGGTTATTATTGGTATGTAGCGCAGCCTGTACTGCGGCTATGTTTGAAGCTAGAAAGGTACGAAATTCCTCTTCATTCATATTCACGGTGTGTCGAGTAGTCGGTGCCATTTCCTTCAAAATAGTCAAATGGAACAAGTTAATCATACAGAATATTAAGAGTAGTTAATAGTATTTTGTAACATAATATGAACTCATTTATAAAAGCTTTTTCTTCATATTAGCGTTTTATAAGTTTAAATTCGGGTAGTACCTACCCGTTAAGTTCATACTTAGTAGCTAATATACAATTCAACTACTACAATTCTATATGAAAAACTGATTATAATAATAATTCGCGTTCAAACTTTTACACAATATTTTACAAAACTTACAATACCGCTTATTTTACATATAGCATGAAATATAGCACACAATAAATTTGATACAAGATGGTTGTGAAGATAATTCTAGCTAGTACACAAGTCGTTCAGCAAAGCCAATAAAGACACGTAATTCATACGTCCAGAAACAAGTCATACATTCTGGTTTTACTAGGATTACTTCCCATCCTTGGTCTTGTGGAACATAACCGTTATGGCCGTTGATAAGACAGCGTGTTGTAACGTCGTCAAAGGGACGAGGGTTACGTAATGTCCAACAGTCCCGTAACAATCTAAAAACCTCATTTCTTACCCCAATTACCGACTCCGTCACTTGTGGGAATGTTTTGTTTATGTTGCATGTTAGCCGCTTTTTCTAAATCACGAAGTCCAATATTCGGATATATTGAGTCAAAATAATTTCTTAACCCATAGCATAAAATAGCATTTGGGTTCCCCGTAATATATGCGTCAAAGTAAACACATCGTAACTTATGGATTTCCCAATGTGATATCCCCCATCTTTCGAACGAAAGTCTTTTATAAACCATGGCATTCTTGGAACGTTCTTCGAATGTCTTACAAACTGATCTCGCCTTAAATAGTTGTGCCGAAGAATTCTGACCGACTCTAGACAAGATTTCATCAATCATGTCTCCGGGTAGGTCTCTTAAAATATTGGGTTGTCTATCCATTTTGTATTTTTATACTGTAAAATAGACAAGAGTTAGATTCATAAAAAAAATACTTATTAATACAAGCATTTTTTTTACATATATCATAAAGCATAAGCACACTATATTACATATATTACACCACACGAATACAACTATCTTATTCCGACTCGCTTGTTTCTTCTTCTTCGGTTTTGGTTCGTTTTGCCAAGTTTCTAGGGATATATGATGTTCCCCTAATACGAGCCGTCGTTTTCCACATTGGTTTAGAAAAACCTGGTGGTTTAGAGGTTCCCGGGTCATTGTTACAACTTAAGGACTTCGGGGGTTGACGATACATATAAAGTTCATCGGGGTTGGAATTAGATTTCTCTATTTTTATGCCCTTTCTCTTATTATTTTCTTTTGCCTTTTTAAATTCAGTTGGGGTAATTTCTATAACATCATCGGAATTCTCGTCGGAATCCGATTCATCGGAGAATTGGTAATCCTCCCAATATTTTGCTTCCTTGGCGGAAACACCATTGACCATAATTAACCTTGGTCGGTTGGTTGAGGATTTTCTTTTACTTAACCGTTTTATTATTTCCCCCACCAGTTTTATTTCTTCATCCGGTTCCGATTCTTCTTCCGGTTCCGATTCTTCTTCCGGTTTCGACTCTTCTTCCGGTTCCTCTTCGAGAACTTGTGAATCAGTCCACGAATCA
The DNA here is from genome assembly GCF_046630445.1 of Rutidosis leptorrhynchoides. NCBI lineage: Eukaryota > Viridiplantae > Streptophyta > Magnoliopsida > Asterales > Asteraceae > Rutidosis > Rutidosis leptorrhynchoides. The sequence continues at coordinate 387,400,350 of NC_092335.1, read as the reverse complement.
TTCCAATTTACATTTGACTCTTCATTATTATTAGGTGAGTCAATGGGACTTGTTCTAGAGGTAGACATCTATCACATAATATCAAACGCGTTAAGAGATTAATATATCACATAATATTCACATGTTAAAAATATATAGTTTCCAACAAAATTTGTTAAGCAATCATTTTTCAAGTAAACACGGTCGAAGTACAGACTCACTAATGCATCCTAACAAACTCGATAAGACACACTAATGCAAAATTCTGGTTCTCTAAGACCAACGCTCGGATACCAACTGAAATGTCCCGTTCTTATTGATTAAAAATGTTCCATATTAATTGATTTCGTTGCGAGGTTTTGACCTCTATATGAGACGTTTTTCAAAGACTGCATTCATTTTAAAACAAACCATAACCTTTACGTAGATTATCAAATAATGATAATCTAAAATATCCTGTTTACACACGACCATTACATAATGGTTTACAATACAAATATGTTACCACAAAATAAGTTTCTTGAATGCAGTTTTTACACAATATCATACAAGCATGGACTCCAAATCTCGTCCTTATTTAAGTATGCGACAGCGGAAGCTCTTAATAATCACCTGAGAATAAACATGCTTAAAACATCAACAAAAATGTTGGTGAGTTATAGGTTTAACCTATATATATCAAATCATAATAATAGACCACAAGATTTCATACTTCAATACACATCCCATACATAGAGATAAAAATCATTCATATGGTGAACACCTGGTAACCGACATTAATAAGATGCATATATAAGAATATCCCCATCATTTCGGGATCCTCCATCGGACATGATATAAATTTCAAAGTACTAAAGCATCCGGTACTTTGGATGGGGCTTGTTGGGCCCGATAGATCTATCTTTAGGATTCGCGTCAATTAGGGTGTCTGTTCCCTAATTCTTAGATTACCAGACTTAATAAAAAGGGGGATATTCGATTTCGATAATTCAACCATAGAATGTAGTTTCACGTACTTGTGTCTATTTTGTAAATCATTTATAAAACCTGCATGTATTCTCATCCCAAAAATATTAGATTTTAAAAGTGGGACTATAACTCACTTTCACAGATTTTTACTTCGTCGGGAAGTAAGACTTGGCCACTGGTTGATTCATGAACCTATAACAATATATACATATATATCAAAGTATGTTCAAAATATATTTACAACACTTTTAATATATTTTGATGTTTTAAGTTTATTAAGTCAGCTGTCCTCGTTAGTAACCTACAACTAGTTGTCCACAGTTAGATGTACAGAAATAAATCGATAAATATTATCTTGAATCAATCTACGACCCAGTGTATATGTATCTCAGTATTGATCACAACTCAAACTATATATATTTTGGAATCAACCTCAACTCTGTATAGCTAACTCCAACATTCACATATAGAGTGTCTATGGTTGTTCCGAAATATATATAGATGTGTCGACATGATAGGTCGAAACATTGTATACGTGTCTATGGTTTCTCAAGATTACATAATATACAATACAAGTTGATTAAGTTATGGTTGGAATAGATTTGTTACCAATTTTCACGTAGCTAAAATGAGAAAAATTATCCAATCTTGTTTTACCCATAACTTCTTCATTTTAAATCCATTTTGAGTGAATCAAATTGCTATGGTTTCATATTGAACTCTATTTTATGAATCTAAACAAAAAAATTATAGGTTTATAGTCGGAAAAATAAGTTACAAGTTGTTTTTGTAAAGGTAGTCATTTCAGTCGAAAGAACGACGTCTAGATAACCATTTTAGAAAACATACTTCCACTTTGAGTTTAACCATAATTTTTGGATATAGTTTCATGTTCATAATAAAAATCATTTTCTCAGAATAAAAACTTTTAAATCAAAGTTTATCATAGTTTTTAATTAACTAACCCAAAACAGCCCGCGGTGTTACTACGACGGCGTAAATCCGGTTTTACGGTGTTTTTTGTGTTTCCAGGTTTTAAATCATTAAGTTAGCATTTAATATAGATATAGAACATGTGTTTAGTTGATTTTAAAAGTCAAGTTAGAAGGATTAACTTTTGTTTGCGAACAAGTTTAGAATTAACTAAACTATGTTCTAGTGATTACAAGTTTAAACCTTCGAATAAGATAGATTTATATGTATGAATCGAATGATGTTATGAACATCATTACTACCTTAAGTTCCTTGGATAAACCTACTGGAAAAGTGAAAAATGGATCTAGCTTCAACGGATCCTTGGATGGCTCGAAGTTCTTGAAGCAGAATCATGACACGAAAACAAGTTCAAGTAAGATCATCACTTGAAATAAGATTGTTATAGTTATAGAAATTGAACCAAAGTTTGAATATGATTATTACCTTGTATTAGAATGATAACCTACTGTAAGAAACAAAGATTTCTTGAGGTTGGATGATCACCTTACAAGATTGGAAGTGAGCTAGCAAACTTGAAAGTATTCTTGATTTTATGTAACTAGAACTTGTAGAATTTATGAAGAACACTTAGAACTTGAAGATAGAACTTGAGAGAGATCAATTAGATGAAGAAAATTGAAGAATGAAAGTGTTTGTAGGTGTTTTTGGTCGTTGGTGTATGGATTAGATATAAAGGATATGTAATTTTGTTTTAATGTAAATAAGTCATGAATGATTACTCATATTTTTGTAATTTTATGAGATATTTCATGCTAGTTGCCAAATGATGGTTCCCACATGTGTTAGGTGACTCACATGGGCTGCTAAGAGCTGATTATTGGAGTGTATATACCAATAGTACATACATCTAAAAGCTGTGTATTGTACGAGTACGAATACGGGTGCATACGAGTAGAATTGTTGATGAAACTGAACGAGGATGTAATTGTAAGCATTTTTGTTATATAGAAGTATTTTGATAAGTGTATTGAAGTCTTTCAAAAGTGTATAAATACATATTAAAACACTACATGTATATACATTTTAACTGAGTCGTTAAGTCATCGTTAGTCGTTACATGTAAGTGTTGTTTTGAAACCTTTAGGTTAACGATCTTGTTAAATGTTGTTAACCCAATGTTTATAATATCAAATAAGATTTTAAATTATTATATTATCATGATATTATCATGTATGAATATCTCTTAATATGATATATATACATTAAATGTCTTTACAACGATAATTGTTACATATATGTCTCGTTTAAAAATCATTAAGTTAGTAGTCTTGTTTTTACATATGTAGTTCATTGTTAATATACTTAATGATATGTTTACTTATCATAGTATCATGTTAACTATATATATATATATCCATATATATGTCATCATATAGTTTTTACAAGTTTTAACGTTCGTGAATCACCGGTCAACTTGGGTGGTCAATTGTCTATATGAAACATATTTCAATTAATCAAGTCTTAACAAGTTTGATTGCTTAACATGTTGGAAACATTTAATCATGTAAATATCAATCTCAATTAATATATATAAACATGGGAAAGTTCGGGTCACTACAGTTGTCTTGGTGGAATTCCAGAATTCCAGGGATTTAAAAGAAAAAATTCGAAATTTATAAGATTTGATTCTTCGGCGAATAAGGAAATTAAGATCTCTCTAATTAAATACGGTGATCTGCTTTGATTACTCTGTCTGGTGTTTCCATTATAAATTAAACTCTTCCGTTCCATTATTCTCACCATTCCTATACTTTCCTTCTTGTTTCATACATCCAAAGGATTGTGAAAATGCTGAATCCCGTTCTAATCTTTGATATTTTTCTAATTATCATTTCTGTCATCCTTCTTTTCAATCTCCCACCAGAAAAATCTGTTTACTTCTACTATTACCTTGGGGTGATACTATTCTTGACTACACCGTGTCTTTATATTGTTATTCATATTAACATCCATGGTTTGTAACCTCCGTAATGTTATTGAGCTTTATATTTTCTCTTATATCTTGGGGCTCTTTGCCTTTTTATTCTCCTCTCGACCTCTAGTTAAGCTAGTAACGCACCAGAATTCGTAAGTATGGAGCTTCGAATGAACTTAATGTTCTAAACAAGAAAGAACGTAATAGCACGATTTGATTTGTCAAATTACCAAAATTCAAGAGAAAAGATAGAACTATCAAGAAATATATGTTCCTGATATGTTTGGAGATTAGGTAGAATGTAAGAGTCGTGTAATATGGCACATGATGACGTTAGGGTCTATGAATCATCACGTTTCATTAGAAACTCAGCATGATTTACTGTAATATATTCACGTTGATCAAGTGTCATTATATTATACTAACTCATGCATCAGTTCCCAACATTACTTCAATAAAATTCATATTTTGAGCTCGAAAGTTTACAGAATATAGAAACTAATAGTTTCTATATGATGTAACACTGATATCATGAAGAGATTAATGATTTCAGATAAGAATACTTATGAAAATATCTTCATAAATATGGAGGATATTTATAATGAAAGATACGATGATATCTTGGAATTTCTAATATCGATGGATGATGAAGAAAATTTATCCGTAAGGGTTTAGATTCTGAAGCATGGTGTTGGCTAAAGATTTCATCAGATATAGAATCATCAGGATTTTTAATGTACAAGTTTAGTCCTTGTGATTTGTTCAGAGACTCCTTCGTAGTTCGCTCAGTCAGTTTTTCAGTTCCAACTTTTCTGAGTTTTTTTTTTCAACATACTATTCTTTATCATCAAACTTCTGATGATTAAGGTCGTTTACGGTTGCCTACGGTTTCTGCTGCTTCATTTAGCTTTTTCAACATTCAAAGTATTGATTTGTAGACTGAGTGCTTTTTAGAATTTCAGAATGGAAGATCATAGTTCTAAGAGATAAATGTTATGTGGATACATATAACTGTTGATGTAGAATCGTTGCGAGACTCAAAATACAGATTTGCTGATTCTCGGTAATTGGTATGGAAATTCTTGTTACAAGATGCGGATGTGTACATGATGAGACTTCAATAGATAAATATAGTGATTTGTCGGAGAGATTTAAACCAAGGAGCGACGAGGTTGCTGGTACATCTGCTGGTAATATGGTGGAATTTAATAAAAAAATTTCCCCGGTAACAATAAAAGAGCACACATATAAATCAAGGTTTTAACAAGGTTGTTTCGAATAAAAAGTCAAAGTTGACTTGCTGGAGCTGTGGCAAAATTTGCTAATTTGGAAAGGGATTGCAAAGTTATTTTTGGTAATCATAACGCTAAAGAATTTAGCACAGCTACGCGTGAAACGTTTACTCAGTTTTCCGAGATTTTCAGGTGCATAACTATACGCATCAATCTTTTCTTCTGTAGATGAAGTGCGGTTGATTCATCCTATCGATTGAAGTGTTTTCGAGAATTATGAAAGGTTTGAATCGCAGATTGTAATCGTCAAGATACAAATGAGGTTTAAGATGAAATCAAGTGGCAAACTTGAAGAATTGTTTAGTTTCATATGTTATAATCAATATTTTAATTCATTTTAATTGTCCAATCTTATTAGTCCACAGTCGATAGTCCACAATTGACAGTTTAATAATTCATATAAAGTTTAATATATAATATTCGAATTAACTAATACGTATCGTGACCCGTACTCGTCTCAGACTCGATCACAACTCAAAGTATATATATTATTATAGAATTAACCTCAACCCTGTATAGAGAACTCGATCATTACTGCATATAGAGTGTCTATGGTTATTCCAAATAATATATATATATGCGTCGATATGATAGGGCAAAACCTTGTATACGTGTCCCGATATTTAAAGTGCGTAAAATAAATAACAGAAAGTAAATGATGATAAATAAAGTGCGTAAAGTAAATAACAGAAATTAAATTACGATAACTAAAATTGCGATAATTAAATTGCGATAAATAAACTGCGATAAATAAAATGTAATCAGTTAGCTAGGAATAGTTAGCTAGGATCAGTTAGCATGGATTCTTATCAAAATTTCGATTAGTTAATTCGTTTGTTTCTAACAAATTTTATTTTGTCAAATGTTTTCTTCATTATGCCACTTGTTGGATTCTGATAGGTCAAAATCCGAATATGAAATTGAATAAAAATAGTTATTCTGCGGTGAACGGATACGTATATCGGTGGTTGTAAGTAAGATAGTAAATGACTATTGAATCAGATTCGAAGAATATACAGTATAACTTATTAATGTGAAATCTAAATATTCCTCGGGTATTACCTACCCGTTAAAATATTTTCACCATTAACAGTTTGTACGAAAGAATTTTTAATTACAATCTTTATGAAAATATATATACATATATATTTTCTTCAGATGTAATTATGGATTTAATGAGTCAATATGATATTAATCTCATTTGATTTTTCGGTTGAAACTAGAATAAATAATCTCTAAAACTTTAGAGGTTACTTAATCCTTATGTAGAACGAAGATGAATTGAAATGTCCCGTTCATATTGATTATAAACGTTCCATATTAATTGATTTTGTTGCGAGGTATGACCTCTATATGAGATGTTTTTCAAAGACCGCATTCATTTTTAAAACAATCATAACCTTTATTTTATCAATAAAGGTTTCAAAAGCATTACGTAGATTATCAAATAATGATAATCTAAAATATACTGTTTACACACGACCATTACATAATGGTTTACAATAGAAATATATTACATCGACATATGTTTCTTAAATGCAGTTTTTACACAATATCATACAAACATGGACTCCAAATCTTGTCCTTATTTTAGTATGCAACAGCGGAAGCTCTTAGTATTCACCTGAGAATAAACATGCTTTAAACGTCAACAAAAATGTTGGTGAGTTATAGGTTTAACCTATATATATATATATATATATATATATATATATCAAATCGTAACAATAGACCACAAGATTTCATATTTCAATACACATCCCATACATAGAGATAAAAATCATTCATATGGTGAACATCTGGTAACCGACATTAACAAGATGCATATATAAGAATATCCCCATCATTCTGGGACACCCTTCGGATATGATATAAATTTCGAAGTACTAAAGCATCCGGTACTTTGGATGGGATTTGTTAGGCCCAATAGATCTATCTTTAGGATTCGCGTCAATTAGGGTGTCTGTTCCCTAATTCTTAGATTACCAGACTTAATAAAAAGGGGCATATTCGATTTCGATAATTCAACCATAGAATGTAGTTTCACGTACTTGTGTCTATTTTGTAAATCATTTATAAAACCTGCATGTATTCTCATCCCAAAAATATTAGATTTTAAAAGTGGGACTATAACTCACTTTCACAGATTTTTACTTCGTCGGGAAGTAAGACTTGGCCACTGGTCAATTCACGAACCTATAACAAATATATACATATATATCAAAGTATATTCAAAATATATTTACAACACTTTTAATACATTTTGATGTTTTAAGTTTATTAAGTCAGCTGTCCTCGTTAGTAACCTACAACTAGTTGTCCAACATTAGATGTACAGAAAAAAATTGATATATATATTATCTTGAATCAATCCACGACCCAGTATATACACGTCTTAGGCTAGATCACAACTCAAAGTATATATATTTTTGGAATCAACCTCAAACCTGTATAGCTAACTCCCACATTACTGCATATAGAGTGTCTATGGTTGTTCCAAATAATATATACACATGAGTCGATATGATATGTCAAAACATTTGCATACGTATCTATGGTATCCCAAGATTACATAATATATTAGAATACATGTATAATACAATATAAGTTAGCTAGGATATGATTAATATAGATTTGATACCAATTTTCACGTTGCTACAACAAGAAAAATTATCCAATCTTGTTTTACCCATAACTTCTTCATTTTAAATCCGTTTTGAGTGAATCAAATTGCTATGGTTTCATATTGAACTCTATTTTATGAATCTAAACAGAAAAAGTATAGGTTCATAGTCGGAAATATAAGTTACAAGTCGTTTTTGTAAAGGTAGTCATTTCAGTCGAAAGAACGATGTCTAGATGACCATTTTAGAAAACATACTTCCACTTTGAGTTTAATCATGATTTTTGGATATAATTTCATGTTCATAAGAAAAATCATTTTCCCAGAAGAACAACTTTTAAATCAAATTTTATCATAGCCTTTAATTAACTAACCCAAAACAGCCCGCGGTGTTACTACGACGGCGTATGTCCGGTTTTACAGTGTTCTTCGTGTTTCCAGGTTTTAAATCATTAAGTTAGCATATCATATAGATATAGAACATGTGTTTAATTGATTTTAAAAGTCAATTTAGAAGGATTAACTTTTGTTTGCGAATAAGTTTAGAATTAACTAAACTATGTTCTAGTGATTACAAGTTTAAACCTTCGAATAAGATAGCTTTATATGTATGAATCGAATGATGTTATGAACATCATTACTACCTCAAGTTTTCTGGATAAAGCTACTGGAAATGAGAAAAATGGATCTAGCTTCAAAGGATCCTTGGATGGCTTGAAAGTTCTTGAAGCAGAATCATGACACGAAAACAAGTTCAAGTAAGATTTCCACTCGAAATAAGATTGTTATAGTTATAGAAATTGAATCAAAGTTTGAATATGAGTATTACCTTGTATTAGAAAGATATCTTACTGTAAACAAGAAAGATTTCCTGACATTGGATGATCACTCTACAAGATTGGAAGTAAGCTAGCAAACTTGGAAGTATTCTTGATTTTATGAAACTAGAACTTGTAGAATTTATGAAGAACACTTAGAACATGAAGATAGAACTTGAGAGAGATCAATTAGATGAAGAAAATTGAAGAATGAAAGTGTTTGTAGGTGTTATTGGTCGTTGATGTATGGATTAGATATAAAGGATATGTAATTTTGTTTTCATATAAATAAGCCATGAATGATTACTCATATTTTTGTAATTTTATGAGATATTTCATGCTAGTTTCCAAATGATGGTTCTCACATGTGTTAGGTGACTCACATGAGCTGCTAAGATCTGATCATTGGAGTGTATATACCAATAGTACATACATCTAAAAGCTGTGTATTGTACGAGTACGAATACGGGTGCATACGAGTAGAATTGTTGATGAAACTGAACGAGGATGTAATTGTAAGCATTTTTGTTAAGTAGAAGTATTTTGATAAGTGTCTTGAAGTCTTTCAAAAGTGTATGAATACATATTAAAACACTACATGTATATACATTTTAACTGAGTCGTTAAGTCATCGTTAGTCGTTACATGTAAGTGTTGTTTTGAAACCTTTAGGTTAACGATCTTGTTAAATGTTGTTAACCCATTGTTGATTAAATCAAATGAGATGTTAAATTATTACATTATCATGATATCATGATGTATTAATATATCTTAATATGATATATATACATTAAATGTCGTTACAACGATAATCGTTACATATATGTCTCGTTTCAAAATCATTATGTTAGTAGTCTTGTTTTTACATATGTAGTTCATTGCTAATATACTTAATGATATGTTTACTTATCATAATATCATGTTAACTATATATATATCCATATATATGTCATCATATAGTTTTTACAAGTTTTAACGTTCGTGAATCGCCAGTCAACTTGGGTGGTCAATTGTCTATATGAAACCTATTTCAATTAATCAAGTCTTAACAAGTATGATTGCTTAACATGTTGGAAACACTTAATCATGTAAATAACAATTTCATTTAATATATATATAAACTTGGAAAAGTTCGTGTCACTACAGTACCTACCCGTTAAATAAATTTCGTCCCGAAATTTTAAGCAGTTGGAGGTGTTGACGTATCTTCTGGAAATAAATGCGGGTATTTCTTCTTCATCTGATCTTCTCATTCCCAGGTGAACTCGAGTCCTCTACGAGCATTCCATCTAACCTTAACAATTGGTATCTTGTTTTGCTTAAGTCTTTTAACCTCACGATCCATTATTTCAACGGGTTCTTCGATGAATTGAAGTTTTTCGTTAATTTGGATTTCATCTAACGGAATAGTGAAATCTTCTTTAGCAAAACATTTCTTCAAATTCGAGATGTGGAAAGTGTTATGTACAGCCGCGAGTTGTTGAGGTAACTCAAGTCGGTAAGCTACTGGTCCGACACGATCAATAATCTTGAATGGTCCAATATACCTTGGATTTAATTTCCCTCGTTTACCAAATCGAACAACACCTTTCCAAGGTGCAACCTTAAGCATGACCATCTCTCCAATTTCAAATTCTATATCTTTTCTTTTAATGTCGGCGTAGCTCTTTTGTCAACTTTGGGCGGTTTTCAACCGTTGTTGAATTTGGATGATCTTCTTGGTAGTTTCTTGTATTATCTCTGGACTCGTAATCTGTCTATCCCCCACTTTACTCCAACAAATCAGAGACCTGCACTTTCTACCATAAAGTGCTTCAAACGGCGCCATCTCAATGCTTGAATGATAGCTGTTGTTATAGGAAAATTCTGCTAACGGTAGATGTCGATCCCAACTGTTTCCGAAATCAATAACACATGCTCGTAGCATGTCTTCAAGCGTTTGTATCGTCCTTTAACTTTGTCCATCAGTTTGTGGATGATAGGCAGTACTCATGTCTAGACGAGTTCCTAATGCTTGCTGTAATATCTGCCAGAATCTTGAAATAAATCTGTCATCCCTATCAGAGATAATAGAGATTGGTACTCCATGTCTGGAGACGACTTCCTTCAAATACAGTCGTGCTAACTTCTCCATCTTGTCATCTTCTCTTATTGGCAGAAAGTGTGCTGATTTGGTGAGACGATCAACTATTACCCAAATAGTATCAAAACCACTTGCAGTCCTTGACAATTTAGTGATGAAATCCATGGTAATGTTTTCCCATTTCAATTCCGGGATTTCAGGTTGTTGTGGTAGACCTGATGGTTTCTGATGTTCAGCTTTGACCTTAGAACACGTCAAACATTCTCCTACATATTTAGCAATATCGGCTTTCATACCTGGCCACCAAAAATGTTTCTTAAGATCCTTGTACATCTTCCCCGTTCCAGGATGTATTGAGTATCTGGTTTTATGAGCTTCGCTAAGTACCATTTCTCTCATATCTTCAAATTTTGGTACCCAAATTCTTTCAGCCCTATACTGGGTTCCGTCTTCCCGAATATTAAGATGCTTCTCCGATCCTTTAGGTATTTCATCCTTTAAATTTCCCTCTTTTAAAACTCCTTGTTGTGCCTCCTTTATTTGAGTAGTAAGGTTAGTGTGAATCATTATATTCATAGATTTTACTCGAATGGGTTCTCTGTCCTTTCTGCTCAAGGCGTCGGCTACCACTTTTGCCTTCCCCGGGTGGTAACGAATCTCAAAGTCGTAATCATTCAACAATTCAATCCACCTACGCTGCCTCATATTCAGTTGTTTCTGATTAAATATGTGTTGAAGACTTTCGTGGTCGGTATATATAATACTTTTGACCCCATATAAGTAGTGACTTCAAGTCTTTAATGCAAAAACGACCGCGCCTAATTCCAAATCATGCATCGTATAATTTTGTTCGTGAATCTTTAATTGTCTAGACACATAACCAATCACCTTCGTTCGTTGCATTAATACACAACCGAGACCTTGCTTTGATGCGTCACAATAAATCACAAAATCATCATTCCCTTCAGGAAATGACAATATAGGTGTCGTAGTTAGCTTTTTCTTCAATAATTGAAACGCCTTCTCTTGTTCATCCTTCCATTCAAATTTCTTCCCTTTATGTGTTAATACAGTCAAGGGTTTTGCTATTTTGGAGAAATCTTGGATGAATCTTCTGTAGTAACCAGCCAATCCTAAAAATTGACGTATATGCTTCGGAGTTTTTGGGGTTTCCCACTTTTCAACGGTTTTGATCTTTGCCGGGTCCACCTGGATACCTTCTTTGTTCACTATGTGACCGAGGAATTGAACTTCTTCCAACCAAAATGCATACTTTGAAAAATTAGCGTACAGTTTTTCTTTCCTCAATACTTCTAGCACTTTTCTCAAATGTTCTTCGTGCTCTTGATCATTCTTTGAGTAAATAAGTATGTCATCGATGAAAACAATGACAAAATTGTCAAGATATGGCCCACACACTCGGTTCATAAGGTTCATGAACACAGCTAGTGCGTTATTCAATCCAAACGGCATAACCATAAACTCGTAATGACCATAAAGCGTCCTAAAAGCAGTTTTTGGAATATCATCCTCCTTTACTCGCATTTGATGATATCCAGAATGTAAATCGATCTTCGAATAAACCGACGAGCCTTGTAGTTGATCAAATAAGTCGTCAATTCTCAGCAGTGGATAACGGTTTTTGATGGTAAGTTTGTTCAACTCTCTGTAGTCAATACACAACCTAAATGTACCATCTTTTTTCTTAACAAACAAAATAGGAGCCCCCCATGGTGATGTGCTTGGTCGAATGAAACCACGTTCTAATAGTTCTTGTAGTTGGCTTTACAGTTCTTTCATCTCACTGGGTGCGAGTCTATAAGGAGCACTAGCTATTGGTGCAGCTCCTGGTACAAGATCTATTTGAAATTCAACAGATCGATGTGGAGGTAGTCCCGGTAATTCTTTCGGAAATACATTAGGAAATTCTTTTGCGACGGGAACATCATTGATGCTCTTTTCTTCAGTTTGTACTTTCTCGACGTGTGCTAGAACAGCATAGCAACCTTTTCTTATCAGTTTTTGTGCCTTTAAATTACTAATAAGATGTAGCTTCGTGTTGCCCTTTTCTCCGTACACCATTAAGGGTTCTCCTTCTTCTCGTACAATGCGAATTGCATTTTTAGAACATACGATCTCTGCTTTCACCTTCTTCAGCCAGTCCATGCCAACTATTACATCAAAACTCCCTAACTCTACTGGTATCAAATCAATCTAAATATTTCGCTACCCAGTCTAATTTCTCGATTCCGGCATATATAATCTGCTGAAATTAATTTACCGTTTACTAATTCGAGTAAAAATTTACTATCCAACGACGTCAATGGACAACTTAATTTAGCACAAAAATCTCTACTCATATAGCTTCTATCCGCACCCGAATCAAATAAAATGTAAGCAGATTTATTGTCAATAAGAAACGTACCCGTAACAAGCTCCGGGTCTTCCTGTGCCTCTACCGCATTAATATTGAAAACTCTTCCGCGGCCTTGTCCATTCGTGTTCTCCTGGTTCGGGCAATTTCTAATAATGTGGCCCAGTTTTTCACATTTATAACAAACTACATTGGCATAACTTGCTCTGACACTACTTGCTCCGCCATTATTCGTTCCGACACCATTTGTTCCTTTCGTTCTGTTAACCCCTGGTCTGTAGACCTCACACTTCGCCGAGCTATGTCCATTTCTTTTACACTTGTTGCAAAATTTGGTGCAGAACCCCGAGTGATACTTTTCACACCTTTGGTATAGCTGCTTCTGATTGTTGTTGTTGTTGCGGTTGTTATTGTTGTTGGGATGATTGTTGTAGTAGTAGTAGTAGTAGTTGTTGTTGTTGTTGTTGTTGTTGTTGTTGTTGTTGTTATTGTTGTTGTTGTTGTTGTTGTTGTTGTTGTTGTTGTTGTTGTTGGGCCGTTTGTTGTAGTTGCGATTGATGTTGCGATTGTTGGGATAGTTGTTGCGATTATTGTTGTAATTGCTGTTGTTGTTGTTGTTGTATTGGCGATCCTTATCACCGTTTTCCTCCCACTTTCTTTTGACTTGCTTCACATTGGCCTCTTCAGCCGCCTGTTCTTTAACTCTTTCCTCAATCTGGTTCACTAGTTTGTGAGCCATTCCACATGCCTGTTGTATGGAGGCGGGCTCGTGTGAACTTATATCTTCTTGGATTCTTTCCGGTAATCCTTTCACAAACGCGTCGATCTTCTCTTCCTCATCTTCGAACGCTCTCGGACACAATAGGCACAATTCTGTGAATCGTCTTTCGTACGTGGTAATATCAAATCCTTAGGTTCGTAACCCTCTAAGTTCTGTCTTGAGCTTATTGACCTCGGTTCTGGGACGGTTCTTCTCATTCATCAAGTGCTTGAATGCTGACCACGGTAGTGCGTAAGCATCATCTTGCCCCACTTGCTCTAGATAGGTATTCCACCATGTTAACGCAGTACCTGTGAAGGTATGCGTAGCGTACTTCACTTTGTCCTCTTCAGTACACTTACTTATGGCAAACACCGATTCGACCTTCTCGGTCCACCGTTTCAAACCGATCGGTCCTTCGGTTCCATCAAATTCCAAAGGTTTGCAGGCGGTGAATTCTTTGTAGGTGCATCCTACACGATTTCTTGCGCCGTTAGCTGCATTGCTAGATTTGGAGTTATTTTTGGTATGTAGTGCAGCCTGTACTACGGCTATGTTTGCAGCAAGAAAGGTATGAAATTCCTCTTCACTCATATTCATGGTTTGTCGAGTAGTCGGTGCCATTTCCTTCAAATAGTCAAATGAAACAAGTTAATCATACAGAATATTAAGAGTAGTCAATAGTATCTCGTAGCATAATATGAACTCATTTATAAAAGCTTTTTCTTCATATTAGTGTTTTATAAGTTTAACTTCGGGTAGTACCTACCCGTTAAGTTCATACTTAGTAGCTAATATATAATTCAACTACTACAATTCTATATGAAAAACTGATTATAATAATATTTCCTTTTTAAACTTTTACACAATATTTTACAAACTTACAATACCGCTTATTTTACATATAGCATGAAATATAGCACACAATAACTTTGATACAAGATAGTTGTGAAGATAATTCTAGCTAGTACACAAGTCGTTCAGCAAAGGCAATAAAGACACGTAATTCATACGTCCAGAAACAAGTCATGCATTCTAGTTTTACTAGGACTACTTCCCATCCTTGGTCTTGTGGAACATAACCATTATGGCCGTTGATAAGACAGCGTGTTGTAACGTCGTCAAAGGGATGAGGGTTACGTAATGTCCAACAGTCCCGTAACAATCTAAAAACCTCATTTCTTACCCCAATTACCGACTCCGTCACTTGTGGGAACGTTTTGTTTAATAGTTGTAGCCCGATGTTCTTGTTCTCACTTTGGTGAGAAGCGAACATTACTAACCCCTAAGCATAACATGCTTCTTTATGTTGCATGTTAGCCGCTTTTTCTAAATCACGAAGTCCTATATTCGGATATATTGAGTCAAAATAATTTCTTAACCCGTTGCGTTAAATAGCATTTGGGTTCCCCGCAATATATGCGTCAAAGTAAACACAACGTAATTTATGGATTTCCCAATGTGATATCCCCCATCTTTCGAACGAAAGCCTTTTATAAACCAAGGCATTCTTAGAACATTCTTCGAATGTCTTACAAACTGATCTCGCCTTAAATAGTTGTGCCGAGGAATTCTGACCGACTCTAGACAAGATTTCATCAATCATGTCTCCGGGTAGGTCTCTTAAAATATTGGTTTGTCTATCCATTTTGTGTTTTTAAACTGTAAAATAGACAAGAGTTAGATTCATAAAAAAAATACTTATTAATACAAGCAATTTTTACATATATCATAAAGCATAAGCACACTATATTACATATATTACACCACACGAATACAACTATCTTATTCTGACTCGCTCATTTCTTCTTCTTCGGTTTTGGTTCGTTTTGCTAAGTTTCTAGGGATATATGATGTTCCCCTAATACGAGCCGTCGTTTTCCACATTGGTTTAGAAAAACCTGGTGGTTTAGAGGTTCCCGGGTTATTGTCACAACTTAAGAAATACGGGTGTTGACGATACATATAAAGTTCATCGGGTTTGGAATTGAATTTCTCTATTTTTATGCCCTTTCCCTTATTGTTCTCTTTTGCCTTATTAAATTGTGTTGGGGTAATTTCTATAACATCATCGGAATCCTTGTCGGGATCCGATTCATTGGAGAATTGGTAATCCTCCCAATACTTTGCTTCCTTGGCGGAAACACCATTGACCATAATTAACTTTGGTCGGTTGGTTGAGGATTTTCTTCTACTTAACCTTTTTATTATTTCCCCCACTGGTTCTATTTCTTCTTCCGGTTCCGATTCTTCTTCCGGTTCCGATTCTTCTTCCGGTTCTGACTCTTCTTCCGGTTCCTCTTCGGGAACTTGTGAATTAGTCCACGAATCATTCCAATTTACATTTGACTCTTCATTATTATTAGGTGAGTCAATGGGACTTGTTCTAGAGGTAGATATCTATCACATAATATCAAACACATTAAGAGATTAATATATCACATAATATTCACATGTTAAAAATATATAGTTTCCAACAAAATTTGTTAAGCAATCATTTTTCAAGTAAACACGGTCGAAGTCCAGACTCACTAATGCATCCTAACAAACTCGATAAGACACACTAATGCAAAATTCTGGTTCTCTAAGACCAACGCTCGGATACCAACTGAAATGTCCCGTTCATATTGATTATAAACGTTCCATATTAATTGATTTCGTTGCGAGGTTTTGACCTCTATATGAGACGTTTTTCAAAGACTGCATTCATTTTTAAAATGACCATAACCTTTATTTTATCAATAAAGGTTTCAAAAGCATTACGTAGATTATCAAATAATGATAATCTAAAATATACTGTTTACACACCACCATTACATAATGGTTTATAATAGAAATATATTACATCGACATATGTTTCTTAAATGCAGTTTTTACATAATATCATACAAACATGGACTCCAAATCTTGTCCTTATTTTAGTATGCAACAGCAGAAGCTCTTAGTATTCACCTGAGAATAAACATGCTTTAAACGTCAACAAAAATGTTGGTGAGTTATAGGTTTAACCTATATATATATCAAATCGTACCAATAGACCACAAGATTTCATATTTCAATACACATCCTATTCATAGAGATAAAAATCATTCATATGGTGAACACCTGGTAACCGATAGATCTATCTTTAGGATTCGCGTCAATTAGGGTGTCTGTTCCCTAATTCTTAGATTACCAGACTTAATAAAAAGGGGCATATTCGATTTCGATAATTTAACCATAGAATGTAGTTTCACGTACTTGTGTCTATTTTGTAAATCATTTATAAAACCTGCATGTATTCTCATCCCAAAAATATTAGATTTTAAAAGTGGGACTATAACTCACTTTCACAGATTTTTACTTCGTCGGGAAGTAAGACTTGGCCACTGGTCAATTCACGAACCTATAACAAATATGTACATATATATCAAAGTATATTCAAAATATATTTACAACACTTTTAATACATTTTGATGTTTTAAGTTTATTAAGTCAGCTGTCCTCGTTAGTAACCTACAACTAGTTGTCCAACGTTAGATGTACAGAAAAAAATTTCATATATATTATCTTGAATCAATCCACGACCCAGTGTATACACGTCTTAGGCTAGATCACAACTCAAATTATATATGTTTTTGGAATCAACCTCAACCCTGTATAGCTAACTCCCACATTACTGCATATAGAGTGTCTATGGTTGTTCCAAATAATATATACACATGGGTCGATATGATATGTCAAAACATTTGCATACGTGTCTATGGTATCCCAAGATTACATAATATATTAGAATACATGTATAATACAATATAAGTTAGCTAGGATATGATTAATATAGATTTGTTACCAATTTTCACGTTGCTACAACAAGAAAAATTATCCAATCTTGTTTTACCCATAACTTCTTCATTTTAAATTCGTTTTGAGTGAATCAAATTGCTATGATTTCATATTGAACTCTATTTTATGAATCTAAATAGAAAAAATATAGGTTTATAGTCGGAAATATAAGTTACAAGTCATTTTTGTAAAGGTAGTCATTTCAGTCGAAAGAACGACGTCTAGATGACAATTTTAGAAAACATACTTCCACTTTGAGTTTAATCATGATTTTTGGATATAGTTTCATGTTCATAAAAAAATCATTTTCCCAGAAGAACAACTTTTAAATCAAAGTTTATCATAGTTTTTAATTAACTAACCCAAAACAGCCCGCAGTGTTACTACGACGGCGTATGTCCGGTTTTACAGTGTTCTTCGTGTTTCTAGGTTTTAAATCATTAAGTTAGCATATCATATAGATATAGAACATGTGTTTAATTGATTTTAAAAGTCAAGTTAGAAGGATTAACTTTTGTTTGCGAACAAGTTTAGAATTAACTAAACTATGTTCTAGTGATTACAAGTTTAAACTTTCGAATAAGATAGCTTTATATGTATGAATCAAATGATTATATGAAAATCATTACTACCTCAAGTTTTCTGGATAAAGCTACTGGAAATGATAAAAATGGATCTATCTTCAAAGGATCCTTGGATGGCTTGAAAGTTCTTGAAGCAGAATCATGACACGAAAACAAGTTCAAGTAAGATTTTCACTCGAAATAAGATTGTTATAGTTATAGAAATTGAATCAAAGTTTGAATATGATTATTACCTTGTATTAGAAAGATATCTTACTGTAAACAAGAAAGATTTCTTGACGTTGGATGATCACTCTACAAGATTGGAAGTAAGCTAGCAAACTTGGAAGTATTCTTGATTTTATGAAACTAGAACTTGTAGAATTTATGAAGAACACTTAGAACATGAAGATAGAATTTGAGAGAGATCAATTAGATGAAGAAAATTGAAGAATGAAAGTGTTTGTAGGTGTTTTTGGTCATTGGTGTATGGATTAGATATAAAGGATATGCAATTTTGTTTTCATGTAAATAAGTCATGAATGATTACTCATATTTTTGTAATTTTATGAGATATTTCATGCTAGTTGCCAAATGATGGTTCCCACATGTGTTAGGTGACTCACATGGGCTGCTAAGAGCTGATCATTGGAGTGTATATACCAATAGTACATACATCTAAAAGCTATGTATTGTACGAGTACGAATACGGGTGCATACGAGTAGAATTGTTGATGAAACTGAACGAGAATGTAATTGTAAGCATTTTTGTTAAGTAGAAGTATTTTGATAAGTGTCTTAAAGTCTTTCAAAAGTGTATGAATACATATTAAAACACTACATGTATATACATTTTAACTGAGTCGTTAAGTCATCGTTAGTCGTTACATGTAAGTGTTGTTTTAAAACCTTTAGGTTAACGATCTTGTTAAATGTTGTTAACCCATTGTTTATTAAATAAAATGAGATTTTAAATTATTACATTATCATGATATCATGATGTATTAATATATCTTAATATGATATATACATTAAATGTCGTTACAACGATAATCGTTACATATATGTCTCGTTTCAAAATCATTAAGTTAGTAGTCTTGTTTTTACATATGTAGTTCATTGCTAATATACTTAATATACATATATATGTCATCATATAATTTTTACAAGTTTTAACATTCGTGAATCGCCGGTCAACTTGGGTGGTCAATTGTCTATATGAAACCTATTTCAATTAATCAAGTCTTAACAAGTTTGATTGCTTAACATGTTGGAAACACTTAATCATGTAAATAACAATTTCATTTAATATATATATAAACTTGGAAAATTTCGGGTCACTACATGAATAATGTAGAACGATTCGTAGAACGATGATTAAGTTCGAGGTACAGAATGAGATGTTGAGGCATGTGATGTTGAAACTTGAGTTGTTGGTGGTACTGGTGCTGTTACTGATGGTACTGTTGGTGCCGATGATGTTGCTAAAGCTGGTAAATTTTGCACCATGTTTTCTAAATTGATTACTCGAGCGCGAAACTCGTTGACTTCTTCCATTATTCCCCGATGATTGACGGTCGGAACGAGTGGATAAATAAGGTTTAAAATTTTAGATAGAATATAATTCGTGGTGAGATATTCGGGAAATGAGGGTGAAAATGGTGTTTCGGACTGGTTCGCCGGTAAGTGCTTCAGGTTCATCGCCAAGAGGTAAATTCGGTTGGTGAAAATGATCGTCTTCTTCGCGTATCCATTGATTAAGTAGACTACGAACTCATCAAATGAATTGGGGATGGATGATTGGTTGATTCATTCTGACGATACTACTTTCGGAGCTTAGGTGAAACTCCGTATTGGAATAGTTGTCGGAATCCGAGAAATTCGAACTGGTTGAGGGATTCATCTCGTACGATCAGATGAAGGATTTTCGATAAAAAAAATTGATTATAGAATGTAGATTAGTACCCTGCAATACATAATTTACATACGCATATATAATACTAAAATCCCCATAAGTTACGGAGTAATCTACAGAAATTATCAGGCAAAGGTAACAATAACAGATACGCTAAGATATGAATTTATCTATACACTATTCATGCAATCAATGCAGTAATATGTGTCTAGACTAGGAATGATAAGCAGGTAATTTAATAGGGATGATAAGTAGATGATTTTCAACACGAAATGATAAGCAAAACTTTTGACATGCAGACACGGTCGAAATCCAGACTCGCTAATGCATCCTAACGACTTATCAGTTAGACACACTAATGCAGACCTGGTTCGCTAAGACCACCACTCTGATACCAACTGTGATGACCCATCCTAATCCATCTGGATGAAGTCCATATCGATTATAAACGATTCACAACAGTTGATTACATTGCGAGGTACTTGACCTCTATATGATACATTTTACAATCATTGCATTCGTTTTTGAAAATACAAACTTTCATTGACATGCATACCATCTCATAATACATCCAACTATAATTGACTTAATAATGATCTTGATGAACTCGATGACTCGAATGCAACGTTCTTTTGAAATAGGTCATGAATGACTCCAAGTAATATCTATAAAATGAGCAAATGCACAGTGGAAGATTTCTTTCGTACCTGAGAATAAACATACTTTCAAGTGTCAACCAAAAGGTTGGTGAGTTCATTAGTTTAACATAAATAATCATTTCCATCATTTTAATAAACCACAAGATTTTCATTTCTCATAAATATACGTCCCATGCATAGAGACAAAAATATCATTCATATGGATTGAACACCTGGTAACCGACATTAACAAGATGCATATAAGAATATCCCCATCATTCCGGGATCCTCCTTTGGACATGATATAAATTTCGAAGTACTAAAGCATCCGGTATTTGGATGGGGTTTGTTAGGCCCAATAGATCTATCTTTAGGATTCGCGTCAATTAGGGTGTCTGTTCCATAATTCTTAGATTACCAGACTAAAAGGGACATATTCGATTTCGATCATTCAACCATATAATGTGGTTTCAATTACTTGTGTCTATTTCGTAAAACAGTTATAAAAAAACAACACATGTATTCTCAGTCCCAAAAATATATATTGCAAAAACATTTAAAAAGGGAGTAATGAAACTCACCTAATGTATTTTGTAGTAAAAATACATATGACTATATTGAACAATGCAAGGTTGGCCTCGGATTCACGAACCTATATCATTTGTGTATATATTAACACATATAATGGTAATCGAACAAATTTATATATTATTAGTGATTTAATTGTTATTTTAATTATGGGTTTCATTAATAATTTAATTAACTATATTTATTTAATATACCTTAGATAAATAATAATAAAAATATTACTATAGTTACGTTATATGTAATAATTATATTTTACATAAATAATATTTTTTGTAATAGTAATAATAATACTAATGGTAATAGTAGTTATACAAATAATGATAATAGTAATAATAATGTTAAAAATAATAATTTTAACGTTAAATGTAATAATGATGATAATAATAATAATTAATGATAATAATAGTAATAACAATAATATTTATAATACTTAGTAATAATAATACTAATAATAATAATAATAAAAAAAATAATAATAAAAATGATAAAAATAATAATAATACTTATTTTATTAATTCATAAAATGATAATATTAATAATAATAATACTTATATTAATACTAATAATGATACGATAATAATAATAGTAATGATAATAGAAATACTACCTCAAGGAAGTAGACCTTAAAAAAATGCCCAAGTCCGGGTTTGAACCCGCGACGTCCCGCTAACCCGATAACTACCCAATCACGGCTCTGTTGGTTACCTTCTTGAATTAATTCTCGCATTTAATATTTTAACCTATTGTCTTATCGTCTTTAGGATCATCATCATTATTCATTATCAACCTCTTAAACTAATTATCCTCTTTATCATATGGTAACACAATCGTCATCATGGTCATGTAGCATCGCTATAACCTCACTAATCATAGTTTCACTTGATTTTATATTATCAACACTATTAATCTTATTTTTCTTGCTAATCACAGTCCAATAAACCCCAACATCATTAACTTATTTAGGTTTTTGGATCAAACTATTTTAAGGGCCCAAGATCAAAAGTACACTTAAAACTAATCGGCCCCCCTGTGTGTCTCGGCCAACTGCAGAAACCGAAACCCAGCTCACCCTTTTGTGTTTAGAAATCATACTTGCATTTTAATATAGTGTCAAATGGGGAAAGTGGGCCATGAATTGAGTGATCTAGATGTGCACCATATCAATCATGCGTTTAATATTTCTACCCCTAACAACATCTTCTTTACAGCTCATTAACAATAACATAAAGTATTCATTAATCATCATCAATCATCTTTCCACTTATCACACATCATTATATACGATAGACTTTTTTTTTAAATATCACCATCATTCACGGATTGCGTAAAATTTCGAAACAGAAAAGAGTTGCAGCAGTAATTCACTAGTCCTGGTGTTTTCTTTGGTTATAAATCGAATAGGAAACAAGAGAGAGAGGAGGGAGAGGGTGGCGATTAGGGTGGTTACGGTTTGTTGTGTTCGAACGTGTAACCTAAAACAGTAAGCATAGTTGGGGTGTTGGGTTCGTTTGGAAATAAGAAATAAAGAGGTAGTAGCAACAAGAATAGTTTATCATTTGGTTTTCAATAATGGTAGCAGATCGAGGTGTTCGGTTTAATAGGTTATTCTTGGTGATAGTGGTCGAAATAGTAGTAGGAAATAGTGAAGGGTTGTTTTGTGTTCAGCAACTATGTGATCGATCAAGGGAGTGATGATAACCTATAAGTGGTTTATTTTCGGTCCAGATGAGAACAAAAGTGATGGTTGTTTGATCGAGTTTGTACTAGAATGGAAGGAAACAAGAAAGAAAAGTATAGTTGGTGATTGTCAATGGTACCTGGCGATGTTTCTTGGCGACTTAGGGTGATGGGTTGCGGACTGAAACCGTAGTAGCAGTACTCTTGCAAAGAAGTCATAAATGGATGGTGTTTCTTGGTGGTGAGGTGGGTTGGTTGTTTGTAGTTGGTGACGGTTGAAAATAGAAAGGGTGGTAGCGGTTCACAATGAGTCTTCGAGGGTCGAAGGTGATGATATGGTGACAGTTGGGATGGTGGTTGTTACGGTTTTGTAAGGGTGATGGTTATCAATGAAAATCATGGTGATTAAGTGGTAGTAAAGTTGGTGGTTTGAGGTGATTAAATGGAATAAACTAGGAAAAAGAAACCGAAGGTGGTGGTTTGGAATCGAACAGAACTAGAAGTAAAAACTTGTGCATCAGCAACCTGAGATGGATCTTTTTGTTCTTTTCGATTGGGACAGAAACAAAATGACAGTCATAATTATAGCTGTAGTAGTACTCCTAATTCATTTAGGTTTGATGGTGTGCAGGTGAGTGAAGAGGTGGTTTATTGAAGATAGTGAGTTATGGGTTTAAGTGTTTGAGGTGGTTTATAATAGATTATGAATTTACATCAAATTATTGGAGCAGACAAATATATTAAAGTTGAGATTGACCGTAAACAGATTCTGTTTTGTTCTTGTTAAAAGGATTCGATTTACAGACAGGACTAAAGTGTAGATAGCGATTTAAAACTAATCCAACTCCTAAATTCACGAAGTAATCATAAATAGATATCAATAAAAAGAATTTTATTAATTTTAAATAATAATGATTATAATTTTATTAATAATAATAATCTACATAAAAATAATACTAATTTCCTATTATAAATATTTATATTACATATATTACATATATGTATATCTCTACATATATATATATAATTCGTAAATCTTGTTAATTACAAATATAAATATATTAATACTATTAATACTACAATAATAATATTACTAATAATAATAAAATTGTTGATGAAGGATCTAGTAATAATAAATGATAATTGATAATACTAATACTAAAAATAATAATAATATTACTTTAACATTTATTTGTAATTACATTTTATTAGTTATATAATATCTATTATTTAATATCTTATTTATATATTTATTTACAATTAATTGTTCGTGAATCGTCGAGCATAGTCAAAGGGTAATTGATTACATGAATATATATTTTCAAAACTTTCGAGACTCAACATTACAGATTTTGCTTATCGTATCGAAATCATATAAAGATTAAGTTTAAATTTGGTCGGAAATTCCCGGGTCATCACATATTTTCTTCAGATGTAATCATGGATTTAATGAGTCAATATAATATTAAACTCATTTGATTTACCGTTAGAACTAGAATACATAATCTCTTAAAACATTAGAGATTACATAATCGACATGTAGAACGAAGATAAATGATGTAGAACGATATGTAGAACGAAAATAATCGATGTAGAACAAGTTGTAGAACGAAGAAAATTGATGTAGAACAAGATGTAGAATGAAGGTTATGCTCGAGGTATAGTTTGTGATGTTAAGGCTTGTGTTGTTGGTGGTACAATTGTTGATGCCGGTGATTCTGCTGGTGCTTGTAATCTTTGTACCATATCCTCCAAAGCCATACTCGAGCACGAAGTTCGTTGACTTCTTCCATTACTCCGGGATGATTAGCGGTTTGAACAAGGGAATGAATAAGATTTAGAATTCGAGATATTATATAATCGTTGCGAGATATTCTAGAAATGAGGCTAAAAAAGGTGTTTCGGACAAGTTCGCCGGTAAGTGCTTCAGGTTCTTCGCCAAGAGGACAATATGATGGATGGAAAGGATCGCCTTCTTCTTGTCTCCAATGCTTAAGTAGACTACAAACCCATCCCCAATTCATCCAGAATTTGATGATGGCTGATTGGTTAATCCAATCCGGTTACACTGCTTTCAGAGCTCGAGTGGAAATCCATATCGGAATAGCTGTCAGAATTCGAGGAACTTGAACTGGTTGCAGAATTCATCTTACACGGATAGATAAAGGATTTTCAATAGGAAATAGATTATAGGATTTAGTTTGGTATTCTTCAATTCATAACTTACATATGTATATATAATACCAAAATCTCATAAGTTACGGAGGAATCTTCGGAAGCTGTCAGGAAAAGTTTACAGTAACAGATACTCTAAGATACGAATTTTGTCTATACACTATCGATGCACTAAATGCAGTAAGACGTGTCTAGACTTTAAGGATGATAAGCAAGTAATTTTCGACATGAAATGATAAGCAAAACTTTTGACATGTTCAAAGTCCAGACCCACTAATCCATCTAAACATCTATCAGTTCGACACACTAATACAAGACCTAGTTCGCTAAGACCATCGCTCTGATACCACATGTCGTAACCCGTCCTAATTCATAAGGACGAATACAATAACATATGATTACATCGCGAGGTGTTTGACCTCTATATGATACATTTTACAAACATTGCATTCGTTTTTAAAAGACAACTTTCATTTCATCGAAAGTGAACTGGTATGCATACCATTTCATATTATATCAAAATATTAATGACTTAATAATAATTTTGTTGAACTCAACGACTCGAATGCAACGTGTTTTGAAATATGCCATGAATGACTCCAAATAATATCCTTAAAATGAGCTAATGCACAGCGGAAGATTTCTTTAATACCTGTGAATAAACATGCTTTAAAGTGTCAACCAAAAGGTTGGTTAGTTCATTAGTTTATCAAAATTAATCATTTCCAACAATATAATAGACCACAAGATACTCATATTTCTAAAACAATCTGTGCAGGTCTGCCCACTGCTGTAAAAATCATTCATATGAAGAACACCAGAACCTTTCAAATAAACTCACCAACGGTAGCTAATGCGTAGTGCAATAATAAAATCATCTCACCGTGGTAGTTAATACAATATAATTTCAATAACGGTAGCTAGTGTGTAGTGCAATGCAAAATCATCTCACCGTAAATAATTTTACAACGGTAGCTAGTGCGTAGTGCAATGCAAAATCATCTCACCGAGGGTAGTTAAAACGGTAGCTAGTGCGTAGTGCAATGCAAAATCATCTCACCGTTACTAACTACAAAATTGAACCATTTTGGTAGCTAATGCGTAGTGCAATGATAAAATCATCTCACCGATGGTCGATAATACAATCTTTATAATAATCAAACCTCTGAATCCAAATAATTCTATCATAGAATGTAGTTTGAATACTTGTGTCTATTTCGTCAATCATTTATAAAAACAGTTCACGTATTCTCAGTTCAAAAATTATATCTCAAAAGCATTTAGGAAACAGTTATAAAAATAGCGCATGTATTCTCAGTCCCAAAAATGTAAAGAGTAAAAGGGAATCAAATAAACTCACTATACTGTATTTCGTAGTTATTACGCATATGACGGCATTGAACAAGTGCAAGGTTGGCCTCGGATTCACGAACCTATATCATATATATATATATATATATATATATATATATATATATATATATATATATATATATATATATATATATATATATATATATTAACACATATAATGGTAATCAAACAAATTTATGTATTATTAGTGAATTAATTGTTATTTTAATTATGTGTTTCATTAATAACCTAATTAATTACATTTATTAATATTTATTATAAAAATATTAATATATATGTTATTTGTAGTAAATACGGTTTTATATAAATAATAGTTATTTGATAAAATAATATTGATAATAATAAATAAAAATTTGTTTCATCCTATAATAATAATAATAAAAATGATAATTTTTATAAAAATGATAATTTTTATAAAAATGATAATTTTAATAATAATGAATACTAATAATAATAATTATAAATATATTGATTTTACTAATAATAATAATACTAATATTTATATTAATAACTATAATGATAATAATACTACTAATAATAATAACTATTGAAATTGTAATTTTACTAATAATAATAATACTAATAGTTATATTAATAAATATAATGATAATAATATTACTAATAATAATACTAATACTTATGATAATAATAATAAAAAAATATAAAAATAATAATTATAGTTATAGTAATAATAATAAGAAAAGAGGGCTACCTCAAAGAATAGGTCTCTTAATAACAAATAATGCCTCAGCCCGGGCTCGAACGACCTCTAGCTCAACATCAACACCCCTAACAAGCTGATGTATCTCGTTTTTCTGTTTATTATCACGACTCAATTATTTTAAAACCCTATTATTCTGTTTCTATTTTCTTCAACAGACAACATGAAATGGGGTCTTGGCCCAACAACACAAGTTATAGCCCCAATTTCCACAAGCCTATCTAGCAAATTTATGGCCCAAATTCCATCAAAACAAATCAAAGGGTTTCGGTGTTGGATGTTAACAGAAATTAAAAAAATATAGTATCCGATGCAGCAATTTCGTTAGCTGTAACCGAACAGGAAAATAGGAAACTAGTAACCATGTAACAAATGAAGGGTGTTGGGTTCTCGATGGTAACAAATTAGAAGATGATTAGAGTTAGAAAGTAGCCGTAAACAGATGGATTAGAAACAGAAACAACGAGCAATCGGAAACAAAAGCAGTTTTATGGGTGGGTTTCGATGGTGGTGTGGTTTAGAAAGGAAAATGCAGTAGTAGCACTCGATTAGCAATAGTTACAGTGGTGAATCGTAGTGTTGGAGTGGTAATTGTTCTTGGTTTATAGATACAGAAAAAGGACGCAACACAATATAATGGTGGTTTTGTGTTTGAGGGTGACCATGGTGATTTGAGTTCGAACCAGAAACATAATAAAATAAAATAAAAATGGCAGCAACTTGGTGGTGGTTATTTGGGGTCGTTTAAAACAGAAACAGAAACGAAAGTGTTGTAGCAGCAAAAAGTAATGTTCATCGTCTTCTTCGTGGGTTTCGATGTTATTGGTTTATGACATCAAAAACAAGTAAAAAATAGAAGCAGTAATAGAGAAATAGCAGTAGCAAACAACAATAAGTGTTGGTTGGAGGAATTCGTTCTCGGACAGACAGGAACAATCAACGAAAGAAAAAGAGAAAAACAAATAAATAATGATGGTGTTGTTTAAGGTTGTTACCGTCTGATCACCATAGAAACATAAACAAAGCTGTAGCAGTAGTGGTACAACAGCAGCTTTGATTGATTAGTAGCATATTTTAAATGGGTTTGTTTTGAAACAGTGAGGGTGATGAAAGTGATGATGATCGTGGTGGTTATTTAAGGTGGTTGTCGTGAGGTTGAAGGTGGCGATGGTAGGTTCAAGGTGGTGTAAGAGGGTGGTGGATTATCGGAAGGAGATGGTAGTTGTTTGTGGTGTCCCTCAACAAAGAAAATGGTGAACGAAGAGGTCAAGCAGAAACAAAAAATGTAATGGGTTTCTTACCCATGTCTTCATATCATATATGCATAATATGTATATATAATACATACTCCCTAATAATTAGAGATGGTGGGGAGAAGAAAGAACCAAAATCAAACAGTGATTCAATAGTAATAATATTAAACTCGTGAATTTCAGTCGTTAGTATGCTACGGACAGTTTTCCCGGGAAGTGTATCGTGTCCATTGCTAAACAGTTAGAATATAAAAGTGTTCCTAAAAATCCTAAATTTTTAAATTACGTCCATTTATTTATTCTGGTCATTAACTGTTGGAAACCTGATCAAAAAGGTTCGCTAATTATTTATTTTCTATTCTAAATAATGTGTACAGAGTACTAGAATTTAAACTAAAATGGTAAAAATATTTTTATCAAATCTAAAATCTTCGAAATCGATTTATAGTTCAACTTTTATTTTAAATCTTCATAAACATGTATTAGATCTATATGAACACTAACGCAATGTCAACCGAGTATTACAACCGTTGACTAAATCTACTCGAAACCATTCATTTTCTATATATATATATATATATATATATATATATATATATATATATATATATATATATATATATATATATATATATATATATATATATATATATATATATATATATATATATATCCAATCTTAATTAACAAGTTCAAGTAAATAAATATATTAATTATATCTTTTTAAACAAATAAATATGATATTATATATTTACAAGTATTATTTATATAAAAATATAAATATCTATATATATATATATATATATATATATATATATATATATATATATTAATAACATAATAGTTTTTATTACATCGCATAATATTTTACATATTTATTTCCTACAACTAAATCATATATTATTTCAATTAGTATTTTAAATTATTATATATATATACGTATATATATGTGTATATATATATATATGTATCTATTTACAAATAGTTGTTCGTGAATCGTCGAGAATGGTCGAAGGTCAATTGAATATATGAAACAGTTCAAAATTTTTTAGACTCAACCTAACAGACTTTGCTTATCATGTTAAAAATACAATATCGTATCGAGAGTTTGGTTTAAAATTAGTCAAAAATTTTCGGGTCATCACAACTTGGACTTTCGTTGACCCTCTTTGTGGCAATTAAAACAAATGATTTTACTCTTAGAAGACGAGTTTGGGTAATCCCGGGACATATGACCTTTTTGCCCACAAGTATAGCAATTAGGGACATGACCCCCGAAACCTCCCTTCTTCACACTACTCACACTTTTGGCCCCAATCTTAGCCTTCTTACTCGGGGCACTACTTGCCTCAAACTTCCTCTTACTAGTAGTAATATCATTAACTTTCGGATCATTGAGTTCAAAACCTTTCACCACATCAAACAACTCGGCAAAGGTCTTAACAAGACCAAGACTAATATTTGCCCGAAAGTCATCATTCAACACCTTATGAAAATCCTCCATCAACATTCGGTCGTTCCCTATGTATTCGGGACAAAATCGCACCTTAGCAAGAAATGTAGCCTTAAAAGTGTTTGTGTCCATAGACCCTTGAAGCAAGTTTCGCAACTCCTTCTGAATTTGTTTGAGATAGATTGAGTGCGATACTCCTTAAAAATGTCGGTCTTGAAATCATCCCAAGACAAATTAACAAACTTATCTTCATCCATTACAAGGATTTTATCATCCAACCACGTCTTTGCCACACCTCTCATTAGGCTTGTAGCAAGCCTTGTCTTTCTGTTGGGTGGGCATTCACACACCCGAAAACAACCTTCCACGTCCCAAACTCAACTAGTGCTTTTTAGAGGGTCGAGACTCCCTTCGAATAG
Source organism: Rutidosis leptorrhynchoides (assembly GCF_046630445.1). Lineage (NCBI taxonomy): Eukaryota > Viridiplantae > Streptophyta > Magnoliopsida > Asterales > Asteraceae > Rutidosis > Rutidosis leptorrhynchoides. The sequence goes on along the minus strand of NC_092335.1, from coordinate 387,369,943 downwards.
TAGCGGCTTAGTAAACTTAAAGTCCTTGTAACTAAACCCACCATTTTTGGGAACCCCTAGATTAAGTGGTCCCTCATCAACACCTTCTTCATCTCGAGGCTTTGGAAACCTCTTATCGAACTCTTCCTTACCACCACACTTACTTAATCTCAAAGGAGATCGGTTATTTGTTCCTCAATTGTCTCTTGAAGAACCTCTTTGACCTTCCCGGTAAACACTATAGAATACCTCTCAAGCGCAGCCTCAATCTTGGTCATAAGATCATCATTGTTACTCACATCCTCATTACTCGGACCCTCATGATCCGCACCACTTCTTCGTGTCCTCATTCTATAGTTTAAAGTAGATTAGAACACAACACTTAACAATCTCATCTTGCTTGACGTTCATTGTGCTTCATTCATTTGACACGACGTGCAACCGTACTAACGGTGGCCAATCATTAATACACTTGCGCATCCTATCAAATTCCTTGATACAACGACCATCTCACTTGATGTTAACCGAAAGCACGTAAACAAATAACCACTAGCACTAAAGTGCCTACAACAATCATGTGGTCTCGTAACACGACAAGTCATGCATAAAACGACTGTCCAACCTAAGCCTAGGCTCCCATCCCAAGGCAATCTAGATCCCTTTTCATGACCCGTCCCAATCCATCTGGACGAATACATTACATTTAGTTACATCGCGAGGTACTTGACCTCTATATGATACATTTTACAAACATTGCATTCGTTTTTAAAAGACAAACTTTCTTTACATTGAAAGTTGACGGCATGCATACCATTTCATAATATATCCAACTATAATTGACTTAGTAATAATCTTGATGAACTCAATGACTCAAATGCAACGTCTTTTGAAATATGTCATGAATGACTCCAAGTAATATCTCTAAAATGAGCAAATGCACAGCGAAATATTTCTTTCATACCTGAGAATAAACATGCTTTCAAGTGTCAACCAAAAGGTTGGTGAGTTCATTAGTTTATCATAATCCGTCAATTCCATATTTTTAATAGACCACAAGATTTAAATTCCATTTCTCATAAACATCATCTCGTATCAGGCATTTCGCACGGCATAGAGATAAAAGTCATTCATACGAACTACAAACACCTGGTAATTGACCTTAACAAAATGCATATAGAATATCCCCCGCATACCGGTATTTCGCACAGTCATGCTCAAAGCATACAAACAGGCCACTCTTTTAAATATGATGGTTGTGTACACCTCACAAACAGATCATATATTTTAAAGCTGGCGATTGTAATACCTATTTCGAAGTACTAAAGCAGTTCAAATTCTCTGACTGGGGCTCGTTAGTGCCCATAGATCTATCTTTAGGATTCGCGTCAATTAGGGTGTCTGTTCCCTAATTCTCAGATTACCAGACTAAAAGGGGTGATATCCGGTGTATTCATAACTCATTCGTAGAATATTTTTAAGTACTTGTGTCTATTCCGTCAAACATTTATAAAAGCATTTCATGCATTGGCAGTTCAAAATATATTTCAAAGCATTTAATAAAGCAGTTGTAAAAACAGCGCATGTATTCTCAGTCCCAAAAATGAAAGGAGTAAAAGGGAATCAAATGAACTCACCAAACTGTATTTTGTAGTAAAAATACATATTACAAAACTCAATAATGCAGGGTTGGCCTTGGATTCACGAACCTCATACGGCTTTAAAAAAATAGTTGCTGCCCGCCGGGTACGAACCCGAGACCTCTCGCTTATTACACACTCCTTAAACCGTTTGGGCTGTCGCCCTTTTTCTGAATTAATCTAATCCCAAATTCATTTAACTCTTATTTCTGTTATCTACTCTTCCTTCTTACATTTTCGAACAGCAATTTCCATAATAAATTTCATAATAGCAAAACAATTATAACGTGTTTTAAGATTGCAAACGAGACATAGAAATCAGATGTGGGTGTTTGGATTACAAAAAAAAAATAAAAAAAGGCAGCGGCTAGCTGCTGAATACGCAAAAAAATAAAATAAACCATAAATTGATTTCAAAATTTGATTGTTTTGAGACTCCGATTCCTTCATGAAATATCCTCCAAATCACTCCTATAAACTATTGGAATCATTAATTGAATCTGAAACACAAACACGAACTCGAATTTTGTGATGAACAATTTAGTTGACTTTCAAAAACCCAAACTTTGACTTTGAAATTCGTACTTGATTTGAGGAATTAAAGATTGATAATTTACAGAGAGATTAAATGGATGATTCTTAAGGCATCTTCATTTAAAGATTTTGAAGATTGGTTCGAAATCGAAATTTGGCCAAAAAGTGTGGAACCGTCGGTTTTAAAAAAAATTAATAATAAATGAACAAGTAATCTCCTCTCCAGTTCTGTTTGTAGATGACCATGTTATAGCAATAATGAAGTCGACGATTCCCATTTAGAAGAGAACAAAATTCAAAAAGCAGAAAGGGAAGGATAACCAAATTATGTACTAGTTTTTAACTTATTAAAATTTATAATTAATAATAATAATTCCATAATTAATTAATAAATAATAATAATACAGAAATATTATTAATAATAATGACATAATAATACTGTTTATAATAATTATCATAATAATAATATGTAGAATAATGATATTAATAGTTATAGTAATGTTTTCAATGATATTATTAATGATAATTTTAATAAATTGTATTAGTTTATAATAATCATAATAATGATAATATATAATAATAATAATGATTCTTAATGATAATACTTAATAATAATACTAGTAATATCAAATTACATGTTTCAACTTATATCTGTATATTATATATTATAAATAATATTAATAATATAATTAATAATGATAATATTAGTAATAATATTAATTTTAATAATGAGAGTAATAATAATTATATTGATATAACGAATGATGCTTACCAAATCTCACATTTATATATTATGTATTAAATTAATAATATTAATACCACCAATATCAATATTGATAATGAAAGTAATATTTATTAACATAATAACCATATTTTAACCTGTAAACAAAACTTATTATATTAATATTACATATTATTTGTTACGTAATATATAATAACATATAATGAATACTTAATCTCCATACATTACAATATAATAATAATTATACATCGAACTCATATATATATATATATATATATATATATATATATATATATTCATTTTAAATTATAACTTATTTATTCTATATATTATTTTTACTTATTTAATCCTAATGATTAAATTGTATTTTATTATTTCATATTAATATTATTAGTTATACACATATGTTTATATTTATATATATACATATACATATTTTCTAACAACAATTGTTCGTGAATCGTCGGAATTAGTCAAAGGTCAAATGTAAACATGAACACAGTTCAAAGATTTAGGGATACAATTAAATAGACTTTGCTTATCGTGTCGTAATTATATTAAGATTAGGTTTAAGTTTGGTCGAAAATTTTCGGGTCGTCACAGTACCTACCCGTTAAAGAAATTTCGTCCCGAAATTTGAGTGAAGTCGTTACGGCTAACAATAAAAATGTTTTCATGACGAATATGAGCTGATAATAGAATTTTATCACTATTTGAGTAATAAGGATAAAACAATTCGATTACTCGAAACGTACGAGCGAAGCTATCATAAAAATGTGAAAAGAATAAATGAAGTTTCGACTTAACCAGTGACGTAGTCACGGTTGATTTTTGGAATTTAAGAGATTTAGAAAATCTTTGTAGTAAGATTTGGTTCTTCGGTAATTAATGAAATTAGAATCCTCGTTGGGTAAATGTGATAATCTGTTTCGATTGTTCTGTCGGATATTTCACTATAAATCCACCCTTTTTGTTTTCTCTTCCCGACTTTAAGTCAAACGAATAATGGTCCATAATTTGTAGATATGAATTTCGGAATGAATGTAGTTAATGTTCTAAGAAAGAGATTGTAATAGCACGATCTTGATTGGTTAAATTTCCAGAATTCAAGAGAAAAGATAGAACTATCAAGAAATTAGGTTATTGATATGTTTATAAAATAGATAGAATGTAAGGGTCGTGTAACATGGCACATGATGACGTAATGATCTGTGAATCATCACGTTTCATTAGAAACTCAGCATGACTTACTGTAATATAATCACGTTGATCAAGTGTCATTATATTATACTAACTCATGCTTCAGTTCCCAACACTACTTCAAAACATTTAAATTTTAAATTCGAATTTTTTAGAATTTAGAAACTAAATTAGTTTCCTTTCTGATGTAACACTGATACCGTGAAGAGATAAATGATTTCAGATAAGAATAGTTATGAAAATATCTTCAGAAATATCGAGGATATTTATAATGAAAGATACGATGATATCTTAGAATTTCTAATATCGATGATTGATGAATAAGATTTGTTCGTAAAGGTTTAGATTCAGGAGCAAGGTATTCGTTAATGACTTTAGCAGATACTGAATCATTTGGATTCTTTGAAGGCAGGTTTAGTCTTTGTGATTTATTCACAGGCTCCTTCATAGTTTGCTCAACTCGTTTTCCAGTACCAATTTTCCATTGAGTGTTTCCAACACTCCATTCTTTATCATCAACTTTTGGCCATTAAGACCATCTATAACTTTTGCTACTTCATCAGCATTCAATGTCACCATATTTGAATCATTGGTTATCAACCCGAGGTGTTTTCAAGAGTTTGAAGGGTTTGAATGAAGATTGTAATCGTCAAGATACAAAAGATTGTTTAAGATGAAATCAAGTGGCAAACTTGAAGAACTGTTTAGTTTCATATGTTATAATCAATATTTTAATTCATTTTTAATTGTTCAATGTTGGTAGTCCACAGTTGATAGTCCACAGTTAACAGTCCAATAATTCATATATAGCTTAATATATAATATTCGAATTATTTAATACTTATCGTGACCCGTGTACATGTCTCAGACTCGATCACAACTCAAAGTATATATATTATTATAGAATCAACCTCAACCCTGTATAGCTAACTCTATCATTACTGCATATAGAGTGTCTATGGTTATTCTAAATAATATATATAGATGCATCGATATGATATGTCAAAATATTGTATACGTGTCCCGATATTTAAAATGCGTAAATAACAGAATTTAAATGACGATAAATAAAGTGCGTAAAATAAATAACAGAATTTAAATGACAATAAATAAAATTGCGATAATAAAATTGCGATAAAATAAATTGTGATAAATAAAATGTAATCAGTTAGCTAGGAACAGTTAGCTGGAAACAGTTAGCGTTGATTCTTAACAAAATTTCTCATAGTTAATTTGTTTGTTTCTAAAAAATTTTATTTTGTCATATGTTTTCTTCATTATGCCACTTGTTGGATTCTGATAGGTCAAAATCCAAATATAAAAATGAATGAAAATGGTTATTCTACGGTGAACGGATACGTATAACGGTGGTTCTAAGTAGGATAGTAAATGACTGTTGAATCGGCTTCGACGAATGTACAATGTAACTTATTCATTTGAAATTTAAGTATTCCTCGGGTATTACCTGCCCGTTAAAATATTTTCACCATTACAGTTTGTACGAAAGAATTTTTAACTACAATATTTATGAAAACATATATACATATATATTTTCTTCAGATATAATCATGAATTTAACGAGTTAATATGATATTAAACTCATTTGGTTTACGGTTAGAACTATAGTACATAATCTCTAAAACATTAGAGGTTACATAACCATCATGTCGAACGAATATAAATGATGTAGAACGTCATGTAGAACGATGATTATTCTCGAGGTACATAATGAGATGTTGAGGCATGTGATGTTGAAACTTGGGTTGTTGGTGGTACTGTTGGTGCCGGTGATGTTGCTGAAGCTGGTAAATTTTGCACCATATTCTCCAAATTTATTCCTCGAGCGCGAAGTTCGTTGACTTCTTCTATTATCTCGGGATGATTTTCGGTTGAAACGAGCGAATGAATAAGGTTTAGAATCTGAGATAGTATGTAATCATGACGAGATATTCGAGAGATGAGGGTGAAAATGGTATTTTGGACTGGTTCACCGGTAAGTGCTTCAGGCTCTTCGCCAAGAGGTGAATTTGGTTGATGGAAAGGGTCACCTTCTTTTTGTCTCCAATGATTAAGTAGGCTACGAACCCATCAAATGAATTGGTTGATTCATTCTGGTGACACTGCTTTCGAAGCTTAGGTGAAACTCCATATCAGAATAGCTGTCAGAATCCGAGGAATTCGAACTGGTTCATGGATCCATCTCGTACGATGAAAGATTTTTGATATGAAATAGATTATAGGATGTAGATTAGTACCCTGCAATACATGATTTACATATGCATATATAATACGAAAATACCATAAGTTATAGAGGAATCTATGGAAGCTGTCAGGCAAATGTAATAATAACAGATACGCTAAGATATGAATTTATCTATACACTGTCTATGCAATAGAGGCAGTAAGACGTGTCTAGCATTTTAAGGATGATAAGCAAATAATTTTCGACACGAAATGATAAGCAAAACTTTTAACATGCAGACACGGTCGAAGTCCAGACTCACTAATGCATCTAAACAACTATCAGTTAGACACACTAATGCAAGACCTGGTTCGTTAAGACCACCGCTCTGATACCAACTTTCATGACCCGTCCCAATCTATCTGGATGAATACATTACATTTGGTTACATCGCCAGGTACTTGACCTCTATATGATACATTTTACAAACATTGCATTCGTTTTTAAAAGACAAACTTTCTTTACATTGAAAGTTGACGGCATGCATACCATTTCATAATATATCCAACTATAATTGGCTTAGTAATAATCTTGATGAACTCAACGACTCGAATGCAACGTCTTTTAAAATATGTCATGAATGACTCCAAGTAATATCTCTAAAATGAGCAAATGCACAGCGAAAGATTTCTTTCACACATGAGAATAAACATGCTTTCAAGTGTCAACCAAAAGGTTGGTGAGTTCATTAGTTTATCATAATCCGTCAATTCCATATTTTTAATAGACCACAGGATTTAAATTCCATTTCTCATAAACATCATCTCGTATCAGGCATTTCGCACAACATAGAGATAAAAGTCATTCATACGAACTACAAACACCTGGTAATCGACCTTAACAAAATGAATATAGAATATCCCCCGCATACCGGCATTATGCACGGTCATGCTCAAAGCATACAAACAGGCCACTCTTTTAAATATGATGGTTGTGTACACCTCACAAACAGATCATATCTTTTAAAGCTGGCTGTTGTAATACCTATTTCGAAGTACTAAAGCCGTTCAAATTCTCTGACTGGGGCTCGTTAGTGCCCATAGATCTATCTTTAGGATTCGCGTCAATTAGGGTGTCTGTTCCCTAATTCTCAGATTACCAGACTAAAAGGGGTGATATCCAGTGTACTCATAACTCATTCGTAGAATGTTTTTAAGTACTCGTGTCTATTCTGTTAAACATTTATAAAAGCATTTCATGCATTCGCAGTTCAAAATATATTTCAAAGCATTTAATAAAGCAGTTGTAAAAACAGCGCATGTATTCTCAGTCCCAAAAATGTAAGGAGTAAAACGGAATCAAATGAACTCACCAAACTGCATTTTTTAGTAAAAATACATATTACAAAACTCAACAATGCAGGGTTGGCCTTGGATTCACGAACCTCATACGGCTTTAAAAAAATAGTTGCTGCCCGCCGGGCTCGAACCCGAGACCTCCCGCTTATTACACACTCCTTAAACCGTTTGGGCTGTTACCCTTTTTCTGAATTAATCTAATCCAAATTCATTTAACTCTTATTTCTGTTATCTCCTCATCCTTCTTAAATTTTCGAACGACAATTTCCATTATAAATTTCATAACAGCAAAACAATTATTTTGAGACTCCGATTTCTTCATGAAATATCCTCCAAATCATAAATTGATTTCGAAATTTGATTGTTTTGAGACTCCGATTTCTTCATGAAATATCCTCCAAATCACTCCTATAAACTATTGGAATCATTAATTGAATCTGAAACAGAAACACGAACTCGAATTTTGTGATGAACAATTTAGTTGACTTTCAAAAACCCAAATTTTGACTTTGAAATTCGTACTTGATTTGAGGAATTAAAGATTGAGAATTTACAGAGAGATTAAAGGGATGATTCTTAAGACATCTGCATTTAAAGATTTTGAAGATTGGTTCAAAATTGAAATTTGGCCAAAAAGTGTCGAACCGTCAGTTTTAAAAAATAAATAAATAAATGAACAAATAATCTCCTCTCCAGTTCTGTTTGTAGATGACCATGTTATAACAATAATGAAGTCGACGATTCCCAATTAGAAGAGAACAAAATTCAAAAAGCAGAAAGGGAAGGATAACCAAATTCTGTACTAGTTTTTAACTTATTAAAATTTATAATTAATAATAATAATTCCATAATTAATAAATAATAATAATACAGAAATATTATTAATAATAATGACATAATAATACTGTTTATAATAATTATCATAATAATAATAATATGTAGAATAATGATATTAATAGTTATAGTAATGTTTTCAATGATATTATTAATGATAATTTTAATAAATTGTATTATTTTATAATAATCATAATAATGATAATATATAATAATAATAATGATTCTTAATGATAATACTTAATAATAATACTAGTAATATCAAATTACATGTTTCAACTTATATCTATATATTATATATTATAAATAATATTAATAATACAATTAATAATGATAATATTAGTATTAATATTAATTTTAATAATGAGAGTAATACTAATTATATTGATATAACGAATGATGCTTACCAAATCTCACATTTATATATTATGTATTAAATTAATAATATTAATACTACCAATATCAATATTGATAATGAAAGTAATATTTATTAACATAATAACCATATTTTAACCTGTAAACAAACTTATTATATTAATATTACATATTATTTGTTACGTAATATATAATAACATATACTGAATACTTAATCTCCATACATTACAATATAATAATAATTATACATCGAACTCATATATATATATATATATATATATATATATATATATATATATATATATATATATATATATATATTTATTTATTTATTCTATATATTATTTTTACATATTTAATCTTAATGATTAAATTGTATTTTATTATTTCATATTAATATTATTAGTTATACACATATATTTATATTTATATATATATACATATACATATTTTCTAACAACAATTATTAGTGAATCGTCAGAATTAGTCAAAGGTCAAATGTAAACATGAACACAGTTCAAAGATTTAGGGATTCAATCAAATAGACTTTGCTTATCGTGTCGTAATTATATTAAGATTAGGTTTAAGTTTGGTAAAAAAATTTCGGGTCGTCACATCCCTTAGGTCATGCTCTGATACCACTTGAAACGACTCCCAAACTGAATTATAAATAACTTGTAAAATATGACACTTTATTTTTTGAAAACATTGAAATAGATCATCACCGCCACAATTTGATTACAACCATTGTTCAAAAGCTGATACAAGTTCAAGCAATACATAAAATTAAGTTTTACATTACCGGGTACACAAAACCCAAAAGTTCAACCAAAATGACCCCTTAATGAGTATGACCGTCGGGACCCTTACCAAAAGTGCCTTCCAAAAATCTGCCACAAGTAAGCTAGGCCAAACTCTTACCCTTGTCCTTCGATGTGCCACTATCTATAAAAGTAAACAGTGAAGGAGTAAGCTACAATGCATAGTGAGTGAAATACTTATATGCATACATACATAAATTACTTACTTGCGCAACTTACACATAACCGCATACAAGATAGAGTCACTAAAGCAAATATACGCATCCATGTACAAACTAGCATGTTAAATTACATAAACAAGAATATAACACGCTACACTACAAAATACATCATACGAACGCAAAAATGGTTAACCATCCCCAAATGTGTTACTCATCAAATGAATTGCACCAACAACCCGTATACACGGCCAACAAAGGTGCCTCCCGGATGGCACCACCATGTATACCCGAATGTGGTCAATGAAAAGTGTGGTATCAATTGGTAACACTTCCAGCATCTATGACGACCCGGAAATTTCCGATTAAATTTAAACCTAAATCTATATATAACTTCGACACGATAAGCAAAGTCTATAATAGTGAGTCTCGAAAATGTTTAAACTATGTTCATATAAAATCAATTACCCTCTGACTGTGCCCGACAATTCGCGAACATTTGTTTGTAAATAAATATGTATATATATATAAATATGTATATAAATAATTTGAAATTATAAAATCTGATTTAAATATTAGAATTTAATATGTAAGATAAAATATACAATAATTAAGTGTAATTTAAAATGAATTTATATGATTACTATAATATTGTAATATTTATAAAATGTAAATATTTAATAAGAGTTAGTATATAATATATTATAGGATTATTAAAATAAAGCTATATATAAATGTATACGGATTCTATAAATAATTATTATGATATATATATTGAATTATATTTAAAAAGTAAAAATATTAGATGTTATTGTATATAGATATAAGTATCAAATGATATATAATTAATAATATGTAATATCAATATAATTAAATGGAATTACAAGGTAAAATATAATTATTGTACTAGCACTAATTGATGGAATACCACATGTAAACAAGTCACAAAACCCATTTATGTATGTATATGAATTCGTGTATATGTATATAGCAAGCGGAAGCAATTTTCATCTTAAGAACATGTGTATTTTAACCTTTTAAAATGTATTCCATTTCATAGACCTAGTCTTGTACAATATACTAAAATGTAAATAGAAGCTAGTTAGGGTTTATACCTTCTCCAAAGGGAGGTAGAAGTAACAAGATGAAGATGATGAAGTGAAGCTAGTTTCTAACTTGAAACCTCAAGAGATAATACCCACAAACCTTAGTATCAACACCCTACTTCTTGGTTAGGATTTAGGACACTTAGAACACTTGCAAGATCAACCAAAAACCCTTTGGAACCTCCCAAAATTTTGGCCAAGGTAGAGAGAAAAGAAGAGAGATTTTGCAAGTTTGAAAATGCTAGAATGAATGTGTGTATTGGGTGAACCAAATGCATGCATCAAGTAATAATAACAAGGAGTGAACCAAGGTAAAATGGCTCCTTGGATACCCCAAAAGAGGCCGCCATTTTTACCCCCTTTTCCCCTTTTTTTTTTTATTACTTCCTTAAACATGCATATATCTTCCACCCATTTTTTTTTATACATGTGCATATAATTTATAAACCCATTATAAAATAATATGTCACAAGTGTTAGTTTAATAAAATAATTAAACTTATATAAATAATTATCCATATAATTATTTCTAGCATTTCACTTTAGAAAACCAATTTCAAAGTCTAAGTATTTAGTATTAGTTTTAAAGATCCTATCGTTAAAACAAATACATAAAAGTGTTGATAGTTTGTTATTGGGTATGACCCGACTTGGATCATAACATATTGGCCACATTAATTAATTATGTCTCTTGGGCATATGAAATACCTTCAATCTCCCACTTGCACGAGAAACATAAGGAATTAATGCAAGTGACCGATACCACCTAACGACCGTCCATCACCCCAATGTGTTATGACTTAGTGCCATTCAATAACATCATCCCTTTCGAGTTCCCATCTCGAACATGATTTAGGTGAATCTTTCAATATATCCTTTTCATTCTAGATGTCATGTTAAATCCAAGAGACATAGAATGATCACTCTCTTATAGATTTAACTTTATCAGGCCTTAGACATCCGACTCTCAACAAATAAGAGGGACAAATTCCATCTTGACTGCATACGTCCTAGACACTACACCTTGTACCATACCTGAAGCCTCCCTTATGTACTACCATATTTCAGAATAGCGAAGGAAAGAATCAAGGCACAATATTTGGTGAATATCTGAACCCAATATGTGTCTCAGGTCAGAGGATATAATGATATTCTCCTTTACTCAAGATTACATGTGATCAACCACAAAGGCTCCATATAGTAAATCTTGAGAGCGGGTCTTCCAATATTTGTGTCCCATAAATATCTATGAACCTTGGTTGCAACCTTGCCCCACATTCACCATTTGAATGTTAACCAATCCAAGTTCATAATAGTCTAGACCTCACACTTGTTCCCACAAATGTGATCAACTACGGAATTTAGAATAATAGTTTATTCATGGATAAAATATGCAAAATTAGAACATGACTCATAATTAAATTAATACCATAATTATATTAATGAGTTTGAACTAATTCATTCCGTTACAATACATAAAATAGATCAATTCCAATCACTAGAATATCGAAGCCCTAATGCACAAACATGTCCCTCATGTTTTGGCCCATGTAAAAGCTTCGTGAGTGGATCCGCAACATTTTGATCTGTGTGAACTTTGCGAATACATATCTTTCCCTTTTCAACCTCATCCCTGATGTAGTTGAATCTCTGCTCAATGTGACGAGTCTTTTGATGAGCACGAGGTTCCTTGATTTGAGCAATCGCACCCTCGTTGTCACAAAAGATCTCAAGAGGGTCCTGAATGGAAGGGACCACTCCTAAGTCGTCGATGAATTTCTTCATCCATGCAGCTTCCTGAGCTGCCAATGAGGCGGCAATGTACTCCGAATCTGTAGTGGATAACGCAACAACTTCCTGTTTTGAGCTCTTCCAAGAGACTGCACCACCATTTAACATGAAGACATAACCGGATTGTGATCGAGAGTCATCTCGATCAGTTTGGAAACTCGCGTCCACGTAACCTTTTACAGCGAGTTCCTCCTCACCAGACCCATATATTAGAAACATATCCTTAGTTCTCCTAAGGTATTTCAATATACTTTTAACAGCAATTCAATGACTGTTTCCTGGGTTGTTCTGGTATCTACTTGTCAAGCTTAGAGCGCATGACACATCTGGTCTAGTACATATCATTGCATACATGATAGACCCAATAGCAGATGCGTATGGGATTTTCTTCATTCTTTCTTGTTCATCTTTTGTGATAGGACACTGAGATGAACTGAGAATGGTTCCTCTTTGAATAGGTACCAAACCTTTCTTAGAGTTTCCATCTTGAACCTTTTCAAGATTTTATCAATGTATGTACTTTGACTTAAACCTATCAATCTCTTGGATCTATACCTATAGATCCCTATCCCCAATATGTATTGAGCTTCTCCAAGATCCTTAATGGAGAAGCAACTCTTTAGCCAAGTTTTGACTTCTTGCATTGTGGTAATATCATTCCCAAACAATAATATGTCATCCACATATAGCACAAGGAACATTATAGAGCTCCCACTAGCCTTCTTGTATACACAAGCTTCATCACCATTTTTAATGAAGCCAAATTTCTTTGCCTCTTCATTAAAACGATGATTCCACATTCTAGATGCTTGTTTCAATCCGTAGATTGATTTCTTTAACTTGCATACCTTTTTAGGATTTTTCGGATCAACAAAACCTTCGGGCTGTACCATATAGACATCTTCCTCAAGATATCCATTCAGGAAAGCGGTTTTGACATCCATTTGCCATATTTCATAGTCATAGTGAGCAGCAATGGCAAATAATATCCTAATAGACTTTAGCATTGCCACAGGAGAGAAAGTTTCATCATAATCAACCCCTTGAGTTTGAGTGAAACCTTTTGCTACAAGTCTAGCTTTGTATGTATCCAAGTTTCCATGTATGTCGGTTTTCTTCTTGAAAAGCCATTTGCAATCAACTAGCTTAGAGCTAGGAGGTTGCACAACAAGTTCCCAAACTTGATTTTCATACATGGATTGCATCTCGGCGTTCATGGCTTCCTGCCATTTATCTTTATCAATCCTTGATAAAGCATCTTCGTAGTTTGTCGGTTCATCCAAATCAACCGTATAGCAACCATCCACGAGAAACCCATATCTCTCGGGAGGATTACTAATCCTACTAGATCTTCGAACGTCTTGTGTACCTTGATCATCCACTTGATCATTTTCAACATCCTCATGTTGAGTACTAGTGCTAACCAATTGTGTATCATCGGCTTGATCTTGTACCTCTACAAGATCTATCTTCCTTTCACCATCACCTTCCATAAGGAATTTGGTTTCAAGGAATTCCGCTTTCCGAGCAACAAATACCGTTTGCTCGGATGGATCATAGAAGTAATATCCCATGTCATCTTTGGGATATCCTATGAAGATACACTTTGTGGATCGAGCATGTAGCTTATTAGCTACATAACGCTTAGGATATGCTTCACATCCCCATACTTTTAAGTATGAAAGAGAAGGAGGTTTTCCAAACCACATCTCATGAGGAGTTCGTTCCACTTTCTTGGTTGGGGCCATATTTAAAATACCAACCGCGGAGCTTAGACAATAACCCCAAAATGATAGAGGTAACGAGCTTCTTGCCATCATAGATCGAACCATATCCATTAGAGTTCGGTTCCTCCTTTCGGAAACTCCATTAAGTTGGGGTGTTCCGGGTGGAGTAAGTTGTGAGATAATCCCACAACTCCTAAGATGATCTTGGAAGGCATCGCTTAGGTATTCACCTCCTCTATCGGTACGAAGTACCTTAATTGTCCTATTGAGTTGATTTTGTACTTCGTTTTGATATTCTTTGAATGCTTTAAACGTTTCGTCCTTGTGTCTTAATAAGTAGACATATCCGAAACGACTAAAGTCATCAATGAAAGTAACAAAGTATCTTTCACCATTCCTAGTCATGGGTTTAAAGGGTTCACATACATCCGAATGTTTTAATCCCAATAAATCTTTAGCCCTCTCATAAGTCCCTTTGAAAGGTGCTTTAGTCATCTTGCCTTGTAAACAAGATTCACATACATCAAACGAATCCATTTCATTTGATTTCAAAAGTCCATTCTTTTGAAGTGTATGCATTCGGTTCTTGTTTATGTGACCAAGGCGACAATGCCATAAATAGGAATCACTCAAATCCCTTTTGAGTTTCTTGGTGCTAGTATGGTATATAGAGCTCGATGATGCGTCATCATGAACCAATTCATAAATTCCATTTGAAGGCGAAGCCTTGAAATAGAATACATTATCTTTAGAAACATGAATATCATCATCAATAAAATTAACAATGTAACCACATTGTTTTAAGCGAGAAATAGAAATAATGTTTCTACACAAATCCGGAGCATACAAAACTTTTTCTAAAATAAGTTCCAATCCGCTTGGAAGCTTCAAAATAAAATCTCCTTGAGCTTTAACATGCACCTTTGCACCATTGCCCATATAGAGACTTGATGTTCCCGCCTTATGATCACTTCTTTTGAACCCCTGCAAAGAATTGCAAATATGAGTTCCACATCCAGTGTCTAATACCCATGTATTAGAAGAAGTAATACTAAGCTCTATATATACCATATATATATTACCTGAGGTTTGCCCTGCATCCCTCTTGTCCTTCAACTCCTTAAGATAGACCGGACAGTTTCGTTTCCAATGACCCATCTCACCGCAACTGAAACATGGGTCTTCCTTGGGGTTTGTCTTCTCGGCTACCTTTTGCTTCTTAGCCTTTTTGATGGTTGGGGTAACCATCTTCCCCTTCCCTTTGCCTTGATAGGCGGGTCCTTTTCTCTTAGCCACCTTTGGCTTAGAGGTGTTACCTTTTGATCCACCTTGATCGATTGCTAACACGGGTAAAGCCCTTTTACCCATGCTAGTTTCCACCATTCTAAGCATACCGTGAAGCTCACCTATGCTCTTATCCATCCCATTCATATTGTAATTAATTACAAATTGATCAAACCTTTTTGATAGGGAGTTAAGGATAAGATCGGTGGCTAACTCATTTGATATGTTTAGGTTAAGGCGGTTAGCACGATCAATAAGGCTCTTCATCTTAAGCACATAAGATGAAACCGATTGGGTATCGTCCATACGACAAGCATGTAGCGCCCGAACGGTCTCGAAACGCTCGACACGCGCTTGTTGAAGGAACATCTCCTTCAATTGCATTATCATGTCGTATGCACTATGATGCTCGAAATCCTTTTGGAGTTCGGGAATCATAGTCCCAAGCATTAGGCATGAGACTTGAAGGGAGTCGTGGCAATACTTATCGTAAGAGGCCATTGCCTCCACATCATTCTCATCCGGTTGATCGGGAATGGGGTCCTCAAGTACATACGCTTTATCCTCTTGTTTGAGGACAATCCGAAGATTGCGGAACCAATCCATAAAGTTGGTATGGTTGAGTTTGTCTTTCTCTAAGAGAGACCTTAATGATAGGTTGTTCATGTTAAGTGGTGCGTTTTGCATGTTGTTGTTGTTATTAGAGGCCATCTACAAAATTCAACAAAGTCCTTTTAAGTATCGATTTTAAATTCAACAAACAATACCCTTTTAATTTGTTTTATTAAATATTAGAATCCAACGGTAAATCAAATTTCGGTTAGGTGACCTTTATCCCGTCATTTGATTTAGCTAGGTAGTCATAATGACAATTGCAATCCTTTTGCAACTTCTAAGTTATGGGATCATGCAATCCTTTTGCATGGCATATTAATCCCATCAACGCCTATTTGTTCCTCATGCTTCGGTGACCCTAAGTTCATGATTCCCAAATCAAGTCGTCCTACTTGTGTAGACATGTAAATTTAACAAACAAGTGGTTAGGTGACCTTTATCCTACTAGTGTGCGAAATTTACCTTATTCATATTAGTCCGCTCATGACGGTTAGGTGACCTTTATCCCGTCAAGAGTTTCTTAATATGTCTAAGTGTTTTCACAAAAGGATGGCGTTTAACTTGTTTACCTTGTTTTAGGTAAAGGGATTTAAGTTTTCTACATTCTAGTTTTAGAAAACAAAATGCTATACACCAACATGCATTTGGTGTGTAGTAAATTTTGAAAAACCCATTTTCATGTCCTTTTAGTAAAACCAATTACTAGTTATGAACCAATTTAATACCTTTTAAATAAACCATTTTATTTAGGTCTAATAACCAATTATTAGTGTCGTTATGTTATGTTTTATTATAACCATTTATAATGTATTAAGCAAGTTGTTAACATGTGATAATCTTGTAGCAACCAATCATACAAACATACACAAACATGCATAACAAAATATGTTCACAATCGGGAGCCATTTTGGTGGGCATTTGTTTAGCCAAAAAACAAATGTCACCGGTAAGGGTTAACAAAAGAAAGCAAGAGATTTTTAAACAAAATCTCCCACTTAATCTTGTAATCTTCAAAGCTCCATCTTGTAATCTTCATCTTGAATCTTCATTTTCTTTTTACAAAATTATATCCTAATACAATTTTTCTAGAAAATGAAACAACAACCAATTCTATTTTTACAAACAAATAGAATAAATTACATGAAAAATTACAAGATTACTTACAACTTATTACACACCAAAATTACAAAATTATTACAAATTAATACAAATCAAATGAATGAATATTACAACCATGAATAATAACTAAATCATTCAAACATTCAACCACACGGTCTAGGCTCGATTGTGAACAATAACATAACATCAAATCTTGGCCAAACTTGAAGTCCCAAACCCACTTTTGGGGTCCAAAAATTCGGCCAAACCAACAAACCCACCAAAACTCATGATTTTTACAATCTACTTTCATGCATGTTGGTAGATTGTAAAATAAATGAGTTTACTAGCCAAAAACAAGAAGCATATTAACAAGACTTTGGCTCTAGATACCATTGATGGAATACCACATGTAAACAAGTCACAAAACCCATTTATGTATGTATATGAATTCGTGTATATGTATATAGCAAGCGGAAGCAATTTTCATCTTAAGAACATGTGTATTTTAACCTTTTAAAATGTATTCCATTTTATAGATCTAGTCTTGTACAATATACTAAAATGTAAATAGAAGATAGTTAGGGTTTATACCTTCTCCAAAGGGAGGTAGAAGTAACAAGATGAAGATGATGAAGTGAAGCTAGTTTCTAACTTGAAACCTCAAGAGATAATACCCACAAACCTTAGTATCAACACCCTTCTTCTTGGTTAGGATTTAGGACACTTAGAACACTTGCAAGATCAACCAAAAACCCTTTGGAACCTCCCAAAATTTCGGCCAAGGTAGAGAGAAAAGAAGAGAGATTTTGCAAGTTTGAAAATGCTAGAATGAATGTGTGTATTGGGTGAACCAAATGCATGCATCAAGTAATAATAACAAGGAGTGAACCAAGGTAAAATGGCTCCTTGGATAACCTAAAAGAGGCCGCCATTTTTACCCCCTTTTTCCCTTTTTTTTATTACTTCCTTAAACATGCATATATCTTCCACCCATTTTTTTATACATGTGCATATAATTTATAAACCCATTATAAAATAATATGTCACAAGTGTTAGTTTAATAAAATAATTAAACTTGTATAAATAATTATCCATATAATTATTTCTAGCATTTCACTTTAGAAAACCAATTTCAAAGTCTAAGTATTTAGTATTAGTTTTAAAGATCCTATCATTAAAACAAATACATAAAAGTGTTGATAGTTTGTTATTGGGTATGACCCGACTTGGATCATAACATATTGGCCACATTAATTAATTATGTCTCTTGGGCATATGAAATACCTTCACTAATATTATTACTACTTTCATTATTAGTAATATTTATATAAATGTTAGTATTATTATTATTAATATAGTATAAATACTATAATAAGAATAATTAAAAATTATAATTTAGTTATAATGTAAATGTAAATATTATTAATTATTATTATTATAAAAAATAACACCATTTATTATTATTATTATAATTTATCATCCTTATAGTTATTATTACCATTAAAATCATTATTATTATTATAAATGTTATTATAATAAAATCTATTATTATTATTATTATTATTATTATTATTTATGATTATTATTAATATAATCATTAGTTATTAATATTATATATATATATATATATATATATATATATATATATATATATATATATATATATATATATATATATATATATATAAAAGAAAAAAAAGAAAAGAAAACAGATATATCACGCGTATATTCAGTAAACATCACCATCGGGTTATTTTTTTCTCTCCTGACTTTCTTGTTCTCGTCCGTGATTGTGTGTCAACAACTCCACACCATATCTATCAATTCAGCAATTTATTAGTCAAGGAAATTCATTTGATTCTTTTATTATCATTATTTATTTGCGAGTGAAACAAATGAAGAACGCAGGTTATATTTTCTTTATTTTCTTTTTTTTCTTTTCTTTCCCCTGTACGTGGAGTTTTTAACAAAATCCAATTTTAAATTGTTTTTCCAAAATCAAAAAATGTAGCTTTGTTAGAATTCAGTCATTCAAACTATCTGCAAAATATGAAACCTTAATTCGTGAAATCAAAGACGAATTGTGGAGTCAAAGTTATTTTCTAAAAAGTCAAACCTTATGTTCATCATGAAATTGGAGTTTGTTTCGAAGTTTATGAATAAATTGATGATCCAGAAAGGTTACATAAACGATTTAAGATCTTTTTTATGTTATAACTTTTACCTCAAACGAACTAAATTTCAAAAATCAAATTAGGGTTTATGTTCGTCGTGTACAGTAGCTGTAACAGCTATTTGGTTTTAATTGTGTTTATTTTAGTGTCTGTTAACGAAAATCGAATTTAAAAGTTGTTTTCTGATTCATATAAAAGTCTAGATTAAACTGTTAAATTAGTTGTGGGGATTAGAATGGGTTTTGGGTCGTCTGATTTTGAGAAAAAGAAGGTGAAATAGAAACTCAGTTTAGTTATATTAAAGTGTAATAATAATCAGAATAAAAGGAAACAGAAGCACAGTTTGGAGTGATTGTGTTAACCGAGAGGTCTCGGGTTCGATTCTGGCCTGAGACATTTTTTTTTAGAAAACCATTTTGAGGTAGTTCTTTTATCAAATTATTTTTATTATTATTGTTATTACTACGATTATTAGTATTGTTATTGGTATTATTGTTATTATTAGTATTATTATTATGACTATATTTATAATAATTATTACTATTACCATTATTATTAACTATTGTTATTATTATTAGTATTATAATTATTACCAAAGTTATACGTAATATGACTATTATTATTATTAGTATTAATATCATTTTGTGATTATAAGTATTAGTAGTAATATTAAAGTAAGTAGTAATATTAATATTTATATATGTATTATTATTAACCTTATCATAGTTATTATTATGAGTATGATTAGTATTATTATTATGAAAATAATACGGTTTAATTTCATAATTATTAGTATTATTATCATTTTATAAGCATTAGAGTTAATATCATTAACATAAAGTACTATTAATAGGATTATCATTATTAGTATTATTAACATTAAAAATTATTATAATTATATTCAAATACAACTTTTATTCATAAATATTAATATTATATATTATCATGTATATAACAATATACTTAAAAGTAACATTATATATAAGTATGAATTAATGATATTAACAATCTTTATATAAATATCTATATAATAACGACTTTAAGTATTTTTAATATATATATATATATATATATATATATATATATATATATATATATATATATATATATATATATATATATATATATATATATAAATAATAGCCATTTTTAAATATATATACAAATCAAATAACTAGTATATAAAGGTTATAATATATAAAATTGTTCGATTACGATTATATGTATTAATGAATATACAAATGATATAGGTTCATGAATCCGAGGCCAACCATGCATTGTTCAGTATCGTCATATGTATTTTTACTACAAAATACAGTATAGTGAGTTTTATTTACCTTTTTACCCTTTATATTTTTGGATTGAGAATACATACGCAATTTTTATAACTGTTTTATGAAATAGACACAAGTAATTGAAACTACATTATATGGTTGAATGATTGAAATCGAATATGCCCCTTTTTAGTTTGGTAATCTAAGAATTAGGGAACAGACACCTAATTGACGCGAATCCTAAAGATAGATCTATCGGGCCCAACAAGCCCCATCCAAAGTACCGGATGCTTTAGTACTTCGAAATTTATCATGTCCGAAGGGAGTCCCAGAATGATGGGAATATTCTATATGCATCTTGTTAAGGTCGGTTACCAGGTGTTCAATCCATATGAATGATATTTTTGTCTCTATGCATGGGACGTATAATATGAGAAATGAAAAATGAAAATCTTGTGGTCTATTAAAATGATGGAAATAATTATTTATGTTAAACTAATGAACTCACCAACCTTTTGGTTAACACTTGAAAGCATGTTTATTCTCAGGTATGAAAGAAATCTTCCGCTGTGCATTTGCTCATTTTAGAGATATTACTTGGAGTCATTCATGACATATTTCAAAAGACGTTGCATTCGAGTCGTTGAGTTCATCCAGAATACTATTAAGTCAATTATAGTTGGATATATTATGAAATGGTATGCATGCCTGTCTACTGTCGATGTAATGAAAGTTTGTCTTTTAAAAACGAATGCAATGTTGTAAAATGTATCATATAGAGGTCAAGTACCTCGCGATGTAACCAAATGTAATGTATTCGTCCAGATGGATTAGGACGGGTCGTGAAAGTTGGTATCAGAGCGGTGGTCTTAGCGAACCAGGTCTTGCATTAGTGTGTCTAACTGATAGTTGTTTGGATGCATTAGTGAGTCTGGACTTCGACTGTGTCTGCATGTCAAAAGTTTTGCTTATCATTTAGTGTCGAAAATTATTTGCTTATCATCCTTAAAGTCTAGACACGTCTTACTGCCTCTATTGCATAGACAGTGTATAGATAAATTCATATCTTAGCGTATCTGTTAATGTTACCTTTGCCTGACAACTTCCATAGATTCCACCGTAACTTATGGGATTTTAGTATTATATATGCATATGTAAATTATGTATTGCAGGGTACTGATCTACATCCTATAATCTATTTCTTATCCAAAATCCTTCATCTGATCGTACGAGATAAATCCTTCAACCAGTTCGAGTCCCTCAGATTTCGATAGTTATTCCGACATAGATATTCACATAAGCTCTGGAAGTAGTGTGAGCGGAATGGATCAACCAATTAGCCATCATTTATTCTGGATGAATTGGAGATGGGCTCGTAGGCTACTTAATCAATGGAGATGAGAAGAAAGTGATCCTTTCCACCAACCAACTTCACCTCTTGGCGATGAACTTAAAGCACTTACCGGCGAATCCATTCGAAACACCATTTTCACAGTCATTTTCCGAATATCTAGCCACGATTATATTCTATCTAAAATTCTAAACCTTATTCATTAGCTCGTTCCAACCGATAATCATTCCGGAATAATAGAAGAAGTCAACGGACTTCGCGCTCGAGAAATAAATTTGGAGAATAAGGTGCAAAATTTACCAGCTTCAGTAACATCACCGGCACCAACAGTACCATCAGTAACAGCACCAGTATCATCAACAATCCATGTCTCAACATCTCATTCTGTACTTTATGCATAATCATTGTTCTACATGACGTTCTACATTATTTATCTTCGCTCGACATGGCAATTACGTAATCTCTAATATTTTAGAGATTATATATTCTTCTTCTAACGGAAAATCAAATGAGTTTAATATCATATTAACTCATTAAATCCATGATTACATCTGAGGAAAATATATATGTAAGTATATTTTCATAAAGATTATAATTAAAAATTCTTTTGTACAAACTGTTAATGGTGAAAATATTTTAAAGGGTAGGTAATACCCTAGAAATATTTAGATTTCATATTAATAAGTTACACTGTACATTCTTCAAATCCGATTCAACAAGTCATTTACTATCCTACTTACACCCACAGATATACATATCCGTTCACCGCAGAATAACCATTTTCATTCAATTTCATATTTGGATTTTGACCTATCAGAATCCAACAAGTGGCATAATGAAGAAACATTGGACAAAATAAAATTTGTTAGAAACAAATGAATTAGCTATGAGAAAAATTTTGTTAAGAATCCACGCTAACAAAATCCTAGCTAACTGTTCCTAGCTAACTGATTACATTTTATTTATCGCAGTTTATTTATCGCAATTTAATTATCGCAACTTTATTTATCGTCATTTAATTTCTGTTATTTACTTTACGCACTTTATTTATCGTCATTTAATTTCTGTTATTTATTTTACGCACTTTAAATATCGGGACACGTATACAAGATTTTGACATATCATATCGACGCATCTATATATATTATTTGGAATAACTATAGACACTCTATATGCAGTAATGCTGGAGTTAGCTATACAGGGTTGACGTTGATTCTATAATAATATATATACTTTGAGTTGTGATCGAGTTTGAGACATGTACACGGGTCACGACACGTATTACTTAATTCGAATATAATATATTAAACTATATATGAATTATTGGACTGTTAACTGTGGACTATTGACTGTGGACTGCCAACATTGGACAATTAAAATGAATTAAAATATTGATTATAACATATGAAACTAAACAATTCTTCAAGTTTGCCACTTGATTTCATCTTAAACCTCATTTGTATCTTGGCGATTACAATCCACGTTCAAACCTTTCATAATTCTTGAAAACACCACAATCGAGAGGATGAACTGCACTTCATCTACGTAAGAAGAGATTGATGCATATAGTTATGCACTTGAAAACAATCGGAACTTGAGTAAACGTTTAACACGTATCTTTATTAGCTCATTTGGCGTTGTTATTCTTGAAAATAACTTTACAATCCCTTTTTCAATTTAGCCAACTTTGTCACAGCTCCAGCAAGTCAACTTCGACTTTTCAATCGTACTAGTCTTATTATAACCTTGATGTTTACGATTGCCTTTTTCGTCATCATTACCGGAGAACTGTTTATATTCCACCACATTAGCAGAAAACTTACCAGCAACTTCATTAATCTTTGAATTCCTGAAAGGTTATTATATTCATTGAAACCCTATCACCTACTCATCCACATCTTGTAAAGAGAAATGTCATACCAATTATCGGGAATCAGCAATCAGTACTTTGAAAACTCACAGCATGTCTACATCAACAGTTATACGTATACATATAACATTTATCTCTTAGAATTATGATCCTTCATTCTGAAATTCTGAAAAGCACTCTAGCCTACAAATAAGTTCTTTGAATTTTGAGAAAGCTAATAAAGCAGCGAAAACTGTTGATGACTTTAACAGTCAAAAGTATGATGATAAAGAATGGAGTGTTGGAAACGCTCAATAGAAAATTTAGTACCGAAAAGTGGATTATGCGAAACCATGAAGGAGACTCTGAACAAAACATAAGGACTAAACTTGTACATAAAGAATCCAGATGATTCTATTTCTGTGGAAATCTTTAACGAATATCTTGCTTCGTACTCATGTTAAAATCTTGCGAAAAATCTTTCTTCATCAACCATCGAACTTAGAAATTCCAAAATATCATCATAAATATCTTCGATATTTCTGAAGATATTTTCATAAATATTCTAGTTCGAAATTATTCATCTCTTCGTACTATCTATATTACATCATAAAGGAAACTACTTTAGTTTCTAAATTTCTTTAAAATTTGAGTTTGAATTATTGAATGATTTTTAAGTAGTGTTGGAAATTGATGCATGAGTTAGTATAATATAATGACACTTGATCAACGTGATTATATTACAGTAAGTCATGCTGAGTTTCTAAATGGAACATGATGTTTCACAGATTATAACGTCATCATGTGTCATGTTACATAACTCTTTCATTCTGATTAACTTCTGAACATATCAAGAAAATATATTCTTGATAGTTCTATTCTCAGCGATTCTGGTAATTTGACAAATCAAATCGTGCTATTACGTTCTTTCTCATTTAGAAAATTAAGTTCATTCGAAACTCCATACTTACGAATTCTGGACCATTACTCGCTTTACTAGAGATCGAGAGGATAATAAAAAGGCAAAGAGCTCCAAAATATAAGAGAAAATATAAAGCCCAATAACAACACGAAGGTTACAAACTACGGATATTAATACGAATAGCAATATAAAGAAACAGTATAATTAAGAATAGTATCATTCCAAGGTAATAGTATAAGTAAACAGATTTTTCTGGTGGAAGATTGAAAAGAAGGATGACAGAAAAGATAATTAGAAAATATTAAGGATTAGAACTGGATTAAGCATTTTCACAATCTTTTGGATGTATGAACTAAGAGGGAAAGTATAGGAATGATGAGGATAATGGAACGAAAGAGTTTAATTTATAATGAAAATATCAGACAGAGCAATCGAGGTAGATCACCGTATTTAATTATAGAGATCTTAATTTCCTTACGCACCGAAGAATCAAATCTTTTTTATTTCAAAGATTTTCTTTAATTCCCTTAAATTCCGAAAACCAACCATGACTACGTCACTGGTTAAGACGAACCTGCATTTACTTATTTCACTCTTTTGTGATAGCTTCACTCATACTCTTCGCGAAATCAAATTGTTTTATCCATATTACTCAATAATGATAAAATTCTATTTATCAACTCATATTCGTCATGAAAACATTTTTATTGTTAGTCATGACCACCACACTCAAATTTTCGGACGAAATTTTTTTAACGGGTAGGTATTGTGACGACCTAGAAATTTCCGATCAAATTTAAACCTAAATCTATATATAACTTCGACACGATAAGTAAAGTCTGTAATAGTGAGTCTCGAAAATGTTGGAACTATGTTCATATAAAATCAATTACCCTCTAACTGTGCTCGACGATTCACAAACATTTGTTTATAAATAAATATGTATGTATATATATATATATATATATATATATATATATATATATATATATATATATATATATATATATATATATATATATATATATATATATATATAAATATAAGTATATAAATAATTTGAAATTATAAAATATGATTTAAACATTAAAATTAAATATGTAAGATAAGATATACAATAATTAAGTGTAATTTAAAATGAATTTATATGATTACTATAATATTGTAATATTTATAAAATGTAAATATTTAATATGAGTTAGTATATAATATGTGATGACCCGGAAATTTCCGATAAAATTTAAACTTTAATCTTTATATGTTTCCGACACGATAAGCAAAATCTGTAATGTTGAGTCTCGAAAGTTTTGAAACCTATATTCATGTAATCAATTACCCTTTGACTATGCTCGAGGATTCACGAACATTTATGTGTATATAGATATGTGTATAAAATATATACTTATTAAGTGAAAACCTTAACAAAGTATACGATATATAATACTTTACATAAAAGTATTTGTTCAATATGTTTATCGATGGAATTAGAAGATAATATCCAATGATTGATTTATCAGATACATTGAATTATGATTATGAGTCTTTGTTACAAGGCCCACATAGATTTGAGAAATCGTTTCTTTTTAACGGTATTCGGAATAAATGGTAAAGTAAATTACAAGTAAGAACAAAGTGTCACTTAACGAGAATTAGATATATAAATAACTTGCAACGTGTATTTAAAACGTGTTTTGTATATTATATATATGATTTCAAATTAATTAAGTAAACGATAAGTAACACTTGTTTATTTGAATTCGGTTGATATTAAAATATAGAAAGTTTAAGGAAATTAAAATAAACGTTGTCGCATAAAGGAATTATATTTTTAAAGCGTAAACGTTATATGTTATAATATTTTCGATTAGGTAAACGATCCTAAATTATACTTTGAAATATAATTAATTTTGAAAATCTAAATTTTGTATTATTATATAAATATTTCCAACCTATATATTATGTATATTTTAATTTAGTCATAAAACGTATTGATTTAAACTAATATTATTAAATATGATTTGATAAATAACGAGACTTTGATTTATAAAAGTAAATGACCAAAATGCTTAAATGATTAAGTTACATTTAGAGTAAAATAGTTTTCATTGATTTGAGTCTTGTCATTCGTAAGGGTAAGTTACACAAAACATAAAGTGCGAGTTTTCTAAGCGTATGAAACGCCGTTTGAAAAACCGGAATCATGACATGAGTCGAGTGAAACGTCCAAGTCATCGGAACGAAAATTACATTTTTACCATGCACGTAAATTTAATATAATATATAAATAATTAAATATTATATATATTTATACGCGTATTATACGTACATTGTTTTATACTTTTACTATACTTTAACTTTCACTTTACTTTTACTTTAATAATTCACTTTAATAATTCATACTTTAATAATTCACTTTAATAATTCACTTTAATAATTCATACTTTAATAATTCACTTTAATAATTCACTTTAATAATTCATACTTTAATAATTCACTTTAATAATTCATACTTTAATAATTTACTTTAATAATTCATACTTTAATAATTCACTTTAATAATTCATACTTTAATAATTCACTTTAATAATTCAAAAATCTATTATAAATAGAATTCAATAGGTTTCATTATTTCATAGAAACTTGAAAATATATTTCTCTAAACTCTCTCAATCGATTTACATATATATATTTAATCTGTATTATTTCAAGATATTATTATTATACATAAAATATTACGATGGAGTGCTGTTCGAGTGATTTCAAAATAGTTTTTAGAACGGGGTGAAGCTAGGGAAATTATGGGTTATAGCTATGGAGGTGATGGGTATTGTTCGGGGTTTTGTTCATAAGGACAAACTAGTGTTTATCATCTCCGTTGCGTCTACGTACTTTCCTGCAATATTGAATCTCAATATTGATACGTGAGCACTCATAACTTAACTTTTATTTATTAATAGTATATCCCTGACTAGTGCTCGAGTATATAGGATTATGCATGCTTGTACTTTTGATATTGCCGTTAGATAGGTTATGTTGAATCCTGAATTAGTTACATATGCGGTTGAGATAAGGTATAAGATATGCATGTCGTTGAAAAGCTGGCGAAAAACTATAAACTTTTCATTTAGATATCGAATGGATTCAATGAACGGATTAGAAGTTATTGTCATATGAATTTTTGTATTATTATTAAAAATGATTATTATTATCATCGTTATTATCGTTAAAGTTATAATTAGTATTATTATTATTTTTATCATTAAAATAGTTATTAGTATTACCATTATCATAATATTTATTATTATTAATATTATATTAGTACCACTCAATTATTATGATTACTATTATTATCATTAAAATGAACGCGATATAAAAGACGATTTAAAAGCTATTAACAAATTGATTAGGAAATAATGAGTATGAGTATCATGAGGAAATTTAAAGATGTTGATTTAGATAAAATTATCATTTTTCATTATTTTTATCACTATTATTATTAAAAGAATTATTATTAATATTAAAAATATCATCTTTACAAAAATTATTATTTTTAATAGGAATATCATTGTTAATATAAAATTTCATTATTAATAAGAATTATCATATTGTTATAATACCATTTTTATAAATATAAATATTGTTATTATTTTTAGTAGAAAAATAATAATTATTAATACAAAATAATACAACTTTTACTTATTATTATTATCAATGTTATTTTATCAAATAAAAATGTAATACAAACAATATAATTACCTTAATAAAACCTATCATAACATTTTTATGATATTCAATAAACTTTATAAATTTTATTATCTAAGATATATAAAAGTATATTTTTATATAAAGTTTTAATTATTAATAAATGAATTATATTATTTACTCTAATAAATCTTTTAAAAATATTTAAAAATATAAAACGATGATATTTAAACTATATAATAATCATGTCTAAATTTTGGAAATCATTTTGAGTCAAATTGACTTTTGTTGACTTTTGCATATTAGTCTCGAGCGTTAGGATTGTGATACACTATGATATGACCTAAATTGTTTGATAGATATTGACCATTATATGAATATATATAATTAATATAGGTTCGTGAATCCGAGGCCAACCTTACACTTGTTCAATGATGTTATATGTATTTTTACTACGAAATACAGTATGGTGAGTTTCATTTGATTCCCTTTTACTTTTCATATTTTTGGGACGGAGAATACATGCAAATTTATAAATGTTTTACAAAATAAGCACAAGTTCATGAAACTACATTCAACGATTGTTTTTTTATACCGGATATCTGTACTTATTATTATTATGATTGGTATCCTAAGAATTAGTGAAAAACACTAATTGGCGCGAATCCTAAAGGTAGATCTACGGGCACTAACCACCCCCATTTTCGAATAGTGGAAATGCTTTAGTACTTCGAAGGGTCCTTGTCATACATTTGAATAGTGGAATGTACGATGCCAGATATCTTAAGCGCTCTATGTTAAGGTCGGTTACCAGGTGACTCATCGTATGAATGATTTTTGTAGTTGTAATGATCCTGCACATTTAATTAAATGAAATCTTGTGGCTTATTAAATATCATGATTATTA
This sequence comes from Rutidosis leptorrhynchoides, assembly GCF_046630445.1. NCBI lineage: Eukaryota > Viridiplantae > Streptophyta > Magnoliopsida > Asterales > Asteraceae > Rutidosis > Rutidosis leptorrhynchoides. Next base: position 387,340,321 of record NC_092335.1, on the reverse strand, counting down.
TATAGAAATTAAACCTATGAACTCACCAACCTTTTGGTTGATACTTGAAAGCATGTTTATTCTCAGGTTTGAAAGAAATCTTCCGCTGTACATTTTAAGGATATTACTTGGAGTCATTCATGACATATTTCAAAAGATGTTGCATTCGAGTTGTTGAAGTTCATTAGAGATTTTTATTAAGTAAATAACAGATTAAGTCATTTATAGTTTGGATATTACGAAATGGTATGCATGCCTGTCAACTTTCGATGTAAATGAAAGTTTGTCTTTTAAAACGAATGCAATGTTTGTAAAATGTATCATTTAGAGGTCAAATACCTCGAGATGTAATCAACTGTTGTGAATCGTTTATAATGTATATGAACGGGTCCTTTCAGTTGGTATCAGAGCGGTGGTCTTAGTGAACCAGGTCTTTCATTAGTGTGTCTAACTGATAGTTGTTAAGATGCATTAATGAGTCTAGACTTTGACCGTGTCTGCATGTCAAAAGTTTTGTTTATCATTTTTTTTGTCGGAAATCATCTACTTACCATTCTTAGGAAATTACCTGCTTATCATTCCTAAGTCTAGACGCGCTTTCCTACATTTATTGCATAATAGTGTATAGACGAATTCACATCTTAGCATATCTGCTAATTAATATCTTAGCGTATCTATTACTGTGAACTTTGACTGACATTTTTTTTTCAAAGATTCCTCCGTAATTATTGGGATTTTGGTATTATATATACATATGTATATTATGTATTGAAGAATACCAAATCTAACTCCTATAATCTATTTCATACCAAGAATTCTCTCCCTGATCATACGAGATGGATCCCTCAATCAGTTCGAGTTCCTCGGATTCTGACAGCTATGCCGATATGGATTTTCACATGAGCTCCGAAAGCAGCGTGACCGGAATGGATCAACCAATTTCTCATCATCTATTCTGGATGAATTGGGGATGTGTTCGTAATATACTTAACCATTGGAGACAAGAAGAAGGTGATCCCTTCCATCCACCACAATCACCTCTTTGCGATGAACCTGAAGCACTTACCGGCGAACCTGTTCGAAACACCATTTTCTCTCTCATTTCCAGAGTATCTCGTCATGATTATATACTAACCCATATTCTAGACCTTATTCATCTGCTCGCTCCAACCGCAAATCATCCCGGTGCACTAGCAGAAGTTAACGAACTTCGCGCTCGAGTAGTGGCTTTGGAACACATGGTGCAAGGATTACAAACACCATCAGCAGCACCAGCAGCATAACCAATACCGCCAGTAACATTAAAATCGTAAGTCTCAATACCCTAAGCACCAGCAGCATTACTGCTATCAATGGTACTACCGCCATCAACACCAACAGTATCATTACCACTACCAACAATCGCATCCGCATCACACGCCTCAACATCACAATCTGTACCTCGGATATCAACATCACACGCACCATAGATACTAAGGAATACCAACAACAACAAACGATGAAGTATTGATTCATAACTTCATCGGAGAAACATTCTGCGGTGATTATGTAATCTCTAAAGTCTTAGAGATTATCCATCTCAGCCTTAACCATAAATCAGATAAGTGGACAGAGATGATAGAAAGAAGAATCGAAACCCTGACAAGAATGGTGTGCGATTTACAAGCTAGACTTATTATACAAGCACCACCAGCAGTTACTGGCAGTATCATCAGCATCAACAATATCGTCAGCACTACCAGCACCACCAGTACTGTCAGCATCATCAGCACTAGCAGCACCTATAACATCACAAGTTTCGCCAGTTCAAGAATCGTCGTGGACATCATCACTGATCAACAGCGAGTATATTGTATCAACTAGTTATGAAGTAATAAATCATTCTTTCAGAAGAATTTATATATATATTTTATATATGAATTCTGAAACTATATAAATATTTCGTACTAAGCTATTGAGTATGAATTGAAAAAGGGTATATACTACTCGGTTAAATTCATATTACTAATATGCTATGATGTACATCCTTCGTTAACAACCTAACCATCATTAACTACTACCTATGTTTCAATTAAATGAATTCGGTTTCATAATAAACCAAGTGTATCCTTCAATAACATGTTTGATTTTACACTCTCATCTTCAATGAACTCGAAACTTAATGGAAAACAACATTCGTACCTTGCGAAGTTAGCAAGAGTTCTATGAGCATCAGCATGAGTTACTAAGGAAATATCTATAAGAATAAATATTGAAGTATTGATCACAGTAGTGAAATACTCTGTGAAGATTATGTAATCTCTAATGTTTTAGAGATTATTTATTTTTAATTCAAGCTGAAAAATCAAATGAGCTTAATATGATATTAACTCATTAAATCTGTATTACATCTGATGAAAATATACATACATATATTTTCATAAAGACAGTAATGAAAAATTCTTGTTCAAAATTATTATTTGTGAATTTTTTTTTTAACGGGTAGGTAATACCCGAGAGATATTTAAATTCACAATTAATATGTTACATTCTTCAATGCTGATTTAACAATCATCAACTATACATTCATCTTTAGGAATAAAAACAACCATACTCATTCGAATCTAATTACACATTCTGATTTTGAAATCTCAGAAATTAAATTCGAGATATAAACGAAATCATCACTCTTAAATTCCTACATCTTTCAAAACTGTACTTTGACTTCAAAACTGTGTTAGAACATCATAAGAATATTAACGATTATAATTTGTGTTCAAACCCTTCGAAATTCCTGAAGACACTTCAAATAATGAACAATCGATATGATGATCCAACCACATGTTACCCGTCGTCTTGTAAATGAAAAACCCTCGAAACCAAAGTCATGGTTTAACACGTACCAGCGTCGAATTCTTTATCATTTATTAGCAAAAACAACCTTACGATTCCTTTTCTAAGTAGCTAGTTTTGTCACAGCTCCACCAAGTCAACTTCGACTTTTCAGTAAAAACTAATTTTATTATAACCTCGATAGATACGTTGCCCTTTCGCCATCGTTACTGGGGAACCTTTCATATCTCGTCACATTAGCAGTAAACTTATCAACAACTTCATTAACCTTTGACTTAAACCTCTCCGAAAAGTCACTATATTTATTTATTGAAACCCCATCATGTACTCACCTACATCCTGTAATAATAATTGTCATACCAATTACTGGAAATTAGCAATCAGTATTTTGAATTTAGCAGCAATTTTACGCCAACAGTTATATGTATACATATAACGTTTTATCTCCTAGACTTACATACTTCGAATATGAAGTTTCTGAAAAACATCCCAAACTATGAACTAGTTCTCGGAATGCTAATGAAGCAGCAAAAACTGTAAACGACTTTAACAATCAAAAGTTTGATGATAAAGAATAATGTGTTGGTAAAGCCCAGAAAAAGAGAAGAGTTGGTACCGAACAACGGATTGAGCAGATCATGAAGGAGACCAAGGACAAATACAAGGACCAAAGTCTGTATTTAAAGAATCTTGATGATTCTGCTTCTGACAAAGTTATTAATAAATACCTGGCTCCTGAATCTAAACCTTTGCGGACAATATTCTTCATCATCATCATATCTTAAACATTCTAAAATATCATCGTACCTTTAATTATAAATATCCTCGATATTTCTGAAGATATTTTCATAAGCATTTTTATCTGAAATCATTTATCTCGCCGTAATATCTGTAACCTAAAAGAAACTATGTTAGTTTCTAAATTTTGAAAAATTCGAATATGAATGTTTTTTTAAGTAGTGTTGGGAACTGAAGCATGAGTTAATATAATATAATGACACTTGATCAACGTGATTATATTACAGTAATTCATGCTGAGTTTCTAATGGAAAGTGATGATTCACAGAACATACCGTCATCATGTGCCATTTACACGACTCTTACATTCTACCAACCTCTAAACATATTAAGAACATATCTTCTTGATAGTTCTATCTTTTCGGATATTCTGGTAATTTACCAGATCAAGATCTTGCCATTACGATTTCCTTCTTAGAACATTAACAATGTTCATTCCAAAATTTATATCTACGAATTATGGACCATTACAAGTGGTGCTTAATCATAAGAAGAAGAAACGAAAGGACAAAACTCCAAAATAGAAATTGGTTTATAAATTGCAGGAAATAGAAGAGAGCATTAACTGTGGATGACAATGATTATGGGAGATAGAAGCAGGGACATCGAAATATAAGAAAAGATATAAATCCCAACAACCACCCAGAAATTATAAACCATATATATCGATACATATAGCAATATAAAGACACGAGAGAAATAAAAACACTATAAAACCAAGTGTATAGTAGAAGTAAATAGATTCCTCCGGTGGTAGATGAAAAAGAAGAATGACCGATATGAAGGTTAGGAATATATCAAGAAGCAGAACTGGATGGAGCATATTAATAAATACTATAAAGTATGAATTGAGGAGAAAGAATCGAAGATGTGAGATATGGAAATAAGGAAGCGAAGGGGGTAGATTTATAGTAAAATATCTGACAGAAAAATTGAAACAGATTATTGTATTTAATCAACGAAGATCCTAATTTCCTTAATCGCCGAAGAACTAAATCTTATCGCAAATATTTTCATTAAATCCCACGAATTCCGGAAACCAATCATAACTACGTCATCGGTTAAAACGAATCTATATTTACTCATTTCATTCTCTTGCGATAGCTTCACTTATACTCTTCGTATAATCAAATTATTTTATCTATATTACTCAATGATGATAAAACTCTATTTATCAACTCATATTCGTCATGAAAACATTTTTATAGTTAGCCATGACAACCTCGATCAAATTTTGGGACGAAATTTCTTTAACGGGTAGGTACTGTGATGACCCGGAAATTTCTGATAAAATTTAAACTTTAATCTTTATATGTTTCCAACACGATAAGAAAAATCTGTAATGTTGAGTCTCGAAAGTTTTGAAATCTATATTCATGTAATCAATTACCCTTTGACTATGCTCGAGGATTCACGAACATTTATGTGTATATAGATATGTGTATAAAATATATACTTATTAAGTGAAAACCTTAACAAAGTATTAGATATATAATACTTTACATAAAAGTATTTGTTCAATATGTTTATCGATGGAATTAGAAGATAATATCCAATGATTGATTTATCAGATACATTGAATTATGATTATGAGTCTCTGTTACGAGGCCCGCATAGATTTGAGAAATCGTTTCTTTTTAACGGTATTCGGAATAAATGGTAAAGTAAATTACAAGTAAGAACAAAGTGTCACTTAACGAGAATTAGATATATAAATAACTTGCAACGTGTATTTAAAACGTGTTTTGTATATTATATATATGATTTCAAATTAATTAAGTAAACGATAAGTAACACTTGTTTATTTGAATTCGGTTGATATTAAAATATAGAAATTTAAGGAAATTAAAATAAACGTTGTCGCATAAAGGAATTATATTTTTAAAGCGTAAACGTTATATGTTATAATATTTTCGATTAGGTAAATGATCCTAAATTATACTTTGAAATATAATTAGTTTTGAAAATCTAAATTTTGTATTATTATATAAATATTTCCAACCTATATATTATGTATATTTTAATTTAGTCATAAAACGTATTGATTTAAACTAATATTATTAAATATGCTTTGATAAATAATGAGACTTTGATTTATAAAAGTAAATGACCAAAACGCTTAAATGATTAAGTTACATTTAGAGTAAAATAGTTTTCATTGATTTGAGTCTTGTCATTCGTAAGGGTACGTTACACAAAACATAAAGTGCGAGTTTTCTAAGCGTACGAAACGCCGTTTGAAAAACCGGAACCATGACATGAGTCGAGTGACAACGTCCAAGTCATCGGAATGAAAATCACATTTATACCATGCACGTAAATTTAATATAATATATAAATAATTAAATATTATATATATTTATGCACGTATTATACGTACATAGTTTTATATTATTACTATACTTTAACTTTTACTTTACTTTTACTTTAATAATTCACTTTAATAATTCATACTTTAATAATTCACTTTAATAATTCACTTTAATAATTCACTTTAATAATTTACTTTAATAATTCACTTTAATAATTCATACTTTAATAATTCACTTTAATAATTCATACTTTAATAATTCACTTTAATAATTCAAAAATCTATTATAAATAGAATTCAATAGTTTTCATTATTTCATAGAAACTTGAAAATATATTTCTCTAAACTCTCTCAATCGATTTATATATATATATATATATATATATATATATATATATATAATATATATATATATATATATATATATATATATATATATATATATATATATATTTAATCTGTATTATTTCAAGATATTATTATTATACATAAAATATTACGGCGGAGTGCTGTCCGAGTGATTTCATAGTTTTTCGAACGCGATGAAGCTAGGAAAATTATGGGTTATAGCTATGGAGGTGATGGGTATTGTTCGGGGTTTTGTTCATAAGGTCAAACTAGTGTTTATCATCTCCATTGCGTCTACGTACTTTCCTGAAATATTGAATCTCAATATTGATACGTGAGCACTCATAACTTAACTTTTATTTATTAATAGTGTATCCCTGACTAGTGCTCGAGTATATAGGATTATGCATGCTTGTTCTTTTGATATTGCCGTTAGATAGGTTATGTTGAATCCTGAATTAGTTACATATGCGGTTGAGATAAGGTATAAGATATGCATGTCGTTGGAAAGATGGCGAAAAACTATAAACTTTTCATTTAGATATCGAATGGATTCGATGAACGGATTACAAGTTATTGTCATATGAATTTTTGTATTATTATTAAAAATGATTATTATTATCATCGTTATTATCGTTAAAGTTATAATTAGTATTATTATTATTTTTATCATTAAAATAGTTATTAGTATTACCATTATCATAATATTTATTATTATTAATATTATATTAGTAACACTCAATTATTATGATTACTATTATTATTATTAAAATGAACGCGATATAAAAGACGATTTAAAAGCTATTAACAAATTGATTAGGAAATAATGAGTATGAGTATCATGAGGAAATTTAAAGATGTTGATTTAGATAAAATTATCATTTTTCATTATTTTTATCACTATTATTATTAAAATAATTATTATTAATATTAAAAATATCATCTTTACAAAAATTATTATTTTTAATAGGAATATCATTGTTAATATAAAATTTCATTATTAATAAGAATTATCATATTGTTATAATACCATTTTCGTAAATATAAATATTGTTATTATTATTAGTAGAAAAATAATAATTATTAATACAAAATAATATAACTTTTACTTATTATTATTATCAATGTTATTTTATCAAATAAAAATGTAATACAAACAATATAATTACCTTAATAAAACCTGTCATAACATTTTTATGATATTCAATAAACTTTATAAATTTTATTATCTAAGATATATAAAAGTATATTTTTATATAAAGTTTTAATTATTAATAAATGAATTATATTATTTACTCTAATAAATCTTTTAAAAATATTTAAAAATATAAAACGACAATATTTAAACTATATAATAATCATGTATAAATTTTGGAAATTATTTTGAGTCAAATTGACTTTTGTTGACTTTTACATATTAGTCTCGAGCATTAGGATTGTGATACACTATGATATGACCTAAATTGTTTGATAGATATTGACCATTATATGAATATATATAATTAATATAGGTTCGTGAATCCGAGGCCAACCTTACACTTGTTCAATGATGTTATATGTATTTTTGCTACGAAATACAGTATGGTGAGTTTCATTTGATTCCCTTTTACTTTTCATATTTTTGGGACTGAGAATACATGCAAATTTATAAATATTTTACAAAATAAGCACAAGTTCATGAAACTACATTCTACAATTTTTTTGTTATACCGGATATCTGTACTTATTATTATTATGCTTGGTATCCTAAGAATTAGTGAAAAACACTAATTGACTCGAATCCTAAAGGTAGATCTACGGCCACTAACCACCCCCATTTTCGAATAGTGGAAATGTTTTAGTACTTCGAAGGGTCCTTGTCATACATTTGAATAGTGGAATGTATGATGCCAGATATATTAAGCGCTCTATGTTAAGGTCGATTACCAGGCGACTCATCGTATGAATGATTTTTGCAGTTGTAATGATCCTGCACATTTAATTAAATAAAATCTTGTGGCTTATTAAATATCATGATTATTATATAGAAATTAAACCTATGAACTCACCAACCTTTTGGTTGACACTTGAAAGCATGTTTATTCTCAGGTTTGAAAGAAATCTTCCGCTGTGCATTTTAAGGATATTACTTGGAGTCATTCATGACATATTTCAAAAGACATTGCATTCGAGTTGTTGAAGTTCATTAGAGATTTTTATTAAGTAAATGACATATTAGGTCATTTATAGTTTGGATATTATGAAATGGTATGCATGCCTGTCAGCTTTCGATGTAAATGAAAGTTTATCTTTTAAAACGAATGCAATGTTGGTAAAATGTATCATTTAGAGGTCAAATACCTCGCGATGTAATCAACTATTGTGAATCGTTTATAATGTATATGAACGGGTCCTTTCATAATATATTATAGGATTATTAAAATAAAGCTATATATAAATGTATACGGATTCTATAAATAATTATTATGATATATATATTGAATTATATATAAAAAGTATAAATATTAGATGTTATTGTATATAGATATAAGTATCAAATGATATATAATTAATAATATGTAATATCTATATAATTAAATGGAATTACAAGTTAAAATATAATTATTGTACTAACACTAATACTATTACTACTTTCATTATTAGTAATATTTATATAAATGTTAGTATTATTATTATTAATATAGTATAAATACTATAATAAGAATAATTAAAAATTATAATTTAGTTGTAATGTAAATGTAAATATTATTAATTATTATTATTATAAAAAATAACACCATTTATTATTATTATCATTTATCATCCTTATAGTTATTATTACCATTAAAATCATTATTATTATTATTATAAATGTTATTATAATAAAATCTATTATTATTATTATTATTATTATTTATGATGATTATTATTAATATAATTATTATTTAATAATATATATATATATATATATATATATATATATATATATATATATAAAGAAAAGAAAACAGATATAGCACGCGTATATTCAGTAAACATCACCATCGGGTTATTTTTTTTCTCTCCTGACTTTCTTGTTCTCGTCCATGATTGTGTGTCAATAACTCCACACCATATCTATCAATTCAGCAATTTGTTAGTCAAGGAAATTCATTTGATTCTTTTATTATCATTATTTATTTGCGAGTGAAACAAATGAAGAATGCAGGTTATATTTTCTTTTTTTTCTTTTCTTTCCCATGTACGTGGAGTTTTTAACAAAATCCGATTTCAAACTGTTTTTCCAAAATCTAAAAATGTAGCGTTGTTAGAATTCAATCATTCAAACTATCTGCAAATTATGAAACCTTAATTCGCGAAATCAAAGACGAATTGTGGAGTCAAAGTTATTTTCTAAAAAGTCAAACCTTATGTTCATCATGAAATTGGAGTTTGTTTCGAAGTTTATGAATAAATTGATGATCTAGAAAGGTTACATAAACGATTTAAGATCTTTTTTATGTTATAACTTTTACCTCAAACGAACTAAATTTCAAAAATCAAATTAGGGTTGATGTTCGTCGTGTACAGTAGCTGTAACAGCTATTTGGTTTTAATTGTGTTTATTTTAGTGTCTGTTAACGAAAATCGAATTTAAAAGTTGTTTTCTGATTCATATAAAAGTCTAGATTAAACTGTTAAATTAGTTGTGGTGATTAGAATGGGTTCTGGGTCGTCTGATTTTGAGAAAAAGAAGGTGAAACAGAAACTCAGTTTAATTAAATTAAAGTGTAATAATAATCAGAATAAAAGGAAACAGAAGGACGGTTTGGAGTGATTGTGTTAACCGAGAGGTCTCGTGTTCGATTCTGGCCTGAGACATTTCTTTTTAGAAAACCATTTTGAAGTAGTTCATTTATCAAATTATTTTTATTATTATTGTTATTATTATTATTATTGTTATTACTACGATTATTAGTATTGTTATTGGTATTATTGTTATTATTAGTATTATTATTATGACTATATTTGTAATAATTATTACTATTACCATTATTATTAACTATTGTTATTATTATTAGTATTATAATTAAATTATTACCAAAGTTATACGTAATATGACTATTATTATTATTAGTATTAATATCATTTTGTGATTATAAGTATTAGTAGTAATATTAAAGTAAGAAGTAATATTAATATTTATATAAGTATTATTATTAACCTTATCATAGTTATTTTATGAGTATGATTAGTATTATTATTATGAAAATAATACGGTTTAATTTCATAAATATTAGTATTATTATCATTTTATAAGCATTAGAGTTAATATCATTAACATAAAGTACTATTAATAGGATTATCATTATTAGTATTATTAACATTAAAAATTATTATAATTATAATCAAATACAACTTTTATTCACAAATATTAATATTATATATTATCATGTATATAACAATATACCTAAAAGTAACATTATATATAAGTATGAATTAATGATATTAACAATCTTTATATAAATATCTATATAATAACGACTTTAAGTATTTTTAATATATATATATATATATATATATATATATATATATATATATATATATATATATATATATATATATATATATATATATATATATATATATATATATATATATATATAACTATATAAATAATAGCCATTTTTAAATATATATACAAATCAAATAACTAGTATATAAAGGTTATAATATATAAAATTGTTCGATTACGATTATATGTATTAATGAATATACAAATGATATAGGTTCGTGAATCCGAGGCCAACCCTGCATTGTTCAGTATCGTCATATGTATTTTTACTACAAAATTCAGTATAGTGAGTTTCATTTGCCTTTTTACCCTTTATATTTTTTGGCTGAGAATGCATGCACAATTTTTATAACTGTTTTACGAAATAGTCACAAGTAATTGAAACTACATTATATGGTTGAATGATAGAAATCGAATATGCCCCTTTTTAGTCTGGTAATCTAAGAATTAGGGAACAGACACCCTAATTGACGCGAATCCTAAAGATAGATCTATTGGGCCCAACAAGCCCCATCCAAAGTACCGGATGCTTTAGTACTTCGAAATTTATCATGTCCAAAGGGAGTCCCAGAATTATGAAGATATTCTATATGCATCTTGTTAAGGTCGGTTACCAGGTGTTCAATCCATATGAATGATATTTTTGTCTCTATGCATGGGACGTATATTTATGAGAAATGAAAAATGAAAATCTTGTGGTCTATTAAAATGATGGAAATGATTATTTATGTTAAACTAATGAACTCACCAACCTTTTAGTTGACACTTGAATGCATGTTTATTCTCAGGTATGAAAGAAATCTTCCGCTGTGCATTTGCTCATTTTAGAGATGTTACTTGGAGTCATTCATGACATATTTCAAAAGACGTTGCATTCTAGTCGTTGAGTTCATCAAGAATATTATTAAGTGAATTATAGTTGGATATATTATGAAATGGTATGCATGCCTGTCTACTGTCGATGTAATGAAAGTTTGTCTTTTAAAAACGAATGCAATGTTGTAAAATGTATCATATAGAGGTCAAGTACCTCGCGATGTAACCAAATGTAATGTATTCATCCAGATGGATTAGGACGGGTCGTGAAAGCATCCTTACAAGTGGCCAACAAAGAGTGGATTTCAAAGTAATCGCACTCACCACTTTCCCCCAAACGCAAGGTGGCCAATAAAGAGCGATTCATTATTAAAGACATCACTCACCACAATTCACCAAGTGGCCAACAAATAGCAAATCCTTCACAAACGGATAGTACTCGCCACTAAACCTGCAAGCAAACAATTTATATACACACACATAAATACTCCACTCACCTTGAATAACTAGATGAGTCGATAATCGAGCTAGGACTTCAAGATTGCTCCAAAAACAAGTTGCCTAGCATAAAATACAACATCAAGCTATAAACTCTAGTAGCTTGACCCAAAACCCACAAGTGCAACTTTGACCCAAATTGCACCAAAACTCCCCAAATCACCAAAAGTTAGTGATTTGGTCCTAAACTTAACTACATACAACTCATGGTCAAGTGCTAGGAGCACTCCATGACCCATTTCAACCAAAGACCAAATTTGACCCAAATCGGGTTTACACCCAAATCAAACTACCAAGAACACCCATTTGGGCTCCATTCACCAACAACATCACTAATACTTGTGATTATGCCCAATTTACAAGTCTACATATGACTAAAACATTTTCCAACCCAAAACCCACCAACAAGAGTCAATCAACACCCACACTAGCTTCAAACACCCATTTGTGAGCTAGATGGGTTATATCAAGAACATACAATACCAAATCCTAACACAAAATTAAAAGAAAATCGGAGTTAGGACTTACCACTAGTATCACAAGATAGCTAGAAATGAGATGAACAAGGTTAACACTTGCACTTTGGTGAGATTCAACCTCCTTCTTCCTCAAATCAAGCTTTCTCTCACTAAAGAAGCTTTCTCACTCTAGGATAGTTGAGAGTGTTTGATGGATGTGAAAAAGGAAATTAAATTGAATCTAAACCTGGTTCACTAGTCATAAGGCCGTTCTTAAGTGAAAAGACAAGATTGCCCCAACTTAAACCTTTTTAAAAATCAAAATTCAGCTTTTTGCCCCGCAGATAGGCGAATCGCGGCTCCTGGCCCGCGGCGCGGCTCATAAAATAAACTGGCACTAGTAGGTATCTCAAAACCATCCTTTAGTTTAAAGTAAGAGGCGCATTGCGGCCTTTTTTCCCCGCAGTGCAGCTCCATGTGTAAATTGACATCAGAAGATTTTCAACAACCTCACCATCAGATATGACGTATAGTCGCGGCGCGGCCATGACCCACTCGGCGCGGCTCTCACTGGTAACAAATTTTTAGGGTGTTACAGAAACCTGAAGATACAACTGTAAATAGTTGTGGTGTTTAGCGGGCGTGAACAGTAGGTCGAGGTTTGAGTATCTTTAGTAAGTTCGCAGAGTGAGTATGACCAACGTTGAGACGGTCATGCGTATTAAGGAATGTTGAATTCCATGGGATGTTATCATCTTGACAGTGAGAGTGTGGGGTTAAAATCCTAAGTGGGGGAGTTATGTACCCGGAGGGTACGATGTTGCCTTGGTTTAGTAGGCGTGTTCGTGCGAATTACCAGAAGTCATCCCGTTTGGTGAGTTATTGCGGGGCGTAGGGTGTTGATTCTGACTCTCTCATGTAGAGACATGTGGATGTTCAGCGCGTTCAAGAGTGAGTTCTCGAGTGTTTTGTACGTGCAAACATTTGATGAGACCATCCTTGATGGACAGTCAAAGAAAAGGTTCACATGGTAATGATGGACGAGTTGTGAGTTGATCAAGATTGTGTGTCGGTTGGAGTTACCGAAGAGCTTGCGAGAAATTCCATCATCGTGTGCGTGGTGCAGATGACCCAAATAGGTTGTCGGTTGACGATGGTACTCTAAGTCGTAAATTAGAGTGTACCAAGGAATCAGTGAAGGTATTGTTTTTTGGATAGAACGTTACGTAATAAAGAAATGAGACTAATAGGATGCACTGGCAACATCGAAGGGTCTAAAGTTATGTGAGAACTCGAAGAGTTGATGAAGGTGTATTTTCTTGACTGTTATGCGGCTTAGATAGCAATGACGTGATCTAATTTAAGTGGGAGAGATTTGTAACTCCCCTTTTTTCGTGACGTGTTTCCATGGATGACATTTAATTTCCTAATTATGTAGTTGAGCTTGTTGAATGATTTTGAATTAAATTCAAAAAATGAAGGAAAAGCTGACCAGGTATGTTGCGGTCGTGGACCCCTGCCTCGTGATTGCTAGATGAGAGCAGGGATTCAGGTTGTTGTGTTGCTAATTCACGGGCACGACTTCACCCCTTGTGGTCGTGAGATTTTAGTCAGGCAGCAGTTTTAAACACGTTTTGTTTGGGGTTAAATGAGGGGTATATTAGTATTTTCACTCAGGTGTCAGTTTAGAGCCATTAAAACTGATCTAGATCTTAGTTTTGGATCTCATTTCACCCACACAAACACTCTCATCTCTTTTAGAGTGAGAAACCCTAGCTTTAGAGTAAGAAAACTTGAATCAAGGAAGAAGGTGGTGATTTCCATCCAAGTCGATTGTACTTCTTAGAAGATCCTTTGCTAGGCTACGAATTGGTGTTGTGGTAAGTCTCAAAATTTATTTTTTTTTTGTTTAAAATTGATATTCAAGTTAGGGATTATTTTTGGGTAGTATAAACCCATTGATGCTCATGAAGTGGGTTTATTGTAGCTAGTAATTGGGTTTTAGACTCATTGTTGGTGGGTTTTGGGTTGGAAGACGAAGTTGACCATGTTTGGGTCTAAAAGTTAGTGATAATCACTTGAAAGTGTGTAACCTAGTGATTGTGTTGATGTTTAAACTCGTAAGAGTGTGATTGAAAGCTTGATTTTGAAACAGGTCAAAATTAGGGTTTCTAACTTGATTTTGGGGAAGACAAGTGTTTAACACTTGTGTTTTGGTTTTGTTGGTGTTTTAGGACCATTTTCGCTAGTGTTAATGATTATTGATTAGTTTAGGCACGTGTTGTGCTTGGAAGTGCAATTGGGTCAAAATTGCACAAAGTGTCAATTTGGATTGGGTTGTGATCCACCTTAATTGTGTTGTTTGTTTATGTGATAAATGGAATAGGTACTTTCTATTGGTGGATTGCCGATTTGGTTTGCATTCATCAAGGAGACAAGGTGAGTGTAAATATATTATATGCATATGTATGCATAGGATGTGTGCGGGTGTGGTAGAATGATCCTTGTGCGTTCGGGTTCACTTTACATGTGTGTGGGAGAATGGACCCCGTGAGTTTCGGGTCCACTTGGCACGTTTGTGCGTTTTGGGTTACCACCCTTGGGGTAGTGAATCGCGTGAGTTTTCAGATTCACATTGGCGTGAGTAACTCGATCCCGTTGATATTATTGTTGTGAGTTGGGAAGTGAATCACGTGAGTTTTTGAATTTACAATGTTACGTGAGTTTTCGGATTCACAATGTCGCGTGAGTTATCGGACATTCCCATTGTTGTAGTTGTGGTTAAGGGTAGTGAATCAGGTGAGTTTTCAGATTCACTAGGACGCGCGAGTTTTTGGTCATCCACGTGGTTGTTATGGTTTAGGGTAGTGAATCGCGTGAGTTTTCGGATTCACTAGGGCGCATGAGTTTTCCGCCAACCCTATTGTCATTACGGTGAAGGTAGTGAATCGCGTGATTTTTCGGATTCACTAGGGAGCGTGAGTTTTCGGCCAACCTTCATGAGGTTAAGATTAAGGGGTTAACCTTGGGATATTTGTGTATATGCGTATATATATTGTTGTTTTTGTAGCTAATCTTGTGGATTAACATGCTGGTACGGAGTGTATAGCTTGCTTAGTTATACATGGGCATGGTATGTGTTTGATGCTTGTGAAACGGTACCTTTTATTATAAACAGATTTGGATTGAATTTATTACACGAATTCGAGTGTGTTTATATGGTGTTTTTGTGATTTCGAATTTATTTCACACATATAGGCAACTAGTCTCATTCGTATAGTAATAGCTTATTGGCAAATCCTGTTCGTTCCACAGGGAGATGGAGTTTTTGAGAGTTTTAATCGCTAAAATTTAAACTATAAAAATGGGGTTTTGGATTAGGAGTTGATTTTAACCAAACGAAATTTAAATGTAACTAAAAAAATAACTAAATTAATGAAACCAAATAAAATTACAAAATTAAATACTATCTATATTAAAGCTACACTATATTAATTAAAATATAAATAAACTGATTAAAACTAAATTTTATAAAAATATAAATTAAAAGAACTTAACAAACTATTCATATTAAATATTAAATTATTGTAATTAAAGGTTGTATGTAAAAATTAGTAAAATAGTAAAAAGTTAAAAATAAATAATGTTTATATTTTTTTTTGGATAATGGGTTACCCCGATGAATATTATTAAAAATAATAAAAGAATGAATACAATGAAGCTCACAGGCTAAAGTAGAGCACTGCAGCGCAAAAACGAAACATGACACAAAGGCCACAACCAACCACTAGAATCAACAATGTAAGACTAGCTGGACCACATTACATCATCTCTAAGTTTCACATAGAACGAATTCGAGACACATTAGCTGAGCATTTAAATCTGATCGTGAGTAGCTTCAACGGAGTATTGGAAACAGTAGCTTCAAAGACTTGTTGTTTTGTACGCTGAACAAGCTTGAAAACACGGAGATTTCTTTCTTGCCATATAGTATAAACTGAAGCCGCAAAGCACAACTTCAAAACCAAAATGTGAGCCAAGTTGCGAGAAGCCCGAGGGGCAATCATATTCACAATAACACGCCAATTATTACTTCCAAGTGGAAAAACTAACCTTGTTTGAACTTTGCACCAAACCTCTACACAAAACTTGCATTCGAAAAACAAATGAGAATGCGAGTCAGGACATTGATTACAAAATGGACATAGTTGACTAATGCCACCACCTATCTCCCATAATTTAAGCTTATCCTGAGTCTTTAGTCTTTCACCCATTAAAAGCCACACCAAAAAAGCATGACGAGGCACATACTGGGAGAACCACACAACCGAAAACCACGTAACTTTACTACCCTGCATACGAAAGGAGTCCCATGCCCGCTGAACAGAAAAGTCATAGACAATACCTTTCCCATTTGACCATTCAAATTTATCAGGTTGATTAGTCAAAATGGGTTCCACAATAGTTTGCAATATTGGGTACTTTTGCATAAGAAAATAAAGTAGTGGTTACTAGAATATGTCCCCTCTGGATTATGGATTGTTTTTAAGTTCGATTACGATGTTTTTATATATAACTTTATATTTCATCTTTCGATTTTTTATAAAGTTTTAACTAACTAAAATTACATCTAACTTCCGTTAGATCTTGTTTTAGTGAATTAAATTATACCCGACAATTCAAATTGAGATTTAATTTAGTTTTAACTTTCATTAATAACAAAATTATAACGGTTTCCCTTTTTATAATTACACGATTATATAAACTATAATATTACACCTAATCATATTTCTAAATTGTTGTCACTAATTTGTCCATATGTCTGTCAGATCACAAAAATGTTAAAGCACAATTTATATAAATTTAATTAACTTTCATTATCAATTTAGTAAATTATGTGATAAGGGCAAAAATATTAAATTATATAACAATGGAACGGTGACTAAACTCAACGTTAAAAATAACCAACATTACATCATAATATTATAAATGATTCGATCCATTTGTCCAGAGGTTCTATATTTTAGTAACCACTATAGGTGTTTAGTTGGATATCACAACAGTATAATGTAAATATAAATTATAAAAAGTGGACATGGATACAATAATGACAATAATAAACATAGGCATAATAATGGTAGCGATAATTTAAATGAAACAACTTACGAACGTCTTTACTTTCATTATCTTCAAACAGTTGAAAATTGAAATAAAATGCACGTACAATATTATTTTACAATACAAATTACTACTACTTATTGGAAAAAATATAAAGAAAATAGAAAAGTTGGATCAAGTTGTGTAAATTCTACGGTGTATATTTGTTTGGAATTGAAAAAGAGCATGTGGATCCAAATTGTCTACTCCACCCTTCATATTATGAACTACGGAGCAATATATATTGCAATAATATCTTGGATTGGAGTATGTTTTTGTAGGTGTGTAGTGTGTGTGTTTTTATGTGTAGTGAGTGTGTTTTACGATATTATTCCCTCCACAAATCTTATTCCCTCTCTTTTATTATTATTATTATTATTATTATTATTATTATTATTATTATTATTATTATTATTATTATTATTATTATTATTATTATTATTATTATTATTATTATTATTATTATTATTATTATTATTATTATTATTATTATCATTATTATTATTTATTATGTAACTCTTATCGTGCAAACATTCAGAATCGTTACAACTTGTCTAGTATCTAGCTTTGATCTCTTGTACTTTGTGTTTTTTGACTTGTAAATCTTCGTCTTTAACCGATTTCTTGACATAATTTTTGCCTCAAAGCTCCGTTTACATTCTCGAATTATTTATACAATTACAACTTGAAAATGAAACAATTACAATAAAAAACTTATTATCTCGGACTGATATTGCGACTAGAAATGTATACGTTTTTAGCAATATCAAATATCCCCACACCTAAACGTTGCTTGTCCTCAAGCAATACTAAACTTATATTACATTGGAATAAAATCACACTTCACTCGAATCACACTTTTGTACTTAAATACAATCATAGAATTTTGTTTTTTTTTTTTTACTTTTTTTCGACTATATACATCGAAACTTCAGAACGGTGGTTTGAGCAATGATAAGACATTTTGTACATGGAGCTAACTACCAAGGTGGATAAACTTGTTTCATACTTGTTGAAATGTGGGTGTGCTATCCACAGTTATCCTCTGATATGAGCGAAACGGACGGTATTATTTGTGCGGTGTTGTGATGACCCAGAAATTTCCGATCAAATTTAGACTTTAATCTTTATATGTTTCCGACACGATAAGCAAAATCTGTAATGTTGAGTCTCGAAAGTTTTGAAATCTATATTCATGTAATCAATTACCCTTTGATTGTACCCGACAATTCAGGAACATTTATGTGTATATAGATATGTGTATATAATATATACTTATTAATTAAAAAACGTTAACAAAGTATTAGACATATAATATTTTACATGAACGTATTTTGTTTCACTATAAGTTTATTATAGTTATCGATGAGATTAAAAGATAATATCAAATGATTGATTTATCAGATACATTGTATGGTTATGAGTCTCTGTTACGAGGCCCACGTGATTTGAGAAATCGTTCCTTTGATTTCATTCGAATCTAATTACTTATTCTGATTTTGAAATCTCAGAATTCAATTCGAGATATAACTGAAATCATCACTCTTAGATTCCTACATCTTTCAAAACTATACTTTGATTTCAAAACTGTACTAGAACATCATTTCTATTCATAAAACCCAGAAAAATATTTGTATCATTCAAAATCCTAGAATATCATATATATATATATATATATATATATATATATATATATATATATATATATATATATATATATATATATATATATATATATATATATATATATATTAACAATTACAATCTGTGTTCAAACCCTTTGAAATTCCTGAAGACACTCGAGATGATGATCCAACCACATGTTACCCCTGTCATGCACCTGGAAAACAAAACTCTCGAAACCAAAGTTATAGTTTAACACGTACCAGTGTCAAACCCTTCGGCATTTATTAGCTAAAATAACTTTTCAATCTCTTCTCAAAATAGATAGTTTTGTCACAGCCCCAATAAATCACCTTCATTTGTTCATTCGAATAAGCCGTATTATAATGATTACCCTTCATCATTGTTACCAGGGAACCTTTCATATCTCGCCACATTAGCAGTAAACTTATCAAAAACTTCTTTGATCTTTAAGCCTCTCTGAAAAATCACAATGCTTATTCATTGAAACTTTATCAAGTACTCATCTACAACTTGTAACAATAATTGTCATACCCACTACTGGGAATCAGCAATCAGTATTTTGAAATTCGCAGCAATTTTACGCCAACAGTTATATGTATACATATAACGTCTACCTTCAAGACTTACAGACTTCGAATGTGAAGTTTCTGAAAAACACCCTGAACTGCGAACTAGTTCCCAAAATGCTGATAAAGCAGCAAAAACTGTAAACGACCTTAACAGCCAAAAGTTTGATGATAAAGAATAGTATGGTGGTAAAGCTGAGAAAAAGAGAAGGTTTAGAACTGGAAAACGGATTGAACAGATCATGAAGGAGACCAAGGACAAATACAAGGACCAAACTTTGTATTTAAAGAATCCTGATAATTCTGTTTCTGATGAAGTCTTTAACGAATACCTTGCTCCTGATTCTAAACCTTTGCAGACAGATCTTTTTCATCATTCTTCGATATTAGAAATTCTAAGATATCATCGCATCTTTCATTATAAATATCTCCGATATTCTTGAAGATATTTTCACAACTATTCTTATCTAAAATCAATTATCTCTTTGCAATATCTGTGATACAATATAAAAGAAACTGTGTTAGTTTCTAAATTCTGAAAAATTCAAATTAAAAATATGAATGTTTTTGAAGTAATGTTAGGAACTGAAGCATGAGTTAGTATAATATAATGACACTTGATCAACGTGATTATATTACAGTAAGTCATGCTGAGTTTCTAATAGAACGTGATGATTCACAGAACATACCGTCATCATGTACCATTTACATGAGTCTTACATTCTACCCAATCTCCAAACATATTAAGAACATATCTTCTTGATAGTTCTATCTTTTCGGATATTCTGGTAATTTGCCAAATCAAGATCGTGCCATTACAATTTTCTTCTTAGAACATTAACTATGTTCATCCAAAACTTCATACCTACGAATTCTGGACCATTATATGCGATGCTTAATGGCAAGAAGAGGAAACGAAAGAATGAAGTTTCGAAGTGTAAATTGAGGGTATAAATCGCATCAAATAGGAGAGAGCATTAACTGTGGATCATAATGATTATAGGAAACAGAAGCATGGACTTCGAAGAATAAGGAATGATATAAATCCCGACAACAACACATAATTTACAAACCGTGTATATCAATACGTATTGCAATGTAAAGACACTGGAAAATTAATAACACTATAACCCCAAGATAATAGTAGAAGTAAATAAAATCCTCTAGTGGTAGATGAAAAAGAAGAATGACAGATATGAAGGTTAGAAATATATCAAGGATCAAAACAGGATGGAGCATATTAACGAATACTATAAAGTATGAATTGATGAGAAAGAATAGAAGATGTGAGATATGGAAATAAGGAAACGAAGGGGGTGGATTTATAGTGAAATATCCGACAAAGCAATCGTAATAGATTATTGCATTTAATCAAAGAAGATCCGAATTTCCTTAATCGCCGAAGAACCAAATCTTATTACGAAGATTTTCTTTAAATCTCATGAATTTCGGAAATCAATCATAACTACGTCATCGATTAAAATGAATATACATTTTCTCATTTTACTCTCTTGCGATAGCTTCACTTATACTCTTCGCGTAATCAAATTGTTTTATCTATATTACTCAATGATGATAAAACTCTATTTATCAACTCATATTCGTCATGAAAACATTTTTATAGTCAGCCATGACGACCTCGATCAAATTTCGGGACGAAATTTCTTTAACGGGTAGGTACTGTGATGACCTGAAAATTTCCGATCAAATTTAAACTTTAATCTTTATATGTTTTCGACACGATAAGCAAAATCTGTAATGTTGAGTCTCGAAAGTTTTGAAATCTATATTCATGTAATCAATTACCCTTTGACTGTACCCGATGATTCACGAACATTTATGTATATATAGATATGTGTATATAATATATACTTATTAATTAAAAAATGTTAACAAAGTATTAGACATATAATACTTTACATGAACGTATTTTTTTTCACTATAAGTTTATTATAGTTATCGATGCGATTAAAAGATAATATCAAATGATTGATTTATCAGATACATTGTATGATTATGAGTCTCTGTTATGAGGCCCACGTGATTTGAGAAATCGTTCCTTTTTAACGGTATTCAGAATAAATGGTAAAGTAATTTATAAGTGAGGACAAAGTGTCACTTAACGAGAGTTAGACAAAAGTTAGTGGGGAATTAAAATTCATAATACTTGATTAATCTATTTTCAAACGTGCAAAAATGTTTTTCGATATAATAGAACTTGTTTTTGTTTAAATAAAGTAAGTTGGAATATGGGTTTTTAGATATATAAATAACTTGCAACGTGTATTTAAAATTTGTTTTTGTATATTAGATATATATGATTTCAAATTAGTTAATTAAACGATAGTAACACTTGTTTATTTGATTCGATAGATATTAAGATATATTATTTAGAAAGTTTAAGGAAATTAAAATAAACGTTGGCGTATAAAGGAATATATCAAATTAAGTTTTAAAGCGTAAACATTATTTTCGATTAGGTAAACGATCTAAAATTATACTTTGAAATATAATTAGTTTTGAAAATCTAAATATTGTATTATTAGAAAAATATTTCAAACCTATATATTATGTATATATATATATATATATATATATATATATATATATATATATATATATATATATATACTTTAATTTAGTCATAAAACGTTTTGAATTAAACTAATATTATTAAATATTCTTTGATAAATAATGAGACTTTGAATTATAGAAGTAAATGACCAAAACACTTAAATGATTAAGTTACATTTAGAGTAAAATAGTTTTCATTGATTTGAGTCTTGTCATTCGTAAGGGTACGTTACACAAAACATAAAGTGCGAGTTATCTAAGCGTACGAAACGCCGTTTGAAAAACCGAAACCAGGACATGAGTCGAGTGACAACGTCCAAGTCATCGGAACAAAAAATATATTTTTATCATGCACGTAAATTTAATATAATATATAAGTAATTTTATAAATTATATATAATATATTAAATATTATAAAAAGAGTGTCGGCAAATATGATTGCTCGATCATGATCTGGCAGGGAAAGCCATGCGATCGCATGGCTAGAGCCCATGAATCCCATGTGATCGCATGGGAAGAGTGGGTGGCTCAAATGCTATAAATTCAATCGAATTCACGTTCATTCTTCACAATTCATTTACATATTACTCCGTATGTTATTTATTTAATTTATTATTATTATTATTATTATAATATAATTAAGATTAATATTATTATTAGTCTTATTATTATTATTATTATTATTATTTATACATAAAATACTACGACGAGGTTCTGCTCGCGTGTTTTCAAAACGAGTTTATGAGCGGGATAGAGCTAAGGAAATTATGGGTTATAGCTATGGAGGTTATGGGTATGGTTCGGGGGTTTTGCTCGTGAGTCAAACTATTGTTTATCATCTCCGTTACGTCTGCGTACTTTCCTGCAATATTGAATCTTAATATTGATACGTGAGCACTCATAACTTAACTTTTATATATTAATAGTGTATCCCGATCTGTGCTCGAGTATATAGGATTATGCATGCTTATATGTTTAATATTGTCGTTAGATAGTTTTGATGAATTATGAATTAGATACATATGCGATTGAGATAAGGTATATGATATGCATGTCGTTGGAAAGCTTGCGAAAAACTATAAACTTTTCATTTAGATATCGTATGGTTTTGATGAACGGATTAAAAGATATCGTCAATTGAATTATCTATAATTTTAAAGTATTATTGGTAAAATGATTATCGTTATAGTTATCATTATCGTTATCATTATCATTATCGTTATCGTTATCGTTATCGTTATCGTTATCGTTATCGTTATCGTTATCGTTATCGTTATCGTTATCGTTATCGATATCGTTATCGTTATCATCGTTATTATCGTTATTACTATTATTATTTAATAATCATTATTAGTATAATTATTATTATTTTTATTATTATTATTATTATTATTATTATTATTATTAATATTATTAAAATAATTAATATTTTTATCAAAACTATCACGTTATTATTTTTATCAGTATTATTATTAAAAGCATCATTTATATTAAAACTATCATTAAAATTATCATTTTGATAAAATATCATTACTGTTATAAAATATCATTATTATTATCATTTTAGTATTATTATTATTAAAAATTATCATTTCGAATAGAATTATCAGCCTCATATAAAACATTGTTATTTATTGTTATTATCGTTAACATGAATATAATATTTTTATTAGAAATATTATTATTATTATAACATTTGTATTATTACAAAAGATTATTATTTATTATCAAGATTATCATTATCATTATTAAATATATATATTGTTATTATTATTATTATTATTTTATTATTATTATAAAAAAATAATTATAATTAATATTATTATAAATACAACTTTATTTATTGTTATTATCAATATTATTTTATGGAATGAATATGAGATACAAAGATATTTTTATCATACGTATTATAGTTACATTAATATTGCATGCCACTATATTTTTATGATATTAAGTGAACTTTATAAATTTTATTACTTAAGATATATAAAAGTATATTTTTATAATATTTGAAATTTAATATAAATTTTTATAAAGGATTTGTATTATTCACTTTAATAAAATCTGATAAATATAGTTAAATATATAAAACGACTATATTTAAGTTATATATTAAACATGTATAGATTCTAAAAATTATTTTTTGATTATATGACCTTTTCTAGTGTTTGCAGGATAATCTCGAGCATTAGGATTGTGATACACTACGACTTGACCTAAATTGTTGATAGATATTGACCAACATATAAATATATATATATATATATATATATACTTAATATAGGTTCGTGAATATGAGGCCAACCTTACACTTGTTCAATGATGTTATATGTATTTTTACTACGAAATACAGTATGGTGAGTTTCATTTGCTCTCTTTTTAAATGCTTTTGCAATATATATTTTTGGGACTGAGAATACATATGCTGCTTTTATAAATGTTTTACGAAATAGACACAAGTAATCGAAAATTACATTCTATGGTTGAATTATCGAAATCGAATATCACCCCTGTTAGCTTGGTAGCCTAAGAATTAGTGTTTATTATAATTGCCACTAATTGACGCGAATCCTAAAGATAGATCTATGGGCCTTGACAAGCCCAGTCAGAGAATTTGAACTGCTTTAATACTTCGATCGATATATATACTGATTGCGACGGCCGGTATATAGCATGCAGTTTGCGAAATGCCTGTATACGAGGGATATTCTATATGCATCCTGTTAGTTCGGTTATCAAGCGTTTACCATATGAATGATTTTTATCTCTATGCAGTTTGCGAAATGCCTGACACGAGATGTTTATTTATGAGAAATGAAAATGAAAATCTTGTGGTCTATTAAATTATGAAAATGATCGGTTATGATAAACTAATGAGAAAGAAATCTTCCGCTGTGCATTGGCTCATTTTAGAGATATTACTTGGAGTCATTCATGACATATTTCAAAAGACGTTGCATTCGAGTCGTTGAGTTCATCAAGAATATTATTAAGTCAATTATAGTTGGATATATTATGAAATGGTATGCATGTCGTCAACTTTCGATGTAAAGAAAGTTTGTCTTTTAAAAACGAATGCAATGTTTGTAAAATGTATCATATAGAGGTCAAGTACCTCGCGATGTATCCATATGTTATTGTATTCATCATTATGGATTAGGACGTGTCGCTTCAGGTGTCGTTAGGTCGCAACACGTCAGAATCAGTCACCAAAAAGGGGGATACTGTTTTAAATTTATATTTAGCGGGGCCTAAATCGTACTACTCCTTATTATGAGTAAGGGAAGTATGACCTAGGGTTGTATTTTTAAGATATCAGTAGAATCGAAACTATATTCAGAACTTAAGATAATTAAAAAGAGAAAGAGTAGTGGTTACCTAAATTTGGGTTTTTCTAGTTTATAAGACAGATAAAGTAAATGCAATAAAATTCATAATTCAGATAAGGTTAAAACAAGTGCATACTATGATTTCACCAGTTATTCTGCCGGGATTATGGAATGCTGGCTCATGAATTGGTAGGGACCTTGTATTCATTACACTGGTCCTAAACGCCCCTGTCACTGGATAATGCGATAGGCTTGAAGATTCTGAATAGAAAACAACGTCCCTTACCCCCGACGCCCGTGCAGTCTAACTACAGGCATACACGTTCAGATGGTCCATCCAATTGAGAGACTCGGTTGGGTGACGTATTAACATTCCACAAAGGTCTAAACTTTCTTAAGCATAACAAAATAAAGGGTTTACCGTATCCGAGAGACGTGATGTGTTTCGATGCTTTCGTTAATGATTGGGTTTAAAAGTTAGGTAGGCCCTTAAAAAGAGTTCAACCATAAAGAACACCATGGCCAAGTCAAGTTGACTTCCATGAACACGTTCGGTTATCCTAATGGTCCAATCCTTTATGTGTTTAAACAAACAGTTCCTTAATTAACCAAGAATCCCTCAAGCGGGGTGCAATGATTGAGACCGCGTTATGGTGAAGTGTACTAATCAGCACTGACCGGGTTCCATGGCCTTACTTAGCAGAGGTACAGCTTACAACAACCGTTTTGCTTCAACATGCACGTACGAAGTTTATATGCTTAGTGACTACACTAGCATGGTCTAGGACCGACAATGTACTAAGGGTCTAGTTAGATGTTTCACTACGAAATAGTCCTCAGTCGGAATCCAAAGCTTGATAGACTTACTATAACCAGTGTGCCTCAGTCGATCTTGCATTGTATCTGATAGACTTCTCTTACCAAGGGGTGACACAGATAGTGTACTCTGAATCGGGGTTCACGACTTCCAAATAACATAGCCAATAACTACGTTCTATTAGTTGGAAAAGCGATTGAGTTTTAAGCATAATCGGAAAGAATTTCGACAACATACACAAATTATAATATTATTTCGGCATTATGATTGTTTACATCATAACATACACTAAAGATAACTACTCGCTAATCATGGCAACAACATCACAGAACATAATGATAGAAGACATTATTTAAAGATAAAGGATAGAAGTACCAGTAGATTAAACGAGTTCCGAATACAAAAGTGACAACTTCAAACTCCAGACCGCTCCTAATACAATCTTCGGCGTTCTTCTCTGGGCACTAGATTTCCCGTACGAAGTCAAATACCTTGAAAGTATGACTAATATTGTACAATAGAGAGAAAGAAGTGAATTGAAATGTGTGTTGAAATGAATGACAAAGACCCTTTAAATAAGCTTGAATTTTTCCTGCAAATGGCTGGCAGGCCGTTTGGCAGCCCGTTTGGCAAGCCGTTTGGCTTGCTGATTCGTAGATCGTAACTTTATTTCTTGTCTTTCACCATTTTTGCTCTAGAATCTTCGTTTTAGCTTCGATTCTCTTGATTCTTTTTGCACCGTCTTCGTAATCACTTGATCTTCAATTTTAACCGATGAAGCGGGTATTTTGCCGATAAAGTTTGAAACTTTCTTATTTTTGGGCCTTAATACCGGGGTGAAAACGTGTCTTTTTAGCCGATATCAAATATCTCACACTTAGACTTTGCTTGTCCTCAAGCAAACTCTCATTTTTACCTTAAAAATATTTTCGGAGTTTCTTTTCTAATAGCCTAAGCGGTTTTCTTTTTATTATAAGAGCGAAAAATAAGATGAGTCATCTATGTTAGGGTTAAACTATCTTTGCAAGCATGCGAGGAGGTTACATGACTTAAGCTAGCTCTCACGGGTCACTAAAATCACACAAGTGTTTAGGGTTCCCTATGGACCTAAGAAATGAATTCACTCATAGCTAGTTATGTTGTACCCATCATCATAGGCTTGATAAAGACTCAAATCCTTGCTATTAATGTGAGAACGATAGTAACCATAGCTTCTAGGTCATTTGTCAATGATGGAAAGGAATTTTGGAGTGGTGGAGAAGTTGTTTTTGAGAGGTGAGAAAAAGGGTAATACAGTCTTTCTGTAGACTTTTATTTGGAATTTAAGATAGGTAGGAATGCTGATATTTTTTAGAAGCACTTTTGAACTTATCTTCATTTGATAATCATTTTCGGTCAAGTTCTTCTTCGGCGTTTCTCTTTATAAGTTCTGCTCCTTTTCTCAGAACTTTAAAATACATTTTTTTGGAGATTTTATCTCGGGAAACTTTTTGCCGGTAAACATTTTCAAGACCTTTACCATGATACTTGAGAGGTTTATAACATCGGGTTTTCAGAAGGAATCTCATTTTATGGATTTTTCGAGTGATAGTAAAGATGATGTGGATGAGTTGGTGAAGTAGATGTCATAACCCGTCCTTAACCATAAGAACGTGTTAGATAACGTATGATTTCATTGCGAGGTATTGACCTCTATATGCGACATTTTTAAAAAGGAAAACTGCATATATTATACATTACAAACCAAACCATTATTTTTGTTACAAGCTTTAGACAATAAAAAGATGATTATCGTTTAACGATAATCTTCGACTTACAAACTTTACAAATGATAATAACAACACGATTTCTAGCATATTTTACAACACACGTCCTCGGATATGCAGTTTTATTTTTGACACAAATATGAGTACGCATGATCCTGCTTAGATTCAACATAATGCAGCGGAAGCTTTAATTATCACCTGAGAATAAACATGTTTAAAAACGTCAACATAAAGTTGGTGAGATATAGGTTTAGTGCGCAGCAATATATATATATATAGACCACAAGATTTCGTATATAAACATTTCAATAAAAATATTCTAAGTGGTTGAGCACTTGATAACCATACTTAACATTTTCACGTCGCATATTCCCTTTAATATGAAATCTTACTACACCGTACCAAGTGTAGTCACAAAACGAAGTACTGTGCAACCGTTGAATACTGGTCGTCCAGTCCGGTTGGGGTTGTCAGGCCCGATAGATCTATCAACAGGATTCGCGTTTACAATACCGCTGTAAATATTAGTTACCAAGCTACAGGGAAGTATGCCAGTGGTACAACTCAACGTAGAATATATTTTTCAGTTACTTGTGTCCATATCGTAAAACATAAAATACATGTATTCTCATCCCGAAATATTTAGAGTTTAAAAGTGGGACTATATACTCACTCTTGTCTTGATGATATATATATTTTGACTCGGTCTTCCGGTTGATATCACGAACCTATCCATATATAATATATCAATATGTTTTCATTTTAAAACAAACGTTATATATATATATACTTGTTATACTTTTAATATTTTGAATATTTCCTTAGTCCGTAGTTAGCATTCCGATGTTAGTAATTCAATTTTTAATGGTTCATTTTTAGATGTTTAATATACCCGCAATAAACAAAACCCCCAACGAAATAAATAAAACCCCATCGTATATGTATTGGTCGAGATTAATCTTGACCCATGGTACCGGTGTTGTCAAATGACGTGTTGCGTACATAAAGTACCGGTGTTGTCAAATGACGTGTTGCGTACAAACACGGGATCTTATGATTAATCTTCTCGTATTGTTTACGGGTGATCCTGAACCATATGAAATTGAATTATAAGTACATATATATAAAATATCATGTTATCTTAGAAATATGTGATTTATATCATTTTTTCCAATTGATCCCGTAGTTGAAATGATCTAGGATAACCAATTTTGTTTCGGTCATAGTTTCTTCGTTACAAATCCGTTTTCGTTGATTCAAATTGCCATCTTCTTGGATCGAGTTCTTCTTTAAGACTATGAACTGTAAATACCTTGGTTTGTATTCAAAATCATACGGCATAAGTGAAACATTAGTGAAACATATGAAGTTAAACATTTTTGTTACAACAAAATCATTTAATGACCATTTTTCTAAAAATACTTATACTTTGAAAAACCAAGTTTTACCTTGTTAAATTAGTATATACATAAGTTATATTACAGGTCTTGAAGTATTTTAAAAGTTAAGTTAGAAGGATCTATTTAGTTTGCAAACAAGTTTGAAAACATTCAAACTATGTTCTTGTTGTTAAACTTTTGTACCACAAAATAAGATAGCTATATATATATGAATTGAATAAGGTTATGAACATAGATTCTACCTCAAGTTCCTTGGATAAGTTTGCTGTAAAAGAGGAGTAAGAAGCTAGAATCAAAAGGGTGATAGAAGTGGATGAAAGATTGGAAGTAAGTTGGTGTTCTTGGAAGGTTTTCTTGAAGTGTTGTTGTAAGAGTTTTCTTATGGTGTTTTAGTATGGTTTTTATGGCTAGATCTTCTTGGTTATTTGCTGGATTGTTATGGAGTTTAGAGAGTAAGAAAGAGTGTGTGTTTTTGCTAAGATAATTGAAGTAAAAATGAATCAAAAATGATGATACATATATACTCCTAAAAATGTGATCTTTAAGGATAACATGACAAAATTCTAGTTTGTATTTTTGTAATTAGTCTTGCAATGATTCAAAAGTAATTACCTAGCTCTAAGGGCATGAATAATGGCTGGTTAGGTGGTGATTTTGATGTGTATTTACTATTAGTAAATACGTATAGGAGCTAGGTATGATACGAGTACAAATACTCTAGGTATACGTATAGAAATTTTGTGAAAAATGAAATGAGGATTCAAATATAGCTATCTTTTGTGAATACACTTATATGGTTTTATGTATTTAAGTTCTTTAAAAGTAATTAAATACATTACTTATACAATATATGTATAACATTATAAGTCTTAAGTATATATGTCAAATAACGTTACGTATTGTTATCGTTTTGAAAACTTAAGTTAGTAGTTTCAAAATACACATATAACTTGTTGTTATTAATATAAAATGAGGTATTAAAACATTCTTTAATCATGTTAAATATGTATATATACATATATATACACAAACGTATAATTATCATATATTGTATAGTTCGTGATATCATCGGTCAAACTAGACGGTCAAACGTTATGTAAAACTCTTTTCGGAAATATAAATCTCGACAATTTGGATTGCTTATCATGTTGGCAAGGTTTAATTTATGTAAATATTAATCTTATAAGTATAGTATGATCGAAAAAGTGCGGTCGTTACATTACCTCCCCGTTAAATAAATTTCGTCCCGAAATTTTAAAATTGTACCTATTTTGCGTCATCGAGAAACAAATGCGGATACTTTCGTTTCATCTGATCCTCTCGTTCCCAAGTAAACTCGGGACCTCTTCTAGCATTCCAACGAACCTTAACAATCGGTATATTACTCTGTTTGAGCTGTTTAACTTCACGGTCCATGATTTCGATTGGTTCTTCGACGAATTGTAGTTTCTCGTCGACATGAATTTCTTCAAGAGGAATGGTGAGGTCTTCCTTTGCAAGACACTTCTTAAGGTTTGAGACGTGAAAGGTATTGTGTACTCCGGCGAGTTGTTGCGGTAACTCGAGTCGATAAGCTACCGGTCCAATGCGTTCGATGATCTTAAACGGGCCTACGTATCTTGGGTTCAGTTTACCCCTTTTTCCAAAACGTATCACACCTTTCCAAGGTGACACCTTTAGCATAACCATGTCCCCGACCTGAAACTCTAATGGTTTCCTTCGGACATCGGCGTAGCTCTTTTGGCGACTACGGGCTGTTTTCAATCTCTCCTTGATTTGCACTATCTTCTCAGTCGTTTCATGTATGATCTCGAGACCAGTTAATTGTCGATCTCCTACTTCATTCCAACAGATAGGAGATCTACACTTCCTTCCGTACAATGCTTCGAATGGCGCAGCTCCAATGCTCGCATGATAACTATTATTATACGAGAATTCTGCTAACGGTAGATATTTATCCCATCCGTTTCCAAAATCGATCACACATGCCCTGAGCATGTCTTCGAGAGTCTGAATCGTTCTTTCACTCTGTCCATCGGTTTGTGGATGATATGCGGTACTCATATCCAACCGAGTTCCTAGTGCCTCCTGTAGTGATTGCCAAAATTTTGAAGTAAATCTACTATCACGATCGGATATAATGGAAATAGGTATTCCATGCCTTGAAACTATTTCCTTTATATATAATCGTAATAATTTCTCCATTCTATCTGTTTCCTTTATAGGCAAGAAATGTGCAGATTTGGTAAGACGATCAACAATTACCCAAATGGTGTCGTATCCCCAGGCAGTCTTTGGTAACTTCGTGATGAAATCCATGGTAATACCGTCCCATTTCCATTCTGGAATTTCTGGTTGTTGAAGTAACCCTGACGGCTTCTGGTGTTCTGCTTTGACTTTGGAACAAGTTAAACATTCCCCAACATATGTTGCAACGTCTGTCTTCAAATTAGGCCACCAATAATGCGTCTTAAGATCTTGGTACATCTTTCCAACTCCAGGATGTATCGAATATCTTGTCTTATGTGCCTCGTTCAATATCAACTTCCTTAATCCACCCAACTTCGGTACCCAAATACGATTTGCAAAATATCGAATTCCATCTTCCCGCATAACAAGTTGCTTCTCATACTTCTTCATTATTTCATTTCCTATATTTTCTTTAGTAAGTGCTTCTCGTTGAACTTCTTTGATTTGTGAGTTGAGATTCATGCGAATTTTTATATTCATTGCTCGCACTCGAATTGGTTCTCGTTCCTTTCTGCTTAAAGCATCGGCCACCACGTTCGCCTTTCCGGGATGATAACGAATTTCACAATCATAGTCGTTTATTAACTCGACCCACCTACGTTGCCTCATGTTCAATTGTTTCTGATCAAAAATATGTTGAAGGCTTTTATGATCAGTAAACACAGTGAATTTAACCCCATACAAGTAGTGTCTCCACATCTTCAATGCAAACACGACTGCTCCCAATTCTAGATCATGCGTCGTATAATTTCGCTCGTGAATCTTCAATTGTCGGGATGCAAATGCAATAACTTTCTTCCGTTGCATAAGAACACAACCAAAACCTTGTCGCGAAGCGTCACAATATATTTCAAAATCATTGTTCCCTTCTGGTAACGATAAAATAGGCGCCGTAGTTAACTTCTTCTTCAGTAATTGAAATGCGTTCTCCTGCTCCGAGGTCCATTCATATTTCTTCCCTTTTTGCGTTAACGCTGTCAACGGTTTAGCTATTCGGGAAAAATCTTGAATAAACCTTCTATAATAACCGGCTAAACCCAAAAATTGGCGTATCTGCGTTGGTGTCTTAGGAGTCTCCCATTTTTCAATAGCTTCAGTTTTTGCTGGATCAACCTGAATTCCTTCGCTATTAACAACGTGACCAAGAAATTGTACTTCTTTCAACCAGAAAGCACACTTAGAAAATTTAGCATAAAGTTGTTCTTTTCTCAACAACTCCAGTATCAACCTTAAATGCTCTTCATGCTCTTGCTCACTCTTGGAATAGATAAGAATATCATCAATGAAAACGATAACAAACTTATCTAAATACGGACTACAAACTCGATTCATGAGGTCCATGAATACAGCTGGCGCATTCGTCAATCCAAACGGCATAACCAAAAATTCGTAATGACCATAACGTGTCCGAAAAGCAGTTTTCGGAATGTCCTCTTCTTTGACGCGTAGTTGATGATAGCCCGATCTTAAGTCGATTTTCGAATAAACACATGATCCTTGGAGTTGATCAAATAAGTCATCAATTCTTGGTAGTGGATACCGATTCTTGATAGTTAACTTATTTAATTCACGATAATCTATACACATCCTAAAAGATCCATCTTTCTTTTTAACAAATAGAATCGGAGCTCCCCACGGTGAAGTACTTGGTCGTATGAATCCATGATCCAGTAATTCTTTTAACTGACTCTGAAGTTCTTTTAACTCGGACGGTGCAAGTCTATATGGAGCACGAGCCACTGGTGCAGCTCCTGGTACTAAATCTATTTGAAATTCTACCGATCTAAATGGAGGTAATCCCGGCAATTCTTCCGGAAAAACTTCAGGAAAATCTCTTGCCACAGGCACGTCGTTGATGCACTTTTCTTTCTTTTCGACTTTATTAACATGTGCTAAAATAGCGTAACATCCCTTTTCTAAACACTTCTTGGCTTTCAAACAGCTAATGAGTTTTAGCTTTGAATTACCCTTCTCTCCATAAATCATCACCGGTATTTTATCCTTACCAGGAATACGAATTGCCTTCTTAGCACAAACAACTTCCGCTCCTATTTTGGACATCCAGTCCATGCCGACTATTACATCAAAACCTCCTAATTCTACGGGTATTAAGTCGATTTTAAACGTTTCTCCGGCTAGATTTATTTCACAATCACGACAAATTTTATCGGCTTTAATTAGCTTACCATTAGCTAACTCAATCAAGTACTTAGCATCTAGAGGTAATGATGAACAATTCAATTTAGTGTAAAAATTTATACACACGTAACTTCTATCGGCGCCAGTATCAAATAAAATAGATGCTGATAAGTTATTAATGGTAAACGTACCCGTAACAAGTTCCGGGTCTTCTCGTGCCTCTCTAGCATTAATAACAAACGCTCTTCCACGTGCAGGTCCGCCATTCTGATTCGGGCACTGGCTCTTATAATGACCTTGTTTTCCACACCCAAAACAAGTAATGTTAGCCAAAGCAGTTCTATTTGCGTTGGTGGCAGGAGTCTTGTTACCATTTGCATTTGTAACGAGAGCCTTACAATCTTCAGCAAGATGTCCCTGTCTATTGCATTTGGTGCACAACACACTGCAGTAACCAAAATGATGTTTGTGACAACGGTTGCATAAAGGACTTTGTCCTTTGTAACCAAAGCCTGAACCGCTACCCGCACCTTTCGGGGTTTCTGGTTTCTTAAAAGATTGCTGTTGATAACCTCGATCATAATTTCCGTTCCACTTCCTTTTGTTACTCGATACCTTTACCTCAGTAGTGAATGCTTTCTTATCCAGAATGACCTGATCCATTAACTCGTTCGCCATGGTTATAGCTTCATGAATTGTCTTAGGTTTCGACGCCGTAACGTTTGCCTTGACCTTTTTGGGCAAACCACCTTTGTACATTTCAATCTTCCGTGCTTCGGTTGGAACCAATTCAGGACATAGTAAAACCAATTCCATGAATCGCTGGTTGTAGTTGGTGATTTCAGTACCAACCACCTTCAAACTTCGTAACTCATCTTCTAACTTAATAACCTCATTCCTTGGACAATACTCGGTGATTATCATTGCTTTGAATTCTTCCCATGGAGTATCATAAGCTACATCTCCTCCTACCGCCTTCACATAATTCTTCCACCATGTGAGTGCACTATCTTGTAAAGTGCACGATGCAAACTTGGTCATGTCTTTTTCATCACAACCACTGATTTTAAACACCGTCTCCATCTTTTCTATCCATCGGGTTAAACCGATCGGTCCTTCCGTTCCACTGAATGATGATGGCTTGCAAGCTTGGAAAGTCTTGTGAGTACATCCTACACGAGGATTTGGATTAACTGCAGCAGCTCTTGCAGCTTCGACCCATAACATTCTATCGTTCACTCGTTGATTGATGAGTTCCTCGAGTTCTTGTTCCGTCATTCGATTCAATCGCGCCATTTCCTAATGAAAAAAAATAATCATTCACATGGTTTATTATAGATGTAGTGTGTATTTATAGTACATTTATAGCTTGTTAATAATATGAACCAGGTATTATTATAAAAGCCTTTTCTTCTTATTAGCGTTTTATAATTATATCTAGGGTAGTACCTACCCGTTAATGTTCATACTTAATAGCTTAGTACAGAACCAATTACTACAATCTAAATAATACTTAACCATGGAAAATTATTGCATTTCATACTTCGCTATTTTACATATGCTTATCTTACATCGAACATTAAACAAACCACACTAATAATATTATACAAAACATTATTTGATTCCATGGTTTAATACGGCAGTGCATCGTTCGGTCTATTTTCTAGGGCGTTTAGTTCCAATGAATGGCCTAACGCTTATCCTAGCTGTCTGCCTACGTTTTGGCTGAGGAGCCGAAGAACTAGACGCCGGGATAGCACTAATAGGAATAGCGGGAATAGGGGTGGTAGTGTTGAGTGGAATTGGTGCCACGT
Source organism: Rutidosis leptorrhynchoides (assembly GCF_046630445.1). NCBI lineage: Eukaryota > Viridiplantae > Streptophyta > Magnoliopsida > Asterales > Asteraceae > Rutidosis > Rutidosis leptorrhynchoides. The sequence goes on along the minus strand of NC_092335.1, from coordinate 387,304,288 downwards.
CATTCTTACTAAATTCGGGATTTGAATTTTCTAATTCATTCGCTTTTCGTTTCTTTCCTTGATCGAATTTTTCTTTCGTAATTTCTAGTATTTCTTCCTCGGGTTCACTTTCTTCTTCGGGTTCACTTTCCTCTTCGGGTTCACTTTCCTCCTCGGGTTCACTTTCCGATATTTCAATAGTTGGTTCATCCGGAAATTGTGAGTCTTCCCCAAAAATACCACTTTCGTCATCGGATATGTTAATGACTGAAACACAATCTGAAGGTTCTGATTCGGAGTCGCTGAATGTGATAATAAGTTTCGAGCCCGACATCTATCACATAACAACTAACCCATTAGTACTTACATAATATTTACACATAAATTTTTAACCAACAGTGATAAGCAATGGTTTTTAAAATCAGACCCGGTCAAAGTCCAGACTTTACTAATGTATCCTAACGACTTCTCGGTTAGACACACTAATGCAAACCAGGTTCGCTAAGACCAACGCTCTGATACCACATGTCATAACCCGTCCTTAACCATAAGAACGTGTTAGATAACGTATGATTTCATTGCGAGGTATTGACCTCTATATGCGACATTTTTAAAAAGGAAAACTGCATATATTATACATTACAAACCAAACCATTATTTTTGTTACAAGCTTTAGACAATAAAAAGATGATTATCGTTTAACGATAATCTTCGACTTACAAACTTTACAAATGATAATAACAACACGATTTCTAGCATATTTTACAACACACGTCCTCGGATATGCAGTTTTATTTTTGACACAAATATGAGTACGCATGATCCTGCTTAGATTCAACATAATGCAGCGGAAGCTTTAATTATCACCTGAGAATAAACATGTTTAAAAACGTCAACATAAAGTTGGTGAGATATAGGTTTAGTGCGCAGCAATATATATATATATAGACCACAAGATTTCGTATATAAACATTTCAATAAAAATATTCTAAGTGGTTGAGCACTTGATAACCATACTTAACATTTTCACGTCGCATATTCCCTTTAATATGAAATCTTACTACACCGTACCAAGTGTAGTCACAAAACGAAGTACTGTGCAACCGTTGAATACTGGTCGTCCAGTCCGGTTGGGGTTGTCAGGCCCGATAGATCTATCAACAGGATTCGCGTTTACAATACCGCTGTAAATATTAGTTACCAAGCTACAGGGAAGTATGCCAGTGGTACAACTCAACGTAGAATATATTTTTCAGTTACTTGTGTCCATATCGTAAAACATAAAATACATGTATTCTCATCCCGAAATATTTAGAGTTTAAAAGTGGGACTATATACTCACTCTTGTCTTGATGATATATATATTTTGACTCGGTCTTCCGGTTGATATCACGAACCTATCCATATATAATATATCAATATGTTTTCATTTTAAAACAAACGTTATATATATATATACTTGTTATACTTTTAATATTTTGAATATTTCCTTAGTCCGTAGTTAGCATTCCGATGTTAGTAATTCAATTTTTAATGGTTCATTTTTAGATGTTTAATATACCCGCAATAAACAAAACCCCCAACGAAATAAATAAAACCCCATCGTATATGTATTGGTCGAGATTAATCTTGACCCATGGTACCGGTGTTGTCAAATGACGTGTTGCGTACATAAAGTACCGGTGTTGTCAAATGACGTGTTGCGTACAAACACGGGATCTTATGATTAATCTTCTCGTATTGTTTACGGGTGATCCTGAACCATATGAAATTGAATTATAAGTACATATATATAAAATATCATGTTATCTTAGAAATATGTGATTTATATCATTTTTTCCAATTGATCCCGTAGTTGAAATGATCTAGGATAACCAATTTTGTTTCGGTCATAGTTTCTTCGTTACAAATCCGTTTTCGTTGATTCAAATTGCCATCTTCTTGGATCGAGTTCTTCTTTAAGACTATGAACTGTAAATACCTTGGTTTGTATTCAAAATCATACGGCATAAGTGAAACATTAGTGAAACATATGAAGTTAAACATTTTTGTTACAACAAAATCATTTAATGACCATTTTTCTAAAAATACTTATACTTTGAAAAACCAAGTTTTACCTTGTTAAATTAGTATATACATAAGTTATATTACAGGTCTTGAAGTATTTTAAAAGTTAAGTTAGAAGGATCTATTTAGTTTGCAAACAAGTTTGAAAACATTCAAACTATGTTCTTGTTGTTAAACTTTTGTACCACAAAATAAGATAGCTATATATATATGAATTGAATAAGGTTATGAACATAGATTCTACCTCAAGTTCCTTGGATAAGTTTGCTGTAAAAGAGGAGTAAGAAGCTAGAATCAAAAGGGTGATAGAAGTGGATGAAAGATTGGAAGTAAGTTGGTGTTCTTGGAAGGTTTTCTTGAAGTGTTGTTGTAAGAGTTTTCTTATGGTGTTTTAGTATGGTTTTTATGGCTAGATCTTCTTGGTTATTTGCTGGATTGTTATGGAGTTTAGAGAGTAAGAAAGAGTGTGTGTTTTTGCTAAGATAATTGAAGTAAAAATGAATCAAAAATGATGATACATATATACTCCTAAAAATGTGATCTTTAAGGATAACATGACAAAATTCTAGTTTGTATTTTTGTAATTAGTCTTGCAATGATTCAAAAGTAATTACCTAGCTCTAAGGGCATGAATAATGGCTGGTTAGGTGGTGATTTTGATGTGTATTTACTATTAGTAAATACGTATAGGAGCTAGGTATGATACGAGTACAAATACTCTAGGTATACGTATAGAAATTTTGTGAAAAATGAAATGAGGATTCAAATATAGCTATCTTTTGTGAATACACTTATATGGTTTTATGTATTTAAGTTCTTTAAAAGTAATTAAATACATTACTTATACAATATATGTATAACATTATAAGTCTTAAGTATATATGTCAAATAACGTTACGTATTGTTATCGTTTTGAAAACTTAAGTTAGTAGTTTCAAAATACACATATAACTTGTTGTTATTAATATAAAATGAGGTATTAAAACATTCTTTAATCATGTTAAATATGTATATATACATATATATACACAAACGTATAATTATCATATATTGTATAGTTCGTGATATCATCGGTCAAACTAGACGGTCAAACGTTATGTAAAACTCTTTTCGGAAATATAAATCTCGACAATTTGGATTGCTTATCATGTTGGCAAGGTTTAATTTATGTAAATATTAATCTTATAAGTATAGTATGATCGAAAAAGTGCGGTCGTTACAGTAGAAGTACTGGAGGTGCGAAAGGCTTATTTTTGAGAAATGGCTAGCTCTTCTGATCATAACTGAATCACGTTTCACTGTTTTGGAAATGTAGATCTAAAGCAAGTTCTGATTCTGAGCACAGACATCAGCACTCTCAACGGAAAACATTGAAGCATTAAAGATGAATGCTGGTCTTATTTGGGTGCCTTACCATAATCAATTTAGTTCGATAATGCCTAGTCATGCAATGCTCTATTAGAGATTTGGTTTGTCCTAACAAGATTTCCACCTTACTTAAGCCTTACTTTTATTTACATGTTTTCAAAAATACTTTTTCGAAAAGGTTTTCTATTGTTAAAATTTTTTGAAATTTGGCTTAAGAACTTGGAATCTTTGTAATGGGTTATTTTAATACAGTATAAAAAGATTATATCAACATCCCACACTTAGACGAACACTGTCCTCAATGTTCCTAGTGTATCCCACACTTAGGAGTTTTAGTTGAAGATTTGGGAATATTTGTCTACTGTTTATTTAGGTTGGGATCCCACACTTAGTGATAAGTTAGGACGTGGAATAATTTAGAGGTTGAGCTAGTAACGAGAAGAAAAGAGTACCCTGAGCAGATGTGGTTTCCTGTGAAGAAACTGGCTGTCTTGCAATCTTGGAAGTTACGTCCTTTATTGATCGGCTCATTTGTCATCCTTTATTCTTCTACTCTACTTTATTGCACGGGTTGCCTCCCGAGAAGTGCTTTTGGTTAAGGTCGTTGGCTCGACCGTAGTGATGCTTAGAAAGCAAACATTCCTCGCTGGTAGTTGTAATCTTGGTCTTCTCGAGGGAATGTGAGTCTTGGTGGGTAAATCCTGAGAAAGTGTTTGAAAGGACCCGTTCATATACATTATAAACGATTCTCAATAGTTGATTACATCGTGAGGTATTTGACCTCTATATGATAAATTTTTCAGACATTGCATTCGTTTTTAAAAGATAAACTTTCTTTACATCGAAAATTGACAGGCATGCATACCATTTCGTAATATCCAACTTTAAATGACCTAATATGTCATTTACTAAATAATAATCTCTATTAAACTCAACGACTTGAATGCAACGTCTTTTGAAATATGCCATGAATGAATCCAAGTAATATCTTAAAAATGAGCAAATGCACAGCGGGAGATTTCTTTAACACCTGTGAATAAACATGCTTTAAAGTGTCAACCAAAAGGTTGGTGAGTTCATTAGTTTATCATAATCATTCATTTTCATCATTTTAATAGACCACAAGAATTTCATTTTCAGTTCTCATAAATATACGTCCCATGCATAGAGACAAAAAATCATTCATATGGTGAACACCTGGTAACCGACATTAACAAGATGCATATAAGAATATCCCCTATCCTTCAGGGAAATCCTTCAGACATGATAAAACAACATCGAAGTACTAAAGCATCCGGTACTTTGGATGGGGTTCGTTAGGCCCAATAGATCTATCTTTAGGATTCGCGTCAATGAGTAGATCGGTTTACTAATTCTTAGGTTACCAAGCAAAAGGGGCATATTCGGCTTCGATCATTCACCCATATAATGTAGTTTCAATTACTTGTGTCTATTTCGTAAAACATTTATAAAAAAGCGCATGTATTATCAGTCCCAAAAATATATATTGCAAAAGCATTTAAAAAGGGAGCAAATGAAACTCACAGTACTGTATTTTGTAGTAAAAATACTTACATTGAACAATTGTAGGGTGGGTGTAACGACCCTGGAATTTCCAACATTTATTTATTAATAATTACTATTATTAATACGCGTGTTTAAACGAATGTACGTTATTACATTTACATGTTGCCATGATTGCCCGTACTTGACTTTTAAGGGCCCGAAACGTCTTTGTGACACCCGGAACTTTCACGAATAATATTTTTAGATATTATTTACATTCATGATTAAATTTATTAATCATTTTAATTAACTAAGGCTATTAGTTAGTTACTTGGGCTTTAATTGGTTTAACTTATGATTTATTTGAACTTGGGCTTTGTTAGTGTAATGGACTCTTGAACTTAGGCTTATAAGCCCACCCTACATTTATTAATGGACCTTTAGCCCACTCTTTCAAAGTGTAAGTATTACTTGAACCTTAACTAGTTAGTTTGGAAGACATGAAGAATCTAGTTACCATAATCCCCATGCATAACCATTCTCTATCCAACTTTTGAAGCTTTACTTGCAAGTGACCACAAAACTAATCCCTCCCCCCCATTTTCTGCTGTAAAACCGTGGGCACTTGGCCATGAGAGGGAGTTTAAAATTTTTTTCATTCACTTATTACTTACACTCTTCACTAGTTCCATTTTACTTCACACACATTCATCAAACTTACTCTCTTTTCTCTCTTTTTCTCTAAAAGATAGTAAGTAACTTGAAGCTCTTTCTCTTCTTCTTTTCTTGTTAAAAACCAAACTAACAACCCTTAATCATCATCATCATTTGTTGTTCTTTGTTGTTAATGTTACTTGTCTTGTTAATTGTTATTATTTACTTACATGTTTCAAGAATCTAACTTTCTAGTTTGATTCATCTTTTATCTTGTTTTAACAAGAACAATCAAGAACTAAACTCTCTAGTTTAGGTTCTACATATAATGTTTCAAAGATTATAAAGTTCTTGTGTTGATTAAAGACATACTTGTAAGTCATGGAAGTAAACTTAAAGTTTACTTTACTTAAAGATCAACTTTGGTTGAATCTTTAAAAGTATGAACAACTATGAATCTTTTCTTGTTTATTTAAGTTTACTTCTTCAATTTATGCACTTTAATTTCATGTAGTTAGTTTATATGGTCAAGTACTACAAGTTAGTCTTGATCTCATATCTCTTGAACAAATTAAGTTAACCTTGGAAGTTCAAGAACACACAAACAAGTTTTCTTTAAATATAACTTTGGATCTAGACTTTTGAGTCTTGGATCTTCAAGATCAAACTAAGAACTATGTTCTACTACCTATGATCTTTATTAGTTAGTTAACTTTCAAGTTTATAGTTCATGTATGTGTTAGATCTAAGACTTTGATGTAACTCTGGTTCATCAAACTTCATACAACTCTTAAGTGAGTTGTGCTTCATGTCTTAGACTTGCACTAGGGTTATGATGGTCAAGACTTGGTTAAGATGATGTAGATACATCAATGAGTTGTACACTTGAAGCTATATGCATCAAGGATGAGAACCATGATGAACATCAAGCACCAAGACCACCGGAACCCTTTTCAAACTCACTGTTCTGTCCAAAACCTACTGACCTGATGCTTCTGGAACAGACCAGTAGACCTGGGCTGTTCTAACCTTGATTTTTAGATATAACTTTTCTAGTAGATAACTTTTCATATAGGACTCGTCTTAATCCGAGTTACGGATTAGGATTTATGGCCCTCCGATCATTAGTATGTCCTTTAACGTTGTGCAGAAATTTCTGACCTACTCGCACTTATACCGCCACCACGGTCAAACCAAGATGAGTTTGCTTCTGTAAATTTTACCATACTTAAGGGACTCATAGACGGAGCCATGGCCACTGGTCTCACCTTAATTCAGTAAGGGTAGAGGCCGTGGTGACTGACTGAAATCAGACTTTGTTTTAAACTACTTTCATAAACGAAACCTACCTTACGCCTTTTGTTTAATGATGAATGATGATGACCCTTAAGACCTTAATTACATACTTTTAAACCTATTAATACGATTTACTGACTTAGTACTATTTGACTTAGGTTGAGGACTTCGGACCATTTACTTGCACACCTTTCCCGACTACTACTTTACGGCTACATATCATTGTGAGTTATAGCATTCCCTTTTTACTTTAACTTATTTTGGGAACTGAGAATACATGGGGATTTTATGTTTTACATACTAGGCACGAGTACTTAAACTTTATATATGTGTGGGTTATTGATGTCGAACGAAGTGTATATAAAATAGCTTATATTTTACTAGGAAATACTATTAAATACGATACAATTTTACACAAGATATTTATTTATTTATAGAATGGATATACTTAAACCTTGCTACAACACTTATAGGCAGTGTACCTAATCGTACAGTAGTGTAGTTTTTAGTAAGTCCGGTTCGTTCCACAGGGAAATCTTTAAACAAAGCTCAACGCTATATTAGTTTACTTTTATAAAAATACAAATATATATATAAGTAATATTATTATTATAAAGGGGGGTTTTTACCGTTTAATGACCGGTTTGTCGATTTTAAAACTTTAGTCGCAGTTAAAACCTAATGTAAAATATTAAATAAATACAAGACTTTAAATTAAAGCGTAAAGTAAATAACGATAATGAAATTGCGAATAATAAAAATGCGATAAAATTAAATTGCGATAATTAAAAAGTACGATAATTAAAAGTGCGATAAAATAAAATAACAATAAATAAAAGTGTGATAATTAGAAGTGCAATTAAATATAAAATAAAGGAAATTAAATATGAAATAAAAGAATTATGCTTATTTAAACTTCCGTAATCATGATGTTTGACGTGTTGATTTTAGTTTTATGCCCATGGGTTAATTGTCCTTTGTCCTGGATTATTCAATATGTCCGTCTGGTTTTTGTCCATAACAGTCCATCAGTCATAAATATAAATTGCAAGTGTCCTTGTCAAATTATTATTATACCCGAAGATAAATATTCCAACTAATTGGGGATTCGAATTGTAACAAGGTTTTAATACTTTGTTTAATGAATACACCAGGTTATCGACTGCGTGTAAACCAAGGTTTTACTACTTTGTTAACAATTACACCAATTACCCTTGAATGTAATTTCACCCCTGTTTTAATTATTCTAGTGGCTATTAATCCATTCCCGTGTCCGGTTAAATGAACGATTATTCGTACATATAAATACCCCGCCCATCGTGTCCGATCGAGTGTATATGGTAATTTATAGGGACGCCCAATTGTAAATCTTTATATTAACATTAACAAACTTTCATTTAGTTAAACAAATATAAAGCCCATTAATAGCCCATAGTCTAGTTTCCACAAGTGTCGTTCTTTTGTCCAAACCCCAATTATGGTACAAAGCCCAATTACCCAATTTTAGTAATTAGCCCAACATCATGATTACTTTGTTTTAAATAAGCATAATAATAACTTAGCTACGAGACATTAATATAAAAAGGTTGAACATAACTTACAATGATTAAAAATAGCGTAGCGTTACACGGACAGAATTTCGACTTACACCCTTACAACATTCGCTAACATACCCTTATTATTAGAATTATAATTAAAATTAAAATATAAATTATAAATATAAATATATATTACTTCGTATGAATGAGAAGAAAAAATGATGATGATTTTGATCAGAATTCGGGTTGATTTATAGCCAGACTTGATTTTTGGGGCTCCGCGACTCGCGGCCAAATACCCTTAAAACTCCGCGAGTCGCGGAGAGGTATTTACAGTTTACACCCTTGGAGTTTCCTGCTGCCGACGGTTTTAAATATATATATATAATATATATATATAATTAATATAATTAATTATATATTATATTATATTTATATATATAGTTAACTTGTAATTTTTAGTCCGTTGCGTCGAGCGTTAAGAATTGACTCTGGTCCCGGTTCCGGATTTTCGAACGTCCTCGCGTACAATTTAATATCTTGTACTTTGCGTTTTGAATCTTGTACTCTTGTGATTTTGAGACGTTTCTTATCAATAATTGGAACCTTTTTGATTGTCTTTTGTTCTTTTGAGCTTTTTGGTCGTTTGCGTCTTCAAATCGTCGAATCTGTCTTTTGTCTTCACCTTTTATTATTTAAACGAATATCACTTGTAAATAGAACAATTGCAACTAAAAGCTTGTCTTTCTTGAGGAATAATGCTATGAAATATATGTTCGTTTTTAGCATTATCAAATATTCCCACACTTGAGCGTTGCTTGTCCTCAAGCAATATTGTCTTGAAATACTAGAATCACTTCTTTATTCTTCACACTTTGTAAATCAGTGATTTCTATACGGCGGTATAAACAATGGTAGTAACGATATGGTTTACAGTCCCACATGACTATAAAAATTTAGATCCATTAAGGAAATTGGATCTTTATGAAAACATTTGATCTTTTGAAAATTAAATCTAGTTTTCTTTTTTACCCTAGATAAGTTTTCCGGAATAACCCTTTACCGGTGTTTGCAAAATATTTTTGTGGGTTTGGTGGGTTTCAGATTTGAAAATTTTAGCTCAAAACTTGCGGTTTTGTGTCACCCACTTGCTAACCTTGTATTTGGAAAGCAACACGTCCAGTTTACTTGTTCCGTATATTACCTTTCGGCAAACTACCGTCCGGTTGTAAAGGAAAGCGTTGAACAAGCAACTGTTTAAGGCAATGTCCCGTGACATGCTTTTGATTATGGTCTATAACGTGTCGGACGCAATTACTATCCTTGGTAGGAGCAATAGTAAAGCTCACCCTTATAATTTGTCGGTCTGGCACAAGGTCCTGTCTTTGATCATGTTATGCAACCACCGTTCTTACGGTTGACACCCGATTTAGTTCAGGTGACCTAATGAATTCCAGGTGAATTCCTAGGATTTTACGTTCAATGGTAATGAACGCATTGAAAATAGGGTTTTCAGAAAACAAATCGGTTTATAATTTTGATCAAAATATTTTCTCGTTCAAGCTCGAGTTTAGATATCATTGAATTCCATGAGTTTGTAATTCTCAATCTTTAAGGTCAATCTCTAGGATTGAGTAATATCAGTCTTAAAAGCTGATTTTTAATCTTTAAGGAGATTATCCTTTCTGGGGATCTGATTCATTAGTCTTATCCAGCTAATTTGCACGGTGCCTCCCCATTGTACGAGATAAATCCTTCTCATGGTTAGGATAAATCTGACCACTTGGCGACCCTGTTTAATGCTGAGGTCAGTGGATTTCCTGCTGATTTTAGTGATGACTTTTCTAGATTTTTCGTCAACCTACAGCTGGTCTGGACGACAACTTCATGACCTAAATCAAGAAGCGCGTGTCTTTTTCGGAAGACTTTACTTCCTTTTAATGATGGAATTGATTCATCGTGTAGATCCATCTCTTCTTTTCTTTCATCGGGTAAAACAGTTTAGTTTAGTTCAAAGCAAAAGTATTTTCAGTTATTTGTTACAAATATATGTGACATATGTTTAAAATAACTTGGTAAATTTTCCCACACTTGGCTTTTTATTTTTCTTTTTATCGTCCTCTATTCCATTTTAAATGAATTTTAACATTTTAGTTTGTTTCTCAATTTATGTCCTTTCCGAGGTAACAATAATTTCGGTGTTAAAACCTAGTTTTATCGTTCATAAATATGTATAAACATGATTTGAATTCATTTAATTGAAAAATTTTACTAGAATTGGGTAGTCAGTATATAAGACTAGTGCTGTTCTTTTTTATCAGAGAGCACTAGATTCTAATACAACTACTGCTTTACTAGTATTTTAATGGTAACCAAGTGTTTAATAAAAAATTTTTAAAATCCGAAAGAATTTAACCCCTTCCCACACTTAAGATCTTGCAATGCCCTCATTTGCAAGAAATCAGTAACAATTTAAATTATTGAGGGTGATTTGTGTGAAAATGATTAAATTTTTACCAAAGTTTCCAAATATATTGGCGTTTGTTTGCTGAATGATAAATGGTGCACGTCATTTGTTCATTCCGTCTTGTTGTTATTTCACATATATTTTGCATCATTGTCGTCAAAATTAGTTGCTTTTGCTGAACTTAATGCCAGTCTTTGAAAATGCGTTGTTTTACCCTGTTGTGTACATAAGATAAACTGCAAACATATATACATATTTTTGAAGTTTGGTTTATTACCCCACATTCAAAAATTATTAAAATCTAAGAATAAAAGTTAGATAATTATAAAAATGATTACAATATTAACAAAAATATTAAATATATCAATAATTACAAATTACAAAATAATAAAACAAAATAAGTAAACTAAGGATGATATTGGTACCAATAGGGGTTCCACGCATAACCATAAGTGCTATAGAATGCTTCGGCAGGGTCATACGTAGGATATGGTGGCTGCATCTCTATCGACCAAGGAGGAAAGACGGGTTTCGGAGTAGGAATATAGTTTCTACCTATATGTTGGCAATGCGCTATGATCTGGTTCTGATGAACTTGCCAATCTTCAAATGCTCTCTGTCTAGCATTTTCGTATTCCTGAGAAGCTATAAACCTATGCATTTCTTGCATCTCATTCGCCCCTCCTATATTACCTTGTTCCTGGTTTCTCTCTACCTGTGGATGTCTACCATTGTATCGTACTGCGGCGTTATTTCGCCGCTTCAACACTTTCGCACCATGGTATACATTTAAACCTATAGTGTCGCGGGGTTCCGGCTCTTCTACTAATAATCCCCCCCGACTTATATCCACACCGAGATATTCACCAATCAAAGTAATAAAAATACCACCTCCTATTATGCTATGTGGACGCATCCCTCGAACCATAGCTGATAAATAATAACCCACACAATATGGTATACTTACAGCGCTGTGTGGGTCTCGAATACACATATGGTAAAACAAATCTTGTTCATTTACCTTTTCTTTGTTTTTACCCCTTTGTGTAATCGAATTAGCTAAAAACCTATGTATTACTCTTAATTCGGCTCTATCTATATCCAAATAAGAGTAGTTTCCCCCTTTGAAACGGTGATGGCTTGTCATTTGACTCCACACACCGTGTGTATCAAAATTTTCATCTATTTTCCTACCGTTTAGTATCAATCCTCTACAATCGGCAGACGCTAATTCCTCAGGCGTATATATACGTAAAGCCTGAGCCATGTCCAGTAAAGACATGTGGCGCATCGAACCGCCTAACAAAAATCTAATAAAAGAACGATCGGTTAAACTAGCTACCCGATCATTCAACTCTATACTACATAACAACTCTTCACACCATACTTTATATACAGGTCTGCGTATGGTGAATAAACATATCCAGTCATTAAAAGAAGAATTACCATACCTCTGTACCAGTAATTCCCTAATTGGCCCGGCCAATTCTACAGCTTCCAAGGGTCCCCATTCTATGACCCTCGGTACCTCAACAACCTTGGAATGAAGAGTATGCAAACCCCGTTGATATTTTGGATAATCTATCCAAAGTCTGTCAAATCTCAGGTTCGGGTGCAACTGTTCCAAATGCATATCTGAAAAGGTCATGACTGGATGAGGTACATCCTGCCTGTAGTAGTTATCTACCTCCTGTTGTTCCAAGTTCTCAGCAGGAGCATGGCGGGCTTGGGACGAAGATTCACCCCTTTCATTCTGCAAAACACATCAAACACAAATTTTTTTGCATCCAAATATGCATTAGTGTCAGCAAAATCATCAATCAAAATAATTACAATGACATTATCAATTTATATCAAACTTAAGCTTATTTTCACATTTTTATCAAATCTACACTTTTTCAAATAAGCATATACGAAAATTTTCGCCAAGTTCATAAGCATTCAACTCAAATAACATGTCAAAATAATCATTACTAGCAAATAAACAAGTCTCAAATGGCATTATCTTTCAAAAATCAAGTTCATGAATTTTGGACTTGAAAAAGTCCACTTTAATTCTCAAAATCATGTTTAGGCTCAAAGTTTGGATCATTTAACTACCTAGACATGTTACACTACTCAATTTAGCAACAATTCATGACAAAAATCGGCCATAACCTGTTTATATCAAAAAGCCCCAAATTGCTCAAGAACACAAACCCTAGATTATTCAAAATTTGAAGTTTAAGGCTTCGAATCATGTTAATCAGCATCAATCTAGGTTATACAAGCATAATACATAAACAATTTAAGTCTAATTACACTAAAAAGCATCAAAATCAAATTGGGGAAAAATAGCTCAAGAACACTAAAATTCGAATTAAATGGTGTTTAGGTGTAGAAATTTACCGTTTTTCTTGAGTAGTTCTTAGATATCATCCTTCTCAACATGATTTTAGCAAAAAATTTGGTGATTAACGGTTAAAAATTGAGATTTTTGGGGGTGATTTTCGGGTTTTTTCGAGCTCTTCTTCGCAGTATTTTTCTGTGTTTTGTGTGTGTGGGAGTGACTGATCGTTTCAGCTGTTTTATTTTTTTTCTGTAATTTGGTCCCTCCGCGAGTCGCGGAGGTTTGCACTGCAAACTCCGCGAGTCGCGGAGTTTACCCTTTTTTTTTTTTTTTTTTTTTTTTATAATCTTTAACTTATAAAACAATTAAGAAATTAATTTTAAAATTTTGTTTCCCTTGTTATTTAGGACGAGGTCGTTTCGGATCGATGTCCTAGTCCGTCCCTCGACAAAATTTTAAAATTTGTCTTTTTGTAGCGATTGTTTTAAAAGCTAAGATTTTTGGGTTTTTTAATGTTTTTGGCATACTTTAAATCAATAAGATTAAAAATAATGATAATAAAAGTTCTCGTCCCTCCCTCGGGTAAAGCAATTTCGGTTCAAAGACCTAGTCTTCAACTTACGACGAATTTTAAAAATCATATTCTTAACTTAATGAGATAAAGTAAATTTTTGTTTTTAAATTCACACAACTTAAATATAAAATTCAAAATTAAAAATTAAAAAAAATTAAAAATTCACACCAAACTTAAAATTTGAAATGCATAAAATTAAAATTTCATATTTTAAAAATTAAAAATTCACACCAAACTTAATTTAAAAATTCATAAATTCATACCAAACTTATATTAATTTTTCAAATATTTACAATTTTAAATATATTGTTTTTACAAAGTTTACAATATTAATTTAAGATTTAAATATTAATTTTAAAAACATGGTAAAAATAAAATTAAAAATCTTTTTGTCTTTTTATCCCACTTTAATCAATCAAATATTATCAAAAATATGCGCCCCTCTTTTCGGTAAAGTAATTTCGGTTCCAAGACCTAATTTAACTCATGACGAATTTTTGAAATATTTTGGGTTGATTGATTAAAGATATTTATACCTTAAGAATAAACGTTAAATTTCGCAGTGATGTAATAAATTTTTGAAGGATATCAATAATTTCGGTCGCCAAACCTAATTTTATTTAATACCAATTTAATACTTTTTAGCGAACAAATTAGCGTTTATTATCAAAAGGTTAAAAATAAAAATAAAAATAAAAACTGTACAGACATACCTGTGAAATAGATTTCTTAGTTATATGATCTATTATATTCATAAGATAGTCGGTTTAATTGGTCTTCCATGGCTGCATAGGCGTAACCTCTAGCATTCATTGTCTTTTCTTCTAAACATATGAACGGTCCGTCTCTGCATAAAGTAACAAATTCGGTATTTGAATAGGTTTGATTATTTGAACATTTACCTCCATGTGACCATTTTCCGCATTTGTGACATTTTTCTAGGTGTCGTGCTCTTCTTTTCGCTGCGGATTTTGATTTTCCTTTACCAAATTGTAACTTATTATCTTCGCAGCTGGATCCTTTTCTAACTCCGTCCATTCTTTCTCTGATTACTGATACTATTTCGCTCGCTAGTATGTCATTATTACGTTTAGTGATCAAAGCGTGTAGCATTAGACCATGGTTTAGTTCACAGGAAGTCTTCATTTTGTAAAAACCTAAAAAAATAAAAATTCAGAATGGGGGGAGAAGACTAGTTCTTTAGGGTCTGCTAGGGAAAGACCATACGTGTTCCATTTTCGAGAACTACACGAAAACAGACAATCTAACTCTAACAGAAATACATATTATCCTTTAAAGACTTGATTCTCCCCACACTTAGTTAGCTGTGGTGTCGAAATTGTGATTAACTTCGTTGTCGACTTCCATCGGACCCTGTATGTAATGTTTAACTCTGTGACCATTAACTTTAAATTCAATTCCATTTGAATTTATTAATTCTATCGTTCCGTATGGGAAAACTCTTTTGACTATGAATGGTCCAGACCATCTTGATTTCAATTTTTCAGGAAATAGCTTGAATCGTGAATTGAAAAGAAGAACTCTGTCTCCTTCTTTAAATTCTTTTGAATTTCTGATTCTTTTATCATGCCATTTCTTCGTTCTTTCTTTATAGATTAACGAATTATCGTATGCTTCATGTCTTAATTCTTCTAATTCGTTTAGTTGACTTAATCGTAGACGTCCAGCTTCATGTAAATCAAGATTACATGTCTTCAAAGCCCAAAATGCTTTGTGTTCAATTTCTACTGGAAGATGACACGCTTTTCCATAAACAAGTCTAAAAGGTGTGGTTCCAATTGGAGTTTTGTAGGCTGTTCTAAAAGCCCAGAGTGCATCCTCCAATTTAATGGACCATTCCTTCGGATTTGATCCTACGGTTTTCTCTAGAATACGTTTTAAAGCTCGGTTGGTATTTTCAACTTGTCCACTTGTTTGTGGATGATATGCAGTGGAGATTTTATGAGTTACTCCATATCTTTTAAGAACTTTCTCAAGTTGATTATTACAGAAATGAGTACCCCGATCACTTATTAAAGCTTTCGGTGTTCCAAACCTTGCAAAAAGACGTTTTAAAAAGTTGACTACAACTCGTGCATCGTTGGTTGGGAGAGCTTGTGCTTCCGCCCATTTAGATACATAATCAATGGCTACGAGTATATATAGATTGTTATGAGATTTTGGAAATGGACCCATAAAGTCAATACCCCAAATGTCAAATACTTCACATACTTGGATGACATTTTGTGGCATTTCATCACGTTGACTTATTTTTCCGGCCCTTTGACATGCATCACAGGATTTGCAAAGAAGGTGTGCGTCTTTGTAAATTGTAGGCCAATAGAATCCAGCTTCATAAACTTTTCTTGCTGTTAGTTGAGGCCCATAATGTCCTCCTGTTGGTCCTGTGTGACAATGGTTTAAAATTTTACTAGCTTCATCTCCAAATACACATCGGCGTATTATTCCATCGGGACAACTTTTAAACAGATGTGGATCTTCCCAGAAATAGTGTTTTATATCACTGAAGAATTTCTTTCGTCTTTGGTACGATAATCCTTTTTCAAGGAATCCACAAACTAAGTAGTTTGCATAATCTGCAAACCATGGGATTTCTTTATAATCTATCTTCAATAGATATTCATCAGGAAAGTTGTCTTGTATGGCTGATTCATTCAGAACTTCTAATTCGGGATTTTCAAGACGAGAAAGATGATCAGCGGTGAGATTTTCTGCTCCTTTTTTATCTCGGATTTCAATATCAAACTCTTGTAAGAGTAAGATCCAACGGATTAATCTTGGTTTAGCATCTTGTTTTGAAAATAGGTATCTAAGAGCAGAATGGTCGGTATAGACCACCGTTTTTGCTAGAACGAGATATGATCGAAATTTGTCAAAAGCAAAGACAATAGCAAGGAGTTCTTTTTCAGTAGTTGTATAGTTCGTTTGTGCTCCTTGTAACGTCTTACTAGCATAATATATAGGTTGAAATCGTTTTTCAATCCTTTGTCCTAAAACGGCTCCCATTGCAAAATCACTTGCATCGCACATTAGTTCAAATGGTAGATTCCAATTTGGTGTTATCATGATTGGTGCATTAGTGAGTTTTTCTTTAAGAATATTAAAAGATTTGATACATTCATCTGAAAAGATGAATGGCGCATCCTTTTCTAGGAGTTTATTCATAGGAGTGGCAATTTTAGAAAAATCTTTTATGAAACGTCGGTAAAAACCGGCATGCCCTAGAAAACTCCTAACTCCTCTAACATTGGTGGGATGTGGAAGTTTAGCAATTACATCTACTTTAGCTCTATCCACTTCAATTCCTTCTTTTGAAATTTTGTGTCCAAGAACGATGCCTTCTTTAACCATGAAATGGCATTTCTCCCAATTAAGTACTAGATTTGATTTTTCGCATCTAATTAGCATTCGTTCTAGATTAACTAGACATGATTTAAATGTATCACCGAAGACTGAAAAGTCATCCATGAATACTTCCATGCATTCTTCTATCATGTCGTGAAAAATCGCCATCATACACCTTTGAAAGGTTGCAGGGGCGTTGCAAAGTCCAAATGGCATGCGTTTGTAAGCAAAAGTACCATAAGGGCACGTGAATGTGGTTTTCTCTTGATCTTCGGGTGCTATTGGAATTTGAAAATATCCGGAAAATCCATCTAGAAAACAATAGTAACTATTTCCGGCTAATCTTTCCAACATTTGATCTATGAAAGGTAAGGGAAAGTGATCTTTTCTGGTGGCGTCATTTAATTTTCTATAATCAATACATACACGCCATCCTGTTACAGTCCTAGTAGGAATAAGCTCATTTTTCTCATTTGTAATGACAGTCATACCACCCTTCTTAGGTACGCATTGAACTGGGCTTACCCATGGACTATCAGAAATTGGATATATCAAACCTGCATCTAGCAGCTTAATAATCTCTTTCTTAACTACATCTTGCATATTAGGATTTAGTCTTCGTTGGCGTTGCACATACGTTTTATGACCTTCTTCCATAAGGATTTTATGTGTGCAATACGAAGGACTTATTCCTTTAATATCATGAATCTTCCATGCAATGGCTGGTTTATGAGCTTTCAACACAGAAATGAGTTGTGATTTCTCATTTTCAGTAAGAGAAGACGATATTATTACAGGTAATTCAGATTCACCATGTAAATAAGCGTATTCCAAATGGTTTGGAAGTGGCTTTAACTCTAATTTCGGAGGTTCTTCTATCGATGATTTATATCGATATCTGTCTTCTTCTTTTAGCATTTGAATTTCTTCTGTTGTTGGTTCATATCCATTAGCTATTAGTGTAGCTAACATTTCAGCTTCATCAATTGGTTCATTTCCTTCTCCTAAAGAACATTCTCCTGTTCCTTGTAATTCTGGAAATTCTTCTAATAATTCTGCATGTGCATCTATAGTTTGAATATAATAACATGTATCATCTGCAGATTGTGGTTGTTGCATTGCTCTATCAACTGAAAAGGTAACACTCTCATCCTCTATACTTAGGGTCAGTTTCTTACCGAACACGTCTATCATTGCTTTAGCCGTGTTTAAGAATGGTCTTCCTAATATGAGAGGAACTTGAGAATCTTCTTCCATGTCTAAAACAACAAAATCTACTGGAAATACTAAAGTACCAACTTTAACTAGCATGTTCTCCATTATCCCTCTAGGATATTTTATTGATCTATCGGCTAGTTGTATGCTTATTCTGGTTGGTTTCAATTCTCCAAGGTCTAGTTTAGCGTATAGTGAATACGGCATTAGATTTATACTAGCACCTAAGTCTGCCAATGCTTCTATTGAACTAAGACTACCCAGAAAACATGGAATTGTGAAACTTCCTGGATCAGATAGTTTTTCTGGTATCTTATTCAACAGCACTGCTGAACAATTAGCATTCATAGTAACAGCCGAGAGTTCTTCCATTTTCTTTCTATTCGTAATTAGATCTTTCAAGAATTTAGCATACCTTGGCATTCCTGAAATCACATCAATGAAAGGAAGATTTACATTTATCTGTTTAAACATATCCAAGAATTTGGATTGCTCGGCTTCAAGTTTTTCCTTCTTCATTTTACTCGGATAAGGAAGTGGTGGTTGGTATGGTTTAACATAAGGTTTATCCTTAACTGTGTTATCTTTATTAACCTTTTCAACTACCGGTTCTTTTTCCTTATCTTGATCTGGTTGTGGTTCTTGTGGAGTAGGAATAGTTTCATCAGAAGTTACAGGTATTTCAGGTGATTTAAGTGTCGTACCACTTCTTGTGGTAATAGCTTTAGCTGTTTCATTCCGGGGGTTAGCATTTGTATCACTAGGTAGACTTCCCGGTTTTCTTTCACCTATTAACCTTGCTAGGTTACTCACTTCTTGTTCCAGATTTTGAATAGAAGCTTGTTGGTTTCTAAATGCTTGAGCATTTTGTTCATTGGTTTGTTTTTGAGATGTGAAAAACTGCGTTTGAGTTTCAACTAGCTTCGTCATCATATCTTCTAAATTCGGCTTTTTATCATCGGTTTGTTGTGGTGGTTTGTTTTGAAAATTCGGTCTTTGCTGATTGTAAGTATTATTGGATACTTGTTGATTGCTAGGACCTTGTTGGTTGTTGTATGGAATATTTCGGTTATAATTCTGGTTTTGATTGTAAATCGGTCTTGGCGGTTGATAATTATTCTGATAATTATTTCCAGGCCTTTGGTTTATGTATGAAATATTCTCTCTTTGTTCCATTGTTAATTTAATACTGAGACAATCTTTTGTCAAATGTGGTCCTCCACACTGCTCACAACTAATTCGTATAGCATGAATATCTTTAGTCATTTTTTCCATTCGTCTCTCGAAAGCATCTATCTTTGCGGAAATGGAATCTAAGTCATGGCTAGAATCGGCTCTAGCTGCTTTAGATGATCTAATGATGTCTTTTTCTTGGTGCCACTCATGTGAGTGGGAAGCAGTGTTATCAATAATTTTGTAAGCATCAGTTTCGGTTTTCTTCATAATAGAACCACCAGCTGCTATATCTATGTCTTTTCTTGTAGTGATGTCGCATCCTTGGTAGAATATTTGTACTATTTGACAGGTGTCTAAACCATGTTGCGGACATCCTCTTAATAACTTCCCATATCTTGTCCACGCCTCATATAGAGTTTCATTTGGCTTCTGTGTGAACGTAACAATTTCTGCTTGAAGTCTTACGGCTTTAGATGCAGGAAAGAATTGTTTAAGAAATTTGTCAATTAAAACATCCCATGTATCGATCGCCCCTTCAGGTAACGATTCCAACCAATCTTTGGCTTCTCCCTTTAAAGTCCAGGGAAATAACATGAGATATATCTGTTCATCCTCCACTTCTCGGATTTTAAATAGTGTGCAGATCCTATTAAAGGTACGTAGATGTTCATTTGGATCTTCCTTCGGTGCACCACTAAATTGGCATTGATTAGTCACCATGTGTAAAATTTGTCCTTTGATTTCATAATCTGGCGCATTAATGTCTGGATGAGTAATTGCGTGACCTTGGCCAGTGCGTTTAGCTCTCATTCGGTCTTCCATACTTAAAGGTTCCAGATTCTCCATAATTGAATTTGTTGAATCGGTATCACTAGATGGTTCTGATTTAATAGTTCGTTCCTCAACAATCTCTGTTTGAATGATTGGTGGTTCCGGAGGAAAGTTTAATGGTTCAGGATCTACGAACCGTTCCTGAATATTTTCCGGATTCTCAATTGTGAGGTTTGTTTCAAAAACTGGATTATCGTAAATTTGAACTGAAGTACTTGGTCGACTGGATGACGATTCTAAAGAAAAATCAACGGCGGTTATATTTGTTAAACGATGTCTTGATCGAGTTACAGGTGGTGAACGTACAAAAGGTGATGAACGTCTTGCTCGGTGCATTCACAGAATATCCTATTAGTTTTTTTAAAAAGGAAAGAAAAATTATAATAAGTTATCCAATCAATAGACTTTTCTGATTTTGCCCACGTTTCGAATAGCCAAAAGATGCAGCAGAGGGGCAGGATTCGTTTGGTCTCAATATAATTGAGGACTGTTTGGCTCCAATAACCCGGTCCACGTACAAATCCAACTATTACTACGAACCAGAAAATTTTGATGTCTATCAATTTAACCACTTAAAATAAATTTTCGTAATTTTAAGAAATTTAGATAAGAAGTAGAATAAAAATCTAAGTCCTAAAAACTAGAATAGCGAGAAATAAGAGAGAAAAAGAGAGTTCGTCGAAAAAGGTCGAAAAAGAAAAAAAAATGGTTGAAAAATAAAAGGTGACGGAAAAATAAAAGAAACTTATAAAAACTTAAAAATACTTAACTAATTTAACCTTATTACTACAACTAACTTAAAATTATAATCGCAAATTGAAATTACTAATTGGAATGATAATTGATACATAGTAAAAGGTCTAAAAATATTAAAGCTTACAGGAAAAACTAAATCCCAAATGGAAATAACTTAAAAAGAAACTAAAACTTAAAAAGGCGTCGCAAAATTCTAAAGCACCTAAATCTTAGTCTAAAGAAAAAGCACTTAAGGAATTCTACGGCAAAGCCTAAAAATATAGGAGTAAAAATAACTATAGCAAAAACTAAGTTTAAAATTAATTATGAGCTAAAAATATAAATATTACGCTACAATGATTAAAAAGGTACAAAATATAAAAATATACAAAAAGTTGTAAAAAATACAATTTTTATAAAAATATTATTTTTATATTATTTATTTTACTAAACTATTAATTTTACAATTTAATAAAAACTTAATTAATACTAAATACATAAATATAAAGTAAAAAGTAAAAATAAAACTAAAATTAATAATAATAATAATATTTAGGTTTTAATAATAATAATAATTAAAAATAACCCGTGATTAGGGTTTTTGTCCGTGTGTCAGAGGGTCTCCGCGAGTCGCGGCAAATAAAGAGGAAAACCCCGCAAGTCGCGGGGTTCAGGAATTCAGTTGACAGCTTTGTCTTTTTACGCGTTTTTCTTTTTATTTTTTTTTTCTATTTTGTTTTCTATTTTTTAAATAATTAAAAGATATTAAAATTAAAACTTATATTTTTATAAACTAAAATAAAAATAAAGAAACTTATAAAACTTAAATATTTAACAAAATCCTAAAAATACTAATATTTTTGTTTTTCTTTTTATATTTTTCGAATTTTTAAAACGTAATTTTACAAAAATGACTTTTAATAAAAGTAGATAAAAAATCTTTTTTTTTTTTTTTTTTTTATATTAGCGTTGCGCTTCCGGCTTTTAAGATAGAATTTCCCCGGCAGCGGCGCCAAAAATACTTGATGTCGAACGAGGTGTATATAAAATAGCTTATATTTTACTAGGAAATACTATTAAATACGATACAATTTTACACAAGATATTTATTTATTTATAGAATGGATATACTTAAACCTTGCTACAACACTTATAGGCAGTGTACCTAATCGTACAGTAGTGTAGTTTTTAGTAAGTCCGGTTCGTTCCACAGGGAAATCTTTAAACAAAGCTCAACGCTATATTAGTTTACTTTTATAAAAATACAAATATATATATAAGTAATATTATTATTATAAAGGGGGGTTTTTACCGTTTAATGACCGGTTTGTCGATTTTAAAACTTTAGTCGCAGTTAAAACCTAATGTAAAATATTAAATAAATACAAGACTTTAAATTAAAGCGTAAAGTAAATAACGATAATGAAATTGCGAATAATAAAAATGCGATAAAATTAAATTGCGATAATTAAAAAGTACGATAATTAAAAGTGCGATAAAATAAAATAACAATAAATAAAAGTGTGATAATTAGAAGTGCAATTAAATATAAAATAAAGGAAATTAAATATGAAATAAAAGAATTATGCTTATTTAAACTTCCGTAATCATGATGTTTGACGTGTTGATTTTAGTTTTATGCCCATGGGTTAATTGTCCTTTGTCCTGGATTATTCAATATGTCCGTCTGGTTTTTGTCCATAACAGTCCATCAGTCATAAATATAAATTGCAAGTGTCCTTGTCAAATTATTATTATACCCGAAGATAAATATTCCAACTAATTGGGGATTCGAATTGTAACAAGGTTTTAATACTTTGTTTAATGAATACACCAGGTTATCGACTGCGTGTAAACCAAGGTTTTACTACTTTGTTAACAATTACACCAATTACCCTTGAATGTAATTTCACCCCTGTTTTAATTATTCTAGTGGCTATTAATCCATTCCCGTGTCCGGTTAAATGAACGATTATTCGTACATATAAATACCCCGCCCATCGTGTCCGATCGAGTGTATATGGTAATTTATAGGGACGCCCAATTGTAAATCTTTATATTAACATTAACAAACTTTCATTTAGTTAAACAAATATAAAGCCCATTAATAGCCCATAGTCTAGTTTCCACAAGTGTCGTTCTTTTGTCCAAACCCCAATTATGGTACAAAGCCCAATTACCCAATTTTAGTAATTAGCCCAACATCATGATTACTTTGTTTTAAATAAGCATAATAATAACTTAGCTACGAGACATTAATATAAAAAGGTTGAACATAACTTACAATGATTAAAAATAGCGTAGCGTTACACGGACAGAATTTCGACTTACACCCTTACAACATTCGCTAACATACCCTTATTATTAGAATTATAATTAAAATTAAAATATAAATTATAAATATAAATATATATTACTTCGTATGAATGAGAAGAAAAAATGATGATGATTTTGATCAGAATTCGGGTTGATTTATAGCCAGACTTGATTTTTGGGGCTCCGCGACTCGCGGCCAAATACCCTTAAAACTCCGCGAGTCGCGGAGAGGTATTTACAGTTTACACCCTTGGAGTTTCCTGCTGCCGACGGTTTTAAATATATATATTTATAATATATATATATAATTAATATAATTAATTATATATTATATTATATTTATATATATAGTTAACTTGTAATTTTTAGTCCGTTGCGTCGAGCGTTAAGAATTGACTCTGGTCCCGGTTCCGGATTTTCGAACGTCCTCGCGTACAATTTAATATCTTGTACTTTGCGTTTTGAATCTTGTACTCTTGTGATTTTGAGACGTTTCTTATCAATAATTGGAACCTTTTTGATTGTCTTTTGTTCTTTTGAGCTTTTTGGTCGTTTGCGTCTTCAAATCGTCGAATCTGTCTTTTGTCTTCACCTTTTATTATTTAAACGAATATCACTTGTAAATAGAACAATTGCAACTAAAAGCTTGTCTTTCTTGAGGAATAATGCTATGAAATATATGTTCGTTTTTAGCATTATCAGTTATATAACGGCAGAAACATTCCCTTTAGCTCGGTAACGTTTAATCATTGGTTTATGAACCGGTGAACGCGAATCTTAGATATGGATCCATAGGGTTTGACATCCCCACTCGGGCTAGTCGCGCTAGCAGTCAACGAGTGTTTAATTCTTCGTAAACATATGCACTCGCCAAGTGTACTTTCAGGGGGTATTTTAAACGTTAAGTTAGTTACCAAGTGCCCACGGTTAACATATACTTTATCATACTGTTTTGAAACGCTCTTTGTAGCACTGAAATCTCGTGGCCTACCTTACATACTGTTATACTTAAACTATAGCTCACCAACCTTTGTGTTGACGTTTTTAAGCATGTATTTTTCAGGTGCTTGAGGTTGCTTCCGCTGTGTACTAGTCGTGCTGTAGAACCCGCTGCTTAGCGTTGCTATCGCATGACTACTTATCTTGCATTCAAACTTATTTACTTTTGAAACTATGTTATGTAACGACCTTTGGGGTCACGTACACTTATTTATTTGCTTCTACTTAGTGAAGCATGCTTTTGAAATGTAAAACATTTGATGTTGATTATGACATCACCTTTTTATCGCAAATGCAATTTCTTTAATTACAGCATATAGTACTTAACCTTGTAATGATCCTGTTGTTGATGATTCGTACACGATGGTTTTGTACGGGGCATCACATTTGGTATCAGAGCATTGGTTGTAGGGAATTAGGTTGCATTAGTGAGTCTAAGATCGACCCGAGTAGGATTCACTAATAGGACTAATCTACAACTTACTAGTTTACTTGTTTCCGCTGAATTTACTGCATGCTACTGCTTACTTTTTCCGCTATATGCCGTATGCTACTACATGATTTCACTACTGCATGATGCTACTTGCTTTCGATTGCATGCTACTTTCATACGAATTACTGTTATTGCCATGCTAGTTACCGTTATACATGATTTAAACTGTTGGCCTATTATTTGCTTGCTTTATGACATACTGACATGGAAAATTTATTTTTCCTTGTTCAGATGTCGGATGTTCCACCTGCTGGCATTTCGGGCAGTACAGACTCAGACCCCGTCGCCCTACCTACTGCTACACCTGCTGCTGCTACTGCCGATACACCGGCCCCGACACCCACTAGTGATCCCGGCGCTTCCACTTCCGGAGATGGTACTAGTGCACCTGCCCCAGTGTCCGCTCCCGGACCCTCGAGGTCACAGCCCCGCATTGGTGGTATTGAGATCCCCGCAGAGTTCGGGGAAGGGCCATTTCGTAACCACATGCGCACGCCTTCCCGACGCACTCCTGACGGACGTTTAGTCGTGATTCCGCCACGCAGACACCGACAGATGTTGGCAACCTTCGGACGCTTTGGATTACCAGCTCAGCCACCAGTGTCACCACCACACGATTCGGATGACTCATCATCCGCCGATTCTTCATCATCAGACGACTCCAGCGATGATGAGGATCCTGCTGATAGACCTATTCAGGCACCCTCCACCCCGCCGAAGAAGCGGTACCGTTCCGACGGCACCGTCATTCCAGGGGTGAATGGAGGTCGTGCTTTTACTGACGCTTTTGGCCATCGTCGTAGGGTTACTGCTCGTAAACGAGTTGTGCCATACCCTGCCGACCCACAGATACGTAAGGTTCCCCGTTACGTATTGACTATTCCTGGAACCGTACCACCTAGATTTAGATACGGACCACTTACATCTAGGGACGTACCGTCTACATCTGGAGCCGGACCATCTACATCAGCACCACCAGCACCACCCGCATCACCCGCCTCACCTGCACCGCCTGCCCCACCAGCTCCCTCTAACGAGGAACTGATGAGGGAGGTTGAGACTCTCCGAGCTCGAGTCACTGAGCTCGAGGAGCAGTTGGATCGAGGAGCAGTTCACCCACCTTCACCGTAGGGCTTTGTATTTAGATTTCATGATGTAATCTAGATATAGTTTCATGTATTTCATATGTATTGTACGAACTTATTCAGATGTATGAAACTTATTATTATTAATGAATGGAACTTTGCGTTATTTAATTCTTGCACGATGTTCTATTTACATTGCTGTACGATGATTCTGTGGTATTTGTACCTAGATGCATTATTTAATAACATGTGATGTTTTGATTCCATGTTGGTCACTATATACTGTATTATTACTACTTGCATACTAGATTTTGACTTGAGTCAAAATTTTTGTTTAGAATACCATGGCTAACGGAAGATCCACACCTACCGCCACCCAGATTGAGGACATGATCAACGAACGGGTCGCTGTAGCCCTAGCAAAAAGAAATCTTGAAGCTCCACCGCCACCACCACCGGTTATTCCACCCGTTCGAAATGGGTGTACATACAAGGAATTCCAGAGTTGCAAACCGCATAACTTCAGCGGCACCAAGGGACCAGTTGGTCTCACCAGATGGTTCGAGAAACTTGAATCAGTATTCTGAGTTAGAAACTGTTCGGAGGATAATAAGACCAAGTTTGCATCTTGCACACTATCTGAGGGCGCGCTAACGTGGTGGAACACGTTAGCTCAAGCGAAAGGTATCGATGAGGCGTATGCTACGCCATGGGAGGAATTCAAGGCGGCTATGATTGATGAGTACTGTCCAAGAACCGAAATTCAGAAGATGGAAATTGAGTTCAAGCAGTTGAAGGCCGTAGGGAACGACCTTAACAGTTACAACCGTAGGTTTTTGGAGTTGGCTCTTATGTGTCCGACCATGGTCACCCCCGAATTCAAGCGCATGGAGAAATACTTCTCGGGACTTCCTAAGTCCATCAAAGGAAATGTCACCTCATCCAAACCACCGAATGTTCCCGAAGCAATGCGCATGGCGCATACTCTCATGAATCAGATCCTTATTGATGAGCCGGAGAAGGCTAAGTTTGAATCTGGTAGTAGCGAAAAGATGAAATGGGATAACAACCACAACAACAATAACAACAACAGGGGTAGAAACTATGATCAAAACCCGGAGAAGCGACATGAAGGGTTCAGGCAAAACAACAACAACCCCAACCCCAACAACAACAACTCCAACCCGAACTACAAAGGCACGCTACCACAATGCAAGAGGTGCTACAAGCACCACACCGGGTATTGTAATGCTATTTGTGAGAAGTGCAAGAAGAGCGGGCACATCGGTAGAGACTGCAAGACTACCACGATGACAGGGAGGCCGAACACCAACGGGCCGAAAAAGTGTTACGAATGCGGGCAGACGGGCCATTTCAGAAACAAGTGCCCGAACAAACGAAAGGATGGCGGACCACCGCGTGCTAGAGCTTTTAATGTTAATGCAAGGGATACACGCGATAACCCCGACTTGGTGACAGGTATATTCACAATCAACAATCTTTTAGCTTCTGTATTGTTTGATACTGGTGCGGATAGAAGTTATGTATGTAGACATTTTTGCGATAAGATTAATTGGTCATTAGTCCCGTTAAAAGAAAGTATGCTTGTCGAGGTCGCCAATGGAAAACTTGAAAAGGTTGACCATATTAGTCGTGGAGCTATTATCAACATAGCTGGTGCAGATTTCGAAATTGATTTGATACCTATCAAACTGGGAAGTTTTGACGTGATCGTCGGTATGGATTGGTTGAGCAAGATAAAGGCCGATGTTATCTGTGGAGATAAAGCACTTCGCATACCACAAGGAGATGGCGAACCACTGGTTATCTATGGAGAGAGATGTACCTCGAAGTTGAACCTCATTAGTTGCGTGAAAGCGCAAAAGATTATGAAGAAGGGACGCTTTGCTGTCCTAGCACATGTGAAAGCGGTAGAAACTGAGGTGAAGAGCGTGAACGACGTTCGAATTGTGAACGAATTTTCCGATGTCTTCCCAGAGGAATTGCCTGGGTTACCACCGCCGAGAGCCGTAGAATTTCAGATTGATTTAGTGCCAGGAGCTGCACCTGTAGCTCGCGCACCTTATAGACTCGCACCTTCCGAGATGCAAGAATTACAGAGTCAACTACAATAGCTGTTAGATCGAGGGTTTATCCAACCAAGTTTCTCACCTTGGGGCGCACCTGTTCTATTTGTGAAGAAGAAGGATGGATCCTTTCGTATGTGTATCGACTACCGTGAGCTCAACAAATTGACAATCAAGAATCGGTACCCTCTTCCGCGAATTGATGATCTTTTTGATCAACTGCAAGGATCGAGCGTTTATTCAAAGATCCATTTGCGATCCGGCTATCACCAGTTGAGGGTGAAGGAAAGTGACGTGATGAAAACTGCATTCAGGACCCGTTATGGTCATTATGAGTTTCTCGTGATGCCATTCGACTTAACAAATGCACCTGCCGTGTTCATGGACCTCATGAATCGTGTCTGCAAGCCTTACTTGGACAAGTTTGTTATCGTCTTCATAGATGATATCCTCATCTACTCTAAGAGCGAAGAAGAACATGAGCAACACCTCCGATTAGTACTTGAACTCTTGAGACAAGAACAACTTTATGCCAAATTCTCCAAGTGTGAATTTTGGTTGAAGGAAGTACAGTTTCTGGGTCATGTTTTGAGCAACCAGGGTATCAAAGTTGATCCCGCCAAGATTGAAGCCATCAGCAAGTGGGAGACCCCCACTACTCCGACGCATATTCACCAATTCCTAGGTCTCGCCGGTTACTATCGAAGATTCATCGAAGGATTTTCTCTGATTGCGCATCCTTTGACCGCGCTGACTCACAAGGGCAAGAAGTTCATTTGGGAACCCGCACACGAATCAGCATTCCAAACTTTGAAGAATAAGTTAACCTCCGCACCTATCCTATCACTTCCTGAAGGCAGTGACGACTTTGTTGTTTATTGTGATGCATCGAAGAGTGGTTTTGGTTGTGTACTGATGCAACGATCAAAGGTTATTGCCTATGCCTCCCGCCAATTGAAGATTCACGAGCGGAACTACACTACACATGATCTTGAACTTGGAGCCGTTGTCTTTGCACTCAAATTGTGGAGACATTATTTGTATGGAACTAAGAGCACTATCTTCACCGATCACAAAAGTCTCCAGCACATCTTCGATCAGAAGCAACTGAATATGAGACAGCGTCGATGGATCGATACGCTCAACGACTACAATTGTGAACTCTGTTATCACCCTGGCAAGGCCAATGTTGTAGCTGACGCTTTAAGTCAAAAGGAGAGGACGACACCTCTTCGTGTTAGGGCTCTGAACATCACCATCCATTCGAACCTCAACAGCCAGATCAGAGTAGCCCAAGTTGAGGCTCTCAAGGAGGAGAATATATCTCACGAACATTTGAACATACTTGTCTCTCGATTCGAGGTTAGGGAGTCTGGACTCCGATGTTATGCCGGAAGAATTTGGGTACCTTATTATGGAGATCTACGAAACCTAATACTTGATGAAGCACACAAATCAAGATATTCGATTCATCCTGGAGTGGGTAAAATGTACCACGACCTTAAAGAACAGTATTGGTGGCCGAATCTTAAGAAGGACGTTGCAACTTATGTTGGGAAGTGTTTGACTTGTTCGAAAGTTAAGGCTGAACATCAGAGACCTTTTGGGTTACTTCAACAGCCGGAAATCCCACAATGGAAGTGGGAAAGGATCACAATGGATTTCATTACTAAGCTACCAAAGACGGTGGGCGGATACGATACTATTTGGGTTATTGTTGACCGCCTTACCAAATCTGCACATTTTCTAGCGATGAAGGAAACTGATACGATGGAAAGACTTGCTCAATTATACATTAAAGAGGTTGTGTCTCGTCATGGTGTACCTTTATCGATCATCTCAGATCGCGATCCCCGTTTTGCCTCTAGATTTTGGCGTTCTTTGCAAGAAGCCATGGGAACTCGTCTCGACATGAGCACTGCTTATCATCCTCAGACTGATGGACAAAGTGAACGAACGATTCAGACCTTGGAAGACATGTTGCGTGCATGTGTCATTGATTTTGGAAAGGCCTGGGAAAGACATTTGCCACTCGCCGAATTCTCGTACAACAACAGTTATCACTCAAGCATTAATGCTGCACCTTTCGAAGCATTGTATGGCCGTAAGTGCCGATCTCCTATTTGTTGGGCCGAAGTAGGCGAAAAGCAAATCACCGGACCCGAGGTAGTCCACGAAACCACGGAGAAGATTGCTCAGATTCAAGCTAGACTTAAGACTGCCCGTGATCGCCAAAAGAGTTATGCCGATCTTAAACGTAAGGACTTTGAATTTAATGTTGGTGATCGTGTAATGTTGAAGGTTGCACCTTGGAAAGGTGTGATCCGTTTTGGAAAACGTGGAAAGTTGAACCCACGATACATTGGTCCTTTCGAGATCTTGGAACGTGTTGGACCAGTTGCATACCGTTTGGATCTACCAGCACAATTGAGCTCAGTTCATCCTACCTTCCATGTATCGAACTTGAAGAAGTTTCTTGCTGCACCCGAACTTATCATACCATTGGAAGAACTTACGATTGACGACAAACTCCACTTTGTGGAAGATCCTGTTGCAATTATGGATCGTGAGATCAAAAATTTGAAACGCAACAAGATTCTGATTGTACGAGTACGATGGAATGCCAAACGAGGACTCGAGTTTACTTGGGAGCGATAGGATCAAATGATGCGGAAGTATCCTCACCTTTTCCCAACTCCTCCATCTACCTCAGCTTAAAATTTCGGGACGAAATTTTCTTTAACAGGTGGGTAATGTAACGACCCTGGAATTTCCAACATTTATTTATTAATAATTTCTATTATTAATACGCGTGTTTAAACGAATGTACGTTATTACATTTACATGTTGTCATGATTGCCCGTACTTGACTTTTAAGGGCCCGAAACGTCTTTGTGACACCCGGAACTTTCACGAATAATATTTTTAGATATTATTTACATTCATGATTAAATTTATTAATCATTTTAATTAACTAAGGCTATTAGTTAGTTACTTGGGCTTTAATTGGTTTAATTTGTGATTTATTTGAACTTGGGCTTTGTTAGTGTAATGGACTCTTGAACTTGGGCTTATAAGCCCACCCTACATTTATTAATGGACCTTTAGCCCACTCTTTCAAAGTGTAAGTATTAATTGAACCTTAACTAGTTAGTTTGGAAGACATAAAGAATCTAGTTACCATAATCCCCATGCATAACCATTCTTTATCCAACTTTTGAAGCTTTACTTGCAAGCGACCACAAAACTAATCCCTCCCCCCCATTTTCTGCTGTAAAACCGTGGGCACTTGGCCATGAGAGGGAGTTTAAAATTTTTTTCATTCACTTATTACTTACACTCTTCACTAGTTCCATTTTACTTCACACACATTCATCAAACTTACTCTCTTTTCTCTCTTTTTCTCTAAAAGATAGTAAGTAACTTGAAGCTCTTTCTCTTCTTCTTTTCTTGTTAAAAACCAAACTAACAACCCTTAATCATCATCATCATTTGTTGTTCTTTGTTGTTAATGTTACTTGTCTTGTTAATTGTTATTATTTACTTACATGTTTCAAGAATCTAACTTTCTAGTTTGATTCATCTTTTATCTTGTTTTAACAAGAACAATCAAGAACTAAACTCTCTAGTTTAGGTTCTACATATAATGTTTCAAAGATTATAAAGTTCTAGTGTTGATTAAAGACATACTTGTAAGTCATGGAAGTAAACTTAAAGTTTACTTTACTTAAAGATCAACTTTGGTTGAATCTTTAAAAATATGAACAACCATGAATCTTTTCTTGTTTATTTAAGTTTACTTCTTCAATTTATGCACTTTAATTTCATGTAGTTAGTTTATATGGTCAAGTACTACAAGTTAGTCTTGATCTCATATCTCTTGAACAAATTAAGTTAACCTTGGAAGTTCAAGAACACACAAACAAGTTTTCTTTAAATATAACTTTGGATCTAGACTTTTGAGTCTTGGATCTTCAAGATCAAACTAAGAACTATGTTCTACTACTTATGATCTTGATTAGTTAGTTAACTTTCAAGTTTATAGTTCATGTATGTGTTAGATCTAAGACTTTGATGTAACTTTGGTTCATCAAACTTCATACAACTCTTAAGTGAGTTGTGCTTCATGTCTTAGACTTGCACTAGGGTTATGATGGTCAAGACTTGGTTAAGATGATGTAGATACATCAATGAGTTGTACACTTGAAGCTATATGCATCAAGGATGAGAACCATGATGAACATCAAGCACCAAGACCACCGGAACCCTTTTCAAACTCAATGTTCTGTCCAAAACCTACTGACCTGATGCTTCTGGAACAGACCAGTAGACCTGGGCTGTTCTAACCTTGATTTTTAGATAGAAATTTTCGAGTAGATAACTTTTCATATAGGAGTCGTCTTAATCCGAGTTACGGTTTAGGATTTATGGCCCTCCGATCGTTAGTATGTCCTTTAACGTTGTGCAGAAATTTCTGACCTACTCGCACTTAGACCGCCGCCACGGTCAAACCAAGACGAGTTTTCTTCTGTAAATTTTACCACACTTAAGGGACTCATAGACGGAGCCATGGCCACTGGTCTCACCTTAATTCAGTAAGGGTAGAGGCCGTGGTGACTGACTGAAGTCAGACTTTGTTTTAAACCACTTTCATAAACGAAACCTACCTTACGCCTTTTGTTTAATGATGAATGATGATGACCCTTAAGACCTTAATTACATACTTTTAAACCTATTGAGACAATTTACTGACTTAGCACTATTTGACTTAGGTTGAGGACTTCGGACCATTTACTTGCACACCTTTCCCGACTACTACTTTACCGCTACATATCATTGTGAGTTATAGCATTCCTTTTTTACTTTAACTTATTTTGGGAACTGAGAATACATGCGGATTTTATGTTTTACATACTAGGCACGAGTACTTAAACTTTATATATGTGTGGGTTATATAACGGCAGAAACATTCCCTTTAGCTCGGTAACGTTTAATCATTGGTTTATGAACCGGTGAACGCGAATCTTAGATATGGATCCATAGGGTTTGACATCCCCACTCGGGCTAGTCGCGCTAGCAGTCAACGAGTGTTTAATACTTCGTAAACATACGCACTCGCCAAGTGTACTTTCAGGGGGTATTTTAAATGTTAAGTTAGTTACCAAGTGCCCACGGTTAACATATACTTTATCATACTGTTTTGAAACGCTCTTTGTAGCACTGAAATCTCGTGGCCTACCTTACATACTGTTATACTTAAACTATAGCTCACCAACCTTTGTGTTGACGTTTTTAAGCATGTATTTCTCAGGTGCTTGAGGTTGCTTCCGCTGTGTACTAGTCGTGCTGTAGAACCCGCTGCTTAGAGTTGTTATCGCATGACTACTTATCTTGCATTCAAACTTATTTACTTTTGAAACTATGTTATGTAACGACCTTTGGGGTCACTGTAATGACCCGCACTTTTTCGATCATTCTATACTTATAAGATTAATATTTACATAAATTAAACCTTACCAACATGATAAGCAATCCAAATTTTTGAGATTTATGTTTTTGAAAAGAGTTTTACACAACGTTTGACCGTCTAGTTTGACCGATGATATCACGAACTATATAACATATGATAATTATACGTTTGTGTATATATATGTATATATACATATTTAACATGATCTAAGGATGTTTTAATATCTCATTTTGTATTAATAACAATAAGTTATAAGTATATTTTGAAACTACTAACTTAAGTTTTCAAAACGATAACTTTAAGTAACGTTTTTTTGATATAAATACTTATAACCTATAATGTTTATACATATATCGTATATATAATGTATTTAATCACTTTTTAAGGACTTAAATACATAAAACAATATAAGTATATTCACAAAAGATAACTATATTTGAATCCTCGTTCCGTTTTCACAAGATTTCTATACGTATATCTAGAGTATATGTACTCGTATCATACCTAACTTCTATACGTATTTACTATTGGTATATACACATCAAATCAC
This sequence comes from Rutidosis leptorrhynchoides, assembly GCF_046630445.1. Lineage (NCBI taxonomy): Eukaryota > Viridiplantae > Streptophyta > Magnoliopsida > Asterales > Asteraceae > Rutidosis > Rutidosis leptorrhynchoides. The sequence continues at coordinate 387,270,187 of NC_092335.1, read as the reverse complement.
CACCTAACTAGCCCTTGTTACTGCCCTAAGGTAGAGGTAATTGCTTTTGTATGATTGTTTGACAAATACACAAGATTACAAGCTTAAAAGTTTTGTCCTTTTTCCCCCCTAAATCACGTTTTTAAGGAGGATCATGTATCCTCATTTTGATTCAACTTTCACTTCCATTTTCTAGCTAAAACACACACTCTTTCTTAACCCTTAAACTCCATAACCATTTAGCAAGAAACCATGAAGATCTAGCCATAGAAACAAGCCTTAATCACCATAAGAAAACCCTTACAAAAACACTTCAAGAATCCTTTCCAAGAACACAAACTTACTTCCAATCTTTCATCCAATTTCATCACCCTTTTGGTTCTAGGTTCTTACTCCTCTTTTACAGCAATCTTGTCCAAGTAACTTGAGGTAGTAACTTTGTTCATAACCTTATTCGATTCATATATATATAGCTATCTTATTTTATGGTATAAAATTTTAACAACAAGAACATAGTTTGAATGTTTTCAAACTTGTTTGCAAACTAAATAGATCCTTCTAACTTAACTTTTAAAATACTTCAAGACCTGTAATATAACTTAAATATATGTTAACTTAACAAGGTATAATTTGGTTTTTCAAAGATTACCTTAAAAACTGTTTTTACGACGTCGGAGTGTAACCGGGGGCTGTTTTGGGTTGGATAATTAAAAACCATCTTAAACTTTGAATTGGAGGTTTATTTTCTGGAAAAATGATTTTTACTATGAATATGATAATACATAAAAATTTCATGATTTAACTCAAAGTATAAGTATTTTTAGAAAAATAATCATTTAAGGTTGTTTACATGATGGAAAATGATTAACTTCATAAGTTTCACTAAAGTTTGACCTATGACCTGTGATTTCGAATACAAACTAAGGTATTTACAGTTCATATTCTTAAATAGGGACTCGATCCAAGGAAGTGGCAAGTTGAATCAACGAAAACGGAGTTGTAACGAAGAAACTATGACCAAAACGAGATCGGATATATAAGACTAGTTTAGCTACGAAAATAATTGGAGAAAATTAAATAAATCACATCTTTTTAAAATAACATGATATTTTATATATATGTACTCATAATTTAATTTTATATGGTTCAGGATCACCCGTAAACAATACGAGAAGATTAATCATAAGATCCCATGATTGTACGCAACACGTCATTTGACAACACCGGTACTTTATGTACGCAACACGTCATTTGACAACACCGGTACCATGGGTCAAGATTAATCTCGACCAATACATATACGATGGGGGTTTTATTTATTTCATTGGGGGTTTATTAAACACCTAAAAATGAACCATTAAAATTGAATTACTAACATCGGACTGCTAACTACGGACTAAGAAATTATTAAAAGTATTAAAAGTATAATAAGTATATATATGTGACGATTGTTTTAAAAAGAAAAGGTATTGATATATTATATATGGATAGGTTCGTGATATCAATCGGAGACCAAGTCAAAATTTCATATCTTCAAGACGAAAGTGAGTATATAGTCCCACTTTTAAACTCTAAGTATTTCGGGATGAGAATACATGTATTTTATGTTTTACGTTATGGACACAAGTAACTGAAAAATATATTCTACGTTGAGTTGTACCACTGGCATACTTCCCTGTAGCTTGGTAACTGTTATTTACAGCGGTATTGTAAACGCGAATCCTGTTGATAGATCTATCGGGCCTGACAACCCCAACCGGACTGGACGACCAGTATTCAACGGTTGCACAGTACTTCGTTTCGTGACTACACTTGGTACGGTGTAGTAAGATTTCATAATAAAGGGAATATGCGACGTGATTAAATGTTAAGTATGGTTACCAAGTGCTCAACCACTTAGAATATTTTTATTAAAATGTTTATATGTGAAATCTTGTGGTCTATATATATATTGCTGCCGGCATTAAACCTATATCTCACCAACTTTATGTTGACGTTTTAAACATGTCTATTCTCAGGTGATAACTAAAAGCTTCCGCTGCAACATGTTGAATTTAAGCAAGATCTTGTGTATGCATATTTGTGTCAAAAATAAAACTGCATATCCGAGGAGTTGTAATGTAAAATATGCTAGAAATCGTATTGTTATCATCACATGTAAAGTTTGTAAGTCTAAGATTATCGCTAAACGATAATCATCTTTATATTGTCTAAAGCTTGTATTATCATAAGAGTTATGGTTTGTAATGTAAAATAAATTCAGTTGTTCTTTTAAAAATGTCGCATATAGAGGTCAATACCTCGCAATGAAATCATACGTTATCTAACTCGTTCTTATGGTTAAGGACGGGTTATGACATGTGGTATCAGAGCGGTGGTCTTAGCGAACCAGGTTTGCATTAGTGTGTCTAACCGAGAAGTCGTTAGGATACATTAGTAAGTCTGGACTTTGACCGGGTCTGATTTAAAAACCATTGCTTATCATTGTTGGTTAAAATTTATATGTAAATATTATGTAGTACTAATGGGTTAGTTGTTATGTGATAGATGTCGGGCTCGAAACTTATTATCACATTCAGCGACTCCGAATCAGAATCTTCAGATGGCGTTTCAGTCATTAACCTATCCGATGACGAAAATGATATCTTTGGGGAAGACTCACAAATTCCGGATGAACCAACTATAGGGAACCTGGAAAGTGAACCCGAGGAGGAAAGTGAACCCGAGGAGGAAAGTGAACCCGAGGAAGAAATACAGGAAATTACAAAAGACAAGTTCGAACTAGGAAAGAAACGAAAGGCTAATGAATTAGAAAATTCAAATCCCGAGTTTAGTAAGGATGATGTGGCACCAACTCCACTAGACACTACCACCCCTATTCCCGCTATTCCTATTCGTTCTATCTAGGCATCTAGTTCTTCAGCCCCACAGCCAAAATATAGGCAGACAGCTAGGATAAGCGTTAGGCCATTCTTTGAACCTAAACGTCCTAGAAAATAGACCAAACGATGCACTGCCGTATTAAACCATGGGATCATATAATGTTTTGTATAATATTATTAGTGTGGTGTGCTTAATATTCGATGTAAGATAAGCATATGTAAAATAGTGAAGTATGAAATGCAATAATTTTCCATGGTTAAGTATTATTTAGATTGTAGTAATTGGTTCTGTACTAAGCTATTAAGTATGAACATTAACGGGTAGGTACTACCCTAGATATAATTATAAAATGCTAATAAGAAGAAAAGGCTTTTATAATAATAACTGGTTCATATTATTAATAAGCTACGACGTACTGTAAATACACACTACATCTATAATATTCCATGTGAATTATTAATTTCTTTCATTAGGAAATGGCGCGATTGAATCGAATGACGGAACAAGAAGTCGAGGAATTCATCAACCAGCGAGTGAACGACAGAATGTTATGGGTCGAAGCTGCAAGAGCTGCTGCAGTTAACCCAAATCCTCGTGTAAGATGTACCTACAAAACTTTTCAAGCTTGCAAGCCCTCATCATTCAGTGGAACGGAAGGACCGATCGGTTTAACCCGGTGGATAGAAAAGATGGAGACTGTGTTTAAAATAAGTGGTTGTGTTGAAAAGGACATGACCAAGTATGCATCGTGCACTTTACAAGATAGTGCACTCACGTGGTGGAAAAATTTTGTGAAGGCTGTAGGAGGAGATGTAGCTTATGATACTCCATGGGAAGAATTCAAAACAATGTTAATCAACGAGTATTGTCCAAGGAACGAGGTTAGGAAGTTGGAAGATGAATTACGAAGCCTGAAGGTTGTTGGTACTGAAATCACCAACTACAATCAGCGATTCATGGAATTAGTTTTGCTATGTCCTGAATTGGTTCCAACCGAAGAACGGAAGATTGAAATGTACAAAGATGGTTTGCCCAAAAAGGTCAAGGCAAATGTTACAGCATCGAAACCTAAGACAATTCATGAAGCTATAACAATGGCAAACGAGCTAATGGATCAGGTCATCTTGGATAAGAAAGCATCCAATACTGATGTGAAGGTGTCAGGTAACAAAAGAAAGTGGAATGGAAGTTATGATCGAGGTAATCAACAACAATCTTTTAAGAAACAAGAAACCACGCAAGGTGCGGGTAGTGGTTCAGGCTTTGGTTACAAAGGACAAAATCCTGTATGCAACCGATGCCACAAACATCACTCTGGTTACTGTAATGTGGTATGCAACAAATGTAATCGAAAGGATCATCTTGCTGAAGATTGTAGGGCTCTCGTTACAAATACAAACGGTACCAAGACTCCTGCCACCAATGCAAATAGAACTGCCTCGGCCACTGTTACTTGTTATGGGTGTGGGAAACAGGGTCATTATAAGAGCCAGTGTCCGAATCCAGAGAAGAATAATGGATCTGCACGTGGAAGAGCATTTGTTATTAATTCTAGAGAGGCGTGTGAAGACCCGGAGCTTGTTATGGGTACGTTTACCATTAATAACTTATCCGCATCTATTATATTTGATACTGGTGCTGATAGAAGTTACGTGTGTAGAGACTTTCACGCTAAATTGAATTGTTCATCATTACCTCTAGATGCTAAGTACATGATTGAGTTAGCTAATGGTAAACTAATTAAAGCCGATAAAATTTGCCGTGATTGTAAAATAAATTTAGCCGGAGAAACATTTAAGATTGATTTGATACCCGTAGAATTAGGAAGTTTTGATGTAATAGTAGGCATGGACTGGATGTCCAAAATAGGAGCTGAAGTTGTGTGCGCCAAGAAGGCAATTCGCATTCCTCGTAAGGATAAAACGCCAGTAATGATTTATGGAGAGAAGGGTAACTCAAAGCTAAAACTCATTAGTTATTTGAAAGCTCAAAAGTGCTTGAAGAAAGGGTGCTATGCTATCTTAGCACATGTTAATAAAGTCAAAAAGAAAGAACAAGAGAAGTGCATCAATGACGTGCCTGTGGCAAGAGATTTTCCTGAAGTATTTCCGGAAGAGTTACCGGGATTACCTCCATTTAGATCTGTAGAATTTCAAATAGATTTAGTACCAGGAGCTGCACCAGTTGCCCGTGCTCCATATAGACTTGCACCATCCGAGTTAAAAGAACTTCAGAGTCAGTTAAAAGAATTACTGGATCGTGGATTCATACGACCAAGTACTTCACCATGGGGAGCTCCGATTCTGTTTGTTAAGAAGAAAGATGGATCTTTTAGGATGTGTATAGATTATCGTGAATTAAATAAGTTAACTATCAAGAATCGGTATCCACTACCGAGAATTGACGACTTATTTGATCAACTCCAAGGATCATGTGTGTACTCAAAAATCGACCTAAGATCGGGCTATCATCAACTACGCGTCAAAGAAGAAGATATACCGAAAACTGCTTTTCGGACACGCTACGGTCATTACGAATTTTTGGTCATGCCGTTTGGATTGACGAATGCGCCAGCTGTATTCATGGACCTCATGAATCGAGTTTGTAGTCCATATTTATATAAGTTTGTTATCGTTTTCATTGATGATATTCTTATCTATTCCAAGAGTGAGCAAGAGCATGAGCAGCATTTAAGGTTGATATTAGAGTTGTTGAGAAAAGAACAACTATATGCTAAATTTTCTAAATGTGCTTTCTGGTTGAAAGAAGTGCAATTTCTTGGCCACGTTGTTAGTAGCAAAGGAATTCAGGTTGATCCAGCAAAAATTGAAGCCATTGAAAAATGGGAGACTCCTAAGACACCAATGCAGATACGCCAATTTTTGGGTTTAGCCGGTTATTATAGAAGGTTTATTCAAGATTTTTCCCGAATAGCTAAGCCGTTGACAGCGTTAACACAAAAAGGGAAGAAATATGAATAGACTTCTGAGCAGGAGAGTGCATTTCAATTACTAAAGAAGAAGTTAACTACGGCGCCTATTTTATCGTTACCTGAAGGGAACGATGATTTTGAAATATATTGTGACGCTTCGCGACAAGGTTTTGGTTGCGTTCTTATGCAACGGAAGAAAGTTATTGCATACGCATCCCGACAATTGAAGATTCACGAGCGGAATTATACGACGCATGATCTAGAACTGGGAGCAGTCGTGTTTGCATTGAAGATATGGAGACACTACTTGTATGGGGTTAAATGCACTGTGTTTACTGATCATAAAAGCCTTCAACATATTTTTGATCAGAAATAGCTGAACATGAGGCAACGTAGGTGGGTCGAGTTAATAAATGACTATGATTGAGAAATTCGTTATCATCCCGGGAAAGCGAATGTGGTGGCTGACGCATTAAGCAGAAAGGAACGAGAACCAATTCGAGTACGAGCGATGAACATAAAAATTCGCATGAATCTCAACTCACAAATCAAAGAAGTTCAACGAGAAGCACTTACTAAAGAAAACATAAGAAATGAAATAATGAAGAAGTATGAGAAGCAACTCGTTATACGGGAAGATGGAATTCGATATTTTGCAAATCGTATTTGGGTACCGAAGTTGGGTGGATTAAGGAAGTTGATATTGAACGAGGCACATAAGACAAGATACTCGATACATCCTGGAGTTGGAAAGATGTACCAAGATCTTAAGACACGTTATTGGTGGCCTAATTTAAAGACAGACGTTGCAACATATGTTGGGGAGTGTTTAACTTGTTCTAAGGTCAAAGCAGAACACCAGAAGCCGTCAGGGTTACTTCAACAACCAGAAATCCCAGAATGGAAATGGGATGGTATTACCATGGATTTCATCACGAAGTTACCAAAGACTGCCTGGGGATACGACACCATTTGGGTGATTGTTGATCGTCTCACCAAATCTGCACATTTCTTGCCTATAAAGGAAACGGATAGAATGGAGAAATTATTACGATTATATATAAAGGAAATAGTTTCAAGGCATGGAATACCTATTTCCATTATATCTGATCGTGATAGTAGATTTACATCAAAGTTCTGGCAATCACTACAGGAGGCCCTAGGAACTCGTTTGGATATGAGCACCGCATATCATCCACAAACTGACGGGCAGAGTGAAAGAACAATTCAGACTCTTGAAGACATGCTCAGGGCATGTGTAATCGATTTTGGAAACGGATGGGATAAATATCTACCATTAGCAGAATTCTCGTATAATAATAGTTATCATGCGAGCATTAAAGCTGCGCCATTCGAAGCATTGTACGGAAGGAAGTGTAGATCTCCTATTTGTTGGAATGAAGTAGGAGATCGACAATTAACTGGTCCCGAGATCATACACGAAACGACTGAGAAGATAGTACAAATCAAGGAGAGATTGAAAACAGCCCGTAGTCGCCAAAAGAGCTACGCCGATGTCCGAAGGAAACCATTAGAGTTTCAGATCGGTGACATGGTTATGTTAAAGGTGTCACCTTGGAAAGGTGTAATACATTTTGGAAAAAGGGGTAAACTAAACCCAAGGTATGTAGGCCCGTTCAAGATCATCGAACGCATTAGACCGGTAGCTTATCGACTCGAGTTACCGCAAAAACTCGCCGGAGTACATAATACTTTTCACGTCTCAAACCTTAAGAAGTGTCTTGCAAAGGAAGACCTCACCATTCCTCTTGAAGAAATCCATGTCGACGAGAAACTACAATTCGTCGAAGAACCAATCGAAATCATGGACCGTGAAGTTAAACAGCTCAAGCAGAGCAACATACCGATCGTTAAGGTTCGTTGGAATGCTCGAAGAGGTCCTGAGTTTACTTGGGAACGAGAGGATCAGATGAAACAAAAGTATCCACACTTGTTTCTCGATGACGCAAAATAGGTACAATTTTAAAATTTCGGGACGAAATTTATTTAACGGGTAGGTACTGTAATGACCCGCACTTTTTCGATCATTCTATACTTATAAGATTAATATTTACATAAATTAAACCTTACCAACATGATAAGCAATCCAAATTGTTGAGATTTATGTTTTTGAAAAGAGTTTTACACAACGTTTGACCGTCTAGTTTGACCGATGATATCACGAACTATATAACATATGATAATTATACGTTTGTGTATATATATGTATATATACATATTTAACATGATCTAAGGATGTTTTAATATCTCATTTTGTATTAATAATAATAAGTTATAAGTATATTTTGAAACTACTAACTTAAGTTTTCAAAACGATAACTTTAAGTAACGTTTTTTTGATATAAATACTTATAACCTATAATGTTTATACATATATCGTATATGTAATGTATTTAATCACTTTTTAAGGACTTAAATACATAAAACAATATAAGTATATTCACAAAATATAACTATATTTGAATCCTCGTTCCGTTTTCACAAGATTTCTATACGTATATCTAGAGTATATGTACTCGTATCATACCTAACTTCTATACGTATTTACTATTGGTATATACACATCAAATCACCACCTAACTAGCCCTTGTTACTGCCCTAAGGTAGAGGTAATTGCTTTTGTATGATTGTTTGACAAATACACAAGATTACAAGCTTAAAAGTTTTGTCCTTTTTCCCCCCTAAATCACGTTTTTAAGGAGGATCATGTATCCTCATTTTGATTCAACTTTCACTTCCATTTTCTAGCTAAAACACACACTCTTTCTTAACCCTTAAACTCCATAACCATTCAGCAAGAAACCATGAAGATCTAGCCATAGAAACAAGCCTTAATCACCATAAGAAAACCCTTACAAAAACACTTCAAGAATCCTTTCCAAGAACACAAACTTACTTCCAATCTTTCATCCAATTCCATCACCCTTTTGGTTCCAGGTTCTTACTCCTCTTTTACAGCAATCTTGTCCAAGTAACTTGAGGTAGTAACTTTGTTCATAACCTTATTCGATTCATATATATATAGCTATCTTATTTTATGGTATAAAATTTTAACAACAAGAACATAGTTTGAATGTTTTCAAACTTGTTTGCAAACTAAATAGATCCTTCTAACTTAACTTTTAAAATACTTCAAGACCTGTAATATAACTTAAATATATGTTAACTTAACAAGGTATAATTTGGTTTTTCAAAGATTACCTTAAAAACTGTTTTTACGACGTCGGAGTGTAACCGGGGGCTGTTTTGGGTTGGATAATTAAAAACCATCTTAAACTTTGAATTGGAGATTTATTTTCTGGAAAAATGATTTTTACTATGAATATGATAATACATAAAAATTTCATGATTTAACTCAAAGTATAAGTATTTTTAGAAAAATAATCATTTAAGGTTGTTTACATGATGGAAAATGATTAACTTCATAAGTTTCACTAAAGTTTGACCTATGACCTGTGATTTCGAATACAAACTAAGGTATTTACAGTTCATAGTCTTAAAGAGGGACTCGATCCAAGGAAGTGGCAAGTTGAATCAACGAAAACGGAGTTGTAACGAAGAAACTATGACCAAAACGAGATCGGATATCTAAGACTAGTTTAGCTACGAAAATAATTAGAGAAAATTAAATAAATCACATCTTTTTAAAATAACATGATATTTTATATATATGTACTCATAATTTAATTTTATATGGTTTAGGATCACCCGTAAACAATACGAGAAGATTAATCATAAGATCCCATGATTGTACGCAACACGTCATTTGACAACACCGGTACTTTATGTACGCAACACGTCATTTGACAACACCGGTACCATGGGTCAAGATTAATCTCGACCAATACATATACGATGGGGGTTTTATTTATTTCATTGGGGGTTTATTAAACACCTAAAAATGAACCATTAAAATTGAATTACTAACATCGGACTGCTAACTACGGACTAAGAAATTATTAAAAGTATTAAAAGTATAATAAGTATATATATGTGACGATTGTTTTAAAAAGAAAAGGTATTGATATATTATATATGGATAGGTTCGTGATATCAATCGGAGACCAAGTCAAAATTTCATATCTTCAAGACGAAAGTGAGTATATAGTCCCACTTTTAAACTCTAAGTATTTCGGGATGAGAATACATGTATTTTATGTTTTACGTTATGGACACAAGTAACTGAAAAATATATTCTACGTTGAGTTGTACCACTGGCATACTTCCCTGTAGCTTGGTAACTGTTATTTACAGCGGTATTGTAAACGCGAATCCTGTTGATAGATCTATCGGGCCTGACAACCCCAACCGGACTGGACGACCAGTATTCAACGGTTGCACAGTACTTCGTTTCGTGACTACACTTGGTACGGTGTAGTAAGATTTCATAATAAAGGGAATATGCGACGTGATTAAATGTTAAGTATGGTTACCAAGTGCTCAACCACTTATAATATTTTTATTAAAATGTTTATATGTGAAATCTTGTGGTCTATATATATATTGATGCCGGCATTAAACCTATATCTCACCAACTTTATGTTGACGTTTTAAACATGTCTATTCTCAGGTGATAACTAAAAGCTTCCGCTGCAACATGTTGAATTTAAGCAAGATCTTGTGTATGCATATTTGTGTCAAAAATAAAACTGCATATCCGAGGAGTTGTAATGTAAAATATGCTAGAAATCGTATTGTTATCATCACATGTAAAGTTTGTAAGTCTAAGATTATCGCTAAACGATAATTATCTTTATATTGTCTAAAGCTTGTATTATCATAAGAGTTATGGTTTGTAATGTAAAATAAATGCAGTTGTTCTTTTAAAAATGTCGCATATAGAGGTCAATACCTCGCAATGAAATCATACGTTATCTAACTCGTTCTTATGGTTAAGGACGGGTTATGACAGTCACGTACACTTATTTATTTGCTTCTAGTTAGTGAAGCATGCTTTTGAAATGTAAAACATTTGATGTCGGTTATGACATCACCTTTTTATCGCAAATGCAATTTCTTTAATTACAGCATATAGTACTTAACCTTGTAATGATCCTGTTGTTGATGATTCGTACACGATGGTTTTGTACGGGGCATCACAGTTGGTCTCAGATTCACGAACCTATATCATTTATATATATATATATATATATATATATATATATATATATATATATATATATATATATATATATATATATATATATATATTAACACATATAATTGTAATCGAACAAAGTTGTATATATATTTATAATAATATTAAATTGTAACTTATTGTTATGAATACATAATGTATTAAAATTAATATTTATATTTATATATGTGTTTATATTATTACTTATAATATCTTAAAATATATTTATATACTATATGTAATTTAGTTATTATTATTATAGTTAATAGCATTTCATATTAAAAATAAAGTATGTAATATACCATTTATATATAAATCTCTTTTGTTTGTAAAATTAATAATTGTAATAATACTAAAATAAAGATAATAATACTAATAATTAGGTATAATAATGATATTGATAATAATAATTTTGATAATAATATTAGTCATGTTATTTGTAGTAATAATGATAATAATAATATATTAAAAATAATGATACTTATAATAATGATAATACTAGTAATAAAAATAATGATAATAATAATAATGATACTTTTAAAAAAATAATAATAATAATTTTAATAATACTAGTAATAATAATGGTAATAATAATATTAATCTTAATCTTATCTTATTTGTAGTAAAATTTTAAAAGTGTGTTGTACCTATGTATATAACCTATAAAGTATAATGTTATATATCATCAATACTTATGATTTAATTAAATTTATATGATACAATAAACTTCATTTTAAATTAAGTCATAATTTTATTAATTATCCCGTTCATTACATTAAGATCATAATAATATTTATTTTAACATCATATTTACTTTAATGTTATTAATTTTAATATATTTATAACCATAATAATATTAATAATAATAATTATAATGATAATAAAAATGGAAATTAAATACTACCTTAAAGAGTTTTTCCAAAAAAAGAATGCCCCAGACAGGGCTTGAACCCGCGACTTCTCGCTCACGTAAACACCCCTAAACCCCTGAACCACTTTGTTTCAACTTGTACTAATTCGCACACTTATATATTTAAACCTTAATAAACTGTTACAGTCCAACAAAATTGTAACCCATTTAAATGTTAACTGGATCCACATCATACGGCCCAATTACTAACTCAAACCCAACACTAAACATAACACCCTAGTTGCCCAAAAGAAATACTCGTCGAATCAACAAGCAGCCATCGTTTTAAAAAAAATGTTCGATTTTTGTGAACCGTGGATAGAACAGAAGTGATTATACAGGTGCAGCCTTTCATCATCATATTCATACCAATTATCACGTATTATTTTCTCATCATACCCCCTATTATCAACATCGTTTTAATCGTGTATCATCACATTATTGTCGTTGTTCAAGAATCGAAATAGAGGAAGAAACAGGTAGGTAGATATCAGCGTTGTTTAATCAACCATAGCAATAGATGGTTCGATGAACTATGAGGACAGAAATAGAACAAAAAAGTTGAAGCAATCGGCTATGATGACTGTTGGGTGACGTTTTATGATAATTTGAAACTGAGAAACAAAAGTGTAGTAGTAGCAACAATTATCGAGTGAATTGTAGGTTGTACAAGATGGTTTGAGTATGTGAGGGTTCACGGTTTTTGTTCGAACAAAAAGAGGAGGAAAGAAAAATAATTATATTACGCAGGCTGCTTCTTGTGATGTGTTCTTGCTTCGATCAGAAAACAGAAACACAAAAAGAAGCAGTGAGAGAGAGATTGGAGAGTGACGGTTTGAATGGGTTTTGAGTGGGTGAAGGATCGGTGATGACCTGCAGAAAAGAAGAAGAAAATGATGGTGGTTACAGGAGAGTGAAGGTGGAGGTTGGAATGATTCGAATAGAAACAGAAAAGTAATATATCACGATGATGATGAAGGTGATTCGTTAAACAGAAATAAGAGGAAGAATAGAAAAAGAGAAATGGTACCTATGGTTGTATGGTATTTGAAGATGGTGATCGAAGGCGGTTGTGGTTTTATAAAGGTGAAGATGCACAATTGTGTAGATCACGGATATATCTCATCTTTCTATCTATTTGTAAATATAATAAGAATAGAAGCTAAAGTGAAAGTAAGGCACAATTTATGTAAGTTGATATGGATATATATGCTGTGAAGGTGTTTGAGAAAAAAAGAAAACAAGAAAGCAAACAGAAAGGTTGTTTACAATTCAATATCACAGATCAAATTAGTATGAGTAATGCCAAAAGTGAAAAGGCAAGTTTTTATTATAATAACTCTATAAAATTTTAAAACATGTTTAAGCAACAGTAGTCTTTAGATATCTACCGACAGTTTTCACGGGCTAATATATCGTACTCCGTTATTTACTCAGTGGTGAATTAAAGTTTTTAGAAAAATCCTAAATTTTTAAATTAAGTAACTTTATTTATTTAGGTCATTATGACATAAAATTTGATCATTAACTATTAAATAAATAATACATTAATTATTCACTCCCAACCCCAAGTAAAATATAAAAAGTTTTAAAATTCAACAAATAGTTTCTAAATATAATTTAAATAAGCCTATAATTGATATAACTCATTCTCGGATCACCGTTTATTTTAAATTCATATAAATTCATATTTAGCTTAGTTTAATATCCAGTGAATGACAATTGAGTGCTACTGATGATTACAAAAATGAATTTGAAAACTATATATACTTATTCAATATACTTTATTTATATATATATATTTTTAAATAATATTTATTTTATTTTATTTTATTTTACATAGTAAATTCTAATAATTGAATCATATAACATTTCAAATTAATATATATTAAATATGTACATATCTATTTAAAAATAGTTGTTCGTGAATCGTCGGGAACAGTCGAAGGGTAATTGATTACATGAACACAGTTCAAAGTTTTTTTTTTTTTTTTGAAACATCAACATTACAGACTTTGCTTATCATGTCAGGAATATATAAAGATTAAAGTTTAAATTTGGTCAGAAATTTCCGGGTTGTCACAGTACCTACCCGTTAAAGAAATTTCATCCCGAAATTTGAGTGAAAAGGTCGTGAATGATAATAAGTATGTTTTCATGATGCATACGGGCTGAAAATTATAGTTTTATCATCAGTGAATAATTTGGATAAACAATTCATTTATATGAAGAGTACGAATGAAGCTAACATAGAAGAGTAAAATGAGTAAGTGTAGATTCGTCTTATCATTTGATGTAGATATGATTGATTTCCAGATTTCAAGGGATTTATAGAAAATCTTCGTAATAAGGTTTGATTCATCGGTAATCAAGGAAATTAGGATCTGCTTTAAATGCGATCGTCCATTTTAATTATTCTATCAGAGATTTTCTTATAAATTCACCTCCTTCGTTTCCTTACAACTCACACCTTCTGTTGATGTATTTTATGCAAGTCCCTAGACATCTACTCACGTCCATTGCAGGTACAACAGTTTATAGGCCACCATGATTGCTCGTTATTATCCTATCCGTGTTTGTATGTGGTTACAGGAACTGCAAGAACGAGATTTGGATGTTTGACTATGTTAGACTTAGTTAGACGTACGAGTGAAGCCTCACTAGTACGGCTGATAGGCTCATACGCACGGTTGATGCTGAGCTAAGTCACAATTACAACCTAAATGAGAAGACACGAGTGAGTGATCACCCGTATGGCTGATGAAGCCAACTCGTACGTGTGATGGATGAATCGTACGGGTGAGTCAACAGCAGGGGAATATAAAATCTTATGTTCTTCATTTTAGGTTAAGCACCTCATTTGTTACACACACTCAGATCTGGTGAGCTCCTCCAATTCTCTCTCAGTCCAAATCACCCAGGTGGTGAATAATAGCTCTAGGTGTTGATCTAATCACACTTGATTTAGTTGTGGTTTAACTAAATTAATCCAAAAAAAGCTTAACCTATTCACTAGAGGGTTTGATTCACTTATTCTGCCATTGTGTGAGTTAAATCTGTTGATTTCTAAGTTCCTAGTCATGTTTCATCACCTTCTATTCTTTCCCCCTCAACTCATATTTTAAAGTATTCATCAATATGCTCCATCCAGTTCTGATTCTCGATATACTTCTAACTTTCATATCGGTCATTCTTCTTTTTCATCTACTGCCGGAAGAATCTATTTACTTCTACTATACTCTTGGGTTTATAGTGTTTCTAGTTCTCCCGTGTCTTTATATTGCTATATGCATCGATATATAAGGTTTATAATTTCTGGTTTGTCGTTGAGCTTTATATCTTCCCTTATATTTCAAAGTCTCTGCTTCTGTCTTCTATAATCATTGTCATTCACAGTTAATGCTCTCTTTTATTTGCTGCAATATATACCCCAATTTCTGTTTCAGAGTTTTGTCCTTTCGTTTCTTCTTTTTGCGATTAAGCACCGCTTGTAATGGTCCAGAATTCACAGATATGAATTTCGGAATGAACATTGTTAATGTTCTAGGAAGAAAATTGTGATGGCACGATCTTGACTTGTCAAATTACCAGAATACCTTGGAAAAGGCCGAATCATCAAAAAATATTTTCTTGATATTTTAGAGGTTAAATAGAATACAAGAGTCGTATAACATGGCACATGATGACGTTATGATCTGTGAATCATCACGTTCCATTTAGAAACTCAGCATGACTTACTGTAATATAATCACGTTGATCAAATGTCATTATATTATACTAATTCATGCTTCAGTTCCCAACACTACTTCAAAATATTCCTATTTTAAACTTGAATGTTTCAGAATTTAGAAACTAAAATAGTTTCTTTTATGATGTAATACAGATAGCGCGAAGAGGTAAATGATTTCAAATAAGAAAATTTAAGAAATTATCTTTAGAAATATGGAGGATATTTATAATGAAAGATATGATGATATCTTAGGATTTCTAATATCAGAAGATGATGAAGAATATTGTCCGCATGGGTTTAGAGTCAGGAGCAAGGTATTCGATAATGACTTCAGCAGATACTGAATCATTTGGATTCTTTGAAGACAGATTTAGTCTTTGTGATTTATCCACAACCTCCTTCATACTTTGCTCAATCCGTTTTATAGTTCCAAACCTTCTCTTTTTCTGAGCTTTGCCAATACACTATTCCTTATCATCAAACTTTTTACTGTTAAGATCGTTTACAGTTTTTGCTGCTTCATCAGCATTTTTCAAAATTTCGAGAACTTGTTTGCAGTTTACGGTGTTTTTCAGAAACTTCACATTCGAAGTATGTATGTCTAGGAGATAGTTGTTATATGTACACATATAATTGTTGGCGTAGCCATGCTACGAGATTTTAAAATACTGATTGCTGATTCCCAATAATTGGCATGAAAATTCTTGAGTAAATGATGGGGTTTCGATAAATATAATGATTTTTCGGAACGTCAATGATCAGTGAAGTTGTTGGTAAGTTTATTGCTAATGTGGTGGAATATGAAAGGTTCCCCAGTAACGATGGCGAAAGGGTAATGTATCTATCGAGGTTCTAATAAGACAAATCCGACTGTAAAATCGAAGTTGACTTGCTGGAGCTGTGACAAAACTGACTACTTTGAAAAGGAATCGTAAAGTTGTTTTTGCTAATAAATGCCAAAGGATCTGATGCGGGTACGCGTTAAACTATGACTTTAGTTTCGAGAGTTTTTCAGGTGTATGACTGTGGTTAACATGTGGTTGGATCATCATCTCGATTGTTCATTATTTGAAATGTCTTCAGGAATTTCGAAGGGTTTGAACACAAATTGTAATCGTTAATATACACATGATGTTCTAGCACAGTTTTGAAGTCAAAGTATAGCTTTGAAAGATGTAAGGATCTAAGAGTGATGATTTTGGTTATACCTCGAGTTTAATTCTGAGATTTCAAAATCAGAATATGTAATTAGATTTTGAATGAGTATAGTTCTTTTGATTTCTATAAAAGATTGTATATTGTTATGAAAGTAGGGAGTATAATGGATGATTTGCTGAATCAGATTCGAAGAATGTAACATATTAATTGTGAATTTATATATCTCTCGGGTATTACCTACCCGTTAGAAAAATTTCGCAAATAATATTTTGAACAAGAATTTCTCATTACAGTCTTTATAAAAATATATGTACGTATATTTTCTTCAGATGTAATACAGATTTAATGAGTTAATATCATATTAAGCTCATTTGATTTTTGGCTTGAATTAGAAATGAATAATCTCTAAAACATTAGAGATTACATAATCTTCACGGAGTATTTCACTAATGAAATCAATACTTCAATATTTATTTTTATTGATATTCCTCCGTGAAGGATGTTGATGCTCGTGGAATTCTTGCGAACTTCGCAAGGTACGATTGATGTTTTCTAGAAAGTTTTAAGTGCATCAAAGACTAAAGTGTAAAATCAAACATGTTATTGAATAATACACTTGGTTTATTATGAAACGGAATTCATTGAATTGAAACAGAGATTGTAGTTAACGATGGTTAAGTTGTTAATGAAGGATGTACATCATAGCATATTAGTGATATGAATTTAAACGAGAAGTATCTACCTTTTTTCAATTCATATTTAATAGCTTAGTACGAAAAGATTTATGATGGTTTCAAAATTAATATATATATATATAGAATATACATATAAATTCTTTAGAGGAATTGAGTTAATACTTCATAATTCGTTGATACAATATATTCATCATTGATTTGTAAGGATGTTGATGTGCTGAAACGTAACCTTTATTTTGAACGGATTTGAGTTGTTTTGTTACACGAATTAATTTATTGTTTATATGATGTTTTAATGAATTCGGGTTGATTTCAAACATATATAGGCAACTGGTCCGCGTAGTTTAGTTTTATAGGTAAATCCGATTCGTTCCACAGGGAGATGGAGTGTTTAATGGTTTTTAATAGTCTTTGAAGTTAAACTTATTTAAAAAGGGGTTTTGGATTAGGAATTTATATTTAACATAATAATAATAAAATATAACTTAATCTTAATTTAATTGAACTACTTATTAATTAAAATTACAAGATTACATGATTTATAATTATTAACTTAAAAGTGAACTAATATGAAATTATACTAATGGTGATACAACAATTTTATTACTAAATGGTAATTAATAAAACAATAACTTGTAATAAAACTAAATGATTAGAATTTTGTTTTGAGCAATAACATATAATATAAATTTATTTAAATTAACTAAATAATAAGTTTTAATTAAATTAAAAATGAATTATAGGAAATTATAATAATTAAACTATTTATAAATTAATTACTTGAAAATAATAATAAAAGATCTAATTTAAAACTTAGAATTTAAATAAAATTCGTAACAGTGCTAGTACTACACTTACGCGTTTCGTGTACGTATATACGCGTTTCGCGTATACTTTTAAAGATACGCGGTTCGTGTGAAATTATACGTGATCCGCGTATGGTTTATTCGATGTGACAAAACAGTACTGGTCCAACCGAAGTACATTGATTTATATTTTCAATTTTTGCTGTATAATAACAATACGTAAATAAATAACAAATATAATTATTTGCAATATATAAATAGGAGTGTTCACTTAAATGTTTCACCTCTAGATCCATGGATTGTTTTAAGTTTAAGCTCTATTAAAATGTTTATTATAAAACTTTGTATTTTTCTTTCGAATAAATGAAGTTTCAACTAGCTAAATTGAGACCCAACCCAGTTTTGACTTTCGCCAAAACCCAAATCATAACGGTTTCCCTTTTTACAATTTCACTATTATATACCTAATGATATTACCCAAACCACCAAACTTTATTTCTAATTTAGTGTTAATAAATTATTCATAAATTCGTCTAAATCACTTTTAATGTTGAAGCTTAATTTATATAAATAAAAATAACTTTCGTTATTTGAATCTAATAAATTAAGTGACAAGGGTTAAATATCTAAATACATAATAACGGTTCTTTTAATTAGGCTCAATGTTAAAAATACTTAAGTTACATTTTAATTTTTACAATTAATAACAATCCATTTCACTAGGGGCTCTACATCTAAGCAAACACTAGGGAAATTTAGCTACTCATTATACTAGGGTAAACATAAAAATATAAATATACAAACATAATAATAACGATAAAAATTGATAACGATAATTTTAATAGAATATACTTACGAAAATCTTCACTTTCATTAAATTCAAATGGTAGAAAATTACAATAACAACACCCATGCACTTGAACAATAATACCCTTAATCACAAACAATACACCCTTAATATTGAAACTATCCTAAAAATTGAACTTTGAAAATTGATTGGAGTTGAACTTAAATTATACGGAGTACAAATAAACTAGTAAAATTAATTGGACTTGATATCTCACTGCCTTCTATCTCTCTCTGTATGTATCTGTGTTGGATGATGTGTATATGTAGTATATGTAGTATATGTATATATCCTCTTGCACTAGTACTGCGTATTATATTTATCTGAGAGTTGAAGTAGTAGGTAGAGAGTAGCACACCTTTACTTTTTTTTGCTGTACACTGAAAAAAATTAATATTAAAGATAAAAGCCACCGTCCCATTTGTAATTCAGATCTGAATCTGGTCTCGAGATTACGCGTTTCGCGTAAGGAGGTACACGGTCCGCGTAAGACTATAATATTACACCGTCCTATTTTTAATTTTATGTTTGATCTTTGTTCACCCCGTGTTGACGTATATTGGCTTGGGACTTTCATTTGAAATCTTTTTCTTCGATTATCTTAGACTTTCATTCGGATAAATGTTATCTTGATATATATATGGTTAAAACCCGTCGTTTATTATCATTTCTTCAAACTTCAAGTTCGCGTTTACTTTTGCCATTTTTCTCGTGAATTATGCATTTGAATGTCTTCGTTTCGGTAAAAGCTGATGAAATATAAATGATATTGCGTCGAAATATATGTATGTTTAAAGCAATATCAAAATACCGCACACTTGAACGTTGCTTGTCCTCAAGCAATTACATCTTCTAAATAGAATCGGAACATTACATATTTTTCAATATTTTACATTAAATCACACAACACACGCCACACGAAATGAAAACACACGCTATATGGAATAAGTTGGAAACACTACACAATATTTATTGGATCACACGCACACCACACGAAATGAAATTCTGACAACAGAAACAAAGTTGAAACTCGTGATTAAGGTTTAAAAATTTGGATCCTTAGGGAAAATTGGTCCTTGTGAAAACGTTTTTATGATTTTATAAAATGGCATGCTAGTTTTTACACTAGACACGTTTTCCGGTTTTAACCTTAAATTTCGGTCGAGGGTAACTGAAAACCGTAGTCTCAGTCTGCGAGTAGCAAGCTATTCGCCCCCATAATTGAAGTATCATGGAACTTGAAACCGAATGTCCTAAAAATGGTTTTACACAATATAATTCATAAAATGGCATAAGTTTTAGAAGAAAATTATATCGTGTCTAAATATCATCGGTGAACCATGAGTTTGCACACCTCAATTTGTTATGGCATATGTATGTTGACCGCGGTCAAACATAGATGCGGTTGATCTTTACGGAGATCATCCATCTGGGGATTAGATTCATTAGTCTTAAAAGCTAATTTGCAATGTGCCCCCCATTGTACAAGACAGATCCATCTCATGGTTAGGATAAGTCTAACCACCAAAAACCCTGTTTGATGCTGAGGTGAGGTGGATTTCCAGCCGATGATAGAGATGACTTTTCAAGATTTTTCGTCAACCTACAGCTGTTGAAAGGACCCGTTCATATACATTATAAACGATTCACAATAGTTGATTACATCGCGAGGTATTTGACCTCTATATGATATATTTTACAAACATTTCATTCATTTTTAAAAGACAAACTTTCTTTACAACGAAAGTTGACGGCATGCACACCATTTCATAATACATCCAACTATAATTGGCTTAATAATAATCTTGATGAACTCAATGACTCGAATGCAACGTCTTTCAAAATATGCCATGAATGACTCCAAGTAATATCCTTAAAATGAACTAATGCACAGTGGAAGATTTCTTTAATACCTGAGAATAAACATGCTTTAAAGTGTCAACCAAAAGGTTGGTGAGTTCATAGGTTTATCATAACAATCATTTCAATATATTAATAGACCACAAGATTTCCGTTTATAAATATATGTACACTAGCAAGTGTATAAAAGTATTCTATAAGTTGTAGGCACCCGGTAACAAGTCTTAACATTCATGTTTTACCCTCTGAAGTACACCAGATCAGGTGTGTTTAAAATAACCTCGAAGTACTAAAGCATCCCATAGTCAGGATGGGGTTTGTCAGGCCCAATAGATCTATCTTTAGGATTCGAGCCTACCGTACATAGACAAGTAGTTTAATGTTACCAAACTAAGGGTATATTTCTGGTTTAAACCCACGTAGAATTAGTTTAATACTTGTGCCTATTTCGTAAAACATTTATAAAAACAGCGCATGTATTCTCAGTCCCAAAAATATATATAAAAGGGAGCAAATGAAACTCACAATACTGTATTTCGTAGCAATTATGTATATGACGGCACTGAACAAGTGCAGGGTTTGTCTCGGATTCACGAACGTATCAATATTGTGATTCAATATTGCAGGAAAGTACGTAGACGCAACGAAAATGATAAACGTTAGGTTGACC
Source organism: Rutidosis leptorrhynchoides (assembly GCF_046630445.1). NCBI lineage: Eukaryota > Viridiplantae > Streptophyta > Magnoliopsida > Asterales > Asteraceae > Rutidosis > Rutidosis leptorrhynchoides. The sequence continues at coordinate 387,248,559 of NC_092335.1, read as the reverse complement.
TCACGAGCAATACCCTCGATCAATACCCATAACCTCCATAGCTATAACCCATAATTTCCTTAGCTCTATCCCGTTTGAAAACTTATTTTGAAATCGTCTGAGTATAACTCCGTCGTAGTATTTTATGTATACTAATGATATCTTAAAATAATACAAAGAAAATATATATATGTAATTCGATTGAGAGAGTTTAGAGAAATATATTTTCAAGTTTCTATGAAATAATGAAACCTATTGAATTCTATTTATAATAGATTTTTGAATTATTAAAGTGAATTATTAAAGTATGAATTATTAAAGTGAATTATTAAAGTAAATTATTAAAGTATGAATTATTAAAGTGAATTATTAAAGTGAATTATTAAAGTATGAATTATTAAAGTGAATTATTAAAGTGAATTATTAAAGTATGAATTATTAAAGTGAATTATTAAAGTATGAATTATTAAAGTGAATTATTAAAGTGAATTATTAAAGTATGAATTATTAAAGTGAATTATTAAAGTGAATTATTAAAGTATGAATTATTAAAGTGAATTATTAAAGTATGAATTATTAAAGTTAAAGTAAAGTAAAAGTAAAGTAAAGGTAACGTTAAAGTATATTAAAGTATAAAAACTATGTATGTATAATACGCGTATAAATATATATAATATTAATTTAAATCGTTATATGTATTTAATGAAATAAAATATAAATATCGTTATATTTATTATACTGGTTAAGTAATGAGTTGTCAAAAGTGATTCTAGATATTTATAAAAGTTATATACATTTTAATAATAAAGTTCTTTTTAAACTGAAAACGTCTTTGTACGTTTGAAAATAGATTAATAGAATATTATGGAAACCAATTCTCCACTAACTTTTGTCTAACTTTCGTAAATGACACTTTTTGTTTTTATTTATAAATAGCTTTAAAAATTATTCTGAATATCGTTAAGAGGAATAGATTTTCTCAAATCATAGTGGACCTCTCAACAGAGACTTGTAATCATAATTCAATGTTTCTGATAATTCAATCATATAATATATTTTTTTTTAATTTCGTCAAAAATCATATTGAAACAAATACGTACGTGTAAAGTATTATACGTTTAATACTTTATTAATATTCTCAAGTTATAATATATATATATATATACATATACATATCTATTTATATATAACGGTTCGTGAATCGTCAGAATTTGGTCGAGGTTATAATGAATGTATGAACACAGTTTAAAATTCCTAAGATTTAACTTAACAAACTTTGCTTATCGTGTCGGAATAATATAAAGATTAAAGTTTAAATTTGGTCGGAAATTTCCGGGTTGTCACAGTACCTACCCGTTAAAGAAATTTCATCCCCGAAATTTGATAGAGGTCGTCATGACTAACAATGATAATGTTATTATAACGATTATAGAGTTTTATCGTGTTCAAGAAGAATGGATAAAATAATTCGATTACTCGAAGCGTGTGAGTGAAGTTATCGTAAATGTATGAAATAAGATATTAATGATTCGTCGTATCTTTTGGCGTCATCACGATTGATCTCCGAAAATAAAATCTTTGTAATCTATATTGGATTTGATTATTCGGCGATTAAGGAAATTATGATCCTCTTCGAATTACTACGATAATCCATTTTGATTTCTCTATCGGATATTTCACTATAAATCCACCTCATTTGTTTTCTTACAACTCACACCTTCTCAACTCATATTTTAAAGTATTTGTCAGTATGCTTCATCCAGTGCTGATTCTTGATATACTCCTCACTTTCATATCTGTCGCTCCTCTTTTTCATCTGCCTCCGGAAGAATCTATTTACTTCTACTATACTCTTGGTTTTATAGTGTTTTTAGTTCTCCCGTGTCTTTATATTGCTATATGCATTGATATATACGGTTTGTGATTTCTGAGTTGTTGTTGGGTTTTATATCTTCCCTTATATTTCAAAGTCCTTGCTTCTTCTATAATCATTGTCATCCACAGTTAATGCTCTCTTCTATTTGCTATGATTTATACTCCCATTTCTAGTTCAGAGCTTTGTCCTTTCGTTTCTTCTTCTTGCGATTAAGCACCGCTTGTAATGGTCCAGAATTCGCAGATATAAATTTCGGAATGAACATTGTTAATGTTCTAGGAAGGAAATTGTAATGGCACGATCTTGACTTGTCAAATTACCAGAATACCTCGGAAAAGGCAGAATCATCAAGAAATATTTTCTTGATATTTAGAGATCAAAGAGAATACAAGAGTCGTGTAACATAGCACATGATGACGTTATGATATGTGAATCATCATGTTCCATTTAAAAACTCAGCATGAATTACTGTAATATAATCACGTTGATCAAGTGTCATTATATTATACTAACTCATGCTTCAGCTCCCAACACTTCTTCAAGAATATTCCTATTTTAAACTCGAATGTTTCAGAATTTAGAAACTAAAATATTTTCTTTTATGATATAATACAGATAGCACGAAGAGGTAAATGATTTTAGATAAGAATAATTAAGGAAATATCTTCAGAAATATGGAGGATATTTATAATGAAAGATACGATGATATCTTATAATTTCTAATATCAGAGGATGATGAAGAATATTGTCCGTAAGGGTTTAGAGTCAGGAGTAAGGTATTCGATAATGACTTCAGTAGACACGGAATCATTTGGATTCTTTGAAGGTAGATTTCATCCTTGTGATTTATCCACAGCCTTCTTCATGGTTTGCTCAATCCGTATTTTTCAGTACCAAATCTTCTCTTTTTCTGAGCTTTGCCAACACACTACTCTTTATCATCAAACTTTTACTGTTAAGGTCGTTTATAGTTTTTGCTGCTTCATCAATATTTCGAGAACTAGTTCGCAGTTTAGGGTGTTTTTCAGAAACTTCACATTCAAAGTATATAAGTCCAGAAGATAGACACATATAATTGTTGGTGTAGACATGCTGCGAGATTTCAAAATACTGATTGCTAATTTCCAATGATTCGTATGGCAATTCTCGTTACAAGATGCAGATGAGTAAATGATGGGGTTTTGATATATATAAAGATTTTTCAGAAAGTCAAAGATCAATGAAGTTGTTAATAAGTTTACTGCTAATGTGGCGATATATGAAAGGTTTCCCGGTAATAATGATGAAGGGGTAATCATTATAATAAGGCTTATTCGATTGAACAATTGAAGTTGGTTTACTGGAGCTGTGACAAAACCGTCTATTTTTAGAAGGGATTGAAAAGTTATTTTAGCTAGTAAATGCCAAAAGATCTAACATGGATACATGTTAAATTATGACTTTGGTTTCAAGGGTTTTTCAGGTACGTAACTGTGGATAACATGTGGTTGGATCATCATATCGATTGTTCATTATTTGAAGTGTCTTCAGGTATTTCGAAGGGCTTGAACACAGATTATAATCGTTAATATACATATGATGTTCTAACACAGTTTTGAAGTTAAAGTGTAGCTTTGAAAGATGTAAGAATCTAAAGTGATGATACCGGTTATAACTTGAATTGAATTCGGCGATTTCAAAATCAGAATATGTAATTAGATTTTGAATGAGTATGGTTGTTTTGATTTCTATAAAAGAATGTATATTGTTGTGAAAGTAGGGAGTATAATGGATGATTTGCTGAATCAGATTCGAAGAATGTAACATATTAATTGTGAATTTATATATCTTTCGGGTATTACCTACCCGCTAAAAAAATGTCACAATTAATATTTTGTACAAAAGAATTTTATTACAGTCTTTATGGAAATATATGTGTATATTTCTTCAGATGTAATATAGATTTAATGAGTTAATATTAAATTAAACTCACTTGATTTATGGTTAAGGCTAGGATAGATAATTTCTAAACTTTAGAAATTACATAATCGTCGTAGAATATTTTCCCAATGAAGTTATGAATCAATACTTCATCGTTGTGGTATTCCTTAGTATCTACAGGGCGTATGACGTCGATGCTCATGGGACATATTGTGAAGTTGAGGTATTTGATGCGGTTGTTATTGGTGGTGGTAATGGTACTGTTGATGTTGTTGATGGTGGTACTGGTTATGTTGCTGGTGCTGCTGCTAGTGTTTGTAACCTTTGCACCATATTCTCCAAAGCCACTACCCGAGCGCGAAGCTCGTTGACTTCTTCTATTACACCGGGGTGATTGTCGGTTCGGACGAGCGGATAAATAAGATCTAGAATTTGGTGTAGTATATAATCATGACGAGATACTCTGGAAATGAGAGAGAAAATGGTGTTTCGAACAGGTTCGCCGATAAGTGCTTCAGGTTCATTGCCAAGAGGGCAATGTGGTGGATGGAAAGGATCGCCTTCTTCTTGTCTCCAATGATTAAGGAGGCTACGAACCCATCCTCAATTCATCCAGAATAGATGATGGCTGATTGGTTGATCCATTCCAGTCACACTGCTTTCGGAGCTTGAGTGGGATTCCATTTCAGAATCTGAGGAACTTGAACTGATGACGAATTCCATTTCGTACGATTTGATAAAGGATTTTTCGATACGAAATGATTTTTCGGCTATCGGGTGGTATTCTAACTACATAGAATATCTATATATATAGATCAAAAGATTTCATAGATTACGGAGGAATTTACGGAATATGTCAGGCAAAGTTTACGGTAATAGATACGATAAGATATGATTTAGCAGATACGCTAAGATATGAATTTTTTTCTATACACTATTCATGCAATCAATGCAGCAAGACGTGTCTAGACTAAGAATGATAAGCAGGTAATTTCCCTAAAGATGGTAAGTAGATGATTTCTGACTAAAAATGATAAACAAAACTTTTGACATGCAGACACGGTCGAAGTCCAGACTCACTAATGCATCTTAACAACTATCAGTTAGACACACTAATGCAAGACCTGGTTCGCTAAAACCACCGCTCTGATACCAACTGAAAGGACCCATTCATATACATTATAAACGATTCACAATAGTTGATTACATCGCGAGGTATTTGACCTCTATATGATACATTTTACAAACATTGCATTCATTTTTAAAAGACAAACTTTCTTTACAACGAAAGTTGACGGCATGCACACCATTTCATAATACATCCAACTATAGTTTGCTTAATAATAATCTTGATGAACTCAATGACTCGAATGCAACGTCTTTCAAAATACGCCATGAATGACTCCAAGTAATATCCTTAAAATGAGCTAATGCACAGCGGAAGATTTCTTTAATACCTGAGAATAAACATGCTTTAAAGTGTCAACCAAAAGGTTGGTGAGTTCATAGGTTTATCATAAGAATCATTTCAATATATTAATAGACCACAAGATTTCCGTTTATAAATATATGTACACTCGCAAGTGTATAAAAGTATTCTATAAGTTGTAGGCACCCGGTAACAAGCCTTAACGTTCATGTTTTACCCTCTGAAGTACACCAGATCAGGTGTGTTTAAAATAACCTCGAAGTACTAAAGCATCCCATAGTCAGGATGGGGTTTGTCAGGCCCAATAGATCTATCTTTAGGATTCGCGCCTACCGTACATAGACAAGTAGTTTAATGTTACCAAGCTAAGGGTATATTTCTGGTTTAAACCCACGTAGAATTAGTTTAATACTTGTGCCTATTTTGTAAAACATTTATAAAAACAGCGCATGTATTCTCAGTCCCAAAAATATATATAAAAGGGAGCAAATGAAACTCACAATACTGTATTTCGTAGCAATTATGTATATGACGGCACTGAACAAGTGCAGGGTTTGTCTCGGATTCACGAACGTATCAATATTGTGATTCAATATTGCAGGAAAGTACGTAGACGCAACGAAAATGATAAATGTTAGGTTAACCTCACGAGCAATACCCTCAATCAATACCCATAACCTCCATAGCTATAACCCATAATTTCCTTAGCTCTATCCCGTTTGAAAACTTATTTTGAAATCGTCTGAGTATAACTCCGTCGTATGTAACGACCCAAACTAAACCACGAACAACCCGTGTGAAAATACAAAACAAAAAAAAATTTGCTGTTCAGTGAAGTGGCGCGGCGCGCCAGGATGGCCGCGCGGCGCGCCATTCGGGTCTGTCCGGAAAGTCTCAAAATGCGAAAAAGATTGACTAGTTCCCGACACTTTTAGACAAAACGCTTTTTACCATACATCCAAATATGTAAAACTAACCTGTTTCAAATATAAAATCAATGTTTTACAAGCGGGGCCCACATCGGCCGTTTTACGAGTTTAATACAATTTACGAGTTTCGACCACCAAAAAGTTTAAGTTCCAAACTACAAAATGAGCATGGCGTTTGGGATTAAACTACCCAACTATCGGTCAAACTCCAAGAGCTACTAAAGCCATAAGCGTCCCCCAGCATCAAGCGGGATCTCTAGTCCAAAACGATGCCCTTACCCTTGTCCAAAACCGAACCTATAAAAATAGTAAACAACGAGAGGGTAAGCAAAGCTTAGTGAATGCAATAATTATACGAATACATATATAATTCTACCTACTTGCATACCCTTACACACCAAACCGCAAGCACGCTAGCATACACATTTACCTTATCGTCACAATAACAAGCTATAAATCTCCAATACCACAAGCTAGCATAACAACCGCATATGAATATAACTCAAATAATATAATACGCTTACAACACAAATAACCATGGTTAACCAATAGTACAAGGGAACGGCGCTCGCGAAAACGCCATCGGTGTTCGTAACATCCGTTAGGGCACTTAACACCTCGCACCACTAACCCCTAGGGTGGCACCTTAACACCTCGGCACATCACCCTGAGTGGCATCTTAACACCTCGATGCATCACTCATTATTTTTACGGAGTGGTGTCTTAACACCTCGACACTACACTCCTAGGTGGCATCTTAACACCTCGATGCTACACCCGAGTGGCATCTTAACACCTCGATGCTACACTCTTCACGTGAAACGTGGTGTCTTAACACCTCGACACTACACATTTCACGCTACAACAAATAGATACATTATATACCTACACATATAATTATTCCACTCACCTTGTCGCCCTGAAGAATGCTACCGAATAATCTGCAACTCGTCAATGGAAAGTACCTATTCCATTATCACAAATTCAACAACACACTTAGATTGGATTTACAAACCAACCCAATTTGACACTTAGTGCAAATTTGACCCAAATGCACTTCCAAGTACAAACCGCGCCCAAAATTAACCAATAATCACTAACACAAGTGAGAATGGTCTTAATACGCCAATTAAACCCCATCATAGGTGTTAAATACCTATCTTGCCCAAAATGACACTTAAACCCTAATTTGACCCATAAGAAGTCAATATCACGCCATTAGCAAGTTTTGACCCCAAAACATATTTAACTCGGTTCTATGCTTCAACCTAATCCATTTTAAGTTTATAAACCTTATTAATTCGACAATTGGGTCATAATCATCACCAAACCCTAATTTTGACCCAAAGTCAAAATTAGTCAACCAACACACCTAAAAGTGTTCCAACACTTCCATAATCACTAAACCTAGTGATTAAACCCAATTACAAGTCCTAATCAAGGCCAATTTGTTCACCAACCCAAAATCCACCAACACTAACAATAAACCCGATTACTAGCATCACTAAACCCACTTCATGAGTCTAAATGGGTTTATCAACAAATCAAGTTCAAACCCTAACTTTGAATAGCAAAATCAACAATGAAATTCGGAGTTAGAACTTACCAATACCGCCAAAATGATGCCGTTGACGAGTAGAACAACTTTAATGCTTGAGGTTTGACCCGAAACAACCTCCTTCTTCTCCAAATGGAGTTCTCTCTCACTAGAACTCAATCTCTCTCTGGGGTTTGAGGATGGGAGTGTTTGTGTGGGTGAGAAATGAGCTCCAATGGAGTTCTAGGTCAGTCTTGATGACCCCAAACCGACCCTAATTGAAAAGACCAAAGTACCCCTCATTTTGACCTTTTAAAAAGGCTGAAAATTTCCTCTGCAGCAATCGGCGCGCCGCACCAGAAGGTGGAGCGCCGCTCCAAATAACTGGAAATTGTGGTCGAGCCCAAAACAGGTTTCAGCAACTTGTTTTGGCCATAACTTTTCGACCGTAACTCCGTTTTCGATGAATCAAATATCGTTGGAAACGTAATAAGATTTCCTTTCCAATGGTAAGGCTTTGAAACATCAACACAAAATTTATTTGGGGTTGAAAAGATACGTACACACCTTGTCACTTCAGACAACGTCCAGTTTCCTTCGACGTTCGAGCAAGCAACACGTACACTTCATACACACATCGTACACCATAAATACATTATGTACAGTAAATATTTGGGTCTTACAACTCTCCCCCACTTAAACTCGATCACGTCCTCGTGATCTCCTCCACTTAACCAATCCGTAACTACTCAACGGTCCTCAATTATAAGTCCCAATTCGACTTTTCTAAGCAATTCTTCCCAATGAATCGCCTTTAACAACTAAAATCATCACCCGCAATTTTATCGAAACTAAAATCCGAGCACTAAAACCTGCTCAATCCTCCATACATCGGGAAAAACTCAACCGATCTCGTACCGAGATATCAACCCTATAGTGTACCCTTTCCAAGTACAATGCTAAAAACAACCAAATATAGACCTAAGGTCAACAACCCAAATGATGAAGACCAAGTAAAGACGAATCCTTACGGATAACACTTACCATCTAACACCCTTAGTAGTGCGCAAACATAGCTAATACGCAACTACCCAATTACGTGAGCAAAATACGGTTATTACATCACTAATCACACAACATGGTCCTTACGACCGAACCATCAGAGCTTAAAACAACCAGTGGTCCTCAAGTCCAACAACGCGAAGGTTAGTTCACACGAAACCCATGGTGTACAAAAACGGCTATCGTGATATATCCGTAGTGTGCAAAAACGGCTATTGCGACACTACCAACCATATGTGAGCGAAACACGGCTATCGCATCACTATTTACCAACGTGTTAGTAAAAATCGGCTATCTCTCACAACCATGTGCACAAAACGGCTATGTGCACAATTTATACGGGCAATTAGCATCATAACCCTACAAGTAACGGTTCCTTCCAAAAACCGCTCACCATCAATCACAACCACGAGTGGTTAACGAAGAGCTAATCCTTCCGGATATCCCTCGTCACCTATCATAAGTCAAACACGGTCAATATAGAGATAACCCCAAATAAACACCACATAATCACCTTGTAGTTCACAAAATGGCTATTGTGTAACTACCACCCAAGGTATACGATAATGAGGCATCGTAACCTTTCTCAAAGTCCCATTACTCTATTCCCAAAGGTAACCACACGGCTACCACAATCGAGTCAAGAACCACCCATATTACTCATAGACACAACAATAATTCCCTAGAAGAGAATCCGGCATACACATCCCTTAACCGAGGGATCTTACTTTGCTCGTCGAACACGTAACTTATCTCCCAATGAGATTTACCACCTTACCACCTCGGTGATAATTTAAATCCAAAAACCATAAGTACAATTTATTCCAAATCGTACTTTTACCACAATCGACCAATGTAGGTCTCAACACTAGCTTCAAATCCCTACGAGCATCATCCGAATATCACTACAATAGAACACCTTCGTGCAAGAGTACAAACTCCCCCACTTAGAACTCTGCTTCGTAACCACATCATCGAACAATAGCATCCCGTGGAATGACCACTTATCAACATACACAACCAATATCCTCATTGGTCATAGTCCTTGAATTCTCGCGAATTCGTCCTTAACAATAAATCTCGACGATAAACACATGCTCACTTTCGCAGAAAGAGTGACCACTAACCTAACAACTAATTCGCCAAACCGCATTACCGTAACTCCTATGAGAGAGACGAGGTTCACCCGTCTTGCATCTCTTAATACGCACGTTACCATAATCTTGCTCCAACCTTGAGCATACGAAGGAATTTAACCTATCCTTAAACTCTTTGAACGAAGAGTCTACCACAATTTACACAAACCTTACACTTGCAATAATCCAATTGCTATAGTTTGTCAAATTTCCACCTAGTCATTCATGTACCTAAGGGTTTCTATCCGGTACCCTAAGTACAATGTAACCGCAACACCATCGGAGTCGAATACCACGCTAGTAGGTATGAAAGAGGCACCTAACGTTGCGTCCCGTAGACTCCATTTCCAACATACATCGAGACCCAAAACACTCGATCTCAAGGGTTCTATCCACCCGTCGAACCTCATGGTTCAACAACTTCAACACGAAAGCAAAACGCTCTAATAATCGAACACCAATGCACATACCTATGGCTTGGTAGAAACATTTCCTAACACTAAAGAATGTTTGATTACACCAAGTCTTACGCCCTTCGCCCGACAACCAAACGTCATCATAGGGTGTTTCCATTAGGAATGCCACCCATACTAATACTACGTATTACCGCCATGCATTCGTCCCCATGGCGCATTTCCACGAGTCAACGACTCAAAAGCTACCCCGGTGCACTATCATCAAAATCGCTAACAAACCGAATCTTCACCGAGTTCACTAATCCCGCACCCTTATGGGTACCTTCGAAACATACACTCACTTGAGACTAATTAGACCACGAAACAAAGTTTAAGTCTCTAATACATACATGAATCCATCGGCACACAATAAACAATAATAAGGCATATTTGTACCAAAGACGAAAATACCTGAAACATCATCGTTGGACCCTTGCGCTTCACTGACCCTCAGATAGTCACGCTCTAACCTCCTAACCCGATCGACAAACGATTCAGAGCACTCCGACTTACGGTGTCCCTTCTTTTGGCAAATAAAGCACTTGATTGTGCTTAAAGGTACACTCGTACAATCCCGTTCCAAATGACCCCGTCCTTCACACCTAAAGCACGTAGGCCCATAACCTCCCTTAATCCTCTTCTTCACTTTTTCAACACCTTCGGGCGTACTTCTCGCCCTCTTACTAGGAGCACCTCTTGATTCCAACTTTCTCTTACCCAAAGAGTGATCCGCAAATTTTGGAGCATGAGATTTAATCCCCATAGTTGCTCCTTTGTCACCGACACCTTGAGGTTTAGGAAACCTCTTTTCTAACTCTCCCTTCACGACCTTAGGCACTTGGTCTCGGACCATCTCGGTCACTATTCCCTCGAACGACTCTTGGAGAACTTGTTTAACCTTGTCGGCGAAAATCGAAATATAGCGTTCGAACTCGGCCTCAATCCTTAACGTTAACTCATCCTTCCCTTCGTGAATAGGCTCATTCATTCCACATCCATCTTCCGTTTTCATTCTAAGGAATGCAAACGATTAGATCACGAGCATGTAAACCATACGCACAACACCGTTCCATCTTGCTAAACACTCGTCGTACATAACTTGTTAGACATGATTTGCACCCGTAATAAGGTTTGCAAGTCCTTATTACGCATACACGCCGTATCAACTTGTTAGTACAACGACCGCCCCGCTCGATGATATAAACAAACACAAACAAATTCTACACGACAAATCACACGCGAGAATTATTATCACAATACAATAATATATTAATAATATCCGAAATTACTAATATAAATGTTAGTCCACTTACAAACGAGGCACTAACTATAACCCGTTCCGACCCGTAATCCTACAAGTCCCGCAACAAATTAAGCACACACAAAAGTCTAAGTCTAGGCACCTATCTCAAGTCACCTAAATCCCTTAGACCATGCTCTGATACCACTTGTAACGACCCAAACCAAACCACGAACAACCCGTGTAAAAATACAAAACAAAAAAAAAAATTGCTGTTCAGTGAAGTGGCGCGGCGCGCCAGGATGGCCGCGCGGCGCGCCATTCGGGTCTGTCCGGAAAGTCTCAAAATGCGAAAAAGATTGACTAGTTCCCGACACTTTTAGACGAAACGCTTTTTACCATACATCCAAATATGTAAAACTAACCTGTTTCAAATATAAAATCAATGTTTTTCAAGCGGGGCCCACATCGGCCGTTTTACGAGTTTAATACAATTTACGAGTTTCGACCACCAAAAAGTTTAAGTTCCAAACTACAAAATGAGCATGGCATTTGGGATTAAACTACCCAACTATCGGTCAAACTCCAAGAGCTACTAAAGCCAGAAGCGTCCCCTAGCATCAAGCGGGATCTCTAGTCCAAAACGATGCCCTTACCCTTGTCCAAAACCGAACCTATAAAAATAGTAAACAACGAGAGGGTAAGCAAAGCTTAGTGAATGCAATAATTATACGAATACATATATAATTCTACCTACTTGCATACACTTACACACCAAACCGCAAGCACGCTAGCATACACATTTACCTTATCGTCACAATAACAAGCTATAAATCTCCAATACCACAAGCTAGCATAACAACCGCATATGAATATAACTCGAATAATATAATACGCTTACAACACAAATAACCATGGTTAACCAATAGTACAAGGGAACGGCTCTCGCGAAAACGCCATCGGTGTTCGTAACATCCGTTAGGGCACTTAACACCTCGCACCACTAACCCCTAGGGTGGCACCTTAACACCTCGGCACATCACCCCGAGTGGCATCTTAACACCTCGATGCATCACTCATTATTTTTACGGAGTGGTGTCTTAACACCTCGACACTACACTCCTATGTGGCATCTTAACACCTCGATGCTACACCCGAGTGGCATCTTAACACCTCGATGCTACACTCTTCACGTGAAACGTGGTGTCTTAACACCTCGACACTACACATTTCACGCTACAACAAATAGATACATTATATACCTACACATATAATTATTCCACTCACCTTGTCGCCCTGAAGAATGCTACCGAATAATCTGCAACTCGTCAATGGAAAGTACCTATTCCATTATCACAAATTCAACAACACACTTAGATTGGATTTACAAACCAACCCAATTTGACACTTAGTGCAAATTTGACCCAAATGCACTTCCAAGTACAAACCGCGCCCAAAATTAACCAATAATCACTAACACAAGTGAGAATGGTCTTAATACGCCAATTAAACCCCATCATAGGTGTTAAATACCTATCTTGCCCAAAATGACACTTAAACCCTAATTTGACCCATAAGAAGTCAATATCACGCCATTAGCAAGTTTTGATCCCAAAACATATTTAACTCGGTTCTATGCTTCAACCTAATCCATTTTAAGTTTATAAACCTTATTAATTCGACAATTGGGTCATAATCATCACCAAACCCTAATTTTGACCCAAAGTCAAAATTAGTCAACCAACACACCTAAAAGTGTTCCAACACTTCCATAATCACTAAACCTAGTGATTAAACCCAATTACAAGTCCTAATCAAGGCCAATTTGTTCACCAACCCAAAATCCACCAACACTAACAATAAACCCAATTACTAGCATCACTAAACCCACTTCATGAGTCTAAATGGGTTTATCAACAAATCAAGTTCAAACCCTAACTTTGAATAGCAAAATCAATAATGAAATTCGGAGTTAGAACTTACCAATACCGCCAAAATGATGCCGTTGACGAGTAGAACAACTTTAATGCTTGAGGTTTGACCCGAAACAACCTCCTTCTTCTCCAAATGGAGTTCTCTCTCACTAGAACTCAATCTCTCTCTAGGGTTTGAGGATGGGAGTGTTTGTGTGAGTGAGAAATGAGCTCTAATTGAGTTCTAGGTCAGTCTTGATGACCCCAAACCGACCCTAATTGAAAAGACCAAAGTACCCCTCATTTTGACCTTTTAAAAAGGCTGAAAATTTCCTCTGCAGCAATCGGCGCGCCGCGCCAGAAGGTGGAGCGCCGCTCCAAATAACTGGAAATTGTGGTCGAGCCCAAAACAGGTTTCAGCAACTTGTTTTGGCCATAAATTTTCGACCGTAACTCCGTTTTCGATGAATCAAATATCGTTGGAAACGTAATAAGATTTACTTTACAATGGTAAGGCTTTGAAACATCAACACAAACTTTATTTGGGGTTGAAAAGATACGTACACACCTTGTCACTTCAGACAACGTCCAGTTTCCTTCGACGTTCGAGCAAGCAACACGTACACTTTAAACACACATCGTACACCATAAATACATTATGTACAGTAAATATTTGGGTCTTACAACGTAGTATTTTATGTATACTAATAATATCTTGAAATAATACAAAGAAAATATATATATGTAATTCGATTGAGAGAGTTTAGAGAAATATATTTTCAAGTTTCTATGAAATAATGAAACCTATTGAATTCTATTTATAATAGATTTTTGAATTATTAAAGAGAATTATTAAAGTATGAATTATTAAAGTGAATTATTAAAGTAAATTATTAAAGTATGAATTATTAAAGTGAATTATTAAAGTGAATTATTAAAGAATGAATTATTAAAGTGAATTATTAAAGTATGAATTATTAAAGTGAATTATTAAAGTATGAATTATTAAAGTGAATTATTAAAGTGAATTATTAAAGTGAATTATTAAAGTATGAATTATTAAAGTGAATTATTAAAGTATGAATTATTAAAGTTAAAGTAAAGTAAAAGTAAAGTAAGGTAAAGTTAAAGTATAGTAAAGTATAAAAACTATGTATGTATAATACGAGTATAAATATATATAATATTAATTTAAATCGTTATATATATTTAATGAAATAAAATATAAATATCGTTATATTTATTATACAGTTTAAGTAATGAGTTGTCAAAAGTGATTCTAGATATTTATAAAAGTTATATACGTTTTAATAATAAAGTTCTTTTTAAACTGAAAACGTCTTTGTACGTTTGAAAATAGATTAATAGAATATTATGGAAACCAATTCTCCACTAACTTTTGTCTAACTTTCGGAAATGACACTTTTTGTTTTTATTTATAAATAGCTTTACAAATTATTCTGAATATCGTTAAGAGGAATAGATTTTCTCAAATCATAGTGGACCTCTCAACAGAGACTTGTAATCATAATTCAATGTTTCTGATAATTTAATCATTTAATATATTTTTTTTATTTCGTTGAAAATCATATTGAAACAAATACGTTCGTGTAAAGTATTATACGTTTAATACTTTATTAATATTCTCAAGTTATAATATATATATATACATATACATATCTATTTATATATAACGGTTCGTGAATCGTCGGAATTTGGTCGAGGTTATAATGAATGTATGAACACAGTTTAAAATTCCTGAGATTTAACTTAACAAACTTTGCTTATCGTGTCGGAATAATATAAAGATTAAAGTTTAAATTTGGTCGGAAATTTCCGGGTCGTCACAGCTGTTCTGGACTACATCTTCTAATATAGGTTAGCAAGTGTGTCATTTTGGAAGACTTTACTTCCTTAATTTGATATTCAGGTTTATACATTTCAAAGCAATGATATCTGCAATAAACTTCATAGAAACATGTGATAAATGGTTCCTAAAATATGGGTTTATAAATTCTATTATACTTGGTTTTCTTTTATACGTTTTAATCAAATAATCTTATGTATTTTTAATGTATGGAGACAATAATTTCGGTTTTTGACACCTAATTTTTAATTGCTCGTAATTACCTTAAAAATTGACTAGATATATTTGTTTAAAAATTTTCAAA
This sequence comes from Rutidosis leptorrhynchoides, assembly GCF_046630445.1. Classification (NCBI taxonomy): domain Eukaryota; kingdom Viridiplantae; phylum Streptophyta; class Magnoliopsida; order Asterales; family Asteraceae; genus Rutidosis; species Rutidosis leptorrhynchoides. The sequence goes on along the minus strand of NC_092335.1, from coordinate 387,232,912 downwards.
ATTTTTCATGAAAACCACCAAGTTATAAGTTCTCGAGAATTTATATATTCCCTACCCCACACTTAAGATTATGTAATGCCCTCATTACATAAAATCAGATTAAATGTATAAATTCGAGAGGACAAAAAGTGTAAAGTATATGGAACTTCCTTTGTTAAGTAATTGGACATTGTAAAAATGCTTATTGTATGAACATATCCAATCCTCATATCACAATAATACTTTCGTGTTTTGTTATGCCGAATCTCATCATCGTAAGTACCTGTCAACAAATATGTTAATCACACACGAGATGGGGTTGTACTTTAGTAGTACAAAAATTTTACCCCACACTAAAAGTTTTTGTATATATAAAATACATAAAAGTAAAAGTAAATACTTAAAACACATCATAAAAATCATTTTTTATAAACAATATAAAAAAATAAAAAAATAAAAACTAAAAACTAGAAAAATGGACTTACAGGGCCTCCTTGATCTTCCTGTTCCTGTTGTTGTTGCTGCCGCTGTTCATTTTGGCGTTGTTCCTCGTAAAAACACCGATAGGCATCCTGACTTGCAGCTAGAGCAGCGTTGGGATCATAAGGTGGAGGTAGAGGATCACCGGGTGCTTGCCAAGGGTTGTATGAAGGAAAGGCTGAGGGTGTGTAAGTCTGTGGGTTAGCTGCGTATAGATATGCCTGATGATGTACCCACTCAAGTTGTGCTCCCTGGCCCCTTTGATCATATCGGATGTTTTCTAACATATTACCCTGAGCTATTTGGGTATTCCTAATGTCCCCTAATTGCCGAGACAAACTAGTATACTGGTTTTCTGATCTCTGTCCCCAATTTTCATATGAGTTCCTTACATCTAAACTCAATGAATTAAATGAATTTTGCAACATATCGAAATCAGAAGTACCTACATTAGACGAACTAGCCTGATCTGGCTGTCTCTGTCTTCTCCTAGTATCTCGCTCAGGTTCATCATCTTCCTCCATAGGAGCGGGAGCAACAACTTTTTGTCGTCTTAAATTAATTACCCCACCCCTCACTTGTATAGCTTTTGCAGTTTTATATACATCCAATCCTAAAGTTTTAACGGCTTGATCTACCGGTATGATTGGAGGTTCTGATTCACTCGGATCGAGTCCGAACCAGTTTCCTAAAAAAGTGATATAGTGACCACCCGACATGGCACTTGACCCTCTAGCACCCTTACCTACATGAGCCAAGAAGTAGGCAACTCCATAGGGTATACTGACGAAAGTATCCCTATCTCTGATCACGTCTAAATACCAAAGGTCAATATAATTAATTTTATCTGTATTACCAAATGACCTTTGGTTTATTGTGTTCGCTATAAATTTATGAATTATTCTGAACCAAACATCAGTGATCTTTAGGTATGATTCTTGGCCGGCCTCATATCTATTTCTATTAGTAAAAGATTGCCAAACTCTCCCAGAATCATAATTACCTGTATACCTAGCCCCAGTAAAAATATACTCCCTAAAACCGGGAGTCAACATCTCCTCGACGGTGTAAATCCCCAACGCGTTAGTCACGTTGCTTAGGGACATTCTTCTATCTACCCCACCCAGTCTAAATTGTAGAAAATTAGTATCATCGATAGTTTCTGGGTGTATGCCCATTCTAACAGTAGAATAGAATTCTAAGCACCATTCTCTATATACAGGACTATTTAAACTAAACAACCTCTCAAAATCATTAAAAACCAAATTCATCTCAAATTCGTTTGTGAAACTTTGATTTAAAATTTCCCTTATTTGTGTATCTAAGTTGACTGGGTGTCCTAAGGGAGCCCAGTCCACAACATATACTGGAGAGGTGTTTCTATTGATCAGAGAAAGTAAGTCTTTAACCTTTTGCACCCTTTGAGGTAAATCATTAGGGAATCTCAGGTTCGGGTGTAAGGTTTGGAGTTGTTGTTCCATTTGTGGTGTTACTTGTTCCTCTTCTTGCTGTTGGTTTACAGCCCTCATTCTAAATAGTCCATGCATAACAATTTAAAACAAAAAAATCGTCCCAATTGGATATGTTAATATTAGCAAAAGAATCCATATTCATCATACAAGCTTGTTTTCAACACCACAGGAACTAATATATCAACAACAGTTAAAACAAACAAAAATTAACCACAAAAAAAATTCAATATAAACAATCAAGTTTCATAAACAAAGTTTAATTCAAAAGGGGAAACATTCAATGAACTAAGCATATATAATTCAATCCAATCTCATTGCGTATGTTCCAGCTTCTAAATAACCCTTAACATCATTACAATCTATACTTGATTCATGTCAATAACAAAAATTATCAAACTTAGGCTAAAATTAAAATCACAAAATCAAACAATCAAACTCATGTTCAAAGGTTCTAACTACTATCACAACAGTTAAAAATAACTAATTATAATCACAATAACACACTTTAATAGCAATTCCTCAATTTTTCCCAATATGTATAAACCCTAACTTTGAAATAATCAATTAAACATCAAATTCTTATGCTAACCGGGTTTAACATCACACTAACAACATAGATATAGCATTAATCAAGCAAAATTCAACAATAACATGCATTAATTCGGATTAAAGCTATAAAAATAATTAATGAAAAAAAATTGAAGAACAAGTGGTAACAATGGGTTAGGACCCTTACCAATCTCGGCATGTTGAAAGATGGATGAATTGGAGGAGATTTATAGTGGTAATTAGATTTTTGGGTGTGATTTTGGTGGTTTTTGGGTATCTCCTTCGTCCACGGCAAACAGAAAAGTGGAAGAAAAAAAAATAAAGTGTGGAGGTGAAGTGCTGGTCGATCAGTTAAGGGATCTGACATTTCAACTTACGCGTTTCACGTAGACTTACGCGTTCCGCGTAGTTATTGATTGTACGTGGTTCGCGTGGATTACCACACGTTTCGCGTAAGTGTTAGGCCCCTGTTTTTTTTTTTTTTCAACTTTATAAGTAATCAAAATTTTAAAATATCTTTTTATAAATTTATATTTGTTGTAACGGAAATTTCGGTTGTTATACCTAGTCTTTATCCGTTTATAAATTTTCAAATTCAATTTATAAAATTTAATTCTTTAAAAATTAAAGTTTTTAATATTTTTCAAAAACAACTTAGAAATAAAACAAAACACTCTATTTTTATTTTTCTTTTTAAATTTTTAAATTAAAAAAAAATTAATATTTTAAAATTTTAAAACAAGTACATGAAAAATAAAAATTAAATGAATTTAAAATACACTCTATTATATATATATATATATATATATATATATATATATATATATATATATATATATATATATATATATATATATATATATATATACTTTAAACCAACTAATTTTCAAACTTAAAACTTTGTTTTCTATCAATTAGGTAGAGATAATCTCGGTAGTTACACCTATCATTACCCACGACAAAGTTTACAAATTATATATTTTTACGGTTATTGATAAAAAAGTATATTTTTAGTAGTTTTAATTTTTCTTTTGTTTTTGTGGTTTACTATTTAAAAGATATATTATGAATCCAACAATAAATTTCATGCAATTTGAAGAACGACAATTCAGTTGTTACACTTAACATTATCGTTTTCAATGAAAACAGGTTGAACTCAAGGTTCATCAATTTTAAATTGTAGACCTTTTTAATAAAAACAAACAACAAACAAATACAAACTAAAACACACCAAAACACAAACACACAAAAATGCACAAACATACAATTGGCGAGAAAAAGAATTAGATTGTGAAACCGCGTTGACTCGCCTCATAGTTGAGTCGTACCATTTCGCCCCCCATGGCTTCGTAGGCGTAACCTCGTTGGTTTAAGTGGTTTTCCTTTGAACATTTAAAAGGCCCTTCTCGGCATAAGGTTACGTACTCGTAATTAGAGTCTGTCTGGTTCTTTGGGCAGTTTCCGTAATGAGTTAGTTTTCCACATTTTACACACTTGCCCAAATGACGCGCTCGTTGCTTCTTAGCTGATTTTGATTTGCCTTTTGCATAATTATTCTTATTAAGTTCTTGCCTTATTTCTTTACTCGCCTGATCGCATCTACTCTTTATATCTAATACCACAACCCTCGGTAAAATTTTATCGCACATCAAAAAGAAGTGGTTGTAGGCATATTGATTGCGCATCTTGAAAATAAACAATAAATAAAAACGAAAGAAAATAAAAAGGTAGAATGGAGGGAGAAGACTAGTTCTTTAGTGTCTGCTAGGGAAAGACCGAACAAACCCCACTCTTAAAGATAAAACTAAATATCGAGAATGGAGTTAAAAACCTTAAAGTTACCCCGAATTTACTTATCCTTAGGGTAGAAAGTGATTTCGTCTCTTTCCGTAGTGTTGATTCCGTCAAAGTATAACTTGAGTCGATGACCGTTCACCTTGAAAGTTCCACCGTCTTTGCTATATGACTCCGCATATCTAGATAGAAAAACCTATTTTATTATATATGGCCCAGTCCACCGGGATCTAAGTTTCCCACGTGAAAACTTAAAACGTGATTGGAAAACTAATACTTTATCCCCTTGTTCGAATTCCTTTCTTTCTTTTAATCGTGCATCGTGCCATCTCTTAGTTTTCTCTTTGTATGTTTTAGAGTTTTCATAAGCTTGTAGTCTTAACTCGTCTAACTCATTAAGTTGTAAGAATTGGTTTTCTCCGGCTTCCACAAGGTCAGTGTTACATTCTCTTAGAGCCCAATATGCCTTGTGTTCAACTTCGACAGGTAGATGACACGCCGTACCATAAATTAATCGGAAAGGTGTAGTACCGATGGGCGTTTTGAATGCAGTTCTAAATGCCCAAAGCGCATCATCTAACTTTCGATGCCAGATTTTAGGATTATTTTTAACCGTTCTTTCTAAAATTCGTTTAAGACCTCGATTTGTGTTTTCAACTTGGCCACTCGTTTGAGGGTGGTAAGAAGTTGAGAAACGATGATTAACTCCGTACTTTTTAAGTACTTTCTCGAGTAATTAATTTGTAAAATGAGTTCCACGATCACTGATTAATGCTTTTGGAATCCCAAAATGTGAAAATAGGTTTTTTAGGAAGTTCACAACAACACGGGCATCATGTGTGGGTAAAGCTTTTGCTTCAGGCCATTTAGAAACGTAGTCAACTGCCACAAGGATGTATTTGCATTTATTCGATGCGAGAAATGGACCCATGAAGTCAATACCCCAAATGTCAAATACTTCACATACAAGAATGCCTTTTTGTGGCATTTCGTCCCTTTTTGAGATGTTACCGGATCTTTGACATGCATCACATGTTTTAACCATGTGGTGTGCATCTTTGAAGATGGTTGGCAAATAAAAACCAGAGTCATAGACCTTCTTAGCTGTATAGCTAGCTCCGAAATGACCACCCGCTGGACCTTGATGACAGTGCTCCAATATTTGTTGAGCTTCTTTACCATATACGCATCGACGGATAACTTGATCCGCTCCTATTCGAAAAAGATTAGGGTCTTCCCAGAAGTAAAATTTTAAATCAGCAAAGAATTTCTTCTTTTGCTGGTACGTTTGGTTTTTAATTAATACTCCTGCGGCGAGATAGTTTGCAAAATCTGCAAACCATGGAACCTCAAATTCGGTTTCTATTCTCATTAGAAACTCATCGGGAAAAGTGTCATGAATAATTGACTTATCTAGTTTTTCTAGGTCGAGATTCTCAAGACGAGACAAGTGATCAGCAGCGAGATTTTCAGCACCCTTTTTATCCTTGATTTCTATATCAAATTCTTGTAAGAGAAGAATCCAATGTATCAATCTAGGTTTTGCATCTTGTTTCTTGAACAAGTACTTTAGGGCTGAATGATCGGTAAAAACAATCGTTTTGGATAGCACAAGATATGATCTAAATTTATCAAAAGCAAATACAATTGCTAGGAGTTCTTTTTCTGTAGTCGTATAGTTGAATTGTGCTCCTGTTAGTGTTTTACTTGCATAATATATTGGTTGAAATTTGTTATCTTGGCGTTGTCCTAAAACGGCTCCTAGTGCGAAATCACTAGCATCACACATTAGTTCAAATGGTTTGGACCAATCGGGAGATACTATGATAGGCGCATTCGTAAGTTTATCTTTTAGAATGGAGAAAGCTTGTAAGCATTCGTCATTGAAGTCGAATGTACTGTCTTTCTCAAGAAGTTTAGTCATGGGTCGAGCGATTTTTGAAAAGTCCTTTATGAATCGTCGATAGAATCCCACATGACCTAAGAAACTACGAATTCCCTTAACGTTAGTTGGAGGAGGAAGCTTTGAGATTACATCGATCTTAGCTTTGTCTACTTCCATTCCATCTCGAGAAATCTTGTGTCCTAAAACAATGCCTTCCTTCACCATGAAGTGGCATTTTTCCCAATTTAAAACAAGATTTGATTCCTCACAACGAATTAACATTCGCTCGAGGTTTGAAAGGCATGAATTGAAGGAGTCTCCAAAAACAGAGAAATCGTCCATAAAGACTTCCATGCTTCCTTCTATCATGTCATGAAATATTGCCATCATACACCTTTGAAAGGTGCCTGGCGCGTTGCATAATCCGAACGGCATTCGTCGGTATGCGAATGTACCAAATGGACAAGTAAAAGTTGTCTTGTCTTGGTCTTTTGGATCAATGGGAATTTGAAAAGAACTAGAGAATCCATCAAGGAAACAATAGTACTCTTTTCCCGCTAAACGTTCTAGCATTTGGTCAATATAAGGAAGTGGGAAATGATCTTTCCTTGTCGAGTCGTTTAAATGACGGTAGTCTATACAGACTCTCCAACCAGTGACTGTTCTTGTAGGAACGAGTTCATTCTTATCGTTAAGGACGATAGTTGTACCCCCTTTCTTGGGTACTACTTAAACAGGACTAACCCATGGGCTATCGGATGTAGGGTATATTAACTCGGCATCAAGTAACTTGATAACCTCCTTTTTGACAACTTCTTTCATGTTAGGGTTTAACCTTCGTTGTCTTTGTACCACGGGTTTAAAATATTCTTCCATTAGAATCTTATGAGTACAATAAGCGGGGTTAATCCCCAGAATATCAGTTGTTTTCCAAGCAATTGCTTTCTTGTGAGTTTTTAGAACGGACATTAACCTACTCTTTTCGTTATCGGAGAGTTTTGATGAGATTATAACAGGTAATTGTGACGTACCTTGGATATAAGCATACTCCAAATGTTCCGGGAGTTCTTTAAGTTCCAAGGTTGGTGGTTCTTCCAAGGAAGATTTTATTCGGAACCTGTTACCATCGGCAATTTCTTCAAAGGGTTCATCTTCCTTGGGAATTTTTTCCTCACAACAATCTTCATCAATGACTACTTTCAATAATTTGTCAAGTTCAAGTTCTACATCAAATTCATCACTTTCACTTATTGGGGTGAAGTTCGAGGTGTCTACATTTAGTAATTCTTGCAATTCTTTTTCGACACAACAATCAACGATGTCTACTTTATAACATTCGTCATCGGAGGAGATAGGTTGTTCCATAGCTTTATCTATGTTTAAGGTAACTCTATCTTCCCCTACACCTAGACTAAGTTTTTTATCTTTAACACGCACAATGGCGTCGGCGGTATTTAGAAAAGGTCGCCCTAGAATTAGGGGAACCTGACTATCTTTTTCCATTTCGAGGACAACGAAATTGGTAGGAAAGATTAAATGATTAACTTTAACTGGTAGGTTTTTGGCAATACCAATAGGATAGTTAAAAGTTCTATCGGCCAGGCGTATACACATCCTAGTTGGTTTTAGATCACCTAGGTTTAGTTTTAAGTATAAGGAGTGTGGCATAAGATTGATACTTGTGCCTAAGTCAGCTAATGCATCGTACATTACTGAATCTCCCATCAGACACGGAATAATGAAACTACCAGGATCTTCGAGTTTTGGTGGCATCTTTTGCTTTTGCAAAATTGCTGAGCATTCCTCATTGAGGAATGTGGTTGAAACTTCTTCATATTTACCTTTATCGGCTATGAGATCCTTGATAAACCTTCCATAATTTGGCATACCCCTAAGAACTTCCGCGAGTGGCATGTTAATGCTAATTTGCTTAATCATATCGGCAAATTTCTGATATTGGCTCGCTAGTTTGTCTTTCTTTAATGCCTTTGGGTATGGAATAGGTGCCTTGTGCACCTTTACTGGTGGTTCTTCACTTTTCTTTGATATGACCTCTGGGGGATCATCTTTCTCTTGTTCTTTCTCAACATGCTCATCTATATCAATGGGTACTTGTAAAATAGAAGGAGACAAAGGAACTTCTGAGGACTTACTAGTTTTTGGGTTAACAGTTAAACTACTTCTAGTAGTTATAGCATTTACATGCTCATTCCTTGTTTGATTGTTGTTGGGATTCACTTGAGTATTTGAGGGGAGAGCACCTGGTGGCCTCTCCGATAGTAACTGTGAGATCCTTCCAACATCTCTTTCTAAATTCTGTATCGTAGCTTGTTGATTTCGAATTTGCTGAGTTTGAAGTTTCGTAGTTTGCTCGTGCTTAACCATAAAATCTCTCAAGAGATCTTCTAAACCGGATTTCTTCTGGGTTATGGTTGTATAAGTGCTTGTGGTTGTGGTTGTGGTTGATTGTGTTGGAAATTATTTTGATAAATTCGTTAAGGTTGATTTCGATTGTTTAGGTTATTGTAACCTGGTGGTGCATTTCTTTGATTTTGATTTGGGAAATTCCGGTTATTTTGGTAAACCGGATTTCCTCCTTGGTAATTATTGTTTAATCCTGAAGGTCCTCCTATTTGATAGTTGTTAATTGGAGGATATTTCCGATTATTTGCTTCTATCGCTGGAAAATTGTTGAAATTCATTTCACCTTTTCGCAAGTAACCTAAGAAATACGCTTGCTCTTCCATCGTTGTTTTATCACAATCTCTAGTAAGATGGGGACCTTGGCACAGTTCACATCCTACCCTGATAGCATGCTTTTCCTTGGTTACTTTCTCAATTTGCCTTGCTTGATTTGCCATTTGAACTTTTAAAGAAGCAATTTCATCATTGCTTTCGATATTAGCAACGGTTGATGATCTAGAGAATTCTATCTCTTGATGCCAATTATGAGAATGTGCTGCTATATCGGCAATGATTGTGTGAGCGTCTTTAGGTGTTTTCTTCATGATCGAACCTCTAGCTGCAACATCGATATCTTTACGAGTAGCCACATTTACTCCTTTATAGAATAGTTGGACTTTTTGGAATGTATTCAACCCGTGTTGAGGACATACCCTAAGCATTTTATTGAATCGGGTCCAAGCTTCATAAAGAGTCTCGTTAGACTTTTGCTTGAAGTGATTTATATCATTTTGCAACTTTGCTGCTTTTGAAGCAGGGAAGAACTCTGACAAAAACTTGTCCATCATGTCATTTCAATCTTCAATATAACCTTCCGGTAATGAATCTAGCCAATCACTTGCATTATCCTTTAGGGACCATGGAAAGATTTTCAAACATGCGACTACATCGGAGACATCTTTGATTTTGAATAGCTTGCAAATACTTACAAACTTACGAAGATGCTCGTTAGCATCCTTATTTGGAGCTCCACCGAATTGGCATGTATTAGTCACCATGTGAAGGAATTGACCTTTTATTTCAAAGCCGTCAGTCATCGTAGGTTGAATAATTGCGTGGCCTTGACCTGTTTTTGTCGCTTTCATTAATGTTTCCATCGTTTGATTTGTAGCAACCATCTCTTCTTCTTCTTATTTAATAACTGGCTCTATGATTGGTTGAATATCTGATTCAGAGTTAGAATCCAATGAAAGTGATTCTAAATCCTCAGCAAGAGATTCTACTTCTTGAGCTCTTAAGCGTTCGTGAAATTCTCTTTCGGGTTCAGGATATGAAGGAGTTAATTCAGTGTTGGAAGAACGTAAATTCATGCATTAATTTGTATTATGAAATCACAATACTAAAAGCTTTTCTAAGAATTGAATTCCTTAAAAGGATCGAATAACATAAAAACAATGATAAAAACCTTTAAACAAACAGATTTTCCTTCTGATTTTGCTCACGTTTCGAATAGCTAAAAGATGCAGTAGAGGGACAGGATTCGTTTGGTCCCAATATAATTGAGTACTGTTTGGCTCCAATAACCCAGTCCACGTACAAATCCAACTACTACTACGAATCAGAAAAATTATCTATTTATTTAACTGCCAACTCCCCGGCAGTGGCGCCAAAAAGTTGATGTGCTGAAACGTAACCTTTATTTTGAACGGATTTGAGTTGTTTTGTTACACAAATTAATTTATTGTTTATATGATGTTTTAATGAATTCGGGTTGATTTCAAACATATATAGGCAACTGGTCCTATCCGCGTACTTTAGTTTTATAGGTAAATCCGATTCGTTCCACAGGGAGATGGAGTGTTTAATGGTTTTTAATAGTCTTTGAAGTCAAACTTATTTAAAAGGGGGTTTTGGATTAGGAATTTATATTTAACATAATAATAATAAAATATTACCTAATCTTAATTTAATTAAACTACTTATTAATTAAAATTACAAGATTACATGATTTATAATTATTAACTTAAAAGTGAATTAATATGAAATTATACTAATGGTGATACAACAATTTTATTACTAAATGGTAATTAATAAAACAATAACTTGTAATAAAACTAAATGATTAGAATTTTGTTTTGAGCAATAACATATAATATAAATTTATTTAAATTAACGAAATAATAAGTTTTAATTAAATTAAAAATGAATTATAGGAAATTATAATAATTAAACTAATTATAAATTAATTAATTTAAAATAATAATAAAAGATCTAATTTAAAACTTAGAATTTAAATAAAATTCGTAACAGTGCTAGTACTACACTTACGCTTTTTGTGTACGTATATACGCGTTTCGCGTATACTTTTAAAGATACGCGGTCCGTGTGAAATTATACGCGATCCGCGTATGGTTTATTCGATGTGACAAAACAGTATTGGTCCAACCGAAGTACATTGATTTATATTTTCAATTTTTGCTGTATAATAACAATACGTAAATAAATAACAAATATAATTATTTACAATATATAAATAGGAGTGTTCACTTAAATGTTTCACCTCTAGATCCATGGATTGTTTTAAGTTTAAGCTCTATTAAAATGTTTAGTATAAAACTTTATATTTTTCTTTCGAATAAATGAAGTTTGAACTAGCTAAATTAAGTCTAATTTTCATCGGATCTTATTTAGATAGTTACTATTTCCCAAGTATTTAAATTGAGACCCAACCCAGTTTTGATTTTCGCCAAAACCCAAATCATAACGGTTTCCCTTTTTACAATTTCACTATTATATACCTAATGATATTACCCAAACCACCGAACTTTATTTCTAATTTAGTGTTAATAAATTATTCATAAGTTCATCTAAATCACTTTTAATGTTGAAGCTTAATTTATATAAATAAAAATAACTTTCGTTATTTGAATCTAATAAATTAAGTGACAAGGGTTAAATATCTAAATACATAATAATGGTTCTTTTAATTAGGCTCAATGTTAAAAATACTTAAGTTACATTTTAATTTTTACAATTGATAACAATCCATTTCACTAGGGGCTCTACATCTAAGCAAACACTAGGGAAATTTAGCTACTCATTATACTAGGGTAAACATAAAAATATAAATATACAAACATAATAATAGCGATAAAAATTGATAACGATAATTTTAATAGAATATACTTACGAAAATCTTCACTTTCATTAATTTCAAACAGTAGAAAATTACAATAACAACACCCTTGCACTTGAACAATAATACCCTTAATCACGAACAATACACCTTTAATATTGAAACTATCCTAAAAATTGAACTTTGAAAATTGATTGGAGTTGAACTTAAATTATACGGAGTACAAATAAACTAGTAAAATTAATTGGACTTGATATCTCACTGCCTTCTATCTCTCTCTGTATGTATCTGTGTTGGATGATGTGTATATGTAGTATATGTAGTATGTATCCTCTTGCATTAGTACTGCGTATTATATTTATCTGAGAGTTGAAGTAGTAGGTAGAGAGTAGCACACATTTACTTTTTTTGCTGTACACTGAAAAAGAATTAATATTAAAGATAAAAGCCACCGTCCCATTTGTAATTCAGATCTGAATCTGGTCTCAAGATTACGCGTTTCGCATAAGGAGGTACACGGTCCACGTAAGACTATAATATTACGCGTTCCGCGTGGACAATTACGCGATCAGCATATGAGTAACCAGAAATTTTTATTTTTAATTTTATGTTTGATCTTTGTTCACCCCGTGTTGACGTATATTGGCTTGGGACTTTCATTTGAAATCTTTTTCTTCGATCATCTTGGACTTTCATTCAAATAAACCTTATCTCGATATATATTTGGTTAAAACCCGACGTTTATTATCATATCTTCAAACTTCAAGTTCGCGTTTACTTTTGCCTTTTTCTCTCGTGAATTATGCATTTGAATGTCTTCGTTTTGGTAAAGCCAATGAAATATAAATGATATTGCGTCGAAATATATGTATGTTTAAAGCAATATCAGATGTCCACGGGGATTTTTGAACTGGTGAAGCTTGTGATGTTATAGGTGCTGCTGATTCTGACGATGCTGACGGTACTGACTGTGCTGGTGTTGCTAACGGTACTGTTGATGCTGCTGGTAAAAGAAGTCTTGCCTGTAAATCACGTATCATTCTTATCAGGGTTTCTATTCTTCCTTCTATCATTTTGGTTCACTCATCTGATTTATGGTTAGGCTAGAATAGATAATCTCTAAAATTATAGATTATATAATCGCCGTAGAATATTTCTCCGATGAAGTTATGAATCCATACTTCATCGTTTGTTGTTGTTGATACTCCTTGGTATCTATGGTACGTATGATGTTGATATCCGAGGTACAGATTGTGATGTTGAGGCTTGTGATGGGGATGTTGTTGTTGGTGGTGGTAATGGTACTGTTGGTGTTGACGATGGTGGTACTGTTGATGCTGGTGCCACTGATGGTGTTTGTAACCTTTGCACCATATTCTTCAAAGCCAGTACCCAAGCGTGAAGCTCGCTGACTTCTTCTATTACACTGGGGTGATTGTCGGTTCGGACGAGCGGATGAATAAGATTTAAAATTTGATGTAGTATATAATCGTGATGAGATATTCTAGAAATGAGAGAGAAAATGGTGTTTCGGACAGGTTCACCGATAAGTGCTTCAGGTTCATCGCCAAGAGGGCAATGTGGTGGATGGAAGGGATCACCTTCTTCTTGTATCCAATGATTGAGGAGGCTACGAACCCATCCCCAATTCATCCAGAATAGATGATGACTGATTGGTTAATCCATTCCGATCACACTGCTTTCGGAGCTTGAGTGGAATTCCATATCGGAATCCGAGGGACTTGAACTAGTGGCGAGTTCCATTTCGTATGATTGAATAGAGGATTTTTCGATATGAAATGATTTTCCGGCTATCGGATGGTATTCTAATTATTTAGAATATCCATATATATAGAACAAAAGATCTCGTAGATTACGGAGAAATTTACGGAATATGTCAGGCAAAGTTTACAGTAACAGATACGCTAAGATATGAATTTTGTATATACACTACTCATGCAATTAATGTAGCAAGACGTGTCTAGACTAATAATGATAAGCAGGTAATTTTCTATGGATGATAAACAGATGATTTCCGACTAGAAATGATAAGCAAAACTTTTGACATGCAGACACGGTCGAAGTCCAGACTCACTAATGCATCCTAACGACTTATCAGTTAGACACACTAATGCAAACCTGGTTCGCTAAGACCACCGCTCTGATACTAACTGAAAGGACCCGTTCATATACATTATAAATGATTCTCAATAGTTGATTACATCGTGAGGTATTTGACCTCTATATGATACATTTTTCAGACATTGCATTCGTTTTTAAAAGATAAACTTTCTTTACATCGAAAATTGACAGGCATGCATACCATTTCATAATATCCAACTTTAAATGACCTAATCTGTCATTTACTTAATAATAATCTCTATTGAACTCAACAACTTGAATGCAACGTCTTTTGAAATATGCCATCAATGACTCCAAATAATATCTTTAAAATGAGCAAATGCACAGTGGAAGATTTCTTTAACACCTGTGAATAAACATGCTTTAAAGTGTCAAACAAAATGTTGGTGAGTTCATTAGTTTATCATAATCATTCATTTTCATCATTTTAATAGACCACAAGAATTTCATTTTTAGTTCTCATAAATATACCTCCCATGCATAGAGACAAAAAATCATTCATATGGTGAACACCTGGTAACCGACATTAACAAGATGCATATAAGAATATCCCCTATCATTCCGGGAAATCCTTCAGACATGATAAAACAACATCGAAGTACTAAAGCATCCGGTACTTTGGATGGGGTTCGTTAGGCCCAATAGATCTATCTTTAGGATTCGCGTCAATTAGCATATCGGTTTACTAATTCTTAGGTTAACAAGCAAAAGGGGCATATTCGGCTTCGATCATTCACCCATATAATGTAGTTTCAATTACTTGTGTCTATTTCGTAAAACATTTATAAAAAATGCGAATGTATTCTAAGTCCCAAAAATATATATTGCAAAAGCATTTAAAAAGGGAGCAAATGAAACTCACAGTACTGTATTTTGTAGTAAAAATACTTATGACGACATTGAACAATTGTAGGGTGGGTCTCGGATTCACGAATCTATATCATTTATATATATATAAACACATATAATTGTAATCGAATGAAGTTGTATATATATTTATAATAATATTAAATTGTAACTTATTGTTATGAATACATAATGTATTAAAATTAATATTTATATTTATATATATGTGTTTATATTATTACTTATAATATCTTAAAATATATTTATATACTATATGTAATTTAGTTATTATTATTATAGTTAATAGCATTTCATATTAAAAATAAAGTATGTAATATACCATTTATATATAAATCTCTTTTGTTTGTAAAATTAATAATTGTAATAATACTAAAATAAAGATAATAATACTAATAATTAGGTATAATAATGATATTGATAATAATAATTTTGATAATAATATTAGTCATGTTATTTGTAGTAATAATGATAATAATAATATATTAAAAATAATGATACTTATAATAGTGATAATACTAGTAATAAAAATAATGATAATAATAATAATGATACTTTTTTAAAAAAAATAATAATAATTTTAATAATACTAGTAATAATAATGGTAATAATAATATTAATCTTAATCTTATCTTATTTGTAGTAAAATTTTAAAAGTGTGTTGTACCTATGTATATAATCCATAAAGTATAATGTTATATATCATCAATACTTATGATTTAATTAAATTTATATGATACAATAAACTTCATTTTAAATTAAGTCATAAGTTTATTAATTATCCCGTTCATTACATTAAGATCATAATAATATTTATTTTAACATCATATTTACTTTAATGTTATTAATTTTAATATATTTATAACCATAATAATATTAATAATAATAATTATAATGATAATAAAAATGGAAATTAAATACTACCTTAAAGAGTTTTTCCAAAAAAAGAATGCCCCAGACAGGGCTCAAACCCGCGACTTCTCGCTCACGCAAACACCCCTAAACCCCTGAACCACTTTGTTTCAACTTGTACTAATTTGCACACTTATATATTTAAACCTTAATAAACTGTTACAGTCCAACAAAATTGTAACCCATTTAAATGTTAACTGGATCCACATCAAACAGCCAAATTACTAACTCAAACCTAACACTAAACACAATACCCTAGTTGCCCAAAAGAAATACCCGTCGAATCAACAAGCAGCCATCGTTTTAAAAAAATGTTCGATTTTTGTGAACCGTGGATAGAACAAAAGTGATTATACAGGTGCAGCCTTTCATCATCATATTCATACCAATTATCGCGTATTATTTTCTCATCATACCCGCTATTATAAACATCGTTTTAATCGTGTATCATCACATTATTGTCGTTGTTCAGGAACCGAAATAGAGGAAGAAACGGGTAGGTAGATATCAGCGTTGTTTAATCAACCATAGCAATAGATGGTTCGATGAACTATGAGGACAAAAATAGAACAAAAACAGTTGAAGCAATCGGCTATGATGACTGTTGGGTGGCGTTTTATGATAATTTGAAACTGAGAAACAAAAGTGTAGTAGTAGCAACAATTATCGAGTGAATTGTAGGTTGTACAAGATGGTTTGAGTATGTGAGGGTTCACGGTTTTTGTTCGAACAAAAAGAGGAGGAAAGAAAAATAATTATATTACGCAGGCTGCTTCTTGTGATGTGTTCTTTCTTCGATCAGAAAACAGAAACACAAAAAGAAGCAGTGAGAGAGAGATTGAGGAGTGACGGTTTGAATGGGTTTTGAGTGGGTGAAGGATGGTGGTATGTTTTCGGTGATGACCTGCAGAAAAGAAGAAGAAAACGATGGTGGTTACAGGAGAGTGAAGGTGGAGGTTGTGATGATTCGAATAGAAACAGAAAAGTAATATATCACGATGATGATGAAGGTGATTCGCTAAACAGAAATAAGAGGAAGAATAGAAAACGAGAAATGGTTCCTATGGTTGTATGGTATTTGAAGATGGTGATCGAAGGCGGTTGTGGTTTTATAAAGGTGAAGATGCACAATTATGTAGATCACGGATATATCTCATCTTTCTGTCTATTTGTATATATAATAAGAATAGAAGCTAAAGTGAAAGTAAGGCACAATATTTGTAATTTGATAAGGATATATATGCTGTGAAGGTATTTGAGAAAAGAAGAAAACAAGAAAGTAAACAAAAAAGTTGTTTACAATTCAATATCACGGATCAAATTAGTATGAGTAATGCCAAAAGTGAAAAGGCAAGTTTTTATTATAATAACTCTATAAAATTTTAAAACGTGTTTAAGCAACAGTAGTCTTTAGATATCTACCGACAGTTTTCACGGGCTAATATATCGTACTCCGTTGTTTACTACGTGGCGAATAAAAGTGTTTATAAAAATCCTAAATTTTTAAATTAAGTAACTTTATTTATTTAGGTCATTATGACATAAAATTTGATCATTAACTATTAAATAAATAATACATTAATTATTCACTCTCAACCCTAAGTAAAATATAAAAAGTTTTAAAATTCAACAAATAGTTTCTAAATATAATTTAAATAAGCCTATAATTGATATAACTCATTCTCGGATCACCGTTTATTTTAAATTCATATAAATTCATATTTAGCTTAGTTTAATATCCAATTAATGACAATTGAGTGCTACTGATGATTACAAAAATGAATTTGAAAACTATATATACTTATTCAATATACTTTATATATATATATATATATATATATATATATATATATATATATATATATATATATATATATATATATATATATATATATATATATATATATATATATATATATATATATATATATATATATATATTAAATAATATTTATTTTATTTTATTTTATTTTATTTTACATAGTAAATTCTAATAATTGAATCATATAACATTTCAAATTAATATATATTAAATATGTACATATCTATTTAAAAATAGTTGTTCGTGAATCGTCGAGAACAGTCGAAGGGTAATTGATTACATGAACACAGTTCAAAGTTTTTTTTTTTTTGAAACATCAACATTACAGACTTTGCTTATCGTGTCGGGTATATATAAAGATTAAAGTTTAAATTTGGTCGAAAATTTCCGGGTTGTCACAGTGTTGGACCAAAAGTGGTAGAAGATCTGGTACTTCTCTTGAAGATCTTCAGAAAGATAGTTAGTGTGCAGTTTTGGCTGGTGATAAATCTTGAAGTCTGATGAGAATATGATCCACGGCTCTGCTGGTTGACCCATGTATGTCAATCATTGAGGCAGTGCTGGTGGTGATTATCTCTCAGATAGGATGCTCATTTCGGAGGTCTACAAATAGTGTTAGAAACTGTATCTTTAGTATCTAGAAATCTTCGAAATGGTGATCTCCACAGTAAGAGTCTGTAGCTTTGCACAGATTGGTCAAGAGGCGAAGTTGAAAAGAAGTGAAAAGCAATCCTGACTCGAGCATCAATGTCACCGTCTTTGAGTATATCTCCTGACATCCAGCTTTAAATATGAAGCTTGGATCTGTGGATTCGTGGAAGATATGTGCTATCTTCTTCGTAACATATGTGGCAATGTTAACTCGGTCTGGTTCAAGATAAGAAAATGGATTGTTGCGTCTTACTTCTTCTGTGACTGCGTCTCGTAACTCTTTGATAATTAGATCAGCATGGTGATCAATCGTTACATAAATCACTAACCTGTCTGGTGTGCTTTCAAAATTATCTCTTTTCAAGAAGGTGAAAAAGCTATTAATATCCTCGATCATTTGCAAATCATAGTGATAAGTCGGGCGTCCGGTGGAAAGATCTATATGCTTTCGGATGAGAGTCAGTAGTGCTCGTTGGTTTGCTGAGAAAGGAAGTGCAGATCCAGCTAAGGCGTTGAAAACCTTAGAGTAAATGATCTTCTGATCTCGACAGAATCTTGTCTCAAGAATAGTGCGAACCACTGAATTGTGCTCTCATTGCCTTTCTTCGCGGTAGATATGATCGTGAAGGGTATTGATAAAGTCTTGAATGCGCTCTTCTAGGATTTCAACATTATTGTATTCTCTCTGGAGATGGAGGTTGTATTCTTCTCGGATAGCCATGATTCATTCCATTAAGTGTAGCGTGAAATCAATTGTTGATTTACGAATGGCTTCGAGAATATCTTCAAATTCATCGGTGTCATTGATGAAAGTTATCATGTCGGCGTGTGTAGATATGACCGGAATCCGATTTGAAGAAGAGTCTGGCTCCCCTTTATCTGGTTCGGTTAGAGAGTATGAGTTATCCAGAATGTCTTCATGTTGCTCTTCCTCGTCATCATAGATATATTGTTCTTCTGAGGATTCGTCTAATGAACGGGCTTCTTCAGTATTCGGGTTCTCTAATTTGATACTTGCAGGGTCAATTTCTATATCTTTAACCTTAACCTTATCAATCTTCTTCTTAAAACGAATGATTAAACTGTGGTCTTCTGTTTCAAGCCTCATTAATTCTTCATGATGCTTTATGCTTAGAGAGGGTAATTTCACAATTTCTTTTACGTCTTCCATTTCCTCTTTTTCCTCTTCCTCTATTTCTTCGCCTGGATCCTCTTCTTCCATTTCTGGGTCATCTGCAGACTGTGATTCGACACCCATCTCGATATCATCGGCTGCTGTGAAGACTCGTCATCGAAAGTGATCCGTCTGGTGGAAATAGTAAACATCTCTGCCTGTCCAGAAAGATCGGTAGGTCGGTAAATTTTGAAGGTAACGCTCACCCCATGTGATCGCAAGATCAACGTTTAATTGTACACATAAATGACAGTCATGGCCGTATTCATGAAAGGTCTTCCTAGCACTATTGGTGTGTATAGGTCTTTCTTAATGTCCATCACTACGAAATCCGTAGGATACAAGAATTTGTCGACTTTCACCAAGACGTTTTCAACTATGCCCTTAGGATATCGAATTGTGTGATCAGCAAGTTGGATTGTCATTTTAGTTGGTGACAAGTCTCCTAACTCTAATCTCTTGTATAGAGCGTAGGGGATTAGGTTGATAATTGCTCCTAAATCTACTAGCGCCTGAATGGTTCCAGATTGGTAGATCGAACACGGGAAAATGAATCGGCCCGTATATCCTAGCTTTTGCGATAGAGAGTTTCTGAGTAATGCCAAGCATTCTTCAATCAGTGGAATTTTGTTAGAATCTGGTATCATCTCCTTTGTAGAGAGAAGCCTTCGGATGTGTCTCTTCTGGTTGGGAACTTTGGACATGGTGTCCAGGAATTTTCCATCGAGTTTGAAGGAATCTAGCTTGGATGGTTCCTTCTGTAGCCTTCCGGGGTAGGGTATACGAACTGAAGTTGCAGTGGGCAACTTTTGAATATATGTTGATTTGTTCTTGAGCCTAGCTGACCTTCTCCGTGGTTCTTCTTCCGGGATTACGGAATCCAATTGCTTAGTTTCCTCAATGTGGGGATTTTGGACAGTATTACTAGGTAACCTTCCTTGTGGTCGGGTTTCAAGGCGTTGTGATAACTGTCCGAGCTGCGTTTCTAGACTTTTGAGCAGAGCCAATTGATTTCTCATTAGTATCTCTGTCTGGTCTTACCTAGATGCAATTCTATGATTTAACCGTTGTTGTCTTTGAATGAACCGAGTCAATTGATCATCAGCACCGAGAGTGGGGTTGGTTACTTTTGTAATTTGGGTGGTTGGGGAATTTTCCTCGACTGGTGGACTAGTAAGTGGAAGTGGTTGATCGTAGGACAATTGAGATTGTTTTGCTGGATAAGGTGGGTAGCGATAGCGAAAAGGCTGGTTGATTCGTTGAAATTGGTTAGCGCTAGGTTGTTGATTGAATCCGGGATTTGGTTGACGAGCTGGGTATTGAATGTAATAGACTGAACTGTCAGGGTTCTCATACTCAACTTGATATTCTTCAGTGGGTTGTGAGTTGGTACAATTAACACAGGCCTGAGCCTGGTTAACCTGCTACGGCTGCGTCTTCAATTCTCCAAGTTGTTTGGTGAAAGATTCCATCTTATCCGTGAGGGATTTGATGGCCTCCGTTTGATTGTTAAGTGCAGAAAGCGGGGCTGATGATGAAGTTGTTTCACCACTGTTCCAGTCATGATGATGCATTGTCATGTTCTCGAGCAATTCCCATGCTTCATCTGCGGTTTGGTTCATCAGATTTCCTGGAGCTGCTGCATCGATCTTCATCCTATGATTTACCGTAAGACCATTGTAAAAGGTGCAGATTTGAGCTGACCGTTCTACCTGGTGATTAGGGCACTTCTTCAACAGGGTTTTGAATCGCTCCCATGCAGTGTAAAGAGATTCATCATAACTTTGTTTGAAGTTAATGATGTCATTCTTGAGTTTGGTTTGTTTAAAAGGAGGGAAATATTTGGTTAGGAATTTAGTAGCCATCTCCATCCATGATGTGATGGAATCTTTTTACAGTCCTTCGAACCATGTTTGTGCATGATGAGTGAGAGAATAGGAAAATAAGTATAGTCGGACTATATCTTGTCCTATCCCTGGCTATTTGTAGGAGTTCGAAAGAGATATGAATTTATCAAGGTGAGAGTTAGGATCGTCATTCGATAATCCATGAAACTGATAGGTATTTTGAATGAGCTGTATGATGTGATATTTTAACTCGAACGAGTGTCCTTGAATTTTTGGGAATCTGATCGGTCCTCCTCGACCTTCAATCGAGGGTTTGGTGTTTTCTGCTAAAGTAACGCGTAATACCATTTGATTTATGATTCGTGCTTCCTTGCGTGCTTTAGAGATTATTGCGTCTGGATCAGGTACGAATAACAACGGCCGTGGTCTAGATCGGGTTTGGGTCATATACTACGTATGCCTTTTTGTTTTTAATTTTAAGCAGATAAACTAAATTTCTAAGGTAATCTAAGGTAATTCTAATCCAATCTAATGTCATCTTAATCTAAGGCATTCTAATTTAATCTAAGATAATCTAACTATTCTAAGTTTGATTATGTTTTTGGTTCTTGATAATGATTCCCTGGTATTTCGATAACAGAGTTTCGCACGAACTATTCAACAAACCAAGTGGCCAGGCCAACTACGGAGAGGCAAGATCCTTTTGGTTCCAATATAATTGGAGACTGTTCGAAAAATCCAACAACCAAGTCTGTGTATAATTGTTTTTCTTAGACGCCACTAAATGCTTGTGAATGAGTTTGATAAAAAGCAATATTATCTGATACCAGTTCCCCGCCAGCGGTGCCAAAAACTAGCTTCCCTCTTGATATGACCAAAACGGACGGTTTTATTTGTGCGGTGTCGTTAGGTCGCAACACGTCAGAATCAGTCACCAAAAAGGGGGGTGGGGTACTGTTTTAAATTTATATTTAGCGGGGCCTAAATCGTACTACTCCTTATTATGAGTAAGGGAAGTATGACCTTGGGTCGTATTTTTAAGATATCCGTAAAATTGAACCTATATTCAAAACTTTAGATAATTAAAAAGAGAAGGAGTAGTGGTTACCTAATTTTGGGTTTTTCTAGTTTATAAGACAGATAAAGTAAATGCAATAAAATTCATAATTTAGATAAGGATAAAACAAGTGCATACTATAATTTCACCAGTTATTCTGTCGGAATTATGGAATGATGGCTCATGAATAGGTAGGGACCTTGTATTCATCACTGGTCCTAAACGCCCCTCGTCGTAAGACATGTCACTGGGTAATGCGATAGGCTTGAAGATTCTGAATAGACAGTAAAGTCCCTTACCCCGACGCCCATGCAGTTTGACTACAAGCACACACGTTCAGACGGCTTATCCAATTGAGCGACTCGATTGGGTGACGTATTAACATTCTACAAAGGTCTAAACTTTCTTAAGCATAACAGAATACAGGGTTTACCGTATCCAAGAGACGTGATGTGTTTCGATGCTTTTGTTAATGATTGGGTTTAAAAGATAGTTAGACACTTGAAAAGAGTTCAACCATAAAGAACACCATGGCCAAGTCTAGTTGACTTCCATGAACACGTTCGGTTATCCTACCGGTCCAATCCTTTATGTGTTTAAACAAACAGTTCCTTAATTAACCAAGAATCCCTCAAGCAGGGTGAAATGCTTGAGACCGCGTTATGGTGAAGTGTACTAATCAGCACTGACCGGGTTCCATGGCCTTACTTACTAGAGGTACAGCTTACAACAACCGTTGTGCTTCAGCACACACGTATGAAGTTTTTATGCTTGGTGAATACACTAGCATGGTCTAGGACCGACAATGTACTAAAGGTCTAGTTAGATGTTTCACTACGAAAGAGTCCTCAATCGGAATCCAAAGCTTGATAGACTTACTACAACCGGTGTGCCTCATCGATCTTGCATTGTATCTGATAGACTTCTCTTACCAAGGGTGACACAGATAGTGTACTCTGAATCGGGGTTCGCGACTTCTTAATAACAGAGCCAATAACTACGTTCTATTAGTTATAAAAGCGATTAAGTTTAAAGCATAATCGTAAAGAATTTCGACAACATACACAAGCCATAATATTATTTCGGCATTATGACTGATTACATCATAGCATACACTAAAGATAACTACTCGCTAATCATGGCAACAACATCACAGAACATAATGATAGAAGCCATTATATAAAGATAAAGGATAGAAGTACTAGTAGATTAAACGAGTTCCAAATACAAATGTGACAACTTCAAACTTCATACCGCTCCTAATACAATCTTCGGCGTTCTTTTCCGGGTACTAGATTTCCCGCATGGAATCGAAGACCTTAAAAGTATGACTAATATTATACAAGAGAGAGAAAGAAGTGAATTGAAGTATGTGTTGAAATGAATGACAAAGAACCTTTAAATAAGCTTGAATTTTTCCTGCAAACGGCTGGCAGGTTGTTTGCCATACTGGCAGGCCGTTTGGCAGCCCGTTTGGCTTGCTGATTCGCTGGATCGTAACTTGATTTCTTGACTTTCACCGTTTTTGCTCTAGAATCTTCGTTTTAGCTCCGATTCTCTTGATTCTTTTTGTACCGTCTTTGTAATCACTTGATCTTCAATTTTAATCGATGAAGCGGGTATTTTTCCGATAAAGTTCGAAACTTTCTTATTTTTGGGCCTTAATACCGGGGTGAAAATGTGTCTTTTTAGCCGATATCATCCTCGTGTTCAGGACAACATCACTGCATTCATTGTACTGAAGTCGGCTACTCTTGTGACTCTAGAGCAGGGTGTACAATGAAAGAAATGTCTCGGTTAAAGTCCCATTTGACTTAGTAAGGGTTTCCCATGTTCTGGATTTGGCCCAAGTGGCTCTCATGTTTTCGTTTTAGCCCTAAAAGTCTCTAAGTATACGAAAAACCATTTTTCAATTAAAACATTTTCACGGTCAAGCTGAGTCTTCCCACAGAGCCTAACGTCGTAGTGATGTCGGTTAGAAAATAATGTAGGTTAGGAAGATTCTACATTTTGTCCAAATATCATCGGTGAACCATGAGTTTGCACACCTCAATCTGTTAAGGCATATGTATGTTGACCGCAGTCAACATAGATGCATTTTATATTTACATATATCATCCATCTGGGGATCTGATTAATCTACTTAAGTTGTGTCATAGTGCCTCCCCATTGTGCGATACAGATCCAACTCATGGTTAGGATAAGTCTGACCACTAAGACCCTGTTTGATGCTGAGGTCCGTGGATTTCCACCTGATTTTAGAAATACTTTTCAAGGTTTTCGTAGACTCTACAGCCGGTCTGGATGACAATTTCCTAACTTAAATCAAGGAGCGTGTTTCTTTATCGGAAGACATTACTTCCTCTAAGGATGGAGTCGAACCATCTTGAAGACTCAAATTTTAATTTTCACAATTTAATGGGTAAAACAAATTTCTACAACCCAAAGCAAAGTACCTGCAATAAACTTCGCACAAACATGTGATAACAATTCATATATATTGACAAATCTTCCCACACTAGGCTTTTTTCTTGAAATTTTTTATTCCTGATTTAATCAAATAAATTCACAAATTTGGTTGTTTCTTAATTTATGTTCTCCTTGAGGTAACAATAATTTCGGTTCTAACACCTAGTTTTATCATTCACAAATATTAAACAAGATTCGAATTTATTTATTTAAACTTTTTAAAATTTTTCATAAAATTGAGAAAATAAGCTCAGCGTATAAACCCGACAGAATTTATACTATCCTCCCCACACTTGAGATCATGCAATGCCAATTACTTGCAACGATATCAGATAAAATTAAATTCGAGAGGGCAAAAAGTGTAAGAATGAAGTTAAAAAACCTCGTTGATTTAAAATGAAGATCGCGGAATGTTGTTTAACTTTGACGTTGTACATCATCTATTCCTTAAATTATATTACACATGTGTTTCGTCAAAATGGTAGCTTTTACTAAACTTAATGCCAGTCTTTGAAATGTGTCTTTTACCCTGCCTTATACACATCAAAACCAAACAAAACAAAAACACACAACATACTTTTTCTTTATTTTTTATTACTATTATTATTTTATTTAGTTTTTACAAAAATTAAAAGTTAGACTGGGGGATAAGACTAGTTCTTTAGGCTCTGCTAGGGAAAGACGAATCGGGCTCCACTCCCAAAATATTTTATTATTTAAGAAGGCGAGTGGTTAGCTAAAATTACCCCGTATTCATTTGCCCTTAGGGTAGAATGTGATGTCATCTCTTTCAGTGTTGTTGAACCATTCATAATAGAATTTAAGTCTATGATGGTTCACATTGAAAGTACCACCATTCTTGTCATGTAACTCTACGTATCCAGATCTAAATGTGTGTTTTACTTCATACGGTCCCGTCCATTGGGATTTAAGTTTCCCAGGTGAAAATTTAAAACGTGATTGAAAAACTAGAACTTTGTCTCCCGGTTCAAATTCTTTTTTCTCCTTTAAACGGTCATGATGCCATTTCTTAGTTTTCTCTTTATAAGATCTCGAGTTTTTGTATGCTTGAAGTCTCTCATGCAATTGAAAGAACCAATTTTCTCCAGCTTCCACAAGGTCTGTATTACATTCTTTTAGTGCCCAATACACCTTGTGTTCAACCTTGACAGGTAGATGACATGCCTTACCATATAGTAACGTGAAAGGAGTAGTACCCATGGGTGTTTTGAATGCGGTTCTAAATGCCCATAGTGCATCATCTATCTTTCGATGCCAGAATTTTTGATTATTCTTAACCGTTCTTTCTAAAATTTGTTTAAGACATCAATTTGTGTTTTAAACTTGGCCACTTGTTTGAGGTTGGTAAGAAGTTGAGAAACGATGATTAACTCCATACTTTTTAAGAACTTTATCGAGTATATGATTTGTAAAATGAGTTCCACGATAACTGATTAATGCTTTTGAAATCTCAAAACCCGAGAAAAGGTTTTTAAGAAAGTTAACAACAACTCGAGCATCGCTAGTGGGTAGGGCTTTCGCTTCAGCCCATTTAGAAACGTAATCGACTACCACTAGAATGTATTTTCATTTGTTTGAGGCGGGAAATGAACCCATGAAGTCAATACCCCAAATGTCAAACACTTCACATACTAGGATGCCTTGTTGTGGCATTTCGTCTCGTTTAGAAATATTTTCAGATCTTTGACAATCATCACAGGTTTTCACCATGTTGTGAGTATCTTTAAAAACAGTTGGCCAGTAAAATCTTGAGTCGAAGACCTTCTTTGCTGTATAGCTAGGTCCGAAATGTCTGTTGGCTGGTCCTTGATGACAGTGCTCCAGAATTTGTTGAGCTTCTTTACTATATACACATCGTAGAATAACTTGATCTGCTCATATACGAAAAATATTCGGGCTTTCTCAGAATTAAAACTTCAAATGGGGGAAGATTCTTCTTTTGCTGATACATTTGATTTTTGACAAGAATCTACGGCAAGATAATTTACAAAATCCTCAAAGCATGGAATATCTTCTTTTGTTTTGATTCTCATTCGGAACTCGTCAGGAAAAGTATAGTGTATAATAGATTTGTTGAGTGTTTCTAAGTTAGGATTTTCAAGATGGGTCAACTGATCCGCAACGAGATTTTCAACACCCTTTTTATCCTTGATTTCAATGTCAAATTCTTGTAGAAGAAGAATCCAAAGAATGAGTCTAGGTTTATAATATTTCTTTTTAAACAAGTACTTTAGGGCTGAATGATCGGTATAAACAATTGTCTATGATAACACAGGTAAGATCTAAACTTATTGAAAGCAAAAACTACTGCAAGAAGCTCCTTCTCAGTAGTTGTGTAATTCAACTGAGCTCCTGTAAGTGTTTTGCTTGCATAGTAGATTAGTTGAAATTCGTTATCTTGACGTTGACTTAAACATCCCCTAGCGCGAAATCACTAGCATCACACATTAGCTTGAAAGGTTTTGACCAATCGGGTGATACCATGATAGGTGTGTTCGTAAGATTTTTCTTTTGGAATGGAGAAAGCATTTAAACATTCATCATCAAAATCAACTTTAATGTCTTTTTCAAGATGTTTAGTCATGGGTCGGGCAATTTTGGAAAAATCCTTTATGAATCGCCTATAGAATCTCGCATGACCAAGGAAACTATGAATTCCTTTAACATTGGTTGGTAGAGGAAGTTTTGAAATTACATCGATCTTGTCTCTATCTACTTCTATTCCAGCTCGAGAAATCTTGTGGCCTAAAACAATGCCTTCCTTCACCATGAAGTGGCATTTCTCCCAGTTTAATACAAGATTTGATTCTTCATAATGAATTAGCATTCGTTCAAGGTTTGAGAGGCATGAGTCGAAGGAGTCTCCAAAAACATAGAAATCGTCCATAAATACTTCCATAATTTCTTCAATCATATCATGAAAAATCACCACCATACACCTTTGGAAGGTGCCTGGGTCATTGCATAATCCAAATGACATCCATCGATATGCAAAGGTACCAAATGGATAAGTGAATGTGGTCTTGTCTTGGTCTTTACGATCAACTGAAATTTGAAAATAACCAAAGAATCTATCAAGGAAACAGTAGTAAAATTTTCCCGCCAAACGTTCTAGCATTTGGTCGATAAAAGGAAGCGGGAAATGATCTTTCCTTGTGGCGTCGTTTAGACGATGATAGTATGTACAAGCTCTCCACCCATTGACCGTTCTCGTAGGAACAAGCTCGTTCTTATCATTCAGTATAACAATCGTACCCCCTTTCTTGGGTACTACTTATACAAGACTAACCTGCGGGCTATCATATATAGGGTAAATTAACCCGGCGTCAAGTGATTTGATCACCTCCTTTTTGACAACTTCTTTCATGTTAGGGTTTAACCTCTATTGCGTTTGTACCACGAGTTTAAAATCTTCTTCTATTTGGATCTTGTGAGTACAATAAGCAGGATTAATCCCTGGAATATCAGTTGTTTTCCAGGAAATTGCCTTTTATGGGTTTTTAAAACAGACATTAACTTATCTTTTTCGTCACTAGAAAGATTTGATGAGATAACGGTTAATTGAGACGTTTCTTAGAGATAAACATACTCAAAATTTTCCGAGAGTTCCTTAAGTTCCAAGGAGGGTAGTTCTTCCAAGGAAGATTTTATCCGGAACATATCACCATTTTTGACTTCTTTAAAAGGTTCATCTTCCTCATGAATATATTCTTTCAGATATCAAAATCTTCACTCTCACCCATCAGGGTGAAATTTGAGGTGTTAACATTTAATAATTCTTGTAGTTCTTCCTAAATATAATAATCAACAATGTCTATTTGAAAACATTCATCATCAGGAGACATATTATGTTTCATAGCCTTATCTATGTTCAAGATAATTCTATTTGCTCCTACACCTAAGTTGAGTTTTCTCTCTTTTACACTCACAATTGCGTCTGCAGTATTTAGAAATGAGCGACCTAAAATTAAAGGAACTTTGGAATTTTCTTCCATTTTAAGGACTACGAAATCAGCAGGAAAGATTAGGTGATTTACTTTGACTCGTTAATTTTTTGCAATACCAATATGATAGTTATAAGTTCGATCAGTCAAACATATACACATCCTAGTTGGTTTTAAATCTCTTAAGTTCCATTTCAAGTATAAGGAGTGAGGAATAAGATTAATGCTTGCTCCTAAATTAGCTAATATATTGTACATTACCGAATCTACCATCAAACAGGGAATGATAAAACTATCAGGATCTCTAAGTTTTGGTGGCATCTTTTATTTTTACAATATTACTGAGCATTCTTCGTTAAGAATTGCGGTTAAACCTTCCTCATATTTACCTTTGTCCGCTATGCGATCTTTGATAAACCACCCATAATTCGGCATACCAACTAGAACATCTACAAGCGGTACATTTATACAAATTTTCTTAATCATATCAGCAAACTTTTTGTACCGTGCATGTAGTTTATCTTTCTTCAAACGTTGTGGATATGGAATCGGGGGTTTATATTCTTTTAATGGTGGTTGATTTTTTTTGAGTTTTAGGTGCATTTGTGGTTGGCACCTTCTTTTCTTCCATCACAATTTCTTGTGAAACATGAATAGGAGCATGATATTGCTCAATTTATACGGCTTTACCTCA
Organism: Rutidosis leptorrhynchoides; assembly: GCF_046630445.1. NCBI lineage: Eukaryota > Viridiplantae > Streptophyta > Magnoliopsida > Asterales > Asteraceae > Rutidosis > Rutidosis leptorrhynchoides. The sequence continues at coordinate 387,203,617 of NC_092335.1, read as the reverse complement.
CAATATCTACCTCATTTCACTTGGTTTTGAGGATCATTGAGCCCGAATAATGGATATTTGTGCAAAAGTGTTGGTTAAAGGCTAAAAGCTCGTATTGGTGCAAAATTGACCAAAATCTAGCCTATTTAGTGAACCAAAGTGCAGGGCATGGTCCAAAGTGAGAAGGGATTGCAAAATGGGCAATTCCAAGTGAAAAATGTAACATTCTAGAATTGCAATTATGTGGTGCGGCGCACCAGATCCAAAAAGTGGCGCACCAATGCACTAAAAGTCTAAATTTTAAATTCAGAACTTAAAGAACAAAAGTCTAGTTATATGGTGTGGCGCACCACCCTTAGGGTGCGGCGCACCTGGTTTCCACATTATATGGTGCGGCACACCTTCTGTTTTTTAGGTGCAGATTTTTGTAAACTATAAAAGGGATAAGATAGGGTTTCAAGAGGGAGAGCTGCAGTTTTTGTCACGATTTTCATCCTAAAAACCTAATTTCATCATCCAAGTGGAGATTAAGGCTAATTTGGAGGATCCAGCAAAAGCTCAAGCAATCTTAGCATTAGATCTACTTAGTTTTCTCATTTGGGTTGTAATTCCCACATTTATTTCTCTTATTTTGAATTAAATACTTGTAATAGCTTAACATGAAGTTTATTTGTGATTCATTGTCTTTGATTAGCGTAATCTTAGCCATGCTTTGCTAATTTGATTTTGTTTGCTTATCTATGAATCTCTAGTGTAAGGATTTTCCTAAAATCATTGAATAAAAGTTGTTTGAATGAAATATATGAGTAAGTGTTATTATGTTAGCTATAGATCCGTTTCTATGCATTTGTTTTAGGCTTTACTTTAATTACATAGATTGTCTAGCTTTTCTAAGTGATTTGATTAGTGAAATTATTTGTGCTTCAACACTTCAAGTGATCTAGACAACTAAATTGGAAATTTCAAGTGATTGTGTTCTTAGTTTATGTTGGTTTTTAATTGGCCTTTAGTCATCATAGTGGTGTTTGATTATCTTAAGTAATTTTGATAATTGAACGTGTAAGTAACTAGGGGGTGAATAGTTACTTAATACGTTTTTAACATTTTTTTCGATTGATCACCAAATTTGATTAACTATGATCAACTAATTCAACTCAAACTTGAAGTGTGTGGTGTATATGTTCAAAATGATAAGTAAAGTAATGTAAAGAACTTAGACACAAGTATTTATAGTGGTTCGGGTGGATGTTAACTAATCCACCTTAATCCACTCCCCGATTACACTAATCGGGATTTTTTGCTTCACTAAGCACTTTTCTCCAAACCCGGTCGAAAACTGATTTACAAGTCTTCAACTTCTTTGATAGAAAAAAAACATAATCTTTCAATCCCTTTGAAAGACCAACTTCAACCTAGCTCAACTTGTCTTCAACTTGGACAAGCATTTATCTCCAAATAAGATTAATCAACTTCCTAAGTCCCTTTAAGGAAGTAGATCACTAAGCTAGCCTATGCTTCTACTAATTGAAGTTACAAGACTCAAACAATTAGTAATGATGATCCTAAGACAAGTCTAGGACATACATCACACTAAGTAAACTCACAAGATAAACAAATTTGATTAGTAAGTTTACAATAACCAAATTCTATATCTATAAGATCATAGAATCTTCTCTTGCTTGATCACATTTGAGTAGTAATTAAAGCTCTTGTGATCTCTGGAAATGTGCCTTTTGAATGTGCAAGAGGGTCATCTTCAAAATTCTCCCCAAAGCTTGCTATTTATAGTGGAATTCAAAAACTAGCAGTTGTCATATGGTCACAGGCACGATCGACCGTGGTTTGACCGTGCGTGCCCCAGTCCGAAAAATGTATCCATTGTATAGCCATTTCACTCAGATTTGAACACCATATTTTGGAATCTTTACTTCATCTAGCACCTGCAAAAGAAATCTAAAATCCTATACAAGTACTATATGCATTAAGTGTGTGAGATTTGGTCTTATTGTGTGAAAATGACATAACACTCTAAATGTGGTAAACCCAACATTCTTGGAGAAGTGTTTTGATTGTCATTTTGAGTAATCTCAGTTTAGTCAAGACTTAGTTAGGTTCAATAATGCATTTGGTTCAATCCTAAAGACTAGTCAACATGTCATTAACTGCCTAGTTTCAATTAATTACAAGTCATATTAATTTTAAGACTGAGTAGAGATTAATTGAATGATTTCTTTCTAAATTAAACATTAAATGTGCAAAGACATCAATAATAAGTCATACATGGACGTGTTACATAATGTGTTAATTAGACAAGACCAAATAAATTATTGACCATTATTGTTTGTGAACCATTTTACACTTAATTCATTGAAGCAAAGTTATTTAAATCCTAGTGTTCTAACTAATAATACATAGCAAGTTTAAGAGCATGTTAACAAGTTGGCAAATCAATGAGTATTAAACATATTAGCAAGTAACAAGTAATACTCACACATAGCAAGAGATAGTTATTCTAAAATCAATCATATAGATATTTGCACAACAATATGGTTTAAGCTTTAGAAAGCTTGCTTGCAACATAACATATTGCATGATTAATGTGTAAGCACACATTAATGTCTAACACATGCACAAGGGAAGAGCAATCTCTAGTTGAGACTTGGTGACCATCCTAAATGTATCTAAGTGTATTTTAGGATCATAAGTCTTTACTAGTAATACTTCAAAATGTTGTTCTTTATTTAGCCTTAATTCTTCACTAAGTAATCTTTAAGTGTAATTATTGTTCTAGTGACATTAGCTTATGTGTGTTGGTACTTGGTGATCATCCTAAGTGAAGCGACCCGTCCTAATCCATCCGGACGAAGTCCATATCGATTATAAATGATTCACAACAGTTGATTACATCGCGAGGTGTTTGACCTCTATATGATACATTTTACAAACATTGCATTCGTTTTTGAAAAGACAGTCTTTCATTACATCGAAAGTTGACAGGCATGCATACCATTTCATAATATATCCCACTATAATTGACTTAATAATAATCTTGATGAACTCGACGACTAAAATGCAACGTCTTTTGAAATATGCCATGAATGACTCCAAGTCATATCTATAAAATGAGCAAATACACAGCGGAAGATTTCTTTCGTACCTGAGAATAAACATGCTTTAAAGTGTCAACCAAAAGGTTGGTGAGTTCATTAGTTTAACATAAATAATCATTTCCATCATTTTAATAGACCACAAGATTTTCATATTTCCATTTCTCATAAACATACGTCCCATGCATAGAGACAAAAATATCATTCATATGGATTGAACACCTGGTAACCGACATTCACAATATGCATATAAGAATATCCCCATCATTCTGGGATCCTCCTTCGGACATGATATAAATTTCGAATTACTAAAGCATTCGGTACTTTGGATGGGGCTTGTTGGGCCCGATAGATATATCTTTAGGATTCCCGTCAATTAGGGTGTCTTTTCCCTAATTCTTAGATTACCAGACTAAAAAGGGGCATATTCGGTTTAATAATCCAGCCATAGAATGTATTTTCATTTACTCGTGTCTATTTCGTAAAACAGTTATAAAAGCAGCGCATGTATTCTCAGCCCAAAAATATAAAGGGTAAAAAGGCAAATGAAAACTCACCTAATGTATTTTGTAGTAAAAATACATATGACTATATTGAACAACTGAACAAACCAGGGTTGGCCTCGGATTCACGAACCTATTTCATTTGTATATTTATATTAACACATATAATCATATTCGAACAATTATATATATATATATATATTTTGTTATTAATAATATACTTGTTATACTATACATTATTTAGATAAATTTAATATATTTAGTTAATATGTTTTTATATATAACTATTACTTATCATTAATAATAAAAACTGTATATTAAGGTTTAGTATATATTTATATATTAATTTATATAACTTAACTAATATCTTTTTAATACTAAAAATATAGCATAATGTATTTTCATATAAAAGTATCTATTTGTGAAAATATTGATAGTTTTAGTGATCAAAATAATAATTTTAGTAAGAATGATAATATGTTTAATACTAATAATACTAATAATTGTACTAATAAGAATAATGATAATATTTATAATAATACTTATGATACTAATAATAATAGTACTAAAAGTGATACTAATATTAATTTTAATCTAAATATTTATGTTCTCATGATAATACATATATTAGTTGTTAAAATAAATATAGCAATAACCATGATAATAATAACAATATTCCTATTTATAACTATAATCATATTAATGATAATGATATCTAATAATACTTAATGGTACTACTTAATAATAACAAAAAATGGTAATGATAATAGTCATATTATTAATATAAACCTAATATTAACAATAACAATATTTAATAATAATAATAATAATACTTATAATTATGTTAACAATATTATTTATAATACATTTAATAATTATAATACTAGTAATATTAATAATATCTAATTAATAACAATAATAATATTATCAATAATAATAATAATAATAATAATAATAATAATAATAATAATAATAATAATAATAATAATAATAATAATAATAATAACAATAATGAAAAATGATAATAATAATAATAAGTTTGGTATTTAAATCTACCTTTGAAACCCTTTAAAAAAAAATAGTTGCACTACACAAGTATTGAACCCGAGACCTCTCGTTCACACCCAACATCCACAAACCACTCGTCTGTTCTTCCATTTCTGATTTTTATCCCACCTTATATAAATATAAACCCCGTATTATATCTGTTTATTTTCATCTTCTTCTTCTATACTCGACTGGCCAGAAATTAATCCATCAATTAATAGTTTTCTTAAATAAATTTTAGGGTTTACAGAATATACAGATACAGTTACTGATTGATTAAATTAATTAAAACAGACAACTACAAAAACAGGAAAATAACCTGTGCAGAAAATAGCCACGATGATGAACTCGATTTCTACTTCGAATTTATAGGACATTTTAGCTAAAGAGTATAACATGAAAAAGATTGGAAATCTTGTTTATGAAGTATCTGTATCATCAATTTTACTCAAAACATTAAAACGATTTCGAATTTCAATATGAACACTGCGTTTGACTTTTAAAAAACAAAAATTTGACCTTCAAATTCGAACTCAATAAGGAAAATTGAAGTGTGAAAGTTTACAGAAAGATTGTTTAGCAGATTTCTAACGTAATAGCATTAATACATTTTGTAAATTCGTTTGAAATTGATATTTGACCAAAAAGTAAAAGAACAGAGATAAACGACTTGTTTTCTTGTTTTTCTGTTTTAATTTAATCAAATGGGAGTTGTTAAGGATTTCTGTGATTCGTAATAGATAATGTAAGATTGTATCGTATCAATTATCGCTGGCCTCGTTTGTTTTGTATCACAACTTGGTCGACAGGCTTAATCACCTAGTACAGAAATATATATAAAAAATAAAAAGAAGAAATTGATTGATAATCGGTTTTGGTGTTATCTGTTAATTCGATCTGGTTTGTTATCACAATAAGGACAGATAACGAATTTTTAAACTAGTAGGATTTTGATAGGAAACAGAATACACATTTATTTGTTTTCATTTATGTATATACATCCGTATTATATCTATATATCTTGTATATGTATTTATAAAATATATAATTGTATTTATCAGTATATTATATATGTATTTGTATACTGAGTATATTAGTGTTTTTCATATATATACGGTGTACTTCTGTATTACCTATATATACGGGGTATTATATTAAATTCTATAACATACATTACTAATATAAATTTATTATTAAAATCCATTATTATTGAAAATTTTAGTAGGATACTTAATAATAGAATTAATAATAATAATAATATAAATGATCAAAATAATGCCTAAAAATAATAAGTATAATAATAAAGATGAGAGTAATAATAAATCATAATATTTTTTTTAGTGAAATTGACAATAATAATATTATTAATGATATTTATAATAATAATAATACAAGTTATATTAACATTGATGAAAATATTACTATATCAATTATATTTAAACTTGTAATTACATTATATTAATCTTACATTTTGTTAACTATGTAATATTTATTTTATACATTAACGTACTTGACTATTCAATATTTATATTTTATATATCTATATACAGTTTTGTTCTAATAGCAGTTTTAGTTATTTTGTATAGTACTTTATATTTTCAATTCAATTGATTTATAATGTGTCTTATTAATTCCATTTATTATATATATACTTTTGTTTGTATATATACATATACATATACACATATGTATACATTTAATTATTTACAACCAAAAGTTCGTGAATCGTCGGCACAGTCAAAGGTCGAATGTTATGCCTGTAAACAGTTCAAAAATACTAAGACTCTTCATTACAGACTTTACTTATTCGTGTCGAAATCATACAAAGATTAAGTTTAAATTTGGTCGGAAATTCCCGGGTCATCACAGTACCTACCCGTTAAAGAAATTTCGTCCCGAAATTTGAGTGAGGTGGTCATGGCTAACAATAAAAATGTTTTCATGACTCATATGAGCTGATAGATAGAGTTTTATTACTATTGAGTAATAAAGGTAAAATAATTCGATTATTCGAAAAGCACGAATGAAGCTATCACCAAAGAGTAAAATAGGAAAGTAAAGATTTGTCTTAACTTTTGACAGAGTCAGGGTTGAATTTAGAAAATAAGGTGCGTCTTAACTTTTGACGTGGTCACGTTTGAATTCCGAAATTCAAGAGATTTAAAGGAAATCTTCGGAATCTAAAAGATTTGATTCTTCGGCGAGTAAGGAAATTAAGATCTCTATAATTAAATGCGATGATCTGTATCGATTGCTTCGTCTGGTATCTCCACTATAAATGAACTTCTTCCGTTCCCTTATTTTCATCATTCCTATACTTTCATTCTTAACTCTTACTTCTAAAAGGTTAGGAAAATGCTTCATCCAGTTTTACTCCTTGATATATTCTTAATTATCATTTCTATCATCCTTATTTTTATTCTTCCACCAGAAGAATCTGGCTACTTCTACTATTACCTTGGGGTGATACTATTCTTAATTCTACCGTGTCTTTATATTGCTATTCGTATTAATATCCACGGTTTGTAATCTCCGTGTTGTTATTGGGCTTTATATTTTCTCTTATATTTCGGTGTTCCTGCTTCTGTCTCCTATAATCATTGTCATCCACAATTAATGCGCTCTCTTATTTGCTGTTATTTATACCCCCTTTCTATTTCGGAGCTTCATACTTTTATTTTCTTTTCGCCAGTATTGGTCCAGAATTTGTAGGTATGGAGTTCCGAATGAACTTAATGTTCTAAGCAAGAAAGAACGTATTAGCACAATTTGATTTGTTAAATTACCAGAATCATTGAGAATAGAACTATCAAGAATATATTTTCTTGATATGTTCAGAAGTTAATTTGAATGAGAGAGTTATGTAACATGACACGTGATGACGATATGTTCTGTGAATCATCACGTTCCATTAGAAACTTAGCATGACTTACTGTAATATAATCACATTGATCAAGTGTCATTATATTATACTAACTCATGCATCAGTTCCCAACATTACTTCAATAATATTCATATTTTAAGCTCGAATGTTTACAGAATATAGAAACTAACAGTTTCTATATGATGTAACACTGATATCATGAAGAGATTAATGATTTCAGATAAGAATAGTTATGAAAATATCTTCAGAAATTTGGAGGATATTTATAATGAAAGATACGATGATATCTTGAAATTTCTAATATCGATGGATGATGAAGAAGATTTATCCGTAAGGGTTTAGATTCAGAAGAAAGGTATTCGCTAAAGATTTCATCAGAAACAGAATCATCAGATTTTTTAAATACAGAGTTTGGTCCTTGTATTTTTCCTTGGTCTCCTTCGTGGTTAGCTTAATCCGTTTTCCAGTTCCAACTTTTCTGAGCTTTTCCAACATACTATTCTTTATCATTAAACTTCCGAAGATTAAGCTCGTTTACGGTTGTCTACAGTTTCTGCTGCTTCATTCAGCTTTTTCAACATTCAGACTATTGATTTGTAGACTGAGTGCTGTTCAGAATAAAAGACCATAATTCTAAAAGATAAAAGTTATACATATAACTGTTGATGTAGATATACTGTGCATTTTCAAAGTACTGATTGCTGACTCCCGATAATTGGTATGGCAGTTTCTCGTTACAAGATGCGGATGAGTATATGATAGGGTTTCAACGAATAAATATAATGATTTATCAGAGAGATTTAAGCCAAGAAGCAACGAGGTTGCTGGTACATCTGCTGGTAATATGGTGGAATATAAAAGGTTTCCTGGTAACATTAAAAGAGCACGTATATATATATCAAGGTTATAATTGTAGTGACCCGAACTTTTCTATGTTTATATATATTAATTGAGATTGATATTTACATGATTAAATGTTTCCAACATGTTAAGCAATCAAACTTGTTAAGACTTGATTAATTGAAATATGTTTCATATAGACAATTGACCACCCAAGTTGACCGGTGATTCACGAACGTTAAAACTTGTAAAAACTATACGATGACATATATATGGTTATATATATAGTTAACATGTTTTTATTATAAGTATGTATCTCATTAGGTATTTTAACAATGAGTTATATACATAAAAATGAGACTATTAATTTAAGAAACTCGAAAACGATATATATAACGATTATCGTTATAACAACGTCTTACTAGGTACATATGAATCATATTAAGATATTGATACACTTGGTTAATTATGTTAAATGATAAGTAAATATATTATTAAGTGTATTAACAATGAAATACATATGTAAAAATAAGACTACTAACTTAATGATTTCGAAACGAGACATATATGTAACGATTATCGTTGTAACGACATTTAACTGTATATACATCATACTAAGATATATTATATATCATAATATCATGATAATATAATAATTTAACATCTCATTTGTTATAATAAACAATGGGTTAACAATATTCAACAAGATCGTTAACCTAAAGGTTTCAAAACATCATTTACATGTAACGACTAACGATGACTTAACGACTCAGTTAAAATGTATATACATGTAGTGTTTTAATATGTATTCATACACTTTTGAAAGACTTCATGACACTTATCAAAATACTTCTACTTAACAAAAATGCTTACAATTACATCCTCGTTCAGTTTCATCAACAATTCTACTCGTATGTACCCGTATTCGTACTCGTACAATACACAGCTTTTAGATGTATGTACTATTGGTATATACACTCCAATGATCAGCTCTTAGCAGCCCATGTGAGTCACCTAACACATGTGGGAACCATCATTTGGCAACTAGCATGAAATATCTCATAAAATTACAAAAATATGAGTAATCATTCATGACTTATTTACATGAAAACAAAATTACATATCCTTTATATCTAATCCATACACCAACGACCAAAAACACCTACAAACACTTTCATTCTTCAATTTTCTTCATCTAATTGATCTCTCTCAAGTTCTATCTTCAAGTTCTAAGTGTTCTTCATAAATTCCAAAAGTTCTAGTTTCATAAAATCAAGAATACTTTCAAGTTTGCTAGCTCACTTCCAATCTTGTAAGGTGATCATCCAACCTCAAGAAATCTTTGTTTCTTACAGTAGGTTATTATTCTAATACAAGGTAATAATCATATTCAAACTTTGGTTCAATTTCTATAACTATAACAATCTTATTTCAAGTGATGATCTTACTTGAACTTGTTTTCGTGTCATGATTCTGCTTCAAGAACTTCGAGCCATCCAAGGATCCATTGAAGCTAGATCCATTTTTCTCTTTTCCAGTAGGTTTATCCAAGGAACTTAAGGTAGTAATGATGTTCATAACATCATTCGATTCATACATATAAAGCTATCTTATTCGAAGGTTTAAACTTGTAATCACTAGAACATAGTTTAGTTAATTCTAAACTTGTTCGCAAACAAAAGTTAATCCTTCTAACTTGACTTTTAAAATCAACTAAACACATGTTCTATATCTATATGATATGCTAACTTAATGATTTAAAACCTGGAAACACGAAAAACACCGTAAAACCGGATTTACGCCGTCGTAGTAACACCGCGGGCTGTTTTGGGTTAGTTAATTAAAAACTATGATAAACTTTGATTTTAAAGTTGTTATTCTGAGAAAATGATTTTTATTATGAACATGAAACTATATCCAAAAATTATGATTAAACTCAAAGTGGAAGTATGTTTTCTAAAATGGTCATCTAGACGTCGTTCTTTCGACTGAAATGACTACCTTTACAAAAACGACTTGTAACTTATTTTTCCGACTATAAACCTATACATTTCTGTTTATATTCATAAAATAGAGTTCAATATGAAACCATAGCAATTTGATTCACTCAAAACGGATTTAAAATGAAGAAGTTATGGGTAAAACAAGATTGGATAATTTTTCTCATTTTAGCTACGTGAAAATTGGTAACAAATCTATTCCAACCATAACTTAATCAACTTGTATTGTATATTATGTAATCTTGAGATACCATAGACACGTATACAATGTTTCGACCTATCATGTCGACACATCTATATATATTTCGGAACAACCATAGACACTCTATATGTGAATGTTGGAGTTAGCTATACAGGGTTGAGGTTGATTCCAAAATATATATAGTTTGAGTTGTGATCAATACTGAGATACGTATACACTGGGTCGTGGATTGATTCAAGATAATATTTATCGATTTATTTCTGTACATCTAACTGTGGACAACTAGTTGTAGGTTACTAACGAGGACAGCTGACTTAATAAACTTAAAACATCAAAATATATTAAAAGTGTTGTAAATATATTTTTGAACATACTTTGATATATATGTATATATTGTTATAGGTTCGTGAATCAACCAGTGGCCAAGTCTTACTTCCCGACGAAGTAAAAATCTGTGAAAGTGAGTTATAGTCCCACTTTTAAAATCTAATATTTTTGGGATGAGAATACATGCAGGTTTTATAAATGATTTACAAAATAGACACAAGTACGTGAAACTACATTCTATGGTTGAATTATCGAAATCGAATATGCCCCTTTTTATTAAGTCTGGTAATCTAAGAATTAGGGAACAGACACCCTAATTGACGCGAATTCTAAAGATAGATCTATTGGGCCTAACAAACCCCATCCAAAGTACCGGATGCTTTAGTACTTCGAAATTTATATCATATCCGAAGGGTGTCCCGGAATGATGGGGATATTCTTATATATGCATCTTGTTATTGTCGGTTACCAGGTGTTCACCATATGAATGATTTTTATCTCTATGTATGGGATGGGTATTGAAATATGAAATCTTGTGGTCTATTGTTACGATTTGATATATATAGGTTAAACCTATAACTCACCAACATTTTTGTTGATGTTTAAAGCATGTTTATTCTCAGGTGAATATTAAGAGCTTCCGCTGTTGCATACTAAAATAAGGACAAGATTTGGAGTCCATGTTTGTATGATATTGTGTAAAAACTGCATTCAAGAAACTGATTTCGATGTAACATATTTGTATTGTAAACCATTATGTAATGGTCGTGTGTAAACAGGATATTTTAGATTATCGTTATTTGATAATCTACGTAAAGCTTTTTAAACCTTTATTTATGAAATAAAGGTTATGGTTTGTTTTAAAAATGAATGCAGTCTTTGAAAAACGTCTCATATAGAGGTCAAAACCTCGCAACGAAATCAATTAATATGGAACGTTTTTAATCAATAAGAACGGGACATTTCAGTTGGTATCCGAGCGTTGGTCTTAGAGAACCAGAAAATTTGCATTAGTGTGTCTTATCGAGTTTGTTAGGATGCATTAGTGAGTCTGGACTTCGACCGTGTTTTCTTTAAAAATGATTGCTTAACATTTTTGTTGGAGACTATATATTTTTAACATATGAATATTATGTGATATATTAATCTCTTAACGTGTTTGATATTATGTGATAGATGTCTACCTCTAGAACAAGTCCCATTGACTCACCTAATAATAATGAAGAGTCAAATGTAAATTGGAATGATTTGTGGACTGATTCACAAGTTCCCGAAGAGGAACCGGAAGAAGAGTCGGAACCGGAAGAAGAATCGGAACCGGAAGAAGAATCGGAACCGGATGAAGAAATAGAACCGGTGGGGGAAATAATAAAACGGTTAAGTAAAAGAAAATCCTCAACTAACCGACCAAAGTTAATTATGGTCAATGGTGTTTCCGCCAAGGAAGCAAAATATTGGGAGGATTACCAATTCTCCGATGAATCGGATTCCGACGAGAATTCCGATGATGTTATAGAAATTACCCCAACTAAATTTAAAAAGGCAAAAGAAAATAATAAGAGAAAGGGCATAAAAATAGAGAAATCTAATTCCAACCCCGATGAACTTTATATGTATCGTCAACCCCCGAAGTCCTTAAGTTGTAACAATGACCCGGGAACCTCTAAACCACCAGGTTTTTCTAAACCAATGTGGACAACGACGGCTCGTATTAGGGGAACATCATATATCCCTAGAAACTTGGCAAAACGAACCAAAACCGAAGAAGAAGAAACGAGCGAGTCGGAATAAGATAGTTGTATTCGTGTGGTGTAATATATGTAATATAGTGTTCTTATGCTTTATGATATATGTAAAAATTGCTTGTATTAATAATTATTTTTTTTATGAAACTAACTCTTGTCTATTTTACAGTTTAAAAACACAAAATGGATAGACAACCCAATATTTTAAGAGACCTACCCGGAGACATGATTGATGAAATCTTGTCTAGAGTCGGCCAGAATTCTTCGGCACAACTATTTAAGGCGAGATCAGTTTGTAAGACATTCGAAGAACGTTCCAAGAATGTCTTGGTTTATAAGAGACTTTCGTTTGAAAGATGGGGGATATCACATTGGGAAACCCATAAGTTACGATGTGTTTACTTTGACGCATATATTGCGGGGAACCCAAATGCTATTTTACGCAACGGGTTAAGAAATTATTTTGACTCAATATATCCGAATATTGGACTTCGTGATTTAGAAAAAGCGGCTAACATGCAACATAAAGAAGCATGTTATGCTTACGGATTAGTAATGTTCGCTTCTCACCAAAGTGAGAACAAGAACATCGGGCTACAACTATTAAACAAAACGTTTCCACAAGTGATGGAGTCGGTAATTGGGGTAAGAAATGAGGTTTTTAGATTATTACGGGACTGTTGGACATTACGTAACCCTCGTCCCTTTGATGACGTTACAACACGCTGTCTTATCAACAGCCATAACGGTTATGTTGCACAAGACCAAGGATGGGAAGTAGTCCTAGTAAAACCAGAATGCATGACTTGTTTCTGGACGTATGAATTACGTGTCTTTATTGCCTTTGCCGAACGACTTGTGTACTAGCTAGAATTGTCTTCACAACTATCTTGTATCAAAGTTATTGTGTGCTATATTTCATGCTTTATGTAAAATAAGCGGTATTGTAAGTTTGTAAAATATTGTATAAAAGTTTGAACGCGAAATATTATTACAATCAGTTTTTCATATAGAATTGTAGTAGTTGAATTGTATATTAGCTACTAAGTATGAACTTAACGGGTAGGTACTACCCGAATTTAAACTTATAAAACGCTAATATGAAGAAAAAGCTTTTATAAATGAGTTCATATTATGCTACGAAATATATTAACTACTCTTAATATTCTGTATGATTAACTTGTTCCATTTAACTATTTTGAAGGAAATGGCACCGACTACTCGACACACCGTGAATATGAATGAAGAGGAATTCCGTACTTTTCTAGCTTCAAACATAGCCGCAGTACAGGCTGCGCTACATACCAACAATAACCTTGGATCTAGCAGTACAGGAAATCGTGTAGGATGCACCTACAAAGAATTCACTGCCTGCAAACCTTTGGAATTTGATGGAACCGAAGGACCGATCGGATTGAAACGGTGGACCGAGAAGGTTGAATCGGTTTTTGCCATAAGTAAGTGTACTGAAGAGGACAAAGTGAAGTACGCGACGCATACCTTCACAGGTTCTGCGTTAACATGGTGGAATACCTATCTAGAGCAAGTGGGACAAGATGATGCGTACGCACTACCGTGGTCAGCATTCAAGCACTTGATGAACGAGAAGTACCGTCCCAGAACCGAGGTCAATAAGCTCAAGACAGAACTTAGAGGGTTACGAACCCAAGGATTTGATATTACCACGTACGAAAGACGATTCACAGAATTGTGCCTATTGTGTCCGGGAGCATTTGAAGATGAGGAAGAGAAGATCGACGCGTTTGTGAAAGGATTACCGGAAAGAATCCAAGAAGATATAAGTTCACACGAGCCTGCCTCCATACAACAGGCATGTAGAATGGCTCACAAACTAGTGAACCAGATTGAAGAAAGAATTAAAGAACAGACTGCTGAAGAGGCCAATGTGAAGCAAGTCAAAAGAAAGTGGGAGGAAAACGGTGATAAGAATCACCAATACAACAACAACAGCAATTACAACAATAATCGCAACAATTATCCCAACAATCGCAACATCAATCGCAACTACAACAAACGGCCCAACAACAACAACAACAACAACAGCAACTACAACAATCATCCCAACAACAATAATAACCGCAACAACAACAACAATCAGAAGCAGCTATGCCAAAGGTGTGAAAAGAATCACTCGGGGTTCTGCACCAAATTTTGCAACAAGTGTAAAAGAAATGGTCATAGCGCGGCGAAGTGTGAGGTCTACGGACCAGGGGTTAATAGAACGAAAGGAACAAATGGTGTCGGAACGAGTAATGGCGGAGCAAGTAGTGTCGGAGCAAGTTATGCCAATGTAGTTTGTTATAAATGTGGAAAACCAGGCCACATTATTAGAAATTTCCCGAACCAGGAGAACACGAATGGACAAGGCCGTGGAAGAGTTTTCAATATTAATGCGGTAGAGGCACAGGAAGACCCGGAGCTTGTTACGGGTACGTTTCTTATTGACAATAAATCTGCTTACGTTTTATATGATTCGGGTGCGGATAGAAGCTATATGAGTAGAGATTTTTGTGCTAAATTAAGTTGTCCATTGACGCCTTTGGATAGTAAATTTTTACTCGAATTAGCAAATGGTAAATTAATTTCAGCAGATAATATATGTTGGAATCGAGAAATTAAACTGGTTAGCGAAACATTTAAGATTGATTTGATACCAGTAGAGTTAGGGAGTTTTGATGTGATAATAGGTATGGACTGGTTGAAAGAAGTGAAAGCGGAGATCGTTTGTTACAAAAATGCAATTCGCATTATACGAGAAAAAGGAAAACCCTTAATGGTGTACGGAGAAAAGGGCAACACGAAGCTACATCTTATTAGTAATTTGAAGGCACAAAAACTAATAAGAAAAGGTTGCTATGCTGTTCTAGCACACGTCGAGAAAGTATAAACTGAAGAAAAGAGCATCAATGATGTTCCCATTGCAAAAGAATTTTCCGATGTATTTCCGAAAGAATTACCGGGATTACCCCCACATCGATCCGTTGAATTTCAAATAGATCTTGTACCAGGAGCTGCACCAATAGCTCGTGCTCCTTACAGACTCGCACCCAGCGAGATGAAAGAACTGCAAAGCCAATTACAAGAACTTTTAGAGCGTGGTTTCATTCGACCAAGCACATCACCGTGGGGAGCTCCTGTTTTGTTTGTCAAGAAGAAAGATGGTACATTCAGGTTGTGTATCGACTACCGAGAGTTGAACAAACTTACCATCAAGAACCGCTACCCACTACCGAGAATCGACGACTTATTTGATCAACTACAAGGCTCGTCTGTTTATTCATAGATTGACTTACGTTCCGGGTATCATCAAATGCGGGTGAAAGAAGATGATATTCCAAAGACTGCTTTCAGAGCACGTTACGGTCATTACGAGTTTATGGTCATGCCGTTTGGTTTAACTAATGTACCAGCTGTGTTCATGGACCTTATGAACCGAGTGTGTGGACCATACCTTGACAAGTTTGTCATTGTTTTCATTGATGACATACTTATTTACTCAAAGAATGACCAAGAACACGGTGAACATTTGAGAAAGGTGTTAGAAGTATTGAGGAAGGAAGAATTGTACGCTAAGTTTTCAAAGTGTGCATTTTGGTTGGAAGAAGTTCAATTCCTCGGTCACATAGTGAACAAAGAAGGTATTAAGGTGGATCCGGCAAAGATAGAAACTGTTGAAAAGTGGGAAACCCCGAAAACTCCGAAACACATACGCCAGTTTTTAGGACTAGCTGGTTACTACAGAAGGTTCATCCAAGACTTTTCCAGAATAGCAAAAACCTTGACTGCATTAACGCATAAAGGGAAGAAATTTGAATGGAATGATGAACAAGAGAAAGCGTTTCAGTTATTGAAGAAAAAGCTAACTACGGCACCTATATTGTCATTGCCTGAAGGGAATGATGATTTTGTGATTTATTGTGATGCATCAAAGCAAGGTCTCGGTTGTGTATTAATGCAACGAACGAAGGTGACTGCTTATCCTTCTAGACAATTGAAGATTCACGAACAAAATTATACGACGCATGATTTGGAATTAGGCGCGGTTGTTTTTGCATTAAAGACTTGGAGGCACTACTTATATGGGGTCAAAAGTATTATATATACCGACCACAAAAGTCTTCAACACATATTTAATCAGAAACAACTGAATATGAGGCAGCGTAGGTGGATTGAATTATTGAATGATTACGACTTTGAGATTCGTTACCACCCGGGGAAGGCAAATGTGGTAGCCGATGCCTTGAGCAGGAAGGACAGAGAACCCATTCGAGTAAAATCTATGAATATAATGATTCATAATAACATTACTACTCAAATAAAGGAGGCGCAACAAGGAGTTTTAAAAGAGGGAAATTTAAAGGATGAAATACCCAAAGGATCGGAGAAGCATCTTAATATTTGGGAAGACGGAACCCGGTATAGGGCTGAAAGGATTTGGGTACCAAAATTTGGAGATATGAGAGAAATGGTACTTAGAGAAGCTCATAAAACCAGATACTCAATACATCCTGGAACGGGAAAGATGTACAAGGATCTCAAGAAACATTTTTGGTGGCCGGGTATGAAAGCCGATGTTGCTAAATACGTAGGAGAATGTTTGACGTGTTCTAAGGTCAAAGCTGAGCATCAGAAACCATCAGGTCTACTTCAACAACCCAAAATCCCGGAATGGAAATGGGAAAACATTACCATGGATTTCATCACTAAATTGCCAAGGACTGCAAGTGGTTTTGATACTATTTGGGTAATAGTTGATCGTCTCACCAAATCAGCACACTTCCTACCAATAAGAGAAGATGACAAGATGGAGAAGTTAGCACGACTGTATTTGAAGGAAGTCGTCTCCAGACATGGAATACCAATCTCTATTATCTCTGATAGGGATGGCAGATTTATTTCAAGATTCTGGCAGACATTACAGCAAGCATTAGGAACTCGTCTAGACATGAGTACTGCCTATCATCCACAAACTGATGGGCAGAGCGAAAGGACGATACAAACGCTTGAAGACATGCTACGAGCATGTGTTATTGATTTCGGAAACAGTTGGGATCGACATCTACCGTTAGCAGAATTTTCCTACAACAACAGCTACCATTCAAGCATTGAGATGGCGCCGTTTGAAGCACTTTATGGTAGAAAGTGCAGGTCTCCGATTTGTTGGAGTGAAGTGGGGGATAGACAGATTACGGGTCCGGAGATTATACAAGAAACTACCGAGAAGATCATCCAAATTCAACAACGGTTGAAAACCGCCCAAAGTCGACAAAAGAGCTACGCTGACATTAAAAGAAAAGATATAGAATTTGAAATTGGAGAGATGGTCATGCTTAAAGTTACACCTTGGAAAGGCGTTGTTCGATTTGGTAAACGAGGGAAATTAAATCCAAGGTATATTGGACCATTCAAGATTATTGATCGTGTCGGACCAGTAGCTTACCGACTAGAGTTACCTCAACAACTCGCGGCTGTACATAACACTTTCCACGTCTCGAATTTAAAGAAATGTTTTGCTAAAGAAGATCTCACTATTCCGTTAGATGAAATCCAAATCAACGAAAAACTTCAATTCATCGAAGAACCCGTCGAAATAATGGATCGTGAGGTTAAAAGACTTAAGCAAAACAAGATACCAATTGTTAAGGTTCGATGGAATGCTCGTAGAGGACCCGAGTTCACCTGGGAGCGTGAAGATCAGATGAAGAAGAAATACCCGCATCTATTTCCAGAAGATTCGTCAACACCTTCAACAGCTTAAAATTTCGGGACGAAATTTATTTAACGGGTAGGTACTGTAGTGACCCGAACTTTTCTATGTTTATATATATTAATTGAGATTGATATTTACATGATTAAATGTTTCCAACATGTTAAGCAATCAAACTTGTTAAGACTTGATTAATTGAAATATGTTTCATATAGACAATTGACCACCCAAGTTGACCGGTGATTCACGAACGTTAAAACTTGTAAAAACTATACGATGACATATATATGGTTATATATATAGTTAACATGTTTTTATTATAAGTATGTATCTCATTAGGTATTTTAACAATGAGTTATATACATAAAAATGAGACTATTAATTTAAGAAACTCGAAAACGATATATATAACGATTATCGTTATAACAACGTCTTACTAGGTACATATGAATCATATTAAGATATTGATACACTTGGTTAATTATGTTAAATGATAAGTAAATATATTATTAAGCGTATTAACAATGAAATACATATGTAAAAATAAGACTACTAACTTAATGATTTCGAAACGAGACATATATGTAACGATTATCGTTGTAACGACATTTAACTGTATATACATCATACTAAGATATATTATATATCATAATATCATGATAATATAATAATTTAACATCTCATTTGTTATAATAAACAATGGGTTAACAATATTCAACAAGATCGTTAACCTAAAGGTTTCAAAACATCATTTACATGTAACGACTAACGATGACTTAACGACTCAGTTAAAATGTATATACATGTAGTGTTTTAATATGTATTCATACACTTTTGAAAGACTTCAAGACACTTATCAAAATACTTCTACTTAACAAAAATGCTTACAATTACATCCTCGTTCAGTTTCATCAACAATTCTACTCGTATGTACCCGTATTCGTACTTGTACAATACACAGCTTTTAGATGTATGTACTATTGGTATATACACTCCAATGATCAGCTCTTAGCAGCCCATGTGAGTCACCTAACACATGTGGGAACCATCATTTGGCAACTAGCATGAAATATCTCATAAAATTACAAAAATATGAGTAATCATTCATGACTTATTTACATGAAAACAAAATTACATATCCTTTATATCTAATCCATACACCAACGACCAAAAACACCTACAAACACTTTCATTCTTCAATTTTCTTCATCTAATTGATCTCTCTCAAGTTCTATCTTCAAGTTCTAAGTGTTCTTCATAAATTCCAAAAGTTCTAGTTTCATAAAATCAAGAATACTTTCAAGTTTGCTAGCTCACTTCCAATCTTGTAAGGTGATCATCCAACCTCAAGAAATCTTTGTTTCTTACAGTAGGTTATTATTCTAATACAAGGTAATAATCATATTCAAACTTTGGTTCAATTTCTATAACTATAACAATCTTATTTCAAGTGATGATCTTACTTGAACTTGTTTTCGTGTCATGATTCTGCTTCAAGAACTTCGAGCCATCCAAGGATCCATTGAAGCTAGATCCATTTTTCTCTTTTCCAGTAGGTTTATCCAAGGAACTTAAGGTAGTAATGATGTTCATAACATCATTCGATTCATACATATAAAGCTATCTTATTCGAAGGTTTAAACTTGTAATCACTAGAACATAGTTTAGTTAATTCTAAACTTGTTCGCAAACAAAAGTTAATCCTTCTAACTTGACTTTTAAAATCAACTAAACAAATGTTCTATATCTATATGATATGCTAACTTAATGATTTAAAACCTGGAAACACGAAAAACACCGTAAAACCGAATTTACGCCGTCGTAGTAACACCGCGGGCTGTTTTGGGTTAGTTAATTAAAAACTATGATAAACTTTGATTTTAAAGTTGTTATTCTGAGAAAATTATTTTTATTATGAACATGAAACTATATCCAAAAATTATGATTAAACTCAAAGTGGAAGTATGTTTTCTAAAATGGTCATCTAGACGTCGTTCTTTCGACTGAAATGACTACCTTTACAAAAACGACTTGTAACTTATTTTTCCGACTATAAACCTATACATTTCTGTTTAGATTCATAAAATAGAGTTCAATATGAAACCATAGCAATTTGATTCACTCAAAACGGATTTAAAATGAAGAAGTTATGGGTAAAACAAGATTGGATAATTTTTCTCATTTTAGCTACGTGAAAATTGGTAACAAATCTATTCCAACCATAACTTAATCAACTTGTATTGTATATTATGTAATCTTGAGATACCATAGACACGTATACAATGTTTCGACCTATCATGTCGACACATCTATATATATTTCGGAACAACCATAGACACTCTATATGTGAATGTTGGAGTTAGCTATACAGGGTTGAGGTTGATTCCAAAATATATATAGTTTGAGTTGTGATCAATACTGAGATACGTATACACTGGGTCGTGGATTGATTCAAGATAATATTTATCGATTTATTTCTGTACATCTAACTGTGGACAACTAGTTGTAGGTTACTAACGAGGACAGCTGACTTAATAAACTTAAAACATCAAAATATATTAAAAGTGTTGTAAATATATTTTTGAACATACTTTGATATATATGTATATATTGTTATAGGTTCGTGAATCAACCAGTGGCCAAGTCTTACTTTCCGACGAAGTAAAAATCTGTGAAAGTGAGTTATAGTCCCACTTTTAAAATCTAATATTTTTGGGATGAGAATACATGCAGGTTTTATAAATGATTTACAAAATAGACACAAGTACGTGAAACTACATTCTATGGTTGAATTATCGAAATCGCATATGCCCCTTTTTATTAAGTCTGGCAATCTAAGAATTAGGGAACAGACACCCTAATTGACGCGAATCCTAAAGATAGATCTATTGGGCCTAACAAACCCCATCCAAAGTACCGGATGCTTTAGTACTTCGAAATTTATATCATATCCGAAGGGTGTCCCGGAATGATGGGGATATTCTTATATATGCATCTTGTTATTGTCGGTTACCAGGTGTTCACCATATGAATGATTTTTATCTCTATGTATGGGATGTGTATTGAAATATGAAATCTTGTGGTCTATTGTTACGATTTGATATATATAGGTTAAACCTATAACTCACCAACATTTTTGTTGATGTTTAAAGCATGTTTATTCTCAGGTGAATATTAAGACCTTCCGCTGTTGCATACTAAAATAAGGACAAGATTTGGAGTCCATGTTTGTATGATATTGTGTAAAAACTGCATTCAAGAAACTGATTTCGATGTAACATATTTGTATTGTAAACCATTATGTAATGGTCGTGTGTAAACAGGATATTTTAGATTATCATTATTTGATAATCTACGTAAAGCTTTTTAAACCTTTATTTATGAAATAAAGGTTATGGTTTGTTTTAAAAATGAATGCAGTCTTTGAAAAACGTCTCATATAGAGGTCAAAACCTCGCAACGAAATCAATTAATATGGAACGTTTTTAATCAATAAGAACGGGACATTTCAATAATAAGGTTGTTTTGAACGAAAAGTTGAAGTTGACTTGTTGGAGCTGTGACAAAATTTGCTACTTTGAAAGGGATTACCAAGTTATTTTGGGTAATAATAACGCTAAGGAATTAGTACAGATACGTGTTAAACCTTTATTCAGATTCCTAGTGTTTTCAGGTGCATAACCATATGCAACAATCTTTTCTTCCGTTGATAAAGTGCGGTTGGTTCATCCTCTCGATTGAGGTGTTTTCAAGAATCATGAAATGTTTGAAAGTAGATTGTAATCGTCAATATACAAATGAGGTTTAAAATGAAATTAAGTGGCAAACTTGAAGAATTGTTTAGTTTCATATGTTATAATCAATATTTTAATTCATTTTAATTGTCCAATGTTATTAGTCCTCAGTCGATAGTCCACAGTTGACAGTCCAATAATTCATTTAGTTTAATATATAATATTCGAATTAATTAATACGTATCGTTACCCGTATACATGTCTCGGACTCGATCACAACTCAAAGTATATATATTATTATAGAATCAACCTCAACCCTGTATAGAGAACTCGATCATTACTGCATATAGAGTATCTATGGTTATTCCAAATAATATATATATATGCGTCGATATGATATGTCAAAACCTTGTATACGTGTCCCGATATTTAAAGTACGTAAAATAAATACAGAAATTAAATGACGATAAATAAAATGCGTAAAGTAAATAACAGAAATTAAATGACGATAAATAAAATTGGGATAATTAAATTGCGATAAATAAATTGCGATAATAAAATGTAATACGAAATTAACAGTTAGCTAGGAACAGTTAGCTGGAAACAGTTAGCGTGGATTCTTAACAAAATTTTTCATATTGTTAATTAGTCTGTTTCTTATCAATTTTTATTGTGTCCATTATTTCTTCATTATGCCACTTGTTGAATTCTGATAGGTTAAAATCCAAATATGAAATTGAATGAAAATGGTTATTCTGTGGTGAATGGATACGTATAACGGTGGTTGCAAATAGGATAGTAAATGATCGTTGAATCAAATTCGTAGAATGTACAGTGTAACTTATTAATGCGAAATCAAAATATTTCTAGGGTATTATCTACCCGTTAAAATATTTTCACCATTAACAGTTTGTACAAAAGAATTTTTAGTTACAATCTTTATGAAAATATACTTACATATATATATTTTCTTCAGATGTAATATAGATTTAATGAGTTATTATGATATTAAACTCATTTGATTTACTGTTAGAACATGAATATATAATCTCTAAAACATTAGAGATTACATAATCATCATGAGGAACGAAGATGTAGAACGTCATGTAAAACGATGATTATACTCTATGTACAGAATAAGATGTTGAGGCATGTGATGTTGAAACTTGGGTTGTTAGTGGTACTGATGTTTCTGGTGCTGTTGTTGAAGCTGGTAGATTTTACACCACGTTTTCCAAATTGATTACTCGAGCGCGAATTTTGTTGACTTCTTCGATTACTCCGGGATGATTGTCGGTAAGAACAAGCGAATGAATAAGACCCAGAATTTGAGATAGTATATAATCACTACGAGATACTCTGGAAATGAGAGTGAAAATGGTATTTCTGGCTAGTTCGCCAATAAGTGTTTCAGGTTCATCGCCAAGAGGTAAATTCGGTTGGTGGAAGGAATCGACTTCTTCGCGTCTCCATTGATGAAGTTGACTACGAACCCATCAGATGAATTGGGGATGACTGATTGGTTGATTCATTCTGGTGACGCTGATAAGTGAAACTCCATATCAGAATAATTGTCGGAATCCGAGGAACTCGAACTGGTTGAGGGATTCATCTCGTACGATCAGATGAAGGTTTTTTTGGTAAGAAATAGATTATAGTATATAGATTAGTATCCTACAATACATAGTTTACATATGCATATATAATACTAACATCCCATAAGTTACGGAGGAATCTATGGAATACGACAGGCAAGGTTTACAGTAACAGGTACGTTAAGATATGGATTAGCAGATACGCTAAGATATGAATTTATCTATACACTGTCTATGCAATAAAGGCAGTAAGACGTGTCTAGACTTTAAGGATGATAAGCAATTAATTTTCGACACTAAATGATAAGAAAAACTTTTGACATGCAGACACGGTCGAAGTCCAGACTCACTAATGCATCCTAACGCCTATCAGTTAGACTCACTAATGCAAGACCTGGTTCGCTAAGACCACTGCTCTGATACCAACTGAAGCGACCCGTCTTAATCCATCCGGACGAAGTCCATATCGATTATAAACGATTCACAACAGTTGATTACATCGCGAGATGTTTGACCTCTATATGATACATTTTACAAATATTGCATTCGTTTTTGAAAAGACAATCTTTCATTTCATCGAAAGTTGACAGGCATGCATACCATTTCATAATATATCCCACTATAATTGACTTAATAATAATCTTGATGAACTCGATGACTAAAATGCAACGTCTTTTGAAATATGCCATGAGTGACTCCAAGTTATATCTATAAAATGAGCAAATGCACAGCGAAAGATTTCTTTCGTACCTGAGAATAAACATGCTTTAAAGTGTCAACCAAAAGGTTGGTGAGTTCATTAGTTTAACATAAATAATCATTTCCATCATTTTAATAGACCACAAGATTTTCATATTTCCATTTCTCATAAACATACGTCCCATGCATAGAGACAAAAATATCATTCATATGGATTGAACACCTGGTAACCGACATTCACAATATGCATATAAGAATATCCCCATCATTCCGGGATCCTCCTTCGGACATGATATAAATTTCAAATTACTAAAGCATCCGGTACTTTGGATGGGGCTTGTTGGGCCCGATAGATCTATCTTTAGGATTCCCGTCAATTAGGGTGTCTTTTCCCTAATTCTTAGATTACCAGACTAAAAAGGGGCATATTCAGTTTAATAATCCAGCCATAGAATATAGTTTCATTTACTCGTGTCTATTTCGTAAAACAGTTATAAAAGCAGCGCATGTATTCTCAGCCTAAAAATATAAAGGGTAAAAAGGCAAATGAAAACTCACCTAATGTATTTTGTAGTAAAAATACATATGACTATATTGAACAACTGAACAAATCAGGGTTTGCCTCGGATTCACGAACCTATATCATTTGTATATTTATATCAAAACATATAATCATATTCGAACAATTATATATATATATATATATATATTTTGTTATTAATAAAATACTTGTTATACTATACATTATTTAGATAAATTTAATATATTTAGTTTATATGTTTTTATATATAACTATTACTTATCATTAATAATAAAAACTGTATATTAAGGTTCATTATATATTTATATATTAATTTATATAACTTAACTAATAGCTTTTTAATACTAAAAATAAAGCATAATGTATTTTCATATAAAAGTATCTATTTGTGAAAATATTGATAGTTTTAGTGATCAAAATAATAATTTTAGTAAGAATGATAATAATGATAATATGTTTAATACTAATAATACTAATAATTATACTAATAAGAATAATGATAATATTTATAATAATACTTATGATACTAATAATAATAGTACTAAAAGTGATACTAATATTAATTTTAATCTAAATATTTATGTTCTCATGATAATACATATATTAGTTGTTAAAATAAATATATCAATAACCATGATAATAATAACAATATTCCTATTTATAACTATAATCATAATAATAATAATGATATCTAATAATACTTAATGGTACTACTTAATAATAACTAAAAATGGTAATGATAATAGTCATATTATTAATATAAACCTAATATTAACAATAACAATATTTACAAATAATAATAATAATACTTATAATTATGTTAACAATATTATTTATAATACTTTTAATAATTATAATACTAGTAGTATTAATAATATCTAATTAATAACAATAATAATATTATCAATAATTATAATAATAATAATAATAACAATAATAATAACAATAATGAAAAATGATAATAATAATAATAATAATAATAATAATAATAATAATAATAATAATAATAATAATAATAATAATAATAATAATAATAAGTTTGGTATTTAAATCTACCTTTGAAACCCTTTAAAAAAAAATAGTTGCACTACACAAGGATTGAACCTGAGACCTCTCGTTCACACCCAACATCCACAAACCACTCGTCTGTTCTTCCATTTCTAATTTTTATTCCACCTTATATAAATATAAACCCCGTATTATATCTGTTTCTTTTCATCTTCTTCTTCTATACTCGACTGGCCAGAAATTAATCCATCAATTAAATGTTTTCTTAAATAAATTTTAGGGTTTACAGAATATACAGATACAGTTACTGATTGATTAAATTAATTAAAACAGACAACTACAAAAACAGGAAAATGACCTGTGCAGAAAATAGCCACGATGATGAACTCGATTTCTACTTCGAATTTAAAGGACATTTTAGCTAAAGAGTATAACATGAAAAATATTGGAAATCTTGTTTATGAAGTATCTGTATCATCAATTTTACTCAAAACATTAAAACGATTTCGAATTTCAATATGAACACTGCGTTTGACTTTTAAAAAACAAAAATTTGACCTTCAAATTCGAACTCAATAAGGAAAATTGAAGTGTGAAAGTTTACAGAAAGATTGTTTAGCAGATTTCTAACGTAATAGCATTAATACATTTTGTAAATTCGTTTGAAATTGATATTTGACCAAAAAGTAAAAGAACAGAGATAAACGACTTGTTTTCTTGTTTTTCTGTTTTAATTTAATCGAATGGGAGTTGTTAAGGATTTCTGTGATTCGTAATAGATAATGTAAGATTGTATCGTATCAATTATCGCTGGCCTCATTTGTTTTGTATCACAACTTGGTCGACAGGCTTAATCACCTAGTACAGAAATATATATAAAAAATAAAAAGAAGAAATTGATTGATAATCGGTTTTGGTGTTATCTGTTAATTCAATCTGGTTTGTTATCACAATAAGGACAGATAACGAATTTTTAAACTAGTAGGATTTTGATAGGAAACAGAATACACATTTATTTGTTTTCATTTATGTATATACATCCGTATTATATCTATATATCTTGTATATGTATTTATAAAATATATAATTGTATTTATCAGTATATTATATATGTATTTGTATAATGAGTATATTAGTGTTTTTCATATATATACGGTGTACCTCTGTATTACCTATATATACGAGGTATTATATTAAATTCTATAACATACATTACTAATATAAAATTATTATTAAAATCCATTATTATTGTAAATTTTAGTAGGATACTTAATAATAGAATTAATAATAATAATAATATAAATGATCAAAATAATACCTAAAAATAATAAGTATAATAATAAAGATGAGAGTAATAATAAATCATAATGATTTTTAGTGAAATTGACAATAATAATATTATTAATGATATTTATAATAATAATAATACTAGTTATATTAACATTGATGAAAATATTACTATATCAATTATATTTAAACTTGTAATTACATTATATTAATCTTACATTTTGTTAACTATGTAATATTTATTTTATATATTTTATACATTAACGTACTTGACTATTCAATATTTATATTTTATATATCTATATACAGTTTTTTTCTAATAATAGTTTTAGTTATTTTGTATAGTACTTTATATTTTCAATTCAAATGATTTATAATGTGTCTTATTAATTCCATTTATTATATATATACTTTTGTTTGTATATATACATATACATATACACATATATATACATTTAATTATTTACAACCAAAAGTTCGTGAATCGTCGGCACAGTCAAAGGTCGAATGTTATACCTGTAAACAGTTCAAAAATACTGAGACTCTTCATTACAGACTTTACTTATCGTGTCAAAATCATACAAAGATTAAGTTTAAATTTGGTCAGAAATTCTCGGGTCATCACACTAAGAATGTCTAGACATGTTTTTGGATCACGAGTTATTGATTAACACTTATGTGTTATGCCAAATCGTTGTTAAGTTGTCATTAAGATGTAATTAAGCGTAATTAACCAAGATTAGTGTTTTTATGACCAAAACTCAATTGAGTATGGAGGAGGCATCTATTATAAGTGTGTTAAGAAAGGTTTCATGAATTATAAATATCGAGAAGTGGTCAAACTAAATTTGATCAAAAATGGTGACAGTGAATTCTGCGGTCGCACTGCTGTTGACCATAGTGGCGACCGTGCAACTTGTTTCACAAAACTGTGTTACAGATTCAGTATGAGCTTCTACGGTCAAATATACGGTCAACCGTACATTAACCGTATACATAAATGATCTTTATTTCCATTCTAGGTTTTGTTGATTTGGTCATTTGCAAGATCAAGTATGGATTAGTGAACTTGAGCGTTTTATGTTAAGATGTCGATCATCACTTATGCATATGTATGTGTCATCATCAAAACATATTCTTTGGTTAACCATCATACTTAACTTTATCGGTTAGTCCATTAACCAACATTTAAACAACATTCTCCCCCTTTTTGATGATGACAAACATACACGTGATGAGGGACATTTTGCTATAAATAAGCAAGTGTTAACATCACATGTATCCATATTTCTCCCCCCTTTTGTCGAAGCAAAAAGGTTAGCTCCCTCTAGAACTATGCTCACCCTTAGAGCAAAGCTCCCCCTTAAATTGTGCATGGTGGAAAATAATTATTAAAAGCATAACAAGCACACATTTTATTCATAACAAGCACTCAACATGATATAAACCATTTTATATAAGTGATCCTATTCATATTCTTAATAACCGTTTATCAATGTTCTTTTGCCACTTTTAATTTAACCAATTAAATTGTCGTTTTGCCTTTTGCATGTTGTTAATAATTTCTAATTTAACCAATTAAATTAAAGTTTTGATATGTTGTTGACTTGGGTGATTAACTTGTAGCATACAAACATACAATCTACAATCATACAATAAACAACCAAGCATGCAAAACAATATGTTCACAATCAAGCCTTTTGGTAGGCATTTTGTTTAGCCGAAAACAAAATGCCACCTGTGAAAGGGTCAAATCACAAAGTAGGAGATTTTACATCTCTCACTAAATCTTGCATCCAAATACAATCTTCTTGTGTTCTTCCTTTTCTTCTTGTATCTTCATCTTGTTACAAAATATATCCTAATACATTTTGTCTAGAAAATGAAATACAACCTAATCTATTTTATATACCAAATATAAAATAAATTACATAAATTACATGACCAAATGAATAAATATTACAAACCAAATGAATGAATTAATATTACATACCAAATGAATAATTAATTAACCAAACAAGCATTCATACAAATACAAGGTCTTGGCTATGATTGTGAACATCAATATATGAATAAATATTAACCAAATGGCAAACCCAAAACCACTTTTGGGACCCCTTTGAATTCGGCCAAACCCATGAGCCCACCCAAACCCAAACATTTTTACATTCTACTTTCATGCATGTACATAAAATGCAAAGTTGGTGGGTTTTAAAGACCATATATAAGAAGCATATTTCATAGACTTCTGCTCTAGATACCATTGATGGAATTCAATATAACAACATGTTTATAATGTCAACATAATCACAAATCCATTTTATGATAGTAAAGCAAGCGGAAGCATGATGATTAATAAAACAAGTTTGTATGTTAAACCATTTTAGATGAATTCCATATAGTTATCAAGATATGAAATAATGCTTACATATAACAACAAAGGAAGAAGATTATACCTCCTTAATGATAAATTGAGGGCTGAATTTTATGAGCAAGATGATGGAAAAAGATGATGAAAATAAGCTACTAACTTGAAGCCTCAAGCAAGTAATACCCCAAGCTTTCAATCACCAACACCTTCTATTATTTGGTTAGGATTTTAGGATACTTGATGGAATTAATTAGCAAGAAAAGAACCTCTCTTTCTCCCTTGTATAATTCGGCCCACAACACAACAAAGGAAGTGAGAGTGTTTTTCAAACTACTAACTTGTGTATCTTGAGTCAATGCTTGGTATAAGTGTTAAGCATGCATACATTAGGAGTTGTGATCTTAAAAGTAACAAAAGAAGGCATGGGGTGAGGCCTTGGGGCTGCCAAAACCGTCCCACTCCACATGGTTTTAACAAGATTTGTTTTTAAAAAAAACTTGTAATAAAAGACCATGTATTTGTCATGTATTTTTGTTACTTGCATTTTTATAAACCAATTTATAAAACATAACACAACATAATTATTTAAACCAATAAATAATTAAATCCTTAATATATATATATAAATTATCCAAATAATTTATCTCAAGTAATATTATTTTAGAAAACCGATTTTCTAATATCCAAGTGTCGCGTATTCATTTAATGATCCAATCATTAAGATTAAATACGTTTAAGGTGTCAGTAAGCTTGTTATTGGGTATGACCCGACTTGGATCATAACATTCTAGCCACATTAATTTAATATGTCTCTCGGGCATACGAAATACCTTCAGTTGTGACTTATGATCGTTTTGCACGTCCCATACTTCACTCGAATGTCGGTGTCAAAAACACCTTTTTGACATAGAGTACTTAGTTTAAGTTCTAGATCAATGAAGAGTGAGGTTAGTGCTCTTCTTGGAATGAACTTGGGAAGGAGTTGTATATGATTCTCAGTATCATAAAACTCATCTCCTTTTGTTGGCACTCTAAGGATGTCGCCGAATTGCTTAAGTGTCATCACATAGTCTTGATCAAACAGAATGAATTTTACCTTTCGGTCAGAGGTAAATTCGAACTCTGAGTAGAATTGTTTGACAAGTGAAGGAAATGTGTAGGTTTTGAGCGAGAGAAACGATCCCCATCCAATCTTGTCAAAATCTCTTTGAAGAGTAGGATAATCATAGAACACTTTATGTTCTTCTTGGATGTGTCTTGAGTCATCTTGAGGGTTCTTCTTTTCATCACATGGGAGTTTGTTGAGAACTTTTTTCATTTTGAGGTTTGAGTTATGTTTGGAGTTTGAAAAGAGAAA
Organism: Rutidosis leptorrhynchoides; assembly: GCF_046630445.1. Lineage (NCBI taxonomy): Eukaryota > Viridiplantae > Streptophyta > Magnoliopsida > Asterales > Asteraceae > Rutidosis > Rutidosis leptorrhynchoides. The sequence continues at coordinate 387,172,663 of NC_092335.1, read as the reverse complement.
GGGTTTTGAAGAACTCATTACTTTGAGGTGCAAGATGTTCTTTAAGATTTCTCAATTTAAGGAATCATGAGTGAAAGGCTTTCCATCCATTTTGAGTAATTGTTTTGTTCAAGAAATTTAAAGTTGAAGTTAAAATTTGATTACATTTAGATATCGTTTGTAAGATAGTGAAATTTATTTGCTATTGGGGTGCATTTAATGAGACTCACATTGATTGCAGTCAATCTGCGGTCAAGATCACGGTCAACTGTGACTATGACCGTACATTGTCTGCAACATATTTCCAATTTATTAACATCAAGGGTTTTAAGCGAATTCAGAGATTACAATATTAAAAGCAACATGTCTACATTCAACCATAGAATCACATCATAATAGTCTTACATGCATGTCAGCTTCCTCATTACCGCCTTCATCATCTTCACCATCTTTGACTCCTTCTCGAGGTTCTTGATTTATTTCTGGTAGATTTTGTCCATCTTTGCCATGATCCTTAATTCTTGAACTTGTTCATTAGCTTCTTCATTTTCACTGTCATGAATCATGGTGTCTTCTCTACTGGTTCCTGCTTCACCAGTCATTCTTTTTCGTTTGCGGGTGGTTACTCCTAAAGTTTTTGGTCCTTTAAATATGACATGAATGGGTTGACGAGCGTCGTCACTTGTGACACCCAGATATTCAAACACTTTATTGAGATGCAATCTATAAGGCAACGCACGAGTAGTTTTTGTAATAATCCCATTCATCCTTGATGCCATGAGATAGGCCATATTCACTTTGATATCATTTTCTAAACACCACATCAGAGTGAATTGAGTGGGATGGACATTTGAGTGATTTATGGATTTGCAATAGATATTGTAAATAATTATTCTGTTCCAGATGTCATACTCATGATGGAGATGTTTTTCTTGTACACCAGATTTCTTAATTTCAGCTCGAGGAGCATCATCCTTGCATATTGTATCAATCAGAGGAATTTTGTCTGAAATGAAGTCAGGAAGATTTGATAGATCATGTTGCCTATTATAAAACTTTTTTCCATTGGTGGGAACATCCAGCATAATCCCGAAATCCTTGAGTGGATAACAGTAATTAATACCTAGAAGATTGAAGAATACCTCATCATTTACGAAGTTGAAGTTTGCGTAGAATTCTCTAATGAGTGATGGATAAATAGGACCATTTAGAGTAACAAAGGATTTCCATTTGAGTTTCTCAACTTGCCTTACGAGTTCAGGAATTTGAGTGTGAGCAACTCTTCTTCCTTCAACAATTTTTCTGTCTGAAAGAAATTCAATATTGTAAGCAATTCTTTTTTCAGGATCAGATGGTGGATCATATGAGTCCTTTCTTTTTACTACAACATTCTTACTCTTTCTTTTTGCCATTTCCTGCAAAATGTCATTAATTCAAAGTGTACATGTGATTCAATTGTAGGCTACGTGTTTTGCAAACTTAATTATCATCAATACTTAAGTGTTTTGATGTTAATGTTCTTCACATTTCCACTCTCCATTAGTGTCAATGAGTTTGCAACTAGATTATGATTTTCACAAAGTTCATATGTGTTCTAGATTCTTAGGATCATCATTAACACACGTTTTGATATCTAACATTATCACACTCAATTTGCAACAATGTAGTTTATATCATATGAACAATGATTCTATGAAAATCTAGCCTAGATGTATAACGAACACTAGAATTGTCCAACGTTAAACTAATGCATAGATAGGCATCACTACAATCGTTTCTAAGTTGTTTTCAAGAACCATTTTGATTGTTTGCATCAATTTAGGTTTAAAGACATTCTAGTTAGTGTTCCTTAGCAAACTTAGTGAATAGTTTATTATACAAACACAATTGAATGTTAGAAAATCGAAGATTAATCATACCGAAAGTAGGAATTGAGGTGGAGGGAATGCGTGTTCTTTGATGTGCAGTCGATCTCCTCAGCCGTGCAGAGAGTGTTTGTTTTGAATTGAGTTTGAATGAAATGAAAAGTGATGGCTTTATTCTATTTAAAACAGTGTCAGGCCGCGTACGGTCGAAGTACGGTCGACCGTGGCCTTGGTCATGGAGAAGAATTTTCTAGACGGTTGGAACAGGTGTCTACGGTCGAGTCTGCGGTTAGCTGTGCTTCAGTTGTGGATCTCTTGATGAAGAATTACATCCACTTATTCTTCTTTTGAGCACGTTTTGGCGATTCTTAGGTTCTATAGAATACTTGAGGATAAGTTTTCTTTTTCTAACATTGAATGATCACATTCACCCGATGTTTCATCATCAATGACACGTAATATAATATATATATATATATATATATATATATATATATATATATATATATATATATATATATATATATATATATATATATATATATATATCCAATTACACATATAGTATACACAAAACATATTAACTTGTATTTAGCATGCAATTAATATTTTCATTTATGCATATAATCCTAATACAAGTAGACTTCCTTCAACATTCCTTTTGAAATCATTTCCAAAAACAATTTTGCATTTGTATGAAAAACCTTTTATTATTATAAATTCTTTTTGAAAAGATTATTCTAACTAGCATTTTGATCATTGGTTTTGATTGATTTTAAGGTTACCCAATCCTTGACTTATCCCTTCCATTGAATTGTTAGTGTGGCCCATTTTTTACATGTTCTCAATTCTCCTAATAATAGACAATGGAGTTTGATTACATGATTTGTATTTGCTAGAGTCGTGACGCAAATTCATTTCAAGTTTAGCTTTTGATGAATCACAAATAGTCGTCTTTTCAAGCTTTCTTTTCAAAGAGTTATTTTCATCAATTAGAACTTTGTTAAGTTGTCTAACTTTGTATAATTCTTTTTCTAAAATTTTTAATTTGTTACGACTACTATCATATATAAATTTAATATTTTTGTAATCATCTAGCAATTCTTCATAATTAGATGGATAGAATACATGTACCTCATTGCATTCCATGCTTGAGACATCATCTTATTTGTAGGGAGATTTAACCTCTTCTTCACTGTGACCATCTTGATTGAAATGATTCCAAGATCTCATCAGGAAAAAATCTTCATCTCCATCCAAACCCTTTTCTTGAGCATCTTCCCAATCTCTATCAAGATTCCCAAGCTTCTTCAATTTCTCTCTTACCCTTTTACCCTTAAACTCCTACAATTTTCTTCTTCTTCTTGAGTGCATAGTGAATCTCAACATTCCTTTGCATTTTCACATGAAATTATCTTCATTCCTTCTTCATTAGGAAGAACTTCATGAAGTAGTGAAATAGCATCAAATTGTTTCAAAAACTTCATTGTCTTGAAATATTGACTTTACTAGTCTTGAACTAGCTTGTGGAACAAAGTCTCCTACTTTGATAATCCTCCCGAATTAGTACTCCTTAATTTGAGATAATCTTCAAATCTTAATTTCCACACATCAATATCTTCTTTATCAAAGATTGGTGCTTCTTTCACCAATTCTTCTAAGTATCTCATAGTTTGAGTTGATCCGAGAATCGTTGACTCAGGTGTTGCACAAAACGAATTTTGATACTACCAAAAATGTTTATAAAGCAATGATTTGAGTAACCACTCTAATACCGATTATAAGTAACTAGAGGTGGGTGAATAGTTACTTAATACGTTTTTAACATTTTTTTGATTGATCACCAAATTTGATTAACTATGATCAACCAATTCAACTCAAACTTGATTTCAAAATGATAAGTAAAGTAATGTAAAGAACATAGACACAAGGATTTATAGTGGTTCGGGTAGATGTTAACAACTCCACCTTAATCCACTCCCTGATTACAATAATCGGGATTTCTTGCTTCACTAAGCACTTTTCTCCAAACCCGGTGGAGATCCGATTTACAAGTCTTCAACTTCTTTTGTAGACAACAAACCTAATCTTTCTATCCCTTTGAAAGGCCAACTCCAACCTAGCTCAACGTGTCTTCAACTTGGACAAGCATTAATCTCCAAATAAGATTAATCAACTTCCTAAGTCCCTTTAAGGAAGTAGATCACTAAGCTAGCCTATGCTTCTACTAATTAAGTTACAAGACTCATACAATTAGTAATGATGATCCTAAGACAATTCTAGGACATACATCACACTAAGTAAACTCACAAGATAAACAAATTTGATTAGTAAGTTTACAACGACCAAATTCTATATCTATAAGATCATAGAATCTTCTCTTGCTTGATCACATTTGAGTAGTAATTAAAGCCCCTGTGATCTCTGGAAATATGCCTTTTGAATGTGCAAGAGGGTCAACTTCAAATGCTCTCCAATGCTTACTATTTATAGTAGAATTCAAAAACTAGCTGTTGTCATACGGACACAGGCACAGTCGACCATGGTTCGACCGTGCGTGCCCCAGTCCAAAATATGTTTCCGTTGTATAGCCTTTTGACTCAGATTTGAACACTATATTTTTGAATCTTTACTTCATTTTGCACCTGTAAAAGAAACCCAATATCATATACAAGTAATATATGCATTAAGTGTGTGAGATTTGGTCTTATTGTGTGAAAATGACTTAACACTCTAAATGTGGTAAACCCAACATTCTTGGAGAAGTGTTTTGATTGTCATTTTAGGTAATCTTAGTTTGGTCAAGACTTAGTTAGGTTCATTAATGCATTTAGTTTAATCCTAAAGACTAATCAACATGTCATTAACTTCCTAGTTTCAATTAAACATTAAGTGTGTAAATACATCAATGTTAAGTGTGTAAATTAAACATTAAGTGTGTAAATACATCAATGTTAAGTCATACTTGGACATGTTACATAAAGTGTTACTGAGACAAGACCAATTAGATTATTGACCATTATTGTTTATGAACCATTTTACACTTAATTCATTGAAGCAAAGTTATTTGAATCCTAGTGTTTTAACTAATAACACATAGCAAGTTTAAGAGCATGTTAACAAGTTGGCAAATTAATGAGTATTAAACATATTAGCAAGTAACAAGTAATACTCACACATAGCAAGAGATAGTTATTCTAAAATCAATCATATAGATATTTGCACAACACTATGGTTTAAGTTTTAGCAAGCTTGCTTGCAACATAACATATTGTATGATTAATGTGTAAGCACACATTAATGTCCAGCACATGCACAAGGGAAGAGCAATCTCTAGTTGGGACTTGGTGACCATCCTAAATGTATCTAAGTGTATTTTAGGATCATAAGTCTTTACTAGTTATACTTCAAAATGTTTTTCTTTATTTAGCCTTAATTTGTCACTAAGTAATCTTTAAGTGTAATTAGTGTTCTAGTGACATTAGCTTATGTGTGTTGGTACTTGGTGATCATCCTAAGAATGTCTAGACATGTTTTAGGATCACAAGTTATTGATTAACACTTATGTGTTATGCCTAATCATGGTTAATATGTAGTAAAGCATAATCAACTAAGATTAGTGTTTTTATGACCAAAACTCAATTGAGTTGGAAGAGGCATCTATTCTAAGGGTGTTGAGAAAGGTTTCATGAATTATAGATGTTGGAAAGTGGTCAAACTAAATTTGATCAAAAATGGTGACAGTGAATTCTGCGGTCGCATTGCGGTTGATCGTGGTGGCGATCGTGCAAATTGTTTTCACAAAATTGCATTGCAGATTCAGTCTGGGCTTCTACGGTTAAGTATACGATCGGACCGTACTTTGACCATGTACTTAAATGATCTTTATTTCCCTTCTAAGTTTTGTTTGATTTGGTCATTTGCAAGATCAAGTATGGATTAGTGAGCTTGCGTGTTTTATGTTAACATGTCGATCATCACTTATGAATATATATTTTTCATCATCAAAACATATTCTTTGGTTAAGCATAATACTTAACTTTTTTGGTTAGTCTATTAACCAACATTCAACCAACATAAGGGTTCAAAGTTATTTCAATCCAAGAATAATCTCAATGACTACTCATGATTGAACTTGATCTTACAATACAATGCTTATGTGAGTTTGCATAGTGTGATTTGATTAAGGTTTGGTAGTGATGCTAAACATATAATAGTTTAACAACTAACGCGATACCAAATTGCGTAAAAGGGGCAATCCAAACATAAGAGTGGATTAGATAAGTGAATACTACTTATTTTATTGAATTAGATTTCGATATTAAGTTACTTGCTACTTGTTACTAGTTATAATTGTTAATATAAGCTTTGTTTATTTATGAGAGTTTTAATTGTTAGTCAAATCAATCAAACCCCCCCCCCCCCCAATTAAACAACCCTAGGACAATTATTAGTTTCAATAATTCGACTTGGACTGCTCTGTTGGGACGAACTTAAAACAAATACTTACATGAAAAGTGTTAAGATGACCGGGTCTTAAGTGCTCAGTAGTTGTGTCTGCTTATTTGTAATGTTTGAATCTTGTTATAAATTTGAGGGTAATTGGTGTATTGTGCAACACGCATCATAGCAGGAGGATTTGAAATTTTTGGGTTAATGGTTAACCCACTTCGAGTAGATATAGAATTGACTTGCGAAAAGTTATTTGGATTTTTCGATTCTTTACCCTTTGAGTTTGGTTGTGTATTAGATGGTAAAGTTCTCTATTGCCTTTTATCAAGTAATTAGCATATTCTCCCCATGTCACTTTCTAGATTTTGAACTGACGCTTGATGATTTCTTCGAACTTGCTCATTTCCTGTTAGGAGTTGATGCAATTGTCTCTTTATTTGCTCGTTTGCCTCTGATTGACTTTTTACGAAATTCATCATAACTTCTTCAAAGTTAGATTTCTTCTCTACTAGCTGTGTGTTATGCTTTTGTTGTGGATGTTGTATTTGTGGTAACGGTTGTTATTGGAAATTTTGTTGAGGTGAAAATGGAGGTTGGTTTTTATTGAAGAAACCAGGTGCTCCATTTCTTTTAAAAGCAAAATTTTTCAGGTTTTGGTACCCAAAGTGTGATGACCCGGGAATTTTTGACCAAATTTAAACTTGAATCTTATTTAATTTCGATACGATAAACAAAGTCTGTAATGTTGAGTCTCGAAAGTTTTGAAATTTATATTCATATAATCAATTAACCATTGACTATTCCCGACGATTCACGAACTATTGTGTGTAAATAAGTATGTAAATATATATATATATATATATATATATATATATATATATATATATATATATATATATATATATATATATATACCTCAAAATATATATATATAAGTAATTATAATACCTCAAAATAATAAAATACAATTTAATCATTAGATTAAATTGTAAAATAATATACATAATCATTAGGCTATTATTAAATGAATCTCTAAATGTTTATATATACATAGGATTCCTATATAAATGATGATTATAAACATATTGTGATATAGGAAAACGTATAGATAATATATAATCATAATATGTTATCATTATTAAATACTATATAATTAATGTATTGTAATATTGAAATATGTAATTACAAGTTTATTTATAGTTGTTACTACATGAAATATTATTATTAGCATCATTATATATATATATATATATATATATATATATATATATATATATATATATATATATATATATATATATATATATATATATATATATATATATAAGTAATTATAATACTTCAAAATAATAAAATACAATTTAATCATTAGATTAAATTGTAAAATAATATACATAATCATTAGGCTATTATTAAATGAATCTCTAAATGTTTATATATACATAGGATTCCTATATAAATGATGATTATAAACATATTGTGATATAGGAAAACGTATAGATAATAAATAATCATAATATGTTATCATTATTAAATACTATATAATTAATGTATTGTAATATTGAAATATGTAATTACAAGTTTATTTATAGTTGTTACTACATGAAATATTATTATTATTAGCATCATTAGTAGGATTAGTATTATTTTTACTAGTATTACCATATCTGTATTATTATTGTTATCTATTTTGATTATTAATACTAATATAACTATTAGTATTATTATTAGTATTTCGATATTATTATCAATAGTTTTATTAATTTATTACTAGTATTAATGTTTGATTAATAATAACATTATCAATATCAAAATTTATAAATTTAGATATATATATAAATATACATGAACAGATATAAACATACATATACAAATTCAATATATAGATTGATACAAGAATTCAGATAAATAAATAATTACAGTATGACAGATAACAGATAAATATAGATATATAACAGACAAAAATAAATAAAACTAACATATTCCATACAGATAGATATATTTGATTCTGTTACAGCACGTATTAGATAACCATCATAATCAAATTAATATTTTTCTGTTCATGATTGGTACTATCTTTGTTAAAAAGTCAAATTCCCTTCAGCTAAAACCAAAAATCTGTTATCCATCTATATCTGATATATTCTCTATATTTTTTTTTATATTTCTGTTCTTGCTTTATTCTAGTGCCGATCCAGTTGGGCTAAAAAACAAATTAATTGTACAGGATTAACTGTAATGATATCACACAACCTTTACAAAATCCTATGCTTATACACATTGAATTAAAACATCAAAATCAAACTAAACTTTTGAGGAAAGAAGCTCGATAACCCTGTTAATCTAACTTTTCAGCCATTATTCGATTTTGAATCAATTTCTAAAATGTAAAAATGCAATTCTGTTTGAAATCCCATATAAAAACTATCTGCAAAGTTCCAAACCTCAATTTTAAATATCGAGTTTGAATTTCGAAGTCAAACTTATTTTTCTAAAAGTCAAACTATTATGTTTTTGAAGGAATTCGAAGTCAGGGTTATGTTTCTATTTCAACTGAGTATTTAGAAAGTTTTTAGTGATTAATTGAAATATAATTCATGTTATCATCTTCAGCCAAAACGTTCCACAATTCAAAATCATAATTTTTTTTTAAAACCGTCGCTAACAGTTGCAGTATTCATTTAGTATATATATATTTTTTTCTTTTCTTTTCAATTCACTCAAGAATTGATTCAGGTTGATTTTATAAAACGTCTGAAAGTATTAAAAAGAATATCAAACATAGTGTTATTGATTCCTGAATTGGTTGATTTCATTGGAGAAGATGAGTAATACAAGGAAAGGGTTATAAATATTTCGGTGTAAATATAAACAGAAAAAAAGAAACGGTTCAATGGTTTTGGGGGTGTCGGGTGTTCGAGAGGTCGCGGGTTCGATCCACACATGGGCTGTTTTTCTGTTTGGAATTCCTTTTATTTTGAGGTAGTCTACATTTATTTAATTATTATTATTATTCTTATTACTCATTAATATTAATTATTATTACTATCATAAATATGATTATATTTGCTAAAATTATTATTTGTTATATAATTATTATTATTATTATTGTTATTATGGTTATAAATATATTAAAAATTGAAGTAAAATTGATGATCAAAATAAATATTAATATGATCTTTGAACTTAATATAATGAACGGGATAATTAATAAGTCTACGATTTAATTATGAAATTAGTATGAAAATGCTTAAGGATTTTAAAACATACATATTTATACATGTCAAGTTTATATGTGTATATATATATATATATATATATATATATATATATATATATATATATATATATATATATATATATATATATATATATATATATATATATATATATATATATGCATATGTGAAAATTAAAAATTTGTTATTATTATGATAGTAACCATGATGATAATCATGAAGATTAAAATGATTAAAAGTCATGTTAAATAAATATGAATTCCATAAGGGTTGTAAACTTTAATGTTAATAATTGTATTATGAACATAAAATGTAAGAACTATAAATTTGAATATAAACTTGTAATAAGAATATGATCATGGAAAAATATAAGTATGATCATGATGATATAATTATTATCATAATTATTTTTATTATTAGTATTATCATTATTATTATTACTATTATTATTATTATCAAAAGTATTATTTTCATTATATTTTATTATTGTTATTATAATCATTATCATTTTTATTAAAAATATAATTATTAGTAAAAATTATCATGATTAGTAAAGTCATCATTATTTTTATTATTATTATTATTATCATTTTTATTATTATTCTAGTATTATTATTATTATTATTTTACAAACAAAAGAAATTTATATACAAATATATTTAATACATAAGTATACTAATGTTATACAATATTATGTTTTAACTAATATAACATTAATTATATTGATAAAACATTAACTAAATTATATATCAAATAAGCATTATAATATATTGTAAGTGTTAATAAAATTATATATAAATATTAATCTTAATACATAACTAAATATATATAAATTTGCTCGATTCCGAATATATGTTTTAATATATATACAAAATGATATAGGTTCGTGAATCCGAGGCCAACCCTACATTTGTTCAGTTGTTTAATGTCGTTATATGTATTTTTACTACAAAATACATTAGGTGAGTTTCATTTGCTCCCTTTTTAAATTCTTTTGCAATATATATTTTTGGGACTGAGAATACATGCGCTGCTTTTATAAATGTTTTACGAAATAGACACAAGTGAGTAAAACTACATTCTATGGCTGGATTATTAAACCGATTATGCCCCTTTATAGTCTGGTAATCTAAGAATTATGGAACAGACACCCTAATTGACGCGAATCCTAAAGATAGATCTATCGGGCCCAACAAGCCCCATCCAAAGTACCGGATGCTTTAGTACTTCGAAATTTATATCATGTCCGAAGGAGGATCCCGAAATGATGGGGATATTCTTATATGCATATTGTGAATGTCGGTTACCAGGTGTTCAATCCATATGAATGATATTTTTGTCTCTATGCATGGGACGTATGTTTATGAGAAATGGAAATATGAAATCTTGTGGTCTATTATAATTATGAAATGATTATTTATGATAAACTAATGAACTCACCCACCTTTTGGTTGACACTTTAAAGCATGTTTATTCTCAGGTACGAAAGAAATCTTCCGCTGTGCATTTGCTCATCTTAGAGATATTACCTGGAGTCATTCATGACATATTTCAAAAGACGTTGCATTCGAGTCGTTGAGTTCATCAAGATTATTATTAAGTCTAATATAGTAAGATATATTACGAAATGGTATGCATGTTGTCAAATTTTGATGTAATGAAAGATTGTCTTTTCAAAAACGAATGCAATATTTGTAAAATGTATCATATAGAGGTCAATTACCTCGCGATGTAATCAACTGTTGTGAATTGTTTATAATCGATATGGACATCGTCCTGATGGATTAGGATGGGTCTTTACAGTTGGTATCAGAGCGATGGTCTTAGCGAACCAAGTCTTGCATTAGTGTGTCTAACTAGTAGTTGTTTAGATGCATTAGTGAGTCTCGACTTCGACCGTGTCTGCATGTCAAAAGTTTTGCTTATCATTAGTGTCGAAAATTATTTATTTATCATCCTTAAAGTCTAGACACGTCTTACTGCCTCTATTGCATAGACAGTGTATAGATAAATTCATATCTTAGCGTATATGTTATTGTTACCTTTGCCTGACAGCTTCCGTAGATTCCTCCATAACTTATGGGATTTTAGTATTATATGCATATGTAAATTATGTATTACAGGGTACTAATCTGCATCCTATAATCTATTTCTTATCGAAAAGTCTTTCATCTGATCGTACGAGATGAATCCCTCAACCAGTTCGAATTCCTCGGATTCCGACAACTATTCCGATATGAAGTTTCACCTATCAGCGTCACCAGAATGAATCAACCAATCAGTCATCCCCAATTCATCTGATGGGTTCGTAGTCGACTTAATCAATGGAGACGCGAAGAAGGCAATCCCATCCACCAACCGAATTTACCTTTTGGCGATGAACCTGAAGCACTTACCGGCGAACCTGTTCATAATACTATTTTCTCTCTCATTTCCCGAATATCTCGCCAAGATTATATTCTATCTAAAATTCTAAACCTTATTCATTCGCTCGTTTCGACCGACAATCATCCCGGAATAATAGAAGAAGTCAACGAACTTCACGCTTAAGTAATCAATTTGGAGAATATGGTGCAAAATTTACCAGCTTCAACAACATCACCGACACCAACAGTACCATCAGTAACAGCACCAGTACCATCAACAATTCATGCCTCAACATCTCATTATGTACCTCGAGTATAATCATCATTCTACGTATCGTTCTACATCAATTACCTTCGTTCCTCATGGCGATTATGTAATCTCTAATGTTTTAGAGATTATGTACTCTAGATCAAACGATAAATCAAATGAGATTAATATCATATTGACTCATTAAATCCATGATTGAATCAGAAGCAAATATATATACAAGTATATTTTCATAAAGATTGTAATTAAAAATTCTTTCGTACAAACGGTTAATGGTGAAAATATTTTAACGGGTAGGTAATACCCGAGGAATATTTAGATTTCACTTTAATAAGTTACACTGTACATTCGACGAAGCTAATTCAATGGTCATTTACTATCCTACTTACATCCACAGATATACATACCCGTTCATCGCAGAATAACAATTTTCATTCAATTTCATATTTGGATTTTGACCTATCGGAATCCAACAAGTGGCATAATGAAGAAAACATTGGACAAAATAAAATTGTTAGAAACAAACAAATTAATTATGAGAAATTTTGTTAAGAATCCACGCTAACAAAATCTTAGCTAACTGTTCCTAGCTAACTGTTAATTCTGTATTATATTTTATTTATCGCAATTTATTTATCGCAATTTAAATTCTCGCAATTTTATTTATTGTCATTTAATTTATGTTATTTACTTTACGCATTTAATTTATCGTCATTTAATTTCTGTTATTTATTGTACGCACTTTAAATATCGGAACACGTATACAAGGTTTTGACATATCATATCGACGCATCTATATATATTATTTGGAATCACCATAGACACTCTATATGTAGTAATGATCGAGTTCTCTATACAGGGTTGAGGTTGATTCTACAATAATATATATAGTTTGAGTTGTGATCGAGTCTGAGACATGTACACGGGTCACAATACCTATTAATTAATTCAAAAATTATATATTAAACTATATATGAATTATTGAATTGCTAACTGTGGACTATCAACTGAGGACTACCAACATTGGACAATTAAAATGGATTAAAATATTGATTATAACATATGAAACTAAACAATTCTTCAAGTTTGCCACTTGATTTCATCCTAAACCTCATTGTATCTTGACGATTACAATCTGCATTCAAAACTTTCATGATTCTTGAAAACATCTCAATCGAGAGGATGAACCAACTGCACTTCATCTACGGAAGAAAATATTGATGCATATAGCTATTCACCTGAGAAACTCTTGGCAACTGAGAAAACGTTTAAAACGTAGCTATGCTAATTTCTTAGTGTTATTATTACCCAAAATAACTTTGCAATCTCTTTCCAAATTAACAAATTTTGTCTCAGCTCCAGCAAGTCAACTTTGACTTTTCGTTAGAAACAACCTTATTATAACCTTGATTTATATGTGTGCTCTTTTATTGTTACCGGAGAACCTTTTATTATATTCCACCATATTACCAGTAGATGTACCAGCAACCTCGTTGCTCCTTGGCTTAAATCTCTCCGACAAATCACTATATTTATCTATTGAAGTCTCATCATGTACTCATCCGTATCTTGTAACAAGAATTGCCATACCAATTACCGGGAATCAGCAACTCTGTATTGTGAATCTCGCAACGTTTCCACATCAACAGTTATATGTATCCATATAACATTTATCTCTTAGAACTGTGATCTTCCATTCTGAAATTCTGAAAAGCACCCAGTCTGCAAATTAATGCTCTGAATTTTGAAAAGTTGAATGAAGCAACAAAAACTGTAAATGACCTCAAAAGCCAAAAGTTGATGATAAAGAATTGAGTATTGGAAACACTCAATAGAAAAATTAGTACCGAAAAGGGGATTATGCGAAACTATGAAGGAAACCGTGGATAAATCATAAAGAATAAGTTTGACTTCAAAGAATCCAAATGATTCAATGCCTGCTGAAATCTTTAACGAATACCTTGCTTCTGACTCCAAACTCTTGCGGACAGATTTTCTTTACCATCCTTCGATATTAGAAATTCCGAGATATCATCGTATCTTTCATTATAAATATCCTGCATATTTCTGAAGATATTTTCATAACTATTCTTACCTGAAATCATTAATCTCTTCATGATATCAGTGTTACATCATATAGAAACTGTTAGTTTCTATATTCAGTAAACTTTCGAGCTTAAAATATGAATGTTATTGAAGTAATGTTGGGAACTGATGCATGAGTTAGTATAATATAATGACACTTGATCAACGTGATTATATTACAGTAAGTCATGCTGAGTTTCTAAATGGAACATGATGATTCAAAGATTATAACCTCATCATGTGTCATGTTACATAACTCTTTCATTCTGATTAACTTCTGAACATATCAAGAAAATATATTCTTGATAGTTCTATTCTCAGTGATTCTGATAATTTGACAAATCAAATTGTGCTATTACGTTCTTTCTTGTTTAGAACATTAAGCTCATTCGAAACTCCACACCTATGAATTCTGGACCGTTACTTGCGAAAAGAAAACAAAAGCATGAAGCTCCGAAATAGAAAGGGGGTATAAATCGTAGCAAATAGGAGAGAGCATTAACTGTGGATGACAATGATTATAGGAGACAGAAGCAAGGACATCGAAATATAAGGAAAGATATAAAACCCAACAACAACACAGAAATTACAAACCGTAGATATTAATACGAATAGAAATATAAAGGCACGGTATAATTAAGAATAGTATCACCCAAGGTAATAGTAGAAGTAAACAGATTTTTCTGGTGGAAGACTGAAAAGAAGGATGACAGAAATGATAATTAGGAAAATATCAAGGATTAGAACTGGATTAAGTATTTTCACAATCTTTTGGATGTATGAACTAAGGAAGAAAGTATAGGAATGGTGAGAATAATGGAACGGAAGAGTTTAATTTATAATGGAAATATCAGACAGAGTAATCGAGGCAGATCATCGTATTTAATTATAGAGATCTTAATTTCCTTACTCGCCGAAGGATCAAATCTTTTAGATTTCAAAGATTTTCTTTAAATCCCTTGAATTTCGGAATTCAACCAAGACAATGTCAAAAGTTAAAACGAAACTTCATTTATTCATTTCACTCTTTTGTGATAGCTTCATTCGTGCTCTTCGAATAATCGAATTATTTTATTTGTATTATTCAATAATGATAAAACTCTATTTATCAGCTCATCTTCGTCAGGAAAACATATTTATTTTTAGCCATGACGACCTCACTCAAATTTCGGGACGAAATTTCTTTAACGGGTAGGTACTGTGATGACCCGGGAATTTCCGACCAAATTTAAACTTGAATCTTATTTGATTTCGATACAATAAACAAAGTCTGTAATGTTGAGTCTCGAAAGTTTTGAAATTTATATTCATATAATCAATTGACCATTGACTATTCCCGACGATTCACAAACTATTGTGTGTAAATAAGTATGTAAATATATATATATATATATATATATATATATATATATATATATATAAGTAATTATAATACTTCAAAATAATAAAATACAATTTAATCATTAGATTAAATTGTAAAATAATATACATAATCATTAGGCTATTATTAAATGAATCTCTAAATGTTTATATATACATAGGATTCCTATATAAATGATGATTATAAACATATTGTGATATAGGAAAATGTATAGATAATAAATAATCATAATATGTTATCATTATTAAATACTATATAATTAATGTATTGTAATATTGAAATATGTAATTACAAGTTTATTTATAGTTGTTACTACATGAAATATTATTATTAGCATCATTAGTAGGATTAGTATTATTTTTACTAGTATTACCATATCTGTATTATTATTGTTATCTATTTTGATTATTAATACTAATATAACTATTAGTATTATTATTAGTATTTCGATATTATTATCAATAGTTTTATTAATTTATTACTAGTATTAATATTTGATTAATAATAACATTATCAATATCAAAATTTATAAATTTTAGATATATATATATATAAATATACATGAACAGATATAAACATACATATACAAATTCGATATATAGATTGATACAAGAATTCAGATAAATAAATAATTACAGTATGACAGATAACAGATAAATATAGATATATATAACAGATAAAAATAAATAAAACTAACATATTCCATACAGATATATATATTTGATTCTGTTACAGCACGTATTAGATAACCATCATAATCAAATTAATATTTTGCTGTTCATGATTGGTACTATCTTTGTTAAAAAGTCAAATTCCCTTCAGCTAAAACCAAAAATCTGTTATCCATCTATATCTGATATATTCTCTATATTTTTTTTATATTTCTGTTCTTGCTTTATTCTAGTGCCGATCCAGTTGGGTTACAAAACAAATTAATTGTACGGGATTAACTGTAATGATATCACACAACCTTTACAAAATCCTCTGCTTATACACATTGAATTAAAACATCAAAATCAAACTAAACTTTTGAGGAAAGAAGTTCGATAACCCTGTTAATCTAACTTTTTAGCCATTATTCGATTTTGAATCAATTTCTAAAATGTAAAAATGCCATTCTGTTTGAAATCCCATATACAAACTATCTGCAAAGTTCCAAAACTCAATTTCAAATATCGAGTTTGAATTCTGGAGCCAAACTTATTTTTCTAAAAAGTCAAACTATTATGTTTTTAAAGGAATTCGAAGTCAGGGTTATGTTTCTGTTTCAACTGAGTATTTAGAAAGTTTTTAGTGATGAATTGAAATATAATTCATGTTATCATATTCAGCCAAAACGTTACACAATTCAAAATCATATTTTTTTTTAAAAATCGTAGCTAACAGTTGCAGTATTCATTTAGTATATAAATATATATATTTTTTTTTCTTTTCTTTTCTTTTCAATTCACTCAAGAATCGATTCAGGTTGATTTTATAAAACGTCTGAAAGTATTAAAAAGAAAATCAAACATAGTGTTATTGATTCCTGAATTGGTTGATTTCATTGGAGAAGATGAGTAATACAAGGAAAGGGTTATAAATATTTCGGTGTAAATATAAACAAAAAAAAAGAAACGGTTCGATGGTCTTGGGTGTGTCGGGTGTTCGAGAGGTCGCGGGTTCGATCCACACATGGGCTGTTTTTCTGTTTGGAATTCCTTTTATTTTGAGGTAGTCTATATTTATTTAATTATTATTATTATTATTCTTATTACTCATTAATATTAATTATTATTACTATTATTATTATTATCATAAATATGATTATATTTGCTAAAATTATTATTTGTTATATAATTATTATTATTATTGTTATTATGGTTATAAATATATTAAAAATTGAAGTAAAATTGATGATCAAAATAAATATTAATATGATCTTTGAACTTAATATAATGAACGGGATAATTAATAAGTCTACGATTTAATTATGAAATTAGTATGAAAATGCTTAAGGATTTTAAAACATACATATTTATACATGTCACGTTTATATGTATATATATATATGCATATGTGAAAATTAAAAATTTGTTATTATTATGATAGTAACCTTGATGATAATCATGAAGGTTAAAATGATTAAAAGTCATGTTAAATAAATATGAATTCCATAAGGGTTGTAAACTTTAATGTTAATAATTGTATTATGAACATAAAATGTAAGAACTATAAATTTGAATATAAACTTGTAATAAGAATATGATCATGGAGAAATATAAGTATGATCATGATGATATAATTATTATCATAATTATTTTTATTATTAGTATTATCATTATTATTATTATTACTATTATTATTATTATCTAAAGTATTATTTTCATTATATTTTATTATTGTTATTATAATCATTATCATTTTTATTAAAAATATAATTATTAGTAAAAATTATCATGATTAGTAAAGTCATCATTATTTTTATTATTATTATTATTATCATTTTTATTATTATTCTAGTATTATTATTATTATTATTATTTTACAAATAAAAGAAATTTATATACAAATATATTTAATACATAAGTATACTAATGTTATACAATATTATGTTTTAACTAATATAATATTAATTATATTGATAAAACATTAACTAAATTATATATCAAATAAGCATTATAATATATTATAAGTATTAATAAAATTATATATAAATATTAATCTTAATACATAACTAAATATATATAAATTTGCTCGATTCCGATTATATATTTTAATATATATACAAAATGATATCGGTTATTGAATCCGAGGCCAACCCTGTATTTGTTCAGTTGTTTAATGTCGTTATATGTATTTTTACTACAAAATACATTAGGTGAGTTTCATTTGCTCCCCTTTTAAATGCTTTTGCAATATATATTTTTGGGACTGAGAATACATGCACTGCTTTTATAAATGTTTTACGAAATAGACACAAGTGAGTAAAACTACATTCTATGGATGGATTATTAAATCGAATATGCCCCTTTATAGTCTGGTAATCTAAGAATTAGGGAACAGACACCCCAATTGACGTGAATCCTAAAGATAGATCTATCGGGTCCAACAAGCCCCATCCAAAGTACCGGATGCTTTAGTACTTCAAAATTTATATCATGTCCGAAGGAGGATCCCGGGATGATGGGGATATTCTTATATGCATATTGTGAATGTCGGTTACAAGGTGTTCAATCCATATGAATGATATTTTTGTCTCTATGCATGGGACGTATGTTTATGAGAAATGGAAATATGAAATCTTGTGGTCTATTATAATTATGAAATGATTATTTATGATAAACTAATGAACTCACCAACCTTTTGGTTGACACTTTAAAGCATGTTTATTCTCAAGTACGAAAGAAATCTTTCGCTGTGCATTTGCTCATCTTATAGATATTACTTGGAGTCATTCATGACATATTTCAAAAGACGTTGCATTCGAGTCGTTGAGTTCATCAAGATTATTATTAAGTCTAATATAGTAAGATATATTACAAAATGGTATGCATGTTGTCAACTTTCGATGTAATGAAAGATTGTCTTTTCAAAAACGATTGCAATGTTTGTATAATGTATCATATAGAGGTCAATTACCTCTCGATGTAATCAACTGTTGTGAATCGTTTATAATCGATATGGACATCTTCCGGATGGATTAAGACGGGTCTTTACACAAAGTTTCCAGATTGATACCCGAAACTTCCTCTTTGAAAATTTCTTTGTCTTTGATTAGCCAGAAAGTTAACTTGTGCTACTGAGTTCACTGGACTATCATTGATATCACAATCTTTCATGAGATGTGGTTGCCCACAATTCTCACATCCTACTTGCATAGCTAAAATTGTTGAATTCAGTTTCTCTATTTCTCTTCCAAACTTTTTGAATTGGTTTGACACAGAGGCTATGGTTGTATTTGTATCATCATCTTCAATACTAGCCAATGTCCTTCTAGATTGTTGATCTCTAGAAGGTGTCCATTCAAAAATATGAAATGACATATCTACCAACAATTTATAAGCTTGATTTGGTGTTTTGTACATAAATACTCCTCCCCCGAAGGAATCTAATATACCACGAGTATGTTCATCAATACCACAATAAAAAAGTTTGTACTAATTTCCCCTTTTGCAATCCATGTTGCATAAAATTTCGTAACATTCTTTTTAATCTTTCCCATGCATCATAAAGAGTTTCATCTGACTTTTGTTTAAAAGTGGTGATTTCGGTTCTAAGCCTTTCAGCTTTTTTCGGTGCGAAAAATTTGGCAATGAATTTATCTCTTCATTCGTTAAAAGTTGTGATCAAATTAGGTAGTAATGATTTTAACCATGCTTTTGCATCTCTAATTAAAGAATATGGAAAGACTCTTAACCTAAATGCATCCGAAGAAACATCTTTGGCTTTATACAGCTCATGATCAAACCTAAATTGTATTTGATGAAGTAAATTTAGATTTGAGTGCTTGATTTGTGGAAAATGATGGATCTGTTGGGATTTAACAAGTTTCATTATGCTTAAAACCATTTAAGAATCTTTCAAAGCGGAAGCATGTATATTACCATTTTATAACTTGTAAATCTTTAACCATTTAAAGTTAAATCCCAAAAGGATCAAGTTGTGAAACATACTTACAAACTACAAGATAGATGAGAGATTATACCTTCTCCAAGCTATGTGTTTGATGATGAAGATGATGATGAATGGAGCTCCAAAAGAATGAAACCTCAAGTTGTTATACCCCAAGCTTTTAATACCAAACCTTTGTACTTTCGTTAGGATTTATTAACACTTGAATAAAGCTTGCAAAAACCAAATTTTGAACTCCTTTGAGCTCCTAAAAGCCCACGGCCAACAGCAGGGTTTTTGAAGGTTTTGTGCAGTTTTTTTTTAAGTATAATTGCATGTGTGTTTTGTTCCAAGAGTCAAGATGCTAGTATATGGAAATGGGAAAGCATGGGTCAAAGAATCTAAGTCATGTGCAAGTGAACTTACAACTCCACGGTGTCATAACCCGTCCTTAACCATAAGAACGAGTTAGATAACGTATGATTTCATTGCGAGGTATTGACCTCTATATGCGACATTTTTAAAAGAACAACTGCATTTATTTTACATTACAAACCATAACTCTTATTTTAATACAAGCTTTAGACAATAAAAAGATGATTATCGTTTAGCGATAATCTTAGACTTACAAACTTTACATGTGATGATAACAATACGATTTCTAACATATTTTACATTACAATTCCTCGGATATGCAGTTTTATTTTTGACACAAATATGCATACTCAAGATCTTGCTTAAATTCAACATGTTGCAGCGGAAGCTTTTAGTTATCACCTGAGAATAAACATGCTTAAAACGTCAACATAAAGTTGGTGAGATATAGGTTTAATGCCGGCAGCAATATATATATATAGACCACAAGATTTCATATATAAACATTTTAATAAAAATATTCTAAGTAGTTGAGCACTTGGTAACCATACTTAACATTTAATCACGTCGCATATTCCCTTTATTATGAAATCTTACTGCACCGTACCAAGTGTAGTCACGAAACGAAGTACTGTGCAACCGTTGAATACTGGTCGTCCAGTCCGGTTGGGGTTGTCAGGCCCGATAGATCTATCAACAGGATTCGCGTTTACAATACTGCTATAAATAGTAGTTACCAAGCTACAGGGAAGTATGCCAGTGGTACAACTCAACGTAGAATATATTTTTCAGTTACTTGTGTCCATATCGTAAAACATAAAATACATGTATTCTCATCCCGAAATATTTAGAGTTTAAAAGTGGGACTATATACTCACTTTTGCCTTGAAGATATATATATTTTGACTTGGTCTCCGGTTGATATCACGAACCTATCCATATATAATATATCAATATATTTTCATTTTAAACAATCGTCACATATATATACTTATAATACTTTTAATGTCTTCTTAGTCCGTAGTTAGCAATTCAATTTTAATGGTTCATTTTTAGGTGTTTAATAAATAAATAAAACCCCCATCGAAATAAATAAAACCCCATCGTATTCGTATTGGTCGGGATTAATCTTGACCCACGGTACCGGTGTTGTCAAATGACGTGTTGCGTACATAAAGTACCGGTGTTGTCAAATGACGTGTTGCGTACAATCATGGGATCTTACGATTAATCTTCTCGTATTGTTTACGGGTGATCCTGAAATATATAAAATTAAATTATGAGTACATATATATAAAATATCATGTTATTTTAAAAAGATGTGATTTATTTAATTTTTCTCCAATTATTTTCGTGGCTAAACTAGTTTTGGATATCCGATTTTGTTTTGGTCATAGTTTCTTCGTTACAACTCCGTTTTCGTTGGTTCAACTTGCCACTTCCTTGGATCGAGTCCCTCTTTAAGAATATGAACTGAAAATACCTTAGTTTGTATTCGAAATCACAGGTCATAGGTCAAACTTTGGTGAAACTTATGAAGTTGATCATTTTCCATCATGTAAACAACCTTAAATGATTATTTTTCTAAAAATACTTATACTTTGAGTTAAATCATGAAATTTTTATGTTTATCATATTCATAGTAAATATCATTTTTCCAGAAAATAAACCTCCAATTCAAGGTTCAAAATAGTTTTTAACTATCCAACCCAAAACAGCCCCCGGTTGCACTCCGACGTCGTAAATTCAGTTTTTAAGGTGATCTTTGAAAAACTAAGTTATACCTTGTTAAATTAGCATATATTTATGATATATTACAGGTCTTGAAGTATTTTAAAAGTTAAGTTAGAAGGATCTATTTAGTTTGCAAACAAGTTTGAAATCATTCAAACTATGTTTTTGTTGTTAAAATTGTATACCATAAAATAAGATAGCTATATATATATGAATCGAATAAGGTTATGAACAAAATTACTACCTCAAGTTACTTGGACAAGATTGCTGTAAAAGAGGAGTAAAAACCTAGAACCAAAAGAGTGATGGAGTTGGATGAAAGATTGGAAGTAAACTTGTGTTCTTGGAAGGATTCTTGAAGTGTTTTTGTAAGGGTTTTCTTATGGTGATTAAGTGATGTTTTTGAAGCTAGATCTTCATGGTAACTTTGCTGAATTGATTAAGGGTTTAAGGATTATAAGTGTGTGGGTGTTTAACTAAGAAATTAAGATAGAATTTGAATCAAATGATGATCCCCCCATGGTCTTAAAAACGTGAATCAAAGGAGACAAAGACAAGTTTTCATGTTGTATTTTTATGTAATTAGTCAAGCAATCATACAAAAGTAATTACCTTATACCTAAGGCATGAACAAGGGCTGGTTGGTGGTGATTTGATGTGTATATACCAATAGTAAATACGTATAGAAGTTAGGTATGATACGAGTACATATACTCTAGATATACGTATAGAAATCTTGTGAAAACGGAATGAGGATTCAAATATATTTATCTTTTGTGAATATACTTATATTGTTTTATGTATTTAAGTCCTTAAAAAGTGATTAAATACATTACATATACGATATATGTATAAACATTATAGGTTATAAGTATTTATATCAAAAAAACGTTACTTAAAGTTATCGTTTTGAAAACTTAAGTTAGTAGTTTCAAAATATACTTATAACTTATTGTTATTAATACAAAATGAGATATTAAAACATCCTTAGATCATGTTAAATATGTATATATACATATATATACACAAACGTATAATTATCATATGTTATATAGTTCGTGATATCATCGGTCAAACTAGACGGTCAAACGTTGTGTAAATCTCTTTTCAAAAACATAAGTCTCAACAATTTGGGTTGTTTATCACGTTGGTAAGGTTTAATTTATGTAAATATTAATCTTATAAGTATAGATCGATCGAAAAAGTCTGGGTCATTACAGTACCTACCCGTTAAATAAATTTCGTCCCGAAATTTTAAAATCGTACATATTTTGCGTCATCGGGAAACAAATGTGGGTATTTTTGTTTCATTTGATCCTCTCGCTTCCAAGTAAACTCGGGACCTCTTCGTGCATTCCAATGAACTTTAACGATCGGTATGTTGCTCTGCTTGAGCCGTTTAACTTCACGATCCATGATTTCGATTGGTTCTTCGATGAATTGTAGTTTCTCGTCGACATGGATTTATTCAAGAGGAATGGTGAGGTCTTCCTTTGCAAGACACTTTTTAAGGTTTGAGACGTGAAAGGTATTATGTACTTCGGCGAGTTGTTGCGGTAACTCGAGTCGATAAGCTACCGGTCCAATGCGTTCGATGATCTTGAACGGGCCTACATATCTTGGGTTCAGTTTACCTCTTTTACCGAAATGTATTACACCTTTCCAAGGTGACACCTTTAGCATAACCATATCACCGATCTGAAACTCTAATGGTTTTCTTCGGACATCGGCGTAGCTCTTTTGGCGACTACGGGCTGTTTTCAATCTCTCCTTAATTTGTACTATCTTCTCAGTCGTTTCGTGTATGATCTCGGGACCAGTTAATTGTTGATCTCCTACTTCATTCCAACAGATAGGAGATCTACACTTCCTTCCATACAGTGCTTCGAATGGTGCAGCTTTAATGCTCGCATGATAACTATTATTATACGAGAATTCTGCTAACGGTAAATACTTATCCCATCCGTTTCCAAAATCGATCACACATGCCCTGAGCATGTCTTCAAGAGTCTGAATCGTTCTTTCACTCTGCCCGTCGGTTTGCGGATGATATGCGGTACTCATATCCAAACGAGTTTCTAGTGCCTCCTGTAGTGATTGCCAGAACTTTGAGGTAAATCTACTATCACGATCAGATATAATGGAAATAGGTATTCCATGCCTTGAAACAATTTCCTTTATATACAATCGTAATAGTTTCTCCATTCTATCCGTTTCCTTTATAGGCAAGAAATGTGCAGACTTGGTGAGACGATCAACAATCACCCAAATGGTGTAGTATCCCCAGGCAGTCTTTGGTAACTTCGTGATGAAATCCATGGTAATACCATCCCATTTCCATTCTGGGATTTCTGGTTGTTGAAGTAACCCTGACGGCTTTTGGTGTTCTGCTTTGACTTTGGAACAAGTTAAACATTCCCCAACATATGTTACAACGTCTGTCTTTAAATTAGGCCACCAATAATGCGTCTTAAGATCTTGATACATCTTTCCAACTCCAGGATGTATCGAGTATCTTGTCTTATGTGCCTCATTCAATATTAACTTCCTTAATCCACCCAACTTTGGTACCCAAATACGGTTTTCAAAATATCGAATTCCATCTTCCCGCATAATGAGTTGTTTCCCATACTTCTTCATTATTTCATTTCCTATGTTTTCTTTAGTAAGAGCTTCTCGTTGAGCCTCTTTGATTTGTGAGTTGAGATTCATGCGAATTTTTATGTTCATTGCTCGTACTCGAATTGGTTCTCGTTCCTTTCTGCTTAAAGCGTCGGCCACTACATTCGCTTTCCCGGGATGATAGCGAATCTCACAATCGTAGTAGTTTATCAGCTCGACCCACCTACGTTGCCTCATGTTCAGCTGTTTCTGATCGAAAATATGTTGAAGACTTTTATGATCAGTAAACACAGTGTATCTAACCCCATATAAGTAGTGTCTCCATATCTTCAACACAAACACGACTGCTCCCAGTTCTAGATCATGCGTC
Source organism: Rutidosis leptorrhynchoides (assembly GCF_046630445.1). NCBI lineage: Eukaryota > Viridiplantae > Streptophyta > Magnoliopsida > Asterales > Asteraceae > Rutidosis > Rutidosis leptorrhynchoides. The sequence goes on along the minus strand of NC_092335.1, from coordinate 387,147,334 downwards.
GTATAATTCCGCTCGTAAATCTTCAATTGTCGCGATGCGTATGCAATAACTTTCTTTCGTTGCATAAGAACACAACCAAAACCTTGTCGCGAAGCATCACAATATATTTCAAAATCATCGTTCCCTTCAGGTAACGATAAAATAGGCGCCGTAGTTAACTTCTTCTTCAGTAATTGAAATGCGTTCTCCTGCTCCGAGGTCCATTCGTATTTCTTCCCTTTTTGCGTTAATGCTGTCAACGGCTTAGCTATTCGGGAAAAATCTTGAATAAACCTTCTATAATAACCGGCTAAACCCAAAAATTGGCGTATCTGCATTGGTGTTTTAGGAGTCTCCCATTTTTCAATGGCCTCAATTTTACCTGGATCAACCTGAATTCCTTTGCTACTAACAACGTGACCAAGAAATTGCACTTCTTTCAACCAGAAAGCACACTTAGAAAATTTAGCGTATAGCTGTTCTTTTCTCAACAACTCTAATATTAACCTTAAATGCTGCTCATGCTCTTGCTCACTCTTGGAATAGATAAGAATGTCATCAATGAAAACAATAACAAACTTATCTAAATATGGACTACAAACTCAATTCATGAGGTCCATGAATACAGCTGGCGCATTCGTCAATCCAAACGGCATGACCAAAAATTCGTAATGACCGTAACGTGTCCGAAAAGCAGTTTTCGGAATGTCCTCTTCTTTGACACGTAATTGATGATAACCCGATCTTAGGTCAATTTTCGAGTACACACATGATCCTTGCAGTTGATCAAATAAGTCATCAATTCTCGGTAGTGGATACCGATTCTTGATAGTTAACTTATTTAATTCACGATAATCTATACACATCCTAAAAGATCCATCTTTCTTCTTAACAAACAAAATTGGAGCTCCCCACGGTGAAGTGCTTGGTCGTATGAATCCACGGTCCAGTAATTCTTTTAACTGACTTTGAAGTTCTTTTAACTCGGACGGTGCAAGTCTATATGGAGCACGAGCCACTGGTGCAGCTCCTGGTACTAAATCTATTTGAAATTCTACAGATCTAAATGGAGGTAATCACGGCAATTCTTCAGGAAAAACTTCAGGAAAATCTCTTGCCACCGGCACGTCGTTGATGCACTTCTCTTTTTCTTTCTTTTCGACTTTATTAACATGTGCTAGAATAGCATAACATCCCTTTTCTAAACACTTCTTGGCTTTCAAACAACTAATGAGTTTTAGCTTTGAATTACCCTTCTCTCCATAAATCATCACCGGCATTTTATCCTTACAAGGAATGCGAATTGCCTTCTTGGCACACACAACTTCAGCTCCTACTTTGGACATCCAGTCTATAACGACCCTCATTTTTTCCATTCTATATTTTTCCAATATTAAAAGCCCAAACAATATAATTAAAATTTAATGATTAAACTTTAATCAACAATTGTTAAGTGTTAAGAGTTAGAAAACATATTAATTAACTTTGTGTAAAAATTGACAAGTTAATAAAAGATGAAAATAATAAACTGTTAGTCGACACTCACTGCTAATTAAAATTTATGCATTTATGTAATATTATAACTAATAACCTATAAGTAATAAATAAAAAGTGACATTTATATAAATAATAAAACAATTGGGAACTAAATATATACAAGTCATGAATTAGTAAAAAGAAAATAATACTTATCATGTAGTAAATGTAAAAATAATAATAATAATAATAGTAATAATAATGAGACTAAAGAATCTTAAACAATTACATCCTTATGTTGACTAAAAATAAAGTATAAACTAGTACATCATTATGTTGACTAATTATAAACTAGTACCACCTATTGTTGACTAAAAATTATAAAACAAAATAAAATCATTAATTAGAACATCCTTATGTTGACTAACACTCTAATACTTGCACTATATAAACACTCCTAGACTCCTAGTTTCCCATTCACAAATCACACCAAAATCCTCTCTCAAAAACAATCTCTCCCTTTCCCTCTCTTGTGGTATTCGAATCTTCAAGCTTGTTCTTCGTGTTCTTCAAGAATCTTCAAGGAGTTCTTCAAGATTTTCAAGGCTTTGATCTTCCATCTTCATCGTGTTCATCTTTTCTTTGTTAATTATCTTGAATCTTCAAAGGTATAACATAAACCCTAAACTATTTACATAAACTTTGATCTTTGTTAATTCATATTCATATTATAAACTTGTTATTCATAAGTATATACATAAACACACCTAGATTTATATATACATATATACATGTAAAAAATATATATATTTTTATATATATATATATACATATATATACGAATTATATATACAAATACATATTAAAACCTTAAACCCTAATTACACCTAAACTATAATTCTTAAACCCTAATTAATTAAACTCTAAACATTTATGAAACCCTAGGACATTAATTACTAAACCCTAGTTATTAATTGCTACTTTAATTAACTAACCCTAATTAATGAAACCCTAATACTACTTATACTAGTACTTAACATGTATACACTATTACTATTACTAGCACCTATAACCTACTACTTATATTGTAGCACAAAAACATTTTGGGATATGTATTAGAGATGTATAGATCTTCGAACTTTCTTGACGAATGGTTTCTACGAGATTCTAGGGAGAGGGTTTGGATTTCCGATTTAAAGGGTCCTATGGCTCAAGCCCCTAGATCTAAATTAGCCATTCGAAGGGAAAGGGGTGATTGGAAGCTTATCTAATACGGCAAGTATCCTAAAATGGAAAACACTGATAAAAGTAGAAACTCTCTAGTCATAGAAACTTAGTAAAATAAGAAACTTTCTAAAAATAGAAACTTTATAAAAATAGTAACTTACTAGGAATAGAAACTTAGTAAAACAAACTATACTTAAACAAATACTCAAACTTAAACATGGGCAAAACACTTAACTACTCTTAAATGTCAATAGGTTGACTTTCCTGCTCACTCGTTTAACTCTTTATTCCGAGGAATAACTCTCTCTCTACTTACTAAGGTGAATTCATAGCCCCACTTTACTTTGTGCACAACTTATTTACTTTACGGGGTGAGACACATGCTGCTTTTACTATTTACAATTTAGACACAAGTACCAACTGCTAAAACTATGCTATACCCGGCTATGTCCGACTAAGTCCCTACAGTGATATTTTTAATTGCTCGTTGATTGCATGCTTAATTATTGGGGGTAGGCCTATCGGGAGTAACGTCCCCGATACATTTGACTAAGTCTTTGTATTACTTGATAATGAAATAAAACCGACAAGGACAGACACAACTTGTCATGGGGCAAACTTGAATGTTTAGTCTAAATATCACGCACTGGCATAACTTTTGGATCTGCGAGATCTACTTTTTGATCCTGCGGGAGATCAACTTTACAACTAAATCTTGTGGTCTAAAAACAACGATAACTACTTTTGTTAAACCTATGAACTTCACTCAACCTTTTTGGTTGACACTTTAGCATATTTTGTCTCAGGTGCTGTTTGATTCAAGCTTTCTTATCTACTACTTATGTGATGCTACTTGGACTTAGGATCAAGAGATATCGCATTTATTACCTCTGCATATGAACAATTACTTTATCGTTATTTCCATTATTGTAACGACATTTCATTTTCCGCTGCGTACTCAATAAAGTTAAATTTTCTCATTTAGTATTGTTCTCGTATTATAATATGTTGGTTTATTTGATATTAGTAACGTTTCTTCCAGGCCCTATTGGGAGGACGTTACAGATTGGTATCAGAGCTTAACCAGGCTGTTATAGAGAACCAGGATTGCATTTTTATGTGTGCCTTACTTGCTAGCTAGGGTGCCTTAGCAATCTAGGAAACTATAACCTTTCCTGCCTTAGACTTAAAGCACTTAGGATTACCTTATAATCTTAACAATCATGCTTTACCAAACTTGACTTAAAGATTCTAATCAAAGTCTCTTTCCTAATGTAGGACTACAACTTTCCTTGACCATAGTGCCTTTAATTGTTGCCTTTAACTGTTAAATGCTACACTATACTTTAGAAACTTTACTTATCTTAGAATGCCAAGCCAATCTAAGGACTTTCCCGAGTACTATCCAATTACACCACCTCATCTTAATGCGACACAATGATTTTAGATATTCTTGACATTTCTAAGTCATCTATCATGGTTTGTGTATTACATAAGTATTACATGAAATATTATCCATGCATTTTGAAGCTCCTATATTTGTTACTATTCATACTCAAACGTATATAACTCCCTGTTATATCACGTACCTATATGCCTTATGCCTTTATGCATCGGTTTGCGAACCAGAAAATGTCATTGAGTTATCGAGAATCTCAAAAACATTATAATGTCATCACTATTCATATTCATTACTTTCTTTGCTTTCTTATTGTTTTGATCATTGAATTTTCTTGACGGATGACGTCTACAAAACTATAGAATAGAAAGCGTTTGGATTACTGATTTAAAGAATCCTATAGCTCAAGCCCCTAGACCTGAATAGGTCATTGCGAATTGAAAATCTTTAATCAAAAGATTATCAGATTACATACTTATCATCTAGACACGTCATACTGCCATTATTAGAGTATAGACACATCATATCTTATTATATCTTATCGTATCTATCCCAATAATCTTTGGCTAACACTTTTCCTAAATTTCCTCCGTAAATTACGAAAATCTTTTTGCTACATATACATATTCAAGGAGATGAATATATCATCCAGTATTCAACACTAATCTCATATCAAACCCTAATTCAAATCACATAATATGGATTTCTTAACTGATTCCTCGAGTTCCAATGGCAGCGTAACCGGAACAAACGAACCAATCAGCCATCATCTATTTTGGATTAATTGGGGATGGGTTCGTAGTAAACTTAATCAATGGAGACAAGAAGAAGGTAATCCCTTCCATCAACTGAATTCACCTCTTGGTGAAGAACCTGAAACACTTACCGGCGAACCCGTTCGGAACACTATTTTCACCCTCATTTCCAGGATATCCAGTCACGAATATATAATATCTAAAATTCTAGATCTTATACATCCACTTGTCCGAACCGCCAATCATCCCGGAAAAATAGAAGAAGTCAACGAGCTTCGCGCTCGAGTGGTGGCTCTGGAGAATATGGTACGAAACCTACGAACACCAGCAACAGCACCAGCAGCATAACCAGTACCATCAGCATCACCACCAACAGCATCAGCTTTACCAACAACAACAACCACACCGCAAACCTCAACATCACACTCGGTACCTCGGATATCAACATCATACGCCCCATAGATACCAAGGAATATTAGTAATAATGAGTTAAGATGTATTGACTCATTCTTCCTGAAGAATTATATATATATATATATATATATATATATATGATTTGGAACAATAATATATCTTTTCGTACTAAGCTATTACGTGTGAATCTAAACTAGTATGTACTACTTGGTTAATTCATATCACTAATATGCTATGATGTACATCCCTTGTTAATGACTTAACAATCGTTAATCACTGCTTCAACACAATAAACTCCATTTCATAATAAATCAAGTGTATTACTCAAATACATGATTGATTGTATACTTTCATTTTCGATGTACTCGAAACTTTTTAGAAAACATTATTCGTGTCTTGTGAATTTCACAAGGATTTCACGAGCACCAACATCATATACCAATATATATCAATAACAATGAACAATTAAGCATTGATTCATAACTTCATTTAGCGAAATATTTCGCGACAATTATGAAATCTCTAAGATTTTGGAGATTATTTATTCACATTTCAACAGCAAATTAAATGAGTTTAATATTATATTACTCATTAAATCTATATTATATCTGAAGAATACATATATCTTCATAAAGATTGTAATTCTTTTGTACAAACTGTTAATTATGAAAATATTTTAACGGGTAGGTAATACCCGAGAAACATTTATATCTCACATTATTATACATTCTTCAGTTCTGATTCAATAATCAATAACTATACTACTTACATCCACCTATGTATCCGTTCACTAAAGAACAACCATTTTCATACAAATTCAATTACATATTCTGATTTTGACCTATCGGAATTTAAGTAAAGCTTTAGCAAGTGTTATCTTCCTAAAGATCACTACATTCATGAATTATATTTATTCGTATTCTATGATGAATTATCACATCAAACCACCGAACTTACCATTCCTTACTTTTGAAAATCACAATATTTCTTCGTCAACCGTTAGATCCATTGATGGATGCATCTTACGCTTAAACACTTCAAATTCAAAATTCTTAAAAACATCCTTTGAATCTTGACGATCATAATTAGCGTTTAATCATCTAAAAATGAAATTTCTTGAAACCATCTCGGATTGATAACCAATGATTCAAATATGGCTGCATTAAATGCAGAGGAAACAGAAAAATTGTAGATGGTCTTAAGGGCTAACAGTTTGATAATAAAGAATGGTACGTTGGAAAAGCCCAAAAGAAAATTTGGAACTGAAAAACGAATTGAGCTAACCATGGAGGAGACCAAGGACAAACACAAGGGCCAAACCCTATATTCAAAGAATCCAGGAAATTCTGGATCCGGTGAAATCTTTAGAGAATATCTTGCTCCGAAGTCATGTTAAAAGCTTGCAGAAAATTTTTCTTCATCAACTTTCGAACATAGAAATTCCAAAATATCATCATAAATATCCTCTATATTTCGGAAGATATCTTCATAACGATTCTTGTCCGCAATTAAGTATCTCTTTGCGATATCTTTATAAAGGAAACTGTTTTAGTTTCTATATTCTGTAAAATTAGAGTTTAAATTATAAATGTTTTGAAGAAGTGTTGGGAATTGAAGCATGAGTTAGTATAATATAATGACGTCAGGCCAACGTGATTATATTACAGTATGTCATGCTAAGTTTTTTTTTATGGAAGATGATGATTCATAGACTTTATAATCATCATTTGCCATGTTACACGACTCTTACATTCTATTTAACCTCTAAACATATCAAGAAAATATTTTTCTTAATGATTCGGTCTTTTCCGGATATTTTGATAATATGACAAATCAAATCGTGCTATTACCTTTCCTTTCTACTTTATATATTATGATCATTCGAAACTTCATACCTATGAATTCTGGACCATTACTCGCTTGACTTGAAGTCGGGAAGAAGAAACAAAAACATAAAGCTCCGACATATAAGGGAAAATATAAAGCCCGATAACGACTCCGAAATTACAAACCGTGTATATCAATGCGTATAGCAATATAAAGACACGGGATAATTAAAAATACTATAACCCCAAGAGCATAGTAGAAGTAAACAGATTCCTCTGGCGGTAAAAGAAAAAGAAGAATGACTGCATAGATGGTCAATATAATAACCAGGATCAGAACTGGATTAAGCATTTTCTTAATCTTTTGGAAGTTTGAATTGAGAAAGAAAGTATAGAAGTGGTGAAGATAATAAAACGGAAGAAGCTAATTTATAGCAAAATTCCAAACACATCAATCGAGGCAAATCACCGCATTTAATCAAACAAATCTCAAAATTTCGTAAATACCGGAGAATCAAATCTTATAGATTACGAAGATTTCCTTTAATTTCTTGAATTCCGAAAATCAATCGTGACTACGTCAAAAGTTAAGGCGAACATTTAATTTTCTCATTTCACTCTTTTATGATAGCTTCGTTTATACTCTTCATATAAACGAATCGTTTTATCCATATTATTCAATAGTGATAAAACTTTATTTTCAACTTATATTCATCATTAAAATATTCTTGTTGTAAACAATGAAGATCTCTATCAAATTTCATGACTGTGATTTTCACGAACTCCTCTCTGTTTGTCTGCCCTAATATTGTGGCATAAAATGCTCAAGGTTTTAAATGAGCTCAATACTATTCATAACACATTTCATGTATCCAATTTACTGAAATGACTTGTATAACATCATCATTTTGAATGATCTTCGCATTAATGATAAAATGCACTTCGTTGAAGAACCTATAGAAATCATGGAAGGAGAGGTCAAACAAATGCGTAAAAGCAACATACCTATCATTAAAGTCCGTTGGAATTCGCGTAGAGGCCCCGAATATACCTGGGAACGCAAAGACCATATGAAATGGAAATATCCCCATCTCTTCTCAACTGCTGATGCAAACGAGAAAATTACCTAAAAACTTCGGGACGAAGTTTTCAATAACGGGGAGGTACTATAACGACCCTCATTTTTTCCATTCTATATTTTTCCAATATTAAAAGCCCAAACAATATAATTAAAATTTAATGATTAAACTTTAATCAACAATTGTTAAGTGTTAAGAGTTAGAAAACATATTAATTAACTTTGTGTAAAAATTGACAAGTTAATAAAAGATGAAAATAATAAAGTGTTAGTCGACACTCACTGCTAATTAAAATTTATGCATTTATGTAATATTATAACTAATAACCTATAAGTAATAAATAAAAAGTGACATTTATATAAATAATAAAACAATTGGGAACTAAATATATACAAGTCATGAATTAGTAAAAAGAAAATAATACTTATCATGTAGTAAATGTAAAAATAATAATAATAATAATAGTAATAATAATGAGACTAAAGAATCTTAAACAATTACATCCTTATGTTGACTAAAAATAAAGTATAAACTAGTACATCATTATATTGACTAATTATAAACTAGTACCACCTATTGTTGAGTAAAAATTATAAAACAAAATAAAATCATTAATTAGAACATCCTTATGTTGACTAACACTCTAATACTTGCACTATATAAACACTCCTAGACTCCTAGTTTCCCATTCACAAATCACACCAAAATCCTCTCTCAAAAACAATCTCTCCCTTTCCCTCTCTTGTGGTATTTGAATCTTCAAGCTTGTTCTTCGTGTTCTTCAAGAATCTTCAAGGAGTTCTTCAAGATTTTCAAGGCTTTGATCTTCCATCTTCATCGTGTTCATCTTTTCTTTGTTAATTATCTTGAATCTTCAAAGGTATAACATAAACCCTAAACTATTTACATAAACTTTGATCTTTGTTAATTCATATTCATATTATAAACTTGTTATTCATAAGTATATACATAAACACACCTAGATTTATATATACATATATACATGTAAAAAAAATATATATTTATATATATATATATACATATATATACGAATTATATATACAAATACATATTAAAACCTTAAACCCTAATTACACCTAAACTATAATTCTTAAACCCTAATTAATTCAACTCTAAACATTTATGAAACCCTAGGACATTAATTACTAAACCCTAGTTATTAATTGCTACTTTAATTAACTAACCCTAATTAATGAAACCCTAATACTACTTATACTAGTACTTAACATGTATACACTATTACTATTACTAGCACCTATAACCTACTACTTATATTGTAGCACAAAAACATTTTGGGATATGTATTAGAGATGTATAGATCTTCGAACTTTCTTGACGAATGGTTTCTACGAGATTCTAGGGAGAGGGTTTGGATTTCCAATTTAAAGGGTCCTATGGCTCAAGCCCCTAGATCTAAATTAGCCATTCGAAGGGAAAGGGGTGATTGGAAGCTTATCTAATACGGCAAGTATCCTAAAATGGAAAACACTGATAAAATTAGAAACTCTCTAGTCATAGAAACTTAGTAAAATAAGAAACTTTCTAAAAATAGAAACTTTATAAAAATAGTAACTTACTAGGAATAGAAACTTAGTAAAACAAACTATACTTAAACAAATACTCAAACTTAAACATGGGCAAAACACTTAACTACTCTTAAATGTCAATAGGTTGACTTTCCTGCTCACTCGTTTAACTCTTTATTCCGAGGAATAACTCTCTCTCTACTTACTAAGGTGAATTCATAGCCCTACTTTACTTTGTGCACAACTTATTTACTTTACGGGGTGAGACACATGCTGCTTTTACTATTTACAATTTAGACACAAGTACCAACTGCTAAAACTATGCTATACCCGGCTATGTCCGACTAAGTCCCTACAGTGATATTTTTAATTGCTCGTTGATTGCATGCTTAATTATTGGGGGTAGGCCTATCGGGAGTAACGTCCCCGATACATTTGACTAAGTCTTTGTATTACTTGATAATGAAATAAAACCGACAAGGACAGACACAACTTGTCATGGGGCAAACTTGAATGTTTAGTCTAAATATCACGCACTGGCATAACTTTTGGATCTGCGAGATCTACTTTTTGATCCTGCGGGAGATCAACTTTACAACTAAATCTTGTGGTCTAAAAACAACGATAACTACTTTTGTTAAACCTATGAACTTCACTCAACCTTTTTGGTTGACACTTTAGCATATTTTGTCTCAGGTGCTGTTTGATTCAAGCTTTCTTATCTACTACTTATGTGATGCTACTTGGACTTAGGATCAAGAGATATCGCATTTATTACCTCTGCATATGAACAATTACTTTATCGTTATTTCCATTATTGTAACGACATTTCATTTTCCGCTGCGTACTCAATAAAGTTAAATTTTCTCATTTAGTATTGTTCTCGTATTATAATATGTTGGTTTATTTGATATTAGTAACGTTTCTTCCAGGCCCTATTGGGAGGACGTTACACAGTCCATGCCGACTATTACATCAAAACTTCCTAATTCTACGGGTATCAAGTCAATTTTAAACGTTTCACCAGCTAAATTTATTTCACAATCACGACAAATTTTATCGGCTTTAATTAGTTTACCATTAGCTAACTCAATCATGTACTTAGCATCTAGAGGTAATGATGAACAATTCAATTTAGTGTAAAAATTTCTACACACATAACTTCTATCGGCACCAGTATCAAATATAATAGATGCTGATAAGTTATTAATGGTAAACGTACCCGTAACAAGCTCCGGGTCTTCACATGCCTCTCTAGCATTAATAATAAATGCTCTCCCACGTGCAGGTCCGTTATTCTTCTCTGGATTCGGGCACTGGCTCTTATAGTGACCTTGTTTTCCACACCCAAAACAAGTAACGGTAGCCAAAGCAGTTCTATTTGCATTGGTGGCAGGAGTCTTGGTACCATTTGTATTTGTAACGAGAGCCATACAATCTTCAGCAAGATGACCCTTTCGATTACATTTGTTGCATACCACATTACAGTAACCAAAGTGATGTTTGTGGCATCGGTTGCATAAAGGATTTTGTCCTTTGTAAACAAAGCTTGAACCACTACCCGCACCTTGCGTGGTTTCTTGTTTCTTAAAAGATTGTTGTTGGTTACCTCGATCATAATTTCCATTCCACTTTCTTTTGTTACCTGATACCTTCACATCAGTATTGGATGCTTTCTTATCCAAAATGACCTGATCCATTAGCTCGTTTGCCATGGTTATGGCTTCATGAATTGTCTTAGGTTTCGATGCTGTAACGTTTGCCTTGACCTTTTTGGGCAAACCATCTTTGTACATTTCAATCTTCCGTTCTTCGGTTGGAACCAATTCAGGACATAGTAAAACTAATTCCATGAATCGCTGATTGTAGTTGGTGATTTCAGTACCAACAACCTTCAGGCTTCGTAATTCATCTTCCAACTTCCTAACCTCGTTCCTTGGACAATATTCGTTAATTAACATTGTTTTGAATTCTTCCCATGGAGTATCATAAGCTACATCTCCTCCTACAGCCTTCACATAAATTTTCCACCACGTGAGTGCACTATCTTGTAAAGTGCACGATGCATACTTGGTCATGTCCTTTTCAACACAACCACTGATTTTAAACACAGTCTCCATCTTTTCTATCCACTGGGTTAAACTGATCGGTCCTTCTGTTCCACTGAATGATGAGGGCTTGCAAGCTTGAAAAGTTTTGTAGGTGCATCCTACACGAGGATTTGGGTTAACTGCAGCAGCTCTTGCAGCCTCGACCCATAACATTCTGTCGTTCACTCGCTGGTTGATGAATTCCTCGACTTCTTGTTCCGTCATTCGATTCAATCGCGCCATATTCTTCTATAAGAATGAAAAGAAAATAATTATTCACATGGAATATTATAGATGTAGTGTATATTTACAGTACATTATAGCTTATTAATAATATGAACCAGGTATTATTATAAAAGCCTTTTCTTCTTATTATCGTTTTATAATTATATCTAGGGTAGTACCTACCCGTTAATGTCCATACTTAATAGCTTAGTACAGAACTAATTACTACCATATAAATAATACTTAACCATGGAAAATTATTGCATTTCATACTTCACTATTTTACATATGCTTATCTTACATCGAACATTAAGCAAACCACACTAATAATATTATACAAAACATTATATGATCCCATGGTTTAATACGGCAGCGCATCGTTTGGTCTATTTTCTAGGACGTTTAGGTTCAAAGAATTGCTCAACGCTTATCCTGGCTGTCTGCCTATATTTTGGCTGTGGGGCTAAAGAACTGGATGCCGGGATAGAACGAATAGGAATAGCGGGAATAGGGGTGGTAGTGTCTAGTGGAGTTGGTGCCACATCATCCTCACTAAACTCGGGATTTGAATTTTCTAATTCATTAGCCTTTCGTTTCTTTCCTAGTTCGAACTTGTCTTTTGTAATTTCCTGTATTTCTTCCTCGGGTTCACTTTCCTCCTCGGGTTCACTTTCCGGGTTCTCTATAGTCGGTTCATCCGGAATTTGTGAGTCTTCCCCAAAGATATTATTTTCGTCATCGTATAGGTTAATGACTGGAACACCATCTGAAGATTCTGGTTCGGAGTCGCTGAATGTGATAACAAGTTTTGAGCCCGACATCTATCACACAACAACTAACCCATTAGTACTACATAATATTTACATATAAATTTTAACCAACAATGATAAGCAATGGTTTTTAAATCAGACCCGGTCAAAGTCCAGACTTACTAATGTATCCTAACGACTTATCAGTTAGACACACTAATGCAAACCTGGTTTGCTAAGACCACCGCTCTGATACCACATGTCATAACCCGTCCTTAACCATAAGAACGAGTTAGATAACGTATGATTTCATTGCGAGGTATTGACCTCTATATGCGACATTTTTAAAAGAACAACTGCATTTATTTTACATTACAAACCATAACTCTTATTTTAATACAATCTTTAGACAATAAAAAGATGATTATCGTTTAGCGATAATCTTAGACTTACAAACTTTACATGTGATGATAACAATACGATTTCTAACATATTTTACATTACAATTCCTCGGATATGCAGTTTTATTTTTGATACAAATATGCATACTCAAGATCTTGCTTAAATTCAACATGTTGCAGCGGAAGCTTTTAGTTATCACCTGAGAATAAACATGCTTAAAACGTCAACATAAAGTTGGTGAGATATAGGTTTAATGCCGGCAGCAATATATATATATATAGACCACAAGATTTCATATATAAACATTTTAATAAAAATATTCTAAGTAGTTGAGCACTTGGTAACCATACTTAACATTTAATCACGTCGCATATTCCCTTTATTATGAAATCTTACTACACCGTACCAAGTGTAGTCACGAAACGAAGTACTGTGCAACCGTTGAATACTGGTCGTCCAGTCCGGTTGGGGTTGTCAGGCCCGATAGATCTATCAACAGGATTCGAGTTTACAATACTGCTGTAAATAGTAGTTACCAAGCTACAGGGAAGTATGCCAGTGGTACAACTCAACGTAGAATATATTTTTCAGTTACTTGTGTCCATATCGTAAAACATAAAATACATGTATTCTCATCCCGAAATATTTAGAGTTTAAAAGTGGGACTATATACTCACTTTTGCCTTGAAGATATATATATTTTGACTTGGTCTCCGGTTGATATCACGAACCTATCCATATATAATATATCAATATATTTTCATTTTAAACAATCGTCACATATATATACTTATAATACTTTTAATGTCTTCTTAGTCCATAGTTAGCAATTCAATTTTAATGGTTCATTTTTAGGTGTTTAATAAATAAATAAAACCCCCATCGAAATAAATAAAACCCCATCGTATTCGTATTGGTCGGGATTAATCTTGACCCACGGTACCGGTGTTGTCAAATGACGTGTTGCGTACATAAAGTACCGGTGTTGTCAAATGACGTGTTGCGTACAATCATGGGATCTTACGATTAATCTTCTCGTATTGTTTACGGGTGATCCTGAAATATATAAAATTAAATTATGAGTACATATATATAAAATATCATGTTATTTTAAAAAGATGTGATTTATTTAATTTTTCTCCAATTATTTTCGTGGCTAAACTAGTTTTGGATATCCGATTTTGTTTTGGTCATAGTTTCTTCGTTACAACTCCGTTTTCGTTGGTTCAACTTGCCACTTCCTTGGATCGAGTCCCTCTTTAAGAATATGAACTTCAAATACCTTAGTTTGTATTCGAAATCACAGGTCATAGGTCAAACTTTGGTGAAACTTATGAAGTTGATCATTTTCCATCATGTAAACAACCTTAAATGATTATTTTTCTAAAAATACTTATACTTTGAGTTAAATCATGAAATTTTTATGTGTTATCATATTCATAGTAAATATCATTTTTCCAGAAAATAAACCTCCAATTCAAGGTTCAAAATAGTTTTTAACTATCCAACCCAAAACAGCCCCCGGTTGCACTCCGACGTCGTAAATTCAGTTTTTAAGGTGATCTTTGAAAAACCAAGTTATACCTTGTTAAATTAGCATATATTTATGATATATTACAGGTCTTGAAGTATTTAAAAAGTTAAGTTAGAAGGATCTATTTAGTTTGCAAACAAGTTTGAAATCATTCAAACTATGTTTTTGTTGTTAAATTGTATACCATAAAATAAGATAGCTATATATATATGAATCGAATAAGGTTATGAACAAAGTTACTACCTCAAGTTACTTGGACAAGATTGCTGTAAAAGAGGAGTAAAAACCTAGAACCAAAAGAGTGATGGAGTTGGATGAAAGATTGGAAGTAAACTTGTGTTCTTGGAAGGATTCTTGAAGTGTTTTTGTAAGGGTTTTCTTATGGTGATTAAGTTGTGTTTTTGAAGCTAGATCTTCATGGTAACTTTGCTGAATTGATTAAGGGTTTAAGGATTATAAGTGTGTGGGTGTTTAACTAAGAAATGAAGATAGAATTTGAATCAAATGATGATCCCCCCATGGTCTTAAAAACGTGAATCAAAGGAGACAAAGACAAGTTTTCATGTTGTATTTTTATGTAATTAGTCAAGCAATCATACAAAAGTAATTACCTTATACATAAGGCATGAACAAGGGCTAGTTGGTGGTGATTTGATGTGTATATACCAATAGTAAATACGTATAGAAGTTAGGTATGATACGAGTACATATACTCTAGATATACGTATAGAAATCTTGTGAAAACGGAACGAGGATTCAAATATAGTTATCTTTTGTGAATATACTTATATTGTTTTATGTATTTAAGTCCTTAAAAAGTGATTAAATACATTACATATACGATATATGTATAAACATTATAGGTTATAAGTATTTATATCAAAAAAACGTTACTTAAAGTTATCGTTTTGAAAACTTAAGTTAGTAGTTTCAAAATATACTTATAACTTATTGTTATTAATACAAAATGAGATATTAAAACATCCTTAGATCATGTTAAATATGTATATATACATATATATACACAAACGTATAATTATCATATGTTATATAGTTCGTGATATCATCGGTCAAACTAGACGGTCAAACGTTGTGTAAATCTCTTTTCAAAAACATAAGTCTCAACAATTTGGGTTGCTTATCATGTTGGTAAGGTTTAATTTATGTAAATATTAATCTTATAAGTATAGATCGATCGAAAAAGGCCGGGTCATTACACAAGGCCACTTCCTCTTTCATATTATAAAATTAGTTTTATAAAAGTTAGATTTTATAAAACTCTTTATAATACTTCCATATATGTATATTTGTTATGTACATTTATTTTGTAAAACCAAATCTTTATAAAATGTAACATAACAAAATCAATTATTTAACCTATAAATAATTTAAACTCTTGTTATAAAAATTATTCCATAATTTATATACACACATCAAGCAATATTATTTTAGAAAACCATTTTTCTTAAAATTCAAGTGTCGCGTATTTAATCAACGATCTAATCGCTAAGATCAAATACGAATAAGGTTTTGGTAAGCTTGTTATTGGGTATGACCCGACTTGGATCAAAACATATTAACCACGTTAATTTAATATGTCTCTCAGGCATAAGAAATACCTTCAATCTCCCACTTGCATGAGAAACATAGGAAATTAATGCAAGTGATGGATACCACCTAACGATCGTCCATAACCCTCAATATGTTATGACTTTGTGCCATTCAATAACATCATCCCTTTCGAGTTCCCATCTCGAATTTGAATAGGTGAATCTTTCATTTATCCTTTCATCCTAGATGTCATGTTAAATCCAAGAGATACAGAGTGATCACTCTCTTCTAGATTTAACTTTATCAGGCCTCAGACATCTGACTCTCAACGAATAAGAGGGACAAATTCCATCTTGACTACATACGTCCTAGATATATACTTTGTATCACACCTGAGCTCTTCCTTATGAACTACCATATTTCAGAATAGCGAAGGAAAGAATCAAGGCATAATACTTAGTGAATATCCGAACCCAATATGTATCTCAGGTCAGAGGATACAATGATATTTGCCTTTACTCAAGATTACATGTGATCAACCACAAAGGCTCCATTTAGTAAATCTTGAGGGCGAGTCTTCCAATATTTATATCCCACAAATATCTATGAACCTTGGTTGCAACCTTGCCCCACATTCATCTCGTGAATGTATACCAAACCAAGTTCATAATAGTCTAAACCTCACACTTGTTCCCACAAATGTGATCGACTACGGAATTTAGAATAATTACTTATTCATGGATAAAATATGCAAAATAGGAACATAACTCAAGATTAATAAATTAACACCATAATTATATTAATGAGTTTGAACCACTTAGTCCCGTTACAATACATAAAACAGATCACAACCAATCACTAGAATATCGAAGCCCTAATGCACTAACATGCCCTTGATGTTTTGCACCATGTAAGAGTTTCGTGAGTGGATCCGCTATATTAAGATCTGTGTGAACTTTGCAAATACATATCTTTCCCTTTTCAACTTCATCCCTTATGTAGTTGAATATCCGCTCAATGTGACGGGTCTTTTGGTGAGCACGAGGTTCCTTGATTTGAGCAATCGCATCCTCGTTGTCACAAAAGATCTCAAGAGGGTCCTGAATGGTGAAGGTATTTCATATGCCCGAGAGACATAATTAATTATTGTGGCCAATATGTTATGATCCAAGTTGGGTCATACCCAATAACAAACCGTCAACACTTTTATGTATTTATGTTAAATGAGTGGATCTTTAAAATAAATACTTGACACTTAGACTTTAGAAATTGGTTTTCTAAAGATAAAATGAAAGAAATAATTATATGGATAATTATAAGTGAGTTTAATTATCTATATGATTAAACTTATATATGTGTGTTTTAATTTTATAAAAGGTTTATAAAATTATATATATATAAAATGTGTAAGTATCAAATATTGATGCAAGACAATTTATATATAAAAGAATGCAAAAATAAAAAAAAAAAAAAAAAAAGAGAGAGTATGAGGGTGGACGTTTTTGGGGGACTCCATATGGGGTTCCCCATGCTTGCTTTTTACCTAACTCTCTTTCCTTTTATTACATGCATTGGTGGATCAAACATACATACTTAATACTTGCATTTCAAAATAACTAGCCAATTTTTTCTCTCCTTCCTCTTGGGTGCCGAAATTTTGGGTTGAAGAAGAGGGTTCTTCAAGTTCATTTTGCTAGTTAATAAGTGTACAAAATCCTAACCAAGAAGAAGGGTGTTGATTCAAGGTTTGTGGGTATCAAAGTCTTGAGGTTTCAAGTTAGAAACTTGCCATTCTTCATCTTCATCTTCATCTTGCTTCAACCTCAATTTAGGAGAAGGTATAAACCCTAAACTAGCTCTATTTACATTTTAGTATATTGTACAAGACTAGATCTATGAAATGGAATACATTTTAAAAGGTTAAAACACACATGCAAACTTGAAAATGCTTCCGCTTGTTCTATATATATATGGCCGAATTTATATACATACAAAATGGGTTTTGTGACTTTGTTTACATGTGGTATTTCATCAATGGTATCTAGAGCCAAAGTCTTGTTAATATGCTTCTTGTTTTTGGCTAGAAAACTCATTTATTTTACAATCTACTAACATGCATGAAAGTAGAATGGAAAAATCTTGAGTTTTGGTGGGTTTGATGGGTTGGCCGAAATTTTGGGGTTCCAAAAGTGGGTTTGGACTTCAAGTTTGGCCAAGATTTTTGTTATGTTGTTGTTCACAATCGAGCCTAGACCGTGTGGTTGAATGTTTGGATGATTTGGTTATTTTCATGGTTGTAATATTCATTCATATGGTTTGTAATATTTTGTAATTTTAGTTTGTAATAAGTTGTAAGTAATCTTGTAATTTGTTGATGTAATTTATTCTATTTGGTTTGTAAAATAGAATAGGTTGTTATTTCATTTTCTAGAAAAAATGTATTAGGATATAATTTTGTAAAATGAAAATGAAGATTCAAGATGAAGATTACAAGATGGAGCATTTGAAGATTACAAGATTAAGTGGGAGATTTTGTTTAAAAATCTCTTACTTTGGTTAACCCTCTTAGGTGACATTTGTTTTTTGGCTAAACAAATGTCCACCAAAATGGCTCTTGATTGTGAACACTTTGTTATGCATGTTTGTGTATGTTTGTATGTTTGGTTGCTACAAGATTATCACATGTTAACACTTGCATAATACATTATAAATGGTTATAATAAAACATAACAAAATGACACTAATAATTGGTTATTAGACTTAAATAAAATGGTTTATTTAAAAGGAAATGAAATGGTTTATAACTAGTAATTGGTTTACTAAAAGGACAAGAAAATAGGTTTTTCATAAAACACTACACACCAAATGCATGTTGGTGTATAGCCTTTTGTTTTCTAAAACTAGAATGTAGAAAACTTAAAATCCCTTTAACTAAAACAAGGTAAACAAGTTAAACGCAATCCTTTTGTGGAAACACTTAGACATATTAGGAATCTCTTGATGGGATAAAGGTCACCTAACCGTCATGAGTGAACTAATATGAATAAGGTACACTTCGCATACATGCGGGATAAAGGTCACCTAACCACTTGTATGTTAAGTCTACATGTTTACACAAGTAGGACGACTTGATTTGGGAATCATGAACTTAGGGTCACCGAAGCATGAGGAACAAATAGGCGTTGATGGGATTAATATGCCATGCAAAAGGATTGCATGATCCCATAACTTAGAAGTTGTAAAAGGATTGCAATTGTCATTATGACTACCTAGCTAAATCAAATGACGGGATAAAGGTCACCTAACCGAAATTTGATTCACCGTTGGATTCTAATATTTAATAAAACAAATTAAAAGGGTATTGTTTATTAAATCTAAAATCGATACTTAAAATGAACTTTGTTGAATTTTGTAGATGGCCGCTAATAACAACAACAACATGCAAAACGCACCACTTAACATGAACAACCTATCGTTACGGTCTCTCCTCGAGAAAGACAAACTCAACCATACCAACTTTATGGATTGGTTCCGCAATCTTCGGATTGTCCTCAAACAAGAGGATAAAGCGTATGTACTTGAGGACCCCATTCCCGATCAACCGGATGAGAATGATGTGGAGGCAATGGCCTCTTACGATAAGTATTGCCACGACTCCCTTCAAGTCTCATGCTTAATGCTTGGGACTATGATACCCGAACTCCAAAAGGATTTCGAGCATCATAGTGCATACGACATGATAACGCAATTGAAGGAGATGTTCCTCCAACAAGCGCGTGTCGAGCGCTTCGAAACGGTTCGGGCGCTACATGCTTGTCGTATGGACGATACCCAATCGGTTTCATCTTATGTACTTAAGATGAAAAGCCTTATCGATCGTGCTAACCGTCTTAACCTAAACATATCAAATGAGTTAGCCACCGATCTTATCCTAAACTCCCTATCAAAAAGGTTTGATCAATTTGTAATTAATTACAATATGAATGGGATGGATAAGAGCATAGGTGAGCTTCACGGTATGCTTAGAACGGCGGAAACTAGCATGGGTAAAAGGGCTTTACCCGTGTTAGCAATCGATCAAGGTGGGTCAAAAGGTAACACCTCTAAGCCAAAGGTGGCCAAGAGAAAAGGACCCGCCCATCAAGGCAAAGGGAAGGGGAAGATGGTTACCCCAACCATCAACAAGGCTAAGAAGCAAAAGGTAGCCGAGAAGGCAAACCCCAAGGAAGACCCATGTTTCGGTTGCGGTGAAATGGGTCATTGGAAACGAAACTGTCCGGTCTATCTTAAGGAGTTGAAGGACAAGAGGGATGCAGGGCAAACCTCAGGTAATATATATATGGTATATATAGAGCTTAGTATTACTTCTTCTAATACATGGGTATTAGACACGGGATGTGGAACTCATATTTGCAATTCCTTGCAGGGGTTCAAAAGAAGTGATCATAAGGCGGGAACATCAAGTCTCTATATGGGCAATGGTGCAAAGGTGCATGTTAAAGCTCAAGGAGATTTTATTTTGAAGCTTCCAAGCGGATTGGAACTTATTTTAGAAAATGTTTTGTATGCTCCGGATTTGTGTAGAAACATTATTTCTATTTCTCGCTTAAAACAATGTGGTTACGTTGTTAATTTTATTGATGATGATATTCATGTTTCTAAAGACAATGTATTCTATTTCAAGGCTTTGCCTTCAAATGGAATTTATGAATTGGTTCATGATGACGCATCATCGAGCTCTATATACCATACAAGCACCAAGAAACTCAAAAGGGATTTGAGTGATTCCTATTTATGGCATTGTCGCCTTGGTCACATAAACAAGAACCGAATGCACACACTTCAAAGGAATGGACTTTTGAAATCAAATGAAATGGATTCCTTTGATGTATGTGAATCTTGTTTACAAGGCAAGATGACTAAAGCACCTTTCAAAGGGACTTATGAAAGGGCTAAAGATTTATTGGGATTAATACATTCGGATGTATGTGGACCCTTTAAACCCATGACTAGGAATGGTGAAAGATACTTTGTAACTTTCATTGATGACTTTAGTCATTTCGGATATGTCTACTTATTAAGACATAAGGACCAAACGTTTGAAGCATTCAAGGAATATCAAAACGAAGTACAAAATCAACTCAATAGGACAATTAAGGTACTTCGTACCGATAGAGGAGGTGAATACCTAAGCGATGCCTTCCAAGATCATCTTAGGAGTTGTGGGATTATCTCACAACTTACTCCACCCGGAACACCCCAACTTAATGGAGTTTCCGAAAGGAGGAACCGAACCCTAATGGATATGGTTCGATATATGATGGCAAGAAGCTCGTTACCTCTATCATTTTGGGGTTATTGTCTAAGCTCCGCGGCTCGTATTTTAAATATGGCCCCAACAAAGAAGGTGGAACGAACTCCTCATGAGATGTGGTTTGGAAAACCTCCTTCTCTTTCATACTTGAAAGTATGGGGATTTGAAGCTTATCCTAAGCGTTATGTAGCAAATAAGCTACATGCTCGATCCACAAAGTGTATCTTCATAGGATATCCCAAAGATGACATGGGATATTACTTCTATGATCCATCCGAGCAAACGGTATTTGTTGCTCGGAAAGCGGAATTCCTTGAAACCAAGTTCCTTATGGAAGGTGATGGTGAAAGGAAGATAGATCTTGTAGAGGTACAAGATCAAGCCGATGATACACAATTGGTTAGCACTAGTACTCAACATGAGGATGTTGAAAATGATCAAGTGGATGATCAAGGTACACAAGACGTTCGAAGATCTAGTAGGATTAGTAATCCTCCCGAGAGATATGGGTTTCTCGTGGAAGGTTGCTATACGGTTGATTTGGATGAACCGACAAACTACAAAGATGCTTTATCAAGGATTGATAAAGATAAATGGCAGGAAGCCATGAACGCCGAGATGCAATCCATGTATGAAAACCAAGTATGGGAACTTGTTGAGCAACCTCCTAGCTCTAAGCTAGTTGATTGCAAATGGCTTTTCAAGAAGAAAACCGACATACATGGAAACTTGGATACATACAAAGCTAGACTTGTAGCAAAAGGTTTCACTCAAACTCAAGGGGTTGATTATGATGAAACTTTCTCGCCAGTGGCAATGCTAAAGTCTATTTGGATATTATTTGCCATTGCTGCTCACTATGACTATGAAATATGGCAAATGGATGTCAAAACCGCTTTCCTAAATGGATATCTTGAGGAAGATGTCTATATGGTACAGCCCGAAGGTTTTGTTGATCCGAAAAATCCTAAGAAGGTATGCAAGTTAAAGAGGTCAATCTACGGATTGAAACAAGCATCTAGAATGTAGAATCATCGTTTTAATGAAGAGGCAAAGAAATTTGGCTTCATTAAAAATGGTGATGAAGCTTGTGTGTACAAGAAGGCTAGTGGGAGCTCTATAATGTTCCTTGTGCTATATGTGGATGATATATTATTATTTGGGAATGATATAACCACAATGCAAGAAGTCAAAACTTGGCTAAAGAGTTGCTTCTCCATTAAGGATCTTGGAGAAGCACAATACATATTGGGGATTGGGATCTATAGGAATAGATCCAAGAGATTGATAGGTTTAAGTCAAAGTACATACATTGATAAAATCTTGAAAAGGTTCAAGATGGAAAACTCTAAGAAAGGTTTGGTACCTATTCAAAAGGGAACCATTCTCAGTTCATCTCAGTGTCCTACCACAAAAGATGAGCAAGAGAGAATGAAGAAAGTCCCATACGCATCAGCTATTGGGTCTATCATGTATGCAATGATATGTACTAGACCGGATGTGTCATGCGCTCTAAGCTTGACAAGTAGATACCAGAATAACCCAGGAAATAGTCATTGGACTGCGGTTAAATGTATATTGAAATACCTTAGAAGGACTAAGGATATGTTTCTAATATATGGGTCTGGTGAGGAGGAACTCGCTGTAAAAGGTTACGTGGACGCGAGTTTCCAAACTGATCGAGATGACTCTCGATCACAATCCGGTTATGTCTTCATGTTGAATGGTGGTGCGGTCTCTTGGAAGAGCTCAAAACAGGAAGTTGTTGCGTTATCCACTACAGAGTCGGAGTACATTACCGCCTCATTGGCAGCTCAGGAAGCTGCATGGATGAAGAAATTCATCGACGACTTAGGAGTGGTCTCTTCCATTCAGGACCCTCTTGAGATCTTTTGTGACAACGAGGGTGCGATTGCTCAAATCACGGAACCTCGTGCTCATCAAAAGACTCGTCACATTGAGCGGAGATTCAACTACATTAGGGATGAGGTTGAAAAGGGAAAGATATGTATTCACAAAGTTCACACAGATCAAAATGTTGCGGATCCACTCACGAAGCTTTTACATGGGCCAAAACATGAGGGACATGTTTGTGCATTAGGGCTTCGATATTCTAGTGATTGGAATTGATCTAGTTTAAGTATTGTATCGGAACAAATTAGTTCAAACTCATTAATATAATTATGGTATTAATTTAATTATGAGTCATGTTCCAATTTAGCATATTTTATCCATGAATAAACTATTATTCTAAAATTTCGTAGTTGATCACATTTGTGGGAACAAAGTGTGAGGTCTAGACTATTATGAACTTGGATTGGTTAACATTCATATGGTGAATGTGGGGCAAGGTTGCAACCAAGGTTCATAGATGTTTGTGGGACACAAATATTGGAAGACCCGCTCTCAAGATTTACTATATGGAGCCTTTGTGGTTGATCACATGTAATCTTGAGTAAAGGAGAATATCATTATATCCTCTGACCTGAGACACATATTGGGTTCAGACATTCACCGAATATTGTGCCTTGATTCTTTCCTTTGCTATTCTGAAACATGGTAGTACATAAGGGAGGCTTCAGGTATGGTACGAAGTGTAGTGTCTAGGACGTATGTAGTCAAGATGGAATTTGTCCCTCTTATTCGTTGAGAGTCAGATGTCTAAGGCCTGATAAAGTTAGATCTATAAGAGAGTGATCATTCTATGTCTCTTGGATCTAACATGACATCTAGGATGAAAGGATATATTGAAAGATTCACCTAATCATATTCGAGATGGGAACTCGAAAGGGATGATGTTATTGAATGGCACTAAGTCATAACACATTGGGGGTGATGGACGGTCGTTAGGTGGTATCCATCACTTGCATTAATTCCTTATGTTTCTCGTGCAAGTGGGAGATTGAAGGTATTTCATATGCCCGAGAGACATAATTAATTATTGTGGCCAATATGTTATGATCCAAGTCGGGTCATACCCAATAACAAACCGTCAACACTTTTATGTATTTATGTTAAATGAGTGGATCTTTAAAATAAATACTTGACACTTAGACTTTAGAAATTGGTTTTCTAAAGATAAAATGCAAGAAATAATTATATGGATAATTATAAGTGAGTTTAATTATCTATATGATTAAACTTATATATGTGTGTTTTAATTTTATAAAAGGTTTATAAAATTATATATATATAAAATGTGTAAGTATCAAATATTGATGCAAGACAATTTATATATAAAAGAATGCAAAAAAAAAAAAAAAAAAAAAAAGAGAGAGAGTATGAGGGTGGACGTTTTTGGGGGACTCCATATGGGGTTCCCCATGCTTGCTTTTTACCTAACTCTCTTTCCTTTTATTACATGCATTGGTGGATCAAACATACACACTTAATACTTGCATTTCAAAATAACTAGCCAATTTTTTCTCTCCTTCCTCTTGGGTGCCGAAATTTTGGGTTGAAGAAGAGGGTTCTTCAAGTTCATTTTGCTAGTTAATAAGTGTACAAAATCCTAACCAAGAAGAAGGGTGTTGATTCAAGGTTTGTGGGTATCAAAGTCTTGAGGTTTCAAGTTAGAAACTTGCCATTCTTCATCTTCATCTTCATCTTGCTTCAACCTCCATTTAGGAGAAGGTATAAACCCTAAACTAGCTCTATTTACATTTTAGTATATTGTACAAGACTAGATCTATGAAATGGAATACATTTTAAAAGGTTAAAACACACATGCAAACTTGAAAATGCTTCCGCTTGTTCTATATATATGGCCGAATTTATATACATACAAAATGGGTTTTGTGACTTTGTTTACATGTGGTATTTCATCAAATGGAAGGGACAACTCCTAAGTCGTCGATGAATTTCTTCATCCATGCAGCTTCCTAAGCTGCCAATGAGGCGGCAATGTACTCCGACTCTGTAGTGGATAATGCAACAACATCCTGTTTTGAACTCTTCCAAGAGACCGCACCTCCATTTAATGTGAAGACATAACCGGATTGTGATCGAGAATCATCTCGATCAGTTTGAAAACTTGCGTCCACGTAACCCTTTACTGCGAGTTCCTCCTCACCAGACCCATATAAACATATCCTTAGTCCTCCGAAGGTATTTCAATATACTTTTGACTGCAATCCAATGACTATTTTCTGGGTTATTCTAGTATCTACTTGTCAGGCTAAGAGCGCATGACACATCCGGTCTAGTGCATATCATTGCATACATGATTGACCCAATGGCAGACGCATATGGGACTTTCTTCATTCTCTCATGTTTATCTTTCGTGGTAGGGCACTGAGATGAACTGAGAAGCGTTCCTCTTTGAATAGGTACCAAACCTTTCTTAGAGTTCTCCATCTTGAACCTTTTCAAGATCTTTTCAATGTATGCACTTTGATTCAAACCTATCAGTTTCTTGGATCTATCCCTGTAGATCCCAATCCCCAAAACGTATTGTGCTTCTCCAAGATCCTTAATGGAGAAACATTTGCTTAGCCAAGTTTTAACACCTTGCATTGCCGGAATATCATTTCCAAATAACAATATATCATCCACATATACTACAAGGAACATGATAGTGCTCCCACTAGCTTTCTTGTATACACAAGCTTCATCACCATTTTTAATGAAGCCAAATTTCTTGGCCTCCTCATTAAAACGATGATTCCACATTCTAGATGCTTGTTTCAATCCGTAGATTGACTTCTTTAACTTGCATACCATTTTAGGATATTTCGGATCAACAAAACCTTCAGGCTGAACCATATAGACATCTACCTCAAGATATCCATTTAGGAAAGCGGTCTTGACATCCATTTGCCATATTTCATAATCATAATGAGCAGTAATGGCAAGTAATATCCTAATACACTTTAGCATTGCCACAGGCGAAAAAGTTTCATCATAGTCAACCCCTTGAGTTTGAGTGAAACCTTTTGCTACAAATCTAGCTTTATATGTATCCAATTTTCCATGTATGTCGGTTTTCATTTTGAAAATCCATTTATAATCAACTAGTCTTGAGCCAGTAGGTTGTGCAACAAGTTCCCAAACTTGGTTGTCATACATGGATTGCATCTCAGCGTTCATGGCTTCCTGCCATTTATCTTTATCAATCCTTGATAAAGTTTGTTGGTTCATCCAAATCAACCACATAGCCACCATCCATGAGAAACCTATATCTCTCAGGAGGATTACTAATCCTACCAGATCTACAAACGTCTTGTACACTTTGATCATCCATTTGATCATTCTCAATATTTTCATGTTGAGTGCTAGTGTCAACCAATTGTGTATCATCTATTTGATCTTGAACCTCTTCAAGAGCTATCTTCCTTTCACTATTACCTTCCATTAGGAACTTAGTTTCAAGAAATTCAGCCTTCCGAGCAACAAATACATTCTGCTCGGATGGATCATAGAAATAATATCCCATATCATCCTTGGGATATCCTATGAAGATACACATCATGGATCAAGCATTCAACTTATTAGGGACGTAACGCTTAGGATAAGCTTCATATCCCCATACCTTTAAGTATGACAGATATGGAGGTTTTCCAACCCACATCTCATGAGGAGTTCGTTCCACTTTCTTGGTTGGGGCCATATTTAGAATACGAGCCACGGAGCATAGACAATAACCCCAAAATGATAGAGGTAACGAGCTTCTAGCCATTATAGATCAAACCATATCCATTAAGGTTCGGTTCCTCCTTTTGGAAACTCCATTAAGTTGGGGCGTTCTAGGAGGAGTGAGTTGAGAGATAATCCCACAACTTTTAAGATGATCTTGGAATGCATCGCTTAGGTATTCACCTCCTCTATCGGTACGAAGTACCTTGATTGTCTTATTGAGTTGATTTTGTACTTCGTTTTGATATTCCTTGAATGCTTCAAAAGTTTCGTCCTTATGTCTTAACAGGTAGACATATCCGAAACGATTGAAGTTATCAATGAAAGTAACGAAGTATCTTTCACCATTCCTAGTCATGGGCTTAAAAGGTCCACATACATCCGAATGTATTAATCCCAATAAGTCTTTAGCCCTTTCATAGGTCCCTTTGAAAGGTGCTTTAGTCATTTTGCCTTGTAAACAAGGTTCACATACATCAAACGAGTCTATTTCATTTGATTTCAAAATTCCATTCTTTTGAAGTGTATGCATTGGATTCTTGTTTATGTAACCAAGGCTACAATGCCATAAGTAGGAATCACTCAAATCCCTTTTGAGTTTCTTGGTGTTTGCATGGAACATTGAGCTATTGTATGATGTGTCATCATGAACCAATTCATAAATACCATTCGAAGGCAAAGCCTTAAAATAGAACACATTATCTAAAGAAACATGGATATCATCGTCAATGAAATTGAAATCAAAACCACATTGTCTTAAATGGGAAATAGAAATAATGTTTCGAGTCAAATCAGGAGCATACAAAATATTTTTCAAAACAAGCTCCAACCCAGTTTGTAGCTTTAAAACAAAGTCTCCTTGAGATTCTACGTGCACCTTTGCATCATTTCCCATGAAGAGACTTGTTGTTCCCACTCCTTGTTTACTTCTTTTGAACCCCTGCAAAGAATTGCAAATATGAGTTCCACATCCTGTGTCTAATACCCATGTATTAGAAGAAGTAATACTAAGCTCAATGTATACCATATATACATTACCTGAGGTTTGCCCTGCATCCCTCTTTTCTTTCAACTCCTTAAGGTAGATCGGGCAGTTGCGTTTCCAGTGACCCATTTAACCGCAACCAAAGCACGGATCTTCTTTGTGGTTTGCTTTACCAGCAACCTTTTGCTTCTTGTTATTATTGGTTGGGGTAACCATCTTCCCCTTTCCCTTGTCCTTGACTTGGTAGGAGGGTCCTTTCCTCTTAGCCACCTTTGGCTTAGAAGTGTTATTGTTTTTGGACCTACCTTCATTGATCATAAACATGGGTGAAGCCCTTTTATCCATGCTTGCTTCGGCCGTCTTAAGCATGACATGTAATTCGCCAATGCTCTTATCCCAACCATTCATATTGTAATTCAATACGAATGTGTCAAACCTTTTTGACAAAGAACTAAGGATAAGGTCCATGGCTAATTCATTAGACACGTTGCAATTTAGATGGTTTGCTCGATCAATTAGGCTTTTCATCTTAAGGACATAAGATGAAACGGATTGGGATTCATCCATCCGACATGCATGAAGCGCTCGAACTATTTCGAACCGCTCGACACGAGCTTATTGAAGGAACATCTCCTTCAATTGTGTGATCATGTCATATACACTATGATGCTCGAAGTCTTTTTGGAGTTCAGGTATCATAGTCCCAAGTATAAGGCAAGCAACTTGCACCGAATTGGTGCAATACTTATCCGAATAAGCCATGCCTTCCGTATCATCCTCGTTGGGTTGATCGGGAATGGGGTCTTCCAACACATACGCCCTATCCTCAAGTTTGAGGACAATTCTTAGATTGCGAAACCAATCCATGAAATTCGTATGGTTGATTTTTTTTCCTTTTCGATGATAGACCTCAACGATAGGTTGTTAAAGTTGAGTGGTGCGTTTGGAATGTTGTTGTTATTGGCGGCCATCTACAAAATTTAACAAAGTTATTTAAGTATCAATTCTAATTTAACAATCAATACCCTTTAAATCCAATTGATATTTATTAAATTTTAGAATCCAACGGTAAACCAAATTTCGGTTAGGTGACCTTTATCCCGTCATTTGATTTAGCTAGGTAGTCATTATATGACAATTGCAATCCTTTTGAAACTTCTAAGTTATGGGATCATGCAATCCTTTTGCATGGCATATTTATCCCATCAACGCCTATTTGTTCCTCATTCTTCGGTGACCCTAAGTTCATGATTCCCAAATCAAGTTGTCCTACTTGTGTAAACATGTAAATTTAACATACAAGTGGTTAGGTGACCTTTATCCCACAAGTGTGCGAAATTCACCTTAATCATATTAGTTTGTTCATAACGGTTAGGTGACCTTTATCTCTTTATGAGTTCCCTAATATGTTTAAGTGTCACATAAAAGGATGGCGTTTAACTTGTTTGCCTTGTTAATAAGGGATTTTAAGTTTTCATTATTTCTAGTTTAAGAAAACTTTTATGCCATATACCAACATGCATTTAGTGTATGGTAGTTATGAAAAACCATTTTCATGTCTTGTAATTAAGCCAATTACTTGATATAAACCATTTTATATATGTGATCCTTTTCATGTTCTTAATAACCGTTTATCAATGTCCTTTTGCCACTTTTAATTTAACCAATTAAATTGTCGTTTTGCATGTCCTTAATAATGTCTAATTTAACCAATTAAATTGTCATTTTGCTTTTTGTTAACTTGTAATTTACTTGTAGCAACCAAACATACAAACACAATAAACAACCATGCATGCAAAACAAATATGTTCACAATCAAGACAATTTGGTAGACATATGTTTAGCCAAAAACAAATGCCACCGGTTAAGGGGTTATAACACAAAGTAGGAGATTTTAAATCTCCCACTTAATCTTGCATCCAAATGCTTCTTCTTGTGTTCTTCCAAGTCTTCATCTTGTATCTTCATCTTACTACAAAATATATCCTAATACATTTTGTCTAGAAAATGAAATACAACCTAATCTATTTTACATACCAAATATAAAATAAATTACATAACCAAATGAATAAATATTACAAACCAAATGAATGAATTAATATTACATACCAAATGAATGAATTAAATCAACCAAACATTCAACCATCCAAACACATGGTTAAGGCTATGATTGTGAACATCAACATACAACAAATATGACCAAAATGGAAGAGCCCAAAACCCATTTTGGGACCCCTCAAATTCGGCCAAAAGGGAACCCACCCAAACCCGAAAATTTTTACATTCTAATATCATGCATGTTCATAAAATGCAAAAATATAGTGGGTTTAATAGATCATCTTAAAGCATATTCCATCAACTTCGGCTCTAGATACCATTGTTGGGATTTAACAAGTTTCATTATGCTTAAAACCATTTAAGAATCTTTCAAAGCGGAAGCATGTATATTACCATTTTATAACTTGTAAATCTTTAACCATTTAAAGTTAAATCCCAAAAGGATCAAGTTGTGAAACATACATACAAACTACAAGATAGATGAGAGATTATACCTTCTCCAAGCTATGTATTTGATGATGAAGATGATGATGAATGGAGCTCCAAAAGAATGAAACCTCAAGTTTTTATACCCCAATCTTTTAATACCAAACATTTGTACTTTAGTTAGGATTTATTAACACTTGAATAAAGCTTGCAAAAACCAAATTTTGAACTCCTTTGAGCTCCTAAAAGCCCACGGCCAACAGCAGGGTTTTTGAAGGTTTTGTGCAGTTTTTTTGAAGTATAATTGCATGTGTGTTTTGTTCCAAGAGTCAAGATGCTAGTATATGGAAATGGGAAAGCATGGGTCAAAGAATCTAAGTCATGTGCAAGTGAACTTACAACTCCAAGGCCACTTCCTCTTTCATATTATAAAATTAGTTTTGTAAAAGTTAGATTTTATAAAACTCTTTATAATACTTCCATATATGTATATTTGTTATGTACATTTATATTTATAAAACCAAAACTTTATAAAATGTAACATAACAAAATCAATTATTTAACCTATAAATAATTTAAACTCTTGTTATATAAATTATTTCATAATTTATATATACACATCAAGCAATATTATTTTAGAAAACCATTTTTCTTAAAATTCAAGTGTCGCGTATTTAATCAATGATCTAATCGCTAAGATCAAATACGAATAAGGTTTCAGTAAGCTTGTTATTGGGTATAACCCGACTTGGATCAAAACATATTAGCCACGTTAATTTAATATGTCTCTCGAGCATACGAAATACCTTCAGGATCGATTGTTTTATCTCCAATAACTGTGCAAACCCCGATTTGAAATCTGGATTTTAAGAGCGTAAAGCAAACGATGGGATTAACCTTATTCGATTTGGATCGAATAAGTTAATATTTTAGAATAAGAGTTAACTCCGATATCGACTGGAATCTCTATCGAAGTTGTATTTCCAGCTGGAGTATGTTATAGTAAGAAATTTGGGCAGAGTAACATTAATGCATCCAGTTTGTGTAATGAATGAACATGTGCGTGTATTTATAGGTGTTATGAGGGAATGATGAAGTGGCGCATGTCCCTTTCATTGTATAACAAACTTCACCAGATTCGAGGGCTGATGTGGCACATGTCTCTTTCATTTGTATTACAAACAAATCCTAACAAACTCTCCTAGATTCGTGGGCTGACGTGGCGTTCAGCCCATTTGTGTGTTTGTTCCGGGACCATGTGCTTGTTCCGGGACTGTGTGCTTGTTCCGAGACTAAACGCCTACCCTGGAATGGTACAGTTATTCTGAGAAGGTGTGGTGGATCCGTCTTTAGTGTGACGGATGAATGTCTTGCTCTTATTTAGGCAAAAGGACTTTGCCTGATGTTTACATCAAGTGCTTCTTCACGGTATTCTCTTGACCAGGTAAGATTGCAAACGGTTCATATTTCGCAATGATCTTGTAAAGATTGTCGGGTAACCGTTGTATTTGACTAAGTAGGCCTTAATGTGAAAATATGGTTCATAATCCTCTCGGCATTCTGTACCCAGGTGAGTGGTGTCGGTGGCTTGCACACTTGTCTGGGCAGGATGGGCTTATGTGACATCACGGTTAGCTTCTGTTCGAGACATTTATTCCCGGATGAGCACATAAATAACCTTCTGGCCAGTTTTCTTAAATGAGGCTGTGAGGAGGTTCTTCATCCTGGACCGTTCACACCGGTTATGTTCTAGACGGAACGTTGTAAAAATGTGTCTTTTTTATACGGATCATTATGCGTATAATCAGCTCACATAATTCTTAAAAGGCTTCAAGATGTTCGATCGAGTTATTAGTAAGTATACCGTCGAATTGGTTTTCACGGATCATTTGCATAAATTGTGGTTTGACTTCAAAATTTTCAGCCTGAATTGGACGTCTTCTAACTGATGAAAGTATAAGCAGGAAAGCAGTTTTTCTGGTATCCCACATTGGTTGGTCATTTGGATCAGTTACTTCTTCAACCTTTTTTTCTTCTTTAAAGATGATTATTTCAGTTTCAATTTTGACTTCTTGTTGATTACTAGTGTTTCCTATGTGTTTATTATTTTTGTAATTTTCCGGTGTTTTTGATTTACTAATACTACTTAATTTTTGTTTTTGTTTTTGTTTTTGTTTTTGCTATTTTAGCCCTTTGTTTATGTCTCTTTCAGGTTCTGAATTAGGTGTAACGAGGTTAGAATTTCCCGAACAGGTCATACAATTAGGAAATAGTATGTTGTCTTAAAGGATTTATTCATTAAATATAAAAACATTTAACTTTCTTGAAAATGAATTTTCATGAAAGGATCGAATAACTAAAAGAAATTAGAAACCCTTAAACAAACATACGTTTATTCCAACTTTTCCCACGTTTCGGTGGCCGATAGATGTAGTGGAGAGGCATGATCCGTTTGGACCAAATAAAATTGGCGACTATTTGGAAAATCCAATAACCAGGTCCACTTACAAATTCTATACACCACTTACTCCGAATCAAAAAATATTGTCTATTTATTTAACTGCCAACTCCCCGGCATCAGCGCCAAAAAGTTGATGTTTGTGAAAAGGTACCTTTTATTATGAACGGATTTGGATTGAATTTATTACACGAATTCGAGTGTGTTTATATGGTGTTTTTATCATTTCAGATTTATTTCACACATATACGCAACTAGTCCCATATAAAACCCCGTCAGAACTCACTAACGGAATGTTAACTCTGGTCCCAATGCTTGGCTTGACTTCTACGTAACAACAATGTTCTACAACAAAAGCAATTAATACCTCAGATAGAACATGCAAAACGGGTCAACATAAAGTTGAGTGAATCTACATGTTTAAGTAAATAGTTCATCATATGTTTCGGAAAACAGTTTTCGGAAATCGTTTATCGAAAATCAGTTATCAATCTTTTATCAGTAATCGGTATCCGAAAATCAGTATTCGGAAATCAGTAAACATTTATCACTATAAACCACCAAGGTTTATTATCAAAAGTTTGCATTCAGCAAATGTCAAGTGTTAAACTATTTGTAATCAGCGACGTCAAGTTTCAACTATGTATGACATCAAAAAGGTTTTGTTTCAAATGTTTGTAGACATTACCATGTCTCGTTTCTAGTTTGTAAACCACAGGTTTAAGTAGCATAAAGCACAGTCTGAAAAACAGTATTCAGTGTAATAACTCTTTGTTAACATTTATCGTAAGTTAGGCCTCGAGATTTCTTTGAAAGATTCGTAAAAGTATACATTTGTCATGAGCACTTGATTATAAGACTTTAACCTGCGGATAGCTCATTTGCTACACGTCTTCCTTTTACCCTTTCTAAGCATAAACCGATCAAGTGTACAAGTTACAACAGAATAAGCACCCCGTGCGTTGGGGAGAGGTTTGTCAAACCTAACGGTATCGTCCCTATAAGTCGAGCTTACTTAATGTAATTAATATAATCAAGCTAAGGGATTTTTTTATCTGAACTCATATGTATATTCTTTTAATTTACTCGTGCCTAATATGTAAAACATTTGAAATAGCATGTTATCTCATCCCAAAAATGTTAAAGAAAATGGGACTGTAGAATCACCTTGAAAAGCACAGTAAAAGCTTAGTAAAACAGTACGGTAGTCGGACGATAACAACCGTAAAATGAAACCTAATCAATTAGATTACCTTAAGTAAATACATAAGTCACACTATGTCAACCCATAGTGTGCTGTAACGACCCGCCAAAATCGCTATTGACGCGGTACGTTATTCACCGGTTTCATTGCGACGTATTGACCTCTATATGATACGTTTTGTAAACATTGCATTCTTTTGAAAAGGCACACCATAAATGAATATCTAAATCCAAGGTTTTTGACATCTGATGATTTCTACATATAGACAATCACCGTAAATAATAGTTTACAATAATATATCTGTTGACAATGCAGCCAAAATAAGATACATGGTGATGATTTTGTGAATGTAAAGTTTTCTCGAATAAAGCATGTATGACTCCATGCACATAGCTTGTATAACATATAAGCAAACAGCGGAAGACTTCTAAGGACCTGAGAATAAACATGCTTGAAAGTGTCAACACAAAGGTTGGTGAGTTCATAGTTTTAATATTGCACATAATCTGTATATAAAGGTGGACCACAAGATTTTAGTTGTTTCATCCGAAACGTTTATCAAAAGATTCTACGAAATTGAGCACCCTGGTAACTAAACTTTAACGTTATAATAAGTACCCCTGTTTTAACATACATGCAACCAACATGTACAATACACGCAATCTAACGTGTACTAAACTCAAATAGCATACGTCTGTTTTATAGTTCAGGCTAGGGTCTCTATACCTGGAACAGACGGGGATGTTAAGCCCTATGGATCCATATACAACTATTCGCGCCCACCAGTTCTTATAACCGGCAGCTACTAGTTACCAAAGCTAAGGGATTTTTGGTTCAAACTCAATGTAGAATTTAGTATGTACTTGTGTCCATTGCGTATAAAATAAAGTGTATGTATTCTCAGCCCAAAAATATTTAAAGCATTTAAAAAGGGATCTATAAACTCACCTTGAGTGCACTTGACAATTCACAAGCAAAGAGCAGTTAAATTACAAAGACCGAGTAATGGAACCTAAATGTACCATTATATAGTTACACACTTATGTTTCAAAAGACAGACTCACAGTACAGTTGTCCTATTGCTCAGACCGACGCCATTGTATACTAAAAGTCAACACAGAAGTCAACTAGTCAAGCAAGTCAACAAAAGTCAAACTTGGTCAATTTTATCAACCTAAGTCAACTACATTAGTAGGTCATGTCATTGATGTCACAAATCAAAACCAAGGTTAAATCATGAGTTTCACACATTCGTTTAGCCAACTAACGTTTACTAGTTTAGCTATCGTACGATTTCACAGCAGTCATGCAATCGGACAAGCATAGTTTATAAATGACACAACAAACAATTATGAGAAGCTCCAGATCATAAGTTCATATCTTAAACTTTCTAAAAATACTAAGCACTCTATCATACGATTCCTAGAACTCACATAGCATGCAACACATTCAAGTTCAGTTTCAGTTTGCGCATCAGTTTCATATTAATTCTCATTTAATCTAGAAAATAGAAATTAACAAACGGCCATTTGGAGATGATTCTTAACATCTCAAATTATCAGTGGTAAAAATATCAAAGAAAAACCATGTAGCCAATTTTTACAGTCTTAACTAACTTGTCAAACTTTCTGATTTAGACAGAATCCAGACCTTTAGTTTCGGCGCGCATTTAACACATAGCAATTAAGACTTTCATAGATAGAAATGTAAACAAGATATGCTAGAAAATATACATTTAACAATATATCAAAGACACAAAGTCCAATTCAACTTCTACTTTATGCTATACAATTATTTGTCCAGAATAGACAGATCCTATCCCATTTAGGTAGTCGTTTTTGGGTTCGAATATACAAGCATTTATAAACAATTAGCATGCAAAGTCTAAATAAAATGTCAAATACTAATCATGAAATTTATATAATATAAAATCTTAGTTAGCAAAAATCATGTTAAATGGTCGTTTGGTCCATTAACAATTCACTAGTCAACACGTTGTAACACGAATATTCAAGTAATCATAAAACAACTTTTACAAAACTTATTACTATGATATCCTAGTCCATTTTATGTGTTTTTCAATTATATAACCATCTAGAATTAGTTCATAAGCCAATTCAAAACACACAAATAGCTATTTTCAATTTATAGCATATTTACATACTGAAACTTCAAACGAGCATAACTTAAGCTATACAAAACTAAATCATTTGATTCAAGCGAGTAAACTCAATAGTTTTTTGATAGCTATCCATCTAAATACTTTTCAGTTATAGAAAACAAAGTCACAAAACCAGTAGCATAGCAATACAATTCGTGATTAAACCCTAACTCGCAATTCAGACAATATAACGACTAATTACATATACAAACACGACCAACTGAGCAATAGAACATCTAAATCTTATGATTAACAATTAAATCTGGAAAAATAGATTTTTAAATCATAACCTAATCATACAATTGTTGGTATAGATGTGTAGAGCACGATGAGAGGATCACGAATATATAAACGATCAAGCAAACAAGCAAGCAATCGAAGATGTTCTTGATCTTGGAAAAGTGGTGACTTGTTTGATGACTTTGATTAGGAAACAGAAAAGGAGAATAGCTAGTGATGGTCTTATGAAGGAGATGATTCGTAGGTGGTGGTTGTTTGTTGTGATCGGAACAGGAACATGCGCACAATAGAAGGTTCGTTGGTTTTGGTTCTGGGTCTCATCGAATAAAAGGATTTAGTAAGCGTACAGTATTAATGATGGTGTTCAATGATGGTTTAATGGAGATGATGGTTATGGTGGTTTTGGGTGTTTGAATGGTGGTTGTTCGAACCATTCAATAAACGTAAACATGTAACCAGTTTTATGGAAAGAAAAGAGGAGTAATTGTAAAAGAAGAAAAAGAGAAAAAGGAGATATCCAAGAAAATAATATGAAGCTTGATATATAGATAAAGTAATCGACACTGTGCTTGTTTGGTGTGATTAAATGTATTGCAAAGTTTATGCATGATGAGTCATATAAAAATAATAATTCAATCATAATCTAAAAAAAATGGGAAAAACAAAATATATCGAGCAAGAGTAGGGGAGGAAGAGAGGTATCCATGTATATATGTGAGTTCAAATAATTGGAATTGTAGTAGGTATGTAAGCATGCAAAACCACTAGGAACCTATATTTAAAAGTTTAACCTATATTTAACTTAAGTGTAGGTTTTGTCTTGGGGTGAGTTGCCAATCGTGACCCCTCATGGGAATGTGATTTGGTCGAGTACAGCAACAAAGTGTTTGATTTCTTGTGATGACCCGAGAATTTCCGATCAAATTTAAACTTAATCTTATATGATTTCGACAAGATAAGCAAAGTCTGTAATGTTGAGTCTTAAATATTTTGAAGTGTTTTCATTTATGCAATTGACCTTTGACTATTCTCGACGATTTCTGAATATCGATGTATAAATAAATATGTAAATATATATGAAATCTATACATATGTAATACTGATATATATATGTATATATATATATGTATATAAATATATGTATATATATATATATATATATATATATATATATATATATATATATATATATATATATATATAAGTAATAAATAAATAATATGGATCCAATAAAATTATATAGTTAAAAGATATTATAATAAATAGTAAACTTAATTACAAGCTGAATATAATTATCATTATTATATTAATACTATTATCATTATTAGTAATATTATTAAGTAAAATTATCAATAATATTATTAAATAGATTGATATTATTTTTATTATTGTATGTATATATATATTGTAAGGTATAGATATTAAATACTAAATATATGTATTATTGATATAATAATTAAATATTACATAACTAATAAATTGTAATATTAAATATAACTACAAGTTAAAATATAAATATTATATTAATAATGTATTATCACTTTCATCAAAATAAATAGTAATATTATAATCTATTAAGAAGATTATATATATAGAAGTAAAATACATGTAAATTGTTATAATAATGTTATTATTATCGTTATTAATAAATGATACAATTTATTATTATTATTATCATTAATAACATTATTATTATTTTCTTTTACTATTATGAATGTAATTACTGTTATTATTATGTTAATTATTATTATTAGTTATGTGATTATTATTATTATTACCAATAAATGATTAAAAATTATTATTATTATTATTACTATAAGATTAATCATGATATAAATACAAAAACATGAAGATATAATAAATACAAATATATATTTATATAAATAAATACTGTTTTATAAAATAGGAAATAATACAGAATTAACTACAAATTATATAATCTGATATTATCCTGTAAGCAAACTATCATTATCAGTATGTGTATACAATTATTATTTATTAAGAATTAATTATATAAGTCGTACGAGTTGTTAGGAAAAAGCTATCATGCTGTAATCAAATCGATTCCTGTCTCCAAATCCAGCTCAAATCATGAATTACTTTATCAATTACATCCAAAATCAGTTGTAGGTCACTTTCTATTTTTCTGTATTTTTTTGTTATTTTCCTTCCTGAACAAATATATTACGTCGATCACTTTGGCTATTAAAAAAACGAGTCATTCTATAACAATGGGAAATTTATTCAGTTCTTTATCCCTCATTATCAATTACAACAACCAAATTATTGTTTAGATAATTTATTTTATAAAATTTTTATTATATACGAAGCACGTTCTCTATTCTAGAATATTAATTGCAATTGTTTGATTTTGTATTAAATTTAAAAATCCTTTAATGAAGAAGTGTTGGTATTCCTTTACTAAATCTTTCTGCAAAGTCTCAGATTTTAAATCGTAATATCGAGTTGTAATTTCCAAGTCAAAGTTTCGAGATGAAAAAGTCAACAATTGTTCTTCAGTTAAATTCGAAGTTTCTGTAGCAATTTGAGCTAAATTGATAATTTTTATAGTTTCTATTGATGATTTGAAACATATTTGGTGTTATGATCTTTGGCTAAAACGTTCAGAAAATCGAAATCTATTTTTGAGTT
The DNA here is from genome assembly GCF_046630445.1 of Rutidosis leptorrhynchoides. Taxonomy (NCBI): domain Eukaryota; kingdom Viridiplantae; phylum Streptophyta; class Magnoliopsida; order Asterales; family Asteraceae; genus Rutidosis; species Rutidosis leptorrhynchoides. The sequence continues at coordinate 387,107,949 of NC_092335.1, read as the reverse complement.
CTTATTTTTTTAATCGAACAGTAGCCTGTTAATTTATCTTTTGTTTTAATTTTCTGTTTGTTTAACTGAATAACAAAATCCAACAGGTCATTTATAATCATAATTTAAATCTTAAATAAGATTGAGATTTGTAAGTGTGATCATACTTCATCTCCGATCGATTGAGTATTGAAAAGGATGAAGAAGGAAGGAAAACAGAAAACAAAACGGGTTTAAGTAAATGGGTATTCAATAATAATCAGAAAGACAGAACTAGAGAGATGGTTAAGACAGTTTGTGGGTGAGCGAGGAGTCTCGGGTTCGAGCCCGATTCGGGGCATTTTCTTTTTAGAAAAGCTTTTGAGGTAGTTTTTGATTTTTAAAAATTATTATTATTACTATTATTATTATTATTGTTAATATTAATTGTATTATTGTTGTTATTAATATTATAATTAATATTTACTTGAATTATCATTATTTGCTAGTATAATTAATATACATAATGAAACTTAGGGTTATTATTATGATTATCACTATTGATTAGTGTTATTATTACAAGAATTATGACTATCATTATTATGAATATCATTACTAATATATGTATTATTATTATTATTAACATATTTAGGATTATTATTATTATTATCATTAATATGAAAACAATAAAATTTATTATTTATTATTTTTATCATTTTATAATTATTAGTATTATTATTATCATTATTAATAATATCATTACTATTATTAGTATTATATTATCATTAATAAAGTTATTATTATTAGTAACTCACTAATGTCAAAACTATCATTTTTAACAAATAAATAACTTGGTATATAAAATGTATTTAGTACATATACTATAACTATATAAATATTTCATATAACTATATATATTAACATTATCTAGATAAATAATTACAGGTAACAAACTATTGATTTTCAAACATAATAATAATAATGTATATATACATACATGTATATATATGGATATATATATATATATATATATATATATATATATATATATATATATATATATATATATATATATAACTAAATGAATAGATATTAATCATTTTAAAATATATATATACACAATAAATATATATATATAACATATAATTTAAGATATAATATAAGTATATGTTTTTAAATGGAATTTAAAATAAATCCTCTATAACTACATATATATATAAATAATATATATTAATAAATAAAATTATGTGATTTCCATTATATATTTTAATATATATACAAATGATATAGGTTCGTGAATCCAAGGCCAACCCTGCATTGTTCAATGACGTCATATGTATTTTTACTACAAAATACAGTATTGTGAGTTTCATTTGCTCCCTTTTTAAATGCTTTTGCAATATATATTTTTGGGACTGAGAATACATGTGCTGCTTTTATAAATGTTTTACGAAATAGACACAAGTACTTAAAATTACATTCTATGGTTGGATTATTAAACCGAATATCGCCCTTCAAGTCTGGTAACCTAAGAATTTAGGGAAATGGCCCCTGATTGACGCGAATCCTAAAGATAGATCTATGGACCTTGACAAGTCCCATTCGGGGTACGAATGCTTTAGTACTTCGAGATTATTATACAGACAAAAGGTTCTATTTTGAGGATATTCTATGAATTAAGTTAACGTCGGTTACCAGGTGTTCAATCCATATGAATGATATTTTTGTCTCTATATATGGGATGTATGTTTTAGAGAAATGGAAATATTAAATCTTGTGGTCTATTAAAATTATGAAATGATTATTTATGATAAACTAATGAACTCACCAACCTTTTGGTTGACCATTGAAAGCATGTTTATTCTCAGGTACAAAAGAAATCTTCCGCTGTGCATTTGCTCATTTTTAGAGATATTACTTGAAGTCATTCATGACATATTTCAAAAGACGTTGCATTCGAGTCATTGAGTTCATCAAGATTATTATTAAGTCGTTGATAGTTTGATATTTTACGAAATGGGATGCATGTCTGTCAACTTTTGATGTAATGAAAGTTTATCTTTTAAAAATGAATGCAATGTTTGTAAAATGTAACATATAGAGGTCAAGTACCTCGCGATGTAATCAACTATTGTGAGGCATTTGTAATCGATATGGACTTCGTCTAGATGGATTAGGACGGGTCATGAAAGTTGGTATCAGAGCGGTGGTCTTAGCGAACCAGGTCTGCATTAGTGTATCTAACTGATAAGTCGTTAGGATGCATTAGTGAGTCTGGACTTCGGCCGTGTCTGCATGTCAAAAGTTTTGCTTATCATTAGTGTTGAAAGTTATTTGCTTATCATCCTTAAAGTCTAGACACATCTTACTGCCTCTATTGCCTAGATAGTGTATAGACAAAACTCATATCTTAGCATATCTGCTAATTCACATCTTAGCATATCTGTTACTGTAGACTTTGCCTGACAACTTCCGTAGATTCCTCTGTAACTTATGGAATTTTAGTATTATATATGCATATGTAAATTATGTATTGCAGGGTACTAATCTACATCCTATAATCTAATTCTTATCGAAAATCCTTCATCTGATCGTACGAGATCAATCCCTCAACTAGTTCAAGTTCCTCGAATTCCGACAGCTGTTCTGATATGAAAACACACTTGAGCTTCGAAAGCAGTATAACTGCAATTGATCAACAAAATCAGTCATCACCAATTCGGGATGAATTGGTGATGGGTTTGTAGTCGACTAAACCAACAGAGACAAGAAGAAAGCGATCCTTTCCTTTCCACCAACCGAATTTACCTCTTGGCGATGAACCTGAAACACTTACCGGCGAACCTGTTTGTAATACTATTTTCTCTCTCATTTCCCGAATATCTCACCAAGATTATATTCTATCTAAAATTATAAACCTTATTCATTCGCTCGTTCCAACCGACAATCACCCCAGAATAATAGAAGAAGTCAACAAACTTCGCGCTAGAAAAAAAATAAATTTGGAGAATATGGTGCAAAATGTACCAGCTTCAGCAACATCACCGGCACCAATAGTACCATCAGTAACAGCACCGATACCATCAACAATTCATGCCTCAACATCTCATTCTGTACCTCGAGTATAATCATCGTTCTACGTATCGTTCTACATCGATTATCTTCGTTCTTCATGACGATTAAGTAATCTCTAAATGTTTTAGAGATTATGTATTCTAGTTCTAACGGTAAACCAAATGAGTTTAATATCATATTAACTCAATGAATCCATGATTACATCTGAAGAAAATATATATGTATATATGTTTTCATAAAGATTATAATTAAAAATTCTTTCGTACAAAGTGTTAATTGTGAAAATATTTTAACGGGTAGGTAATACTCGAGGAATATTCAGATTTCACATTAATAAGTTACAATGTAAATTCTTCAAAGCTGATTCAACAGTCGTTTACTATCCTACTTACATCCACCGATATACGTATCCGTTCACCACATAATAACCATTTTTATTCAATTTCATATTAGGATTTTGACCTATCAAAATCCAACAAGTGGCATAATGAAGAAAACATTTTACAAAATAAAATTTGTTAGAAACAAACAAATTAACTACGAGAAATTTTAATAAGAATTCACACAGACAAAATCCTAGCTAACTGTTCCTAGCTAACTGTTAATTTCGTATTACCTTTTATTTATCGCATTTTATTTATCACAATTTATTTATCGCAATTTAATTATCGCAATTTTATTTATCGTCATTTAATTTCTGTTATTTACTTTACGCATTTTATTTATCGTCATTTAAATTATGTATTTCTTTTACGCACTTTAAATATCGGGACACGTATACAAGGTTTTGACATATCTTATCGACGCATATATATATATTATTTAGAATAACCATAGACACTCTATATGCAGTAATGATCGAGTTCTCTATACAAGGTTGAGGTTGATTCTACAATAATATATATACTTTGAGTTGTGATCGATTCTGAGACATGTACACGGGTCACGATATGTATTAATTAATTCGAATATTATATATTAAACTATAAATGAATTATTGGACTGTCAACTGTGGACTATCGACTGGGGACTAATAACATTGGACAATTAAAATGAATTAAAATATCGATTATAACATATGAAACTAAACAATTCTTCAAGTTTGCCACTTGATTTCATTTTAAACCTCATTTGTATCTTGACGATTACAATCTGCATTCAAACCTTTCATGATTCTTGAAAACACCTCAATCGAGAGGATGAACCAACCGCACTTCATCTACAGAAGGAAAGATTTATGCATATAGTTATGTATCTAAAAATCTCGGAACCTGAGTAAACGATTAACACGTATTTGTGCTAGCTCCTTTGGCATTATTATTATCGAAAAGAAAAAAAACCATACAATTCTTTTCAAAATAGACAATTTTGTCACAGCTCCATCAAGTCAACTTCGACTTTTCATTCGAAACAACCTTATTATAACCTTGATATATATGCGTGCTCTTTTAATGTTACCGGGGAACCTTTTATATTCCACCATATTACCAGCAAACGTACCAGCAACCTCGTTGCTTCTCGGCTTAAATCTCTCTGATAAATCATCATATTACATTTATTCATTGAAACCCTATCATATACTCATCCACATCTTGTAACAAGAATTGCCATACCAATTACTGGGAATCAGCAAATCTGTATTGTGAGCCTCGCAACATCTCCACATCAACAGTTATATGTATCTATATAACATTTATCTCTTAGAACTATGATCTTCCATTCTGAAAATTCTAAAAAGCACCCAGTCTGTGAATTAATACTCTGAATTTTGAAAAGTTGAATGAAGCAACAAAAACTGTAAACGACCTCAACAGCCAAAAGTTGATGATAAAGAATTGTATGTTGGCAAAGCTCAGAAAAAGTTTGAAACTGAAAAACTGATTGAGCAAACTACGAAGGAGTCTCTGAACAAATCACAAGGACTAAACTTGTACATTAAGAATCCTGATGATTCTGTTTCTGATGAAATCTTTAGCGAATTCCTTGCTTCTGACTCCAAACTCTTGCGGACAAATTTTCTTCACCATCCTTAGATATTAGAAATTCCAAGATATCATCGTATCTTTCATTATAAATATCCTCCATATTTCTGAAGATATTTTTATAACTATTCTTATCTGAAATCATTAATCTGTTCGTGATATCAGTGTTACACCATATAGAAACTGTTAGTTTCTATATTCTGTAAACTTTCGAGCTTAAAATATGAATGTTATTGAAGTAATGTTGGGAACTGATGCATGAGTTAGTATAATATAATAACACTTGATCAACGTGATTATATTACAGTAAGTCATGCTGAGTTTTTTAAATGGAACGTGATGATTCACAGATCATAACGTCATCATGTGCCATGTTACATAACTCTTTCATTCTGCTTAACTTCTGAACATATCAAGAAAGTATATTCTTGATAGTTCTATCTTTCCCGGATATTCTGGTAATTTGACGAATCAAGATGTGCTATTACCATTTCTTTCTTAGAACATTAACTATGTTCATTTCGAAATTCATATCTATGAATTCTGGACCGTTGCTCGCTTTACTAGAGGTCTAGAGGATAATAAAAAGGCAAAGAGATCCAAAATGTAAGAGAAAATATAAAGCCCAATGACAACAACGAAATTACAAACCATGGATATTAATACAAATAGCAATATAAAGACACGGTAGAATTAAGAATAGTATCATCCCAAGGCAATAGTAGGAGTAACAAAATCTTTCTGGTGGAAGATTAAATAGAAGGATGACAGAAATGATAATTAGGAAAATATCAAGGATTAGAATTGGATTAAGCATTTTCACAATCTTGTGAATGTATGAACTAAGAAAGAAAGTATAGGAATGGTAAGAATAATGGAACGGAAGAGCTTAATTTATAATGGAAATAACAGATAGTGTAATCAAGGCGGATCACCTTATTTAATTATAGAGATCTTAATTTCCTTATTCGCCGAAGAATCAAATCTTTTAGATTTCGAAGATTTTCTATAAATCTCTTGAGTTCCGGAATTTAATCGCGACTACGTCAGAAGTTATGGAAAATCTCCATTTCTTCATCTCAATCTTTTGTGATAGCTTCATTCATACGCTTCGATTAATCGAATCATTTTATCCATATTACTTAATGATGATAAAACTCCATTTATCAACTCATATTCGTCATAAAAACATTTCTATTGTTAGCCATGACCACTTCACTCAAATTTCGGGACGAAATTTCTTTAACGGGTAGGTACTGTGATGACCCGGGAATTTCCGACCAAATTTAAACTTAATCTTATATAATTTCGACAAGATAAGCAAAGTCTGTAATATTGAGTCTTAAATATTTTGAAGTGTTTTCATTTATACAATTGACCTTTGACTATTCCCGATGATTCACGAATATCGATGTATAAATAAATATGTAAATATATATGAAATCTATACATATGTAATATTGATATATATATATATATATATATATATATATATATATATATATATATATATATATATATATATATATATATATATATATATATATATATATATATATATATATATATATATATAATTAATAAATAAATAATATGGATCCAATAAAATTATATAGTTAAAAGATATTATAATAAATAGTAAACTTAATTACAAGCTGAATATCATTATTATATTAATACTATTATCATTATTAGTAATATTATTAAGTAACATTATCAATAATATTATTAAATAGATTGATATTATTATTATTATTGTATGTATATATATATTGTAATGTATAGATATTAAATACTAAATATATGTATTATTGATATAACAATTAAATATTACATAACTAAAAAATTGCAATATTAAATATAACTACAGGTTAAAATATAAATATTATATTAATAATGTATTATCACTTTCATCAAAATAAATAGCAATATTATAATCTATTAAGAAGATTATATATATAGAAGTAAAATATATGTAAATTGTTATAATAATGTTATTATTATCGTTATTAATAAATGATACAATTTATTATTATTATTATTATCATTAATAACATTATTATTATTTTCTTTTACTATTATGAATGTAATTACTATTATTATTATGTTAATTATTATTATTAGTTATGTGATTATTATTATTATTACCAATAAATGATTATAAATTTTTATTATTATTATTACTATAAGATTAATTATGATATAAATACAAAAACATGAAGATATTATAAATACAAATATATATTTATATAAATAAATACTATTTTATAAAATAGGAAATAATACAGAATTAACTACAAATTATATAATCTGATATTATCCTGTAAGCAAACTATCATTATCAGTATGTGTATACAATTATTATTTATTAAGAATTAATTATATAAATCGTACGAGTTGTTAGGAAAAAGCTATCATACTGTAATCAAATCGATTCCTGTCTCCAAATCACGAATTACTTTATCAATTACATCTAAAATCAGTTGTAGGTCACTTTCTATTTTTCTATATTTTTTTGTTATTTTCCTTCCTGAACAAATATATTACGTCGATCACTTTGGCTATTAAAAAAATGAGTCATTTTGTAACAATGGGAAATTTATTCAGTTCTTTATCCCTCATTATCAATTACAACAACCAAATCATTGTTTAGATAATTTATTTTATAAAATTTTTATTATATACGAAGCACGTTCTCTGTTCTTGAATATTAATTGCAATTGTTTGATTTCGTATTAAATTTAAAAATCCTTTAATGAAGAAGTGTTGGTATTCCTTTACTAAATCTTTCTGCAAAGTCTCAGATTTCAAATCGTAATATCGAGTTGTAATTTCCAAGTCAAAGTTTCGAGATGAAAAGTCAACAATTGTTCTTCAGTTAAATTCGAAGTTTCTGTAGCAATTTGAGCTAAATTGTTAATTTTTATAATTTCTAGTGATGATTTGAAACATATTTGGTGTTATGATCTTTGGCTAAAACGTTCAGAAAATCAAAATCTATTTTTGAGTTCTTATTTTTTTTTAATCGAACAGCAGCCTGTTAATTTATCTTTTGTTTTAGTTTTCTTTTTGTTTAACTGAATAACAAAATCCAACACGTCGTTTATAATCATAATTAAAATCTTAAATAAGATTGAGATTCGTAAGTGTGATCATACTTCATCTTCGATCGATTGAGTATTGAAAAGGATGAAGAAGGAAGGAAAACAGAAAACAAAACGGGTTTAAGTAAATGGGTATTCAATAATAATCAGAAATACAGAACTAGAGAGATGGTTAAGACAGTTTGTGAGTGAGCGAGGAGTCTCGGGTTCGAGCCCGGTTCGGGGCGTTTTCTTTTTAGAAAAGCTTTTGAGGTAGTTTTTGATTTTTAAAAATTATTATTATTACTATTATTATTATTATTGTTAATATTAATTGTATTATTGTTGTTATTAATATTATAATTAATATTTGCTTGAATTATCATTATTTGCTAGTATTATTAATATACATAATGAAACTTAGGGTTATTATTATGATTATCACTATTGATTAGTGTTATTATTACAAGAATTATAAATATCATTATTATGAATATCATTACTAATATATGTATTATTATTATTAACATATTTAGGATTATTATTATTATTATCATTAATATGAAAACAATAAAATTTATTATTTATATTTTTATCATTTTATAATTATTAGTATTATTATTATCATTATTAATAATATCATTACTATTATTAGTTTTATCATTAATAAAGTTATTATTATTAGTAACTCACTAATGTCAAAACTATCATTTTTAACAAATAAATAACTTGGTATATAAAATGTATTTAGTACATATGCTATAACTATATAAATATTTCATATAACTATATATATTAACATTATCTAGATAAATAATTACAGGTAACAAACTATTGATTTTCAAACATAATAATAATAATGTATATATACACAATAAATATATATATAACATATAATTTAAGATATAATATAAGTATATGTTTTTAAATGGAATTTAAAATAAATCCTCTATAACTACATATATATATATAAATAATATATATTAATAAATAAAATTATGTGATTTCCATTATATATTTTAATATATATATATATATATATATATATATATATATATATATATATATATATATATATATATATATATATACAAATGATATAGGTTCATGAATCCAAGGCTAACCCTACATTGTTCAATGACGTCATATGTATTTTTACTACAAAATACAGTATTGTGAGTTTCATTTGCTCTCTTTTTAAATGCTTTTGAAATATATATTTTTGGGACTGAGAATACATACGCTGCTTTTATAAATGTTTTACGAAATAGACACAAGTACTTAAAATTTCATTCTATGGTTGGATTATTAAACCGAATATCGCCCTTCAAGTCTGGTAACCTAAGAATTTAGAGAAATGGCCCCTGATTGACGTGAATCCTAAAGATAGATCTATGGACCTTGACAAGTCTCATTCGGGGTACAAATGCTTTAGTACTTCGAGATTATTATACAGACGAGAGGTTCTTTTTTGGGGATATTCTATGCATTAAGTTAACGTCGGTTACCAGGTGTTCAAACCATATGAATGATATTTTTGTCTCTATGTATGGGACGTATGTTTATGAGAAATGGAAATATGAAATCTTGTGGTCTATTAAAATTATGAAATGATTATTTATGATAAACTAATGAACTCACCAACATTTTGGTTGACACTTGAAAGCATGTTTATTCTCAGGTACAAAAGAAATCTTCCGCTGTGCATTTGCGCATTTTTAGATATATTACTTGAAGTCATTCATGACATATTTCAAAAGACGTTGCATTCAAGTCATTGAGTTCATCAAGATTATTATTAAGTCGTTGATAGTTTGATATTTTATGAAATGGGATGCATTTCTGTCAACTTTTGATGTAATGAAAGTTTATCTTTTAAAAACGAATGCAATGTTTGTAAAATGTAACATATAGAGGTCAAGTACCTCACGATGTAATCAACTATTATGAGTCATTTGTAATCGATATGGACTTCGTCCAGATGGATTAGGACGGGTCATGAAATTTCTTTCATGTGCAATTAACTTGGTAGAAAAGAACAAACACACTAATAATTATTAAATATTCTCTAATTCACAAGTGTATGAATTTTAAAGATTCTCCTTGTCTGCCACAAAATTATGATCCTAAATATGTTGGCTTCCTTATTCTCTGACTTTAACCTTCTTTTTAAATATAGCAAATGTAGTGACCCGAACTTTTCCATGTTTATATATATTAATTGAGATTGATATTTACATGATTAAATGTTTATAACATGTTAAGCAATCAAACTTGTTAAGACTTGATTAATTGAAATATGTTTCATATAGACAATTGACCACCCAAGTTGACAGGTGATTCACGAACGTTAAAACTTGTAAAAACTATACGATGACATATATATGGTTATATATATAGTTAACATGTTTTTATTATAAGTATGTATCTCATTAGGTATTTTAACAATGAGTTATATACATAAAAATGAGACTATTAATTTAAGAAACTCGAAAACGATATATATAACGATTATCGTTATAACAACGTCTTACTAGGTACATATGAATCATATTAAGATATTGATACACTTGGTTAATTATGTTAAATGATAAGTAAATATATTATTAAGTGTATTAACAATGAAATACATATGTAAAAATAAGACTACTAACTTAATGATTTCGAAACGAGACATATATGTAACGATTATCGTTGTAACGACATTTAACTGTATATACATCATACTAAGATATATTATATATCATAATATCATGATAATATAACAATTTAACATCTCATTTGTTATAATAAACAATGGGTTAACAACATTCAACAAGATCGTTAACCTAAAGGTTTCAAAACAACATTTACATGTAACGACTAACGATGACTTAACGACTCAGTTACAATGTATATACATGTAGTGTTTTAATATGTATTCATACACTTTTGAAAGACTTCAAGACACTTATCAAACTACTTCTACTTAACAAAAATACTTACAATTACATCCTCGTTCAGTTTCATCAACAATTCTACTCGTATGCACCCGTATTCGTACTCGTACAATACACAGCTTTTAAATGTATGTACTATTGGTATATACACTTCAATGATCAGCTCTTAGCAGCCCATGTGAGTCACCTAACACATGTGGGAACCATCATTTGGCAACTAGCATGAAATATCTCATAAAATTACAAAAATATGAGTAATCATTCATGACTTATTTACATGAAAACAAAATTACATATCCTTTATATCTAATCCATACACCAACGACCAAAAACACCTACAAACACTTTCATTCTTCAATTTTCTTCATCTAATTGATCTCTCTCAAGTTCTATCTTCAAGTTCTAAGTGTTCTTCATATATTCTACAAGTTCTAGTTACATAAAAGCAAGAATACTTTCAAGTTTGCTAGCTCACTTCCAATCTTGTAAGGTGATCATCCAACCTCAAGAAATCTTTGTTTCTTACAGTAGGTTATCATTCTAATACAAGGTAATAATCATATTCAAACTTTGGTTCAATTTCTATAACTATAACAATCTTATTTCAAGTGATGATCTTACTTGAACTTGTTTTCGTGTCATGATTCTGCTTCAAGAACTTCGAGCCATCCAAGGATCCGTTGAAGCTAGATCCATTTTTCTCTTTTCCAGTAGGTTTATCCAAGGAACTTAAGGTAGTAATGATGTTCTTAACCTCATTCGATTCTTACATATAAAGCTATCTTATTCGAAGTTTTAAACTTGTAATCACTAGAACATAGTTTAGTTAATTCTAAACTTGTTCGCAAACAAAAGTTAATTCTTCTAACTTGACTTTTAAAATCAACTAAACACATGTTCTATATCTATATGATATGCTAACTTAATGATTTAAAACCTGGAAACATGAAAAACACCGTAAAAACCGGATTTACGCCGTCGTAGTAACACCGCGGGCTGTTTTGGGTTAGTTAATTAAAAACTATGATAAACTTTGGTTTAAAAGTTGTTATTCTGAGAAAATGATTTTTATTATGAACATGAAACTATATCCAAAAATTATGGTTAAACTCAAAGTGGAAGTATGTTTTCTAAAATGGTCATCTAGACGTCGTTCTTTCGACTTAAATGACTACCTTTACAAAAATGACTTGTAACTTATTTTTCCGACTATAAACCTATACTTTTTCTGTTTAGATTCATAAAATAGAGTTCAATATGAAACCATAGCAATTTGATTCACTCAAAACGGATTTAAAATGAAGAAGTTATGGGTAAAACAATATTGGATAATTTTTCTCATTTTAGCTACGTGAAAATTGGTAACAAATCTATTCCAACCATAACTTAATCAACTTGTATTGTATATTATGTAATCTTGAGATACCATAAACACGTATACAATGTTTCGACCTATCATGTCGACACATCTATATATATTTCGGAACAACCATAGACACTCTATATGTGAATGTTGGAGTTAGCTATACAGGGTTGAGGTTGATTCCAAAATATATATAGTTTGAGTTGTGATCAATACTGAGATACGTATACACTGGGTCGTGGATTGATTCAAGATAATATTTATCGATTTATTTCTGTACATCTAACTGTGGACAACTAGTTGTAGGTTACTAACGAGGACAGCTGACTTAATAAACTTAAAACATCAAAATATATTAAAAGTGTTGTAAATATATTTTAAACATACTTTGATATATATGTATATATTGTTATAGGTTCGTGAATCAACCAGTGGCCAAGTCTTACTTCCCGACGAAGGAAAAATCTGTGAAAGTGAGTTATAGTCCCACTTTTAAAATCTAATATTTTTGGGATGAGAATACATGCAGGTTTTATAAATGATTTACAAAATAGACACAAGTATGTGAAACTACATTCTATGGTTGAATTATCGAAATTGAATATGCCCCTTTTTATTAAGTCTGGTAATCTAAGAATTAGGGAACAGACACCCTAATTTACGCGAATCCTAAAGATAGATCTATTGGGCCTAACAAACCCCATCCAAAGTACCGGATGCTTTAGTACTTCGAAATTTATATCATATCCGAAGGGTGCCCCGGACTGATGGGGATATTCTTATATATGCATTTTGTTAATGTCGGTTACCAGGTGTTCACCATATGAATGATTTTTATCTCTATGTATGGGATGTGTATTGAAATATGAAATCTTGTGGTCTATTGTTACGATTTGATACATATAGGTTAAACCTATAACTCACCAACATTTTTGTTGACGTTTAAAGCATGTTTATTCTCAGGTGAATACTAAGAGCTTCCGCTGTTGCATACTAAAATAAGGACAAGATTTGGAGTCCATGTTTGTATGATATTGTGTAAAAACTGCATTCAAGAAACTGATTTCGATGTAACATATTTGTATTGTAAACCATTATGTAATGGTCGTGTGTAAACAGGATATTTTAGATTATCATTATTTGATAATCTACGTAAAGCTTTTTAAACCTTTATTTATGAAATAAAGGTTATGGTTTGTTTTAAAAATGAATGTAGTCTTTGAAAAACGTCTCATATAGAGGTCAAAACTTCGCAACGAAATCAATTAATATGGAACGTTTTTAATCAATAAGAACGGGACATTTCAGTTGGTATCCGAGCGTTGGTCTTAGAGAACCAGAAAATTTGCATTAGTGTGTATTATCGAGTTTGTTAGGATGCATTAGTGAGTCTGCATTCGACCGTGTTTTCTTTAAAAATGATTTCTTAACATTTTTGTTGGAAACTATATATTTTTAACATATGAATATTATGTGATATATTAATCTCTTAACGTGTTTGATATTATGTGATAGATGTCTACCTCTAGAACAAGTCCCATTGACTCACCTAATAATAATGAAGAGTCAAATGTAAATTGAAATGATTCGTGGACTGATTCACAAGTTCCCGAAGAGGAACCGGAAGAATAGTCGGAACCGGAAGAAGAATCGGAACCGGAAGAAGAATCGGAACCGGAAGAAGAAATAGAACCGGTGGGGGAAATAATAAAACGGTTAAGTAAAAGAGAATCCTCAACCAACCGACCAAGGTTAATTATGGTCAATGGTGTTTCCGCCAAGGAAGCAAAATATTGGGAGGATTACCAATTCTCCGATGAGTCGGATTCCGACGAGAATTCCGATGATGTTATAGAAATTACCCCAACTGAATTTAAAAAGGCAAAAGAAAATAATAAGGGAAAGGGCATAAAAATAGAGAAATCTAATTCCAACCCCGATGAACTTTATATGTATCGTCAACCCCCGAAGTCCTTAAGTTGTAACAATGACCCGGGAACCTCTAAACCACCAGGTTTTTCTAAACCAATGTGGACAACGACGGCTCGTATTAGGGGAACATCTTATATCCCTAGAAACTTGGCAAAACGAACCAAAACCGAAGAAGAAGAAACGAGCGAGTCGGAATAAGATAGTTGTATTCGTGTGGTGTAATATATGTAATATAGTGTGCTTATGCTTTATGATATATGTAAAAAAAATTGCTTGTATTAATAAGTATTTTTTTCTGAATCTAACTCTTGTCTATTTTACAGTTTAAAAACACAAAATGGATAGACAACCCAATATTTTAAGAGACCTACCCGGAGACATGATTGATGAAATCTTGTCTAGAGTCGGTCAGAATTCCTTGGCACAACTATTTAAGGCGAGATCAGTTTGTAATACATTCGAAGAACGTTCCAAGAATGTCTTGGTTTATAAGAGACTTTCGTTTGAAAGATGGGGATATCACATTGGGAAACCCATAAGTTACGATGTGTTTATTTGACGCATATATTGCAGGGAACCCAAATGCTATTTTACGCAACGGGTTAAGAAATTATTTTGACTCAATATATCCGAATATTGGACTTCGTGATTTAGAAAAAGCGGCTAACATGCAACATAAAGAAGCATGTTATGCTTACGGATTAGTAATGTTCGCTTCTCACCAAAGTGAGAACAAGAACATCGGGCTACAACTATTAAACAAAACGTTTCCACAAGTGACGGAGTCGGTAATTGGGGTAAGAAATGAGGTTTTTAGATTGTTACGGGACTGTTGGACATTACGTAACCCTCGTCCCTTTGACGACGTTACAACACGCTGTCTTATCAACGGCCATAACGGTTATGTTCCACAAGACCAAGGATGGGAAGTAGTCCTAGTAAAACCAGAATGCATGACTTGTTTCTGGACGTATGAATTACGTGTCTTTATTGCCTTTGTTGAACGACTTGTGTACTAGCTAGAATTATCTTCACAACTATCTTGTATCAAAGTTATTGTGTGCTATAGTTCATGCTTTATGTAAAATAAGCGGTATTGTAAGTTTGTAAAATATTGTATAAAAGTTTGAACGCGAAATATTATTACAATCAGTTTTTCATATAGAATTGTAGTAGTTGAATTGTATATTAGCTACTAAGTATGAACTTAACGGGTAGGTACTACCCGAATTTAAACTTATAAAACGCTAATATGAAGAAAAAGCTTTTATAAATGAGTTCATATTATGCTACGAAATACTATTAACTACTCTTAATATTCTCTATGATTAACTTGTTCCATTTGATTATTTTGAAGGAAATGGCACCGAATACTCGACACACTGTGAATATGAATGAAGAGGAATTCCGTACTTTTCTAGCTTCAAACATAGCCGCAGTACAGGTTGCGCTACATACCAACAATAACCTTGGATCTAGCAGTACAGGAAATCGTGTAGGATGCACCTACAAAGAATTCACTGCCTGCAAACCTTTGGAATTTGATGGAACCGAAGGACCGATCGGATTGAAACGGTGGACCGAGAAGGTCGAATCGGTGTTTGCCATAAGTAAGTGTACTGAAGAGGACAAAGTGAAGTACGCTACGCATACCTTCACAGGTTCTGCGTTAACATGGTGGAATACCTATCTAGAGCAAGTGGGACAAGACGATGCGTACGCACTACCGTGGTCAGCATTCAAGCACTTGATGAACGAGAAATACCGTCCCAGAACCGAGGTCAATAAGCTCAAGACAGAACTTAGAGGGTTACGAACCCAAGGATTTGATATTACCACGTACGAAAGATGATTCACAGAATTGTGCCTATTGTGTCCGGGAGCGTTCGAAGATGAGGAAGAGAAGATCGACGCGTTTGTGAAAGGATTACCGGAAAGAATCCAAGAAGATATAAGTTCACACGAGCCCGCCTCCATACAACAGGCATGTAGAATGGCTCACAAACTAGTGAACCAGATTGAAGAAAGAATTAAAGAACAGACTGCTGAAGAGGCCAATGTGAAGCAAGTCAAAAGAAAGTGGGAGGAAAACGGTGATAAGAATCACCAATACAACAACAACAATAATCGCAACAATTATCCCAACAATCACAACATCAATCGCAACTACAACAAATGGCCCAACAACAACAACAACAACAACAACAACTACAACAATCATCCCAACAACAATAATAACCGCAACAACAACAATAATCAGAAGCAGCTATGCCAAAGGTGTGAAAAGTATCACTCGGGGTTCTGCACCAAATTTTGCAACAAGTGTAAAAGAAATGGTCATAGCGCGGCGAAGTGTGAGGTCTACGGACCAGGGGTTAATAGAACGAAAGGAACAAATGGTGTCGAAACGAGTAATGGCAGAGCAAGTAGTGTCGGAGCAAGTTATGCCAATGTAGTTTGTTATAAATGTGGAAAACCGGGCCACATTATTAGAAATTGCCCGAACCAGGAGAACACGAATGGACAAGGCCGCGAAAGAGTTTTCAATATTAATGCAGCAGAGGCACAGGAAGACCCGGAGCTTGTTACGGGTACGTTTCTTATTGACAATAAATCTGCTTAGGTTTTATTTGATTCGGGTGCGGATAGAAGCTATATGAGTAGAGATTTTTGTGCTAAATTAAGTTGTCCATTGACGCCTTTGGATAGTAAATTTTTACTCGAATTAGCAAATGGTAAATTAATTTCAGCAGATAATATATGTCGGAATCGAGAAATTAAACTGGTTAGCGAAACATTTAAGATTGACTTGATACCAGTAGAGTTAGGGAGTTTTGATGTGATAATCGGTATGGACTGGTTGAAAGAAGTGAAAGCAGATATTGTTTGTTACAAAAATGCAATTCACATTATACGAGAAAAAGGAAAACCCTTAATGGTGTACGGAGAAAAGGGCAACACGAAGTTACATCTTATTAGTAATTTGAAGGCACAAAAACTAATAAGAAAAGGTTGCTATGCTGTTCTAGCACTCGTTGAGAAACTACAAACTGAAGAAAAGAGCATCAATGATGTTCCCGTCGCAAAAGAATTTCCCGATGTATTTCTGAAAGAATTACCGGGATTACCCCCACATCGATCCGTTGAATTTCAAATAGATCTTGTACCAGGAGCTGCACCAATAGCTCGTGCTCCTTACAGACTCGCACCCAGCGAGATGAAAGAACTGCAAAGCCAATTACAAGAACTTTTAGAGCGTGGTTTCATTCGACCAAGCACATCACCGTGGGGAGCTCCTGTTTTGTTTGTCAAGAAGAAAGATGGTACATTCAGGTTGTGTATCTACTACCGAGAGTTGAACAAACTTACCATCAAGAACCGCTACCCACAACCGAGAATCGACGACTTATTTGATCAACTACAAGGCTCGTCTGTTTATTCAAAGATTGACTTACGTTCCGGGTATCATCAAATGCGGGTGAAAGAAGATGATATTCCAAAGACTGCTTTCAGAACACGTTACGGTCATTACGAGTTTATGGTCATGCCGTTTGGTTTAACTAATGCACCAGCTGTGTTCATGGACCTTATGAACCGAGTTTGTGGACCATACCTTGACAATTTTGTCATTGTTTTCATTGATGACATACTTATTTACTCAAAGAATGACCAAGAACACGGTGAACATTTGAGAAAGGTGTTAGAAGTATTGAGGAAGGAAGAACTGTACGCTAAGTTTTCAAAGTGTGCATTTTGGTTGGAAGAAGTTCAATTCCTCGGTCACATAGTGAACAAAGAAGGTATTAAGGTGGATCCGGCAAAGATAGAAACTGTTGAAAAGTGGGAAACCCCAAAAACTCCGAAACACATACGCCAGTTTTTAGGACTAGCTGGTTACTACAGAAGGTTCATCCAAGACTTTTCCAGAATAGCAAAACCCTTGACTGCATTAACGCATAAAGGGAAGAAATTTGAATGGAATGATGAACAAGAGAAAGCGTTTCAGTTATTGAAGAAAAAGCTAACTACGGCACCTATATTGTCATTGCCTGAAGGGAATGATGATTTTGTGATTTATTGTGACGCATCAAAGCAAGGTCTCGGTTGTGTATTAATGCAACGAACGAAGGTGATTGCTTATGCGTCTAGACAATTGAAGATTCACGAACAAAATTATACGACGGATGATTTGGAATTAGGCGCGGTTGTTTTTGCATTAAAGACTTGGAGGCACTACTTATATGGGGTCAAAAGTATTATATATACCGACCACAAAAGTCTTCAACACATATTTAATCAGAAACAACTGAATATGAGGCAGCGTAGGTGGATTGAATTATTGAATGATTACGACTTTGAGATTCGTTACCACCCGGGGAAGGCAAATGTGGTAGCCGATGCCTTGAGCAGGAAGGACAGAGAACCCATTCGAGTAAAATCTATGAATATAATGATTCATAATAACCTTACTACTCAAATAAAGGAGGCGCAACAAGGAGTTTTAAAAGAGGGAAATTTAAAGGATGAAATACCCAAAGGATCGGAGAAACATCTTAATATTCGGGAAGACGGAACCCGGTATAGGGCTGAAAGGATTTGGGTACCAAAATTTGGAGATATGAGAGAAATGGTACTTAGAGAAGCTCATAAAACCAGATACTCAATACATCCTGGAACGGGGAAGATGTACAAGGATCTCAGGAAATATTTTTGGTGGCCGGGTATGAAAGCCGATGTTGCTAAATACGTAGGAGAATGTTTGACGTGTTCTAAGGTCAAAGCTGAGCATCAGAAACCATCAGGTCTACTTCAACAACCCAAAATCCCGGAATGGAAATGGGAAAACATTACCATGGATTTCATCACTAAATTGCCAAGGACTGCAAGTGGTTTTGATACTATTTGGGTAATAGTTGATCGTCTCACCAAATCAGCACATTTCCTGCCAATAAGAGAAGATGACAAGATGGAGAAGTTAGCACGACTGTATTTGAAGGAAGTCGTCTCCAGACATGGAATACCAATCTCTATTATCTCTGATAGGGATGGCAGATTTATTTCAAGATTCTGGCAGACATTACAGCAAGCATTAGGAACTCGTCTAGACATGAGTACTGCCTATCATCCAAAAACTGATGGGCAGAGCGAAAGGACGATACAAACGCTTGAAGACATGCTACGAGCATGTGTTATTGATTTCGGAAACAGTTGGGATCGACATCTACCGTTAGCAGAATTTTCCTACAACAACAGCTACCATTCAAGCATTGAGATGGCGCCGTTTGAAGCACTTTATGGTAGAAAGTGAAGGTCTTCGATTTGTTGGAGTGAAGTGGGGGATAGACAGATTACGGGTCCGGATATTATACAAGAAACTACCGAGAAGATCATCCAAATTCAACAACGGTTGAAAACCGCCCAAAGTCGACAAAAGAGCTACGCTGACATTAAAAGAAAAGATATAGAATTTGAAATTGGAAAGATGGTCATGCTTAAAGTTGCACCTTAGAAAGGCGTTGTTCGATTTGGTAAACGAGGGAAATTAAATCCAAGGTATATTGGACCATTCAAGATTATTGATCGTGTCGGACCAGTAGCTTACCGACTTGAGTTACCTCAACAACTCGCGGCTGTACATAATACTTTCCACGTCTCAAATTTGAAGAAATGTTTTGCTAAAGAAGATCTCACTATTCCGTTAGATGAAATCCAAATCAACGAAAAACTTCAATTCATCGAAGAACCCGTCGAAATAATGGATCGTGAGGTTAAAAGACTTAAGCAAAACAAGATACCAATTGTTAAGGTTCGATGGAATGCTCGTAGAGGACCCGAGTTCACCTGGGAGCGTGAAGATCAGATGAAGAAGAAATACCCGCATCTATTTCCAGAAGATTCGTCAACACCTTCAACAGCTTAAAATTTCGAGACGAAATTTATTTAACGGGTAGGTACTGTAGTGACCCGAACTTTTCCATGTTTATATATATTAATTGAGATTGATATTTACATGATTAAATGTTTCCAACATGCTAAGCAATCAAACTTGTTAAGACTTGATTAATTGAAATATGTTTCATATAGACAATTAACCACCCAAGTTGACCGGTGATTCACGAACGTTAAAATTTGTAAAAACTATACGATGACATATATATGGTTATATATATAGTTAACATGTTTTTATTATAAGTATGTATCTCATTAGGTATTTTAACAATGAGTTATATACATAAAAATGAGACTATTAATTTAAGAAACTCGAAAACGATATATATAACGATTATCGTTATAACAACGTCTTACTAGGTACATATGAATCATATTAAGATATTGATACACTTGGTTAATTATGTTAAATGATAAGTAAATATATTATTAAGTGTATTAACAATGAAGTACATATGTAAAAATAAGACTACTAACTTAATGATTTCGAAACGAGACATATATGTAACGATTATCGTTGTAACGATATTTAACTGTATATACATCATACTAAGATATATTATATATCATAATATCATGATAATATAACAATTTAACATCTCATTTGTTATAATAAACAATGGGTTAACAACATTCAACAAGATCGTTAACCTAAAGGTTTCAAAACAACATTTACATGTAACGACTAACGATGACTTAACGACTCAGTTAAAATGTATATACATGTAGTGTTTTAATATGTATTCATACACTTTTGAAAGACTTCAAGACACTTATCAAACTACTTCTACTTAACAAAAATACTTACAATTACAACCTCGTTCAGTTTCATCAACAATTCTACTCATATGCACCCGTATTCGTACTCGTAAAATACACAGCTTTTAGATGTATGTACTATTGGTATATACACTTCAATTATCAGCTCTTAGCAGCCCATGTGAGTCACCTAACACATGTGGGAACCATCATTTGGCAACTAGCATGAAATATCTCATAAAATTACAAAAATATGAGTAATCATTCATGACTTATTTACATGAAAACAAAATTACATATCCTTTATATCTAATCCATACACCAACGACCAAAAACACCTACAAACACTTTCATTCTTCAATTTTCTTCATCTAATTGATCTCTCTCATGTTCTATCTTCAAGTTCTAAGTGTTCTTCATATATTCTACAAGTTCTAGTTACATAAAAGCAAGAATACTTTCAAGTTTGCTAGCTCACTTCCAATCTTGTAAGGTGATCATCCAACCTCAAGAAATCTTTGTTTCTTACAGTAGGTTATCATTCTAATACAAGGTAATAATCATATTCAAACTTTGGTTCAATTTCTATAACTATAACAATCTTATTTCAAGTGATGATCTTACTTGAACTTGTTTTCGTGTCATGATTCTGCTTCAAGAACTTCGAGCCATCCAAGGATCCGTTGAAGCTAGATCCATTTTTCTCTTTTCCAGTAGGTTTATCCAAGGAACTTAAGGTAGTAATGATGTTCTTAACCTCATTCGATTCATACATATAAAGCTATCTTATTCGAAGTTTTAAACTTGTAATCACTAGAACATAGTTTAGTTAATTCTAAACTTGTTCGCAAACAAAAGTTAATCCTTCTAACTTGACTTTTAAAATCAACTAAACACATGTTCTATATCTATATGATATGCTAACTTAATGATTTAAAACCTGGAAACACGAAAAACACCGTAAAAACCGGATTTACGCCGTCGTACTAACACCGCGGGCTGTTTTGGGTTAGTTAATTAAAAACTATGATAAACTTTGGTTTAAAAGTTGTTATTCTGAGAAAATGATTTTTATTATGAACCTGAAACTATATCCAAAAATTATGGTTAAACTCAAAGTGGAAGTATGTTTTCTAAAATGGTCATCTAGACGTCGTTCTTTCGACTTAAATGACTACCTTTACAAAAACGACTTGTAACTTATTTTTCCGACTATAAACCTATACTTTTTCTGTTTAGATTCATAAAATAGAGTTCAATATGAAACCATAGCAATTTGATTCACTCAAAACGGATTTAAAATGAAGAAGTTATGGGTAAAACAAGATTGGATAATTTTTCTCATTTTAGCTACGTGAAAATTGGTAACAAATCTATTCCAACCATAACTTAATCAACTTGTATTGTATATTATGTAATCTTGAGATACCATAGACACGTATACAATGTTTCGACCTATCATGTCGACACATCTATATATATTTCGGAACAACCATAGACACTCTATATGTGAATGTTGGAGTTAGCTATACAGGGTTGAGGTTGATTCCAAAATATATATAGTTTGAGTTGTGATCAATACTGAGATACGTATACACTGGGTCGTGGATTGATTCAAGATAATATTTATCGATTTATTTCTGTACATCTAACTGTGGACAACTAGTTGTAGGTTACTAACGAGGACAGCTGACTTAATAAACTTAAAACATCAAAATATATTAAAAGTGTTGTAAATATATTTTAAACATACTTTGATATATATGTATATATTGTTATAGGTTCGTGAATCAACCAGTGGCCAAGTCTTACTTCCCGACGAAGTAAAAATATGTGAAAGTGAGTTATAGTCCCACTTTTAAAATCTAATATTTTTGGGATGAGAATACATGCAGGTTTTATAAATGATTTACAAAATAGACACAAGTATGTGAAACTACATTCTATGGTTGAATTATCGAAATCGAATATGCCCCTTTTTATTAAGTCTGGTAATCTAAGAATTAGGGAACAGACACCCTAATTGACGCGAATCCTAAAGATAGATCTATTGGGCCTAACAAACCCCATCCAAAGTACCGGATGCTTTAGTACTTCGAAATTTATATCATATCCGAATGGTGTCCCGGAATGATGGGGATATTCTTATATATGCATTTTGTTAATGTCGGTTACCAGGTGTTCACCATATGAATGATTTTTATCTCTATGTATGGGATGTGTATTGAAATATGAAATCTTGTGGTCTATTGTTACGATTTGATACATATAGGTTAAACCTATAACTCACCAACATTTTTGTTGACGTTTAAAGCATGTTTATTCTCAGGTGAATACTAAGAGCTTCCGCTGTTGCATACTAAAATAAGGACAAGATTTGGAGTCCATGTTTGTATGATATTGTGTAAAAACTGCATTCAAGAAACTGATTTCGATGTAACATATTTGTATTGTAAACCATTATGTAATGGTCGTGTGTAAACAGGATATTTTAGATTATCATTATTTGATAATCTACGTAAAGCTTTTTAAACCTTTATTTATGAAATAAAGGTTATGGTTTGTTTTAAAAATGAATGCAGTCTTTGAAAAATGTCTCATATAGAGGTCAAAACCTCGCAACGAAATCAATTAATATGGAACGTTTTTAATCAATAAGAACGGGACATTTCAGCAAAGTGAGCTGATAATTGAAGTAGAAACAAAAGCCAGTAGTATGTAGTGATGTTGAATAAAGGCATTAAATTTACAAAAGGTGAAGAAGGAAAGTTGTTCATATGCATGTATGGATAGGTTGAGGCGTGTATGTATATATGTATTGTCAATTTGTTAAATGGAAACAAAAATAGTGAAATCTTGTGACCAACAACTTAGTAATCAGTAAATAGATGCAAGACAATAATTCATGGTTTTTGTTATAGTATGTCGAATGGCAGGAGAAATCAAATAGAGTAGAAAGGTGCTAAGTTGGTGATTGAGTGTTAGCAAAGAATAAAAAAAAATTAAGGTGATGATATGTTTGTTAATGAATTGCCACATGCATTTTTATATACAAAATTTTATATATGCCACTCGTTCAATATTTTAAAGAATGAAAACGTGTTTTAAGCGATAGCCATAATATTTACATAATATATTTATAAACCTACGTTTATTTTTAAAGCCTCATAAATATATTATACATGTTTAATAACAATTGAAATAACCAACGAATATTACTATTGTTATTAAATAATTATATTCGAAACCATTTATTCAACATATTAAATGTATATATATATATATATATATATATATATATATATATATATATATATATATATATATATATATATATATATATATATATATATGCATTTTAATACACACACAAATACATATCTATTTATAAACTATTGTTCGCGAATCGTCGGGAATAGTCAAAGGGTAAATGAATGTGCATAAAATAAAAATAAAAATTTGAGACTCAACCTAACAGGTTTTACTTATCGTGTCGGAAATATTCAATCGCATAGATGTTAGACTTAAAAATAAGTCAAAATTTTTCGGGTTATCACATGTGCGCATAGTCCTAGTGCTCAGACTGACTCAACATGTAAGCAAAAGTCAACTAGTACAAGCAAGTCAACAAAAGTCAACCCAAAAGTCAAAATTGGGCAAAGTGGTCAGATAAAGTCAATCATCTTAGTAGGTCATGCAATCTAAGTTAACATGTCAATTCTAAGTCAACTAACATGTTTTAGCTCACAGTTTGTCAAGTACGCGTTCATAGTTTATCGTATAGCATAAAATTCATGCACAAGTTGCAAACAACGAACACAATTCATAACACATAATTCATGGTAATATGGAAAACTCCAGATCATAACTAGACTCATAAAAGTTTTCAAAAATCTTAGTCATGCCTTCATACGATGTCTACAATTCTGGTTTCAGATAAGGTTCCGTTAAGATTTACCAAATCAGTTTCTGCTCGCGCAACAGTTTTAGAAATATACTCATTTAATATTGAAAATAGCAATTAATGAACGGTCAATTGAAGATAATTCTAGAAACTCCAAATTTTTCAATTGTAAAATAATCAAAGCAATACATGTAGTAATTTTGTACAGTTTTGCATATCTCTGCAGACCTTCTAATTTAGACAACATCCAGACATGTCATTTGGTGATGCATATAACACATAAAAAACAATGGTTTAAGAAGCTATCATACAAATGAAATGTGTTTAGGAACATCTAAAAGACAATATTCCAGAAGATCAAGGTCTCAAACGATTTATAGTTCATGTGACGTCATTTTGTGTGCATATGAAAACAGTTTCAGCTCAATACGAGTTAGCAGTATTCGTTTAATCATATCGAGAGCAATACATAACCTTTTTACATGATTCTTAAGTCTAATATGATTGATATTTAACAAAGAATCCAATGGATAGTAATTCAATGACTCATTCATAAAGCATAAATGCTAGAAAATTCGTATTGCATGCAAAACCCTAGCACAAACTTCAATTGATCATAACTAGTGCATCCAGTAACGAAATCATGAAAATCCAAAGTCCAAATTTATTAATTTTTTGAGATCTATCCATCCAGATACATTATAATAACAGTACATAAACTAACTTTATCATATTCATAGCAAATCAATTCGTGATTACATCAAAACACATCAATCGCACAAAATAACGACTAACAACGAGTATAATCACAACCAATTTGAAATGTCCCGTTCATATTGATTATAAACGTTCCATATTAATTGATTTCATCGCGAGGTTTTGACCTCTATATGAGACGTTTTTCAAAGACTGCATTCGATTTTAAAACAAACCATAACCTTTAAAATATTACGACGATTATCAAATATTGATAATCTAAAATATAGCGTTTTTCATACGATCATTACATAATGGTTTACAATAATATTACACATCAACATAAGTCTTTGAATGCAGTTTTTAAACAATATTATACAAGCATAGACTCCAAATCTTGTCCTTAATTTAGTATGCAACAGCGGAAGCTCTTAATAATCACCTGAGAATAAACATGCTTAAAACGTCAACAAAATTGTTGGTGAGTTATAGGTTAAACCTACATATTATTAAATCATAATAATAGACCACAATATTTCATTTTTATAACACATCTCTTATCAGGCATTTCGCAAACTGCATAGAGATAAAAATCATTCATATGTTGAACACCTAGTAACCGACGTTAACTTAATGTATAGAATATCCCCAAAACAGAACCTCTCATCTGGATAATAATCTCGAAGTACTAAACCATCCATAACCTGAATGGGAGTTGTTAAGCCCAATAGATCTATCTTTAGGATTCGCGTCAATTAGGGGCCATTTCCCTAATTCTTAGGCTACCAGACTTGAAGGGCGATATTCGGTTTAATAATCCAACCATAGAATGTAGTTTTGTGTACTTGTGTCTATTTTATAAAACATTTATAAAGCTGCATATATTCTCATCCCAAAATATTAGATTTTAAAAGTGGGACTATAACTCACTTTCACAGATTTTTACTTCGTCGGGAAGTAAGACTTGGCCACTGGTCGATTCATGAACCTATAACAAATATGTACATATATATCAAAGTATGTTCAAAATATATTTACAACATTTTTTAATACGTTTTAATGTTTTAAATATTTTCAGTCAGCTGTCCTTGTTAGTAACCTACAACTAGTTGTCCATAGTTAGATGTACAAAAATAAATTGATATATATTATCTTGACCCAATCCATGACCCAGTGTATACACGTCTCAGGCTAGATCACAACTCAAAGTATATATATTTTTGGAATCAACCTCAACCCTGTATAGCTAACTCCAACATTACTGCATATAGAGTGTCTATGGTTGTTCCAAATAGTATATATAGATGGGTCGATATGATATGTCAAAACATTTGCATACGTGTCTATGGTATCCCAAGATTACATAATATATTAGAATACATGTATAATACAATATAAGTTAGCTAGGATATGATTTGTATAGATTTGTTACCAATTTTCACGTAGCTACAACAAGTAAAAATATCTAATCTTGTTTTACCCATAACTTCTTCGTTTTAAATCTGTTTTGAGTGAATCCAATTGCTATGGTTTCATATTGAACTTAAGTTTATGAATCTATACAGAAAAAGTATAAGTTTATAGTCAAAAATACATGTTACAAGTCGTTTTTGTAAAGGTAGTCATTTCAGTCGAAAGAACGACGTCTAGATGACCATTTTGGAAAACATACTTCCATTTTGAGTTTAATCATGATTTTTGGATATAGTTTCATGTTCATAAGAAAAATCATTTTCCCAGAAGAACAACTTTTAAATAAAAGTTTATCATAGTTTTTAATTAACTAACCCAAAACAGCCCGCGGTGTTACTACGACGGCGTATATCCAGTTTTACGGTGTTTTTCGTGTTTTCAGGTTTTAAATCATTAAGTTAGCATATCATGTAGATATAGAACATGTGTTTAGTTGATTTTAAAATTCAAGTTAGAAGGATTAACTTTTGTTTGCGAACAAGTTTAGAATTAACTAAACTATGTTCTAGTGATTACAAGTTTAAACCTTCGAATAAGGTAGTTTTATATATATGAATCGAATGATGTTATGAACATCATTACTACCTCAGATTTTATGGATAAACCCACTGGAAATGAGGAAAATATATCTAGCTTCATAGGATCCTTGGATGGCTTTAAAGTTCTTGAAGCAGAATCATGACACGAAAACAAGTTCAAGTAAGATTTCCACTCGAAATAAGATTGTTAGAGTTATATAAATTGAATCAAAGTTTGAATATGAGTATTACCTTGTATTAGAAAGATATATTACTGTAAATAAGAAAGATTTCTTGAGGTTGGATGATCACTTTACAAGATTGGAAGTAAGCTAGTAAACTTGGAAGTATTCTTGATTTTATGAAAATAGAACTTATAGAATTTATGAAGAACACTTAGAACTTGAAGATAGAACTTGAGAGAGATCAATTTGATGAAGAAAATTAATGAATGAAAGTGTTTTTAGGTGTTTTTGGTCGTTGGTATATGGATTAGATATAAAGGATATGTAATTTTGTTTACAAGTAAATAAGTCATGAATGATTACTAATATTTTTGTAAATTTATGAGATATTTCATGCTAGTTGTCAAATGATGGTTCCTACATGTTTTAGGTGACTCACATGGGCTGCTAAGAGCTGATCGTTGGAGTGTATATACCAATAGTACATACATCTAAAAGCTGTGTATTGTACGAGTACGAATACGGGTGCATACGAGTAGAATTGTTGATGAAACTGAACGAGGATGTAATTGTAAGCATTTTTGTTAAGTAGAAGTATTTTGATAAGTTTCTTTAAGTCTTTAAAAAGTGTATAAATACATATTAAAACACTACATGTATATACATTTTAACTTAGTCGTTAAGTCATCGTTAGTCGTTACATGTAAATGTTGTTTTGAAGCCTTTAGGTTAACGATCCTGTTAAGTGTTGTTAATCCATTATTTATTATATCAAATGAGATGTTAAATTATTACATTATCATGATATTATGATATATTAATATATCTTAATATGATATATATACAATTAAATGTCGTTACAACGATAATCGTTACATATATGTCTCGTTTCGAAATCATTAAGTTAGTAGTCTTGTTTTTACATATGTAGTTCATTGTTAATACACTTAATGATATGTTTACTTATCATAATGCCATTTTAACTATATATATATATATATATATATATATATATATATATATATATATATATATATATATATATATATATATATATATATATATATGTATATATATATATATGTATATATATATATATATATATATATATATATATATATCTATATATATGACATCATATAGTTTTTATAAGTTTTAATATTCGTGAATCACCGGTCAACTTGGGTGGTCAATTGTCTATATAAAACCTATTTCAATTAATCAAGTCTTAACAAGTTTGATTGCTTAACATGTTGGAAACACTTAATCATATAAATATCAATTTCATTTAATATATATAAACATGGAAAAGTTCGGGTCACTACAGTACCTACCCGTTAAATAAATTTCATCCCGAAATTTTAAGCAGTTGAAGGTGTTGACGTATCTTCTAGAAATAAATGCGGGTATTTCTTCTTCATCTGATCTTCTCGTTTCCAGGTGAACTCGGGTTCTCTATGATGAGATGACCCGGGAATTTTCGACTAAATTTAAACTTAATCTTTATATGATTTTGATACGATAAGCAAAGTCTGTATTGTTGAGTCTTGAAAAATCACGAACTATTTACATAGAATAAATAATTTAATATTAAAAATGAATATATATACATATATAACTACATATATGTTATTATGAATCCATATATAATTTCTATTTATAGTTATTAACATATTGTGATATTAAATATTCAATAAGTGTTATTATATAATATAGTTTACAGTTAATATATTATAAGTTAAAACATAAATGTTATATTATTATCACTGTGTTCATTATTATTAATGTTAATATTAATATTAATATTTGAACTATTAATATTATTGAATCTAATATGAGATACAAATATATGTACATTTGATATGTAGGAATTGTTATTATTATTATTATCATTATTATTAATATTATTATAATTAGCATTATTGTTAGTATCATTAATAATAATATTATTATTATTTTTATCAATACTATTAAAGATTATTAAACTTATCTTTTATTAAAAATTTCTATTTTCTTTATCATATTACCATATTAATATTTTCTAGTATACTTATTTATGTGATATTATTAATGATATAATTAATTCTATTATTATTATTAGTATTTTTATTTATATATTAAATATGATTATTATTACAAGTAATGTTATTTATATTAAGGTCTTACCTACTATTATTATCAATAATGTTATTATTAATAAATATTGTTATTTATATTATCATTAGTATTTCTATTATAATATTAAAAGCATTATTACTATTAATATATTTATTATTAATATTAATTATATATATATATATATATATATATATATATATATATATATATATATATATATATATATATATATATATATATATATATATATATATAAAGAATCAGAATCAGAAAAAGATCAAGGTTGTTTTCCATCACTATCGAGCTATATGACTTTCTTGTTTCTGTCTCTAATCATATACGAATCGAAGACGTTATCAGATAAAAATCCAAATCTGTTCAAGATCCCTTTCTGCTTTTGTATTTTTCTCTGTATTTTTTTATACGAGCGAATATTTTTGTTTAATCCTATCGACCATCCTCCAATAGATAATCGATTAATTCTTATGTAAATTAGTCATTCCAATTACTTAACACAATCACTATCAATTACTAATTATAATTAATTCGAATTTCAATTTGAAATATACTCTGAAACCGTCGGTCTCTCTGTTCATGAGTTCATTGATCAAAAGCTTAAATTCATAATGTTTTTCAGAATCAACAAATGGGGTCTTGTTAGAAATCTCCTACCTTAACTATCTGCAAAGTTTCAATGTTTCATTCTCAAAACCAAAGTCGAATTCAAGGGTCAAACTTCAATTCCAAAAAGTCAAACAGTATGTTCTTGATAAAAATTCGAAATCTTTGTTATGTTTTAAGTGAAATTAGGTATTGAGAAAGATTCAAGGAAGGTTTTCAAATGTATTTCGTATAGAGGTCATGAGCTGAAATTATCTTCAAATCAAAATCAACTTTTGAGTTTTATTTTTTTTTCCCTTTGATAAGCAGCAGGTCTGCTTCTGCATATATTTTTTTATTTTATGATTTCGTTTTCTATAAATACAAACAATAACCATCACTACTTGTCACCTATGTTTCTTTAGAAAATCCTAATTAAATTGATTAACTCGCTGTAAGATTAGATTCTGGTTCCAATTGATTTGATTTATGAAGAACAAACAGATAGACAGATATAAGATATATATATATATATATATATATATTTAGCTGGGCGTATTAAAATAGAAATGAGAAGGCAGAGTATTGGTTAAGGGTGTTGGTGATTGCTAGGAGGAGATGGGTTCGAGCCCGGGTCGGGACATTCTTTTTGTTGATTTCTTAAAGGTAGCAACTTAATTATTTTCATTATTATTATTA
This sequence comes from Rutidosis leptorrhynchoides, assembly GCF_046630445.1. Classification (NCBI taxonomy): domain Eukaryota; kingdom Viridiplantae; phylum Streptophyta; class Magnoliopsida; order Asterales; family Asteraceae; genus Rutidosis; species Rutidosis leptorrhynchoides. The sequence continues at coordinate 387,076,716 of NC_092335.1, read as the reverse complement.
TTATTATTATTATTATTATTATTATTATTATTATTATTATTATTATTATTATTATTATTATTATTATTATTATTATTATTGTCATTATTAAGATTGTTAATGTTATTATTATTAGTAATATAGTTACTAGTATTATTATCATTATTATTATTTTTACTAACATTAGAATATATTTAGTATTATTATTATTGATATTATCCCTGAGTATTAATATTAATTGTTATTAGTTTTAATATTACTATCATAATGAAATATAATATATCTAACACTAATATTAGTAGTATCATCACGATTGTAATTATTATTATCATTATTATTATTATAAGTATTATAAGTATTACTAATGTTAATATTATTATTGATTGTTATGAATACTATGATTATTATTATTACAACTAATATCCTTATGATTAATAAAAGTATCGTTATTATGATTATTAACAAAAGTATTTTAAGTTTACCATTAATAAAAAGATCGTTATAATTATTATTATCAAGTAATAAGTATTATTAATAAGATTATTATTAATAGTATTATCAACATTAAAATTATTATAATTATAATCAAATACAATTTTTATTCAATATTATTACTATTATATATTATCATGTATATGAAAATATACTTTAAAGTAATATTACATATAAGTATGAATTAATTATATTAACAATCTTTATATAAATATCCATATATATAACAAATTAGGTATATTTTAAACCCATATAATTAATAATCATTTTAAATATATATACAAAACAAATAACTACAATATAAAGTTATAATATGTAAATTTGTTCTATTACGTTTATATGTTTTTAATAGAAATACAATTAATATAGGTTCGTGAATCCGAGGCCAACCCTGCATTGTTCAGATTCGTCATATGTATTTTTACTACAAAATACAGTATTGTGAGTTTCATTTGCTCATTTTTTAAATGCTTTTGCAATATTTATTTTTGGGACTGAGAATACATGCGCTGCTTTTATAACTGTTTTACGAAATAGACACAAGTAATCGAAACTACATTCTATGGTTGAATTATTAAACCGAATATGCGCCTTTTTAGTCTGGTAATCTAAGAATTAGGGAACAGACACCCTAATTGACGAGAATTCTAAAGATAGATCTATCGGGCCCAACAAGCCCCATCCAAAGTACCGGATGCTTTAGTACTTCGAAATTTATATCATGTCCGAAGGAGGATCCCGGAATGATGGGGAATATTCTTATATGCATATTGTGAATGTCGGTTACCAGGTGTTCAATCCATATGAATGATTATTTTTGTCTCTATGTATGGGACGTATATTTATGAGAACTAAAAATGAAAATCTTGTGGTCTATTAAAATGATGAAAATGATTATTTATGTTAAACTAATGAACTCACCAACCTTTTGGTTGACACTTTAAAGCATGTTTATTCTCAGGTATGAAAGAAGTCTTTCGCTGTGCAATTGCTCATTTTAAAGATATTACTTGGAGTCATTCATGACATATTTCAAAAGACATTGCATTCGAGTCGTTGAGTTCATCAAGATTATTATTAAGTCAATTATAGTTAGATATATTATGAAATGGTATGCATGCCGTCAACTTTCGATGTAATGTAAGATGGTCTTTTCAAAAACGAATGCGAAGTTTGTAAAATGTATCATATAGAGGTCAAGTACCTCACGATGTAATCAAATGTTGTGAATCGTTTATAATCAATATGGACTTCATCCGGATGGATTAGGACGTGTCTCTACAGTTGGTATCAGAGCGGAGGTCTTAGCGAACTAGGTCTGCATTAGTGTGTCTAACTGATAAGTCGTTAGGAGGCATTAGTGAGCCTGGACTTCGACCGTGTCTGCATGTCAAAAGTTTTGCTTATCATTTCTAGTCAGAAATCATCTGCTATTCATCCTTAGGAAAATTACCTGCTTATTATTTTTAGTCTAGACACATCTTACTGCAATGATTGCATGGATGGTGTATAGACAAAAATTCATATCTTAGCGTATCTGTTACTGTAGACTTTATCTGACATGTTTCCTTAATCCTCTCCGTAATCTACGGGATCTTCTGTACTATATTAGATATTCTATATAATTAGAATATTATCCGATAACCGAAAATCATTTCATATCGAAAATCCCCTAACTGATCATAATAGATGGATCCTACACCGAGTTAGGATTCCATTAGTTCCGGAAGCAATTTTGAGATGCGTATTGAAGTAGACTCCGAAGTCAATGAACCTGAAGAGTCTCCACCATTTAGCTATTTTTCTTTCTGGAGGAGATGGGGGTGGGTCCGAGACTTACTCACTCGATGGAGAAATGAAGAAGGCGAGCCCTACTGCGAACCAAACTTACCTCCTAGCATCGAAGAAAATGATGTACTCACCGGTGAACCTATGCGCAACACTGTATTCACCCTTCTTGCTAAAGTTTTCCACCTCGAAGGTCGCATTACTGCAATCTCAGAAAATATTCAACCTCTACTTCCGAATACCAATCGAAGGGGAATATTAGAAGAAGTTAGGGAACTTCGAATTGATAATCAAGATCTGTCGAATCAGATGAGTGGATGGATAGAAATGATAGAGGGTAGGATAGAAACCCTGACAAGAATGGTGCGTGATCTACAAGCTATACTTACTACACCAACCTCATCACCCACCTCAGCACCAACAATACTTGTATCACCGACAGCAACAGTACCACCATCAGCAGCACCAGCAGCATAACTAGTACCAACAACAACAACATAATCACACGTCTCAACCTCGCAATCTATACCTCAAGCATAATCATCGTTCTACGAATCGTTCTACATAAACTATCGTCATTCTTCATGGCGATTAAGTAATCTCTAAATGTTTTAGAGATTATGTATTCCAGATCTAACAGTAAACCAGATGAGTTTAATATCATGTTAACTCATTAAATCCAAAATTACATCTGAAGAAAATATATATGTATATATGTTTTCATAAAGATTGTAATTAAAAATTCTTTCGTACAAACTGTTAATGGTGAAAATATTTTAACGGGTAGGTAATATCCGAGGAATATTTAGACTTCACATTAATAAATTACATTGTACATTCTTCGAAGCTGATTCAACAGTCATTTACTATCCTACTTACAACCACCGATATACGTATCCGTTCACCGCAGGATAACCCTTTTCATTCAATTTCATATTTGGATTTTGATCTATCAGAATCCAACAAATGGCATAATGAAGAAAACATTGGACAAAAATAAAAATTTATTAGAAACAAACAAATTAACCATGAGAAAATTTTGTTAAGAATCCACGCTAACAAAATCCTAGCTAACTGTTCCTAGCTAATTGTTCCTAGCTAACTGATTACATTTTATTTATCGCAATTTAATTATCGCAATTTACATTCTCGCAATTTTATTTATCCTCATTTAATTTCTGTTATTTACTTTACGCACTTTATTTATCGTTATTTAAATTCTGTATTTATTTTACGTACTTTAAATATCGGGACACGTATACAAGGTTTTGACGTATCATATCGACGCATATATATATATATATATTATTTGGAATAACCATAGACACTCTATATGCAGTAATGATCTAGTTCTCTATACAGGGTTGAGGTTGATTCTATAATAATATATATACTTTGAGTTGTGATCGAGTCTGAGACATGTACACGGGTCACGATACATATTAATTAATTCGAATATTATATATTAAACTATATATGAATTATTGGACTGTTAACTGTGGACTATCGACTGTGGAATAATAACATTGGACAATTAAAATGAATTAAAATATTGATTATAATATATGAAACTAAACAACTCTTCAAGTTTGCCACTTGATTTCATCTTAAACCTCATTTGTATCTTGACGATTACAATCTACGTTCAAACCTTTCATTATTCTTGAAAACATCTCAAACGAGAGGATGAACCAACCGCACTTCATCTATGGGAGAAAAGATTGATGCATTTAATTATGCATCTGAAAAACTCTCGGAAACTGAGTAAACGTTTAACACGTAGTTGTGCTAATTCCTTTAGTGTTATTATTACCCAAAATAACTTGGTAATTCCTTTCAAAGTAGCAAATTTTGTCACAGCTCCAGCAAATCAACTTCGATTTTTCGTTCGAAACAACCTTATTATAACTTTGATATTGTTACCGGGGAACCTTTTATATTCCACCATATTACCGTCAGCGTTTAATCATCTAAAAACACAATACTCATGAAATCACCTCGGATCGATAGCCAATAATTCCTAGATATCGTAGCAGTAAATGTAGAGGAATCGGCAATCAGTACTTTGAAAACTCACAGCATATCTATATCAACAGCTATATGTATAACATTTACCTCTTAGAATAATGACCTTCCATTCTGAAATTTTGAAAAGCACCCAACCTACGAATTAATACATTAAACTTTGAAAAAGCTGAATGAAGCAGCAAAAACTGTAGATAACCGTAAACGACCTTAATCGTCGGAAGTTTGATGATAGAGAATAGTACGTTGGAAAAGCTCAGAAAAATTGGAACTGGAAAACGAATTGAGCTAACCACGAAGGAGACCAAGGACAAATACAAGGACCAAACCCTATATTCAAAGAATCCAGGTAATTCTGGATCCAATGAAATCGTTAGAGAATATCTTGCTCCGAAGTCATGTTAAAAATCTTGCGAAAAATATTTCTTCATCAACCATCGAACTTAGAAATTCTAAAATATCATCATAAATATCTTCGATATTTCTGAAGATATTTTCATAAATATTCTCGTCTGAAAATATTTATCTCTTCGTGCTATCTACATTATATCATAAAGGAAACTACTTTAGTTTCTAAAATTCTTTAAAATTCGAATTTAAATTATGAATGATTTTGAAGTAGTGTTGGAAATTGATGCATGAATTAGTATAATATAATGACACTTGATCAACGTGATTATATTACAGTAAGTCATGCTGAGTTTCTAATGGAACGTGATGATTCACAGATCATAACGTCATCATGTGCCATGTTACATAACTCTTTCATTCTGCTTAACTTCTGAACATATCAAGAAGGTATGTTCTTGATAGTTCTATTCTCAGTGACTCAGGTAATTTGACAAATCAAATCGTGCCATTACGATTTCCTTCTTATAACATTAACAATGTTCATTCCGAAGTTTATATCTGCGAATTCTGAACCATTACAAGCGGTGCTTAATCGCAAGAAGAAGAAACGAAGGGACAAAGCTCTGAAATAGAAAAAGGGGGTATAAATTGCAGCAAATAAGAGAGAGCATTAACTGTGAATGACAATGATTATAGAAGATGGAAGCAGGGACTCCAAAATATAAGGGAAGATATAAAACTCAATAACAACACAGAAATTACAAACCGTGTATATCAATGCGTATAGCAATATAAAGACACGGGAGAATTAGGAATACTATAATCCCAAGGGCAATAGTATAAGTAAACAGATTTTCTTGGTGGAAAAATTTAAAAGAATGATGACAAAAATGATAATTGGGAAAATATCAAGAATTAGAGCTGGATTAAACATTTTCACAATCTTTTGGATGTATGAACTAAGAAAGAAAGTATATGAATGGTGAGAATAAAGGAACGGAAAAAGTTTAATTTATAATGGAAATATCAGACAGAGTAATTGAGGCAGATCTCCGCATTTAATTAAAAAGATCCTGATTTCCTTATTCACCGAAGAATCAGATCTTATAAATTTCCAAAGATTTTCTTTTAAATTCCATAAATTCCAGAATTCAACTAAGGCAACGTGTAAAGTTAAATGAAACTTCATTTATTCATTTCACTCTTTTGTGATAGTTTCATTCGTGCTCTTCGAATAATCAAATTATTTTATCTGTATTATTCAATAATGATAAAACTCTATTTATCAGCTCATATTCGTCAGGAAAACATATTTATTGTTAGCCATGACGACCTCACTCAAATTTTGGGACGAAATTTCTTTAACGGGTAGGTACTGTGATAACCCGGGAATTTTCGACTAAATTTAAACTTAATCTTTATATGATTTCGATACGATAAGCAAAGTCTGTATTGTTGAGTCTTGAAAAATTTGAACTATTTACATAGATTCAATTACCCTTTAACTATTCCGGACGATTCACGAACATTTGTGTGTAGATAATATGTATATAGAAAAATTTAAAAATAAATATGTATAAATATAATATAGTTAATTGGATTCTTAATGAAAAATAATAATTAGAATAAATAAGTTAATATTAAAAATGAATATATATATATATATATATATATATATATATATATATATATATATATATATATATATATATATATATATATATATATATATATATATACATATATAACTACATATATATTATTATGAATCCATATATAATTTCTATTTATAGTTATTAACATATTGTGATATTAAATATTCAATAAGTGTTATTATATAATATAGTTTACAGTTAATATATTATAAGTTAAAACGTAAATGTTATATTATTATCACTACGTTCATTATTATTAATGTTAATATTAATATTAATATTTGAACTATTAATATTATTGAATCTAATATGAGATACATATATATATACATTTGATATGTAGGAATTGTTATTATTATTATTATCATTATTATTAATATTATTATAATTAGCATTATTGTTAGTATCATTAATAATAATATTATGATAATTTTTATCAATACTATTAAAGATTATTAAACTTATCTTTTATTAAAAATTTCTATTATCTTTATCATATTACCATATTAATATTTTCTAGTATACTTATTTATGTGATATTATTAATGATATAATTAATTCTATTATTATTATTTGTATTTTTATTTATATATTAAATATGATTATTATTACAAGTAATGTTATTTATATTAAGGCTAACCTACTATTATTATCATTAATGTTATTATTAATAAATATTGTTATTTATATTATCATTAGTATTTCTATTATAATATTAAAAGCATTATTACTATTAATATATTTATTATTAATATTATATATATATATATATATATATATATATATATATATAATATGAGATACATATATATATACATTTGATATGTAGGAATTGTTATTATTATTATTATCATTATTATTAATATTATTATAATTAGCATTATTGTTAGTATCATTAATAATAATATTATTATAATTTTTATCAATACTATTAAAGATTATTAAACTTATCTTTTATTAAAAATTTCTATTATCTTTATCATATTACCATATTAATATTTTCTAGTATACTTATATATGTGATATTATTAATGATATAATTAATTCTATTATTATTATTTGTATTTTTATTTATATATTAAATATGATTATTATTACAAGTAATGTTATTTATATTAAGGCTAACCTACTATTATTATCATTAATGTTATTATTAATAAATATTGTTATTTATATTATCATTAGTATTTCTATTATAATATTAAAAGCATTATTACTATTAATATATTTATTATTAATATTAATTATATATATATATATATATATATATATATATATATATATATATATATATATATATATATATATATATATATATATATAATTAATATTAATAATAAATATATTAATAGTAATAATATATATATATATATATATATATATATATATATATATATATATATATATATATATATATATATATATATATATATATATATATATATATATATATAAGAATCAGAATCAGAAAAAGATCAAGGTTGTTTTCCATCACTATCGAGCTATATGTACGAATCGAAGACTTTATCAGATAAAAATCCAAATCAGTTCAAGATCCCTTTCTGCTTTTGTATTTTTCTGTGTATTTTTTTATACGAGCAAATATTTTTGTTTAATCCTGTCGATCCTCCTCCAATAGATAATCGATTAATTCTCATGTAAATTAGTCATTCCAATTACTTTACACAATCACTATCAATTACTAATTATAATTAATTCGAATTTCAATTTGAAATATACTCTGAAACAGTCGGTCTCTCTGTTCATGAGTTCATTGATCAAAAGCTTAAATTCGTAATGTTTTTCAGAATCAACAAATGGGGTCTTGTTAGAAATCTCCTACCTTAACTATCTGCAAAATTTCAATGTTTCATTCTCAAAACCAAAGTCGAATTCAAGGGTCAAAGTTCAATTCCAAAAAGTCAAACAGTATGTTCTTGATAAAAATTCGAAATCTTTGTTATGTTTTAAGTGAAATTAGGTATTGAGAAAGATTCAAGGAAGGTTTTCAAACGTATTTCGTATAGAGGTCATGAGCTGAAATTATCTTAAAATTGAAATCAACTTTTGAATACAAGTGTTTTACTGCAATGATTGCATGAATGGTGTATAGACAAAAATTCATATCTTAGCGTATCTGTTACTGTAGACTTTATCTGACATGTTTCCTTAATCCTCTCCGTAATCTACGGGATCTTCTGTACTATATTAGATATTCTATATAATTAGAATATTATCCGATAATCGAAAATCATTTCATATCGAAAATCCACTAACTGATCATAATAGATGGATCCTACACCTAGTTAGGATTCCATTAGTTCCGGAAGCAATTTTGAGATGCGTATTGAAGTAGACTCCGAAGTCAATGAACCCGAAGTGTCTCCACCGTTTAGCTATTTTTCTTTCTGGAGGAGATGGGGGTGGGTCCGAGACTTACTCACTCGATGGAGAAATGAAGAAGGCGAGCCCTACCACGAACCAAACTTACCTCCTATCATCGAAGAAAACGATGTACTCACCGGTGAACCTATGCGCAACACTGTATTCACTCTTCTTGCTAAAGTTTTCCACCTCGAAGGTCGCATTACTGCAATCTCAGAAAATATTCAACCTCTACTTCCGAATACCAATCGAAGGGGAATATTAGAAGAAGTTAGGGAACTTCGAATTGATAATCAAGATCTGTCGAATCAGATGAGTGGATGGATAGAAATGATAGAGTGTAGGATAGAAACCCTGACAAGAATGGTGCGTGATCTACAAGCTATACTTACTACACCAACATCATCACCTACCTCAGCACCAACAACACTTGTATCATCGACAGCAACAGTACCACCATCAGCAGCACCAGCAGCATAACTAGTACCAACAACAACAACATCATCACACGTCTCAACCTCGCAATCTATACCTCAATCATAATCATCGTTCTACGAATCATTCTACATAAACTATCTTCGTTCTTCACGGCGATTAAGTAATCTCTAAATGTTTTAGAGATTATGTATTCTAGATCTAACGGTAAACCAGATGAGTTTAATATCATGTTAACTCATTAAATCCAAAATTACATCTGAAGAAAATATATATGTATATATGTTTTCATAAAGATTGTAATTAAAAATTCTTTCGTACAAACTGTTAATGGTGAAAATATTTTAACGGGTAGGTAATATCCGAGGAATATTTAGACTTCACATTAATAAGTTACATTGTACATTCTTCGAAGCTGATTCAACAGTCATTTACTATCCTACTTACAACCACCGATATACGTATCCGTTCACCGCAGGGTAACCCTTTTCATTCAATTTCATATTTGGATTTTGATCTATCAGAAACCAACAAGTGGCATAATGAAGAAAACATTGGACAAAAATAAAAATTTATTAGAAACAAACAAATTAACCATGAGAAAATTTTGTTAAGAATCCACGCTAACAAAATTCTAGCTAACTGTTCCTAGCTAATTGTTCCTAGCTAACTGATTACATTTTATTTATCGCAATTTAATTATCGCAATTTACATTCTCGCAATTTAATTTATCGTCATTTAATTTCTGTTATTTACTTTACGCACTTTATTTATCGTCATTTAAATTCTGTATTTATTTTACGCACTTTAAATATCGGGACACGTATACAAGGTTTTGACATATCATATCGATGCATATATATATATATATATATATATATATATATATATATATATATATATATATATATATATATATATATATATATATATTATTTGGAATAACCATAGACACTCTATATGCAGTAATGATCAAGTTCTCTATACAGGGTTGAGGTTGATTCTATAATAATATATATACTTTGAGTTGTGATCGAGTCTGAGACATGTACACGGGTCACGAAACATATTAATTAATTCGAATATTATATATTAAACTATATACGAATTATTGGACTGTTAACTGTGGACTATCGACTGTGGAATAATAACATTGGACAATTAAAATGAATTAAAATATTGATTATAATATATGAAACTAAACAATTCTTCAAGTTTGCCACTTGATTTCATCTTAAACCTCATTTGTATCTTGACGATTACAATCCGCATTCAAACCTTTCATGATTCTTGAAAACATCTCAAACGAGAGGATGAACCAACCGCACTTCATCTACGTGAGAAAAGATTGATGCATTTAATTATGCATCTGAAAAACTCTCAGAAACTGAGTAAACGTTTAACACGTAGTTGTGCTAATTCCTTTAGTGTTATTATTACCCAAAATAACTTGGTAATTCCTTTCAAAGTAGCAAATTTTGTCACAGCTCCAGCAAATCAACTTCAATTTTTCGTTCGAAACAACCTTATTATAACTTTGATATTGTTACCGGGGAACCTTTTATATTCTACCATATTATCGTCAGCGTTTAATCATCTAAAAACACAATTCTCATGAAATCACCTCGGATCGATAGCCAATAATTCAGATATCGTAGCAGTAAATGTAGAGGAATCGGCAATCAGTACTTTGAAAACTCACAGCATATCTACATCAACAGTTATATGTATAACATTTACCTCTTAGAATAATGACCTTCCATTCTAAAATTTTGAAAAGCATCCAGCCTATGAATTAATACATTAAACTTTGAAAAAGCTGAATGAAGTAGCAGAAACTGTAGATAACCGTAAACGACCTTAATCGTCGGAAGTTTGATGATAGAGAATAGTACGTTGGAAAAGCTCAGAAAAATTGGAACTGGAAAACGAATTGAGCTAACCACGAAGGAGACCAAGGACAAATACAAGGACCAAACCCTATATTCAAAGAATTCATATAATTCTGGATCCGGTGAATTCGTTAGAGAATATCTTGCTCCGAAGTCATGTTAAAAATCTTGCGAAAAATATTTCTTCATCAACCATCGAACTTAGAAATTCTAAAATATCATCATAAATATCTTCGATATTTCTGAAGATATTTTCATAAATATTCTCGTCCGAAAATATTTATCTCTTCGTGCTATCTACATTATATCATAAAGGAAACTACTTTAGTTTCTAAAATTCTTTAAAATTCGAATTTAAATTATGAATGATTTTGAAGTAGTGTTGGAAATTGATGCATGAATTAGTATAATATAATGACACTTGATCAACGTGATTATATTACAGTAAGTCATGCTGAGTTTCTAATGGAATGTGATGATTCACAGATCATAATGTCATCATGTGCCATGTTACATAACTCTTTCATTCTGCTTAACTTCTGAACATATCAAGAAGGTATGTTCTTGATAGTTCTATTCTCAGTGACTCAGGTAATTTGACAAATCAAATCGTGCCATTACGATTTCCTTCTTAGAACATTAACAATGTTCATTCCGAAGTTTATATCTGCGAATTCTGAACCATTACAAGCGGTGCTTAATCGCAAGAAGAAGAAACGAAGAGACAAAGCTCTGAAATAGAAAAAGGGGGTATAAATTGCAGTAAATAAGAGAGAGCATTAACTGTGAATGACAATGATTATAGAAGATGGAAGCAGGGACTCCAAAATATAAGGGAAGATATAAAACCCAATAACAACACAGAAATTACAAACCGTGGATGTATGAACTAAGAAAGAAAGTATAGGAATGGTGAGAATAAAGGAACGGAAAAACTTTAATTTATAATGGAAATATCAGACAGAGTAATTGAGGCAGATCTGCGCATTTAATTAAAAAGATCCTGATTTCCTTATTCACCGAAGAATCAGATCTTATAAATTTCCAAAGATTTTCTTTTAAATTCCATGAATTCCGGAATTCAACTAAGGCAACGTCAAAAGTTAAACGAAACTTCATTTATTCATTTCACTCTTTTGTGATAGTTTCATTCGTGCTCTTCGAATAATCGAATTATTTTATCTGTATTATTCAATAATGATAAAACTCTATTTATCAGCTCATATTCGTCAGGAAAACATATTTATTGTTAGCCATGACGACCTCACTCAAATTTCGGGACGAAATTTCTTTAACGGGTAGGTACTGTGATAACCCGGGAATTTTCGACTAAATTTAAACTTAATCTTTATATGATTTCGATACGATAAACAAAGTCTGTATTGTTGAGTCTTAAAAAATTTTAAACTATTTACATAGATTCAATTACCCTTTAACTATTCCCGACGATTCACGAACATTTGTGTGTAGATAATATGTATATAGAAAAATATAAAAATAAATATGTATAAATATAATATAGTTAATTGGATTCTTAACGAAAAATAATAATTAGAATAAATAAGTTAATATTAAAAATGAATATATATATATATATATATATATATATATATATATATATATATATATATATATATATATACATATATAGCTACATATATATTATTATGAATCCATATATAATTTCTATTTATAGTTATTAACATATTGTGATATTAAATATTCAATAAGTGTTATTATATAATATAGTTTACAGTTAATATATTATAAGTTAAAACATAAATGTTATATCATTATCACTACGTTCATTATTATTAATGTTAATATTAATATTAATACTTGAACTATTAATATTATTGAATTTAATATGAGATACAAATATATATACATTTGATATGTAGGAATTGTTATTATTATTATTATCATTATTATTAATATTATTATAATTAGCATTATTGTTAGTATCATTAATAATAATATTATTATTATTTTTAACAATACTATTAAAGATTATTAAACTTATCTTTTATTAAAAATTTCTATTATCTTTATCATATTACCAAATTAATATTTTCTAGTATACTTATTTATGTGATATTATTAATGATATAGTTAATTCTATTATTATTATTAGTATTTTTATTTATATATTAAATATGATTATTATTACAAGTAATGTTATTTCTATTAAGGTCTAACCTACTATTATTATCATTAATGTTATTATTAATAAATATTGTTATTTATATTATCATTAGTATTTCTATTATAATATTAAAAGCATTATTACTATTAATATATTTATTATTAATATTAATTATATATATATATATATATATATATATATATATATATATATATATATATATATATATATATATATATATATATATATATATATATATATATATATATATAAGAATTAGAATCAGAAAAAGATCAAGGTTGTTTTCCATCACTATCGAGCTATATGTAAGAATCGAAGACTTTATCAGATAAAAATCCAAATCAGTTCAAGATCCCTTTCTGCTTTTGTATTTTTCTGTGTATTTTTTTATACGAGCAAATATTTTTGTTTAATCCTGTCGACCCTCCTCCAATAGATAATCGATTAATTCTCATGTAAATTAGTCATTCCAATTACTTTACACAATCACTATCAATTACTAATTATAATTAATTCGAATTTCAATTTGAAATATACTCTGAAACAGTCGGTCTCTCTGTTCATGAGTTCATTGATCAAAAGCTTACATTCGTAATGTTTTTCAGAATCAACAAATGGGGTCTTGTTAGAAATCTCCTACCTTAACTATCTGCAAAATTTCAATGTTTCATTCTCAAAACCAAAGTCGAATTCAAGGGTCAAAGTTCAATTCCAAAAAGTCAAACAGTATGTTCTTGATAAAAATTTGAAATCTTTGTTATGTTTTAAGTGAAATTAGGTATTGAGAAAGATTCAAGGAAGGTTTTCAAACGTATTTCGTATAGAGGTCATGAGCTGAAATTATCTTAAAATTGAAATCAACTTTTGAGTTTTATTTTTTTTTCCCATCGATAAGCAGTAGGTCTGCTTCTGCATATTTTTTTTTATTTTATGATTTCGTTTTCTATAAATACAAACAATAACCATAACTACTTGTCACCTATGTTTCTTTAGAAAATCCTAATTAAATTGATTAACTCGCTGTAGGATTAGATTCTGGTTCCAATTGATTTGATTTATGAAGAAGAAACAGATAGACAGATATAAGATATATATATTTAGCTGGGCGTATTAAAACAGAAATGAGAAGGCAGAGTATTGGTTAAGGGTGTTGGTGATTGCTGGGAGGTGATGGGTTCGAGCCCGGGTCGGGACATTCTTTTTGTTGATTTCTTAAAGGTAGCAACTTAATTATTTTCATTATTATTATTATTATTATTATTATTATTATTATTATTATTATTATTATTATTATTATTATTATTATTATTATTATTATTATTATTATTATTATTATTATTATCATTATTAAGATTGTTAATGTTATTATTATTAGTAATATAGTTACAATTATTATTATCATTATTATTATTTTTACTAACATTAGAATATATTTAGTATTATTATTATTGATATTATCCCTGAGTATTAATATTAAGTGTTATTAGTTTTAATATTACTATCATAATGAAATATAATATATCTAACACTAATATTAGTAGTATCATCACGATTGTAATTATTATTATCATTATTATTATTATAAGTATTATAAGTATTACTAATGTTAATATTATTATTGATTGTTATGAATACTATGATTATTATTATTACTACTAATATGTAACGACCCGGAAATTTCCGACCAAATTAAAACCTTAAACTCTATATGTTTCCGACACGATAAGCAAAAACCTTAATGTTGAGTCTAGAAAGTCTGAAATCTATATCTGGATAATTAGTTACCCTCTTGGCCAAGCTTGATGATTCACGAACATTATATGTACTTACGATATATATTTGATAACGTTATCGAGGTACTAGATATGTGGTTTTAATAAAAGTAAATATTTAAATAAAACGTGTTCATTAAATATATTTTTGTATTTTACAAAATGATTAAATATGATATTTAACCAAATATAAAACGTTTTGAATATAAAAATACTTTGAAAAATAATAAGCTTTTGATTTATAAAAGTAAATGACCACAACACTCAAAAGATTAAGTTACATTTTGAGTGGGTTAGTTTTCCATAAATTCAAGGTTAATTTTTGATAAAGGTACGTGTCACAAAACGTAAAGTGTTAGTTTTCTCAGCGTACGAAACTTTGTCTGGAAAACCGGAACCGGGACTTTAGTCAAGTGACAACGTAAAAGTAATTTTTGTAAAAATTATATTTTTACCATTAACCTAAATATAATATAATATTTATTTAATTATTTAAATTAAATATAATATATATAAATATTTAAACCCACATGTCGGTCAAATGGGACAAATGAGTGAACTGGGACCAGTTTAGCCGCGAGTCACGGAGAACAAAGGGGAAAGAGCCCGCAAGTCGCGGAGCTCGGGTTCCAGATTTTGATTATTTAAACTCAACGTGTTTTTGTATTTGTTTATCAATTTAAACACGCACACACATGCACCTTACAACATTACTCCGTATACTTATTTTAAAAATTAATTATGATTATTATAATTATTATTATTATTAATATTATGATTATTAATATTAATACTACTCTTAAGATTAATATTTTTATTAATCTCGAGATTTGGAATATCATTAATACTAAGTATACCTAAAATACTATGACGAGGTTCTGCCCAAATATTTTCAAAATGGTTTCATGAGTGGGAGTGACTGAGCTAAGTTATGGGTTATAGCTATGGTGGTTATGGGTATGGATCGGGGGTTTTGCTCAGGAGTTAAACTAGTATTTTTCATCTCCGGGGTGTTTATATACCTTTCCTGCAATATTGAATCTCAATATTGATACGTGAGCACTCAAAACTTAATTTTTATTTATTATTAGTGTGTCCCTGACTAGTGCTCGAGAAATTAGGATCATGTTTGCTTTTATATTTATTTTTGTCAAAATATATTTTAGGACAGAATCTGAATTAGTTATTCCTGCGGTTAGGATAAGCTATATGAATTATATGTTTTTGGAAAGGTGGCGAAAAACTATAAACTTTTCATTTAGATGTCGAATGAATTCGACGGAAGAATTTGAAGTTATAGTTAATTGAACTTTTGTACAAATTATTAAAAATGATTATTTTTATTATTACGAAGTCGTTAAAATTATTAATATTATTATTCGAGTGGTATCATTAAGATTGTTATTAGTATAATCAAAATATTATTATTATGATTATTTAAAAATAAATGATATTTTTGTCAAAAACTATTAAATTAATATTTTGATCATTATAATTAATAAAACTATCAATTTATTATTTTTGGTTATCATTATTAACATTAAAATTATTAGTTTGAGTAAAAGGATTATTTTTGATAGAAATACTATTATTATTATTATTATTATAAACTATCATTTTAACATTTTAATGTATTTTTATAAAAATTAATATATTTATCAAAAATATCATGGAAATGTTATTGTTAATATAAAAAAATATTATTTTTAGCACTTAGCATATTTATAAATACATATATATGTTTTATTTGTTAATAAATGAATTGTGAAATCATTTATTATAATAAATTTTGTAAAAATATTTAAAACTATAAAATTTGTTATATTTAAATATATGTAAACGACTATAATTATGTAAAGGTCTTTGGAAGTTATTTTGGTCAAAATAAATTTTGTTAATGTATATAAGATTATCTCGAGCATTAGGAATGTGGTACACTATAAATTAACTTTAATTGTTAAATAGATATTGATCAATATGTAAATATATATAATTAATTAGGTTCGTGAATCGAAGACCAACCTTATAAGTTACCAATGGTGTTATATGTATTTTTACTACAAAATACATTAGGTGAGTATATAGTCCCTTTTAAACTCTAAATATTTTTGGGCTGAGAATACATGCGCTGTTTTTATAAATGATTTACGTTATGGACACAAGTGATCAAAAATAAATTCTACGTTGAGTTGTACCATGGCATATTTCTTTATACTTGGTAGCTAATATTTACGTGAGGAGCGTAAACGCGAATCCTGTTGATAGATCTATCGGGCTTGACAACCCCAACCGGGCTGGATGACCAGTTTTAAACGGTTGCACAGTACTTCGTTTCGTTACTACACTTGGTACGGTGTAGGGTTTATTTAAGAATATGCTGCTGTGATTTAAATGTTAAGTATGGTTACCAAGTGCTCAACGAATTTTCCATACACTTGCGAGTGTATTATGTATGTATATGAAATTTTATGGTCCATAGTTATTACGCTGCTAGCATCAAACCTATATATCTCACCAACTTTATGTTGACATTTTAAAGCATGTTATTCTCAGGTATGAATTAAGTCTTCCGCTGTGCATTAGCTCATGTTAAGGATACTACTTGGGACCATTTAAGCCATGATTCAAGAACGTTGCATTCAAGTTATTGAAGTTCATTAGAGACTATTAATAAGTAAATGACAGATTAGGTCATTTGGGTTTAATGAAATGTTAGGCGAATATGTCAAATCTTGATGTAAAGATAGATTGCCTTTTAAGAATAAATGCAACGTTTGTAAAATGTATCATATAGAGGTCAAGTACCTCGCGATGTTATCAACTGTTGTAATTCGTTTGTAATCAATATGGACATCGTCCGGATGATTAGTATCGGATCCTTTCAGTTGGTATTAGAGCGTTGGTCTTAGCGAACCAGGTTTGCATTAGTGTGTCTAACTAGTAAGTTGTTAGGATACATTAGTGAGTCTGGACTTTGACCATGTCTGCATGTCAAAAGTTTTGCTTATCATTTCTAGTCGGAAATCATCTACTTATCATCCTTAGGGAATTACCTACTTATCATTCTTAAGTCTAGACACGTCTTACTGCATTTAGTGCATCGATAGTGTATAGACAAAATTCGTATCCTAGCGTATCTGTTACTATAGACATTGCCTGACGAATTTCAAAGATTCTCCGCAATTCACGGGATTTTGAGTATTATAAATACATATGTAAATTATGTATTGAAGAATACCAAACCCAACTCCTATAATCTATTCCAAACCAAAAATCCATTTCCCCGACTATACAAGATGGATTCTTCATCCAGTTCGAATTCCTCCGACTTCGATAGCTACGCCGATATGGATTTCCATTCAACCTCCGAGAACAGCATCACCGGAATGGATCAACCAATTTCCCATCATCTATTCTGGATGAATTGGGGATGGGTTCGTAATATACTAAATTTCTGGAGGCAAGAAGAAGGTGATCCATTCCATCCACCAAATTGTCCTCTTAACGATGAACCTGAAGCACTTACCGGCGAACCTATTCGAAACACCATTTTCTTGCTCATTTCTAGAGTATCTCGTCATGATTACATACTATCCCATATTTCGAATCTTGTTCATTCGCTCGTTCCAACCGTCAATCATCCCGGTATAATAGAAGAAGTCAACGAACTCCGTGCTCGGGTAGTGGCTTTGGATAATATGGTGCGAAGGTTACAAAAACCAACAGCAGCACCAGCAGCATAATCCGTACTACCATCGTCAACGCCGACAGTACCTTTATCACCCCAATCACAACCGCGCCTTAAATCTCAACATCACAATCTGTATCTCGGATATCAACATCACACGCCTCAATATCTGTACTTCGAGTATGAACTTCGCTCTACATACCCTTCTACATCGATTATTTTCGTTCTACGTATTGTTCTACCTCATTTACCTTCGTTCGACATGGCAATTATGTAATCTCTAATGTTTTAGAGATCATGTAATCAAGTGCTAACAATAAATCAAATGAGTATAATATCTTATTGACTCATTAAATCCATGATTACATCCGATGAAAATATATATGCAAGTATATTTTCATAAAGATTGTAATAAAAAAAAATTCTTTTGTAC
Source organism: Rutidosis leptorrhynchoides (assembly GCF_046630445.1). NCBI lineage: Eukaryota > Viridiplantae > Streptophyta > Magnoliopsida > Asterales > Asteraceae > Rutidosis > Rutidosis leptorrhynchoides. The sequence goes on along the minus strand of NC_092335.1, from coordinate 387,057,653 downwards.
AAACTGTTAATGATGAAAATATTTTAACGGGTGGGTAGTACCCGAGGAATATTTAGAATTCACATTAATAAGTTACACTGTACATTCTTCGAATCTGATTCAACGATCATTTACTATCCTACTTACAACTACCGATATACGTATCCGTTCACCACAGAACAATCATTTCTATTCAAATTTCATAATTGGATTTTGACCTATCAGAATCCAACAAGTGGCATAAAGAAGAAAATATTGGACAAAATAAAAAAATTTGATAGAAACAGACGAATTAACTAATTGAAATTCTGTTAGGAATCCACGTTAACTGTTCCTAGCTAACTGCTCCCAGCTAACTGATTAACATTTAATTTATCGCAATTTACCTTCTCGCAATTTTAATTTCTTGCATTGTACATACTGTCGGGACACATGTACAACAATACGTCGGATTAATTCTGAGACAACACGTTGTATAATGGGTCATGATATATATTTATTTATTTTACGCACTTTAAATAACGGGACACGTATCCAAGGTTTCGACTTATCATATCGACCCATCTATATATATATATATTTCGGAACGACCATAGACACTCTATAGTTGGCTATACAGGGTTGAGGTGGATTCCAAAATATATACATGGTTTGAGTTGTGATCGACACTGGGACCGGTACACGGGTCACGATACGTATTAATTAATTCGAATATTATATGTTTAGTTTATATATATGAATTTATTGGACTATTGGACAATCGGACTATTGGACTGCTAACTTTGGACGATTAAAATAAATTAAAATGTTGAATATAACATATGAAACTAAATAATTCTTCAAGTTTGCCACTTGATTTCATCCTAAACCTCATTCGTATCTTGACAATTACAATTCGCATTCAAATCTTTCGTGATTTTTGAAAACATCTCGATCGAGAAGTTGAACCAACCGCACCTCATCTCTGGAAGAAAAGATCGTTGCATAAAATTTATGCACCTTAAAACTCTCAAAAACTGAGAAAATGTTTAACCCATATCCGTGTTAGCTCCTTTGGCACTGTTATTATCAAAAAATAACTTTGCAGTTCCTCTCCAAAGTAGTCAATTTTGTCACAGCTCCACTTCGACTTCTCAGGAAGATTACTCTTAGTATAACCTCGATATATATATATATATATATATATATATATATATATATATATATATATATATATATATATATATATATATATATATATATATATATATATATATATATATATATATATACGTTGTTCTTTCGATATCGTTACCGGAGAACCTTTTATATCCCATCTTATTACCATCAGCGTTTAATCATCTAAAAATACAATTCTCCTAAAACCATCTTGGTTTGATAACCAATGACCCAGATCCGATAACTTTAAAAATGCTGACGAAGCAGCATGTTGTAAATGGTCTTAATGACCAAAAGTTGATGATTAAAGAAGGAAGTGTTAGGAACGCTCGATAGAAAATTTGGTACTGAAAACCGGATTGAGCAAACCATGAAGGAGACTCTGAACAAATTACAAGGACTAAACTTGTACATAAAGAATCATGACGATTCTACAGTAAACACCTTGCTTCTGAATCTAAACCCTTACGGGTCAATCTTCATCATCATCCTTCGACATTAGAAATGCCAAGATATTATCATATCTTTCATTATAAATATCCTCAATATTTCTGAAGATATTTTCACCACTATCCTTATTTGAAATCATTTATTTCTCCGTAAAATCTGCGTTACAATATAAAAGAAACTGTGTTAGTTTCTAAGTTCTAAAACCCATCGAGTTTAAAATAGGAATGTTCTGAAGCAGTGTTGGGAACTGATGCCTGAATTAGTATAATATAATGAAACTTGATCAACTTCATTATATTACAGTAATACATGTTAAGTTTCTAATGGAATGTGATGATTCACAGTACCGTCATCATGTGCCATGTTACACGGCTCTTACATTCTATCCAATTCCCAAACATATTAGGAATATATCATCCTAATAGTTCTATCTTTTCCAGGGTATTCTGGTAATTTGACAAATCAAACTCGTGCTATTACCATTTCTTTCTAAGAACATTAGCTATATTCATTCCAAATTTCATGCTTACAAATTCCGGATCATTATTCGCTTGACTCGAGGACTGGAAGAGGAAATGAAAGAATGGAGCTCCAAAATAAAATAGGAGCATAAACCACAGCAAATAAGAGAGAGCCTTAACTGTGGATGACAATGATTATAGAAGACAGGAGTAGGAACATCGAATTATAATGAAAGATATAAAACCCAACAACCACCCAGAAACTACAAACCGTGTATATCAATACGTATTGCAACGTAAAGACACGGGAGAATTAGAAACAATATAATTCCAAGGAAATCATAAAAGTAAATAGATTCTTCTGGCGACAGGTGAAAGAGAAGAATGAAAGATATGAAAATTAGAAGTATAACAAGAATTAGAACGGGATGGAGCATATTGATGAATGTTTAAAAGTAGGAAATAAGGAGAAAGAGTAGAAGATATAGGATATGGAAATAAGGAAATGAAGGAGGTAAATTTATAATGAAATATCCGACAAAGAAAACGAAACAGATTACCGCATTAAATCAAAGGAGATCCTGTCTCCTAAATCGCCGAAGAACCAAATCTTATTACATAAGATTTTCTTTAAATCCCTTAAATTCTGGAAATCAATCCTAATCACGTCACCGGTTAAAACAATTCCATATTCACTCATTTCATTCTTTTATGATAGCTTCACTCGTGCGCTTCACATGATCGAATCGTTTTATCCATATCTTCCAATAATGATAAAACTCTATTATTACCTCATATTCGTCATGAAAACATTCCTATTGTTATTTATGACAACCTCTACCAAATTTCGGGGACGAAATTTCTTTAACGGGTGGGTACTGTAACGACCCGGAAATTTCCGACCAAATTTCAACCTTAAACTCTATATGTTTCCGACACGATAAGCAAAAACCTTAATGTTGAGTCTAGAAAGTCTGAAATCTATATCTGGAAAATTAGTTACCCTCTTGGCCAAGCCTGACGATTCACGAACATTATATGTACTTACGATATATATTTGATAACGTTATCGAGGTACTAGATATGTGGTTTTAATAAAAGTAAATATTTAAATAAAACGTGTTCATTAAATATATTTTTGTATTTTACAAAATGATTAAATATGATATTTAACCAAATATAAAATGTTTTGAATATAAAAATACTTTGAAAAATAATAAGCTTTTGATTTATAAAAGTAAATGACCACAACACTCAAAAGATTAAGTTACATTTTGAGTGGGTTAGTTTTCCATAAATTCAAGGTTAATTTTTGATAAAGGTACGTGTCACAAAACGTAAAGTGTTAGTTTTCTCAGCGTACGAAACTTTGTCTGGAAAACCGGAACCGGGACTTTAGTCAAGTGACAACGTAAAAGTAATTTTTGTAAAAATTATATTTTTACCATTAACCTAAATATAATATAATATTTATTTAATTATTTAAATTAAATATAATATATATAAATATTTAAACCCACAAGTCGGTCAAATGGGACAAATGAGTGAACTGGGACCAGTTTAGCCGCGAGTCACGGAGAACAAAGGGGAAAGAGCCCGCAAGTCGCGGAGCTCGGGTTCCAGATTTTGATTATTTAAACTCAACGTGTTTTTGTATTTGTTTATCAATTTAAACACGCACACACATGCACCTTACAACATTACTCCGTATACTTATTTTAAAAATTAATTATGATTATTATAATTATTATTATTATTAATATTATGTTTATTAATATTAATACTACTATTAAGATTAATATTATTATTAATCTCGAGATTTGGAATATCATTAATACTAAGTATACCTAAAATACTATGACGAGGTTCTGCCCAAATATTTTCAAAATGGTTTCATGAATGGGAGTGACTGAGCTAAGTTATGGGTTATAGCTATGGAGGTTATGGGTATGGATCGGGGGTTTTGCTCAGGAGTTAAACTAGTATTTTTCATCTCCGGGGTGTTTATATACCTTTCCTGCAATATTGAATCTCAATATTGATACGTGAGCACTCAAAACTTAATTTTTATTTATTATTAGTGTGTCCCTGACTAGTGCTCGAGAAATTAGGATCATGTTTGCTTTTATATTTATTTTTGTCAAAATATATTTTAGGACAGAATCTGAATTAGTTATTCCTGCGGTTAGGATAAGCTATATGAATTATATGTTTTTGGAAAGGTGGCGAAAAACTATAAACTTTTCATTTAGATGTCGAATGAATTCGACGGACGAATTTGAAGTTATAGTCAATTGAACTTTTGTACAAATTATTAAAAATGATTATTTTTATTATTACGACGTCGTTAAAATTATTAATATTATTATTCGAGTGGTATCATTAAGATTGTTATTAGTATAATCAAAATATTATTATTATGATTATTTAAAAATAAATGATATTTTTGTCAAAAACTATTAAATTAATATTTTGATCATTATAATTAATAAAACTATCAATTTATTATTTTTGGTTATCATTATTAACATTAAAATTATTAGTTTGAGTAAAAGGATTATTTTTGATAGAAATACTATTATTATTATTATTATAAACTATCATTTTAACATTTTAATGTATTTTTATAAAAATTAATATATTTATCAAAAATATCATGGAAATGTTATTGTTAATATAAAAAAATATTATTTTTAGCACTTAGCATATTTATAAATACATATATATGTTTTATTTGTTAATAAATGAATTGTGAAATCATTTATTATAATAAATTTTGTAAAAATATTTAAAACTATAAAATTTGTTATATTTAAATATATGTAAACGACTATAATTATGTAAAGGTCTTTGGAAGTTATTTTGGTCAAATTAAATTTTGTTAATGTATATAAGATTATCTCGAGCAATAGGAATGTGGTACACTATAAATTAACTTTAATTGTTAAATAGATATTGATCAATATGTAAATATATATAATTAATTAGGTTCGTGAATCGAAGACCAACCTTATAAGTTACCAATGGTGTTATATGTATTTTTACTACAAAATACATTAGGTGAGTATATAGTCCCTTTTAAACTCTAAATATTTTTGGACTGAGAATACATGCGCTGTTTTTATAAATGATTTACGTTATGGACACAAGTGATCAAAAATAAATTCTACGTTGAGTTGTACCATGGCATATTTCTTTATACTTGGTAGCTAATATTTACGTGAGGAGCGTAAACGCGAATCCTGTTGATAGATCTATCGGGCTTGACAACCCCAACCGGGCTGGATGACCAGTTTTAAACGGTTGCACAGTACTTCGTTTCGTTACTACACTTGGTACGGTGTAGGGTTTATTTAAGAATATGCTGCTGTGATTTAAATGTTAAGTATGGTTACCAAGTGCTCAACGACTTTTCCATACACTTGCGAGTGTATTATGTATGTATATGAAATTTTGTGGTCCATAGTTATTACGCTGCTAGCATCAAACCTATATATCTCACCAACTTTATGTTGACATTTTAAAGCATGTTATTCTCAGGTATGAATTAAGTCTTCCGCTGTGCATTAGCTCATGTTAAGGATACTACTTGGGACCATTTAAGCCATGATTCAAGAACGTTGCATTCAAGTTACTGAAGTTCATTAGAGACTATTAATAAGTAAATGACAGATTAGGTCATTTGGGTTTAATGAAATGTTAGGCGAATATGTCAAATCTTGATGTAAAGATAGATTGCCTTTTAAGAATAAATGCAACGTTTGTAAAATGTATCATATAGAGGTCAAGTACCTCGCGATGTTATCAACTGTTGTAATTCGTTTGTAATCAATATGGACATCGTCCGGATGATTAGTATCGGATCCTTTCATAATATCCTTATGATTAATAAAAGTATCGTTATTATGATTATTAACAAAAGTATTTTAAGTTTACCATTAATAAAAAGATCGTTATAATTATTATTATCAAGTAATAAGTATTATTAATAAGATTATTATTATTAGTATTATCAACATTAAAATTATTATAATTATAATCAAATACAATTTTTATTCAATATTATTACTATTATATATTATCATGAATATGAAAATATACTTAAAAGTAATATTACATATAAGTATGAATTAATTATATTAACAATCTTTATATAAATATCCATATATATAACAAATTAGGTATATTTTAAACCCATATAATTAATAATCATTTTAAATATATATATAAAACAAATAACTACTATATAAAGTTATAATATGTAAATTTGTTCGATTACGTTTATATGTTTTTAATGGAAATACAATTAATATAAGTTCGTGAATCCGAGGCCAACCCTGCATTGTTCAGATTCGTCATATGTATTTTTACTACAAAATACAGTATTGCGAGTTTCATTTGCTCCTTTTTTTAAATGCTTTTGCAATATATATTTTTGGGACTAAGAATACATGCGCTGCTTTTATAACTGTTTTACGAAATAGACACAAGTAATCGAAACTACATTCTATGGTTGAATTATTAAACCGAATATGCCCCTTTTTAGTCTGGTAATCTAAGAATTAGGGAACAGACACCCTAATTGACGTGAATCCTAAAGATAGATCTATCGGGCCCAACAAGCCCCATCCAAAGTACCGGATGCTTTAGTACTTCGAAATTTATATCATGTCCGAAGGAGGATCCCGGAATGATGGGGAATATTCTTATATACATATTGTGAATGTCGGTTACCAGGTGTTCAATCCATATGAATGATTATTTTTGTCTCTATGTATGGGACGTATATTTATGAGAACTAAAAATGAAAATCTTGTGGTCTATTAAAATGATGGAAATGATTATTTATGTTAAACTAATGAACTCACCAACCTTTTGGTTGACACTTTAAAGCATGTTTATTCTCAGGTATGAAAGAAGTCTTTCGCTGTGCAACTGCTCATTTTAAAGATATTACTTGGAGTCATTCATGACATATTTCAAAAGACATTCAATTCGAGTCGTTGAGTTCATCAAGATTATTATTAAGTCAATTATAGTTAGATATATTATGAAATGGTATGCATGCCGTCAACTTTTGATGTAATGTAATATGGTCTTTTCAAAAACGAACGCAAAGTTTGTAAAATGTATCATATAGAGGTCAAGTACCTCCCGATGTAATCAAATGTTGTGAATCGTTTATAATCAATATGGACTTCGTCCGGATGGATTAGGACGGGTCTCTACATATGAGCATTCCATCGAACCTTAACAATTGGTATCTTGTTTTGCTTGAGCCTTTTAACCTCACGATCCATTTTCTCGACGGATTCTTCAATGAATTGTAGTTTTTCATTGATTTTAATTTCGTCTAAAGGAATAGTGAGATCTTCTTTAGCTAAGCACTTCTTCAGATTCGAGACGTGAAAGGTATTATGTACATTGGCGAGTTATTGAGGTAATTCAAATCAATAGGCTACTGGTCTGACACGATCTAAAATCTTGAATGGTCCAATGTATCTTGGATTTAGTTTCCCCCGTTTACCAAATCGAACAACGCCTTTCCAAGGCGAAACCTTAAGCATGACCATCTCCCCAATTTCAAATTCTATATCTTTCCTTTTAAGGTCCGCGTAGCTCTTTTGTCGACTCTGAGCGGTTTTCAACCGTTGTTGAATTTGGATGATTTTCTCTGTAGTTTCTTGGATTATCTTCGGACTCGTAATCTGTCTATCCCCCAATTCATTCCAAAAAATTGGAGATCTGCACTTTCAACCATAAAGTGCTTCGAAAGGTGCCATTTCGATACTCGAGTGGTAACTGTTGTTGTAGGAAAATTCTGCTAATGGTAGATGTCGATCCCAACTGTTTCCAAAATCAATAACACATGCTTGTAGCATGTCTTCAAGAGTCTATATCGTCCTTTCGCTCTGCCCATCGGTTTGTGAATGATAGGCAGTACTCATGTCTAGATGAGTTCCCAATGCTTGTTGTAATGTCTGCCAAAACCTTGAAACAAATCTGCCATCCATATCAGAGATAATAGAGATTGATATTCCATGTCTGGAGACGACTTCCTTCAAATACAGTCATGCTAACTTCTCCATCTTGTCATCTTCTCTTATTGGCAGGAAGTGTGCTGATTTCGTGAGACGTTCAACTATTACCCAAATAGTATCAAAACCACTTGCAGTCCTTGGCAATTTAGTGATAAAATTCATGGTAATGTTTTCCCATTTCCATTCCGGAATTTCGGGTTGTTGAAGTAGACCTGATGGTTTCTGATGCTCAGCTTTGACCTTAGAACACGTCAAACATTCCCCTACGTATTTAGCAACATCGGCTTTCATACCTGGCCACCAAAAATGTTTCTTGAGATCTTTGTACATCTTCCCCGTTCCAGGATGTATTGAGTATCTGGTTTTATGAACTTCTCTAAGTACCATTTCTCTCATATCTCCAAATTTTAGTACCCAAATTCTTTCAGCCCTATACCGGGTTCCGTCTTCCCGAATATTAAGATGCTTCTCTAATCCTTTGGGTATTACATCCTTTAAATTTCCCTCTTTTAAAACTCCTTGTTGCGCCTCCTTTATTTGAGTAGTAAGGTTATTGTGAATCATTATATTCATAGCTTTTACTCGAATGGGTTCTTTGTCCTTTCTACTCAAAGCGTCGGCTACCACATTCGCCTTCCCTGGGTGGTAACGAATCTCAAAGTCGTAATCATTCAATAATTCAATTCACCTGCGCTGCCTCATGTTCAGTTGTTTTTGATTAAATATATGTTGAAGACTTTTGTGGTCGGTATATATAATACTTTTGACCCCATATTAGTAGTGCCTCCAAGTCTTTAATGCAAAAACAACAGCGCCTAATTCCAAATCGTGTGCCGTATAATTTTGCTCGTGAATCTTCAATTGTCTAGATGCATAAGCAATTACCTTCGTTCGTTGCATTAATACACAACCGAGGCCTTGCTTTGAGGCGTCACAATATATCACAAAATCATCATTCCCTTCAGGCAATGACAATATAGGTGTCGTAGTTAACTTTTTCTTCAACAATCGAAACGCTTTTTCTTGTTCATCCTTCCATTCAAATTTCTTCTCTTTATGCGTTAATACAGTCAAGGGTTTTGCTATTTTGGAAAAATCTTAGATAAATCTTCTGTAGTAACCAGCCAGTCTTAAAAATTGGCGTATATGCTTCTGAGTTTTAGGGGTTTCCCACTTTTCAACGGTCTCAATCTTTGCCGGATCCACCTGAATACCTTCTTTGTTCACTATATGACCGAGGAATTGAACTTCTTCCAACCAAAATGCACACTTTGAAAACTTAGCGTACAGTTTTTCTTTCCTCAACAACTCTATCACTTTTCTCAAATGTTCTTCATGATCTTGATCATTCTTTGAGTAGATAAGTATGTCATCAATGAAAACAATGATAAACTTGTCGAGATATGGCCCACACACACGGTTCATGAGGTCCATGAACACAGCTGGTGCGTTAGTCAATCCAAACGGCATAACTATAAACTCATAATGACCGTAACACGTTCTAAAAGCAGTCTTCGGAATATCGTCCTCCTTCACCCGCATTTGATGATACCCAGAACGTAAATCAATCTTCGAATAAACTGACGAGCCTTGTAATTGATCAAATAAGTCGTCGATTCTCGGTAGTGGGTAACGGTTCTTGATGGTAAGTTTGTTCAACTCTCGGTAGTTGATACATAACCTGAATGTACCATCCTTCTTTTTGACAAACAAAACAGGAGCTCCCCATGGTGATGTACTTGGTCGTATGAAACCACACTCTAGAAGTTCTTGTAATTGGCTTTAAAGTTCCTTCATTTCGGTGGGTGCGAGTCTGTATGGAGCACGATCTATTGGTGCAGCTCCCGGTACAAGATCTATTTGAAATTCAACGGATCGGTGTGGAGGTAATCCCGGTAATTCTTTCGGAAATACATCGGGAAATTCTTTTGCGATGGGAACATCATTTATGCTCTTTTCTTCAGTTTGTACTTTCTCGACGTGTGCTAGAACAGCATAGCAACCCTTTCTTATTAACTTTTGCGCCTTCAAATTACTAATAAGATTTAGCTTCGCGTTGCTCTTTTCTCCGTACACCATTAAGGGCTTTCCTTCTTCTCGTACAATGCGAATTGCATTTTTGTAACATACGATCTCTGCTTTCACCTCTTTCAACCAGTCCATGCCAATTATCACATCAAAACTCCCTAACTCTACTGGTATCAAATCAATCTTAAATGTTTCACTAACCAGTTTAATTTCTCGATTCCGACATATATTATCTGCTGCAATTAATTTACCATTTGCTAATTCTAGTATAAACTTATTATCCAAAGGCGTCAATGGACAACTTAATTTAGCACAGAAATCCTTACTCATATAGCTTCTATCCACACCCGAATAAAATAAAACATAAGCAGATGTATTGTCAATAAGAAACGTACCCGTAACAAGCTCCGGGTCTTCCTGCGCTTCAACCGCATTAATGTTGAAGACTCTTCCTCGACCTTGCCCATTATTATCCCCCTGATTTGGACACATATTTTTGTAATGGCCCTTCTTCCCGCATCCGAAACAGGTAATGTCTGCATAACTTGTTCCGGCATTATTTGTTCCCTTAGCCATTGATCCGTAGATTTCGCACTTTGTAGCACCATGGCCCTTTCTATTACACTTAGTACACACTGATGTACAGAGCCCAGTTGGATGGTATCCTTCACATCTCTGGCAGAATTGCTGCCTCTTGTTGTTATTGTTGGGATTGTTGTTGTTGCGATTGTTATTGTTGTTAAAACGGTTGTTGTAGTTGTTGCTGGGGTGGTTGTTGTTGTTGCGTTTGTTGTTGCAAAAATTGGTGCGATTGTAGTTATGATTGTTGGGTTGATTATTGAAATTGTGACCCTTGTCACTGGTTTTTTCTCATTTCCTCTTGACTTGTTTCGTATTGGCTTCTTCGGCCGCCTGTTCTTTAATCCTTTCCTCAATTTAATTTATAAGTTTATGAGCCATTCGACTTGCCTTTTATATGGAGGCGGGCTCGAGTGAACTTATATCCTCTTGGATCCTTTCCGGTAACCCTTTTACAAATGCGTCGATTTTCTCTTCTTCATCTTCGAAAGCTCCCGGACACAATAGGCACAACTCTGTGAATCGTCATTTGTACGTGGTAATATCAAACCCTTGTGTTCGTAACCCTCTAAGCTCTACCTTGAGCTTATTGACCTCATTTCTGGGACGGTACTGCTCGTTCATTAAGTGTTTGAATGCTGACCACGGTAGTGCGTAAGCAGCATCTTGTCCCACTTGTTCGAGATAGGTATTCCACCATGTTAACGCAGTACCTGTGAAGGTATGCATGGCGTACTTTACCTTATCTTCCTCAGCACATTTGCTTATAGCAAACACAGATTCGACCTTTTCGGTCCATCATTTCAGTCCGACTGGTCCTTCAGTTCCATTGAATTCCAGAGGTTTACAGGCAGTGAAAGCCTTGTAGGAACATCCTACATAGTTTCCTGTGGAGTTAACTCTACTGCTAGACCCTGAGTTATTGTTGTTTTGCATTGCAGCCTGTACTGCGGCTATATTTGCGGCAAGGAAAGCACGGAAGTCTTCCTCACTCATGTTCAAGTTCTGACGAGTAGTAGGTGCCATTACCTTCAAAAATAGCCAAAAGAATTAAGTTAATCATATAGAATATTAAGAGTAGTCAATAGTATTCCGTAGCATAATATGAACTCATTTATAAAAGCTTTTTCTTCATATTAGCATTTTATAAGTTTTAATTCGGGTAATACCTACCCGTTAAGTTCATACTTAGTAGCTAACATACAATTCAACTACTACAATTCTATATGAAAACTGATTATAATAATATTTCACATTCAAACTTTTATACAATATTTTGCAAACGTACAATACCGATATTTTACATATAGCATGAAATATAGCACATAAAAACTCTGATACAAAACAGTTGCGAAGACAATTCTAGTTAATACGCAAGTCGTTCAACAAAGGCAATAAAGACACGTAATTCATACGTCCAGAAACAAGTCATGCATTCTGGTTTTACTATGACTACTTCCCATCCTTGGTCTTGTTGAACATAATCGTTGTGACCGTTGACAAGACAGCATGTTGTAATGTCATCAAAAGGATGAGGGTTTCATAATGTCCAACAGCCCCACAATAATCTAAAAACCTTGTTTCTCATCTCAACTACCGAGTCCATCACTTGTGGGAATGTTTTATTTAAAAGTTGAAACCCAATGTTCTTTTTCTCAATTTGATGAGAAACGAACATTATTAACCCGTAAACATAACATGCTTCTTTATGTTGCATGTTAGAAGCTCTTTCTAACTCACAAAATCCTATGTTGGGATATGTTGAGTCAAAATAGGTTCTTAACCCGTAGCGTAAATTGTATTTGGGTTCCCCGCATTTAACGCTTTAAAGAAAACACGGCGTAACTTACGGTCTCCCCAATGTGATATACCCCACCTATCAAAGGAAAGCCTTTTATAAACTAAGGCATTTCTGGAAAGTCTTTCAGATGTTTGACAAGTTAATTTCGCCATAACTAAATGTGCTGCTGAATTCTGACCGACTCTAGACAAGATTTCCTCAATCATATCCTCTGGTAGGTCTTCTAAAATATTCGGTTGTCTACCCTTAACGTCCATTTTGTTTTTATACTGTAAAATAGACAAGGATTAGATTTGTAAAAGATAATTAACAAACAATACAAGCAATTTTTACATAGAACATAAAAGTACAAGCACACTATATTACATATATTACACAACATGATTACAACTCTTTAATCCGACTCACTCGTTTCTTCTTCTTCGAACTTGGTTCGTTTTGCTAATTTCCTAGGGATATATGATGCTTCCCTAATACGAGCTGTTGTTTTCCACAATGGTTTAGAAAAACCTGGTGGTTTAGAGGTTCCCGGGTCATTGTTACATTTTAAGAAATACGGATGTTGTCGATACATATAAAGTTCATCGGGGTTGGAATCGGGTTTCTCTATTTTTATACCTTTTCCCTTATTATTTTCTTTTGCTTTATTAAATTGGGTCGAGGTAATTTCTATAACATCATCGAAATCCTCATCGGGATCCGATTCATCGGAAAATTGATAATCTTCCCAATATTTTGCTTCCTCGGCGGAAACACTATTGACCATTATTAACTTTGGTCCGTTGGTTAAGGATTTTCTTTTATTTAATCGATTTACTATAGGTATCAATATTTCTTCTTCCGGAACCTCTTCTTCTTCCGGTTCCTCCTCTTCTGATTCCTCTTCTTCCGGTTCCTCTTCTTCCAGTTCCTCTTCGGGAATTTGTGAATCTTCTCAAATTATATTCGACTCTTTATTATTATTAGGTGAGTTGATGGGATTTGTACTAGTGGTAGACATCTATCACACAATATCAAACACATTAAGAGGTTAATATATCACATAATATTTACATGTTAATAATATATAATTTCCAACAAAAGTGTTAAGCAATCATTTTTAAAGAAAAAATGGTCGAAGTCCAGACTCACGAATGTATCCTAACAAACTCGATAAGATACACTAATGCAAATTTCTGGTTCTCTAAGACCAAATCTAGGATACCAACTGAAATGTCCCGTTCATATTGATTAAAAATGTTCCATATTAATTGCTTTCGTCGCGAGGTTTTGAACTTTATATGAGACATTTTTCAAAGACTGCATTCGATTTTAAAACAAACCATAACCTTTAAAAGATTACGACGATTATCAAATATTGATAATCTAAAATATAGTATTTTTCATACGACCATTACATAATGGTTTACAATAATATTACACATCAACATAAGTCTTCGAATACAGTTTTTAAACAATATTATACAAGCATAGACTCCAAATCTTGTCCTTAATTTAGTATGCAACAGCGGAAGCTTTTAATAATCACCTGAGAATAAACAGGCTTAAAACGTCAACAAAATTGTTGGTGAGTTATAGGTTTAACCTACATATTATTAAATCATAATAATAGACCACAAGATTTCATTTTTATAACACATCTCTTATCAGGCATTTCGCAAACTGCATAGAGATAAAAATCATTCATATGTTGAACACCTGGTAACTGACGTTAACTTAATGCATAGAATATCCCCAAAACAGAACCTCTCGTCTGTATAATAATCTCGAAGTACTAAACTATCCATAACTTGAATGGGGGTTGTTAAGCCCAATAGATCTATTTTTAAGATTCGCGTCAATTAGGGGTCATTTCCCTAATTCTTAGGCTACCAGAATTGAAGGGCGATATTCGGTTTAATAATCCAACCATAGAATGTAGTTTTGCGTACTTGTGTCTATTTTGTAAAACATTTATAAAGCTGCATGTATTCTCATCCCAAAATATTAGATTTTAAAAGTGGGACTATAACTCACTTTCACAGATTTTTACTTCGTCGGGAAGTAAGACTTGGCCACTGGTCGATTCACGAACCTATAAAAAATATGTACATATATATCAAATTATGTTCAAAATATATTTACAACATTTTTTAATACGTTTTAATGTTTTAAATATTTTCAGTCAGCTGTCCTCGTTAGTAACCTACAACTAGTTATTCATAGTTTGATGTACAGAAATAAATTGATATATATTATCTTGAGCCAATCCACGATCCAGTGTATACACATCTCAGGCTAGATCACAACTCAAAGTATATATATTTTTGGAATCAACCTCAACCCTGTATAGCTAACTCCAACATTACTACATATAGAGTGTCTATGGTTGTTCCAAATAATATATATAGATGGGTCGATATGATATGTCAAAACATTTGCATGCGTGTCTATTGTATTCCAAGATTACATAATATATTAGAATACATGTATAATACAATATAAGTTAGCTAGGATATGATTTGTATAGATTTGTTACCAATTTTCACGTAGCTACAACAAGTAAAAAATAACCAATCTTGTTTTACCCATAACTTCTTCGTTTTAAATCCGTTTTGAGTGAATCCAATTGCTATGGTTTCATATTGAACTTAAGTTTATGAATATATACAGAAAATGTATATGTTTATAGTCGGAAATACAGGTTACAAGTCATTTTTGTAAAGGTAGTCATTTCAGTCGAAAGAACGACGTCTAGATGACTATTTTGGAAAACATACTTCCATTTTGAGTTTAATCATGATTTTTGGATATAGTTTCATGTTCATAAGAAAAATTATTTTCCCAGAAGAACAACTTTTAAATAAAATTTTATCATAATTTTTAATTAACTAACCCAAAACAGTCCGCGGTGTTACTACGACGGCGTATATCCAGTTTTACGGTATTTTTTGTGTTTTCAGGTTTTAAATCATTAAGTTAGCATATCATATAGATATAGAACATGTGTTTATTTTATTTTAAAAGTCAAGTTAGAAGGATTAACTTTTGTTTGTGAACAAGTTTAGAATTAACTAAACTATGTTCTAGTGATTACAAGTTTAAACCTTCGAATAAGGTAGTTTTATATATATGAATTGAATGATGTTATGAACATCATTACTACCTCAGGTTTTGTAGATAAACCCACTGGAAATGAGAAAAATATATCTAGCTTCAAAGGATCCTTGAATGGCTTGAAAGTTCTTGAAGCAGAATCATGACACGAAAACAAGCTCAAGTATGATTTCCACTCGAAATAAGATTATTAGAGTTATATAAATTGAATAAAAGTTTGAATATGAGTATTACCTTATATTAGAAAGATATATTACTGTAAATAAGAAAGATTTCTTGAGGTTGGATGATCACTTTACAAGATTGGAAGTAAGCTAGCAAACTTGGAAGTATTCTTGATTTTATGAAACTAGAACTTATAGAATTTATGAAGAACACTTAGAACTTGAAGATAGAACTTGAGAGATCAATTTGATGAATAAAATTGATGAATGAAAGTGTTTGTAGGTGTTTTTGGTCGTTGGTATATGGATTAGATATAAAGGATGTGTAATTTTGTTTACATGTAAATAAGTCATGAATGATTACTAATATTTTTGTAATTTTATGAGATATTTCATGCTGGTTGCCAAATGATGGTTCCTACATGTGTTAGGTGACTCACATGGGCTGCTAAGAGCTGATCATTGGAGTGTATATACCAATAGTACATACATCTAAAAGCTGTGTATTGTATGAGTACGAATACGGGTATATACGAGTAGAATTGTTGATGAAACTGAACGAGGATGTAATGGTAAAAATTTTTGTTAAGCTGAAGTATTTTGATAAGTGTCTTGAACTCTTTCAAAAGTGTATAAATACATATTAAAACACTACATGTATATACATTTTAACTGAGTCGTTAAGTCATCGTTAGTCGTTACATGTAAATGTTGTTTTGAAGCCTTTAGGTTAACGATCCTGTTAAGTGTTGTTAACCCATTGTTTATTATATCAAATGAGATGTTAAATTATTACATTATCATGATATTATGATATATTAATATATCTTAATATGATATATATACAATTAAATGTCGTTACAACGATAATCGTTACATATATGTCTCGTTTCGAAATCATTAAGTTAGTAGTCTTGTTTTTACATATTTAGTTCATTGTTAATATACTTAATGATATGTTTACTTATCATAATACCATTTTAACTATATATATATATATATATATATATATATATATATATATATATATATATATATATATATATATATATATATATATATATATATATATATATATCCATATATATGACATCATATAGTTTTTACAAGTTTTAACGTTCGTGAATCACCGGTCAACTTGGGTGGTCAATTGTCTACATAAAACCTATTTCAATTAATCAAGTCTTAACAAGTTTGATTGCTTAACATGTTGGAAACACTTAATCATATAAATATCAATTTCATTTAATATATATAAACATGGAAAAGTTCGGGTCACTACACAATTGAGCACTAGATTCTTGTAAACTATATAATTGATCAAAATAATATTCAATAAGATTAGGGTTTATAGTTTTATACCTCTACAGATCAAATTTATTATATCAATGTGTAGAGGACGATAAAAGCAACAACGTTCGTGTTGATTGCAAAAGCAAACGAGCAAAATTGATGGAGATTATGTGTATGATGATGATCGAAGATGGGAGAGGCAATGGTGGCTGCAAATTTTCATGGCTTTAGGGTATGGAGAAGGAATGAATGTATTTTTTTCTAAGTTAGGGCTTATAAGGATTAGGTTTCGGGCCTTAAACACAAGCTTTGGCCAAATTAAAAGACCAAAAGGGTGGGCTTAGGGGGATTTCGGCCAAGGGAAGTTCAAAAGGGATTCTTGGGCCTATTTTTACAAGTTAGATCATTCCTTGTGTAGCCCGTTAGGTGTCGTTAGCCGAAAACGTAAGCTGGAACATTAACTGAGCGTTTTAGCGAATCTTACGCGTTTAAAGTTCTTAAAACTTCTAATAAATTAAAAGTATCTTTAAAGTATAACAATTATATAAAATAATTAATAAAAGTGAATTACATTATGTTTTCGCTTGCTAGTACGCTAAGTGTGGATCGTTTCTAGTTGCCATTAACCGTACTGAGTCCCGGAACGTTAACCGATCATTAAAACACATCCCGCCAAGTTAATTTATTAATAAAGATAATAAATTAAATAAGTTCTTCTTAAAGTTAATAATTATTAAAAAAAATTATTAATATTAAAAATCGATCGTTACGCAGTCTCACGGGACCTCTGTTGCAGTTTTCAAAACCGTATCGTTTTCTTTGTATTTCAAAACATGAAATAAGTTTTCTGATTAATATATTCTCATATTAATTATAGTAGTCCTCAAAGAACCAAGTATGCACTTAATTTGATTCAATACACAAAATTCACGTAAGTTTCGTTAAATAACTTAACGGTCAGTTAACGAAGCTTAACGGAAATAGCATGGTTGTTATATCCCATTCGTATAGTAATAGCTTATTGACAAATCTGGTTCGTTCCATAGGCAGATGGATTTTTTGATAGTTTTAATCGCTAAAAGAGTTTTTGAGAGTTTTAATCGCTAAAAGTTAAACTATAAAAAGGGGGTTTTGGATTAGGAGTTGATTTTAACTAAACGGAATTTAAATGTAACTAAAACAAAATAACTAAATTAACGAAACCAAATAAAATTACAAAATTAAATACTATCTATATTAAAGCTATACTATATTAATTAAAATACAAACAAACTAATTAAAACTAAATTTTGTAAAAATATAAATTAAAAGAACTTAACAAACTATTCATATTAAATATTAAAATTATGGAAATTTAAAATTATTGTAATTAAAGGTTGTATGTAAAAAGTAGTAAAATAGTAAAAAAGTGAGAAATGAAAAGTAAATAAAGTTTATCTACGTAGTAAAAAGTGAAATTGATGAGATTTATAAGAAAATAAAATAATGGTCACTAAAATATGTCCCATCTGGATTATGGATCGTTTTTAAGTTCGATTAAGATGTTTTTATATATAACTTTATATTTTATCTTTCGATTTTTTAGTTGGGCATCACAATAGTATAATGAAAATATAAATTATAAAAAATGGACATGGGTACAATAATGACGATAATAAACATTGGCAAAATAATGGTAGCGATAATTTAAATGAAACAACTTACGAACATCTTTACTTTCATTATCTTCAAATAGTTCAAACTTGAAATAAAATACCCATACAATATTATTCATCAATACAAATTACTACTACTTATTGGAAAATATAAAGAAAATAGAAAAGTTGGATCAAGTTATGTAAATTCTACGGAGTATATTTATTTGGAATTGAAAAAGAGCATGTGACTCCAAATTGTCTACTCCTCCCTTCCATATTGTGAACTACGGAGCAATATATATAGCAATTATATCTTGGATTGGAGTGTGTTTTTGTAGGAGTGGGTAGTGTGTGCATTTTTATGTGTGTAGTGAGTGTGTTTTATGATATTACTCCCTCCGTAAATCTTACTCCCTCCGTTTAGTTGTTATTGTTTTTGTTATTATTATTATTATTATTATTATTATTATTATTATTATTATTATTATTATTATTATTATTATTATTATTATTATTATTATTATTATTATTATTATTATTATTAGTATATGTAATTCTTGTCGTGCAAACGTACAGAATCGTCATAATTTGTCCGGTGGCTAGCTTTGATCTCTTGTACTTTGTGTTTGTTGACTTGTATATCTTCGACTTTAACCGATTTCTTGACATAATTTTCACCTCGAAGCTCCCTTTACATTCTCGAATTAATTATACAATTACAAATTGAAAATGAAACAATTACAATTAAGAAACTTATTATTTCGAACTGATACTGCGACTAGAAATGTGTACATTTTTAACAATATCAGTGTTTATTACTTGTGTTGGTGATACGTATTTATTTTATGCATATGTATGGATATAGTATGCTTACATTCACTAAGCTTTATAGCTTACCCTCTCATTGTTTATATTTTTATAAATTCGCAAGGAAGACGTGGCAAGGGTAAGCACGGTGACTAGTGGATTATTGTGGGTTTCTTTAGAAGACTTTTCTTTTGGATTCAACTTAAGATTGGGTAGTGTAATCACAATCATCATGCTCGGTCTTTTATTGGAATTTAAACTCTTAGTTCGAAATTACCTTTTGGTTGTGTTAAACACGTCTTGGGTTGTCATGCCCAATTTGACACTTTTATGTATTGAATATTTTAAAGTTGTTTAAACTTGTTGGTGAATTGGAAGTGTTTTGAAAACATAAATGTGTGTCGTCGTGTATTAATATTATTGATGTTTTAAAAACATTGGGTCGGTATATGATGGGTTGGGTCATTACACGCCCCGTCTGGGCTAGAAGTGCACATAAAATCCGATCCGAATCTGATCCAAAATCCAAAACCGGATTTTTTTTAAATCGGATTTTAGAAAATCCGGATCTGGGATCCGATCCGGATAGAACCGGATCCTAACTAGTCGTTGAAACCGGAGAAAAACTGGATTTTATTCGGATAAAAGAAACCCGGATAAAACTGGATTTTACATACTCGCGACCGGGAAAACCCACTCGCGATCGCGAAATTTGCCTCTGTTCGAATTCTGGAAAAAAAATAGTCATTTCTAGCCCTTTTTTTTAAGTTTTTTGGGTGTGTTTAGACCATTTTACCCCCGCTAGTAGTGTAGTATAAATAAATAGTGTTGGTTTGGATGAAAACACATCATCTCATTCTCTATAAATCTCTAAATACTCTCTAATACTCTATAATTACTCTCTAAACTCTACTTGATCATCCTATAATGGAAAAATTCACAAGCTTGCGCTTCCGGTTCTGCTTCGGTTGGGACATCTTCAAAACATTACACCATCGACGACATCGATCACATTGAAAATACGAGTCGAAAAAGTTACGTTTGGTCAAAGTTCGAATTATGCTTAATGAAAGATGGCAATGAAAAAGCTCGTTGTACACAATGTGGTAAGTTCCTAGGTAGTACGGTGATATGCTCTCACATAACACTTGCTTTTAGATACAGATTTGAAATAAACGTGGACTCGAATAAAGTGACAAGCATTCGAGAAACCATGACTCGGTCCTTGTATTAGTAAGTTTTTCGTTTAAGATTCATCCCAAGAGAGCGTTAATGCTAATTGAATTGATGAAAAACTAATAATTATCCTAAGGTTTGTTTTGTTGGGGGGTTTTGTTTGGAAACGTTTTAGAAGACACTTGTAATTTTAGCAAGCAAATAGAAATGATTTGTAACTAACAATAATATAAGCATGCACACTTGACTAACCCACTTGAAGCATTCAGATTGTTCTTTTAGCTAGATAAGACCAATTTGTATTCAAACAACATATTCTAGTATCCCTACCAAAATTCTAATGATTAAATCAATATTTGCGAATTCCCATAAGCTTACACCAATAAGATCTAGTTGAATCATGAGAGAGCCATTAGTACTTAACTTGGATTAAAATCTCTTAAAATCTTTTTGTTGGTTAAGATTCCAATCATAATATTCAAAAGTTAATCACTTTGTTTTGATGATGACACAAAAGAGATAAGTGCTTAATCATATGTAGGACGACATGAGTTCATAAGCCTATACTATCTCTAGCAAAAGACCAATGCATAAATAATTAACTTGATAAAAGTACTATGCGGCTGCACCACGGTCGACCGTGGACCTGACCGTGGATGTCCTATACCAACGATTTTAAGTTTTTCTAAAACTATCAATCTACGGCTAACATCACGGCCAACCGCAGTTCGACCGCAGTTTTCTCTGTTACCAAATTCATCCACTTTGAGTTAGACCACTTTGAGGCATCTATAATTTACAAAACCTTTTTAATCATACATATAATAGTTGCCTTCTTTGATTTCAAAAGAGTTTTGAACCAAAAGACGCTAATTTTTACTAATCTCACCTAATGACATCTTAATAATATTTTAAACTCAAATAAGATTAAACACAAAAATGTTTTACTTATTACAAAATGTTATTTAATACATACTAATGATGGTCATTAAAAGTCCCAACAAAAAAGGTGCTCTCCCATGACACATGTATCATTTTTATGTATGTGTTATTAATTATGAACTAGTAAAATGTTGTAATAATTTCCATGTAAGTTCCAACTAGATTCAAACTAGTTCATTTGAGATGTAACAATGTTCTAAAGAGCAAGATACTTCCATTTAGCAAAAAGACAAGTTGGTGAAGACATGGGCATGAGGTTTGGAATGTAGTGGTTTATCTCTTTATGATTAGTGCAACTAGTCAAAGTGTTCTCAAACTAGTTCAATGGAGCTGCAACAAGATTCCAATGGGAAAGATACTTCCATCAAAGATTAAGACAAGGGTTTAAAGATGTGGGGAATGAAGCTTGGATGCTAGTGGTTTGTCAAGGGACAAAAATCTGCAGTTACCTTATTAGGAAATCAATGACAATGATCAAGGACATTGGACTTTCCTCTTTAGCTAGCACATGTCAACCTCCATGCATATTGTAGTGACCCGAACTTTTCCATCTTTATATATATTAAATGAAATTATTATTTACATGATTAAGTGTTTCCAACATGTTAAGCAATCAAACTTGTTAAGACTTAATTAATTTAAATAGGTTTCATATAGACAAATTGACCACCCAAGTTGACAGGTCATTCACAAACGTTAAAACTTGTAAAAACTATATGATGATATATATATGATTATATATATAGTTAACATGATATTATGATAAGTAATTATCTCATTAGGTATTTTAACAATGAGTTATATAAATAAAATTGAGTTTATTGAATTAAGAAACACGAAACGATATATATAACGATTATCGTTATAACTACGTCTTACTAAATACATATGAATCATATTAAGATATTGATACACTATGTTTAATCATGATAAATGATAAGTAAACATGTCATTAAGTATATTAACAATAAACTACATATGTAAAAACAAGACTACTAACTTAATGATTTCGAAACGAGACATATATGTAACGATTATCGTTGTAACAACATTTAACTGTATATATATCATACTAAGATATATTAATATAACATAATATCATGATAATGTATTAATTTATAATCTCTTTAGATATAATAAACAATGGGTTAACAACATTTAACAAGATCGTTAACCTAAAGGATTCAAAACAACATTTACAAGTAATGACTAACGATGACTTAACGACTTAGTTAAAATGTATATACATGTAGTATTTTAATATGTATTCATACACTTTTCAAAGACTTCAAGACACTTATCAAAATACTTCTACTTAACAAAAATGCTTACTATTCTACTCGTATGCACCCGTATTCGTACTCGTACAATACACAGCTTTTAGATGTATGTACTATTGGTATATACACTCCAATGATCAGATCTTAGCAGCCTATGTGAGTCACCTAACATATGTGGGAACCATTATTTGGCAACTAGCATGAAATATCTCATAAAATTACAAAAATACTAGTAATCATTCATGACTTATTTACATGTAAATAAAATTACACATCCTTTATATCTAATTCATATACCAATGACCAAAAACACCTACAAACACTTTCATTCTTCAATTTTCTTCATCAAATTGATCTCTCTCAAGTTCTATCTTCAAGTTCAAAGTGTTCTTCATAAATTCTATAAGTTCTAGTTTCATAAAATCAAGAATACTTCCAAGTTTGCTAGCTTACTTCCAATCTTGTAAAGTGATCATTCAACCTCAAGAAATCTTTCTTATTTACAGTAAGATATCTTTCTAATACAAGGTAATACTCATATTCAAACTTTGATTCAATTTCTATAACTATAACAATATTATTTCGAGTGGAAATCTTACTTGAACTTGTTTTCGTGTCATGATTATGCTTTAAGAACTTTCAAGCCATCCAAGGATACTTTGAATCTAGATCTATTTTTCTCATTTCCAGTAGGTTTATCCACAAAAGCTGAGGTAGTAATGATGTTCAAAACATCATTTGATTCATATATATAAAACTACCTTATTCGAAGGTTTAAACTTGAAATCACTAGAACATAGTTTAGTTAATTCTAAACTTGTTCGCAAACAAAAGTTAATCCTTCTAACTTTACTTTTAAAATCAACTAAACACATGTTCTATATCTATATGATATGCTAACTTAATGATTTAAAACCTGAAAACACGAAAAACACCGTAAAACTGGATATACGCCGTCGTAGTAACACCGCGGGCTGTTTTGGGTTAGTTAATTAAAAACTATGATAAACTTTGATTTAAAAGTTGTTCTTCTGGAAGTATGTTTTCCAAAATGGTAATCTAGACGTCGTTCTTTCGACTGAAATGACTACCTTTACAAAAAAGACTTGTAACCTGTATAGATTCATAAAATTAAGTTCAATAAGAAACCATAGCAATTGGATTCACTCAAAACGGATTTAAAACGAAGAAGTTATGGGTAAAACAAGATTGGATATTTTTACTTGTTGGAGCTACGTGAAAATTGGTAACAAATCTATATTAATCATATCCTAGCTAACTTATATTGTATAATACATATATTCTAATATATTATGTAATCTTGGGATACCATAAACATGTATGCAAATGTTTTGACATATCATATCGACCCATCTATATATATTATTTGGAACAACCATAGACACTCTATATGCAGTAATGTTGGAGATAGCTATACAGGGTTGAGGTTGATTCCAAAAATATATATACTTTGAGTTGTGATCTAGCCTAAGACGGGTATACACTGGGTCGTGGATTGGGTCAAGATAATATATATATATATATATATATATATATAAATTTATTTCTGTACATCTAACTATGGACAACTAGTTGTAGGTTACTAACGAGGACAGCTGACTTAATAAACTTAAAACATTAAAACGTATTAGAAATTTTGTAAATATATTTTGAACATACTTTGATATATATGTACGTATTTGTTATAGGTTCGTGAATCGACCAGTGGTCAAGTCTTACTTCCCGACGAAGTAAAAATATGTGAAAGTGAGTTATATTTCCACTTTTAGAATCTAATATTTTTGGGATGAGAATACATGCAGCTTTATAAATGTTTTACAAAATAGACACAAGTACATGAAACTACTTTCTATGGTTGAACGATCGAAGCCGAATATGCCCCTTTTACTTGGTAACCTAAGAATTAGTAAACTAGTCTACTAATTGATGCGAATCCTAAAGATAGATCTATTGGGCCCAACAAACCCCATCCGTTGTAGCGGATGCTTTAGTACTTTGAGTTTTTATATCATGTCCGATGGATGTCCCGGAATGATGGGGATATTCTTATATGCATCTTGTTAATGTCAGTTACCAGGTGTTCACTGTATGAATGATTTTTATCTCTATGTATGGGATGTATTGAAATATGAAATCTTGTGGTCTATTATTATGATTTGATAATATATAGGTTAAACCTATAACTCACCAACATTTTTGTTGACGTTTTAAGCATGTTTATTCTCAGGTGATTATTAAGAGATTCCGCTGTTGCATACTAAAATAAGGACAAGATTTGGAGTCCATGCTTGTATGATATTATGTAAAACTGCATTCAAGAGACTTATTTTTGATGTAATATATTCATATTGTAAACCATTATGTAATGGTCGTGTGTAAACGGTATATTTTAGATTATCATTATTTGATAATCTATGTAATGCTTTTTAAACCTTTATCGATAAAATAAAGGTTATGGTTGTTTTAAAAATGAATGCAGTCTTTGAAAAACGTCTCATATAGAGGTCAAAACCTCGCGACGAAATCAATTATTATGGAACATTTATAATCAATATGAACGGGACATTTCAGTTGGTATCTGAGCGTTGGTCTTAGAGAACCAGAAATTTGCATTAGTGTGTCTTATCGAGTTTGTTAGGATACATTAGTGAGTCTGTACTTCGACCGTGTTTTCTTTAAAAACGATTGCTTAACACTTTTGTTGGAAACTATATATTATTAACATGTAAATATTATGTGATATATTAAGGTCTTAATGTGTTTGATATTGTGTGATAGATGTCTACCACTAGTACAAATCCCATCGATTCATCTAATAATAATGAAGAGTCGAATATATTTTGGGAAGATTCACAAATTCCTGAAGAGGAACCGGAAGAAGAGGAACTGGAAGAGGAAGAACCGGAAGAGGAGGAACCGGAAGAAGAGGAACCGGAAGAGGAGGAACCGAAAGAGGAGGAACCGGAAGAAGAAGAGGTTCCGGAGGAAGAAATATTGATACCTATAGTAAATCGATTAAATAAAAGAAAATCCTCAACCAACGGACCAAAGTTAATAATGGTCAATGGTGTTTCCGCTGAGGAAGCAAAATATTGGGAAGATTATCAATTTTCCAATGAATCGGATCCCGATGAGATTCCGATGATGTTATAGAAATTACCTCGACCCAATTTAATAAAGCGAAAGAAAATAATAAGGGAAAAGGTATAAAAATAGAGAAACGCGATTCCAACCCCGATGAACTTTATATGTATCGGCAACATCCGTATTTCCTAAAATGTAACAATGACCGGGAACCTCTAAACCACCAGGTTTTTCTAAATCATTGTGGAAAACGATGGCTCGTATTAGAGGAACACCATATATTCCTAGAAAATTAGGAAAACGAACCAATTCCGAAGAAGAAGAAACCAGTTATTCAGATTAGAGGGTTGTAATCATGTTGTGTATTATATGTATTGTAGTGTGCTTGTACTTTTATGTTCTATGTAAAAATTGCTTGTATTGTTTGTTAATTATCTTTTACGAATCTAATTCTTGTCTATTTTACAGTATAAAAACAAAATGGATGTTAAGGGTAGACAACCGAATATTTTAGAAGACCTACCAGAGGATATGATTGAGGAAATCTTGTCTAGAGTCGGTCAGAATCAGTACATTTAGTTATGGCGAAATTAACTTGTCAAACATTTGAAAGACTTTCCAGAAATGCCTTAGTTTATAAAAGGCTTTCCTTTGATAGGTGGGGTATATCACATTGGGGAGACCGTAAGTTACGCCGTGTTTTCTTTAAAGAGTTAAATGCAGGGAACCCAAATGCAATTTTACGCTACGGGTTAAGAACCTATTTTGACTCAACATATCCCAACATAGGATTCCGTGAATTAGAAAGAGCTTCTAACTTGCAACATAAAGAAGCATGTTATGCTTACGGGTTAGTGATGTTCGCTTCTTACCAAAGTGAGAAAAAGAACATCGGATTGCAGCTTTTAAATAAAACCTTCCCACAAGTGATGGATTCAGTAGTTGGGGTGAGAAACAAGGTTTTTAGATTATTACGGGGTTGTTGGACATTTCGAAACCCTCGTCCTTTTGACTACATTACAATATCCTGCCTAGCCAATGGTCATAATGGTTATTTTCCACAAGATCAAGGATGGGAAGTCGTCTTAGTAAAACCTGAATGCATGACTTGTTTCTGGACTTATGAATTACGTGTCTTTATTTCTTTTGCTGAACGACTTGCGTATTAACTAAAATTGCCTTTATAGCTCCTGAGTAGCAAAGTTATTATGTGCTATATTTCATCCTATATGTATTATAGCGGTATTGTAAGTTTGTAAAATATTGTATAAAGTTTGAACGCGAAATATTATTGTAATAAGTTTTTCATATAGAATCGTAGTAGTTGAATTGTATAATAGCTGCTAAGTATGAACTTAACGGGTAGGTACTACCCGAATTAAAACTATAAAATGCTAATATGAAGAAAAAGCTTTTATAAATAAGTTCATATTATGCTACGAAATACTAATGACTATTCTTAAATTCTATATGATTAACTCAAATCTTTTGGCTATTTTTGAAGGAAATGGCACCGGCGACTCGTCAGAACTTGAACATGAGTGAGGAAGACTTCTGTGTTTTCCTTGCAGCGAACATAGCCGTAGTGCAGGATGCAATGCAAAATAACAATAACTCTGGATCTAGCAGTGGAACTAATTCCGCAAGAAAACGTGTAGGATGCTCCTACAAAGAATTCACTGCCTGCAAACCTTTGGAATTTGATGGAACCGAAGGACCAATTGGATTGAAACGGTGGACCGAGAAGATCGAATCGGTGTTTTCCATAAGTAAGTGTACTAAAGAGGACAAAGTTAAGTACGCTACGCATACCTTCATAGGTACGGCGTTAACGT
The DNA here is from genome assembly GCF_046630445.1 of Rutidosis leptorrhynchoides. NCBI lineage: Eukaryota > Viridiplantae > Streptophyta > Magnoliopsida > Asterales > Asteraceae > Rutidosis > Rutidosis leptorrhynchoides. The sequence continues at coordinate 387,029,821 of NC_092335.1, read as the reverse complement.
GGTGGAATACCTATCTCGAGCAGGTAGGACAAGATGCTGCTTACGCACTACCATGGTCAGCATTCAAGCAATTGATGAACGAGCAGTATCGTCCCAGGAACGAGGTCAATAAGCTCAAGGTAGAGCTTAGAGGATTACAAACGCATGGTTTCGATATCACCACGTACGAACGATGATTCACAGAATTGTGCCTGTTGTGTCCCAGAACGTTTGAATACGAAGAACAGAAGATCGACTGTAAAAGGGTTACCGGAATGAATTCAAGAAGATGTGAGTTCACACGAGCCCGCCTCTATACAAAAGGCGAGTCGAATGGCTCACAAATTAGTGAACCAGATCGAAGGAAGGATTAAAGAGCAGGCGACTGAAGAGGCTAACATGAAACAAGTCAAGAGAAAGTGGGAAGAAACTAATGACAAGAGTCACCAATACAACAACAACAATCACAACTAAAATCGCAACAACTATCCCAATAACCGCAACATCAATCGCAACAACAACTTCAACAAACATCCCAACAACAATTACAATAACCGACCCAACAACAATAACAACAACAACAACAACAACAATAGCAACAATAACAATCCAAACAACAATCTCAATAACAACAATGGCAACAAAAACTAAAAACAGCCATGCCAAAGATGTGAATAGCATCACCTGGGGTTCTACACGACATTTTGCAACAGGTGTAAAAGAAATGGTCATAGTGCAAAGAAGTGCGAAATATACGAACCAATGCATAACAGAACTAAAGGAACAAATAATGTTAGAACAAATAATACCGCCATAGTTTTTTTTGGATATGGAAAACCGGGCCACTTTAGTAGAAATTGCCCGAATCAGGGGAATACTAATAGGCAGGGCCGCGAAAGAGTTTTCAATATTAATACGGAAGAAGCGCAGGAAGACCTGGAGCTTGTTACGGGTACGTTTCTCATTGACAATAAATCTGCTTATGTTTTATTTGATTCGGGTGCAGATAGAAGCTATATGAGTAGAGATTTTTGTGCTAAACTAAGTTGTTCACCAACGCCCTTGGATAATAAATTTTTACTCGAATTAGCAAACGGTAAATTAATTACAGCAGATAATATATGTCGGAATCAAGAAATTAAACTGGTTAGCAAAACTTTTAAGATTGACTTGATACCAGTAGAGTTAGGGAGTTTTGATGTAATAATCGGTATGGACTGGTTGAAAGAAGTAAAAGCAGAGATCATTTGTTACAAAAATGAAATTCGCATTATACGAGAAAAAGGAAAACCCTTAATGGTGTACGGAGAAAAGAGCAACGCGAAGTTAAATCTTATTAGTAACCTGAAGGCACAAAAACTAATAAGAAAAGGTTGCTATGTTGTTCTAGCACACGTCGAGAAAGTCAATTCCGAAGAAAAGAATATCAATGATATTCCAGTCGCAAAAGAATTTCCCGATGTATTTCCGAAAGAATTACCGGGACTACCTCCACACCGATCCGTTGAATTTCAAATAGACCTTGTACCGGGAGCTGCACCAATAGCTTATGCTCCATACAGACTCGCACCTAGCGAAATGAAGGAACTTTAGAGCCAATTACAAGAACTTCTAGAGCGTGGTTTCATTCGACCAAGCACATCACCGTGGGGAGCTCCTGTTTTGTTTATTAAGAAGAAGGATGGTACATTTAGGTTGTGTATCGACTACCAAGAGTTGAACAAACTTACCATCAAGAACCGCTACCCACTACCGAGAATTGATGACTTATTTGATCAACTACAAGGCTCTTCAGTTTATTCGAAGATTGATTTACGTTCTGGGTATCATCAAATGCGGGTGAAGGAGGATGATATTCCAAAGACTGCTTTTAGGACGCGTTACGGTCATTACGAGTTTATGGTTATGCCGTGTAGTGACCCGAACTTTTCCATGTTTATATATATTAATTGAGATTGATATTTACATGATTAAATGTTTCCAACATGTTAAGCAATCAAACTTGTTAAGACTTGATTAATTGAAATATGTTTCATATAGACAATTGACCACCCAAGTTGACCGGCAATTCACGAACGTTAAAACTTGTAAAAACGACATGACGATATATATATGGATATACATATGGTTTGAAAGGACCCGTTCATATACATTATAAACGATTCACAATAGTTGATTACATCGCGAGGTATTTGACCTCTATATGATACATATTACAAACATTACATTCGTTTTTAAAACACAAACTTTCTTTACATCGAAAATTGACAGGCATGCATACTATTTCATAATATCCACTATCCAATTATAAATTAACTTAATAGTAATCTTTGATGAACTCAATGACTCGAATGCAACGTTCTTCGAAATATGCCATGAAATACTCCAAGTAATATCTTTAAAACAAGCAAATGCACATCGGAAGATTTCTTTTATACCTGAGAATAAACATGCTTTAAAGTGTCAACCAAAAGGTTGGTGAGTTCATTAGTTTATCATAATCATTCATTTTCATCATTTTAATAGATCACAAGAATTTCATTTCCAGTTCTCATAAATATACGTCCCATGCATAGAGACAAAAATAATCATTCATATGGATTGAACACCTGGTAACCGACATTAACAATATGCATATAAGAATATCCCCATCATTCCGGGATCCTCCTTCGGACATGATATAAATTTCGAAGTACTAAAGCATCCGGTACTTTGGATGGGGTTTGTTAGGCCCAATAGATCTATCTTTAGGATTCGCGTCAATTAGGGTGTCTGTTCCCTAATTCTTAGATTACCAGACTTAATAAAAAGGGGCATATTCGATTTCGATAATTCAACCATAGAATGTAGTTTCACGTACTTGTGTCTATTTTGTAAATCATTTATAAAAATTGCGCATGTATTCTCAGCCCAAAAATATAAAGGGTAAAAAGACAAATGAAACTCACGCATATAAATATTGTAAAACAGTTATTAAAACATTGCATGTATTCTCAGCCCAAAAATGTAATGAGTAAAAGGGAGCAAATGAAACTCACGCATATAAATATTGTAAAACAGTTATTAAAACATTGCATGTATTCTCAGCCCAAAAATGTAATGAGTAAAAGGGAGCAAATGAAACTCACCATACTGTATTTCGTAGTAAAAATACATATAACGTCATTGAACAAGTGCAAGGTTGGCCTCGGATTCACGAACCTAAATTAATTATGTATATATATGTGCTGGTCAATATTTGTCTAACAAATTAGGTCAAGTCATAGTGTACCACAATCCTAATGCTCGAGACTAATATGCAAAGATCAACAAAAGTTAATTTGACTCAAAATGATTTCCAAAATTTATACATGATTATTATATAGTTTAAATATCGTCGTTTTATATTTTTAAATATTTTTAAAAGATTTAATAGAGTAAATAATATAATTCATTTATTAATAAATAAAATTTTATATAAAAATATACTTTTATATATCTTAAGTAATAAAATTTATAAAGTTAATTTAAAAAAAATATTATGATAGGTTTTATTAAGGTAATTATATTATTTGTATTACATATTTATTTGATAAAATAACATTGATAATAATAATAAGTAAAAGTTGTATTATTTTGCAATAATAATTATTATTATTCTTTTAAAAATATCAATATTTATATTTACTAATAATGATATTATAATAAAACGATAATTCTAATTATGATAACTTTAATATTTATGATACTTTTTAATATTAACTTTAAAATAATAATTCTATTTAAAATGATAATAATAATGATATTTTATAATAACAATGACATTTCTATTAAAATGATATTTTTTGTTAAAATGATAGTTTTAATACTAACGATACTTTTAATAATAATAGTAATGATAAAAATAATAAGAATGATAATTTTATCTAGATCAATATCTTATAATATTTTAATTTCATCATGATACTCATACTCATTATTTCCTAATCGTTTCGTTTAATAGCTTTTAATCGTCTTTTATATTGTGTTTATAATACTAATAATAATAGTACTAAAAAGAATTAGGTGTTACTAATATTAGTTTTAATTACAATAATACTAATAATGATAATTACTATGATATTATTAATAACACTAATAACTATTTTAATGACAATAATAATAATAATAACAATAACAATAACCATTTTTAAATAGTGATATATATATTAATAATGATAATAATAATAATAATAATAATAATAATAATAATAATAATAATAATAATAATAATAATAATAATAATAATAATAATAATAATAATAATAATAATAATAATAATAATAATAATAATAATAATAATAATAATAATAATAATAATAAGATAATAATAATAATAATAATAATAATAATAATGCTAATTATAACTTTAACGATGATAACAATAGTAATAATAATAAAAATAACAATTTTTAATGATAATTCCTTTTATTAATAATGATAATAATAAGATAAAACTAAAACGACGATAATAACGACGATAATAATAATCATTTTTATAAAAATTCAATTGACTATAACTTCTAATCCATTCATCGAACCCATTCGATATCTAAATGAAAAGTTCTCAATTTTTCGCTAGCCTTCCAAGGACATGCATATCTTATACCTTATCTCAACCGCAAGTGTAACTAATTCAGGATTCAACATAACCTATCTAAGGGCAATATCAAAAGTACAAGCATGCATAATCCTATATTCTCGAGCACTAGTCAGGGATACACTATTAATATGTAAAAATAATTTACGAGTACTCACGTTTCAATATTGAGATTCAATATTGCAGGAAAGGTACGTAGATGCAACGGAGACGATAAATACTAGATTGACCTCACAAGCATACCCATGAACCATACCCATCACCTTCATAGCTATAACCCATGTTTTCCTTAGCTCTATCCCGCTCGAAAAATCCATTTTGAAATAATACGCTCATGACCTCGTCGTAGTATTTTATGTATACTAATAATATCTTGAAATAATACTGAGTAAATATATATATGTAAGTCGATTGAGAGAGTTTAGAGAAATATATTTCAAGCTTCTATGAAATAATGAAACCTATTGAATTCTATTTATAATAGATTTTTGAATTATTAAAGTAAATTATTAAAGTATGAATTATTAAAGTATGAATTATTAAAGTGAATTATTAAAGTATGAATTATTAAAGTGAATTATTAAAGTATGAATTATTAAAGTGAATTATTAAAGTATGAATTATTAAAGTAAATTATTAAAGTTAAAGTAAAGTAAAAGTAAAGTAAAGGTAAAGTTAAAGTATAGTAAAAGTATAAAACTATATACGTATAATACGCGTATAAATATATATAAAATTAATTTAAATCATTATTTATATTTAATAAAATAAAATATAAATATTGTTATCTTTATCTTTATCATACTGGTTAAGTAATGAGTTGTCAAAAGTGGTTCTAGATATTTATAAAAGTTATATACGTTTTAATAATAAAGTTCTTTTTAAACTAAAAACGTTTTTGTACGTTTGAAAATAAATCAAATAAATATGATAATTTTGTTTTCCAAAACTAAATATATTTAAGAATCATTTTGTTAAAAGGTTAAAATAATGGAAATCGTTATATCATAAAACGTTTTAGAAAAGTAGAATCATATATATTCATAATAGGTTTCAAGTTTTTAAATTACGGTCTGTTGGTGAAGCATGAGATAAAGTCCAAAGGTTAAATAAACGTATGAAAAATGTCGAGTTACTTAACTTGTCGATATCCAACATCTAAGTTATTTACACTCCACGTTCTTACTTATAAATCACTTTACCATTTTCCGAATGTTGTCAAAAAGAATAGATTTCTTAAATCACAGTGGACCTCATAACATAGACCCGTAATCATATCACAATGTATCTGATAAATCAATCATTTGATATTATCTTCTAATTCTATCGATAAACATATTGAAACAAATGCGTTCGTGTAAAGTAATATACGTTTAATACTTTATTAATATTCTCAAGTTATAATATATATATATATATATATACATATATATATATACATATCTATTTATATATAACGGTTCATGAATCGTCGGAATTTGGTCGAGGTTATAATGAATGTATGAACACAGTTTAAAATTCTTGAGATTTAACTTAACAAACTTTGCTTATCGTGTCGGAATAATATAAAGATAAAGTTTAAATTTGATTGGAAATTTCCGAGTTGTCACAGTACCTACCCGTTAAAGAAATTTCGTCCCGAAATTTGAATGGAATGGTCATGGCTGACAATAAGTATGTTTTCATGACGTATACGAGTTGAAAATTAGAGTTTTATTATCATCAAGTAATATAGATAAAGCAATTTGATTTTTGTGAAGGGTACGAGTGAAGTTATCACAAAAGAATGAAATGAGTAAATGCACGTTCTTTTTAACCAATGACATAGTCACGGTTGATTTTCGAAATTCAAGGAATTTAGAGAAAATCTTCGTAATAAGATTTGGTTCTTCGAAAATTAAGGAAGTTAAGATCAGCTTTGATTAAATGCGATAATATGTTTTGATTGCTCTGTCGGATATTTTACTATATATCTACCCCATTCGTTTCCTTATTTCCACAACTCACACCTTTTTATTCACTAATATGCTCCATCCAGTTCTGATTCTTGATATACTCCTAACTTTCATATCTGTCATTCTTTTCTTTCATCTGCCACCGAAAGAATCTATTTACTTTTACTATACTCTTAGTTTTATAGTGTTTTTAGTTCTCCCATGTCTTTATATTGCTATATGCATCGATATATATGGTTTATAATTTCTGGGTCGTCGTTGGGCTTTATATCCTCCTTTATATTTCGAAGTCCCTGCTTCTGTCTTCTATAATTATTGTCATCCACAGTTAATGCTCCCTTCTATTTGCTGCGATTTATACTCCTATTTCTATTTCGGAGCTTCATTCTTTCGTTTCCTCTTCTTGAGATTAAGCATCGTATGTAATGGTCCAGAATTTGTAGATATGAATTTCTGAATGAACATAGTTAATGTTCTAAGAAGGAAATTGTAATGGCACGATCTTGATTTGTTAAATTACCAGAATACCCTAGAAAAGACCGAATCATCAAGAAATATTTTCTTGATATTTTAGAGATTAAATAGAATATAGGAGTCGTGTAACATGGCACATGATGACGTTATGATCTGTGAATCATCACGTTCCATATAGAAACTCAGCATGAATTACTGTAATATAATCACGTTGATCAAGTGTCATTATATTATACTAACTCATGCTTCAGCTCCCAACACTACTTAAAAAAAAATTCCTATTTTAAACTCGAATGTTTCAGAATTTAGAAACTAAAATAGTTTCTTTTATGATGTAATACAGATAGCGTGAAGAGGTAAATGATTTCGGATAAGAATAATTAAGAAAATATCTTCAGAAATATGGAGGATATTTATAATGAAAGATATGTTGATATCTTAGAATTTCTAATATCAGAGGATGATGAAGAATATTGTCCGCAGGGGTTTAGAGTCAAGAGCAAGGTATTCCTTTAATGACTTCAGCAGGTACTGAATCATTTAGATTCTTTGAAGGCATGTTTCGCCCTTGTGATTTGTCCACAGCCTCTTTCATACTTTGCTCAATCCGTTTTTCAGTTCCAAAACTTCTCTTTTTCTGAGCTTTGCCAATACACTATTCTTTATCATCAAACTTTTTACTGTTAAGATCGTTTACAGTTGTTGCTACTTCGTCAACATTTCAAGAACTAGTTCACAGTTCAAGGTGTTTTTTAGAAACTTCACATTCAAAGTATGTAAGTCCAGGAGATAACACATATAACTGTTGGCGTAGACATGCTGCGAGATTTCAAATTAATGATTGCTAATTCCCGATGATTCGTATGGCAATTCTTGTTACAAGATGCGAATGAGTAAATGGTGGGGTTTCAATGAATAACTATAATGACTTTTTGGAGAGGTTAAAGTCAAAGGGTAATGAAGTTGTTGGTACATCTGCTAATAATGTGGTGGGATGTAAAAGGTTCCCTGGTAACGATGGTGTATATCTCAAGGTTATAATAAGGTTAGTCTGACTTAAAAGTCGAAGTTGACTTGCTGGAGCTGTGACAAAATTGGCTACTTTGAAAAGGAATTGCAAAGTTATTTTTGCTAATAAATGCCAAAGAATCTGACACAGATATGTTTGGAATTATGACTTTGGTTTCGAGTGCTTTTTAAGTACCTAACTGTGGGTAATATGTGGTTGGATCATCATCTCGATTGCTCATTATTTGAAGTGTCTTCAGATATTTTTGAAGGGTTTGAACACAGATTGTAATCGTTAATATACATTTGATGTTCTAACACAGTTTTGAAGTCAAAGTATAGCTTTGAAAGATGTAGGAATCTAAAATTGATGATACCGGTTATATCTCGAATTGAATTCTGAGGTTTCAAAATCAAAATTTGTAATTGGGTTTGAATGAGTATGGTTGTTTTGATCTCTATGAAAGAATGTATATTATTGTGAAAGTAGGAAGTATAGTTGATAATTTTCTTGATCAGATTCGAAGAATGTAACATATTAATTGTGAATATATATATATATATCTCTCGGGTATTACCTACCCGTTAAAAAATTTCACAATTAATATTTTGTACATAAGAATTTTATTACAGTCTTTGTGAAAATATATATGTATATATTCTCCTCAGATATAACATAAATTTTAATGAGTTAATACTAAATTAAACTCATTCGATTTACGGTTGAAACTAGAATTGAATAATCCCTTGAAGGCTTTAGAGATTACATAAGTATTTCTTCAATAATATTGAAATTACGAATCAATACTTCTTTATTTGTTGAGGCGTGATGTTGATTTTTGTTAAATTCTTGTGAACTTCGCAAAGTACGAGTGATGGTATCTGAGAAGTTTCGGTTACATCGATGATGAAAGTGTAAAATCAAATATATACTTGATTTATTATGAATTGGAATTTGTTGAATTGAGACAGAGATTGTAGTTAACGATGGTTAAGTTGCGGGTGAAGGACGTACATTATTGCATATTTGTAAGATGAATTAACCGAGTAGTTAAGATTCACACATAATAGCTTAGCACGGAAAGAATTATTTTTATTTCAAAATATGTATATATAAAATATACATATAATTTCTTCAGAGGGAATGAGTTAACTCTTCATAACTCCTTGATACAATATACGCGTTATTGATTCGTAATGATGTCCACAGTGATTCTTGAACTGACGAAGTTTGTGATGTTATAGGTGTTGTTGATTCTGATGTTGACTGTACTGAAGATGCTGGTGACGCTGACGGTACTGTTGATGCTGTTGGTAAAACAAGTTTAGCTTGTTAATCACACACCATTTTTGTTAGGGTTTCTACTCTTCCTTCTATCATTTTGGTTCGCTTAACTGATTTATGGTTAGGGCTAGATTAGATAATCTCTAAGACTTTAGAGATTACATAATCTCCGTGGAATGTTTCTCCAATGAAGTTATGAATTAATACATCGTCAGTTATTGTTACTGGTATTCCTTGATATCTATGGTGCGTATGACGTTGATGCTCGTGGGACAGATTGTGAAGTTGAGGTTTACGACGCGGTTGTGGTTGGAGGTGGTAATGGTACTGTTGGCGTTGATGATGGTGGTACTGGTTATGCTACTGGTGTTGCTGCTGGTGCTGCTACTGGTGTTTGTAATTTTTGCACCATATTCTCCAAAGCCACTACCCGAGCGCGAAGCTCGTTGACTTCTTCTATTACACCGGGGTGATTGTCGGTTCGGACGAGCGGATAAATAAAATCTAGAATTTGATGGAGTATATAATCGTGATGAGATACTCTGGAAATGAGAGAGAAAATGGTGTTTCGGACAGGTTCGTCGGTAAGTGCTTCAGGTTCTTCGTCAAGAGGGCAATGTGGTGGATGGAAAGGATCGCCTTCTTCTTGTCTCCAATGATTGAGGAGACTACGAACCCATCCCCAATTCATCCAGAATAGATGATCACTGATTGGTTGATCCATTTCGGTCACACTGCTTTCGGAGCTTGAGTGAGATTCCATTTCAGAATCCGAGTGACTTGAACTGATGACAACTTCCATTTCGTACGATTGGATAAAGGATTTTCCGATATAAAATGATTTTCCGGCTATCGGGTGGTATTCTATTTACATAGGATATCCATATATGTATATAGATCAAAAGATTTCGTAGATTACGAAGGAATTTACGGAATATGTCAGGCAAAGTTTACAGTAATAGATATGATAAGATATGATTTAGCAGATACGCTAAGATATGAATTTTGTCTATACACTACTCATGCAATTAATGTAGCAAGACGTGTCTAGACTAATAATGATAAGTAGGTAATTTCCTAAGGATGATAAGCAGATGATTTCCGACTAGAAATGATAAGCAAAACTTTTGACATGCAGACACGGTCGAAGTCCAGACTCACTAATGCATCCTAACGACTTATCAGTTAGACACACTAATGCAGACCTGGTTCGCTAAGACCACCGCTCTGATACCAACTGAAAGGACCCGTTCATATACATTATAAACGATTCACAATAGTTGATTACATCGCGAGGTATTTGACCTCTATATGATACATATTACAAACATTACATTCGTTTTTAAAACACAAACTTTCTTTACATCGAAAATTGACAGGCATGCATACTATTTCATAATATCCACTATCCAATTATAAATTAACTTAATAGTAATCTTTGATGAACTCAATGACTCGAATGCAACGTTCTTCGAAATATGCCATGAAATACTCCAAGTAATATCTTTAAAACAAGCAAATGCACATCGGAAGATTTCTTTTATACCTGAGAATAAACATGCTTTAAAGTGTCAACCAAAAGGTTGGTGAGTTCATTAGTTTATCATAATCATTCATTTTCATCATTTTAATAGACCACAAGAATTTCATTTCCAGTTCTCATAAATATACGTCCCATGCATAGAGACAAAAATAATCATTCATATGGATTGAACACCTGGTAACCGACATTAACAATATGCATATAAGAATATCCCCATCATTCCGGGATCCTCCTTCGGACATGATATAAATTTCGAAGTACTAAAGCATCCGGTACTTTGGATGGGGTTTGTTAGGCCCAATAGATCTATCTTTAGGATTCGCGTCAATTAGGGTGTCTGTTCCCTAATTCTTAGATTACCAGACTTAATAAAAAGGGGCATATTCGATTTCGATAATTCAACCATAGAATGTAGTTTCACGTACTTGTGTCTATTTTGTAAATCATTTATAAAAATTGCGCATGTATTCTCAGCCCAAAAATATAAAGGGTAAAAAGACAAATGAAACTCACGCATATAAATATTGTAAAACAGTTATTAAAACATTGCATGTATTCTCAGCCCAAAAATGTAATGAGTAAAAGGGAGCAAATGAAACTCACGCATATAAATATTGTAAAACAGTTATTAAAACATTGCATGTATTCTCAGCCCAAAAATGTAATGAGTAAAAGGGAGCAAATGAAACTCACCATACTGTATTTCGTAGTAAAAATACATATAACGTCATTGAACAAGTGCAAGGTTGGCCTCGGATTCACGAACCTAAATTAATTATGTATATATATGTGCTGGTCAATATTTGTCTAACAAATTAGGTCAAGTCATAGTGTACCACAATCCTAATGCTCGAGACTAATATGCAAAGATCAACAAAAGTTAATTTGACTCAAAATGATTTCCAAAATTTATACATGATTATTATATAGTTTAAATATCGTCGTTTTATATTTTTAAATATTTTTAAAAGATTTAATAGAGTAAATAATATAATTCATTTATTAATAAATAAAATTTTATATAAAAATATACTTTTATATATCTTAAGTAATAAAATTTATAAAGTTAATTTAAAAAAAATATTATGATAGGTTTTATTAAGGTAATTATATTATTTGTATTACATATTTATTTGATAAAATAACATTGATAATAATAATAAGTAAAAGTTGTATTATTTTGCAATAATAATTATTATTATTCTTTTAAAAATATCAATATTTATATTTACTAATAATGATATTATAATAAAACGATAATTCTAATTATGATAACTTTAATATTTATGATACTTTTTAATATTAACTTTAAAATAATAATTCTATTTAAAATGATAATAATAATGATATTTTATAATAACAATGACATTTCTATTAAAATGATATTTTTTGTTAAAATGATAGTTTTAATACTAACGATACTTTTAATAATAATAGTAATGATAAAAATAATAAGAATGATAATTTTATCTAGATCAATATCTTATAATATTTTAATTTCATCATGATACTCATACTCATTATTTCCTAATCGTTTCGTTTAATAGCTTTTAATCGTCTTTTATATTGTGTTTATAATACTAATAATAATAGTACTAAAAAGAATTAGGTGTTACTAATATTAGTTTTAATTACAATAATACTAATAATGATAATTACTATGATATTATTAATAACACTAATAACTATTTTAATGATAATAATAATAATAATAACAATAACAATAACCATTTTTAAATAGTGATATATATATTAATAATGATAATAATAATAATAATAATAATAATAATAATAATAATAATAATAATAATAATAATAATAATAATAATAATAATAATAATAATAATAATAATAATAATAATAAGATAATAATAATAATAATAATAATAATAATAATAATGCTAATTATAACTTTAACGATGATAACAATAGTAATAATAATAAAAATAACAATTTTTAATGATAATTCCTTTTATTAATAATGATAATAATAAGATAAAACTAAAACGACGATAATAACGACGATAATAATAATCATTTTTATAAAAATTCAATTGACTATAACTTCTAATCCGTTCATCGAACCCATTCGATATCTAAATGAAAAGTTCTCAATTTTTCGCTAGCCTTCCAAGGACATGCATATCTTATACCTTATCTCAACCGCAAGTGTAACTAATTCAGGATTCAACATAACCTATCTAAGGGCAATATCAAAAGTACAAGCATGCATAATCCTATATTCTCGAGCACTAGTCAGGGATACACTATTAATATGTAAAAATAATTTACGAGTACTCACGTTTCAATATTGAGATTCAATATTGCAGGAAAGGTACGTAGACGCAACGGAGACGATAAATACTAGATTGACCTCACAAGCATACCCATGAACCATACCCATCACCTTCATAGCTATAACCCATGTTTTCCTTAGCTCTATCCCGCTCGAAAAATCCATTTTGAAATAATACGCTCATGACCTCGTCGTAGTATTTTATGTATACTAATAATATCTTGAAATAATACTGAGTAAATATATATATGTAAGTCGATTGAGAGAGTTTAGAGAAATATATTTCAAGTTTCTATGAAATAATGAAACCTATTGAATTCTATTTATAATAGATTTTTGAATTATTAAAGTAAATTATTAAAGTATGAATTATTAAAGTGAATTATTAAAGTATGAATTATTAAAGTATGAATTATTAAAGTGAATTATTAAAGTATGAATTATTAAAGTGAATTATTAAAGTATGAATTATTAAAGTAAATTATTAAAGTTAAAGTAAAGTAAAAGTAAAGTAAAGGTAAAGTTAAAGTATAGTAAAAGTATAAAACTATATACGTATAATACGCGTATAAATATATATAAAATTAATTTAAATCATTATTTATATTTAATAAAATAAAATATAAATATCGTTATCTTTATCTTTATCATACTGGTTAAGTAATGAGTTGTCAAAAGTGGTTCTAGATATTTATAAAAGTTATATACGTTTTAATAATAAAGTTCTTTTTAAACTAAAAACGTTTTTGTACGTTTGAAAATAAATCAAATAAATATGATAATTTTGTTTTCCAAAACTAAATATATTTAAGAATCATTTTGTTAAAAGGTTAAAATAATGGAAATCGTTATATCATAAAACGTTTTAGAAAAGTAGAATCATATATATTCATAATAGGTTTCAAGTTTTTAAATTACGGTCTGTTGGTGAAGCATGAGATAAAGTCCAAAGGTTAAATAAACGTATGAAAAATGTCGAGTTACTTAACTTGTCGATATCCAACATCTAAGTTATTTACACTCCACGTGCTTACTTATAAATCACTTTACCATTTTCCGAATGTTGTCAAAAAGAATAGATTTCTTAAATCACAGTGGACCTCATAACATAGACCCGTAATCATATCACAATGTATCTGATAAATCAATCATTTGATATTATCTTCTAATTCTATCGATAAACATATTGAAACAAATGCGTTCGTGTAAAGTAATATACGTTTAATACTTTATTAATATTCTCAAGTTATAATATATATATATATATATATACATATATATATATATACATATCTATTTATATATAACGGTTCATGAATCGTCGGAATTTGGTCGAGGTTATAATGAATGTATGAACACAGTTTAAAATTCTTGAGATTTAACTTAACAAACTTTGCTTATCGTGTCGGAATAATATAAAGATAAAGTTTAAATTTGATTGGAAATTTCCGGGTTGTCACATGGTTAACATGAGATTATGATAAGTAAGTATCTCCATAAGTATATTAATAATGAGTTATATACATATAAACAAGACTACTAACTTAAGGATTTCGAAACGAGACATATATGTAACGATTATCGTTGTAACGACATTTAAATGTATATATATCATATTAAGATATATTAATATATCATAATATCATGATAATATAATAATTTTACATCTCATTAGATATAATAAACAATGGGTTAACAACATTAATTGAGATCGTTAACTTAAAGGTTTCAAAACAACACTTACATGTAACGACTAACGATGACTTAACGACTCAGTTAAAATGTATATACATGTAGTGTATTTAGATGTATTAAAATACTTTTGGAAGACTTCAAGACATATATCAAAACACTCATACTTAACGAAAATGGTTACAGTTACTTTCCCATTCTTTTCTTTCATCAAGAATTCTAGTCGTATTCTTACCCGTATTATACACAGCTTCAAAACGTACTTACTATGAGTATATACCAATAGGAACTAGCATGGGATTCCACTCTTGATTATGTCATGTATGACTAATCAATTTTAACTTCTACCATGAGCTAGTCAACTAACTAGAACTCCTTTTAACCCCACTCACCACTCACCAATTACCACTCATCATTCACTCCATTTCACTTTCAATTCTCTTTCTAATTCTCTCTCAACACACACACACTATTATGAACGTATTTTTCCAGTAGTTAATCATCATCTTCATCAAAAATCACTTCAAGAATCAAGCTATAATCATCATAGGAAGAACACTTCAAGAACACTTCAAAAATTCCTTCAAGTTTACTAATTTACTTCCAAGCTTTCTAATCCATTCCAAGTAATCATCTAAGATCAAGAAACCTTTGTTATATACAGTAGGTTATCTTTCTTATTCAAGGTAATATTCATATTCAAACTTTGATTCAATTTCTATAACTATAAACTATCTTAATTCGAGTAAAAATCTTACTTGAACTTGTTTTTGTGTCATGATCCTACTTCAAGAACTTTCAAGCCATCCAAGATCCTTTGAAGCTAGATCATTTCTTGTCACTTCCAGTAGGTTTACCTACTAAACTTGAGGTAGTAATTATGTTCATAACATCATTCGATTCATATATATAAAACTATCTTATTCGAAGGATTAAACTCGTAATCACTAGAACATAGTTTAGTTAATTCTAAACTTGTTCGCAAACAAAAGTTAATCCTTCTAACTTGACTTTTAAAATTAACTAAACACATGTTATATATCTATATGATATGCTAACTTAATGATTTAAAACCTGGAAACACGAAAAAACCGTAAAACCGGATTTACGCCGTCATAGTAACACCGCGGGCTGTTTTGGGTTAGTTAATTAAAAACTATGATAAACTTTGATTTAAAAGTTGTTATTCTGAGAAAATGATTTTTATTATGAACATGAAACTATATCCACAAATTATGGTTAAACTCAAAGTGGAAGTATATTTTCTAAAATGGTCATCTAGACGTCGTTCTTTCGACTGAAATGACTATCTTTACAAAAATGACTTGTAACTTATTTTTCCGACTATAAACCTATACTTTTTCTGTTTAGATTCATAAAATAGAGTTCAATATAAAACCATAGCAATTTGATTCACTCAAAACGGATTTAAAATGAAGAAGTTATGGGTAAAACAAGATTGGATAATTTTTCTCATTTTAGCTACGTGAAAATTGGTAACAAATCTATTCCAACCATAACTTAATCAACTTGTATTGTATATTATGTAATCTTAAGATACCATAGACACGTATACAATGTTTCGACCTATCATGTCGACCCATCTATATAATATATTTTGGAACAACCATAGACACTCTATATGCAGTAATGTGGGAGTTAGCTATACAGGGTTGAGGTTGATTCCAAAATAATATATATAGTTTGAGTTGTGATCAATACTGAGATACATATACACTGGGTCGTGGATTGATTCAAGATAATATTTATCGATTTATTTCTGTACATCTAACTGTGGACAACTAGTTGTAGGTTACTAACGAGGACAGCTGACTTAATAAACTTAAAACATCAAAATATATTAAAAGTGTTGTAAATATATTTTGAACATACTTTAATATACATGTATATATTGTTATAGGTTCGTGAATCAACAGTGGCCAAGTCTTACTTCTCGACGAAGTAAAAATCTGTGAAAGTGAGTTATAGTCCCACTTTTAAAATCTAATATTTTGGGGATGAGAATACATGCAGGTTTTATAAATGATTTACAAAATAGACACAAGTACGTGAAACTACATTCTATGGTTGAATTATCGAAATCGAATATGCCCTTTTTTATTAAGTCTGGTAATCTAAGAATTAGGGAACAGACACCCTAATTGACGCGAATCCTAAAGATAGATCTATTGGGCCTAACAAACCCCATCCAAAGTACCGGATGCTTTAGTACTTCGAAATTTATATCATATCCGAAGGGTGTCCCGGAATGATGGGGATATTCTTATATATGCATCTTGTTAATGTCGGTTACCAGGTGTTCACCATATGAATGATTTTTATCTCTATGTATGGGATGTGTATTGAAATATGAAATCTTGTGGTCTATTGTTACGATTTGATATATATAGGTTAAACCTATAACTCACCAACATTTTTGTTGACGTTTAAAGCATGTTTATTCTCAGGTGAATACTAAGAGCTTCCGCTGTTGCATACTAAAATAAGGACAAGATTTGGAGTCCATGTTTGTATGATATTGTGTAAAAACTGCATTCAAGAAACTGATTTCGATGTAACATATTTGTATTGTAAACCATTATGTAATGGTCGTGTGTAAACAGGATATTTTAGATTATCATTATTTGATAATCTACGTAAACCTTTTTAAACCTTTATTTATGAAATAAAGGTTATGGTTTGTTTTAAAAATGAATGCATTCTTTGAAAAATGTCTCATATAGAGGTCAAAACCTCGCAACGAAATCAATTAATATGGAACATTTTTAATCAATAAGAACGGGACATTTCATGCCGTTTGGATTGACGAACGCACCAGCTGTGTTCATGGACCTCATGAACCGAGTGTGTGGGCCATATCTTGACAAGTTTGTCATTGTTTTCATCGATGACATACTTATTTACTCAAAGAATGATCAAGAGCATGAAGAACATTTAAGAAAAGTGCTAGAGTTGCTGAGAAATGAAAAACTGTACGGTAAGTTTTCAAAGTGTGCATTTTGGTTGGAAGAAGTTCAATTCCTCGGTCACATAGTGAACAAAGAAGGTATTCAGGTGGATCCAGCAAAGATTAAAACTGTTAAAAATGGAAAACCCCGAAAACTCCGAAGCATATACGCCAATTTTTAGGACTAGCTGGTTACTACAGAAGGTTCATCCAAGATTTTTCCATAATAGCAAAACCCTTGACTGCATTAACGCATAAAGGGAGGAAATTTGAATGGAAGAATGAACAAGAGAAAGCATTTCAATTGTTAAAGAAAAAGTTAACTACGACACCTATATTGTCATTACCTGAACGAAATGATGATTTTGTGATATATTGTGATGCTTCAAAGCAAGGTCTCGGTTGTGTATTAATGTAACGAATGAAGGTAATTGCTTATGCATCTAGACAATTGAAGATTCATGAGCAGAATTATACGACGCATGATTTGGAATTAGGCGCGGTTGTTTTTGCATTAAAGACTTGGAGGCACTACCTATATGGGGTCAAAAATATTATATATACCGACCACAAAAGTCTTCAACATATATTTAATCAGAAACAACTGAACATAAGGCAGCGCAGGTGGATTGAATTGTTGAATGATTACGACTTTGAGATTTGTTACCACCCGAGGAAGGCGAATGTGGTAGCCAACGCTTTGAGTAGAAAGGACAGAGAACCCATTCGAGTAAAAGCTATGAATATATTGATCCACAATAACCTTACTACTCAAATAAAGGAGGCGCAACAAGGAGTTTTAAAAGAGGGAAATTTAAAGGATGAAATACCCAAAGGATCGAAGAAGCATCTTAATATTCCGGAAGATGGAACCCGGTATAGGGCTGAAAGAATTTGGGTACCAAAATTTGGAGATATGGGAGAAATGGTACTTAGAAAAGCTCATAAAACCAGATACTCAATACATCCTGGAACGGGGAAGATGTACAAAGATCTCAAGAAACATTTTTGGTGGCCAGGTATGAAAGCCCATGTTGCTAAATACGTGGGGGAATGCTTGACGTGTTCTAAGGTCAAAGCTGAGCATCAGAAACCATCAGGTCTACTTCAACAACCCGAAATCCCAGAATGGAAATGGGAAAACATTACCATGGATTTCATCACTAAATTGCCAAGGACTGTAAGTGGTTTTGATACTATTTGGGTAATAGTTGATTGTCTCACCAAATCAGCACACTTCCTGCTAATAAGAAAAGATGACAAGATGGAGAAGTTAGTACGACTGTATTTGAAAGAAGTCGTCTCCAGACATGGAATACCAATCTCTATTATCTCTGATAGGGATGGCAGATTTATTTCAAGATTCTGGCAGACATTACAGCAAGCATTAGGAACTCGTCTTGACATGAGTACTGTCTATCATCCACAAACTGATGGACAGAGTGAAAGGATGATACAAACGCTTGAAGACATGCTACGAGCATGTGTTATTGATTTCAAAAATAGTTGGGATCGACATCTACCGTTAGCAGAATTTTCCTACAACAACAGCTACCATTCAAGCATTGAGATGGCGCCGTTTGAAGCACTTTATGGTAGAAAGTGCAGGTCTCCAATTTGTTGGAGTGAAGTGGGGGATAGACAGATTACGAGTCCGGAGATAATACAAGAAACTACCGAGAAGATCATCCAAATTCAACAACGGTTGAAAACCACCCACAGTCGACAAAAGAGCTACGCCGACATTAAAAGAAAAGATATAGAATTTAAAATTGAGGAGATGGTCATGCTTAAGGTTGTACCTTGGAAAGGCATTTTTCGATTTAGTAAAAGAGGGAAATTAAATCCAAGGTATATAGGACCATTCAAGATTATTGATCGTGTCAGACCAGTAGCTTACCGACTTGAATTACCACAACAACTCGCGGCTGTACATAACACTTTCCACGTCTCAAATTTGAAGAAATTTTTTGCTAAAGAAGATCTCACTATTCCGTTAGACAAAATCCAAATCAACGAAAAACTTCAATTCGTCGAAGAACCCGTCGAAATAATGGATCGTGAGGATAAAAGACTTAAGCAAAACAAGATACCAATTGTTAAAGTTCGATGGAATGCTCGTAGAGGACCCGAGTTCACCTGGGAATGAGAAGATTAGATGAAGAAGAAATACCCGCACTTATTTCCAGAAGATACGTCAACTCCTCCATCTGCTTAAAATTTCGGGACGAAATTTATTTAACGGGTTGGTACTGTAGTGACCCGAACTTTTCCATGTTTATATATATTAAATGAAATTTTTATTTACATGATTAAGTGTTTCCAACATGTTAAGCAATCAAACTTTTTAAGACTTGATTAATTTAAATTGGTTTTATAAAGACAATTAACCACCCAAGTTGACCGGTGATTCACGAACGTTAAAACTTGTAAAAACTATATGATGACATATATATGATTATATATATAGTTAACATGATATTATGATAAGTAAGTATCTCATTAGGTATTTTAACAATGGGTTATATACATAAAATTGAGTTTATTGAATTAAGAAACTCTAAACGATATATATAACGATTATCGTTATAACAACGTCTTACTAAATACATATGAATCATATTAAGATATTGATACACTATGTTTAATCATGATAAATGATAAGTAAACATGTCATTAAGTGTATTAACAATGAACTACATATGTAAAAACAAGACTACTAACTTAATGATTTCGAAACGAGACATATATGTAACGATTATCGTTGTAACAATATTTAACTGTATATATATCATACTAAGATATATTAATATATCATAATATCATGATAATGTAATAATTTACCAACTCTTTAGATATAATAAACAATGGGTTAACAACATTTAACAAGATCGTTAACCTAAAGGTTTCAAAACAACATTTACATGTAACGACTAACGATGACTTAACGACTCAGTTAAAATGTATATACATGTAGTGTTTTAATATGTATTCATACACTTTAGAAAGACTTCAATACACTTATCAAAATACTTCTACTTAACAAAAATGCTTACAATTACATCCTCGTTCAGTTTCATCAACAATTCTACTCGTATGCACCAGTATTCGTACTCGTACAATACACAGCTTTTAGATGTATGTACTATTGGTATATACACTCCAATTATCAGCTCTTAGAAGACCATGTGAGTCACCTAACACATGTGGGAACCATCATTTGACAACTAGTATGAAATATCTCATAAAATTACAAAAATATTAGTAATCATTCATGACTTATTTAAATGAAAACAAAATTACACATCCTTTATATCTAATCCATATACCAAAGACCAAAAATAACTACAAACACTTTCATTCTTCAATTTTCTTCATCAAATTGATCTCTCTCAAGTTCTATCTTCAAGTTCTAAGTGTTCTTCATAAATTCTATAAGTTCTAGTTTCATAAAATCAAGAATACTTCAAAGTTTGCTAGCTTACTTCCAATCTTGTAAAGTGATCATCCAACCTCAAGAAATCTTTCTTATTTACAGTAAGATTTCTTTCTAATACAAGGTAATACTCATATTCAAACTTTGATTCAATTTCTATAACTATAAAAATCTTATTTCGAGTGGAAATCTTACTTGAACTTGTTTTCGTGTCATGATTCTGCTTCAAGAACTTTCAAGCCATCCAAGGATTCTTTGAAGCTAGATCTATTTTTCTCATTTCCAGTAGGTTTATCCACAAAACCTTAGGTAGTAATGATGTTTAAAACATCATTTGATTCATATATATAAAACTACCTTATTCGAAGGTTTAAACTTGAAATCGCTAGAACATAGTTTAGTTAATTCTAAACTTGTTCGCAAACAAAAGTTAATCCTTCTAACTTGACTTTTAAAATCAACTAGACACATGTTCTATATCTATATGATATGCTAACTTAATGATTTAAAACCTGAAAACACGAAAAACACTGTAAAACTGGATATACGCCATCATAGTAACACCGCGAGCTGTTTTGGGTTAGTTAATTAAAAACTATGATAAACTTTGATTTAAAAGTTGTTCTTCTGGAAAAATGATTTTTCTTATGAACATGAAACTATATCCAAAAATCATGATTAAACTCAAAGTGGAAGTATGTTTTCCAAAATGGTCATCTAGACTGAAATGACTACCTTTACAAAAACGACTTGTAACCTGTATTTCCGACTATAAACTTATACCTTTTCTGTATATATTCATAAACTTAAGTTCAATATGAAACCATAACAATTAGATTCACTCAAAACGGATTTAAAACGAAGAAGTTATGGGTAAAACAAGATTGGATATTTTTACTTGTTGTAGCTACGTGAAAATTGGTAACAAATCTATATTAATCATATCCTAGCTAACTTATATTGTATAATACGTATATTCTAATATATTATGTAATCTTGGGATACCATAGACATGTATACAAATGTTTTGACATATCATATCGACCCATCTATATATATTATTTGGAACAACCATAGACACTCTATCTGCAGTAATGTTGGAGTTAGCTATACAGGGTTGAGGTTGATTCCAAAAATATATATACTTTGAGTTGTGATCTAGCCTGAGACGTGTATACACTGGGTCGTGGATTGGGTCAAGATAATATATATCAATTTATTTCTGTACATCTAACTATGAACAACTAGTTGTAGGTTACTAACGAGGACAGCTAACTTAATAAACTTAAAACCTTAAAGCGTATTAGAAATGTTGTAAATATATTTTGAACATACTTTGATATATATGTACATATTTGTTATAGGTTTGTGAATCGACCAGTGGCCAAGTCTTACTTCCCGACGAAGTAAAAATCTGTGAAAGTGAGTTATAGTCCCACTTTTAAAATCTAATATTTTTGGGATGAGAATACATTCAGCTTTATAAATGTTTTACAAAATAGACACAAGTACATGAAACTACTTTCTATGGTTGAACGATCGAAGCCGAATATGCCCTTTTTACTTGGTAACCTAAGAATTAGTAAACCATTCTACTAATTGACGCGAATCCTAAAGATAGATCTATTGGGCCCAACAAACCCCATCCGTTGTAGCGGATGTTTTAGTACTTCGAGTTTTTATATCATGTCCGATGGATGTCTTGGAATGATGGAGATATTCTTATATGCATCTTGTTAATGTCGGTTACCAGGTGTTCACCGTATGAATGATTTTTATCTCTATGTATGGGATGTATTGAAATATGAAATCTTGTGGTCTATTATTATGATTTGATAATATATAGGTTAAACCTATAACTCACCAACATTTTTGTTGATGTTTTAAGCATGTTTATTCTCAGGTGATTATTAAAAGCTTCCGCTGTTGCATACTAAAATAAGGACAAGATTTGGAGTTCATGCTTGTATGATATTATGTAAAACTACATTCAAGAAACTTATTTTTGATGTAATATATTCATATTGTAAACCATTATGTAATGGTCATGTGTAAACGGTATATTTTAGATTATCATTATTTTATAATCTATGTAATGCTTTTTAAACCTTTATCGATAAAATAAAGGTTATGGTTGTTTTAAAAATGAATGCAGTCTTTGAAAAATGTCTCATATAGAGGTCAAAACCTCGCGATGAAATCAATTAATATGGAACGTTTATAATCAATATGAACAGGTCATTTCACATATGTCTAAGATCAAAGGGGTAATGGAGTTAACTTTTAGGTGTATTAAGCATATTTTGAAGGCTATATATTGGGTAAAGAAGCCAAAAATTCAAAGAAAAAGGAGCTCCAACGAATATGTTGAAATGCTGACAGAAGTTGTAAGGCTGAGTACACAGACGACCGTGCTTCTACCGCAGTTTTGTCTGTCAATATTTTCTTGGAATATAAATACACCACTTTGCTAAACTAGAAGATAACCACTTTCTAACATTCTTTCAAATTCATATCTACAGATCTCCCAAGCCTCAAGTACATATCTATGGAGAGATTATAAGAGAGAAAGAGAGATTCTACTTACACTAAGTAGAATTAAAATGTAAACTTTGTACTTATCATTTGTATCTTTAAGTTTACTTTGTAAGACACTTCCTTAGGGGGTCAAGGAAGTTAGATAGTTCTTATGATAGGAAACACCATCTTGCTTAATGATTCAACTTTCTTAAAGGGATCTAGGAAGTTGATCAATTCCATTGAGAATTAAGTTGGTGTGACCTATTGAAGAACTATGAGTGATTGTAAGCTTAGCTATAGGTTTACTTGTGAGCTATCTTCTTAAAGGGATCTAGAAGGTAGTTGTGATTTCACTAGGCTAGAGCATTAGGATCTTGTGGTAAGAGCATTTGGTGTTTGTGAATTCTTCAAAGGGACGTAAGGGTTCATAAGTAGCGGCTTATCAAGGAGCTAATGTTGTATCCGGACACTCCACCGGGTTTGGAGTATCACAGTAAAGAAAAGTCTCAATTCTTAGAATTGGGGAATGGATTAAGGAGGATTAGTTAACATCCTCCCGAACCACTATAAATCCTCGTGTTTGTGCACTTACATTCTTTACATACTTGCATTAACAAACACGAACGCTTTCGTACTTAAAACTTATCTTTTAATTGCTAAAGATTTCGAAAAAGTTTTAAGAAATCGTTAAGTAACTATTCACCCCCCTAGTTACTTACACTTTTAACAATCAAAATACCTTAAGAAAACCAAACTTTGCTACTTTGACTAAGGATCAATTGAAAACCAATCCAAACCAAGAACCCAATCCCTTGAAATCTCCAAATTGGTTATCTAGATCCCCTAAGTGTTGAAGTATGAATTAGTTCATTGATTAAATCCCTTTGAAAAAATAATTAGCTTATATAATCAAACTAAAATCCAAAACAATTGATAGCGAAGGTTCTTTAGCTAATTCTATCAACATAACTCAATCAACAACTCATAAGTTTCATTCAAACATAAATATAACATAAATATTGAACAGTCCTTAGCTTACAAGCTTCATAATCAAGTGTACGTATAAGATTCTAGCCAAGCATGGCTAGAACTAACACAATAATAAATGTAAATGAAGATCTAAACATCATATTGCAAGATTTAGGTTGAAATTATACCAAACTATGAAAATAGAACTTGAAATTAGATGTAGAAGATGAAGATGATGAAGAAACAAGCCCTAGATCTTGAGCTAGCCCTAAATCCTTGATGTAGATGATGAAATTGATGAAACCTTAGTGAAAACCCTAATTAATGAGCTGCCAAAACCTAATTAACCTCAGCCTCCAACTCTCTCTCTCTACATAACCATCTCTTTCTCTTTGTACCCTTCAATAAAAACTGC
Organism: Rutidosis leptorrhynchoides; assembly: GCF_046630445.1. NCBI lineage: Eukaryota > Viridiplantae > Streptophyta > Magnoliopsida > Asterales > Asteraceae > Rutidosis > Rutidosis leptorrhynchoides. The sequence continues at coordinate 387,004,663 of NC_092335.1, read as the reverse complement.
CTAGAAAACCCAGGTGGAACATCGTTCCTTTGTCAGGAATGTCGTTCCTTTGATACGATGATGTGGAACTCCGTTCTGCTTGTGTGAAACGTTGTTCCTTCATACTAGATATTGGAACTCCATTCCTTAATTAGGAACGTCGTTCCCAATTTGGCCTCCATAAGTTCTGTTCCAGTTTTCTTCATTTTCTTTGTATTGGGACGTCGTTCTTCAGACCTAGAACGCCCTTTTTTTGTAGGTGGAATGTCGTTCTCTTGGTTGGAATGCTGTTCTGGCATTTGCAACGTAGGTCTGATGTACTGGAACGTCGTCCTTGGTCATTTTCGGCACTTTGCAGTTTTCTTGATCTTTTGCACAACACATTGGTCAATTTTGCACCAATTCATACTCAAGACTGCAATCATACTTAGAACGTGACTTTTTCCATTTTCTTCACTTTTAAGCACAATGAAGATCAAAACCGAGTAAAATGAGGTAGATATTGCGTTAAGAAACTTAGTGTAAATGAGCAATATCAAACCCCCTACATTTGAACCTTTTTTGTCCTCAAGCAAGAACAAAACTAACAAGAAATGGAGAATATGCCTCTAGGGAATAATAACATATCAATGATCAAACCAAAGTCAAAAGTTGAACGCAAAGAGTTACCTCCATGATTATGCGACTTTGAAGGCTTAAACGATCTCCAAAACTTGACCTCACTAAGAATCAAACACTAACCTCTTCTTCTTCCTTCAAACTCTTCTAAACTCAAGCTCAATGTTGTTCAACAATCTTCATCTCATTAATGGGCAATAGTGGCAATCCTTGACAATTTCTTCAACTTAAACCTTAAAAGAAGACACCACTCTTCCAAATAAAACTTCATTTCTTCAAAATAATCTCAATTCAAGCCTAACTACATATCTCCACATCTCTTAATCCAAGGATTAATCAAATACAAACTTGCTCCCTAGAAAGGCTCTAAATACAAATATCCACAAGATTTAACATTTAAGATTTAATCGAGCAAGAATTGGACTTTTTAGTGCAAACCTTTCTAGGAGAATTCTTCAAACCATATAAATCAAGCTTCACCTCCACATCTAACTTTCCTCATCAACTAGTCAATGATTGCCCAAATGCTTCTCTTTGGTGAATGGAGTGCCAATTTATGAGTTGTAGTGACCTGGAAATTTCCCAACCAAATTTAAACTTAATCTTTATATGGTTTCGACACGATAAGCAAAGTCTGTAATGTTGAGTCTTAAAATTTTTGAACTATTTCAGTAAACCTTTGACTATTTTCGACGATTCACAAACACGAACGCTTCCGTACTTAAAACTTATCTTTTAATTGCTAAAGACTTCGAAAAAGTTTTATGAAATCGTTAAGTAACTATTCACCCCCTAGTTTCTTACACTTTTAACAATCAAAATACCTTAAGAAAACCAAACTTTGCTACTTTGACTAAGGATCAATTGAAAACCAATCCAAACCAAGAACCCAATCCCTTGAAATCTCCAAATTGGTTATCTAGATCCCCTAAGTGTTGAAGTATGAATTAGTTCATTGATTAAATCCCTTTGAAAAAATAATTAGCTTATATAATCAAACTAAAATCCAAAACAATTGATAGTGAAGGTTCTTTAGCTAATTCTATCAACATAACTCAATCAACAACTCATAAGTTTCATTCAAACATAAATATAACATAAATATTGAACAGTCCTTAGCTTACAAGCTTCATAATCAAGTGTACGTATAAGATTCTAGCCAAGCATGGCTAGAACTAACACAATAATAAATGTAAATGAAGATCTAAACATCATATTGCAAGATTTAGGTTGAAATTATACCAAACTATGAAAATAGAACTTGAAATTAGATGTAGAAGATGAAGATAATGAAGAAACAAGCCCTAGATCTTGAGCTAGCCCTAAATCCTTGATGTAGATGATGAAATCGATGAAACCTTAGTGAAAACCCTAATTAATGAGCTGCCAAAACCTAATTAACCTCAGCCTCCAATTCTCTCTCTCTACATAACCATCTCTTTCTCTTTGTACCCTTCAATAAAAACTGCCTAGAAAACCCAGGTGGAACATCGTTCCTTTGTCAGGAACGTCGTTCTTTTGATACGATGATGTGGAACTCCGTTCTGCTTGTGTGAAACGTTGTTCCTTCATACTAGATAGTGGAACTCCATTCCTTAATTAGGAACGTCATTCCCAATTTGGCCTCCATAAGTTCTGTTCCAGTTTTCTTCATTTTCTTTGTATTGGGACGTCGTTCTTCAGACCTAGAACGCCCTTTTTTGTAGGTGGAATGTCGTTCTCTTGGTTGGAATGCCGTTCTGGCATTTGCAACGTAGGTCTGATGTACTGGAACGTCGTCCTTGGTCATTTTCAGCACTTTGCAGTTTTCTTGATCTTTTGCACAACACATTGGTCAATTTTGCACCAATTCATACTCAAGACTGCAATCATACTTAGAACGTGACTTTTTCCATTTTCTTCACTTTTAAGCACAATGAAGATCAAAACCGAGTAAAACGAGGTAGATATTGCGTTAAGAAACTTAGTGTAAATGAGCAATATCAAACCCCCTACATTTGAACCTTTTTTGTCCTCAAGCAAGAACAAAACTAACAAGAAATGGAGAATATGCCTCTAGGGAATAATAACATATCAATGATCAAACCAAAGTGCAAAAGTTGAACGCAAAGAGTTACCTCCATGATTATGCGACTTTGAAGGCTTAAACTATCTCCAAAACTTGACCTCACTAAGAATCATACACTAACCTCTTCTTCTTCCTTCAAACTCTTCTAAACTCAAGCTCAATGTTGTTCAACAATCTTCATCTCATTAATGGGCAATAGTGGCAATCCTTGACAATTTCTTCAACTTAAACCTTAAAAGAAGACACCACTCTTCCAAATAAAACTTCATTTCTTCAAAATAATCTCAATTCAAGCCTAACTACATATCTCCACATCTCTTAATCCAAGGATTAATCAAATACAAACTTGCTCCCTAGAAAGGCTCTAAATACAAATATCCACAAGATTTAACATTTAAGATTTAATCGAGCAAGAATTGGACTTTTTAGTGCAAACCTTTCTAGGAGAATTCTTCAAACCATATAAATCAAGCTTCACCTCCACATCTAACTTTCCTCATCAACTAGTCAATGATTGCCCAAATGCTTCTCTTTGGTGAATGGAGTGCCAATTTATGAGTTGTAGTGACCTGGAAATTCCCAACCAAATTTAAACTTAATCTTTATATGGTTTCGACACGATAAGCAAAGTCTGTAATGTTGAGTCTTAAAATTTTTGAACTATTTCAGTAAACCTTTGACTATTTTCGACAATTCACAAACACGAACGCTTCCGTACTTAAAACTTATCTTTTAATTGCTAAAGACTTCGAAAAAGTTTTAAGAAATCGTTAAGTAACTATTCACCCCCCTAGTTTCTTACACTTTTAACAATCAAAATACCTTAAGAAAACCAAACTTTGCTACTTTGACTAAGGATCAATTGAAAACTAATCCAAACCAAGAACCCAATCCCTTGAAATCTCCAAATTGGTTATCTAGATCCCCTAAGTGTTGAAGTATGAATTAGTTCATTGATTAAATCCCTTTGAAAAAATAATTAGCTTATATAATCAAACTAAAATCCAAAACAATTGATAGCGAAGGTTCTTTAGCTAATTCTATCAACATAACTCAATCAACAACTCATAAGTTTCATTCAAACATAAATATAACATAAATATTGAACAGTCCTTAGCTTACAAGCTTCATAATCAAGTGTACGTATAAGATTCTAGCCAAGCATGGCTAGAACTAACACAATAATAAATGTAAATGAAGATCTAAACATCATATTGCAAGATTTAGGTTGAAATTATACCAAACTATGAAAATAGAACTTGAAATTAGATGTAGAAGATGAAGATAATGAAGAAACAAGCCCTAGATCTTGAGCTAGCCCTAAATCCTTGATGTAGATGATGAAATTGAGAAACCTTAGTGAAAACCCTAATTAATGAGCTGCCAAAACCTAATTAATCTCAGCCTCCAATTCTCTCTCTCTACATAACCATCTCTTTCTCTTTGTACCCTTCAATAAAAACTGCCTAGAAAACCCAGGTGGAACATCGTTCCTTTGTCAGGAACGTCGTTATTTTGATACGATGATGTGGAACTCCATTCTGCTTGTGTGAAACGTTGTTCCTTCATACTAGATAGTGGAACTCCATTCCTTAATTAGGAACGTCATTCCCAATTTGGCCTCCATAAGTTCTGTTCCAGTTTTCTTCATTTTCTTTGTATTGGGACGTCGTTCTTCAGACCTAGAACGCCCTTTTTTTGTAGGTGGAATGTCGTTCTCTTGGTTGGAATGCCGTTCTGGCATTTGCAACGTAGGTCTGATGTACTGGAACGTCGTCCTTGGTCATTTTCAGCACTTTGCAGTTTTCTTGATCTTTTGCACAACACATTGGTCAATTTTGCACCAATTCATACTCAAGACTGCAATCATACTTAGAACGTGACTTTTTCCATTTTCTTCACTTTTAAGCACAATGAAGATCAAAACCGAGTAAAACGAGGTAGATATTGCGTTAAGAAACTTAGTGTAAATGAGCAATATCAAACCCCCTACATTTGAACCTTTTTTGTCCTCAAGCAAGAACAAAACTAACAAGAAATGGAGAATATGCCTCTAGGGAATAATAACATATCAATGATCAAACCAAAGTGCAAAAGTTGAACGCAAAGAGTTACCTCCATGATTATGCGACTTTGAAGGCTTAAACTATCTCCAAAACTTGACCTCACTAAGAATCAAACACTAACCTCTTCTTCTTCCTTCAAACTCTTCTAAACTCAAGCTCGATGTTGTTCAACAATCTTCATCTCATTAATGGGCAATAGTGGCAATCCTTGACAATTTCTTCAACTTAAACCTTAAAAGAAGACACCACTCTTCCAAATAAAACTTCATTTCTTCAAAATAATCTCAATTCAAGCCTAACTACATATCTCCACATCTCTTAATCCAAGGATTAATCAAATACAAACTTGCTCCCTAGAAAGGCTCTAAATACAAATATCCACAAGATTTAACATTTAAGATTTAATAGAGCAAGAATTGGACTTTTTAGTGCAAACCTTTCTAGGAGAATTCTTCAAACCATATAAATCAAGCTTCACCTCCACATCTAACTTTCCTCATCAACTAGTCAATGATTGCCCAAATGCTTCTCTTTGGTGAATGGAGCGCCAAATTATGAGTTGTAGTGACCTGGAAATTTCTCAACCAAATTTAAACTTAATCTTTATATGGTTTCGGCACGATAAGCAAAGTCTGTAATGTTGAGTCTTAAAATTTTTGAACTATTTCAGTATACCTTTGACTATTTTCGACGATTCACGAACAACTATTTGTAAATAAATATATATATGAATATATGAGATTTGATAAGCATAATCTGTTATATAAATCTCATTATTATTATTATTAACATTAATATTAATATTATTATTTGTATCATTAAAATTATTATAGTATATAATATATAGATTTAAAGATGTAAATTGATATTATTAGTATTATTATTAAATATTATTATTATTATTATTATTATTATTATTATTATTATTATTATTATTATTATTATTATTATTATTATTATTATTATTATATATTATCATTATTATTACTATAATTATTATTAACAGAATTATTATGTTATTATTATTAAATAATATTATCAGAATTATTATTATTAATATATTTATATTTATTAATTATTAATATTAATTATATATATATATAAATTATAATAATCAGATTCAATTATATGAATCTGTTTCACGTCCCCATCTAATCCAGTTTTCTTTCTTTCCTACTCGATTCCTTCTGTCTCTAATTTCGTACGAATCACAAAACAAACAATGGAATAATCTAAAATCTGTTAGCCATCTATATCATCTAAATGTACAAATCTTTTCCAATCACTATCTGCTTTAATTTTTCTCTTCCTCCTGGTTTAAAAATTCTGTTTAAATATTATAACAAGTCGATATCATAGATCACTAAATTACAATTTCAATCAACTTTTGTTACAAATCAATGACAGTAATCAAAGATAGATAATTAGAGTCTGTTAGCCATCTCCATCCGAGTTATTTCTCTCATGAGTGAAAGCTTATGACTTTCCTGTCTTCAATTTGTTACAGGTCGATCTCAATTCACAGATGCAAACAAAATTCAGTTTCACATCTCTTTCTACTTTTATTTTATTTTGTTATTTCTTCCTGCTCGAGATTCTCTATCGACCATAGCTGCACTACAAAACAAATCGATCGTACCCTTGATTTCGACTTCAATCACTCAAATGCACAATATATATATATTCACTACTGCAATGGTAAAGAGGAAAAATGGAAATATTTAAGATACATATACATATTACTTACACATATATAAACACCCACTTGCCTTGCAAAAGTACTCGAACCATTTGTTGCTTCATTTATATTTCGGTTCACTGTCACCTGCAACGGGTCTTCATCTCCATATAATATATACGAACGTAATATATGTGGAATGTCCAACTTTCTTCTTCTTCATTTACTTTTAAGCACCACCCTAACCCGCTCAAATCACCATCCAACATCAAACTATTTTCGTTTATGTTTATGTTCAAGAACAAACCCACAACCATGGTGAACTGACTCTATATCTCTCTCTCTCACTTATATCCAAGAAACGCGATATTAACTCAAATATGGCAACGTGGATTGCATTACTTTTTATCCAACTTTATCTATCTATTATGATAATGAAGGATTGGAAGATGACGTGCTTGTTGAGCAAAAAAAAGAGAAACAGAAAACGCTACCAACTCCCATTGATTTATTTATTTTTATTTCTCAGCCGTGATTTGTTTTTTACCCAACAAGTGCTTAACTTGGGACCAAATACTTATTTCTAGCCCAATAAAGAATGGTATCAAGCTGCTGCAACTGATTCTTTTTCCTGTTTTTTTTTCCTAAACCAACCAACAAGAACCCATGTAACCATAATCGAACAACCACCTGCAACAAGTTTATTATTTATGTTTCATTTGAAAGCTGATATAGCTGCAGTCCCATTTCTGTTTTCATTCCTTTTAAATGACGATGATGGAAAGTGATGAGGTACAATGATGATAATATGGTGACCCGTATGATGATGATAATGATCCATAATGATAATGATAATTGGATAAGGAATGGGTAATGAAACCATGAAGATAGTAATGATAATGATAATCATCATTATGATCATGATTATGAAATTATGATAATGAATACGAGTAATTTATACGATGATGATGAAACAAGGATAAGGGTATACGTAAATTTTTTTCTGATTCGGTACAGCATTGCAAACGAGATACCCTTTTCATGGATTCAGAATTTTAGCGGGCTCTTTAATTAGTCATGTTGGGCTTTTATTTGATTGGGCTGAAGACCCAAACTGATTTACAGTTGGGCTGAACTGTTAGCGATAAGAAATACGGTTTAAGAGAATATAAGGTAGGGAATAAATCAGCAAATGGGCAGCAGCTCAATGGTTAAGCATTTGTTCATGTGAGCGAGAGGTCGAGGGTTCGAGCCCTGTTCCGGGCAACTTTTTTTAGAAAGGCTTTGGAAGGTAGTTTTCAATACCAAAAATCATTATTATTATTATTATTATTATTATTATTATTATTATTATTATTATTATTATTATTATTATTATTATTATTGTTATTATTACTATAATATTAATTATTATCATTATTATTAATATGATTTTAATTATTATTATTATTAGTATTATTATTATTATTAGTATTATAATTATGATTATTATTATTATTATCATTATCATTCACATTAAGATTAATATTTTACGGTTATTATTATTAATATCATTATTATTATCACTAATAGAATTATTAACCTTATTACCTTTATTAGGAATATTAAGTATTATAATTATTATCATTTTTACCATTATTAATATTATTTTAGTATTATAATAATAATTGAATGATATATATATAAATATGTTTAATACATATAAAAATTAATATTTTTATATACAAAATGAATATATGAAACATCTATATATTACTAGTATAAAAATGATATAACTAATAAATTTATATATATATATATTTGTTCGATTACAATTATGTGTGTTAATATATAAATAAATGATATAGGTTCATGAATCCAACGCCAACCCTGCATTATTCATTTACGTCGTATGCATATTCTTACTACAAAATATCGTATCGTGAGTTCATTTGCTCCCTTTTACTCTTTACATTTTTGGGACTGAGAATACATGCGCTACTTTTATAACTGCTTTATTAAATACTTTGAAATACATTTTGAACTGCGAATACATGAAATGCTTTTATAAATGTTTGACGAGATAGACACAAGCAAAACATTCCTCGAATGAATTATGTGGACGTGATAATTACCACCATTGAATTATGTGGACGTGATAATTGCCACAATTGATATGAATATTTTTCCCCTGATTATTATTTCTTGGTAACCTAAGAATTAGGGAATATCACTAATTTTGAGAATTAGTGCACGCCTAATTGACGCGAATCCTAAAGGTAGCTACCGGGTCTAACACCCCCACCCAGAATGTTCACTAGACGGAAGGGCTAGTGGGCGTGGTGTTTAGTACTTCGAAGTTTATATGATTATTATACAGAAGAGATGTTCTGTTTTGGGGATATTATTATGCGAATTATATGTTAAGGTCGGTTACCAAGACAAGTTATGAATGAAAAGTGAATGTTATGTATCGAGAGAATGATTTTATACACAGGTTATGTGTATGTTATTTTTGTGCACGAGATATGTGTACGGTTATTTAAAAATCGCGAGGCAACCTATGGGGGAGAAAGGGATACGAACCTACTCTGCTAAGCATTACAAAAAATGTTTTTGTACACGAGATAGGTGTACTGTATTTAAAATCTTGTGGTCTATCAAAATGATGAATTTTATTGCTTATGATAAATCTATGAACTCACCAACCTTTTGGTTGACACTTAAAAGCATGTTTATTCTCAGGTATGAAAGAAATCTTCCGCAGTGCATTTGCTCATATTAAAGATATTACTTGGAGTCATTCATGACATATTTCAAAAGACGTTGCATTCGAGTCGTCGAGTTCATCAAGATTATTATTAAGTCAATTATAGTTGGAGGTATTATGAAATAGTATGCTTGCCGTCAACTTTTGATGTAATGAAAGTTTGTCTTTTTAAAAACGAATGCAATGTTTGTAAAATGTATCATATAGAGGTCAAGTACCTCGCGATGTAACCAAATGTAATGTATTCGTCCAGATGGATTAGGACGAGTCACTACAAGTGGTATCAGAGCGGTGGTCTTAGTGAACCAGGTCTTGCATTAGTGTGTCTAACTGATAGTTGCTTAGATGCATTAGTGAGTCTGGACTTCGATCGTGTCTGCATGTCAAAAGTTTTGCTTATCATTTCGTGTTGAAAAATTACCTGCTTATCATCCTTGGAAAATTACCTGCTTATCATTCTTAGTCTAGACACGTTTTATTGCATTGACTGCATGAATAGTGTATAGACAAAATTCATATCTTAGCGCATTTGTTACTGTAGACTTGCCTCACATATGCCGTAAATTCCTCCGTAGTCTACAAAATCTTTAGTACTATATATATATATATATATATATATATATATATATATATATATATATATATATATATATATATATATATATATATATAGATATTCTATGTAGTTAGAATATCATCCAATATTCGAAAATCATTTCATATCGAAAAATCTTCCATCTGATCGTACGAGATGGATCCCTCAACCAGTTCGAATTCCTCGGATTCCGACAGCTATTTCGACATGGATGTTCACCTAAGCTCCGAAAGCAGTGTCACTAGAATGAATCAACCAATTCATCTGATGGATTCGTAGCCTACTTAATTATTGGAAACAAGAAGAAGTTGATCCCTTCCATCCACCATATTGCCCTCTTGGTGAAAAACCTGAAGCACTTACCGGCGAACCTGTCCGAAACACCATATTCACCCTCATTGTCAGAATATCCCACAATGATTATATGATATCTCAAATTCTGAACCTTATTCATTCGCTCGTTCTAACCGTCAATCATTCGTAATAGAAGAAGTCAACGAACTTCGCGCTCGAGTAATTAATTTGGAGAATATAGTGCAAAACTTACCAGCTTCAGCAACATCACCGGCACCAACAGTACCACCAACAATCCAAGTTTCAACATCACATGCCTCAACATCTCATTCTGTACCTCGAGTATAATCATCATTCTACATATCGTTCTACATCATTTATCTTCATTCGACATGGCGATTATGTAATCTTTAATGTTTTAGAGATTATATATTCTTGTTCTAACGGGAAATCAGATGAGTTAAAATCATATTAACTCATTAAATCCATGATTACATCTGAGGAAAATATATATGTAAGTATATTTTCATAAAGATTGTAACTAAAGATTCTTTTGTACAAACTGTTAATGGTGAAAATATTTTAACGGGTAGATAATACCCGAGAAATATTTAGATCTCACATTAACATGTTACACTGTACATTCTTCAAATCTGATTCAACAGTCATTTACGATCCTATATACAACCACAGATATACGTATTCGTTCACCAAAGAATAACCATTTTCATTCCAATTCAATTTCACATACGAGTTTCTGCCAATCAAAATCCAAGTCAAGATTTGACAAGTGGCATAATGAAGAAAATAATGAATAAAATAAAATTGATTAGTAACCAATTAATTAACTACGTAAAAAATTTTAAATCTATACTAACCAAATCCTAGCTAACTATTCCTATACCCGTTATGACTATTTCCTTATTACATTTTATTTATTGTCATTTTAATTATCGCAATTTTAATACTCGCAATTTTATTTATCGTCAATTAAATACTGTTATTTATTTTACGCACTTTAAATATCATCATTTAAAAACTGTCATAATATACTAGTCTTCATTAATCCTGAGACAATATAATATAATCTTGATTAACTAGATTAGATATTGAACTATTGGACTATTAGACTACTAATCTTGGACAATTAAAAAGTATTAAAAGAGTAGGAAATATTAATTATAACACATTTTGATTTAAAATATCGTTAATAAGTTACATCTTCTACAGTTAAACAATTTTTCAAGTTTGCCACTTGATTTCATCTTAAACCTCATTTATATCTTGATGATTACAATCTGCGTTCAAACCTTTCATGATTCTTGAAAACACCTCAATCGAGAAGATGAACCAACCGCACTTCATCTACGGAAGGAAAGATTTATGCATATAGTTATGCACCTGAAAAACTCTCAGAAACTGAGTAAACGTTTAACACATAGCTGTGCTAATTCCTTTAGCGTTATTATTACCGAAAATAACTTTGCAACTCCTGTTCGAGATAGCCAGTTTTGTCACAGCTCCAGCAAGTCAACTTCGACTTTTCGTTTGAAACAACCTTATTATAACCTTGATATATATGCGTGTTCTTTTATTGTTACCGGGAAAACCTTTTATATTCCATCATATTACCAGCAAGCGTACCAGCAATCTCGTCGCTCCTTGGCTTACATCTCTCTGACAAATCACTATATTTATCTATCGAAGTCTTATCATGAACTCATCGGCATCTTGTAATGATAATTACCATACAAAATACCGGGAGGCATCAATCGATAATCTCGAATTCCTAAGCAATTCTACGACAACAATTATATATATAAGTATATATGTATATATATATATATATATATATATATATTCTATCTCCTGGAATTACAAAACTTCAATTCTGAATTTCTGAAAAGCGCTTTAGCCTATGAATCAGTTTTCTGAGTTTTGAAAAGTTGATGAAATCGTTAGCGAATACCTTGCTCCTTACTCTAAATCCTTGCGGACGAATTTCTTCATCATCCTCTGATCTTAAATATTTTAAATTCTAAGATATCAACGTATCTTTCATTATAAATATCCTGGATATTTCTGAAGATACATTCATAAATATCTTTGCTCGAAATTATCTATCTCTTCGTGCTATCCGTGTTACGTCATAAAGGAAACTATTTTAGTTTCTAAATTTCTTTAAAATTCGAGTTTAAATTATGAATGATTTCCTAGAGAAGTGTTGGGAATTGAAGCAAGAGTTAGTGTAATATAATAACGTCAGGCCAACGTGGTTATATTACAGTAAGTCATGCTGAATTTCTAATGGAACGTGATGATTCACAGACGATACCGTCATCATGTGCCATGTTACACGACTCTTTCATTCTACTTAAGCTCTAAGCATATCACGAAACTAATTCCTTTGCTATTTATGTTCTTCCATAATTCCAACAGTTGCTAATAAATCGTGTTATTACATTTTCTTTCTGATTAGAAGATTTTCTTAAATTCCTTGAATTTCGGAAATCCACCATGACTACATCAAAAGTTAAGACGAAACTTTTCACTCTTTTGTGATATCTTCACTCGTACGCTTCACATGATCGAATCATTTTATCTATATTAATTAATAATGATAAAACCCTAATTATCAACTGATAATCGTCATGAAAACATTCTTATCATTAGCCATGACGACCTCGATCAAATTTTGGGATGAAATTTCTTTAACGGGTAGGTATTGTAGTGACCCGGAAATTTCCGACTAAATTTAAACTTAATATTTATATGGTTTCGACACGATAAGCAAAGTCTGTAATGTTGAGTCTTAAAATTTTTGAACTGTTTCAGTAAACCTTTGACTATTTTCGACGATTCACGAACAACTATTTGTAAATAAATATATATATGAATATATGAGATTTGATAAGCATAATCTGTTATATAAATCTCATTATTATTATTATTAACATTAATATTATTATTATTATTTGTATCATTAAAATTATTATAATATATAATATACAGATTTAAAGATGTAAATTGATATTATTAGTATTATTATTAAATATTATTATTATTATTATTATTATTATTATTATTATTATTATTATATATTATCATTATTATTACTATAATTATTATTAACAGAACTATTATGTTATTATTATTAAATAATATTATCAGAATTATTATTATTAATATATTTATATTTATTAATTATTAATATTAATTATATATATATAAATTACAATAATCAGATTCAATTATATGAATCTGTTTCACGTCCCCATCTAATCCATTTTTCTTTCTTTCCTACTCGATTCCTTTTGTCTCTAAATTCGTACGAATCACAAATCAAACAATGGAATAATCTAAAATCTGTTAGCCATCTATATCATCTAAATGTACGAATCTGTTCCAATCACTATCTGCTTTAATTTTTCTCTTCCTCCTGGTTTAAAAATTCTGTTTGAATATTATTACAAGTCGATATCATAGATCACTAAATTACAATTTCAATCAACTTTTGTTACAAATCAATGACAGTAATCAAAGATAGATAATTAGAGTCTGTTAGCCATCTCCATCCGAGTTATTTCTCTCATGAGTGAAAGCTTATGACTTTCCTGTCTTCAATTTGTTACATGTCGATCTCAATTCACAGATGCAAACAAAATTCAGTTTCACATCTCTTTCTGCTTTTATTTTATTTTGTTATTTCGTCCTGCTCGAGATTCTCTATCGACCATAGCTGCACTACAAAACAAATCGATCGTACCCTTGATTTCGACTTCAATCACTCAAATGCACAATATATACTACTGCAATGGTAAAGAGGAAAAATGGAAATATTTAAGATACATATACATATTACTTACACATATATAAACACCCAATTGCCTTGCAAAAGTACTCGAACCATTTGTTGCTTCATTTATATTTCGGTTCACTGTCACCTGCAACGGGTCTTCATCTCCATATAATATATATGAACGTAATATATGTGGAATGACCAACTTTCTTCTTCTTCATTTACTTTTAAGCACCACCCTAACCCGCTCAAATCACCATCCAACATCAAACTGTTTTTGTTTATGTTTATGTTCAAGAACAAACCCACAACCATCGTGAACCGACTCTATATCTCTCTCTCACTTATATCTTCTGTTTATAACCACCACCAAAACCACCATTCGAAAAATCTTGTTAATTTGAACCCAGAAGGTGAGCTACTGCTGTTACGAATCTGTTTTCTGTTCAATACAACCGTATATATATATATATATATATATATATATATATATATATATATATATATATATATATACATATATATATATATACATATATATATACATATATATATATATATATATATATATATATATATATATATATATATATATATATATATATATATATATATATATATATACAGGCTACAAACAAGATTATATATTAATCCCATTATGGCGTGATATTTTATTTGTGTGTGGCCGACATACTAATCATTTAATCCACTTATTAAAGGCATCTAAGAAACGCGATATTAACTCAAATATGGCAACGTGGATTGCATTACTTTTTATCCAACTTTATCTATCTATTATGATAACGAAGGATTGGAAGATGACGTGCTTGTTGAGCAAAGAAAAGAGAAACAGAAAACGCTACCAACTCCCATTGATTTATTTATTTTTATTTCTCAGCCGTGATTTGTTTTTACCCAACAAGTGTTTAACTTGGGCCCAAATGAAAGGACCGGTTCATATACATTATAAACGATTCACAATAGTTGATTACATTGCGAGGTATTTGACCTCTATATGATACATTTTACAAACATTGCATTCATTTTTAAAAGACAAACTTTCTTTACATCGAAAATTGACAGGCATGCATACCATTTCATAATATCTACTATCCAACTATAAATTGATTTAATAATAATCTTTGATGAACTCAATGACTCGAATGCAACGTTCTTCGAAATATGCTATGAAAGACTCCAAGTAATATCTTTAAAATGAGCAAATGCACAGCGGAAGATTTCTTTAACACCTGAGAATAAACATGCTTTAAAGTGTCAACCAAAAGGTTGGTGAGTTCATTAGTTTATCATAATCATTTATTTCCATCATTTTAATAGACCACAAGAATTTCATTTCCAGTTCTCATAAATATACGTCCCATGCATAGAGACAAAAATAATCATTCATATGGTGAACACCTGGTAACCGACATAAACTAGATACATATAAGAATATCCCCTATCATTCCGGGATCCTCCTTCGGACATGATATAAATTTCTAAGTACTAAAGCATCCGGTACTTTGGATGGGGTTTGTTAGGCGCAATAGATCTATCTTTAGGATTCCCGTCAATTAGGGTGTCTGTTCCCTAATTCTTAGATTACCAGACTTTAATAAAAGGGGCATATTCGATTTCGATAATTCAACCATAGAATGTAGTTTCAATTACTTGTGTCTATTTCGTCAAACATTTATAAAAGTGCATGTATTCTCAGTCCCAAAAATATAAAGGGTAAAAAGGCAAATGAAACTCACCATACTGTATTTCGTAGTAAAAATACATATAACGTCATTGAACAAGTGCAAGGTTGGCCTCGGATTCACGAACCTAAATTAATTATATATAATTATGTGTTGGTCAATATTTGTCTAACAAATTAGGTCAAGTCATAGTGTACCACAATCCTAATGCTCGAGACTAATATGCAAAAGTCAACAAAAGTAAATTTGACTCAAAATAATTTCCAAAAATCTATACATGATTAATATATAGTTTAAATATCGTCGTTTTATATTTTTAAATATTTTTAAAAGATTTATTAGAGTAAATAATATAATTTATTTATTAATAAATAAAATTTTATATTAAATTTATATAATAAAATATACTTTTATATATATTAAGTAATAAAATTTATAAGGTTCATTTAATATCATAAAGATAATATGATAGGTATTATTAAAGTAAGTTATTACACGTAGTAAAATATGTTTGTATTACATATTTATTTGATAAAATAATATCTATAATGATAGTAAGTAAAAGTTGTATTATTTTGTAATAATAATTATTATTATAAAAATATCAATATTTATAATTACTAAGATGACATTATGATAAAATGATAATTCTAATTATGATAACTTTAATATTTACGATAATTTTTAATATTATCTTTAAAATAATAATTCTATTTATAATAATAATAATGATATTTTATAGTAACAATGACATTTCTATTAAAATGATAATTTTTGTTAAAATGATAGTTTTAATACTAACGATACTTTTAATAATAATAGTAATAATAAAAATAACAAGAACGATAATTTTATCTAAATCAATATCTTATAATATTTTAATTTCATCATGATACTCTTACTCATTATTTCCTAATCATTTCGTTTAATAGCTTTTAATCGTATTTTATATCGTGTTCATAATAATGATAATAATAGTAATCAAAATAATTAGGTGTTACAAATATTTGTTTTAATTACACTAATATTAATAATGATAGTTACTATAACATTATTAACGATAATACTAATAATTATCTTAATGATAATATAGTAATAATAATAATAACAATAACAATAACCATTTTTAAATAATGGTATATATATATTAATAATGATAATAATAATAATAATACTAATAATAATAATAATAATAATAATAATTGGATAATAATAATAATACTAATTATAACTTTAACGATAATAATGATAGTAATAATAATAAAAAATAACAATTTTTAATGATAAATCCCTTTTATTGATAAAGATAATAATAATGATAATAATAAGATAAAACTAGAACGACGATAAAAACGACGATAATAATAATCATTTTTAATAAAAATATCGAAAATTCAATTGATTATAACTTCTAATCCGTTCATCGAAACCATTCGATATCTAAAGGAAAAGTTCTTAATTTTTCGCTAGCTTTCCAAGGACATGCATATCTTATACCTTTTCTCAACCGCAAGTGAAACTAATTCAATATTCAACCTAATCCGTCTAAGGGCAATATCAAAAGTACAAGCATGCATAATCCTAAATACTCGAGCACTAGTCAGGGATACACTATTAGTATGTAAAAGTTAAATTATGAGTACTCACGTATCAATATTGAGATTCAATATTGCAAGAAAGGTATGTAGATGCAATGGAAATGATAAACACTATATTGACCTCACGAGCATACCCATGAACCAGACTCAATCACCTCCATAGCTATAACCCATAATTTCCTTAATCCTATCATACTCGAAAAACAATTTCAAAATCACTCGGACAGCACTCCGTCGTAATATTTTATGTATACTAATAATATCTTGAAATAATACGGAGTTAATATATATATGTAAATCGATTGAGAGAGTTTAGAGAAAATATTTTCAAGTTTCTATGAAATAATGAAACTATTGAATTCTATTTATAATAGATTTTTGAATTATTAAAATGAATTATTAAAGTATGAATTATTAAAGTGAATTATTAATGTATGAATTATTAAAGTGAATTATTAAAGTATGAATTATTAAAGTGAATTATTAAAGTATGAATTATTAAAGTGAATTATTAAAGTATAAATTATTAAAGTGAATTATTAAAGTTAAAGTAAAGTAAAAATAAAGTAAAGTTAAGTTTAAGTATAGTAAAAGTATAAAACTATGTACGTATAATACGCATATAAATATATATAATATTAATTTAAATCGTTATATATATTTAATAAAATAAAATATAAATATCTTTATCTTTATCATACTAGTTAAGTAATGAGTTGTCAAAAGTGGTTCTAGATATTTATAAAAGTTATATACGTTTTAATAATAAAGTTCTTTTTAAACTGAAAATATTTTTGTACGTTTGAAACTAAATAGATCAATCGAGTCTTTATGAGATTCAATCTTCCACTATCCTTTGTCTAGTTCTCAATGATTGACAATTTGTTCTTATTTATAAATCACTTTACCATTTTCTGAATATTGTTAAAATGGAAAGATTTCTCAAATCAACGTGGGCCTTTCAACAGAGACTTGTAATCATAATTCAATATATCTGATAATTCAATCATTTGATCTTATCTTCTAATTCCATTGATAAACATTTTGAAACAGATACAATCATATAAAGTATTTAATCTAATATTTTGTTTACGTTTCAAGTTATAATATATATAAACATATACATATATAATCATATTCGTTTAATGGTTCGTGAATCGTTGGAACTTGGTCGAGGTTGAATGAATGTATGAACATAGTTTAAAATTCTTGCAATTTAACTTAACAAATGTTGCTTATCGTGTCGGAAACATATAAAGATTGAAGTTTAAATTTGGTTGGAAATTTCCGGGTTGTCACAGTACCTACCCGTTAAAGAAATTTCGTCCCGAAATTTGAGTGGAAAGGTCGTGAATGATAATAAGTATGTTTTCATGATGCATACGGGCTGAAAATTAGAGTTTTATCATCAGCGAATAATTTGGATAAACAATCTATTTATATGAAAAGTATGAATGAAGCTAACATAGAAGAGTGAAATGAGTAAGTGTAGATTCATCTTATCATTTGACGTAGATATGATTGATTCTCATATTTCAAGGGATTTGAAGAAAATCTTCTTAATAAGATTTGACTCTCCGGTAATCAAGGGAATTAGGATCCGCTTTAAATGCGATCGTCCATTTTAATTGTTCTGTCGGAGATTTTCTTATAAATTTACCTCCTTCGTTTCCTTACAACTCACACCTTCTGTTGATGCATTTTATACAAGTCCCTAGACATCTACCCACGTCCATTGCAGGTACAACAGTTTACAGGCCACCATGATTGCTCGTTATTATCCTATTCGTGTTTGTATGTGGTTACAGGAACTGCAGGAACGAGATTTAGATGTTTGACTATGTTAGACTTAGTCAGACGTACGAGTGAAGCCTCACTAGTACGGCTGACAGGCTCATACGCACGGTTGATGCTGAGCTAAGTCACAATTACAACCTAAATGAGAAGACACGAGTGAGTGATCACCCGTACGGCTGATGAAGCCAACTCGTACGTGTGATGAATGAATCGTATGGGTGAGTCAACAGCAGGGGTATATAAAGTCTTATGTTCTTCATTTTAGGTTAAGCCTCTCATTTGTTACACACACTCAGATCTAGTGAGCTCCTCTGATTCTCTCTCAGTCCAAATCACCCAGGTGGTGAATAATAGCTCTAGGTGTTGATCTAATCACACTTGATTTAGTTGTGGTTTGACTAAATTAATCAAAAAAAACTTAACCTATTCACTAGAGGGTTTGATTCACTTATTCCGCCATTGTGTGAGTTAAATCTGTTGATTTCTAAGTTCCTAGTCATGTTTCATCACCTTCTATTCTTTCCCCCTCAACTCATATTTTAAAGTATTCATCAATATGCTCCCTCTAGTTCTGATTCTCGATATACTTCTAACTTTCATATCGGCCATTCTTCTTTTTCATCTACCGCCAGAAGAATCTATTTACTTCTACTATACTCTTGGGTTTATAGTGTTTCTAGTTCTCCCGTGTCTTTATATTGCTATATGCATTGATATATATGGTTTATAATTTCTGGATTGTCGTTGGGATTTATATGTTCCCTTATATTTCAAAGTCTCTGCTTCTGTCTTCTATAATCATTATCATTCACAGTTAATGCTCTCTTTTATTTGCTGCAATTTATACCCCAATTTCTATTTCGGAGTTTTGTCCTTTCGCTTCTTCTTCTTGCGATTAAGCACCGCTTGTAATGGTCCAGAATTCACAGATATGAATTTCAGAATGAACATTGTTAATGTTCTAGAAAGGAAATTGTGATGGCACGATCTTGACTTGTCAAATTACTAGAATACCTTGAAAAAGGCCGAATCATCAAGAAATATTTTCTTGATATTTTAGAGGTTAAATAGAATACAAGAGTCGTATAACATGACACATGATGATGTTATGATCTGTGAATCATCACGTTCTATTTAGAAACTCAGCATGACTTACTGTAATATAATCACATTGATCAAGTGTCATTATATTATACTAATTCATGCTTCAGTTCCCAACATTACTTCAAAATATTCCTATTTTAAACTTGAATGTTTCAGAATTTAGAAACTAAAATAGTTTCTTTTATGATGTAATACAGATAGCGCGAAGAGGTAAATGATTTCAAATAAAAAAAATTAAGAAAATATCTTCAGAAATATGGAGGATATTTATAATGAAAGATATGATGATATTTTAGAACTTCTAATATTAGAGGATGATGAAGAATATTGTCCGCAGGGGTTTAGAGTCAGGAGCAAGGTATTCGTTAATGACTTCAGCAGGTACTGAATCATTTGGATCCTTTGAAGTCAGGTTCAGTCTTTGTAATTTTTCCACAGCCTCCTTCCTACTTTGCTCAATCCATTTTCCAGTTCCAAAACTTCTCTTTTTCTGCGCTTTGCCAGCACACTTCATCATTATCATCCAGCTTTTACCATTTAAAGTCGTTTATAGTTTTTGCTGCTTCATCAGCATTTTTTTTTTCCATTTTCGGAGAACCAATTCGTAGTTCAGAGTGTTTTTCAGAAACTTCACATTCAAATTAAGTCCAGAAGATAGACGTTATATATACACATATAACTATTGGCGTAGACATCCTGCGAGATTTCAAAATACTGGTTGCTAATTCCCAATGATTCGTATGGCAATTCTCATTACAAGATGCGAATGAGTAAATGATGGGGTTTCAATGAATAATTATAATGACTTTTTGGAGAGGCTAAAGTCAAAGGGTAATGAAGTTGTTGGTACATCTACTAATAATGTGGTAGAATGTAAAAGGTTCCCTGGTAACGATGGTGTATATCTCAAGGTTATAATAAGGTTAGTCTGACTGAAAAGTCGAAGTTGACTTGCTAGAGCTGTGACAAAACTGGCTACTTTGAATAGGAGTCGCAAAGTTATTTTTGCTAATAAATGCCAAAGAATCTGACGCGGATACGTTGTTTAAACTTTTACTTTGGTTTCAAGAGTTTTTCGGGTACATAACTGTGGGTAACATATGGTTGGATCATCATCTCGATTGCTCATCATTCGAAGTGTCTTCAGAAATTTTCGAAGGGTTTGAACACAGATTGTAATCGTTAACATACATTTGATGTTCTAACACAGTTTTGAAGTCAAAATATAGCTTGTGAAAGATGTAAGGATCTAAGAGTGATGATTTTGGTCATATCTCAAGTTGAATTTTGAGATTTCAAAATCAGAATATGTAATTAAATTTTGAATGAGTATGGTTATTTTGATTTCTATAACAGAATGTATATTGTTGTGAAAGTAGGGAGTATAATGGATGATTTGCTGAATCAGATTCGAAGAATATAATATATTAATTGTGAAATTATATATCTCTCGGGTATTACCTACCCGTTAAAAAAAATTTCACAATTAATATTTTGTACAAAAGAATTTTATTACAGTCTTTATGAAAATATATATATGTATATTTTCTTCAGATATAACATAGATTTAATGAGTTAATGTTAAATTAAACTCATTTTATTTACGGTTGAAACTAGAATTGAATAATCCCTAAAGGCTTTAAAAAGTACATAACTTTTACGCAGTATTTCTTTAATGACATTGAAATTATGAATCAATACTTTGTTATTTGTTGATGTATGATGTTTGGTTCGTGGAATTCTTGTAAATTTCACAAAGTACGAATGATGTTATCTGAAAAGTTTCGGGTACATCGATGATGAAAGTGTAAAATCAAATATATACTTGATTTATTATGAATTGGAATTTGTTGAATTGCGACAGAGATTGTAGTTAGCGCTGGTTAAGTTGCGGCCGAAGGACGTACATTATTGCATATTTGTAATATGAATTAATCGAGTAGTTAAGATTCACACACAATAGCTTAGCACGGAAAGATTTATTTCAATATATATATATATAATATACATATAATTTTTTCAGAGGGAATGAGTTAATTCTTCATAACTCGTTGATACAATATACACGTTATTGATTCGTAATGATGTCTACAGTGATTCTTGAACTGACGGAGTTTGTGATGTTATCGGTGTTGTTGAATCGGATGTTGCCTGTACTGACGATGCTGGTAACGCTGACGGTACTGTTGATGCTGTTGGTAAAGCAAGTTTAGCTTGTTAATCACACACCATTTTTGTCAGGGTTTCTACTCTTCCTTCTATCATTTTGGTTCGCTTAACTGATTTATGGTTAGGGCTAGATTAGATAATCTCTAAGACTTTAGAGATTACATAATCGCCGCGGAATGTTTCTCCAATGAAGTTATGAATTAATACTTTGTTAGTTATTGTTGTTGGTACTCCTTGGTATCTATGGTGCGTATGACGTTGATGCTCGTGGGACAGATTGTGAAGTTGAGGTTTACGACGCGGTTGTGGTTGGAGGTGGTAATGGTACTGTTGGCGTTGATGATGGTGGTACTAGTTATGCTGCTGATGCTGCTACTGGTGTTTGTAATATCTGCACCATATTCTCCAAAGCCACTACCCGAGCGCGAAGCTCGTTGACTTCTTCTATTTCACCGGGGTGATTGTCGGTTCGGACGAGCGGATAAATAAAATCTAAAATTTGATGTAATATATAATCGTGACGAGATACTCTGGAAATGAGCGAGAAAATGGTGTTTCGGACAGGTTCGCCGGTAAGTGCTTCAGGTTCTTTGTCAAGAGGGCAATGTGGTGGATGGAAGGGATCACCTTCTTCTTGTCTCCAATGATTGAGGAGGCTACGAACCCATCCCCAATTCATCCAGAATAGGTGATGACTGATTGGTTGATCTATTCCGGTCACACTGCTTTCGGAGCTTGAATGGGATTCCATTTCGGAATCTGAGTGACTTGAATTGATGACGAATTCCATTTTGTACGATTGGATAAAGGATTTTTTTTTTCGATATGAAATGATTTTGGCTAACGGATGGTATTCTAATTACATAGAATACATAAATATATATATATATATATATATATATATATATATATATATATATATATATATATATATATATATATATATATATATATATATATATATATATATATATATATATATATATATATATATATATATATATATATATATATATAGATCAAAAGATTTCGTAGATTACGGAGGACTTTGCGGGATATGTCAGGCAAAGTTTAAAGTAACAGATATGATAAGATATGATTTAGCAGATATGCTAAGATATGAATTTTTGTCTATACACTATTCATGCAATCAATGCAGCAAGACGTGTCTTAGACTAAAAATGATAAGCAGGTAATTTCCTGAGGATGATAAGTAGTTAATTTTCGACACAAAATGATAAGCAAAACTTTTAACATGCAGACACGGTCGAAGTCCAGACTCACTAATGCATCCTATCGACTTATCAGTTGGACACACTAATGCAGACCTGGTTCGCTAAGACCACCGCTCTGACACCAACTGAAAGGACCCGTTCATATACATTATAAATGATTCACAATAGTTGATTACATTGCGAGGTATTTGACCTCTATATGATACATTTTACAAACATTGCATTCATTTTTAAAAGACAAACTTTCTTTACATCGAAAATTGACAAGCATGCATACCATTTCATAATATCCACTATCCAACTATAAATTGATTTAATAATAATCTTTGATGAACTCAATGACTCGAATGCAACGTTCTTCAAAATATGCTATGAAAGACTCCAAGTAATATCTTTAAAATGAGCAAATGCACAGCGGAAGATTTCTTTAACACCTGAGAATAAACATGCTTTAAAGTGTCAACCAAAAGGTTGGTGAGTTCATTAGTTTATCATAATCATTTATTTCCATCATTTTAATAGACCACAAGAATTTCATTTCCAGTTCTCATAAATATACGTCCCATGCATAGAGACAAAAATAATCATTCATATGGTGAACACCTGGTAACCGACATTAACTAGATACATATAAGAATATCCCCTATCATTCCGGGATCCTCCTTCGGACATGATATAAATTTTGAAGTACTAAAGCATCCAGTACTTTGGATGGGGTTTGTTAGGCCCAATAGATCTATCTTTAGGATTCGCGTCAATTAGGGTGTCTGTTCCCTAATTCTTAGATTACTAGACTTTAATAAAAGGGGCAAATTCGATTTCGATAATTCAACCATAGAATGTAGTTTCAATTACTTGTGTCTATTTCGTCAAACATTTATAAAAGTGCATGTATTCTCAGTCCCAAAAATATAAAGGGTAAAAAGGCAAATGAAACTCACCATACTGTATTTAGTAGTAAAAATACATATAACGTCATTGAACAAGTGCAAGTTTGGCCTCGGATTCACGAACCTAAATTAATTATAAATAATTATGTGTTGGTCAATATTTGTCTAACAAATTAGGTCAAGTCATAGTGTACCACAATCCTAATGCTCGAGACTAATATGCAAAAGTCAACAAAAGTAAATTTGACTCAAAATAATTTCCAAAAATCTATACATGATTAATATATAGTTTAAATATCGTCGTTTTATATTTTTAAATATTTTTAAAAGATTTATTAGAGTAAATAATATAATTTATTTATTAATAAATAAAATTTTATATTAAATTTATATAATAAAATATACTTTTATATATATTAAGTAATAAAATTTATAAGGTTCATTTAATATCATAAAGATAATATGATAGGTATTATTAAAGAAAGTTATTACACGTAGTAAAATATGTTTGTATCACATATTTATTTGATAAAATAATATCTATAATGATAGTAAGTAAAAGTTGTATTATTTTGTAATAATAATAATTATTATAAAAATATCAATATTTATAATTACTAAGATGACATTATGATAAAATGATAATTCTAATTATGATAACTTTAATATTTACGATAATTTTTAATATTATCTTTAAAATAATAATTCTATTTATAATAATAATAATGATATTTTATAGTAACAATGACATTTCTATTAAAATGATAATTTTTGTTAAAATGATAGTTTTAATACTAACGATACTTTTAATAATAATAGTAATAATAAAAATAACAAGAACGATAATTTTATCTAAATCAATATCTTATAATATTTTAATTTCATCATGATACTCTTACTCATTATTTCCTAATCATTTCGTTTAATAGCTTTTAATCGTATTTTATATCGTGTTCATAATAATGATAATAATAGTAATCAAAATAATTAGGTGTTACAAATATTTGTTTTAATTACACTAATATTAATAATGATAGTTACTATAACATTATTAACGATAATACTAATAATTATCTTAATGATAATATAGTAATAATAATAATAACAATAACAATAACCATTTTTAAATAATGGTATATATATATTAATAATGATAATAATAATAATAATACTAATAATAATAATAATAATAATAATAATTGGATAATAATAATAATACTAATTATAACTTTAACGATAATAACGATAGTAATAATAATAAAAAATAACAATTTTTAATGATAAATCCCTTTTATTGATAAAGATAATAATAATGATAATAATAAGATAAAACTAGAACGACGATAAAAATGACGATAATAATAATCATTTTTAATAAAAATATCGAAAATTCAATTGATTATAACTTCTAATCCGTTCATCGAAACCATTCGATATCTAAAGGAAAATTTCTTAATTTTTCGCTAGCTTTCCAAGGACATGCATATCTTATACCTTATCTCAACCGCAAGTGAAACTAATTCAATATTCAACCTAACCTGTCTAAGGGCAATATCAAAAGTACAAGCATGCATAATCCTAAATACTCGAGCACTAGTCAGGGATACACTATTAGTATGTAAAAGTTAAATTATGAGTACTCACGTATCAATATTGAGATTCAATATTGCAAAAAAGGTACGTAGATGCAACAGAAATGATAAACACTATATTGACCTCACGAGCATACCCATGAACCATACTCAATCACCTCCATAGCTATAACCCATAATTTCCTTAATCCTATCATACTCGAAAAACAATTTCAAAATCACTCGGACAGCACTCCATCGTAATATTTTATGTATACTAATAATATCTTGAAATAATACGGAGTAAATATATATATGTAAATCGATTGAGAGAGTTTAGAGAAAATATTTTCAAGTTTCTATGAAATAATGAAACCTATTGAATTCTATTTATAATAGATTTTTGAATTATTAAAGTGAATTATTAAAGTATGAATTATTAGAGTGAATTATTAAAGTATGAATTATTAAAGTATGAATTATTAAAGTGAATTATTAAAGTATGAATTATTAAAGTTAAAGTAAAGTAAAAATAAAGCAAAGGTAAAGTTTAAGTATAGTAAAAGTATAAAACTATGTACGTATAATACGCGTATAAATATATATAATATTAATTTAAATCGTTATACATATTTAATAAAATAAAATATAAATATCGTTATCTTTATCATACTAGTTAAGTAATGAGTTGTCAAAAGTGATTCTAGATATTTATAAAAGTTATATACGTTTTAATAATAAAGTTCTTTTTAAACTGAAAACATTTTTGTACGTTTGAAACTAAATAGATCAATCGAGTCTTTATGAGATTCAATCTTCCACTATCCTTTGTCTAGTTCTCAATGATTGACAATTTGTTCTTATTTATAAATCACTTTACCATTTTCCGAATATTGTTAAAATGGAAAGATTTCTCAAATCAACGTGGGCCTTTCAACAGAGACTTGTAATAATAATTCAATATATCTGATAATTCAATCATTTAATCTTATCTTCTAATTCCATTGATAAACATTTTGAAACAGAAACAATCATATAAAGTATTTAATCTAATATTTTGTTTACGTTTCAAGTTATAATATATATACACATATACATATATAATCATATTCGTTTAATGGTTCGTGAATCGTTGGAACTTGGTCGAGGTTGAATGAATGTATGAACATAGTTTAAAATTATTGCAATTTAACTTAACAAATATTGCTTATCGTGTCGGAAACATATAAAGATTGAAGTTTAAATTTGGTTGGAAATTTCCGGGTTGTCACACCAAATACTTATTTCTGGCCCAACAAAGAATGGTGTCGAGCTGCTGCAACTGATTCTTTTTCCTGTTTTTTTTTCTCGAACCAACCAACAAGAACCCATGTAACCATAATCGAACAACCACCTGCAACAAGTTTATTATTTATGTTTCATTTGAAAGTTGATATAGCTGCAGTCCCATTTCTTTTTTCATTCCTTTTAAATGATGATGATGGAAAGTGATGAGGTACAATGATGATAATATGGTGACCCGTATGATGATGATAATGATCCATAATGATAATGATAATTGGATAAGGAATGGCTAATGAAACCATGAAGATAGTAATGATAATGATAATCATCATTATGATCATGATTATAAAATTATGATAATGAATACGAGTAATTGATACGATGATGATGAAACAAGGATAAGGGTATACGTAAAAAAAATTTCTGATTCGGTACAGCATTGCAAACGAGATACCCTTTTCATGGATTCAGAATTATAGCGGGCTCTTTAATTAGTCATGTTGGGCTTTTATTTGATTGGGCTGAAGACCCAACTGATTTACAGTTGGGCTGAACTGTTAGCGATAAGAAATATGGGTTAAGAGAATATAAGGTAGGGAATAAATCAAAAAATAGGAGGCAGCTCAATGGTTAAGCATTTGTTCGTGTGAGTGAGAGGTCGAGGGTTCGAGCCCTGTTCCGGGAAACTTTTTTTTAGAAAGGCTTTGGAAGGTAGTTTTCAATACCAAAAATCATTATTATTATTATTATTATTATTACTATAATATTAATTATTATCATTATTATTAATATGATTTTAATTATTATTATTATTAGTATTATTATTATTATTAGTATTATAATTATGATTATTATTATTATTATCATTATCATTCATAGTAAGATTAATATTTTACGGTTATTATTATTAATATCATTATTATTATCACTAATAGAATTATTAACCTTATTACCTTTATTAGGAATATTAAGTATTATAATTATTATCACTTTTACCATTATTAATATTATTTTAGTATTATTATAATAATTGAATGATATATATATAAATATGTTTAATACATATAAAATTTAATATTTTTATATACAAAATGAATATATGAAACATCTATATATTACTAATATAAAAATGATAGAACTAATAAATTTATATATATATATTTGTTCGATTACAATTATGTGTGTTAATATATATATAAATGATATAGGTTCGTGAATCCAATGCCAACCCTGCATTATTCAGTTCCGTCGTATGCATATTCTTACTACAAAATATCGTATCGTGAGTTCATTTGCTCCCTTTTACTCTTTACATTTTTGGGACTGAGAATACATGCGCTACTTTTATAACTGCTTTATTAAATACTTTGAAATACATTTTGAACTGCGAATACATGAAATGCTTTTATAAATGTTTGACGAGATAGATACAAGCAAAACACTCCTCGAATGAATTATGTAGACGTGATAATTGCCATTGAATTATGTGGACGTGATAATTGCCACAATTAATATGAATATTTTTTCCCTGATTATTATTTCTTGGTAACCTAAGAATTAGGGAACATCACTAATTTTGAGAATTAGTGCATGCCTAATTGACGCGAATCCTAAAGGTAGCTATCGGGTCTAACACCCCAACCCAGAATGTTCACTAGACGGAAGGGCTAGTGGGCGTGGTGTTTAGTACTTCAAAGTTTATATGATTATTATACAGAAGAGATGTTCTGTTTTGGGGATATTATTATGCGAATTATATGTTAAGGTCGGTTACCAAGACAAGTTATGAATGAAAAGTGAATGTTATGTATCGAGAGAATGATTTTATACACAGGTTATGTGTATGTTATTTTTGTGCACGAGATATGTGTACGGTTATTTAAAAATCACGAGGCAACCTACGGGGGAAAAAAGGATACGAACCTACTCTGCTAAGCATTACGAAAAATGTTTTTGTACACGAGATAGGTGTACTGTATTTAAAATCTTGTGGTCTATCAAAATAATGAATTTTATTGCTTATGATAAACCTATGAACTCTCCAACCTTTTGGTTGACACTTGAAAGCATGTTTATTCTCAGGTATGAAAGAAATCTTCCGCAGTGCATTTGCTCATATTAGAGATATTACTTGGAGTCATTCATGACAAATTTCAAAAGACGTTGCATTCGAGTCGTCGAGTTCATCAAGATTATTATTAAGTGAATTATAGTTGGAAGTATTATGAAATAGTATGCTTGCAGTCAACTTTTGATGTAATGAAATTTTGTCTTTTTAAAAACGAATGCAATGTTTGTAAAATGTATCATATTGAGGTCAAGTACCTCGTGATGTAACCAAATGTAATATATTCGTCCAGATGGATTAGGACGAGTCACTACATGAGTTACCCCAAAAGTGTTTAACAAGACGAGTTTTCCAGAGATTTTATGGTTTTAAAGCTTTGTGCATCCGAAGCCATCCTGGTTTTGGGACAACCGCACGGATAGCTATTGTCCCGGTATATCACAAAAGTGAACTACCTCTCAGTTCAAAGGCGATGGAAGAATAACTATCTTGGGCTCAATAAGGCTATGTGCATACAAGCCATCCCGATTATGGGACGATCTCACGGGTAATTGCCCTCCCCGTAGACAAACTAATCAGTATCAATAACGAAGGGAAAGCAACTACCTTGGGTGAGTGTTTAGATGCCATCCACAGTTAACTTATTAATAGTCAACAACATGATGCAAGTGACCAACCCTTACTAGACTCTGGTGTTTAAAGAGCTAGATGAGAAGGCCGCAAGGGTAAAACGCGCTTTGGAAGACTTGACTTCCTAAAATTTAGGAGGACTCGATTCTCCCGGAAGTGTCAAAGCTTGAAGCTTTGAACACTTAGCTACTTCTCACACGTCAAGCTTTTATGCTTATGTTAAGAAAAGGTAGGAAGTAGGAACTACCCTTCCGTTAATTGCAAGAACATGGTGCCATAGCTTTTGGCAATGGCGTGTGTTGTCTAAACAACACTAGCACAAAGCCATTGCTCTTCATCAAGAAGATAGCACATTGTGAAGCTCAGTGGCTCCTCTTCACTCGGTATGATACATCAGTGTGACACATAGTGAAATGATGAATCAACTAATGTCAATATGAAATGATGGGGATTAAGAAGTATCCCACACCAAGTAAAATGGCATTCAGAAGACTTTACTTCCTTTAATGGATGGAATTGACTCATCCAGATGTGTTAAAGCTTGAGGCTTTAAATAATTGGGTTTTTTTGAAACATCATGGAAAACTTTACTTTCATGCAACACTTTTGATTCTCTTTCAGGTTATCAACTTTGAGTACATGAATCACTTTGAAAGTGGAAGACTTTACTTCCATAGATGTGAAACACAATGGGGAAGACTTTACTTCCCAAAAATACAAGTTTTATACCATTTAGATGTTTAATGATTTGTGTTATTGTAATGGCAAAAACTTATTCCAAAAATTTATCAACAATGCAAGTTTCATCATTTTTAAGAAGTATGTGACAAGTTTTATCCAAAAAGTTTAAAATGGCCCGAAATTTAACTCTCCCCCTACAATTAGTGTAATGTAATGCCCTCATTGCATTGAAAGAAAAAAATGAGTATATAGAGGGACATTTTGAAATAGAATAGAGAAGAAAAGAGAAAGAGACCGGGAATTGAGATCAAATGATCTTTGTTGTCGCCATTCGGAAAAACATAGTCACCAATTCGCTTGCATGTTGTTGTACCACTTGTTCAGCCAAAATAAGGAGCCATTTGCACAATGGCATTCCCTACAGTTCAAGTATCATCACAAGGTATGAAATGTGTGGGCCAATACTTATACAAGTATGTGCACCCACAAAATATTCACTTTCAACCAATCTCATAACACAACCAACCAACTCTTATCACAAAATATCGCAATGTATTATCATTATGCTAAAATAAACCAAGCATACGATAAATATATCACCACAAACATGCATAACCATATGAATGATAATAACATCACAATTATAAAGTGATGTTATTAAATACGATAACCAAATTGTTCAATTGTTTAATCCGGGAATTATCAACCCTCCGGATCATACAAACACAAATTTCCAACATACGAATCACAAGAAAATAAAATCATAATTTGTTCACCAATCAACCAACCATCATAAATTACCAATTGTATAAAATTTCCAACCCATTCTCCCATAATATTACACAACCAAATTTTTTTGAAATTGAATCACTACAAGCCACAATGTTATAAAATCATTACCAACCTTCAATGAATAAATCAAACTTAAACCAAATCATTGTCAGAAGTTACCAAACCATCCACCTGGGCCAAAATTTGATCCGCCTTGATCACCATATTGATCCTTGCGCCTTTCTTCCTTCTCTTGTCTTTCCCTTTCTTGTTGTTGCATTCATTGTTGATGCAATTCATGCAACTCTTGAGCACGTTGCGCTGAATACTCGTAATTATAAGGGGTCAAAAAAGGTAATTGTGGGTTTGAATCCACGTATGGGTTCCATGACTCACGGTAAGGTAAAGGAGCTGTGGGGTTCATATGCATTCTTTCCACGGAGTCACATAACCATGAGATGTCATGCCCTTGACCCGCTTGGGTGTATCCAAGGGCGTAGATATTTTGGTTTATCCCATTAAATTGGTTTTGAAGGAAATGTCTATCTTGAGGGCTATGATCATAAGTTCCTTGGGTTGGAACACTCGAACTCCCACTAGTACTACCTATGGATAGATTTGGGTTTGGCTCTTGGGTTGGTGTTTGGTTAGGTTCATTTAGTTGTCTCGAATATTCAACATACTCACATCCTCTTTCATCAAAATATTGCAACCTAGGTAATCATTCATATTCATCTTCTTCATCTCTAACCTTTCCCCGGCAAATTCATCAAGAATAATGTCAATATACTTAGCTGCTAAGGTCACAAAATGGCCACCCGTCGAAGGTTTTTCATCCTTCTTACCATCTTCATCAAAAAGAATGAAGGCGATTGTGTTTGGAATGTGTGCATTCCAACCATTAAAGATCATGTCGTTAAGCCAAATATCTAAATGGGACATTTTCTCAAGATTTTCAGCCTGATTATTGATCACACGTGAAACAACAAGATGGATCATACGATAGACGAGGCCTTGGAGAAAGGTCGTGGAGATTTTTTTGGGGGTAAATGGACCATTGCTCATTCAGGAGAATTTAGAAGTAAAGTCAAAAGTCATTGAAAAGTTGTGACAACCTTCCAAATATGTCCATAAAGCATCTGGATCGGCCCTATATTCAACATAAATCCCTAGGATTCTAATCCATTCTAACATGCCCAAACTCCTATCTTCACCCCCGAGGAGGAAGGTCATGTAACCCTCCTCATCTATTCGGTTCAGTTTGGGTTAAAAGTTAAGGTGGTGAGAAATTCCATGGTAAGGGTGTTGGGTAAGTGGCTTCCCAAATCATAAAAATTAGCCACCAAGGGTTTATCGTTATCTGCTTATTTTCACATCTAGATAGACCACAATGTTATCTAAAAGGTCATGTTAAAGACCTACGTTCCATAAAGGTTGCCAATCTATGTACTTGGCAATATGGACAGGTCTAGCGAGCCGATCTATCGAACTCTTCACCGCTTGGGCTCGTTTGGCATGGCTAAGATGGCACGAAGCCATGGGTGTATGTGATAATTTCCTTGGAGGTCATCCCCCTCGGGAGGTGTTGATGGAGGGTTGGGTAGTGGTGGTTCATTTCTTTGCCATTTATTTCTCACCATTGCTTGTTGGCGTAGTTTCCCTCGAATTGTTGTTTTCCGCCTTTACCATGGAATACAAGCACAAACAACAAACACAACCAAGTTTGCATAAAATTAGCACAATTCCAAACATGCCACAATCAAACCATGAATGGGCAACACACCACCTACATTTAAATCAAACTACAAACAATGCAATCCATTACTAAAAAGCTTGACAATTTCAATGTTTAGGCCAAATGGTCAACATGAAACAATGGTACAATGGTCAACTTGGGTCAAACTAGACAAGTGCAATTCATAGCAAACCTAAATAACCTTGCAAACATACCGAAATCACATATTAAAACCATAGACCAGAGTGTTTCATGCTTCAAATCAACTAATCCAATAATCAAAAAGTCAAAACTAGTCAAGCCCTAAAGTCATTAACCCTAATTTTCAAGTTCATAGCAAAAAAAAAAAAAAAAAAAAAAAAAAAAAAACACTAATTTGCAAGGGTACATGGCAATAGCAAGTTGGTAGACTAGTAATTAACCCTAGACAACACCCAATTTCATCTCAATCAACCAATTTCAAAAACCCCCAATTTTAAAGAACCCAAGATTTTCAATGTTGAAATTCGTGAAATTTGTAGTGACCCGAACTTTTCCATGTTTATATATATTAAATGAAATTGTTATTTACATGATTAAGTGTTTCCAACATGTTAAGCAATCAAACTTGTTAAGACTTGAATAATTGAAATAGGTTTCATATAGACAATTGACCACCCAAGTTGACCGGTGATTCACGAATGTTAAAACTTGTAAAAACTATATGATGACATATATATGATTATATATATAGTTAACATGATATTATGATAAGTAAGTATATCATTAGGTATTTTAACAATGGGTTATATACATAAAATTGAGTTTAGTGAATTAAGAAACTCAAAACGATATATATAACGATTATCGTTATAACAACGTCTTACTAAATACATATGAATCATATTAAGATATTGATACACTATGTTTAATAATGATAAATGATAAGTAAACAAGTCATTAAGTGTATTAACAATGAACTACATATGTAAAAACAAGACTACTAACTTAATGATTTCGAAACGAGACATATATGTAACGATTATCATTGTAACAACATTTAACTGTATATATATCATACTAAGATATATTAATATATCATAATATCATGATAATGTAATAATTTAACATCTCATTAGATATAATAAACATTGGGTTAACAACATTTAACATGATCGTTAACTTAAAGGTTTCAAATCAACATTTACATGTAACGACTAACGATGACTTAACGACTCAGTTAAAATGTATATACATGTAGTGTTTTAATTTTTATTCATACACTTTTGAAAGACTTCAAGAAACTTATCAAAATATTTCTACTTAACAAAAATGCTTACAATTATATCCTCGTTCAGTTTCATCAACAATTCTACTCGTATGCACCTGTATTTATACTCGTACAATACAAAGCTTTTAGATGTATGTACTATTGGTATATACACTCCAATGATCAGCTATTAGCAGCCCTTGTGAGTCACCTAACACATGTGGGAACCATCATTTGGCAACTAGCATGAAATATCTCATAAAATTACAAAAATATTAGTAATCATTCATGACTTATTTACATGTAAACAAAATTACACATCCTTTATATCTAATCCATATACCAACGACCAAACACACCTACAAACACTTTCATTCTTCAATTTTCTTCATCTAATTGATCTCTCTCAAGTTCTATCTTCAAGTTCTAAGTGTTCTTCATAAATTCTATAAGTTCTAGTTTCATAGAATCAAGAATACTTCCAAGTTTGCTAGCTTACTTCCAATCTTGTAAAGTGATCATCCAAACTCAAGAAATCTTTCTTATTTACAGTAAGATATCTTTCTAAAACAAGGTAATACTCATATTCAAACTTTGATTCAATTTATATAACTATAACAATCTTATTTCGAGTGGAAATCTTACTTGAACTTGTTTTCATGTCATGATTCTGCTTCAAGAACTTTCAAGCCATCCAAGGATCCTTTGAAGCTAGATCTATTTTTATCATTTCCAGTAGGTTTATCCACAAAACCAGAGGTAGTAATGATGTTCATAACATCATTCGATTCATATATATAAAACTACCTTATTCGAAGGTTTAAACTTGAAATCACTAGAACATAGTTTAGTTAATTCTAAACTTGTTCGCAAACAAAAGTTAATCCTTCTAACTTGACTTTTAAAATCAACTAAACACATGTTCTATATCTATATGATATGCTAACTTAATGATTTAAAACCTGAAAACACGAAAAACACCGTAAAACCGGACATACGCCGTCGTAGTAACACCGCGGGCTGTTTTGGGTTTGATAATTAAAAACTATGATAAACTTTGATTTAAAAGTTGTTCTTCTGGGAAAATGATTTTTCTTATGAACATGAAACTATATCCAAAAATCATGGTTAAACTCAAAGTGGAAGTATGTTTTTCAAAATGGTCATCAAGATGTCGTTCTTTCGACTGAAATGACTACCTCTTACAAAAATGACTTGTAACTTATATTTCTGACTATAAACCTATACTTTTTCTGTTTAGATTCATAAAATAGAGTTCAATATAAAACCATAGCAATTTGATTCACTCAAAACGGATTTAAAACGAAGATGTTATGGGTAAAACAAGATTGGATATTTTTTGATTGTTGTAGCTACGGGAAATATTGTAACAATTCTATACAAATCATATCCTAGCTAACTTATATTGTATTATATATGTATTCTAATATATTATGTAATCTTGGGATACCATAGACACGTATGCAAATGTTTTGACATATCATATCGACCAATCTATATATATTATTTGGAACAACCATAGACACTCTATATGCAGTAATGTTGGAGTTAGCTATACAGGGTTGAGGTTGATTCCAAAAATATATATAATTTGAGTTGTGATCTAGCCTGAGACGTGTATACACTGGGTCGTGGATTGATTCAAGATAATATATATCAATTTATTTCTGTACATTTAACTATGGACAACTAGTTGTAGGTTACTAACGAGGAAAGCTGACTTAATAAACTTAAAACATCAAAATGTATTAAAAGTGTTGTAAATATATTTTGAACATACTTTGATATATATGTACATATTTGTAATAGGTTCGTGAATCGACTAGTGGCCAAGTCTTACTTCCTGACGAAGTAAAAATCTGTGAAAATGAGTTATAGTCCCACTTTTAAAATCTAATATTTTGGGATGAGAATACATGCAGTTTTATAAATGTTTTACGAAATAGACACAAGTAAATGAAACTACATTATATGGGTGAATGATCGAAGCCGAATATGCCCCTTTTGCTTGGTAACCTAAGAATTAGTAAACTAATCTACTAATTGACGTGAATCCTAAAGATAGATTTATTGGGCCTAACGAACCCCATCCAAAGTACCGATTGCTTTAGTACTTCGAATTCATTTTTATCATGTCCGAAGGATTCCCTGGAATGATAGGGGATATTCTTATATGCATCTTGTTAATGTCGGTTACCAGGTGTTCACCATATGAATGATTTTTATCTCTATGTATGGGATGTATATTGAAATATGAAATCTTGTGGTCTATTATTATGATTTGATAATATATAGGTTAAACCTATAACTCACCAACATTTTTGTTGACGTTTTAAGCATGTTTATTCTCAAGTGATTATTAAGAGCTTCCGCTGTTGCATACTAAAATAAGGACAAGATTTGGAGTCCATGCTTGTATGATATTATGTAAAAACTGCATTCAAGAAACTTATTTTTGATGTAATATATTCTTATTGTAAACCATTATGTAATGGTCGTGTGTAAATGGTATATTTTAGATTATCATTATTTGATAATCTAAGTAATGCTTTTTAAAACTTTATAGATAAAATAAAGGTTATGGTTGTTTTAAAAATAAATGCAGTCTTTGAAAAACGTCTCATATAGAGGTCAAAACCTCGCGACGAAATCAATTAATATGGAACGTTTATAATCAATATGAACGGGACATTTCAGTTGGTATCCGATTGTTGGTCTTAGAGAACCAGAAATTTGCATTAGTGTGTCTTATCGAGTTTGTTAGGATACATTAGTTAGTCTGGACTTTGACCGTGTTTTCTTTAAAAATGATTGCTTAACACTTTTGTTGGAAACTATATATTATTAACATGTAAATATTATGTGATATATTAACCTCTTAATGTGTTTGATATTGTGTGATAGATATCTACCACTAGTACAAATCCCATCAACTCACCTAATAATAATGAAGAGTCGAATATACTTTGGGAAGATTCACAAATTCCCGAAGAGGAACCGGAAGAGGAGGAACCGAAAGAAGAGGAACCAGAAGAAGAGGAACCGGAAGAGGAGGAACCGGAAGAAGAAGAGATTCCGGAGGAAGAAATATTGATACCTATAGTAAATTGATTAAATAAAAGAAAATCCTCAATCAACGGACCATAGTTAATAATGGTCAATGGTGTTTCCGCCGAGGAAGCAAAATATTGGGAAGATTACCAATTTTTCGATGAATCGGATCCCAATGAGGATTCTGATGATGTTATAGAAATTACCTCGACCCAATTTAATAAAGTGAAAGAAAATGATAAGGGAAAAAGGTATAAAAATAGAGAAACCTGATTCCAACCCCGATGAACTTTATATGTATCGGCAACATCCGTATTTCCTAAAATGTAACAATGACCCGGGAACCTCTAAACTACTAGGTTTTTCTAAACCGTTGTGGAAAACGACGGCTCGTATTAGAGGAACACCATATATTCCTAGAAAATTAGGGAAACAAACCAAGTCCGAAGAAGAAGAAACCAGTGATTCAGATTAGAGGGTTGTAATCATGTTGTATATTATATGTATTGTAGTGTGCTTGTACTTTTATGTTCTATGTAAAAATTGCTTGTATTATTTGTTAATTATCTTTTACGAATCTAATCCTTGTCTATTTTACAGTATAAAAACAAAATGGACGTTAAGGGTAGATAACCGAATATTTTAGAAGATCTACCAGAGGATATGATTGAGGAAATCTTGTCTAGAGTCAGTCAGAATTCATCAGCATAATTAATTATGACAAAATTAACTTGTCAAACATTTGAAAGACTTTCCAGAAATGTCTTAGTTTATAAAAGGCTTTCCTTTAATAGGTGGGGTATATCACATTGGGGAGACCGTAAGTTACGCCGTGTTTTCTTTAAAGCGTTAAATGCGGGGAACCCAAATGCAATTTTACGCTACGGGTTAAGAACCTATTTTGACTCAACATATCCCAACATAGGATTTCGTGAATTAGAAAGAGCTTCTAACATGCAACATAAAGAAGCATGTTATGCTTACGGGTTAGTGATGTTCGCTTCTTACCAAAGTGAGAAAAAGAACATCGGATTGCAACTTCTAAATAAAACCTTCCCACAAGTGACGGATTCAGTAGTTGGGGTGAGAAACATGAAATGTCCCGTTCTTATTGATTATAAACGTTCCATATCAATTGATTTCGTCGCGAGGTTTTGACCTCAATATGAGAGGTTTTTCAAAGACTGCATTCATTTTTAAAACAACCATAACCTTTATTTTATCTATAAAGGTTTAAAAAGCATTACGTAGATTATCAAATAATGATAATCTAAAATATACTGTTTACACACGACCATTACATAATGGTTTACAATAAGAATATATTACATCAAAAATAAGTTTCTTGAATGCAGTTTTTACATAATATCATACAAGCATGGACTCCAAATCTTGTCCTTATTTTAGTATGCAACAGCGAAAGCTCTTAATAATCACCTGAGAATAAACATGCTTAAAACGACAACAAAAATATTGGTGAGTTATAGGTTTAACCTATATATTATCAAATCATAATAATAGACCACAAGATTTCATATTTCAATATACATCCCATACATAGAGATAAAATTCATTCATATGGTGAACACCTGGTAACCGACATTAACAAGATGCATATAAGAATATCCCCTATCATTCCGGGAAATCCTTCGGACATGATAAAAATGAATTCGAAGTACTAAAGCATCCGGTACTTTGGATAGGGTTCGTTAGGCCCAATAGATCTATCTTTAGGATTCGCGTCAATTAGTAGATCGGTTTACTAATTCTTAGGTTACTAAGCAAAAGGGGCATATTCGGCTTCATCATTCACCCATATAATGTAGTTTCATTTACTTGTGTCTATTTCGTAAAACATTTATAAAACTGCATGTATTCTCATCCCAAAATATTAGATTTTAAAAGTGGGACTATAACTCACTTTCACAGATTTTTACTTCGTCGGGAAGTAAGACTTGGCCACTGGTCGATCCACGAACCTATAACAAATATGTACATATATATCAAAGTATGTTCAAAATATATTTACAACATTTTTAATATGTTTTAATGTTTTAAGTTTATTAAGTCAGCTGTCTTCGTTAGTAACCTACAACTAGTTGTCCACAATTAGATGTACAGAAATAAATCGATATATATTATCTTGAATCAATCCATGACCCAGTGTATATACGTCTCAGGCTAGATCACAACTCAAAGTATATATATTTTTGAAATCAACCTCAACCCAGTATAGCTAACTTCAACATTACTGCATAGAGTGTCTATGGTTGTTCCAAATAATATATATACATGGGTCGATATGATATGTCAAAACATTTGCATACGTGTCTATGGTATCCCAAGATTACATAATATATTAGAATACATGTATAATACAATATAAGTTTGCTAGGATATGATTTGTATAGAATTGTTACAATATTTCCTGTAGCTACAACAATCAAAAATATCCAATCTTGTTTTACCCATAACTTCTTCGTTTTAAATCCGTTTTGAGTGAATCAAGTTGCTATGGTTTAATATTGAACTATATTTTATGAATATAAATAGAAAAAGTATAGGTTTATAGTCAAAAATACAGGTTACAAGTCATTTTTGTAAAGGTAGTCATTTCAGTCGAAAGAACGACGTCTAGATGACCATTTTGGAAAATATACTTCCACTTTGAGTTTAACCATGATTTTTGGATATAGTTTCATGTTCATAAGAAAAATCATTTTCCCAGAAGAACAACTTTTAAATCAAAGTTTATCATAGTTTTTAATTAACTAACCCAAAACTGCCCGCGGTGTTACTACGACGGCGTTTATCCGGTTTTACGGTGTTTTTCGTGTTTCCAGGTTTTAAATCATTAAGTTAGCATATCATATAGATATAGAACATGTGTCTAGTTGATTTTAAAATTCAATTTAGAAGGATTAACTTTTATTTGCGAACAAGTTTAGAATTAAATAAACTATGTTCTAGTGATTACAAGTTTAAACCTTCGAATAAGGTAGTTTTATATATATGAATCGAATGATGTTAAGAACATCATTACTACCTCAGGTTTTGTGGATAAACCTACTGGAAATGAGAAAAATAGATCTAGCTTCAAAGTATCCTTGGATGGCTTGAAAGTTCTTGAAGCAGAATCATGACACGAAAACAAGTTCAAGTAAGATTTCCACTCGAAATAAGATTGTTATAGTTACAGAAATTGAATCAAAGTTTGAATATGAGTATTACCTTGTATTAGAAAGATATCTTACTGTAAATAATAAATATTTCTTGAGGTTGGATGATCACTTTACAAGATTGGAAGTAAGCTAGCAAACTTGGAAGTATTCTTGATTTTATGAAACTAGAACTTATAGAATTTATGAAGAACACTTAGAACTTGAAGATAGAACTTGAGAGAGATCAATTAGATGAATAAAATTGAAGAATGAAAGTGTTTGTAGGTGTTTTTAGTCGTTGGTATATGGATTAGATATAAAGGATGTGTAATTTTGTTTACATGTAAATAAGTCATGAATGATTACTAATATTTTTGTAATTTTATGAGATATTTCATGCTAGTTGCCAAATGATGATTCTCACATGTGTTAGGTGACTCACATGGGCTGCTAAGAGCTGATCATTGGAGTGTATATACCAATAGTACATACATCTAAAAGGTGTGTATTGTACGAGTACGAATACGGGTGCATACGACTAGAATTGTTGATGAAACTAAACGACGATGTAATTGTAAGCATTTTTGTTAAGTAGAAGTATTTTGATAAGTGTCTTGAAGTCTTTCAAAAGTGTATGAATACATATTAAAACACTACATGTATATACATTTTAACTGAGTCGTTAAGTCATCGTTAGTCGTTACATGTAAATGTTGATTTGAAACCTTTAAGTTAACGATCATGTTAAATGTTGTTAACCCAATGTTTATTATATCTAATAAGATGTTAAATTATTACATTATCATGATATTATGAGATATTAATATATCTTAGTATGGTATATATACAGTTAAATGTTGTTACAACGATAATCATTACATATATGTCTCGTTTTAAAATCATTAAGTTAGTAGTCTTGTTTTTACATATGTAGTTCATTGTTAATACACTTAATGACATGTTTACTTATCATTTATCATTATTAAACATAGTGTATCAATATCTTAATATGATTCATGTGTATTTAGTAAGACGTTGTTATAACGATAATCGTTATATATACCGTTTCGAGTTTCTTAATTCAATAAACTCAATTTTATGTACATAACTCATTGTTAAAATACCTAATGAGATACTTACTTATCATAATATCATGTTAACTATATATATAATCATATATATGTCATCATATAGTTTTTACAAGTTTTAACGTTCGTGAATCACCGGTCAACTTGGGTGGTCAATTGTCTATATGAAACCTATTTCAATTAATCAAGTCTTAACAAGTTTGATTGCTTAACATGTTGGAAACACTTAATCATGTAAATAACAATTTCATTTAATAAATATAAACATGGAAAAGTTCGGGTCACTACAGTACCTACCCGTTAAATAAATTTCGTCCCGAAATTTTAAGCAGTTGGAGGTGTTGACGTATCTTCTGGAAATAAGTGCGGATATTTCTTTTTCATCTGATCTTCTCGTTCCCAGGTGAACTCGGGTCCTCTACGATCTTTCCATCGAACTTTAACAATTGGCATCTTGTTTTGCTTAAGTCTTTTAACCTCACAATCCATTATTTCGACGGGTTCTTCGACGAATTGAAGTTTTTTGTTGATTTGGATATCGTCTAACGGAATAGTGAGATCTTCTTTAGCAAAACATTTCTTCAAATTTGAGACGTGGAAAGTGTTATGTACAGCCGCGAGTTGTTGTGGTAATTCAAGTCGGTAAGCTACCGGTCCGACACGATCAATAATCTTGAATGGTCCTATATACCTTGGATTTAATTTCCCTCATTTACCAAATTGAACAACACCTTTCCAAGGTGCAACCTTAAGCATGACCATCTCTCCAATTTCAAGTTCTATATCTTTTCTTTTAATGTCGGCGTAGCTCTTTTGTCGACTTTGGGCGGTTTTCAACCATTGTTGAATTTGGATGATCTTCTCGGTAGTTTCTTGTATTATCTCTGGACCCGTGATCTGTCTATCCCCCACTTCACTCTAACAAATCGGAGACCTGCACTTTCTACCATAAAGTGTTTCAAACGGTGTCATCTCAATGCTTGAATGGTAGCTGTTGTTGTAGAAAAATTCTGCTAACGGTAGATGTCGATCCCAACTATTTCCGAAATCAATAACACATGCTCGTAGCATGTCTTCAAGCGTTTGTATCGTCCTTTCACTCTGCCCATCAGTTTGTGGATGATAGGCAGTACTTATGTCTAGACGAGTTCCTAATGCTTGCTGTAATGTCTGCCAGAATCTTGAAATAAATCTGCCATCCCTATCAGAGATAATAGAGATGGGTATTCCATGTTTGGAGATGACTTCCTTCAAATACAGTCGTGCTAACTTCTCCATCTTGTCATCTTCTCTTATTGGTAGGAAGTGTGCTGATTTGGTGAGACGATCAACTATTACCCAAATAGTATCAAAACCACTTGCAGTCCTTGGCAATTTAGTGATGAAATCCATGGTAATGTTTTCCCATTTCCATTCTGGGATTTCGAGTTGTTGAAGTAGACCTGATGGTTTCTGATGCTCCGCTTTGACTTAGGACACGTCAAACATTCCCCTACGTATTTAGCAACATCGACTTTCATACCTGGCCACCAAAAATGTTTCTTAAGATCCTTGTACATCTTTCCCGTTCCAAGATGTATTCAGTATCTGGTTTTATGAGCTTCTCTAAGTACCATTTCTCTCATATCTCCAAATTTTGGTACCCAAATTCTTTTAGCCCTATACCGGGTTCCGTCTTCCCGAATATTAAGATGCTTCTCCGATCCTTTGGGTATTTCATCCCTTAAGTTTCCCTCTTTTAAAACCCCTTGTTGCACCTCCTTTATTTGAGTAGTAAGGTTAGTGTGAATCATTATATTCATAGCTTTTACTCGAATGGGTTCTCTGTCCTTTCTGCTCAAGGCGTCAGCTACCACATTTGCCTTCCCCGGGTGGTAACGAATCTCAAAGTCGTAATCATTCAACAATTCAATCCACCTGCGCTGCCTCATGTTCAGTTGTTTCTGATTAAATATGTGTTGAAGACTTTTGTGGTCGGTAAATATAATACTTTTGACCCCATATAAGTAGTGTCTCCAAGTCTTTAATGCAAAAACAACCGCGCCTAATTCCAAATCATGCGTCATATAATTCTGCTCGTGAATCTTCAATTGTCTAGACTCATAAGCAATTACCTTCGTTCGTTGCATTAATACACAACAGAGACCTTGCTTTGAGGCGTCACAATATATTACAAAATCATCATTCACTTCAGGTAATGACAATATAGGTGCCGTAGTTAACTTTTTCTTTAACAATTGAAACACTTTTTCTTGTTCATCCTTCCATTCAAATTTCCTCCCTTTATGCGTTAATGCAGTCAAGGGTTTTGCTATTTTAGAAAAATCTTGGATGAATCTCCTGTAATAACCAGCATGCCCTAAAAATTGGCGTATGTGTTTCGGAGTTTTCGGGGTTTCCCACTTTTCAACGGTTTCAATCTTTGCTGGATCCACCTGAATACCTTCTTTGTTCACTATATAACCGAGGAATTGAACTTCTTCCAACCAAAATGCACACTTTGAAAACTTAGCGTACAGTTTTTCTTTTCTCAGCAACTCTAGCACTTTTCTCAAATGTTCTTCATACTCTTGATCATTCTTCGAGTAAATAAGTATGTCATCGATGAAAACAATGACAAACTTGTCAAGATATGGCCCACACACTCGGTTCATGAGGTCCATGAACACAGTTGATGCGTTAGTCAATCAAAACGGCATAACTATAAACTCGTAATGACCGTAACGCATCCTAAAAGCAGTATTTGGAATATCATCTTCCTTCACCCTCATTTGGTGATACCCAGAACGTAAATCAATCTTCGAATAAACCGACGAGCCTTGTAGTTGATCAAATAAGTCGTCGATTCTTGGTAATGGGTAGCGGTTCTTGATGGTAAGTCTGTTCAACTCTCGGTAGTCAATACACAACCTGAATGTACCATATTTTTTCTTGATAAACAAAACAGGAGCTCCCCATGGTGATGTACTTGCTCGAATGAAACCACGCTCTAAAAGTTCCTGTAACTGACTTTGTAATTCTTTCATTTCGCTGGGTGCGAGTCTGTATGGAGCACGAGCTATTGGTGCAGCTCCTGGTACAAGGTCTATTTGAAATTTAACTGATCGATGTGGGGGTAATCCTGGTAATTCTTTCGGAAATACATCGGGAAATTCTTTTGCGACGGGAACATCACTGATGTTCTTTTCTTCAGGTTTAACTTCCTCGATGTGTGCTAGAATGACGTAACAACCTTTTCTTATTAGTTTTTGCGCCTTCAAACTACTAATAAGATTTAATTTCGCGTTCTTCTTTTCTCCGTACACCATTAAAGGTTTTCCTTTTTCACGCATA
Source organism: Rutidosis leptorrhynchoides (assembly GCF_046630445.1). NCBI lineage: Eukaryota > Viridiplantae > Streptophyta > Magnoliopsida > Asterales > Asteraceae > Rutidosis > Rutidosis leptorrhynchoides. The sequence continues at coordinate 386,959,678 of NC_092335.1, read as the reverse complement.
ATGCGAATCGCATTTTTTAACAAATGACCTCTGCTCTCACCTTTTTTAACCAGTCCATGCCAATTATTATATCAAAACTCCCTAACTCGACTGGTATTAAATTAATTTTAAACGTTTCATCCCCCAGTTTAATTTCTCTCTCCCGACATATATTATCTGCTAAAATTAATTTACCGTTTGCTAATTCTGAAGGTATTTCGTATGCCCGAGAGACATATTAAATTAATGTGGCTAATGTGTTATGATCCAAGTCGGGTCATACCCAATAACAAGCTTACCGACACCTTATAAGTATTAATCTTAATGATTGGATCATTAAATAAATACGCGACACTTGGATTTTAGAAAATCGGGTTTCTGAAATATTAACACTTGAGATAAATTATTTGGATAATTTATACTTAATTATTTATAGGTTTAAATAATTATGTTGTGTCATATTTTATAAATTAGTTTATAAAATGTAAGTAACTTAACAAATGCATGTTTTATGTAACAAGTTTTATATACATCTACAAGTAATTTTATAAGATGTTTTAAAAGATTAAAATCTTGTTATATGGAGACATGGGGGACATTTTGTGGTCTCCAAGGGAGACTCCACATGCCTTGTTTTGTGACTTTCTATGGCACATCCATTAAGAGCATGCAATTCTCTTAAACCAAGTAATTAACACATTCATTTTGAAAGAACATTTTGAATCATTCTCTCCTTCCCTTTTGAACCTGCTGGCCGTGAGTTTAATAGAAGGAAGAAGAGGTTTTGCTTGTTAAAATCTTGGTGTTTAAGTGTCCTAAATCCTAACCCATTCAAAGAAAGTGTTGGTGCAAAAAGGCTTGGGGTATCACTAGCTTGAGGCTTCAAGTTAGAAGCTTAATCTCATCATCCTTTTTCCATCTTCTTGCTCATTAAAATCTGCCCTCAATATAATTGAGGAGGTATAATCTCTACTCTCCTTGATCTTATATGTAAGTATTATTTCATAACTTGATAACTATATGGAATTCATCTAAAGTGGTTTAACATATTAACATGCTTTCTTAATAACATGCTTCCGCTTTTATTAACTCTAAATGAATTGGTTTCATGAATATGTTCATTTTGAAGAACTTGTTGAAATGTTGAATTTCATCAATGGTATCTAGAGCCGAAGTCTATGAAATATGCTTCTTTAATATTGTCTTTAAACCCACTATATTTGCATTCCAAGTACATGCATGAAAATGGAATACAAAAATTTTGGGTTTTGGGTGGGGGTGTTTTTTGGCCGAATTTTGGGGCTTCCAAAAGGGGTTTGGAGCTTCAAATTTGGTCATGTTTTGTTGTTTGTTGGTGTTCACAATCAAGCCTAGACCTTATGTTTGGATGTTTGAATATTTGGTTGCATTTCTAATGGCATGTAATAATTGTTCAATTGGTTTGTAATAATTCATTCATTTGGTTATGTAATTCATTTTATATTTGGTATGTAAAATAGAATAGGTTGTATTTTTTTATTTTCTAGATAAAATGTATTAGGATACATATTGTGTAAAAATGAAGATACAAGATGATGAAGACTTGAAGAACACAAGGTGCATATGGATGCAAGATTAAGTGGGAGATTTGAAATCTCCTACTTTGTATGATTAACTCTTACCCGGTGACATTTGTTTTCGGCTAAACAAATGTCCACCAAAATGGCTAGATTGTGAACATACTTATTTTGCATGTGTAGTTGTTTGTATGTTTATGGATTGTATGTTTGATTGCAACAAATTAACCACACAAGTTAACAACAAACAAAACGACAATTTAATTGGTTAAATTAGACGTATTAACGACATACAAAACGGCAATTTAAATGGTTAAGTTGAAAAGGCAACTAAAGACCTTAATAAATGGTTATTAGGAACAAGAAAAGGATAACATATATAAATTGGTTTATATCAAGTAATTGGCTCAATTACAAGACATGAAATTGGTTTTTCATAAGTACCATACACTAAATGCATGTTGGTGTATGGCATAAAAGTTTTCTCAAACTAGAATTAATGAAAACTTAAATCCCTTTTACAAACAAGGTAAACAAGTTTAACGCCATCCTATTGTGTGACACTTAAAAGTATTAGGGAACTCATGATGGGATAAAGGTCACCTAACCGTTATGAGCAAACTAATATGATTAAGGTAAATTTCGCATGCTTGTGGGATAAAGGTCACCTAACCACTTGTATGTTAAATTTACAAGTCTATACAAGCAGGACGACTTGATTTGGGAATCATGAACTTAGGGTCACCGAAGCATGAGGAACAAATAGGCGTTGATGGGATAAATATGCCATGCAAAAGGATTACATGATCCCATACTCTAGAAGTTGCAAATGGATTGCAATTGTCATTTATTGACTACCTAGCTAAATCAAATTGCGGGATAAAGGTCACCTAACCGAAATTTGGTTTACCGTTGGATTCTAGAATTTAATAATTCAATTGAATTTAAATGGTATTGAATGTTAAATTAAAATCGATACTTAAACGAACTTTGTTAATTTTGTAGATGGCCGCCAATAACAACAACAACATTCAAAATGCACCACTTAACCTAAACAACCTATCATTAAGGTCTCTCCTCGAGAAAGACAAACTCAACCATACGAACTTTATGGATTGGTTCCGTAATCTTAGAATTGTCCTCAAACTTGAGGATAAGGCGTATGTGTTGGAAGACCCCATTCCCGATCAACCCGACGAGGATGATACGGAAGGCATGGCTTATTGGGATAAGTATTGCGCCGATTCGGTGCAAGTCGCTTGCCTAATGCTTGGGACTATGATACCTGAACTCCAAAAGGATTTCGAACATCATAGTGCATATGACATGATTACGCAATTGAAGGAAATGTTCCTTCAACAAGCACGTGTCGAGCGCTTCGAAACGGTTCGAGCGTTACATGCATGTCGTATGGATGACACCCAATCCGTATCCTCTTATGTCCTCAAAATGAAAAGCCTTATTGATCGCGAAAACCGTCTTAATCTCAACATATCTAATGAGCTAGCCACTGATCTTATCCTAAACTCCCTGTCAAAGAGGTTTGACCAATTTGTAATTAATTACAATATGAATGGGATGGATAAGACCATTGGTGAACTTCATGGCATGTTAAGGACGGCCGAAACTAGCATGGGTAAGAGGGCTTCACCCGTGCTAATGATCAATGATGGTGGGTCCAAAAGTAACAACACCTCTAAGCCAAAGGTGGCTAAGAGGAAAGGACCCGCCCATCAAGGCAAGGGAAAGGGGAGGATGGTTACCCCAACCAAAAACAAGAACAAGAAGCAAAAGGTTGCCGGACAAGCAAACCCCAAGGAAGACCCGTGCTTCGGTTGCGGTGAAATGGGTCACTGGAAACGCAATTGCCCGGTCTACCTTAAGGAGTTGAAGGAAAAGAGGGATGCGGGGCAATCCTCAGGTAACATATATATGGTATATATAGAGCTTAGTATTACTTCTTCTAATACATGGGTATTAGACACTGGATGTGGAACTCACATTTGCAATTCTTTGCAGGGGTTCAAAAGAAGTAGCAAGAAAACGGGAACATCAAGTCTCTTTATGGGTAATGGAGCCAAAGTGCAAGTGAAGGCTCAAGGAGACTTTGTATTAAAGCTTCCAAGTGGTTTGGAACTTATTTTGAACAATGTTTTGTATGCACCGGATTTATGTCGAAACATTATTTCAGTTTCCCGTTTAAAACAATGTGGTTTTTATCTTAATTTTGTTAATGATGATATCCACGTTTATTTAGATAATGTATTTTATTTTAAGGCTTCGCCTTCAAATGGAATTTATGAATTGGTTCATGATGACACATCATCTAGTAGCTCAATATACCATACTAGCACCAAGAAACTCAAAAGGGATTTGAGTGATTCCTACTTATGGCATTGTCGCCTTGGTCACATAAACAAGAATCGAATGCATACACTCCAAAAGAATGGCCTTTTGAAATCAAATGAACTAGACTCGTTTGATGTATGTGAATCTTGTTTACAAGGCAAAATGACTAAAGCACCTTTCAAAGGGACCTACGAAAGGGCTAAGGACTTATTGAGATTAATACATTCGGATGTATGTGGACCCTTTAAGCCCATAGCTAGGAACGGTGAAAGATACTTCGTTACTTTCATTGATGACTTCAGTCGTTTCAGATATGTCTACTTGTTAAGACATAAAGACGAAACTTTTGAAGCATTCAAAGAGTATCAAAACGAAGTACAAAATCAACTCAATAAGACAATTAAGGTACTTCGAACCGATAGAGGAGGTGAATACCTAAGCGATGCCTTCCAAGATCATCTTAGAAGTTGTGGGATTATCTCGCAACTTACTCCACCCGGGACACCACAGCTTAATGGTGTGTCCGAAAGGAGGAACCGAACCCTAATGGATATGGTTCGATCTATGATGGCTAGAAGCTCGTTACCTCTATCATTCTGGGGTTATTGTCTATGCTCCGCGGCTCGTATTTTAAATACGGCCCCAACCAAGAAAGTGGAACGAACTCCTCATGAGATGTGGTTTGGAAAACCTCCATCTCTATCATACTTAAAGGTATGGGGATGTGAAGCTTATCCTAAGCGTTACGTCCCTAATAAGTTGAATGTTCGATCCACGAAGTGTATCTTCATAGGATATCCCAAGGATGATATGGGATACTATTTCTATGATCCAACCGAGCAAAATGTATTTATTGCTCGAAAGGCTGAATTCCTTGAAACTAAGTTCCTATTGGAAGGAAATAATGAAAGGAAGATAGATCTTGAAGAGGTTCAAGATCAAGTAGATGATACACAATTGGCTGACACTAACACTCAACATGAAAATGTCGAGAGTGATCAGATGGATGATCAAAGTGTACAAGACGTTCGCAGATCTGGTAGGATTAGTAATCCTCCTGAGAGATATGGGTTTCTCATGGATGATTGCTATGTGGTTGATTTGGATGAACCAACAAACTACCAAGATGCTTTATCAAGGATTGATAAAGATAAATGGCAGGAAGCCATGAACGCTGAGATGCAATCCATGTATGACAACCAAGTTTGGGAACTAGTTGTACAACCTGCTAGCTCCAAGTTAGTTGATTGTAAATGGATTTTCAAGATGAAAACCGACATGCATGGAAACTTAAATACATATAAAGCTAGACTTGTAGCAAAAGGTTTCACTCAAACTCAAGGGATTGACTATGATGAAACCTTTTCGCCTGTGGCAATGCTAAAGTCTATTAGGATATTATTTGCCATTGCTGCTCATTATGATTATGAAATATGGCAAATGGATGTCAAGACCGCTTTCCTAAATGGATATCTTGAGGAAGATGTCTATATGGTTCAACCTGAAGGTTTTGTCGATCCAAAACATCCTAACAAAGTATGTAAGTTAAAGAAGTCAATCTACGGATTGAAACAAGCATCTAGAATGTGGAATCATCGTTTTAATGAGGAAGCCAAGAAATTTGGCTTCATTAAAAATGGTGATGAAGCTTGTGTATACAAGAAAGCTAGTGGGAGCACTATCATGTTACTTGTATTATATGCGGATGATATATTATTATTTGGGAATGATGTCCCGACAATGCAAGGAGTTAAAACTTGGCTAAAAGGCTGCTTCTCCATTAAGGATCTTGAAGAAGCACAATACATTTTGGGGATTAGGATCTACAGGGATAGATCCAAGAAATTGATAGGTTTGAATCAAAGTGCATACATTGAAAAGATCTTAAAAAGGTTCAAGATGGAGAACTCTAAGAAAGGTTTGGTACCTATTCAAAGAGGAACGCTCCTTAGTTCATCTCAGTGTCCCACCACGAAAGATGAACAGGAGAGAATGAAGAAAGTCCCATATGCGTCTGCCATTGGGTCAATCATGTATGCAATGATATGCACTAGACCGGATGTGTCATGCGCTCTTAGCTTGACAAGTAGATACCAGAATAACCCAGGTAACAGTCATTGGATTGCTGTCAAATGTATATTGAAATACCTTAGGAGGACTAAGGATATGTTTCTGATATATGGGTCTGGTGAAGAGGAACTTGCTGTAAAAGGTTACGTGGATGCGAGTTTCCAAACTGATCGAGATGATTCTCGATCACAATCCGGTTATGTCTTCACACTAAATGGGGGTGCAGTCTCTTGGAAGAGTTCAAAACAGGATGTTGTTGCTTTATCCACTACAGAGTCGGAGTACATCGCCGCATCATTGGTAGCTCAGGAAGCTGCATGGATGAAGAAATTCATAGACGACTTAGGAGTAGTCCCTTCCATTCAGGACCCTCTTGAGATCTTTTGTGACAACGAGTGTGCGATTGCTCAAATCAAGGAACCTCGTGCTCACCAAAAGACCCGTCACATTGAGCGGAGATTCAACTACATAAGGGATGAAGTTGAAAAGGGAAAGATATGTATTCGCAAAGTTCACACAGATCTTAATATAGCGGATCCTCTCACGAAGCTCTTACATGGATCAAAACATGCAGGACATGTTTGTGCATTAGGGCTTCGATATTCTAGTGATTGGTCATGATCTGTTTTAAGTATTGTAACGGAACGAAATTGTTTAAACTCATTAATATAATTATGGTATTAATTTATTTTGAGTTATGTTCCTATTTTGCATATTTTATCCATGAATAAGTAATTATTCTAAATTCCGTAGTCGATCACATTTGTGGGAACAAGTGTGAGGTTTAGACTATTATGAACTTGGATTGGTATACATTCACGGGATGAATGTGGGGCAAGGTTGCAACCAAGGTTCATAGATATTTGTGGGATACAAATATTGGAAGACCCGCCCTCAAGATTTACTAAATGGAGCCTTTGTGGTTGATCACATGTAATCTTGAGTAAAGGCGAATATCATTGTATCCTCTGACCTGAGATACATATTGGGTTCGGATATTCACTAAGTATTGAGCCTTGAATCTTTCCTTCGCTATTCTGAAATATGGTAGTTCATAAGGAAGAACTCAGGTATAATACAAAGTATATATTTAGGACGTATGTAGTCAAGATGGAATTTGTCCCTCTTATTCGTTGAGAGTCGGATGTCTAAGGCCTGATAAAGTTAAATCTAAAAGAGAGTGATCACTCTGTATCTCTTGGATTTAACATGACATCTAGGATGAAAGGAAATAATGAAAGATTCACCTATTCATATCCGGGATGGGAACTCGAAAAGGATGATGTTATTGAATGGCACAAAGTCATGACATATTGGGGGTGATGGACGGTCGTTAGGTGGTATCCATCACTTGCATTAATTTCTTATGTTTCTCGTGCAAGTGGGAGATTGAAGGTATTTCGTATGCCCGAGAGACATATTAAATTAATGTGGCTAATGTGTTATGATCCAAGTCGAGTCATACCCAATAACAAGCTTACCGACACCTTATAAGTATTAATCTTAATGATTGGATCATTAAATAAATACGCGACACTTGGATTTTAGAAAATCAGGTTTCTGAAATATTAACACTTGAGATAAATTATTTGGATAATTTATACTTAATTATTTATAGGTTTAAATAATTATGTTGTGTCATATTTTATAAATTAGTTTATAAAATGTAAGTAACTTAACAAATGCATGTTTTATGTAACAAGTTTTATATACATCTACAAGTAATTTTATAAGATGTTTTAAAAGATTAAAATCTTGTTATATGGAGACATGGGGGACGTTTTGTGGTCTCCAAGGGAGACTCCACATGCCTTGTTTTGTGACTTTCTATGGCACATCCATTAAGAGCATGCAATTCTCTTAAACCAAGTAATTAACACATTCATTTTGAAAGAACATTTTGAATCATTCTCTCCTTCCCTTTTGAACCTGCTGGCCGTGAGTTTAATAGAAGGAAGAAGAGGTTTTGCTTGTTAAAATCTTGGTGTTTAAGTGTCCTAAATCCTAACCCATTCAAAGAAAGTGTTGGTGCAAAAAGGCTTGGGGTATCACTAGCTTGAGGCTTCAAGTTAGAAGCTTAATCTCATCATCCTTTTTCCATCTTCTTGCTCATTAAAATCTGCCCTCAATATAATTGAGGAGGTATAATCTCTACTCTCCTTGTTCTTATATGTAAGTATTATTTCATAACTTGATAACTATATGGAATTCATCTAAAGTGGTTTAACATATTAACATGCTTTCTTAATAACATGCTTCCGCTTTTATTAACTCTAAATGAATTGGTTTCATGAATATGTTCATTTTGAAGAACTTGTTGAAATGTTGAATTTCATCAAATTCGAGTAAAAATTTACTATCCAAAGGCGTCAATGGGCAACTTAATTTAGCACAAAATTCTCTACTCATATAGCTTCTATCGCACCGAATCAAATAAAACATAAGCAGATTAATTGTCAATAAGAAACGTACCCGTAACAAGCTCCGGGTCTTTCTGTGCTTCTGCCGGATTAATATTGAAAACTCTTCCACGGCCCTGCCCATTAGTATTCCCCTGATTCGGGCAATTTCTAATAATGTGGCCCGATTTTCCACATTTATAACAAACAGCGTTGGTATTACTTGCTCCGACACTATTCGTTTCGGCATTACTTGTTCCGACATTATTTGTTCCTTTAGTTCTGTTAAACTTTGGTCCGTAGACCTCACACTTTGTTGCGCTATGACCATTTCTTTTACACCTGTTGCAAAATGTCATGCAAAACCCCTGAAGATTTTCTTCACACCTATGACATGGCTGCTTTTGATTTTTGTTGCCGTTGTTGTTATTGAGGTTCTTGTTGAGATTGTTATTGTTGTTGAAACGGTTGTTGTAGTTGTTGTTGTTGTTGGGATGTTTGTTATAGTTATTGTTAGGATTGCGGTTATTGTTGTGATTGTTGTTGCGGTTGTTGGGATAGTTGTTGCGATTGTGGTTGTAATTGTTGTTGTTGTTGTACTGGTGACTCTTGTCACCATTTTCCTCCCACTTCCTCTTGAGTTGTTTCGTGTAGGCTTCTTCGGCTGCCTGCTCTTTAATTCATCCCTCAATCTGATTATGAGTTTATGAGCCATTCGACTTGACTTCTGTATAGAAGCGGGCTCGTGTGAACTCACATCTTCTTGAATCCTTACTGGTAACCCTTTTACAAATGCGTCGATCTTCTCTTCTTCATCTTCGAATGCTCCCGGACACAATAGGCACAACTCTGTGAATCGTCGTTCATATGTGGTAACGTCGAACCCTTGTGTTCGTAACTCTCTAAGTTCTGCCTTGAGTTTATTAACTTCGTTTCTAGGACGGTACTGCTCGTTCATCAATTGCTTGAATGCCGACCACGGTAGTGTGTAAGCAGCATTTTGTCCTACCTGTTCAAGATAGGTGTTCCACCACGTTAATGCAGTACCTGTGAAGGTATGCGTAGCGTACTTAACTTTGTCCTCTTCAGTACACTTACTTATGGCACACACCGATTCGACTTTCTCGGTCCACCGTTTCAATCCAATTGGTCCTTCGGTTCCATCAAATTCCAAAGGTTTGCATGCAGTAAATTCTTTGTAGGAGCATCGTACACGATTTCTTGCGCCGTTAGCTGCATTGCTAGATTCGGAGTTATTGTTGGTATGTAGCGCAGCCTGTACTGCAGCTATGTTTGCAGCAAGAAAGGTACGAAATTCCTCTTCGCTCATATTCATGGTGTGTCGAGTAGTCGGTGCCATTTCCTTCAAAATAGCCAACTGAATCAAGTTAATCATATAGAATATTAAGAGTAGTCAATAGTATTTCGTAGCATAATATGAACTCATTTATAAAAGCTTTTTCTTCATATTAGCGTTTTATAAGTTTAAATTCGGGTACTACCTACCCGTTAAGTTCATACTTAGTAGCTAATATACAATTCAACTACTACAATTCCGTATGAAAAACTGATTATAATAATATATCACATACAAATATTCTTCAAACTTACAACTTCGCTATATTACATATAACATGAAATATAGTACACTTTGATACAGGAGAGTTTTGAAGATAAACCTAGTTAATACGCAAGTTGTTCAGCAAAGGAAATAAAGACACATAGTTCATAAGTCCAGAAACAAGTCATGCATTCTGGCTTTACTAAGACGACTTCCCATCCTTGTTCTTGTGAAAAATAACCGTTATGACCATTGGCTAGGCAGCATGTTGTAATGTCGTCAAAAGGATGAGGGTTTCATAATGTCCAAAGCCCCGTAATAATCTAAAAACCTTGTTTCTCACCCCAATTACTGAATCCGTCACTTGTGGGAAGGTTTTATTTAAAAGTTGCAATCCGATGTTCTTTTTCTCACTTTGGTAAGAAGCGAACATCACTAACCCGTAAGCATAACATGCTTCTTTATGTTGCATGTTAGAAGCTCTTTCTAATTCACGAAATCCTATGTTGGGATATGTTGAGTCAAAATAGGTTCTTAACCCGTAGCGTAAAATTGCATTTGGGTTCCCCGCATTTAACGCTTTAAAGAAAACACGGCGTAACTTACGGTCTCCCCAATGTGATATACCCCACCTATCAAAGGAAAGCCTTTTATAAACTAAGGCATTTCTGGAAAGTCTTTCAAATGTTTGACAAGTTAATTTTGCCATAATTAATTGTGCTGATGAATTCTGACCGACTCTAGACAAGATTTCCTCAATCATATCCTCTGGTAGATCTTCTAAAATATTCGGTTGTCTACCCTTAACGTCCATTTTGTTTTTATACTGTAAAATAGACAAGGATTAGATTTATAAAAGATAATTAACAAACAATACAAGCAATTTTTACATAGAACATAAAAGTACAAGCACACTACAATACATATAATACACAACATGATTACAACCCTCTAATCTGAATCACTGGTTTCTTCTTCTTCGGACTTGGTTCGTTTTCCTAATTTTCTAGGAATATATAGTGTTCCTCTAATACGAGCCGTCGTTTTCCATAATGGTTTAGAAAAACCTGGTGGTTTAGAGGTTCCCAGGTCATTGTTACATTTTAGGAAATACGGATGTTGCCGATACATATAAAGTTCATCGGGGTTGGAATCGGGTTTCTCTATTTTTATACCTTTTCCCTTATTATTTTCTTTGGCTTTATTAAATTGGGTCGAGGTAATTTTTATAACATCATCGGAATCCTCATCGGGATCCGATTCATTGGAAAATTGGTAATCTTCCCAATATTTTGCTTCCTCGGCGAAAACACCATTGACCATTATTAACTTTGGTCCGTTGGTTGAGGATTTTCTTTTATTTAATCGATTTACTATAGGTATCAATATTTCTTCCTCCGGAACCTCTTCTTCTTATGGGTCCTCCTCTTCCGATTCCTCCTCTTCTGGTTCCTCTTCTTCTGGTTCCTCCTCTTCTGGTTCCTCCTCTTTTGGTTCCTCTTCGGGAATTTGTGAATCTTCCCAAAATATATTCGACTCTTCATTATTATTGGGTGAATCGATGGGATTTGTACTAGTGGTAGACATCTATCACATAATATCAAACACATTAAGAGGTTAATATATCACATAATATTTACATGTTAATAATATATAGTTTCCAACAAAAGTGTTAAGCAATTGTTTTTAAAGAAAACACGGTCGAAGTCCAGACTCACTAATGTATCCTAACAAACTCGATAAGACACACTAATGCAAATTTATGGTTCTCTAAGACCAACGCTCGGATACCAACTGAAATGTCCCGTTCATATTGATTATAAACGTTCCATATTAATTGATTTTGTCGCGAGGTTTTGACCTCTATATGAGACGTTTTTCAAAGATTGCATTCATTTTTAAAACAACCATAACCTTTATTTTATCTACAAAGGTTTAAAAAGCATTACGTAGATTATCAAATAATGATAATCTAAAATATACCGTTTACACACGACCATTACATAATGGTTTATAATAAGAATATATTACATCAAAAATAAGTTTCTTGAATGCAGTTTTTACAAGCATGGACTCCAAATCTTGTCCTTATTTTAGTATGCAACAGCGGAAGCTCTTAATAATCACCTGAGAATAAACATGCTTAAAATGTCAACAAAAATGTTGGTGAGTTATATGTTTAACCTATATATTATCAAATCATAATAATAGACCACAAGATTTCATACTTCAATATACATCCCATACATAGAGATAAAATTCATTCATATGGTGAACACCTGGTAACCGACATTAACAAGATGCATATAAGAATATCCCCTATCATTTCGAGAAATCCTTCAGACATGATAAAAATGAATTCGAAGTACTAAAGCATCCGATACTTTGGATGGGGTTCGTTAGGCCCAATAGATCTATTTTTAGGATTCGCGTCAATTAGTAGATCGGTTTACTAATTCTTAGGTTACTAAGCAAAAGGGGCATATTCGGCTTCATCATTCACCCATATAATGTAGTTTCATTTACTTGTGTCTATTTCGTAAAACATTTATAAAACCGCATGTATTCTCATCCCAAAATATTAGATTTTAAAAGTGAGACTATAACTCACTTTCACAGATTTTTACTTCGTCGGGAAGTAAGACTTGGCCACTGGTCGATCCACGAACCTATAACAAATATGTACATATATATCAAAGTATGTTCAAAATATATTTACAACATTTTTAATACGTTTTAATGTTTTAAGTTTATTAAGTCAGATGTCCTCGTTAGTAACCTACAACTAGTTGTCCACAATTAGATGTACAGAAATAAATCGATATATATTATCTTGAATCAATCCATGACTCAGTGTATACACGTCTCAGGCTAGATCACAACTCAAAGTATATATATTTTTGGAATCAACCTCAACCCTGTATAGCTAACTCCAACATTACTGCATATAGAGTGTCTATGGTTGTTCCAAATAATATATATACATCGATCGATATGATATGTCAAAACATTTGCATACGTGTCTATGGTATCCCAAGATTACATAATATATTAGAATACATGTATAATACAATATAAGTTAGCTAGGATATGATTTGTATAGAATTGTTACAATATTTCCCGTAGCTACAACAATCAAAAATATCCAATCTTGTTTTACCCATAACTTCTTCGTTTTAAATCCGTTTTGAGTGAATCAAGTTGCTATTGTTTCATATTGTACTCTATTTTATGAATCTAAACAAGAAAAAGTATAGGTTTATAGTCGGAAATACAGGTTACAAGTCATTTTTGTAAAGGTAGTCATTTCAGTCGAAAGAACGACGTCTAGATGACCATTTTGGAAAACATACTTCCACTTTGAGTTTAACCATGATTTTTGGATATAGTTTCATGTTCATAAGAAAAATCATTTTTCCAGAAGAACAACTTTTAAATCAAAGTTTATCATAGTTTTTAATTAACTAACCCAAAACTGCCCGTTGTGTTACTACGACGGCGTTTATCCGGTTTTACGTTGTTTTTCGTGTTTCCAGGTTTTAAATCATTAAGTTAGCATATCATATAGATATAGAACATATGTCTAGTTGATTTTAAAATTCAAGTTAGAAGGATTAACTTTTGTTTCCGAACAAGTTTAGAATTAACTAAACTATGTTCTAGTGATTACAAGTTTAAACCTTCGAATAAGGTAGTTTTATATATATGAATCGAATGATGTTAAGAACATCATTACTACCTCAGGTTTTGTGGATAAACCTACTGGAAATGAGAAAAATATATCTAGCTTCAACGGATCCTTGGATGGCTTGAAAGTTCTTGAAGCAGAATCATGACACGAAAACAAGTTCAAGTAAGATTTCCACTCGAAATAAGATTGTTATAGTTATAGAAATTGAATCAAAGTTTGAATATGAGTATTACCTTGTATTAGAAAGATATCTTACTGTAAATAAGAAAGATTTCTTGAGGTTGGATGATCACTTTACAAGATTGGAAGTAAGCTAGCAAACTTGGAAGTATTCTTAATTTTATAAAACTAGAACTTATAGAATTTATGAAGAACACTTAGAACTTGAAGATAGAACTTGAGAGAGATCAATTAGATGAAGAAAATTGAAGAATGAAAGTGTTTTTAGGTGTTTTTGGTCGTTGGTATATGGATTAGATATAAAGGATGTGTAATTTTGTTTACATGTAAATAAGTCATGAATGATTACTAATATTTTTGTAATTTTATGAGATATTTCATGCTAGTTGCCAAATGATGGTTCCCACATGTGTTAGGTAACTCACATGGGCTACTAAAAGCTAATCATTGGAGTGTATATACCAATAGTACATACATCTAAAAGCTGTGTATTGTACGAGTACGAATACGGGTGCATACGAGTAGAATTGTTGATGAAACTGAACGAGGATGTAATTGTAAGCATTTTTGTTAAGTAGAAGTATTTTGATAAGTGTCTTTAAGTCTTTCAAAAGTGTATGAATACATATTAAAACGCTATATGTATATACATTTTAACTGAGTCATTAAGTCATCGTTAGTCGTTGCATGTAAATGTTGATTTGAAACCTTTAAGTTAACGATCATGTTAAATGTTGTTAACCCAATGTTTATTATATCTAATTAGATGTTAAATTATTACATTATCATGATATTATGATATATTAATATATCTTAGTATGACATATATACAATTAAATGTTGTTACAACGATAATCGTTACATATATGTCTCGTTTTGAAATCATTAAGTTAATAGTCTTGTTTTTACATATGTAGTTCATTGTTAATACACTTAATAACATGTTTAATTATCATTTATCATTATTAAACATAGTGTATCAATATCTTAATATTATTCATGTGTATTTAGTAAGACGTTGTTATAACGATAATCGTTATATATACCGTTTCGAGTTTCTTAATTCAATAAACTCAATTTTATGTATATAACTCATTGTTAAAATACCTAATGAGATACTTACTTATCATAATATCATGTTAACTATATATATAATCATATATATGTCATCATATAGTTTTTACAAGTTTTAACGTTCGTGAATCACCGGTCAACTTGGGTGGTCAATTGTCTATATGAAACCTATTTCAATTAATCATGTCTTAACAAGTTTGATTGCTTAACATGTTGGAGACACTTAATCATGTAAATAACAATTTCATTTAATATATATAAACATGGAAAAGTTCGGGTCACTACAAAACAAGGTTTTTGGATTATTACGGGGCTGTTGGACATTACGAATGTAGCGACCCCGACAAATCGTCAAGTGACGGCGTCGGCTACGTGGGTCCCATTACCTGATTATAAGTCTTTAAGATAACGTTTGACCAAAATATGTCGCCTTCATTTCAAAATAAAGATTGTTTCAAAGTTTACAAGAATTGTTCAACCAAAAGTTAAGTTACAACGTTATAAGTACGATTGAAATCTAGGCGACACGGTTTAAAGTAAAGTCAAAAGACGCTCCATGAAATGCATGTATACTCGACATCGGATGCAAGTATCAAATAGTAAGCGGAAGCATGTTTCACATATCGTGCATGACCTGAGAAAAACATAGAAATCTGTCAACGAAAACGTTGGTGAAATCATAGGTTTAGCAAGTAAATTGTATTGAACCACAAGGTTCTTTAAGAATTGTTCAACCAGAATCGTTCACATTCCAAAATAGTATTTGTATCACGAGCACCCAATTATCAAGGCTTAACCGAATCTTCCCTCTGAATTTTGAATTTAGTGTTAGAACTTACACTATACATTGTTGAAATTATATTTCATTCACTAACGGTAGCGAACCGTCTGAATGAGGGTTTGTTAAACCCGTATGGCCACACAACATAATTACACGCTTACACTTACACCCTGCAAGTGGAACTAATGATAATTGGATTGAGGACTTTTGTTCAAACTCGTATGCATCTTTGTATTCGTATTTGTTCACAATGAAAAATCATGAAAAGTAAATAAGTATGAAATGTATGTGTTTCTCAGCCCACGATGTAAAGAATAAAAGTGATTGAAAAAGTGGGACTATGATCTCACCTCGAGTGCACGAGTATAAAAGTACTTCAACAAGTAAACGTGTGCATGAAAGTTGCTTAGCCTTGACCTAAACAAGTAAGTTATATCAATTAACTGGTTACGACACAAGGTCGGGTGAAATGTGTTCAATTAGTCCTATGGCTCGTTACGACTCGAATAGTATAGCATGTGAATCACGTTGTCAAGTTTCATGCAAGAATCAAGTATAAAAGCATGTTAGAACGATTGTAATAAAGTTTGAGTTGACATTTCAAAACCTTACCATTAGAAATGAAATCTTATTACGTTTCCAACGATATTTGATTCATCGAAAACGGAGTTACGGTCAAAAAGTTATGGCCAAAACAAGTTTGCTGAAGTTCGGATGAAACAGGCAATTGTCACGGCGCGACAAATTGCTCCGCGGCGCGACAAATGCCTATGTTGAAGGTCAGAAAGCTTGAAAAACATGTTCTAAAATCACCCTTTGGGCCACGGCGCGACAAATTGCTCCGCGGCGCGACAATGGCCGTGGCCTGGTCCCTGGCCTGTTTCACTTGTTCAAGGCTTGGTAAAATTTCAAACAAACGCAAAACTCAAACCGTAAACAATTAGGAAGCGTATCTTATACCGTTGGAAAGCTCTTTTGACAAGGAACACAACTAAACATGTTTCATCAAACAAAAACAACATTTTCCATAACCGATTTCTCGTCAAGTGATCGTTTAAAAGTCCATTTTCAAAGTTTCAAGTTCATCAATTGCATTTTAAGTTTCGGGAATCCAATTTACACATACGATATGCCGTTTCGAAGGTAATTAAGCATACATTACAACTAATCACTAACAATTAACATTCCATGGCATTCAAGCATCAAAAGTTCATGTCAAGAACTATCAAACCCTAGTCAAACATCACAAAATCAATATTCATGTTTTTGAAGTTTTCTTAATCAACCTACGCATCAAAACGAAGCTAGTGATACTAGTAACACAATTAAAACATGCACTTTAACAATCTAACAACATTAACTCATCCAAAATCAAGGATTAAGCAAACCCATTTCAAGTTCATGCTAGTTACTCCAAAAACAACAAATCGA
Organism: Rutidosis leptorrhynchoides; assembly: GCF_046630445.1. Classification (NCBI taxonomy): domain Eukaryota; kingdom Viridiplantae; phylum Streptophyta; class Magnoliopsida; order Asterales; family Asteraceae; genus Rutidosis; species Rutidosis leptorrhynchoides. Next base: position 386,942,607 of record NC_092335.1, on the reverse strand, counting down.
GCAAACCAAACATATATTCATGTTAGACTTGAGCCATAGACACTAACTAACACCATTTCAAATCAAAAACACGAATTTAGAGAAATCTAGAGTTTTAGAAATGTTACCCAAACGAGATGAAATTGGTATCAAATTGTAGAGGATGAAGAGAGGATTCCAAATATGTAATTTGTTTTGTTGTAAGCCTCCTAAATCGAATTTAGATGATGAATGATTGAATTGGGTGTTGTGTGTGTGTGTTCTTGCTAGAGAGAAAGAGAGATGAGGGAGATGGATGGAAATGGATGGAGGAGGTGAAGTGGTTGACTAGTTGACCTAGTCACCACTTTGCCCACTTGTCAACTTAAGTCCCTCATGTTTGTAGTCGGGTGCGGGAATTAACCAAACGAATATTTTTAAAACGCTCGAGTAAACGGGTGATGTCAAAATTAAATAGCGGGAATATAATGAACGTTACTCACGGAAACTATTAATTTAAATACGAAAGATTATGTTAAAAAAAAAAAGACGGTGTTAAAATTAAATTTAACGGAAAAACGCGGGATGTTACATTATCCACACCTCAAAAGAAATTTCGTCCCGAAATTTAGTTGGAAGTAGTAGTTGTTGAATCTTCCTCGAGATCTTGCGTTGCCAATTCTACGAGTGAGGGAGAAGTACGTTCTAGGGTATTTCAACGAATTTTGACGGTCGGGATCATACGATGTTTTAAGGTTTGGCTTCACGAATTATGGTTTCAACCGGTCCTCCTAGGAAGTGAGGGTTATCGTCGATAGTGAGTTCATCAAAGGAGATAACAAGTTCTCGTTTCGCAAAACATGTCTTTGAGTTGATACATCGAATGTAGGATAAACGGAGACCCAAAATGAGTCGGAAAAGTCTAAACGGCTAGCGACGGGTCCAAAACACCCCAAGAATTTAAAGGATCAAAATATCGCGGATTTAGCTTCCTACGTTTCCCGAAACGGATTGCACCTTTCCAAGGTGCGACTCTTAACGTGACGCGGTTTCCCACATGGAATTTGAAATGTTTACGTCTAACATCGGCGTAGCTCTTGGTGATTACGAGTCGCGTAGGGTTTTACCTGAATATGAATAAATTTTCTCGGTTGCTCATGAACAACCTCGGCCCCGGTGAATTGATCATCGTTTACTTGGTTCGACAAGGGAGAATGACGTTTCCGGTCACATGTGGTTTCAAAAGGAGTGACGTTAAAACTTGAATGAAAATCATTGTAGTACGAGGATTCGGTTAAAGGAAAATACTTTTCTCAAGTAAATTTGAAGTTGGTAATACAAACTTGTATTATGGTTTCCAAGGTTTAAATCACATGTTTGTTCGGTCCGTCGGGTTGTGGATGGTACGCGGTACTCATGTCTAAACGCGGTCCCGAGGCTTCTTGTAAAACTAGAAGTGAAACGAGTATTTCGATACGGGATAATTAACAAAGATACACCGTGTTGGAATAGAATCTCTTAAGATATGTTTGAACGAGTCAGTTAGGGTTCGAAAAAAATGTTCGTTAGGACTATTCACCCTCGTGGCGAATACTTATGTAATATGAGGAGTTTCTCTATCCATGGAGAAATGTTACAAGGAGTTTCTTTAAACGGAAATGCGAACGGTAAAGATAGTAGTGAAATGAGGACTTAGAATAGGATGAGTTTACATCTCGAGGTTGCCATAACGTGCCTCTAGTTGTCAAAAGTTGAAGTCTGAAAGAGAAACGAGGTAGTACACGTAGTTGTATAGTTCAGGGTTGAATAATAGTTGACCGATTATCAGAAACACAAGGGCGTTAAATCAAAGAAGAGTGAAGTATCGTTGGATTGTGTGTTATCTTACTTTCCAGTAATATCAGACGGTAACGGTGAAATAACAGAGGTATGTAGTGTGGTACGTGATGACAAGAATATTGATCGGATCCACAATTTAGTATTCGAATTCTTCGTGCAAAATAACGAATTTCCGTCCCGTTGATTTCGAGTCGAGGGAGTATGCCTTTCGGCGTCCAAGTAGAAATATTTCCATATTTGAGTCCCATCTGGTGTTGTACGAATTTAGCTAGAAATGTTGGTGTGAAGAATCACGCTCAAGGTTCGATCGCGGAGAGATTAAAGTCGTGTAATACGAGAAAAGTCAGAAATGAATCTTCGGTAGCAACCGGTGAGATCTAAGATTTTTACGAATACAAGTCTGAGTTGGGAGAGTTTCCTGATTACATGTGGCTTGATTTCGAGATTGATTGTAATGCCTTGACCATTAACTTCATGGTCTAGAAAATTGGACTTCGTTCAACAGAAATTCTCACTCGGAGAATTTGGTATAAAGTTGCTCTTTTCTCAAAGTTCGAGCGTAAGATGATGATGTTGTTCGTTTTCCTTCTTTACTTGAATAAGTTAAGATGTCATCTATAAATACAGATTAGTCTATATGAATTTGCATACGCGGTTCAAGAGGTTTATGGATACGGGCGAGCCCTAAATAAATCAAACGGTACTAAGAGAGATTTACAACTAACGTAGCGAGTTCGGAAAGTGGCTTAGGAGACATCGTCTCCCTTAACCCCCAATTGGTGATAACCGGAACGGAGGTCGATTTGGAATATACGGGATTCGTGCAAATAATCATGAGGTCATGGATGCGAGGGAGAGGGTATCGGTTTTCCAACCAAAAATTACTCAGTTCACAATAATCTATACAAGATGATGGGGAACAATTTATTTTTTTTTTTTTTTTTTTTTTTTTTAAACGAAAAGGTTTCGAGCTCCCTAGTTCTATAGGTGTCAAGTCAAAAGTCTTAACGTATATCCTCCAATAAAATTTATAGGCACACAATATTTTCCGTTGGTCACTTAAATCGTCTAAGTAGTATCTAGGGGAAAAAGTGGAATGTAAAGAGCACGAGTCAAAGACTTGTTTATAAAATGTCTAACGGTAACCGAATCGAATAAACATGAAACGTGAGAATTTCGAGAAGAAACATACCCGTGACTAGTCCATCGTCGTCTCGGGCATCCTAGGCGTTGATGTTGAAAGTTTAACGGCGTGCGTTGGGGTTGATTTTCTTATTTGGGCACGCACTCCTAAAATGACCCGGTTGGCCACATTCAAAACAAACACCCGTCTTGGGTGCATTGTGCTCCTTTTGGGCGACGGGAGCGGTATTCCTACAATCGTGGGCTACATGGCCACTTCTTTGACACTTCAAGCAAAATGGTTTGCCGCATTCGCCTAAATGATGTTTGTAGCACTCGTTACAATACGGTAGGTGTCCGGTATAACCCTTCTTGCCGTTGGGGATGAAGGGCTTCTTGGCGAGGTTGTTGTAATTGCTTGATTGGGGGGCTTCCCATTTTCTTTTGCTGTCACCCGACTTATCCTCGGCTTTAGGTGCCGGCACTTCAATCTCGTCCACTGTTTCAATCAACTGACGGGCCATATTCAAAGCCTCTTGGTGGTTAGCGGGTTTGGATGACATTACTCCCTGTTTGATGCTCTTGGGGAGACCATCCATGTAAAGTTCAACCCTTAAAGATTCGGGGTTCACAAGATTTGGGCACATCAAAGCAAGTTCGGAGAATCGTTGATTATAGGCCTTAAGGTCGTTCCCGACCGCTTTCAGAGCTCTTAGTTCTTGCTCGAGCCTTCGGGTTTCTTCGCGAGGAAAATATTCGGTGATCATCTTTCCTCTTAAGTCGGCCCAAGAGAGAGCGTGGGCTTCGTGGATACCCACCGATTGTACATACGAATTCCACCATGTGAGAGCGATACCGGCGAAGGTGTGAGTGGAATATCTAACCTTGTCTTGGTCTCGACAACTGCTTATGCTAAAGACGGCTTCCGTTTGCTCAAACCATCGGGTGAGCACAACCGGTCCCCCGGTTCCATCGAAAGTGTGAGGTTTGCACCCCATGAAATTCTTATAGGAGCATCCTTCGTTGGAATTTCTGGCTCCATTGTTGTTGTTGTGATGATTGTTGTTATTGTTGTTGTTGGAGGAGTGACCGGCCATGGCCGCATCCACGGCAGTGGCTATCATACGTTGGAGGGCTTGTTCGGGAGTTTCGGGAGGAGCGCGTCGACGAGCCATTGTTCCTTCATGACACAAGAATATCGTTGGTTAGTATTCTAAATAATACTAACCGCGATATGGAATAAAGATAAAGAGAAAATTATCCTTGACTCGCCTTAAATTCTTTATGTCATAATGTCGGAACGTCCATGTGAATCACCGTAATATAATCCCGGAAATTATATTACCCTGATTCTCATGTGCATTTAACATTACTTCATAAAGTCAAGGTGGCGCGTCAACAAAATTTATTAACGTAAGATCAAGATCGAATATGAGTTAGATATGATAGAAGAGTTCGAGTATAAATGCACAAATAGTCAAGTAATTCCTACTTCAGTCTATATGCCGGTTGTAGTCTAGATTCACCTATGTACCCTATGACTCGGGGTGGACACAAATGAACTCTAAATCCCTACAACCAAGGCTCTGATACCAACTGTAGCGACCCCGACAAATCGTCAAGTGACGGCGTCGGCTACGTGGGTCCCATTACCTGATTATAAGTCTTTAAGATAACGTTTGACCAAAATATGTCGCCTTCATTTCAAAATAAAGATTGTTTCAAAGTTTACAAGAATTGTTCAACCAAAAGTTAAGTTACAACGTTATAAGTACGATTGAAATCTAGGCGACACGGTTTAAAGTAAAGTCAAAAGACGCTCCATGAAATGCATGTATACTCGACATCGGATGCAAGTATCAAATAGTAAGCGGAAGCATGTTTCACATATCGTGCATGACCTGAGAAAAACATAGAAATCTGTCAACGAAAACGTTGGTGAAATCATAGGTTTAGCAAGTAAATTGTATTGAACCACAAGGTTCTTTAAGAATTGTTCAACCAGAATCGTTCACATTCCAAAATAGTATTTGTATCACGAGCACCCAATTATCAAGGCTTAACCGAATCTTCCCTCTGAATTTTGAATTTAGTGTTAGAACTTACACTATACATTGTTGAAATTATATTTCATTCACTAACGGTAGCGAACTGTCTGAATGAGGGTTTGTTAAACCCGTATGGCCACACAACATAATTACACGCTTACACTTACACCCTGCAAGTGGAACTAATGATAATTGGATTGAGGACTTTTGTTCAAACTCGTATGCATCTTTGTATTCGTATTTGTTCACAATGAAAAATCATGAAAAGTAAATAAGTATGAAATGTATGTGTTTCTCAGCCCACGATGTAAAGAATAAAAGTGATTGAAAAAGTGGGACTATGATCTCACCTCGAGTGCACGAGTATAAAAGTACTTCAACAAGTAAACGTGTGCATGAAAGTTGCTTAGCCTTGACCTAAACAAGTAAGTTATATCAATTAACCGGTTACGACACAAGGTCGGGTGAAATGTGTTCAATTAGTCCTATGGCTCGTTACGACTCGAATAGTATAGCATGTGAATCACGTTGTCAAGTTTCATGCAAGAATCAAGTATAAAAGCATGTTAGAACGATTGTAATAAAGTTTGAGTTGACATTTCAAAACCTTACCATTAGAAAGGAAATCTTATTACGTTTCCAACGATATTTGATTCATCGAAAACGGAGTTACGGTCAAAAAGTTATGGCCAAAACAAGTTTGCTGAAGTTCGGATGAAACAGGCAATTGTCACGGCGCGACAAATTGCTCCGCGGCGCGACAAATGCCTATGTTGAAGGTCAGAAAGCTTGAAAAACATGTTCTAAAATCACCCTTTGGGCCACGGCGCGACAAATTGCTCCGCGGCGCGACAATGGCCGTGGCCTGGTCCCTGGCCTGTTTCACTTGTTCAAGGCTTGGTAAAATTTCAAACAAACGCAAAACTCAAACCGTAAACAATTAGGAAGCGTATCTTATACCGTTGGAAAGCTCTTTTGACAAGGAACACAACTAAACATGTTTCATCAAACAAAAACAACATTTTCCATAACCGATTTCTCGTCAAGTGATCGTTTAAAAGTCCATTTTCAAAGTTTCAAGTTCATCAATTGCATTTTAAGTTTCGGGAATCCAATTTACACATACGATATGCCGTTTCGAAGGTAATTAAGCATACATTACAACTAATCACTAACAATTAACATTCCATGGCATTCAAGCATCAAAAGTTCATGTCAAGAACTATCAAACCCTAGTCAAACATCACAAAATCAATATTCATGTTTTTGAAGTTTTCTTAATCAACCTACGCATCAAAACGAAGCTAGTGATACTAGTAACACAATTAAAACATGCACTTTAACAATCTAACAACATTAACTCATCCAAAATCAAGGATTAAGCAAACCCATTTCAAGTTCATGCTAGTTACTCCAAAAACAACAAATCGAGCAAACCAAACATATATTCATGTTAGACTTGAGCCATAGACACTAACTAACACCATTTCAAATCAAAAACACGAATTTAGAGAAATCTAGAGTTTTAGAAATGTTACTCAAACGAGATGAAGTTGGTATCAAATTGTAGAGGATGAAGAGAGGATTCCAAATATGTAATTTGTTTTGTTGTAAGCCTCCTAAATCGAATTTAGATGATGAATGATTGAATTGGGTGTTGTGTGTGTGTGTTCTTGCTAGAGAGAAAGAGAGATGAGGGAGATGGATGGAAATGGATGGAGGAGGTGAAGTGGTTGACTAGTTGACCTAGTCACCACTTTGCTCACTTGTCAACTTAAGTCCCTCATGTTTGTAGTCGGGTGCGGGAATTAACCAAACGAATATTTTTAAAACGCTCGAGTAAACGGGTGATGTCAAAATTAAATAGCGGGAATATAATGAACGTTACTCACGGAAACTATTAATTTAAATACGAAAGATTATGTTAAAAAAAAAAGACGGTGTTAAAATTAAATTTAACGGAAAAACGTGGGATGTTACAACGAAACCCTCGTCCTTTTGAGGACATTACAACATGCTGCCTAGCCAATGGTCATAACGGTTATTTTCCACAAGACCAAGGATGGGAAGTCATCTTAGTAAAACCAGAATGCATGACTTGTTTCTGAACTTATGAACTACGTGTCTTTATTTCCTTTACTAAACAACTTGCGTATTAACTAGGTTTATCTTCAAAAACTGTCCTGTATCAAAGTGTACTATATTTCATGTTATATGTAATATAGCGAAGTTGTAAGTTTGAAGAATATTTGTATGTGATATATTTTTATAATCAATTTTTCATATTGAATTGTAGTAGTTAAATTGTATATTAGCTACTAAGTATGAACTTAACGGGTAGGTAGTACCCGAATTTAAACTTATAAAACGCTAATATGAAGAAAAAGCTTTTATAAATGAGTTCATATTATGCTACGAAATACTATTGACTACTCTTAATATTCTGTATGATTAACTAGATTCAGTTGGCTATTTTGAAGGAAATGGCATCGACTACTCGACACACCATGAATATGAGCGAAGAGGAATTTCGTACCTTTCTTGCTGCAAACATAGCTGCAGTACAGGCTGCGCTACATACCAACAATAACTCTGAATCTAGCAATGCAGCTAATGGCACAAGAAATTGTGTAGGATGCTCCTACAAAGAATTCACTGCCTGCAAACCTTTGGAATTTTATGGAACTGAAGGACCAATTGGATTGAAACGGTAGACCGAGAAAGTCGAATCGGTGTTTGCCATAAGTAAGTGTACTGAAGAGGACAAAGTTAAGTACGCTACGCATACCTTCACAGGTACTGCGTTAACGTGGTGGAACACCTATATTGAATAGGTAGGATAAAATGCTGCTTACGCACTACCGTGGTCAGCATTCAAGCAATTGATGAACGAGCAGTACCGTCCTAGAAACGAAGTCAATAAACTCAAGGCAGAACTTAGAGAGTTACGAACACAAGGGTCCGACTTTACCACATATGAATGACGATTCATAGAGTTGTGCCTATTGTGTCCAGGAGCATTCGAGGATGAAGAAGAGAAGATCGACGAATTTGTAAAAGGGTTACCAGTAAGGATTCAAGAAGATGTGAGTTAACACGAGCCCGCTTCTATACAGAAGGCAAGTTGAATGGCTCATAAACTCATAAACCAGATTGAGGGAAGAATTAAAGAGCAGGCGGCTGAAGAAGCCAACACAAAACAACTCAAGAGGAAGTGGGAAGAAAACGATGACAAGAGTCACCAGTACAACAACAACAACTACAACCACAATTGCAACAACCATCCCAACAACCGCAACAACAATCGCAACAATAATCGCAATCCTAACAATAACTACAACAAACATCCCAACAACAACAACTACTACAACAACCATTTCAACAACAATAAAAACCCCAACAACAACCTCAATAACAACAACGTCAACAAAAACCAAAAACAGCCATGTCATAGGTGTGAAGAAAATCATCAGGGGTTTTGCACGACATTTTGCAACAGGTGTAAAAGAAATGGTCATAGCGCGACAAAGTGTGAGGTCTATGGACTAAAGTTTAACAGAACTAAAGGAACAAATAATGTCGAAACAAGTAATGCCGAAACGAATAGTGTCGGAGCAAGTAATTCCAACGCTATTTGTTATGAATGTGGAAAATTGGGTCACATTATTAGAAATTGCCCGAATCAGAAGAATACTAATGGGCAGGGCCGTGAAAGAGTTTTCAATATTAATGCGGTAGAAGCACAAGAAGACCTGGAGCTTCTTACGGGTACGTTTCTTATTGACGATAAATCTGCTTATGTTTTATATGATTTGGGTGCGGATAGAAGCTATATGAGTAGAGAATTTTGTGCTAAATTAAGTTGCCCATTGACGCCTTTGGATAATAAATTTTTACTCGAATTAGCAAATGGTAAATTAATTTCAGCAGATAATATATGTCGGGATAGAGAAATTAAACTGGGTGATGAAATGTTTAAGATTGATTTAATACCAGTCGAGTTAGGGAGTTTTGATGTAATAATTGACATGGACTGGTTGAAGAAGGTAAGAGCAGAGGTCATTTGTTACAAAAATGCGATTCGCATTATGCGTGAAAAAGGAAAACCTTTAATGGTGTACGGAGAAAAGAACAATTAGAAATTAAATCTTATTAGTAGTTTGAAGGCGCAAAAACTAATAAGAAAAGGTTGTTACGTCATTCTAGCACACATCGAGGAAGTTAAACCTGAAGAAAAGAACATCAGTGATGTTCCCGTTGCAAAAGAATTTCCCGATGTATTTCCGAAAGAATTACCGGGATTACCCCCACATCGATCCGTTGAATTTCAAATAGACCTTGTACCAGGAGCTGCACCAATAGCTCGTGCTCCATACAGACTCGCACCCAGTGAAATGAAAGAATTACAAAGTCAGTTACAGGAACTTTTAGAGCGTGGTTTCATTCGACCAAGCACATCACCATGGGGAGCTCCTGTTTTGTTTGTCAAGAAGAAAGATGGTACATTCAGGTTGTGTATTGACTACCAAGAGTTGAACAAACTTACCATCAAGAACCGCTACCCACTACCGAGAATCGACGACTTATTTGATCAACTACAAGGCTCGTCTATTTATTCGAAGATCGATTTACGTTCTGGATATCATCAAATACGGGTGAAGGAGGATGATATTCCAAAGACTACTTTTAGGACGCGTTACGATCATTACGAGTTAATGGTTATGCCGTTTGGATTGACTAACGCACCAGCTGTGTTCATGGACCTCATAAACCGAGTGTGTGGGCCATATCTTGATAAGTTTGTCATTATTTTCATCGATGACATACTTATTTACTCGAAGAATGATCAAGAGCACGAAGAACATTTGAGAAAAGTGCTAGAGTTACTGAGAAAATAAAAACTGTACGCTAAGTTTTCAAAGTGTGCATTTTGGTTAGAAGAAGTTCAATTCCTCGGTCATATAGTGAACAAAGAAGGTATTCAGGTGGATCCAGCAAAGATTGAAACCGTTGAAAAGTGGGAAACCCCAAAAACTCCTAAACACATACGCCAATTTTTAGGGGTAGCTGGTTATTACAGGAGATTCATCCAAGATTTTTCTAAAATAGCAAAACCCTTGACTGCATTAACGCATAAAGGGAGGAAATTTGAATGGAAGGATGAACAAGAAAAAGCGTTTCAATTGTTGAAGAAAAAATTAACTACGGCACCTATATTGTCATTACCTGAAGGGAATGATAATTTTGTGATATATTGTGACGCCTCAAAGCAAGGTCTCGGTTGTTTATTAATGCAATGAACGAAAGTAATTGCTTATGCATCTAGACAATTGAAGATTCACGAGCATAATTATACGACGCATGATTTGGAATTAGGCGCGGTTGTTTTTGCATTAAAGACTTGGAGGCACTACTTATATGGGGTCAAAAGTATTATATATACCGACCACAAAAGTCTTCAACACATATTTAATCAGAAACAACTGAACATGAGGCAGTGCAGATAGATTGAATTGTTGAATGATTACGACTTTGAGATTCGTTACCACCCAGGAAAGGCAAATGTGGTAGCCGACGCCTTGAGCAGAAAGGACAGAGAACCCATTCGTGTAAAATATATGAATATAATGATTCACACTAACCTTACTACTCAAATAAAGGAGGCTCAACAAGGAGTTTTAAAAGAGGGAAACTTAAAGGATGAAATACCCAAATGATTGGAGAAGCATCTTAATATTCAGGAAGACGGAACCCGGTATATGGCTGAAAGAATTTGGGTACCAAAATTTGAAGATATGAGAGAAATGGTACTTGGAGAAGCTCATAAAACCATATACTCAATACATCCTGGAACGGGGAAGATGTACAAGGATCTCAAGAAATATTTTTGGTGGCCATGTATGAAAGCCGATGTTGCTAAATACGTAGGGGAATGTTTGACGTGTTCTAAGGTCAAAGCAGAGCATCAGAAACCATCAGGTCTACTTCAACAACCCGAAATCCCGGAATGGAAATGGGAAAACATTACCATGGATTTCATCACTAAATTGCCAAGGACTGCAAGTGGTTTTGATAATATTTGGGTAATAGTTGATCGTCTCACCAAATTAGCACACTTCCTGCCAATAAGAGAAGTTGACAAGATGGAGAAGTTAGCACGACTGTATTTGAAGGAAGTCGTCTCCAGACATGGAATACCAATCTCTATTATCTCTGATAGAGATGGCAGATTTATTTCAAGATTCTGGCAGACATTACAGCAAGCATTAGGAACTCCTCTAGACATGAGTACTGCCTATCATCCACAAACTGATGGGCAGAGCAAAAGGACGATATAAACGCTTGAAGACATGCTACGAGTATGTTTTATTGATTTCGAAAACAGTTGGGATCGACATCTACCGTTAGCAGAATTTTCCTACAACAACAGCTACCATTCAAGCATTGAGATGGCGCTGTTTGAAGCACTTTATGGTAGAAAGTGCAGGTGTTCGATTTGTTGGAGTGAAGTGGGGGATAGACATATTACGGGTCCGGAGATAATACAAGAAACTACCGAGAAGATCATCCAAATTCAACAACGGTTGAAAACCGCCCAAATTTGACAAAAGAGCTACGTCGACATTAAAAGAAAAGATATATAATTTGAAATTGGAGAGATGGTCATGCTTAAGGTTGCACCTTGGAAAGGCGTTGTTCAATTTGGTAAATGAGGTAAATTAAATCCAAGGTATATAGGACCATTCAAGATTATTGATCGTGTCGGACCAGTAGCTTACCAACTTGAATTACCACAACAACTCGCAGCTGTACATAACACTTTCCATGTCTCAAATTTGAAGAAATGTTATGCTAAAGAAGATCTCACTATTCCGTTAGACGAAATCCAAATCAACGAAAAACTTCAATTCGTCGAAGAGCCCGTCGAAATAATGGATCGTGAGGTTAAAAGACTTAAGCAAAACAAGATACCAATTGCTAAAGTTCGATGGAATGCTCATAGAGGACCTGTGTTCACCTGGGAATGAGAAGATCAGATGAAGAAGAAATACCCGCACTTATTTCCAGAAGATACGTCAACACCTCCAACTGCTTAAAATTTCGGGACGAAATTTATTAAACTGGTAGGTACTGTAGTGACCCGAACTTTTCCATGTTTATATATATTAAATGAAATTGTTATTTACATGATTAAGTTTTTCCAACATGTTAAGCAATCAAACTTGTTAATACTTGATTAATTGAAATAGGTTTCATATAGACAATTGACCACCCAAGTTGACCGGTGATTCACGAACGTTAAAATTTGTAAAAACTATATGATGACATATATATGATTATATATATAGTTAACATGATATTATGATAAGTAAGTACATCATTAGGTATTTTAACAATGGGTTATATACATAAAATTGAGTTTATTGAATTAAGAAACTTGAAACGATATATATAACTATTATCGTTATAACAACGTCTTACTAAATACATATGAATCATATTAAGATATTGATACACTATGTTTAATCATGATAAATGATAATTAAACATGTCATTAAGTGTATTAACAATGAACTACATATGTAAAAACCAGACTACTAACTTAATGATTTCGAAACGAGACATATATGTAACGATTATCGTTGTAACAACATTTAACTGTATATATATCATACTAAGATATATTAATATATCATAATATCATGATAATGTAATAATTTAACATCTCATTAGATATAATAAACATTGGGTTAACAACATTTAACATGATCGTTAACTTAAAGGTTTCAAATCAACATTTACATGTAACGACTAACGATGACTTAATGACTCAGTTAAAATGTATATACATGTAGTGTTTTAATATGTATTCATACACTTTTGAAAGACTTCAAGAAACTTATCAAAATACTTCTACTTAACAAAAATGCTTACAATTACATCCTCACTCAGTTTCATCAACAATTCTACTCGTATGCACCCGTATTCGTACTCGTACAATACACAGCTTTTAGATGTATGTACTATTGGTATATACACTCCAATGATCAGATCTTAGCAGCCCATGTGAGTCACATAACACATGTGGGAACCATCATTTGGCAACTAGAATGAAATATCTCATAAAATTACAAAAATATTAGTAATCATTCATGACTTATTTATATGTAAACAAAATTACACATCCTTTATATCTAATCCATATACCAACAACCAAAAACACCTACAAACACTTTAATTCTTCAATTTTCTTCATCTAATTGATCTCTCTCAAGTTCTATCTTCAAGTTCTAAGTGTTCTTCATAAATTCTATAAGTTCTAGTTTCATAGAATCAAGAATACTTCCAAGTTTGCTAGATTACTTCCAATCTTGTAAAGTGATCATCCAACCTCAAGAAATCTTTCTTATTTATAGTAAGATATCTTTATAATACAAGGTAATACTCATATTCAAACTTTGATTCAATTTCTATAACTATAACAATCTTATTTCGAGTGGAAATCTTACTTGAACTTATTTTCGTGTCATGATTCTGCTTCAAGAACTTTCAAGCCATCCAAGGATCCTTTGAAGCTAGATCTATTTTTCTCAATTCCAGATGGTTTATCCATAAAACCTGAGGTAGTAATGATGTTCATAACATCATTCAATTCATATATATAAAACTACCTTATTCGAAGGTTTAAACTTGAAATCACTAGAACATAGTTTAGTTAATTCTAAACTTGTTCGCAAACAAAAGTTAATCCTTCTAACTTGACTTTTAAAATCAACTAAACACATGTTCTATATCTATATGATATGCTAACTTAATGATTTAAAACCTGGAAACACAAAAAATACCGTAAAACGGGACATACGCCGTCGTAGTAACACCGCGGGCTGTTTTGGGTTTGATAATTAAAAACTATGATAAACTTTGATTTAAAAGTTGTTCTTTTGGGAAAATTATTTTTATTATGAATATGAAACTATATCCAAAAAACATAGTTAAACTCAAAGTGGAAGTATGTTTTTCAAAATGGTCATCAAGACATCGTTCTTTCGACTGAAATGACTACCTCTTATAAAAACGACTTGTAACTTATATTTTCGACTATAAACCTATAGTTTTTATGTTTAGATTCATAAAATAGAGTTCAATATAAAACCATAGCAATTTTATTCGCTCAAAACGGATTTAAAATGAAGAAGTTATGGGTAAAACAAGATTGGATATTTTTTGATTGTTGTAGCTACGGGAAATATTGTAACAATTCTATACAAATCATATCCTAGCTAACTTATATTGTATTATACATGTATTCTAATATATTATGTAATCTTGGGATACCATAGACACGTATGCAAATGTTTTGACATATCATATCGACCCATCTATATATATTATTTGGAACAACCATAGACACTCTATATGCAGTAATGTTGGAGTTAGCTATACAGGGTTGAGGTTGATTTCAAAAATATATATACTTTGAGTTGTGATCTAGCCTAAGACGTATATATACTGGGTCGTGGATTGATTCAAGATAATATATATCAATTTATTTCTGTACATTTAACTATGGACAACTAGTTGTAGGTTACTAACGAGGACAGCTGACTTAATAAACTTAAAACATCAAAATATATTAAAAGTGTTGTAAATATATTTTGAACATACTTTGATATATATGTACATATTTGTTATTGGTTCGTGAATCGACCAGTGGCCAAGTCTTACTTCCCGACAAAGTAAAAATCTGTGGAAGTGAGTTATAGTCCCACTTTTAAAATCTAATATTTTAGGATGAGAATACATGCAGTTTTATAAATGTTTTATGAAATAGATACAAGTAAATGAAACTACATTATATGGGTGAATGATCGAAGCCGAATATGCCCCTTTTGATGGTAACCTAAGAATTAGTAAACCGATCTACTAATTGACGCGAATCCTAAAGATAGATCTATTGGGCCTAACGAACCCCATCCAAAGTACCGGATTCTTTAGTACTTCAAATTCGTTTTTATCATGTCCGAAGGATTTCCCGGAATGATAGGGGATATTCTTATATGCATCTTGTTAATGTCGGTTTCTAGGTGTTCACCATATGAATGATTTTTATCTCTATGTATGGGATGTATATTGAAATATGAAATCTTGTGGTCTATTATTATGATTGGATAATATATAGGTTAAACATATAACTCACCAACATTTTTGTTGACGTTTTAAGCATGTTTATTCTCAGGTGATTATTAAGAGCTTCCGCTGTTGCATACTAAAATAAGGACAAGATTTAGGGTCCATGCTCGTATGATATTATGTAAAAACTACATTCAAGAAACTTATTTTTGATGTAATATATTCTTATTGTAAACTATTATGTAATGGTCGTGTGTAAACGGTATATTTTAGATTATCATTATTTGATAATCTATGTAATGCTTTTTAAACCTTTATAGATAAAATAAAGGTTATGGTTGTTTTAAAAATGAATGCAGTCTTTGAAAAACGTCTCATATAGAGGTCAAAACCTCGCGACGAAATCAATTAATATGGAACGTTTATAATCAATAAGAACGGGACATTTCAAAATTAAACCTGAAAAACTTGTTAATCAACAACAATGCAACTTAGAGTCAACAATAATATCATCACAATCAACATAAATCAAGCATAATCGACATATATAGAATATGGAGTAAAAAGCATGAAAGTCTCACAAAATCATGAAATTAATTGAGGTAGAGGTAAGAATCTTAATCTAAACATGTTTGTAGTTGAAGATTAAGAAAGATCTTTGATGAAAGTTGATTAATTTGAAGTAAGTAATTAGCGTTTTAAGAGTGTGTGTCGTGAGAGTTAGAGAGAAGATAGGTGTGAAAAGTGACTCAAAACACATATATAACGGGGTCTGTAACATCATTCCATAAAGTGGAACGTCGTTCCACAATACTAGAACGTGGTTATAAGATCCATAATGTCGTTCCTTCACACAACTGGAACGTCGTTCCTTTAATTAGGAACGTCATTCTTGAAACTCAATGGAAAGTGCCACTGATCAATTTTTTTCAAAATCACGTGTAATGGGATATCGTTACAAAAATGTGGAAAGTCGTTCCAAAATAAACAAGGAACGTCATTCCAATCAGCAGATTGACGTTCCACTAACAAAAATTGTATTTTTCAGATTTTTGACCAATTTAAACATAATCCAACCAATTCACAAGCTATTTTTTGTATTTTCCAGTTTTCCAAATGCATGAAATGCAAAATAAATGCCAATGCAACTATCAAAGCACAATATCATACAACCTACATGAAATGCAATCTAGAATGAGTTATGTACAATTTTGAGAAAAGTGATTAATGAGTCTATCACCCGAATCGCATCCACTTATGAGTTCAATTAATATCGGGGTGGTAGACCTCCCCCTCCCTTGAACTAGGGAAATTACCACGTTGAGAAACATCTCTTATCATTGATAATAGCCAATCATCCATCAATTTAGTTTCCATGATCAATTCTTTAAGTTTACTCTTTTCATGTTTAGACAAATTTAATACTAACTGGTTTCTCAAGTGCTCATCCTTCTTGGATGTAGCTCGACAAACCCGCCCATATAGCTTTCGCATTAATTTATCAATGACATCAATTTCATCCATGGGTTTACTTAGGGTTTCTTTCATCAATTATCCTCCACACTTGGTGAAACAAGTTGAGTTGTGCTTGTAGTGCCTTACACACTAGCAACCATTTGTGGTGTGGTTTCGGGAATTGTTGGGAAACTAGTGCATTTGCTATGAAAGCTTATACTTTTGCCTTGGTATCTTAAGGTTAACTTCTCGATCCTTAGGTCAAACAAATAATTCGCAGTTGCTAAGAAAGGTCTACCCAATACAAGGGGTACAACCATATCCTCTTTTATGTCAACAATAACAAAATTGGTCAGGAATTCCATTTCACCCACTTTTACAATTAAATCCTCGGTGATCCCCACACTTGGACTAATAGATTGGTCAATCAATTTGACTCCCGTTTTGGTGGGTGCAAGATCACCAAGGCCTAACCTCGTATAGACAGAGTAGGGCATGAAATTTATGCTTGCCCTAGAGTCAGCTAATGAAGTCAGCATTTCCGACCAGTTTATATTACATGGGATTAGGAAAGGCCAGGGATCGCCCAATTTGAGTGGTAAGCTACATTTTTGCAATATCCCATCACACTCACTCTTTAGGAAAGTGGTGGATGCTTGTTCACATTCCCCTTTTTTGGCCATAAGTGTCTTCAAGAATTTCCCATAGTTGGGCATATTCTCGAGCACTTCCACCAAGGGAAGATTGATACAAATATTTTCATTTTTGACTTGGATGGACTTACAAACCACATCCTTTGGATGTTTAGGATGTGACGACCCGGGAATTTCCGACCAACTTTAAACTTAAACTTTATATGATTTCGACACGATAAGCAAAGTCTGTAATGTTGAGTCTCGAAAATTTTGAAACTATATTCATAATATCATTTGACCTTTGACTACTCCCGAACGATTCACGAACAACTAATTTGTAAATATATATATATATATATATATATATATATATATATATATATATATATATATATATATATATCTATATATATATATATATATATATAATGTTATTTGAAATATTATCTGAATTAATATATGATTTAATTGTTGGAAATAAATATATAAAATAATATTAGTATATTTAATATTATTAATTTAATATATAATATATAGATATGCATATAATTAAATATATATATATATATATATATATATATATATATATATATATATATATATATATATATATATATATATATATATATATGTGTATATTATATAAAGAAATATTATATATTGTAATTGTTATAATCAATGTTGAAAAATAATGATAATATATAATAATTATTATAAATAAATTATATGGAATATATATTTTTTTTGTAATTTCGAAGTTATTTAATAATCGACAATAACGCTCAATTGTAATTTGATCGATATTAAACGAGTTAAAAACGAATATATGTGATTCTATAATAAACGGTGATACGAAAATGAGTTCTATAAATTTTAGGCTTAATAAAAATGTATTTAGGAACTATTTGTTAAGTTTTAACACTTTTTATATTTTAACCATAAATGAGAGGGACAGTTGATGTAGTTTTTATTTAACAAATTAAGGATCAAATTTTATACCATAATGACCAAAATAATTAAATATAGTTAATATAAAAATTTGGAATTTTTTTCGAAGACTTTTTATCCGCCACTGATTCACAACGGAGAACGAAATAATACCCGCTAAAGATGTCGACAGTTAATAGGTACATGTATCTGTAATAATTGAAATCATTATATGTGATTAAGCATCACATGTTTTATTTATATTATATTATAATTATTATATTATATATAAATATATCTATATGTATGAACTTGTGTTATGCAAAACCAAGAACAAATATCTAAACAACCTTCCACCGCCGTCTGCCACCACCCTCGACACCCCACAACCATCAAACCACCACTAACCGCCACCTCTATATTTTCATATACATAAACGTATAGAAAACCCATAACCTCCACTATAACACCACTACCCGTTTATGTTTTGGTTCCAACCATCGCCACCCTTCACCATCCTCACCGGCCATCATCGTCACCGGAGCACCACCACCTATTTTTCTCTCCCTATCCTCTTCTCATACGGTTAACACCGTAACCATCACCATCTTTATTTTTTTTTTCTTTTTCTTAGTTTGTTCGAGAACCACTCCAACCTACAACACTTTTCTATTATTTCTCGAACACCTTATAAACACAAGAAATTTCAGGATCAAGAATCAAGAAACTTGCCACCTTCATCGTTTATTTATATCGAAACCGTTGAACCATCAAGAACAGTAAGTGAATCTACAACAACAACAATTAATGATGGGTCACCTTATAATAAATTTAATTCGATTAAAAGACTCGATAGGTAAAGACCCAGTCCAAAATTTCAATCGTTTCCATCGCTAACTAAACCCCAACCACCACCGCCATCATCGGTGATGTCATCTTCCGATGAGGAAGAAGACCATGAAGAAGATGATGATTTTTATACCCTCATGGATCAACTACAAGTACGGATGATGGGCTTTCAATTAAGAGTTTAAAAGAATGAAACCATCGTAAACCATTACCCATAACCATCGTAATCCACCTACTATGGTACCTGCTTCGTTTCTATTACTGTCTCCACAAAATGCCATTCACCCATCTTCTTTACTGCTGTGTTTATTCTCTGTTGTTGTTATATTGATTGCAACCGAATGTCAATTCATAAAACAATGAAAATGGTGCATGAAGGAGACGATGAATATAATGGTATAATGATGAAGGGCGTGTGAGACGAAGATGATGATGCTGTGATGATCGGAAGATGATGTATGTGATAATAATCACGATAAGGTTATTTATGATGATGAAGATGTATGATGGAAGAAACCGTAATTATTTTTCTTCTAATTTTGGGCTTCAATTTGTTTTAAATACATGGATTTTGGATGTTGGGCTTCTTTTCATTAATAAGTGGACTAGTGTTTCTGTTGGGCCGTAATAGTAGTTGGGCCGAGATGTGTTGTTGATGGATGTACGAGTTATGAAGTTGAAGAAAGGAAAAAAAAATGGAAACATAATAAAAACGGGTTATATAAAACTAAATCAGGAAATATAACAGAAAAGTAAGGATAGAGGAACGGTTCGAAGGGGTGTTGGCTTAGCAAGAGGTCTCGGGTTCGAGCTTGGGCCATGGAAAATTCTTTTTAGAAAACTTATTATTGAGGTTCGTGAATCCGAGGCCAACCCTACACTTGTTCAATGTCGTCATATGTATTTTTAC
Organism: Rutidosis leptorrhynchoides; assembly: GCF_046630445.1. Lineage (NCBI taxonomy): Eukaryota > Viridiplantae > Streptophyta > Magnoliopsida > Asterales > Asteraceae > Rutidosis > Rutidosis leptorrhynchoides. The sequence goes on along the minus strand of NC_092335.1, from coordinate 386,922,733 downwards.
TACAAAATACAGTATCGTGAGTTTATTTGCTCCCTTTTACTCTTTACATTTTTGGGACTGAGAATACATGAGCTATTTTTACAACTGCTTTATTAAATGCTTTCAAAATATATTTATGAACTGCGAATACATGAAATGCTTTTATAAATGTTTGACGAGATAGACACAAGCAAAACACTCCTCGAATGAATTATTATGCAGATAGAAGTTCTGTGGATTATTATTGAATTAGTTGGATGTTATAATTGCCACTAATTGTTGTGAATATTTCCCCTGATTATTATTGTTTGGTAACCTAAGAATTAGAATTGGGTATGGCCCTAATTCACGCGAATCCTAAAGGTAGCTACCGGGTTTAACACCCCTACCCAGAATGTTCACTAGACGGAAGAGCTAGTGGGCGTGGTGTTTAGTACTTCCAGGTTTATATATTATACAGACGAGATGTTCTGTTTTTGGGGATATTATTTATGCGCATTATATGTTAAGGTCGGTTACCAAGCCAAGCAATGAATGAAAAGTGAATATTATGTATCGAGAGAATGATTTTATACACATGTTATGTGTATGATATTTTGTACACGAGATATGTGTACGGTTACTAAGATTTATGAAAATGGTTTAGTACACGAGATAGGTGTACTGTATTTAAATCTTATGGTCTATCAAAATGATGAATTTTATTGTTTACGATAAACTTATTAACTCACCAACCTTTTGGTTGACACTTTAAAGCATGTTTATTCTCAGGTATGAAAGAAATCTTCCACTGTGCATTTGCTCATTTTAGAGATATTACTTGGAGTCATTTCATGACATATTTCAAAAGACGTTGCATTCGAGTCGTTGAGTTCATCAAGATTATTATTAAGTTAATTATAGTTGGATATATTATGAAATGGTATGCATGCCGTCAAATTTCGATGTGATGAAAGTTTGTCTTTTAAAAACGAATGTAATGTTTGTAAAATGTATCATTTAGAGGTCAAATACCTCACAATGAAATCAACTATTGTTAATTGTTTAAATCGGTATGAACGGGTCATTTCATAGGAAGCAATGCTTGAGGATACGAAATTGGTGTCTCATATTTCCTCATCTTTGGTGTAGCATGAACCTCGACCTTGTTCTTTTGCTCATTCTTCTTCAAACCATTTCCTACTTATGTCCTAGTTCTGACCTTGTTAAAATCATCTCCCTTGAAATCATTTCTCATTTTCTCACATGGGGACTCGGTGGTCTCCATGGACATCACGTTCTTCACACAACGAGGAGTGTAATCCTCCACGTCAGACCAATCTGAAAACTTAAACACTCCAAGCTCCATTGTGACGGTTCTCAATCCTTCGTCCATATTAAACTCTTCTCCTTCAACATCGAATGTAAAAACACAAGGGCAGTCGTGTTGATCTTCCTCTTCGATTGTAACAAGTGAGTTCACTTGAGCATAATCAGAGTATTGGGGGGTTTTTTTTTTATGTGGAATATGATGAACTAGCTTGGTTATGGTTTTGGTTGTGATTTTGGTTATGGTTAGGGTTCAGTTGGGTATTTGATTGTAAAGTTCCTTGAGGTCTCCCGGCTACTTGGTTTGATAATCTTCCCACCGTGATCTCTAGGTTTTGGAAAGATGCTTGGTGATGCCTTAGTTGTTGCTTTAAAAATGCATTCTCTTTCAACAATAACGCCTCGTTTGTTTCCATCTTCTTGATGTAATTTTGCACGATCTCTTCTAGGTTTCTTGATGGTTGAACTGGTTGAGTTTTTTGTTGTTGATTTTGGTTAAAGTTGGAAGTATTGGCATTTTGTTGGTATTGTTGGGCTTGGTATTGATTGTAACCTTGGTTATTTTTTACTAGTTATAACCTTGATTTTGTTGATATCCTTGATTGTAGTTTTGGTTGCTTTGGTTGTTATAAGGTTGGTTGTTGTAAGATTGTTGGTGTTGGGTTTAGTAATTAATGCACCGGTTTTGTTTATAGCTTTGGTTGTAGCCTTGGTTTTGGTTTTGGTTTTGGTTTTGGTTATTGAATCTGGGTGGTGGGTTATTAAAGGAAACTTCTTTTTGGCTTCGTTGGTAGTAACCTTGGTTTCCTTGGTAGGAGTTGTTGTTTTGGCTTGTGGAACGGCCTCTTTGATAGTTTTGGTTACCCACATAGTTATCATGGTCATCCGAGTTCATTGGGATGTAGTCCAAATCGAGTTGATTGCATTGATTGATTTGTGGACAATTCTTTGTAAGGTGAGGTCCATCACACCTCTCGCATCTGACTTGCATACAAACAATGGATTGTTGGATCTTCATCAACTCTTTATCATAGGATTGAAATTGGTTATTTAAACTTGATAGTGTAACTTGACCGTCCTCATTTTCCACTTGAGATACATTCTTTCTTGGGTAATCCCTAGGTGAGGAATTCCACTCATAGGTATGGATCGAACTATCTTCTAGTAGTTTCTCGGCATCATTTGGTGACTTGTACATGAACACACCTCCCGCGAAGGAGTCGAGAATTTGCCTTATCCTATCATTTGTACCCCGATAAAAAGTGTTGATGTACTCTCTTTTGATAAACCGTGTGGTGGACATGCCCTTAACATCTTTTTGAAATGAATCCAAAGTCGTACAATGATTCATCACCCCTTTGAGAAAAAGCATTGATTTTCATTTAAAGTCTTTTCGCCTTCGATAGTGGAAATAAATGATTGAGGAAAGTATCACTCAAATCTTGAAAAGTTTGAATAGTGTCGGAAGGTAGATATCTTAACCAAATTTTTGCATCACCTTGAAGAGAAAAGGGGAATGCTCTTAACTTGTATGCATCCTCACTAACATCCTTATACTTGTAAAGATCGCAAATATTATTGAAAGATTGAAGATGCTCAAAAGGATTATGTTGCATTAAACCGTGAAATTGTACATCTTTAAGCATGGTGAAGAAATTTCTCTCGACTTTCCAATGTTCAGCCCCGATGGGCGATTTAGTAATAGCCGGTGGCACCACCGTAGGTGCAATCAACCTTGTATTCTATATAGGCATATCATTTGGGTCTACATTTTAACAATGACCCACATGTGGTCCATTGTTGGGAACACCACCAAATGGGTTATGTTCGGGTGGTCCATCATCTCCTTCCATTTCGTCAATACAAAAAGGTAACACGACAAAATTCTTCTTTGAAATCCTTTCTTCCCATCTCTTATAAACCCCTTTAACTTGTCTCTTCGGATCGGAATACGAATGTTCAACTCTTGATTCTTTTGGGATCTCCTTTTCATACACCGTGGTACCTACCTTTGATCACAATCACAAACAAAACAAGGGTTTTTCAAAACACAATAATATATAATAAACAAGAAAAAGTAACTTTTGTAAGGATAATCCTCACAAAAGGATCGAACAATTAAAAGCTTTGACTCAAAAAATCCAACTAGCTACCACTCCCCGGCAGCGGCGCCAAAAAGTTTGATATGCTCGTACATAACACTTGCTTTTAGATATAGATTTGAAATAAACGTGGACTCGACAAAAGTGACAAGCATTTGAGAAACAATGACTCGGTCCTTGTATTAATAAGTTTTCCATTTAAGATTCATCCTAAGAGATTGTTAATGCTAATTGAATTGATGAAAAACTAATAATTATCCTAAGGTATGTTCGGTTGGGGGGGGGGGGGGGGGGGGAGGTTGTGTTTTGAAACGTTTTAGAAGATAATTGCAATATTAGCAAGCAAATAGAAATGATTTGTAACTAATAATATTAAAAGCATGCACACTTGACTAATTCACTAGAGCATTCAGATTGTTCTTTTAGCTAGATAAGACCAAATTTTGTTCAAACAATGTATTCTAGTATTCCTACCAAAATTCTAATGATCAAATCAACATTCGTGAATTTCTAAAAGCTTAGATCAATAAGATCTAGTTGAATCATGAGAGAGTCATTAGTACTTGGATTAAAATCCGTTGAAATCATTTGGTAATCAAAATCCCTTAAGAAAACCAAACTTTGCTACTTTGACTAAAGATCAATTGAAAACCAATCCAAACCAAGAACCCAATCCCATGAAATCCCTAATTTGGTTGTCTAGATCACCTAAGTGTTGAAGTATGATGTAGTTCATTGATCAAATCTCTTTGAACAACTAATTAGCTCATACAATCAAAGTAAAATCCAAAACAAATAATAATAAAGGTTCTTTAGCTAATTCTAACAACATAACTCAATCAACAACTCATAAGTTTCATTCAAACACAAATATAACATAATCATTGAACAATCCATAGCTTAGAAGCTTCATAATCAAGTGTACATATAAGATTCTATCCAAGCATGGCTAGAACTAACACAACAATAAAAGTAAATGAAGATCTAAACATCATATTGCAAGATTTAGGTTAAAATTATAAAAAACTATGAAAATAGATCTTGAAACTAGATGTAGAAGATGAAGATGATGAAGAAACATGCCCTTGATCTTGAGCTAGCCCCAAATCTTGATGTAAATGATGAAATTGATGAAAACTTAGTGAAAACCCTAATTAATGAGCTGCCAAAACCTAACTAACCTCAGCCTCCAACTCTCTCTCTCTCTCTCTCTACATACCCATCTCTTTCTATTTATACTCTTCAATAAAAACTACCCAGAAAACCCAGGTGGAACGCCGTTCCTTTGTCGGGAACGTCGTTCCTTTGATAGGATGATGTGGAACGTCGTTCTGCTTGTGTGGAACGTCATTTCTTTGTACTAGATAGTGGAACTCCGTTCCTTAATTAGGAACGTCATTCCCAATTTGGCCTCTATAAGTTTCATTCCACTTTTCTTCATATCCTTCGTATTGAGACGTCGTTCTTAAGACGTAGAACGCCTTTTTTTTGCAGGTGGAACGTTGTTCCCTTGGTTGGAACGCCGTTCTAGCATTTGGAACGCCAATCTGATGTACTGGAATGTCGTTCTTGGTCATTTTCAGCACTTTGCAGTTTTTTTGATCTTTTGCACAACACATCGGTCAATTTTGTACCAATTTCATAATTAAGACTGCAATCATACTTAGAACGCGACGTTTCCCATTTTCTTCACTTTTAAGCACAAAGAAGATCAAAACCGAGTAAAAAGAGGTAGATGTTGCGTTAAGAAACGTAGTGTAAATGAGCAATATCATACGGGTAATAGTACGTTAAGAAAGCATCTTGATCGAAGTTGTAAAGGAAACAAAGACCCGACACAACATAAACTTGGTCGGGATGGTTTGTTGTTTGTATACGATGTCGAAGCTCTTCGGAAAGATTTATTGAGGTTTGTCATTCAACCAGGGCTTCCTTTCAATCACTTCGACAATCCAAGGCTTACGGAGCTAATTTGGAAGCGACTACAACCGCGATATAACAATGTAAGTCGTACTACTCTAAGACGTGATGCTTTTAAATTATGGAAAAAGCTGAAAATGAAATAACTGAAGGTTTTCGAACATATAAATATAGTGTTTCTATAATTTGTAATGCTTGGAGCGCACCACACGGAATGGCAAATTCTTATTTAGCCGTTACCACTCATTGGTTTCATCCCGATTCGTGGCTATCAATGAAACGGACTATCGATTTTAAAATATTTGCTTATCCACATAACGGTAATAATATAAGAAAAGTCGTTCAATACACTTTGGTTAAATATAATTTAATCGATAAGTTTTTACAATTTCGTTAGATAATGTGTCTAATAATGATCATGCCATTGAGATGTTAAAATTATGAATGAAATCGTTTTTATACGGTGTATTTTTGCATACAAGTTGTGTTGCTCATATTATAAACTTGGAGTTTCAAGATTGTTTAACTTTTTGTGGTCCGGTAAAAAATAAATTTAGTAGATTATTAGTAACGATTTAACGTACGAGCAATGAACATCATAACTATAAAGCTTTCGTTAAAAATTGTAATGGCACTTAGATAGATCCTTATTTTAATAATAATACTAGATAGAATTCTACTTGTAAAATGTTTGAAAATATTTTACGACAAAAAGATACATTAATCGGTTTTAATAATAGACTACTTCGAAACGGATTTTCTGAATGTAACAACCCAAACCAAATCGCAATCAAACCCGCTTAAAATATCACAACAACAAAAAAATTCTCTTTTCAGCTAATGGCGCGGCGCGCCATGACCCCGCGCAGTGCGCCGATCTGGTCTGTCAAAAGTTTCAAACGCGAAAAAGATTGACCACTTCCCGACATAATTAGACAAAACGCTTTTAACAACATATTCAAATATGTAAAACTAACACGATTCAATCATAAAATAAGTTTTACAAAGCGGAGCCCACATCGGCCGTTTTACGAGTTTAATACATAACGAGAGTTTCGACCGCAAAAGTTTAAATACCAAACGACCCAACGAGCATGGCGTTTGGGATTAAACTACCCAAGTCTCGATCAAACCCCAAAAGCTAATATCTCCAAAAGCGTCCCCTAACATGACGGGATCTCTAGTCCAAACAAACGCCCTTACCTTTGTCCATACCTGAGCCTATAAAAAGGTAAACAACGAGAGGGTAAGCAAAGCTTAGTGAATGCAATAATTACACATACATATATATAACTCATCTATTTGCAATCACATTCACCAAATACCTCATACGAACTGGTAACTCAATTAGCATGTCATCGTACCCGAAACACTTAACAAGTCGTAAATTAACACAAGACCACATTAGCATATACTCAACACAATATATATATATATATATAAAATATGCTAAATAATTGACAACCTCAATATGGTTAACCATAAACGCTATGGTGCTACCGGCTCGTGGTTCACACCATACGCAATTGAGTCATACTCTGTTATAGTGCTACCGGCTCGTGGTTCACACTCGATGCTACCGGCTCGTGGTTCACATCTTATTTTATAGTGCTACCGACTCGTGGTTCACACTCGATGCTACCGGCTCATGGTTCACATCTAGTTTATAGTGCTACCAGCTCGTGATTCACACTCGATGCTACCGGCTTGTGGTTCACATCTTATCGCACACATGTTATGGCACTACCGGCTCGATGGTTCATACCATAACACCCACAAATAAACACGTCATATACACATAAGTATAATTACTCCACTCACCTCAAAATCTCTTGTGAAAGATAATCAAGCTCGGAAATCTTCAATGTAACGTACCTATTACATTATACATAATATCAATCACAAACTCAAGTTGGTCAACCAACTAAAACTCCATTCTAGTGTTATCTTGACCCATAGTGTAATTTCGACCCATTTACACCCTTAACCCTAATATTTGGGTTAACATCCCCAAAACCCTAATCATTAGCCAAGTTAGTTTTAAAACGCATTTCAACACAAGATTTATGCATTACACAACAACATTAACTAACTTAGGTCCATTTTGACCCATTTGACCAAATTAAGTGTTGGGATTTAACAAGTTTCATAATACTTAAAACATTTTAAGAATCATATTAAAGCGGAAGCATGTAAATAACCATTTTGTAACTTGTTAATCTTTAACCAATTAAAGTTAAATCCCAATTAGGATCAAGTTGTGAAACATACTTACAAACTACAAGCAAGAAAAGAGATTATACCTATTCCAAGCTTGTTGAAAGGTGATGAAGATGATGATGATGATGAATGGAGCTCCAAAAGTATGAAACCTCAAGTGTGTAATACCCCAAACTTGTGCACCAACACCTAGCCTTTGTTTAGGATTTATCTAACACTTGAAATGAGCCTTAAAAAAAATTTGAACCCCTTTTGGCTACCCAATACTCACGGCCAGCAGCAACAAATAAAAGGAGAATGCAGAATTTTTTTCAACTTACTTTGATGTGTAAATGCATGTATGTATTGGTCTTAAAAAATGTCTTGGTTAATATGCACTTAGAATGGAAGTAACAAGGTAAAAGGCAAGTCAAAAGAGCATGCCTACTCCATACTCCCATGCCACTTCCAATTCTTTAATAAACTTATTTTATAAGACTAGATTTTATAAAACTAGTTTTTATAAAACTAGTTTTTATAAATTAGTTTTTAGAAAATACATTTTTATAAACTTGCACATTATATATTTTACAAAAGCAACTTTACAAAATGTAACATAACTTAATTAATTATTTAACCTATAAATAAATAAATCCATATTATAAGTTATGTTTACATTATTTTATAAAACCAATTTTATAAAATGTAACTTAACTTTATTAATTATTTAACCTATAAATAATTAAATTCTTGTTATATAAATTATACCATAATTTATATACACATCAAGTAATATTATTTAAGAAAACCATTTTTCTTAAATCTCAAGTGTTGCGTAATTTAATCAACGATCCAATCGTTAAGATCAAAATACGATTAAGGTATCGGTAAGGTTGTTATTGGGTATGACCCGACTTGGATCAAAACATATTAGCCACATTAATTTAATATGTCTCTCGGGCATACGAAATACCTTCAATCTCCCACTTGCATGAGAAACATAGGAAATTAATGCAAGTGATGGATACCACCTAACGACCATCCCTCACCCCCAATATGTTATGACTTTGTGCCATTCAATAACATCATCCCTTTCGAGTTCCCATCGCGAATATGAATAGGTGAATCTTTCATTATTTCCTTTCGTCCTAGATGTCATGTTAAATCCAAGAGACACGGAGTGATCACTCCCTTCTAGATTTAACTTTATCAGGCCTTAGACATCTGAATCTCAACGAATAAGAGGGACAAATTCCATCTTGACTACATACATCCTAAATATATACCTTGCATTATACCTGAGCTCTTCCTTATGAACTACCATATTTCAGAATAGCGAAGGAAAGAATCAAGGTACAATACTTGGTAAATATCTGAACCCAATATGTATCTCAGGTCAGAGGATACAATGATATTCACCTTTACTCAAGATTACATGTGATCAACCACAAAGGCTCCATTTAGTAAATCTTGAGGGCGGGTCTTTCAATATTTGTATCCCACAAATATCTATGAACCTTGGTTACAAACTTGCCCCACATTCATCCCGTAAATGTATACCAATCCAAGTTCATAATAGTCTAAACCTCACACTTGTTCCCACAAATGTGATCGACTACAGAATTTAGAATAATTTCTTATTCATGGATTAAATATGCAAAATAGGAACTTGACTCAAAATAAATTAATACCATAATTATATTAATGAGTTTGAACAATTTCGTTCTGATACCATACTTAAAACAGATCATGACCAATCACTAGAATATCGAAGCCCTAATGCACAAACATGTCCTGCATGTTTTGCTCCATGTAAGAGCTTCGTGAGAGGATCCGCAATGTTAAGATCTGTGTGAACTTTGCGAATACATATCTTTCCCTTTTCAACTTCATCCCTTATGTAGTTGAATCTCCGCTCAATGTGACGGATCTTTTGGTGAGCACGAGGTTCCTTGATTTGAGCAATCGCACCCTCGTTGTCACAAAAGATCTCAAGAGGGTCCTGAATGGAAGGGACTACTCCTAAGTCGTCGATGAATTTCTTCATCCATGCAGCTTCCTGAGCTGCCAATGATGCGGCGATGTACTCTGACTCTGTAGTGGATAAAGCAACAACATCATGTTTTGAACTCTTCCAAGAGACTGCACCTCCATTTAACGTGAAGACATAACCGGATTGTGATCGAGAATCATCTCGATCAGTTTGGAAACTCGCATCCACGTAACCTTTTACAGCGAGTTCCTCCTCACCAGACCCATATATCAGAAACATATCCTTAGTCCTTCTAAGGTATTTCAATATACTTTTGACAGCAAACCAATGACTGTTTCCTGGGTTATTCTGGTATCTACTTGTCAGGCTAAGAGAGCATGACACATCCGGTCTAGTGTATATCATTGCATACATGATTGACCCAATGGCAGACGCATATGGGACTTTCTTCATTCTCTCCTGTTCATCTTTCGTGGTGGGGCACTGAGATGAACTGAGAAGTGTTCCCTTTTGAATAGGTACCAAATCTTTCTTAGAGTTCTCCATCTTGAACCTTTTCAAGATCTTTTCAATGTATGCACTTTGATTCAAACCTATCAGTTTCTTGGGTCTATCCCTGTAAATCTCAATCCCCAAAATGTATTGTGCTTCTCCAAGATCCTTAATGGAGAAGCATTTACTTAGCCAAGTTTTGACACCTTGCATTGCCGGAATATCATTTCCAAATAACAATATATCATCCACATATAGTATAAGGAACATGAAAGTGCTCCCACTAGCTTTCTTGTATACACAAGCTTCATCACCATTTTTAATGAAGCCAAATTTCTTGGACTCTGTAACATCCGTGTTACATCCGTCCCACATCGGTTGGAGAGGGGAACGAAGCATGCCTTATAAGGGTGTGGAGACCTTTCCTAGCATGACGCGTTTTGGGACCACAAGCACAACAGATCCCATGAGAACTCTGCAGTTAAGCGTGCTCAGGCGAGAGCACTACCAGGATGGGTGACCTTCTGGGAAAGTGCTCGTCGTATTTGGTCGCCAAGAAAAATCCGTGAGCAACCTACGGGGGAGACAAGGGTACGTCCCTATCTCTGCAAAGCGGACAATATCATGCTATGGGGAACGTGTTACCTGGGGTGTCAAAGTTGGTATCAGAGCTTTGGCTATAGAGAACTAGGATGCATTAGTGTGTCTAACCGTAGGGCGCATTAGTAGGTCTAGACTATATCCGTATACTTGGAATGACTTTTATATGCCATGCTTACACTGTTTGCTTTACTATGCTACATGTAGAGATACATATTATATCACGTACATATACACACCTATACCCATATTGATATGGACATAGACTAAATACGGTATCACGAATCGTACATACGCACGACACAAGACCTAAACTGGATTAAGTTGATCGCGCTACCTTGAACTTGTGGAGTGATGTCAAATGGAAATATGAGTTAGGGTAATATAATGACCGGGATTATATTAGGGTAACTCATATAGAAGTTCTGACATCGCAAAATAAGGAATTTGGAGCGAGTCAAGTAGTTTATTTGGATAAATACAGCTTAGAACATACGAACGATAACCTCAAGTATGGGTAGAATTGTACACTGTGAGAATTAATTTTTATTATAACCTATTGATAGCGCGTAATCACGTCACAACTCGTGACTACTCGACACTGTCCATCACCACCATTCACTACTTGGCACTACGAAAACACTACTTGGGCGTACTCATCATCTCCTATCACTACTCTTTACTACTTATCGTTGCTAAACTACTACACAATGCCGCCTCTCACTGTTAATCATGACATATCACTACTCCTTACTACTTGTCAATGCTAGTTACTACTTAATGCTACCTATTACTACATACCACTACTAAGTGCTAATCATCACCACTAACATGTCTATGATTTACTACTAGCTTCTATACATCACAACTCATTGCTGATATATCTTAGAGAGTGAATTTCCTGTAACAGCCCACGCAATCCGTAGTAGATATTGTCTGCTCTGACATCCGACTTACCTATCATTCAGCTACCCGCGGTCTCACAGTTTTGATTTCCAATACGCGCCTACTATGAGAGATACCCACACCCTCTCTCATAAAGGGTATTATGTTCTCCTTCCCAACCGATGTGGGGCAAGTCTGATAACTCACCATGTTTTCAACATCAACTCCGATGAAGTTCGTCATGAGTACATTCTTACTCAACAAGCATAATGTTTATATACTGTCAACACCAGTGCTGATAGAAGCTTTTTTGCTAGAGTATTCTGTCACAACATTTAGAATCTAATATCTTCCTTGGACAACGTGTACTCTATAGAACTATTAAACTGGGAAGTTTGGACCTTATGGTTGGAACGGATTGGCTATCTAATGACAAAGCCGAGGTTGTTTGCGACCAGAAGGCTATTCGAATTCCTCTTACCGATGGCGAATCAATGATGTTGTACGGAGAGAAGATCAGTACACCGTTGTGTTACATTTAATTGCTCGAAGGTCCAGAAGTACACGAGATAAGGGTGTCTCGCAGTTCTGGAACATGTGAGCAAAGTTGAATCAACATTTAAGAGACCCAGGTAACACGTTCCCCGTAGCATGATATTGTCCGCTTTGCAGAGATAGGGACGTACCCTTGTATCCCCCGTAGGTTGCTCACAGATTTTTCTTGGCGACCAAATACGACGAGCACTTTCCCAGAAGGTCACCCATCCTGGTAGTGCTCTCGCCTGAGCATGCTTAACTGCAGAGTTCTCATGGGATCTGTTGTGCTTGTGGTCCCAAAACAAGTCATGCTAGGAAAGGTCTCCACACCCTTATAAGGCATGCTTCGTTCCCCTCTCCAACCGATGTGGGACGGATGTAACACGGATGTTACAATCCTCAGCCCTAATGGGACACAGCGTCCTCGCTGTGCACGTGGGATAAGTATCTTCCATTAGCTTCGTTCTCATACAACAATAGCTACCATACGAGTATAAAGGCCGCACCTTTTGAAGCCTTTAAACCTGATGTTGGAGCGAAATAGGGGATAGTCAGTTGACAGGTCCCGAGATTATACACGAAACAACACGAAACAACCGAGAAAATTGTGCAATTCAGACACGATTGAAGACAGCTCAAGATCATCAGAAAATCTATGCCGATGTGAGAAGGTGTCCATTAGAGTTTCAAGTTGGCGATAAAGTCATGTTTAAAGTATCACCCTAGGAGGGTGTAGTTCGATTCGAAAAATGAGGTAAAGTGAGTCCAAGGTATGTTAGACCATTCGCAATAACTGAGAGAATTGGACCGGTGGCTTACAGATTGAAACTGCCATAGGAACTGAGTGAAATACATGACACTTTCCATGTGTCGAACTTGAAGAAGTGCCTGGTTGACAAAAATTTGGTGATTCCTTTAGAGTAGTTACGCATCGATGAAAAACTTCATTTTGTTGAAGAGCCTGTTAAAATCATGGACCGCGAGTTCAAACAATTAAAGCAAAGCAGCACACCGATTGTAAATGTTTGGTGGAACGCCCGTAGAGGACCAGAGTTCACGTGGGAGCAGGAAGATCAAATGAGGCAAAAGTATCCGCAGTTGTTTCCTGACAAAACGACTTCAGCGGACTAGCACTAAAATTTCGAGACGAAATTTCTTTAACGGGTAGGTAATGTAACAACCCAACTTTTTCTGTTAAATATTTAACGACCGTTACTTGAAATCCGTGATTTTTCATGTTTAGAATCCTTGTATGAACTTATACAACATAGTATTTTAATATGTGTTACATATTACGTGTTTATATGCTTCGGTTTAGAAGTATTCGAAAATTTCAGAAAACGCCTCTGTTAGTGAAAACCCGAAAATGTCATTTCATGACTTACGAAATGTTCGACGATTAATTGAATTAATTTTATATTCATTCATATGATGACTTCAATTAATTAGAAATCCCTAGCTTAGAATCTCCGGTTGCGCTATTTTTAGCATATCTCGATCATACGGACTCGAAATGAGGTGATTCAAAAGCCTAGACGTTCGTATTTTGATGTCCTACAATATTATTCAATAAAAACAAATAAAATATTCCCTCCCACTCAATTATGGCCGGCCTCCACCCTTCCTCATGTGCACACTTGCACAATTTTCTTGATTAAGACTTCTAGCATGCATCTTTTCTCTTCATTCAACCACACACACACATGCTCTCTTACTCACATGCTCTCTAGTTGTTTCTTCCATCAAGAACACTAGAAATCAGCCATTATCCACCACCAAAACTGCCCACCATCATCTACAACACAATCTTCATCCATTTTCCAAACTTGAATCAAGAACACAACATTATCTTCATTCCTACTTGCATTTCTACAAGCACACATTAAATCCTTGAACTTTTAAGCTCTTAAGCTGTAAGTAAACTCTAATACAACTAATTTCATCATTAATTAACTTACATATATCATATTATGCTTGTAAGAGTGTTGAATTACACATGCATTGCTTGCATGTTGCTTGCTGAAAATTTCCAGCAGTGAATCTGAATTTTCAACAGCTATAATCATTTGAAAAATTAACTTTTAAGTTAAAAGCTTTTCATTATGTTAAACTACAGTTCAATACCTTTCTATCCATATAATAACCATGCATAGATGATGACTATAAGTACCTCATCTTCTTGAAACAAATATGCATGTCTTGCTGAAAGAATTTCTGACCTCCGAATGGTACTTGCATGTTTTTGATTTTTATGAATACTTACAGTCACATATGACTTTTTTTTAGCAATATATCTCAATGACCTAATATCTCCAACTTGAACCACCTTCATTGGTGAAAGGAGATGAGAGATATGGCTAAACGAAACTAGTAATCGTTTTGTTTGTTGCTGAAAAATTCTCAGATTTCAAGTCCGAGATATAAATAGCTATAACTACTTGAAAATTTAACTTTTAAGTATAAGTATTTTCTCCATGTTAAAATATAGTTCAATACCTTTCTTTTCATGTAAGATATATGCATGGATGATGAGTAGAAGTGTCTCATCTTGTTGACAACATTTTTGCATGTTCTGCTGTTTGGATTTCTGACCATCAGCTAAAGATGGTGTACTTGACATTTTTGTATTGGTCTTATGACCAAACATGCATGTTAATTGGGTAGAATACTCAATGACCTAAAACCTCCAACTTGAATCACCTTCAATGGTGAAATGAGGTGAGAGTTATGCCCAAAACAAAATGACATTCATGTTTGGTGTTGCTGAAATGCTGAACCGAAAATCTTTTTTATTCCGTGTATTAGGTGACCTTAATGTCATCGTTTGATGAGTTTAAAAGTTTCCTAATGTCTATTTATATGTTCATCACTTCTGGAACAATCCGGTTCCTACATTTGGTATTTAAGTATGTTTCACAAAGATAGTTTAGTCAATGTGTCGAGTTTTGTTGTGCTGAAACGTTTGATGTTTCATCGCCAATAAAACATGACTAACAAGCCTAATCTGAGATTATTGTTCAAATGACTTTTAATTTCAATTAAATAATCTAAATCTCAGAGGTGGATATGTTACATGAAGACATGAGACATGTGAGTTATGCTCTCTCGATGGTCAATCTTCGTGTTTTGTTGTTTGATTTTGATTATTGAAACCATGCATGTTAAGAGTTTGCATTCTGAAACATTTGGTAAACACTTGAGTCATGTGCCTTGGATATGATTTAATTCAAGATGTTAGAAAACTCTTGGCTTTGGATTTGTATGAATTAAGTTTGTCATTTGATTTTTATGCACCGAGCAAGTTGAGTTCACCAACCGTCAAACATTCTAACCACTACAGAAAAGTTCACGATTTTGAGTGGCTTATGCTTGGAATTAGTGGGTGTGGCTATATATGTTGGAAAGCTAACTCAATAAGCTACATCTCTGTATTTGAAAGGTTTTCTAACTCTTAATATTCTAGGAGATTTGGCCAAAATAAAACTGACTTCCAAATCAGTCCACTTTTGAACACTTACGACTAACTACTTAATTAAAAGTAACACTCGAACACGATTACAAGCATAATGATGACACATTTATGAATTGACTTCTATATTTAAGTACTTATATAGACATTGACCGTCCTCATTTACCTTAGGACGCATACAGAATTCCCGCTATTGAAACCGGACATGAACTTGAGAACCGACCATTATTATACATTGTGAGACTACAGTCCCGCTTTTTACATATTTTCTGGGATGAGAATACACGCTGGTTACATTACGTTATTACAAATGCTTTTACTTTTTACACGAGTACTATTATACATGTTGAGTTATTGTTCACAAAGCCCCTAGCTTGAATACTTTAATTACCTTCGGGTAAGCACGATTTAGATGGACGGATCCGTTAGGTTAGGCAAACCTCACCCAACTATAACTGCGGTGCATTTACTTCTAACTACAAGTACACTCAAACAAGTGTATACGATATATGGGGTAAAGGATAAGTGTAGTTGTTAACTATACGCAGGTCTTTAGCTAGTATTCAAGTGCTCATGGTTGTATATACTTATGAAATCTCGTGGTCAGAAATTAATAACTACTTTTCTGAATACTGACTTTCAGACACTACTTTATGTTACTTAAACCCGTGGTTTACATACATGAGAAATTAAACTTGACATGGTATTGTCTACAACATTTGAAACAGGACACAGTGCTGTCTACAAACTTTAAATATGAAAGCTTTGTGGTCTCATATGTTATAATTGATTACTTAAACTGGTGTTTTACAAGCAAGGAGGAACAAAACATTTTTGAATATCATACACAACTGAAACTTGACATTGTTGTTCACAAATAGATTAAAACTTGACAAATGCTGTCTATAAACTTTTAATATTAAACCTTGGTGGTCTTATGCTAATAAACGTTTTTCTAAAAATCTTTTCTTAAACATACTGTATTATTTACTTAAACCTGTAGATTCACTCAACATTATTGTTGACCCGTTTTGCGTATTATTTCTCAGGTATTAATTGCTTCCACTGTAGAACTTTTCTGTTATATAGAAGTCAAGCCATGCGTTGGGACCAGAGTTAACATCGCCGTTAATGGATTTTGACGGGGTGTTAAAGTTGGTATCAAAGCCAGGTTATTGTAACATCCGTGTTACATCCGTCCCACATCGGTTGGAGAGGGGAACGAAGCATGCCTTATAAGGGTATGGAGACCTTTCCTAGCATGACGCGTTTTGGGACCACAAGCACAACAGATCGCATGAGAACTCTGCAGTTAAGCGTGCTCAGGTGAGAGCACTACCAAGATGGGTGACCTTCTGGGAAAGTGCTCGTCGTATTTGGTCGCCAAGAAAAATCCGTGAGCAACCTACGGGGGAGACAAGGGTACGTCCCTATCTCTGCAAAGCGGACAATATCATGTTACGGGAAACGTGTTACCTGGGGTGTCTCAGATGGTATCAGAGCCAGACCTCGGACCAAACGTGCACAGTGAGGACGCTGTGTCCCATTAGGGGGGAGGATTGTAACATCCGTGTTACATCCGTCCCACATCGGTTGGAGAGGGGAACGAAGCATGCCTTATAAGGGTGTGGATACCTTTCCTAGCATGACGCATTTTGGGACCACAAGCACAACAGATCCCATGAGAACTCTGCAGTTAAGTGTGCTCTGGCGAGAGCACTACCAGGATGGGTGACCTTCTGGGAAAGTGCTCGTCGTATTTGGTCGCCAAGAAAAATCCGTGAGCAACCTACGGGGGAGACAAGGGTACGTCCCTATCTCTGCAAAGCGGACAATATCATGCTACGGGGAACGTGTTACCTGGGGTGTCACAGCCTCCTCATTAAAACGATGATTCCACATTCTAGATGCTTGTTTCAATCTGTAGATTGACTTCTTTAACTTGCATACCTTTTTAGGATATTTTGGATCAACAAAACCTTCAGGATGAAACATATAGACATCTTCCTCAAGATGTCCATTTAGGAAAGCAGTCTTGACATCCATTTGCCATATTTCATAATCATAATGAGCAGCAATGGCAAGTAATATCCTAATAGACTTTAGCATTACCACAGGCGAAAAAGTTTCATCATAGTCAACCCCTTGAGTTTGAGTGAAACCTTTTGCTACAAGTCTAGCTTTATATGTATCCAAGTTTCCATGTATGTCGGTTTTCATTTTGAAAAGCCATTTACAATCAACTAGCCTTGAGCCAGCAGGTTGTGCAACAAGTTCCCAAACTTGGTTGTCATACATGGATTGCATCTCAGCATTCATGGCTTCCTACCATTTATCCTTATCAATCCTTGATAAAGCATCTTGGTAGTTTGTTGGTTCATCCAAATCAACCACATAGCAACCATCCATGAGAAACCCATATCTCTCAGGAGGATTACTAATCCTACCAGATCTGTGAACGTCTTGTGTATTTTGATCATCCATTTGATCATTCTCAACATTTTCACGTTGAGTGCTAGTGTCAACCAATTGTTTATCATCTGTTTGATCTTGAACCACTTCAAGATCTATCTTCCTTTCACTTTCGCCTTCCATTAGGAACTTAGTTTCAAGGAATTCAGCCTTCCGAGCAACAAATACATTCTGCTCGAAAGGATCATAGAAATTGTATCCCATATCATCCTTGGGATATCCTATGAAGATACACTTCGTGGATCGAGCATTCAACTTATTAGGAACGTAACGCTTAGGGTAAGCTTCACATCCCCATACCTTTAAGTATGATAGAGATGGAGGTTTTCCTAACCACATCTCATGAGGAGTTCGTTCCACTTTCTTGGTTGGGGCCATATTTAAAATACGAGCCGCGGAGTATAGACAATAACCCCAAAATGATAGAGGAAACGAGCTTCTAGCCATCATAGATTGAACCATATCCATTAAGGTTTGGTTCCTCCTTTCGAAAACTCCATTTAGTTGGGGTGTTCCAGGAGGAGTGAGTTGCGAGATAATCCCACAACTTCTAAGATGATCTTGGAAAGCAGCGCTTAGGTATTCACCTCCTCTATCGGTATGAAGTACCTTGATTGTCTTATTGAGTTGATTTTGTACTTCATTTTGATATTCCTTGAATGCTTCGAAAGTTTCTTCCTTATGTCTTAACAAGTAGACATATCCTAAACGACTAAAGTCATCAATGAAAGTAACGAAGTATCTTTCACCATTCGTTGTCATGGGCTTAAAGGGTCCACATGCATCCGAATGTATTAATCCCAATAAGTCCTTAGCCCTTTCATAGGTCCCTTTGAAAGGTGCTTTAGTCATTTTGCCTTGTAAACAAGATTCACATACATCAACCGAGTCTAGTTCATTTGATTTCAAAAGGCCATTCTTTTGAAGTGTATGCATTCGATTCTTGTTTATGTGACCAATGCGACAATGCCATAAGTAGGAATCACTCAAATCCCTTTTGAGTTTCTTGGTGTTTGCATGGTATATTGAGCTATTGTATGATGTGTCATCATGAACCAATTCATAAATACCATTCGAAGGCGAAGCCTTAAAATAGAACACATCATCTAAAGAAACATGGATATTATCATTAATGAAATTAAGATTAAAACCATATTGTTTCAAACGGGATACAGAAATAATGTTTCGAGATAAATCGGGTGCATACAAAACATTTTTCAAAACAAGTTCCAAACCACTTTGTAGCTTTAAAACAAAGTCTCCTTGAGCTTTCACTTGCACCCTTGCTCCATTTCCCATGAAGAGACTTGTTGTTCTCGCATCTTGATCACTTCTTTTGAACCCCTGCAAAGTATTGCAAATATGAGTTCCACATCCTGTGTCTAATACCCATGTATTAGAAGAAGTAATACTAAGCTCAATGTATACCATATATACATTACCTGACGTTTTCCCTGCATCCCTCTTTTCCTTCAACTCCTTAAGGTAGACCGGGCAGTTGCGTTTCCAGTGACCCATTTCACCGCAACCAAAACACGGATCTTCCTTGGGGTTAGCTTTTTCGGCAACCTTTTGCTTCTTGTTGTTGTTGGTTGGGGTAACCATCTTCCCCTTTCCCTTGCCCTTGCCTTGGTAGGTGGGTCCTTTCCTCTTAGCCGCCTTCGGCTTAGAAGTGTTATTGTTTTTGGACCCGCGTTCATTGATCGTAAACACGGGTGAAGCCTTTTTACCCATGCTTGCTTCTGCCGTCTTAAGCATGGCATGTAATTTGCCAATGCTTTTATCCCAACCATTCATGTTGTAATTCATTACAAATGTGTCAAACCTTTTTGACAATGAGTTGAGAATAAGGTCCGTGGCTAATTCATTAGACACGTTGCAATTTAGACGGTTTGCTCGATCAATTAGGCTTTTCATCTTAAGGACATAAGATGAAACGGATTGGGAGTCGTACATCCGACATGCATGAAGTGCTCGGACCGTTTCAAAGTGCTCGACACGAGCTTGTTGAAGTAATATCTCCTTCAACTGTGTGATCATGTCATATGCACTATGATGCTCAAAATCCTTTTGGAGTTCGGGTATCATAGTCCCAAGCATGAGGCAAGAAACTTGCAAAGAATCGGTGCAATATTTCTCCCAATAAGCCATGCCTTCCGTATCATCCTCGTCCGGTTGATCGGGAATGGGGTATTCCAACACATACGCCCTGTCCTCTAGTTTGAGGACAATTCTTAGATTGCGGAACCAATCCATGAAGTTCGTATGGTTGAGTTTTTCCTTTTCGAGGATTGACCTCAACGATAGGTTGTTAAAGTTTATTGGTGCATTTGGGATGTTGTTGTTATTGGCGGCCATCTACAAAATTTAACAAAGTTGTTTAAGTATTAATTTT
This sequence comes from Rutidosis leptorrhynchoides, assembly GCF_046630445.1. Classification (NCBI taxonomy): domain Eukaryota; kingdom Viridiplantae; phylum Streptophyta; class Magnoliopsida; order Asterales; family Asteraceae; genus Rutidosis; species Rutidosis leptorrhynchoides. The sequence continues at coordinate 386,902,382 of NC_092335.1, read as the reverse complement.
AATTTAATAATCAATACCCTTTAAATCCAATTGATATTTATTAAATTTTAGAATCCAACGGTAAACCAAATTTCGGTTAGGTGACCTTTATCCCGTCATTTGATTTAGCTAGGTAGTCATTATATGACAATTGCAATCCTTTTGCAACTTCTAAGTTATGGGATCATGCAATCCTTTTGCATGGTATATTTATCCAATCAATGCCTATTTGTTCCTCATGCTTCGGTGACCCTAAGTTCATGATTCCCAAATCAAGTCGTCCTACTTGTGTAAACGTGTAATTTTAACATACAAGTGGTTAGGTGACATTTATCCCACAAGTGTGCGAAATTCACCTTAATCATATTAGTTTGTTCATAACGGTTAGGTGACCTTTATCCCATTATGAGTTCCCTAATATTTTTAAGTGTCACACAAAAGGATGGCGTTTAACTTGTTTGCCTTGTTAATAAGGGATTTTAAGTTTTCATTAATTCGAGTTTGATAAAACTTTTACACCATACACCAACATGCATTTAGTGTATGGTTTATTTGAAAATCTATTTTTCATGTTGTGTAATAAAGCCAATTCATTACTTTGATATAAACCATTTTATATGTGTTTCAATAACCAATTATTGTAATCCTTTTAGTGTTCTTAATAACTATTTATTAATGTCCTTTTGCCATTTCAATTTAACCATTTAAATTTTCATTTTGCATGTTGCTAAAATGTCTAATTTAACCAATTAAATTTCTAGTTTGTTTGTTGTTAACTTGTGTGATTAACTTGTAGCATACAAACATACAATCCACAATCATACAATAAACAACCAAGCATGTAAAACAATATGTTCACAATCAAGCCAATTTGGTAGACATTTGTTTAGCCGAAAACAAATGCCACCGGTTAAGGGGTTATAACACAAAGTAAGAGATTTCAAAATCTCCCACTTAATCTTGCATCCTTCCTTGTGTTCTTCATAGTCACCTTCTTGTTTCTTCTTTTTTACAAAATATATCCTAATACATTTTTCTCTAAAAAATGAAAATACAACCTAATCTATTTTACATGCCAAATATAAAATAAATTACATGACTAAATGAATACTATTACAAACCAATTGAATAAATATTATTACAAACCAAATTGAATGAATAACAAATCAACCAAACATCCAACCAAACACAAGGCCAAGGCTTAGATTGTGAACATTAACATACAACCAAAATATGACCAAATGGAAGAACCCAAAAAACCCATTTTGGGTCTCCTAAAATTCGGCCATAAAATCAAACCCACCCAAAACCTTTAATTTTTGCATTTTACTTTCATGCATGTACATAAAATGTAAAATATATAGTGAGTTTAATAACCATCTCGAAGCATATTTCAACAACTTCGGCTCTAGTTACCATTGTTGGGATTTAACAAGTTTCATAATACTTAAAACATTTTAAGAATCATATTAAAGCGGAAGCATGTAAATAATCATTTTGTAACTTGTTAATCTTTAACCAATTAAAGTTAAATCCCAATTAGGATCAAGTTGTGAAACATACTTACAAACTACAAGCAAGAAAAGAGATTATACCTATTCCAAGCTTGTTGAAAGGTGATGAAGATGATGATGATGAATGGAGCTCCAAAAGTATCAAACCTCAAGTGTGTAATACCCCAAATTTGTGCACCAACACCTAGCCTTTGGTTAGGATTTATCTAACACTTGAAATGAGCCTTAAAAAAAAATTTGAACCTCTTTTGGCTACCCAATACTCACGGCCAGCAGCAACAAATAAAAGGAGAATGTAGAATTTTTTTCAAGTTACTTTGATGTGTAAATGCATGTGTGTATTGGTCTTGCAAAATGTCTTGGTTAATATGCACTTAGAATGGAAGTAACAAGGTAAAAAGCAAGTCAAAAGAGCATGCCTACTCCATACTCCCATGCCACTTCCAATTCTTTAATAAACTTATTTTATAAGACTAGATTTTATAAAACTAGTTTTTATAAAACTAGTTTTTATAAAATAGTTTTTATAAAATACATTTTTATAAACTTGCACATTATATATTTTACAAAACCAACTTTACAAAATGTAACATAACTTAATTAATTATTTAACCTATAAATAATTAAATCCATATTATAAGTTATGTTTACATTATTTTATAAAACCAATTTTATAAAATGTAACTTAACTTTATTAATTATTTAACCTATAAATAATTAAATTCTTGTTATATAAATTATACCATAATTTATATATACATCAAGTAATATTATTTAAGAAAACCATTTTTCTTAAATCTCAAGTGTTGCGTAATTTAATCAACGATCCAATCATTAAGATCAAAATACGATTAAGGTGTCGGTAAGCTTGTTATTGGGTTTGACCCGACTTGGATCAAAACATATTAGCCACAATAATTTAATATGTCTCTCGGGCATACGAAATACCTTCATTAAGATCAACACACCCATTTCGGGTCATCCACCAACCCACACAATGCCCATTTACTTATCTCTAGGTGTGCTAGTAATTAACTAACTAATTTAAGCTCATAAACATCAATTAATACTTTGAAAAACCCTAGTTAATCATCTTTAGGTCTACATGACCCAAATTCACCCAAAACACCCATTTTACTAACAAAGTGGGTTTTAAGTTCACCATTAACACTAACCCTTTCACAAAATTAAATTAGGAAATCAAGATTAGAGCATACCACTACAATCAAAACGTAGCTAGAGGATAGATGAACAACTTTAAAGCTTGCACTTAGACCCAAAATCGGCTTCTTCTTCCTTGATTTGAGTTCTCTCACTCTAGAAAACCCTTTCTCTCACTAAATTAATTTGGAAGAGGTGAAGTAGGTGAAAATGGTGTTATGAGGCTCACCAAACTGAATCTAGAGCCTTAAAGTCGGCCCTTTAGTAAATTTACCAATTTGCCCTCAAAATATCTAATTAAAAGAGAAGGGTGAGCTGTCACAGCATATGGCGCGGAGCGCCATAATCCTGCGCGACGCGCAGATAGCCTGGGCAGAATTCTTTTCTCTTTTTAAAATATACAAAGAAACCCCACAATTCATTCAACCTATTTACACATATGAACAAGGAAATATTCGGGTCTTACAACTCTCCCCCACTTGAATCGGAACGCGTCCTCGCGATCCAAGCCGCATAACAAGAAGGAAGATAAACCAACACGAATTCTTCGGGCTCCCAAGTAAACTCAGAACCCTTAATCCGTCGCCATTGAACTTTAAAAGTCCTAACCTCTTTATGTCTCAACCTTTTGACCTTTTCATCAAGTATGGCAATCGGTTCCTCAATATACTCTAACTTATTATTTAGCTCAATCTCGTCTAATGGCACCCAAGATGAATCATCCGCAAGACACTTACAGAGATGGGAAACATGAAAAGTATTATGAATCCCCGCAAGCTCTTCGGGTAATTCCAAACGATACGCGACTTCACCAACACGAGCTAAAACCTTAAATGGCCCAATAAGCCGAGGAGCTAACTTTCCCCATTTTCGAAATCGAATAATACCTTTCCATGGCGAAACCTTAAGCATCACCATGTCACCTTCTTGAAATTCGATCATTCGCCTACGCTTGTCGGCATACGACTTTTGTCTATCTTGAGCCTTTTTCAAATGATCCCGAATCATATCGATCTTACTATTCGTCTCTAAAACTAAATCGGTACTCCCGATTTCTCTTTGACCAATTTCACCCCAACAAATCGGAGTTCGGCACCTCCGCCCATAAAGCATCTCGTAAGGTGGCATCCCGATACTAGTATGATAACTATTATTGTACGAGAATTCCACCAAAGGTAAGTGCTCTTCCCAACTTCCCCCAAAATCAATAATACACGCCCGTAACATATCCTCCAAAGTTTGGTTCGTACGTTCGGTTAGACCGTCCGTTTGAGGATGATACGCCGTGCTCAATTTCAATTGTGTACCCATATCTTCGTGAAACTTTTCCCAAAATCGAGATGTAAAATGGGTATCTCGATTCGAAATAATAGATATAGGAACACCGTGTCGAGAGATGACTTCCTTGATAAACAACTTAGCCAAAGTCTCCGACGATATCACTTCCCGAATGGGAAGAAACAAAGCACTTTTCGTCAATCGATCAACTATAACCCAAATCGAATCAAATTAGGTTCTCGCCGTTTTAGGTAACTTTGTGATGAAATCCATGGTAATGTGCTCCCATTTCCATTTCGGGATTTCTAACGGTTGTAACTTACCATACGTCTTTTGGTGCTCGGCCTTAACTTGCAAACACGTGACGCATTGCTCAACATACTTCACAACATCACATTTCATGCCCAGCCACCAATAATCTTTCCTTAAATCTAGATACATTTTCGTCGTGCCCGGATGAATGGAATACTTTGACTTATGTGCTTCATCAAGTAGCACTTGTCGATAATCACCCATCTTAGGCACCCACACTTCCTTGAAAAGACAACAAACCACGCGAGCCCATAGTAATGAACTCCTATTGCCCCATGATTCGTTCCGCATGCTTGTTGTGAACGTAAGCCTCTATTTGAATCACACCAAGTTTTTCAAAAAAATCGTTAGTAATAATCATACGTAACAATCCCAATCGTAACGCCGGGTGATGACTCTTTCGACTTAACGCATCCGCAACCACATTCGCCTTGCCCAGATGATAAAGTATTTCATAATCATAGTCTTTTACCACATCCATCCACCTACGTTGACGATAATTCAAATCCCTTTGGTTAAAGAGATGTTTCAAACTTTTGTGATCCGAATAAATCGTACTCTTGACACCATACAAGTAATGGCGCCATATTTTCAACGCATGCACAACCGCCGCCAACTCAAGATCATGAGTCGGATATCTTGTTTCGTGTTCCTTTAGTTGTCGAGAGGCATAAGTGATGACTTTACCTCTTTGCATTAGAACACACCCGAGCCCATTTAACGAAGCATCACAATAAACCGTCATGTCTTCCACTCCTTCTGGCAACACTAACACCGGAGCTTGACACAACTTCTCTTTTAGCAATTGAAAAGCAATTTCTTTCTCGTTCTCCCAAGTAAATCTCGCGTTCTTCCTCGTCAATTTCGTCAACGAAGAAGCGATCTTAGAAAAGTCTTGGATAAACCGACGATAATAACCGGCCAATCCGAGAAAACTTCGGATTTCCGTAGGCGTAGTCGGTCGTTCCCAACTCTTCACCGTCTCTATCTTCCCCGAATCTACTTGAATACCGTCTTTGTTCATAATGTGGCCAAGGAATTGAACCTCCCTTAGCCAAAATTCACATTTGGAGAACTTAGCATACAACTTCTCCTTTCGTAACATCTTCATTACTTCACGCAAATGACGTTCATGTTCGTTCATACTTTTCGAGTAGACTAGTATGTCGTCAATCAACACAATCACCAACTTGTCCAACATAGGTTGGCACACTCGGTTCATAAGATCCATGAATGCCGCCGGTGCATTCGTAAGACCAAAAGGCATAACTACGAATTCAAAATGCCTATAACGCGTTCGAAAAGTCATTTTCTCAATATCTACCTCACGGACCTGCATTTGGTGATAGCCGGACCGTAGGTCGATTTTAGAGAAATACGTTGCACCTTGGAGTTGGTCAAACAAATCGTCAATCCGAGGTAATGGATAACGATTCTTGATCGTCACTTTATTTAACTCCCGATAATCGATGCACATCCGCATACTTCCATCCTTCTTTTTCACGAATAAAACCGGAGAGCCCCATGGCGAAGTACTCGGTCGAATAAAACCCTTCTCAAGCAACTCTTGGGTTTGATTTAACAACTCTTGCATTTCCGTCGGCGCTAAACGATAAGGGGTTTTAGCAATGGGGGTAGCCCCCGGAACTGTGATGACCCGGGAATTTCCGACCAAATTTAAACTTAATCTTAATAAGTTTCCAACATGATAAGCAAAAGTTGTAATGTTAAAGTCTCATAAACTTTGAATTGTGTTCATGCATCCATTTGACCTTTGAACTATTAATATGAATTCAGTTGCCCTTTGACTGTTCTCGGCGATTCACGAACAAATGTTGTAAGTAAATATGTATATATATATATATATATATATATATATATATGTATATGTAAATATAAATAAGAGTATATATAAATATGTATATATATATATATATATATTTATATATATATATATATTTATATATATATATATATATATATATATATATATATATATATATATATATATATATATATATATATGTAAATATAAATAAGAGTATATGTAAGGTTGAGATAATAAAATACAATCTAATCATTTGAATTGAATTAAATATTTAAAATAACTCATAAAATAATTAAGTTGCTATTCAAATGAATATATACATATATAATGTAATATATAATAAATATTCACGATATATTATCATAGAATATATTATCAGTATGACATTAATAATAATATATAATAGTAACATATTTAATTTAATTACAAGTATAAACATAATTGGTATATTATTTTTTATTATTATATACATTATTATTAATAATAATATATGTATTATTAATATTATTATTCCGATATAAAACATATAGGTTTGAAAGTAGTTTACATATAATTTGTTATATCTAAATTATTACTGGAAGTAGTATTATAGAGTATTATTATCTTTATCATCAACAATCATTATTTTTATTATCATTTTGATAATTACTATTATAAATATCATTATCTATTATTATTAATATTTGTATTAATATTATTAATGTTATTATTATTATTGTTAGAAAATAATACACTATAATCATTAACAATATCAATTGTTATTAGTATCACTACTATTATCATTACTAATATAATTAATAATTATTAATATTATTAATAATTCTATTACTATTAACATCTTTATTATCACTTTTGTATTTAAAAATTTTATTACTAATATTATTAGTATTAATAATTTTTTTTTTTTAAAAGAAAAGAAAAGCTGTAAATACATTTATATATATTTATAATTATTAAATTAATATTAATATTAATGGTATCTTTATTTATTTATTAATTATGATTATAAAATTATAAAAGTCAAGGAAAATGTACAATTGCAGTTTCACATAGCTATCCAAACTGTTGTAATTTTTTTGTTTATGTCGGAGTTTGTTACAAATCATTGTCAAGCAAAAATTCGTGTACATACATATGCATTTGAGGATGAATTAAAGGAGAAAACTCAAGAAAAAATAAACCAAAACCTCCTTCAACTTTTTAGTCAAAAACCGAATTCGAAAGAAATTACAAAATGTAATAATGTAGAAGTGTTAGGAATCTCATATTAAACTATCTGTGAAGTTTCAAATTCTAATTTTTGATATCGAGTACGAATTCTCGAGTCAAAGTTTATTTATAAAAAAGTCAAACTGTTGTCCTTGAGCAAATTCGACTTCAATGTTATGTTTTAAGTTTAATTGATAATTTCTATAGTTTCTAGGAGTGATTTTAAATATAATTCGTGTTATAAATTTCTTCCATAACAGCCTAAAAATTGAAAATCGATTTCTTTTTTTTTTCTTGAAACAGCGACGGCTGTTAGGAATTTTTTTTTTATATTTTTTTTCGTCAATCTATTTAATCACCCATTATTTGTTACTAGATTATTTTAAGGTCATAAAACCATACAAATTATTAATTGTTATAAATTAGTGGGATACCAGTCGATTGATTTGTGTGATTGAAGAAGAAGGGTGTAATAGAAAATGAAAACGGGTTAAGAGATTTTGGTTGAAGAGTTTAATAAGAAAAACATCACTGGTCGATTGGTTAAGGGAGTGAGCGGGTGTCCGAGAGGTCATGGGTTCGAGTCCAGGGGCTGTCATTCTTTTTGGAACCCATTCTAATTGAGGTAGTTTTCTAATTTTATTATTATTATTATTATTATTATTATTATTATTATTATTATTATTATTATTATTATTATCAATTACTAGTATTATTATGTTACTAATTATTATCAATTATTAATATTATTAGTATTAACACTAACATTAGTATTTGTATTATTATTATTGAATCATTATTGTTAATATTAATTATTATGCTTAAAATTATTGTTATTATATATTCATTAGTATTATTATTATCATTGTTAGCTATATTAAAAATCAATAAATGTAGTTTTATTTAAAATCTTATAATTATTAGTACTATCAATATAGGTATTATCATTATCAATATGATTATGATTATTATTATTATTATTATTATTATTATTATTTTCGTGTATATCAAAATTAGTACCATTCCTATAATTATTTGTAGTAACATAAGTATTACTATGGGTAGTATCATTGATATGATTATTATCGTTATTAGTATTGTTATTATTAAGAATTATTATGACTATTGTCATTTTTACTAAAAATTATCCACTGGTTATCATTAAAATTAATCCTAGTACTAAGTACCGTTATTATTAATAGTTAGTATTAGGATAACCATTTAACATTAATATTAGTATTATCAGTAATATGATTAGTAAAAAATTTTACTAAATATCATCATGTTCATTAAAAGTACTAATATCATAAATATTCTTTTTCAAACAAAAGAAAATTTTATAAGAACATATTTATTATATAAGTATACTAATAATACATAATATTACGTTTTAACTAATATAATGATATCTATATTGATATAACGTTAATTAAGTTATATATCAAATGAAAATTATAATAGATGATAAGTATAAATGAAATTATATATATATATAAATATTAATCTTAGTACAAAAACTAAAAATATATAAATTCGATTACAATTATGTATATTAATAAATATACAAATGATATAGGTTCGTGAATCCGAGGCCAACCCTACATTTGTTCAATGTCGTCATATGTATTTTTACTACAAAATACAATAGGTGAGTTTCATTTGCTCTCATTTACTCTTTACATTTTTGGGACTGAGAATACATGCGCTGTTTTTATAACTGTTTTACGAAATAGACATAAGTAATTGAAACTACACTCTATGGTTGAATTATCAAAATCGAATATGCCCCTTTTATTAAGTCTGGTAATCTAAGAATTAGGGAACAGACACCCTAATTGACGCGAACTCTAAAGATAGATCTATCGGGCCCAACAAGCCCCATCCAAAGTACCGGATGCTTTAGTACTTCGAAATTTATATCATGTCCGAAGGAGGATCCCAAAATGATGGGGATATTCTTATATACATATTGTGAATGTCGGTTACCAGGTGTTCAATCCATATGAATGATATTTTTGTCTCTATGTATGGGACGTATGTTTATGAGAAATGGAAATATGAAATCTTGTGGTCTATTAAAATTATGAAATGATTATTTATGTTAAACTAATGAACTCACCAACCTTTTGGTTAACACTTGAAAGCATGTTTATTCTCAGGTATGAAAGAAATCTTCCGCTATACATTTGCTCATTGTAGAGTTATTACTTGGAGTCATTCATGACATATTTCAAAGACGTTGCATTCGGGTCATTGAGTTCATCAAGATTATTATTTAGTCCATTATAGTTTGATATATTATAAAATAGTATGCATGTCGTTAACTTTCGATGTAAATGAAAGTTTGTCTTTTTAAAAACGAATGCAATGTTTGTAAAATGTATCATATAGAGGTCAAGTACCTCGCGATGTAATCAACTATTGTGAATCGTTTATAATCGATGTGGACATTGTCTGGATGGATTAGGACGGGTCTTCACAAGAACCAACTCAATGCGAAATTCAACTTGTCTTTCCGCCGGAACACCCGGTAACTCGTCCGGAAAAACGTCTTCGAATTCACTAACCACCGGATTTTCACGAATGGGTGGTGGCTCATCACGAGTATCAACAACATGGGAAAGAAAAGCCATGCCACCACTATCAAGGAGACGACGTGCCCGTGCAAAAGTGCATATCGGCACAAGTCTTCTACGCTTATCACCGTGAATAATTAACTCTCCCCCACTTAGGGTCTTCACACGAATAAATTTTTCATGGCATGCAATATCAGCCCTATTATGATCGAGCCAATCCATACCAACAACGATATCAAAATCACCCAAAGTCATCGGGATAAGATCTATCTTAAAGTTTTCGGCACCAAAAACGACATCACAATTTTTACACACATCAACCACTAGCACTGTTTTGCCGTCCACTATTTCGACTACTACCGGACGACTTAACTTAGCTAACGGTCTATTAAGTCTAGGCACAAATTTTGGAGATACAAACGACAAATTTGCACCGCTATCAAATAGAATCCTTGCCGGATTTGAGTTAACCATAAAAGTACCTAATACAACTTCGTTGGATTGCTTGGCCTCATCATTGGTCATCAAGTAATTGCGACCCCTAGCCATACCCGCTGCTCTCTCCAACTTCTTCACATGATCATTATTCAAATTGGGACATTCCGGCCTCTTGTGTCCCTCTTTACCACAATTAAAACAAGTAAGCTTGGTCGACGCCTTGGTACAATCACGGGCTATGTGCCCTCTTTGATTACATTTATAACACATGGGTCCGAAACCTCCAGAAGCACCCTTCTTCACACTATTAACGCTTTCAGAGCCTTTCTTGTTCTTTTTATTTGAAAATTTTGAATAACTCGAACCTTCAAACTTTATCTTCGAAAAAGTGAAATCGCTTTTCCTTGGAACCTCCGGCTCAATACCAAGAGCCAATTCGTATAAATCTTCAAATGACTTAGCCATTCCCCGGCTAATCTTACCCTTCAACTCATCACTTAAAGTACGGTAGAAATCTAGCATCAACTTGTGATCATCACCAACATACTCCGGACAAAAACGAGTCTTTGCCAAGAAGGTAGACTTGAGAGTAACCAAGTCCATTGAACCTTGTCGCAAATTGTGCAACTCATCCCGGATTTTATCAAGGTCGGAAGAAGTTCGGTATTCTTGGAAAAATTCCTTCTTAAACTCCTCCCATGTCAAGCACATGCATTGCTCTTCTCCATATAATTTGATTTTATCGTCCCACCACAACTTGCCCTCTTCGCGCAACATGCTAGACCCATACCTCATCTTCTTCTCGGGAGGACACTCCGCAGTACGGAACGCTCCCTCGATATCGGAAATCCAACAAGTGCTTTTCAACGGATCCCTCACCCCATTAAACATCGGAGGTTGAGTATCCTTGAAATTTTTGTAGTGGAAGTCCCGCCTTCCACCCCCACCATTACCTTCACCCCCTTCGCCTCGAGGATAAATGTTTCTAGCCTCTAAAGCCTCCTCTATTGCGGCTTTCATTCGATCATTGATCATTTTGGTCACTTGTCCATCGATAGACTCTTGGAAGACCTTTCGAACGTCGTCAAGAAAATCCTTCTTTAGCCTTTTAAAGATGGCCTCAACCTTGGCATTGAGTTCAACGTCCTCACTCGTACTTCCGTCATTGGTGTCGTATCCATTTCTCATCTTCATTCTATAAAACGAAGTAAATTAAGCTACAAAACGAAAGGACTTAACGCATATGTATATACATATACACCACACTACCCCATCTTGCTCAACAATCGTCGTACATCGCTTGTTTGACACGATCTGAAACCGTAACAATGGTAGCTAATCATTGTTACGCGAGCACATCGCATTAACTCACTAGTACCACGTCTATCTCGCTTGACGATTTCAAATATCACACAAAACAGTAGCGCATGATTAGTTTACATAAACCTATGCACTAACCAAAACCCGATCCGACCCAAAGTCCTACACGTCCCGCATAACGCGCAAACAAAAAGTCTAAGTCTATGCGCCTATCTCAAGTCACCTAAATCCCTTAGACCATGCTCTGATACCACTTGTAACAACCCAAACCAAATCGCAATCAAACCCGCTTAAAATATCACAACAAAAAAAAATTTCTCTGTTCAGCTAATGGCGGCACGCCATGACCCCGCGCGGCTCGCCGATCTGGTCTGTCAAAAGTTTCAAACGCGAAAAAGATTGACCACTTCCCGACATAATTAGACAAAATGCTTTTAACAACATATTCAAATATGTAAACCTAACACGATTCAAACATAAAATAAGTTTTACAAAGCGGGGCCCACATCGGCCGTTTTACGAGTTTAATACATAACGAGAGTTTCGACAGCAAAAGTTTAAATACCAAACGACCCAACGAGCATGGTGTTTGGGATTAAACTACCCAAGTCTCGGTCAAACCCCAAAAGCTAATATCTCCAAAAGCGTCCCCTAACACGACGGGATCTCTACTCCAAACAAACGCCCTTACCTTTGTCCATACCTGAGCCTATAAAAAGGTAAACAATGAGAGGGTAAGCAAAGCTTAGTGAATGCAATAATTACACATACATATATATAACTCATCTATTTACAATCACATTCACCAAATACCTCATACGAACTGGTAAATCAATTAGCATGTCATCGTACCCAAAACACTTAACAAGTCGTAAATTAACACAAGACCGCATTAGCATATACTCAACACAATAAATATATATATAAACAATATGCTAAATAATCGACAATCTCAATATGGTTAACCATAAACGCTATGGTGCTACCGGCTCGTGGTTCACACCATATGCAATTGAGTCATACTCTTTTATAGTGCTACCGGCTCGTGGTTCACACTCGATGCTACCGACTCGTGGTTCACATCTTATTTTATAGTGCTACCGGCTCGTGGTTCACACTCGATGCTACCGGCTCGTGGTTCACATCTAGTTTATAGTGCTACCGGCTTGTAGTTCACACTCGATGCTACCGGCTCGTGGTTCACATCTTATCGCACACATGTTATGGCACTACCGGCTCGATGGTTCATACCATAACACCCACAAATAAACACGTCATATACACATACATATAATTACTCCACTCACCTCAAAATCTCTTGTGAAAGATAATCAAGCTCGAAAATCTTCAATGTAACGTACCTATTATATTATACATAATATCAATCACAAACTCAAGTTGGTCAACCAACTAAAACTCCATTCTAGTGTTATCTTGACCCATGGTGCAATTTCGACCCATTTACACCCTTAACCCTAATATTTGGGTTAACATCCCCAAAACCCTAATCATTAGCCAAGTTAGGTTTAAAACACATTTCAACACAAGGTTTATGTATTACAAAACAACATTAACTAACTTAGGTCCATTTTGACCCATTTGACCAAATTAAAGTCAACACACCCATTTCGGGTCATCCACCAACCCACACAATGCCCATTTACTTATCTCTAGGTGTGCTAGTAATTAACTAACTAATTTAAGCACATAAACATCAATTAATACTTTGAAAAACCCTAGTTAATCATCTTTAGGTCTACATGACCCAAATTCACCCAAAACACCCAATTTACTAACAAAGTGGGTTTTAAGTTCACCATTAACCCTAACACTAACCCTTTCACAAAATTAAATTAGGAAATCAAGATTAGAGCATACCACTACAATCAAAACGTAGCTAGAGGATAGATGAACAACTTTAAAGCTTGTACTTAGACCCGAAATCGGCTTCTTCTTCCTTGATTTGAGTTCTCTCACTCTAGAAAACCCTTTCTCTCACTAAATTAATTTGGAAGAGGTGAAGTAGGTGAAAATGGTGTTATGAGGCTCACCCAACTGAATCTAGAGCCTTAAAGTCGGCCCTTTAGTGAAATTACAAATTTGCCCTCAAAATATCTAATTAAAAGAGAAGGGTGAGCTGTCACATCATATGGAGCGGCGCGCCATAATCCTGCGCGGTGTACAGATAGCCTGGGCAGAATTCTTTTCTCTTTTTTAAATATACAAAGAAACCCCACAATTCATTCAACCTAATTACACATATGAACAAGGAAATATTCGGGTCTTACACTGAACCAGTTGATGCTGACGAATAGGATGACTTGGAATCATTAATAAGTTTTTTACAAGTTTTTAAAGAGGCAACGACAAAATTATCGGGTGTTTATTATCCAACTAGCCCACTTGTTTTACAACAATTTTATATAATGACGGAAAAAATATGCGAATTTGCGAACTTAAATAATATTGGTTTTAGACAAGTCATTTTTCATATAAGAAAAAAACTTTGAAAATATTTTGGAGCGATACCTAAGTTTTTTTTATGTGCGGCCGCACTTCCTACGATTAAATTTTAATGGGGTGGAAGTTATGATGACAACAATATTCCAAAATTTTGATTGTACGTATGGTCCCGAATGTAGTGACCCGAACTTTTCCATGTTTATATATATTAAATGAAATTGATATTTACATGATTAAGTGTTTCCAACATGTTAAGCAATCAAACTTATTAAGACTTGATTAATTGGAATAGGTTTCATATAGACAAATGACCACCCAAGTTGACCGGTGATTCACGAACGTTAAAACTTGTAAAAACTATACGATGACATATATATGGTTATATATATAGTTAACATGATTTTATTATAAGTATGTATCTCATTAGGTATTTTAACAATGAGTTATATACATAAAAATGAGACTATTAAATTAAGAAACTCGAAAACGATATATATAACGATTATCGTTATAACGTCTTACTAGGTACATATGAATCATATTAATATATTGATACACTTGGTTAATTATGTTAAATGATAAGTAAATATATCATTAAGTGTATTAACAATGAACTACATATGTAAAAATAAGACTACTAACTTAATGATTTTGAAACGAGACATATATGTAACGATTATCGTTGTAACGAAATTTAATGTATATAGATCATATTAAGAGATATTCGTACATCATAATATCATGATAATATAATAATTTAAAATCTCATTTGATATTATAAACATTGGGTTAACAATATTTAACAAGATCGTTAACCTAAAGGTTTCAAAACAACATTTACATGTAACGACTAACGATGACTTAACGACTCAGTTAAAATGTATATACATGTAGTGTTTTAATATGTATTCATACGCTTTTGAAAGACTTCAAGACACTTATCAAAATACTTCTACTTAACAAAAATGCTTACAATTACATCCTCGTTCAGTTTCATCAACAAATCTACTCGTATGCACCCGTATTCGTACTCGTACAATACACAGCTTTTAGATGTATGTACTATTGGTATATACACTCCAATGATCAGCTCTTAGCAGCCCATGTGAGTCACCTAACACATGTGGGAACCATCATTTGGCAACTAGCATAAAATATCTCATAAAATTACAAAAATATGAGTAATCATTCATGACTTATTTACATGAAAACAAAATTACATATCCTTTATATCTAATCCATACACCAACGACCAAAAACACCTACAAACACTTTCATTCTTCAATTTTATTCATCTAATTGATCTCTCTCAAGTTCTATCTTCAAGTTCTAAGTGTTCTTCATAAATTCCAAAAGTTCTAGTTTCATAAAATCAAGAATACTTCCAAGATTGCAAGTTTACTTCCAAGTTTTCTAAATCCATTCCAAGTAATCATCCAAGATCAAGAAACCTTTGTTACTTACAGTATATTATCTTTCTAATACAAGGTAATAATCATATTCAAACTTTAATTCAATTTCTATAACTATAACAATCTTATTTCGAATGGAAATCTTACTTGAAATTGTTTTCGTGTTATGATTCTGCTTCAAGAACTTTCAAGCCATCCAAGGATCCTTTGAAGCTAGATCCATTTTTCTCATTTCCAATAGGTTTATCCAAGGAACTTGAGGTAGTAATGATGTTCATAACATCATTCGATTCATACATAAAAAGCTGTCTTATTCAACGTTATAAACTTGTAATCACTAGAACATAGTTTAGTTAATTCTAAACTTATTTGCAAATAAAGTTAATCCTTCTAACTAGACTTTTAAAATCAACTAAACACATGTTCTATATCTATATGATATGGTAACTTAATGATTTAAAACCCGGAAACACGATAAACACCATAAAACTGGATATACGCCGTCGTAGTAAAACCGGGGGCTGTTTTGGTTGGGATAATTAAAAGCTAAGAAGAACTTTGATTTAAAAGCTATACTTCTGGAAAAATGATTTTTCTTATTAACATGAAACTATATCCAAAAACCATGGTTAAACTCAAAGTGAAAGTATGTTTTTCAAAATGGTCATCAAGATGTCGTTCTTTCGACGGAAATGACTACCTCTTTCAAAAACGACTTGTAACTTGTATTTCCGACTATAAACTTATACTTTTTCTATTTAGATTCATAAAGTTAAGTTCAATTCGAAACCGTGGCCACTGGAATCACTCAAAAAGGATTAGAAACGAAGAAATGGCGAGTAAAACAAGATTGATAAAAACTACTCATTTTACCTACGTGAAAATTAGTAATAAATCTATTCCAACCATAACCTAATCAACTTATATTGTATATTATGTAATCTTGAGATACCATAGACACGTATACAATGTTTCGACCTATCATCTCGACCCATCTATATATATATTGCGGAACAACCATAGACACTCTATATGTGAATGTTGGAGTTAGCTATACAGGGTTGAGGTTGATTCCAAAATATATATATAGTTTGAGTTGTGATCAATACTGAGATGCGTATACACTGGGTCGTGGATTGATTCAAGATAATATTTATCGATTTATTTCTGTACATCTAACTGTGGACAACTAGTTGTAGGTTACTAACGAGGACAGCTGACTTAATAAACTTAAAACATCAAAATGTATTAAAAGTATTGTAAATATATTTTGAACATACTTTGATATATATGTATATATTGTTATAGGTTCGTGAATCAACCAGTGGCCAAGTCTTACTTCCCGACGAAGTAAAAATCTGTGAAAGTGAGTTATAGTCCCACTTTTAAAATCTAATATTTTTGGGATGAGAATACATGCAGGTTTTATAAATGATTTACAAAATAGACACAAGTACGTGAAACTACATTCTATGGTTGAATTATCGAAATCGAATATGCCCCTTTTTATTAAGTCTGGTAATCTAAGAATTAGGGAACAGACACCCTAATTGACGCGAATCCTAAAGATAGATCTATTGGGCCTAACAAACCCCATCCAAAGTACCGGATGCTTTAGTACTTCGAAATTTATATCATATCCGAAGGGTGTCCCGGAATGATGGGGATATTCTTATATATGCATCTTGTTAATGTCGGTTACCAGGTGTTCACCATATGAATGATTTTTATCTCTATGTATGGGATGTGTATTGAAATATGAAATCTTGTGGTCTATTGTTACGATTTGATATATATAGGTTAAACCTATAACTCACCAACATTTTTGTTGACGTTTAAAGCATGTTTATTCTCAGGTGAATACTAAGAGCTTCCGCTGTTGCATACTAAAATAAGGACAAGATTTGGAGTCCATGTTTGTATGATATTGTGTAAAAACTGCATTCAAGAAACTGATTTCGGTGTAACATATTTGTATTGTAAACCATTATGTAATGGTCGTGTGTAAACAGGATATTTTAGATTATCATTATTTGATAATCTACGTAAAGCTTTTTAAACCTTTATTTATGAAATAAAGGTTATGGTTTGTTTTAAAAATGAATGCAGTCTTTGAAAAAACGTCTCATATACAGGTCAAAACCTCGCAACGAAATCAATTAATATGGAACGTTTTTAATCAATAAGAACGGGACATTTCAGTTGGTATCAGAGCGTTCGTCTTAGAGAACCAGAATTTTGCATTAGTGTGTCTTATCGAGTTTGTTAGGATGCATTAGTGAGTCTGGACTTCGACCGTGTTTACTTGAAAAATGATTGCTTAACAAATTTTGTTGGAAACTATATGTTTTTAACATGTGAATATTATGTGATATATTAATCTCTTAACGTGTTTGATATTATGTTATAGATGTCTACCTCTAATACAAGTCCCATTGACTCACCTAATAATAATGAAGAGTCAAATGTAATTTGGAATGATTCGTGGACTGATTCACAAGTTCCCGAAGAGGAACCGGAAGAAGAATCGGAACCGGAAGAAGAATCGGAACCGGAGGAGGAGGAATCGGAAGAAGAAATAGAATCGGTGGGGGAAATAATAAAACGGTTAAGTAAAAGAAAATCCTCAACCAACCGACCAAGGTTAATAATGGTCAACGGTGTTTCCGCCAAGGAAGCAAAATATTGGGAGGATTACCAATTCTCCGATGAATCGGATCCCGACGAGGATTCCGACGATGTTATAGAAATTACCCCAACTGAATTTAAAAAGGCAAAAGAGAACAATAAGGGAAAGGGCATAAAAATAGAGAAATCTGATTCCAACCCCGATGAACTTTATATGTATCGTCAACACCCGTATTTCTTAAGTTGTAACAATAACCCGGGAACCTCTAAACCACCAGGTTTTTCTAGACCAATGTGGAAAACGACGGCTCGTATTAGGGGAACATCATATATCCCTAAAAACTTAGTAAAAAGAACCAAGTTCGAAAAAGAAGAAACGAGTGATTCGGAATAAGATAGTTGTATTTATGCGGTGTAATATATGTAATATAGTGTGCTTATGCTTTACGATATATGTAAAAATTATTTGTATTAATAAGTATCTTTTATGAATCTAACTCTTGTCTATTTTACAGTATAAAAACAAAAAAATGGATAGACAACCCAATATTTTAGAAGACTTACCCGGAGACATGATTGATGAAATCTTGTCTAGAGTCGGTCAGAATTCCTCGGCACAACTATTTATGGCAAAATCAGTTTGTAAGACATTCGAAGAACGTTCCAAGAATGCCTTGGTTTATAAAAGGCTTTCGTTTGAAAGATGGGGGATATCACATTGGAAAACCCATAAGTTACGATGTGTTTACTTTGACGCATATATTGCGGGGAACCCAAATGCTATTTTACGCAACGGGTTAAGAAATTATTTTGACTCAATGTATCCGAATATAGGACTTCATGATTTAGAAAAAGCGGCTAACATGCAACATAAAGAAGCATGTTATGCTTACGAGTTAGTAATGTTCGCTTCTCACCAAAGTGAGAAAAAGAACATCGGGCTACAACTATTAAACAAAACGTTCCCACAAGTGACGGAGTCGGTAATTGGGGTAAGAAATGAGGTTTTTAGGTTATTACGAGACTGTTGGTCATTACATAACCTTCGTCCTTTTGACGACGTTACAACACGTTGTCATACTATCGGTCACAACGGTTACGTTCCACAAGACCAAGGATGGGAAGTGGTATTAGTAAAACCAGAATGCATGACTTGTTTCTGGACGTATGAATTACGTGTCTTTGTTGCCTTTGCTGAACGCCTTATTTATTAACTAGAATTATCTTCGCAACTACTTTGTATCAAAGTTTTATGTGCTATATTTCATGCTATATGTAAAATAGCGGTATTGTAAGTTTGCAAGTTATTGTATAAAGGTTTGAATATGATATATATTTTTTTTGTGATTAGTTTTTCATATAGAATTGTAGTAGTTGAAATGGTATGTTAGCTACTAAGTATGAATTTAACGGGTAGGTACTACCCAAATTAAAGAGTATAAAACGCTAATATGAAGAAAGAGCTTTTATAAATAAGTTCATATTACGCTACGAAATACTATTGACTACTCTTGATATTCTATATGATTAACTCGTTTCATTTGACTATTTTGAAGGAAATGGCACCGACTACTCGACACACCTTGAATATGAGTGAAGAGGAATTTCGTGCCTTTCTTGCTTCAAACATAGCCGCAGTACAGGCCGCGCTACATACCAACAATAACCTTGGATCTAGCAGTACAGGAAATCGTGTAGGATGCACCTACAAAGAATTCACTGCCTGCAAACCTTTAGAATTTGATGGAACCGAAGGACCGATCGGATTGAAACGGTGGACCGAGAAGGTCGAATCGGTGTTTGCCATAAGTAAGTGTACTGAAGAGGATAAAGTGAAGTACGCTACGCATACCTTCACAGGTTCTGCGTTAACATGGAGGAATACCTATCTAGAGCAAGTGGGACAAGATGATGCTTACGCACTACCGTGGTCAGCATTCAAGCACTTGATGAACGAGAAGTACCGTCCCAGAACCGAGGTCAATAAGCTCAAGACAGAACTTAGAGGGTTACGAACCCAAGGATTTGATATTACCACTTACGAAAGATGATTCACAGAATTATGCCTATTGTGTCCGGGAGCGTTCAAATATGAGGAAGAGAAGATCGAAGCGTTTGTGAAAGGATTACCGAAAAGAATCCAAGAAGATATAAGTTCACATGAGCCCGCCTCCAAACAACAGGCATGTAGAATGGCTCACAAACTAGTGAACCAAGTTGAAGAAAGAATTAAAGAACAGACTGCTGAAGAGGCCAATGTGAAGCAAGTCAAAAGAAAGTGGGAGGAAAACGATGATAAGAATCACCAATACAACAACAGCAGCAATTACAACAATAATCATAACAACTATCCTAACAATCACAACATCAATCGCAACTACAACAAACGGCCCAACAACAACAACAACAACAACAACAACAACAACAACAACAACAACAACAACAACAACAACAACAGCAACTACAACAATCATCTTAACAACAATAATAACCGCAATAACAACAACAATCAGAAGCAGCTATGCCAAAGGTGTGAAAAGTATCACTCGGGGTTCTGCACCAAATTTTGCAACAAGTGTAAAAGAAATGGTCATAGCGCGGCGAAGTGTGAGGTCTATGGACCAGGGGTTAACAGAACAAAAGGAACAAATGGTGTCGGAACGAGTAATGGCGGAGCAAGTAGTGTCGGAGCAAGTTATGCCAATGTAGTTTCTTATAAATGTGGAAAACCGGGCCACATTATTAGAAATTGCCCAAACTAGGAGAACACGAATGGACAAGGCCGCGGAAGAGTTTTCAATATTAATGCGGCAGAGGCACAGGAAGACCATGAGCTTGTTACGGGTACGTTTCTTATTGACAATAAATCTGCTTACGTTTTATTTGATTCGGGTGCGGATAGAAGCTATATGAGTAGAGATTTTTGTGCTAAATTAAGTTGTCCATTGACGCCTTTGGATAGTAAATTTTTACTCGAATTAGCAAATGGTAAATTAATTTCAGCAGATAATATATGTCGAAATCGAGAAATTAAACTGGTTAGCGAAACATTTATGATTGACTTGATACCAGTAGAGTTAGGGAGTTTTGATGTGATAATCGGTATGGACTGGTTGAAAGAAGTGAAAGCAGAGATTGTTTGTTACAAAAATGCAATTCGCATTATACGAGAAAAAGGAAAACCCTTAATGGTGTACGGAGAAAAGGGCAACACGAAGCTACATCTTATTAGTAATTTGAAGGCACAAAAACTAATAAGAAAAGGTTGCTATGCTGTTCTAGCACACATCGAGAAAGTACAAACTGAAGAAAAGAGCATCAATGATGTTCCCGTCGCAAAAGAATTTCCCGATGTATTTCCGAAAGAATTACCGGGATTACCCCCACATCGATCCGTTGAATTTCAAATAGATCTTGTACCAGGAGCTGCACCAATAGCTCGTGCTCCTTACAGACTCGCACCTAGCGAGATGAAAGAACTGCAAAGCCAATTACAAGAACTTTTAGAGCATGGTTTCATTCGACCAAGCACATCACCGTGGGGAGCTCCTGTTTTGTTTGTCAAGAAGAAAGATGGTACATTCAGGTTGTGTATCGACTATCGAGAGTTGAACAAACTTACCATCAAGAACCGCTACCCACTACCGAGAATCGATGACTTATTTGATCAACTACAAGGCTCGTCTGTTTATTCAAAGATTGACTTACGTTCCGGGTATCATCAAATGCGGGTGAAAGAAGATGATATTCTAAAGACTGCTTTCAGAACACGTTACGGTCATTACGAGTTTATGGTCATGCCGTTTGGTTTAACTAATGCACCAGCTGTGTTCATGGACCTTATGAACCGAGTGTGTGGACCTTACCTTGACAAGTTTGTCATTGTTTTCATTGATGACATACTTATTTACTCAAAGAATGACCAAGAACACGGTGAACATTTGAGAAAGGTGTTAGAAGTATTGAGGAAGGAAGAATTGTACGCTAAATTTTCAAAGTGTGCATTTTGGTTGGAAGAAGTTCAATTCCTCGGTCACATAGTGAACAAAGAAGGTATTAAGGTGGATCCGACAAAGATAGAAACTGTTGAAAAGTGGGAAATCCCGAAAACTCCGAAACACATACGCCAGTTTTTAGGACTAGCTAGTTACTACAGAAGGTTCATCCAAGACTTTTCCAGAATAGCAAAACCCTTGACTGCATTAACGCATAAAGGGAAGAAATTTGAATGGAAGGATGAACAAGAGAAAGTGTTTCAGTTATTGAAGAAAAAGCTAACTACGGCACCTATATTGTCATTGCCTGAAGGGAATGATGATTTTGTGATTTATTGTGACGCATCAAAGCAAGGTCTCAGTTGTGTATTAATGCAACGAACGAAGGTGATTGCTTATGCGTCTAGACAATTGAAGATTTACGAACAAAATTATACTACGCATGATTTGGAATTAGGCGCGGTTGTTTTTGCATTAAAGACTTGGAGGCACTACTTATATGGGGTCAAAAGTATTATATATACCGACCACAAAAGTCTTCAACACATATTTAATCAGAAACAACTGAATATGAGGCAGCGTAGGTGGATTGAATTGTTGAATGATTACA
The DNA here is from genome assembly GCF_046630445.1 of Rutidosis leptorrhynchoides. Lineage (NCBI taxonomy): Eukaryota > Viridiplantae > Streptophyta > Magnoliopsida > Asterales > Asteraceae > Rutidosis > Rutidosis leptorrhynchoides. The sequence continues at coordinate 386,879,659 of NC_092335.1, read as the reverse complement.
ACTTTGAGATTCGTTACCACCCGGGGAAGGCAAATGTGGTAGCCAACGCCTTGAGCAGGAAGGACAGAGAACCCATTCGAGTAAAATCTATGAATATAATGATTCACAATAACCTTACTACTCAAATAAAGGAGGCGCAACAAGGAGTTTTAAAAGAGGGAAATTTAAAGGATGAAATACCCAAAGGATCGAAGAAGCATCTTAATATTCGAGAAGACGGAACCCGGTATAGGGCTGAAAGGATTTGGGTACCAAAATTTGGAGATATGAGAGAAATGGTACTTAGAGAAGCTCATAAAACCAGATACTCAATACATCCTGGAACGGAGAAGATGTACAAGGATCTCAAGAAACATTTTTGGTGGCCGGGTATGAAAGCCGATGTTGCTAAATACGTAGGAGAATGTTTGACGTGTTCTAAGGTCAAAGCTGAGCATCAGAAACCATCAGGTCTACTTCAACAACCCGAAATCCCAGAATGGAAATGGGAAAACATTACCATGGATTTCATCACTAAATTGCCAAGGACTGCAAGTGGTTTTGATACTATTTGGGTAATAGTTGATCGTCTCACCAAATCAGCACACTTCCTACCAATAAGAGAAGATGACAAGATGGATAAGTTAGCACGACTGTATATGAAGGAAGTCGTCTCCAGACATGGAATACCAATCTCTATTATCTCTGATAGGGATGGCAGATTTATTTCAAGATTCTGGCAGACATTACAGCAAGCATTAGGAACTCGTCTAGACATGAGTACTGCCTATCATCCATAAACTGATGGGCAGAGCGAAAGGACGATACAAACGCTTGAAGACATGCTACGAGCATGTGTTATTTATTTCGAAACAGTTAGGATCGACACCTACCGTTAGCAGAATTTTCCTACAACAATAGTTATCATTCTAGTATTGAGATGGCGCCGTTTGAGGCAATTTATGGTAGAAAGTGCAGGTCTCCGATTTGTTAGAATGAATGGGGGATAGACAGATTACGGGTCCGGAGATAATACAAGAAAGTACCGAGAAAATCATCCAAATTCAACAAAGATTGAAAATCGCCCAGAGTCGACAAAAGAGCTACGCGGACAGTAAAAGAAAAGATATAGAGTTTGAAATTGGAGAAATGGTCATGCTTAAGGTTTCACCTTGGAAAGGCGTTGTTCGATTTGGTAAACGGGGGAAACTAAATCCGAGGTACATTGGACCATTCAAGATTATAGATCGTGTCGGACCAGTAGCTTACCAATTGGAGCTACCTCAACAACTCGCGGCTGTACATAACACTTTTCACATCTCAAATTTGAAGAAATTTTTTGCTAAAGAAGATCTCACTATTCCGTTGGACGAAATCCAAATCAATGAAAAACTTCAATTCATTGAAGAACCCGTCGAAATAATGGATCGTGAGGTTAAGAGACTTAAACAAAACAAGATACCGATTGTTAAGGTTCGATGGAATGCTCGTAGAGGACCCGAGTCCACCTGGGAGCATGAAGATCAGATGAAGAAGAAATACCCGCATCTATTTCTATAAGATTCGTCAACACTTTCAACAGCTTAAAATTTCGGGACGAAATTTATTTAACGGGTAGGTACTGTAGTGACCCGAAATTTTCCATGTTTATATATATTAAATAAAATTGATATTTACATGATTAAGTGTTTCCAACATGTTAAGCAATCAAACTTATTAAGACTTGATTAATTGGAATAGGTTTCATATAGACAAATGACCACCCAAGTTGACCGATGATTCACGAACGTTAAAACTTGTAAAAACTATACGATGACATATATATGGTTATATATATAGTTAACATGATTTTATTATAAGTATGTATCTCATTAGGTATTTTAACAATGAGTTATATACATAAAAATGAGACTATTAAATTAAGAAACTCGAAAACGATATATATAACGATTATCGTTATAACGTCTTACTAGGTACATATGAATCATATTAAGATATTGATACACTTGGTTAATTATGGTAAATGATAAGTAAATATATCATTAAGTGTATTAACAATGAACTACATATGTAAAAATAAGACTACTAACTTAATGATTTTGAAACGAGACATATATGTAACGATTATCGTTGTAACGACATTTAATGTATATAGATCATATTCAGAGATATTTGTACATTATAATATCATGATAATATAATAATTTAAAATCTCATTTGATATTATAAACATTGGGTTAACAACATTTAACAAGATCGTTAACCTAAAGGTTTCAAAACAACATTTACATGTAACGACTAACGATGACTTAACGACTCAGTTAAAATGTATATACATGTAGTGTTTTAATATGTATTTATACACTTTTGAAAGACTTCAAGACACTTATCAAAATACTTCTACTTAACAAAAATGCTTACAATTACATCCTCGTTCAGTTTCATCAACAAATCTACTCGTATGCACCCGTATTCGTACTCGTACAATACACAGCTTTTAGATGTATGTACTATTGGTATATACACTCCAATGATCAGCTCTTAGCAGCCCATGTGAGTCACCTAACACATGTGGGAACCATAATTTGGCAACTAGCATGAAATATCTCATAAAATTAAAAAAATATGAGTAATCATTCATGACTTATTTACATGAAAACAAAATTACATATCCTTTATATCTAATCCATACACCAACGACCAAAAACACCTACAAACACTTTTATTCTTCAATTTTCTTCATCTAATTGATCTCTCTCAAGTTCTATCTTCAAGTTCTAAGTGTTCTTCATAAATTCCAAAAGTTCTAGTTTCATAAAATCAAGAATACTTCCAAGATTGCAAGTTTACTTCCAAGTTTTCTAAATCCATTCCAAGTAATCATCCAAGATCAAGAAACCTTTGTTACATACAGTAGATTATATTTCTAATACAAGGTAATAATCATATTCAAACTTTAATTCAATTTCTATAACTATAACAATCTTATTTCGAGTGGAAATCTTACTTGAAATTGTTTTCGTGTTATGATTCTGCTTCAAGAACTTTCAAGCCATCCAAGGATCCGTTGAAGCTAGATCCATTTTTCTAATTTCCAGTAGGTTTATATAAGGAACTTGAGGTAGTAATGATGTTCATAACATCATTCGATTCATACATAAAAAGCTGTCTTATTCAACGTTATAAACTTTTAATCACTAGAACATAGTTTAGTTGATTCTAAACTTGTTTGCAAATAAAGTTAATCCTTCTAACTAGACTTTTAAAATCAACTAAACACATGTTCTATATCTATATGATATGCTACTTAATGATTTAAAACTCGGAAACAAGATAAACACCATAAAACTGGATATACGCCGTCGTAGTAAAACCGGGGGCTGTTTTGGTTGGGATAATTAAAAGCTAAGAAGAACTTTGATTTAAAAGCTATACTTCTGGAAAAATGATTTTTCTTATTAACATGAAACTATATCCAAAAATCATGGTTAAACTCAAAGTGAAAGTATGTTTTTCAAAATGGTCATCAAGATGTCGTTCTTTCGACAGAAATGACTACCTCTTTCAAAAACGACTTGTAACTTGTATTTCTGACTATAAACTTATACTTTTTCTATTTAGATTCATAAATTTAAGTTCAATACGAAACCGTGGCCATTGGAATCACTCAAAAAGAATTAGAAACGAAGAAATGGCGAGTAAAACAAGATTGATAAAAACTACTTATTTTACCTACGTGAAAGTTAGTAATAAATCTATTCCAACCATAACCTAATCAACTTATATTGTATATTATGTAATCTTGAGATACCATAGAAACGTATACAATGTTTAGACCTATCATGTCGACCCATCTATATATATATTGCGGAACAACCATAGACACACTATATGTGAATGTTGGAGTTAGCTATACAGGGTTGAGGTTGATTCCAAAATATATATATATAGTTTGAGTTGTGATCAATACTGAGATACGTATACACTGGGTCGTGGATTGATTCAAGATAATATTTATCGATTTATTTCTGTACATCTAACTGTGGACAACTAGTTGTAGGTTACTAACGAGGACAGCTGACTTAATAAACTTAAAACATCAAAATGTATTAAAAGTATTGTAAATATATTTTGAACATACTTTGATATATATGTATATATTGTTATAGGTTCGTGAATCAACCAGTGGCCAAGTCTTACTTCCCGACGAAGTAAAAATCTGTGAAAGTGAGTTATAGTCCCACTTTTAAAATCTAATATTTTTGGGATGAGAATACATGCAGGTTTTATAAATGATTTACAAAATAGACACAAGTACGTGAAACTACATTCTATGGTTGAATTATCGAAATCGAATATGCCCCTTTTTATTAAGTCTGGTAATCTAAGAATTAGGGAACAGACACCCTAATTGACGCGAATCCTAAAGATAGATCTATTGGGCCTAACAAACCTCATCCAAGGTACCGGATGCTTTAGTATTTCGAAATTTATATCATATCCGAAGGGTGTCCCGGAATGATGGGGATATTCTTATATATGCATCTTGTTAATGTCGGTCACCAGGTGTTCACCATATGAATGATTTTTATCTCTATGTATGGGATGTGTATTGAAATATGAAATCTTGTGGTCTATTGTTACGATTTGATATATATAGGTTAAACCTATAACTCACCAACATTTTTGTTGACGTTTAAAGCATGTTTATTCTCAGGTGAATACTAAGAGCTTCCGCTGTTGCATACTAAAATAAGGACAAGATTTGGAGTCCATGTTTGTATGATATTGTGTAAAAACTGCATTCAAGAAACTGATTTCGATGTAACATATTTGTATTGTAAACCATTATGTAATGGTCATGTGTAAACAGGATATTTTAGATTATAATTATTTGATAATCTACGTAAAGCTTTTTAAACCTTTATTTATGAAATAAAGGTTATGGTTTGTTTTAAAAATGAATGCAGTCTTTGAAAAAACGTCTCATATAGAGGTCAAAACCTCGCAACCAAATCAATTAATATGGAACGTTTTTAATCAATAAGAACGGGACATTTCACCGAAGAGAACGAACCCAACTATATAAATAACCAAATACGAATTTAATACCATTTTTGAGCAATTATTTGGTATTAATGCAACAATATGGTCGACAATCAAATCCAACCGTTGACCAACTTGCGACCGGATCATCTTCTCAAAGGCCCTGAGACCTCAATATAAGTCTTTTTAACCTAGTACGTGAAGACACTTCTAAGCGTGCACGGACATCGGCACCCACAAGCGTGCAAACTTTGCGCTACAGATGGGTGAAGAACAATTTCACAACCTTTACCTTTTCTGTTGGTGGCAATCAAAAGAAGACACCTATCCAATATTAGCCATTATGGCTCGCGACTTATTTATCGTTCAAGCTTCAACTGTGGCATCCAAATCGGCCTTTTCTTCTAGTGGTCGAGTTATATCGGATAGAAGGTCAAGACTTGCCCCCCAATCCGTGCAAGTATGCGTATGTTTGAAGGATTATTTAGACGGGGTAGATAGGATACAAAAGCAAATGTCATTAGAAGGTGCGTTATATAATGATGTTTGAAGATGTTATAGAGATGGAAAAAAAATGAAGCCGGATTATCACATACATCAACCGAAGAGAATACCGAGACCGAATTGGATGAAGATGAGTATGAACCTATTGTGCCGAATGATTATGTATCAAATTACAAGAGACTTTTTTTCCTCAAGTTAATGATCCCCGAATATGAAGAATACGAACGTAGGCAAAACGCTTCTCGACATCAAAGCCAATTTGACGACTAGAGTGTAGCGGGTGATGGCAATGCCGAAGCTCGGTATACTTTATTCGTAGTACATTTCCGGGTGATGACAATGCCGAAGCTCGAAATGTATTAACTTTTATAATTGTATAGTTCGAATAGAATTGTTATTATTTATATAATTTAAGTTGTCATCGTTATAAATAAAAATGTTGTTATTTATATTATTTATCATGTTAAGCGTTATAACTTTTGTTTATATCGATTATATTATTGTTATTCAAACGTTAAAAAAATTGAACCGATAAAAATGTAACACGTACAATCGAATCCTAGTCCGTAAAAAAATCAGGAAAAAATCGGTTGAGATCCGAAAAAAACGATTCCGGAAAAAAATTTGAAAAAAATCGACGCCGAGAACCGGACAAAAAAAAATCCGGTGCACCTTACAATTAGAGAGCTAAATTGTGTGTAAAAGTGATGAATGCTTTTACATTTAAATCGTTTGAACTCAACTGAAGTGTTCAGCAAAGGAAAACATGTATTGTGCCCAGTGTTGTAAAAGTCGGCCGACTTGGCCGACGCGTCGGCCGATGCGTCGTTTTTTTGGGTTCTCCGTCCCGTTTTTCTGAAAACGACTCAAAAGACGGTCAATGCTAAAAGTTCGGTCAAAGTCTGTCAAAGACGGTCAAATTTGGTCAAAAACGGTCAAAATCAGTCAAATTTTTGTCAAGATGTGATATGTTTTAAAATTAGGGTTTGTTTTCATTATTTGGGCCACTCTTTTCTCTGTGTCCTTACTGATTATGTACTCAGTAACATTAATTGAGTTTGAAGTTTGATTGTATTTATATTCAAGTTCTTATATAAGAAATTTATGGTACAGAATCAACTATTTTGTACATATATTAATATATATCTAAGAAATTATTAATAAAGTCAACGTTGGTCAACGACCGATGCGTCACCGACGCGTCCTCGACTCGGCCGACGCGTCCATTTCAGGTCTCGACCGATGCGTCCCCGACTCGTGACTTTTACAACCTTGATTGTGCCACTAGCCACATTATTTTACCCCTATATACTAAATGTCATGGAGGTTTTGGTCGTTCCAGTTATAACGCGATGTCGTTTTGAGTTTGCGTTCACACTACAAAGAGCCCCCCAACTTAAGCACAATTTACACATCACCCTCTCACCTTTACACTTTCTCAGGGGTAAAAAATGTAAATATATAATTTTATTAAAATAAAAAAAAACTTACTCCACCCAAATTTATAACGGGCCCCATCTTCTCACTCGGTGCGAGTTAAATTTTTCAAGGCCACCGTTCAACTCGAAAAAATCTCACGAACCCAACGGGACTAACTATATGCGAAACGGACATCGTTAAAAAAACACTAAATAACGGGCCCTATATTCACGCTCAGTGCGAGTTAAATTTTTCCGAGACCACCTTTCAACTCGAATAAATTTTACGAACACAACGTGACTAACTATACGCGAAACGGATATCGTTAAAAAAATTAAATATTTCGGGCTAAATTACATACATATACATAAACGTCCAACAAACAACCCAACCTATTAGATATATTAGGTACCAAACAAGGTATATCCAAATTCGACCGCGCGCCGAATACAACCGCAGCAACGCGCGGTCAAATTTTTTCTAGTTAATAATAATACATCAATAGAAACCTCGTTTTGATCAAAATAAATGCGACTATGAGACTTATTTCCTGAACCTGTCATGGATTGATTCTTTTGCCATTTAGAGTAGATTTCTGTTCGGTCTTAAAAGTATAACAAGGTTTAAACGTCAGATTCGTTTTGTGCTTTTGTTATTTCTAGCATGATTTGCCCTTTAAAAATGTTTAAAACAAGAAACATATACTTTTATCTGTTAGGATTTTGATAATTATTAAAACTACCGCAGTTGTTGAATGAAATATCATTGACAAATTCGAAAACTAGGTACACATTCATCATATACACATCATTCCTTTTGTCATTATCATCATTTGTACAAACAATACATACCAAAAACAGTGTTGGATCGTTTTTAGTCTACTAACATGTCATGTATATAAGCGCATGAGTCCCTCATTTTTCTAAAGCCAATTGGTGATAGAGGGAGGTTCCCCTAAGCTTATATACAAACATTTATTTCTTCCCAATTCCTATGTGGGACACACTCTAACCGATTAGCTCCAACAATCACCCCCTTAATCGTTTTGTTCATGCACTCGTATCATATAACGTGGCTTTTTACCCCGGACTCGTTCATTTACATCTCGACTTTTCCCGGACACCCGACCTCTTCCCCTGGTCACGTCCACAGTCATCCCGATATGAACCGCCGCTGCCACAATGATTACACCTGTGCCACCCGCTCTGATACCAGTTATAAGTTCACAGTATTTGATCTATGAATATCAGACTCTCAATCTAACAATAAATAAGAATTATAAGAATTATAAGTACAAAAATTGAGAGAACACGATATGAAATATATGTTTGATAATATTGATCGTGCAAAAAGAGATACATCGAATGAAAAGCACACGTCCCTATTTATACAGATCAAAACCAAATCTGGAGATTTGGTTTTCAAAACTACTTTGCTACAAATAAGGAAAAGATAAACTTTAAAACTTAACAAATATGCAAAATAATTCTGAAGTTAATCTTCTGGAGATAAAACCGAATCAAACATATCTTCTTAATATTTAAACATATTTCCAGAATCTTCCTTAGCTTAGCCATCAAGACATCTTCAAATCGTTGACTTCAATAAGCACCAGAGTCTGCAACCTCAGACTCTAAAACTCCAGACTCTAAAACTGCAAAATACTTTTACTCATCAGATTATAATTCTCAACAAACAGCATTGAAAAAAAGCCTTATGCTTTCTAATACTTTTTACTAGTTTAAACATACGGTTCAAATTCACCCATGGAAAAAGAATCCTATTCCATGTTAACATCAAAAATAGTCTTTCTACTCTTGAAATTCAAGTCTCAATCTGTATATATTGAGCCTGTCTGTCAGAACTCAAATCTATTAATCACACAAGAAACAAGGAAGATGGGAGGACAAGTTTCAACACAACAAAGATCAGAGCTTGGAACAGTAAATTCAGTTCATTCATTAGACAACTGGAAAAAAAAAAGTTTCAGAGCTCAAAAGCATCCAAACAACTTGTAAGGAAGCCATTAATTGTTTATCAGAATGTTACAGTATAACTATATCTGTTTAGTTCCATGTTAATATTTTCTCTCAAATTTTGTCAAATATAAGTCTCCACTTCATAAAGTTCAATAAGTATAAAGCATACAAATATAAGCTTACCTTCAGATAGTTTGGGTCAATTTATACAAAAAAATTTCTTTGTGGAATTTGTAGATGGTGATCGATTTCTCAGCCGACTGGTGTGGACCTTGTAAATTTATCGAACCAGCGGTTCACGACTTAGCCATTGAATTTTCAGATGTTGAATTTATCAAGATTGATGTCGATGAGTTACCCGTAAGTTCTTCTACATCTATAACCTAATAATTGTGAAGAAAATAATACTGGTTTGGGTTCAAATTTTGAATGATTTGTAAGAGGATGTGGCTAAGAATTTTGATGTACAAGCAATGCCAACATTCGTATTGGTCAAGAAAGGAAAAGAACTTGATAGGACCATCGGTGTCAAGAAGGATGAACTTCATAGGATGATCGAGAAACACAGAGTCTAAAATTTGACCTATTTATGGCCCGAGTGAGGCTTATAGGATACAAGATGATTGAGGTTTCATATTAGAAAAGTTGTCTATGCTTGAATAAAGTTTGTGTAGTAATTGTGTTTGTCACGTCATGAGATATTGTGTTGTTTGTTGAAATTCACGGTGGTTACATCCTTTGTAATTTGTCTCGTCTAGCTCCTTATCAGAGTTTGTTTTTATATACATAAAAAAAAAGGGTAAAAGAGTTGGTAGCAAACTAAGAATGCTCCGAATAGTGACATACTTGCTTCCCATGACTAGTTGTCAAATCAACGTCACATCAACATTTTCTTTTCAAGGCTAAACACTACCAACAATGACATACCTCCTCAATATTTTAATTCAAACTTTAAAATTATATTTTCATTTTATCTACATCTACATCTACATCTACATCTACATTTCTACATCTACATTCTACATTATATATAATAACAAAGTCCTATTTGCCTAATCATTTTCAAAAAAATTTGAATGGAAAAGCAAATACCATTAGATCAAAAAAGAACTTTCAAAATCAACCATTGAATTTATTGATCACTCAACATTTGTCTCTCTCCTCAAATTCATTTGTTGAGTGACCAAAATACCCTCCCCTAAAACGTATACAATATAACAAATACCAAATACGGAGAAACATATTTGAAATCCATCCATCAGTTCATATACAATAAACCTATTCAACAAAAACAAAAACAAAGGATATGATGGTCGATTCTAACACTCTAAATACTATCCAATCTGTAATATGTAAGTCATCAAACACATTACAATGCAAAACCCTTGTCATCCTTAAATTATTTCTACTATGATATCTACATTAATAGATTGTGATAGGTAACTGGGCATGTTACAAAAATATATCTACATTAATATGTTGTGAAAAACTATATCTAAATTAATATGTTATGATAGTTAAGTGGGCATGTTATACTATAGCATAAGAATAACATGTGAAAAATATATCTACATGAGTGTGTCTGCATAATTGAATTATTTTCCTGTAACTCAATCACTATACACTATACATATTTTGAGTTGGATATAATTAACAAGATTTGAAAAATATATATATATTCAATGATGTCGAAATCCTAAATTGTAGTACATCATAGTTTCTAAACATTCAAAGTCAGCTGTAGTGAGTAATTTATACGGTGTAAATTAGGATGAATATAATGATAATGATAATGATAATTGATCATCCTGAATATGTAAAAGATTGCAAAATTTTAAATTTCCAAACTTAGGTCGAATACAAAATTAATCGTGAATAAAAAAACGAACTCGCCTATAAATGAGGGATTGATACTACAGATAAAGATGATTTAAAAATTAAAATACCCAACCAATCTTTTCCATAAAAAAATGATCTTTTGTTGCACAATCTCACTATAAATACACATCACTGTTGCACCATTCAGAAACACGCTCATCATTTCGATCTTTCTCTACATTCAAAAAATATAAGAAAAAATGGCAGCACAACATGAAGTGTTTGCTCCTTTGAATGAATTGGACATCACTCATTCAGGGAGATCTGTAATCTGTGTGAAAGTGTTTGTGAAGTGAACACAGTCCTACTTTAACAATCCTAAGGAGATAGCTTCACATGACATGATTTTGATTGATCAAGAAGTAAATATATGTAGCAATAATTTTTACAATTTTGGTCATATATTTACACATATCACATATTTATATTGAGTACTGACTAATTTCGTGTTCACTATGAAATATTGATTTTTAGGGTAACAAAATTGTTGCAACGGTCAAAAAGCACATGTATGAAAACACATTCAGTCAAACTGTGCTTGAAGGAAAGTATCTGAGGATTGAAAATTTTGGGGTGCAGCCCTACAAAGGTTCATACAAGTTGGTTGATCATGGATTTAAGGTTATTTTTGGAAGGTTGACTAGGGCAACCATTACAGAAGAATTTACTCCAGTCACTTTTGGCTTTAATCCTGTGACTTATGATGATCTGCTAGCACAATAATTCCCTCAATCAAAGCCTATTGGTATGTATTTTACATATGTTTTGCTGTAAAATTTTAAATTATGTCATTATATCACATCAACATATATGAAATTATTATATTACATAATCCATAATATGTTAATCATCCTTAAATTATTTCTACTATGATATCTACATTAATAGATTGTGATAGGTAACTGGGCATGTTACAAAAATATATCTACATTAATATGTTGTGAAAAACTATATCTAAATTAATATGTTATGATAGTTAAATGGGCATGTTATACTATAACATAAGAATAACATGTGAAAAATATATCTACATGAGTGTGTCTGCATAATTGAATTATTTTCCTGTAACTTAATCACTATACACTATATATATTTTGAGTTGGATATAATTAACAAGATTTGAAATATATATATATATTCAATGTTGTCGAAATCCTAAATTGTAGTACATCATAGTTTCTAAACATTCAAAGTCAGCTGCAGTGAGTAATTTATACGGTGTAAATTAGGATGAATGTAAGACCCTAGTAATAATTGTACAGCAGTGTAATTATGGTACATGAAGTGTGGGTGACTTTGTATATTAAAACAGAGGTCAGAGAACGAACTGGGCTGGGTGCGCTCAGCGCACACTTAGGGGTGCGCCTAGCGCACTCCTCACTGTAGTCGGGTTCTGTTTGTTTTATTCAGATATTTTGATGGGCATTTTAGTAATTTCACTTGTGGACGAGTTGGAGGCCAGTAGGTCAGATCTTGGGGTATCATTCACTCCATTTTCAACAACCTTATCTTCTTCACTTTAATTTTGGATAGATTGTGATTTCTTGAGTGAGAAAGCTTAAATCCAAGAGGAAGAAGTTGTTCTCGGGCCAAAGTGCGGGTATTAAAGTCGTTCATCTACTCACTAGCTACGTTGTGGTTGTAGTGGTAAGCTCTAATCTTGTTTTCCTTACTTTGATATTGTGTAAGGGTTAGGGTTTGGGTAAACGAAGAACATAAAACCCATATTTGTTGATTTTGGGTGTTCTTGGGTAAGATGGAGTCATGAAGACTCAATGGTAACTAACCTAGGGTTTCTAAGTGTTAATTGATGTTTATGAGTCCTAATTGGTTAATTAATTACTAGCACACCTAGCTAATTGGTAAATGGATGTTAGTAGGGTTAGTGAATGACCCGAAATGGGTGTGTTGACTTTAAATGAGTCAAAGGGGTTAATGATTGACCTAGTTTGGGATTATGGGTATGAATTACCCTAATTGTGTTATAGTTAGTGTGGATAGACCTTAATCACTAGCTTTTAAGTGATTGACGATGGTCTTGACCCTTAAGGGGCGGTTTTTGGTGAAAATGGGGCATTTAATGCATTTAAGTCATTAAATGCACTTGAGTGAATTGTTTGTGTTTAGCCCAACAAGTTTGTTTGTTGATTGAGTACTTATTGTATTAGGTACTCGGCTTTGAAGCATTCAGAAGTATAAAAATCATCACCAAATCATTGAGGTGAGTGGAATAATTATATATGTATGTATATGATTTATTTACTTGTGGGGTATGGGTTAAAGTTCGATGTTGACGATACCATATCCTAGAGTATATTGTTGGTTCGTTTTGATAAGGGTTTAAGTTCGATGTTGACGATACCTCATGTATGGATTTAAAGTTCGATGTTGACGAAGCCATACCGCTATTGTAGTGAAATTCGATGAGGGTTTAAGTTCGATGTTGACGATACCTCATATGTGGGTTTAAGTTCGATGTTGACGATACCACATTTATTGGGACGAATGGGAATTAAGTTCGATGTTGACGATACCATTCGTTGAGCTAGCCTTGGGATTCGAATACTAATGGATGTTGTGAACATCAATGCTTATGTATTGTGTTGTAACATATTGTATTGTTGCGTTATATAATATTGTTATACTAGCTTATGTTATCGAGGACTTAGCGTTATACATTATAAAGGTATGCTAATTATGTTGCTAGTGTGTATGCGGATTTGTTGTAAGTAAGTTATATATGTATATGTATAATTATTGCATTCACTAAGCTTTAGCTTACCCTCTCGTTGTTTATCTTTTTATAGGCTCGGGCGTTGTCAAGGGTAAGGGCGTACGGTTGGATTAGAGATTCCCGCTTGTTTGGTAGGGGACGCTTTTGAATGTGATAGCTTTTGGAGTTTGACCGAGATTTGGGTAGTTTAACCCCAAACACCATGCTCTTAGTGTCGTTTGGAATTTAAACTAATGTGGTCGAAACTCGTGTTTTGTATGAAACTCGTAAAACGGCCGATGTGGGCCCCGTTTTGTAAAACTCATTTTATTATTGAATCGTGTGAGTTTTAACTATTATGACATGTTGTGAAAAGCGTTTCGTCTAAATATTTCGGGAAGTGGGAGATCTTTATTTGAAAAATTGCAAAACCGGACAGAACTGAAAACTGACATGTGCGCGCCGCGCATCCTGAGGTGGTGCGCGTGGCGCACTCCACTGTAAAATAATAAAAATAAAATTATTTTGCGTATTTAGTTGGTTATTGGTTTGGGTTGTTACAAGTGGTATCAGAGCATGGTCTAAGGGATTTAGGCGACTTGAGATAGGTGCCTAGACTTAGACTTATTTGTGTATGCGCCTTATGTGGGACTTGTAGGAGACGAGTCGGACCGGGAGTTGATTAGTGCTTAGGTTTATGTGAATTAACCTTGCACTAATTGTTTTTGTTGTTTTAGCGATCATCAAGCGAGATAGGCGTTGTACTAGCAAGTTAATGCGACGTGCTCGCATAACAATGATTAGCTACCATTGTTACGGGTTCAAATCATGTCAAAAAAGCGATGTACGACGATTCTTGAGCAAGATGGGTTAGTGTGGTGTAGATGTATATACATATGTGTTAAGTCCTTTCGTTTTGTTGCTTAACTTACTTCGTTTTATAGAATGAAGATGACAAATGGACACGACACCAATGACAGAAGTACGAGTGAGGACGTTGAACTCACGGCCAAGGTCGAGGCCATTTTTAAAAGGCTAAAAAAGGATTTTCTTGACGATGTTCTAAAGGTTTTCCAAGAGTCGGTTGATGGACAAGTGACCGAAATGATAAATGAACGAATGAAAGCCGCAATAGAGGAGGCTTTGGAAGCTAGAAACATTTATCCTCGAGGCGAAGGGGGTGAAGGTAATGGTGGGGGTGGAAGGCGGGACTTCCACTACAAAAATTTCAAGGATACTCAACCTCCGATGTTTAATGGGGTGAGGGATCCATTGAAAAGCACTTGTTGGATTTTCGATATCGAGGGAGCTTTCCGTACCGCGGAATGTCCTCTCGAGAAGAAGACGAGGTATGGGTCTAGCATGTTGCGCGAAGAAGGCAAGTTGTGGTGGGACGATAAAATCAAATTATATGGTGAAGAGCAATGCATGAGCTTGACATGGGAGGAGTTTAAGAAGGAATTTTTCCAAGAATACCGAACTTCTTCCGATCTTGATAGAATCCGGGACGAGTTGCACAATTTGCAACAAGGTTCAATGGACTTGGTCACTCTCAAGTCTACCTTCTTGGCAAAGACTCGTTTTTGTCCGGAATATGTTGGTGACGATCACAAGCTAATGAAAGATTTCTACCGTACCATGAATGATGAGTATAAGGGTAAGATTAGTCGAGGAGCGGCTAAGTCTTTTGAAGAGTTATTTGAATTGGCTCGGGGTTTTGAGCCGGAGGTTCTAAGAAAAAGTGATTTCACTTTTTCTAAAAGAAAGTTTGAAGGTTCTAGTCATTCTAACTTTTCCAACAAGAAGAACAAGAACAAGAAGGGTTCCGAAAGTGTAAATAGTGTGACGAAGGGAGGTTTTGGGAACTTTATCCCTACTTGCTACAATTGTGGGGTACGAGGTCATTTGGCTCGGGATTGTACAAAGCCTCCTTCAACAAACAAGCTCACTTGTTTTAATTGCAACAAAGAAGGACACCGAAAGTCGGAGTGCCCCGACTTGAACACCGATCATGTTAAACGGTTGGAGAAAGCGGCGGGCACAGCTAGGGGTCGCAACTATTTGATGACGAATGAAGAGGCCAATCAATCCAACAAAGTCGTTTCAGGTACTTTCATGGTTAACTCTAATCCGGCATGAATCCTATTTGATAGTGGTGCCAATTTATCGTTTGTTTCTCCAAGATTCGTGCCTAAGTTAAATAAACCGCTAGTTAAGTTAAGTCTTCCGGTAGAAGTTGAAATAGCGGATGGCAAGACGGCGCTAGTGGTTGATGTGTGTAAAAATTGTAACGTTGTGTTTGGTGCCGAAAATTTTAAAATCGATCTCATTCCGATGACTTTGGGTGATTTTGATATCGTCATTGGTATGGATTGGCTCGATCATAATAGAGCCGATATTGCATGCCATGATAAGTTTATTCGGGTAAAAACCCCAAGTGGGGGAGAGTTACTTATTCACGGTGATAAACGAAGAAGACTTGTGCCGATATGCACTTTTGCACGGGCACGTCGTTTCCTTGTTAGTGGTGGCATGGCTTTTCTAGCCCATGTTGTTGATACTTGAGATGAGCCACCCTCCATTCGTGAAATTCCGATGGTAAATGAGTTTGAAGACGTTTTTCCGGATGAGTTACCGTGTGTTCCGGCGGAAAGACAAGTTGAATTTCGCATTGAGTTGGTTCCGGGAGCTACTCCCACTGCTAAAACTCCTTATCGTTTAGCGCCGACGAAAATGCAAGAGTTGTTAAATCAAACCCAAGAGCTACTTGAAAAGGGTTTTATCCGACCGAGTACTTCGCCTTGGGGCGCTCCGATTTTATTCGTAAAGAAGAAAGATGGTAGCATGCGGATGTGCATTGATTATCGGGAGTTGAACAAAGTGACGATCAAGAATCGTTATCCTTTTCCTAGGATCGACGATTTGTTTGACCAACTCCAAGGGGCAACGTATTTCTCCAAAATCGACCTAAGGTCCGGCTATCACCAAATGCGGGTCCGGGAGGAAGATATCGAGAAAATGGCTTTTCGAACGCGTTATGGGTATTTTGAGTTTGTGGTAATGCCTTTTGGTCTTACGAATGCACCGGCGGCATTCATGGATCTTATGAACTGAGTGTGCCAACCTATGTTGGACAAGTCGGTAATTGTGTTCATTGACGACATACTTGTCTATTCGAAGAGTATGAAGAAACATGAACATCATTTGTGGAGTGTGTTAAAGACGTTGCGGAAGGAGAAGTTATATGCTAAATTCTCCAAATGTGAATTTTGGCTAAGGGAAGTTCAATTCCTTGGCCACATCGTGAACAAAGACGGTAATCAAGTAGATCCGGGGAAGATAGAGACGGTAAAGAGTTGTGGGCGACCGACTACGCCTACGGAAATCCGAAGTTTTCTCGGATTGGCCGGTTATTATCGTCTGTTTATCCAAGACTTTTCTAAGATCGCTTCTCCATTGACGAAATTGACAAGAAAGAACGCAAGATCTAATTGGGAGAACGAGCAAGAAATTGCTTTTCAATTGTTAAAAGAGAAGTTATGTCAAGCTCCGGTGTTAGTGTTGCCGGAAGGTGTGGAAGACATGACGGTTTATTGTGATGCTTCTTTAAATGGGCTCGGGTGTGTTCTAATGCAAAGGGGTAAAGTCATCGCTTATGCCTCTCGACAATTAAAGGAACACGAAACGAGATATCCGACTCAAGATCTTGAGTTGGCGGCGGTTGTTCATGCGTTGAAAATTTGGCGCCATTACTTGTATGGTGTCAAGTGTACGATTTATTCGGATCACAAGAGTTTGAAACATTCTTTTGATCAAAGAGATTTGAATTATCATCAACGTAGATGGATGGATGTGGTGAAAGATTATGATTGTGAAATACTTTATCATCCGGGCAAGGCGAATGTGGTCGCGGATGCGTTAAGTCGAAAGAGTCAGCACCCGGCATTACGATTAGGATTGTTACGTATGATTATTACTAACGATTTTCTTGAAAACCTTGGTGTGATTCAAATTAAAGCTTACGTTCACAACAAGCATGCGGAACGAATTGTGGGGCAATCGAAATTCATTACTATGGGTTCGCGAGGTTTGTTGTCTTTTCAAGGAAGAGTGTGGGTGCCTAAGATGGGAGATTATCGACGAGTGCTACTTGATGAAGCACATAAGTCAAAGTATTCTATTCATCCGGGCGCGACGAAAATGTATCTTGATTTGAGAAAGGATTATTGGTGGCCGGGCATGAAACGTAATGTTGTTAGGTAAGTTGAGCAATGTGTCACGTGTTTGCAAGTTAAAGCCGAACACCAAAAGCCGTATGGTAGGTTACAACCGTTGGAAATTCTGAAATGAAAATGGGAGCACATTACTATGGATTTCATTACAACATTACCAAAGACGGCGAGAAACCAATTTGATTCGATTTGGGTGATAGTTGATCGATTGACGAAAAGCGCCTTGTTTCTTCCCATTCGGGAAGCGATATCATCGGAGACTTTGGCTAAATTGTTTATCAAAGAGGTAGTCGCTCGACATGGGGTTCCTATATCTATTATTTCAGATCGAGATACTCGTTTCACATCTCAGTTTTGGGAAAGGTTTCACGAAGATATGGGTACACAATTGAAATTGAGCACGGCGTATCATCCTCAAACGGACGGTCAAACCGAACGTACGAATCAAACTTTGGAGGATATGTTACGGGCGTGTATTATTGATTTCGGTGGTAGTTGGGATGAGCACTTACCTTTGGTGGAATTCTCGTACAATAATAGCTATCATACTAGTATCGGGATGCCACCTTATGAGATGCTTTATGGGAGAAAGTGTCGAACTCCGATTTGTTGGGGTGAGATTGGTCAAAAAGAAATCGGGAGTACCGATTTGGTCTTAGAAACGAATAGCAAGATTGATATGATTCAGGATCATTTGAAAAAGGCTCAAGATAGGCAAAAGTCGTATGCCGACAAGCGTAGACGAATGATCGAATTTCAAGAAGGTGACATGGTGATGCTTAAGGTTTCTCCATGGAAAGGTGTTATTCGGTTTCGAAAATGGGGAAAGTTAGCTCCTCGATTTGTTGGGCCATTTAAGATTTTAGCTCGTGTTGGTGAAGTTGCGTATCGTTTGGAATTACCCGAAGAGCTTGCGGGGATCCATAATACATTTCATGTTTCCCATCTCCGTAAGTGTCTTGCGGATGATTCATCTTGGGTACCATTAGACGAAATTAAGCTAAACAATAAGTTAGAATATATTGAGGAGCTGATTGCCATACTCGATGAGAAGGTCAAAAGGTTGAGAAATAAAGAAGTGAGAACTTTTAAAGTTAAATGGCGTCGTAGTAAAGGTTTCGAATTTACTTGGGAGCCCAAAGAGTTTGTGTTAGTGTCTCTTCCCTCTTGTCATGCGGCTTGGATCGCGAGGACGCACTCTGATTCAAGTGGGGGAGAGTTGTAAGACCCTAGTAATAATTGTACAGCAGTGTAATTATGGTACATGAAGTGTGGGTGACTTTGTATATTAAAACAGAGGTCAGAGAACGAACTGGGCTGGGTGCGCTCAGCGCACACTTAGGGGTGCGCCTGGCGCACTCCTCACTGTAGCCGGGTTATGTTTGTTTTATTCAGATATTTTAATGGGCATTTTAGTAATTTCACTTGTGGACGAGTTGGAGGCCAGTAGGTCAGATCTTGGGGTATCATTCACTCCATTTTCAACAACCTTATCTTCTTCACTTTAATTTTGGAGAGAGAGTGTGATTTCTTGAGTGAGAAAGCTTAAATCCAAGAGGAAGAAGTTGTTCTCGGGCCAAAGTGCGGGTATTAAAGTCGTTCATATACTCACTAGCTACGTTGTGGTTGTAGTGGTAAGCCCTAATCTTGTTTTCCTTACTTTAATTTTGTGTAAGGGTTAGGGTTTGGGTAAACGAAGAACATAAAACCCATATTTGTTGATTTTGGGTGTTCTTGGGTAAGATGGAGTCATGAAGACTCAATGGTAACTAACCTAGGGTTTCAAAGTGTTAATTGATGTTTATGAGTCCTAATTGGTTAGTTAATTACTAGCACACCTAGCTAATTGGTAAATGGGTGTTAGTTGGGTTAGTGGATGACCCAAAATGGGTGTGTTGACTTTAAATGAGTCAAAGGGGTTAATGATTGACCTAGTTTGGGATTATGGGTATGAACTACCCTAATTGTGTTATAGTTAGTATGGATAGACCTTAATCACTAGCTTTTAAGTGATTGACGATGGTCTTGACCCTTAAGGGGCGGTTTTTGGTGAAAATGGGGCATTTAATGCTTTTAAGTCATTAAATGCACTTGAGTGAATTGTTGGTGTTTAGCCCAACAAGTTTGTTTGTTGATTGAGTACTTATTGTATTAGGTACTCGGCTTTGAAGCATTCGGAAGTATAAAAATCATCACCAAATCGTTGAGGTGAGTGGAATAATTATATATGTATGTATATGATTTATTTACTTGTGGGGTATGGGTTAAAGTTCGATGTTGACGATACCATATCCTAGAGTATATTGTTGGTTCGTTTTGATGAGGGTTTAAGTTCAATGTTGACAATACCTCATGTATGGATTTAAAGTTCGATGTTGACGAAGCCATACCGATATTGTAGTGAAATTTGATGAGAGTTTAAGTTCGATGTTGATGATACCTCATATGTGGGTTTAAGTTCGATGTTGACGATACCATATCCTAGAGTATATTGTTGGTTCGTTTTGATGAGGGTTTAAGTTCGATGTTGACAATACCTCATGTATGGATTTAAAGTTCGATGTTGACGAAGCCATACCGATATTGTAGTGAAATTTGATGAGAGTTTAAGTTCGATGTTGATGATACCTCATATGTGGGTTTAAGTTCGATGTTGACGATACCACATTTATTGGGACGAATGGGAATTAAGTTCGATGTTGACGATACCATTCGTTGAGCTAGCCTTGGGATTCGAATACTAATGGATGTTGTGAACATCAATGCTTATGTATTGTGTTGTAACATATTGTATTGCTGCGTTATATGATATTGTTATACTAGCTTATGTTATCGAGGACTTAGCGTTATACATTATAAAGGTATGCTAATTATGTTGCTAGTGTATATGCGGATTTGTTGTAAGTTATATATGTATATGTATAATTATTGCATTCACTAAACTTTAGCTTACCCTCTCATTGTTTATCTTTTTATAGGCTCGGGCGTTGTCAAGGGTAAGGGCGTACGGTTGGATTGGAGATTCCCACTTGTTTGGTAGGGGACGCTTTTGGATGTGATAGCTTTTGGAGTTTGGTCGAGATTTGGGTAGTTTAACCCCAAACACCATGCTCTTAGTGTCGTTTGGAATTTAAACTAATGTGGTCGAAACTCGTGTTTTGTATGAAACTCGTAAAACGGCCGATGTGGGCCCCGTTTTGTAAAACTCATTTTATTATTGAATCGTGTGAGTTTTAACTATTATGACATGTTGTGAAAAGCGTTTCGTCTAAATATGTCGGGAAGTGGGAGATCTTTATTTGAAAAATTGCAAAACCGGACAGAACTGAAAACTGACCTGTGCGTGCCGCGCACCCTGGGGTGGTGAGCGTGGCACACTCCACTGTAAAAAAAAAAAAAAAAAAAAAAAAAAAAAAAATTTGTTTCGCGTATTTGGTTGGTTATTGGTTTGGGTTGTTACAATGAATATAATGATAATGATAATGATAACTGATCATCCTGAATATGTAAAAAATTGCAAAATTTTAAATTTCCATACTTAGGTCGAATACAAAATTAATCATGCAGCGTAACATGTTATATGTTATTCGTTTATTTATTTTTTAAATCTTGAAATATTCTGGAATATTGTTTGTGATTTTGACCACTATTTGATTTCAGGTTGTCATAAATACCTCTGTTTGAAGTTCAAGATTTACCATGCAGTTGTTCATGGTTGTTTATATCGGGAAGCTCAAATCAAAGATGTTGGAAAAACCTGTCAAAAAATCAAAGGCTGTTTAGATGAGCAGCCTCAAAGCAAATTGGTTGGAGAAACCTGCACCAAAATCAACCCTAAAGATGTCATGTTTTTTTTTTTTGAACAGCGATTGGGATCACCCGAGGGGGACTAAACCACCCGTTGCGATCATCTCCCGTTTCGACTATGCCGATGCAGCGATAATAACCCCGCCCCCATCGCTGCCCGGGAGGAAACCTTGAAACCGATCCAAGGGCACGGCCAAGTAAAACCCCCTTCCCCTTTACCCCCCAAACGATATGGGAAAGGTGTTATGGGTGGATACTTCATGGCAAGGATGAAATTGTGTTTTTAATATGTAGCCAACGGGGGTCGAACTCTTGACCTCCCCTAAAGGAGGTAGGCCACTAACCGCGGGACCACATCACAACTTCTAAAGATGTCATGTTTTACTTTGCAATTGTTATCCAATTTTAATATTCACTTGTACTTTTGATGGAAATTCTACCTTCGCAGTTTTTTTCTCAACTTTTGCAGTATAAGTTTTCATTTTTTGCAGTATAATTGTTTATATTTTGCAATATTAAAAATAAAATAATCACTAGATGATAGACCCCATAACGTCGATCAAGCAAAAGAATTAAACATTAGCTTAGTGCGGAAACGAATAAAAAAAGAAGTTTCTCAAAGTTTAACATTTTATTGAATAATTGAAGAACATAAACAATGAAAAACAGAGGATAGACGATCTCAAAGTTATGAGATCGGTTCTTGCTGCAGGCAAAGACAACTAACCTCACCCCAAGACCTCTTTATTTATAGAGTCTTGGGGATAAGAATTAGGAAACTAAATCCCCTAGATAAATACAAATCCCACTAATTAAGGGATTTATACAAACTACCGATTTTATCCAATCAATTCTAATAAATAAGAAATATTTTTCTAACAATAGGAAATCTTTTCCTAACAATCTCCCCCTAATTGATTAGGATAAAACAATCGGTTACAAGATGTAAATATAGACTAAAAATAAATCTAATCTTTGTCTTCAAAGCTTTAACCATCTTGTATGATCTTCATAACTCTTGATAAACTTATCTTTCTTTAATCTTGATTCTCCTCCTCTTTATTTATCATTGTTGTACACATAGCCTCAACATCTCATCAGCACTTATGTATCCCGAAGACAAATCATCAACTAACATGAACATAATCATGACAAAACTGCATTTGAAAATATGCATGAAAAACCGCGTTCACCATCGCTTAACCACTTGCGTATAAATGTTGAACATATTTGTTGAATCTTCATCTTCATAAATGTTGATTATGTTGAGCTAACATCCGGTCTTCTTATTGAGGAATAACCACTTCAGAATCTGAGTTCAAAAGAGATGAACTCAAATGGGTCTGACCTGATTTGAGTCTGGAGTCCTAGAGTCTGAAGTATTTTGAGTCTGACCTCGTGTAAGTCTGACTTCTACTAAGTATAAGTTCAAGCGAAACTGAAGTCTGAATCTGATCTTTATAAGCTGTACTTGAGTCTGATCTTGAGTCTGCATTTGAGTCAAACTGTTAAGTCCGAAATCCAGACTCATATCTCAATCAGAGTCTTGAGTCTGAGTTTCCAGACTCAGAATTACAGCAGAACTAAAAATACATATCTTTTAATATAATTATCAGATCAAGCTAAATATTTTACACAAGATAGATCTATATGCCGTTAACCTCATATCCAAAAATCATGACGATCCAACTGCCAACGAATCTAAAACAATCGTTTTACATAGACTGCACATAGCATGACGAATCTGAAAACGATTTTTCTTTTGTATCTTCAATAAGACATCTTTTGCTCGAAAATGACCGGATCATCAACAAGATATGTTGATCCTGCTCTGATACCAATTGATAGACCCCATAACGTCGATCAAGCAAAATAATTAAACATTAGCTTAGTGCGAAAACGAAGAACAAAAGAAGTTTCTCAAAGTTTAACATTTTATTGAATAATTGAAGAACATAAACAATGAAAAACAGAGGATAGACGATCTCAAAGTTATGAGATCGGTTCTTGCTGCAGGCAAAGACAACTAACCTCACCCCAAGACCTCTTTATTTATAGAGTCTTGGGGATAAGAATTAGGAAACTAAATCCCCTAGATAAATACAAATCTCACTAATTAAGGGATTTATACAAACTACCGATTTTATCCAATCAATTCTAATAAATAAGAAATATTTTCCTAACAATAGGAAATCTTTTCCTAACACTAGAACATGATAGTTTTGCTTGTAGAGAACTGCATTTTACTTACAAGTTGGGTCAAAATGCATTTTAAAAATGGTTAGGTGCTGTTCGATGCCATGGTCTTTCAATGGCATCATTCATTATCTAGCAAAAATGATACATACAGATACAAAATTAAATTAACAAATATGACAAAAATTAAAATAATAAAAATGTCTATGAAATTTTGACATACGTTAGAAAGCATGTTCCATTCCATATCAGTAAATAAAAAGGAACGCATTTCCTTCCCTAAAAAAATGCAAAGATTTTATCTACTCACCATAATTACGGGAGCAATTTTAACTATACAATCTTTATCAAAAACAACCACCAATAAAAAATCAACAACCATTTACCTAAAAAAAAACTCCTTCCTGTGACATCATATACACCAACAACTGAAAAAAATTAAACACGCCAAAAAACAGTGCCAAGCAACCTGCGATTTAGTGAAGAAAAGTTTTACACCATAACTACTATGATATGGAAAACACACGACATATCTACATGATTCAAACAAAAAACAACAATGTTACAACACCAATGATCCATGAGAATGAAAGCAAAATAAACGATGACATAGCCACTAATGTTGATAAGGTAACCAGTTTAACTCTTGCACTTTTACAAATTCATACATGGATTGTATGTTGTATATTATATAATATGTATGTTAATAAGATTAATCCCATCTATTTTTTAAATGTTAGAAATTCAGAGTGTGAAATAAATAATTTGTGGTCTGAGTTGTTTCATTGAGAATGTTGAATGTGTATTTTAGTTTAATATAGATAGTGATATCAAATGATTTTAGTAGTATTAATTATGCTCAACTTTATAAATTGGCAATCTTATTATTAATATTATATTCACCGTGAATTTTGAATAATGAATAATGTTTTCATCCAATTGCTAATGCTAATTGTGGAGATACAAATTCTTGCGATTTGAATGAAACGAACGATATTTTATTTGATAAGGTAATTATAGTTCTACTGTAACTAATGAAACGAACGAAATGGCCATTTGTTTCCTAAAGTTTACACATCGATACCTCTTTAGAAGGACACATTAAGTTATTACATTTAAGTTTATCTTAGTTTATTGTTTTTATTTAATTTTTCCTTTGTTTTAATAACAATACGAATTTGATTCCAACCTATTACTCTTTTTTTTTTCATTTGCAAATATTTATTCTTTGCAATGCATTTATGCTTAACTTTTCAATATAACATTCATAATATCTAATTTAAAAAACCTGCGAAACCGCGGGTTATAAGCTAGTTTTAATTTAAACTACAATAAAAATAACAGTACATTTAAAAGAATACATTAAAAATAAAATTACGTTAAATTTAAAATTACACTAAAATTATAATAAAAAAAACTATTCTTCGTCTTCGTCTTGATCTTCGACTTGATCTTCTTCATCTTCGTCATCGGGAATGTGTGAAGGTCCCGCTTCATCTTGATTGTTTGGATTTGTTTTCGGATTATGTCGAATACAATAATTAGGTGGAAGACTTCACACGTGTTCCACGAGCATATCTCGTAGTAATTGATGAATGTCCACATCTCTTATTTTTGCGTCCAACCAAAGATGCACATCAACTCTTTTTTGGAGTGTTCCTTGTGTACGTCGAACCGGACGATAATTCTCCTCGAGTACACAAAATGCACGACCGTTGTCCTCGGTTATCATATTATTTAATATCACACGTGTTAACATAATTCTTCTACTGTTGCGGATATAATATGGTCTTGCCGGATGTTGAACAATAGTCCATCGGCCTTACAGTATTCCAAATGCTCGTTCAATATTTTTTTTCTTGCCAATTCTTGATACTTTTTGAATTTTAATTGTTTCGGGGCTATCCGATATTTGAACGACTTCACTAATGTTACCATTCAGGGTAAATTCCATCAGTCAAATAATAACCCTTGGTAAACGTAAACCCATTAACCGTAAACGTACATGGTGGAGCTTCACCATGTAATAAGTCGCTAAACAAATCGGATTGATTAAGTACGTTGATATCATTATTTGATCCTACGGTTTCAAAAACAACGTGCCAAAACCATCCATCATATGAGGCTACCGCTTCAAGCATGACTGTCGGGACACCATGGTCACCTCGTGTATAATAACCCTTCCAACGTGTCAGATAATTTCTCCATCCCCAATGCATACAATCCAAACTTCCTAGCAACCCCGAAAAACCATGTATTTCAGCACGTTTAGCGGTCAAACGTTGCACATCTTGTACAGTTGGTCTCCTCAAATATTCGGTTGTGTACAAGTGAAAAACACATTTGCAAAAATTGTTTAAACAATCATATGAGGTTTGTTCACTCATATGCAAGTACTCATAAAGATCGACCGAAGTAGCATATGCTAGTTGACGTATTGTGGATGTTAATTTTTGAACAATATTAAAACCAATTAATCCGGTACAATCACATTTTTGATGAAAATAACTAAAATAAGAAGGAATTGAGGTTTGAGAAAAATTCAATATACCTTGGCATATACGAAGAAATAATGGCTTGCTCATTAGATAACGTCTTCGGAAATAATCTGGTGGAAATGTAAAATTGTCGGAAAAATAATCATTCCATAAAGCTCTTGTGGTTTTTTCACGATCTCTAGGTAGATATCTTTTAGGTGCTCTTGGTATGGGTTCGACTTCTTTATTATCGCTTAACCCATCCAAATTATCAAGTAATTCGAGTGCTTGGATATAATTTAGATTATTCGTGATCGTTAATACTGCATTTTCGTTAGGATTCGAATTGGCGGTATTGCGAAATTGATATTTTTGGAAGGAAAAAAATGGTAAAATGAGATTATATTTGGATATGGAAAAAATGATATAAATGAGAGTTATATTTGAATAAAATTGAGGAAATATGAATGTATATATAGTGTAAAATTAATATATAATTGAAAAATGAAATAGATCCGTTGCATTTCAACAACTAGTTTTTTTTACCAAAACTTCCGTCCACAAATATGACAAAGAAAGAAATGGAATCGGACGAAAAGGAGGGTGGTGGCCTACCCCTGGGCGGTTCGCTGCCAACAGCGCCCTCCTGGAAGGTTCGTTGGGCGGGGTGAGGGTAGCACCGTTGGGACTACACTAAGAAGTTTGAGGACCGTCAAAGCCTTCTTCATGAAACAACATATAGAATCTAAATACTTACATTTGCATACTGCAAAAAGATAAATGGCATTTTGGTAGACAGTATAATAACTTTTTTTTTTTTTTTTGAAAGGCAAACCTACAATCTACACACGAAATCACGAATATTTACATCTCACTGCCTCAAGTGAGGCTTGAACCCACAACCTCTTGGTTGAAGAGTTACTCTCATA